>NC_067410.1:87382543-90073837 GCF_009764475.1 Pristis pectinata
CTGAAACAATAATAAAATTAATGACTGTGCACAAAAATAGTCATGGGTGAATTATTTAATTGATACAATTATACCTATGGGTGTTTCACTCTCCCTTAACCAGCTGCCTTGACTGTAGTCTGCATAACCCTCACTAGTTCGTATTACATCAGGTATGATGGTTTCACAATAGCATGCTTATTTGGCTTTTGTTTCTAGCAGCAATTGTCTCATATCTTGAAAATGAGAGTTGTCACTCAAGCAAATCAGTTCAATCATCCTATGATCAACTCTCCAGCTTGGATGTTTACAGTGATATCACAACTTGTATCTTCTGACTATATGCAACCTAATTTTACAGAGGTTTCTAACTTTATTCTTTACTTAACCTTTAGGAAAGGTTGAGAATTTTTAATAATAATGAGTAAAAGAAAATTTGTTTTTCCAGTGTTAAGGAAAGACATTCAGTACATAAATTATGTGAAACTAATAACTGACTTTTAAAGTAAGATGTGGGGGTTAATTGGTTATTGGCTGATGATGCTGGTCTTTATTGTTTGAATCCTATTATCTACCATTAGTTGGGCCTTGATATACTGTATGTTCAGTTTTCTCGTTGTTCCTAACCAGTCATTGTCCTGATGTGCATCTGTTTCTATTTGTGACATTTTGTCAACTTTTAAAGTAGTTGTGCTGCCAAGATTGAATGAAAATTGAAAAAAAGATATAAAACATAAATTTAAATATTAATAGTTATTATAAATAACCAAGACTCATAAAAATGCACGATTTTAAGACAACCTTTGGAATTTAGATGTAAGATTAAAACGTCCGAATATTAAGCACTTGTTCAATAAATAAGTTTATTCACAAATAGATAATTCTGATTGGTGTAGTTATATTTTAGCAAAGTAAAGCAATAAAGTTTATTGCACAATTGGATGCATTGAAAGTAACCTTTGCTTTGCATTACAGTTGATTATTTTTCTTGGTATCTCACTCATCATTTCTGAGCTTGAAAACATTAGTGAATGTTTATTCTTGGTCTCTGGTCAAATCTGATATGAAATGTTAAAAGCCTCTAACTCAGGGAAATGATACATTTGCCTCAGGAGCCTCATTGTTGATTCTTTTAGTTTCACTTAGCTTTGATTTGAAGTTTTTTAGTGTGTCTGTAAACAACTTGGGTGTTCAGTAATATTCCTGGCTGATGAAATTCCCAAATATGCCTTTCTTGTTTACTTATCTTTTATTGAACAATAAAGATTTATTGAAACAAATTCTCCACTTGAATGGAATCAAAAGGCAATAATTGGAAGGGTATCAAACTGGATGTTGTAAAGTCAAAGATTCTATATCCTCCTCGTTCAGCAGTTATAATTGTTTTATGATACCAAATCGACAGTGTAAGTTTCTGGGAAGGTCAAACATTCACTGATAATTTCCAAAGAGAAATGTCTTTTGTGAAAAAGTCATAAAGAAGGATATGGATAGGCCAAGTTAATGGGCAAAGATCTGACAAATAGAACATATGAATTTGAAATTATGAAATTATCGATTTTGGCAGGAAAAGTGAAAAAAACAAGCATATTATACAAATAGTGATGATTGCAGAGCTCTGAGATGCAGAAGAATCTGGGGGTCCTACTGCATTATTTGCGTAAGGCAAATATGTAGATATGGCAAATAACTGAGAAAGCTAACAGAATGTTATTGTTATTGCTGTTAATTGAATACAACAGTAGGGAGGACATATCTGAAGGACTGTGTACAGTATTGGGCCCCTTATTTAATAGATGTTGTAAATACTTTGAAAGCAGTTCTGAGTAGCTTTTCTAGGCTGATACCTAGAATGGGCAGGTTGTCTTATGAGGAAAGGTTAGACTGAGTTTAAAAAAGTGAGAGGTGATGACTGAAAACTATATAATCCTGAATGGTCTCGAAAGGGTGGATGTAGAGAGGATGTCTCTCTCGTGGGAGAATCTAGAACTTGGTGTCACAAGGGGTTGGCCATTTAAGGTAGAGAAGAAGCAAAACTTTTCTCTCAGAGGTCATGTGTGTTTGGAACTCTTTTCCTCAAAAGATGGTGGAAACAGAACCTGGGAGTATTTTTAAAGCAGGGAGGATGGATTGTTGATAGGCAAGGGAATGAAAGGTTACTGCAGATAAGTGGGAATATAGACTAATGATTCCAACCTGATCAGCCAAGATCTTATTAACTGGCTGAGCAGGCTCAAGTGCTCGAATGACTTACTCCTCATATGAACTTGTTCTCAAAATCTCCCCCTACAGCTTCAGTGAAGGTATATAGAAGCAGGGTAAATAGTGAAATAGTGTAAACATTCAATTCTCCAATGTCATTTCTCTAAAGCTTCTGCCTAGATAATAAGGAATCCCAATGGAAATTCTGTCTCAGAAAATCAATAATTATCACCATTTCAAGTAGTTGGCATTAATGTTTTTGGTTCCTATTACAATAATTTGTGTTTACTACCTTAAATAGCAAAACATGATAATACATTTCATAGAGCATTGTCTGCCCTAACTTTTCCTCATTTGACATCGTTAACTGAGGAAATATTAGAGCAGAAGAAAGGAAGTAGATTTATAAATAGCATCTTAAAGAATAAAAGAGAAGCAGAGAGTTGGAGAAGAAATCCAGAGCTTAAGGTCTCACTTAGCAACTGAAGGCACAACTTTTAATGATGCAATGACTAGAGGCCAGAATTATCTCAGAGGTACAGAAACAGTGGTTACAGAGGTAAGGAGGGGTAAGACCATGGCGGAATTTGAAAACAAGGATGATGCCCTGTTGCAGGAAAAGTAATCAATTCCTAGTTGCTTCCTTTTGCACTTTCATATCTGTCCATGATTGGGTCAGATTGCTAAGCCATTTCACAAGCCAATTAAAAGTCAAGTAGATTGTCATAGTTCTGAATTATTGGCCAGATCAAGTAACAATGGCAGATTTTCCAACTGAAAAATGTCAATGAATTAGGTGGGTCCTTCCAGTAGTTTCACATAGCTCTGTAAGTGTACCTTTAAGAACTGAGTGTGTCATTTGAAATGACTTTTGATACCATGTTTTACCAGGTTCTGCCATTGGTTGAATGTTACTGTATTCAGTGAGGATGTTCTGTTGAAAGCTCTCCCTCTGTTCTGTGCTTATGCAGGCACAAACATAATATCAGCATCAAGTTCGGGATGTTCTCGCAAGACAGTGATCTACCGCAAAGAAAATCTCGACTGGGGTTCTTTGTGTAGAACTGTGCTGATGACTGGCACTGGATATTGTAAATACCTTTGCGAGCTTGAGAGATACAAGTGGATTCAGCTATTTGCCCTTCATTGTGGAACGAGTTGGATTTCTCCTAATGGTGCATGATATCATCGAGGTCCCAAGGAGAAATGGAACAGGGCAATGAGGACATACATCAGAAGCAATGAAGAGGCCAAATGCAAAATGGAAGACCTTGTACTGTTCTATGTTCTATGTTAACATCTGTATTCTGTTTAGGTAGCTTACAATCCAATGGTACGAACTTTGAATTTTCCAATTTCAGGTAACCACTGCCACCGGTGTTCTCCTCCCACACACACTCATCTATCCACTAGTTTTCTTCTTCCTTTGTTCACATTGCTCATCATCCACTCCCCCACCACCACCCCCCACCCCTCACCTAGTTCCATCTGCTCATCATCCGTTCCCCATCTGGTTCCACTGATTACCCACCAGCCTCTATCCCACCACCATCATACTGCTATGTACTGTCAATCTTTCCTCTTCCCTCTCAATCCTGATGCAGGGTCTTGACCCAAAGTGTTAACTTACACCATTTGTCTCCATTAGATGCTGCTTGACCCAATGAGTTCTTCCAGCATTCTATTTTTAGTTCCAGATTTCAGCACCTGCAGTCTCTTTTGCTTTCAGGTTAATTGACAACTGTAAATAACCACTAGTGATTGGCACGCACAAGGGTATAAATTATAGGGTTAAGAGAAAAAAAATTAGAGAGGGATTGGGAGTGATGGGATTGCTTTTTTAGAAGGTGACTTGATGGCCTTCCTTTGTATCAAAATAAGTACAAAAGAGAAACAGAGAGAGAATGAAAAAGAGAGAGAAAGAGGTTAAAGTTGGGAGCAAAGATGTACATGGATTTTGAATTGAGGCAGTTGTAGGCTAAGAGGAGGTAATTTTTGGCATTCATTGTTCAAGATATAGGTATAATTTTAAAAAGGAGCACTGGAGTATCTTGTGTCCACATTTGCAATGAGGCACTAGTTGGTTTTATGTCTACGTATATTAATTACGTTATTTACTTAAGGAATTAAAGAAGCAGGTGAATGCATTACTAGTTAGTCCACACCCATATAGCAATTGTTATAAATGGGCTTGATTGTAATACAAATGTGTTCTGGAGGTGTTATGCTGTGGTTGGGAGCAGTCAGAAATAGGTGAGCAGGAGGCAGGCTGCAGGTGGATGATGTGTTGATCTATTCAGTCAAATTAGAAAGTATGTTAAACCCAGATCTAAGGAACTTTCATACACAGTATTTATTGGATAATTTGGGAGTCTGAAAGTGGAATACTTTAAATGATTTGAAGGTAGATGGTTAATTTGTAATTGTGATAAGAATATTGATAGACTATGTGGAAGATATAAATGGAACCCCAATAAAGCTGTTTAGTTAAGGGATCCCAGTCATCAGTTTTCTTGAAAATCCACAAAGTTGAACTCCTACGAGAGACTGAAGAGTTGGAAAGACTCAGTTCCAACAAAACTGCAAAGCATTTTGGTAGCTAACACATATCCTAATGTCCCCTCGGAGCAAACAAGGCCTTTTTCCAGCATTTCAAGCAGAACCTCAAGGCATGTTACCATTTACTACTCACTCACAGCTGGGGCTTTAAAAATATTTTCCAAAACTAGTAGGGAGACTTATTGAGGCAGTTTGTCAAGATTTTACCCATACTTCATTGGTATATATTCTGGAAATTCTCAGAAAATTTCACTCACATATAGAGACTAACTGCTGTGTTACACCACCCTCCTTAACACATTATGGGAGGCAAGAAGAGGAAAAGATTGCTTGGTCATAAGTGTCTTGTTATTGACCTGTAAGTATTGGATAAGGACTCTGAAGAGGTGTTGAGGCCAGGTAGATCAGCACCAATTGCTGAAGGATGAGGGTCAGGAGCAATAAAAGGGCAGGTTGTGCTCCTTTCCCCACTGTAACCACTGGACCTCTTCCACCAGGACTAAGAACGTGTGCCCTCTCCCTCAGTGCCTGAGTCATCCTACAGTTGTCATTGCATCAGGACTGTTCCACATCTTCAGTGGAAATGGGTGTGAGAAGCCTACTGCATCTAATCATTAACTGAGTGCAAAACCTGCATGTCAGTTCAAATTATAGTATTCAGCAATGAGATCAAAAATCTGCATGTGAAAACCAGACCCTCAACATGTTTTATTTGCACCTGTATACATTCTTTCACCAAAATAAATCCTGAAGTCTGCAGCTTTACGGTTTACAGATGATTTCCCCAGAATTTGGCATAAATATGGATTACTTCTGATTAACATATTTATTTTTGTCTGGATTGACACATAATGTATTTATGGAAAACATTCAACACCAAGCACTGAATGTAAAATTTGCTTAAAAGATGAGACACAGGTAAAATTTAAGTTTCATTTTGGTGTTGTGTAGAGTTTCATCCAGGCGGATCTAAAAGGATCATTCCTCATCGTTCTGTCAGCAAGGCCCAGTTGGCATCACTCCTGTGTTTAAATCACAAGATTATAGGGTAAACTTCCTGGGCCTGTATTTAATTGCATTTAATCACAGTTGATTTGAAAACTAGTCATGCCTGATTTGTATTTCTTTTAACTTAAATGGAAAGAGTTGGGTGGGGCCCCTCAGATGGGTGCATTCCATTAGGCTCAACGTTGTTACACCCAGGTGATGCAAAGGAACCAGGCCAAGGGAAACCTACTCAATATTCTAGACTGAGACGCAAGAAATTCTGCAGATGCTGGAATCCAGAGCAATACACAAAAAGTGCTGGGGAAGCTCAGAAGGTCAGGCAGCATTTATGGAGGGAAATAAACAGTCAACGTTTCGGGCCGAGACCCTTCATCAGGACTGGAAAGGAAGAGGGCAGAAGCCAGAATAAGAAGGTAGGGGGGAAGGGGAGGAGCACACACAGGCAGGGGATAGGTGAGTCCAGGTGAGGGGGGGATGGTAGGTGGGTGGGACAGGGGTAGAAGAAGCAATAAGCTGAGAGGTGATAGGTAGAAGAGGCAAAGGGCTGAAGAGGAAGGAATCTGGTAGGAGAGGGCAGTGGACCATGGAATAAAGGATGGGGGGGGGGGTAGGAGGAGAGGAGATGGGCAGGTCATCAAGGTGGGGGAAGGGAGCCACAGGAACAAGGGAAGACAAAGGAGTGGGGGGGGGGGAGGATAAGAAAAAGAGGGGGTGGGGTTACTGGAAGTTAGAGGAATCGATGTTGAGGCCATCAGGTTGGAGACTCCCAAGGCGGAACATGAGGTGTGGTTCCTCCAAGCTGCATCTGGCCTCAATGTGACAGTAGAGGAGGCCCTGGATAGACATGTCAGTATGGGAATGGGATGTGGAATTGAAGTGGGTGGCCAACACCTCATTTTCTGCCTTGGGACTCTCCAACCTGATGGCCCGAACATTGATTGCTCTAACTTTCGGTAACCCCAGCCCTTCTTTTTCTTTCCCTGCCCCCCCAACTCTTTTCTCTTCCCTTATTCCTGTGGCTCCCTTCCCCCACCTTGATGACCTGCCCATCTCCTCTCCTCCCCACCTCCATCCTTTATTCCATGGTCCACTGCCCTCTCCTACCGGATTCCTTCTTCTTCAGCCCTTTGCCTCTTCTACCTATCACCTCTCAGCTTATTACATCTTCTCCCCCTGCCCCCACTGCACCCCACCCCCACCCACCTACCATCCCCCTTGGTCACAACCCAAAACGTGACCTTGCTCGCCTATCACCTGAATTCACCTATCACCTGCCTGCTTGTGCTCCTCCCCTTCCCCACCCCACCTTCTTATTCTGGCTTCAGCCCTCTTCCTCTCCAGTCCTGATGAAGAGTCTCGGCCTGAAATGTCGACTGTTTATTTCCCTCCATGGACGCTGCCTGACCTGCTGAGTTCCTCCAGCACTTTTTGTGTATTGTTCAATAACCTAGACTAATACTTCTGTGCTGATTGGATGAAATGTTGGCAGAGAAATTTGCCTTTGGTATTATTGACAAATTGTCAATCGGTGTTACATCGCTCCTTATTGAAGTCAATGGAAAATAAAACTGGGAGGTTTGTGAAAGAAGCCAGCAATTAGTTGTCGTTAATTTTGCACAACTAATCAAGATAGATGTCATTTGTCCCATATTTTATACTAAATGTTAAATTGAAGTCCTAACACCTGTCAAATGGTGCTGAAAATAATATGGCCATTGTTGAAGGAGTTCTCTTGTAATCCTCCCCAAAATTCATTCTTTCAAACCAACCGTGGCAGCAATTTATTGGTATTCATCTTATGAGGTTTTAAATCAAATAATATACAAATCAGCTTTTATTTTCTTATGTACCAACAGATGATTTCAAAAATGATTAATTTCATATGAAAGCAACTTGAGGCCTTCTTTGGACATGAATAGGCACTAGGTAAGTATAGATTCATCTTCATGTGAATGGCTTTCCTTTCATTGTTGAAAGTTTCATCTACTATTTTTATAGTTTTTTTGGTGCTGAACTCTTCCAACCTCAGTGTTTAGAGGTATTTAATGATATAATCATTGGTAAGAATCAGGAAACTCAAATTTAAATTGGCCAAGATATAATGGGTATTTTCCAATTTCAGTTCTCTTGTGGTTAGGATTTTATTTCTTCTATAACTACAAATAATGTTGATTTAATAGAAAATTTTAAAGTGAATAAAATCAAACAATTACAAAAGCTAAATCCTGTGGATTTGGGACATCTGAAATAAAAAGTGGAAAACACTGGAAATTTTATGTAGGTCGGACAGCATCAGTGGAGACAGATATAGATTAACATGCTAAATTTGATTGTCTCTAAAATAGACACAGGCAATGTGGTTAACCAACACCTTTTAATTGGAATCCAGGCAGATACTGCTCATTATTATGGCTTCACTGTACAGAGAGTGATAACTGGACTGATGAGTAGCTGGCCAGATCAGTAGGGAGCCAGAGGTACAAGGTGACTACAGCAGGAAGTGATTCTGACCTGAGAAACAGTGAACAATTGTATGATGTAGAGAGACTGGGCTCCAATGTTTTCTAATGCTGCACCAGAGTTCTTGGTGAAAATTAGGAGAAAGGACTTGTGTCTGCAGAGAATGAGGACACCCTCCAGACACTTGTTCAAACGGCATGAGGTTTAACAGGCATGACAGTCAATTCCCCAGCAAGTATACCTGGGTGCATTATCACAAGGAGGTCAATGATCTCAAAGGGGACTCCCAAGAACGCACCTTCAAATGTCATATCCTGTCAACTGCACCACAGCATGAGTCTGCTCAATTCATCACACCCACATCAACCACCTGCTATCAGATCTCAACAAGCATTCATTTGATCAGCATACCATTACATTTAGTCCTGGCAGAAGCACAATCAGAGATTGTACACACTGCCAGCTCCTCAACCACAAACATTACATCACCCCAACACTCACCAAGACACTTCCTGCTTTAATACAGGACAAATTGGTGAACAACTGGAATGTCAGGTACAAGTTAAAGAAACCATGTGCACTTACACATCCTGAACCCACAAAAGGGATGATTCAAGTCATTGTTTGGGTGGCCATTGCTGAAGTCACGACTGACATTGTTGACAATGATTGATTTTTCATACCTAATCCTCCTCTTCGCATCCAAGCTCCCCATCAACCCATGCCCCATCATTTTTTCTTGTATGTGGTGTAAGTGGGCAGTTCACTTTTCCCCCACCTCTCCTCACCAATAATCTTGTCCTTATATCTTTGCTAGTTTCAGATACCCAGGAAATGCAACGAGGTCAGGCAGCACAGGAGTATCACAAAATAGTTCTAAAATTGAAAGTAGAATGCTGCACATAATTAGCCGGTCAGCAGAATTGTGAGGAGAAATACAGTTAACTTTTCAGGTCAATAACCTTCCATCAGAACTGTTTCCCCTCACTCCACAAAATGCTGACTGACCTGCTGAGTATTTCCTGTATTTTCTGATTTTATTTCAGATTTCCAACATTGAGATTTTTGCATTAAGAAGACAGAAAATGGTAAACCATATTGTCACCAGCTCAGATGCTGACTTGCGCCCAATTAGAGGATAGCATAAAGTGAGTCTGCACTCACAATGGGCATTGAGACAAGCAAGGATAATTCAAGTGCAAGTTTGCCAGAAGGTGATGACGCACATAACTTCAATTCACCTGACCACAGAAGGCAGCTGAGTACACACAATTAAATGTAAATTAAGTACATCGTTCACCAGAAGACTTGCTTTCAATATCAAGGAACACAGGAAAGTATGGCAGAACAGCTTTGTGCAGACTTGTAGCCCATCTTTTCCATTGTGGAACCAGTTGCCAATATTTTTCATGAACATCTGGATCCAATGATGATGTTACATTTGTTGCTGATGTCATAGCCTCCACTGCAGCACCAGCTGCCCAACATCTGACTGCTTGCTGTGGAAGCACAAGCTGTTCTCAGGCAGAGTTAGCTGGATGCCAAGGAAGCTCAGACTGCAGTCACCATGTCTGTGGACTACTGTATGTGAAGAATTTTGAGAAAATCACAGCATTACATTGATCTGTGCTCCAACAAGATGCCAGTCATTCCACTTGTTGTCACTTCAGCAGAGAGTCTAACTACAGGAGCTTAATTGACTTTGTATATGAACAAATTATACAAATGTGAAAAGTAAAAGACTGATTCCAGTTCTGTTGTCATTTCTCTTCTTCTTAAGCAGCCCATAGGAGGAGTTGCCAGTTCAATCCCATTCTAAGCAGTACCTCCACCTGCAAACAACATAGAGCAGGACAGCACAGGTACAGGCCCTTTGGCCCATGTCTGGCCGATCATGACGCTAATCTAACTAAGTCCTACCTGCCTGCACATGGTCTATATCCCTCTAATCCCTGAATGTTCATATGACTCTTAAACGTTGTTATCGTATCTGCTTCTATCATTCCACTGGCACGTATTACTCTCTGTGTAGATATATAAAAAAAACTTGCCTTGCACATCTCCTTTAAACTTTCTCCCCTCACCTTAAACCTATGCCCGCTAGTATTTGACATTTCCACCCTGGGAAAAATACTTTGATTATTCACCCTTTCAATGCCACTCATAATTTTATAGATTTCAGTCAGGTTGCCCCTCAGCTTCCGATGCTCTGGAGAAAACAATCCAAGTTTGTCCAACCTCTGCTTACAGCTAATACTCTCTGGCCCAGGCAGTGTCCTGGTGAACCTCTTCTGCACCCTCTGCAAAGGCTCCACATCCTTCCGATAGTGTAGTGACCAGATCTGCACACAATATTCCAAGTGTGGACTAACTAAGGAATTTGTACGTTCTCCCCAAGTCTGCATGGGTTTCCTCCCACATTCCAAAGACGTACGGGTTAAGAAGTTATGGGCATGCTATGTTGGCACGAGAAGCATGGCGACACTTGTGGGCTGCTCCCCAAAATACCCAATGCAAAGGATGCATTTCACTGTGTGTTTTGATGGACATGTGACTAATAAAGATATCTTATCTTATCTAAAGTTTTGTACAGCAGATCAAATCAAAATCCATTAATCAATCCACAGAGGAGAAATTGGATAATGCTGAAAAATAAACTGTGCTGAAATCAAAATGCATGAGTACCTAACACTAGTTTGACATGAGAAATATGAAATTTGTGATTTTTGCCTTATTATTACCTGAGTACTAACCATGGAGTTCAATTTCATGAATGTCGAGCTTTGGCTGAAGCCACACCTGCATCTCCCAAAGGGGTGTTTACCTGTGTCTGAGCGACATAGCGCTAGCCTCCAGCATTGCTCCATGTCATGCACCCTCATTACACGGTGACAACAAGTTCATTCAACCATAACTCAAACTAACATTCACACATGTCACTGCACACTTAATGCAGCTCCAACACTCATGCCCACGTGCCCCCTCAATACCAGCAAAACAAAAGAGCTGGTCATTGACTTCAGAAAGCAGGGCAGAGTACACGCTCCTGTTTACATCAATGGTGCCGAAGTAGAGATGGTTTGAGAAGTTCATGTTCCTAGGTGTAAACATCACCAATAGCTTGTCTTGGTTTAAGCATGTAGACCATGGCCAAGAAAGTGCACCACTGCCTCTACTTCCTCAGAAGACTAAGGAAATTCTGCATGTCCCTGTTAACTCTCACCAATTTTTATTAACTCACCACAGAAAGCATCCTATCCAGATGCATCACAGCTTGGTATGGCAACTGCTCTGCCCATGACCACAAGAAACCGCAGACAGTTGTGGACACAGCTCAGCACATCACGGAAACAAGCCTCCCCTCCATGGATTCTGTCTACACTTCTCACTGCCTCGGAAAAGCAGCCAATATAATCAAAGAACCCTCCCACCCTGGTCATTCTCTCTTCTCATCCCTCCCATCGGGCAGAAGATACAAAAGCCTGAAAGCACGTACCACCAGGCTCAAGGACAGTTTCTATCTCGCTGTTATAAGACTATTGAATGGACCTCTTGTACAATAAGATGGACTCTTAACCTCACAATCTACCTTGTCATGACCTTGCACCTTATTGCCTACCTGCACTGTATTTTCTCTGAAACTGTAACACTATATTCTGAATTCTGTTATTGTTTCTCCCCTGTACTACCTCAGTGTATTGATGTTGTGAAATGATCTGTATGGATGGCATGCAAAACAAAGTTATTCACTGTACCTCAGTACATGTGACAATAATAAACCAATTACCAATTACCACATCATACAGCTTGGATACAGTACTAGCTATTTATTCATGCAGAAACATTTCAACATACTCAGTAACATTGTTTCTGCTTTTGCAGCAGATTGATATTACACAGGAACAGCAGTAGCAGATTCACACAGGACAGATTCCCATTGAAAGAGTGGGACTCATTGGAGCCAGCCACAACAAAATCCATGGCCCTCAAAAGATCAAAGATCATGAAGGTGAAAACATCCTCATATTTAACCTGCCTTCTTTCTTCCCACATTCAATGGTTGTCCCATATGAGACCAATTTGACATTACCTAATTTCATTATAGAGTTCTGATGTGAAGCCCATAATGGAATATGCACAGTCCCACATACCCACCACGTCAGTAAAGCCATGTGCCCATGATGAGGGGGAGGAATGAAAATACAAAATGATTAGAAAACACATCAGGACAGGCATCATTTATGGATAGAGAATCTTCTACTTTAATAAGCTTTCGCTTTCTGTTTATATTTTTTCTGGAGACAAGAGAGTAAAGCAGAACTAGGAATGGAAGGAAGAAAAATAATGAGAGAACTTGAAAGTCAGAGAAAACAATAGGTTATAAAATAGGCAGTAAGAGACTCTGCCTATGCTTAAAGATATATGTACCTAAATGCAAGGATAATCATGAATAAAGCTGATACGTTGAGAGCACTGACAGAGAGTGATATTATAGCTTTTAAGGAAACGTAGCTTACAGTGCAGCAGGACTGTAAGTTTAATATTCCCGATAGCAGGGTTTTCAAATGAGACAGAGGGTATAAAAAAGGAAATTGGCAATACTTGTTAAACAATCGTGACTGTGAGAAGGCATATGTCAGGAGGATCCTCAATAGTAGCATTGTCGGTAGAGCTAAAAAGCAGAAATGGAAAAATCACACTTTGGGAATGTATCACAGACTTCCAGGTATTCTGATGCAGAGAAAAGAGCAACATTATGCAGACATTTCTGCCAAGTACCAAAGCATTTGGCAGTTAAATCGAGACTTTAAATAAGCTCATATTAACCATATTATAGTCAGCGTGAAAGGTATGGAGGGCACAGCATTCTCACATTGCATTCAGAACATTTTTTAGCCATTATGCAGCCAGTGCAAGAAGAGTGGAGTGCAGTTCTGCATTTAGTTTTGGGGAGTGAAGTTGGGCAGGTGAAAGGATTATCGGTGTGAGAGCATTTTTGTGGCAGTAATCATCATTCAATTAGATTGAGCATTGTTATGGAAAAGGACAAATTTAAAGTAGGAGTAAAGGTTCTAATCTGGGGTAAGGACAGCTTACTGAGGTGTGCATGCTATCAATGGTTCCAGACACAAGGGGAAAGTTGCATTCTTAGCAGAGCCATCTGCACTAGCTGCTACAGGCTGCTGGCAAAAGAGAAGGAACTGTAGATAGCTGCCTCAGAATGACCTCACTTGCACAAGGAAGTGTATCCACCTTCAGATCCAAAGGAGCCAAATACACTGTGGTTTTTGATGCTATCACTGCACTAGTCATTGCCAAAGTGTGGCTTGAAGTGATGTCCAGTGCCAATCATGGCTGCATCACATGGCAGATATTGGTGAGGACATCCTTAATAAAAGACAGAGATTCAGTGGAGACCTGGGTGCAATAGTTTGCTGAGAACCTCTGCGCCCCTCCTTCTTCTCTCTTTTCTAGCACCCTGCCTGAATCCTTGTGCCTTTTGATCATTCCTCCAGCCTTTGTTCATTCTCCCAGGCATGCCGTGGTATAAGGGACATGTCTTCTAATGCACTTTGTCTAGGAGCAACTGGTTTGTTCAGAGGTCTTCAAAATCAAAACAGAAAATCTTTAGTACTTTTGCCACTTGAAATAACTTATCAAAAGCATCAAATACACATATAGCCAGAATCAATAGCCAGAAGAAGAAATCAACCAGTAACTAATATGTAAGGAGTTGATGATCACTTTAAATGGTCCTGTGGGTATGGTGGGGAGGTTCCCTTCTTACGTTAGTCTTGTGACTTTTTCTGTGCTCTTCCAGCAGATGTTCAATGTGTGCATGCAGACATCCTCAGCTTTATGGCATCCTGCAACATTCACTCCACAGTGTGTGTACACCATTTCGGAGCTTTCAACCACTTCTGTTGTCCAAATAAAGATGATGGGCCCATAGAATCATCGACCCATTGAAGCCAGAAACATGGACCCATAAATCCAGAGCAACCTCTGACATGAAATGGCCAAATAAGTTGGTATAAGGGAACCAAACAAAGAACTGTAAAGTAAACCTAATTTCTGTAATTGAATAGATTGTGGAAAGTGTTCCTTTTTAAAAGAAACCTGTATCACTGTAAAAATAATCCAATGAAGATATATTGAAAAATTATATATGACAGAATTTTTGACATATCCTGGATATAAACCATTGGAATTTAGTAACATTTCTATTTATTAATTTAGACAAGTCTTTAATAGAATTCTGGACTATCTGGCTTGGTAGGAGTATAATATGAATCATTAAATATGATTACAAATAGTTATGATTCTGATTTTCAATCTGAAATTTAATAATATAATACCAGCTCAAGCCCTATATTAAAACCCTGATCAAGCTACCATAAATGTAAAGTTCTCTTTGCATACCATTTGTATATTCAAATAATTGGTTTGTGCTTTGCAATCTGTACATGGTGGTGACCATGCCTCAGGGCTAAGCAAGATTTATAGGAGCTTTGTTCAAGCAAAGCTTGATGTTATGGTCAAGAATTTTTCCACAAGTTCTCTTCATGGATCTGACTTGTTTACAGGTGATTTGCAGAATCTAATAACTGGTTGCAGAAATTTGAATTGTGTTTGTAACAGCTCAGATGAATGCATGGCTCTACAAAACATTTATTGTATGCCCATCACTCACTTCCTGCTCTATTGCAAGATGCCACTATTTCAGAGAATATAATTACAGCAGATGCAAGTTGCCAATGTTTTTCCACAAACAGTAACAGATTCCAGTTTTGACAACAGTCCTCTTCTTTCTTCAGCCGCACACAGAGTTGTTAGCAATCCTTGCTCTTTCCACCAACTATCCACCAGCTATACAAATGTTTCATGGAATCACTGAACATTTATGACAAAGAAGGAATCTACTCAGTCCACCTCTGGACCAGTTGAAAAAGAGCTATGCAGTCTAATTCCATGTTCTAGCACTTGTCCTTAGTCCTGTGAGCCACAGCTCTTCAAGTATAAATCCTGTCTAAATGTGATGAAGGTTTCTGCCTCCACCATCCTTCCAAGCAGTGAGTTCCCAACCCCTCCACCCCCAATTGATAGAAATTTCCTCATCCCTCCTCCAATCCTTCTACCAATTACATTAACTATTTGTCCCTTGGTTTTTAACCCTCCTACAAAGGAAAATAGGTCCTTTCTTTTTATCTTGGCCCTTCAGAATTTCACAAGACTCCATTATGTCTCCTCCCAACCTCTTCTGTTCCAAAGAAAACGACCCTAGCATATCCATTCTTTCTTCATAGCTACAACTTTTCCGTCCAGGCAACATCCTCTACACCCTCTCCAGTCCAATCCCATTTTTCCTGCAGTTTGGTGACCAGCATTGTGCATAGTACACAAGTTGTGCTCTGACTGATATTGTATACAGTTCCAGCATAACCTCCCTCCATGTATATTTGATACCTTGGCTAATGAAGAAAAGACTTCTGCATACCCTTTTCATTGCCTTATTAACCTATCCCGTCCTTAAGGATTTTTGGAATGGACTCTGGGGTCCTTTCATTCCTTCACACTTCTCAATATGTACCTATGTATGTCCTCTTTCCTTGTTGCACTTCCCCCTCGTACTTCCCTGGATTAAATTCCATTGTCGTTTTCTGTGCAACTGAATATCTGCCCACATTTTAAATTTTTCCTTCTCACTGTCAACCACACGACCACATTTTATATCACCTGTATACATGGCTTCTGGGAGTAAATCTGAATTATTAATAGAATAATCCTTGCTCTACCTCCAAAACCCAGAGCTGAAGCTCTTCCAAGCTGACAACATTTCCTGCTCCTGTAATTGTGCAGGAGACAGTAAGTGTCCCAGAGTTCTCACATGGCACTGGCTGTGCTTTCCACAGGTCTGAGGTGCTCTGCCATACTTTTACTTAAAGAAATAGCACATTAAGCAGAAACCAGAACTCCACCCCTTCCCTCACTGCAATGACATCCCAACTCACCAAATCCCTACTCTATAGAAGCACTACTCTAGAATCGATGCTACATACTGTGTCTATGTTGCAAAACCCTTCTGTATTTGTACCAGTTATAATGTCAGGGATCCTATTGACTGCATTACTTGGTGACCAGTTCTAGCTAGCTACCAATCAACAGTGCAAGTGACAGTTTAGGAGCCAACAATCAATGTGAAAGAAACTATAAGCTAATATCAAAGTTAAAATGCTCAATGCTAACTGTAAAAATTAACTAATCTTTAAAAAGAGATTAACACCTAAATTCCTTAGAATTCTGTTGCTAATCAAAATCCTGGGTTCCATATTCTGCAGGAGCAGTGTTCTGTGTAAGTGGACTCAGTGCTGCTGACTGCAAGGATTATCAAAACATATTAAAGAGAAATAGGATAGCACTGGAAGAATGCATTGGGGTCATGATGTGTGATTAACCTGTACTATTTGACAGGTGCAGGATGCACAAAAAATTGGTACTCTGACCTCAGCATGATTTCCACACATTCAGTACCAAGAACAAGAACTTCATGTCTAATAATCTCATAAAAGTGGTCAAGGTTGGTGAACATGTGATCAAACTGTACCACAAGCTTCATGCACTTAGAAACAATTAAAAGGATTAAATAAATTAAAATAATTAAAAACAAATGAAAGAGATCTGACTCAGATCCAACTTGGCATAGGATCATTGAGGTGATTCCTTGGTACAACACTGTGTGATTTGCCTAAAGTGCTGAAGTATCCCAGCAAGACAGGTCCCCATCAGTGGGCTTCACTTGGAGTCCAATGATCAAGCTTATGAATAAAGCAGCATCTGTCATTCAATAGGGATGGACATACAGCTAGTCCTCTTAACTATGGGAGTTATATCTGCTGGAACAGCCAATCGTAGTCAGAAAAATCTGTCCCAAAATTCCTTTGTTTGCATGCCTTTGCCTGTCTTTATATCGTTCAGAATCCCACAAGCCTTTCAATAAGCCTTCTTAACTTTTCCTGTCATAGCTGCAAATTCCAGCATTTGCGTGTGCTTGTATCTCCATTTCAGAACTGGTGCATTCTTCCAGTCAGGAGAGCTCAACATACAGTCCAGAAGTGGCAGTAAATTGTATTCTTCTTCCAAAATTCAGCTCCATTGACTCAGTTCTGGCATCGCAGTCATCCCTGAACATATTCGCTCCACCACTTGCACCTCTGGCTTCAGCTACCGAACCTCGAAATCTGTGACTCCCTCCCTAAGTGTCCATGCCACTTTATTGCCCTGTCCCATTTTAAGATATAATTTAAACTTCTCTTTCACCAAGCTGTTTTTCATCTGACTTAATATCGAGCAACTTTGGTGTCAATGAATATATTGTGAGACTCAACATTTTGACAGTTGCTTTTGGATGCCATATGAATAATTAAGTGACCTGTAAACTGTGGAACAGCACACAAAGGCAGCACACTCGTTATGGTGGGGACTGTTCCACAAAGTCAAGGAAATGTCCAATATTAGGGGCAGGTGGAGCCACTTGACAGACTTATGAAGGAGCATTGGGATTCATTGAACTCAAAAGAAAATAAAATCAGAAAAGCTATGCTAGGAGCAGCTGAATAAATATTGCTGATTTTACATGATCATCCAAGGTCAAAACTACTTCCTAGCACTTCCTATTTGGTGGTCCTTTACTGATCAGCTTGGGCAGAAGTGATTAGTGAGCACCATATTTAGAATTCTATAACAAATCTTCTTGTATTAACCTCATTTATGGTGCAGTGATCTGTGTGCTTTATTCATTGTTTCTGATGCAGTTTATTGGAGCAAATCTCACTGGCATGGGTCTGCTTTCAGTAATCAGCCCCTCTGCTCACCTCGCTCAACTTACCTGATCTGGATGTGGAGGAATTAACCTGATGGCCTGAAGTATTTCAGCAATGTGCTCCGAAACACACAGGGTATCTAACAGTATACTAAAGAACCTTAAAACCCTCTGGCAGGCTATCATGAATCCCTCCTAAAGACCATTATAAAACATGGCATGAAAAGTAGAAACAAAATACTGAAAATGTTCTTCCAAATTTTTATTTGCATTGAACTCTGACGTTGCTGTGGTATGGCGGATGTGACAGACAAGGCTGATACTTTTTGCCCATTTCCAGCAACCCCTGAAACATTGGTGGATGAGCTGCCTTCTTGCTGTCCCTTTGGCAAATATGATTCCACAATAAGGTAAAGTTGGAATTCTTGAATTTTGACAGAGTGAGAAGGATTGGAAGTTACCAACAAGAGACCAGAAGCATTCTCCCTTGCTTAATTTAGGTAGGTTTAGTTAGGTTTCCTTTCAGAAATGAGTGCAATCTTGCTAATAATATGAACTGCTTACTGAATTCATGGCTAAACTGGCTAAACAGTTTATTATGTGAAGTGCTGAATATGAAGCAACTGAGGGTGCCATGTCTTCACAGTGGAATAATGCGTCAGCTTCAGTATCTCATGATTGTCTGATGCAGTGCATTATATGCCATTCTTTCATTTTGGTATTAAAAAGGCTGAAATTCATCCATTTAACCCTACAGAAAATGTTAATTCCTGTTAAGCATTTCAATGAATCCAACCGATTTTATCTGCTTCTGTACCATCCGAAGAATCCTTTCTAACTCCGGACTTGCCGCTTCATTTGGAGTTCAAGGTCTCAAAGGTGCCGCGATTTCAACGCAAAATGATAAGCGATTTAAAAGAGGGAATTCCTGAAAACAGGAAAAAGAAAACTGGATCACCAGCTTGATTGAGGATGAGTAATCAAAACAAACAAATGTTCTGCTCCCAAGTTGTTCTGAAAGTTTCCAGCCAGATTCCTGTCAGTTTTTACAGGATGTTAAGTATGATGGAAACTGATCAAGAATATTTAAATTCAGGGACCAGAACTAAATGTGCACTTTTTATGATCCTGCCGAGACCCGAGAGTTTTGTATAAAAGGAAGTGCGCTTTAAGCCAGCAAGCATTGGTAAAGCACAGGGATTAGTGCAAAGCAGAAGTTATTAATTAATCTACAAACACAAAACAGTGCATTTCTAATTCTGCATTAAGAAAAGGTATTAACCTTCCAGGTAGTGGTTGAAAGTGAGTAATTCTAATTGTTTTTAGAGATGTTAGTCATTAAAACCAAGCACTGAACATTCCAACGTAGTTGCGCAAATTCCTGAGAAGCTTGTGGTCTGCATCACATGAGTGATGGCAAATTAAGAAAGCCAGCGCCGACCTTAAAAGCTGCAGGCACTGTGCTGGAATTGTCTGAATCACCAAGAAACTTGCGTTTGTGGCGGTCTGTATCTGCGAATGAGACATCGCTGGCTGTCTGACAGAAGTCTGTAAAGCTGCAATTCCTACAGGAAAGGATTTGAAGTAGACAGGGGTCCAATTGAGGCCCCTCAGGCATGGAGCCAGCTCCCTCCGGCCCAGCTGTGCCACTGATGGATCTCAGTGCGAGCTGTTAACAGCTGCTGGCTGCCGCAGGAATGGCGTGTTTGCTGATTGCCTCCGGGGGAAGTGCGGCAATCTTTCATGCAGCAGGGGTGACCCACCGAGCTCCAGAACTACTTTGAATACTTCACACTTTGCTGCTTGGTTTGTCAGTTTAAATAACATGAAGGAAGATTGAGTCTCCGAGTAATAATGCTGATGGACAGTAAGGCAGGTTAATTTTAAACAGCAGTGATCATTCTTAAGAAGTGGCATAAAAGGCCATTGTGGCAGAACTTTTTTGAAAGCTACTGATCTCTGGTAATCAGATGTGGATAACTCAATATAGTGGATACACTTTTTACAAGACTGGAGTATAAATGCTGATAAAATTGACAGTGAGCCATTGTGAAAATGTTGCAAGTTTTGTGTTCAAACCTATCTTGTGGGGGGGGGGGGGGATAAAATACTCTGAACAAGTTTATTTTTCTTTTTGCACGTCACCATTTAAGATGGTCTAGAGATGTATTATAGAAGCATTGGCAAACAATTGGGCACTATGTTTTAAGGTAGCATTTTGAGGGAGGCTTTTTTTAAAAAAAAGTGGAATAGTAGGAAGGGAATTCTAGAACTAAAGTGCTGGAAGAATTCGGTCCAAGCAGCATCTGTAGAGACAAAAGGAGTAAGTCTGTTTTTGGCTGAGACCCTACATAAGGACTGTCTATAGCAGTATGGGGTGGGATAGGTGATGGGTGGATCCAGATGGGGAGGAGATAATGGGTAGATGGAACTGTAAAGGAAGAGGTGAAGAAAAGTGTGTGGGAGAGCTCTGTGGTGTAGGTTACCTGAACTTGGAAGATTCATAATTTGTGTTGTAAGCTACCCAAGTGAAATGAGATGCTGTTCTTCCAATTTTCACTTCTCCCCTCCATAGTAATGGAGAAAGCGGAAGTTGGACAGGTCTGAGTGGGAAGGAGTTAAAATTTCCGTACAACTGGAAGCTCAAGATGGTCATTAAAAACAGCAGGTGTTTTGCTAAACAATTGCCAAGTCTTGAGAGTTGGTGGCCAAGGATCTTGAAGCACAGCCACCAATGCTGGAGAGATTGAGATCAGGGTTACTTTAGTAAATCTATCTAAGAGGTAGTAGGATTGCAGGAAAAAGGAACAAGACCACTGAAGGATCTGAAACTGAGGGTAGGATTTTAAAATTTGGCATTGCTGGACTGGAAATTGATTGTCAACAAAAGATGAGTTATTCCTGGCTGGAGTTGTGATTCCAGCAGATTTTTGGATGAGCTTGGACTGGTGGTGGGTCAAAGATGAATGGCCAGCCAGCCAGGAGAACTTTTGATTGGCTGTTTTTTTTTGTGCTTCAAGTCAACCTTTTGGCTCTTGGGGATTGCATTCTTAAGACTCCACTGGTGGCTCAGTAGGTTTAGATTGGATATTAATTATCTATGTAAACATTCCCTAAAGGAGAAAGGGGTTTAAGGTTGATTTCCAAGTTGGACAAGTTCAACTGGAACCAATACAGGTGCACTGAATCTAGATGGGGAAAATCGACAAGGACTGCTGGAAATTTGTATGAATATTAAAGGACTGCATTGGGCTCAAACTTGACTCCATAGTTGTGACCTGTCCTTCATATATGGGTGTATTGGATAAAAGAATTGGCACTGGTTAGACCATGATCCAATGAAGAGATTGGGGTGGGAGGGTGGTGGGTGTGGGGAGGAGGGGGTGGAAAATAGAGGAAATTGTATTTTTGAAGTGGCATATAATGGCTTATTTATGACAGTCCTATTAGTGCAATGTGACAATTGTAGAAGACTATTTGGATAACCAAATACCATTTTGATAAATTACTGCAGCAAAATCATTCAAATTAATCTATCATAGTCATAATTATTCTAACAGGACTTAACAGTAAAAAATAAGTAGCTATTTTCTTCACTCAAGTTGATTGTACTTAGCTGATATTTCCTCTTTTCCTTTTTTATTGCTACCTTGCAAATGGAATTTTCTCACTATCATAATGAGAATATCCACAACACTGTTTAAAGTACCTTTCTAATAAATGAAGGCTAATTTTGAGTTTGACCTGCATGGCAATATCTATTTCTTGCACAGGCTATCCCTGGGTAACAGGTTTTGTTTTTACAGATGTTCATAAGTTTTTTTGTAAGTCAAATGCACAAATCACTTAACATAGTAGCCATGCTTGCACTATTATAATGAAAAGTGCACAAAACTGATAAAGAACAATTACTAAAATGGAGAAAGGAAACTTGTTCTGCTGTTTGTAGGAATGAATGTATGCACATACCCAGACTTTAATAATATGGGAGTTCATTTGTGTGTAGGAGTGTTCATAACCTGGGGTCAGCATGTAATGGGTTCATTTTTTTTCTTGAAGCAATAGATTCACAAGAGAAATTTTGCATTTTGGCCATTGAAGACCTCTCAAGAAGCCATTTCTGATGTAAGTTGATCAATTTGCCTTCCCAGTTTATTACTTTGTGACAGATATCACAATCTTTCTATAGCTTTTCTAATTTCCTTATCACAAAACATAAGCATGTAACTCTTAACTATTGTTTCTCAGAGAAATGGGTTTTCTAAAGCATGATACAATTTATCTATATAATAGGATTAAGTTGAGCTGCAGATGTATTTCAAAATCTATCCCCTAAGTACACAAAATAAAGATTTCCACATTTAATGGGGTTAGTACAAAAAGTGCTGAGAATGGAAAAGTCTATTAGAACAATGTATTTTTGTATTTTGCTTGCTAAGGGCTTAATTACAAATTGATTATACAGTAGTACCATCTTAGTTTATGGAATTATTTTACTCGGGTCTTGAGCCTTTGAAAGTAATTTAAATAAAACAATAAGCTTTTGTTCTTTAGAATGTAAATCAAACTCAAGTGGTCTTTGAAGTTTTCTCATTTTCTTCGGTTGATTTTTCAAGTTAGGAAATTGACTTGGAACTGGTGAGTTAGAATGATGGGAAAGAATCCTGCTGCTTCAATACATAACATAGACTTTGTCTTGCACAAATGTCAGACGCTAGTGCAGTGTTACAGATGTGTTTGAAGCATTCAAATTGGATTTGTCTCAGGGTGAAGTCTTTCAATAACCATCTTCTGACTTTCTTTAATGATTGCTTCCCTTTTCTATAGAGCCAGAAGGTACTAAGTACACCAGCAAAATTTCTTTTTAAACCATAAGGGAAGTTTTGTGCTGAAAAGTTTGAGGATGTTGCAGGGCTAGAGGGCCTGAGTTATCAGGAGAGGCTGGTCAGGTCTATATTCCTTGGAATGTAGGAGAATAAAGGCAACCTTGGAATGTTTAAAATATGAGGCATAGATAAGGTGGATGGTAACAGTCTTTTATCCCAGGATGGGGAGTCCAAAATTCAGAGGTATAGATTTGGGGTGAGAGGGGAAAGACTTTAAAAGGGGTTGGAGGGGCAACCTTTTTCATGCAGGAGGGTGGTGAGTATATGCAACAAGCTACCAGAGGCAGAGACAATTGTATCATTTAAGCACTTGGATGGGTACATGGAGGGGTGGGTCTTGGAGGGATATGGGCCAAATGCAGGAAATTGGGGCTATCTGCATGGGTACAGTGGTTGACATGGACTTGTTGGGCCAAAGGGCCTGTATCTGTGTTGTATTGCTCTGATTCCAAGTACAAACTGGTAATAGGTAGTGCATGGTTGAATACAATGAAACTTGTATGTTTTGGTGATATCTTGGAGCTCTACATCTGAAGGTGTGCAAACATGTTGGAGACATAGAATTATTCAGCACAGAAATGGGCCCTTCAGCCCAACTCATTTATGCTGATCAAGATGTCACCTAAACTAGTCTCATTTGCCTGCATTAGGCTGTATCCCTCGTAAACCTTCTATCCAAACACCTTTATAAATATTGTAATTGTACCTGTCTCTACAGCTTCCACTGGCAGTTCATTTCTATATGCCCACCACCCTTTGTGTGTGTGTGTGTGTTGTGTGTGTGTGTGGGGGGGGGGGGGGGGGGTTGCTTTTAAATCTTCCCCTCTCAACTTGGATTTTAGTCCCCTAGTTTTAGACTTCCCTACCCTGGAGAGAAACATTTGAACCATCCATCTTTTCTATGCCCTGTGTGACTTTTGTATGCCTAATGTCAACCTTCTCCACTCCAGAAAGAAATCTCCAACCTATCCTTCTCACTGAAGCCCTCCAGTCCTGGTAACATACTCCATGAATCTTCTCTGCATCCATTCCAGCTTGATGAATTGCACACAATATTCTGTGTCTCACCAACTACTTGTACAGTTGTAACATAACATCCCAACTTCATACTCAATGCCCTGACTGATAAAGGCAAGCTTGCCTAAATGACTCTTTCAACACCCTGTCTACCTTTGTCACTACTTCAGGGAACTATACACCTGTACCCCTAGGTCTTTGTTCTACAAAACACTCCAGGGGCCCTACCATTTGCTGTACAAATCCTGGCCTGGTTTAATTGACCAAAATGAACACCTCCCACTTGTCTGTATTAAGTTCCATCAGCCATAATTTGGCCCAGTTTCATCTAGATATATGTAATCTTGGATAACCTTTTCACTTTCCACTACACAAATTTTGGTGTCATGAGCAAACTTGCTAACCATTTTAATGGCATTCCAAGTCATTAATATAGCTGAAGAACAATAGCCCCAGCACCAATCCCTGTAGCACACCACCGGCTGCAAGCCTCCAATCTGAATAATAACCCTCCACTACCAGCCTCTGACTCCTTCCACCAAGCCAATTTTGTATTCAATTGGCTAGCTCACTCTGGATCCTCTCTTCTGGCCTTGTCAAAGAATGTCATCTGAATGCTGGAGATTCTGGTGACTTTGGTCCTGGAGCATGGTCACCGGTTAAATGGTTTCCCTTTAATTCTGGCAATTGGTTCCACTACTATTGTAGACTTCGAGGCAAAGTGCAATGTTGTGTTGCTAATGTGACCAGTGACAAGGGTCTGGTTATACTCAGTCAACTACATTAGGTTGGACACATTGTTTGCAAGCTCAGTACTAGATTCTCTAAACTCTATTCCAAGCTCCTTCATTGGTGGAGATTACCAGGAGTGAAAAAAGATTCAAGGATATGCTCAAAGCTGCTTTGAATTGCAACATCCCACTAATGCCTGAGAACCTATGGCCATTCAAAGTAGAAAAAGAGCATTCAGGATGGTATTAGAATTCTCTGCCATGCATTGGGAGGGCACAGTAAGTGGTGGAAGAAACATGCTACCTCACAAGCTACCCACCCTCTATCTCACACATCAGCCACCTTTTGCACCATCTGTGTGGGGGAAAAGTCTGATTTGCCACCTTGGCGTTCTTCATCACCTCGGCCAATTTAAAACCATAGAGAATGAAAATAAAATAAATGTGGATGCTGAAAATAAAACAATGCTAGAAAAGCTCAGCAGGTCAAGCAGTATCTGTGGAATGAGAAACAGTTGAACTTGGTCATCGTTGATCTGAAGATTTTTTAGGTAGCATATGGAAGCAAGAACTCTAGAGCATCTACCTTGATTAATTCCCAATGGAAGATAAGATTTTTATTAGTTGCATGTACATCATAACTCAGTGAAATGCATCTTTTGCATTGAGTGTTCTGGGGGGCAGCCCGCAAGTTGCACCAACATAGTATGCCCACAACTTCCTAACCTGTACATCTTTGGAACACAAGGAAAGCAACTGACCCCGATGGTGTCCCTGGCCGTGTGCTGATCAGCTGGCAGGAGTATTTGCAGACATATTTAACCTTCTCCCTGCTTCAAGGCTCGGGTTCGCACCTGTTTTAAGAAGACCACCATCATCCTGGTACTGAAGAAAAGCAAGGTAACATGCCTCAATGACTACTGACCAGGGGCTCTGACATCCACCACCATGAAGTGCTTTGAGAGGTTGGTCATGGCATGCATCAGCTCTAGCCTACCAGATGACCTGGACCCATTGCAATTTGCCTATCACCAAAACGGGTCTAGAATGAATGCATCTCCCTGGCCCTACACTCAGCTCTGGAGCATCTGGACAGGAAAGACACTATGTTAGACCTATTGTTTATTGACTACAGCTCTGCCTTCAATGCAATAATCCCAGGTGAGCTTGTCACCAAACTCCAAGACTATGACTCAACACCTCCTTCTGTATCTGGATTCTCAACTTTCTAACAAAGACTGCAGTCAGTGAGATAGGCAGCAATACCTCCAGCACGATTATTCTCAACTCTGGTGCCCCACAAGGCTGTGTCCTCAGCCCTCTACTCCCTATATACTCATGACTATGTGGCCAGATTCTGCTCTAACTCCATCTACAAATTTGCAGATGATACCACTGTTGTAGGCTGTATCTCAAACACCGATGAGTCTGTACAGGAAGGAGGTAGAGAGCTTAGTGGAATGGTGTCATGACAACAACCTTGCCCTCAATGTCAACAAGAGCTGGTCATTCCCTTCAGGAAAGGTAGACAGGTTGCATGTACACTGTCCCCATCAATGGTGCTGAGGTTGAGAGCTTCAAGTTCCTGGGAGTGAACATCAACAGCCTGTCCTGGTCAAATCACATAGAAACTACAGCCAAGAAAGCTCACCAGTGCCTCTACTTCCTCAGGAGGCTAAAGAATTTGGTTTGTCCCCTTGACTCTCTCCAACTTCTACAGATGCACCATAGAAAGCATCCTATCTGGATGTATCACAGCTTGGTACGGCAATTGCTCTGCCCAGAACCACAAGAAACTGCAGAGTTGTGGACACAGCCCAATGCATTACAGACACCAGCCTCCCCTCCTTGGACTCTGTCTTTACTTGTTGCTGTCTTGGTGAAACAGCCAGCATAATCAAAGACCCCACCCACCTGGGACATTCTCTCTTCTCGCCTCTTCCATCGGGTAGAAGATACAGGAGCCTGAAGGCATGTACCACCAGACTAAGGACAGCTTCTATCCCACTGTGATAAGACTATTGAACAGTTCCCTTATACAATGAGATGGACTATGACCTCGGTCTACCTTGTTGTGACCTTGCATCTTATTGCACTGCACTTTCTCTGTAGCTGTGACACTTTATTCTGTACTGTTATTGTTTTTACCTGTACTATATCAATGCACTCTACTGACTCAATGTAACTGCACTGTGTAATGAATTGACTGTATGATTGGTTTGTAAGACAAGCTTTTCACTGTACCTCAGTACAAGTGACAATAATATACCAATATGGGAGGAACCCATGGGATAACGTACAAACTCCTTATAGACAGTGGCTGGAATTGAACCCATGTCACTAGCACTGTAATAACATTATGCTAACCACTACACTACTGTGCCTGAGAAAGTTTCTTATAAAGGATGAAATATTCAAATGTCTGTCTGATCCTTGTCCATCATTGAGACTGGTGTTTAATGTAAAAAAAATCACTGGCATTCATTGTCAGCAGCATAGTTAAATACTGATGCCCTTTGTGCTTTGGTCATGGTCTGTAGCTGAGGAAGAAATACAAGAGTATTTATCCTATGTTTATTGATATTGATATAAAATGGACCTTTTCCAGGTAAGCAAGTTGGTCAGTGAGGCTCTTTATTTGAACTATCAGCCAAAAATGTATCTTTCTGACGGTTTCTATATTTGGCATAATGTGTTGATTACTTAATTGGTCACAGTAGATATAATAACTTCAATTTTATGATACTTAAATTGTGCAGGACAAGTTCTATCCAATTTGCCCCCTCCCGAGGAAAGTCAGGACAATGTGTTAAGGATAGGCTAATGAGGCCTCTTCCTTTTGTTTCTTCATGTTATCATTCAGGACCTGAGCATTCCTTCAGGGCAAAGGTCTGAAAACTCCAACTTATGAGTGCATTTTGGAAGCCCTGCCAGAAAGTGATCTGAATTTTTTTTAGGGAACAAATATTTTCAGTATTAAAGTATTGTACTTGAATATGTTCTTCCAGATATGGTTCTACAAAGATATTTCCTGTAATTAAATTTCTATAAATCATTATAGTGTGCAATTTACTTTTGAACATTAGAAGCATCCACCCCCAAACAATTGGTGTCCAATGAAGCAAGGACTTCCTGCTTGAGCAAAATATTATGTAGAAGCATTCAACAGCTCAGTCCTTGCTCACAGTTGCATTTGAATCTTAAAGATGTTTCTTTTTCATTAAATTTTTAATTTCAAAGAATGCTGTAATGAGTTCAAAACCAATGTATAATAATCTCCCCAAATAAACATTTTTTTTAAAGACTAACGCCAGAGATTTGAACACACAATCGGGGCTGCTGCCCCAGTGGCAATAGTGAAGTTGTACTTCCCTGTTGAAAATAATCTTACAGATTTCCAGAGGTAGACATGACATTAGTGAAGATACTGTGGTACTACTATGATTTTAAAATGTTGGAGTTCCCAGTGTCTGAACTAATTTTATCCCTCAACAAACATCAATGAGAGATTTATCTGGTCATTATCACATTCATACCATCCCTGAGGCAATTTTCTACATTTCAACAGTGTCTTGGTTCTGAAATATCCTAAAATCATAAAAGGTCTTTTATTCATGAATCACCTTTAGGGGAAAAAATATAACTCCAACAATGTTGCAATAAAGGCCAATGTGCCCTTTGCTTTCCTAATAATGTTGCTGCACCTGTCTGCAAACTTCTTGTGACTCATACACAAGCATGTCTAGATCCCTCTGCACTTCACTCATTGGCAATTTTTCTCCATTTAGGTAATAGTTTGCTTCTGGATTCCTGCATGACCTAGGACTTTCCCATATTAAAGTTTACTTGCCAAGTTTCACTCACTTGCTCAACAATCTGTGCTGTGCATGTCTTGTGTACCCTGCCTATCCCACGACAACTCGATACTGCTGTCATGGATGATCATTGTCTTGCTCATTTGATATCCTGTCAGAAATGCTCACTGTTCTCACGTTAGCTGTTCCAAACTTTGCCAAAACACTCACCAGAGCTGACAAAGCAGAACCATTATTGATATTAAACAAGCTGAAACTTTAAACACTCCCAAGAAGAGCTCTTCAATCTTTTCTCCTTCTAACCAATATTCTCTGCTCAGTAAACCATGCTAATCTCAATTCTTGATGATTAAAATTCCTTCCAGTGTCTGTAACAAGCTTCTTCAGTTCGTGATTTTGACCGTGGAGAGAATGAGGACTGAAAGTACATTAAAGTATCAACAAAAGTCAAATTGTGCAAATTTGGTAGGAACTTGAAAGTAATTGAGACTACGGAATAAACAATCTTTTGGAATAAGTCTAGTAAATGGCAAACTGAATGTATAGAAATGTAAATTTAATTATTGGATCAACTTATTTTAAAAAAAACATTGCCATGAAGAGGAGAGGTGATAGATTTTCTTTGAATTTTATCTGTTTAAATTTCATGAGAGGATATGGCCACAGATGTTGTATCAGACACTGATTTCTCAAATTGACCAACTCAATTGTACTCAAAAAATAAAACAGTGGCAGTTTATAACCAACATTACTCCAGAGATTTCTATTCTCATTTTCTTAGCTATCTACAATTGTTCCTATCAACTCATGACCTAATTAAATCTTTCCTCTGTTTAACCTGTCTAACTATTTAACTTAGCATTAAAGACGTTGACTGGTAAATTGAACTCATCTTTTCATCTCATCCTGTCCCAAAAGTCTCCCACCTCCTGCCACTCCCTAAGGCTTTCTCTGGGTAAATCCTATTTTCCTCGGTAGACGTACATTGAGTTTGGATCAAAGAAAACTGCTTTCATCTTCTTCCTAGTAATATCCAACACCATGTGATAGAAAGAAATTTACCATGAAATTCGCAGCTAAAGTGTTTCCTATTTAGAAGTCACAGATGCTACATTGGGTCTCAGTTTGCACTATATATGGTGCACATAGTACCAATTTATTTTTAGAATTGAAGTGGTTCCCTAAGAATTCCTGAAGTGATATTTCTGTGCAAAATAATCTGAACTAAAGAAAGTATAATGAATATAACATAGTTATATAACATTTTTCTTTTCAAAGTTAATTAAACTTCTGGCTGATCACACAACATTTGGCAATCATCAGGGTTTCCTGAATCTGGTTTCTCGGGTCTGCCTGAATATTTCTGACATGAGAAGGAATTAAATGGTTTCAATGGTTTTCATCAATCCTGCTTAGCCTTGCCATTTATTTACAGGTTTCCAATGTGCATATTTCTACTTCAATATTATTCATTTTGTCCACCTTCCACTTTATTCCTCCCCTCATTCCTTTCCCTGAAGACAAGACTTACGCTTGTCTATATCTGGATATAGCAGGTGCCGGTCTTGTGATTTTTTTTATTATTCATTAAAATGATTGATAGAAATGCCGGCTCAGTGTGCTGGGATGTTGGAGAGCATCAGGGCTGTGTGCATTCTGCATCCACTTTCCAACTTGGATTACTGGCTACACCAACTGATTTAGATGGTCTGTCCTTCCCTGATTGTTGATGGGCAAAACTCACCAGAGAAAATATGTGTCAGACCTTTAAATGACACCAGGATTTATGGAGCATTCTCCAAATCCATAACAGGTTACCAGTTGGTCATCCCCAACTAGAAGTGTTTTGACCTGTTGGTTTATACCTTAACTGTTGTCAATGAATCCTGAAGCCACAGGTGAGTTGCAGCAAAACCAATAGAATGGTTGGGCAGGCCAAGCTTGTATTGGCTGGGGTTTAAAAGAGTGAGAGGGGACTAGATTAAAAACTTTGGATCCTGAGGAGGTCTTGACAGTGTGAACGTGAAGAGGATGTTTTCTCATGGGAGAATCTAGAACGGTCACTGTTTAAAAATAAGTTATCACCCATTCTAGTGTTTTTATTTTCTCTCTTGGATATGAATCTTTGAAACTCTCTTTATCAAGAAAGGCAAACAAAAAAATGTCCCAGAATATTTTTAAGGCAGAGGTAGAGATATACCTGATAAACAAGGTGGGTAAAATGTTACCACTGGTAAACTCTATTGTGGAATTGAGCTTACAGCCATTATATTATTAAATGGTGGAGCAAGCTTGAGGGACTGTGTGTCTTACACCTCCTATTTTGTATCTTCATATTCACATTTTGTATGTAAAATTCACCTTCTCCCATGTATAATCTGATGCAAACTGTTTTAAGTGTTTTTACTTTAAAGTTACAGCCAACAATAAATGCTATCACTGGGTATACATGGAAATGGAGCTCTGCAACTTGTATTGTTCCTGCATTAGTAGTATCCCCATTGGCACCAGATTTCAGGAGCTTCCCCTACAAATAAATGATATTTTGATGGGAGATCTAAATATCTTGATCATAAGTCCTTTAAGTCCTTCAGTCTTTCAAGCTCACTCCATGATTATACCAAACCTGATACCTTTATCTAACAGAAATCTGCCTCCCTCAAAAAGGATACTACTTTCACAATTTCCCAAAACACTTTACATCCAATAGAGTACTTCAGTAGCATAGTCATTCTTATAATACAGGAAATACAACATAAAGATATTAACCAGCTAATCTGTTTGTTGAAGTGTAAATACTGGCTGAGACAGCAGAGATAACTCTGCTGCTCTTCTTCTGGAAACCCTGATGGGATCTTTTATGACAGGACCTTGGGTTAATGTCTCATCCAAAAGATGACATCTCTGACAGTCAGGAACATCAGCTTAATCTGTGGCATGGAACCTGACCCTGGAAACTTCTGATTTGGAAGCAAGTGCTTCTAACGTAATCCATAAATTGGCCTGTGTCCCCAGTCTTTAAAGTTTTAATTGGATCGGCATCCATGGATTTTTGGAGAAAATAATTCCAAAGTTCCACTCACTCTCATATTCTCATACTTTCTTATAACCTTGAAGGAGGACATTAGGCTCATTCAGCCAATACTGGCTGTCAGATCAATCCCATATTCCCACTAATTTCCCTGTAACCTACTCTTTCACATATGCCCATCAGCTCCACCCTGTCTGCCCTACCACCACCTGCAAAAGGGGTCATTTACCCAAAACCAGCATGTCTTTCGATGTGGAAGGAAATCAGAAAACCCATCCATTCAGTCAAAGGGTTCACGGACAAAGTTTAGATGGAGAGTACCCAAGACCAACATTTACCATCCATCCCTAACTGTCCCCAAAAGTAAGGGTGAGCAACCTTCTTGAACAATCCAGCATTCTGATGAAGGTTCTCTAACAATGCTGTTACATAGGGAGTTCCTAAATTTGGATCCAGTGACAATGAAGGAATGGCAATAAAGTTCAAACTCAAGATGTTGTGTGATCTAGAGGGGAATCTGCAGGTGGTGGCATTTTGATCTTCATGTTGGTAGAGGTTGCAGGCTTGCAAGTGTTGTTAATGTGGCTTATATGAGTTGCATTAAATGCATTGCATTAAAAAAAAAGTCATATGCACTGCCACCATGTTGCACCCATGATGGAGGGAATATATGCTTAGGATGGTATTGGGATGTTCTTTGGATGGTGTCAAGCTTTAGTGCTGCTGCAAATGCACTCATCCGGATAATTTAAGATTATTTGATCACACTCTCAACTTGTGATTTGGAGGTGGCAGAAAGGTTTTAGGTGTCAGGAGGTGAGACACTGGTTGCAAGATAAAGTCATAAAGTTGTACAGCACAGAAATGACCCTTCAGCCTAACTCATCCATACTGACCATTATGCCTATCTATGCTAATCTCATTTGCCTGCATTAGGCCCATATCCCTCCACTCTTTTCTTATCCAAGTACCTGTCCAAGTTCCTTTTAAACATTATAATTGTATCTGCCTCTATCAATTCCTCTGGCAGCTCATTCCATATAATCACCACCTTCTATGTGAAAAATTTGCCCCTCAGATCTCCTTTAAATTCCACCACCACCCTAAGAAAAGACTTTGACAATCTACCCTATCTATGCTCCTCATAATTTTATAAACCTCTGTAAGGCTCCTGTGCTCCAGTGAAAATAAACCCAGCCTATCCAATCTCTCCTTATAAGTAAAGCCCTCTATTGCAGGCAACATCCTGGTGAATCTCTTCTGCACTCTTTCTGATGCTACCACATCCTGTGGTTTGGTGACCAGAACTGTACATGATACTCCAAGTGTGGCCTGACCAATGTTTTGCAACATGACATCCCAACTCTTACTCTCAATGCCTAGGCCTATGTAGACAAGCATGCTGAATGCCTTCTTCACTACCCTATCCACTTGTGTTGCCATTTTCATGGAGCTATGAATTTGCAACCCAAGATCCCTCTATATAATCAACACTTCCTGAGGTCCCTGCCATTTACTATAAATGTTCTGTCATATTTGACGTCCCAAAATGCATTACCTCACACTTGTATGGATTAAGTTCCATCTGTCACCGCCCCACACAACCTTCCTACTGACTTATATCCCTCTCTACCCTTTCACAACCTTTTTTACTATCTACTATTTCACCAATTTTTGTGCTACAGCAAACTTACTAATCAGTCCACCTACATTCTCATCCAAGATATTCATGTGTATAATGAATAACAAAGGTCCCAGCACCAATCCCAGTGGTACACCATTAGTCACAGTCAGAAAAAACACTCCTCGACCACTACCCTCTGTCAATTTTGGAATAAGATTGCCAACACTTCTTGAATCCCGTGTGTCCTAATCTTCTGGACCAGCTTACCATTTGTCAAAAGCCTTGCTAAAGTCCATGTAAGCCACATCTACCACCCTGCCTTCATCAATTTTCTTAGTTACTTCCTCAAAAAACTCGGTCAGACCTGTGAGACAGGATTTCCCCTGCACAAAACCATGTTGACACCTTCGAATCAGTCCCTGCTTTTTCAAGTTAACGTAAATCCTGTCCCTTAGATTCTTTTCCAATAATTTCCCTACTATTGATGTAAGGCTCGATCCTGCTGGCTCTCTGCAACTGGAAGTTGAGCTGCTTGGTCTGAGTGTGCTGACTTTGTCTTCAATTTCCCGGTAGCCTTTGACAGCCAGCTAAGCCAGGGATAGGGCTTTGCCAATTGTGAAAGCTATAATTTATTTTAATTTCTTTTTAATGTCTCCAACACTTGTAGACAATTAAAAATAAAAATTAAAAAGTTAAAAGCAAAACCTGCAGATGCTGAAAATCTGAAATAAAAGTAGAAAATGCTGGACAACAGGTCATTAAGCTGAACAATTGACTTTGTTTCTCTCTCCCCAGATGTTGCCTGATTTGCTGAAACTCCAGAATTTTTTTTTGGTTTTATATTAAAGCTAAAGTTAATATAAAGAGAAATAAAAATGAACTAATTAAAATCATAAAATTATGATAAATTAAAGCAAAGTAGTATTTTTTCTCCATTGGTACCTAAATCTTTGCTCTTTAAACCCCAGTGAAACCAATGTGGCTTGTGATCCTGCAGTGTTCTAACCTGAAAAGTTTAGTCCTCGATCAGGTTGCCCTCCCTACCCCCATAACCATGTCGTTGGAGGAAAATCCCAGTAAAACTGAGCACTGCTGCTGGACTGCATGTGGGGTCCAGCAGTGGGCAAACTGAATGATTCAGCATTCCAAATCCACCATTAACTCCCAGACTTCCACTTTTGACAGAAATCTGCGATTTGCTACTTTTCCAACTGTTGCCTGCAGGTTGTTCCAATCAGCAAGGTCTCACTCAAGACGTCTGATGAGAGGAAGAATTCATATGTACAATCTGATTAGCTACTGAATTCAGGAGGAGAAGAGGACTGTGAAATGCATGTTTATCTTCTTGGAAGAAGGAAAAAGAAAATCTGCATTTTCATATCATCTTTCAAAGTATCATAACATTGTAAAATTATTTACCATCATCAAAGTACTTTTAAAGCAAAGAAAATGGTTTAATACGTGCCACCTGCATGTTACAATTAGTTAAATACACTTGGATGTTTAGTTGCTCATTGTTAGTTAATATTCAATCATTCTGAATAATTCTGTAGTTAACCAAACAAATGTGGCAGCAATTCTGTATATATCCATTAAATCCTAATGGTTTTCAATATGCTGCTTTCATAAATACTTGTATTCAAATTAATGCTGCTTTACTGATATGAAAGATAATGAAATTTAAAAGCCTTGTAACAAAGGATGGACCTTTTTGTTGTACTTCAAAAAAATTAATTTCATACCTTTTTAGGGTTCTGGATCCACAGGAGTTAAAGCATTTGGATATTTGGGGCAAAACCATAACATCAAACAAACTGCTGATTGCTGCAGTCTGTTGTGATCATTTAGTGAAGCTAAAGTGATTTGGTTGTCAAATTGTAAAGCTTGATGACTTCAAAGCTGGTTTAACTCTGTGAGATGGGAATTAAGGGAGAGCTGTGTCTGCAGTGAGCAGTGGGAGTATAACCTACCTCGGGTTCCTATTGTTCCATCTCCCCCTGAGTTGGCTCCTGCAGTTCAAAGATAATATCTTCTCTTTTCTCAGACAGGCCCACATTACAGGATATAGACAAGGGGGTTTCTGTCAATATTGGCTTTAAGAAACAACATTTACATGTCTGGGTTTATTTATCAGCTGAGACAAAATTATAACATAACCAACAGGGAAATGAACTTCTCTACCTTTTACTATTCCAAGCAGAGGAGTTTACAAAGATATTAAAATGTCAAATAAAAAGTAATTAAATATCAATGAAGTGTTGTAAAATCTAATTCTGAAAAATAATTGATGTAAAATATATGTAATGAAGTAACAGAATTTAATAATTCAGGACAATTCTTCAGAAATATTTGCTGAGGTTAGAAAATTTCCAGGAAAGTTATCCACTTAAAGATTGCTCTTCACAGACGTATCATTGTTCCTCATCAGCGATTATTTGAACTACCATTATCTACAGGATTCATTTACAACTATTTACAACTGGATTGTTATCCCAATCTCCACAGGTAGTATCTGCATTTAGCGAATCAGCACTTTATCACAACTTCACTTAGTTATTTTGCAAAAATGTTCATGCATGTAAATGATCTGTATTTTCAGTGCTACACTGACTTGATTTGAACTGCTGACCCTTTAGATGTTAAAAGCTTAAAATGTGTTTCCTCCTGAAGCAGTTAATGGCCGTGAGAAGAGAAAAGATCAGTTCTTCGCTTCAGTTTTCAGCCTATGTTCCCCCTTTCCTTTCACCACACCTAAAATATACCTTGATTGCTTTGGGAGACAGTATAATGTTGCTGGATTTACAGGATTCAGTCAATGGAATTGAATGTTGAGAAAGTGAGTACTCCCAGCAGTGTACCAATATCTTCTCATCTGAACTACCACAGGCAGTGTGAAGGTGACACCTCCACCACCTTCTGAATAGCAGTCAAGGATAATAATAAATGCTGGCCTTGCCAACAAGGTCTTCTGAATGAATAATTTTTTTTAAATTATGAAAATAAAATCTTCCTGGTCTGCATAGCTCAGTTGCATGTTTATGTACACAATCCATTGGGAGTACTGGGCTTTCACAATAAACTGAAGTAAGTAATGATTTTCATACAGCCTAGAAACTGAACACATATCAACAGAGTTTTGTAGCTCCAAATATACATCAAATGTTTGTCAGTAGGACATTGTGGAATGAGCTTATTTCAATTATGAACTAAGTCCGCTCCCAAAAATATATAACCACCCAGTTCACTTGAGATGTAGTCATTGCCAAATTAACAAGGCTGGCAGGTCAATTTGGCTAATACTTAACTGCAAAATAATAGATTAGTAATTTTAAATCTCTATTACATGCTCCAGAACAAATAATTTTAGGGATCAGAAATTGGAGCCAGAATGTGTTTCATTAAAACAAAATATACAGTATGCTTACTCATCAAATATAAGAATGGGATTTTTACATGAGTGGGATGTTAGCAGTAATTTTCTCACTGTGGAAGGGAAAGTTGACAGATCAGGAATAACTAAATTATTCCAAAGAGGAATTTTCAATTGCCTTTTCATTAATGCGACAAACAGGTATAAATTAAGAGAAGGGAACAGAATCGTAAAATGATTCCCCTTAACAAGCATCATGTTCATATGTCCAGGGGGGAGTGGTCTTGCAATATCTATTTAGCATTTTAAAAGAAAATCAGACAGATGGCTTAAATATGAACACATTTAAGAAAATAAACAAAACTTGCATATATTCAATGACTTTTACAACTTCAGTAATCCAGATGTGCTTTCTTTGTTGGCTAAGATGTTTGTCATGGAGGAAGTGTGGCAACCACTTTTTGTGGTGCAAGATCCAGACGCAACGGAGAAGAAACTACTTAACTGTTTAGTAATCTCAAGGGAAGCCGTAGAGTTGGATAGGACACCAGGAGGGTTCACTTACTCTTTTTCATCCACTGGGAAGGATAGGTAGGTTTAATGTTTCATTTGAAAGACTTGAGAATAGAAAACACACCCAGCCCTGCAATGGATTACATCCTCAAGGCTCAGGTGGTGTTACGTTCTGATTTGTAAATGAGAACACCACCATTATCCCAACAAACCAGGGAAGTGTTATTGGGTTCATATGAATTGTACCTCACCCAGCTTTACCATACATTGACAAGTGGGTTGTCAAAACAGAATTGCACCAGATCTTGAAGTTTCCCAATGGGTGAGTTAAGCTTAAATTGAACCATGGATATGAAGTGCCCATACAAAAATTGTTCCTTTTTGTTTTAGGATTGAGGAGGCTGAGTGGGTGATTTGATGGAGGTATTTAAAGTTGTGAAGGACAGGATAAATTATATCGAAACAGATTGTTTCTGGTTAGCAAGGATGTAGAGTGAGGTGATCTAGCATTGAAATATACCAGTCTGAGACTAGTTATTTATCTTGGAAGTACATTCTGCAGCCTCACAACACTTAGACAGGGATTCTGAGGGATTTCAAGGTGAAAAACATAAGTCATCAATTAAGAAGACTGAGCCTTGTGTTTTGCGTTTCAAGATGTTCAAAGCAGTTCACATACAATGAGGTGTGTCTCTTGTTGAATTGTCGGAAACACAGCAGCGATCCTTATGTACAGCAAGCTTCCACTAACAATTAAAATCATGATCACGTAATCGGTTTTATAACGTTGGTGAGGAATAAATTATGGGTCAAGTCAAGATGATTCACACCCGATATTTTAAGCAGGAAACTTCCAGCTATCAGGCATTTGTAGTTCAACTCGTTTTGGACTTCTGCACATATTCCAGTAAAAGTGGAAATCCAAAATAACCTTGAGATCAGATACTGGACCACCCAAGTACTGGTGAGAGGGTCAGGATGCACTTTACATTCAGCCCCTCAGCTATATACCAGAGTTGGCTAGAGTACAGACAGCAATCCTGTGGAAAAGGGTAAGTGCAGATAAGTATTTGAATTATTTTAATTTTACCATAATTTAATATTTCATAGTATTCTATTCTGTTTTAATTTAAGTTAATTATTTTTAATAATGTTTATTTAGTTAGTTATTCACATCTACTTGAACAGTTATTAAATAACTCTGACTATCAAGAACATTTAACTGCAGTCCCAAGCCTTTTGATGACATTCTGAGGGCAGACCCTTGGTGATACTCCAAGCTTGCCACCTGGAACCTGCTCTGCTTTGCAGGATGTCACTCAGATGCAGAAGTGAGGTCGGTCAGCCATCCTCATCTGAGAATATTAAGCACAGGCTGGCGGACGTTGCAGGCAACAGGTACTGGGCAGCAAGCCAGGTCTGGCACAATCTTGCCCGTGGGCTAGGACACTGGGGTGACTACCCTACTCTGCTTTGTAATATTGCCATGAGATCTTTTGCATGCACCTGAGAGAGTAAAGAGTCTGAGTTCGGTATCTTGTACAGATGACATCACTCCTTCCATTCCTTCAGTGTTCCTTTAGATTACTTTACTTTTTGGAATGGAATTTGAACCCATAACCTTACTAACTGATCGATTATGTAGGAATTGAAGGAAGGGGGAAAATTAAAGTATGTCGGAAAGGGGCAGTCATGTCAGATTTGGAGTGCTACTCATTTGGAGGATTAACATCAACAGGGGCCTGCTGGGCTGAATGGCCTGCTTTAGTATTGTAATTGATATGTAACTCTCTTGTCTAAATCCCACAATGGCCTCTGAAATCCCTTTGCCTCTTAGTAATCGGCTCCACCATGGAGATACATATCTCATGTAATCCCAGTAATGTTTATTGATAGAGATAAATTCCTGTCTAGTGGGATTATCTTTAGAATCATCACCGATCAACTCTTCAATTTTTTTAAGTGGTATTACCAGTCACAATGTAGAAACTGATTTACATCCCAGACATAGAGCACCATGCTTGATAATATATGGATATGAACTATGCTTGAACAGAATTCACAAGACAGTAAAACACATAATTCCCCAAAAGTAATCCGAACAAATTCCACAACTCTATTGCCTTTGCCCATTGCTGAAAGCTGTGCCACTGTCAGTATGAAATTACCAGCACTTAGTCTTTTGAGAACTATTAATCCTATAGTGCCTTCGAAGAATTAACTTGTTTTTGTGGAATTGGGTTACCAAGATGCTTGCTTGACTAGTGACAAGCTTTTTGGGTTTAAGATGATTTTAAATACTGGAAATCATTTTGCCTTGACATTTTTTTGTTTGATTAGTTGCAAAACTGGCTTATAGAGAAAGCTTTGAAAGTGAAGCATCTTCAAATAGATTGTGGAAATCAGCAAAAATGAACTGAATGCTACCTACCTTTTCTTACAATTACATTTTTCTTTTTGCAATAAAATTGCTTACAAATAAGTGTCTGTTTCCTCAGCATCTAAATACCAACAGGAGGAAAATTCAAATGTCATGCAACTGATGGTGATTTGGAACTTCTTAACAAAATGGACCAGCCTTTGTGATGATTAGGTTAATGAAGAGAGAATCGCTCATGATAGACACAAATTGGCATGTTCACAGACTGTGCCATTGATTACAATCAGAAAATTGAAATAACACATTCAAATCTGTAAGCAACACAGTTTTGTATTTCCTTAAATAAATCAAATTTTTGATCCCAAGGTAAACTCAGCTTAGAACAATAATTAAATCTTGAGAAATAAAATGTTTGGTAATATTTGCAACGTACTTGTTAAAATGATAGCTTATTAGTTGTGTGACATTTGAATTTTGCTCCTATTGGCATTATTCAAACTTCAAATGCCTTTTTTGTCATCTAATTCCTATTTTGGCCAGGTGAAAGGTCATACAAATTTCTTTAAACAGAACTTTATTAGTTCCTCCTTTGCCCCGTAGGAGCCTTATTAATTGACTCCTTGAGTCGACATTCTAAATGAATGCTGAAGTCATGTGGAAAACATCACGCAGGCAGCAGACAAGCTGCTGCTTTCAGTCTCTGTTGTATCTCATCATTCACCTAAAATGTTACATTCTTTGTGTTGAGTTGTCTTTCCTGTTGCTATGTACCACTTGAAATCTCTTCTTCCAAGAAAGATTCTAGATGCAACTCTGCCGCTGTCACTTTCCCACTCTTTAAATGAGCGAAGTACAGAAGGATTTGGGTGTTCTGTGCACAAATTGCAAAAAGTTAGCAGGCACATTAAGCTAGCAATTAGGAAGGCAAATGACACATTGTTTATTGCAAGAGAGTTGGAGTTTAGAAATAGAGAAGTGTGGCGACTCACCGTCTAGTCGGGCAAACCGGCTCGGCAGTCGGGTCGCGCGGCGTCGGAGCAACGAGGCCCAAGATGGCGGCGGGCCTCGTCTTTCCGAGCGACGGGGAGAACCCGCGCGTGGGAAAGTCCTGATGACGTAGGACTTACGTCATTGCCGGTTTTTTTTGGGCGGGAGTTTTTCTCCCTTAAAGGGCCCGCACAAGGCGGGAAAATAAACCAGTTCTGTTTGGCAATCTTCCGAGTAGAGTCTTGTTTTATTCCGCGGTAGCAACCGCTACAGAAGTATTATTTCAATTCTACAGGGAGCTGGTGAGGCCACACCTGGACTACTGTGCACAATTAAGACAGGATATACAGGTGTTGGAGGCAATCCAGAAGAGATTTGCTGGGCTAATTCCCGGGATGGAGGGGTTGCCCTGGCGAAAGAAATTAAAGCTATATTGTTTGGAGTTTAGTACAATGGGGGGGAGGTGATTTGTTGAAACGTAAAAGATACTTGGAGGGCATGACAGGGAGGACATTGAAATGTTTCCACTAGAAGGAGAATTTCAAATGAGGGGACGTAGCTACAAGATGAGGGTATAGTCATTTAAAACTGAGGTGCACAGAAACTTCTTCTCACTGAAGGTAGTGATTCTTTGGGATTCTCTAACCCAGGAACTGTGGAGGCCAGATCTCTGGGTTATTTGCAGAGGAAGCAGATAAATTTTGAAAGATCACAGAATTGATGACTATGGGGGAACTGACAGAAGAGGAGGTGAGGGCTGGGGCAGATCAGCTATGATCATATTGAACAGTAGGGCAGGGTTGAGGGGCCAAGTGGCCTGTTTCTGTTTTCTTGCATTCTAACAGCAGTCTCCACTTTTTGAAACTGTACACTGATTATCAGAACCTACAGCCTTGTACATCACCAGGGCAATAATCATTCAATAGATTTTCATTTTGCTTTATCATATACATTTTATTACCAAATCTCTTTTAAAAATTGTCATGTATTTATGAATGTTCAAATGCCAGTTGACTAAACCTAATTTTTTATATCTAATTTTTAAGAGCGCTTAGTTTGCCTAGAAGTATTTATTGGTGAATAATTATTAGTGTTTTGTTAGGCAGTGAGCATAGAATACAGTGCCAGCACAAGTTTAAAATACAATGCCAGCACAAGTTTGAGACCCAGGACAATTTAGTCCCAGGCTTTGTTTGTATTTCACCAACCTATTCCCTGCTCATGTTGGGTGGAAAGTGGCAGATTGTCTGCGAGAGGGACAGGAGGATCAGGAGATCAGAGTCTACTGGAAGGCAACAAAGGAATGCTTGCCATTGGGCAAGTATGGCATGGGAGGGAAGGGGGAAGTCCAGGACCTGGAAGGCTGCTGGTTTCCTTATGGAGGCCTGGAGTAGTACACCTCTTCCTACAATAAAATGTCCTTCATTTACCTTGGAGAATGCCTTTACCCCTCCACTATACCTTCTTTCCTCACACCTCGATTAACTGCACCCAAGTTCCCACTTTGATCTGCTTAAATTCATGAGGTTCCAGACTATCTCCAGTAATAAGTATATTCAGGATTGAGATAGATAGGTTGTGAGATTTCTTTGCATCCACCACTTTCTCAAGCAGTGCACTCCAGATTGCAACCACCTTCTGATTGAAAAAAACTCTTCCTCAAATCTCCTCTAAACTCTTACCCCTTCCCTCAACTCCAGGCCCTTTGATCTCAGGTATCTGTACCATGGTTTCTTACTACCTACCTTTATTCATCTCATAATTATGTATCAGAACCCCTCCTCCCATCCCCCCAAAACCCCAACCTCCTCTCCTGCAAGGAAAACAAACCCAGTCCATCCAATAGCTCCTCATAACTGAGACATTCCATCCCAGGAGACATCCTATCACCGGCTATATTGCTACTTGCATGCTAATTTTCTGTGTTCTGTGAACAAGGGCCCCAGGCCATTCTGTAATGAAACAGAGGTGCACACCTCTCTCCATTTAAACATTATTTGGCTTTTTCATCCTTCCTACCAAAATGGATAACTTCACATCATCTGTCTGCTAAGTTTTTGCCCACTTACTTAACTGTTGTCCATATACCTCTGCAAATTCTTTGTCTCCTCACTACTTCACTTCACACCTCAGTGTGGTTAGCAAATTTAGCTACTGTACAGTCAGTCCCTTCATATGATTCATTAAGATAGTTTATAAATAGTTGGACTCCAGCACTGATCCCTGTGGCACTTGTTACATACTTAAGGAGATAGATGGATTATTAGACATAATTGGAATTGGTTTATTATTTTAGTGAAGTACAGTGAAAAACTTGTCCTACATACCATTCAGACAGATCAATTCATTACAATGGTGCATTGAGGTATTACAAGGTAACACAGTACAGAATGCAGAATGAAGTGTCATAGCTACAGAGAAAGTGCAGTGCAGGTAGACAATAAGGTGCAAGGTCATAATGAGGTAGATTGTGAGGTTTATAGTACTAGAGAACTGTTCAATAGTCTTATAACAGCGGGATAGAAGCTGTCCTTGAGCCATTAGAAGTATCTAGGGATATGAGGAGACTGCCAAAACATGGCATTGAGGTTGAAGATAAACCATGATCATATTGAATTGTGGAGCAGGCTTGAAGGGCTGAACGGCCTATTCTTGCACCTTTTTTTCTACTTCTATTGTCTCCGTGTGACAGCATTGTGGGCATTGGGCAGGAAAGTGGAACTTTCCTATTATTATTTCCTATTATTAAACAGCAGGCAGGCCTGAGTGCCATATGGCTTGGTCCTGTTTATTTCTTTTATTTTTATGGCAGGTAGGTCAACTAACTGATTGCAGTAAGCAATGAAAATTAGAACAAGTTCAGACAGGCTGATGAGTCTCAACATTCTAATTTATAGGATCTTCTGCTTCTTTCTTACCAGGGGATCATTTAAAATTAATCTCAAATTACGTTTAAAGTGAACTGCTGAAACAAATATCAACATTATTTTTGTATTGCAATTTGACATGAGAAGTATCTATGATTTGTTTATTTGCAACTATTATTACAGAGTTAGTGGAGATGTCTGGAGCAGTTCTAGGATTTGAAGTTCCTTGAATTCCAGAGTCGGAGGTTCTGAGAACACTAGGGTAGGTCCTGGGATCTGGATTGCGCAGGATCATCCTTGATCCAGCCCATTGCCCTATTCACGGCCCACACTAGCCTGTTACAGACATGGAGAGACATTCCCAAGAGTCAACCTATGTAGAAGGCTGGGCTGCCAGGAGCAGCTAAGCCTCATGCAGTACAAATGGGCCTCTGGACAACCTTGACAGCCTTTTGATGACTTGTCATTGCCAACATCCTTAAGAATGTTTTTAAAGATTTCTATTGAGAGATATTCAACAACTATTCAAATATAACTGAAGGTAAATACTATCTGCCCCAACATGTGAGGTACCTTGCAAAAATAGCCTAGAGATTGTTGAGCAATGAGAGGGAATCTCTCAGGAGAATTATTCTCAGGGGTCAGAGAGTGAGAGAGGGGTTTCTAGGCTCCAGCAGAGCAGGGGAGGGAGGTTAGGTGTACTTGATCTTATTGGAATATGGTGACTCCGACAACAGAACTGAAAAGCTACTAAGTGTGGGATGCTGGAATCCAAACAACTTTCATCCCAGCAAGTCCAAACCTTTCTCAACTTGTTTATCCTCAGGTACCCATGTCACCACTTTCCTCATTGTTAAATAATTCCTGCCTTTAATCTCTTCAGGCATTTCCGTGTACATTTTCTGCTGCTTTAAATGAAAGCGCTGGAACATTATGGACAGGCAATTCCCTTTGGTGCCATGAGCACAGAGGCAGAATATTCAGTGCTTATTTAGTTGCTTGGGTTTCTCGATTTGCAATTTTTTCATTTAACATCAATTTTCACAAATAAAATTATAAAATTGACTATGTGAGAAGCTCTAAAGCTTATTACTTATGTAGCTTCTCAAATTTCTATGCACAAAAACTCATTAAGTCTCAAATACTACTCAGGAAGATGGTTAATTGAATTTTCAACTGCAGTAAACAAAAATTCATTTTTAATTTGCACTTTCACAGTTTATTTTACAGCCGTCCTAAGGAAACAACAATGCTATTCATGAGCTCCTGTTGTGAAAAATGAAAGATGAACCTGAAATAAAACTTTGACAATTCAATCATCACTTTCTTAAATCCTTTGTGACAGTAAATAAACCCTCAAACCCTTAAGGGATAGAGAAACATAACTTCTTATACTAGGTGCTGATTGATGCACAGAAAACATGACAAGAAATGCACCATACTACAGTTGGTCATAAAGTCTGATTATGTTTATGAAATCTCTCAAACTGTACACTTTCAGTGTACACAAGTATAATTGAAAGTTCTCTACAAATTCTTTGGGGGAAACTATCGAGGCAGTTGAGACAGACATAGAAGCTGAAATTTAATGAAGGTATTAAGATATTCAGAAGTCAAACATGCTGTTAGGGAAGTAACAACTTTATGGCATATATTTTGTTAAGAGGGAAAAAGCAGAGTTAGTGTTACAGATTGATGATCTTTGTCAGAAATACCCAGTACCAACACAGGTCAAAAAGGCTGAAATTGTTGGCCCTCTTATTCTTCTAAACTCCCGTGCAAAGTTCCATCAAAACTTCCCTCTTTTCTCAAATAGTGATTGTCCATTTGCCATTTTCCAATCCTCTCTGACGTCTCCAGAATTCAGGGTAGATTCCAACCAATGCATCCACTACCACTGCTGCCACTTCCTTTAAGACCTTAGAACGAAAGCCACCAGGTTCAGGTGCCTTGTTGGCCTTTACCCTCATTGATTTGCCAAGGTCCTTTCGGAACACTGTAGGGGAAGATGAGGGGAAAATATGCTTTTGATGGCATCACCTTGTAGATGGGGAGATTGATCCATTAAATGTGGAGGGTTGTGGTGTTGGTGAGAACAAGGGGAACCCTATTCTTGTTTAGGAGGGGAATTGGGGGGGTTGGGGAGTGAAAGCAGAAGTGCAAGAAGTGGAATGGGTGTTATTGAGAGCCCTTTCAACTACAGTGGAAAGGAAACTGCTGTCAAGGAATAAGAAAGACATCTGAGAAGATATCTTTGTTGGTCACATGTACATTGAAACACACAGTGAAATACACCTTTTGCGTAGAGTGTTTTGGGGACAGCCCACAAGTGTCACCACACTTCTGGCACCAACATAGCGTGACCACAACTTCCTAACCCGTACGTCTTTGGAATGTGGGAGGAAACCAGAGCACCCCGAGGAAACCCACGCAGACACAGGGAGAACATACAAACTCCTTACAGACAGTGGCCAGAATTGAACCTGGGTTGCCGGCGCTGTAAAGCGTTGTGCTGACTGCAAGACTACCCCGCCTGCCATCTGAGAATAATTAGTGTGGAATGTGTCATCATTAAAAAGTATGCAACAAAAACTGGGAATGTGGAAAGTTCTTTCAGGAAGAGTGGGAGAAAGCATAGTCAGGATAACCGCGAAAATATGTGGGACATTGGCCACTCTCCTATCTCCTGAGATGGAGATGGAGAGGCAAAGAAACAGAAGAAAGTCAGAGATTGATCATGTGATCATGAGAGCAAGGTGGAAATTGCCAAAGTCTCTAGATTGCATTCTTTTGGTTCTTAAACATTTAGCCCTGTAAGTTACAATTTATACCAGGGACAGAAGCTTCAACTTCAGCAGAGCATAAAACAAGGAAGAATGCAGTAGTTATCTGATTTTCCTTCCATAAGAGTCAACAGAAATGAAGACTGAGCAGAGTGTTTAATTAATGATCTATGAAATACTGTTCACTTTTACCTCCACTGAAGGTAAACGTTCTGTCCATACATCCATTTGATACATTTATATATTATCAGACACATCATGGAAATGATGCCAAATGATTCTCTCAAAAGCTGTATATTTAACCAGTATAACAGAGTTTCATTTAATTTTGACAAGAAAATAAGCAAAATAATTGTTCCATCTTGGTGCCATAATTTAAATAAAATGAAGTTGGAATGAAATCTGAAGGTTATTTCTTTCTCAGTGTTGGGACCTTTGCGAAGTGAAGAAAACTCCTTATAGATAGCAGTAGCCCGTGTTGAGTGATATAATGAAAGTTCTAAACATGAGTGTATTCCAATTTGTAATCAGATGTACAATCAGCAAAACTGAAAGGCACAGAATGTTGCTTGGACTTTGCTTCCGTTTCCCCAAAAATGTTAGTTGCTAGGATCTGTTGGAATGTGATGGCATTACCACTTGATTTGCTGTCTTTAAATATTGTTGTTTTTCCCAGCTCCATCAGTGAAATGTAATAACACCAAGGAGACAGAGCTGCAGTGTGCACAGTGGGATATTCATTCATTTCCCATGAATTCAATGGCTCAAACTAATATGAGAAACTTGGAATTGAATGCAAACAAGACAGCATTTCTTGATTAACAGCTGTGCCTTTCGATATTTTAATTATTTTTTTTAGCTTATTAGACCTTTCAGACCTACACACAGCTGCCCAAAGTAGTCACATTCAGACTAACATGAAGAGAACGTGAATTCATCATTTCACTCACCAAATAGACATTGACTGGAAAAGTGACATGTAACTCAGCAATATTTTCCAGACTTGAGGAAAAGATTTACAAGAAGACTTGAGTAGCACAGCTGGTTAGTGCCCTGGCTTTTGACCTCTGAAGTTTAATCAAGCCCAGGCTGATGAAATGAATTACAAGTTCCCTCCTGCCCACCTCTCAACTCACTCCTTCTCCTCTACCTGCTAGTTATTGAGGGGGTGAAATTAGTATTGGGTGGTCATTCAAAATAGGCAATAATAAAGTGGTAAATTCCAATGGGAATATTATTGGGGGAAGTGTGATATGGGATGACAGTTCACCATCACCCATTTTGCCCTGCAGCCCAAGGCAAATTTCATCAGTGAAAATTTTGTCATATAAAAATGTTAAGCCTTCTTTACAGTTCATTAAGATGTGCCATATGGTTGACTGGTGTGGAAATTGAAAATTGCAATGATTTCGCAAGTTCTTTGTTATTCTTGTAATTAGCCCACAATGTTCCAGCCACTCGAAGAAATGTTTTACTCTTTATATTCTGCATGTTACCCATATAGCTATTATTGATTCCTTGCATTCAATTCCCTTTAGAACTGGAAGAAGATTCTAAGGGATAGTATTTACTCACATTTAGACATATTAGGGATGGTCATCATGGCTCTGTGTGGAGGAGGTCACGTCTTACAAACTTGATTGAGTTTTTGAGCAGGTGATGAAGAAGATTGATGAGGATAGGGCAGTGGATGTTGTCTACATGGACTCTAGCAAAGCACTTAACAAGGTGCCTTATGGTAGGCTGATCCAGAAGATTAAGAAACATGGGATCCGTAATAACTTGGTAGACTGGATTCAAAATTGGCTTGGCTATAGAAGACAGAGGATAGTGGGAGAGAGGTGTTTCTCTCTGGAGATTTGTGATCACTGGTGTTCTGCAGGATACAGATCAGTTGGAAGTATGGGTGAAGAAATGGCAGATGGAGTTTAATCCAGACAAGGTGTTGCTCTTTGAGGTCAAATGTAAGGGGAAAGTGTATAGTAAGTAGCAGGACCCTTAGGAGCACTGATGTATAGAGGGATCTTGGGGTGCACATCCATCGTTCCCTTAAAGTGGCAACACAAGTAGATAGGGTGGTAATGAAGGCGTACAGTGTGCTTGCCTTCATCATTCAGGGCATTGAGTATAAAAGTTGGGAAGTCATGTTGCAACTGTGGATCTGACATAATGGTGGCATTTAAGAGGCAGTTAGACAGGCACATGAACATGCAGGGAATAGAGGGATTTAGACCATATGCAGACAGATGTGATTAGTTTAATTTGGTGTCATGGTTGGCATAGTCATTGTGGGCCAAAAGTCTCGTTCTTGTGCTGAACTGTTCTATGTATGCCTGTCTCACTTCCTTGCTAGGATATGATACCTTTATCAATAGTAAGTAACAGTTTACTTAAATTTCCAAATGTGTGTAAAATCTAATGCAACAGGGACAAATCGAGGGACTTATCTCAAGGTGATGCAGCAGCAGCATTCGAAAAATCAGATGATCAAATCTTGCTCTCAACTGACCTGATGTCATTTTTCTGAAGTCCTTCCCCAAGGCAACCCAGGTGAACATCTCTTTCAGGTCAAAGCCTATTTATTATATGTTACACTGGTTATAGAACTCCTTACAAATTTAAGGTGTGAATGGCCAAATTGTGTTCCATTTACATTCTATCCATCAGTATTGGACAATAAGTCACTGGAAAAAAGTCCACATGTCAGGACCAGAATGAACTTGCAGGATTCAGCAACACAGCTTAATATTTAAGAATAAAAGTAGCCTTGGCTGTAACTGGGAAACATCAGGCTGGCCCTGTGTGCACCTCCTGTCATCCACCCAGTGTTAGATAATGTACTTTGCCAAATTCCAGTCAGCACAACATAAAACCATGAGGCAAAAGTTATTGCAGAAAATGAAAAAGAAGTCACCATACATCTTCTTGTATGTTATTACATGCATTGTCAACAGGCCCAGTGAATTAATGTGGGTCTGAGTGAATGAAGTGATACAGTGTATAGAGGACCCACATTAGCAAAGATGAAAACTTTGTCTCTTTGGGTTGTCTACATGGGTTGATGGTTTAATCAATAGTACTTGTGCATTTCTGCACTCTAAACCTATCAAAGTGAATTATTCATTTATGTCAATCATACAATATGGCAAACAAGCTTTGAAAAGAACTTATTTGCAACTGCTTGGTGTAATTTATTTACAAAAGTGACTCAAGGTTCAAAGCTGTTTTTTCTAATATGTCAAAATTTACTAAAAGGACTAGTTAGTCTTATTTGCTTATTTCCTATCAGACAGAAGATCAGGGTGGAAACATAAATTGTATGGGATAATGTTGAAGGAGTGTCTGTTTGCATACAAAAAGTCTGATGTGCTTTCGTAATCCATGATTTGTATTATATAATCTGATCCAACGTAGGTCTGCACAATCATTTTCCAGACTGTCGACATTGTACTAAGATTTATTCTGTCCCAAGAAGTCTTCTAAACCAGAGGACCATTCTGGAATCTTACATGAACAGAATTAATGTGTATGTCAGTCTTTCCAAACTCGATCTCAGTGAATATCAATAACTTGAAAGTAAACGTTCCCAAAAAGATTATATTGTTTTTCTTGGCCAACATTAATCTGGAATGATTTCAAATTCATATCAATTATAGTTACCACCCAGCTGACTTTGGACCGGACAGTTCAGTTACTTTGAGCAGATTGGCCAGGAAGTCTCTTAACAATAAATGCATGTGAATGTTGTTTCTTTTTCTTAAAACAACCAAGGAATAGGTTGATCTCTGATCACAAATTAGAGGAACAACAACAGCCTCAAAAATTGGCATCAGTGGCCATGTGTTTGAGGAGGAAACAACAAATATTGATTCTCAGTTTTGAACATCAGCCAGTAATTCCACTGGACTGAACAGAGGATCAGATTTGGGAGTCATCCGTCCCATGAGAAAAGAAAATTCCATCAGCTGTTCTCAAGGACTATAGATAAATTATGGTCACTTATCTAAAGTGGCAGGAGCTGACTGAAGGTTTGGAATCAAACCACTGCAGGAAGTTAACTCTTTTACAAGGGGAGGAAGGGCAGAAAGATTTTGGAGAAATAAACAAGTGTATCTTGTGAAGAAAAATGTCCTACATTGGCTTCATCTCAAGCTGGTACTATTCCTGGTACCTGAATATCCTGTGATTTGCTGGTCTGTGATTGGCTGGAATAGATATTCATAACTTTCAATTACTTTTACAATTCCCTGTTTTTTCTTAAGACAAGAAACTTATGCTTTGGCCTGTTGGTTTCTTTCCCATCATTAAGTTTCAAAGTTAAAGAAGCACATGCAACTTCTGTGCCACTAAATGCTCCTCATTTGAATGCTTTAAAAATGTTTGATTCTGTGTTTTTCTAGCCACTTGCCCCCATTTAGTACATGGTAAAAGTTGTAAAGATTTCCCCACAATGACCATCTGTGCTAGCCTATTGTCTGAAACTAGGTATCATATGAAAGAGTGTTGTGTTTACTCTGAAGTTTACAGCAACATTCCTTACTACACATGTCACCAGCTTTCAGGATATTCTCCAAACACACAGTCTGCTTTCTTAATTTTTGTTCTGTCAGATTCATTGAGGTATTTTCTTATCATTAATCCAATACCACAGATGTTAGCAACGTAGTCCTATTCAATGGGTGACAAATGGAAATCTTCCTGCATAAAACTGAGGTTAGGTAAGGCTACCCTCTTTCCTTTGCCTTGCTTCTGTGTGTTATATTGAGCCCTTTGCTAAGCCCATCAGGAAGAAAGTGGGAATAAGAGTGAGGATGACAGTCAGCAGAGGTGAATTTCTTGGATGCTCCAGTTTCCTCCCACATGCGAAAGGTGTGCTGTTTGGTAGATTAATTGGCTACTGTTAATAGCCCCTAGTATAAGTGGGTGACAAGCAGAAGAATTGGAAGGAATTAATGGGAATGTGAGAGGAAATATGGAATTAGATGGGTGCTTGATGGCCAGCACAGAGGCACTATGACTATTGGCTGATGATATTACTGTCTTATTGGAAATATATATTGGGTCACAATGAGACTGCAGCTGGAATATTGTGTACAAGTCTGGTCTCCTCATCTAAGGAAGAATGAAGGAGTGCAACGAATGTTGATTCCTGGGATTGGGTGTGAGTGGTCCTATGAGAGAGTTGATCAAACCGGGCCTATATTTTTCTCAATTTAGGAGAATGAGAGGTAATCTCATTGAAATGTACTAAATTCAAATGAGGCATGATGGTGTAGAAGCAACGATGAGGGTGTCCCTGGCTGGGGATTCTGGAACCAATAGTCATGGTCACAAAATAAAGCACCAGGACTGAGAAAAGATGAAATTTCTTCACCCAGACAGAAGTGAATCTTCAGAATTCACCTGCCAAAAGGCCTATGGAGGAATAGGCACACAATGTATTCAAGATAGAGATTGATGGATGTCTTGATATTGAGGGAATCAAGTGATCAGAATCAGAATCAGGTTTATTATCACTGGCTTATATGATGTGAAATTTGTTTTGTTATACTAGTGATATGGGGTTAGTGCAGGAAAATGGTGCAGAATTAAAAGTTCAGTCATGACCTTGATAAATGGCAGAACTGTCTCGAAAGGCCAGTTTATTAAGGCTGCAATTTATTACGTTCTTAAATGAGAACTATGTTGCATAGTTTGTATATCATAGCAGTAATTACACTTCAAAAATACTTAAGTGGCTGTAAAACACTCTAAGAAGTCTTAAAATTTAAAGAAGTGCTATATAAATGAAAATCATTTTTACTTGAAAAGATGTTGGTGACTTGAGCTATCTATTAAGGAAGCTGTGGGATCAAGATATATATGGGTGGGTTAGTAAGGTTACAGATAATATAAAGATTGGAGGTGTTGTGGATAGTATAGAAGATTGCCAAAGTATACAGCAGGATATAGACCAGTTGCAGATATGAGCGGAGAAATAGCAGATGGAGTTTAATCCGAGCAAGTGTGAGGTGGTGAACTTTGGGAACTCTAATGTAAAGGAAAAGTACACAGTTAATGACAGCACCCTTAACAACATTGATGTTCAGAGGGATCTTGGGGCCCAAGACCATAGCTCCCTGACAGTGGCTGCACAAGTCGATAGGGTGATAAGGAAGGCATATGGCAAGCTTGCCTTTATTAGCTGAGGCATTAAGTTAAAAAGTCAGAAAGTCATATTGAAGCTTTATAAAATTCTGGCTAGGCTGCATCTAGAATATTGCATTCAATTCTGGTCACGCCATTATAGAAAGGATGTAGAAGCTATGGAGAAGGTGCAGAAGAGGTTTACCAGGATGTTGCCTGGATTAGAGAGCACGTGCTATAAGGAGAGGATAGACAAACTTGGGTTGTTTTCTCTGGGGTGGCAGAGGCTGAGTGGAGACCTGATAGAGGTTCATAAGATTATGAGAGGTATAAATAGAGTAGACAGCTGGTATCTTTCTCCCAGGGTCGAAATGTCTAATACTAGATGGCATGTATTTAAGGTGAGAGAGGGCAAGTTCAAAGGAGATGTGCAGGGCAAGATTTTTACACAGGGGTGTAAAATGCACTACCAGGGGTGGTGGTGGAGGCAGATACAATAGAGGAGTTTAAAAAGTCCTTTGATAGGCACATAAATATGTAGAGAACGGAGGGATATGAACCATATGCAAGCAGAAGGGATTAGGTGTCATTAGCTTAACTAGTTTGACACAACAGCATGGGCTGAAGGGCCTGTTCCTGGCTTGAGTTTATAAAGAAAGCTGGTCCTGAAGTTCATTAATGCATTGTTGAATTCTGTCCTTTGAATAAGATGTGAAAGTGAATATTAAAGGTACCAAAACATTGCTTAAAGAGGTCCTGACATGCTGACCATTATTGCTCTCTCAACCAATAATACAAAAAGTCTGAACAATTCAAAGTATTGTTGTTCATTGCATAACATGTACATTAATAATTTCATGAATACATTAAAATCAATGTAATTCATCAAGTAATTTGTTACATAAGGCTCATTGAGCACTTTGACAAAGTAACTACAAAAATTACAAATGTTTGTAACATTAAAGCCCTGCACAACTTTTTAACTCTGCATAATTATTGTCAAATGAAAAGATACTGATGATCAATAGTTGGAATAATCTATTCAATATTTTCTTTTTTTAGAAAAGGACTTTAAAAGAACAGGAATAAAGAAACAATTATTAACCTTTATTGACTTTTTTTTCAGGTGGTGACTGAATTTAGTGATAGGCACACTACAGGAAATATAATTCACCTGAATTTTTAGAAGGATTTCAAATCTTCCAGAAGATTAAGGAGAATGAAGTTAATAGCAGGTTAGTTAGCTGGGTTGAAAATTGGTGAGGCAGTAGAAGATAAATGTTCAGATGGACAAAACATTATTAAACAGAAATAACTGGAATACTGCAACAGTCTCTGTTGCACATGCTATTCTACAATTACATAAATTTACTTGCTATTTTGATGTTGGAGATAGCCAATGGTTCAATATCCTAATGCATTGATGACACCAAGCTTTTCGTCAGAAGGTGTTTAGGGAGATTGATACTAGAGATCTAAGTAAATGGAAAAATACATTTTAAGATAGATGATCCATGTTTATGAATATTAGAATGGTTAATGTAAAATGCTCTTGAAACATTGTAGGAGGATGTAATATAAAGTGAAAATCAAAAAATTGCAGAAACTGGAAATCTGAAATGAGAACAGAATTGCTGAAAATACTCAGCAGGCCAGGCAGCATTCTGTGGAAAGAGAAACAGTTAGCATAGCAGGTCAATGACCTTTCATCAGAATCATGAAGTGCCTTCTGTTACAGGGAAACTGCCATTAAAATGGGGTCTATCTTGCCAGCTCGATTTGGCAGTTACAAATGAAAATGCTGCTGCTCAAGAACTGAAACCTCATGCGGTCCTGGGCTTCTACACACATGGTGTTGAAATCCAAGGTCTCAGACTTGTTAAGTAATGGTACTACTGAAAATAAAATCCAGCTGCAGAGCCCAACCTCATGGTGGATCTGAAACCCCATTGATTTCATGGGGGTTCTAGGCCAGTGGATCAAGAGGCAAAGGGGAATGTAAGTCATTTTATGTAATTACTTTACTTTAATCCATTGTTTTAAAAAATTATCTTTGTAATTTATGTCTGTTATTTACCCTTATGTTTTTAACTATTTTAATAATTTTTATTTCTTTTATCACATATGAATATTAATAGTTTTTAAATATCTCAAAGCTCTGACCCGACTTTGTCTTCTGTCAAGTTCCAAGGGGGGCATTCCGGGCAGGGATCTGCACTGTGCTGCCCAAAGTCTGGTCACTGTCCCATCCTTCCCACCCAACTCCAGGGTGTGGAGATCCAGTGAGAACTCATGGCCCAGGCAGACACGGACATGTGGGGACAGCAGACTAGGTCTGACTTAATCGCCTCTAATCAGTGGATTCAAATTTGGTTGGAGGTTGATGAACATTATTCAAAGCCCAATTTGACAGGGGAACACCAGCGGGTCTCTATCTTTCTCCCTTCTTTTCCAACTTCAGAAAAAAAATAATTGACTTAACATCTCATTCAAATGCTTTCTCTCACTGCATATTCTGACTCAGGGGTGAGTATTGCCACTGAGCTGAGGTTGCCATACTAACCTCCCTGGAGCTATCCTAGTATTTAGTACTGCTTTATATTCTGACCACTATAGAGACATGGGGGCAAGGTGACCAAGGCTGGGAACTGAATATTCCAGGGTGTTTGATATTTCAGAAAAAGCAGTGGGGTAGGTCTGTTTAATAAAATATTAAATCACCCTAGTGGTAGAGATTGGACAGCTGCATGGATTGGAAAGGTTTAGAAGAGTATGGGCCAAATGCTGGCAAATGGGACTAGCTTGGATGGGGCATCTTAGTCAGCATGGACCAGTTGGACCGAAGGGCCTGTTTCCATGCTGTCTGACTCTATAATTGCTATTGGCTCAGGAGCTCAAGATACAGAATTAATTTAGGTGGAGGCAAGAAATAGTAAAGGTAAGTAGTAACTGGTGGGAATTATATATGGGCCCCTAACAGTATCTATAAAGTTGGAAGGAGTTTAGATAATTTAATAATAGGGGCTTGTAAGAAAGGTACTCCAAAAATCAGGAGTGATTTTAGTTTTCACATGTATTAGACAATGAAATTGACTTGAGTTGCCCGGAGCTTGAGTTCACAGAGTGTATTCGAGCTGATTTCTAGAGCAATACATTGATAAACCAAACAGGGAGCTGGCTGTTTTGGATCTGGTATTATGTAATGAATCACGATTAATTGATGATCTAAGGGTAAAAGATCCCCTAAAAAAGCATGATCACAGCTTGGTCAAATTTCAAATTCATTTTGAGAGTGGGAAACACAGAAGTGAAACGAGAGCCTTATACTTAAAAAAGAGAATTACAATAGTATGAGGACTCTGTTGGCTAAAATGGAATAAAATGAAAATGGATTAAAAGTAGACAGTAGATCAGTAGTGGTGGACATTTAAGGAAATATTTCATAAGTCTCAGGTATATTCAGGTGAGAGAAAAGAAGAGTTATGAGAAGGAGGTTAAGGATGGTGTCAAACTAACAGAAAAAGCATGCATTATTGCGAGAAATAATGGGAGGTCAGAGAATTGGGAAATTTTTAGAAACTGTCAAAGCAAGACAAGAAAAGTGATAAAGAGGTAGTATAAGAGGAAACTAGTAAATAATCTAACTACGAGGAGCAAGAGCTTCTACTTCTACTGAGCTTTATCTTAAAAGGATGAGACTTGGGAATTAATGGAAAATAGAGAAATGGCAAAGATTCTAAATAATTATTGTGGATTGGCCTTCATGGTTGAAGAAACTAAAAACAATAATAGTAGATCATCAAGGAGCTCTGCGAAGGGAAGAGGTTATCGCAGGACACTTAGAAAACGTAAGACAGTCAAGTAGATTTACTATGATTTAATTAAATGGAAATAAGGTTTGACATATTTGCTATAGTTCTTTGTATCAAACAGGATGGACAAAGGGGAGCCAGTAGAAGTAATGTATTTGGATTTCCAGAAGGCATTCAATAAAGTAACATCTAAAAGGTTACTGCACAAGGTAAGTGTGCACAGAGCTGTGGGTAACATGGATAGGGGATTGAATAACTAACAGAAACAGAGAGTGGAAATAAATGGGTCATTTTTGGATTGGCTGTCAGTAACTGGTGGAGTACCTTATGGATCAGTGCTGGGGCCTGAACAATTCACAAACTATATTAATAAACTAGATATAAGGACAGAGAGTACTGTGGTCATATTTGCTGATGATACAAAAAAGGGCTTAGCAAGTTGTGATGAGGACACAAAAAGCCTGAAAAAAATGCCATGGTTAGGTTAAGTGAGTGGACAAGAAGTTGATAGTTAGAGCATAATGTGTGAAAATTTGAGTTTATCTGCTTTGGAAGGGAGAATGAAAAAAAACAAATTATTATTAAAATGGAGTAAGACCACAAAATGTAACAGTAAAAAGGGATCCTGGGGTTCTAGGATGTGAAATACATAAAGTTAGTGTGCAAGTACAACAAATACTTCAGAAAGCTAATGGAATGTTGCCCTTCATTGCAAGAGGTATGAACTATAAAGTTAGAAAAGTCTTACAGGACACTGGTGAAACTACGCCTAGAATACTGCATGCAGTTTTGGTCTCCATTTTTAAGGAAGGATATTCTTGCATTGGAGGCACTGCAGAGAATGTTCACTTGGTTGATTCCTGGTATAAAGGGGTAGACATATGAAGAGAGGTTGATAGGTTGGGCCTTTTGGAGTACAGAGAATGAGAGATGATTTTATTAAAACATACAAGGTTCTGAGGGGAATTGATCAGCTGGATACAAAGAGGATGTTTCCCCTAGTTGGATACTTAGGACTAGGGGCATAGATTCAGAAGGAGGGGTTACCTGTGTCAGACGGATGAGGAGGGATTTCTTCTCTCAGAGAATCATGAAATTTTGGAATTCTCTACTACAGAGAGCTGCGGAGGTGGGGGCATTGAATATATTCACGGTAGAGATGGGTGCAAATCTAAACTACAAGAAAATTGAGGGATATGAGGAGAGAGTAGAAAATGGTGTCAAGGCTAAGATTAAATCATGTTGTTAAATGACAGAACAGGTTGAGGGGCTGATCGTCAACCACTCTTGTTTCTTATGTTGTTACATTATTGGAATGCAGCCATGTGCTTCCACCTTAAAGGACGCCTCCACTCAAAGTTGAGGAAAAGATGGCTTAGCCAAACAAATTCTTAAAGAAACAAACATGCAGAAGTAACTTAAACAATTTAAATAAGGTTAAAACAAAACAAAACAGTAAGATCAAATAAGATCAAAACAAGAACAGCATGCAATTCCCATTAATTACAGAAAGTGTTTACTGAATAAGCAGACACTGCGTGCCGCTATTGTAGCTCAACTGAACAGGAACCACAGCTCAAAGAGTAACCAGGAAGATGAGGGAAGACTGCTTGCTAATCATACACCTCTCGTCATTTTGAATGGCAGGCTTTCACCAAAGCTCAATGCAGCATGAGCTGATGTGCTTCACTTGTGCATTGGGGATGAAAAATGAAAAGAATCAAGGGAAAATTAAGCCATTTAGTTCCACTCCTGTCCCCATTCCACCCACCAGTTATACCATGGTCATATTTAATGTCATTTTCAAAAGGGAGAAACACAAACCAGCCGCAAAGATTCTGCACTTGACCAAGGCTGATCTATATAATGTGGCAGAGATTGTCCATGGTAAAGTTGGCAAATCTGCTCTTTTGTTAAACAACTGTAAGTCAGCAGGAGGGGTTTTAACAAAAGATTACTGTGGTACAGAACAAGATCATGTGCTTAAAGGTAAAAGCTGTTGTCGTTAAATAAAATCTATCACAGACACTGGTGACTGGGGAAGATGCAATGAACAGCAAAGTGTGGCAAAACGGGTAGAAAGAATTACAAAAACAGAGTAAGCAAAAAAAATCACAAGGAAAATTAAAATCACCATAAAGTACCTATAACCAGGAAAGAGAGGTGGCCAGAAGCAAACTGGCCTTTAAAAATGGGTAACAGTGAAATTAAGAAAATGGAGGGAATGTTGTCTAATTGCATGGGGTCAGTATTTACAGTATAGGAAAATGTGCTGTTCTGGACATCTCAGATAAACTAATAATGAGGCTGGGATACCATATTAACACAAGCAACGGATACTCTGGAGACATAATGCCACTAAAGAGTGAAAAACCTTCAATACTAGACAACCTCCACCAACATTTAAAGGAAGTAAGCGAGAACATTACACTTATCCCAACCGCAATTTCCCTAAGTCCTCTAGAATCAGAAATATGTTTGTTTGTACTAAGAACTTTGCATGTCTCTCTGCTATTTAGGAAATGTATAAAAGGGACACAAGGCAGTTAGAACAGTTAATATAATATGTTTTCAGATAAACCAGTTCATTACAGAGATTGAGCATAGAATTGAAAAAGGGAAGTCATGCTTGACAAACAGAACTGAAAATTTTGAAGAGTAGGAAGGGAAGGCAAATGTCAGTGGAGTCAACTTTTCAACTCAACGATTCCTCATCACAACTGTGCCTCCTGCTATTCATTAAGATCATGCTTGATCTTTTACCTCATTGCTACTTTCCCACATCCCTTGATTCCACCAACTTCCAAAAATCCCTTAATTCAAAGTGACCGTTCCAAAGAATTCCAAAGACACACTTCAAACTGGACAAAAAAAAATGTACCTCTGAGCTGAACTAGTTCTAGACACACCAGCCAGGGCAAATGTCTACCCTGTCAAGCCCTGTAAGAATTTTGCACATTTCCAAGAGATCACCTCTCATTCTTCTAAATGCAAAGGAGTATAGACACAGCCTGCTTAATTCCACCTCACTGGAACAACCTCCCATCCCAGGAACTGGTCTTCATTACACTCACTCTGTCATATATTTCTCCATAAATGTTGCCTGACTTGCTGAATATTTCCAGCATGATAAGTAATGTAGATGAAAGCATTAATTTCCAAGCAATGTTGTTATATTGGCCAAAAACAGTGAATAGAATTCAGTATAGAAAGGGAAAAGAAACCTGCACACAATATTCCAGGTGTGGTCTCACCAAAGCACATATAATTGTAATAACACATCCTTACTCATGGGATTTCCAGCAGGCATTTGATAAAGTTCCTTTATAAAGAGTGTTAGCAAATGTTAAAATGTTAAATCTCATGGAACTGGAGACAATTTAATGGCCTGGTTGGATAACTAACTGAGTGGCAGGGGACAGAGTGTAAGGAAAATGAGCAGGATATGACTGGGGAGGGGTTTACAGCTGCCTGAGTTGGGGCCACAACTAATCACCATATTTATTAATGACTCAGATGAAGGGATAGAAAGTCACATTTCCAATTTGCCGCTCACTCAAATATAAGTAGCGTTGTAAAAAGACAAAAGCAAAATGCTGTAGATAATGGAAATCTAAAACAGTGAAATGCATCATCCTGAAACATCAACTCTGTTTCTTTCTCAATAGATGTTGTCTAACTTGCTCAGTATTTCTAGCATTGTAAGTTATGTAGATGAAAGCATTAATTTCAAAAAATATATTATTTGATTGCCCAAAAATATAACAAATAGATTTTAATCTAAGTAAGTGTATGTCAGCCACTTTGGATCTAAAATGTAGCATTCTCTTCTCTTTGTAATAAACCTCCTGTGACACTGTCAGTGGTAAATTGGATTAAGCATTCTTTCATTAAAGACAGAAGTCTTACATTGGTATTGGTATTGGTTTATTATTGTCACTTGTACTGAGGTACAGTGAAAAACTTGTCTTGCATTCCATTCATACAGATCAATTCATTACACAGTGCATTGAGGTAGTACAGGGTAAAAGCAATAACAGAATATGGAGTAAGGTGTCACAGCTACAGGGAAGTGCAGTGCAGGTAGACAATAAGGTGCAATGTCATAACAAGGTAGATTGTGAGGATAACAAGGTAGATTGTGAGGGTCTTACATCATGTAATGTGTAAAGTATTATTCTGTGGTCTAACATCTTCCAGAATTTAATCTTTGCTTTGTCAGTGGACTTGGCAAATGAGAAAATGTTCACTAGTTTCAAGATGTTGATCAAAAACTTTAGACTATTTTCTATTTGTAATAAACTCTGGGAACATTGATGTAACATAGTTATCGTTTTTCCTGTGCTGGAGCAGTTTCATTGCAAGGCATTTAAGATTTGTTACCAACATCTGTCAGCTATGAATTCTGTGTGCCTATTCATGTTCCTGTGTAAGCTGTCAATCAGTGATCTTAATTAACAATTCCTTGACCATTGAACAATCTTGATTGTAAGCCTTTTCTTTTGGAGACCAGGAACCAAATTAGAGGGGAGAATATTGGGAGGTTCAGAAATATCTGGAAGCACAGAAGGATTGTCTTGTTTGCAAAATTATAGAAAGTTGGGATTGTGCTAATGTGGCATTAGCAAACCTGGGTGGGATGGAATTGGATTTAGATTTGGTTCTCAGGCTGGGGATGGGGGGGAGGAGGTGAACTGGAGAACTCGAGTCAAAATCCTGACACCTGGATGGGGTAGAGTAGAGGAGAACATATTCAGGTGACAGTGGGAAGGAGGGGTGTTTCCCTGGTGTGATTGCACTGCAGGACAGACTGTGCAAGCTGCCAGCTCTGGTTAGGGTAAAGGCTAGAAAAGTACATCAGTATCTGATAATAATGTGCAGGATATTTTAAGTTTCTCCAGCATGGGGATATGAAAAGATACCAAGCTGAAAGAAAGAGTGGGAAGGGCGATAATTAGGAGAAGCAGCAATCAGAAGGAAAGGCAGCAGTGGAAGGGTGGCAGCTGAGAGAAGTGGCCTCTTCTACGTCATCAGGAAACAAGGAAACATTTGCCTTTGTTATGACTTGCAGCAATTCCTTTTAAGAGCAGTCTGCTAAATTTGTTTTGCTGTACAGCCTGCCCAGTATTGGCTGCATTCTGAACAGCCCAGTATATTTCACAGATCCCTACTTAAATAAGGAAAGGCTCTAATACCTGAGTACCATTTATTTGTGCACCAATATTACACTTTCTATTGGGAATGAGCATTGCCTCCTGCTGTGATAAAAGAGGATGAGAAATCCTGCTAACACCCCAAGACAGATGTGGCTCAATCTAAACATCATTTATGTAAACATGGTGCTTATTTAATCTTTCATAATATAACTTGTGCATTGTCATGAAATGGAATTCAAATGGAAGAAAAGTTTTTCAAACTTTTCCTTTCAGTCCATCCACTGTACCAACATCTTTACCCCTCCACCTAAACCTTCCCTGCTCTCCCGAACCTCCTTTCCTTCATCCCAGAAGCAAGAGCCAGACATCCAACTTCACTCTGAAATTCCCTCCCTGAGGCTTGTTGTGACTTTGCTTTCCTATCCTCCTCAAGGCTCACTTGTAAGACCCATCCCTCGCACTCACCGCTTCTTACTTTGTTTGCCTTCTTTAGCTTGACACCCATTTTTGTCTGATTGTCCCTTGCAATGAGCTGGGACTTCTTATTGCATTAAAGATATTGTCGTAATACAATGATTTCCTGCTCTAGGTATAATTTGCTGCAATACCAAAAACATTCCTGTATCACCAACTGTTTCACCATTCACTGATTGCTGGGTTACCTTGGATACCTAAATTAATTGGCAAGACAAAAGTAAAATCTTGCCAGGCTTTTCAAATCTCCACAGAGTAATTTGGTTAGCAGATAATTAATGCAAAGCGTATATTCTGATTCATAGATATAAGATTACCTAAGGACTACATTTAGCAGAATTGATAGTCAAATTAGATAGAGGTTTTTATATATTTTCCATTGGTCAATTTTACAGACATTTCCTAAGTGTCAAAGTACCAGTAGATTCCCCAGATATAATGTGTCATCTCCTGAGGAGAGGTTAAGGGCTAAGACCACAGCTTCCTTTGAGTTGGCTCTCTGCCACTGTGTCATCTGTCCAGGACTAATCAAGTTATCATATCAACAAATCTCCCCCAGTCACAGTGACTGGCCTTTGAGGAAAGTTTGTTAGCAGCAGCGCAGACAAATTTCCATCAGCAGGGTGTTGGAGCTTTCCCGCCTGGCTGTATGAAAAGTACCTGTAACCTCCGCACAACCTTTCCTCTCCCTCACGCTGAGAGTTCACTTCGTGGGAGTTTCATGCTGCTTATCATCGGTTGGCAAGGCCTGAATACACAGGAGGTGCTGTTCTCTCTCTCAGCACTGCATATACACCGTGAAATATATTCATGTTTTAATACTGACAGAAAATTGGAGTTAATTTGAAATCCCAAACCATAATGTTTACGAAAAGACCATTATAAAATAATGTTTCTGGGTGACATTGTTTTTTTAATATATACTTTCTTTCCTTTACCTTAAAGCCCATGTAAAGGAGGCTTGCAACCTATTCCCAGCTTGCCACTTATGTTCCTTATTTACATGGAATTTGAAACTAGAATGCGACAGTGTAACCTCCTTTAATTATTTTATCCTGTGGCTTCTTATAGGTGAAAACCCCACAACCACCCAATGTTAGAGAGGCACCACATGTTAAATTACTTCTCTAAGTGAAAGAAGTATTTTTTAAATAGAATTTTCGATTCTCTTACTTTCCAACTCCTTTGGAATTAAATAATTATTCAGTGCTACTTATAAGAGTAGGATTTCAAAGAGTCTTTCCTTATTCCTCATTCCAAAATTAATGCTTGTAAATCTTGGGCAGTGCCTCTGAGATATTCCAGTCAGGAGCTCCCTGCAGGTTTGGCCTTGGCAAAGACATGGTGTCTTGGAAATTCTATCTGACAGCTCTGAAATCTAGGCTTGATTTTACAGCTCTTACTAACACTGTGTGATGTTTCACAAAAATGCCTGAGATTCCACCATCTGGTAAATTTCATTAGCTTTGCCTTCACCTAAAGAAGAAAGTAATTATCATGTGAATACTAGCCACGTACATTGAGATTTCCAAGTTCTAGCACACTAGCATCCTTAAGATGTTATATGTTCTAATACATTCTTTGTCCTGACACAAATTGTTTTGGATTATTTGGCAACCTCAGTAAAATCCCTTTCTACTGAGAATTTCAGCTCAAGTTGGCTTCATTTATACCTGAAATGCAAAATACACGATTTGATTCTCCTGAATGAGAGGGAAAGGCTAACAGTGTCCAACACAGGCCTCTTGAAATCCAACCTCTTCTGCAGTACCATTGATTATTGCATTACAGGCTAAAAGTAAACATGTAATGGAAGACTGTCAGAAAGCCTATTCTGTAAAACAAATCTATTGTAATTATTAGTGAGCAACAATTGACTAGTTAACTATTCAAATCTAGTTTATTAGGGTTAGAGTTAGGGATCTGCAGAAGCTTCATTCTGAGCAATATCTGGAAGTCAGAGTGTAAAATATTGAAATATAAGTTTCCATATCTCCAGCAAACTGTACTGCCAGAACAAAAATGCAACTTAACACTGTACAGACTAGAATAAAGTTTATAAAGCCTGCTACAGTTTTAATGCATTGCAATCTTTTGAAACTGTGACTGACAGAAATTTTAAAGTCATAGCTGAATGCCCTATTACTATTGTACCTATATTAAACGATATATATTAACATAATAAGGATGATGATTGGTCTCAGAAGTCCATTGGTCATTAGTGTGGAAGTGATACTAGCAACATAACAAGAAGTAATTTTATAATTTTGAAACAGGGATGCACAATCTAAGGCAATGTGACCAAGAACAACAGTCAAAGAGCAATATTGATGAACCTTCAATGTAAATAATGGCAGAACAAATGAAAATCAACCAAAGTTCATAAACATTTGGAGATAATAATAAAATGTGTCATGGATGGCTGAAGATAGAGAGGAAGTAAGAAATGTAAGTGGAAAGAGCTAAGCTGCAGGTTGGCAGAGCCAAGACTAGAACCGCTTGATTGTAACCAGGGCTACAGATTGGGTTTACCCAGCTAAAACTATGCAGCTTGTCAGTATTATGATTTAATAAACATAGTGCTGGTTACATTGTTGAAACACCATAATACTTAAGTGATTGGCTTGGATACTTAACTAGAGAACAATGCTAAAATAAGACAGCTTTCACGGGTGAACCCATCTAGTAACAAACCTGACTGTTTGATCAGTTATCAACAATGTTTTTTTTATTCATTTTCAGAATTTGGACGTGAGGGTAAAGCCTGCATTATTGCACATCCCTAATTGCTTGAGGTGGTGATGGTGAGCACTTCCTTGAATGCTGCTGTCGTTCTGGTGAGGGTACACCATGGTGTTATTGGTTAGTAAGTTCTTGGATTAGATCCAGCAATGATGAAGAAGCAGTGATATGTTTCCAAGTCAGGGTGTGTGCAACATGGAGGGGAAACTGCAGGTGGTGGTGTTTCCATGTGCCTGTCATCCTTGTACTTCTTGGTGAATGGAGGTCAGGCACTTTGAGATGCTGTAACTGGGTGAGTAAATGCAAGTACATTGGTAGATGAAATAAACTGGTAAATTGCTAAATTGGTTTATTGTTGTCATATGAACCGAGGTATAGTGAAAAACATTGTTTTGCGTGCCATCCATACAGATCATTTCATTACAACAGTGCGTTGAGGTAGTACGAGGGAAAGCAATAACGGAATGCAGAATAAATTGATACAGTTACAGAGAAAGTGCAGTGCAGGCAGACAATAAAGTGGCACATACTGGGGAAAGAATGAATGTGGTTGATGGAGTGCCAATCAAACAAGCTGCATTGTCCGGGATGGTGTTGAACCCCTTAAGAGTTTTTAATGCTATTCCTATCCAGTTAAGTGGAAAGTAACCCACCACACTCCTGATGTGTCTAGTGGATGACAGAATGGGCTTGAGATATCAGGAAGTGCGTTGCTTGCTGCAGGATAACCACCCCCTGAAATGCGCTTGTCGCCATGGTAATCATATGGATGGTCCAAGTGAGTTTCTGGTTAATGGTAACCCCAAGAATTGGATGAGAGGAACTCAGGGATAGTAATGCTATTGAATGTCAAGAGTAAGTGGTTAGACTCTCTTTTATTGGAAATAATTATTTCCTGGCACTTCTATTGTGCAAATGTTACTTGCCACTAACCAGCCAATACATGGATGCTGTCCAAGTCTTGCAGCATGCAGACATGGACTGCTTTACTTCCTGAGGAGATGCAAATAGAATTAAACCTTGTACAATCATTGTGAACATCCCACATCTGACCTTATGTTAAAAAGAAGCTCAGTGATGAAGCAACTGAAGTTAATTGATCTTAGGGCATTACCCTGAGGAACTTTTTTGGTGATATTTTTTGGGCGAGGATGGTTGACCTCTGACAACTACAACCATCTTCTTTGTGTGACGTATGACTCCGACTATACAGTATGATGGTTGTCCTTCCTAGAGTACTTCAACCTTTCAGTTTCAAGTGGGTCATATTAAGCCCAGAAAGACTGTGCTTGCTTTTTCACCGTTAATGAGAAAAGTGGCATGCCGGTGGTTAGTATATCGGCAAGTGTAAGGTGGAATATAATATGGAAAAACGTGAGGCCATACACATTATATTCCAATGCAAGTTTGTAGAAAAGGACAGCACTTACTTAAGCAGTGAGATATTAAAAGGTGTTGCTGTTCAGAGGGTCTTGGATCTCCTTGTATGCAAATCACTGAAAATTAACATGCAGGTACAACAAGAAGTTGGAAAGGCCAATGTTATTATAGCCTTTATTGTAAGTGTAAGTGAATATAAGAGTAAAGATGTCTTACTTCAATTATTTCAGCTCTGATGACACCACACTTGGAATATTGTTGGAATATTGTGTACAGGTCTGGTCTCACTACAAAGGAAGGATATACTTGTAATAGTAGGAATGCAACAAGGGTTCACCAGAATGTATCCTAGCATGAAGGGGTAGGGGGAGGAGACACTTGTCCAATGAGGAAAGATTAAGCAGACTAAGCCTGCGCTGTAGCAAAGAACAAGCTGCTGAAAGAATTCAGCAGGTCAGGCAGCATCTACGGAGGCAAAGGGATTGTTGAGGTTTTAGGTCAGGACCCTGCATCACAACAGAGGGGGTAGAGAGGAGATACAGAGGTGTGTGGGAGGGGTGAGACAGAGGGTGATAGGTGATAACTGGAACCAGATAAGGGGGAATGATGGGCAAATGAAGCCAGGTGGAGGAGGAGGGAGTGTTGAGACAGAGACTGGTAGGTGATAAGAGGAAACAAAAAAGGGGGAAAAAAATTAAGTAGATGGAGGCAGGTGGGGGAGGAGAGGGGCAAGTGTAGAGACAGAGGGGTCGGGTGATAGATGGAACCTGATAACAGAAGGATAATGAACAGATAGAAGGGATAGGAAAGATGAACCAAGGGAGAAGAAACCTGCAATGTGGCAAGACCAACTCGACGAGATGAAGCATAGACTAAGCAACTGTTTTACAGAGCACCTGCACTCTGTCCGCAATGTCCATCTGGAGCATCCAGTTGTATGTCATTTCAACTCCCCCTACCATTCCCACACCAACCTGTCTGTCCTTGGTCTTCTCCACTGTCACAACGAGGACAAACACAAACTAGAAGAATAGCAGCTCATCCTCTACTTGGGCAGCCAGCAGCCCATTGATGTAGACATTGAATTTTTCAATTTCAGGTAACCCACACCCCCTGCACTCCTTTCCCATCCCCACCAGTCCACCCAGGTTTCCTCTCCCATCCCACACCACCCTCCCTCCCTCCCTCCCACACCACCACCACCCCCCATTATGCTCTCCCAGCTGGTTCCATCTGCCCATTATCCACATACTTACCTACCTGGGTTTCTTCTAATAATTTGTATATAAGTAACCCTAGATCCCTTTGCTCTTTAACCCCATTTAGACTCATTATTACCTAATGGCCTCTTTATTCCAGTAAAATACACATGTAAATTTACAAAATAGTTTCACATGTGAACACTTCACACTTGTTCCTATTGAAATTATTTTGTCAATTATATGCTTATTTCATAAGTTAATTAATTCCACCTGCTCTTTTATTTTGTTGGCATCCTCTTCAATTCTAATCCCAGCTCCCAACCCAGTGTCATCTTCAAATCATTTATATTTTATTTTATTCAAAACTTCATCTAATCCTCTACATCAGCAATCCCCTGAACACAGATAGGACTATTTTATAAGGAGCACCATTTTCAGGGTCACAATGAAAGCAAGAACAGGAAGAATAACAAAGGAATTCAAACAAAAAGGGAGAGAAAGGGAAATATAACAAATTAGAAGAGATGGTCAGGCAGACAAAAAAGAAGTGGGAGTGAAATTCCATGAGTGGGGACACAAAGTTCTTGGATCTCACCTATGCCTCCAGCTCCTTTACCTTATTCAGCTCTCAGTTCCAGTATCAGTAATTAATGTCTCCTCCCAAAGAGTTAAAGAGAATTTTAAATCTTTTGTCGTGAGCAGTGTCACAGGTGAGATTTAGATCTGTGATATCACAGGTGTATTTGTACATTAGATCTATATGCCAAAGAAATTTGATGACCTAGATTCTAGATAATAAATTTGCATGGAAATATTATTTGCCAACAGCAAATATTTGGAGATTTGTTCCAGTCCCGTAAATGAAAATAATATAGTGTATGGTGATCATATTAACCCTGTCCGTCCTAATGCGACTTCTGTGTTAAACTTCTGAAATCTTGTAGAAAGTCATATTTTATTCTTGAAATTGCCTTGTGCTCATTCACTTTTGGATTATTAACACTCCTACTGAGGCAGTGTGAAATGATGACGTCAGGAAGGATATTGATATAGAAGTTGATTTGTGACATCAGTTTTTAAATATGGAAGAAATGGATACAATCAGGATTTGTATTACCAAATGTTACATAGACAAAGAAACTAAAACGTTGATTAATCATTTTGAAGCCACATGATGTAAGTGGGAAGAGAGTAGAGAATATTTCTCAATGTTCGTAACTGTTAGAAAGTTTGGTAACATCAATCGGTAGAAGCTAATCCTGCAATATTTTAAAATTTGTCAAGATATCATATTTTTCATCAAGCCATTATACTTTTAAAATGATGAAACTTTTGAGTTTTCATAAGTGACTTGCAAATTTATAGATATATCACTCAATAGTCAATTAGGTCATAAATGTTATGATGAATATACACTGCAATTACCAATATGTTCTTGGACTAGTAAAAACAAATGTTTCTAGTCTTGTTGGATTGTCTGCCTTGACTTACATTGAATTGGCTTTTATTAAAACGGAAAAATTATGATTTAACATCTCATACAGTCAGATCATAGAATAGTATGACCCAGAAAGGGGCCATTCAGCCCATCAAATCTGTGCTAGAACCTTCAAAGAACGATCAATTTTGGCCCTTTCCTCCACTCTCATTTGCCCCTGTATTTTTGTTTACCTTTAAGCATTTTTCCAATTCGCATCTGAATCTTCATCTCAAGGCACGCTCCATGTGGAATATAATAAAAAATCTAATCTCTTCCTCATTCTTGCACGTTGAAAATGAACGAGTGAAAAGGATGACAGGTTTCTCCTTAATTGCTCTTTCTATGATAAGGCATGCTTGCAAAGCCTTGCAAATCTTTGCTTAAATACTCCTGAGTTACTTATATTGACAGAACTATTTTCTTCCGTTAAAATTCCTCAACTACAAAGTGTTCACATAAATTGGATGTCAATAAAAATCTGCATAAGCTGATTGGAATTGCTATGCTGCAGCTTCACTTGTTGAATTTGGCAAGTTTCTAGTATACAGTCAAAACACTGGCAGCTTTTTAGTTGGATTCTATCTAGGCCCTTTTCTCTTAGGTTTCAGTTTTAAACTCACTGATGTTGCTGGGAGGTCACTGCTAAATATTAAAGTAACCTGAGTTGGAATCACTAAATCCTGTAACTTGCACTTCCGTTGTAGCAAAGGTACATTAAAACAGAACAAGTCAGGTGTAATTGCTAATAATGCCAGAGGAGTTTAGAGTCAGAGCTTGCAGCATGAGAAGAATTTTCAGAAGTTGCAGAATAACTTTTAATATGTTTGTTTTAATACGAGGATTGAATGGGGCATCTGCCTGCTATCCTGAGCTCCCAACTACCATAAGTGGTGCTTAGCACAAACTGTGGAATTTTCTATGAGCAGTTCTTTATTTGAAATCAGGAGGAAGAGGATGAGAACCAGTGAAATAGCTTAGTGCTTGGCAAGTTTTGGTCTCTCTGAGCTAGAATCCACAATGTATTCATGCTGCAATGAAGAAGTGTCCAGCTATTTATATAGTATATGTGGAAGCTGATCCCATAACTCCTCCCTGGGGACGACATTGAGAAAGATAAGAAGTCAAGAAGATTGAGGAGCGGGGAGACTCTGAGTGGCAGGAAGAATGGAAGGCAAAAACAATGCTGAAGGAACTTTCCAGCAGCTCTGCTTTTGCTTGCTTACTCTTTCTCAGAAGTCCACAGCCATTCAGTTTCACCTTCCACTTCATCCAAGAAAAGGATTTATTTCAACATCTGGCATTTGTGCAATATGAAATAATAATTGATCTGTTCTTTAAGGACAGGAAATATGGTGGCTAAGCAGCAGCCAAGAAACCTGGAAGATCTTGAATTTCTGAGTCCAAACGGTGGACCATGACTTTGATTTTAAAGAGCCCTCAATGGCCAGGTGTGGAGTGGAGCTTTTTTTTAAACTTATTCATTCACAAGATGTGGGCATCGCTGACAATGGCCATCCCTATTTATTGCTCATCCATAATTACCACAAACGGAGGAGACAGTATAGATCCACAATGGTAGGTCAGGAGTCATAAAGATGACTCCTGACCTACCTTGCCCAAACATGATTAGTGAACCAGATTGATTTTCATGGTAGGGCAAAGGTCACAAGCTGGGCAGCTACAGGTTGCAATGTTAAGGGGGGAAGGGAGGGGAGAGGCCCAAGGGAGGACCGATGAGGATGAATATGAAAGTAGAGCCTGCCTGAAGTGTATCCTTACTGTTGGACCTGTTCACTATAATACTGACTCAGACTTCAAAAGGAGCTATGAGGGCCTCTGTCTATGTGAGTGACCCATGCTGCCAAAGTGCTTTGGACACCATTCCCTGTGCTCAGGCTGCTTGATGTGTGACTGAGGCAGATGTACAGAGGATCTGGCAGGAAGACTGTGGAACTCACTGTAAACCCACAATTTTCCTTTCCAAGTGATTTTTCATTGAAATTGAATCATGTGACTTCTATAAATGTGCTCGAGGCAATTCAGTTTCTAAGGATATATCCTTAGCTCCATCAGCCTCAATGTTTGAAGTAAGATCCAGACACAAAACTAGTCTGCTAGTCTGTAAGGTATTGGGTTGAGCTTGGTAAATTGGCTTTGAGCCCAACCACCAAATCCAATGAAAAATACATCTGTTAAAAGATAGATTTTCTTCATTCTCCACTACCCTGATCTGCCACTCAAAATTTGCCATAAGTCAAGACAAATGGGAAGTTTTTGTTTAACTATAATAGTTTATTTTAAAATGTCCTTGATATATTTAAGAACACTAACTTGTGTTATTGTAAAAAATAGCATCTTGAAATGAAAGTGTCTAATATACCATTTGTGAGTAACCTTATCTTAAATTGTGGGAAGTGAATTTTAAAACCTATGCAAAACCATTCTCAGTTACATTGGACTTTAATGGTCAGTTCTCTAGTAAACTTAAAAAAATGTTCCATTCAAAATGTTCTTCTTAATGCCAAGTCGAGTTTATTGTCATATGCACAAGAACATGTATTCAAAATACCCAGATTAAATGTTGCAGCCTCCTTGAAAGCCTGCAGCTGAGTCCAATTAGTGGAAAGTCACAATGGTGATTATCTCATCCTGGGAAGAAGCTGTTTTGGGTGGAGAATATTTTTGGCAGGTTGTTTGTTGTTGTTATAATTTGTGCACCACAGCAACGAAAACTGTGGTGAATGCAATTTTGCACCTGCTGACTTGATTGACTCACGATTATCAATGCCTTGACTTGAAAATTTTCATCCTCATGTTTAAATTCCTCCATGGTCTTGATGCTACCTGTTTCTGTGTGAACTCCCCCAAACTTAAAACCCTCCTAGAACTCTCCATTTCTCTAACTCAGGCCTCTTGTGCATCTCAGGGATGTTCCCTGCCAATGTTGGCAGTGGTCCTCCAGTTAAACAGATCCTAAAATTAAGGAAAGCCATCCCTAAACATTTCGATCAGGGTTTTGACACTTTTACTGCAGCCTGCTTCTTTTGGATGCCAATGTTTCTCTCTATTATGCTTCAGTGTATTGGTATGTTTCCTTATGTTAAAGGTGCTATGCATAAATTTGCATTGATATATCACTACGTAAATGTGATTCTCCTCTTATCCAACAACATACAGAAGGCATTTCCCTGGGTCTATGGCTATATGCCAGGGGAGCTCTCTGGGGTCTTTGGCAGTAAAGGGAGGGCAGTTCCCTGGGACCTTTGGTCGTGTACTGAGAAGCAACTCCCTGGCTGAATGCAGAAGGTAGCTCCGTGAGGTCCCTGGCTGTTTGCAGAAGGCAGCTCCCTGATGCCTTCCTGGGTTGAATCTGCACAAGGTTAAGTGTGTGTTGTGGGAATGAAGCCATCTCTCCATATATCAGATTACAAAGCCAAATTAAAGAAATTAACATACCATCAACTTTATTCATGTACCACTTTATCTAGAGCTGGTTAAGGTTTATCTTTTGGTTTAGAAATCTCTAAGTGAGAATAGTGGACAGAATTGATTATAATTTATTTGATTTGTCTTGTTTTATTATCTCCTCTACACTTATCCCTTCCTTCTTTGCCTTAAGGATGAAGCTCAGTTTCATGGGCAGCAGTCACTTGGCATAAACCATCCTAATGTGTCAGCTATTCACCTCCGAATCTTGATAGACTAACCATCAATATAAACAAGTCCATTCCCTCCATATTAAAAATTTGGAGACGGATGTTTTTAGAAGGGATCATCATACATTCATTAAAGAGTGAGATCTTAGCTACTTTATCTCTTCTCTGCCTAACATAAGCTTGGACCATCTTTGGTCTTGTTTGAGATCAGTATACTGTGCTCACATCAGGGATCAAGCTGTGATAAATCCTGGTTTATCAGATTCAGGGATGGTGACTCTAACTCTGATCTATCAGGAAACCCAACTGATTTGTTTCTATGGTAAGAGGTGAATCACTTTAAAAAAAACATAATGCTGTCAGTAGGTATCTTCATCATGTGTATCAATGCATCTTTTTACTTGCAATGCATGGCTGATTTCTCCAATTATCTTTTTGTTCACTTTATGTTTAGTAAAAAAGCTATTAGTCTACAGATCAAACCCAGCTGCTATACGGTAGGGTACTTGCACACAGATGTTCCAATTAAAAGTTTACCACAGTCACATCTCACTAATTGGAGATTATTCCAACATTTAAATTTGAGTCTTGACACAACTTTAGACAACCACCAAGGCAGCTCAATAGACTAATCCCAAGAAAAGCTTTGAATCTGATGATTTGGTTCAACAGTTTGAAAGAAAACCCGACTGTCTAATTAAATTGATAAATGACTAATTAGATAATTACTAGTAAATGCAGTTCAGAACTTTTCCAAATCTCTCAAGACAATAATCCCTCACTTCAAATTTTAAATAGAACTATTGTTTCTCTAGAAAATATTGCAAGCCTAATTTAAATCATTACTAAAAGTGTGTGTGAGTTCTTATTCTAGCTGTACATAACGCCAGAAATATAATGAAATGCAAAGAGGTATAGTTAATAGCTAAAACACATGTATCTTTGCATATCTATGTACATTGCACATTTACCTGCACTATATTTCCCTTGAAAAGAATGGTTCACATTTTCATATTATTTACAGGTTACCTAAGTCTCTTTCACCTTCTCAAAGGAACATTTGTCATTGGTGTTATATCCACTCCTTGATTTGAGGAAGGTGACACTTAACTCCTTTCTGTAGAATCTAGTCATTTCTTCTACAGTCTCCACTGGATTAACTTCTGGAAAATGCACATCAGATGACTCTTTGATATTCTCTTGTACATGTCTCGCAGGAATTGTGATTTGTATGTACACTGTTGTCTCTTATTTTCATAAGATATCTCTTGGGACTGTATAATCATTAATATCATTCCACCATATCAGAGTCATACAGCAAAGAAGCAGGCTCTTTGGCCCACCATGTCCATGCTAACCATCAAGTACTGATCTACTAATCCCCTTTCCCAGCACTCAGCCCACAGCCTTCTATGCCATTTGAAAGTGTCAGATACTTTAGGTGGTATTAATACAGGGATCTATCATGTTGTTTAAAATGTCTTCCTCCCTGGCTTGAGGCATAATTTAGTTTCTCTCTTTACTTCTTCTCTTCCACTGTCCCCTCAATATGTGACTGAACATCATGTTCTGAGTCATTTACTTATTATTAACTCAGCAGGTCTGTAAACTATTGTGGAATGTGGCATGGTTTTATAGTTAATCGAGAATTTTGCTAATTAATGTTTCATTGTTCTCATTGTTCATTGTACTGAAATGATAAATTTGGTCCTTCCTTCCCAGTTGCTGCCCAACCAGCTGAGCATTTATAGCATTTTTCCAGATTTCCAACATTTGCAGTTTTTTGTTTTTCCATTATGTGCAACTTTAATATCCAAGATATGTATCCGTGCCCATGATTCGAGATTTCATTGCCATACAATGCTCATGTCAGTGCCCTAACCTTTGACCATATTCTTGCCTTAATGTCATCCTGCTTTCCAACATTACTACTGGTGATGTAAATACTATAAAAGCCCAATTCTGCACTCTTCACTCCGCCTCCAATACTATGTTTGCTCATTCTCTGCAGCTTTCCTTCTGGAAAAAAAAAGTCCTGTTGTAAGGAAATCACTTACTGGAAATGCATTGGCTCCTTATCTTGCTTTCACACTTAAACACTGAGGATATGTGCTTCCACTACATCTATAGCAGCTCTTTAGACACTGATTTGGAACGAGAGACCTTAATACTGTTCTGTGACTGTAAACTCTGGTTGTATTTGTACTTTACATTGGTTAAAATTTGTTGATGTCATAGATACGACAGTTTTACATATAAGTCGAATTCAGTCATTGATCATACCAAAAAACTTTTCTTGCAGCACATCATCTTTGAAAATACCGAAGTTGCAATGCCAATGAGAAAGTCTTTCAATGAGAAAGGGTACTCACTGACAGTCTTGCCTGACTTCTGAGTTTTAGTCCTAACTTGTAGTTCTCCATAAATTCTGAGGATTTAGTACTGAAATAATCCTGTGAATTTAGCACTACTTCAAGAAACAAAACATCTTTATATCCGATGGCATTAAAAGATTTGCTAATGTATTATAGATTTCTGAACTCATTTCAGTTCAGTTAACAGAATAGCTTTCTTGATCTCCAGTGTAACATTGTTTTCTCCATGCCATCAATTTCCATTATGTCATTTGTTTTCAAAAAAACATTGCCTTATGTTGTATTTATGAGCTGAATTGTTCATGCACCTAGTCATACACATCAAGGTTTCCATTGTAACCAGCACTGTCACAATAGAATGCAGTTTCCTGCCATTTCAGTGGCCTTACGTCTGATTCATTAAACTAGCCACATCAATTTTCTTAACAAGATTCCTGCACTCTTGGAACATCAGGAGTTGTCCGATCCTAGTGCATATACCCCATATATCTATTGCTATGTTTTTTCTCTGGTTGCATCTTTCACAGGGCAGCACAGTGGGGTAGCTATTTCGATCCTGACCTCTGGTGCTGTCTGCTTAGAGTTTGCAAGCTCCCTCTGTGGCCACGTGGTTTCCTCCAGGTACTCCAGTTTTCTCCTAAATCCTCAAAATGTGCAGGTTGCAAGTTAAATGATCACTGTAAATTGCACCCAGTATGTAGATAAGTGATAGAATCTGGATGGGAGTTGATGGGAATGTGGGGAGAATAAAATGGGTTAAATAGGATTGGTGTAAAAATGGGTGGGCGCAGTAAGCCCAAGGACCATTTCCGTGCTGTTATACGCCATGACTCTATAATTTTGTAAAATCTAGCCAATGTTCAAACCTTAAAATAACACACTTCTTGGAATGATGCCATAGGAATACATTGATGTAACAGTGATTTAAAGAAAGCCTTTCCATTGTATCTAATTACAGGATTAGTGACCTCATTATTCTTTCAAGAGCATTATTTCTTTTTCTTTCAAGACCAGCATCTAGAAAATTCCCAATCTGTACTTGTGACCATTGCTCCATAACCTTTAGAATTGTCATGGACAGGATAGGAGCAAAGAGGATGGTAAGGTATTTAATTGGGGAAAGGCGAATTATGAGGCTATAAGACGAGAACTTGGGAGTGTAAATTGGGATGACATTTTTGAAGGGAAATGTACTATGGAGATGTGGTCGATGTTCAGGGATATTTTGCAGGATGTTAGGGATAAATTTGTCCCGGTGAGGCAGAGAAGGAATGGTAGGGTGAAGGAACCGTGGGTGACGAGAGAGGTGGAACAACTAGTTAGGAAGAAGAGGGCAGCATACATAAGGTGTAAGCAGCAAGGATCGGACAGGGCTCATGAGGAATATAGAGTAGCAAGGAAGGAACTTAAGAAAGGGCTGAGGAGATCGAGAAGGGGACATGAAAAGGCTTTGGCGAGTAGGGTTAAGGAGAATCCCAAGGCTTTTTTCTCGTACGTAAAGAGCAGAAGGATGGCTAGGGTAAAGGTAGGTCCGATTAAGGACAAAGGTGGGAGGATGTGCCTGGAAGCTGTGGAAGTGGGTGAGGTTCTCAATGAATACTTCTCTTCAGTATTCACCAAGGAGAGGGGTCTTGATGATGCTGAGAACAGTGTAGGTGAGGGTAATGTTCTAGAGTATGTAGATATTAAGAGAGAGGATGTGCTGGAGTTGTTAGAAAATATTAGGACAGATAAGTCCCCGGGTCCTGACGGAATATTCCCCAGGCTACTTCGAGAAGTGAGGGAGGAGATTGCTGTACTGTTGGTTAGGATCTTTGAGTCCTCGTTGTCAACGGGGATGGTACTGGAGGATTGGAGGGTGGCGAATGTTGTCCCCTTATTCAAAAAAGGTAGTTGGGATAGTCCAGGGAATTACAGACCAGTGAGCCTTACGTCTGTGGTGGGTAAGCTGTTGGAAAGGATTCTAAGAGATAGGATCAATGAGCATTTGGAGAAACATGGACTGATTAGGGACAGCCAGCATGGCTTTGTGAAGGAAAGATCTTGCCTCACAAGCCTGATAGGGTTCTTTGAGGAGGTGACCAGGAAGATTGATGAGGGTAGTGCAGTGGATGTGGTCTACATGGCCTTTAGTAAGGCATTTGACAAGGTTCCACATGGTAGGTTTCTTCAGAAGGTCAGAGGCCAAGGGATCCGCGGAAGTTTGGCCGTGTGGATTCAAAATTGGCTTTCCTGTAGAAAGCAGAGGGTTGTGGTGGAGGGAGTGCATTCGGATTGGAGGGCTGTGACTAATGGTGTCCCGCAGGGATCGGTTCTGGGACCTCTACTTTTTGTGATATTTATTAACGACTTAGATGAGGGGGTGGAAGGCTGGGTTAGCAAGTTTGCAGATGACACAAAGATCGGTGGTGTTGTGCATAGTGTGGAGGGCTGTCGAAGCTTGCAGAGGGATATTGATAGGATGCAGAGCTGGCCTGACAAGTGGCAGATGGAGTTCAATCCAGAGAAGTGTGAGGTGGTACACTTTGGAAGGATAAACTCCAAGGCGGAGTACAAGGTAAATGGCAGGATTCTGGGCAGTGTAGAGGAGCAGAGGGATCTGGGGGTTCATATCCACAGATCACTGAAAGTTGCCTTGCAGGTGGATAGGGTAGTTAAGAAAGCTTATGGGATGTTAGCTTTTATAAGTCGGGGGATCGAGTTTACGAGCCACGAAGTGATGATGCAGCTTTACAAAATTCTGGTTAGGCCACACTTAGAGTACTGTGTCCTGTTCTGGTCGCCTCATTATAGGAAGGATGAGGAGGCGTTGGAAAGGGTGCAGAGGAGATTTACCAGGATGCTGCCTGGATTAGAGAGTATGGATTATGGGGAGAGATTAAAGGGGCTAGGGCTGTTCTCATTGGAGAGAAGGAGGACGAGGGGAGACATGATAGAGGTATACAGGATATTGAGAGGAATAAATAGAGTGGACAGCCAGCGCCTCTTTCCCAGGGCGCCAATGCTCAATACAAGAGGACATGGCTTTAAGGTATTGGGTGAGAAGTTCAAGGGAGATGTCAGAGGGAGGTTTTTCACCCAGAGAGTGGTTGGTGCATGGAATGCGCTGCCTGGGGTGGTGGTGGAGGATGATACATTGGACAAGTTCAAGAGATTGTTAGATAAGCATATGGAGGAATTTAAGTCAGCGGGATATGTGAGAGGAAGGGGTTAGATGGTCTTAGGTGTGGTTTGAAGGGCGGCACAACATGGTGGGCCGAAGGGCCTGTATTGTGCTGTATTATTCTATGGTTCTATGGTATCAGGAAGCTGAGCTACTAACACAGTAGCTACGAATATGGCAGTGTAGCAGTTAGTGTAATGCTATTACAGGGCCAGTGACCTGGGTTCAATTCCAGCCACTATCTGTAAGGAGATTGTACGTCCTCCCCGTGTCTGGGTGGGTTTCCTCCTGGTGCTCCGGTTTCCTCCCACATTCCAAAGACATACAGGTTAGGAAGTTGTGGGCATGCTATGTTGGCGCCGAAAGCATGGCGACACTTGCAGGCTGCCCACAGAACACTCTACACAAAAAGATACATTTCACTGTGTGTTTGGATGTACATGTGACCAATAAAGATCTTATCTTATCTGATCGTACAGGTCAATTCATTACACAGTGCAGTTACATTGAGTTAGTACAGAATGCACTGAGGTAGTACAGGTAAAAACAATAACAATACAGAGTAAAGTGTTGCAGCTACAGAGAAAGTGCAGTGCAGGTAGACAATAAGGTGCAAGGTCACAAGGTAGATCGTGAGGTCAGAGTCCAGAGACCATCTCATCGTGTAAGGAATTTGTACAGTCTCCTCGTGTCTGCGTGGATTTCCTCCGGGTGCTCCGGTTTCCTCCCACATTCCAAAGATGTACGGGTTAGGAAGTTGTGGACATGCTATGTTGGTGCCGGGAGTGTGGTGACACTTGTGGGCTGTCCCCAAAACACTCTACGCAAAAGATGCATTTCACTGTGTTTCAATGTACATGTGACTAACAAAGATATCTTATTTTAACCTTTTGCTAAGTCAAGTGTCAATTACACCAATGTCCAAAATGAATTCAAGATATGTATTGCTTTGCAAAAGTTTCACTTGGAAAAATTATTATATATTCATACATGCTTAGTTGTTGAATGTATGTGTCACCATTCACCATGTATAGGAACTGTTTGACGATTTCAGTGTTGAAAACAGTATTTTCAGTCATTTTTAATCAAGCAGAATAAATGGAACAACATGATAAAACTAATTCTGATACAGCATTTTTGCAAAATAATGAGGCTTTAACTTGAATTTCTTTTGTGGAATTTCCTGTTTCCTGTTTCATCACTAGTAGCACAAAACAACTGCTGGAAAAGTACAAGGTAGGAGAAAATTTCAATAGACTTTTGCGTATAATAGATTACCTTTAAACATTTGAAATTAATGTGATCCCAAAGGGAATAATCATTCACTGTATAGCATTATGCAAGGAATTCCGAACACAAGATATTTAAGATGTATAAGATATTTATTTATTTATTAGTCACATGTATATCAAAACACACAGTGAAATGCATCTTTTTGCATTACTGAGAATGTGCTGGGGGCAGCCAGCAAGTTTCGCCACTCTTCCAGCACCAACATAGCATGCCCACAACTCCTAACCTGTACATCTTTTGAAATGTGGGAGGAAACCGGAGCACCCGGAGGAAACCCACGCAGACAAGGGGAGAACGTACAAACTCCTTAAGAGTAGTAATTGTACAAATTGATATTGGAAGAGGTAGCTCATGCAAATTGATTCAGGGAGATTCTAAATCATAGAGCAATCATGTGTCTTTGCTGAATGGAAGCAAACTATTTATGATTTTCAAAGTAAAATTAAGGTTTGACAAAGATGAACCAATTTCTGTAAAGATTCGGCATTATGTGATAACCACAAAGAAATCCCCACGATCCTGGAAATTCCGCCACACAGGTTTTCATTGATTCTGTTGAATAAATGATCCATTGCAAACTGAACTAAAAGTTAGAGACGAATCTTATTTGAGTTCTTTTTTAATATCATTAAAACTCCAATAATCCACTGTCTGACAATTCGGAAATCCTGTGGGTTTGGCTTCTGGCTCACCAGGTGATATTTCCTGTGCTCCCTTGAAATTCACTAGATTCACTGGAAAAAATTATTATAATACTGTGCAACAACTAAAAAGAACAAATTAAAATCGTTTTGGGGGATTAATAGGAAGATCATCCAATGGTCTGCATAATCCAACAGTCTGGCACCACAAAAGTCTTGACCGTGCTAACTTATTACTGTATTATCAGTTGTAAAACTTTACAATGATTTTCTCTTTACCAACAAACTCTCCCGGGTTTTATGATTTTTTAAAATGGTTGTTTGCTGAATATTTAAATCGTGCTTTTCAGGATTCCTCAGTGGAGGTGTCAGAGTTAATGTTTAAGCTACAGACCAGTACTGCTGTTGTTTCAGTTCCTGGTCAGTGCCAAGTCAGCTGTTCACAGCCACTGGGTGGTTACTGTTCATTTCATTGCTCAGGAAGAGAGAAATCCCTCTTTCTGCTGTTGACCTGAAATTGATACATGTGAGTGTTGGATGTGAACAATATTGGAATCTTTGTGTGTTGTCCGCCTGTGTAATGTACTGGAGAGCAACGTGGTGTGAATGGAATAGAGACAGAAGAAAATCTGTTAGTGAGGGAAAACATGATTCCAGAAAATTTACTGGCATTCAATAGACTTGTCCACCCAGTTTTCAACCATGTGGTCAAAGAAGGACATGCTAATTGAACTCCCAACTAACATGTGATGTATATGTTAATATAGTGCCTGAATGCCGTGTTTTATTTTGTCCAAAGATTCAGAAACCACTAGATATTAATCAGCAGGAAAAGTCAACTAATTTTCTTCATGTTAACCCGATAATTACTGAAAATGTAATCTTCTATGCAACATGTTAATTTTCATGGAAATGTGTTATAAGTGCTAGTTTAATTTTACATAAAAGCTTAATTCCGTTCTTTTTTCCCAAATCCTTTGAAATGTTTGACAATGGTAACTGAGTTCCTTGCAAGTTCCAGAGTGCTATATTTACAGTATTAGAGCTAATCCATGTTGGTTATTGAGTTGATGGTCCTTATTTCCACTGAACTGACTAACACAGCTGTGAACAAGGTAAATTAGGTTTTCCCTTTTAATTAGAGGTCACACCAGGGGATATACAGACCTCCCTAAATTCTGTTTGCCTGTCTGCCTTATTTGGTTATGACTCCATGCCAGTTGTAATGTTTGTTCAGGTTGTCTGTTTTAATTGCTGGAGGCCCAGCCATTACTAATGCCACCACTTAGTGCCTTCCCTGCTTGAGCAGTGGACCAATCCCAGCTTTTGATGGCATGATGGCAAAGCTCGCTTTCTACTTTCTTTATCTCACATGCATGTTCCAGCACCTCAGAAAAAGTAAAAGTACTTAGACCAATGATGTAAAGTAAATATTTTTAAAATAAATTGTTAGTTATAAAAACAATAACACTTTTTAATGCCAACACATGTATATCTCTTGATCATTGCATTTGCTTCCCTTTCCTCTTCAGACTTTTAGTTACAACATAAAGGCTACAAAAAGTATTTTGAAAGTTAGCACCTTCCATTTCTCCATTGCTCCCACAATTCCCGCAATTACCAAATTCCCATTTTAGACATTCTTATTTGTTCAGTTTCCAGTTCATTCTGCTACTGTATCAGTCTTGCATTGTACTGCTGCCACAAAACAACAAATTTCACAACATATGTCAGTGATAATAAACCTGATTCTGATTCTGAAGTCAATTTGACTATACAGACACATGTTTCTGCCTCTGTCAATAAATTCTGCATTGCAGTGAAAATGCATCAAAGTCATACAGCATGGAAAAAGGCCCTTTGACCCAAATCATCCATTCCGACCAAGGTACCATCCTGAGCTAGCTTCATTTGTCTGCATTGGGCCCATATCCCTCTAAACCTTTCCTATTCATGAATATATCTAAATGTCTTTTAAATGATGTAATTGTGCCCGCCTCCACCACTTCATCTGGCAGCTCTGTGTGAAAAGCCTACCCCTCAGGTCCGTTTAAATATTTCCCCTCTCACTTTAAACCTATGCCCTCTAGTTTACCTCCCCTGAGAAAAAGACTGTGATAATCCACCTTATCTATGCCCCTCATGATTTTATAAATCTCTATAAGGTGACGCCTTAGCCTCCTTCGCTCCAGGGAAAACAGTCTCAGCCTATTCACTCTCTTGTCATAACTCAAGCCCTCCAGTGCTGGCAACATCCTTGTGAATCTTTAATGCACCCACGCTAGCTTAATCACATCCTTCCTATAGTATGGCGACCAGAACTGCAGACAATATTCCAGGTGTTGTCTCATCAATGTCTTGTACAGCTGTAACATGATGTCCTCTCTTGTACTCAATGCCCAATCCAATGAAGGCAAGCATGCCATATGCCTTTTACACCACCTTATCTACCGATATCGTCACTTTCAGGGAACTATGTACTTTTACCCCTAGGTCTCTCTGTTCAACAACACCCACCAGGGCCCTATCATTCACTGTGTATGTTTTGCCCTGGTTTAACTTCCCAAAATGCATCATTTCACACTTGTCTGAGTTAAATTCCATCTGCCATTCCTTTGCCTACTTACGCAGTTGATCTAGATCTTATAGTAGCCTTAGACAACCTTAGACAACCTTCTACACTGTACACTGCCCCACCAATTCATCTGCAAATGTACTAATCAGGGGACCTACATTCTCATCCAAATTGTTAATATATGACAAACAACAGGAGACCCATCACTGATCCCTGCAGCACACCACTGGTTACAGGTCTCCAATCTGAAAAACAACCTTCTCACTAGCTCCACTACATATTTCACTGTGCAGCGCCTGAAAAATTTCCATTAAAAATAGTTGTATTTGAAACAAGTCAAGAAATTACTAAGAGTATTGTTACACATGACTGGATGCAACTTCCATCAGTCATCCATGGGATGTGGACCAAACGTGTCAGGAATGCTTTATTAGATACAGGACCTAGCACAGGTGGCAGAATCCAGCCTTGTTAACTCACTCGGCTAGCAGGTCACCTTTGTTAGATGTTCACTCCTCACAACAACTTTCCTTCATCCAACTCTTGCTTCTTCATGTGTCCACACTCTCAGCCATATCCAAACTAATTTTACCCCCAACACCACACTCCATTGCCACTCCACCCCACCCTACCCACACACTGCACCCTCCCAATACCCGGACCTAACCTTCAAAGTCCTGGTCTGAATCAATTGAAGCTCTATCTGCCTTCAAAGAGGGGTGGGGAACTTTATATTACTGCAGATTACCCATTGTTTACAAAGCCAATCTAACAAATTGACTTATTATTCATAAATTTTGAAGAAGCAAAATAAAAATATACACTATTTTCATCTCGTAACTTACTATCTTATGCTTGCCTGCCTCAACATTCATGAATACACCGTACTTTAAAATAAATATTTGAATTAATTATTATTCCAAATTGCTTTTGAGAAAACTGGTCAAAATATCCCGAAGTAGGACTTCATTTTGTTCATGGTGAGATTGGTCGCAAATCTGGATTAAAATTGGTTTACCTATTAGCTTTATTTCTGAGATAAAGCTTTACAAAATGCATCACTTCTACAAAATGAGTTACAGTTTTAAATCATTTTTTCACCCAACAGAGTTAAATCTTGTGATAAGGATTTCTCAGAAGAAGGTGTTTACTTTTCCTGTCTTGATTTGATTTTTACCTTATTCCTGAAAACCTTTGGAAGTTATTCAATTGTTGACTTAGCTTCTGATTTAATCAATGCAGTAAATGTGGGTGTGATTGTTTCTGTGCACATAAGAGCAGCAATGATCATTAGGTGCTTTGATTTGCCACGTCAGAAGTAAAAACAGAGGCCATAAATATTTAAAGTTTACACTGATGCATTTTGTAAAGCCTTTTCCTTGCTTTTCTATTGTGATCAACCTTTCTCTCCTTCTTGGCCATGCCTCTCCATTACGCCTTCTCCATACATTATTGCTATCTTATGCTTGCTTCTTCCAGATCTTTTTTAATTTATTCATTTTTCAGGATCTTGGTATCAATATTGCCCATCCTTAATTGCCCTTGAGAAACTGGTGATGAGCTGCCTTCTTGAATTACTGTAGTCCTGGCGAAAGTACTCCTACAATCCTGTTGAGTAGCGAGTTCCAGGACTTTGACCCAATGACGATAAAGGACCAGCAATATATTTCCAAGTCAGAATGGTGTGCGACTTGGGGAAGAACCTCAGATTGTGGTGCTGCCATGTACTTGCTGCCTATGTCCCTCTTAAAGGCAGATATTTTGGTATTCCGAGGGCATTGATGATGAAAGGCTCAGCAATGGTCATGCCATTGACTATAAAGGGTTGGTGGTTAGTCTCCTTCTTGTTGAAGATTGTCATAGCCTGGAGTAAATGTCACCTGCCACATATCAGCCAATGCCTTAATATTGTCTCAGTCTTACAGCATGCGGCCATGGGCTGCTGCTTTTGCTGTGAGTTACAAATAGAATTGACAATGTGCAATTGTCAGCAAAACCTCCCACTTCTGACCTTGTGATAAAGAAAGTCAGTGACCAAGCATTTGGAGATGGGTGGGGCTAGGGCACTACCCTAGCTGAACTCCTGCAGTGATGTCCTGGGTCTGTAGTGATTGACCTCCAACAACCATAACTATCTGACTCAAGAAAGCAGGTGGTTTTCCTTCTGCCCCTGTGCTGTTTTCTGGTCTGAACAGGGTAGTTGTGGAATAAAAAGTGTGGAAAAACACTCTAGAATTCCACATGAATCTTGCCAGTTGTAATATTTGTTTAAAATTTAGCTTTGGGATGTTTGGGTCACTGGCAAACCTGTCTTGATAAGATTGGCCTCCTCGAGGAACAGCTGAATTCTGTGCCTTAAAGGTACGCCTACAATGTTGTTGGATGGTTCTAGGATTTTGATCCAGTAACAATAAAGGACACTTGCTTGGGGATACAATTCCAGTCAATACTACTGAACTTATTATATTGTAGCAGCAAGCCTTTGTACTCAGCCCCTCTAGTCCAGTTGCATTTATGTCAATGGAACTTAATTTCAGACGCAATTTTCCAACTAGTGTTGAATTTCTCAGCAATTAAGATATCGAGGTGTGTAGGTATGTTCTATGGGATGACTATTTACTTGTACTTTCAATGAAGAGGCCCATTTTCATTGGGGATTTTTAAACTTGCTGTCAGAAACTCCCCAAGTCTTCAGGCTCCTGGCACTAAACCCTACCACCAGCTTCATGGACTTCCTTAATCTTGTCACTTCGCTACTCAAATAGAACATTTAGCCAGAAACCATAGAAAATATGCTACAACAATTTGCATTTACATAGCATCTGCTGATGCAGTAAAACTTTCCGAGGCACATCACAGGAGCAAAATTTGATATTGACCCAAGGCAGCATTGGTCACCAATTGTGGAAATAAAAATTGATGATGCACAAGAGGCTAGAACTGAAGAACTTGGAAAGATATATGGTTGGCAAACATAACAGGTGGGGAGGGACAAGGTCATGGACAAATTTGAAAAGAGGGAAGAGAGTATTAAACTGACGTGTTGCTGATCTGGGAGCCCAGGAGGTAGCTTGGAAGATAAGAAATTGACTGAGAAAGATTGGAATAGACAACTGTGGAGATAACTGGCACAGATGAACTAATGCAGTAAACAAGGCTGGAATAACACAGTTTTGATAATGGGAGTGTCATAACTGAATCTATTGGGACATTGAGGTTGTGAGTGGTCTGGTTCAGACAGGTGGCAAGGAAAGGGATGGAGTCATTGACCAAGTAATTGTAAGTTTATGGCAGAAACCAAATGCCATAGTTTCAGTTTTCCCAAAGTTCAGCTGGAGGAAATTCCTACCCATTCAGTATTGGATGCTAAATAAGTATTGGATATTGAAAAAGACAACGTGACAAATCAGAGTTGCTGAAGAGATTCTAAGGGAAGCTGATACAGCAGACCTGGGAGTTGCCAATGTTCATATGGAAGCTGTTCTTAAGAATAACAGATTCATTTGGAATATACTGGAAATAAGAAGCTGTTCTTATTAAGAGAAGTTTAAAAGGTTGAGATTATTTTCAGAGTAGCAGAGAAGATGCTTAAATTTATTAAGGACATTGATTGCACGTAGAAAGAAAATTCAGTGAAGGGTTAAACCTTTTATGAATAGAATGAGAAGAGTGGTTAAAATAAATCCTTTATATGGAAAACTGTAGACTAATATTTCACTCTTGATAAAGAACTAATGTAATTGTAATTATTAATAGGATTATCTCCTCTTTTAAGTGCCACTGCTAATAAATCATTTGTTAATTAAAATTTTTTAAAAGAAGAATAATAACAATGACAGGGTCAAAAAAAACAGCTGGGGAAAATTGTGTTTCCGTAATGTATTTCTAGAATAGTGGCTTTCAGGTTCATTTTAGTGATGCCATCAATAAGAAAATTTTTCCTGCCTTTTAATATTTCACTCTTCTTCTGCAGTTCTATAAATGCTGAGACAGCACTTCAAGGGTGAAGGATCTTCGCCAAAAAACAAAATTTTGCATGAGTGTGTGTGTCAGCGTGTGTGTGTGTGTGTGTGTGTGTGTGTGTGTGTGTGTGTGTGTGTGTGTGTGTCTGCGTGTGTCTGCGTATGTGTGTGCATGAGTTTGCATGCATGCATTCATGAGTGTGTATATCTGTAAATGAAAGGAGTACATTAATGTTTTGGATAAATTAGATACCATAAATAATACTCTTGAATGCTGTATATTAAATCTTAATTCAGTTACATCATTGGTCTGGTCAGTACCACATGGAGTTAAATAAAAGTTAATCCGAGTCTGCTGTCAGCTAATGAATGCACGAAAGCTATTTTCATAAATAACCAAAAAGTGGAGCAAATGTTATGGTTTACAAATGCTATATGTTGGAGTTTTACTGGTTTTTTTAAATGTATTTTATGACAGAAATGATTTTTCATCTGAAATTGGACCAATATTAATTTTTAGATATAGTTTATGATTTTTTTCCCAACATTAGAGATCTGTTTATTGTTTCTTAGATTTAAAGTTCGCAAAGCTCAGCAAATAAACCAGCAAGACTTGGACAATGTTCACGTATGGACTGATAAGTGGCAAATAACATCTGTGCCATAAAAGTGCCAGGCAATGACCAGCTCTAACAAGAGTCAAATGACCTACCTTTGATATTCAATGACATAATCATTGCAGAAGCTCTTATCATCAACATCCTGGCATTACTACTGACCAGTATCTCCATTGGACCAGTTGCGTAGATACCATGACTACATGAGCAAGTCAGAGGTTGGGTATCCTGTGGCAATTGACTCGCCTCCTGACAAATATTTGTCCATTGTTTTCAAAACACAAGTGAAGAGCATAATGGAACACTCTTCAGAATAAAGCAGGCCACTGAATGGTATCCCATCTACCATCCTAACTATTTATTCCCTTCACTGTAAGCACACAATGGCTGCAGTGTGTACCATTTACAAAATGCACAGCAGTCATTCATCAAGGTTAAAACCAACAGGACCTCCCAAACCCACCAAGAGAAAAAAGGGCAAAAACCACATGGGAGCACCATCATCTGCAGGTTCCTTCCCTAGTCATACACAATTCTGATTTGGAAATATATCACCAATCCTTCACTGTAAGTGGGTCTAAATCCTGGAAGTCCCTGACCCATAGCAATATGGGAGTACCTTCACCAGAAGGATTGCAGTGTTGCAAGTAGCCAGCTCACCATCACCTCTTGGAATAGTAATAGATTGGCAATAAATGCTGTTCTTTATTATCGTCTACCTACAAGATAGAATATAGTAAAGTGTTTACAAAGTGACCTTCAAATGGAAAAATAAATAAATAGAATAGTAAAGCGCAGAACATTGATTAAACATACTTTTCTCTGAACATTGAAAATGTCTGATCTGTTGAGAAACTTCTGATTATACTAAGCAGATGACATACAAGCCCAAACTTTGGCATGGAACTGCCAACACTTCTTAGTGTAATTGCCACCAGGTTTCATGACTCCCAGGCGAATATGGAAGTCATGAAACTGCTGGCCAAGCTTCACTCAAAGTCCAGTAGTGGAGCTGAAGGTTGCTGTAATCCCTCAGCACATACCCTGAGGAATCTGATCTCAAATCCAGTCTGCAGAAAGGGCCTTTAACCCCACTCATTTGAATGGGATTGTACAGCAGCCTAGAAGAAAGATGAGAAAACTCCAGCATTTTTAAAATTATATTTCTAGTTATTTAACTGTTTTGAATTGTTTTTAGATTCTTTTTAATTAATGTCTTGTTTATTTCTTTTAATAATTTTTGTAAAGAAGATTTGAGAAACCTTAACAGTTTTGTCAGAAAACAAAGTTGAGGGTGGGGCTTTGCCATCTGCCAAGGCTTTCTAGTCAAGCCTTTGGGCAAGACTTCTGGCCCACACACATGGCTTAGTTACATTGCTAGAGGTTCTACCACTGTTCAGGGCCTCACTGCTCAGCCCCAGGACCAACTCGGCCAACAAGATTATAATCTCAGCAGAACTGGAAAACTGGCAGTGAATATGGTTGGGAGGCCCCATTCAGGAAAATCTAGGCCATTATGTTTCAACTTGGGAGACATTGGAATCAAAATTTTTGTTAGTTAGATGATCAAATATTTGCTGTATACTTCAGTATGTCAAAGACTTATGTGTGCTCTGAAATTAATGGGGCAGTTTCTACTAGTTTGTGTTTGTATAATCAATGTGAGCTAAATATCAAGTTGCAAGGCTCCAGGTAGAAGTAATGAGGATGGGCTAAAAATTAAAAATATTGGAAAACATGCAATTAAAAAAAACATTTTGAATACAATTTACTAACTGCATCTAAGGTGAAGCCTCTTTGCCCAAAATATCACATTAGCTTCATTTTTATGTCCAAAACTGTAACCAGGATTTCTGTATACCTCTCAATTACAAGAATGTGTTCAACTGATTTTAGGCAAGATCCTGACCTTTCCACACTTTGTCATGTGCATTCCAACTACACAAGTGTTACTATGTGTAATGATTTTAAAATGAGCAGCTAGGCATATTGAACATTGGGGTTTGGGTTGCCATGCTAACTTTGCTTTCAGAAATAAAAGGTTAATTAAGAAGAATTTTTTTTTCACTGAGGAGCTTGTGAATCTGGAATTCTTTACCCTCGAGGGCTGTGGAGGCTCTGTCATGATTGCATTCAAAACAGAGATCAATAGATCTTTTGGTATTAAATCTAATTTTGTTTAGATGAAGTCTTTTGAGAATTTACAATGTAGTTAGAATTTACAATGATGAAGCCTTGAGAAATTGTTCTGGAAAATCTCACAATAAATCTCACAACAATCTTCGAACTTCCAACAGTAAGTAAAATGGCAAATGTCCCATCTTCTCTTTTTAACAGTTCCTCAGGATTGAAGATGACTTATTTTCATTTCCAGTTTTGTGGTTCTGAGTTGGCCAAGAGGCGAAAGTGAAAACTGCAGACTCTTCCACAGCTGGGGCAAGCAGTGGTCAATAGAGTGAATGGGTGGGTAGTTTGTGAGGTGGTATGTTCCTTTTGTGACTTACTTGATGACTCTCTCTGCCCCTTATGTGTGGGAATTGGTCCATGTTTTCCAAGGTCTCGCTGTAAACCTTTACTTTCAGAGGTATAATGGTAGCAGGTTGATGAGGACTTTGTCTTGCGCATCTTGAGCTTAAGGTTCGTCTTCTTGTATGCTTTGGTAAGGTATGGATGATGGCCTGGAACTTGACCTCTGAGCGTACACAAATATAAGTTTCTTCTGCATACTGAAGCTCAGTTACTGAGGTTTGGGTGACCTTGGCTTTGGAATGTGGTCTCCGTAGATTGAACAGCTTCCCATTAGTTCTGGAGAACAGCTCCACTCCCACGGAAAGATTTTTGGAAGTGAGATGCATCAATGCAGCAAGAAGGGTTGAGAGAAGTGTTGGAACAATTACATACCCTTTGTTGACACTGTCTTTATTGAGTATGGTTCTGTTGTGGACCTATTGGTTAATAGCATGGTATGCATGCCAAGTGGAATAAGTTCAAAATGAAGGTAAAATTCTGTGAGCAGTCTAATTTGAGTAAACTTTTCCATAGCCCCTCCCAAATGATGAAGTCAATGGGTTTGGTGAGATCAAAAAGGTCATGCTTTGCAGCTAGTGCTGCCCCCTGAGTTTTTCTTGGTTGCAGACAGAACCAAGGGCCAGCATAGTAAGATGAAGCCCAAGGTGTGAACAGGATCACAGCTAAATGCTATGGACACAGCTAAATGTGCATTTGGAACCAGGAGCAGAGCTTGGCATTCAGCTAGGTTCCTGAGTTGTTGATCGGGGTGTTGTCAGAGACATGAGCAAGAAGTGGGTGAGAAGCCAGGAGAGAGGCAGCAGACGAGGGCACCTGTGCCTGAGGCCATATATGTGTGAGTGTGCAAGTGAGTGCACACTTGCCAGGCGGTACTTACAGTATAAGTATGCCCACTAACTAGTGAACATTAATCTTGGGACCCCCTACCACTGGATCAAGACCTTGTTCTGTGAAGCCCATGTGGTAGCGGGTGTGAAATGATTACCCCAAATGAAAACACACACAGGCAACTTCCACTCCCCAATATGAAGTTTGGGACCTGGAATATCAGAACTCTTGTAGACAATCACAAAAGCAACTGACCTGAACACCACTCTGCTATCATTAGCTGAGGAAATCAGATGCTTTGACATCCACATCACCACACTGAGTGAGGCATGTTGGGTAGGAGATAGCCAGTTGAAAGTATCTGTAAGTAGTACTTCATGGCCACATCATCCTGTGTACTCTTAAGCAATTGGTTGCTGTTAAGAGATTGCACTAGGACAAGTGCAAGCCTCCAAAATAGTGGACAGTCCGTAAATGTTCACTGCTAGGCTCTTTAAATAGCAATCAGTCCCCTAATAAGTATCTTAACAATCTTCTTTTAATGTGTACTTTAACTCCTTTACTAAGGTGGTGTTTTGCACCTGATGCACAATAAACTGGAGTTTTAGCATATAACCCTGTCCTGGCAACCTCAAACATTGTCATACTTGGATGCACTGCACAAAATTGTCTCAACCTATGTTACCAAATCCTTGAATTGTTTCAACGACCTTGATAAGGTCATCACTGAACTTTCTAAGCACAATTGTTTATCGAGGCTGGTTTTGCAATTTAATCTTTTGATTTTTGATATTTGAAATAAAAATAGAAAATGACAGAAAGCATTCAATGGGTCAGTCTAAAACATAGCTGTTTCCCTTTTCACAGATGCTGCTTCTGTTTTTATTTAAATTTTCCAACATCCATAGTGTTTTACTTTTGTTTCAATCCGGCTATCTTGATAATGAATCTGCATTGTGTCCTCTCCAAACCTAATGTATCATTCCTGTCATGCTGAGCTCAAAACTGAACACTTTACTCCTGATGTGGTTTGCCTAAGGCTCTATACAGGTGAGCTTCATTTCCTTTCTTTTGTGTTCCAGTCCCCTTGAGTTAGAGGTTCACATTGGATTAGCCTTATTGATTACCATTTGTACTTGTGCACTAAGTTTTGATAAGCTGTGTATATGTTGAACTACCTAAAGCCTTCTGCTCTTCTGCTGCTCTCAGTATTATTCAGACCGGTGATCCTTTTTGGACCCAAAGCAGATGACCCCAAATGTCCCCATATTGAATTTCATCTGCCACATTTTTGCCCACTCACTTGATGTGTTTATTTTCCTGTTCCCAAGTTATTGCAAATGTGCCGATTGCAAACTCAATTAGATAGCTTTCTATCTCATCATTCAACTTTAGGCCCCAATATTGATTCAAGGGAAGCATGGCTTGTCACAGTCCACCAACCAGAGCACACTCCTTCATCCCTACTCTCTATCTTTTGCATGTCACAAGATTTCCTCTAATTACATGCACTCCTATTAATCTCTTGTATGTATCTAGTCAAATGTCTTCTGGAAAACCATATGGAAAACAATTATTATTTTGCTTGATCCATTGCGAAGCAGCAGTACATGAAGGGGCTTCGTATACAGCTGCTCCATCCAAAGCTGCATGTTTAAACGAAAATGTTCCCTGCTCCAAGCTTTAAAAAAAAGCTCACTTGAAGTACTTAATGAATCATAAAATACATTTGAATGATTTATAAAATCTCCATTAACATGGACAATGAATTTTATTTTTGCTGTTTACCTACCTGATGCTTTGCCTTCATTGTAATCATTGTTTTGCCTAGTAGTATGGCTATTGATGTAATTAACAAAAGGTATAGCATCAGAATTGTTACAAGAGCTCTGTGCAACACATGCTAGGCAACTTTTAATGTTATTAGAAGAACAAAAGGAAGACTTCAGTGGTTGAAATCTGGCAGTATATCCATCATATCACAGATGTTTGCAACTTGATCTTTCCAGTGTTAGCTCCTACTGTTATACGTATGTATATGAAGGCAAATATACTTAATGTTTGGACAACCATCATCACTCATGTTCAGATGCAACAGCACATGCATTCAATAGATATATGTGTTCTACTCCAATTCAAGGACAAGATGGTCAGATATTTCCTCTTGCTTTAAAATCTTAAGCCCAAGGAACTGCACAGAGTAAGGCCCTTTGGAGTTATTATTATTTGTTGAGTATTTTACAGTTTCTCAGTTTTTCATTAATATCTTCTTGAGACTGTCCTAAACTGAGTCATCATAAATAAGAATTCTGTTGAAAAAACAATTCCATTGAATTGAAATTTTTATTGAATGCCAGTAATCTTCAAAAGCTACAGTATTTACAAAGCCAAGGTTCTGGTTTCTACTGGTGCAGTGGTAAATACAAACAACTTGAATAAAAGTTAACACAAGGGAGAATGCAGATGCTGGAAATCTGGAGCAACACATATTGCCTGAAACATCGACTGTTCATTTCCCTCCATAGATACTGCCTGATCTGCTGAGTTCCTCTCACATTTTGTGTGTTGAATGAAGTTTAATGTTGTTTCCAATGCATGATTTTTTCTAAATTTGAATTTAATTGTGCAGATGTCTGTCGGTAGTAATTTGCTTTGATGAAAAACTCAATCAAGTAAATTTCATTTCTATCAGAAAAATGCAAAAACTGCAAATCACCCACATCTCTTGTCCACAATAAAGGAAGTAGTTGAATAGGTAGAATATGGAGCTAATAATGAATTGCCAGCTCTTTATTCCATTCATTGAGGCACAAGAAATTTCAGTGCCATTACATCGCAGGAGCATTTGGGAGTTAGTCATTCAGGACTTGGATGAGAAGAAATTTCTTCATCCAGATGATGATGGATCTTTGGAATTCTGTATCATAGAGGATATGGAGACTCAGTTGCCAAGTAAATTTAAGACAAAGATCAATATATTATTGGGTACTAAATATATGGGGTTAATAGAGGTAAGTTGTACTGAGCCAAAGGTTCAAAGGTTTAGCAACGATGGTGGAAGCAGGCACAAGCTGCCAATGGCATACTCCCTCAGTTTCTTGTGTTGACACCAGAGGAATGAGATATGAAAGACACTTATACAAATGCATTCCTGATGTTATCTATAATTGTTGCTAAAATAAGGTGAAGATGCATCACGGAGGAATTGACTGCTGACTTACAAGAGCAGACAGAAACTGCTGCAAGTACTCAGCACATTGTCATGCTCTACACCTTTGAAATTGTTCATCACCATCTTTCCCCAGCTCTTTAATAGATGGTTGACCTGAAATGTTAACTGTTGTTAGATCCTTCCTGAAAAGCTGCTTATTTCCAGTATTTTCTGGTTTTACATTAGATTTCAAGGAGTCTGCAATTTTTTGCTTTTGTACACTACAAGACAAACACTTTGGCAGTGCATGTACCGAAATATTTGAAATCCAAAAGGATATATACTGATTAAACACTAATATATTGGCCTTGTGTCAGTATAATACCCAGAGCTACGTTAAAATAACACCCTGCCCTCTGCCATACAGCTCACTGACATCTGCATTAATGATTTGGATGAGAATGTAAGTGGCATGATTAGTAAGTTTGCAGATGACAGTAAAATTGGTGGTGTGGTGGATAGTAAAGAAGGTTGCCTAAGGCTACAACAGGATCTAGATCAAGTAGGTCAAGATATGATAGATGGAACTCAACTCAGACAAGTGTTACATTCTGGAAAGTTAAACCATGGCAGGATTTACACAGTAAATGGCAGAGCCCTGGGGAGTGTTGTAGTACAGATAGACATAGGGGTACAAGTACATAGTTTCCTGAAAGTGGTGAGACAGGTAGACAGGGTGATAAAGAAGGCGTTTGGCCCACTTGCCTTCATTGGTCAGGCATTGAGTACAAGTGTTGGGGTGTCATGTTACAGCTGTACAAGACATTGGTGAAACCACACTTAGAGTATCCTGTGCAATTCTGGTCACCTAGCTATAGGAAGGATGTCATTAAGCTGGAAAGGGTTCAGAGAAGATTCACAAGGATGTGACTGGGACTAGAGGGCTTGGGTTATAAGAAGAGATTGGATAGGCTGGGACTGTTTACACTGAAGCATGGGTAGTAGAATGGGGAACAGTGAGGATGTAATTTATCAGCAAATTCAAAAGAGACCAAGGTCAGCAGCTTGCAAAAAAATTGACCCAGGACAAATTGAGATATTAATATGCAGTCTGTTCCTATATCCTTGATTTATTTGTTCTTGATCTCGAAATCCTGAACTTCAACTTTAAACAACCATGAGCATTTAAATGAATCATGAATCATCCTTCATCATTTCCTTGACATATTGATCCCATCTAAAACGTCCATTCAAAATATCTCTTTGCTCATTCCTCCTCCTGCAGCTTTTCCACACAGATTACTTTTGTTGTTCATGCTGTGACTTTAAGTGCAATGCCACTGTATGGATTATTACAGCCATATATGGAAGTAATAACACATTCTTAATAATTAACAATTCTCAACCAAGTGAACTTTGTTCTTTCAGTTTATGACTCCATCAAGAATTCCTGAAAGATTAAGGCACTTGCGATCAAGTCCATCATTCAACACCGCACAGTTCAGTACCACAAGACAAGCTTATTAAAATGGCAACAAGGTGCAAACTTTTATAGTAGGGCAACTTAAGTTCAGTTTAAACTTTACCTTCCAACTATACTGTGTATACATAGTCCTGTGATCTTGGGTGTTAGCAGCAAGATTGTTTGGCAGCTCCCAAGGTCAGAAACTCAACAATACGCTAAAATTTGTCTTTGGTTTATAGTTTCAAAAGAGATTCCATGGAAAATGGTTACAGCTGTTTCCTCATCTTTCCTACGCTATGTTCTAATACTTTGTTGTTCTTCAAATTAAACATTTTCACATCTGCTATATGTAAAGTTCATCCAAAATCAGCTTTATAAAAGCTGAAAAATATATTGTAGTCTCAGCTACTTGAGAACTACAGCACAACTGTGAATCCAAATGAAAGATCACAATTTTAAGTTGGTTCAAATTTAACAACAAAAGCCTCTGCAAAATTATCCTATGCCTTTCTACTTACCTTTAGCTTAATATTATGAAATATCTTTCAGATGAAACACATGTGCTTTATAAGCTACATTTAAAAAAATAGTCAAGCACCCCGGGTTTATCCAGTATGCACATAAAAATTAGCTGACCTTACACAATGAAAGTGTGGCCTGGTCTGTGATTGTCTTGGGTGCCCTTGCCACTGGATTATGACCTTGTTCTGTGAAGCCTGTGCAGTGGTTAGTATGCAACAGCTCTCTGTGCACTATTACAGCGCCAGCACCCCGGGTTCAATTCCAGCCACTGTCTGTATGTTCTCCCCGTGTCTGCATGGGTTTCCTCCGGGTGCTCTGGTTTCCTCCCACATTCCAAAGACATACAGGTTAGGAAGTTGTGGGCATGCTATGTTGGCGCCGGAAGCGTGGCGACACTTGCTGGCTGCCTCCAGAACACTCTACACAAAAAGATGCATTTCACTGTGTGTTTTGATGCACATGTGACTAATAAAGATATCTTGTCTTATCTCACTCTGCAACATGAAGTTCAGGAACTGGAATATCATAAACCTCATGGAAAATCCCAACAGCAACAGATCTGAACTATGTTCCACTGTCATAGCAAGGGAACTCAGGTGCTTTGACATTAAAGTTGCTACACTGAGTGAGACAAAATGAGCAGGAGATGCCTAGTTTAAAGTACAAGTCAGTGAATACACCTTCTGGAGGGGCAAATCAAAAGAGAAAAGGCATATTCATGGAGTCAGCTTCAAAATCAAGCTTGAACGAATCCAGATGCTCAGCAACTAACCTGAAGAATGCCTTATAACCCTTCAACTCAGCCTGACACAGAACCAACATGCTACAGTTCTCAGTGCATTGACAGTGCCTTCCAAAGACAAAGGTTCACAGCAAGTCATCTCTCAGTAGCCTTCTCTCGAAAGACAGGCATCAATGATGAAACTCACTACTGCATTCAAAGCACCAGCAAAGCAATTAGTCAATTGTGTAAAGGATATTTGAAGATCAGGACTTCAGACCTGACACAAAACTCAGTCTACCAGGAAGGAGTGATCCCTGCCCTCCTGTATACTTACTTCTGAGACCTGGACTACCTACAGCAGGTACCTCAAGGTACTGGAAGAATACTACTTATTCTGTCTCCGCAATATCTTCCAAATTCACTAGAGGCCCTTCATAAGTGGCAGGAGTTGTCCATTCTTAGGGACTGTTTGGGACATCTTTCAGGAGTAATGGAATGGGGGAGCAGCTATTTAATTCAAATGAGAACCTGTTCACAGCAGTCAGCGTAACACTATTGCAGCGCCAGTGACCTGCGTTCAATTCCATCGCTGTCTCTAAGCAGTTTGGACGTTCTCCCCATGACTGCATGGGTTTCCTCTGGGTGCTCTGGTTTCCTCCCACATTCCAAAGACGTACAGGTTAGGAGCAGTGGGCATGCTATGTTGGCGCCAGAAGAGTGGCAACACTTGTGGGCAGCCCCCAGCACATTCTCAGTAATGCAAAAAGACGCATTTCTCTGTGTGTTTAGATGTACATGTAACTAATAAATTAACATCTATCTTATATATCTAACTTCTACTGAGTCTTTATGGCCATTGAAACCAATCATTGGGTGTGGGACATTCTGATTCTGTACCATTGTAATTAAGCAGGGGAAGACAATAAGTGAATATTCATGTTAATCGGCTGTCAATGAAACCCTCATGATAAGATCAGGAAGCGAATGAGTGGTCATCTCCTGGATTAACACATTGTTAAAGACATATCCTTGCCATTTAATACACAGTTCAGGACATGCCTATTTTGTCACTTAATCTCCTGGCTGTTTGTATATTCATCTCTCAACATGAACAAAAGTAGTATATTTTGGGTGTTTGGTATTTTCTGCTCAGAATGCAGCCAATGGTATTTGAATATTTAAAGAGGTTTTGTTAGTTGGGATATGCTCCCATTGTAAATATGTAATTTTGCACATGTTACCTGTCTACACTCAAAATGCTAAATTTAAGCAGGTAATTATAGCCACTGAAACTGTAGTTAATCATTTATTGTTGTCTTTGTGTTTAAAAAGTATAAAACATCATTGTTCTGTTGAGTGTGGGGAGAGGAGAAATAGATTCTCCAGAAGACCCGCTGTGTTGAATAAAGACCTTGTGCATCTGTTCGCTTCGGTCTCCAGTGACACAATCACAGTAATGGCATCCACCTCTCAAACAACCCACCTACTTACCTCATCAGCCACCACTTGCACACTCTGTGGAAGAACTTGTGGTTCTGTCTTTATTTTAATTCAAAGGTGCAGATGACACGAAAGTTAGTGGTGTTGTGGATAGTGTCGAAGGTTGTCGAGGGTTACGACGGGACATTGATAGGATGCAAAGCTGGGCTGAGAAGTGGCAGATGGAGTTCAACGCGGAAAAGTGTGAAGTGATTCACTTTGAAAGGTCGAATTTTAAGGCAGAATACAGGGTTAATGGCAGGATTCTTAGCAGTGTGGAGGAACAGAGGGATCTTGGGGTCCAAGTCCATAGATCCCTCAAAGTTGCCATGCAGGTTGATAGGGTTGTTAAGAAGGTGTATGGTTTGTTGGCCTTCCTTAGTCGGGGGATTGAGTTCAAGAGCTGCAAGGTAATATTGCAGCTCTATAAAACCCTGGTTAGTCCACACTTAGAATATTGTAGTTCTGTTCTGGTCACCTCACTTTAGAAAGGATACGGAAACTTTAGAGAGGGTGCAGAGGAGATTTACGAGGATGCTACCTGGATTAGAGAGCATGCCTTATGAGGATAGGTTGAACGAGCTAGGGCTTTTCTCTTAGGAGTGAAGGAGGATGAGCAGTGACCTGATGGAGGTGTACAAGATGATAGGAGGCATAGATCGAGTGGACAGCCAGAGACTTTTTCCCAGGGTAGAAATGACTAACACAAGGGGGCTTAATTTTAAGGGGATTGGAGGAAAGTACAGGAGGGATATCAGTTTTTTACACAGAGAGTGGTGGGTGCATGGAACGTGCTGCCAAGGGTTCTGGTAGCGGCAGATACATTAGGGACATTTAAGGCACATGGATGATAGAAAAATGGAGCGCTATGTGGGAGGGAATGGTTAGATTGATTTTAGAGTAGGTTAAAAAGTCGGCACAGCATTGTGGGCTGAAGAGCCTGTACTGTGCTGTAATGTTCCATGTTCTATGTTAAAGTCAAGTTTATTGTCACGTGCACAAGTACATGTGTGCACAGGTACAATGAAAAACTTACTTGCAGCAGCATCACAGGCACATAGCATCATGTAAGCAGCATTTAACAAGAAAAACAGAAATTAAACATAAATTATACACAATTTTTACAAGAAAATACAATTAGAACAACAAAAAAAGTCAATTTTAGTGCAAAGTGGTCCAAGTGGTTATAGTACTGTAGTGATTAGGTTTTGCCAGTTGATTCAAGAACCAAATGGTTGAAGGAAAGTAGCTGTTCTTGAACCTGGTGGTGTGGGACTTCTGGCTTCTGTACCTCCTGCCCGATAGTAGCTGCAAAAAGATGGCATGGCCCAGATGACAGGGATCTTTGATGAAACACTTGATATATGTTCAGTAAAGGCTTCTGCCAACTGAGTGGAAAGGGTTGCATAATTAGGGAACAGAAATCAGTATCTGGCTTTACAGTGCAGTAAGATATCAAAACATTTGTTACAATCCACTTACTTGAGAAGTAACATGGTTTGATTTTGTCTACTGTTGAAACTGTCTTGGAGATGCTTTAACATTTCCTAAATGAGTAAAATCTTTACTTCCCTAAACCCAAACTAAAATACCTAGTTGCATGTTAGTATTAATCCAGGAATGATTTAACCTGCATGTGTGTTATCAAATCCTGCAACTCTTATTAATATGCACTCAGTATGTCAAAGTTACACTACAGCATTTTTGTAACTGTGTCTATACAATGTGTTACAAATGGAGCCTTTTATCGAGGAATTAATTTATCTAAAGGAAAAATAAGCATACAGTAAATTTTGCTATAAAGGAAAATATCTTCATGGAGAATATGATTTTTGCATCAATGCTATGGACTATTCAACAGATGATAAAAGGTGACTTTCAGTGAAAATAAATACACAGTTTAGCTATAGACCCATTCTAACCTATTTAACTAGTTTCTCTCACAGTATGTGGCAGCTACTGCCATCTGCCTCCCTTGACTTTCACCAGTCATAGAGATGGATAAGTGCTCAGGACAATTGTATATACAACTTGTTAATGATTTTATGATCAGTGAAATGAAATGCTTCAAATAAAACGGCAGGCAACTCAGTGTACCCAGCTCAATCTTACACTGCTGTACATAATGTATTAACTAGCTGTAATTGTGGTACAGTTTAGCAGCATTTAGCAAAACAAAGACAGCCATTACAATTGGAAATAAGGCCAACCTAAAGGAATTTATACCACATAGCGAATGACCTTAGTTAATGAGCAGGTGCATAGACATGGAGATGTGCTCTGTTGTCTGGAATTAGTTTATTACTTTCATAGGGAACACAAAAACATCTGCATTAAACTGAGACATTAGGAGTCACATTATTCTATTGTGTTGATGCAAATAGAAAGTGGTTGTGGTTTACTGACATTATTGGTGCGAAGACTCAATGATCTAAAGGAGTAACTTTTCAATTAGCATCAATGGAATGCCTAAATGGTCTTTAATTTGCAGTATTTGGTTTCAAAGGGATTACACTGTTCTCAAGGTGAAAAGAGTACAATGAAGAATCGTGTTTGTTAAAACTTTCCAGATAAAGGGGAGTCTTGGAAATTGTCGTAATATTATCTGAGCTTGCACTCATAGTTTGGGCTATTTCCTAATCCTATATCAACACTTAACTTTATTGAAGAAAAGCGTAATTCTTTTCATTGAGTTATGAATGGAATATGCAGTAGCCTAATTTCCTATAATGTAGTCTACACCCAATAATTCAGAGAAAGTTTGAAATAATATTTGCATTAACCACCATAATTAAGACAGCAAAATGGAAAATTAGTAGTAATTTAGTGGTAAAAGTGAATTAATGTACGTGATATGACTTTGAATGATAGGTGAAATGTATATGTTGCCTTGGAAGTAATTACGCTTTAACCCACATCACACACATTCTCCAATTTGTTGAAACTTTCCAATTTGTTTCCAGGATTATCAGTAATAGATTTTCTGTTTACCTGTTTGCTTTCAAGTTATTTATTCATTAAACTGTAAATCTAAAGATTTCCACTGCTTCCAAACATTGAAATAATCTGCACCAATTTACTCAGAGAAAAAATGCTGTAATTGGAAAATATCTTTTTGAAGTAAGATGTTTAGCTTCAACGCACATACATGAGTGAACTTTCATCTATTCTCTTTGCAGTTATGCAGGCCCTCTTTTGAGAATAAAGCAAGTAATGTGTTGAAACCATGGATTTGGATGCAGTATTCAACATTTTGAAAATTTCAAAGGCATAATATGATATTTTGGAAAAAGTCTTCTGAAGTCACTTTGAAAGAAAATTGGTAAATTGGTTTATTATTGTCGCATGTACCAAGGTACAGTGAAAGACTTAGAACAGAGAACACTACAGCACAGTACAGGACCTTTGGCCCACAATGTTGAGCCAACATCTTATCCTGCTCCAAGAGCTATCTAACCCTTCCCTCCCACGTGGCTCCTTATGTCTCCATCATTCATGTGTCTATCCAAGAGTCTCTTAAGTGTCCCTGATGTATCTGCCCCCACAACCTCTGCAGGCAGTGCATTCCACACACCCACCACTTTCTGTGTAAAAAACTTACCCCTGACATCCCCCCTATACCTTCCTCCAATCACCTTAAAATTATGTCCCCTCTTGTTAGCCATTGTCACCCTGAAAAAGTCTTTTGCTGTACACTCAATCTATGCTTCTTATCATCTTGTACACCTCTATCAAGTCACCTCTTATCCTCCTTCTCTCGAAAGAGAAAAGCCCCAGCTCAGTCAACCTATCCTCATAAGATATGCTTTCCAATCCAGGCAACATCCTGGTAAATCTCCTCTGCAGCCTCCCTTAAGTTTCCACATCCTTCCTAAAATGAGGCAAACAGAACTGAACACAATACTCCAAGTGTGGTCCAACCAGAGTTCTACAGAGCTGCAACATCACCTCATGGCTCTTGAACTCAATACCCTGGCTAATGAAGGCCAATACTCCATACGCCTTCTTAACAACCCTATTGACCTATGTGGCAACCTTGAGGGATCTATGGACCTGGACTCCAAGATCCTCTGTTACTCCACACTGCTAAGAGTCCTGCCATTAACCTTGTATCCTGCCTTCAAATTCGCTCTCCCGAAGCGTATCACTTCACACTTATCCGGGTTGAACTCTATCTGCCCTTTGCATGCCATCTGTTTGCCAACTTGTTTTGCATACCATCCAAACAGATCATTTCGTTGCACCAGTGCATTGAGGTAGTACAAGGGAAAACAATAACAGAATCCAGAATAAAGTGTTATAGTTACAGAGAGAGTGCAATGCAGTTAGACAATTAGGTGCAAGGTCATAATGAGGTAGATTGTGAGGTCAAGAGTTAATCTTATCATACTAGGGGACTATTCAATGGTCTTATAACAGCAGGATAGAAGCTGTCCTTGAGCCTGGTGGTACATGCCTTTCAGGCTTTTGTATCTTCTGCCCGATGAGATGGGAGAGAAGAGAGAATGATTGAGGTGGGTGGAATCTTTGATCATGTTGGCTGCTTTACCAAGGCAGTGAGAAGTGTAGGCAGAATCCAAGGAGGGGAGGCTGGTTTCCATGAGGTGCTGGGCTGTGTCCACAACTCTCTGCAGTTTCTTGCAGTCACAGGCAGAGCCGTTGCCATACCACTCTGTGATGCATCCTGATAGGAATTGATAAAAATTGGTGAGGGTCAAAGGGGACATGCCAAATTTCTTTAGCCTTCTGAGGAAGTAGAGGCACTGGTGAGCTTTCTTGGCTGTGGCTTATACTTGTTTGGACCAGGACAGGCTATTGGTGATGTTCACTCCTAGGAACTTGAAGTTTTGAACCATCTTGACCTCAGCACCATTGATGTAAATAGGAATGTGTGCATCACCCCCCTTCCTGAAGTCAATGACCAGCTCTTTTGTTTTGCTGACATTGAGGGAAATTTGGTAAATTGGTAAATAAAATTGGTAGATTGGTTTATTATTGTCAGTTATTGGTTTATTATTGTCATTACTGAGGTACAGTGAAAAACTTGTCTGGCATACCATCCATACAGATCATTTCATTACAACAGTGCATTGAGGTAGTCCAAGGAAAAACAATAACAGAATGCAGAATAAAGTGTTGCAGTTACAGGGAAAGTGCAGTGCAGGTAGACAATAAGGTGCAAGGTCATAATGAGGTAGATGGTGAGGTCAAGAGTCAATCTTATCGTATAAGGGAACCATTCAATAGTCTTATAACAGTGGGATAGAAGCTGTCCTTGAGAGCCTGGTGGTATGTGCTTTCAGGCTTTTGTCTCTTCTGCCTGATTGGGGAGGCGGGGGGTGGGGGGAAGGGGAGAGAATATCTGGGAATATAAGAAAGATTTCATTATAATTCTACTGAACACACATCACCTGAAACACAAAAATCAAAGTCTTAAAGGCTTTAACCACAAAGCAGAATATTATTTTAATATGTGCTCAGTAAGAAATTATGCTCAGTAGTAAATGTTTATTTGTTGGGTGTTACAAGGGTTGCTAAGGCCAACAGAGAACATGCACTGGAAATAAGTGGGGCAGGTAGTACAATGCTGAGTTCACCCAAATGCTGCCAATTTGATCAATGCTCTAGCCAAAAACATTTCTTAACCATACTTGGCTGAACATACTTTCAACAGCAGGAAGGAAGCTTACCACCATACCACCCTTTCAGTCAGAGCCAAGTAAAGAAACCATTGATTCTTCTCTCAAGCAATATCTTCAGGTTGAGGATGACTTGTTTCCACCCCAGTTCTGCAGGATGGAGGATCTGCAAACATGACCACAGATGGGGCAGGTGCTCTTTGAAGGGGCAGGTGGCTGGGTTGTCTAGGATGTGATGTGCGATCTTTCTGCTGTTTGCACTTGGTCTCTGTGTTCTCCTATCATAGAGTCCCGACAGGACATGAGCACTCAGATGACAGCCACATCTGCGTAGGTTTCTCAGATGCAATTCTCCTATCTGAGCCTCAGTGAAACACCATGCTGAAATTTGCAGCAGCAACTTCAGAGCAGTTGTCGCAATGACAATAGGAATTAATTCTTGTCCATCTGGATCCTTTCAAGTTGGAACAGGAAACATTTGCAACACCTCATGATTTGGTGTCCAGGCTGGGTTAAGTGAGATTGCTTTTGCTCCCTACACAAAAAGACCAGCAGACAGATAAAGCAAATGCCTAAACTGGAACTTCGTACTTCTCCATGTCATGGGTTTCATTAATTGCATCCACGTCACTCTGCGGGTCCCACATGCCAATTCCATACAATATTACATCAAAAAGGTTTCTCTCACTCTCTTGGTGTTATCCAACCGATAGACAGCGAACCATGCAGACCAACGGCTGGTTTCCTTGCTGGAGTACTGATACCTACATTTTGTAGCCGGGATTCAACTATCCACTGATAATTTGGTTGAAGGCACTTCTCTACAACACATGTGCTGCATATTCCCAGTTCTGTCTTTCAAAACGTTGGGGAATCTGGTCCTCCATGTATTACAGTATTACATCCGTCAACCTGCCCTATTCCACCATCAATGAAACCCATTTATAAGCATTAAGAAGTTTAGTCACTTGTGATATTGACCTCCTACTGATGATTTTGGACAGTGAACACACTGTAATGTTGGCTGCATTAAAATCAATGAGGAGTTTCAGCAGCTTTTGAAGAAGACTCACAAATAGGATAGTGCAGTAGCAGGACACTCCCTCCCTGCACGCAATAATCATTGAGAATATTAAGGACATGTATGTACACATGGAATATGTGTACGTTTAACTTGCCCTCCAGAAGCCCTTGCTTAAATCCCCTGCTTAAATCCCTTGCTTGTTCTGGCCTGCAATGCTTTTATACTTTGCAGCCCAATGTTCTCAGATTAATCCCAAGATCTTCACCCCTTTTGTTTGCTGTAGACTAGATGAGACTTTTCTCTCTAAATCTCTTGTTCTCTCTCATGTTAGCAACATATGACTTGGATAGTGATAAATGAAAATCTGATTTGTTGGGTCAGCTTGCGCACAGTGCCAAAAGTTTGCCTAACACAGCTTTCCTCTGGTGTTCTACATGTTCAACCCATCCCCTTATTCCATTGTCAGTGTGCTCTATAACTGGTCCTTTGTCTGTCGTTATCCCACCGGGGGTTTCCTGCATATTACGCCTAACTTCAAACCCATGACCTCCTTTGTTTCAGCTTTTATCACATCCAGTAGACCGTTTGAGTTTATTATCATTTTAATGGACATCTTTAGAATTAGTACGGTGGGTTCAATTTAAATTTAACATAATTGGAGGGCATAGCCTATTATAGAGTAACTTTGTTTTTAGGCTTAACCTTGTGTGGTACAGAATGAAATTAGAATGGCTACTTCACCCACGGTTACTACTACTTCTAATCTCAGTCCTATCCTAAGGAAAACAGTGCAAGTCAATTTCAACCTACTTGCAACTTCAAACAATGTGATGTCTTCAAGACTGTAAAGTTTACAGAATAAATATCAAACTATTGTATTCACACACCATGCTTACGTGGTTCTTGAATTTGTTTTTCTTCTTTCTTCTGTTGTAGCAAAAGGACACAAGCAAGATCTTGAAGCATTTGAAGCCAACTTTCTGATGCAGCTTCTAGAGATTTCAGAATATTTTATATACATGATAAAGATCATTTCAAATGAATAAAAAGTCAACATTCACTGCAGGAAAATACTATTCCTTTCTCTCACTTTTTGTGATTTAAATTATAGTGTATATGTGGTCTAAAGTTTGTGTTAGAGAGACTAAAACAGCAAATGTTTTTGTAGCACATTTTGTTTTTCAAATTGACTACCCAAAAAAACCACAAAATCAAAAACTTTAACATTTCAACAAATGAAGATAGACAATGTGATTTTTGGTACCAGCATTGAAAGTGTTTTTTTTATATAATATCTTCCACTGATCTATAAATTACACATAATAAATAATAATTGCAAACTTCAGTTATAAAATAAGAACATAGGAACCACTTTTAGTTTAAAATATATTTACTTATAATAGGTTCCTCATCTGGACCAGTTTCACAAAAGCAATAGGACTGCAGAGGATTTCGGAAGTGGTTATATTGGCAATCTAGCAAAGCAAAGATTGGCAGTTCAAATCCAAAAATAGCCAGGTGAGAAATTGAATTCACAGGATAATGTTCTACTCGGAAAGCTTAAGTCATCCATCCAGCAGAATATTAGTGTCCATTTATTTATTGAACTGATCCAGTGTGCTTATCTCTATCTTGTTGCATGGAATGTTTTTCACAACACTAATCAGTCTAGCATGAAGTATTTACAGAGTGGAGGCACAAGAGACTGCAGATGCTGGAATTTGGAGCAACAAACAAGATGCTGGAGTAACTCAGTGGGACAGGCAGCATCTGTGGAGGAAAGTGGACCAGTCCAGATGAAGGGTCTCAACCCAAAACGTCGACTGTCCATTTCATGCCCCAGATGCTGCCTGACCCACTGAATACCCCCAGCATCTTGTTAGAGGAACAAAGGACTGCAGATGCTGGAATCTAGATGAAAAACACCATGACGCTGGAGGAACTCAGCAGGCCAGGCAGCATCCGTGGAGAAAAGCAGGTGGTCAACGTTTCGGGTCAGGACCCTTCTGAAGAAGGGTCGCGAAGAAGGGTCCTGACCCAAAACGTTGACTGGCTGCTTTTCTCCATGGATGCTGCTTGGCCTGCTGAGTTCCTCCAGTGTCATAATGTTTTTCACCTAGCATCTTGTTTGTTGCTGTTGAAATATTTCCAGGTCAGACAGAAAATTTTGCTTCTGAATCATTGTTGTTAATTGGATCAATACAAATCATCCTTAGAATTATTCCTGATAATTTCTTCTGACAAGTTCCAAATGTGACCGACAGACTTGTAGTTCTCTATGTCTACTAAATCATAGTTATTGAATATTGACATTAAATTGGTTCATTTCCAGTCTACTGGAGCCTTTTGACAGCTTATCTTTTTAATCTCTTTCAAATCTGAGAATAAATATGATCTTTCCTTTTAGCTTGTCCTGTGCTTTTAAACTGACCAGAACATTTATTTCATGTATGGTGGAGGTTAGTTTATTGGAGTTGGATGAAAAGGCAGCAGGCATCTGAGGTTTTGATAAAGGATGGGACAAATAGTGTATCTCCTTAACTAATGAGATATAAGGCTTGAAAAATAAATCGATAAAATATACTTAAATGGAGAATTAATTAGATTGTATACATCCAATGTCAAATTAGTCATATTTAGTGTAATGACAAGAAAAGGAAGATTGGTTTAAAAGAATGGGAAAAATTACAAAAGTCAGGAAAAACTGTTAAATTTAGAATTTGACATTAAATTTCAGACAGTGCAATGACCCTTTGCCTTATAATCGTTCTCTTTCCTGGCAAATGAATGGCAGTCACTAACAATGATAATGTTTCTTGGACCCATAGGTTTCTGATGATAACAAAAGAAAACATTTCATTTTTGTGCAACCTGGAAAATAGTGATCTTTTCGGGTTAAATGAAGATACAGGACATTTTTGACATTCTAGATTTGCATTAGCAAATTATATTCCAGAAAAAAAAACAAATTATTACAAGTAGAACAAAGTAATTTTGCAGGTGACATTTTCCTTCTTGCAGGATGAAGGTGTTGGATTCATGATCGTCTGTGATTGGAATAAAGATTCAATTTCCCTTCTGCTCTAATAGTGATGGAGGTGTGTTCATTCTCTCTAAGTGACGTTGGCTGACTAATTGATCCATAGGGATTGTCTGCGTCTCTGCTTTCTTTCAGCGTATGTGTCTTTACCCTCATGGAACACTTGAGGATAAGGAGAACAAGGAACCCAGTAATGTTTACAGAGACTCCAGAGAGTTTTATATGATGAATGCCATGTACAAGCCAGCAGGATCTTCGGTCTTTGAAAGTGTTTATATTTTATTTGTGTCTGACATAGAACCTAAAACCTTTCCTGATTATGTAGAAGTACCTAAGACGTGCATTTTCACATATGGTTCAGGTTTCCTATCACTGCTCCTGCTGCTCCATTTCCTACAATTTAAAGCATCTGGAAAAAATTAGATTTCTGCATTAAAATATCACTTCAAGAAGAGACATGCAATGGAACCCTATTTGTATGAAACTCTGGTCAAGAAATTCAATCACTCCTAAATAAGAGTACTAAAGCTGCACTGTGTGGTTAACTTGACTATTCATAGCTTTGCAGCTGGGTTTTGTGGTACCCAAATGCAATTCTGGCACAATGATTTGAATGATACTTCATTTTCACCTGGTAATGCCCAAGTTCTGATGATTGGTGGTTTGATATGCACACCTGGTGAGCCATCATTTGCCAATTAACATAAGGATTCCAGTCCTAAAGAGGCAAAGTTTCCCAAGCTACAGGACTACTTGAATGCATGAGCTGCAAGGGAGAAACATAGTGCTGGGAGTATGCCCCCACTTGGCTTTCATGGGCCTTCACCCTTCATATTTCTGTGGATGAGGTAGGGAGGTGAAGCCACCTTCTTTGCATTAGGAGTGTCTGGAGAGCTTCCTGATTGGTGGAGGAGGCAGGATATTGCTGTAAAAATAGCTGCCAGAAGTGACACTTGCAGCACTATGAAAGAAGAAATGTTATCACTTCACTCAACCTACCATGGTTAGACCTGTGGCTCATTGATGCAATCTTGAAATAGGTACCTCAACACCCATACCTGTGGGTATGCTTTGAAGATAAGATCCTATCCTCATTGGGGTTCAGGTCACTCATGCCGGCACACCAGTGATTTCATTAAGACCTTTTTCGTGTCTCCTCCCTTCATTGCAATGAATGGTTATTCTATGTGGTTGGTGTGATTAATGATGATTCACTTTTTTAAAATTCAATAGGGTAAGGCTCAATAATTAGGCACTATCTGATCCAGTTTCTAGGCAGCATCTATTCCAAATTCAAAATGACTTGCTATCATGCAAATTCATAATTATTTATTCAATGACTTTTCAAAAGGGAGGTTAATTCTCTGCTGCACACTGATTTATCAAATCTATAAAAGTGTTAAAAGCCTGCATAAAAGTGCATGCATTACATATAGGTTATGGCATATACTCTAACCTGCTAATGTGACAAAATCTTATTCATTAATATCAGCCAAACTATGAAGTACTGCTGTAAGCTTGGTAAATGATGATGAAAAATAAAATGAAAGGTATTCAGCAGATCTTTATTCACTATGTACATTACTGAAAGTTCTGCTCTCATTGTTTTTAGACATGTTTCAAACTGCATCTGTTATACAGTCATAGAGCACTACAGCACAGAAGCAGGCCCTTTAGCCCATCTAGTCCATGGTGACCTGACCTTCTGCCTAGTCACATCTACCTGCACCCAGACCATATCCCTCCAAACCCCTCCCATCCATGTACCTATCCAAACTTCTCTTAAATGTTACAATTGAACCCGCATCCACCACTTCCGCTGACAGCTCGTTCCGCACTTGCACCACCCTCTGAGTGAAGAAGTTCCCCCTCAGATTCCCCTTAAATATTTCACCTTTCACCCTAAACCTATGACTCTACTTCTAGTCTCACCCAACATGTGGGGGAAAAAGTCTGCATTCATTCACCCTATCTATACCCCTCATAATTTTGTATACCTCTCTATAAGATCTCCCCTCATTCTCTTGTGCTCTGGGGAATAAAGTCCTGACCTATTCAACCTTTCCCTATTACTCAGGTCCTCAAGTCCTGGCAAAATCCTTGTAAATATTCTCTGCACTCTTTCAAGCTTATTGATATCTTTCCTGTAGGTAGGTGACCAGAACTGCACACAATACAGAACTGCTCCAAATTTTGCCTCACCAACATCTTGTATAACTTCAACATAACATCTCAGCTCCTGTACTCAATGCCCTGATTTATGAAGGCCTAAGTGCAAAAGGCTCCCTTTACGGCCCTACCTACCTGTGGTGCCACTTTCAAAGAACTATGGATCTATATTCCCAGGTCCCTTTGTTCTACCTCACACCTCGGAGTCCTACTATTCACTGTGTAAGTTTTACCCTGCTTTATCCTCCCAAAGTGCAACACATCACACTTGTCTGCATTAAATTCCATCAGCCATTTTTCAGCCCATGTTCCTAACTGGTAAAGATCACGTTGCAAGCTTTGATAGCCTTCCTCACTGTCCACTACATCCTCAGTCTTGGTGTCATCTGCAAATTTGCTCACCCAGTTTACCACATTATCAGCGAAATCATTAATATAGATGATAAACAACGGACCCAGCACCAATCCCTGGGGCACACCACTATTCACAGGCCTCCAATCAGAGATACAACCATCTACTACCACTATCGGGCTTCACCTGCTAAGCTAATATTGAATCCAATTGGCTACTTCATCCTGAATGCCAAGCGACTTAACCTTCTGGATCAGCCTCCCATGTGGGACTTTGTCAAAAACCTTGCTAAAGTCCATGTCCACCACCTTTCCCTCATCAATCTTCTTGGTAACCTCTTTGAAGAACTCTATAAGATTGGTTAGACATGACCTACCTTGCACAAAGCCATGTTGACTATCCCTACTCAGGCCCTGTCTATCCAAATATTTATGTATGTATCCTGTCCCTTAGAATACCTTCCAATAATTTACCCACAACTTATGTCAGGCTCACTGGCCTATAATTTCCCAATTTATTCTTAGAGCCTTTCTTGAACAACAGAACAACATTAGCTATCCTCCAGTCCTCTGGCACCTCACCCGTGGCTAAGGATGTTTTAAATATCTCCGCCAGGGCCCCTGCAATTTCTGCACGAGCCTCCCACAGGGTCCGAAGGGACACCTTGTCTAGCCCTGGGGATTTATCCACCCTCATTCACCTCAAGACAGTCAGCATCTCCTCTTCCATAATCTGGATATAGTCCATGACCTCACTACTCTTTTGCCTCAGTTCTATAGTCTCTGTGTCTGTCTCCAGAGTAAGTACGGATGCAAAAAATTCCTTTAAGATCTCCCCCATCTCTTTCAGCTCCACGCATAGATGAACACGCTGATCTTCAAGAGGACCAATTTTGTCCTTGCTACCCTTTTGCTCTTAATATAGCTATAGAAGCCCTTGGGATTCTCTTTCATCCTGTCTGCCAGAGCAACCTTGTGTCCTCTTTTAGCCCTACTGATTTCTCTCTTAAGTGTTCTCCTGAATTTCTTATACTCAAGCACCTCATTTGATCCTAACTGCCCATACCTGATGTGTGCCTCCTTTTCCTTTACTACAGCCTCAATATCCCTCAATAACCTAAGTTCCCTAAACCTGTTAGCCTTGCCTTTTATTCTAACAGGAACATACAGATTCTGTACTCTCAGTATTTCACTTTTGAAAGCCTTCCACTTACCAGGAATCTCTGTGCCATAAAACAATCTATCCCAATCCACACCTGCCAGATCCCTTCTGATGCCATCAAAATTGGCCTTACTCCAATTTAGAATCTCAGCCCAAGGACCAATCCTACCCTTCTCCATAATTATCTTGAAACTAATGGAATATGATCACTCGATCCAAAGTGTTCCCCTACACACACTTCTGTCACCTGCCCTGTCTCATTCCCTAAGAGGAGATCCATTATCGTGCTCTCTCTAGTTGGGACCTCTACATATTGATTAAGGAAACTTTCCTGAACACATTTAACAAACTCTATCCCATCCAATCCCTTTACAATATGGGAGTCCCAGTCAATATGTAGAAAGTTAAAATCACCTACTATCACAATGTTGTTTTTCTTGCAACTGTCTGCTATCTCTCTACAAATTTGTTCCTCTAAGTCCACTGACTATTGGGAGGTCTATAATTTAGTCCCATTAATGAGGTCATCCCTTTCTTATTCCTTAGTTCCACCCAGATTGCCTCAGTAGATGAGCCCTCCAGTATGTCCTCTCTGAGGACTGCCGTGACATTTTCCCTGAAGAGTAATGCCCCCCTGCCCCTTTAATACCTCCCTCTCTATCATGTCTAAAACAACGGTACCCCAAAATATTGAGCTGCCAATCCTACCCCTCCTATAACCAAGTTTCACTAATGGCTACAACATCATAATTCTATGTGCCGATCCATGCTCTAAGTTCACCTGCCTTACCTACAATACTCCTTGCATTGAAATAGATGCATCTCAGAACTTAAGTCCCACCATGCTCATCAACTAGTTGATTTCTGTCTTTGGTTGTAGGCTTTACATCTACTTTCCCACAGCCACTCCAATTGCTGCCCTGCCCCTCTGGTTCCCACCCCCCTGCAACTCTAGTTTAAACCCCCCTGAGCAGTCCCATTAACGTGGGATGACCATGTTAATGGGACTAAGTTATAGACCCCACTGTGAAGATTAAATATTTTTAAATATCTTTTATTAAATTTGTTTTTCAAATGCAGTTCTAGTATTTCTAAATGCATCATCGGTGGCATATAACAAATGGAAACAGTGGAAAGGTGCTTCGACAGTGGGAAGGTACTGTCAGAAGGCGATCTTCAGATCCAGACATGTGGCCTTAGTTTCAGCCACCTGCAGTCTAGTCACTGCTCATGGCCCATTCCACCACACAAGAGGATGTCAAGGACCATAATGGTCACAAAAGCTAAGCACAAGTGTGGAGTGAGCATGGGGGGTGGGGGCAAACACAAAGCATTGGTCCAGATCCAGCAAGATCCAGTCCATTGTATTACTGGGAATTTACATAAGAACATAAGAAACAGATCAAGAGCAGCCCATTTGGCTTCATATGCTTGCTCCACCATTCAATTAGATCATGGTTAATCATTTACCTCAGTGACACATTCCTGCACTAATCCCACATTCCCTGATTCACTTAATATTTAAAAACCTACTGATGTCTGCCTGGAATATAATCAGTGACTGAGCCTCTGCAGTCCCTTGGGTGAGAACTCCAATGATTCACTACCCTGTGGGCAAAGAAATTTCTTCTTATCACAGTCCTGTGTGGCCAACCCCTTATTCTAAGACCATAACCCCAGGTTCTAGACACCACAAGGGAATCATCAATTTCAATATGATTACCTCTCGTTCTTCAAAATTCTAGAGAGTACAGACCCAGTCTGCTTAATTCCAACCCCCACCCCCTACCTGCCCCCAGTTAGAATAAACCATCTGAGCCAGGAACCTTTGAAGCATTCCCTAAGTCATAGGTATAACATTCTCTAAGTAGGGAGACCAGACCTATATACAATATTCCAAATGCAGCCTCATCAAGGACCTAGTATATAGTTAAATCAATACATCCCTGTTTTTCCACTTAGATTCTCTTCCAATAAAGGCCAAATCAATGTTTGCCTTCCTAATTGCTTGTTCTATCTGTATGCTGACTTTCAGTGATTCATATACAAGGACACCCACTGTAAAACTCTCATCCTCTACAACATACAGCACCATACTGTTTTTTTCGACCAAAGCCAGTAATTTAATAAATGATTTTCAGACACAAGTGTTGTGATTTTTTAAAAGTTTTGTGTAATTTGATTAAATGTTATAATAAATCAATCTGAATACACACCAGGACTGTGAATTTGTGTCCACATTTAGGGCAATTTACATCCTTGTAACAGAAATAAGTAACAGAAGCTGCTGGCTTTCTGAAAACCATGCCTTGCCTTGCCTAAAAAAAAGCTGCTCTTGGCTGTTGGTGAATGAACATCCCAACAGCTAAATGCTAGACAAAGCACTTCCTGTTCATTTTAGCACATTCTGTGACTCTTGATGAGCAAAGTCAGTGAAGGGTCTAGACCTAAAACATCAACTGTCCATTTCCCTGTACAGATGCTACCCGACCCAATGAGTTCATCCAGCAGCTCCTTTTTTTTTGCTCCAGATTCAAGCATCTGCACTCACTCCTGTCTCCTGATGTTATCCAGTCAGGTCTCCCAAAGGCAGTAGACTATAGCCCAGATTGATGTGCTTTATCAACTACTTTGTTAAGCTGTCCAAAGATATGGATGCATGCACCCTCATGCCTCTCTGTTTATGTCCCTGACTACGTTGAGTGTTCAGTTTAGCTTGGGTTGTTATATAATGTACCTCTTTCATGCATTGAATTTCATCTGTTCATTTGGTTCAGTTAATAAAAAATATAACAAAGGAGCACAAAATGAGATTTTTTTCATCACTTCCCTACAAACAGGATCATTCAGCACAAAGCTACTTTCTTCCACTCCATGATCTTAATACTGCATTGTTTGTGGTTAAACCAGTGAAATCATTTGCACTTTGACATTTTATTGGTGATTGCAAATGAACCCCCTTGAAGCACACCTGGTCAAAATATCATTGATTGTAGGGGGAGAGAACAGGTGCAGTATGGGGGTGGACAGTAAGCAATGGGGGTTGAACATGGATGCAAGCAACTCACAAAATACTACCGTTGTAGTTCCAAAGTTGTGCCAGTCTACCGCATATTACTCCTCTATCGCCCCTATGCTTGCTGGACTACATGGCTCCTAATTGAGCAAAGTCCTACTTTTAGAATTCTCAACTCCATTTTCAAATTTCTCAAAGGCCTCCTTTTCTCTGAAATGTCCTCCAACCCTTCAGGCATTCAAGATATCTGTGCTCTTCAGTTCTGGTCACTTGATCATCCCTAAAGTTGCTCCACAATTGGGAGATGTACCCCTTTACTGCTCTTTCTTCTATTAAGGCACTACTCAAAATTTAGCCCTTTGATCTTCTTAAGTGACTCGATAACATAATTTAATTTGATAATAATTTGATTTGAATTGCATTGGAATATTTAGCTTCCTTAAAGGAGCTTGCTGAGTACACGTTATTGTCGTTACGCAATGCAACATTTTGTACTGATCTCTTGTAACACAAGCCTTGATACGACAGAACAGTCGGCAGTTCTGTGGAGAAGGCCCAGCCAACAACATTGCATTATCTTCCTGGCTTCCACATATACACATTACAAAATGGAAGGCAGGAATGCACAAGAAGTCAGATGCCTCTGGCTCTGCTGGTGCACTGAGTCTGGAGACAGAATCCTTTCATCCCTACTGAGGGGGGGTCAAATGCACTTCATATCTGCCTCCTCAGCTCTGTAGTTGTTTTGTGTTTCATGACCTGATTCATTGAAAAGACAAGTAAAGATAAGTGGTTTGATTTTATTTAATTTACTTATTTTTAATATTTTAATAAAAATGTATAATAATTGAAACTGTTTCTATTATTTTTTAAATTTTTTTAGTACATAACTTTTAACATTACTTAACTGTTTTTTGCTTTCTAAATGCTGTTGTTTATCAGAAACATTTAGAAATCATTGTAAGGCCTTTGATAGCAGTGAGTTGTCAAAAGCCATTCAAACTCCACAGGGGTAAAGCCTCAGAGTGCACCACCTGAGGCACAGTCAACACTTGTGCTCTGTAGGATGGACACAATGGGCAAATTGGGACTGAATTTGTGCTGTGTGGCTCCAAAAAGTTAGATAGCACAGGGAGAGTGGATGCAAGGCTATTTACTTGGCGAGTTTTCTTTGGCACATGGATGCTAACAGTGGCTTTCTGGTGCTCTTATAATCTGTAGTTAATGACTGAAGAATAAACAGAATTGTGTATGTACAGGAAAGAATTGTTTCCATTAGCAACCATCAGCCACTACAAATGCTCTTACATTTTACTACTTTCGGGCTGATTCTCTTACTTTCCTGCAAGAAATCATTTTCCTGAATAAAAATAATTACCACAGCAAACTAACTTTACTGCAAAATTCTGTTGTCTGCTGTCATAATAAAGATGAAACTTAAATAGTTGTGAAATAAATCAGCTTTCTTGTTATTTTGAGTTGCAATCTGAGGTTAAATTGTACTATTCTTTATGGCTTCTCCTAGCTGCCTGGTAGGAGATCTTTACATTAGAACATAGTTTTTGTTTTAAATTGTATCATTCATGCAAATTATAGGCATGTCGTATTCGCAAGGACTGACCCCCCTGATAGCTCTGCATGTTTGTCTAGTGTCAGTTTGACACAGTGATAATGTTCTTATTTCTGAATCAATAAATAGTGAGTATAAACCTCATGGTTTGCCTCACATATATAATCTACATTGAATTAATGAGAGGATGTAGGAACATAGGAACAGGACTCAGCCACCTAATCTCATGAATCTGTTCAACTATTCAATGAGGTCATGGCAAGTTTGTGACCCAGCTCCATACATTAACTTTGATATTTAACAAGAAGCAATCACTTTTAGAATAAAGTTATTAATTGACTCAGCATCAACTGTAATTTATAGAGGAAAATTCTAAACTTCTATTACATTTGTATTGAGAAGATTTTCCTAATTTCTGAAACATTTGCTTCCAATGTTAAGCTCTGTTCTGTCACCCTTGGCTGCCCAACCAATGGAAATGGTTTCTAACAACAAAGCTCATTAGTTCCTCTTAATATCTTGAAAACTTTTGTCAAATGACCTTTTAAACTTCTAAATTTCATGGGTTAAAATCTTAATTTGTGAAATCTGTTCTCATAATTCAGTCTTTGCAGTCCATTAGCATTTAGATAATTTACCTCCAAGGTCCTTCCAGAAAGTCCCATATTATCAGCTGGGAAGCCTACTATACACCATCTGCCCACAGATCCAGTCAAAGAAAGGAAAGGAACATAAAAATATATTCTCTGTGCTGAATTTTTATGACAGGATTGTGTATTTACTGTAGTCTGCTTCTGAAATTTGATTACATTGAATGTAATTGAATTTCAACAGTAAAATACAATATGCACCTATTACTTCCTTCAGCAATTAGCACATACAGTATTTAGTGAATACCACAAGCTTTTATCTGTGAAGGAATATGGACACTGATTTTCTGTGGATAACAAAAAGTGTGGATACAGCTAAGGTTGCCAGCAATGACCCCAAGGTTGCAATGACATACAGCGGTCAACTCTTCCATTTGTATTTTTCAATTTGTCGACACAAGCGCAGTTTGTTTTTGATTTACTGCATCCATACAGGGAGAAGGTTGACTGGATTCCAACTTCTCTGACCACCCTGGCAGCTGGTAGCCAGTGGCTATCACTGAAACAATAAACAGCAGAGTTGCCAGCAAAACTACCAACATTCCTGAACCCAGCTGCAAACCTATCCACATTCCCAACCTCTGCAATTCCCGATCCCAAGCCCAGCACTAACCACACACCCGGCCCATAATCTGAACCCTCAGTTCCAGCCACAATACTAGCCATATATCAACCTCACTGCTATTTTAAATTGATTACTAAAACACTGGTGATTACGGGATTTGGAGAGTCACATACATAGAAATAGCCTGCAAGTCAGATGTAATTTTACATATTTGTGAAGAATAAATTACAAAGAACAAATATAAACATTTGGCTCAGGTTCCTGGCCCTGGCTCCAGACACACACTTATTACTGATATTTTGCTACTTTCCAGCACAAGACATCAAATTCAATCCATCTCAAGGCAAACAGGATTCATCCCACACCACACGAAAGGGGTGTGGAGGTACACATGATGTTTACTGACATTTCCAGTGATATATGGCCGACCTCGATAGCATGCAGGTCCGTGGATAGCAAGTCAGTGGAAAGTGAGGATGAGATGTAAAGAAATGAGGACTGATTTCTATCCCATACATCTACCATCCCCACCCTCACAACCTAAACCCTGGTCTCTTCCCCCACTGCCCATGATTTACCCTTCAAAGAATCCTTCAAAGCAGATTAAGTATTCACTTATTTGTTGATTATGGGACTATTTTGTGCACAGATTAGTTGCTACATTTGCCTAGATAACAACAGTGACTCCATTTCAATGTAACATAATTAACTGTGAAGCACTTTGGGGCACAAAATTTGTGGAAAAACACTAAAGAAAAGCACATTTATTTTCTCTAGCGACAAGTTTTCAGTTTCAATCTAGAATTTGTGATTAATAGATTATTCTCATCTTGGAGAAAAGTGAAATCATTGGCTAAAGCAACTTTGTGTTATTGAGGGAAAAAATTCAGTCATTGTTCTTATCTTTAACAGTTGCATGTTAGATAGTTAGCTGAGGATGGGACTGGTTCTGGCTATGATGCTGTTGTGATTGATTAACCTGATGATTTTCGTTGTCAGCTTTCACTCTTGGAAACATGACAGACTTTCTGCACCAACTCCAGGAAGAAACCAGGCTGAAAACTAAATATATAACAAATGTCGACATAACTCTGTAATAATGCTTGATAGCATGGAATTCTCTTAAATGTGTATCCATCTCCTAAATATAAATATTTTCTTAATTTGGTATAGAAAGCAACAGAAAGTGAAAAAAAATTAATCAGCTTTTGAATAGGCAATATTTTGTACAGATCATGCCAGGAAATACTGCTGCTTTCATAATCACACATCCAATCTGTGAAAAGTTCCACAAATTTGCATTAAATATTTGTTGCATATTTAAATTAGTGTTATCACTTTCAAGAAGTTGAAAACAATCTGCATATTAATGTTATACATTAATTTGGGGTTGTCTTCAATAAAGCGGCCTTGGCTAATTATTGACTTCCACTAGGACATTTTGTTTAAGGATCACAGATGGGTAAATTGCATGGGTCCTTGGTACTGTTTGGCCTTTTCAGCTTTTGTTTATTCAGATGGAGGTATCCCACAGGCCTGGGTGGGTCTCACTGTAATCAACTCCTTGTAGGTTTCAGAGACGATAATGTAGATTTGAGGAGATTTGAACCAAAGCGCTGAATTGTGACAGAGGGTGATTGATCAGGTTCCTTTGGTGATGTGTGTTGTAAACTTGCTGGGTTGAGAATTTAACACAGTATGTTGCGTTCACTCCCAGACCTTAAATCCTCGTTGTCAAGGTAATGAAGTCTGGACAATTGTGTAACAATTGTAGATGAGTACAACAGAAATAAAAGTAGAAAAAATGAAAGCAGTTCAACTTCAAAGACCACTGACAGACTATTTTCATTATATAATAAATCTCAGCTGCAGGCATTTATGGAGCAAATATGCTTTGTTACATCATATTCTAGTATTACCCTTTCATGCTACAGTAATAATAAATATATCAGAAAATCATTGAATTAAGGGGCAGAAGTGAAAATATGACCACTGAGTTGAAAACTTGATTCAAGTTTCAATTACTTTTAATTAATTCAATATGTAAAGAAATGCTTGCATCAGAAACAGTTAGCAAGCATTCTGGAAATTGCAGATACTTTCGAAGTTTAAATAAAAGATCTTCCTGGTTTTGGTGTTACTATAACATTTATTGAACCCTTTACATGTGTTGTGGTCAAATACAAGTCACAACCCACAAAACAGAAGCATGCCCGCTAACTAAACTAGTGAGATGCATATGTACTTGCACGCTGGTGTTGACAATGCTATCAAACAGCTGTGATTAAAAACCAAGTCTGCACAAACTAAATATAAACAATGCTTCTCAAATCTTGGAAGGTCAACTCCCCAGTCACCATGACAGGTAGAATTGGCATAAAACTCCCAAGTAAGACTGAGACTGCCATTAGCTCTCAACCCCTATTTGCTGTGTGCATTCCCCTTATGATAGTCATTCAGTAATAACACAGTTTAAATATTCTAACCTCGTGTGTTCAGCAAGGTACATTTTTAAGATTTCCACCTTAGTCATTAGACTATATATGACATTAGGCTATGTCATGTATAGCCTAATATAGCTGGGAATATGACATTTGGTTTCTCCCCCTGGAAAAATTGTCGATGCGAATCAGGAATACTTGGGACCCAAGTACCAATCCCTGTGGTATATCATTAACCACAGCCTGCCAACCTGCGAAGGATCAGTTCATTCTCACTCTTTACTTTCTGTACAATAACCAACTTTCAATCCATATCAGTACGTTACCCACAACTCTATGTGCTCTAACCTTGTTGACCACCCTTCTGTGGTACCTTATCAAAAGCTTTCTGACAATCCAAAAGCACCCCATCCATTCGTTCCTCCTTATCTTTCTTACTAATCGAAAACTGCAGTCAATTAATCAAACAATTTTTTTCCTTTTATAAATCCATGCTGACTCTTCTCAATCCTTTTATTGCGGGCTGACCCCAGAACACTCTACACAAAGATGCATTTCACTGTGTGTTTCGCGAGGTTATGATGCAGCTTTACAAAACTCTAGTTAGGCCACATTTAGAGTACTGTGTTCAGTTCTGGTCGCCTCATTATAGGAAGGATGTGGAGGCATTGGAGAGGGTGCAGAGGAGATTTACCAGGATGCTGCCTGGATTGGAGGGTATTGAATATGAGGAGAGGCTTAAGGTGCTAGGGCTTTATTCACTGGAAAGGAGGAGGATGAGAGGAGACATGATAGAGGTATATAAAATATTGAGAGGAATAGATAGAGTAGACAGTCAGCGCCTCCTTCCCAGGGCACCAATGCTCAAGACGAGAGGTCATGGCTTTAAGGTTATGGGTGGGAGGTTCAGGGGAGATGTCAGAGGGAGGTTTTTCACCCAGAGAGTGGTTGGTGCATGGAATGCACTGCCTGGGGTGGTGGTGGAGGCAGATACATTGAACAGGTTCAAGAGCTTGTTGGATAGGCATATGGAGGAACGTGAGATAGAGGGATATGCGGGAGGAAGGGGTTAGGTAGTGTGAGGGTGGTCTGATGGACGGCACGACACGGTGGGCCAAAGGGCCTGTTTTGTGCTGTATGGTTCTATGGTTCTATGGAACACGTGACTAATAAAGATATCTTACCTTATCATATTCTTTTCAGTGTTCTGTTATCACATGCTTCACTATAGACTCCAGCACTTTCCCCACCATTGATGTTAGGTTCACAAGTTATTAGTTTCCTCCCTTCTTTAATAATGGGGTCACATTTGCTATCCTCTGATTTACAAGCAAAATTCTGGATATATAGAATTTTGGAAGATGATAACCAAAGCGTGCACTATCTCTATAGCCACGTGTTTCAAAATTCTGAGATATGTGGATCATCAGGCCCTTAAGATTTATCAGCTCTTATTCTGGCCAGGTTCTCTATTACTCTTTTTTAACGAAGTCTTATTTCCTTCACACTAGACCCTTTCACCGGTGTTTCTGGTAGGTGTTTTGTGTCTTCTTTCTGAAAGCAGTAACAAAGTAGTTGTTTAGTTTGTCTACCATTTCCTTATTCCCCATGATACATTCCCCTGTTGTATCTGTAAGGGGAATGCCCTAAATGTGAAGATCTCTTAAAGAATGTTAGGCATAGAAATTCTTTCACAATGCACAAAGGCTTGTGCATGAGACAAAGGAATTCAATCAAAAATGTATGCAAATGGCTTAGTTGGTTTAATTATGAATACTTGCTGTGTACGTTAAAGTTTGTTCCAGGTCTTCCCTGCATATGACATACAAGCAGAGCAGTCCATTGGTGCAGAGTCATGTCAAATGGTCTACAGAGTATGTATTAATATCAATTGCACGAACTTCATTTGTGCATGCTGGGCCTGTGAATGGCAAGTATCACTGATACAGCAGAAGGCACTTATAAACAGCTGAATCTGATCAAACTGAAGGGAACCAATTCCACCTGATTAATGATCAGTGAATGAATCCTCCGACTGGTAGGGCCCTTCCAAGATTCTTAGTTACCAATTTGTTCCAAAGCTATTCTCCTTCACCGTACAATCCCTAAAGTCATGACTGTGCCCACAATTCCCCAACTCCAAGCTCCACCCCTTCCCTCTAATGCCTGAATATCCAATCTATTGTACACATGACTTCGGCCTCTTTGCACAGTAGAATATTGCCATGGGGTAGGGAAGAGGGGTTGTAAGGGGGTATCTACTTAAAAAAACAGGCATTGGACATCCATGCATCATCAACTTAAAGTGCATTTTGATGTGTAGAACATTTTCCAGCCCATAACCTTTTCAACCATCTACATATACTGGTTTCACAACTTAGTGCTTCAGGGCTTTTGTTTCTGCATGTTCTAAAATAAATATTCTCCCCTACAATCAATGCAGTTAACCTAGTTAAATACTACTTGCTAATTCACAGGAGAGCTTACTATAACAATAGTAGTATATTGATGTAGTGTCTTTATCATAGAAAGGTATCTTGAGATAACTTATAGCGAAAAAAAGGAAAGCCTTTTCAAGAGTAGTAAGGTTATAGTGATCATAAGAAATATGTGCATGCAAACACATCTACTTTTTTACTAAAAGAAATTGAGCATTAATCCACTATCACATGAAATGGCTGCAGCAAGTAACAGTGAAATAGTTATGGGAAGGCTTAATATTCAGATCCAGGAGAAAAATAGTAATGGAATATGGAAGCAAGATGCTAACAGGTATGTTTTAGGAAATGATAGGCCAAGTAGCTGATGGCTTCCTTTATGTGTGGTTGCATCAAGCTCTGCATGCAGAAACAACAAATATTATTAAGTGCTAAGATTCTCTCAGTCTCTGGTGTTGGGAAGGATGCACAGAACATTGCTTGCAGCTGGACCATGCCAGCTTGATGAACTATTACAAGTGCTCTTTGGGAAAAGCCCACACCTCTCCTTCCTAGAACATTTTATCCAGAAGAACACATCTGACCACATGTCATTCAGGCTGTGGTCATCACAGAATTTCCTCAAAGCCCCTCAGGAAAAGGAGATAATGAATCTTGTTGGATGGTTCGCTGAGAAGATTGTCAAAGTCATTTGGCAGAATGCTTCATGGACAGAACTTCCAAATAAACACCAAGGTTTTGCTTGGTTTATGCTGAGCTGGATCCACCTTGTCCAATTTCAGTGGTCTTTGTTGAGGTCTGCAGGACTCAGTGTTCTACAGTCTCTTCCCGGGGACACCCACTGAAACAAATAACAACTGCTACTGGGAGACTATCAATTTACTTTGCTCAAAATTCCCTCATCTTCCAGTTCAACATCTGTCTATGTCTGAATGCAACTGGCTGGTCTCTAAGGTCCAGTATTGCATGTTGAAAGACAAACTGAAGCTTGATGTGACCACTGCAAAGGCTTTATAGGGAAAGATCATAGTCTGAGGCCCCCCCACCCTACCAATGCACACTGAGCAGCTGGAACCTATATAATAACCCCTCAGGCTATTTTCTCAAAGAATATATGTAAATAAAAAGTGATGTAATGTAAATGGAATAATATGACAGACTAAAAATGGTGACGTGAATGTTCTGTGTTACTGTATAAGCATTTTGTTACTTTTATGAATCAGGGAATATTTTGGAGTAAAAGTGACATATTGAGTATAGAAACTGACATTGGACTGAAGGCATTGCAATGCTATTGGCTTTTGTGTAAGAATAAACAATCAAAATTACAAGTCCTTTCCTATTAAATTAAAGATTTTAGTATTAAAATTATATTTTAATAATATTATTTAATGTATGTAAGGAGGACACATAAACAGTACTAGTTAGAGGGTAACTGAGAAAAAAATGAAATAAATAGTAAATGGGTGCGACTTAAATACTAAAGAAAGGCTGCCATGGGTACGGCATCGGAAAGTCAATTGACATGTACCAGAACAGATTTATAGCCAAGGTCTTTTCTACAGGGATTAAAGGCTAGTGGGGCAGCAAGACGATGATAACATGGCCTAATGTGTGAATATTTTTATTTAGATGCGCTGGTGTGCTATTTTCTATCTGCCTTTGAAGTTTTACAAGTCTAAAAACCAATTTTATTTACTTGTCCTTTATTTCACTGTTTTTACTGATCTAAACTAACAATTTTCCAGTACTCTGAAACAGCCCCACTGAATACAGTGGTCTGCTTTAATAAGTACAAGAGTTAAGAAGTAATCTTCTACATTATTCCACATTTTACATTCAGCCAATATAAGAGTCTTTTAGATCTCATTTCACATCTAAATAGGTAATAATTTATTCCTTTCTAATAGCTTATCAATCCTCATCACCACATTCTTTCTCAATATTGTGGTCATTAATCTAAGTTAAGATTGGCAGCAGGAAATTTGCCTGCACCAATATTAAAACAATATCCAGTATTAAAACACTATTTACAACCCCACCAACAATATTTTTTTAAGAAAAGACAAAATGCATTGTTACCAGTTCCAACCCAGTAGAGTCTCCCACATAATGCTACTCTGCTTTAGGAACAGTGAACATTAGGGATCAAAACATAACTGAAGAAATAGAAGCAGGAATAGGCCATTTAGCACTTGGTACCTGCTCCAACATTCAACAAGATCATTCTCTCTTGCACACCCTCTAACAACATCAAGAATCGCTCCTACCACCCATCTACACTAGAGGTAATTTACATTAGCCAATTAACCTACTGACCAGTACATCTTTGGGATGTGAGAGGAAACCAAAGCACCAGGAGGAACCCACATGGTCACTGGGGAGAACATGCAAACTCCACATAGACAGCACCAGAGATCAGGCTGAAATTTGGATTGCTGGAACTGTGAGGCAGCAGCATCACCTCCAATGCCACTGTGCTACCATCATAGCTATATGTTGCCTCAGCAACACTTTTCTAGCCTAATCCCGTTTATGTTGATTTCCTTAATATCTCAAATTTATCGGTCTTTTTCTTGAGTAAGCTCAATGACTGAGCTTCCACACCACTCTAGGGTAGTAAATTCAAATGATTCACTTCCTCTGAGGAAAGAAATTTCTACTCATCCCTTGAATAGACAAACCCTTATTTTGAGTCTTTGACCCCCGGTTCTAGATATCCCAGCCAGAGGAAACATCAATTCTGCATCTATCCTGTCAAGTAGCAAAAGCATTTTGTACATTTCAGTCTTCTGAGCTCAGAAGAGTTTGGAACTTTCATCAGAGCTCTAAACTTAAGGCTTAAGTCTTAAGATCACATCACAATACATCCAGAACTCTTCCAGCAAGGAAAGTGTACATGCTACAATGATAGGAGGTAGATGGCAGAGTTCTCCCAGGGGACCTAAGGATCATGCGCAGGTTTCTGAAAACAGTGTGCACAGGAGGCAGCTTCCTTCTGCAGAGGGAACTTACGGCAGGAAATAGTCAGAGAGGTGTCTGTAGGGTGTGCATACCCTCAATGAATACTTGCACTTTGGGCAGCCCTTCAGTGCACTTTAATGCCTCTTCCAAGTGTGAATGCAAAGATTACATTGATCAAGGTTAAGCTTGTCTTGACTTCTGTAATATAGCCGGGAGCAGTGAAGTGCCATGTCTGGTATATCTCAGCAGAGGTAGCCTGCAAGATTTCTGAAAGTGAAGGTGAGCCTGAGTTTGATTTTGAGATCAGTACAGGTCTTGCGTGAGCTTGTACAAATGGGAATGAGGTCTACTTCGTGGAAGGCTGGTTTGGGTAGACTTTGTTCTCACAGGAAGTGTTGATTAGAGGATGCCTCCAAATGAAGTCTGGGTAGAGAAAGTTTTGCCCAATGTCTTTCTTCTGTTTTCTACTCTTTCCTCATCTGATGAACATGGAACCATTTGTCTTTTTGCAGTTTTACTTCTGGCATTTCTGACCACTTGGTTTTCAGAGGGAGCCTGTTAAACCCACTTGGGACTTTTCTGGTTGGGATCCCAGTATGAGTCAGTCTACTTGAGAATTATTTTGCAGAAAATTGCATAACACTCTGCCTATGACTGCAGGAGGGATCTATTTGACCCTTTAAATGACATTCAGCTTACACCTTTTGCATTATTAAAAGGTTGTTCTTCTGTGAGTGAACAGCTCCAGTCACCATCAAGACCAATGTGGTGCAAAATCTCACCACAAATGAATATTGGGCACTACATTACAAATGATGTCATTAGGGCAAGAAGAACGCCAGAAAATCAGAGCTGAGGTACAGGAAAATCTTGCCCACCCAATATTAATAATTAGCATTAATTCTCTCAGAAATGCATACAAGATTGATTAATAACACATTAATACAATTTTCATCTACTCAAAACTTGTTTTTTCTGGCTTAATGCAGACCTGTTTCTGGGTCTATATTTTTTATTCCAGGTATAACGTAATAATTAGTTGTTGACTACACAATGGGGCATCATTTCTACCATGGATGTAGTATCCTGAATTACATATTCAAGTCTTTGAGGTGGGCATTGAACCATGCTCTATAAACTCACTGGCAAAAGTTCTATGTGTATTGCCACTGTTGACACACAATTATGAATATCAAAATCATTGATTAGAAAATCCCAAGGATAAAAGTGATTTTTCTTGGAAAACTTCCTGTTGTGCAGTCAAAGCATACCTTTTCCCAGAGTTATAATGGAAAAGAGGGAGAATCTCTGAGAAAATTCTCCGTGATGTACAGTTTAATGAAACCCAATCCTTGATATTGGTGTTAATACCATGATGTTAACCACAATTACTATGTTTGTTAACGTGTTTTATTGCTATCATTCCAATGCTTAATTTACTTGTTTTAGAAATCACAAAATTTTGGTCAATTTAAACCTTTAAGACAATTTTATTCCATAATTTTAGGTCAAAAATTTAAAACCTGAGTTTCTAAGTTTTTCTATTTGTGATCAATACTTTTACAAATCTATGATATAAAATTGAAGAATGTATTAGTCTAAAACTGCATCTCTTTTTCCCAGCATTGTCAAATGTGGACATAAAGTCATTCCATGCAAACTTTGGTTGTTCCTTCAAAAAAATGAGGTCCCCATCAGGATCCAGATAGCATGTTGTTTAATTCATGCCATAAACATTGTTAAATGTGTACACAAATAAAACTGAGAGGGTTTGATTTCTCCTAAATGTATTATTCTCATCTGTTTAAGTTATTTTAAAAGGATGACATCCCTTTCCTTTGGCTCCTTTGGCTGATGTGAACTGAGATATGTAGCAGAAAAGCCAGATATTATTTATTCCCTACTACACATGTGGCCAAGAAATCCGACTATAATTCTGTTGTTGTTTCACAGTGTATATGGCTCCAATTCTGGTATTTACACAATTATAGCAGCAGAATTACAAGATGCAAAAGACTCACATAACAGACTGGAACTGAGTGTTGTAAATACACTTATAGCACCTTTGCCAATGAATCTGTAGCACATAGTTCAATACCCACCTCAAAGACTTAAACAATAATTCAAGATGCCACATCAACGCTGCATTCTTGAAGGTGTTAGCTTTCAGATGAAGTACTGACTGAGACCCTTTTTGATGGATGTACAATATCCCATCCCACAGGAATATTCAAAGGATAGGCAATGGAATTCTAGTTTTCTGGCCAATGTTTATCCTTCAACCAAAACAAAGAGAAAATATTATCTGGTAATTTATTTAAATGCTGTTTGTGGGAGTTTGCTGTGTGTAGATTGAATGCAGTATTTACTAAATTACAACAATAAACCTATGTCAAATATATTTAAATATTTGGAAAGCTCCTTGGGATACTCTGAAGTCATCAAAGGCATCACAGAAATACAAATCTTGTTTTCTAATGTATCCTCATCCTGATGAGAAGAAAATATACATAAGAAGTAAAGGAGAAAAAAAGGTCAATTTCATTAACCTTTTATCCAAACAATAGAAATTAGTAGATCGTTAGCTAGGTTAAATTGTTGAAATTGTATTTTAATGAGAAATATTATATGTGCATACACTCACACACGTGTCAAAGATACCTCTTTGATGGTAAATGGTAAATTATCTGCAGAAAGTCATCCACATGTTAGTCATGTTTATATTTTGTTTTCTTCTGTCATTAGTTATTGCATTCCCCACTTTATCCTGATCGCTAGTTTCCACTTGTCATTCTCAGGAATGAGTCCTCATTGATATGGCTTAATTGAACCACCTTAGTGGCATATTTATCTTGTTACCATTGCCAGCACTCTCACCCACTGAGTTACCATGTTATTATTCAGAAGTTACACATGATTCATTTTTGGTTGTATGTTGCATGTTAAGATAATTTTAATAAGGTAACTGCATTATTAAACCATTATAACCAATGATATAACTATGGTAGTAATAGTTGGCAGGACAATTCCTTTAATATAAGTGGCTTGAAAAGGAATTGACAAAATCAACATTCTGAATGATGAGCAAATTGCATTTATGTAGCCTCTTAATACAGTAAATATCTATAAAGACCCTTCACTGGTACATTGAAAGAACTTATCAGTCCTAGTCCAATTTTTTTTTCTTAAAATGACAAATAATCAGACTAATTAAATCTGACTCATCCATAACTGGCATTTTCATAATAATCCTTTGTGTTGATCTCAGTTTTAACAACAGAGAACTCTGATTTCTCCTAGTCATTGAATATACAGTAACACTAATAATTCATTCAACACTCAGCTCAAGATAATCCTACACTATGCTTTACATTGTAAATTCTATAACTAATTTATAACACCCCTATAGAGAACAGGACAAAGAGTTCATTGGTGAGTCATCCATTAAGCACCCTTTTGGTAATTAGTTAATAACATCATTGTGAACGCAATGCATTAGTGTTATGCCTTGGGGCAGCTTTACATAATTAATTAACTACCCCTGAGTGTTATAACAATACATTACACAATAATGTCATGTCAGCATTACCACATACAATGTGAGTCTGTGGTTTTCCTAATTCTGAACAGTTCTGCATCACATTCTTGCAATAAATGCAACAATGTAATGTGTTACCATGGCTAGCTTTCAAAGTTTTCTGACCCCCACAGCTATCCTTATGAGTTAGTGTCCTGGAATTTCTCCTTATGATGTGTTTCACTAAGTTAAGCTGAACTGACACAGAAGCCCCCATGCTGAGACTTTTATTACTTTCCATTTTCTCTCCACACGCAGAGACTTCATGGAACTTTCCACAGCTGTTTGGGTTTATCAGAATTTTGTTTAATTAATAATGTCAAGCCTCCAAATGACTATATCCCATTGGGTGCTTTCTCATATTGATCAGTACAGACACAAACCAATATTAGAATATTTTATTCATTTACAAGGTGGTGTCCCTCACAAGCCAAGGATATATCGCTGATCACTAATTCCATGAGAAGGTGATGGTTCAGTATTTCTTGCACTGTTGGATTACTTGCAGTGAAAGATTACCCACAGTATTGTTGGGTAGGGAGTTTCAGTATTTAGGCCAAGCAACACTGAAGTAATTGTCATATATTTCCAGTCCAGGCTAACGTGTGACATGGAGGTGAACTTGTAGATGGTGAAATATTTCTGACAAAAGACTTTGGACCTGACATATTAATTTTCCAGATGGTGCTCAGCCCACTGAGTGTATCCAAGATTTTCTGTATTTCATATTTCATTCATCTGCAGATTTTTTAAACTTTAATTGAGTGACATGCTTCTGGTCAATTCGTCCAATTTCTCGTCAGTGGCAAATCCCAGGATACTGATGGTGAAGGTTTCAATTAAACCAAATTAATATTTATATTTACTTGTATATTAATGTCACAGATGAAAAGACATTTGCCTAGAAATTAGGTTGCATAGCAGTATTAAAAATGGACTGAATGAAATGCCGTAACAAGTATTTCCGTGTAATTTTGTGTCACTCCAGAAACTGGGCACTTCCTGACATGTCAGTTGTAATTGATACTATGTTGCTATGTTGGTGCCGGAAGTGTGACAACACTTATGGGCTGCCCCCAGAACACTCTACACAAAAGATGCATTTCACTGTGTGTTTCGATGTACATGTAACTAATAAAGATATCTTATCTTATCAAATATTCATTAAATTGAGTTGCCTGGAATTGATCATTTTCAGGACAACCACCATCTAGAAATTGGAGTTCACCTTCTTTGTGCACTAAACATGTTTTTCTTCTTTTTCTCAGGTGATCCCTTGGGATGTTGGGTGACATGATTTTTCTCCAGTTTTGTGGGTTCTGAAGTGGCTAATGAGACAAATATAGGCACCGTAGACTCTTCCACAGATGGGATGCTTTGGAGCCTCTTTGCATCCTCCTCACAACTCACATTCCCCAGCCAGCTTTGTGCTATCTAGAAGCTTGGAAATGTTACATTTAATTCCCTCATCCAAATCATTGAAATATAATATGAATAGCTGAGGCCTAGTTACTGATCCCCATGACACCCTGTCACCCAGGAAAAGACATGTTTATTCCTACTCTCTCTTTCTTGTCTGTCAACCAATTCTCGATCCATCTCAGTATATTAGCCCCAATCCCACTTGCTTTAATATTCTGTGGCATCCTGCACTTGTCTAGAGTCCCCTTTATATTGTGGACCAGCCCAGTAGCCTCCTGTTCTGTACATGGCTCCAAGCCCCTGCGAACTGCAAGGTGATCAATGGGCCAGTGAATGCAGCATGCAGGTTATAAGCAATTGTTAAATTAGAGGATTTAACTCTGCTCAAGTATAGAATTAAAAGTTGACCCAAACTCACCCAAAGCCATCCTTACCATAACCCAACCCATCCATCGCCAATATGAACCAAAGCCAAGGCCATGGACATATAATTGTTTTAAACGTTGACCCAAACCCAACAGATACAGTTGAGTCCAGGTCAGGAAGCCAGTGATAGACTTGTTGCTGCCTGTTATGTAGGACAGCACAGGACCCTCTCTGCCCAGCTCCAGGTCATCACCCTGCCCATCAGCAGTCAGAGCAACAAGTACCTAGGAGCACAGACTGATGCCAGGCTCAGTGTGGCTGAGGCTAGTGCTCCCCAAGGCCGCTGGAGCAGAGCTGCCTGGTGCAAAAGATGCCCACCTGGGCCAAGAGCTCTGGCCCCCAGCATTCTGCCAATGCCCCTCTTCAATGCCAAGTGCTCATTCTTCCTAATGTCACCTGGCAGGGGAAAGCAGATAGGAGATCTGTGATCCTGCAAGGAGGAACCTTTCAGAGTGTCCCCAATCTCCAGCAGCTCTGACTTGGCTCTGATGTTACCAGTGGAGGACCTGTGAGGAATCGTTCTCCGAGTTTTCACCGCTGCTTTGCACAGACCAGCCTCCCATCAATATGGTGGCCCACAGCTTCCAGTTTCTCGCTCATCACTGGGATGGTCTGGCATTTACCACCTGGCCCCATGCATCCCACCCTGTGGGCCCTGTGATAGGCACTGAATTCGTCATTCAAGGCTGCTTGCTGGCCCTGTTGACCAATAGGCTGGAGGGAAGTTGCATGGATGTGGGCCCTGTACCTGTACCAGTTGCACTGCCCAGGATCTTCTCAGTCCAGCGAGGGTGAGAGTGTGGGCAGAAGCCAAATGGTTCAATTCAAGCTTTGTCATTCACTTTTTCACAAGCCAGTCTCCCAACAACATGGCGGCTCAGAGCATCCAGTGACTTGCTCGTCATTTGGAGTTCCCTTCACATCAACTCTTCTTGGACTGAAATCAAATGGCAGTGATTTATACATATAAATATAGAGCTAGCTCAGTCCCATCCAACTTGAGTCAAGGACCTGTAATTGTTTTTGTACTTAATGCAAGGCAGACCCAACATACAGAGTCAGGTCCAGTTGGGCTAGGGTCAGTTAGCCAGGCTCTAATCGTGCAGAACAGTGTAGAATATTTAATTACCATTTTATGCTGAACCATATACAAAGTGCTCCATTAAGTTAACTCCTTACCTTCTATCCTTTGGCCACATTCTCCGTCTCTCCCCCCGCCAGTCCATCAGCTGGTACAGGCTCCAATTCCCACAATCTACCAGTTGATCTCTACCCACTTGACAACCCCATCTACCCCTGACACTTAGATTGATTTAGAGACACTCCAAGCTGCCCAACTCTCTGATTGGCTCAATTACCCTTCTATTTCTCCCCCCACACCCTCATCTCACCATAGTTACTTCACAGCCTCTGACCCTCAATTGATAGCTGTCCCGACCTTCCTCATACCACCCCCTCTCCCTCCATGTGAGCCATGTACCAGTCACTTAGCTGTGCCACCTCTTCCTCACCCTCCAAGTTATTGGTTCCTGCAAACCTATTGGAACATGAACATTATGGAGTCACTATTATTTCTTAATCAGTGAGAGAACCTCCTGAATAACTGAAATGGTCAATATTGTTCCATCCAATCACTCAAGGCCTGAATGGTATGAGTAAAAACCTACACACGTGGGAAATACAGGCAAGAGTGGGCCATTCAGCCCCTCATGCTTGCTCCGTCATTCAAAATGATCATAGCTGATCTTTTACCTCAGCACCTGGTGCAAACTCCAGATGCCTTTTTACCCTTAATATCTATAGATATATCGATTTTTGTCTTGAATAAGCCCAGCAACTGAGTCTCTTTAGCTCTCTTAGGTAAAGAATTCCAAAGATTCACGATACTCTGATGAAGAAATTTCTTCCCATCTTAGTCTTGAGTAGCCAATCACTTACTTTGAGACTCTAAATCTTGGTTTTAGACATCCCAGATATGAGAAACATAGTCCCCAAATCTATCGCATAGATTTCTCTATGAATTTTGTATGCTTCAATGAGATCACCTTTCATTCCTCAAGACTGCAGAGAGTAATGGCCCAGTCTTCTTAACCTCTCCTCATAAGATGGTCCCACCATTCCAGAAATTGGTCTGGTGAACCTTCACGTATATATCTTTTCTAAAGTAGGGAGACGAAACCTGTACACAATATTCCATATCTCTGTAGTAATATAATTGCAGTAAGATAGGAGACATTGACTTGTCTCAAGGCCTGTGCTCCCTGGATGTAAACACAGGTTCCTGCAGCTGCCACTCACTCCAGGGTGCTCTGGATAGTTCACAAGCCCTCTCTAATGTTGTTACAAAGGAAGTACCAGCCTTTGATAATGTGCAGCAGATGGCAGAGCTGCTAGCAGGGAGGCTTTTCAGTGCTTTCACATAAGTTGTTTGTTCTATCCTGCTTTTTATAACCAGACAACTGAGATCATTGTTTAAATTATCTCCATCCAAGAGCTTACATCTCCGCAAGCTCTACTCAGAAGCATCCTTTTTTCCAGTTATACCACCTGTTCTCTGACCTCCTTGTGTACTGTGCAACTAGTACTCATTCCTCATCTGAACCGTCTCTGCAATTTGCCCACTGCATTCATCCTTCCACAAGTGTAAGTGAGACAAAGGACTGCAGATGCTGGAATCTAGATGAAAAACATTCTAGTGTTTTTCATCATATACAGTGTAAGTGAGAAGGTGTATAACAGGGTGAAGAACTTTATGGCTGGTTACCTCTATTGGTGAATATCTTGCAAGTGAGTCAGTTTCTTTTTTTTACCACATCATCTACGTTTGAAAAATACGGAGATATGCAATAAATTACCACCAGTTCGTAAAAGATAGACTATCTTAGCTATTCAGAATAAGCAAAAAGCTAATATTCACAAAACATCTGCAGATGGAAGATCTCACATCATCTTCCCTTCGAACAATGATGGGCAATATCTAACAATTCCTTCCACGGATGCTGTTGAGTTCCTCCAGCCTGTTGCTTCAAATTTCAGCATTTGCAGTCTCTTGTGTCTCCACCTAACAATTGCCTCCTTCTACAGTTGAATTAGTAGATAAGTATCTCCATCTCTCTAAATTCCCATAAATATGTGCATTTTTTCTGAACAAGTGCACACAGTTACTATTTTTGATCATATTTGACCTGTTGGATAAAAACTGGAGAATCTGTATAATGTTTCATCAAATAGCATACATCTATTCTAATATCCTCCATGATGTAATGTAATGGAACTATTAATGAATTTATTCATGATATTTAATATTTCAGTTATAAGTGGAAGGAAGATTGCTGTTATCATTGTTACCTTCAAGCTTCTGGTGCTGGTGGTGGGCCCTGGAGGTTATGGAGTTGCCACTGTACTATTTCACTTCATAAGTACCTGGCTCAAGTACCAGCAGGTCTCTTGTCATCATTATTAAATTAAATTTTTAAATTAAATTAAATTTTATTTACAGTGTGGTAACAAGCCCTTCCGGCCCAATGAGTCCGCGCCGCCCATTTTAAACCCCCAAATTAACCTACCCATACATCTTTAGAATGTGGGAGGAAACCAGAGCACCCGGAGGAAACCCACGTAGACATGGGAGAATGTACAAACTCCTTAGACAGCAACGGGAATCGAACCCCGATCGCTGGCGCTGTAATAGCATTGCGCTAACCGCTACACTACAATGCTGCCCCTTACGCTACCATGTCTTTATTGCCTAATTTCACTATGTAGAATAGCCACATCACTGTTATAAAAACATGAACTTTTATGTTTATTGGATGCATAGTAACATAAGAAGTAGAAGCAGGAGTAAGCCATTCAGTCTCTCATGGCTTCTCCACCATTCGATAAGAGTGTGGATGATTTTTATCTCAATATCATTTCCTTTGATTCCTTGCTCTCTCAACATCTGTCAACGCAGTTGAAGCTTCTCTTATATTTTTGCTTGTTAGTTCTGCTCTAAGAACAGTTCAGTACTATATTAGGAAATTTGTTCTCAGAACAACTTCAAAGTCCTGTCTGATAAATATTCTGCACTTCTCAACGTAAACTGTAACATTCAGGATTGGCAGATAATCCACCAATGCCAAGTTTGCAGCATGGGATTTAGAACTTGACTGCATAAATATCTTTGCAAGATACTCCAGAGTAGTTAGATAAATTTACAACCAGGATTAAGAGAAAGCCCATCAGATTGTGCAGTCATATGCTCAGAATGTAAATAGAGACTGGTCATGACTGCTCAAAGTGGAGAAGCAGCATTTAGGATCTTGTTGAGAACCCTGAATCCATGCATCTTGAGCATATAGAGGCTCTGCAAAAGTGTTGGAGGGAGTGCGCCACTTTACTAACCATCCACTCACCCACTCTACTGGTCATATGCTGCCCCACCTGTGGAAGAGTCTGCAATTCCTCATTGGTCACCTCAAGACCCACAAAACCTGAGTGGAAATTAGTCACCCTTGATCTAGTGCAGCTGCCTAAGAAGAAAAGTTATAATTCTGGCACTGTGAATCATTCAATGAGATTTAAATTTTGTGGTACTGTATGGGATAGCAGTGGAGATCCAATGAATGCCAGTGTTATATACTATTCCAAAAATAGCATATAAATAGAAAAAAAGCAGAATAAGAATCCTTCACCCAGAGAGTGGTGAGTTCCTGGAACGCACTGCCTGAGAGAGAGTTGGAAGCAGAGTTGTTGACAACATTTAAGAAGTGCCTAAACAAACACTTGAATCACCCAAGTACTAGGCTGTGGGCCAAGTGCTGGAAGATGAGGTTAACACTGATACAATGGTGACCACTGGTTGAAGTGAATGTGCTGGGATGAATGTCCTGTTTCCATAACAAGTATTATCCATTAAATTCACTACAAAAATACAGTCTCAGTTCGACATGATTGTGATGTATTTTTGTAGTGAATTTAAGATAAGTACAGGTGGAAGCTGCTCAGGGATTCAGACTAATGCAGTTCTCTCCCCATGTCTCAAACTGTGTTCTGTTCTTACTTGAGTGGGCAGTGGTAACTCTCTCTCCACTGACCACCAAAGCCTGCCATCTTCAGGCCTTCTCCCTGATTGCTGATTACCCTCCAGGTACCTCATCCCCTTCCTGTCCCAGCCTGGGGCCTAGCCCAGAACCCCAGACCTCTCCCAGAAAACTTCAGGAGAATCCTCAGCCACCTGCCTGGTGCTACCTGCTATTGGTAGATTGCAGTTTGTAGATCATCTATGGGAAGGTTTTTAAGTCCCACCCCATCATTTCCCAATCAATGGAGACAGATTCATTCTGCCGGGGCATCGAGAGTGGTTGTTCTCAAACCAGGGCTACAGGCCGCACACAGCCACATACAGTATATTGCTACATTCACTTCAAAGCATTTTTAAATGAATTCACCAGATGTAAATTGTATGGGTGTGGCCACAACATAATCCAAATGGGAGGAATGTCCACTTTAAGAATTTGGTCTCTGCATAGTCCCTGTGTGAAATTTCATCCCTTTTTCAAACAGTGATACCATCTTGTTGCAGCCACTGTAAAAACTCTATTATAACATTCAGAAATATTGGACTCAGCTCAATGTCTGAAATAAAAAGGATCAAAGTATAGGCCTACCACAATCTATCTAACCTGCTTTCCTGCTATAAACCAGTTTCTTTTATAGTGCTTATCTGGAAGTTCTTCTCAGTATATGAGTGGCTTGAGTGATTTAGTGGTTGAAGTGTTACCAATTTCCTCCAATTCCCACACTGATAATCATCTTTTCATTGTAAAATAACTTAATTATGGTCCCTGAAACCTGCGATCAGTCATGTCATTTTGGAGCTCAGACATACTTATCTTCATTGTTTAAGCACTGTGTTTGTTTGGGACTCTGGAAAGTTGATGATTCAACACTGTGTCTGGAGATGAAAACCTTAAAGGCATTTTAGTTTGTATGTGAGCCACACTAGTTACAGGTTTTGAACTTAATGATTTACCTCATTGTTACTGAAATGAACAATTTACTCAAATAAAAAGTTACCAGGACCTTGTCTCCCTTTTTTAATTAAATCATTTTAAATATTAATTTCTTCATTTAAAATAACCAAATCTTGATAACTTTGTTGCTTTTGCTATTTAAAAAATGTATCGATGATCTGGAACTTTCACACACTGAGTATCTGCAATTTAACCTAAACACTTCTGGCTGTTTTGACACTTGACTCAGACATAGTCAAGGACTGGGATTACTAGCCAATTAAACTCCTACGCACAGCCTCAAAATCAATTCCTCTGTTCATTCCAATAATCAGGCTTCATCAGATCATTAAATAAATTGTGGAGTTTACAAGGTCTGTGCCTCCTGGATAATGCTAATTAGACCTAGGAGGTGTAAAACACGCTGGTGCTGGAGGAACTCAGCACGCCAGGCAGCATCCGTGGAGAAAAGCAGGTGGTCAATATTTTGGGTCAGGACCTTTCTTTAGGACTGAAGATAGGAAAAGGGGAAGCCCAATATATAGGAGGGAAGAGCAGAGCAGTGATAGGTGGACAAAAGAGGGGAGGCAGGGTGGACACAGGGTGGTGATAGGTAGATGCAGGTAAGAGATAGTGATAGGCAGGTACGGGGGAGGAGTGGAGAGCAGATCCACTGGGGGATGGGTCAAAGGTAAGGAGAGAGAAAAAGGGTATAGAAAAAAGAGAGACAGACTAGGAAAGGGAAGAAGAGAAACAGCATGGTGGGGGGGTGGCAGGGGGATGGTTGTGAGGAAGGGGAGAAGGGATTACTTAAAGTGGGAGAATTCAATGTTCATGCCATTAGGCTGCAAGGTTCCAAGATGGAAAATGAGGGGCTGTTCCTCCAATTTGCACCTGGAATTCTCCTGGCAGTGGAGGAAGCTGAGGGCTGACATATCTGTGATAGTGTGGGTGGGGGAGTTGAAGTAGGATGTGAGCTGTTGGTAATCAGTGGCCTGCTCTTGTTGGGCAAGTGGGTGATTTTACCACAAATCTTTCTTCTGAGTTCTCTGCTGATATCAAATATCTACATGGCACGTGGGTTACTGTTATAAACATTGCAAAGTATTGCTGTTTGTATGAAACAAAAAATGTCCAAGAAAGAGGTTTGAATTGATTACACTTTCTCTTGTTAAGAATGGCCATACAAAGCTTTGTGCTATTCCAGCACATACTCTCCTCAGAATACTATGTCTTTAAGAGAGAAATATTCTTATTTATTCTGTTGCAATTAATCACATCCTCATACAAAGATCCTAACAACCATACAACTCTGACAGATTGCTATACTTGGACAGGCTACAGCAGGGCTTCTGAATGGCTTATCAAAGTGAGGGAGTGGAAGGATATTTTTTTTCCAATGATATTTGTTAGCAATCAGCAGAAAAAGAGGGAATTTCCACTTTTAGTTGCATGGGTTAGCAGCTCAACTGTACCATATTCCTGAGTTTTCAGAAAAGTGTTGGAAGAGTGCAGGGAAGATGTTGCTCTTTTCCATATTTTCCATTCTTGTTCTCAGTTCTAATTTTTTGTTTTCCTTTGATTCCACAGAAATATCTATGAATTCTGTCGTCAGACCTTATCCCTTGGGCCTTATGCACTACTGAATATTCCTGGCTCTGAAACAACTGTTCTTTGGCCCATCATAGGCAGACATTTAACAGGCCCAAACAAGCACTATTCAATTCCTTGGGAGGTTGTAAACATGCCTTTCCTGAACTCACTCAGTATTCAAGTGAGAAATCTCATCCGAGAGCTGTGCAGCCTACAGATCTGCAGCCAAACCCTCCCATCTGGCAAATCTGTTTTAACCTTGGGGACAGGAGCACAAAGATCCACACACAGTGATTCAGGAACAGCTTCTTCCCCTCTGCCATCAGATTTCTGAACAGTCCGTGAACTCACGAACACTACCTCATTAATCCTCTTTTGCACTATTTATTTATTTTGTAGTTTATAGTAATTTTTATGTCTTTTTACAGTACTGCTGCTGCAAAACAACAAATTTCATATCATATAAGTCACTGATAATAAACCTAAATTTAAAAAATTTGACTTTAATGTGATATATTTTAAATATACTAGATTAAGTGATTAATTGAGGGCTTTTGCTTTGAAAATGCATGCATTATCTGCTTAATGACAATTTTATCTTGGTTGATATTTGAGCCTCCGGTAATTGCTACAGCCTAATATTTGACTTTTCACCTAGTATTACTGGAATCTTGTGGTGGGGATTTCTTCAGCGATACCACCCAGTCCCTCCAATTGTGGTTTCTCTACACCTGTGGTATCTTTCCCGTGATAACCTCTATCAACTCCATCTTACTCTGTCATCATTCAACCTTAACAGCCTTGAGCATTTTGTGAGATGGAGGAGGGCTGGAGAGGAATCTTTTGATTTTGGAGCTTGTTATTTATTTTTAGTAGGTCAATGGCTGATATAGTCTAAATCTCGTGTCCCAGTTTTCACAATAGCGGGTGAACTAACCTCACTTTCTGAGATCAGTTTTGTTCAATTGCATACAAACAAAACTGAACTGCAGTTGACCTCCTACCTTATTTGACATTACACTTATAGCTGGCAAAGTTAATTACTTCCCAGAGGGAGTTTATGTACTTCTTTCTGCCACATGAATCTCTTTCATTTACAGTGCATAACCAGGTGAAATGTTGATGGCTTTGTCACAGAAAACTGGGTTCTTGGAAGATCTTATAGAGAAAGTAACTCACAAAATTGGCAGCTGAAACTGATGATAAGGTCCTTGGGAAGGGCAATGAAGTATTACTATCTGGTGAGGGCCTGATCTTGTGTTTTGCATTGGCAGACACGCCCCTGCCCCCACCCCACCCCCAAGCAGCTATATTTTTTGTTATGCACAAGGCTCAAGATTTGCCGCAGAGTAGAACAGCCATTGCTTGAGGAAACTCATTCAAAGGCCTCCCCTCACCAAGATGCTACCAGGCAGAAAAGTGAAGCTCACAGAGATATCAGTTGGATAACGGATTGAGGGTGGGAAGGGAAAGATTGTGTTGGAGGGGGAATTTCATGAGGCGTTGGTCAGGATGGATCAATAAACAGGAGCTGAATGGGGGTAATGGTTTGAGGAGATGATTGGGCAGAAGTGGATTGGGAAGAAACATTCAGGGAAATGGTAAGGAGGAGGATTGGGGACAAGGAAGAAAAATTGTCAGGAAAAGGCCTGAGGTCATTAATAGTGAGGATGGATTTTGGAAATGATCATTAGTGAGAATACCGAAGACAAAAACCTACCAGAAAGAAAATGATCTCTTGGACTTTGCAACAGTGGGCCGGGTAAGGCCAGGTCCTCTAAAGGCCTGCTATTGGCCTCATCTGCACAGTATAATTTCATACAACTGATGTTAATATGGGTATTGAACACGGTTTGATGCCACTACATGTAACCATTGACTTTCATGTCCATGAGGACTTCGGGGGAGAAAATCCAGAAATGCTCTATTGGCACAACGTATCCAATCACTACAATCAGGATTGTAACACACCTCAGTACACAAAAATGTTATGCTTCAGGATAGAATTTCCAGCTCAATGTGTAGGCAAATAAATAGTGATGAATCAGGAATGACAAAATATCTTAAATTGTTTTAAAAGACTTTGATTCCAATATACAAAGCCCTAACTTATTTATCTGTCTACTTAAGGAGAGAGTTTTAACTTATGGGTACAGGCTAGGAGGAAGCAAATGCTGGCCATCCAGTCAATGAACCAGTCAAGAAGTGAACACGGGGATTAAGACCAATTTAATGGTTGGATTTTATTTAAGACATTGAAAAAGTCATCCAACACTCATAAAGCTCAGGCCGACTGTTGGTAAACTTCTAAGATACCCTAATCATTAAAAAGATTTGGTCCTCAGAGGAGTTTCATTGGGCAAGAGGTGTGATGGTAATCACCAAAAATAAAAATCATCCTGACTTATTCTTAAAAGCTTATGTTGCAAAGAGAATCATGAACAACAGGAGTGAGAAATAAAAATACAAAATGCTTAAAACCCTATCTTTGTTCAACTGTAATTCAACCCTCTGCAATTCATAATGTCTTAAACTTATGATCAATAACTATTTTCATCAAAATAGTAATGATGTGACCACAGTCTGAACCTTTTCATATTTTGTCATTTAGAATGAAGACTCAAATGTTGTCAGTAATGCTTTAGAATTTTATATTAAAGATACTTGTAACACTGGAAGCATTGTATTACTAATAAGAATCTTATAATTAATCAATAATGCTACCCTTGTATAGCATCTTCTAGTAGAAAATAGCTCAGTAAGATTCAGAAAATTAATTTAAAAGGGTGGTGCCATCTGTATAAAAGGCCATGTTCTTGTCAGGAGGAATTTAATAAAGTGCTCTTTGTACTGAGGCAAAAACGTACAGTTTGACTTGGTTAACATCACTATTTGACATTTGTCAATGCAATTCAATATATGCACCTAATTCCTTCAAGGGAGGATATTAAAAAAAACTATCAACACTACAGCTTCTTTATCTGTTTTTCTTGCCAACATAGCTTATTACTTATTTTACCCCAGATAGTGAGCTTATAGCAAGAGTGAGACCTGAAGCTAAAGACCTAGCATTCAGATTTTTGTGTGTTATATGCATGTGTGTTATACATTTGGGTTGAGTGAACATATCAGAAAGGGAAAGCTTTAATGTCATTTTTGATCATTTTCATTTAAACAACTATACACTTTAATTTTTATTATTTATATTACAAACTATATGCTGAAATAAAACAAAGAGGTTGCTTGGTGTTGAATAAAAGATAGTTTATTCCGAAATAAATAAAGATTACAGACAAAATAGATACATTACACTTCTGCTTAGAAATAATCCTGTTTGAAATTTGAACAGAGTTAGCTCATTGTCATACTGAATACAGAGCTTGGATTGTGGAGAATTAATTATGGTGTATGCTAAGCACTAGTATATCTTAAAGATAATAATTATACTAAACTAGAGAGCACTATTGTCTAATTCCATTATTCATAGACTGATTCTCTTTTATAGAGAAACTCAGGGAAAGGCCAAAACATGAGGTGAAAACAAGAAACAATAAGTTAAGTTAGGAAACAAGAATGATTGAGTAATACCTAACTTAAAAACCTGAATACTATAAATTGAAAGAAAATAAAGGAGCCAAGGAACTATACTTTTAGTGCACAGTGAGCCATACAGTATGTGTATGTCTTTTAAGTACAGCCTATACTAATCTCCAGGAACACCAGGTGCTTTAAATACATGTTAATCCTTTATTACAGAATACACTTCACATCAATGATGACATCATTTAATCATATGTATATGTGACTCATTTACATATTTGCGTACAAATATGCCACATTGCTATCCCTCTTTGAGTGTTAAAGCAATTATGGATTCAGTCTGTCAATTGGCTTTCTCAGACATATTATCCTTCTGTGTTTGGATCTCTGGTGTTTTAGTTATTTCTTAATTGAAAGCAAGTGTGACATCCTGACTCAACTCACTATTGACATGTATCTCCTCCTCAATAGTTGATTCTTTATTCATTTCTGGAAGTGTATATTCACATATTCAATAGGTTCTCACATGTCACCCACTGCAATGATTCAGCACAGACACTTTTAACCTTTTCTCCAATTCAAAGTATCATTTAGTACAGCAGACTTTACTATCTCACCAATACTCCACTTTTATGGATCATACTTGTTCAACAGTTTTAGTGCTCTCTCTTCTTTCTGTTGTCTGAACAATTGTTTCTTCCCATTAGTTGTTGGGATGTGAATTATGACTTTGCTTTTGTTTCAACTGCTTTCCCTCCTCTAAGATGAGCTACAACAAACTCAAATTCATTCAAAATTTGTGATGCATCAACACATCTGCTGGTGTGAGCCCTGTATTAGAACGTGGCACTATATGATACTTGAATGGGAAGTTAACAAAGCAATGACTCATGGTTGAACTTGGACAACCTTTGAAAACTTGTCTCTTCAAGGCTTTCCTCTATTTCATTGTTAGAGGCTAAATGGTATGGGGAGAATTAATAATATCTGACATCATTGTATCTCATAAAACATTCAAACCAATATGACGAGGCCTAGACCCATCATTTGATACCAGCTTTGCGTAAATTACAAAATCAATCACCAATTCTCAATTGTACATTCTGCTGTGGTGTATAATCCATAATGAACTCCATTCCATTTAGAATGAGAATTGATAGGTGCTAGAGAGTTGTTGTTATGCTTCTGATAAAAATCAACATGGACTCTCTGACATGATTATGTCTGTAGTGTTATCATTCTGCACTTGACAGATTTTACGTTTTGACACAAAATCTTCCAGATCTTTGTCATATCTGGCCAACATGCCTTCAGGTAATAGCCTTCACATTTACAATGCTGGTATATCCCGAGTGTGATTCTTCTAAGATTTGACTTCTCAGTTCATTGAGGGTGACAATCCTACATTCCCACTTTATACATGGTTGATCAGCTGAAAATTCAAACCTTCTGTTGTAAAATGGTGGCATATCTAAATTTGGACACTTATTCAAACTGGTCCAACTTTTGAGAAGACTTATTTCAAAAGCAGATCTGTCTGTGTTGTCCTAGTAATCTCTTCAGCTAATAGAGAAAGTCATCATCTACCAGTTTTTAGGTGATGGTTATATCCTCACCGCCTACAGCATAATCTTTATGTGGAGAATCTACAACTGAATTTTATTTGGAAGACTGATGATCAAAGGTATAGTTGTATTAGGATAACAGAGTCGCCATCTCTGTATTCTAGCAGCTGCCATAGTTGGAATTGCTGAGTCTGCACATACAATGGCTACAAGACTTTTATGATCCATAATCAAACTGAAAGATCTTCCTAACAGAAAGTGGTGAAACTTCAGTCCAAAAGTGATTGCTTGCTCTTCTTTTTTCTATTTGTACATAATTCCATTCATTTTCATGTAAAGAGCAAGATGCAAATGCTATCGAATTCTCTTGGCTATCATCCATGACACAGCTGATAATAACAGTTATTCCTCCATTCCTGGACAAATTTCCTCCTATGAAGAAGTTTCACTGATAACACTGCTCTGATTCATTGTTTTAGACTTGGACTTATATTTCCTTCACTATTCGTCCCTTCTTCTGACACACAAAACATTTTGCCTCCTTAAAGGAAGTGACCTGCTCCAAATGGCTGCCATTATTTCTATAGCAAGAATTTGCACCACTTGCACTAGCCTTGTATCAGCAATGGAGATTTTGATGCTGCACTATAACATAAACTACATATATGCCAGGCGCTGGACAAAATCCCTTAGCATTTTTCACAGCCTTTGTATTAATTCTGCAATTTTGCCAGCAAACCTAAGATTATGCATATGTAACAATTTGGACTGAATTCATTCATTCATTAAGCCACACACAAATCTATCTAGCAGTGCATCATTTAAGAATTCACCAAACATGTAAAATCTCAATGCAAAACAATGTTCTCTAAAGGGATCTTTGATTTCTCATGCCAGACTTGTATCTTGCTGCTATTTCAAGTGGCTATGGATTGAAATCATACTTATATTCCTGCACAAGTTCTCTGAAGATAGAATCTTTGGCTTGCTGTGGGGTTACCGGATTAATAGACGTACAATAGGTTTCAGGGCCAATGTCTGTCATATACTCTCTAATAGTAATTTTCAGTCCCTGTGTATTTGAAATTTGATCTCTTACTTCCAGTACATTATTAGCAGTAAAGAACATTTCCATTCCATATATGTTGTGAAGGACTCTTATTCTTTGATTCATGAAAGGAATGTGGTCCTGGGAAACATTTCATTAAGCAAAATTTCATGAATTGGAAAGTTTGGGTGACATGCACCATAGGAATTTTGATACAATGTATTTTCTTTGTATGCCTTTGAACGTTTTTGTGGCATGCTGTTCATTATAGCAGCAAATAGATTTATAAAATAAAAACACATACTTCCAAAGAGTCAATGGTGTTGTAACAAGAATTCAAAAGTCGAACGCTTTTGTATTAGGGAACGTGATTGCACACTCCTCAGCTGCCTATGATCCGTTTGAGCTTGAGCTGCCATTTTGTTCCATTTGTCCCATTTCCTGTTTGAACAGTGGTAATGCTGTACTCAGTGATCGTCTGCCTTATTCTTAGTTCTCCTGCTTTCTTAATTTTCCTGCTCATGATATTTGGCTTCTCCAGCAGTATTTGTGGCTGCTGCTACCTTGTTAACCATTGCAGCCCAAACATAGGCTGCAAGTCTATCAGCTCATCATGCACCCAGGAAATCTTTAACACCTGAGCTATTGTCACTTTCCTGACTGTGAAATTTTGAGGTCCTGTTGCTGATAATATCAACCACCTGTGATTAGTGAGTGCTTCAAAGAGCTTAATTAAATCACCAGTGTTTTTCCCCAAACTATACTTTATTCATAAAATGTAAAGGTATACAAACAGGTCATAACATTTTCTTCACTCAGTATATGAAGCATATCAATATATTCCCTTACAATATTTGCAATATATCAATATGTCACCAATTTTGTATTCCCAGACATAAAAAGTGATAAGTTTGAGAAGTTATCACACAGGAACAGTCTTTAGTGTTCATCAACAGGAGCACCCTGTACTGTGGCCTATTCCCAATGGGCTTTTGCAGTTGCAGCATCAAACTTTTGGTGCATTTCTCAGCACATCCTGCAGTTCAGAATAAGATAAGGTATTTATTTATTAGTCACATGTACTTCGAAACACAGAGTGAAATGCGTCTTTTGGCGTTACGAGAATGTTCATTTAGTTGTGGACACCCCTTTGCACAGAAAGATGAACAAATTTCTGGCAGACCAAAGTGCTTAATTGATGATCAAAGTCAATGTTTTTCTCAGTTTGCATTCCTGGAAACAGCCAATAGGGCAGTAAGTCCTATGATATGCAGTTGCTTAGGATGAACCTTGACAAAGATCATTGTATCCCTTACTAAACTTTCTTGGCAAACACACAGTCCCCAAACCACGTCAAGGGCAGCGTTCAGTGGGATTGAGACTCAGGCTGTGCAGCAATTAATTGACAACCTGGATCAAGCTGGTAAAAAGAGAGATTCCAGACTGAACTCACTTGAAAAAGATTTGATTACGACCACACAAAAGCTGGAACAGCAAAAACAGAGGATTATTGATTTAGAAAGTCGCAGTAGGAGACGGAATGTAAGAATCATCGAATTTCCTGAAAATGCTGAAACTGGCAACCCCATTGAATTCTTTTCTAAACTTCTGGTCAATGTGTTTGGCTCTGAAGTGTTTTCTGCTCAGCGTATTCTGGATCGTGCTCATTGAGCAATAAGACAAAAGCCTTCGCCAGAGCAAAAGCCACGGCCAGTAATATTGAGATTGCACTACGTAAGTATGAAAGAACATTTGATACGAATTGCTCATCGTCGTGGAATGATTCAATACAAACAGTGGAAGTTTCGTTTGGTTGAAGATTATACCCCAGAAGTTATGAAAGAGAGACTGAGTTACAAACCAGTTATGTCACGTCTCTATCAAAGCAATTACCATCCAGCATTATTATTTCCAGCACAACTGAAATTACATTACCCGATAAATCTCGTAAATGGTTTAACTCCGTCAAGGATGCCGAAGATTTTCTCACAGACTAGCCTTCAATTTTAGAGGGTTAAGAAATGCGTTTTTCTTTGATTTAATAGTTATTTGATCTATTAAGTAATAATTAACTTTCAGATTTGACTCTTCCTAATTTTGGAGATATTTTTCTCTCTTCTGTTAACGTTCTCCTGCTTGGTTCTGGAACATGGACACCTATCATACTTAATGATTCTTCTTTTCCTTTTTCTATTATCTCTTTTAGTTTAATAATTTTTTAATGCTCTGTTTTAATAATAATCAAGAACTTGACAAAATGATTGATCGTTTTTTTTCTTTGAAAAATTATAAAACTGTATTTTTTAAATGTTGACCGTTAATATCCTTTGCTTTTGTTTAAATTTTCTAACAAGTTTGCTTATAGTTCGATAAATTTGTTTTGGGTTTTTTCGATACTTTGTTTTGACTACAAAAGGTGATTTACATTCTTTTCAGTTTTGGAGCTTTGCCACCAATGGAGTTGGGGATATTCAAATTAGTAGATAGCATTCTGGCTGCCTATTGGCCAAATTTTGGGCTTTTGTGGGTGGGGGGGTGGGGTTGCTTTTAGGTTAGTTATTTTCCTCTGGAATGATGAACTACAAATATGTCTGAATTCTCATCATATCCAGCTCCTCTTTAAACTCTTTTTCCTCTTCCTGTTAATGAGCCTCCTGTACAGTAAGGTTAACCCTTTACATACCATATGTTTTTAGTCTATTAAAATGGATAAGATGATTAATTTTATTTCCTGGAATACGAACAGTTTAAATAATCCAATTAAGCGCAATAAGGTCTTTAAAGTTTTTCATACACTGAATGCTCAGATTATTTTTGTCCAGGAGACTCGTGTGAGGAGAGAGGATAATCAACGCTCTTTTAGATTTTGGAGTGGTCAACGGTTCCATTCTAATTCACAAGCAAAGGTGAAAGGAGTCTCTATTTTTATAGACTCCTCAGTTTCATTTGTTCATCATGAGATAATTTCAGACCCGAATGGTACATTTTTATTAATTACTGGCTTACTTCATAATAAAATAGTTGTTATGGTTAATGTCTATGCACCTAATGTTGATCATCCTGAATTTTTTAAACATTTATTTGCATCTTTTCCTAATTTAAACGAATATACTTTGTTTATGGGTGGAGATTTCAACTGTTGTTTAAACCCTCCAATGGATAGATCTGTGTCGAATCCTGCACTTCCAAACAAATCCGCTGTCTTTATTGATTCCTTTTTAGTCGATTCCGGAATTTTAGATGTTTGGAGATTTCTACACCCATATGATAAAGAATTTTCATCTTTTTCTCATGTTTATCATAATTACTCAAGGATTGATTATTTTTTTACCGATGCTAGATTAGCTCCATTTATTATTGACTGTAAATATGATGCAATTGCCATTTCTGATCATGCGCCATTGAAATTATTAATTAAATTAGCAGATGTACCCTCTGGTGTCAGACGATGGCGATTCAATCCTTCTCTATTGCAAGATTTAGACTTTCTTCAATTTATTAGGGAACAGATTTCATTTTTCTTTTTAACTAACTTTACAGAAGAAATCTCCAGTGGGATAATATGGGATACTTTTAAAGCATATATCCGCGGTCAAATTATTTCATATTCTGCTGGATTGAAAAAACAAGCTAATAATGAAATACGTATATTGGCTGATAAGATTAAAGAAATCGATAAAAAATATTCTGATGCTCCTAATTTGGAGCTTTATAAAAAGAGAACAGAACTTCAATTACAACATAGTTTACTATTAACATCTCCAATCGAAAATCAATTACTTAAAACCAGAAGTCAGTTTTATATACATGGTGACAAATCTGGTAGATTGCTTGCCAATCAATTGAAAGCTACTTCAACTAAATGTCAGATTATTAAAATTCGTAAGCCAGATGGTAACTATACAGTGGACCATGAACAAATTAATAAATCTTTTCAAGAATTTTATACTACTTTATACCAATCAAATTCCCTGAGGATTCTACATTAATGTATGAATTTTTAAGGGACCTGAAGACTCCGAAATTATCATGTAATGAACGTTCAATATTAGATGTACCCATTTCAGAGGAAGAAATAAAGAAGGCAATTTTTTTAATGAATTCGGGTAAAACACACGGTCCTGATTGGTATACAGTTGAATTTTTAAAATCTTTTTCTGATCTTCTTTCTCCCTGGTTAGGAAAAATTTTTAAAGATGCCCTATCAGTGGGTAAACTACCACAATCCTTTTATGAAGCTACTATCTCTTTAATTCTTAAAAAGGATAAAGATCCCACTAAATGTGCATCTTATAGACCTATTTCTTTATTAAATGTGGATTCCAAATTATCTTCCAAAATATTGGCTTCTAGATTGGAAAAGGTTCTTCCACAAATTATCTCTGATGACCAGACAGGATTTATCCAGAATCGTTATTTGCATTTTAACATTAGGAGGTTAATGAATATTATATATACCCCCTCATCTAAAATTCCAGAATGTGTTATTTCATTAGATGCTGAAAAGGCGTTTGATAGAGTCGAATGGGAATATTTACTTAATACACTTGAGAAATTTAATTTTAGTCCCAATTTTATATCTGCGATCAAATTGATTTATCATACACCTATGGCTTCAATACTTAATAATAATCAGAGACCCCCTCTGTTCAGGCTTTTTCGAGGTACTAGACAGGGTTGCCCTCTAAGTCCTTTATTATTTGATATTGCTTTGGAACCCTTGGCAATTGCCCTTTGGGATTCTTTTAATATATTTGGTATCACTCATGGACAGGGGATTCATAAGGTATCTCTATATGCAGATGACTTGTTACTTTATATTTCTAACCCAGAGGAATCCATCCCTGCAGTATTATCACTGTTTGCTCAGTTTAGTGTTTTTTCTGGTTATAGATTAAATCTTAATAAGAGTGAACTCTTTCCATTAAATATGCAAACCCCAATTTATAGGCAATTACCATTTAGATTAGTAACAGACCATTTTACATATTTGGGTGTTAAAATTACCAAGAAGCATAAGGACCTGTTTAAATTTAATTTGTTACCTTTAATGGATCACGTTAAACAATTATTTACGAAATGGTCCCCATTATCCCTATCATTGATAGGCCGAATTAATGTGGTTAAGATGAATATTTTACCAAAATTTCTATATTTCAGACGATTCCAACTTTCATCCCGAAAGCTTTTTTTGATATTATTGATTCTAAAATTCTTTCATATATATGGCAGAATAAAAACCCAAGGTTAAGTAAGAAATATTTACAAAAATTAAAAAAGGATGGTGGCATGGCTTTGCCTAACCTTAGATTATATTACTGGGCAATTAATATCAGATATTTAATTTTTTGGGCACAAGATTTAGATGTAATTCAATGTTTCAATAGTTTCTATTTTAGGAACCTCACTCCTTTTTGCACTTACTAAATTGAGTAAACATATGACTAACCCAATAGTTAAACATACAATACGAATATGGTTTCAATTCTGTAAATTCTTTGGATTGAATAAATTTAACTTATCAAGCCCCATTCAATCTAATTTTTTCTTTCAACCATCCAGAATCGATTTAGCTTTTTCTTTATGGAAAATGAAGGGAATAATATGTTTTCGTGATCTATTCATTGATAACTGTTTTTTATCTTTTGAACAGTTGTCTAATAAATACAATTTGCCTAAATCACACTTTTATCGATACTTACAGATTAGAAATTTTAAAAAATTTACTACACCTTCTTTTCCGACTCCATATAAAATTGAAGTTACGGAAAAAATTTTAGGCCTTAATCCCTATCAGAAGGGCTTGATAGCAATAACTTATGATCTAATTATGAAAATACGTCCAGAGACACTTGATAAAATTAAGAATGAATGGGAAAGAGAACTCCAGATACTTTTACCCACAGAGACATGGAAGAAAATTCTTCAATTAGTTGATACATCTTCAATGTGTGCCAGACACTCTTTGATACAACTTAAGGTGGTTCACATGACCCATATATCAAATGATGAATGACAAATTAGCCCATTTTTATCACCATATAAATCCTATATGTGATAGATGTAAATCGAATGTGGCTTCCCTGACACATATGTTTTGGTCCTGTCCTCTTTTGGAAAAATATTGGAAGGACATTTTTGACATTATTTCAACTGTACTGAATATTGATTTACAACCTCATCCTATTACTGCAATTTTTGGGTTACCAGTGATGGAGTCTGGCCACCTATCTGCTGCTGCTTGTCGTATGATCACCTTCGTTACATTAATGTCCAAGCGATCCATTTTGTTTAAATGGAAGGATCCAATACCCCCCACCACTTTTCAATGGTTTTCTCAAACTACATCATGTTTAAACTTAGAAAAAATTAGGAGTGGCACTGTTGATTCTTCGCTTGAATTTGAGGAAGTTTGGAGTCCATTTATTCAATATTTTCATATGATATAGATCTCTTTTCAATAATCTTTGAATTTAGAGGAGCGGAGTTGACGACATAATAATGCTCTTTGTTCATCGAGAAATATTAGTCCAGTTTTTTTTTTGAAATTTTTTTAGTTTGTTTCGTTTTATTACTTACAATTTTTTTTTGATTTGGGTTTTTTTTTACATAATAAATCTTTTTCTTTCTCCTTTTGATTTTTTTTTGTAATGTATTCATTTACCAAGAAACCGTGGGGCCTAGAATATATTTTTTATTCTTTATGACTATATATGTCATGATTGTCCTCCCGATCTCTTTGTATTACGTGTATAATTACCGATGTTATATGTATTAATCTGTATTAATTTGAAAATTAATAAAAAGATTGAAAAAGAAAAAGAAAGATAAAAGAAGAGACTCAGGCTGTGAATGTACATTTCTCACCACCAGTCAAGCAAAGTCTTGGCACTCATTTGAGACTTCTGGTAATGAGACGTTTTGCCAAATGACTTCAACAGACTGCTCAGAAATCATTTGACAGGATCCACCATCTTCTTCTCCCACAGGCCTCCAATACTCTTGTTTGGACTTGATATATGTTGGTTGTAACCAACAGTGGATCAGGCAGCATCAGTGGAGGGAAATGGACAATCGACATTTCCAGTTCAGATGAAGGGTCTTGGCCCTGAGCATCGACTGTCCATTTCCCTCCACAGGTACTATCTGACCCACTGAGCTCTTCCAGCCATTTGTTTGTTACTCCAGGTTCCAGCATCTGCAGTCTCTCGTGTCTTTATATGTTGGTTGTTTTGACCATTCTTGCCAGTGTATTGGGAAGTAGTCTGTGAATCATTGCAGAGCTGGTAATTACTGACTATAATAAACACCATGAGCTTCCAGTCACGTGTTAACTCCTTACTACAGCCTAACAACAACTAACATGTGGGCTGACATCACACATATGATGACATCATTGTGTCACACAGACATGACTTATTTATAACTTTACATAAATTATACCACAGCATGGTTCCTGCTGGCTGCCTAAAACATGTGGAGACACAAGAAACTGCAGATGCTGGAACTTCAAGCAAAAAAGAAACTGCTGGATGAATTCAGTGGGTCAGGCAGCGTCTGTGGAGGCAGAGGGATGGTCGACGTTTCAGGTCAAGACCCTGCATCAGGTCTCAGTGCTAGTCTCCTGTATATGTAAATGAAGAGCCTGATATCTTTTTTCTCTCCCAAAAATTACTGTTTGATTTGTGATTCAAGAATGCCAGTCTCACTTAGGATCCTTCAGAAGCCCCTCAGTAGTAACCACGTGGGAGATTTTTTAAAAATTGTGAACTCAGAATGAGAATGAGACCTCCAACCTGCCTGGGAAGCCCATTATCCTCAACATAGCATTTAGCTGAGACAGCCACCGGGATTCAGACTCACGAGAAGGCCAGCTTACTGAGAAGGCAGAACGGATAGTGCCAACTCTTTCATTTAATTATCACAGGCCCAATTTTGGCCTAGACTTGGTACATTGATGAAGTAATAAGCTGCAAGAAAGGATTGTAGGACACATGCTGAGAGAATACTGTGCTTCATAATTCTGCATAGATCGATACACTCACTCCTGCCATCAAGGATGAGTGGCGATGAAGTGGAAAATAAAGATGCCTGGAAATGAGTTACTGTTGTTGTCAGAGAATGTATGGTAGATAAAAGAACCTACAGGGAAAAATCAACTAGATATGTAATAAATTAATTTAAAATCTGAAATCATGTGTCATCTAGATAGATAGATATATAGATCAAAATTTAGTTTGTATTACATTTCTTCATCCTCAAAAAGATTGAATGCTGCTGTAAAAGAACATTCAGCAGGCCAAAAGGCTGTTCTTGCACCACAGACATCACCTTTGCAGAAGACAACATGCAATGATGCCTTATCAGGACCCTTTTCCCCAATAAGGCAAATTAAATTTATTCTGGTCTTTGAGGTTTGCAATATTGCAAGCCAAATGATATAGAAGTATGGGGTCAAAATTTGCTGTGTAATGTTGTGTCAATGGGAGATTGGATTATTAGGGAGTGTGCATTTAAAATGGATAATTTGAAATGTTTTGATCAAACATCTGACCTGGTGCAGTTTAATCAATTGGAAATTTTCAGCCTTTGTTAATTTTTCACACTTGACCAGCTGATCTGCACAGAGCCAAGGGCCTTGGGTGCTTATTGTTTTCTGTAGAGTTTTATCTCTCCTATTAAGGCATGGGTCAGAGGTTGTGTACGGGAGCTCACATTATTAGTTTATTTGTTCAGATTCTGCATCTCGTTAATTGGTGGTTGGAATTCAGGTCTTTTGTTCTCACAGAATGTTCAAGCCACGTGGAAAATTGAAGCAGACACCAAACCTCACCAGCCATGTCACTCCCTTTTGTTTGTGATTGGTCTTGTCCTTCAAATTAAGTGTCATGTTCTCTTTTTCTTGCTTAAACTGCATGTTTTTGTTTCATCTTGGACTGTGTCACATCGGAATTGAACCTTTTTAAAACATCACAATTCTTTGACTAAAGTACAGAACACAATGAGGTGAATAGTTGGGCTTCCTGCACAACCTTCAGTCATTTTCACTTGGAGGAGAAGGTAATTGTCTGGTAACATTTCAGAGCTGTTTCAGGCCCATGTAGTTCTTGCACAGTTTATTGTAACTAAAAGAAAAGCCTGTGGCGACTCACCGTCTAGTCGGGCGAACCGGCTCGGCAGTTGGGTTGCGCGGCGTCGGAGCGACGAGGCCCAAGATGGCGGCGGGCCTCGTCTTTCCGAGCGACGGGGAGAACCCGTGCGCGGGAAAGTCCTGATGACGTAGGACTTACGTCATTACCGGTTGTTTTGGGCGGGAACATTCTCCCTTAAAGGGCCCGCGCAAGGCGGGAAAATAAACCAGTTCTGTTTGGCAATCCTCCGAGTAGAGTCTTGTTTTATTCCGCGGTAGCAACCGCTACATTGGTGACCCCGACAGTCCAAACGGCTTTTGGACCCGCGAAATGAATGACAGTGCAGCAGCCAACGCAGTGACCCTCAAGCTGCCTACCTTTTGGACACTTCGGCCCAGCGTCTGGTTTGACCAGGCCAAAGCGCAATTCCACCTTCGGCAGATCACCTCCGACTCCACGAAGTACTACCATGTGGTTAGCTCTCTGGACCAGGAGACAGCCGCCCAAGTTGGAGACTTCATCCAGTCGCCTCCCCAGGCTTTCAAAGACCTTTTGATTCGGACCTTCGGCCTCTCCCGTCGTGAGCGCGCTACACGCCTGCTTCATCTGGACGACCTGGGGGACAAATCCCCATCCGCCCTAATGAATGAGATGCTGGCATTGGCCGAGGGACACAAGCCATGCCTGATGCTCGAACAGGCCTTCCTCGAACAGCTCCCCGATGACATCCGCTTGTTGTTAGCTGAGGCCGACTTCAGCAACCCCTGTGAGGTGGCTGCCCGGGCAGATGTCCTGTGGAGGGCCAAGCGCGAGAGCGGCTCGTCCGTCAGTCAAATCACCAGGCCGCGAGCCCAACGCCCGCCTCGCCCGGCCCCAGCAACCGAGCAACCATGCCCCAGGAACACAGACGACGACACGGGTGACCAGCTGTGCTTCTACCATCAGAGGTTGGGTGCGGAGGCCCGTCGATGCCTCCCACCCTGCAAGTTTCAGGGAAACGCCAGGGCCAGCCGCCGCTAATGGCTACGGCGGCTGGCCGCCGACAGAGCCTCCTATTCATTCAGGACAAGAAATCTGGACGGCGTTTCCTCGTTGATACTGGAGCGGAGGTCAGTATTTTGCCCCTGACAGGCCGCGACACTCGTGACAGGCCACCAGGTCCTCTACTCAATGCCGCCAACGGTACAACGATACGGTCTTTCGGCACCCGTACGCTTCAATTACACTTTGGCGGCAGCCGTTTTACCTGGACCTTTACCCTTGCCACCGTCGCCCGACCACTCCTAGGAGCCGATTTCCTTTGGGCCCACAACCTGTTAGTCGACCTGCGAAGGAAGCAGTTAGTCCACTCTAGCACTCTCCGGACCTATCCCCTGGGAGAAATCAGCCCACCAGCCCCGCGCCTGGACTCCATTTCCCTTTCTGGCGACGATTTCGCCAAGGTCCTAGCCAAATTCCCATCGATTTTGGCACCTTCGTTTACAAACCCTAGGCCCACACACGGGGTACGACACCACATCATTACCACAGGGCCACCCCTTCATGCCCGAGCACGACGATTACCTCCAGACAAGCTCCACCTGGCAAAGGAAGAGTTCCGTCACATCGAGGAGCTGGGGATTGTTCGCAGGTCAGACAGCCCCTGGGCCTCCCCCCTGCACATGGTCCCCAAAGCCACCGGATGGTGGAGGCTCTGCGGCGACTACCGCAGGCTGAATGACGCCACCATCCTGGACCGCTATCCCATCCCTCACATCCAGGACTTCGCAGCGAACTTACACGGGGCCCGCATCTTTTCCAAAGTGGACCTCATTAGGGGATACCACCAAATCCCGGTCCATCCGGATGACGTCCCCAAAACTGTGATTATCACCCCATTCGGCCTGTTCAAATTCCTTCGGATGCCGTTTGGCCTTAGGAACGCCGCGCAGACCTTCCAGCGGCTGATGGATGCGGGTGGGCCGAGACCTGGACTTCGTGTTCATTTACTTGGATGACATACTGATCGCCAGCCGTAACCGCCAGGAACACCTTTCCCACCTCCGCCAGCTGTATTCCCGCCTCCGCGATTTCGGCCTCACGATCAACCCGTCCAAGTGCCAATTCGGACTTGACTCTATCGATTTCCTCGGCCACAAAATCACCAGCGACGGGGCAACACCCCTACCCGCCAAGGTGGATGCTATCCGCCATTTTGCCCGCCCCGACACAGTCAAAGGCCTACAGGAATTCCTTGGGATGGTCAACTTTTACCATCGTTTCATCCCTGCAGCAGCCCGTATCATGCGCCCTCTGTTCTCGCTGCTGGCTGGTAAGGGCAAGGACATCACCTGGACTGACAAGGCTGTGGCTGCTTTCGTTAAGGCCAAAGACGCCCTGGTAGACACCACGATGCTGGTACACCCCAGGACTGACGTCCCGACTGCCCTCATGGTAGACGCGTCCAACACCGCGGTGGGTGGGGCACTGGAACAGCTACTCGAAGGCCGCTGGCAACCCTTGGCATTTTTCAGCAAGCACCTTAGACCGCCCGAACTGAAGTACAGCGCTTTTGATCGGGAACTTCTAGCGCTGTATCTGGCGGTCCGGCATTTCCGATACTTTCTAGAAGGCAGGCCTTTCACCGCTTTCACCGATCATAAGCCTCTGTCCTTTCCCTTCTCCAAAGTCTCCGATCCCTGGTCAGCTCGTCAGCAGAGACATTTATCCTACATTTCCGAGTTCACAACTGACATCCAACATGTCTCCGGAAAGGATAATGTCGTTGCTGATGCACTTTCCAGACCAACCATCCACAACCTATCCTTGGGTGTCGACTACACGGCCCTGGCTGACGCACAGCAAGCCGACGACGAAATGCCCAGCTACAGAACCGCAGTCTCAGGTCTGCAGCTCCGAGATTTCTTGGTTGGTCCAGGTCAGCGGACCCTACTTTGCGACGTTGTGACTGGTCAGCCCCGCCCTATAGTCCCTGCAGCCTGGCGGAGACACGTTTTTGACTCGGTACATGGGTTGGCGCACCCTTCCATCAGATCTACTGTCCGACTGGTCGCCAGCAAGTTTGTCTGGCATGGCCTGCGCAAACAGGTCAGTGAGTGGGCCAGGACTTGTCCGCACTGCCAGACGTCAAAAATCCAGCGACACACCAAGGTCCCACCACAGCAGTTCGAGCCTACCCATAGGAGGTTCGACCACATACACGTCGACCTCGTGGGCCCTCTGCCGGTTTCAAGAGGACCCCGGTACCTCCTTACCATCGTGGACCGGTTCACGAGGTGGCCTGAGGCAACCCCCCTGACTGACATCACCACTGATTCCTGCGCCCGGGCGCTGCTCACAACTTGGGTCTCACGTTTTGGTGTTCCGGCCCACATCACTTCAGACAGAGGCACCCAATTCACTTCCAGTCTCTGGGCTGCATTAGCGAACCTGCTAGGGACGCAGCTGCACACCACCACGGCCTACCTTCCTCAATCAAACGGGTTGGTGGAACATTTTCACCGCCATCTGAAATCGGCCTTGATGGCCTGCCTGAACGGTCCTAACTGGGTTGACGAGCTGCCTTGGGTCCTGCTCGGCATACGCACTGCCCCCAAAGAAGACCTCCGCACTTCGTCAGCTGAGCTTGTATACAGGGCGCCACTAGTTGTCCCCGGGGATTTCATACCTGCCCTTCGGGACCAAGGGGAACAACCCCAAGCAGTCCTACAAAGACTGCACGAGAAGCTTGGCGACTTGGCCCCGATTCCCACCTCACGGCACGGTCAAGCCCCATCCTGCCAGCCCAAGGAACTACGGGACTGTAAGTTTGTTTTCGTTCGCAGGGGCACACCTCGGGCGCCATTGCAACAACCATATGAGGGACCGTTCCGGGTCATACGCAATAACGGATCCACTTTTATTTTGGACATTGGAGGCAGGGAATAGGTTTTCACGGTGGACCGCCTCAAACTGGCCCATTTGGATCTGCAACAGCCTGTCGAGGTTGCCACGCCATGACGCAGAGGCCGCCCCCCCTAAGTGGCAGCTGGCACAGCCCACGGACCTTGGGGACTGTATCGCCGGTTCTGGGTGGGGTTGTGTGGCGACTCACCGTCTAGTCGGGCGAACCGGCTCGGCAGTCGGGTCGCGCGGCGTCGGAGCGACGAGGCCCAAGATGGCGGCGGGCCTCGTCTTTCCGAGCGACGGGGAGAACCCGCACGCGGGAAAGTCCTGATGACGTAGGACTTATGTCATTACCGGTTGTTTTGGGCGGGAACATTCTCCCTTAAAGGGCCCGCGCAAGGCGGGAAAATAAACCAGTTCTGTTTGGCAATCCTCCAAGTAGAGTCTTGTTTTATTCTGCAGTAGCAACCGCTACAAGCCTATAATTTTCCTCTAAATTGCATTTCAGAAGTTTCTTCATGGAACCTTATGATCCTCCACCTTTTGCAAGCAGCATGAAGGGACATATTAGATGGCAAGACAAGAGATCCCTTTCATATTATTTAAACAAAAAATGCACAGAATTAGCCTTCTGCAATAAGTACCTTCTAACAGCAGCTTTCATCAGAAATTATAAAGGATCGTGATCTTTCAGTATTTTCATTGACCGTGTTGCTTTATTAGCTTCTTTGGCTAGATTGCACTAGATTCACTCTTTTAAGTAGTCTTGAGAATGTAGGTCACTAAATAAAAACCAAACTACTCCTAAAGTACGTTACCAGCATGGAGAAAAAATACCGGTAATCACAGAGTTAGCTTTACCTTTAAATTAATGGTGTACATCTAAGTGTAAACTTCTGTTAATACCCGTTTTAATATAATAATGGTGACTGATCATTGCAATCAAAAAAGACTGTTATGTGAGTTACATAACTTGCTGAGGCGCTCAGTTTATACGTGGTGATATGTTGTGACGTTGGTTTCATAGGGTCAGTGATTCTGTGAGCACTTTAAAGAATGGGTGAACGCAACAAGGAAAAACCACAGAGAAAAAATGCTTGAAATACTAAGGCATGTATTCATGAACATAAGAAGAACAAGTAGGAACTGAGCCAAGTGTTACAGCAAGCCTGTCTGAACAGTTCTGCCACAATACATCCACATTTCAGTGAAGTATTAAAAGAAATTGCATAATTCTTCAATCTCATTTTTTCAATTCACAACCTTTAATTCTTGAATTTTGATATCAGCAAGTATTAAAGGCATTAGCGCAGGTCTCAAATCAGGGTAATTACTGGATATAAGAAAGTAACCTGTTGATATTTTATTTATTATTGTGATATGTAGCATATTAACTAAGTTATTATTTAGCAACATTACCACCACATAACTCTTTGCCAGTATTAGTCATTTTGGTACCTGTAGGGACCTAGTGGCTTTGCCATTTGTGATGTTCTAATAAGACACTGTTTTGAAATTTGTCTCAATATAGTCACATCAGTGTGTTGTTCTCCTGGCATTGACTTCATTAGGCACTGACTTCAAGTTTAGTGTAATGGGCCAGGGATAATTTTTTAGCAAATAAATTGAAATACATACCTCTTTATATTGCTTACAATTCTCCATTAAATTGAAAGGATAATTTCAACAGTTGCAGAATTTTGAATTAATGAATATTTATTCTGGTTAATAGTCTGCTAGAGTAGTTGTATAGCTGTAATTATTTAACTTCTTCTGTTAAAAATGCTTGAATTATTACCTAACCACTACAACAAAGAAGTTTCTGCTGGTACTTTTTTCAGTGCTAACAGCCACAGCTGTAATTTTATTAATTCTAATTCCAGAAGAAATATAAAAGTATTATACTGTGTATTAGAACTCATTGTTCGCTCATGACCATGCAAACTGGCTGGAAAAACATCCCTTCCTTAAAACAAATGCATATCATTTTAACTTCAATTCTTATGATTATATTCAAAATAAATGTGGAGGAATTACAAAAGAAAAAGATTTAGGCTGAGAAGTGGCAAGTAACATTTGCACTATTTAGGTGCAAACAATGACTACCTCCAGCTAAAGAGTCCAAGCACCGCTCCTTGATATTCAGCAGCATTCCCATCACTAATTAGCCACCCCATCACCATTTCAGGGTCCTTCATCTGCAATGCACAAGCTTGCAGTGTGATTCACTACTTGCCTGGCTTAGTGCCCCGATAACCACACTTAGAAAACTCAATACTCTCCAGGATAAAGGAGGTACCTGACTGCCACCCCATCCACAACCTCCACCGAAGGTGAACTCGGCATGTGAAGACCCCACCACATGGTACTTCCTTCCTTCAGGTTAACACGTTTGTTTCTCTCACCTGTATATTGCAGAATGGAAGCAATGAACTTGATGGAGGTCAAATATCAATGGTGTATCTGACTTCTTACTCTGCCACTGGATTCACCACTGAGTTCTGGGATGGTTCTGGTCTATACTGAACTGAGGGGTTGGATATATGTTGAAGCTGGCTACTCAACTTTATGTCAGCCATGGTTTGTGTATCAAGTGTGGCCCCATTCAAATTAATGGGATCAATGATCTCTGTTAAAAGTGTAACTGTAGAATAAGTTTATTTTGTTGCTTTTTCATTATTTTATTTTATATTTGTCTTTAACTAACTTACAGCAGTTCAATGTTTTTTTTTCCACTGCACTTATTGTTTCTACTTTGGATGGGAATCTTGAATATCCATCACCACCGCTGTCTGAACTGAAGGACACAGCTGATAGATCAGGCCTGAGGCAGATGGTGAAAGAACCAACATGAGAGAAAAAAACGAGACTTTGTTCTCTCTAATCTGTCTGATGTTGAGGCATCCACTTGTAGTAGGTTTGTTACATGTGGCCACCATACAGTTCTTGTGGCGATGAAGTCTACCTTCACAATAAGGACACCCTCCACTGTGTTGTGTGGTATTACCATCATGTTAGATGGTAGTCCATTTGTGATTGGAGCACAACATAATGGTATCTATGCTTTCCCAATCTTTTGGTGGAGAATGTAATAGCTTGGCCATGATTCAAACACATCCAGTAAAGAAGTTTACAAAAGCAAAAACAGAGATGCTGTTAAAAGTATATAAGAAATAATTAGAAAGGCAAATAATGCACAAAACTGGAGGACTGTTAATTATAGCTAATATACTGAAAGGAAACTAGAAGAAGGACTTTAGTCAACAACTTAATATCAATGATAGAAAAGATAATGGAATTTCTGCCGACAGTTATAATAAAAAGAATAGTTAAGGGTAAAGTATCAGACTTAATAGGTTTGGATTTCTCAAAACAAAACTTTAGACATGATTAATGTCAGAACTGTGGGGTCAAGCGACACATTGTAGAATGGATAGCAAGCTCACTGCAAAATACTTAGAAAGCAGGAGTTAAAGACAGTTATTTATTGTATCAATCCTGTCTCAATTGGTAGATCATCCACCTCTGACTTAGAAGGTTGTGAGTTCAAGTCCCATTCCAAGCACCTGAGCACATTCCAATGCAGTACAGTGGAAGTGATAACCAAACAAAGATGCAATTTTTCAGACATGTCTTTAAACCATGGTCCTTTCTACAATCCCTGATGGATGGAAAGCATGATTTTGAAGATTATTAGTCAGGGTATTGAGTTCAAGAGCCACGAGGTAATGTTGCAGCTGTATAGAACTCTGGTTAGACCACACTTGGAGTATTGTGTTCAGTTCTGGTTGCCTCATTACAGGAAGGATGTGGAAGCTTTAGAGACTGTGCAGAGGAGATTTACCAGGATGCTGCCTGGATTGGAGAGCATGTCCTATGACGATAGGTTGAGTGAGCTGGAGCTTTTCCATTTGGAGAGAAGGAGGATGAGAGGTGACTTGATAGAGGTCTACAAGATGATAAGAGGCATAGATCGAGCGGACAGTCAGAAACTTTTTCCCAAGGTGAAAATGGCTAACACGAGGGGGCATAATTTTAAGGTGATTGGAGGAAGATATAAGGAGGATGTCAGATGTAAGTTTTTTACACAAAAAGTGGTGGGTGTATGGAACGCCCTGCCGGCAGAGGTTATGGGGGCAGATACATTAGGGACATTTAAGAGACTCTTAGTAGCCACATGAATGATAGAAAAATGGAGGGCAATGTGGAAGGGAAAGGTTAAATAGATATTAGAGCAGGATAAAATGTTAGCACACCATCATGGGCTGAAGGCCTGTACTGTGCTGTAATGTTCTATGATCTCTGTTCTAAGAGCAGAGGAATTATCCCTTATCAATCAACACTTAGAAAGACCCACATTATCTCATCATTATTATATTATAGTATACAAACAAACTACCACATTGCTTGCAACATAACAGTGACTAGGCATCATAAATGTAACCAGTTCATTCAGAAGTTTAACAGGATCTGGTGGATTTTACAGATGCTGCTAAACCAAGGGCAATTGAAACTCTTGACACCCTGATTTTGTCTTATGAGTGGAAGCTGTGGTGGGAGTATTATTTAATTAAACAAAAAAAGGAAACCACAGGATCTCCAGAATACACCCGGGAGACAATTTCTGAAGTGATGCACTTTGGCGCATGTCCTCCTCAAATTGTATTTTTTACTGAGGATTACAGAAATTTGCATCTGAGAATATGAATGCTGCAGGAGGGGGTATTTAAGTCAGGGATACTCTGTTAAGAGATCTAAGGATTTCATTATGATGTCAAGACAACTAAATATGTTCAAGAATAAAACAAACAGAACTTAAGTCACATGAATATTGAAGAGACAAGGAAGACAGGATTATTTGAAATGTATTTACCTAAATATTGTACTTTTTGCAACATATATAATTTAAATAGCTTGTACCAGTTTAAATATTGGCTTTTTCTTTCAATTAGATCTTTTTTTAACATCGCTGCGTAGCAAAACCTCATTTGGAAGAGTTAATCTGATCACATTAGTTGCATATTAAGCAAGTTCTAAGAAGTTCCTAAATCTTTTGAATGCTTTGAAAATATCCTTCAATATCTGTTATGCCAATAAACTTTGGTGTCTGTGCATAAACTCAACACAAATTACTGGACAGTTGTGAAAATAAAGAAAGTGAACTCCACCCTGTCTTGCATATTTTCAGCTGGGTTCCTAATGCTTTGAAGTACAAACACAACTTTGTCTGCTGAGAACAGCTGCATGACTTTTATCCTTTTTTCATGCAGTTGGTTATAAGACTGAGAAGTTCCATTATTATTTTCCGTATTTTGCTTCCCGTAATTTGTCTTCTCCTTTCCCTATCAAATCCCTTCTTGCACCACCTCAGTAGAGATTTGTGGACTCCTTCATGAACCAATGCTGCCTCTTGTTTCAGCAGAAAGCAGAGTTTCAGTGTCAGCCTTTGCACCAAGTAAACCCAATGGTCTAGCCCAAATTCAATAAAATTAAGTAAATCACGCTTCCAATGGCAGGAAAGAATGTTTACCAGTTCAATTTTTCAAATAGCTGTGTCTATGACACTGGAGCAAAATGTGGACAGAAAAAAATTCAGTAAGCTTCAGAAATACAAAATGGTCAAATCCTTCTGCCTGCATTTTATACCCTGGGTATGCCCTGAATACCCTGGTAGACAAATGCCGCATCAAAAGCTCTGGTTTGCACAATGGCGTATAAGAACTTTGGCTGCTGCTGAACATGTTTATACAATGAGTACAACACACTGAGCTTGTGTTTCTCTTGTCCAACTCGGTGTTGCACAAACTCTGCACTAAATTTGTATTTTGTATATACGGTTTTTTTGCATTATTTGTACTTGCACTATTTTTAAAATTTTTTTGTTTGTGTTTATTGTATGTCTTCTGTTCTATGTTTGTCCTCTGTTGTGTGAGTCTGGGGGAAACGACATTTCGTTCTGCCATGTGTTTTTATAGCATGGATGAATGACAATCAAGTAACTTGAACTTGAACTTATAGACAGGCTGCAGATTGTTTACAACTGTGCTTGCACGTATATCATCTCTAAGACCATGGAATGCAGACTAAAAAATACTTAATTGATACCTGGTCCAAATTCCTGAATTGTGTTATAAGATTATGTTTTCTTTTGCTCTCAATGCCTGACTTAGAAAGTAATACCATATAGGATAGGAATTTTAGAGGAAAAGGCTTTCTTTTGGGATTCTCATAATCTTTGCAGTACATTTTAGTATTTTTATAAAGTCAGATTTTGATGGTTATAAAATATATAATTTAAAATAATCTTTAGTGGACAATTTTGCAATACTTATGATAATAGACTATAAGTGTAATCTGCTCCCTGAAACAACGGATTGTAAATGAAGCAATTATAGGAAATGAAAGACAGCTTGTGAATATATTTCTAAATGAAATTTCATGGAATCGCGAGGAGCCACAAAGCATCTGAGTGCAAACTGCAGAATCCTGGGTAGATACCAGAAAATGTAAAATTCTTGATGGAAATTAGCTTACATGTAATCCAAATATAACAAGACTTAAATTTGTTAGTGTCTCCAGCAGGTGTGATTCCACCTGTAGTGCTGTAAAATGGAAAGGCCCTTCCTAAATTTGTCCTCAGGTCTCATTAGAATAGCTGAAGTCATGTTTTGAATGGTGATGGTTATGTCTGAGGAAATTGGGTCCAAGCCGATGTCAGCTCAATTGCTGTTCACCGGAGCCAAGAAGAACATCATGCTCCTTGCAAATCCCCAAAAACCCACATCCTGGAAGCTTTGGGTGCCTTTCCTAAGTGACCTCAGACAGCTTCATTAAGACGTACAGGCAAAGTGTATGCTCTTGTGATTATATATTAATATCAAAATCCAGGACAATTGTGAATGCATGTCAATTATTGAATTAGGCCATCGGCCAGCCATCACACTCATCTTAAAAGCATTCAGCCAATTTTGCAGCAGTTTGATTGCCTGTACAGACGAGGCTTAGGTCTCTGGTGTACTAAATTGGTTGTTGCTGCTCCAAGTTTTACAGCTGTAAGACAGATGCAGCTATGTTGAATTTATGCTCCAATATTTCACAGTTAAAGTGGGACAAGCTGTAAGAAGCATTGCTCAGCAGATCAGCAGGCACCTGAGTTACAGCTGCTGCACCTGCCATTATAACACTAATATTGTCTTCAAATCTATTGATGACCAAGGTAAATTCCTCAGCAAACTCCAAGTCAGCAAAGAGCTGGCTGAAATGCTGTGCATCTACAAAGCCTAAAAATTAACATTTGTTTTATTGGTGTTTGGATGGTCAATGCATTCACATGGGCAATGTTAAATTATATGAAAGAGGTTAACCTTAGTAATATTTTGCAAATAGTACATTTTTGACAGTGCTCAAATTGATTGTAATTAAATATTAAACAGTTGAGTATCTGTTAATAAGAAAAGATTTAGGATTAAAAAACTGCAGCATAGAAAAGTAAGGGGGCAAAAGTTGAACCAGATCCCATGAGGTGATCACCATCTCGTTGTTTTTATTGCTTTGCTTTTGTGACAATTTGATAAATGCACCTTATCTGTTGATCCTGTAGTTAATTACCTTCATATTTATTTTCAATCAACCTCCAGTTAGTTATCTTATTTCCATTGAAAATATCAATGATCATTACCATCAGTCCCTCCTCGAGCAATGTTTTGACAGGTGACATTGATACAAAGGGGACAGGAAACAGTTCTATTCGCCCTCTTCCATGTTTGTTTGACCACAAATGCACCAGAGCAGGCTGCAGGATATGATGGGCAATGCTAGTAGAAAGTTTGAATTAATGGAATCGGTTTTGAGTAGTAATCTTCAGCTATGATCAGTAAATGTGTTACGGTGAATGAATAAAAGAATCTATTGCACCATGGTTCTGGCAGATCCAAATCATGGCACATACATTCCCTGTATTTACCAGCTCAGTTTATTATATTTGTACCTCCATGGAACCTACACTCTTTGGAGTAATGTGCTGAAAGGAATGTTCTTAATTCATTTCCAGGATGCTGTCTTCACTGGTAACGCCAGTATTATTGCCCATTCCTACTTGTCGTTAAGAAGGCAGTGGTCGGCTGCATTCTTGAACTGCTGCATTCCTTTAGGTGAGATACTCCCACAATGCTGTTGGGCAGAGACCTCCAGGATTGATACCCAATGATGATGAAGGACCTACAATACATTTTCAAGATGGGATGGTGTGCCACCTTCTAATCAGTTATTGTACTACTGCATGTTGGCAACATAAAAAAACAAGGGACAATTTTAAATCTCAGTACACAGATTTTTTTGCTCCATGAATTTCAATGGGTGAACTTCACCATGTATATTGGAAGCCATGTAATATTTGCTAATGCACAATGCCAGTCCACTTCAAAGGTTTGCAGTGTCCTCTGGGACTTAACTGATTAAATATGGCTGTTTTATGGGCGTGGGAGACTCAGATACAGAATGAAATATTCATTCACCACCAGCAAGTCTGGACAGTGAGTATTTCCTGTAAGGGTTGTAGATAATGATGAGGTCAAGGTTACCTTCTGCCCTCCCAAGTACAGAAATACTGATACCAACTGTGGTACCAGATCAGTACTCCAACTGTGAGTCAGTTACCTCGGTGCACACTGGGGATGTAATGTGAAACCATCAGAGCTAAGTAACTCAGTTCCTCCATAAAAGAAACTATTTGAGAAATATTTAATTTTAGACTACTTCTGAGGTTTTTTGTTTGAACTGTGATATTATACCTTTTGAGCACTACATCAACGTTGCTTGTTACAGGAGAAACAGGACTATTGCTATTTGGTGATTTCTCAATCATGGGCTGATTTTTGTGTGCTTTTTGTCATAATATCTGTATATGTTCATATTAGCAGGTGACATAAAGCAGGACAATCTTCTCTGTCCTCTCAAAGCAACATTATCGCAGATTACTAATCAATGATATATTTCACATGTAACTGTAGTGAAATAGCATTCAAAAAATTCATATGAAGAAACTTAATAAGTTAGTTAAAGGAATTTAATGAGTGTATTTGGTTTTAAAATTTCTGGTTAAGTAACTGAAAAATTCACTTACCAGATGTCCAGTTAATTAGAAGCAACTTTATTTAGTGCAAAAAGTTACAACAATTGAACTGTTAACCCATTGCTCCAACCATCCTAATTGTTCCTTGCAACAGCATTATGTTTTGGTGGAAAAACAGTCTGGAGAGGGCAGAAGGTTAATCCCACAAGCTTTACTAACTGCAGCTAACATTGGGTGCATTTCTGAGTTTCTTTTTGTAACCGTACATAAAGAATATACCTTGTTAACAGAACAGAGAGAGGTACAGTAGTGGCATTATTCAAGTTAGAAATAATATTATTTGCCAAAACTGGTCTGGTAACATAAAAAATAAAAACAGTATGTGTCAATTTAGTTATGGCTGCAAGACTTGGCCCTATCATCAAGCTGATGTTTAAATACCAAAGCATATGACAACAATGTAGCAATTACAAAGGCTGTTAATCTGAGCTCCTATTACCCCTGCCACACTCCCAACCTGGAGCAGGGCAGCTGGTGTGAGTTCACTGGAGCAGTACTTTCCCACAGTCCGGGGATTTGACACATGGCTCTTACACATTCCTCAGCCTCCAGAAAAAGGCTGTGTTTGGCCTTGAGTCAAGATAGAGTGCTGCAAGCTGGGAGCTGCTGATTAACAGGTCCCGCCCTCGGCAATCTGAAGGATTTGGGTTTAAATCTTGGAAAGGAGGAAACTGTTTTCATGACGCAAAATCAGTAGTCATTATATACCAACACTTATTGGTAACTCTTTAAAGACAGAATAATAGTGAACAGCTGGTTTTCCATAATAAAAGATCAAATAATGAAATTAATAAGTTATGCACTCAGATTGATCTTTCCTATAGGACTTTCCTTTCAAGTGCCACCACATCTTTAATCTGTTTTCTCTCTAAGATCCTTCAATATATTGCACGTATCAAAACCACAGTTGAAAACCCCTTCTCTATGGTCTACTTCCACTACTGCCCTTGCTTTGTTCAAACCCGAGACCGTAAGCAAAGATGTCTCCTTCTACTGCCATGCAGTTATCTTCAAGATACCTCAAGATACTTAGCACTATCCTTTTTGTTCTATGTTGCACATTGTGAATGTTGTTAATTTTCATGAACTAGAATATACAGGCACACTGATGCTACAAAACTCAGGCTATCTGCCACAATGTCCAAAGTTAAGGATCAACATTGAGTTATCAGATTACTCGTCCAAGTTCGAAATCACGGATTAGCTCAGCACATTCTCCAGTCTTATATTGGTAAGGCCATAGTCACCTTGTTCAAGTCCTACCAAACCACTGCAGTTTTATCCCTTATCCATCTCCCTTCAATTATCCAGGTTTAATTTCTCCAATGCCCTTGTCACCAGTATCCTGAGCCCCACAATGATTCAGATTTTGCAGTGGACCTATTGTCACAAACCAGCAACAAAAGAAACACACTGAGCATGATTCAGTGTTAAAAACTATTTTATTAATCACTACTTATGATAATACGTAAAATAAAAGTTAAAAAAAAATGTTAGTATGTTAGAATTCAAAAATGTTAAACCTCGAACGTTATCCCCAAAACTAAACTCGTCGTGTGTGTGTGTGACAAAGTCCAAAACTCCCAGTTCCGGAATGGTTCTTAAAGTTCAGTTCCGCAAGCCATAAGGTGAAACATGAGCAAGGGCTTCTTCAACAACCACCGTTGTCTGAAGATAAGACGTAGACGTAGAGAAACATAGAGAGAGTAAATACGAAATCCAAATGTTCCACGATGGAACCCAAACGACACTTCAGTGTTTACTCGGTAGTGACTTCCTCACCCCGAAAAGCATCCGAATCGTGGTCGTCCACACACAAATACCTGTTTCCTTCTACAGGTCAGCAACAAAGTGAACTCCACCGGATTACTTCCAACTTCCATACATGGATTTCAGTGGCAAACACAGTTACTGTTTCTCATCCATCGATAGAGAAAACAAGCAGGCTGGTGTCTCTCTCCTTTCTCTCTCTCTCTCTTCTTCTTCTCCTTCTTACTTCTTCAACAACGTCATTACGTCCTTTATCTTCTATTGACGTAAGCACGCCCCACACACACATACACACACACTCTCTATCTTAAAGGGACTTTCACTGAGTCCGTAACACCTCCCACCTAAAAAAAAATTTTCCCAAGAAAATTTTAACCGCGCATACAGTTAGTAATGTTAATAATTATTATGCTACACAACTACAGACTATCAGATTAGTACAGATACATGTTTCCCATTTAACATCGGGAAAGACAATCAGCAATTACATTATCTTTGCCTTTAATGTGAGTTATCATGAGATCAAACTCTTGCAAAATTAAACTCCAGTTTAACAGCCTTCTGTTCTTGTTTTTGACTCAGCTCAGAAACACCAATGGGTTATGATCTGTATACACAGTCAATGGTTTCTGAGCGGTGCAAACATATACACTGAAATGTTGCAAGGCTAAAACAAGCGACAGTAATTCTTTCTCTATGGTGGAATAATTCTTTTGATGCTCATTAAATTTCTTTGAAAAGTAAGCTACAGGATGGTCAATATCATCAAGGTCACCCTTCTGCAACAACACAGCTCCTGCAGCTTCATCACTGGCATCTACTGCTAATGAAAATGGCTTTTCAAAGTCAGGTGTTCTGAGCACAGGATGGTAGCATAAAATGGCTTTCAGCTTCTTAAATGCTTCTTGACAAGAATCTGTCCAAACAAACTTTACTCCCTTCTTCAGAAGATTAGTTAGGGGAAGAGCAATATCAGCAAAATTTTTACAAAATTTTCGATAATATCCAACCATTCCCAAAAATCTTCTAACAGTCCTCGTACCTGTGGGAATAGGGAACTCAGATATTGCTTGAACTTTTGCCTGAACAGGAGCTTGCTTGCCTTGACCTACAACATAACCAAGATACGTCACAGTGGCATGGCCAAATTCACTTTTAGCCAAGTTAACTGTAAGGTTAGCCTTGGAAAGTCTTTCAAACAACCTTTCTAACGCAGAGATGTGATCCTCCCATGTATCATTCCCAGTCACTAAGTCGTCAATGTAGGCATCTGTATGTTTTAACCCATGAATCACTGAATTAATCATTCTTTGAAATGTTGCCGGAGCATTTTTCATTCCAAATGGCAAAACATTGTATTCATACAATCCAGAAGGGGTTACAAAGGCTGAAATTTCCCTTCCTCTATCTGTTAATGGAACACACCAGTACCCTTTTAATAGGTCAATCTTTGTAAGAAATTTTGCCTTTCCCACTCTGTCTATGCAATCATCCACCCTAGGAATAGGGTAAGCATCTGACTTTGTTACAGCATTCACTTTCCTGTAATCTGTGCAAAATCTAACAGTTCCATCAGGTTTAGGTACAATAACACAGGGCGAACTCCAATTTGAACTAGAATGTCTAATAATATCATTTTCCAACATGTACTTTATTTCCTGATTAACAAGTTTACTTTTTTCCACATTCATTCGATATGGGTGTTGTTTGATTGGTTTTGCATCCCCAACATCAACATCATGGGTAATTATCGATGTTCTGTTTGGAACATCTGGGAACAGATTTTTAAATTTTAAAATTAATTCTCTCATCTGTTGTTTTTGTGAAACTTGTAAATGGTCCAACTTCGTTTCAAGGTTCTCCAGGATATTTTGGTTTTTTAGTTTCGATGGAACAATATTTGGTCTAAATTGGCCTTCCTCAACATCAACATCAGGCATTCTAGAAACAACCTTTACACCATCCACCAAGGCCACAACTGAATCCCTCTCATAATAAGGTTTTAGCATGTTTACATGACAGAGTTGTGTTTTCTTGCGTCTATCTGGTGTTTTGATTATATATGTTAGATCAGTCACTCGAGATTCAATAACATAGGGTCCAGAAAAACGAGCTTGCAAGGGATTATTTTGGCTAGGGAAAAATACCAACACCTTTTGCCCCACTGCGAATGTCCTAGGCCGAGCACGTCTATCAAAATATGTCTTCATTCTTATCTGGCTTGTTTTCAAATTCTCTCTCGCTAGCTGGCAGACTCTCTCCAACCGAGTTTTAAATTTTTGGACATAGTCCAACAGACTCAAGTGAACTTCCTCATTAACCCATTGCTCTCTCAACAACTCCAAAGGTCCTCTCACCCTATGTCCAAATACAAGCTCAAACGGACTAAATCCTATTGACTCCTGGATCGATTCTCTAACGGCAAACAAAAGTAAATGGATACCTTCGTCCCAATCCTTGGTGTTTTCAAAGCAATAAGTCTTCAGCATATTTTTGAGAGTAGAATGAAATCTCTCCAGAGCTCCTTGAGATTCTGGGTGGTATGCAGATGATACAATCTGCTTTGCTCCCAGCTCATAGACTATTTGTTGAAAAATTTTTGACATAAAATTACTACCTTGATCAGATTGGATTTCTTTTGGCAAACCAAACAAGGTAAAAAATTTTACAAGAGCCTTTGACACCGTCTTGGCCTTAATATTTCTAAGGGGTATTGCCTCTGGAAATCTAGAAGTGGCACACATGATGGTTAACAAATACTGATTTCCAGTCTTAGACTTTGGTAAGGGGCCAACACAGTCTACAATCACCTTCGAAAAGGGCTCCCCAAAAGCAGGAATTGGCTTCAATGGAGCCACAGGGGGTTTTTGATTTGGTTTACCTACCATCTGACATGTGTGGCAGGTTCGACAAAACATCACCACATCTTTTCTCAAACCAGGCCAATAGAATTGTTTCAAGATCTTCCCTACAGTTTTATTCACACCAAAATGACCACCCAAAGGCATACTGTGGGCCAGGTTTAAAATCTCATCCCTATAAACTTTTGGAACAACAACCTGATGAATAACTTCCCATTCCTCAGTAACAGGAACATGAGGAGGTCTCCATTTCCTCATTAACACTCCATTTTTGACATAGTATCCAGTTGGCACTTTTTCAATCTCCTCACATGAGAGAGCTTTCTCTTTCAATTCTGTCAACTCAGGGTCCTTTGTCTGTTCCACCATAAAATCCTTCCTTGACAAAGACAAATCTTTAAATTCAGGCTCACTATAAGGATGTTGATCCTCCAGTGAAGACAGAAAAGTCTCAGATAAGGCATCATAATTTTCTTCCTGTTTAGGACTGTCACAAGGAACCACATCAGACTGCACCGGACTGTCTGTCTTGCCTAATTCTTTAGCTCTAGCTCGAGTCACCGCACATGATGGGTAAACATCTGGATCATCCTCAGACTCATCAATCCTTGGTTTGGTTGTTAACCGTACCACAGGATCACTTTCTCCATTTGCAAGGTCATTTCCCAATAACAAAGAAACTCCTTCCACTGGCAAACTAGGTCTTATCCCTATCTCGACTGGTCCTTCTACGAACTTTGACTTTAAAATCACCCTGTGAAAAGGGACAGACATGGTCTCACCTGTAACGCCTCGTACTAGATTTACTTCACCAGTGTCACTTTCTTCACCAAAATTTAAAACACTGTCCAGCAAGAGAGATTGACTAGCCCCAGTATCTCTAAGAATTTTCACTGGCACCTGGGGTGACTCATCATTCAGTGAAACAAAACCCTCTGATACATACGAACGGAATTCTTTTCTCACCTCCACCAACTTTTCCGCTTTTCCCTCTTGCAAGGACTGATCTTTAACAGCATCTCCTAAACCTTTTTGATTTTTAATTGCCTGAAAGCAAGCATTGGGCCCAGCTTCCTTCTTTTTCTTCAAAAGGGCACAATTAGATATCACGTGGCCAGGTTTCCTACAGTAATAACAAGTACGCTCAACAGATTTCTCCAGCCCTGGCTTCTTTTCATCTTTTCCTTTTTGATTACCTCCCAATTTAATCTCCGGTTTACCTGGATTGTCTTTGTAACTCTTTTGAAAGGTTTTAGGTTGTCCCCATTTGGATTTATGGGTTAAAGCATAATCATCTGCCAACCTAGCAGTTTCTTGTAAAGTTTCCACTGCCTTTTCATTTAAATATGTTGTTAATTCAGCTGGAACACATCTTTTAAAGTCTTCCACCAGTATCAATTCTGTCAATTTATCATAATCCCCATCTACATTTTTAGCCAGGCACCATCGTTCAAAACATATTCTCTTTCCATTGGCAAATTCCATATAAGTCTGATCTGCAGATTTCCTCAAGTCTCTAAATTTTTGTCTATAAGCCTCAGGGACCAATTCATAGGCCTTCAAAATAGCTTGTTTTACCTTGGTATAATCAGCTGCATCCTCAGCAGACAAAGCAGAATAAGCTTTTTGAGCTTTACCTTTAATCACACTCTGTACCATAAGAGCCCATCCTTTCCTTGGCCAGTTTGAACTCACAGCAACCTTTTCAAAATGTTGGAAATACTGATCAACCTGATCTTCTTCAAAAGGAGGGACTAATCGAACCTCCCTGCTGGCTGAAAAACCATCATCAGAATCAGATTCCGAACTCCTACGCTTCATTTGTAACTCATGCTGCCTCTGTTTCTCCTTCTCCTCACTATCCAGCTCCATCCTCTTCAATTCCATCTGCTTCATTGCTAGATCAGCCTCTATCTTCATCTGAGTTAGCTTTTGTTCGGCCTCTAATTTCTCTCGCTCGGCCTCTAATCTCTTTTGTTCTCGTTCAGCTTCTAATTTATTTTGCTCTTGTTCGGCCTCTATCTTTGCCAGCTGCACCTGTGCCTCAGAAATTGCTATTTCACTGCCAGGAAACTGTTTTAACACTTCCTTCTCAAACACCTTCTTTTCCACATAATGGCCAGCTATCAGTCTCTGAATATCTGCCTTTCTCATAGACTGCTTTACTTCTGTAAGGTTTAGCCTTGTAGCAATCTTTATCAAATCATCCTTTTTCGCCACCTCCAATCCTTTTTGGGTTGGTGACTCCAAAAATGCCTTAATATCCATTGCTGCTGGTTTCCACACACACAAGCCAATTAAAAAGAATTTGGATTGAATCCCGAACAAATCTTGTCAATCTGGGGAACGATCCCAGACGACACTCGTTAATCTTTGGATTGGATCCCATACAAATCTCGTTAACCTTCGGAACTATCCCGGACGAGCCCCCAATTTTGTCACAAACCAGCAACAAAAGAAACACACTGAGCATGATTCAGTGTTAAAAACTATTTTATTAATCACTACTTATGATAATACGTAAAATAAAAGTTAAAAAAAAATGTTAGTATGTTAGAATTCAAAAATGTTAAACCTCGAACGTTATCCCCAAAACTAAACTCGTCGTGTGTGTGTGTGACAAAGTCCAAAACTCCCAGTTCCGGAATGGTTCTTAAAGTTCAGTTCCGCAAGCCATAAGGTGAAACATGAGCAAGGGCTTCTTCAACAACCACCGTTGTCTGAAGATAAGACGTAGACGTAGAGAAACATAGAGAGAGTAAATACGAAATCCAAATGTTCCACGATGGAACCCAAACGACACTTCAGTGTTTACTCGGTAGTGACTTCCTCACCCCGAAAAGCATCCGAATCGTGGTCGTCCACACACAAATACCTGTTTCCTTCTACAGGTCAGCAACAAAGTGAACTCCACCGGATTACTTCCAACTTCCATACATGGATTTCAGTGGCAAACACAGTTACTGTTTCTCATCCATCGATAGAGAAAACAAGCAGGCTGGTGTCTCTCTCCTTTCTCTCTCTCTCTCTTCTTCTTCTCCTTCTTACTTCTTCAACAACGTCATTACGTCCTTTATCTTCTATTGACGTAAGCACGCCCCACACACACATACACACACACTCTCTATCTTAAAGGGACTTTCACTGAGTCCGTAACACTATGAGAAACCAGAATTCCTGTACAAACACAGAAGTCCTCAAATTGTGGTCAGTGATTTTCCCAAATCCACTCCAGCACTAGACTCTGACACTGGAATCCACAAAAACATTCTTTGCCAAGTTGAACCTGAATAAAGTCTGCTTCTGTATTCATTTTGAAGGAGCTGTGAGGAACTCAACCAAATATAGAGGTTTTCTTTTCATTGTTTGAGTGTGTAGCGACTCACCGCACTGGTATCGAACTGGCTCCTGACATCGCGACGTCATCCGAGGCCCCGATCCAAGATGGCGTGGGGCCCTCCTTCTTCCCCAGCGTTGGGCTGGGAAAGCCCGTGCGCGGGAAGGTCAGGTGACATGCGTGTGACGTCAGCGCGGGCACTGTAGCGCAGGAATTGCTCGGCTATTAAAGGCACACCGCGCCCCGGTCGGCATTCGACCTTCGATTTCGAAACCAACGACTCTGCGTCTTCGTTTGGTAGTGTGTAGCTAACGGCTACATTGGTGACCCCAACAGGCCCAAACGTTTTTGGACCCACGATGTCTGCACAGCAAGAGGTACAGGCAGTAGCCCTTAAACTGCCCATCTTCTGGACCCTCCAGCCCAGTGTCTGGTTTGACCAGGCCGAGGCCCAGCTCCAGGTTCACCAGATCACCAGGGACGACACCAAGTACTATCACGTGTTGGGCGCCCTCGACCAAGACACCGCGGCCCAGTTCGAGGATTTCATCCAGGCGTCCCCCCGGAGGAGGAGAAGTACGATAAGTTCAAGACCCTCCTCCTCAAGACTTTCGGCCTTTCCCGACACGAGCGAGCCTCCCGCCTCCTCCACCTCGATGGGTTGGGCGACAGGCCCCCCTCCGCGCTCATGAATGAGATGTTGGCCCTGGCAGACGGGCATAAGGCCTGCCTGCTGTTCGAGCAGATCTTCCTGGAGCAGTTACCCAACGACATCCACCTGCTCCTAGCAGATGCCAATTTAAGCGAACCCCGGAAGGTGGCCGCCCGAGTGGAGGTCCCTTGGCGGGCAAAAAAGGAGAGCGGGGCGTCCGTTGAGCGTGTTGCCACACCACGTACCCAGCGGCCCAGCAGACCAGACCCAGCGATCGAACGCCCCCCACCCGCCACCAGGTCTGAGGCACTGACCGACCAATGGTGTTTCTGCCATCAGCGGTGGGGCTCTGATGCCCACAGATGCCGGCCACCATGCCAGTTTCCGGAAAATGCCAGAGCCAGCCGCAGCTGATGGCTACGGCGGCTGGCCACCCGGATAGCCTCTTGCATGTGTGGGACAGGCATTCCAGACGTCGGTTCCTCATGGACACCAGAGCTGAAGTCAGCGTCGTGCCTCCCGACGGCCGCGAGACTCACAACTGCACACCAGGACCCACATTCAGAGCCACCAACGGCAGCGCCATTCGGACCTTTGGCACCCGATTGGTACACCTCCGGTTCGGCACCTGCGACTTTACTTGGAGGTTCATCCTGGCCGCCATCGCGCAACCACTCCTTGGGGCTGACTTCCTTCATGCCAACAGTCTGCTGGTTGACCTGCGGGGTAAGCATTTGGTACATGCCAGGACCTTCCAAACATTCTTGTTGGGTGAGGCCAAGCTGCCGGCCCCACACCTCGACTCCGTCACCACATCGACCAACGAGTTTGCCAGGGTCCTGGCAGAGTTCCCGTCCATACTAACGCCCCAGTTCTGCACCACCTTGCCCAAGCATGGCGTCCAGCACCATATCCCCACCCAGGGCTCTCCCCTCCATGCCCGTGCCCGGCGGCTACCCCCAGACAAGCTCCGCCTCACGGAGGAGGAATTCAGAAAAATGGAGGAGCTGGGGATCATCCGCAGGTCGGACAGCCCATGGTCCTCTCCGCTACACATGGTCCCCAAGGCAGCCGGAGGCTGGCGGCCCTGTGGCGATTAGCGATGCCTCAACGACATCACTACCCCGGACTGGTACCCCGTGCCGCACATTCAGGACTTTGCTGCCAACCTACATGGGTGGTCCATTTTTTCCAAGGTTGACCTCGTCCGCGGGTATCACCAGATCCCCGTGCATTCCGACGACATTCTGAAGACAGCGCTGATCACACCTTTCGGCCTCTTTGAATTTGTCCAGATGCCCTTTGGTCTCAAGAACGCTGCTCAGTCCTTCCAACGACTCATGGACGCGGTCGGGCGCGACCTTGACTTCGCCTTCATATACCTCGACGACATCTTGATCGCCAGCAACAGCCGCCAGGAACATTTCACGCACCTCCGCCAACTCTTTTCTCGCCTGAGGGATTTCGGCCTGACCGTCAACCCAGCCAAATGCCAATTCGGGCTGGAGACAATCAATTTCTTGGGTCATCGGATCAACAAACACGGCGCCTCGCCCCTGCCCGCGAAGGTCGACGCCATCCGCCATTTCGCCAGACCCATCTCCATCAAGGGCCTGCAGGAATTCCTCGGTATGGTAAACTTTTATCACCGGTTCATACCATCTGCGGCCCACATCATGCACCCGTTGATTGCTCTCCTGTCGGGCGGAAGCAAGGACATTGTTTGGTCGGAAGAGGCTCACACCGTGTTCGTTGAAACCAAGCAGGCCTTGGCGGACGCGGTCATGTTGGTGCATCCTGGCACGGACATCCCAACTGCCCTCACGGTCGACGCCTCCAGCACAGCGGTCGGAGGCGCTCTAGAACAGCTTATCGAAGGGCATTGGCAGCCGCTGGCATTCTTCAGCAGGCACCTTTGACCACCAGGGCTCAAATATAGCGCCTTCAATCGTGAGCTGTTGGCATTGTACCTGGCCATCAGACACTTCCGTTACTTCTTGGAGGGCAGGCCGTTTACAGCTTTCACCGACCACAAGCCGTTGACTTTTGCCTTCAACAAGGTCTCAGATCCCTGGTCAGCACAGCAACAGCGGCACTTCTCACACATCTTGGAGTTCACCACTGAAGTCCGCCATCTGTCGGGGAAAGAGAACGTGGTCGCGGATGCACTGTCACGGCCCACCATCCGAGTTTTATCCCAGGGGGTGGATGTCGGCGCCTTAGCAGAGGCATAGCGAACGGACATGGAGGTGGTCAGCTACCGCACCGCAGTCTCGTGCATGCGACTGCAAGACCTTCTGGTAGGCCCCGGTGAGTGCACCCTGCTCTGCAATATCTCCACAGGTAGAACCCGCCCCATTGTCCCAGCTGCCTGGCACAGACGGGTGTTTGATGCCATCCACGGCCTTGCACACCCATCCATCCGGACAGTAGTCCGGATGGTGTCAGACAAATTCGTCTGGCATGGCCTGCGTAAACAGGTTTCCGAATGGGCCCGGTCCTGCACTCACCGCCAGACCTCAAAAGTACAGCAGCACGTCAAGGACCCCTTGCAGGATTTTCAGCCTACTCGCCGGAGGTTCAACCATATCCATGATGACCTGGTTGGCCCCCTCCCAGACTCCCGAGGAGCGCGGTACCTCCTCACGATTGTTGACCGTTTTACCCGCTGGCCTGAAGCCATTCCCCTCGCAGGTACCTCCGCCCAGTCCTGCGCACGGGCCCTTTTGTCAACTTGGGTGGCCCATTTCGGTGTCCTGGCACATATCACTTCCGACAGGGAAGCTCAATTCACCTCCAGCCTGTGGTCTGCCGTCGCAAACTTGTGGGGTTCCCGGATCCACCTCACCACCGCCTATCACCCGCAATCCAATGGGCTGGTGGAGAGGTTCCATCGACACCTGAAGTCGGCACTCATGTCCCGCCTTAAGGGGCCCAACTGGGTAGACGAACTCCCCTGGGTCCTGCTGGGGATACGCACCGTGCCAAAGGAGGACCTACATGCCTCGTCTGCAGAGATGGTCTACGGAATGCCCTTAGTTGTCCCGGGCGAGTTCCTACCAGCCCCTCGGGGGCCAGAGGAAGGACCTACCACGGCACTCGACCAGCTGCACGAGCAGCTTGGAAGCCTGGCCCCAATTCCCACCTTGCGGCACAGACAGGTCCCGGCCCGTATGCCGACTTCCCTCCAAGACTGTAAGTTTGTCTTCATCAGGAGGAGCGCGCACCGATCACCGCTGCAACAACCATACAAAGGGCCGTTCCGGGTCATCAGGAACAATGGATCTACGTTCGTGCTGGACATTAGGGGGCGTGAGGAGGTGTTTACGGTTGACCGGCTGAAGCCGGCTCATTTAGACTCAGACCAACCCATGGTGGTACAGTGAGCGCAGAGCAGGGGCAGGCCACCCAAGTCATAGTTTATTTATTTCTGGTTTTCGCGATGGTATTGCCAGTTCGGGGGGGGGGGTGGGGTTATGTAGCGACTCACCGCACCAGCATCGAACCAGCTCCCAACATCGCGACATCATCAGAGGCCCTGATCCAAGATGGCACGGGGCCCTCCTTCTTCCCCAGCATTGGGCTGGGAAAGCCCGCACGCGGGAAGGTCAGGTGACATGCGCATGATGTCAGCGCGGGAATTGCTCGGCTATTAAAGGTGCACCGCGCCCCGGTCGGCATTCGACCTTCGATTTCGAAACCAGCGACTCTGCGTCTTCATTTGGTAGTGTGTAGCTAGCTGCTACAAGTGATCAATCAGATGGTTTCTAACAGAGTATTTTTGTATTTTGTTAATGTGGTAAAGATTTTGTTCTAAAATCCAAACATTTCTATAGTTAAGCTAGCATAAGTATTTTTAATAAAGTTTAATTTAAGGACACTCTATTTGTAAACAAGTTTACTTTCTACATCCCTCTTAGTTTCATGACGACATTAATATTCCCCAGGTGAAGGAAGGAATAAAAATCTGCTCCCAACCTTCTGTCAATGTTATTCCTTTAGAAATTCCCTCTTGAAGATGTCACCACATCTTTATTTGAAGTTGCTGAACCTGGACAGTTAATTTGTTGTTAATTCTGGACATTGACCACTTCATAACATGGCACCATCAGCACTTTGTACATGTACATAATTCACAGTATTGGCTAAAAAAAAGTTGCAATTGTATCTGTCCACTGTTTATTTATGTCCTTAATCTTACTGAATTAAAGTTTACACTGGTTTTAAACAGCAAGCAAGCAGCAGTTGATCACAGAGTGTGACTCAGTGGTTACTATATACAGTCATGAAACTGCATTACTGCCTGCTTGATCTGCTGTAAATTTACCAGTAAATTCAAGTAGTATTAATACTTTTTTAAGATACTGCAGTTCATTTTTCACATCACTTCATATTTACCGTAAAATCTGAGATTGTATTTTTGCAACTGTTGGAATTTATGTTAAAATATTATAGTAAAAAAAGTATTTTTCCTCTATCTCCGATAGTCCTCATTTGCACAACATATTACAGTGTTATGAATATGAAGAAAATGGACAGACTATCCCTGCTCTGAATTCTGTGTCAAATCTAAAGGAAGGATGAAACTGACTGTACCAGTTCAGATTTGGTGATCATCCTAACTGCTATGGTGCAGCTCCACTTTGGACCTGGATTTTACACACTAAACCAGGGGAGTTTCAAACTACTGTTTTCAAAGCAAGTTTCAAAATGGTGCAGTGAATCAAAGACAGCTTTGTGAGATGGAATTAACAAATGAATAATATTTCTGTCTCTGCTGCCAACTCTGAGTGATAAGAGAATACACTATACATCACGTGTTTTTGTAACACAAATAAATTACAATCAACTCTGTGAAATTGTTTTTACCTTTCACTGCAGAACTCTCTCAATTCCAATTCCAATTCTCAATTTAAAACATGTACTCAATTTAATTGATTTGGTCACTATGGTCTACATGACTATTATGACCACAATGTGATAAAATTCAACTGAGATTAGTTTAAGTCTATCATTTTATCTGAGAATTAATCTTTCCCATCTGAACGAAATGCAGGCAACCTTGGCTTAACCTAATAGCTAAAAGACTTACCTTTTGTACTAACTTATCACCTCCTATATAAAACAGCAGATTGCCCGATTCTATATGTTTCACTTAATCAGCAACACGAAACTCACCTGTATAAAGCTTTGACAGATGTTGCGACATACTTCAGAAAGATATGAAGCAAAAGGAGAGAGTAGGTGCAAATGCCCAAAAGCTTGTTCAATGAGGCAGTGCCTTAAAAAAGGAGAGGCAAATGGGTTAGCTACAGGATTCTTCATAAGTGGTTGAGGGCTTACTAGTGGAAAATGACTAATAAGATGGTCAAAGGAATGTAGAGTCTGGGGAGAAGGGTAGCCTGTAGGAAGTTACAGAGATGAAGAAGGCATCCTCCTTCCCATGCCCATCCACCAAATGCAGGGCCATTGGTACTGATTTCCTCTCTGAATGGTGATGACAGGTCAGCAATCAGAAAGACTCCCAGAGCCAGAACATGGCCTGGGGCATTGGGTGATCTATATACAAGCATGGGAATTTTAAAGTGTTAAGTGTTTGGAAGCCACAGTAAGTAGTGGAAATTGAGAGCAAAGGCCAAGTGGTATTTGGTGCAGGATGGTACACAGCTAAAAATCAGAAATATTGGAAATACTCAGCAAATCAGGCAACATCTGTGGAAAAAGAAAGTAAATTAACATTTCAGGAAGATGTCATTACATTAGATGAACAGAGCTTTGAATCAGCTGAAGATTCTTGAAGTTGGAGAGTTAGAAGCTCACCAGGACATCATTGCAGTAATCAAGAAATGACAAAAGGCATGAATGAGAGATTTAACAGCAGCTGAGCCAAGGTAGGAGGAGAGGTAAAGGAACAGAGAGATAAAGGGAAGACTTGAAGCATCTGCAGCTAATACCAGTTGAAAGGAACATGGTTGTAGGTATTTCTAGCCAATCACTGCAGGAGTTCCTCAGGAAACCGTCACAAGCTTTATCTTCATCACCTGGCTGAACTACACTGTTTTTGCTGAAAAATACACAGCTTATTCATAATCCCTCTGATTTGTAAAAGCCCCTTTTGGCAGGGCTCTTCTTACCATGAGACAAGCAATATCTTAGTCCTTGTTTGAAAGTTCTGGTGATGAGATATTCTTCCAAGCGACTTTGACCATCTGCTCAGAAAACTTTCTGATGGGATCTACCATTTGATTTCCCTGCAGGCTTCAAGGACATTCCATGCAGATCATTGCCCAATTGATGTCATCAAGGGTGACCTTTGCACAAATTTTTCTGCAGGGAACAGTGGGGTCCAACTGAATGAAAGGTTCTGAGCAACATGGCCAGATATTTAGCATTTGTAGAGTCACACAAAGTAGGCATCAGGATAAGAGCCTCTTTGGTTGCAGATTCCCCATTTCCTCTGGATTTTGCTTAAAACATTCCTGCAAATTTGATCCATTTTTGAATTCCCGGTGAAATGGAAGCTGGAGCAACAAGCAATCTGCAGGAGGAGGGTCGAGCAGCATCTGTGGGGGGAAAGGAATTGTCAATGTTTCATGTCGAAATCCTGCATCAGGAAATGGAAGATGTATTGGCTGACTGCTGTGATACAGAGGTGAGGCGTCACCTATGTCACACTGAGACCATTTCACACCTAATGGCTGGATTCTTTCCGACAATCAAGAGGGAACACACACCATGACCACAGACCCATTTTCTACTTCAATTTGACTATAGGCTCCACCCAGTTTTTGGTGTCTGCCCTGGCTGCTTAAACCATATTCCTAGCACCTTCAAGTAATCAGATGAGGAAGCAACAAAAGATTGGTCACACCAATTGCGAAAGAATATTGCCTGCTTCTGCAGTGAGTAATTTTGGCTATCCAGGCATAGTGAAATGGTTGCAGATGCTCATTAATCTGTGAAACCTCAGGGGTCTGACCAAAAGATGGGAATATCATTCATTTACAGGGAGACTTTGACCTGAGCACCTCCACTGTCTGAAATTGTCATTCCACTTTTACCACATCCTTCTTCATAGACTCAGCAAAAAGACCAATGTAACACACAAGCAAGACAGCAGAAAGAAATGAACAATTTTGCTTATCTCCAGATTTGATCAGAAGGCTTTCTGTTTCTCACAGATTGATTAGGACGACACTACTGATGTGTGACGAGCAATTGTATCCAATAACAGACTTACACTCAAACCCCATTTTGGAGAGCGTGTTCATTATGCAGATGTATGTTATTTTGTCAAAGGCCTTCTCATGGTCCAAGCTGACTGAGCAAGAGTCCAGCCCCTATCCCACATGATGGTGATCGTACCCCTGAATAGCTCAAGGCTATCAGAGGGCTTCCTGCCTGGTATGATGCAAGTCTGAACAGGAGGAATCACTAGATCCAGAGCAGACTGGCATTGACCCAAGTCTACCTGATTGACGCTGACATTGGACAGAATCTTGCAGTCCACATTAAGAAGTGGGAGAAGAGGGTGATGGTGTCCTCCTTCATGGATCCAAGCAGAATCATAGCATTTCCACCAAATATAGCGACTGAGCCAGTCCCACAGAACCAAGCTAAGTTCAGCTGCCTGGCCATTTCTACACAGCATTGATTTTTAGGAAGCTGATAATGGTCTCTCTTTAGACATTTTTATGATTCATTGCACAGGGTGAACAAGGGGAATTTTCCTGTGTTATTTTGGATGTACTTACATCAGAAGGAGATTGGAATCTCCCCTGGTTGACTGAGGGCAATTCTAATTCTTGTTCTATCTCAGCAGAGAACAGGAGGTGAAATGCTAAATTTTCATAATCAAAAGGTCAAGGACCTGAAATGTTAATACTAACTCTGCTTCCGCAGATGCTGCCTGGCCTGCTGCGTTTGAAGTGTTTTCAGTTTTAATTTCATAACTTTTTTGTTACACCACTGGGTGCTTTTGTCATGTATGGAGTTCCGCAGACTAAATCATCAACAAACTAAGTCTGAAATTTACCTTTGCAATAAATAGCAAAAATTTGAATAATTAAATGGGACAAAAGTATTGGATGTGTTGAACATATATGAACATTATGTGCCAAACAGAGTTATTGGCAAAGAAATGTGACCTTCAATGCACATCAAATAAATGTAGCTAGCAATTTCCCATACCCTCCATTGGAGACCTGCCAGTGGGTGTTGACAATATGGTAGTTGCTGACCCAAAGTAAATATAGGGGAAATAATGTTTCTGGCTGCTTTGTGGTTGATTTTCTGTGGTCTGTTCAGGACCATTGCTTAGACTATTCAACCTTTAATGCCAAGGCACCTTGTAGAAGCACCTCCAGATATAAGGATCCCCGGCAAGTTTGATCATTTAAGGTTACTAAGCTCAAGAAGGACTGTGTTACAGTGCATGAATCATTAACTTTCTACATCAGTACTGTTCAGAGGCTTCAAACATGAATAGATTGTTTCAATGTATTTCCATGGTGATTACATTCAAAATGATATTCTTATTTAAGGTTTGATCAAGCCTTACCTAGAATATTATATCTGGTTTTTGACCCCTTACATAGAGAGTCCATGTAAAAAGACAAGAACAAGTCCATTCTTCTGATAAATGCTCTAAAGACCTTCAGATGGGACAAAGGCTCTGGAAGCAGGGCTTTTAACTAGAAAAAGTATAGGACTTCAATAGATTTGTTGAAGGCCTTTAAAATATGTTTCCTACACAGGGTGAACAATATAATTTACAGTAAAACTCTGATAATCATGCATGCTCGGGTCTTCATACCCTAACACACCTTTCATTAGTTTTTTTAAGATGTTACACAATATTGTAATAAATTGTCCAGTGAGCCCAGTGAGTTCCAAAGATGTGCAGGAACCAGTGCTCCAGTGAGTTTTGGGGGAACCCAGGGACCGGGGATCTGGTGAATCTTTGTGGAGCAGAGGAAATGCAGCACCAGTGAGTTTCAAGGGTGCATGGGAACTGGGCCTCAGTGAGTCTCGGGCAGCGCAGACACTGGGGGCCTGGCATGCCTTGGAGGAGCAGGGGAACTGAGGCCCCGGTCAGTCTCGGGGGAACTGGGAATCGGGGTCCTGGTGTGTCTCAGGCGAGCTGGAGACAGGGGTCCCGGTGAGTCTCAGAAGAGCCAGAGACAGAAATCCTGGTGAGTCTCAGTTGAGCTTGGGATCAGGGCTCTGGTGAATCTCAGGGGATCGCAGTAACCAGGAGTGCAGTGAGTTTCTTGGGAGGGTGGAAAACATCATCTAGTGAGCTAGGATTTCCAAATAGTGAGATAGCAGATAATCAGAGCCTTACTGTAGGTAGATTAAGGAGAGCAGCATGTATAAGTTTACTGCAAGCATTCTAGAGCATATTGGATAGATTCCTGAGTGCGGGCTACTTATTGACAGAAAGAAAATTAAATGTGTCACTGTCTGTTTCACTGTGGTCTCCTGAAACTTGCTTGATCAACATCAGGGGTCAGAGAATTATTTCCCAGAGATTTTTCTTTTTCTAAATTGGCCTCAGGTTTTCTGACCTTCACAAGGAGGATTGTACAGTCAGCGATGGGGGGAGTGGGTGAAGTGGAGGTAGAGGTGGTTGGGGGTCTTCAGTAGAATGAGGTGAAAGAATGTAAAAGCTGCTCCTTATTGGCATAATGCACGGTGGATTGATTAGGTCGTTCTTTATTTTGTTTGCTTCCATTATCATTTCACTATTGTCTTAGAGAGCTTTTTTGTTGGAGAAGTTAATTGTACGTAACAGAAATGGATTATTCGTTTTACCTCCTTCTGTTTTAAAAAGGAAGTGAAGGATTTACTTACCTAGATATATCCATAGCAGTTTTAAGAACACAGTATATTCAATATGACTCAAAGCAACCCGGCATGTTTTCCATTGTGAAGACTTTTTTTTCTATTCCTTTTAAGCAAGGCTTAATGCAACTGAAGTACCAGTGAATTGGTCATGTTCTGACTTATAAAATACAGATTGGCAATTAGAATTTCCCAGTCAACCTCAAACATCTTTTTTTTGTTTAATATCCAAATTACTGGATGATTCTTGGAGAGGATTAGAAAAAAAATCAAAACACTGAATATAGTGTTGTGCTTTAATCCTTATCCTAGACTAGTAACAATGCACCAAAATCAATAAGAAGTGCATGGCTGCCTTCAAAACCCTTGACATTGTCACTTCCTGAGTAATTAAGAGCTACTACAGTTCCATGTCAGTTGCAAGGGCTAAAAATATAAAGACCCTTTTTCTGTAGCTTTAGACAAGCCCTATTCAGAGAAAAGAAATAGAGGGAGTTTGTTCAGAGGCCAGAGAGGGGAAGATAAAAGGAAAAAACATTTTTTTTTAACTGCGGTCTGTCCATGACATGGGAAAAGTAGGGAGATGAATAGTGGGCCTGTGTGGTTATTTTCTACCTGACAGATTATTGTGGTGGAAATACTTGAAAAAGGTGAGTAACACAGGATAGAAGGAATAGAAGCCAATGAAGGCTGTTTGCATATGAAAGTGATGGTGTGTTCCAGAGGGCTGTATCATTTATTGTATGATCTTATCTGGCGCGTGCCTCAGCAGCCTTTCCCACAGTCTGCATGCTTCAGTGCAGAGGCCTGGCTAGATGAAAGCAGACTTCAGGCTCAGACTGTCACTGTGTGGCTACGACATAATGCACTTGATAAAGAATACATTTTAGAATTTGACAAGGCCAACATTTACATTTTTAAATACCTGCTTAGAGGATTAGGCCCTTTTCCCAGTGCAAATGAGACCCTCTTGACATACATCTTACAAACTTCTTACACATTATTATTTCATGCAATGTAGGGGCTTTTAATAAGATCTCACCGAAACTGCATTCTTATTTGAACAATATTTTCCAATGTACTTGTCTGACATGAACTCAATACTCTTTGCTTTATTTGGTGCCTATTATTTAGGGTTATAAAATGTGGAATAATTTATGTGACATAAAAGGAAATTGCATACAAGTTTGAAACTCTTCACTCTGTATCAACTATAAGCATATAATTTTTAATAATTCAGGCAAGGTGTATTGGCAAGGTCCTGTGATTTACGCAATGGATCCTAATGTGTGTTCAGATTGTTAGTAATTTATTTATGGCATAGAATTTTTGAAAAGCATTGTATTTTGTTATTTACACCTATTCCATTCAGTTATATTGTAATTGTAACAGTAGGGTTTTTTTTGATGAAATAATAACACATACTTTTACTTAATACAAAGAATTAGTAAATTGTTTTTTGGAACATTATGACAGGCATCCTATACCAGCTGCAGCTAAACTTATTGGTTTAAGATACTTAAATGATCTTGATACAGGCAGATAGATCAGGCAGATGCAATAAAATTCCTGCTTGCTGCAAAAAGAGAGAATATCATTGGTAAATAACCTTGGGATATCAGAGTTTTAATTAATAAGTTTAATTTTTTACAGCCTTTATCATTAGATATCTCACCATCATGTGTTTGAATTCAGGATTCTATTCTTAAAAATGTATCTGGAAGCCAAATTTTTCGTAATTGAATGCAATCTCTTTCCCCTTAAAAAGCTAAACTGTGCATTGATGACCCAGCGGGTGATCAAAGCATGGCTTATGTGAGATTTCAGTCCAATCCAGAGAAGACCCTAAGCTCCCACTTCATAACCTTTAGTTGGGTGTTCCGTGAATGTCAAATCAAATTTGTCAACTGTGGCACTCGCTCGTCCTTTTCCTTTGTCTCATACTGAGAGAAGTAAAAGCTTGTGTACTTTAAGAAATGCAGAGATTTGTTTTGTAATTTATAATTTTATCAGGTATGTGGAAGCATTTTAAATACGAACCACCCTATAGAAATGTCCCAGTAACGTAACTTTTCTCACTTTCCAGATTAATTTGCTGAGTTATCTGACCTCAGTCCACAAGGCAGTTTAAGTGTTTCCTTTGGCATTCATTTGCATGGATGAAGGAGGGGATCATCAGCTGAGGCCACTATTATGCTGTTCCCTGGTCAAAAATATGCAAATACAAAAGTAAGGAGAGACACCACAAAGTAACTGATGAGTTGGACAAACCTATTTACAAAATAACCAGATTCTCAATTCTGCTACATTTTTTACTTCATGTTTTAGTTCTAAATTGTTTCACAGATCAGTCAGTGCTCCTCATGGTTCTAGTTTCACTGGTCAGTGGTGATGAGCTAACAGCACTGATACTCCTTTAGCGCTGATTCGTTATCATGCTCTTGGTCCTGGAGTCCACACACTCACAAGTATGTAGCCCCTGTACATCGGTTCTGGCTGTAGATTGGTGTACCAGGTCCCTGGCATGTATGTCTTCCTCACCTGGTGCTCCCACAACAATGAAGCAGTGGGCTTGTCACCACATGGCTTGTGTGGAGTGAACTATTGGACAATGTGCAGAGGTTTTACCTGGTGTTGGGCAAGCAGTGCATCCACTCAGCACTGATGCAGAACTTGGGGCTGCATCCTGGAGGGCATGGTGAGTGTAGGCCATTCCTGGGGATAGCAGCAGCTCCTCCGTGTGTTGACTGCCCACATCCAATGGTCTGTGTCTTCACTGTTCTGGCCAGTTTGCAACTCTGATTCATACATCTCAGCACCGCTTGCCCCACCCCGCCCACCACCAACCCTCATAGGCAGCCATTTCACATTGGTGGCTCACTCCACACTGCTGCAATGATGAGGTCACTTTAACCCATGGATGACTGAGCCCTCGACAGCTTCCCAGCACAGCAGCACCACCAGGTTCTCATTCCTGAGAATGAGAAACTATTTTTTAAAATAATCTAGAATATCAGACCCTTTGATTTTTATTCTCCCTTAGTGGAGCTATCCAGCTTCTACCTAGTACACTTATACCAAAAACAAAAGAGAACATAAAGGCAATGATAAACACTAGCTTGTTCATCAGCTCTTCATGGCACAAGAATCTTTGCTTTATCCAGCTGTGTAAATGGAACATTCATAGATCTTTGATCAAATTTAAGAATGTCCGAAACAAACTACCGAGTACACCATGCAGGTCAAATTATAATTTTTGCTTCTTAAAAAGTGACCATTTTGGCTTTAAAGTCACACACCAAACTATGCTGGTTGATAGGCCAGAGGTTTATGAACCCCTATACATGCACCAGGTACCATTGAAACTTAACTGGCTATATAATTCTACAACACAATACAAATCATCAGTGAGCTTTCTGACGCAGGTACCACCAGAGTGATCCTGTCTTTGGCTTATACAGTTATTGGCTTATACAGTTATCTGAAAATGAACAGGAAGTATCCCAGACTCCTGTGCCAGTCTACTTCTGGAGGTTCCATTAATCAGCTAGGTTGACTATTCAGTTATCAACAGTGTTCTGAAGTCTTGCAGACCTGTCAGTTCAGGTGTCAGATTACCAAGTCTGCTACAAAATGTTGATTTCATTCCAAATTTCCATCACCAGGCATATCATCTTGAATCCATTCTGACTTCAGGATAACCACCACTTATTTTGCCCCCTTCTCTCAAAAAGAAAAACAATAGAACATCTAAGGGATTTACCAAAGCACCACTCATAGTTTTATTTTTAAAGTCATTAATTCAACATTTCTCCAATAAAACCTGTCTCAGGCGGATGAATACTTGACAAGTGCTCATGGAGAACTTTTGTAAACCCACAAGACTGTTGAAGCTAAACTGAAGAATCACTTTTAGTTGAAATGGTCCCTGATAACTAGTTTAATAACCCTTCCGACACTCTGTACCAAGCCACACTTACACTCAACGTGGAGCTCTTTTGTGGGAGTTAAACTATATCACATATTTGTTGCTGGTAATGTTCTTTATTTGGAAACCAGTGTCTGTTGCTTGCTAGCAGATTAGATTACATTACAAATCATTTAAACTGTTACTTTTCAAATGAAGCACATTAAAGTCGGGAACATCTTGAATGTAATAGTAATAGACATGGTTTATCTTTTCACAATATCTCTTTGTAACGTTAATTATGAATATGTGTCATGCAGCCCAAGGCAACAGTTACTTTCCCAGGATAATTAAAGTCACTTAGTTATTAAAAACTGTGTGTTACCTTTTTTATTTTACAAAGTGCCTGTATTGCTGGTTGAATGGATTATGCAGTACACATAGAGTAATTGAACAATCTGTGGGAAAGTCTGCCTCAGTTGTGTGTTCTTTCAGAGTAATCTCCGAAAATCCCTGATGACTGGATGATTTAATAGGCTGCTGAGTCCCTAAATCCTGCCTGTCTGTCTTCCAAAGTAAAAAAGAAACACTGTGTGGCATTTCCTGCCAGACCGGACTTGAACCTGAATTAGGCTGTAAGCCATGGTAAGCCAAGACCTAGTACCATGTTCCCATGAATGCTTGTGCCCCTCCCCCTCTCTCAGGAAAGGAATTCTATCCCATTGAATCAAAAGTAAAAGAAAGGTTTATTGCTTCCTATATTGTACCATGTTCTTTATTTTGGAGTTTGCTTGCTGCTGTAGGGTTCACAGCCTTTCATTTTAATTATCCAAATGTGATGTGAGTTACAGATTTCAATTCAGCACGTTATTAACAAGAGCTCCACTCTTCTATTTATAATAATGTTGTGAACCAAGATTTGAATTAATTGTGGTTTGAGCAGTGGTACACTGCACGAAAGAGAAGGAGTGAGGGGGAGGAGGAGAAGAGAGATATACAGAAGAAAGGACACAGGTGGTGATACTGTTCAATTCCTATACCAGACAATGGCTGACAGCAAATTACTGGATAATTTTTCATTCTTTTCCAAAGTGCCAAGGCAGGGAGAAAAAGAAACACAAGGCAAACATAAGAGAGCGAAGGGACGCAGTGAATGGTAGGGAGAATAGTGATGTTACGCTGGAAGGGAGCAGCACGACAGCATTGTGTTTTTATTACTAAACCAGTGACCCAAAGAAAGTTCTATCCCACCATAGCAGCAAATTGAAGTTTAGTTTGTTAAGTAATTAAACAAATTTGGAATAAAACCTAGCATCATTAACGGTAACCTTAAAATGAATCAGTTATTATAAAACCCATCTGGCTCACTAATGTAATTTAAGGAAAATAATCTACTGTTCCTGCAAGCCAGGTCTTTGTGGTCAGTTTAAGAGAAACGAGAAATGGACATTAAATGCTGGTCATGCCAGTAAGGTCACCACCCCCCCATCCTCCCCTCCCCCCCCCCCAACCTTTGGAATGAATAAAAATAAGGCAGCCACTGAGGGAAGAGAACAGATGCATTGTTGTGCAGGAAGGTGATGGACAGTGAAGAGAAAATACCTCCCTTCCATTTGCAGAGTTCCCAACCCTCCTGCCTGCTAAATATTTGGAATGGATGATCCAATCTTCCAAACATTCCTGGTGATGAATCAGGGTAAAAGTATGTTGCTTTCCTCTGGAAGCCTGAACTATCAATTCTCACCCCATGCCATTCTATCTGTCTCTCTAGAGCTGCTATCATTGTCCATCATCAGATTCAGAGTAACCCTCTGTAATGTTTCTTGTGGTTGGTTTCTGGTACTGCCCCATCACCCTTTAGTTCACTGGAGAATCAACTTGCCTCATTGTAAAGTCACTGATGGAGTAACTGAACATGAGGAAAATCACTATGCTTGGTTTATTTGCTCTATTATCATGAGCCTTTAGGACAATCTATATTTGATTGAATAGTCAACAGATAAAGAGGATGTGGTGTTCAGGTCAGGCTGGTCTAGCAATGATGGTTTTGCAAAGCAACCATTAGATAACTCATCACAAAGATGTTGAAAATCACCACTTTTTACCTTAATTTCAGCATAATCATACTTTCAAAATATGATCTTCAATGCTCGTTGCCAGCACCTCATCACAGCAATTTAAAAATATACAACTACTAAATTCTGATGAAGGATCATCAACCAGAAACGATAAATCTGTTTTTCTCATCAATGATGCAGGCTGACTGCTGAGTATCTCCAGGATCTTCTGTGTTTGAAAAGTGCAAGATCATTCAGACTAAACTGTACATCATGTGACCAGTGGGTTTCCATGGACAACTCACAGAAGAAGAATATTTAAACTTCAGCACCACTATATAAGATTGTGGAAGATTAGAGTGGTGTGGCAATTAGGACTGAGAACCAAGCGGGACCCAGTGATGGTCTTCACATCATCTGTAGGGTTGGGAAGAGCACTCTTACAGCCCCTGGCTCCATATTCAGTTATGTATGTTCAAAATACCTCTTTGGTGGCAGCCAGGGCTCATGTTCTGAAAATAAGGGTTAGCCATTCAGAACAGAGATGAGAAGAAATTTCTTCACCCAGAGGGTAGTAAATCATTGGAATTCTCTACCCTGGAGGGCTGTGGAGGCTCAGTTGCTCAGTATATTCAAGAAAGAAGTGAAAGACTTCCAACTATTGTGGAAATCAAGAGAAGTGGATCATTGGAGGAAAGTGGCACTGAGGCAAAAGATCAGTCATGAATTTACTGAATGGTACAGTAGATTGAATGGCTGACTCTTGCTGCTGTTTTCATGTATGTGCAGCCTCCAGCTGTCCCTGTAAGTACTTCCAAAACATAAAAGCTACATTTTCCTAACTGCGGTCAGCCCAAAACTGACTACTTTCATACCTGATTTATATGTGCAAATATGTTAAGAATTACGTTATTACTGCAACAATAATGCAAGTGCTGACCTTTGATCATAATCTGTAAATCATGCACAGGGTGACAGGTTCTGCCGCAAGAAAATGTATAGAGATGGGGAGCATGTCTACCTGTTCCACACAAAGGCAGAACACTGATGGAAGAATCCTTCAACTATCCTACCTCAGTTACACAATGCAAAAAAGTCGACTTAGGATGACAGGAAAATCATTTACCATTTCAACATGAGCTGCTCCATGGACAGTTGCTTGTCAAGAAGACTCACAGATGCAATATTAACTTAGAGGTGAGTGCCATTCCGAATGTGGTGGAGTCTACTGAAATGGTCAGTGGTGACAGATCCACCACCTCACCTGAAGCACGTTACTTGTTATCAAGGAGTCTGAGATCCGACAACCATGGATATCTATAAATTTATGTGTCAATCCCAGATTTAAAATGTTTTCTGACATTTTAAAGTCTTTTCCCTCATTGTTTAATGACGGTGAAACAATTGATGTGAATTTATTTTCATATCCAATGATTTTCCCTAATTTTAGTACTCTCCATCTCTCATTCTCACATTAAACTCATGTGACCTGATGTCCACTGATTTTGAAAAGATAAAGTTCCAAATTTAAACAGATATAGTTGTGAAGCTAATAATATTCCATTTGCTGTTTTATAGCTCCAAAGAAAACTCTTTAAGATCTACTTTGCATAGATGAATTGTTCCACCCTCTTAAAAATAGCAAATGGTGTTTCACAAGTAGCATAAGACCCCAATCTCCACGTATATGCCACCTGTTTAATTGGGGCATGCTGGACACCCAGTTATAGTATACTAATGTGTCCCAGACATTTGTTGACCGGTGGAGACTGCAAAGAGGGCAAACAGCAGCTGAAACTCATCCTTGAGGTGACCGAGTTTAAAGGCCAAATGATTAAAATATAGGGCCAAAAATTCAATGTTAAAATGTTCAGTTTGTCTATTAATCAAGCCCTTCATTACTGCAGAGGACAAGAGCACCTTTTACTTTTAGAGATACTATCAAGGTGGCAGAAGATCTCTATGAGTACAATGGACCATCTTTTGTAAAAATTGTCAATTCTGTTGTAAATTACTGTGGATTGGTGCAAATATCTTGGAAAAGTTAAGTTCCTTTTACTTAGTTTAAAAAGTGTTAAAGTTTGCATCTGTTTCTTTTCAACTGTCTTCCAGAGCTTCTGAGTTCTGGAATGTTACTACTTTTGCCATCTTGGAGTCATTTAGCCGGAATCTATGCACAGGATTATACCAGGCAGACAGTTGTAGAGTCTGTGGAGCCCCTGGATACCACCTGTTATGTGCATTTCAACTCAAAGTATTCGTCAACTGTCCCAGCTCAAGACACTGACATGCAACTCAAAGCAGTAAGTTCAATAAATTAGTTATCAAACGTTTTTACACCTTAGGTATTTAGAAAGAAAATTAAGGCAAGGAAGCATTATACTACTTTATATTCATTAATTAATCTGTCCGTTCTTCTGCAGAATACTAAATGGAAAGCAAATCCCAATCCCATGAACCATTTAAATGTTAGTTAGAAATTTCCAGCCAGATCTTTTGAATATGTTATCTTTGTAAAATGTTGAAATGCTGTGTGAAATACAGTAGTCAACCCTTTGAAACTGTTCGTAGCTCCTACTAGCATAATTGATGATGCTGAGATGAGTACAAACTGGTATTTGAAATTATGTGTTGGTACCACAAGCTAGCTGAATGTAGGGCTGCTCTGCAAGACAATCTTCTTTTCTTTTTGAATTTTAATAACCTTTTTGCATTGTTAACTATAATCCTCAATGTTCACGTGCTGGCACAATTCTCTGATTCATCATTTTGAAACAATATGTAAGCAGCTGGTTTAGTATCAAAAATCAAAGTTGTGGAGGGATTCCAATAAGTCACACGATGGCTGTGATTTATTGGAATCCTTACGATTCCAGTGATCAAGAATCTATCATACAAAAAGAAAAATGTGTGAAGTGATGATTGTGCTCCTTGTTGATTTTAAATAATCTAAAACTTGCCTCACTACAACTTACCTAACAAAATCATGAGCAATGAACAACAAATTAAATTAATAATTAACAGAAGTATATCTGGGAATGTCATACCAACCTAAACCCATAATGGAGGGTTGGTGGGAGCAGTGGGATTTTGTTACCCCTAGTTTCCAGCACTCAGATTTGGGATATCAACCTCTTGTGTCCAAACAGCAATGTAAACATATGCAATGCCCAATTTATTCAGCTGCCAGAAAGGCATACCTAATGGCGAGCCAAGATAACTAAAAGGAAATGGAACAGGAAATTTAGCCCATCAACCCTTTTATGTTTGATTATGTCTATTTTTGGATGCAAACTGGGAATACTTTGCCCTGAAAGAAGTAGCTCTGCTCAGTTGCTCACGTGGTCAAGGTCTGACCAATTTTGTTCTCTGGGCCTAGTGTGCCCAAGTATTAAAGCACTGATATGCAGGCTGCCCAATTAAAGGCAGGATTTCCCATATTTAAAGAGCAAATGCATCTCTTAAAGAGGGTAACAGTAATCATCAGGAAAGTGTTACCTGTTGTCTAGGAGTGGCTGCTGAAATTGGTACTGTCCCTGGGTGAGCTTGAACTATCCAAAGTTTGGTTAACTAAATTGATGAATGCTGAAGAATTTTTCACCAGAAATGAAAGCTCTGTTTCTCCTTTTACAAATGCTGCCTGACCTGCTAAGTGTTTCCAGCATTTTCTGTTTTTTTTTATTTTAGTTGAGATATTGCAACAATTTATATTGCTTCACCAACTCTTTGTTCGGCTGCTTTTCCCTGACTTGTAGCAGAATGTTCAGGGCAACAGCTCTTCATCCACAGTGCTGGAGGCCCAGAGACAAGGAGTATGCTCTACTTAAAAGATGGCTCCAGGAAGTCAAAACACACCCAAGTTCCCTCCCAGTTCCTGAGTGGTAAGTGAATGCCTTTGGCTAATAACTCCAGAGGCATGCTTCAGTGATAGAAGAAGACCACCGATGTGTCATTCTATCCCCTGTGAAATGCCACAACTTTCCACTGCAGCTTTTCTTCATTTCACCATCTCTATATCATTATTGTTTCACTCTCTTTGCCCTGCACGCTACCTGTTCTTTCTCCACTCACAGCATAAAGCTGCAGCTGATGCCCATTTTCTTAAAGATCCACGCCTGTTGTACGTGTTCTCACATCAATTACACCAGCAGCCTGCTTCATCTTATTACTCAAGAAGATTTTCCACTCTTCAGCCAACTAGCTCCCATGCAACCATTTTCTTACATGGGAGCACATCCCCATTTTTCTACAGCCTTAACCATTTCTCTCCCTTACATGATCTCTGCATGGAGAAGCTTTGTACAGCTGCAGAGAAGAGTTCATCTTTCTGAACTCTTTCTCTGCAGAAGGAGGTGAGGCACAAGTAAAGGAAAAGGGCCTGAGCCTGCACTCCATTCAAGTTAAGAAGAGGAAATCACGGGGCAGGAATCTGCCAGAAGCATCAGCAAAGCTGCTGCCAAACCAGAGCAGGGTACCTGCTACTATTGTTCCCCTATCTCACCACCCAGGATGTGGACAGTGCTGTCTAACCCTGACAATCACACAGTGTTGTGTTACTATTATCTCTGCCACTTTTCTCCAGGTTTCTTATATAATCATAGAGTAATACAGCATGGAAACAGGTCCTTCAACCCAATTCATCCATGCCGACCATGGTGCCCACCAACCTAGTCCCATTTGCCTACACTTGGCTCATATCCCTCTAAACCCCTCCTATCCATGTATTTATCCAAATGTCTTTTAAATGTTATTATTGTACCTACCTCAACCACTTCCTCTGGCAGCTCATTACATATACGCACCACCTTCTGCATGAAGAAGTTGCCCTCAGGTCCCTTTTAAATCTTTCATTTCTCAGCTTAAACCAATGCCCTGCAATTTGTAATTCCCCTTCCCTGGGAAAAAGACTATGTGTGTTCACCCTATCTATTATCCCTCATGGGTTTATACACACACCTCTATAACGTCACCCCTTAATTGCCTATGTTCCAAGGAATAAAGTCCTAGCCTGCCCAACTTCTCCCTATAACTCAGGCCCTCAAATCCTGGTAGCATCTCTCACCCTTCTGAAGATTTAAAGGTTATTTCTCCTAAAGAAACATCACTTATCATTCAGTCTTCTCTAAACACCAGATCAAATTTGGAATCCCATTGGGATTTAGGTGTGCCAAGCTTCAGGAAGGAGCATCAAGTCATTTGCAACTTCTGTGAACAGCGACAGGCGTGGTGAAGAGGGAAGTCATGGCTTTCTGGAGGGCAAGCCAGCCTCCACACTCTGCTGGGGATGCAGACCCCATTCCAGATAAAGAAGACTCCCTAATCAGCTTGCCTAATTGTAGGTGTTATATGTCTGGGAGAATGGAGAAGCTGCACTCCATCATGAGCAACATTCTAGCCAGTGGCATGATAGTCTACCATGGAGCATGTTTCACCTTTATACATGCAGCATTAAAAAATCTAGTTTACTGAATAAAATCACTTACTTTGCTTTGATTTTTAGTTCTGAAAACTGACAATGAATCTGTGAGATTGAAACTATAGTCATAGGAACATAGGGGTAGGAGTAAATTGTTCACCGCATCATTTAATGGTATCACAGCAGACTTGTGTCCTAATTCCACACACTCTCCTTTGCCCTTAAGAACTTAATAACTTTGTTTAACAAAAATCTATTAATCACAGATCTAAATTGACAATTTCAAGTTATGGAAGGCCTGTCCAAACTTCTACCAATCTTTGTGTGCAGAAGAGTTTCCTAATTGTATTCCAGTGGTGGCTGGATCTAAACCTGGCCTAGTCTCTCTAACTACCTGAAGTAGTTTCTCTGTATCCATGTTGGTTCCTCTTAATAAATTAAAGCTTTGGCCAAATCGTCCATTAACCATAACCTTCCAAACAACTTCTGAACATTTAGTTCATTCCACTTACAGTAAGAACCATATGTTGTTCCTTAATAATCTTTTTGGCTCCATTACAATATCAGATAATTCATTATTAGTTTATATCAGTCATAAAGTACAACCTTGGACAGATCTAATCTTATCATGAATGGAATTGTATTATGTTTTACAAGTAAAAAAGAGTAAATAATAAGTGAAGACGTGAACCATGAGAAACTTCCTATGGAGATTTTCTGAGTGGAGGTAAATTGCCAACTTTAGAAATGAGGAAGAAGGTTGTTGAGGAGTTAAGACTTTTAGCTGAGCTGAAATTAAGGACCACTGTAATACATGGTTGGATTATATTGCACCTTGCATGTTTTTGCCCTCTTGCTCAATCTATTTGTCACCCTGAATTCTGTTTGCATCTTCAACAATGAAGGTACCAACTGTGGTACAATTGGTAACAATTCATTTTAATGGTTATAGTTAAAGCCCCACTCCAGAGGTTTGAGCACAACAATCGAGGCTGACCGTTCCAGTACAGTAAAGCTGAACTGTCATTGATCAAATGGGATATTTAACTGAGGCCCAACTGTTCCTTTCTCAGTTAGATGCAAAAGATCTCCTGGCACCCTGAAAAAGATCAGTGAGGTTAACCCCAGTGTCTTGACGAACATTGGAGTCCTGATGAAGGATCCCCAGTCCTGATGAAGAGTCTTAGCCCGAAATATTGATTGTTCATTTCCCTCTGATAGATGCTGCTTGACCTGTTGAGTTCCTTCAGCATTTCTTAACCAATATTTTTATTTCTTATTCAAGATTACCAACATTGTAGTTTCTGGGATGTAGTTGTGTGCAAATTGACTGCCTTTATTACTTTACAACAGTGAGAGCTCTTGAAAATTACCATGTTGGCTGTAACCTGCTTTGAAATGTTCTAAGAGGTATAAGGAAGGTGCTCTATCAAAACTCAGACTAGGATTATATGGTCCATGAGCTTTTTGGTGTCCTTCAGCTTCAAACACACTGGTGGAACATGGAGATAGGATTCCAGAGCCACAGGAATGTCCTATGGCCTGTAATCCTTTAAGTCCCCCACTGTGAGGTCTTGGAAGCTTAAAGCTGAGTGGGATGTCACAACCAGCCCTCTCTGCAGATCAGGAGTACAGACTATGGTTAATTAATTTGCTGCTTGCTCAGGAGTTGAAGGAATTGTAGCATCATTGCCAGCATTATACCCAAGATGAGAAGACTTCCTAAAACTTCAGGAAACAAACATTTGTGTTTGTGTTTGAGACCACACTTGGAATACTGTGTGCAATTTTGCTCACCCTGTTATAGGAGAGATGTGGTTAAACTGGAAAGAGTGCAGAGAAGATTTATGAGGGTATTGCGAGGACTAGAGGGCCTAAGTTATATGGAGAGGTTGGCCAGGTTCAACAAGGTGTTTATTCCTCTAATGTAGGAGAATGAGGGGTGATCTTATAGAAATGTTTAAAGTTATGAGGGGCATAGATAAGGTGGACGGTAACAGTTTTTTCTCTCCAGGGTAGGGGAGTCCAAATCTACGGGGCATAGATTTAGGGTGAGAGGGGAAAGATTTAAAAGGGACCTGAGAGGCAATTTTTTTAAGCAGAGGGTGGTGAGTATATGGAATGAGCTGCCAGAGGAAGTGGTTGAGGCAGGTACAATAGTATCACTTATCCAAGTACATTGAAAGGCCAGGAGGGATATGGGCCGCACGCCGGAAACTGGGACTAGCTAGGTGGACAACGTGGTCGGCATAGAGTCATTGGGCTGAAGGGCCTGGATCTGTGCTGTATTGCTCTATGAGTCTACGACACAGATTTAAGATGAGGGGATAAATTCAAAGGAGATCTGAGGGGAAAGTTCTTCACACAGAGGGTGGTGGTTATTTGGAAGAAGCTGCCAGAGGAGGTGGTAGAGTCAGATACAATTACAAAAGACAGTTGGGCAGGTAGATAGGAAAGGTGTAGAGGAATACAGGCTTAATACAGGCAAATGGGGTTGGCAAAGGCAGGCATCATGGGTGGAATGGAAAGGGCTGTTCCTGTGCTGGATGATTCTATGATTCTTCAGGCTGGTTAGATGCTTTTAAGCTGATCAGTAAATAATCTTCCTTAGTCACAACATCTGAGAACCTGGTCCTTTTGACCTCAGTTAAATCACTGAATCTGTCACAAACATAAAATTAGAGATGTCCAACTTTATTACAACCATTGTATCTGCCTTGTTTACCAGACTTCCCTTTCTCCATTGATAATATGATCAACAGCTGTTAAAGGCATAATTCTTAATGTCAATATTTCACGATTACCAAATATATGTTTCCAAGACATTTGATGACAATTATGTTAAAAGCAATGTTTTTGCCCTTCTGTTTCCTTTTGGAGTATAAAGTGGGTTTTGCTGACTCTCATGGTTGTGAACTTTATACCACCTTTATTATTATATTGCCATCATTTTTTTGGATTGAGTATTTGGGAACTATAATAGCACTATGATATATACTGGGAAATCTACATCTTATCTTACAGCCTGGCTCCAGAATGGCCTTGAAATGGAGAAACATGTTTACCCAGAGGGTGACTTAACTATGGAACTTGCTACCATATGAAACCGTTGAAGCAAACAGATAGCTGGATTCAGAACTAAGGAAGATAAAAACATAGGGCCAGATCTCACAGGACCCAGCCTGTTGCATTGTAGCATTTTGAGTCGTGCAACTTGTTGTGTTTGTATTTCTTGGGTTTCTATAGTGCAGGCCAGCAATTAACAAGGGGAATTGGGTAGAGATGGCTGCACCTTCTGAACCAAAACATGGTTCCATCTCTCTTTCTGTATTATTATAATGATGGTGACAAGGTAGAATTGATTTGAACCAGGTACTGCACCTTGCCTGTTATTGATTTGGAATACATGAGTAAGCAGCAATGTTGTTATTGCAAATGTACCTCCATTTCAGATGTCATCATTGGCCCCAACAGGACAACATCATTGCATTGAAATGTCCGGCAAGCTCCTGTGATTTTGGCATGATTCTCAAAGATGCTCTTCAAGATCAGTTCATCCATGGAGAAGCTTATCGCAATGGTTGTTGCCATAGAAGGATTTGGCTTTTAAGTCAGCCTGTGTTATTGCACTGCTTTTGGAACTTACCTGTAAGGTTACCAGGAAGTTAGTGTGCAGACATGCCATTCAAAGAGTCTAGAAATCATGAGGAGGCAAAATAAGAGTGAAAATACAGCAGATGTACTCCATTTTATTAGTAATGACAGAGTCCTCAGAAGCAAACTCCTCAAATAATTGCAATATGATACAAGCAAGGATGTTATTGTTTTATGTAGAAAGATGCCACAGTTGTAGAAAAATAAGTCACTCAGAGATGCAGTCAAGGGTGGAGCATGAAAACTACCATGTTTCATTGGCCTTTTTTTGTGTTGTCCAGTGAAGACCTAATTCAGATTGATTATAATCACAAATATACCAAAATCTCAAAAGAATTCTGCTAAAATTGTTTTTTTTTCTATATATAATACTTTGAGTCAAAAATATTTGCTCTTTAAAACAAAAATTGATGAAGTTCTAATGGAGAATGAAACTATTTTCCTCATGAGGTCCATACATTCTGATTTCAATCTAATTGAGAGAGGAAATTGCTGGGGCCTTGACCAGTATCTTTGTGTCCTCTTTGACCACGGGTGAGGTCCTGGACGACTGGCGAGTGGCTAATGTTGTTCCTCTATTTAAGAAAGGAACAAGGGAAAATCCGGGGAACTATAGACCGGTGACTCTCACCTCAGTTGTCGGGAAATTGCTGGAGAAAATTCTCAGTAAGGCATTTGACAAGGTCCCACATAATCGGTTAATCAAGAAAGTTTTGGATGCATGAGGTCAGTGGAGAATTGGCTGTGTGGATCCAGAACTGGCTTGCCCGTAGAAGACATAGGGTAGAGATTGAAGGGACTTATTCGGGCTGGAGGCCTGTGAGTAGTGGTGTTCCGCAGGGATCTGTACTGGGATCTCTGCTGTTTGTGAATAAGTAAATGACCTGGATGAGTATGTTGATGGGTGGGTTAGTAAATTTGCAGATGATACCAAGATTGGTGGAGTTGTGAATAGTGTAGAAGACTGGCGACGGATACAGTGTGATATAGATCAGTTGCAGATGTGGGCAGAGAAATGGCAGATGGAGTTTAACCTGGATAAATGTAAGGTGTTCCACCTTGGTAGGACTAATGTCAAGAGGTAGTACAAGGGGCAAGACCCTTAACACTGTTGAAAAGTAGAGAGACCTTGGGGTGCAAGTCCATGACTCACTGAAAGTGGCTACACAGATAGATAGGGTGGTTAAGAAGGTTTATCGAATGCTTACATTTATTAATCGAGGAATTGAGTACAGGAGTCAAGAAGTTATGATGCATCTCTGTAGAACTCTGGTTAGTCCATATTTATAGTATTGCATGCAATTCTGGTCGCCTCACTATAGGGAGGATGTCGAGGCTTTAGAGAAGGTGCTGAGCAGTTTTACTAGGATGCTGCCTAGATTAAAGGGCATGTGCTATCAGGACAGGCTGGACAAACTTGGGCTCTTTCCTCTGGAGCGGCGGAGGCTGAGGGGTGATCTGTTGGAAGTGTATAAAATTATAAGGGGCATAGCTAGGGTGGACAAGCAATATCTTTTTGCCATTATTGAGCAATCCAATACCAGAGAGCATGCACTTAAGGTGAGAGGGGGTAGGTTCAGAACAGACGTGAGGGGTACATTTTTTACTGAGAGAGTGGTGAATGCCTGGAATGCGTTGCCTGATAGGGTGGTGGAGGCAAATTCATTGGGGGCTTTTAAGAGGGGCATATGCATGAGAAGAAAATAGAGGGATATGGGCACTCCGTAGGTAGGAGGGATTAGCTTTGTCAGCACAACGTTGTGGGCTGAAGGGCCTATTCTGTGCTGTACTGTTCTATGTTCTATGTTCTAATTGAAATATTTATAATGAACAGTCAAATGGGTATATAATAGGAAATTACAACAGAAAGAAACACCAGCTGCTCAACCGTGAACAGTAGTCCCAATCCCACCTGTCCGTTATGTAGCCATATTACTTTATGCCTCTTTCTCCAAGTACAAGTTTAACATTCCCAACTGGTCAGCTTCAGTCACTGATTCTTTTGTGCAGCTCATAGCCCCACAAGCCAGTGAATAAAAAAAAATCCTGCTCTCTGTCTAAAACTTTCTGCGTTTAACCTTAAGTTGATGTCTTCTCACTCAACACACCTCATTAACTGCAAACACTAGTCCTGATATTTATGGGATAGTGGGGAGGGTGTGAAGAGAACAAAAATGTTTCCAGATGATTTTCACAGAAGGATTAAGAGAATGTCTGAACTTCAACCCACAGGAATATCTGCCCTGGTAAACCAAGATAATAGCTCCCCATAAAACATACAATATGGCTTTTCTACGTTCGAAGTCAATTCATTGTGGTAAGTTTGTATTAAATTTTAAATTATTCTGAATTAATAGAGTAAAATTTTGTCATTTGTTTTTATTTTTCTAAATTGTAAGTGAATATTTTAGATAAAAAATGAATTACTGGAGGTAAGACAAGAGTGCTTATCAAATGGGTCACTGGCCAAGAGAGTCAGCATGTCCTTAAACAAAATAGTTTCATCCAAAAGCAGTGCACTTGATTCAAAACTAGTTACATTAGTACAAGTGCTTACACATGGTTTAAATGGGTGTTTCTCTGGTTGGCAATCAGTGGTGAGCGGGTGCCGCAGGGGTCAGTGCTGGGCCCACAAATGTTCACGATATACATTAACGATTTGGAAGAAGGGACCAAGTGTAGCATATCTAAGTTTGCTTATGACACTGAATTGAGTGGAAAATCAAATTGTGCAGAGGATGCAGAGAGCGTGCAGTGAGATATAGATAGGTTAAGTGAGTGGGCAAAGGTCTGGCAGATGGAGTACAATGTTGGTAAATGCAAGGTCATCCAGGAAAAATAGAAGATCAGATTATTATTTAAATGGTGAAAGATTTCAGCATGCTGTTGTACAGAGGGAGTTGGGAGTGCTTGTGCATGAATCACAAAAGGTTGGTTTGCAGGTGCAACAGGTCATCAAGGTGGCAAATGGAATGTTGGCCTTCATTGCTAGAGGGATTGAATTTAAGAGGAGGGGGGTTATGCTGCAACTGTACAGGGTACTGGTGAGGCCGCACCTGGAGTATTGCATGCAGTTCTGGTCTCTGTACTTGAGGAAAGATATACTGGCTTTGGAGGCAGCGCAGAGGAGGTTCACCTGGTTGATTCCAGAGATGAAGGGGTTAGCCTATGAGGATAGATTAAGTCACCTGGCACTATACTTGCTGGAATTCAAAAGAATGAGGGGGATCTTATAGAATCATATAAAATTATGAAAGGGATAGATAAGATAGAGACAGGGAGGTTGTTTCCACTGGTAAGTGAGACTAAGACTAGGGGACATAGCTTAGATTCAGGGGAATAGATTTAGGACAGAGATGAGGAGAAACTGCTTTTCCCAGAGAGTAGTGAATCTGTGGAATTCTCTTCCCAGGGAAGCAGTGGAGGCTACCTCATTTAATATATTTAAGAAACAGTTAGATTTTTGCATAGTAGGAGAATTAACGGTTATGGGGAAAAGGCAGGCAGGTGGATCTGTGTCCATGGCCAGATCAGCCATGATCTTATTGAATGGAGGAACAGGTTCAATGGGCCAGATGACCTACTCCTGCTCCTATTTCTTATGTTTCTTATGTTACTCATGCAGTGCAGTCATTCCTAAGCTTTTTGAATCAGAGCCCTGCTTCTTCACTCTCAATAACATACATGCCACCGTATAGAGTCATTGGCCACTCCATTCAAGAATGAGGGGTTATGCTGGGGATTACCAGCAGTCCTGCAGCTGAAGCAGCTAGAATGCAGAATATATTCTTACTTCTTTTTATTTTTTGTGCATTTTCTAACAATAATTTAATACTATTAAAAACCTCTCCAACCCCCTGTAATCTTTGCTTTTGCTGCCTCTCCCCATGACCAAGTCATGCACCCCTGATTGGAACCACTGCCATAGTGAGTAAAGATTAGTCTGCATCTGTTTTTCATTCCAGGCTCAGCAAAGCCAAAGCAATAGGCCGAAGAGTTGAAAGAAATCACTGTTTGAATCTCATTGTCAAAGGGGGTCTAGTTTGACTCACCTGCTATGCCTACAATGGACCTCAGAGAAGGGAGTGAGATGGGTTGGAGAAGGCAAGAGGAGAGCTGAGAGTGAGGGGGGAAGATTGGAGGAAGCAGTGTAATCATGAGTCCCATGGAGTTAGGGAGCATTATACAACAAGTTTTCTAATTCAAAAACTTGACAGAGTGTCAGGTGCAAACAGACTGAAGAATCCATTGTAGGAAAGGTTTATGGGCAGAATCATACTCACCTTTGGGCAATGTTTCTGTAGAGAACTGCCAGCTGTGTTCTTCACATGGATCAGTTTGTCTCTGAAATCTATGCCTGTATATTGAAACACAGAAGTCAAAGATGAGCTGGAGACATTGCAACTGAACTCTCCCATATTGGGCTGAGGTGCACAATACACTTTGCACCCAGTTGCTTGGTTTTATGCCAGCAACATAAACATTGCAATCCCCTTCACCTAAATCAGCTCATCAGCTCTGAGTAAAAGAGAAAGGGTGGGTTAGTGGTTTATATTTTGTTGCTTCACCTTCATATTTTTAATTAATTCCCAGGTCTTTAAATTCCTTTCTTTTTTTACTTTTTGATTATGATTTATTGTTTTTAATTCTTCGTCCCTTGAACTGTTTTGCAATGTCCCTGATTATTGACCTTTGACATCAACAACCAGTCAAAAAGCCACAAGGGAGGTGCCTGAGCACCTGCCGCCTGAAACCATGTCATAGATCCTGCTCTGCTTTACGGGTGTGTAGCCTTCCATATTCAGATCAACCTGGAACAGGCAGCTGGGCACTGCCGCTAGTGAATTCAGGCAGCGGCCAGAACCAATATGATCTGACCAAATAAGTGCCCACCCATTCTGTTAAAGGTACATTAAATACTTAACTTGCACATTCAAGGAGCTTAGCACCTGCCTTGGGGATTCATCCCAGTCACTTATTTAACATTAGTCAACATATTTGACAGTGGGACTAACAGCTGCCAAATTTACTCATAGGTCATCACATGACTAAATTGGTGTGCCATTGTTAACCCCAAGAAATGAGTGCATCACATCCCAATATCTACCCCAGTATCCATCCAAACAACCTCCCTCTCACATAGGTTCTACTTGTCAAAAAATTTGTGACAATTTGAATATTAGTTAAAACTTAGAAATCTAAATAGTACATTACAATATTGTACATGTAACAGTATTATATACATACTATGTACGTTAATTATGAATGAAAAAATGACAATAATAAATTCAAAATGTTGCATCAAGCTTCAAGATGCTTAAAAAATAATCAATATTTATGCTATTTGTTTCAAAACAGCATTACATGGAAAGCTGCATAGTAAATAGTAAAACTCAACAGCTTAAGTAATACATCCAGATATCGTGGTCGCTGGTTGCAGAAGCTGCTTCCATTGTTAAAAGGTAACTCTGTCTAGGCTGCATTTCCCTGTATTCTTCAGAAGGGTATCAGAGCTCCCACTATATATCGGACCAGTATCTTGTAGATAAAATAAAATATTCCTTGGAGTGACAGTTATATAATCGATAAAAACACAGTTTAAAGCTGATGGTTATCAAGTGGTTCATTATTTTCTCATTAATAGAGATTGGGTAATGGGATTTGTTGCCAACAACAAATCGGGAACTTTTTTTTAACACACTCTTTCACGGGATATTGACATCACTGACAAACCGCTTGCCCGCATTTTATCATCCATTTCTAATCTTCCCAGAACTGAGGAGGCACTTCAGTGTCAACTATATTGGTGAGTCCTGAGTAACATAAAAGGCAGATTTCCTTCCCTGAAGTACATTTGTGAACAAGATGAGATTTTGCAACAATTTGGTCATTTCATGTTACTGTTACAAAAACTAGGTTTTTTCAATTGCTGGAGACAAAATTCCTCAGCTGTATCATGGGATTCATGCCTCCGGATCGATGATTCAGAACTCTGGCTGCCAGTCCATAATGTAAGGGCTCTGCTACCCACCAGTACACACCAGTCAATTTTATGTCACCACATCACCTCTATTGTTTATTAATTCTAGCCAGATGCAGCCATTTATTCCATTTTATATGAATATTAAATGTTTTGCCCTCATTTGCAGACATTTGTTATTTGTTATGTTGATGTATACAAGAGACTTGATTCACACATTCAACCAAATTTAAAATCTACCAAACATCTACAGTTAATATGACAAGACTTTGCTGAGTAGCTTAGCAATAGCTTTCACTTGTTGTGCTGTTCAGCTTTTTGACAGTAAATTTTAAATAAAGCTTTTCTGATCCTTCTACAAACTCATCACCTACTCCAATGATGTTTTGCAATGTGAAGTGACCAAGGTAATGTGAAAGATATTTAAAATCATTTCTAATAAAAAGGCCAGAATGATTCTTAAGTAAGGGTCTTAGCCTGGAGGTACGTTTCAAGTATGAGGTCTATTTCATGAACAAGAATCCAAACATAAGTTTCCCAAAAGTCCTGCAGGTTTTAACTACAGGATGGTCTGGTGTATTTTTCTGTAGGATTCCTGGTCACAGCCAATCTGATTGACAGGCTGAAGTCTGTCACGCAGAAATCCCATAGGATGAGGCTGCCTGGACTGAACACAGGTAGGTTGGGCAAGGAGATAACAGATTATGATGAAGGGTTAGACAACTGTGGGGGAATATTTCTCATGGTATGACACTTTTTACTTGGTAGGAGAATGTTCCAAATATAAGGCTACTTTAAGCCTGGGGTTGGTTCACTGTGGAGGATGGTACTGTGGTAGATGCTAATTGAAGAGAGCAAATAATGGTCATTAAGTCTGATAATGGTGGAAGGTGGAGACAGGGACTGAAAGTGGCCTGGTTTCAATGTTGGTCAAGGACTAGGGTTTAGAGAACATAAAACATAGAAAGTACATCACAGGAACAGGCCCTTCAGCCCACAATCTCTATGCTGACCATGATGCCAATTTAAACTGCACACCTGCTGCACATGGTCTATATCCTTCCATTTCCTGCCTGTTCATGTGCCTGTCTTAATGTCTCTTGAATGTCGCTATCATACCTGCTTCTACCTCCTCCCCTGGCAGTATGTTCCAGGCACCAACCTCTCTCTGTGTAAAATATTTTCAATGTAAATCTCCTTTATACTTTCCCCTCTCACCTTAAAGCTATGCCCTCTTGTATTTGACATTTCCATCCTGGGAAAATGACTGACTATCTTCAAAGTCTTTCAACTTGCCCTTCCTGAGGTGACATTTCTGCCATTCCCTTGCTGAATTTCTTGAATCAGGTTACTGTCCCCTGATACAACAATTATGCCCCTCATAATTTATATACTTCAGTCAGGTCACCTCTCAGCCTCTGATGCCCCAAGTTTGTCCAAGCTCTCCTCATAGCTAATACTCTCTGTTCCAGACAACATATTGGTGAACCTCCTCTGCACCCTCTCCAAAGCCTCCACATCCTTCCTGTAATGCGGCAACCAGAACTGCACACAATACTCCAAATGTGGCCTGGTCAAAGTTTCATACAGCTGCAACATGACTTCCCAACTTCTATACTCAACACCCCAACCAATGAAGTCAGGTATGCCATATGCCTTCTTTACTACCCTATCTACTTGTGTTGGCACTTTCAGGGAGATATGGACTTGCACCCCAAGATCCCCCTGTACATCAATGTTCCTAAGGGTCCTGCCATTTACTGTTCACAAATTGAGGAGATGTAGAACAGGAAATCATCAGCATCTATATGGAAGTGAGCCCCATGCTTTTGGGTAATATTGCAAGGCAGTAGTGTGTCGATAAAGATAAGGCAGTCAAGCATGCATCCCTGAGAACACCAGAGATAATAAGGTACAATTATTCTGGCTGTGATTGGATAGGCTTGGGAATCTATCCACTAAACACGGGAAGTAGTATTGATTATGGGTGGTGAGGCCATCCGCAGAGAGCCTAAGAAGAACAAGGAGAGACAATATACCATGATCACTGATTTGGATTAGGGAAGTTTCATTGTTGTATCAGGGGACAGTAACCTGATTCAAGAAATTCAGCAAGGGAGTGGCAGAAATGTCACCTCAGGAAGGGCATGTTGAAAGACTTTGAAGATGAAAAGGAGATTTCAGGTGGGATGGTGATTTGTAAGAACAAAGGGGTCGAAAGGTGGATTCTTTGAAAAGGGGGAATAATGATGGTACTTTTGAAAGAGAGGAGGATATAATCTGAGAATCAGGAAGAATTTGAAATATCTGGTATGGGGAGTAAGAGGGAAGTTACTGGAGATCAAACCACAGTACATGGATAGAGTGTAGCTAGTAACTCTTCCTTTGTGTAAAGTACATTGTTTAAAAAAATAACTTGTGTTTATAGGATGACTTTAACATAGTAAAACATCTCAAAATTCTTCACAAGGTTATCATTAAACAAAATTTGACACCAAGCCCAATTGGAGATATTAGAGCAGATGACCAAAAAGCTGGTCCAAGACATTGGTATTAAATTCTAATAGGAGGAAAGAAAGGTGGCGAGGTAGAAAGGTTTATAAAGGGAATTCCCACACTTAGGGCCTTGGCAACTAAAGGTATGCTTGCTAATCCTGGAGTGATTGTAAATGGGTATGTGCAAGAGGTCAAATTTAAAGGTTGTAGGGCTAGAAGGGAATATAGAAGTAGAGAGGTGTGAGGCAATAGAAAACATTGGTGAGAATTTTAAAATCAAGATAAAGATAAAAGCAGAATAGTTTTGGAATACTTCAAGTTTATAGCGGTAGGAAATAGGGACTGGCTAGAAATTTTGAAACAGTTAAATCTGGGGTTAACAAGGATATGGATAATGCATGAGATGGGCTGAGGCATGTTTGGAGGTGCGCAATGTTACAGAGATGGGAAAAGATGTTTAGGATATGCTGATGACATTTCACCACCAACTTTCTCAACCTCTCTACCATCTCTAAGATGTGTACAGGTTGCCCTTCAAAAACTTCCTCCCATGAATATTAGAAGCACTGAAGCTATTGTCTTTGGTCCCTGCTACAACCTCTGTTTCCTAGAGATCAGCTTCATTTCTGTCCATGCAAACTAACTGAGTCTGAATCAGGTGGCTCACAACTCAGTGTTACATCTGATCTTCTGAACATTAAACCAAAATATTACAAAAAAAATCTGAATCGAAGCAGATATTATGGATAACAAATGTCATAAAAATCATGATAATTTTAAAACACTTACAAGCCATGAAATGTATCCAATAGCTGATAAAACATTATGCATCTAGCCAAGTTAAGAGAATATATATAATTATGATTTGGCTGAGATAATATCTGAACTGCAGTTTGTAGGTCTTTCAAATCCAAGATCTGGTGCACAGCACAGATGGCAGTTCTGAGGTATCATGTCACCAACAAAGCACCTTTGTTGCCTAGAGATAAATCAGATTGATGAGATCAAATATAAATGAAGGCTTTTCCAGATCCATATTTACACAATACACAGACTTATAAACTACTAAATACTCTAATATCAGAAATATCAGGCTTTGTACCAGTTGAAAAAAAAATTCAGAAGGCATGCAGTGCAATCAAATTGATTTCTGTCTATAGAAAGTTATTTAAAAGATGGTTTGTTTTTGGTGGCATTGAAACTAAGAATTGTATAAACCCTCTTGATGTTGTTTCCTACTGAATATATGGTATAAATCTTCACACAAAATTGAATATGCTAGTTCAAGATTAGAAATTGAACACTGCCTATACATAAGAAAAGTATACTGCAATCTATCCCTCCAATGTAAGTTCTGTTTAGTTTAGAATTTTCATTAAGTAAAGTTGTACATATTGCAATGAACCAGTTTTTTAAAATATATATTAACATCATCCAATTTAATGTATAAGACTTAAATTGAAACAACAGAACTAAACTATCTTCTGGTGAGAGAGAGGTGGAGAGCTGTAAGGAAGGAGTCCAAAGGCAGAAGCAAGGCAACTGAACACTCAGTCACCAGTTTTGTTGTAAAGAGAGCTGAATCCAGGAGCACTAGAGTCAGAGAACCAAAGGATGCAGGAGAGTACCAAAGGCCAGAGAAGGCCCTAGAGACAGGATGCGAGGTCATGGAGCAATTGAAAATTACGATTAAAAATGGACTGAGGATCAAGATGTCAGAATGATGGGGATGATGGGGAAGCCAATCACACCTGGATGATAGGAAAACTCAAATTATCGAGGAGTGGGATAGGAACTGTTGAGTTTTGGATATATTTGAGATTAGAAAGAATGAAGGATGAAAGAGGCTGCCAAAGGGTACATTAATGAAGTCATTTCTAGAAATAATTATAGATGAGGGATTCAACATCAGAAAATTAGATGGAGGAGTGAAAAACAGGTAATTTTGCAAGGTGAAAGTAAATGCTTTTAGTGACAGAAAAAACAAGGAGTTCAGAACTTATCTATGGTTTGCATGGCTTCTTTCTGCTTGAATAAAAGGCAGGTGGACAGAATGAAGGTCAAAACAATGGCTTTCATCATTCCACTGAAAGTCATGATTCATGTTTAATTTTATGCTGACCAGACACCCTTATACGACTATGTGAATATATGAACCAGGAGCAGAAGCCAATCAGCCTTGAAGCTTGATTTGCTATTTAATAAAATCTGATCTGATATTTTAAGGAATGGTTAATACAATAAGATAGTGGAAAATTTGATGACAAAGGCATACAAAAGGAAGCTGACGCCATTGTGTGCCTGATGCCTGAAGAGATATGTATTTAAATGAAGAAGGGGTGGCCCAGGGCAAGAATCAGTGGGACTAACATTGCAAAGATGCCACAGGAATCAGATGGTACCAACGATATCACGGTGTATGATGACATCAGCACTGAGAAGTAAACATTTCTAACCGCATGCTCAGTTGCCGTTTGCTTTGATGAGCTCTCCAGATTCTGTCACTGGGATTGCCCTAAAATTTTGCATTACTTCAAACAAGAAAATAAAATGTAATAATTCTAAATGGTTGCATGAAGCGGCAGATACCGAATAAAGGCGGGTTTAGTTGCAGGCAGCTGTAATAAATTACGTATTTTAAGTAGTAAACATTTTAAGGACTATAAAATTATATCACCTTGTTACTTTCCTCTTAATTCACTTTCAGTTGCAGCCCACACCGGATCCTGCCGGCGTTGTGTTCATTTGTCGACATGTCATTTTGTAGCTATTTATAGTCTTTAGTTACAACTGTCATTTCAACGTTTTAACTAAAACGACTGTGGTGATGAAAGTACGTTCAAAATGAAATTGGCAGGTTCACAATTGCCGAATAATAGCGGCCTCACTGTGCAATGCAAGGATCATGTGAACCGCGGGGTTTTATTTCTATCCAAAAAATCTAATCTCAGGACAATTAAAAACAGCATAATGCCGCTGAACTCGTGGGGGACGTCCTTTAATGTTGCTGGCAGCACACCAGCAAGGTCTCGGGGTTATCCTGACTTTGCAAACTCCCACGGGAAAGGTACAGACAGATTGCTCTTTTCCGAGTAACCGGCCAGCTCTGGGAAGGTGGAATGTCAGGACCCAGATAACCTCTTCTCGGTGATCAGAAGGAGAACTTCCAAAAGCTGCTATCTGCCGACAGATCTCCTTTAGGCCGAATTAGATTTAATCATTTACACTTGCTGCAACAATTTATCTTCATGTGAATAACATAAATCAGCGGGTTTCATTTTTTTCTCCCAACCTCACGAATGTCGCAGAGGTACTACCTTAGGATGGACAGCAATGGCCATTGGAAAGGTAAACTAAAAAAACATTGCCGACAGAGATGGCAAAAAGTAATCAAAACTATTGAAGTTAATGATCGAAATTCTTGAGAGCTGGAGATAGGGTAGACAGAATCTTTTTCCCCAGGGTAGAAATGTCAAGCACTAGAAGACCTGCATTTAAGGTGGGAGAGGGAAAGTTTAAGGAAGATGTGCTGGGCAAGTTTTTTATGCAGAGTGGTAGGTGCCTGGGATAGGCTGCCAGGGGGAGCAGTGAAAGCAGATAGGATAGTGGCATTCAAGAGGCTGTTAGACAGACACATGAGTATACAGGAAATGGAGGGATATGGATCACATACAGGTGGAAGAACATAGAAACATAGAACAGAGAATGAGTTAAATTTGGCATCATGTTCAATGCAGACATTGTAGGCCAAAAGGTCTGTTCCTGTGCTGTATGTTCGAAATGCAAGCAATAGATTGCAGTCTCTTGTATACCTTTTTAACCTTTTGGTTATGTGGAATTCATAATGTGAACGTTCATAAATGTAAACACATTAATTCCCAATTCATTTTATATTAAAAGTAATTTAAGAAGCTCAATATTGGATATCGCAGATTGTCTTCCTCAGGGCAGTATCCTAGGCTCAACTATCTTCAACTGTGTCAGCAATGACCTTCCCCTGTCATAGGGTCAAAAATGAGGATGTTATCAGATGATTTTTACAATGTTCGATTCCATTCATAGCTTCTCCACAAGTGAAGCAGTCTATGCCTGCATGCAGGAAAACCTGGACAAGATTTAGGCATGGGCTGAGAAGTGGAAAGTAATATTCAATCCGCAATAGTGCCAGACAATGATCATCTCCAACAAGAAAGAGTCTAGCCATCTGTCTTTGATATTCAAAGCTATTACATTGCCAAGTTCATCCCCAACAACATCCTACATTTCACTGTTGGCAGCCACATAAAAACATTGCCAACAAAAGCAGGTCACAAATGTTGTTTCCAGCTGTGAATGACTCACCTCCTGACACCTCAAAGCCTTTCCACTGTCTACGAGCATGATGGAATTCAATTGCCTGGATGGGTCCAGCTCAAACAAAACTCAAGAAGCTCAACCAGTACAAAGCAGTCCAATTGACTGGCACCCCATTCATTACCCTAAAAACTCATGCCCTCCAGCACTGCTACACAATGGCTATAAAATGTACCATTTACAAAATGCATTGAGATTACTTACTTGCAATATTAACCATCTTCACTCCACATACGCTGCCTGACTTGCTGAGTATTCCGTCATTCTCTGTCTTTTTATTACAGGTTTCCAGCAAAGGCAATATTTTGTTTCCCCAGTGTGTATCTTATAGTCCCAGCATTTTAAAATTCTTCTCTCTCCTCTGTTCTCATTCACTTCCTTCCAGTTACATCTCATCCAGGCAAATCATCTGTTCTTAATAAGCCTTCACCACTCTCTCAGCCAGCACCCCCGCCACTTGCATCATTCAGTCTCTCTTGATCTCCTCCCTGTTCTCTTTGTTCTCTCCACCCCATCTGAAAACAATACTGTCTTCAAGCACCAGAAGGATTGCAGCAGTTCAAGGAGGTGGCTCACCACCATGTTCTGAGAGCCATAATTGTTCTCCTTGCCAGCAATACCCACATCAGGCAAGTGAATGAAAAAAAATGCTCAACTGGTTTCTCAGCCCAGATCGTGTGTTCAAAGTAGGACAGAAGGGCTGGGGGTGGGGAGTTGGGAGGGGCACAGGGGATCAGTGCCTGAGGTGGGAATGGTAAATAATACACAACCTTCTGAACTACAACTCAAAATGAACACTAGCATGGATGTTCCCCATTGGTGTTTCATTTTTGAGCTCTTATGAGCAGAGATTTGTCTTTGATGCCTGCTTTGGTAATACATCATGCAGCCTAAGGACCCATACATAAACTCAAATCAATATTCCTATTAACCTGCACATATCTCAAGATGTTGATACTTACAGATTTTGATGTTCAAACACCATCTGTTCAGCACAAGCAACAATGTTTAAAAAAGACCTCACTAAATCTCTGGGCCTATAAGATACAATAAATGAGGACCCAATAAATAAGAAATAAAGATTAACCTAAATGTTGGGTCTCCAGAATTGGAAGCCTCAAGCAACATCATTTGGGCACCCTGCTATTTCACATGTAAACTGAAAAGGATACCTGCTACAAATAGAATGGCTTGTAAATTATTTACATTGGATTATAGCACTCAATTTGAGAGCAGCTATTCTCTGGATGCAGGATTCTCAGAGGATGGGCTTTGGTGAGTAAGGAGGCTTTAGTGAGGGGATGTGAAGGTGAGCAGGATCAGTAGGATTGACTCAGCACTGGCATTGGTGTGAAGGTGTGATGCCACAGTTCAAAAGTGGAGTCAGTGGAAGCCAGATAGCCGATTGACAAGTGTATGCATTTTCTCAATAATTTTCTATTTGGAAAGCTACCTGTAAAGGTGAGGAATGGAAAGGAAGCACAGCTGTGTCATATGGGAAGTTATGGACACTTATAGTCATAGAGTAATACAGCATAGAAACAGGCCTTTCGTCCTTTCATGTCAATGCTGGCCATCATGCCTACCTATACTAATCCCACTTGCCTGCATTAATTCTATATCCCTCTGTACCTTGCTGGTTCGAGTATCTCTCCAGATGCCTCTTAAATGTTGTTACTATTCATGCCTCCACCACCTCCTCTGGTAGCTCATTGCAGGTACTAACTACACTTTGTGTGAAATATTTACTCCACAGATCTCCTTTAAACTTCTTCCTTCTCACCATAAACCTGTGCCCTCCCGTTTTAGACAACCCAGTCATGGGAAACAGACTCTGGCTATCTACCCCGTCTATGCTTCTCATAATTTTAGAAACTTCTATCATATCACCTCTTTTGCTCCAGGGAGAACAGACGCAGCCTATCCACTCTTTCCTTATAACTCAAGCCCAGTCACCCTGGCAACCACATTTGCGGAAAGTGTCCCCAGCTGCAGCAGCTTGAACTCTGGATTTCAGAGCTTCAGTAAGCTGCTGAAGCTTACTGTGGTCTACCCGCAAGGCTCAGGACTTTGTGGGTAGTATGTTTAGGGAGTGGTGGGGTCACAAATTAAGAGTCCATAGACAGAAGGAATCAGTGACTATGAGGCAGAATAGGAGGAGTAGACAAGGAATCCAAGACTCCCCCTAAGTCCATCATGATCAGAGACAGATCTTGCCTTTTGGTTCTTCAGAGGAATGCAGCCAGAGTTGGAAGTGTGGCACTACAAGAGGTCCAGCTGCATAAGAGGGGAGGAAGAAGACTGGGAGAAATATTGATGGTGAAATTCAATCGTTAGGGACAGACAGACATTTCTTTGGCTGTAGATGTGACTCCAAGTATGTTGCCTCCCAAATGCCAGGGTCAAGAATATTGTAGAACTGCTCTAGAACCTCCTGAATGAAAAGGGTAAAAAAAAAATCAGAAATTATGGTTCACATTGGTAACAATGACATAGGTAGAAAGAGGGATGAAGTCTTGCAAGCAGGTGTTAGGAGGCCAGAAAAGAGGTTAAGACCCAATTTCTCTGATGATGAAGTTTATGGCAAGTCCCCTAGAAAGTATGAACTATTTCCCAAATCTCAGAAGCCACCTCTTGGCAAAGGCAGATACTGTTGATAAAATTCAACATGTCTTTCAAGGTTCTAGCACAGCCTTTGATTGACTGAGCCTATCATAAGAGGAAATATTGAGTAGGCCAGACCTCCATTCTCCAGACTGTAGAAGAATTCTTAGATAGCTCAAGGGGGTAGATATACAGAGCATATTTTTCTGCCTGAGGAATCAAGGACGAGCAGTTGGAGTCTCAGAAATTTAGAACTGAAATGAGAAGTAATTTCTTCACTCTAAGGCTGGTGAATCTTTGGACTCTTCTCTACACCCAAGGACTTAGGAGGTAAAATTGTTGTTGCATTCAAAACAGAGACTTCCAGATTTCTTGGTATTAAAGGAATCAGGGAATATGACACAAAAATGGTGTTGAGGTGGAAGATCAGCCATGATCTTGTTGAAAGCCCTCTGCCTGGTCCTATGTGTATTGTTCTGAAAATCATTCTATCTTTCTCTGCTAATTGACAAATTAAAAGAACACTCAACCTGAAATCAAGTTTGCATTTCTTTTCAGCAGAAACACCAAGATCTCCATATTTACTGTAATGGTCAATTTGGAGGAAACAATAAGGAAAATAAATCGATAGCTTTCTTTAAATGGACATTTTTGTTCATCTACAAGGATATGTCATGCATGTCACTCCAGTGCAGGGGGAACAAATAAACAGAGATGATTACAAGGTGGTAAATATAAGCTACAAACTAACTATAAGATTTAGAAAATGAAACTTGTCAATATTAACTTTGTTCATACCTTAGAGATTGTTCATTAAGTGTCATTCAAACACGCTGTAACATTTGGATATTATTGTGCATTTTTATATCTGATAAGGCTTTATTTTGTTCAATTTTATAATTGTGCTGTTATTGCTTGGGCCTCAACTGCTGTACTGAAGTTAGAATTTGCTCCATTGGCATGAAGCAGGAAATACGTTTGATTGTAATTACTAAAGTGAAAGTGCCACAGAGGGCCCCAGCCTGTCTGGGCCCACACTTTATTACACACCTCACTTGATTTCTTTCTTAATCTTTCTCTGTTGTGCATTTTTTTGTCACGTGTGTATTGCATTATACAGCCATGTATTGAAATAATGGATATAACCATTAAATTCATTCGACAGAACCAAACAAGTTAGATTGGCAACAAAACAACATTCCACACAATCATAATCCAAAGTTCTAACAGGAACATGCACAGTTTTGATGGAAACCATGGAGTGAGGCTGTTCGTCACCTATGAAACGTCAAGCTCCTCTTCCTAAAATGACGACTGTATGATTGTTGAACCCAACACAAATTCTTACATTCTTTGGGCAGGAAGGGGTGGGGAAGGCGGAGTGCAGGGCAGGACAATATTTTGTTCTAATCTCTAGAAAGCTAATCATTTAAAGAGCAACCGTTCTAATCAATGCACTTTTAGTATGCGGAGTGCGTTAATAAAGTGGTTCGGACTTCGATTACTTCAATGGTCGTTGGTTTGTGAAACAACTGGTTTGTCAATGATTGACGGGGACCTGTCACCGGATTCCATTATCTTCAGCATTCCCACGTACTTTAGCGCTCGTAATCGCATTCTTACTCTTCTACCGGGACCACGCTAACAGGGCGCAATAAAGATAACAACGCGGGAAAGAGTATAAGTAAACTGAGATGACTACAGTGGTCTGATAGGATCAATTTTACAACACCTGCCTTGACATTCCGCTGCATTACAGGCATTTGAAAACGATGACGACGACGTTTCAGATTCCATTTGATGTAATTAAATCAGTGGAGAGGAAAGACCACCGGCTACATCCAGCTCATTGCCAACGTGGACACGTCGCATCAATGTATTCGAAGCAGTCAGAGTATTTACTGCAGTCACATTCGTCTCTAAGAGAATTTGCTTAAAGGAACGGAAATAAAGAAAGTTCCACGGTCGGACCAAACAAATCAGGTCACAAAGCACGAGCGTAGCTGAAAGTTCAGAAGGAACGGAGGTTTATTTAGAATGAGTTCTAAACGCTGAGTTTAATCACACAATCGTAGCAAGTTTACTATATAGTTCACTCGGCCCATGGTGTCTGGGCGGTCGAAAAAGAGCTCACCAATTTAATCTCACCTGCGCAGCTCCCCCGGCCGTGGCTTTCCAAGTGCACATCCAAGCACTGTTGAAGTGTGTTGGGGGTTTCTGCCTGTTACCAATCTTTCAGGCAGTGAATTCCAGACCCTTCTCACTTTGGATGAAAAGAAATCCTCGACTCCCTTTAACCCTTCTATCAATTACTTTAAATCTAAGCTCTCTCCTATTTGATCCCCAAAACTAAGGGAAATAGTTCCTTCCTATATTTTCCCTCTAGACCCCGCATATTTTTATACACTTAAGTCCCCCCATAAACTGCCTCGGTTCCAAAGAAAATATTCCCAGCATATCCAATCCTTCCTGGTAGCTACAATTTTTCACTCTTCCTAAATGTCCCCTGTCCCGGCCGGTTGCAATTGCGCCTTTCTAGTAATGTATCCAGTTCTAGCAAAGTCTGTTTTTATTTTACATTCTATGCCGAGACTAATAAGGGCAAGCATGTCCCCCCTGTTTTTCCACACCACCCAACATCTTCCCATTACTGCATATTCCTTTACCCTGTTGCATCTTCCCACGCGTATTTCCTCACACTTCTCTGGATTGAATCCCATTTTCCATTCCTCTGCCCAACTAGCCAGACCATCTATATCTCCCTGCAGTCTAAATCTTTCCCCCTCACTGTCAACCGATATGTATATCATCTGCAAACCTGTTTATCATGGCCCTTACTATGGGTTTAACTCAATAAAGATTATGTAAAACAAATCACGGAGCCCATGGAACGCCACTTGTAACAGCTCCAAGTCACAAAGCACTTATCAACTAGTTCTCTTTGCTTCCTGGCACTGGGATAATTCGGGATCCAATTTGCCACTCTCGCTGGGGTTCCATAGACTTTTACTCTTTAGACGAATGTGCCCTGTGAGAACTTGTCAAACGCCAGAGTCAGACTGTATCGAATATACTGCTTTTATCAACCCTCCTCGTTGCTGCCTCAAAAAATGCCTTCAAGTTAGTCAGGCGCAACCTATCCTTTAACAACTCCATGTTGGCAACTCTTGGATAATCTGTGCTTTTCGAAATCAAAGTTCGTCTCGTCCCTAAGAATGGATTCCAATAATTCCCCCACCACCAAAGGAAAAACCGACTGGGCCTTCCTTACTGATCTAAGCAGTCCTCCAACTCTCAGGCACTAATACTATAGCCAAAGACGATCAAATAACTATAGTCAGAGTCACTTGTACATATCGAAAATGTCAAGTGTGAGCACTGATTTCACAAAACAACAAATAATGACAAGAAATATGAGCTTTGATTTCAAACCATGACAAATAATGACAGTAAGCATTGATTTCATAAAACGGCAAATAATGACAGTAAGTGTAAGCATTGATGTCAAAATATAACACGTAATGACAGTAAGTGTGAGCATTGATTTCAAAGTATAGCACGTAAGTGTGAGCACTGATTTGACAACATAACAAATAATGATAATAAGTGTGAGCATTGATTTAACAACATAACATATAATGACAGTAAGTGTGAGCACTGATTTGACAACACAACAGATAATGTCAGTAAGTGTGAGCATTGATTTCTCAATATAACAATGGTTGTAAGTGTGAGCACTGATTTCAAAGTATAGCAAATAATGACAGTGTGTGAACATTAATTTCACAATACAAGAAGTAATGTCGGTTTTAGGCGTGTCTGCAAATATAGTAACTGCTACTTTGGTTGATCCTACACTGGCAGTCAGATCATTACTTCAGGTCAACGGAATCCTCACAGATCATTCGAAATAGTGACACAGATTACTGGGTCCCGGATGAACCCAGGACGTTACTTCAGGGTTTTACAATAACAGACAGTACCACTTTAAAAGTGCGTCCTGCAAATCAATATCCTGGTCTTTTAAAGCGGTTTCCGTCTGTATTTCAAACAATATTCTAATATATTTTGTTAACTCACTGCACTTCCTTCAAAGTTAGCATTAAGAAATTCAAAAATGCAATTGTTATTTAGTCTTTACCCTCGATTAGTTGTTTTTTTGGTTTCTATAAATCTCACCACCCCCACCACATCCACTTGCGGGGAAATTAAATTTTCTCTGTATTTCAAAAATCCATGCGCATTGGCGTCCACGGAGGTTGCTGGTCAAGAAAGTTTGCCCTTCTCCGGAGACGCTCCTCTGTCGTGTGTCAGTCGTGTGACGGAACATTCAACATGATACTATTTCTCCCCTTGATTCCTACAACAAGCGTTACAAGAAAAAGACAATTTGAACAACCTGACAATTATCAATAAATAAGTGTGCCGGGAATCTCAAATCCTGCTTAGCCACTGCACACTTCGTGCACCGTTTCATTGGATTGGAATTCGAGTGGACAGCAGAACGAAATTAAAAATAAGCAAAGTAAAATGCTTCAGGTGGATGGAATTGTCTCACAAAATGTCAGGGCTTGTTGATGCCTCTCTAACAATTAGTAGCAAATAAAAAACACCTTTGCACTAACAACATATTTTGATACTATTCTGGATGTATAATTCACATTCTGCTTAAACTGTAATTTCTATACGTTTTGTAATCGTATAAATTCCCCCAGCCCTTTATCAGCGAGCCTTATCGGTGTTTGATACTGGCACACACGCGTTCAGTCAATTGATTTGCACACAAATGATATGTAAACATCTTGGTGCACCTTTTTATTCTAACTTTACTTTTCTCACGGTTCTTGAAGGGGCCAGATGACGTGATGTATGAGATTAGCACTGGCCAGGTGCAAAACAGGTATCGAGAAACTATGTACTCTGGATTTCAAAAGAGCCTGCAGTGCCTTTGGCAGGGAGGGACGCGCTTTGCTGGCGTTCTATAGGCCCTGAGTGTGAGAAAATCAGTGAGGCGTTTGCAAAACAGCTTCAGAACCTGAGGCAAAACAACTTACCAGCCCACGAAATCCCAGCCAGAACTGTCTCTCTGCATACAAGTCAGAACTATCCAACGAACGCCTCCTACACGTGTGCCCTGCCTTCTGTTATTTCAAGACTAAACATAAAACCTATCTAACTGAAACCATGTTGAATGAAATAACCCAGACCCACAAATCATTGTGATTTGTGTAAACTTGATCACGGTAAACTTGAACAAAATAGGAATGGCTCCATCAAACTGACTGAACGCTTCACTAGTATGTTACTACAGAACACAGCGACGAAATAGAAGTTCTGAATGTGCGGAGGGGCAGACCTTTACAATCGAAAGGGCGAAAAGATTAATAGTCCGTTATAATATAAAAATACATTGAAGTAATGTTGGCAAGTTACATTTCATATACGGTAATCAGCGGCTTTCATAGCATAGTGTACGAATCATTGCAGGTTTATGTCAGATTAGGTTTTTGATGTATATCAAAGACTTAGGGAATCTGTAAGTATTCTAGAAATAGATCGGACTTGTAATGCACCTAAATATTATCGTCTTGGACAACAATATACTAAGTACTCGTCAGTGGAATCGCCACAAAATAAATTTCAGGTTTGCATGGTACAATATCTTAAACTAGTGGCTTGCTTTATATGCTCTAAATTATTTCAACAGAAATCTAAAGGAAAATACTCATTTCTGGAAATCTGAAATAAAACCAGTTTTGAAGACGGGTCATCGACCTGAAACGAAACCTCTGATTCGCTCTCTACAGATGCGGCCTGACATGCTGAGTTTCCCCAACATACTCTGTTCCTAATCTTATAACAATGTTGTCGCCACATCTTCCCAGTGAGTTTAGTTACTGGTCCCTAATATAACATTACAGCCATGTCACAGTATAACTACAATATGTTACATTAGAATAGAATTGCTGATAGGAAAAAGAACCTAGCGTTAAGGACATTCTGGAAACTGGGAATAAAATCGTTCAGACTTTATGTGTATACTTTAAAATGCACAGCGTGGTATTAAATTACATTATAAAACCTGTATTGTCGTAAAGAAATTAATGAATGATGTTATTCACCGAATTCGACTGTATTTCCTCTTCAGATCATTGAAAATGGGACCAACAAGACGGTGACTGTTTCCTCGTCCTGGTTTAATGACTCGCTCTAAGGAGTTGCCTTTGCTTGTTGACAGTTTATGAAAAGATGCTCACGTTTCCTCACTAATCGTCACAAATAGATTTTGAACATGACAGCACAATTTACAGCTTAAAAGGGGAAATCGCAGGAAGGTATTTTAGTTTTAAATCTCAAACTCCGTACTTCTTCAATATATACAATTACACGTTTCGACTGGTATTTTGCAGGTTTAATTTTATTCGAAATAGTATATTCTTTAAAAATGCAGACATTTATAGTTGTGTTTTTTTAAGCTGGTAACACCAAAACCTTCAACAAAATGTTTTTTTTTATATTAATCGATTATTTTGATTTCATCCAGGGCTACTTTTCAAAAAACAAATAGTCGATTGTGTGGCAGGGCATACATTCGCCAAATATGAATGCATCATAATGAGAATGACCAATTGAGTCGTATAACCCGAGGAAGCGTTGCCTGGAACTGGCAACTGCTGCCCGGGCCAAGGGCAACATCCAAACCGCAGCAGCCTTCAAACTGCAGCCAAAGATTGGTAATCAAAACACGTCATTAGGAGTTGCGCAGATGCAAAAATAATCCATAACTAAGAATTCAAACACCCGTATTCCAGGAAAGCTAATATAACCGATGTAATCAATGGCAGACTTTGCTTTGGTTGTAACCGTCAATTGGTTAAACCACCTCCCCCCCCTCCCCCACCCCCCAACGTTAAGTGTCGACTGCCGTGCTCGGCCGGGTGTCCGTCCCTATGCGTAGGGAGCTGAGCCCTGGCCTGACTGAATGCTTGCCCCGCGCTGAACGCATTGCCTCAGCTCGCACGGTAGCCGGAGCCTGCTGACCGAGTGCATCGTCTGATCCCAGCTTCTGGTGCACTGTGCCCCTGCTGGTTGCTTGCCACGCGTCGAGGGGGTCTCCGGCAGCACGAACAGTGGAAAGCAACCTCCTCTCCCTCCCCCGCCCACCCCGCTGATTACAGCCAGCGAGAGCCATCCTCCTACAGCTGCCGGTATTGCAGCTCTCGCCTTCAAATAGCGTGCACACAAGCCCACAGGCTCCCCAGGAAAGGAAGCCGCTAAATATTTACAATAAGCCTTCTCGTGGTCGCGGGGAGGAGTGGTTTTCCCAGGCTCTTGCACAGCTTGCTGTTGCATTCCCTCCCCCTCCCAGCAATAAAGCGCCTGGCACGTGTTCCCACCTGATAATGGGGCTCGCATGCCGACAGACGTCAAAGCGCCTCCGGCTGCCAGATCCCCTTTCCACTTTGACGGACAGCTCGCCCGGGCAATTGCAACACGTTTATTGGCCGCTGGCCCCGACGCGCTGCAGCCAATCGTGGCGCGCCGTCCACCACGAGCAGCAGCGTCGCGCCCCGGGGACGGGCTCGTGTGTGCCGCGCTCTGATTGGTCACAAGTTAGTGTGGGAAAGAAACTTTGAGAAGTTTCACACGAGCCGTTCGCGTGCAATCCCAGATATAAATACGGGAGGCCAGAGCTGATCTGTACACAGTGGCGATCGGAGTTCACATCACTGATAACATAACCAAAGCGTTTTATGTGTGCAAAAATAAAATAAAGTGCCCCGGCTGCTTGGAAATAAATTCGCAGGTCACAAGACGTGGAAAGAAGACAAGGATTCACTTAAAACAATCTGCTGGAATCTTGTACAAGAAAATGCCAGCAGATATAATGGAGAAATCGACTTCTTCCCCCGTGCCTGCAACCCCAGCCAATATAAACGCTACACCAGATAAACCAAAAACCGCTTCTGAAAATCGGAAGGTAAATGCTTTGTCCAGAGTTGTATCTAGTTCGTAGAAATCAGATGTTACATACAGTGACGCAGTTATGTTCCTATTATTCAATGAAAGATACTTCTCTTTTCAGTCATCCAAACCAATTATGGAAAAGAGACGCCGGGCTAGAATAAATGAAAGTTTAAGCCAACTTAAGACGCTGATCCTGGATGCGCTCAAGAAAGATGTAAGTATCTAAGTTTTTGCGCGGTGTCAGAAGGCAGTGGATTACTTCACAATGTGTGCTTCACTACCTCTTCATTTATATCGCTTATCAATCATTATTTTAGAGTTCGAGACATTCAAAGTTGGAAAAAGCTGATATCCTAGAAATGACAGTGAAACATCTCCGAAATCTCCAGCGAGCCCAAATGACTGGTGAGTGTTTAACCCAGGATTTACATCTGTTTTCCTTACTTCTTTCTGAAGGCCTGGAGATATTCGGTAATATTTTACAGACTTGGCGAAAGTTAGGGGTTCCCACGGTCTGGTTATTTATAGATTCTAACTTGGCGACTGCTAACTCACAAGCTCTTCAAAATTAAATGGCTAAGTAGTTTAAAATAAATTTCGAAATGTTTACTTATCAACTGTGACACGCAGGTGAAGCCAATAATTCTAGGCGTTGAGATAACTGAATGACTAAACCGTAATTTGGAAGGACCGTGATTTTATCATGCCAATAACATGGGTTCACCAAACTCTCTTTATCAATGGCCAATACTTAGAGATATGACAATCTAATAAAATGATTCATTTCTTATCTCTTTTTTTTGCATTTTAGCTGCTTTGAGTACAGACCCGACAGTTCTGGGTAAATACAGAGCCGGCTTCAGCGAATGTATGAACGAAGTGGACCCGTTTCTTATCCACCTGCGAAGGTGGTTTAACACAGAAGTCCGAACCAGACTCCTGAGTCATTTGGCAAATTGAATGTCTCAGATTAAACGCCATGAACTACTCCCAACCGCCCCCCAGCCCAGCTGTGACCGGCGGATCCCACGCTGCTTTTGGGCAGCCCTTGCACGTCCAGCTGCCTGGATCAGGGGGCAACGGGGGTCCCCTGAATGGAGTCAACATGCCTTGTAAACTGGGTGCGGCTGACGCAATGCCTGCAGCAGCGGTTGCCGCTGCCACTAAAGTCTACGGCGGGTTCCAAGCTGGTACCAGCATCAGACGGCCAGTTTGCATTCCTCATTCCTAACACGGCGTTTTGGACCCAGCGGACAGCTAACGGCAGGACCTATCATCCCTTTGTATGCCAATGCCAACGGAACTGCATTGCCCTCCGCCGTTTTCCCCGGCCAACAGGTCTCCCATTCAACCGTCTGGCATTGCCCCAGCGTCCGGCTTCCCGCTTCCACTGTCGGCAGCCACTACTGCTGTCAGCCCGGTTAGTGTGGGCGTACCATCAGATTCCTTAGATTCCGTCTGGAGACCCTGGTAACTGGGCCACATCTTGTACTATGAGTGACTGGAAACTTCAGAAATAAAGACTTTCTTTTTAAAGTTAACTTTCTGTATAGCATTGTACAGTAATGTCAAAATTATGCACTATATCTGTACATACTTAGAATGTTAATATCAGATACATTTGTCTTAGCAAGATGTCCATTTTTCTATGATCTGATGAAATGCCAAAGATAAAGTGAATGCTCTTAAAGGTTCCTTCCTTCCAGGAAGATTTATATTTGAAATAAAAAGAAAACTGACATTTATGCTGTGTTTGTTTTTGCTTTTCTATCAGCAGAACGCAGGCGTGAGAGAGGAGAGGCTGTGAATAGTGTGTCAAGAGGAAAAGCAACACTTAGTATAATGAATGGGGATACAGAGGGTCGAGTTAAACATTTTGTAACTTCAGCAATCATTGGCATTTGGTGTGATGTGATAAGCCTGCTCTTGTTTAGCTCGCAAAACACTATCAACATTTAACAAACTTAAATGTTTTCTCCTCTCTTAAACATCAGACACCTCCTCACATTTAAAATTTGGCGGGAGATTGGACCTATTGTGGAGGAATGGGAAAAGGAGCCCCTAATTATGCAAGACCTTTGTGTGTAAACTCTCCGATCAGATGTCAGTAAACCTGCTCTCCGTATCAGGTTTCACCTCTTACAAGCATCGGCCCGAACAGGCAGCTTTAAACAGTCACGGATCCTGTAGGGAATTTGTTGAGTACCTACCACAAAACTTGTTGTATTTTGTCTGCCAACGCAGGTGGTTAATCGCATACCCAGGTGGTGGGAGCAGGAAGAAACGAGACAAAGAGAAAAAAATGTGAAAGACGCATTCTAGCATTTGTAGTTGATTGAAACTTGCAGTTAAAAAATACATTAGTTTGATTTGTGTGAACGTTACAAAAAGCAGGCTAATCTCTCTTAAGAGCCCACGTGTTTAATACAGTATTTACGGAACAATACAATATATAAAGTTCGCGGGCAAATCAACACGATGCTTAATCGTATTATTTCAGAAAGACTTAATCTCACCATTGTGGTAAAAGTACCGAACTCTTTCAGGTGGACAAAGTCTTGTCGCTCAGAGGAGGATCGATTATTCTAAGAAAATTACATCCCATTGTGTTGCAGTTCACAGGGAGTGACTTTCTTATTGTTGTGCCCTTTGTAATATGGAATCTTATTACAGAGAGCCTAGATTTAAATCACACAACATCTGATTACACGCAGACCAGATTTAAATCAAACAATTCCAGGGATGATTATGCACAGTGGTGTTAAGGCATCGGGGCTACAGTGAAATGATTTGATCCAAATGGGTTTTGGGTTACATCTTCACAAATGTATGAGCAATTACACATGCAGTCTGTGATGCTTCCTCCTGCTGAAGAGCTCTGCTGCACTGAATTTCCAAAAGGCGTCTCCTCATAAGCAGTCCTTATAGTACGATAACAGCCTCGCACACGATTACTGTTTCATGGGTAATTTTAGAGTCAAAAACATAATTAAGACATTTTTGGAATAAAGTTAATATAGACGTGTGTAATTCTGAAAATTACACGAGACAAGACCAGAATATTTCCATTCGCAGGTATATTAGACTCCCACTTTTCACTAGTTTGGTCGATGTTGCAATTATATGGTTAAATTGGACAACACACGTTAGTTGGAAGTTGTTATTAAAGCCAATTAACTTTTCCCACACTTCTTGCACATATGAAGTGTAGCCTTGCTCTCTCTTAGCGCTAAGTGCTACCATATGCTGCAATCTATTTCTGGTTTTATTGTGCTCGGACAGCAGCTTATGATTTAGCTGAACTCGTACCAAGCCTTGGGCTTCACTGCGGCCAAGGTGGTTTGCAGGCAGAGCTTCTGGCAGGAAATGAATAGCTCCCAGATGACATCAGAAACCTAAAAGGTCGTGAGAAAGATGCGAACCCTTTGCAGTCGGCGTGTTGCCAGTCACTTGGAGAATGTCGGAGAGCGCGTTTCTGACACACGAGTCAGTCCTCATGAAGGAGAGGTTGCTTCTTGGTCCTAATGCCTGTCAGGATTTCATGGGGAATATCTCACAGACATCAGGCTATATTTCAGACATGGCATGTACTGCAATCCATCTGAAACGATTAAATAACAGCATTGGGTCGCAATTTTCAAGGAATTTTAATTACATTTTCTTGTTATCGAAGAGCAGCATAATAAACATTTCAAAGATACAGATATATGTTAAATTAATTTTAGGAACTGCTGAGGTTCCTTTTTAGCTACCTTAGATAAATCCTTATTCTAATGCTACCCCTCACCCCCAGTCTTCCCCTCTCTCGGTCACTCACACACACACACACACACACACACACACACACACACACACACACACAGAGTGAGAGAGAGAGAGGTTAAAGGTTGCTAATGGTAACCTGGTAACATGATGCTGCATTGTTTCCTGCTGGAGACAGCTTTGAACACAAATACTTGCTGATTCATTTCAGGAATATTTGATACAAATTACACTACTGTGTAGTTTATAAATACGCCAGGAATGCATCGCGCAGGAGGAGGTTAAACAGGATATTGCATTATTTTGGCATCGATCACAACCTCAATATTTCCGTATTACCGATAAATTAAAAGGACAATAACAAAAGCAGTACATGTGTGCACTGAAAGGTCCAAACCTGTCACGAGCCAATAAGATAAATAGTGCAAAAATATTTTCACAAATAAACAATCCCGTGAAGTAAAATAACCCAGACATGCTAAAAATGTTGACTTTGCTCCACGTGAAGACCTTCTTGGTCGGTCACTGGGGCGCCTTCCATTGCTGTTCTTTGGGCTCTGAGGCGGCTGTAGAGTCCTTCTGAGGATCTACAGGTTCTGCTACAGATGGGGCAACTATTGTTTCATGGGGAGCGTTAGTAGAGACTTCGAGGTGTTGTGGCCTCCACATTCTCCCGTGTGGGGAATTGAGGTGCTCAATCCACTTTCTCCATTTTGAGCAGGCTGGGGTCAGCAATTGCCAGTGGCTCAGGAACGATGTTACGTTTTTTGGAGGCGATTTTGAAGAAGTTACCAGTGTTCTCTCCGTCATCCTGGGAAACTCTTGCCTTGATATAGCCCGCAATAAAGTCCTAGTGTCAGACATGCAGGAAACATGCCCACTCACTGTTGAGGATGTTGGCCTGGGAGAGGATGCTGATATTGGTTTGCCTGTCCTACCATGGATTTAGAGAATGTTGTGGTACTTTACCGCAGATTGTCCATGTCTGCGTGCAGGAGACCATGAATCACTGTTGCATGGCAGACCATGAACTTAGCAATGAGTTTGAGATCTTGGTCTTCAAACACTCGTTCATCCAGTCGGCCAAAGGTTGCACTGGGGTACGAGAGGTGGTGGTGAATTTTGTTCATTGGTGGCTGCTTTCACTGAGAGATGGCCCCCATTATGCAGGAAATGTTTCACAATTTCCAGAGACTTGCCATGGATCTTGATTGTTAAAGGGAGGAAGAGGACAATGTGGTAAGGTGGGAACAAACCTGTAGAGGATCTTTGTCATCTGGATGTTTAGTGTAAGGCCCATCCTCCTGTATACTTCCATGAATGATAGTTTGGTGCTTGTCCTCCAAGAATGCATGCACACATGTTGTCTGCACAGTGTAATTAGATACATGTGGTTAAGTGATCTTGGTTCTGGAATTCTGTCAACAAAGGTTGAACAGTTTCCCACTCACTATGTAAATTAACCACTTCAGCAGGAAGCTTGTTGGAGGCAGTACGTAGTGAGGAGGATTGAGAAATGGGTTGATGCAATGACACAGTTCTGCTTGACCCCAGTTTGCACTGGGATTGACTTCTGCTGGATTCATTTATTATGAGCATTGTGTGAAAAGTGCAAAAAAGGAACAAACTTCTGTGGATAGCCATTCCATTTTGTTCGATGGAGTCCAAGGCTTCTATGAAATTGACAGCAGCCAGGTACAGAGATTAATGCAGCTAGCCACATTTTTCATAAATTTGCTGCTTCATTAAGATCATGTCCATTGTACCTCTGACCAGATTATGACTTTCCAAATGTTCTACTGTCATGTCCTTAGTAATTGATTTTAACATAATAGATGTTAAGCTAACCAACTAAGAGTTGCTCATTTTTTGCCTCCAACTTTCTTTGAATAAGAATATTACATTGTCAGTCATCCAATCCTCCAGTATTTCTCAAGAACCTAAGGACTTTTGGAAGATTACAGCCAATACTTCCACTATCTCTGTAGCGAGAATGCAAATCATCAGATCCTGGGGACATATCAGCCTTTAACTCCATTAGTTTGAAAGATGACTTGACAGCTATTTTATTGAGGAAAAAAATAAAAGCACCAGAGACAGATTACAAAAATATTAATTACACTTAAATAACACAACATAGCTTTATATTTACATTCCATTCAAGTGCTACCAGGATGTTTTCTCTAAATTAAGTGGTGTATCTGAAAAGTTACATAGAAAGGTTATGGTGAATGCTCTTTTCTTGCTTTACTATTTCTATAAACTTATTCAAATTTCTTCCTCATTTTTCTGAAGGTGATCTTTCACAATGAAACATGGAATTGTTGCAGCAGTTAGTACCTCAATTATCCTCAACTAATTTACAAATTTGGTCACACACTCCCATTTAGCAAATTCACACTGGAAAAACAGATTTCAAACCAATAACCATAGATTTCAATGTGCATTTTGGAGTACAATGAATAGCACATAATGCACACTGTATCAGAGGTAGAGGTTTGTGGGCTTACATGTCACTCCAGACATTTGAAAACAAAAAACTAGGATGACACATCCTACTGAGAAAGAACTTTCTTGTAATTGAAAGCATCTTTCAGATGATATGTCAAACCTGTTGTCTCAGGTGGATGCAAATGATCCCAGGTTCTAATTCAAAGCAGACCAGGTTGGCATCCCCCAGATCTTGACTAATTATTTCTCAATCAATATCCCTATATCCCTAAAATAAGTCATATTATCTGGAGCAACACACACAAAGTCATATTACCTGGGCTTTATCACATTGCTGTTTGGTGGATCTTACTTATGCATGTCCTACAGTGCCTAAAGTACAATGTATGTTATTGAATATAAATCAGCTTAGGTCTTAAGTATGTGACAGACTCTACACAATTCCAAGCTTTTTTCTTTCAGTTTCCTCTGAAATTGGAACCATCATGTATATGTCAAGTCATGGTACATAGCTATTTGCGCAGTGATGACTAGGATGTTGGAAGAGAAAACTGTAACATCTGTAGTCCTAAACTTGTTGTTATTTTTATGGCAATAGAAGACACAACTGTCAAAGCTGAATTAGAGCTCTGATGATTTCATTGTTGTTGCAGTTGCAAAAATCTGATACTTTGCCCTGCGTTAGCTAATTCCAATGCAGACCTTTAAGCCATTCTAATTATTCATAATCATGGACTTTGGAAACCAGATTTCCAACATGATGCTATTTTCATCCACAAGTTCAAACAAAGCACTTTATCCTTTCACTGATATATACTTGGAGTATGTTTTCCTTTGTATGGTAGCTTTTTTTCTGTTTTGGCAGCCAGATTTAAACAAAACCAAAATTATCTTTTGATCGGGATTATAGAACCAAGTAGGAGCAAAAAGAGTATCAATGGATTGAGAAAACACAGAAATTATTTTGCCCCAGATTCTCTCAATATAAAATATTCCCAGAAAATATTTTCCCAGATTCTCATCAGTAGAATGCATATATTTTCAGAGAGTCATCACTTAAGGTCACATTAATCTTAAATTGAATCTTGTTTGTTCTTTTGTGTCTGTTTTTTTCTGAAAACATCTATTATTTAAGTATATATTTACCTAACATTATGTGTCTGATTTTTGCTAATTATGTGCAATGCATGAGCAATAGAAGGGTCTGCTGTTCAATTGCATTCATGGATGTTCTCAAGTCTGTGTGGCTGAAATTCAACAAATCATAATCCAAAGGAATGCAACATTGATGGAAAAATATGCATCAATCTGATAGTTTCACAGATGGTTTTGCTCTAGAAATTCAGAAGGAAAGAAACTCTCCACACTGTCCAAAAGCTAAAGGCTGAAAGATATTAGTGCTTCATTTGTCCAAAGCTTACATATCGGGAAAGATACAGCTCAGTACAATTAAGGAATCCATACAATTTCCAAAACATCAACTTCCATAAGCTATGGCAATATCTTCAACCCACGTACAAATTTTTGCATATGCCAATAGTGATGTTTCAGGTGAAACCCATGGTTAGCTTTTTGCAAAATATTCACATTACCTTTATACTTAAGCTGCACTGGTTTGATAGTGAATTCTGTAAGAGAAAGATTTAAACATATACTTAAAATCTGCTCCTTTATCACTGGGAGGAAAATAGAGTACTTTATATTAGCAAAGTCAAATATTGGAAGTTTAAATGTAGTTTAACAGTGAATGGAAAGAATGTAAGAATAAGCATTGGTTCTGGTCAATGTGAAACCAAATTAATATGAGTTTACCTCCTGCAGTTGAACAGTTCAAATCTGAATCTGGTTTGAGATATTAATTGTGCTATTATATTAACACTTTCACTGATGCAAAATCAACTGATGCAGAAGTGGTGGAATTACTCAAGGGTCTGACCCTGATCTGATTACGCAATATACTGAAGCCAAGTGGGTCAGGCCCCTGTGAGGAGGTAGTATTACAGCTCCTGAAGCTTGTACCAAGTACGGCATGCCACCTGATAATGCAGAGTCAGGACCAGAACTTCCTTTGAACCTTCAAAGTAAATTTTTCTCTGCTTATTTAATTTAAGATGGGAGTAATGCTCTTCCACATAAACACATGGCATTAAAAAATTACTCATAGAATAGAATTGTGCATTTGTCCAATTACGTAACCACAGGGCTTCTTTGTCATTGATGCCAGAAATACCTGAATCATTGATGTCAGAAATAAAAGTTTGGTCGACTGCACATTTAACTCAAAAGAATCAATCAGAGTTTGTGAAGCAATGCCCTTCACACCACTCAGTAGTCAATAATGTTGTGCATACTGTAACTAGGCGTTTCGGTGAAAATTCAATAAAAAGTTAATTATGTATTAGTAAAGCAGTTTTCTGTCTTTCTATTATTGAGTGATCTTCAGATGAATTTAAAAGATTATATTTAATCCTAAAACAACTTGCCTTTATGTAACACCTTTCACGTTATTTTCAGGATATTCCAAATCACATAGAGCCAGTGATGTACTTTTGAAGTGTCACTACGTATATTGTAATGTAGGTGCAAGTACTGTACACATTCTTAACGCAAAGTTTCAAAGCCCAAGATCTTTCTGTCATATTTTAATTATTGAAGAACAGACACGAGCTAGCATTAGATTTGCGACGATTTATTTTGGTGAGCACAATTTACATCTCTAATTTGTGACTTTGTTCCTTTTCATAAAGGACTACAGACGCTTTTAAAGTCAGATGGGAAACTGCGCAACCCTGGGGAATGGCCAAGAGTAGAAATGCCACGATCCTGTTTGACACTAGGACCCAGCGGAAGCCCGAGGGGCTCCCGGCGGTAGGTTGAACACACGAAGCCAACGCGCTCTCCATGCGGCCGGATGCCGCCTGGTGACAAAGTCCAGACAGGAGTTGAGCGCCAAGGCAGCAGGCAGACAAGTCTGATCTCAATCACACGGGCAGATCGGACACAGTGCAGGCTCGCTCAGAGCCGTGTGAACACACCTAACTGGTGCCCAGAAACTGAAGCCCAAACTATTCCCTAAGCTGCTTCTGACAAGGACCGTGACATGAATTAAACAGGGTTTAAGGTAAAATTCCCACACAATAACCCGGATCGCCGGCGGATTTGAAAACATTTCCCAGCCGAGACGTTGCTGACAGGGATTACGTGAGAGTTTGACCGGCCGCGTAACGTGGGCACAGCAACCAGACTGGCACCTCGGTCCGGCAGACTGATCCAGTGCGTGGCACCGCTTGGACGCGCTTGGCTGGGCTGTTCTGTCTGACATTACTTCAGGCACGCTCGCCGTGTCGGGTTAACGCACCATTTAGCGGCCGCCAGCAATGGCCAGTTGGAACACGCCCGCAGCCTGGCGCGGACTCACGTATATTCCGGAAATTCCTTAACTCCCCTAAATCCTCAACATTAACAACTTGAATTGCTGTTGTTTTACTCGGGGCGGCCTGTACGCATTTGTTAAAAAGAAGTAATTCCGTGAATCATAATAATGGGCTGAAATGAACAAACCCTTCCAGTATCAGTCTAGCTTCTGTCTGTTGCACTCGACAACACAACAGTAAAATGACGGCGGGGAGCCACACTGTACCTACTAGGCGATGCCTAAAGATGTACTTTAATATAAACAAAAGCCTTCAAGTTTTTTTGCTTCTATTTTGTAAGTGAAGCAGCGAGTTGTAAGCCTGTTTAGTTCTATAATTGATGTGCATTAATCAATAAAACAGTCGAGGCACTGTGTTTCAAACCACGCTCCAGAAAGAATTTAGTTCAATATATACAACTCATGCATACGATGACTATTTTCGAACGGTTGAAAGTAAGAAAGAGCGAGTAATAAAGTATAACTTCGCCCTTTCAAATCTAAGTTTTTGGTTCCGTCTTTACAATAATTAAGTCATTTAAGGCAAGGGGAAAACATGATGGCAATTTAGTGTTCATTTTTTATGTTAATTTCTATATCATGGGGAAATAACTTTTCAGTTTCTTTGCGTTCACCCTGCCATTTAAAATCATCTGAAGTCCGAACAATAAACTTTGCCATAACGGTATTCAACGACTCCCAGGCTGCAAAGTGCGGCAGGTGTGTGAGCTGCAATTTTCTGTGTCTCGAACAGAATGCCGCATCGGTGAAATCTTTCAAATGCTTGTGGTATATGCATTTTTTTTGTTCTATTCCCACGGTTGGAGATGTTAGAGATCTAATTATAGAAGCGGGAAAGTTCCCGCCAGCTGGCAAATAATAATGTTTCAGCCTTCGGGACAGAGATAAAGCTTGAAGGAGACTGGTATATCCAAGGTAACCCTGGCTGTCACCGACCACAATAAACAATGGCAACAACACGCTGCTGGTTCTGTGCTGAAATTCAAAGAAAGGTTGCAGAAAGTTCATTTTTTAAACACATATAACAGCATGATTCCGTCACTTTTCCACAGACCGGAAACAGGTTGACGTTTATTTAGTTTATGAACTAATGTTTCCTACTCCTCTAAATTCAAAATTGTCAACGTGCGCATTATTTGCAATATAAAATTAGACTGCGCCAATTTTTATTCTGGCAATAAAAACAGAAAATGCTGGCAACGATCAACAGATCAAACAGGAAAAATAAGAGTAAACGCCTCAGGTCGAAACCTTTCATCAGAACACTTGCAGGATATGGAATCTACAGACAAGATACTCAAGGGCTTACTCTACGGTTAGTTTCAAACGACATTTGCGGAATACACTGATCCTGGGCTACTAATACAGATAATAATCACTAGGTGGCAGTATATACCACACCGTTTACCGAGATGTTCAAGGATTTTTGTCCCATGTTGGATTATTAGTATCCTAAAGTGTTCCCCCACAAAACAACAATTATTGCTTTATCTTTTCTGCAAGCATTTAAAGCAATTTTATCCGGTGTCTATTGCTTAATTAATACTTTCCCGTTTCAACATTCATTTTAATGTCTCTTCGATCCATTACAGCTCATCTTGAACGTGCATTACCAGATAGGCGGGAGATGGAGGTACTTTCGGACAAAGGACGGCTCAGGTTACAGAGTAAATCTTCAGCTGTGTGCCCCATACAGTAACTTATCTCTTCTAATTTTGTTACTCTCTCTCTACAAAGCTTGTTATGTTCATATAAAACGGTTAAATCAGTAAGTTGTGTGCGTTGTGTACCACAGCGCTCTTCTCATTGTATAGGAATGAACAAGGATGTCAGTTTATATTTCTCGTTTCTGTGGATCAAAGACTGTTGTTTCATAGTGGCAAGTAGTTCATTGTCTATCACAAATCTGAATGCAAGTTACAGACATTTGACTACTGGACCCTTAAATGTTAGAGAATTTTTCACGAGCTATTTGATACATTTAACATTATAATTATAATTATATTTAAACTACCACTGAAAACCGAATTCTAACTGCGACTCTAAATACTCTTTAAAGAATAGTATTGATTTGAGTACAATGTCTGTATTTCAGATAAAAGGCCAGAACATATTTAAAATTTGGACATAAGTAGGTTTGTATGATGCAGTCAGACTTTTTATTCTCACAGTGTGTATCTTAATATTGGTTTGGCAGAAATATGACGGATAAATTCCAAAAGTCGGTAGCAGAATAGTAGAAATACTTGGAGTTCCAGGATTTTGCAAGGACAGGCCCCTTGTTCATGGATGTACACATCCGGCATGGAATTTCAGAAGCCATATTGCCTGTGGATCTTCCTTACCCAGTAGATGAGGACTGAAACCCAATTCTGTCCAGATTACAAATGGAAGGTGCATTTCTTAAAACCACAATGAACGATATCAGGAGGCAGAACTTTCGTTCTACTAGTCAATAAGTGTCCTATCTAATGTGATCTTTGGTCTCACCTTTCCTGTCCTCTCCTATTGTTGTTGATTGTCCTGTAGTCCAAAAATCTTTCTGGTCTCACCTTGAAAATGGCTTGGAATTGAGAATTACAAATATTCACAACCCTCTGACAGAAAGAATTCCTTCTCATCTCAGTCTAAAACTAAGTCCTTGTCCCTCCAGTTCTGGAGTCTCACACCAGTGGAAGAACTGGAAGGTGTAGCTAAAGTTGCAAAGAGACCACGAATAATCTGCAAGCTTCAAGGACTGCCTTTCTAATGAAGACTGAAGTCATCCAGAATTCACTGTCCTTAACTGAAGATCTGCACGAAGGCATTGTCCTATCGCCAACTGTTTAGCAGAGTCAGGAGTTCACAGTTTTGACAAATAAGTCTGCAGACTGCAGATGACACATAAATCGGTAGAGCTGTGTACCGTGGATAGTGAGGAGGGTGGTCTCAGACTACCAACAGTCATTGATCAGCTGGTACATTGCACTGAGCAATGGCAGATGGAATTTAATCTTGATTAATGAAAAGTGATGCATTTTGGGTGGTCAATGTATGGTAGACCCCCAGGGAGTTTTGACAAACAGAGGGACCTTGGTGTACAAGTCCAAAGGTCTCTGAAGGTGGCAGTGCAAGTAGATTAGGGTGGTAAAAAACAGGCAAAAGATGCTAGCATTTATTAGCCGGAGCATAGAAAATAAGACCTGGGAAGTTACAGTGCAACTTGATAAAACATTGGTGAGGTCTCATTTGGAATACTGTGCACAGTTTTGGTCACCACATTATAAAAAGGACTTGATGGCTCTGGAGACAATGTAGAGGAGATTCACCAGGATCTGGAATTGAGTGTCTTAGTTATAAGGAGCGACTGCGTCGGCTGAGTTTGTTTTCCTTGGACACTGATAAAGACATAGACAATTATGAGGGGCATGGATATGGAAGACAGTGGTAAACTTTTCCCCATTGTGGTGGAGTTTGTAACCAAAGGCATAGGTTTAAACTAGAGACTTAGAGGGATATAAGGATGATTATTTTTTCACCTAGAGGGTGCTTGGAGCTTGGAATACACTCCCTGAGATTCAAATGCTCATCTAGAAGATTCACAAATGCTGTCAGCCACCCAGGTTCAACAACTTTCTGAGACAGTGCATTCCAGGTACTTACCACTCTCTGGGTGAAAAAGGTTCCCCTCATATCCCCTCTAAATCTCTCCTCCCCTTACCTAAACATTAGTCCTTTAGTTTTATCTACCTCTGATATAGGGAAAATTTTCCTGCGGTCTACTTATCTATAACCCTCTTAATTTTATATACCTCAGTCGTGTCCCCTCTTAACCTCCTCCACCTCAGGGAGAAAAGACCTTATTTCTCAAGTCTCTCCTCATAACTGAATTGCTCCATCCTAGGCAATGTTCTGGTGAATCTTGTCTGTACCCTCTCCAATGCTATCACATTCTTCTTATATCTTGGTGTCTAGCACTCCAGCTGAGGTCTGACCAAGGTTTTATGAAGTTGGAACATAACCTCCCTACTTGTGTATTCAATGCCAGTATCCTACATGCCTTCCTAATCATGCTGTCTATCTGTGTTGCCACCTTCAAGGATCTATGGACATACTCTGGGCTCCCTCTGTTAAGACCCTACCATTCATGGTGTAGCCTCATCAGGAGCTCCAAATGCATCACCTCACATTTGTCTGCATTAAACACCATCTGCCATTCTTCAGCTAATTTCACCAAACACATCTATAGCCTGATTACCTTTCAGACTATCAACAACCTCCACCAATTTTTGTGTCATCTGCAAAGTTACTGATCTTGCCTCCCATATCCACATCCCAGTCATTCACATATATTATAAACAGCAAGGGTTTCAGCACCGATCCTTGTGGGACACCACTAGCCACGGGCATTCAATTGCAAAAACAACCTCTACCATCACCCTCTGTCTCATATTAAGCTAATTTTGGATTCAGTTTGCAAACTTGCCCTGAATCCCATTGGCCCAAACCTTTTGAACCACTCTCCCATGTGAGACTTTGGCAAGGGCTTGACTAAAATTTGTGTAAAGCACACCCACTGCCCTGCCCTCATTGATACAGTTTGTTACCTCTTCAAAAAATTCATTCAAATTGGTCAAACAGGATCTGCCCTTGACAATGCCATATTGGCTGTCTCTGATTAATCTCTGCCTTTCCAAGTGATCACTAATCTTCATCCTCAGAATTTTTGGCAGTATCTTGGCTTGGCTCACAGCTTTTTCCTGCTGCCTTTCTTGAAAAGGAGGACAATGTTTGCTGTCCTCCAGCCACCAGATATCTCACTTGTGTTAAATAAATATTTAAAGATCTCAGCCGGTGTCCCAGCAATCTCTTCCCTTGCCTGCCATAGCAGCCTGGGATAAATCCCACCCAGTCCTGGGGATTTATTTACATTTACACCTGTCAAGGCATCACATACCTCCTCTTTATTTATGGAGACCTGCTTTAGATGTTCACCTACCCATTCACTGAATTCTCCAACTACAAAGTCTGTTTCCTTTGTGAATACCGAGGAAAAGTATTCATTCAGGATCTCACCTATTGCTGTGCCACAGAAGGACAGTTGACCCAGACCATGGTCAAAGAGAAATGTTTTTAAGGAGCACATTGAAGGAGAGAAAAAAGGGAGAGACTGAAAGGGAATTGTAGATTTCATGGTCTGAACAGTTAAAGACAACCAAACTTGATTAAATCCAGGACCCACAAAAAGGCCAGCATATAGAGTTTCAAGAATCTTGGTGAGTTAAGGAGCTCAAGGAGGTTTTAGATATAGAATGGGGATGTGACCACGGAGGATTTGAGAACATGGATTTTTTAAAGTTTTATTCTCAGTTAAACATGATTCCAAATATAAGATTACAGAGAGTTTGTACAGAAATTTAAATGGTGTGCCATTTTGGCATCCTACTTTCAGGAAGAATATTGGGACTTTGAGGAAGATGCACTGGACAATCCCTGACCTAACAGCATTAAGGATGGACTTAAACATTTGCCTTTGTGCTGTTGGAAAGCATAAATCTTACAGATGATCTAGTTCATATATTTAACATGATCAAAAGCGAAGCCAATTTGAAAGCAAATGTTCAGGTGGTGAAAAGAGATTGACTAGGGATCACCAACTTAAGCTGAGGAAAAGGAGAATGAGGTTGGCTCTCTGGAAGTTTTGCTTTAATTAGAGGGTGATTGATCTGTGGAAGAGGATAACAAAGTCAGAACAAAGCTCAATGCCCTCTGTTCCAGTTTGCCTCCTGGACTTCTGAAAAGGAGGTGATTATAGCAAATGGCATTTGAAGGGAACTAATAAGTAAGTTTTGGATCTTGCATTGACATGATTATCTCTGTGGTAGCAGGGTTTGGAAAGCAAGTTTTGACAGAGAGCTAATGAATTGGCTACAGGTAGAGAATGAATGGAATGGAATTGATCTTGGAATTAACCAGAGATGTGAGTGAGATGGTCTTTTGTCATCTTTTGTTTTCCGTGAAGATAATTCTGAGCATTTCATAGCCCAACCCAATTCTGCTTTGCCCTATAACTCATGCACTTGCCAATTGGAATGATAGGAAACAGGTTAATCATTGTCTTCCAAGCTCCATGACACTGATTTTTGCAGCATGAGGAGTCGGCTAAGAAGTAACTAAGGAAAACTAGAGATATATTCTCTGTGAAATAGATTAAAGATGGAGCTAACAATAATGAGAAATGCTGAATATTCATGTAGTTTAATTCTACATCTGATTAATCATCCTAATTAATATTGTTTCAGCTATAATAAGCATAACTTTAAAGCATTGATATTTTATCTGCAGGCAATTTTGACACATCAAGTTCTGTTGTACTTTTTGGTTTCAATTACCCTTTTAGCATTGTTTGGAATGTCTAGCTATGCTGATATTAGTCCTTAATGAGAATAAATGCTATTTTAAAATTTGTATTTAATCCCACACATGCACAAAACTTTGCCTTAGAGATTTTAATTAATTCTGGGTTTGCCAAACTTGAACCAATTTTCATTTCCAGATTGATGATTAATTAGCTACAATTATGAACCATGGGAAAATGTTTGGGGGAAGGGAGAAATTTCACCTGTAGAATCTGAAATAACAAGGTGTGTTAGAAATGTGCGATGATTTCAGGTAAATAGGATGTGAAGGCTAGAGTAATAAAGCATCCATGGCAATTATTAAAGAGAATAACTTTACATAGAATTGAAAAAGGAGACTCGAACATGACTTATAATGCAGAAATTTGGTGCACCAAATATTGTCCTATGGACTCCTGGTGACTTCTGTCTGGCTGACACATAGTGAGTTTTTGATATTCCTTCTTCTCTTCTTAGGTAGTCTCTCGGGGCTGCAGATGACTTGCTTCCACTACAGTTTTGTGGGTTCTGAGGTAAACAACACGATTAATGTAAGGCCTATGAACTTGACCACAGGTGGAGCAGGCAGAGCTTAACAGGTTAGGTGGGTTAGTTAATTAGATGATAATATATTTCTTTCGTTCTTTATGTTTGGTTTCCTTGTGCTCCTGACTGAAAGACTCAAAACACTAGGTGCCTTCCCAAATTCTTTTCCATCAGTTTAAGTGGCGGGGATTCTCATGAGTCAGTGAAGATGTTACATTTTTTTCAAGGAAACTTGAAGGACTTTTCTGTCCCCCTGGGAACCGCTTGCAATTGTTAGCACCAGGCAAGAGCTGAAAGCTAACCCTTCCCAACAGTGGAAATGCATTTTGTTAGGCAAGCCACCTCAAGTCACTCTATCTATGTCTATATGACTGTTACCTGTTACAACTGGTGAGAAGTCTGGGTTGTATGGTCAAATAGGACATTGAGATCACAAGCAGTCAAATTCAGCCCAAGCCTGTAGCCAGGGAGATGGTGTCAGTTGCTAGAGAATGGGATGGCACATTGGTAATCAGCTAGTGCTACTACTGCATAACTCCAGTGGCTAAGTTTGATTCCAACCTCATGTCCTGTTTGTGTTTGGTTTTCACTTTCTCCCTGTGACCGCATGGGTTTCCCCCAAGTGCCCTGGTTTCCTCCCAAATCCCAAAGTTGTCCTGGTGGGTTAATTGACTGCTCTATATTGCCCTTAGTGTGGGTAGATGGCAGGACAATCAGGGGTGTTGACAGGACTATGCAAGGATATGTGGGGTAAAGAGAGCTTTGAGAGCTGGCCTAGATTCAATTGGCAAGCATCTTCCTTCTGTGTCGTGGGGAAAAAATATGGAAAAATATAGAAGTTTTGGCAAGGACTATGGAGAATGAGTTTGGCCTTCTTCATATATAGTTGGTGGAAACTTCTGCTCATCTAACTGGGCAAATAGTATGACAATTCAGAGGCTGTGAAGAGCATACATGTGGAACCTGATGCTGTGTTTATGGGTCATGTCTTTCCCAGCTATTCACTAGCTAAGATATTGGAAACTGTCAACTGTTAACAAAGGTACTTTGTTCACAAATGAGCTTAAGTACTAGCTGGTTTTCTTAAATTTCCTTATAGAGTCTGTCTCACCCACTGCTATGACACAAGCCTGCAGGTAGTCAACTGAGGCAATCCTTAAAGCATTAAAGGAATAATTATTGTCCATGGACCAATGTCACATATCTTACATCTCTCCTTTAAAACTGAAAGATAAAATACTTGCTGTATCTCCAACTCTGGCAGTTCTTTGACACCACTGATGTAGAAATGTCCCTGTTCTCTTCCAGCCACTAACAGCAGCATTCCTATTCTGCTTCTGGCAGCCATTTTGCTACTTACCTACTTATAAATCCCTGCACATGACAATTCTTCAGCCCTTGAGCTGGGCAATGCAGGAGGCTAGGATGGTCAATTAAGGGCCTTACTGTGATGACTTACTCTTCTTCAGCAGTACTTTGGCCAGGTTCAAAGCCTTTTCAGTGAAGTGATGATATCCTGTATTCAAACTGCAATCCCATTATCTGTGATTAGTGTCTCAGTAGGCCATCCTTTGAGTTTATCTCATAGAAATTTGAAAAATAACCACTTGTCACCAAATGGATTCTCCCATATACACTAGGTGAATTAGTTCTGACCCAAAGAATAGTCTGGGGTATGATAAGAAGAGTGTTTCCTTTGGTTAAAAAAAGTCCAGGCAGCAGGCATGAAAGGAGAAACAGTTAAGGTTTCAGGTCAAATGTCTGTCATTGGAACTGGGAAAGTATGTGTTAGTGTTAAGTTACAGAGAGGGTAGCGAAGGAATAGATGGGACAAAGGGAATATTTCTGATAGAGTGAGGCAAGGGTTGCCCAGTGTTTACTCTTGTGTAAATCTGGTTACTAAACGAATGAGGAGTGTTAGAGGGTGAGAAAACAAACAAAGCTGTGAAATGCAGGTCAGAGTTACTGGTGAAACCTGAAACCAAAAGGAGAATGTTGGGAATACCCAACACATCAGGCAGTGTCTGTGGAGAGAGAAAAAATGAGTTAGTATTACTAATCTCCACTTTCATTCGTAACCAGTCAATATTTTCTTTCAATCTGCAGAGACCAATGTAACTCTCAAATCTTTTGTCATGTTATTCCTTTGTAGTTTGGGATCAATTAGACATTTGCCTCTGAAGATCAGATCACTTTGAGAGCCCGTTTCATCACTCACATGGTGGTGTGATCTAAGAGCAGGGTCAGCCTTCTACTGTGCCTCTTTCTGTCCTGCCTGAATCACCTGCTTCACATGCTCCAATTGTATCATCTTCTCTGGTACCCTCTTCCCTGGACACTTGCGGGCTGCCCCTCGAACACTCAATGCAAAAGATGTATTTCACTGTGGGTTTCAATGTACATGTGACTAATGAAGATATCTATCTTAAAAAAAACTAACCTGTTCGGATACAAATAGATAAAGCGAGTTGTCTGAAATTGTTGAATTTGATATTGAGTCTTGAAGGCTGTAACCTACCCAGGCAGAAGATGCGGTGCTGTTCTTCAAACATTCGTTGGGCCTTGAAGCAGTTCAGGAGGCCACAAAGAGAAAGGTCAGGGTGGGTTGGAGAAATAAGGTGAAAGGCAACTGGAAACAAAGAATCACCCTTCTGGACTGAACATAGGTGCTCTGCAAAGCAGTAACCCAATTCTGCACTTAGTTTCTCCATTTTGGAGGAAACCACAGCGCAAGCACTGAATGCAATGCACTGGATTGCAAACAGTGCTATCAACTCACTGCTTCAGCTGGAAGGGCTGTTGGCTTCTTGGATGTGGGAAGGTATCAGTAAAAGAGCAGGTGTTGTATCTTCTTTGTTGGTGGAGATGCAAGAGGGAACCAGGAATTTGTATACGGAACTATTTGTAATGTGAGAAAAGGAGGGGAGGGGAAGATGGTAGAGAAGTCTCATTGAAAGGGGCAGAAATAACAAAGGATGAACCATTGAAAGTGGAAGCTGGTGGGGTGGAAGAGGAGGACCGGGGAACCCTATTGTTGCTCTGGCCGGGAGGAGAGGGGGTGAGAGCAGAGGTATGGGAAATAGATGAGTTATGGTCGAGGGCTCTGTCAACAACAGGAGAGGAAAGCCACTGGTGAGGAAAAAGGAAGACATCATCGTGGCACCTAAATGGAAAGTCTCATCATCAGAGCAGATGTGACAGAAATGGATGAACTGGGAAATGATAAGAAGCAGGGTTTGAGGAAGTATCATTAAGATAGCTGTGGGAATCTGTGGGTGGGAACTGGATATGGTTCCTTTGGTTGATTCTCTTCTGGAGATCTTCAATTCTTGTGTTTTTGCACATGGTTCCCGATCTCCACATTCATTCGTAACCAGTAAATATTTTCTTTCAATCTGCAGAGACAAATGTCACTCTCAAGTTTTTTATCGTGCTATTCCTTTGTAGGCTGGGACCAATTAGATGCTTGCCCTTGAAGATCAGATCACGTTGAGAGCCCGTTTCATCACTCACATGGTGGTGTGATCTGAGAACAGGGTCAGCCTTCTACTGTGCCTCTTTCTGTCCTGCCTGAATCACCTGCTTCACATGCTCCAGTTGTATCATCTTCTCTGGTACCCTCTTCAATCTCCTGAACTAACAGTTTTCACTATACTGATTGTCTCCAGCTCAATATTTTATATCTTATTCCTTTAAAAGAGGTTCAAATGAGTGCATCAGCCAAATGGATTTCTTTGCTCATGTGGCACTGAATCTTTATACAGCATCCTCACAAATATTTGCACTACATCTATAGGGGGACTGAACAGCAACAATTTCAAGTGGCTTGTGACAAGTGTACACATATGCAGTTCTCCCATACATGTATTTGTGAACTTCTCCAGTCCAAAGATCACAACAAACAGCTCCTTCTTTGCGCATAACTTTTCTCTAAATCTGTCAGCATTGTGTATGCTATCATCTGACCCTTCTTCAAGAGCATTGCTCCAAGACCTTTATTCTAAGGCCTCTGATCCTTTTTATCATCAAAGTATCACAAGACTGCCACTTTGATTCATTTGTTCATTTTCTCATGAGCATCCAGCTAATATCAATCCACATGGTTCTTGGTCAGCTGCCTGTGCAGCTTACATATCTCAACTATGGGTCAAGAACTTGCTCAGATAGTTGATGAGGCCCAGGAAGTTTGTACTCTATAATATCTGTTGGGAACAGCATCTCCTTCACTGCTGTGACTTTTGGTGGATTGGATTTGGCTTTAAACCATTCCTGATAATCAAGTGACACATAGAGAAGAAATGCTTTGTTTTGAACCTCAATCATTGTTCATTCAACCTTTCTGTATTTTGTTATCAGGGCTCTCAACTTCCAGTCATGGCTTAATTCTACTTCTTCTACTGTTTCTTCTTCTCCAATGGCCAATATCTCATCGACTGTGGTTTTTACCCCATTATGACCTTCAAGTGCAGTATCCAATCTTTGCTGAAATTAGAGTCATAGAGCCATACAGCACAGAACCAGGCCCTTTGGCCCACCATTTCTTTACCAACTATCAAGTACACATCCATACTAATCTCATTTACCAGCACTTGGTCCATAGACTTCTGTACCTTAGCAATCTAATGTGTTCATTTGGATACTTCTTGGAAGTTGTGAGAGTATCTGCTTCCACCACCCACTTGGGCGGTACATTCCAGATTCTAACCACTCTCTGGGTGAAAAAACTTTTCCTCAGATCCCCTCTAAACCTCCTGGCCCTTACCCTAAACTTATGCCCTCTAATTTTAGACATCTCTGCTGTGAATTGGGACACTTCAGCTATGGAAAACCTTGATCTATGAAAAAGGAAGAGGTGACAAAATCAGTGCCAGTCTACTTTCTGTTCTTGTTTCCACTCCGTGAGTGAAACCCAATGTATCTTGTAAGAAGAGAGAATGTTATTGTATAGCATGTTGAAATGTGTGAAGGTATGTAAAAAGTGCTATAGGAGTAGGGATGAGCAATTGTGGGGGGAGAACAGTAGATGACACTGAGGAGGTTGGAGGAGAATGATGAGGAGAGAAAGGTTGACTGGTAGGGATATAGAGGTGCAGAGGTCAGTAACATGTAGAGGAGATGATTAGGGATATTACTTTAGCAGTCCTGCAATTCATTGATTGTGGCATTGCAGCCAGGTCCCAGACCTAAACCAATGCTCCTAGGGTCATGTGTTCACTGGTGCTGGGCTATTTGCCATGGAACCCTTCTTCTATTAGTTAGCAGCAGTAATTCCTGTTCTCTAGTAATCAAAAACTCTCTCTAGCCCTATAACCATTTAAGTTATCTGAATTCCTTTGATTCTGTCCTCAAGATAATTCCTGAAGCTATTCACAGTTCAAAATGCTATGCTTTCAACTGTCAAGACTCTGAGCTCCGGGATTCAGTCCCTAAACTTCTCCACCACGCTACTTCCTTAAAAGTTCCGATTAAAACTTGCCACTTTGACCAAGGTTTTGGTTATCGACCCTTACACCTTGGTGTTCAAGTTTGCTTGTATTCATAAAGCACATTATGTAAAATATGCTAGATGAATACTTACAGTTCTTGCTGTGACATCCTTGTAATTTATGTACTGCCTACCAACTCTACAATGTAATGCTGAATCAAATGCAATACAGCCAGAGTCATTAGGAGGTGCAGGTTATCTATAAATGGTGTCTCTGATATCAGTTTTCAGTGCTGAATGTCTGTCAATTGTTATCAAATAAGGCTTGAATCTAGCTCATCTCCCTTGTAGGTATCATTGGCCATAAAGAGTATTTACTATTTTTACTCCAAGCTGAATATCTCACTATGATGCCAATTTTTTTCCATTCAATAATTTAATGGCCGTGTATTTATTTTGTAAATCTTCTATAATTCCTCAAAGCGTCCCCAGACGTTGAATATTTGTCTTAGAGATTAGGGAACTTCATTATCAATCTATGTATATATGTAAAGATTAAATATTTTGTTGTTCATTGGTGTATGTGCGCATTTTGCTTTCTGAAAAAAAATCGTAGCAGAACATCAAACCACAAGCTTAACCGTTTGCAACTGTTTGTCTTGTCAAGTCAAAGCACTAAGCTGCAAACTATATGAACCTGTCTCTTCTGGGGTAACTGCAAGCAGAAATAGGTCACACCAGCATTGATAAAAATCTATAAATATGAATGTTGTAAACCAATGATCTATCCCTTGCAGCCCGCAGATAAACATCTATTTGTTTCTAAAGTAAATTTTAATGTGTTGAGAGAAGCTGATTTCAGTGCTGCATTATCAGAACCTCCAATTAAACTATCATAAGATCTTACCATAAACAGTAGAGAGGATTAACTGTCTCAGGTTTATTTTCCCTTTTATTTTTTTTAGCTCCAACGGTACTCACAAATAGACAAATTGCTTCTGTCTGTTCTACACTCTTGGCCAATATACCAACATGCTATACATTTAGAAATAACTATGAAACTTGCTCAGATTTTCTCAACAGTTTCTAACATGTGTAGAGCAAAGTTTTCCTTTTATGTAATCATGCAGTAAAAGGAGCAGATGTTTTAATTATTTGCAGAACTACATTTGGAATACTGGAGGCAATTTTCACACAAAAGAAAACATACAGAGGCAGAAAAAGATGTCAAGATTGATTTGCTGATTTAGGAATTCAAGTTTTCATTGAAAACAGAAGATGTAATCTGATAAATGCTGCTAATCATGCTACTTAATCATATTACTTAATAACCAGAGGACAAAAGAACATTATTAGTAAGTTTAAAGGAAAATTAGAGAACAGAATTTTTTTTACTTTTGTTTTTACAATTAACCAAACTTTTTTTACAATTAGTTAGACTGAAGTAGACACCTTGCAAAAGGACATTGTGCTTTGTCAATTCCTTAAAAAAGATAAGTAACTTTTAAAGATGAAAATTTATAAAAAGACACCTATTATTAAATATTCTAAAGAATACAATGGTTTCCTATAGTGTGGGAATAATGAATTAATCAATTATCAAATCCAACTGATCAACATTGTACAATGTGAAAAATAACCCTGACATGAATACAATAAAAAAGAAGTAAAGTGAGCTTAACTAATTTTGCATAGACTTTTAGTCCAAACTGCCCTCCATAAATGAGCCTTTTGGTCCGTGTAGCTATTTTTGCAGTGTCTTTAGGTCTATATGTCGCTAAATGCTGTGGTCTTCAGGCTACGTGGCTCAATGTATTAAGGTAATTTGGTTCATATGGTTTATATTTTGGGAATTTTTGATCTATTTGGGTTATTTGTACACCAATTGTTCTATCAGGAAAAGACACATTACTGCATTCTTAAACTGCTTAGGCCTTTAATTGCAAATGATTTCCTACATTCTAATAATAAACTCTGAACAGAGGCAATACTTAGCCTGGAGCTCTCCCATATACTGCAAGTTTAGGTGAACTTGCAAAGGAAACTGCCTTTGGTGCATTTTTTTTGAGCACATGCTAAATTTATGTTGACTGATAATGCTCTCATCTGGAAGGCTATTATACTTATGGTGCCATAGATTAGACGTAAGTGAGCTATTGTTCAATTCTGTTTATCAGTTTTAAAGCCGTTGTAAGTGCCATACCAAATTTCATTGAGTGCGCATCTCTCTATGTACCTCTATAAAGTGATGACGTTCATTCTTGCAAGACACTGTTCTGTTGAATTTTTAATTTGTATTTATTGGACAATGGAAATATTATTTATCTGGAAGAAAGCAATAAATTATCATCCAGGTTGAAGTACATACATAACACATGCATTTAACGAAACTGATTTATTCTCATTTAAAACAAAGGAGACAAAAAATCTATGATTAAACAAACTCTGGAAAAAATAAAAATGCCTTCCATTTAATACATCTCCCTATATCATGATAAACAAAACAGAGGAACATTTATAACAATGTTTTTGTTTGATTTCTCTTTTAACCTAATATTAAAAGTGTGGTGGAGTTAGCCTCATTTTAATTTTGTTCATGTTACACATCAGCAACCAGTTGCACATATTATCTAACAGACTTGGATTTCTTTCTGCTGATGAGTTGGTGGCAGAGCAAGAATACCCATCCTAGGTGATTCTGCCATTGAACTTTCTTCTCAGAGTCCTCATTTGCTCTGTGGAGTGCACTTGGAAATGTATAAGCTCTAAGCTCATTAAAAGATCATATTTCTGTAAGATTGGTTAAAGTACCAGCCTTAAGATGTCTGGATCTGGATTCATCAAGAGATTCCTCAATAACCTGTTCAAGTAAATCAGGACTAGAAGAGGAAGATTGTTTGGTACTAAAGATGAAAATTGCAATAAAAATGTGATGTAAGTGGTTTGGGGTTGAATGACACGGTCTATATAACAGACTGTCATCATCACTATAACGTCAGCCAGCTGGTGCTGTGGATTGTGCAGTGATCTCACCAGAATGATTGAGGTAAGACAACTTTGTCAATTCACATTCTCTATGACTCAGACCATGGTGAGTGTAGCCACATTAATACGATCTAATGCTGCATCACAGAATCATTCAAAGCAGTGGTAATCATGACTGCTGCACACAATGCTATTCCACTAGAAATGGACTTGACATCTGCAGCCACCAGTGATATTTTGTGAAATCCGTGTCTTCAGTGCAAGGGAAAATTTTGAGCTGTGTTACAGTGCCAATCATGTTCTGTCTGAACCTACAAATCACCAAAAAGATTGATATGTAGAACTAGGACTTCGTGATTCTAATCACCTGATATGGTTTGGGTTCCTGATAGGTCAAAATGGGATCATTTACTCAACTCATTTGAGACACCCATAGCTAAGGCACAGTAGCGTTGCGGTTAGTGCAGCGCTATTACAGCACCAGCAATCGGGGTTCGATTCCCGTCGCTGTCTGTAAGGAGTTTGTACGTTCACCCAGGTTTCCTCCGGGTGCTCTGGTTTCCTCCCACATGGCAAAGATGTACAGGTAGGTTAATTTGGGTTTAAAATGGGCAGCGCGGACTCGTTGGGCTGGAAGAGCCTGTTACTATGCTGTAAATAAAATTTAAAAAAATTTAAAGATCCCATTCATCCACTTCAACATGAATTGTTTGTTGGAAGAAAATCCACATCAACTTCTTCAAGTAAATATGAAATGCAGTTACTCAAGTATGTAAAATCTTGGACAAGTGCAAACGTTTCCAATAAAAGTGATGAATTTACAACTATGAAAATATAACACAAGTTCCTTCCACACTCTTTTCTTTCAGTTCTTCAAATATTTGCTTAAATGTTTGGCAAAAGCTGCACGAAGCATCTTGATCAATTACGACGGAAGAGGCGGTGCCAGCAAATAAAACAAAACCCTGAGAAAATCAAATAGAAAAACCATACGCAAGTGCTTTTGGGACTGCAATGATTAAGCCTTTGCCAAACAGTTGATTTGTGCTGCTTGAACTGTCACTCCTTCAGAAATGTTAATATAATGACAATGAAAAGTTCTCACTGAAGGTCCAGCCTTGTGTAAACTCCTTCCAAATACATCAAGGATTCCATAGACCAAACCCCTGCCTGCAGATGCCTGACATATGGTAAATGTTTTGATTTCCTTCCCTGTATCATTGTTACAGTTTAAACATTTATCACAGAATACACATCCATTTCCAGAATAATAGAGTGCAAAGGTTAAGTCCATTTTGAAAAAGGGGCAAGTGTAATTTGTTGAATCCATGTAAGTGATGGGTTTCAATACCAGAAAATGTTTCTACTTTTGGCAACAATCATCAGAATCAGGCCCTCCCAGATTATTTTTTTTACTGCCAACTCCAAAACAGTTTGCTGCATTCTACTCCAATATAATCTCACTGTAGCTTGCTCCTGCCAAAAATGAAATTGCCATATTTCACCAATAATGATGAAACTACTGGGAATTACTGTCATTACTCCATAAAATTGACAGCAACTTTGAGGTTTTTGTGCAAATTGAGTTTAAATCGGAAATCCTGAAGCTGCTGAGCTCAGTGCTCCGGTGCCTCCACACCCAGCTTGAAGCCTGCAAACTGGGTGTGGAGGCACCCAGTTTGCAGGCTTCTCCACAGTTAAGGGAATCACTCAGACTGATGTGCAGTTCAGCGATTTATAATGTACACCACAAAATACCTCAAGAGCAGAGAGGTTAATAAAATATTGGTTGTGCCACAGCTGGAGTTCTGGTCATCACACTACAGGAATGACTAGAGAAGGTACAAAGGAGATTCACATCTGGGATGGAACTGTTTCATGAATGAGGATGGACTGGATAGATTGTATTTGTTTTCCTTGGAGCAGAGGAGGCTGAGGGGGTTATCTGATTGAGGAATACAAAATTATGAGGGGCCTAGACAGTGGAGACAATGGGAAACTTTTCCCCATTTCAGAAGTGTCAAAAACTTCTGAGTTTAGAGTGAGGCGGAAGAGGTTTAGAGGGGATCTAAGGAAGAATTTTTTCATTCAGAGTAGATTGGAATCTGGAACGCACTGCCTGAGGGCAGGTGATCTCACAATATTTAAGAAGTACCTAGATGAATTGCCAAAACATAGAAAGCTAAGGACTTAGTGCTGATAAATGGGATTAGTGTCGATAGATAATTGATGGTGGACGTGGATGTGGTGGGCAGAAGGACCTGTTTCTGTGCTGTATGACTCCATTAAAAATCTTAGCTGATCACACCAGGGCTCAGTGAGTGTGTTTTTAATTGTGTCTATTACTGCCTTAGATTCATCTGTCCCGAAAAAAGGAATTCGATGCAGGCATATTGAAACTTTCTCACAAGAAGACAGGTCTACATCTCCACAACATCTATGCAGTGGTCTTTCCAACCAGTCATGCCAAAAGTAGATATATCTTCAAAAGGTGGACAGGTCGGGATGAGGTCAAATAAGTTTCATCCTCACAATTGTTCTGTTAACGCCTGCCACAGCTTTGCAGCTTTGTCCTTCAGGTCTCAGCCAACTCGGCCCATTTGATGACGTCATATTTGCCAAATACTAAAGGTCCCGTTGAACTGACATCTGGCAGCTGCAGGCCCTGGAAATGAAGAAGTTCTTGCCACAAAGATCACAAGATCTTTCTGGGGACCATTCACGGGACTTCGTGTAGAACACTGTTGTTTTGCTATTAACCTCAAAACAACACATTCTGGGTATCCTGTCATCTTTTCTGTCATCCCTGTACCTCCTTGGATGAGGATGGAAACAAGGGCGGAATTAGGAGTAATTTTCCCGTGGGAACACACAACCACAAAGAACTGAAGAATTCTGGGCAAACACCAACAGATATTGGAAACTTCAATATTTCTACCAAATGATTTCCATTTTGCAGCAATGGTTCAAGGTGATATAAGAGGGAAGAAGAGGTGATTAAATGTCATTTGAGTTTGACACTGTAATGCAGCATCACTGTAATGTCAAATCTTGTTTAGAAAAAGCTTGGGAACCCTTGAAACTTGTTGTGTGCTTTTAAGCATACCCTGACTTGATTTAAACATGTACAGAGTGCAGACACTTGGAGCACACTCTCAATTATTGACAAGGGAACTTTGTATGTGACTGTATGCATCCTATATGAGGTTCTCCTCCAGGCTGGAAATTTCTAATCCAGAGCAAAGCCAAATGAATGAGAAACTGTTTACTCAGAGAAAGTGATTTCAAATCATTCATGTGTGCCGAATTCAAGCCCTGAGATGGAAGGCAGGGGTCAATTTATATCCATGCTAAATATTGAAACAGGGACTTTGGCAGCCCTTGAGGTGATGGGCCCCATTTGGATGGAAGACTGCTGCATCATTGGTACTAAAGGAGGAGATAGGGCAACCATCTCATTTTGAAGCGATTATAAAGGCTGTGAAACTCAACCCCCCAATATTTATACAATCTACTACTCACTTTCATTACTTGAGTGAATATCATCAAAAGCATTAGGCAAATTATGTGCATGAAATAAATGGTATCCCTGCAATTAACCATTTCAGAACTGATATAAATAAGTGATTTGATGCTGCATGTAATGCTGTGGTGTATTGTAAAGGAAAAAAAGATTTTCCATTGCATGACATTTTAGGACATTGCTCCTCCCCTTGTGCCTTGACTTAAAGAAGGTAGACCCAACTTTGAGGCTTTTACTGAATTTTTGGTCAACTAACTTGTAGACTGCCACATTCTGGTAGTGAACAGAATCCTATTTACAACATACAACATCTGGATTTAAAGAGCCCTGCCAGCTGAAACAAATGAAAAATGTTTTAGACCGCCAGCAGTAGACATCTGTAAAAGCAGGACATAATGGGACAGAATGTTTCACACCCTGTCTGAGTTCAAACCTGCACTGTAACATCAACCACAGCAAGTTAAACCTTTCCTCAAAGTGCATGTAACAGATTATGAAACTACAGAATCAATATTCGAGCTTTACAATGTCTGGGCCAGTCTTTTATCATGTGGGCACCTATGTTGATGTTATTTTGCATTGTCAAAATTACAGTCACCCAGATATTTAGTATTATAAGTAAACCTGCCAAAATTTACTTCTCTTTGGTTCATTGACTACTTGCATAGATTGACATTTCCAAATCTCATCAAGTTTACATAAATTATTTTTTTAACAAGACCCCCAGTGGTTGGACCATGGTTGTTGACTTTCAGAGGAGGAAGCTGTGGAAGGCCTATCTTCAGGGAGAAGTTGATCAGCCAGCAGCGCGTCAACTCTCCCTGAAGATAGTCAACTCACACCTTGGTATTGCAGCAATACCAAGGTGTGAGGTTACAGTGGAGCATGTGAATGTTATGTACTAGGTTGTTGAGCAAGACCACTGGTGGAATGACAGTAGGTGGTTTATAAATGCTGTCATCTTGAGATTGTACTCAATGGAGCAGCTTCAACTACTGTTCAACAATACTTTCAGGAATTCAAATAATCCATAGAAAAATGGATTTATGGAGTGTTGTAATATCATATAAATCCTTTGAATAGTGATACTCACAGCCAGCATGAAAGAAAACCAGAATTGGTGACTGCAATTTGACCTTCTATTGCAGTACTGAGAAGACATAACTTCTGCTTGTGCCACAATGGAAGCTTAACTATCATCCAAAGGACACTGCATACTGAATAGATCCAAATAAAATGCTAATGAGGTTTGCCCCACTTCTATGCTTTATGATTTTAGTGCTGGACCCTTCCCTTGACTCTGCACGCAGCCAGTCAACCACATCTACCAATGCATCAGGCATTCCAATGTGCACACACTTAAGCCTTCTCCTGTAGGTTGCCCCATTGAAATCCATACCTGAATCCTCTGCTCTAGAATGCAACCTAGTCCCATAATGATATGGGGTATCACCATGTTGAGATTCTGCTTTTAAGGTGGAAATATAGACTCGAGCAACACTGCATCTACATCATCACTCCCTTCTCATTTTGCTACCATCACCTGCCCAGATTTCAGTTCTTACATAGAACATAGAACAGAACAGTACAGCACAGAACAGGCCCTTCAGCCCACCATGTTGTGCCAACAGAGCTAATCCTTCCTACCTACAGAATGCCCATATCCCTCTATTTTCCTTTCATTCATGTGCCCATCCAAGCCCCTCTTAAAAGCCCCCAATGAATTTGCCTCACCACCCTATCAGGCAACACATTCCAGGCATCCACCACTCTCTCAGTAAAAAATGTACCCCTCACATCTGTTCTGAACCTACCCCCTCTCACCTTAAATGCATGGTCTCTGGTATTGGATTGCTCAATAATGGGAAAAAGATATTGCTTGTCCACCCTATCTATGCCCCTCATAATTTTATACACTTCCAACAGATCACCCCTCAGCCTCTGTTGCTCTAGAGAAAAGAACCTAAGTTTGTCCAGCCTCTGCTCTAGCACATGCCCTCTAATCCAGGCGGCATCCTAGTAAACCTCCTCTGCATCCTCTCTAAAGCCTCGATATCCTTCCTATCGTGAGGTGACCAGAGTTGCATACAATACTCTAGATGCGGCCTAACCAGAGTTCTATAGAGATGCATCATAACTTCTTGATGCCAATACTCAATACCTCGATTAATAAATGCAAGCATTCCATAAGCCGTCTTAACCACCCTATCTACCTGTGTAGCCACTTTGGTCATGGACTTGCACCCCAAGGTCTCTCTGTTCTTCAACACTGTTAAGGTTCTTGCCCTTAAGTGTGTACTGACTCTTGACATTAGTCCTACCAATGCGCAACACCTCACATTTATCCAGGTTAAGCTCCATCTGCCATTTTTCTGCCCACATCTGCAACTGATCTATATCACACTGTATCCATTGCCAGTCTTTGACACTATTCACAACTCCACCAATCTTGGTATCATCTGCAAACTTACAAACCCATCCATCAACATACTCATCCAGGTCATTTATGTACATCACAAACAGCAGAGGTTCCAGTACAGATCCCTGTGGAACACCACTACCCACAGGCCTCCAGCCCGAATAAGTCCCTTCAACCACCACCCTCTCCAGGAAAGCCAGTTCTTGATCCACACTCCACTGACCCCATGCATCCAAACTTTCTTGATTAACCGATTATGTGGGACCTTGTCAAATGTCTTACTGAAGTCCATATAGATGACATCCACAGCTCTACCTTCATCAATCTCTCTCAGCACCTTGTCAAAAAACTCAACCAGGTTAGTAAGACACGACTTGCCCAGCACAAAGACATGCTGGCTTTCCCTAATCAGGCCATTGGATTCCAGATGCTCACATATCCTATCTCTAAGCATTTTCTCCAGCAATCTCCCTCCAGCTGACGTGAGACTCACTGGTCTATAGTTCCCCAGATTTTCCCTTGTTCCTTTCTTAAATAGAGATACAATATTAGCCACTCGCCAGTCTTCCGGGACCTCACATGAGGTCAAAGAGGACACAAAGAAACTGGTGAAGGCCCCAGCAATTTCCTCTCTCACCTCCCTCAGTAACCTGGGGTATATCTCAGCACAAGCTTGACTGTGGTTCGGGAGCATAGCAGAAAAGTAAGAGGTGAACATTTATATGATCTGCTGCTTATACTGTAAATCATAAGAAATTGTGGGAAAGGGGGGAAATGGCACGTGACAAGAAAAGGACTCCCTTATCTTGTAAAGTTTCAGTTCTCCTTGCCTTGCAAGGGACAGATCGTTGATGTGTAATGCAATATGTTTTGGTGATGTGCCTATTGTAATTGAATAGTCAGTAGTGTGTGAAAGCTCTAAGATGTGAATGTGTACAAGGCAGCAATACCAAGGTGTGAGAGTTTTGTGGAGCACATGAATGATACACACAATCCCTGATTGACAGAGGTTTTTTGTAGTTGAGAGATGGGTTTCAGAGCATTTGGGTTAGTGCTTCAGTCACTGGTATATGGGATCTGAAATGGCATCCATTAGACCTGAGCACATGTGAGAGATCATTGAACTTCTTGCAGTACTGTGCTCAGGACTTTGAGAACTGAGCTCTGGCAACAATAATCAGAGCTAACTCCTCCCACTGCCTTCTGGATGTGCTGAGGATAACATGTCTCCTCCTCTCCATCTTTTGCACCAAGGCCTCCAGTTCAGTGCAAAGAGCCATGGAGCCTCCTCCATCTCATTCTGAACCCAGAGTCTCTTAAGTCACATTCACCTCCACAATGATATCCAGCAGCCTCTGTGTCCATAATGTTTTTTCCCTTTCATGAGGTGTAGGCTTCCCTCAGCCGGTGCTAGTCACCTTCAATCTTGGAATTGGAATTGGAATTGGAATTAGAATTGGTTTATTATTGTCACATGTACCAAGGTACAGTGAAAAACTTGTCTGGCATACCGTTCATACAGTACATTGAGGTAGTACAAGGTAAAATAATAACAGAATGCAGAATAAAGTGTAACAGTTACAGAGAAAGTACAGTTCAGTAGACAATGAGGTGCAAGGTCATATCGAGTTAGATTGTGAGGTTAAGAGTCCACCTAGAGTACTAGGGAACTGTTGAATAGTCTTATAACAATGGGATAGAAGCTGTCCTTGAGCCTGGTGAAACGTGCTTTCAGGCTTTTGTATCTTCTGCCCAATGGGAGAGGAAAGAAGAGGGAATGTCTGGGGTGGGTGGGGTCTTTGATTACGTTGGCTGCTTTGCCGAGGCAGTGAGAAGTATAGACAGGGTCCATGGAGGGGAGGCTGGTTTCTGTGATGCGTTGAGCTGTGTCCACAACTCTCTGCATTTTCTTGCAGTCATGGGCAGAGCAGTTGCCATACCAAGCCATGATACATCCAGAGAGGATGCTTTCTATGGCACATCGATAAAAATTGGTGAGGGTCAAGGGGGACATGCCAAAATTCTTCAGCCTCCTGAGGAAGTAGAGATGCCGGCGTGCTTTCTTGTCTGTAGCGTCTACATGCTTTGACCAGGACGGGCCATTGGTGATGTTCATTCCTAGGAAATTGAAGCTTTCGACCTCAGCACCATTGATGTACACAGGAGCATGTGCATCACCCCCTTCCTGAAGTCAATGGCCAGCTCTTTAGTTTTGCTGACATTGAGTGAAAGGTTGTTGTCATGACACCATGCCACTAAGCTCTCTACCTCCTTCTTGTATTCTGACTCATCATTATTTGAGATACGGCCACAACGGTGGTAGCATCTGCAAATTTGTAGATGGAGTTGGATCAGAATCTGGCCATACACTCAAGAGTGTATAGGGAGCATAGCTGGGGGCTGACGATACAGCCTTGTGGGGAACCAGTATTGAGAATAATCGTGGCAAAAGTGTTTCTGCCTATTCTTACTGATTGTGGTCTGTTGGCCTGTATCCTTACTGATTGGGAAGCCTGCTGAGGTTATAAACCAATGAAAAGCCTGAATGCTGAAATCATTATGATGACCAGGCAGCATCCTGAGTCTGGTTTCCTTGTGCATCAGGGTTCCCACTCTTGTGTTTGAGGGTTAAATTAATAAGGCAACAGCACATATATGTGCTGGCATCACTTCATGCAGTCACTCATTTATTTGTGGAGCTTATTAATATTAGAACTCACACTAGGTTTGGCTGGTTAATTTTAACCCACTCTGCCTAATTTGAAATGAGTCAGTAAAGAGTTAAAATCCTAAATCATTTAGCTGCCCTGGAGTCCCCAGAAACTGACCTGACAGGACTTTCTTCAAGATCCACCTGCCTTAGGCCACAAAGGGAAGAGACCAGCACCAAAATCCACAGGCCTGATGATGACATCAGGCCCCAAACTATTTTTCCTCAGAGGTCTGTGGGAGAAACAGCAGTGAGTTCCCCGTTAGGCCCATCCAAGTTGGAACCAGAGTAATAGAGTCATTCAGAGAAACAGCATTGAAACAGACTCCTCAGCCCACAGAGTCTGCACTGACCATCAACCTCCCCTTTATACTAATGGTACAATCCCATTCTTTATTCTTCCCCACGTCCTCATTAACTCACCCCCAGATTCTACCATTCCTCCACACACTAGAGGCAATTTACAGTGGCCGATTAAGCTGCCAGTCCACGTACCTTTGGTGCATGGGAGGAAACCCATGCAGTCACAGGGAGAATGTGTACCATGGCAACTATGGTACACCACACACAGCTCCTTACCTGGATCCACCTATTACTTGCCAGCTCTTTCTCCACCCCTTCCTCTCACCTCTTTATACTGGCTATCTCCCCTCAGTATTTCAGTCCAGATGAAGATTCTGGACCTGAACCATTGATTGTTCATTTCCCTCCACAGATGCTGCCTGCACCACTGATTTCCTCCAGCAGTTTGTTTGTTTTTTGTTCCAAGTTCCAGTATTTGCGGTCTCTTGTGTCTCCACATAAACCTGCGACTGTAGAAGGAGAGGATAGCTTGCTTTGGCAGGGACAGTGTTAGTTGGAGCATCTTCTCCCCAAAGTTTCAACAGAATCACACTGGTACCACAAAAACATTTGGAAACCTGACTGGCCATTATTTTGGGTGGTTTGTCTGAAGTGTCCAAGTCATGAAAAGTTGACCACTATAGTTTGAAGGAGGTCACATCGTGGAGATTAAAGGCCAGCACTGACAGATTGATGATACCCATCTGCTTCATAAGGTTTTCTTCTTTTTTGCCTGACTTTCCAGATAATGCCTGGTCAATAGATCTGCTCGATCATGGTCTGTGTACTTGTATGGAAATTCTGCTGAATAATCAACTGCTCTGCTCTCCACTGTACTAGTACAGGGATGTTCATTGTTCTTTCACATAGTTAGCAACAGATCCACTTCACTGGTTCACCCACTGTCCAGAGGCTAAAGAACATTATTTGAAAGAAAAAAACCAACAAAACTTGGGGTTAATGAACACATTTTCGTACTCCAAAATCTTTAGTTAATAGCTCACCAATAGCAATTTCTGGGCAAGACTGTTTAACATTTTCTCACGGTTCAGCCAAGCATCTAACATTGTTTCTCAATGATTAATAGATCACTCAGTAATACAGCTGGCATGCAAATAAAGACAGCTCTGTGCAACAAATAATCAGACCATCTCAATCACATTTTTGCTTCATATCCTTGCAAACATCATGAAAATGCATCCAATAAATATGGTAATGTTAGAATTTTACAGTTCTTAAGGCTAAGAAACAAAAGTACATGCATGAGTTCGATTTAATTTTATGAGTTTGTCTGATGTTACATGTCAGTTTTATTTGAAGCTGTTAAAATGTAATAAAGAATACCACCAACAATGTATTCTGCCTGTAACTATTGTATTTGTGCATTCCCTTATCCAGATTAAAGGCAGAAGAATTCCATTCTAAGATTGAGTTTCAGAGTTGAAACTCTTAATGGAAATATCAAAGGTCCACAGAAGGAGGAGAGAAATACTTGGAAGATGTTTAACAGCCATCACATCATGAATTACATGTTTAAAGCCCTGGTGGACACTTCTGTCTGGGATTTACTTTTCAGAAAAGCAGACAGAAATACCATTAAAAGAACATCAAGGTTTGTCCCTTTCTTCAGCACAAACCAAATTACAATCCATTTACATTAGGAGACTGCATTCAGATCAAACCACATGGCATTATAGCCCAGCATATTTTGCATTCCATACATAAACCCAATAAAATATAAAGTTATAAGAATTGCATTGTGTTCTCTCCTTCAGTATGGATAATTATAAATGAAGAAATGTTCTGCTCTAATGAAAATCAAACAGCAAGCTTTTGGAATTCATTGAAGTGAACTGAAATGCTATTTTTAAGACATGATTGATGTCAAACACTTCTATTTTTTCCATAAAAGTAATGCAACAAATTACTTTCAATAAAATATTGAATTTTTGCCTCATACTTCCTTGCTCTTAATTATGTTTGAATGTTAAACTTCAGTGACCAATGAAAAGAATTCAGAAGTGTGGAGCTTATCCATTTGAAAAGTGGCATTATGTACAAATGTGTGCTTGAACTCTAACCTCCACTACAGGCAACATAAGGAGATACAGGCACCCACCGAAACTCTGAAGGAATAAGACAGCCATTTATTTACAGATTAATGAACTAGGGAACTCTGAACTTAGGAACACTCAAATAATATTAGTGAACACTGAAGACATCATTTAGAAGAAAGGACATGCTCAAAGTAGGATGGAAAGTTCTACTTAAAGATACATCATTGAGGGTTCAGTACAACGACAGACTATAGACAGCAAGAGATATCAAAAGCTTTCTTTGAAGAAGAAAGGGTGACTGGCAGAATGAATATGTGTAGGGAAAAACAGGGCAGGTCTAAAAGAAGGTGAGGAACAGCAATTCCCTTCAAGACTTTATGTAAAATAGCTTTTAGATTTATAACCCAAATAGTTGTCCTTCAGTCATAAATATGAAGTTCAGGAGGAAAGCATAGAAGACTTAAGGATTTTATACCTTGCAAATTAATTCATGCTAAGATAAATACTTGAAAAGAGAAAAGTAGGTCCTGGTCAGGAAGGCTGTTTATGGATCTGACAAAATAAATAGGGAAGGGAAAAACTGTAAGTTACAAGATGAATCTGCTAAGTTTAATACCTGCTATTCATTTCCAGCATTTTTAATTCAATTGCACATTCCAAAACATGCATTGTGACAGTTTTCCCTTTAAGAATTCTAGGTTGTCGATTTCTTTCAAAAAGTTATAGATGTCTCCCATTTTTAATACTTAATTTCCAAAACAGTGTTCCTCAATAATTTTTGATCACATTGAAAATGAGCAAAGAAGGTGATGATTGTTCAAGTGACATCAGCGAAAATACCACTGAAAGGCTCTGTAATAAAAGGACACAATGAAACTCTGCAGCCTTTCATTATTAAATTGGAAAGAGCATGGAAGGACAGATAAGTTTGAAAATGTACAAATCATTCTTCCCTCTCAGTTCAATAAGAATTCCAAAGTTGTATTATGTGCCAGGAATCACAGGAACTGAAGTAATTTTTTGAGATTCCACAACATTAAAACATATTTTTGCAAGTACGTAGTATTATTTGTTAAGGCATCAAAGTAATGGAATAATGTTAAAATTGGTAGCTAAATGACTGCAACATAAAGGCCAAAGATAATTAAAGTAACAACAAATAATTATGCATCACAATGACTGCATTCCTGAAGAAGTTTTAATACAGAAAAATGTCACAAAGTACTCTGCAGAGGAACAAATGGATGATGACCAAAAGAAGGAAATATTATGAAGTGACTAGACGTTGATCAACGACAGAAGCCTTAAAGAAACAGAGGGAAGTGAAAAGACAGTGCAGTTTAGGAAGGAGATTTTAGGGCATATATACTGGGTGGTTTAAAGCTATGATGGGATCACTGATAGAAGTGAAGGAAAAAGAATGGTGTGGGGACCACTGTCAATGAAACAGAGATTTCTGAGAGGGGTTTGTAGGTTTAGGAACACTGTGCTCTCCAGAGTGCTATAAACAATAGAATCTCACCTTCAGGATTCCCATGCCACTCTCCACTTAGCTCTTAGTGGTCCCAGGGATTCCCTCATACACTGCCTTGCAGCTCTGATTGTAACCATCAATGAATTAATCCCAGCATATCTCACTCTATCACATCAATTAGGTGAGATCAATGCAGCATTGTACTTTTCTGCACAAGCAATCACTTTTGACAAATACCCTCTCACTTATTTCAGTTACCCACATAAAGAGTGACTCCTAGAGAATGGGCAATGTAGAGTAGCATGTAACTTTGTTCCTCTTTGCCAGCCTCTCAAAGGAGTTCCTCACTCAGAATTTGCCACATTGAGTATTGCAAGAGCAAAAGAGAAGATCAGAATTGTAAGGCAGTACTCAACTTTGCATTGGATGTCAGAGACAACTGCTGGCAGAATAAGATGGCAGCTATGATATTACTCAAAATATTTTACAACTATGTGCTTCACTGTAGTGAAGCTATCATTTCTAACAAAAAAAAGTATCATTAACTTTCCAACAGCAATCAATGTTTTGCTTGAACAGGTTCCCATAATATTATGTGTTTGTGTAGGGAAATACAGGGACGCTGCAATACCAGCAACTGCCACACCAATGCAGTTTATCTGTGCACAGTAAGAGATACTATTTGCACTAAATGAAAGATATTTAAATGTTTCTAGTGTCTTGAAAGTCATTGATAACAAAGTGAAATTAAGTAATACACAAATACAGAGATCATATTTGTTTCTAAAACTGCATGCCTTAATACCTTTCCCGTCTGACATCTTTTCACGTGGACTTCAATGTACCAGTGCTATGTCCTTTATAACTCATGAATGCTATAGATTGCTGTGCTGAGCCAATGGAAGAAGCAGTCTGGGATGGCTGCCTGAGAGGTCATGATGGGAGGAGAGCTGGTGATCTCATGAGGAGGGACATCAGTGGCTTGAATTTGCACACCACATAATCTTTCAGGGGACTGGGTAGCAATGGTGAATTAATCTGCTGACACAGCACCATTGTTTCAACCTCTAGATCCACTGCTGACCCAGCTGACAGCCCCTGAATTCTAGGTATTTGGTGTTGGCTGCCTTCACCTTTCTTCTTGAAAACAGCTCTCCAGATTCTCTGAGCAGAACTCATGAGGAGAAGGTGTGTGAATACTGAGGTATGTCTCTGTGTCTGCAGAAAAGAGAGGAGTTCATGCACGTTGTATCTCTGTTGCTGTGGAAGAGCCATTTTCCTACCAGTACCATCTTTCTGCTCTTGCAGGAGAGCAATCTGCTAATGGCAGCATCTCTCTGTTACTAGAGAACAATTAGTTGTTCGTGCAACAACTCTTTGCTGCTTTAGAAATACCAGATGCCTTGAATTCCTGTGTCCACTGAGAGCAGCAATCCACTCATGAGGGCGTCTGAGTGTTCAGTAAGGAGATCAAGCTTCTTTGTGGTGGTGTACTGTTGTTCCAGAAGAGGTTCAGACTACTCACCTTCAGCAGAGTCCAGAGCACTAAACTGGATCAGTGTGAGCCTGCATAAAATGCAAAAACATCATGTGATCTTCATCTGTGCCTTCACAGCACCTGCAATTAGCACCGGAGGACATTATGTGATGGGATTGTCAATAAGTCCTTGCTAAGACATGTGCACGGCCTCCAGACTAAAGCTCATGACCTCCTGATTCCACACAGCTTCCTGCAAGAGCCTGAAAATGAACTCCTCTATACCCCTTGTTAGTTCCTACATTTGACGAGGCAGCCCTGACAATGTTCGTCCATTGTGGTCAGAGCATCCCAATCATTGTCCTTTAGTGAGTGCTCTAGAGTAGTATGTATACAGGGATCCTTCTCACCAGCTTCCCTGTGCCTTGTGCCAGACCACACTAAGGTTGTTTCAAACCTGCTTTTTGACCAATTTCACAAGGTGTTTGCCAGGAGACCTAATTTAGTATCAGTGCTAAATACAACAATGCTTTAGGACACTAGGAATTTATCAGCAGTAAAATCCAGCTTCTAGGTAATAGTCTTCATTGAAAGAAGCAAGTTATCACAGCCCCAGAACATCTCTGCAGAAATTCCTCAGAGAAATGTGCTTCATCTGTGTCATCCCTACGCCATGAGAATAAGACTAGAATTGTTTACTGACACTTCCTATTTTTATTTTCATTCACAGCTTCTCTGATAATGAAGCAGTCTGCAGCAGGACCTGTACAATATCTAAGCTTAGGCTGACAAAGGAAATTAATGCTAGTACCACAGAAATGCCAGGTAATGACCTCTTGAAGAAAAGAATGGTCGACCCTTCTTAACCTTCAAACACGTAACCACAACTGACTTCCCCACCGTTAGTATCAGAGATCAACATGGACCCACAGCTTATCCAGATCAGCCATAAACAGCACCATGGTTATTGGGGCAAGTTAAAGATTGGGCATCATGCAAAGAGTGGCTCCTCGTGCATAAAACCCCACAGTATTTACAAGCCTGTACTCTAGAACCTGACTCAGCTGGATGAATCCTGTTACAACTTATGATGAATTTAGCCTTGATGGTCCACAGGCTTCACTGTCAGTGCTCCAATGGAATGAATTATTCACAGGATACGTTGCTGCAACTCATAATGATTATTCCAATTCCATCTTCTCCTGTGGCCTCGAGCACTGAGAAGGGCAAAAGCAGTCATGTTACAGGCATTGTATCATCCCAAGTTACATACAGTCCTGACTTGGATTCATACTGGCACTTCATAAGGATCATCAGCATCAGTTTTACTGGGATTGCAGTGTTTCAAGGAGAGGGGACCCCAACATCTTCTCAGGGCAAATGGGTAAGCAAGAAATCTGGCATTGCTGGTAACACTCTTCTCTAAAACTGCTGAAGGCTTGGCATGTTCCCAAAAGAAATGAGAGTAAGAACTTATCCTGTGTTAACTCTGCACAGCCTCTATCCTGCTAACATATTGTAAATCAATTGTTTAGAGATGAGTGTCTTTCTCATGCTAGCATCTAAAGAAAGTTGGTGAAACTAACATGTGGCTAAAAATGAATGATAAAATTGAAAGCACCAAAGAAATGAATATTTTGTAGTGACTCACCGTCCAAGCAAGCAAACCGGCTCGGCGGGCTGGTCGCGCGTCGTCGGAGCGGCGAGGCCCAAGATGGTGTTGGGCCTTCGTCCTCCCCGAGCGATGGGGAGAACCCGCGCGTGGGAAAGGTTTGATGATGTAGCGCATACGTCATTTCCGTTTTCAGTGGGTGGGAACCATTCCTCTTAAAAGGCCCGCGCAAGGCGGGAAAATAAATCAGCTTTTGTTCTGCAGCCCACCGACTAGTGTCTTGCTTTCACATCGCGGTAGCAGCCACTACAATTTGAATAAAAAATACAGATATATATCAAGTTAAATTGTGTATGAATTTCCATTTGGCTTTGTACTCTGTATCTTCACCACTATTTCAAAAAAATAATTGACAGCCCTCAGGAACATTGTAAGTAATATCAAATTGTTAGGAATACCTATTGACCACAAATTCCTCAAAATCCTTGGCTATAGTATTAAACGACTAACACAAAACATCAAATCAAATAGCATATTGATGGTTTCTTTGGATACAACAGGCAAGGCCATAACAAAAATATTTGCTAAGTACCCTTCCATTGTATTGACAGATGTACCTGAGTAAACCTATAGAATGAAGTCAGGTCAATTGTTACTGCAGGAAATATACCATAAACTGGAAAGAGTAAGCACTCATTCTCTTTGTTTAACAAGATTGTTTACAGAGTCTGTAAAAACAAGAGGACATGCCTGGGAACCCCAGCACTGTGCAATTTTATTAGGTTGAGGTATGCAGAATGATAGACCTTGTCTGGGATATTGTCTGAGGCTGGATGGGGTACCTAACAACATGATGACTTCAATTTAATTTGAAGCTTTGGAGCACTCTTATTTGTTCTTCTTTTCACTTGAGTTGTCAGCTGTCTCTGCATTGCTGGTCAGTGTTTGCTTTCTGTACTGAGACAGAAAATTGTAGTTATTAGCTCCGATTGTTCTTTGGTTTACCTTAAGGCCACCTGTTTTGATGAGATTACAGCTGCTCAAGGTAACAGATTCAGTTGTGGCCATTGCGACTCATTATATATTATTTATGTTACTTAGGTTTCGTCAGATTTAGTACCTTCAGAGACATTCTTGACGGTACACAAGCTAGGCAGTATAAATAAAAAGAATGAACTCGAACACACTCTTCTTATTCAATTGCTGCCTTAATGGTTAAAACAACATACATTAAGATAAAAATAATATTTAAATATTCTGTTACTTTTAAAAATGTTTCCTGAGTACCTTTGGGTCAGGCAATATCTGCAACAGGTCTTCAGGATTACAGATAATCATTTGAAATGGCAATTATTTCAGAGTTCACACTAACACACAGATGCAATCACAAGGAAAGCATGCCAGCATCTTTACTTTCTTAGGACATTAAGGAGATTTGGCTTGTCACTGAACACAGACACCTATGGTTCTTGCAGCTATCCCCTTCAGGCCAAGAGGAAAACACCTCTTCGCACATGGTGAAGATTTTCATCACAGGTTCAGAGGGTATTGTTCAAGTGCAAAATGCAAAAGTTGCCTTTCTTGTGCTGGACTCCTTGCCAAGTGAAGCATTGGAACACAATCAGGTGTTTAGCCATGAATCACTGACAGGAAATTGTTCCCTGCACATGCACAGAAATCCTGAAGTTGCACGTGGCAAAATCAGCAATCTTTCTGACATTTTTCCACTAAATCCAAGCCAAACTTTTATTCCAACTGAAGACCGCTATTCCAGGGACACAGATCTGAATTCATTTCATGGAGTTTTGGTGCCTTCAGTGCTTACATTTATTACAGATACTCCCAAAGGCATTGAATTGTCACATGTCAAAAATGAAAAAGAAATTGTGGGGCTGTGGAGAAAGAGCAGGGGAGAGAGACTCATTGGGTAACTCTCTCACAGAGTCTGCTTTGTGGGGTGAATGACCTCCTTATTTTACGATTCTTTGATGCAAGGACCATGACTAACTGGTAAGTGAAGTTGCATTGATGCCAACATTAACCAACAAGGCATGTAAATGAAAGTGCCCATGAGTGAGGAATGGACACTTGGACAATTATCTTGCAGTAACTGTGACATAAGTGGTTCAACGTGAATAATTAAATGTCATACATCTTAACCAACTGGCCACAATAAGTTAAGACATCTAATCTTTGGACAGTGGGAACAATTCCAGCTGTGTAACTAATAGTAAAATCTGGAAATAAGGTCTTGACCCAAATAAATCACTGCAACATAATATATTTGGCAATGCTAAGCAGAAAATGCCAACAGATTTGCTGTGTAAAGTTACATATGGACATAGGAATGGCAATACCTGGGAGGTCTGCTCTCCTTCAAAGTGGCATTAATCATCCATACCCTTCATGAAGTGGGCCTAGGAGGAAGTTGCCTGATAGTTCAATGACATTTAAAGGCTCAAGTTCAGAAACAAAAAAGATTCAATCACTTCAAGAAAATCACCACAACTATGATGGGTGTGGAGACAAACCCTATAATTAGAAATGCAACCCAGAAGCTGAAGGAACTCTTTGAAGCAGAAATTGGATGCTGCAATGATTTGGTCTGGAATACAGAGAGGAGAGGTCAGAAGATAGACTGGGTGTCTCCACCACCTACTTTAACAGATTTTTATGCAGTCTATACTTTACAGAATATATCGCACAAATCACAACACTGTAAACACTCACAAAAAATGCTAGAACTATCTTTTTCATCATTATGGTGATGGAAGCTCTGATTTTCTGCCTTTTATGCAACAGCATGGATTATCCAGAATAGAACTAGATACAGGATAGCAACCATTTTACAATACAATAATAAGTTCCAATTAAAAGAAAATAAGTGAGTTTAGTTTGTTTACCAGTAGAATATGATGTGTGCTGGCAAAAGTGATTATTATGACCTATAAAGTTTAAATCAGCAAATTTAGTGAAGCAAAGATCAGCTGGCAAAGACAAAGTAGATTCATGAAGGCTGTTCAAAATAAAAGCCAATAAGATACTACACATTTTGTGTTACTCAATTATTGAGCCAGGATTTCCAGTTAGCAGCAAAGCACTGATGTCCCCTCTGGACTGTGAGAGAAGTTCTCCACAATGATCTCGCAAACTCTGTGGCAAGATCTTCCCCCTTTCCATTGCCTATTTCTGCATGATGTTATCAGGTTGACTGATCAGCCAATAAAATTAAAACAAACTAGGAAGCACTTTTCATTTAGGATTTTAAATATTTTGCAGAAAGCGATGTACTCATGTAATTGAAGTAGAAGATGAAATAACATTGTGGGTAAATCTGTCTGCATTCATGGGCACATCATCAGTCTAATCTCCAACTTCCTACTCCTCGTGGAGTTCAATGATGATCAGAGAATTTCCACTTTTACGTGTTTCTGAATCTACTCAGGAATCTGAAGAACACCAAATAACAGGGATGACAGAATCAAATTTTGCAGTCACAGATATTAGACCTTCATCTTCAAAGGGCCACCAAGAGTAGATTGAATTGTCTCTCCTCTAGATATCAAAATATGAGAAGCTTGTCATGACTGTTCATTGCTGACATTTGTGTGCTTCTGGTGCCAGAGCTATAAACTGCTAAGTACTCTGTCATATAGAATAAGTTGCACTTATCAATGCCTGGAATTTCAGAACCTTTTTCTGCATCTTCTTCAAAGGAAGGTCAGCACAATTCACAGACAAACTGAAACCAGGCGCTTATGCCATTTCTCCTGGGTTTCTGCTGATTTTTGCTGAAATTACATCAGCAGGTCTTGGAAATTCTTCCACAACCTCAGCAGATTACCTACTTGTACAACTAAATACATTTGGCAGTACATTTGCATCTTCTGATTTTCTTCTCTATCAAGACATCAGTTGAATTATGAAAACACTGTATGATTTAGCAGACCATGTTGTGCTACCAGCTTATGTTTTACTTCCCTGTTCTCTCTCAATCAATTTGTTCAGTGGTCATTCATCCATTGACATTTTCTAAATGTATGCAATATTTTCTTCTGAGATAAACAACAGTTTCCTTCATAAGGCTGATAACTATGATGGAGTAAATTGCTGCAAAGTGAATGATCTCTGAGGAAATACTTTCTATATCAATGACCTTTGGAGGGGTCTCCATCAATCTCTGCATTCTGTTTCTCTTGTTAAGCCTGCTGGTTTTGATTCTCCTGCTCCTGGGGTAATGAGATTCTTTTAATGACAACTGCAGATGCAGCTGGTTAAAAGTTATATCCCTGTGGCCCATCCCCCCTCAACACACACTGCTGCCTGCATTCCCATCTTTCCCAGTTACGTGGCACATTACTGCTTTCCAGGCACTATGTGGCAGATTAAAAACTTTTCTCAGTATATTAAAAACATGTATATTAAAAACATTTCTGCTTTCTTTGTCATTACTGTATATAATAAAGAATGCTTTGCAACTTCCCTTAGATGAGGTCAATTGTTTTCAGCTTGTCTGTGACACTCTTCACATGATTAACATGGTTACAGTCACGCAGGTAGGGGTTCCTTATTGCTGTTTGCCTCATGGACTAATCACATGCACTGCATCTGTGAGGAAGTAGCCACCCACAACTAGCTCATTGCAGCCTGTTTCAGTCTGAGTATGCTACAACACCTAGGCCCTCTGGGGAGGGCAGGGGAGAAACATCCTATTCCAGTTTGTGGGGATGCGTCTGCCAAGGTCCTCCACTGCAAAACCCCAAGACCAGGGACTTTCAATAAGTCAGCAGGCACCAGATGAAGGTAATTATAAAATATGGCAGAGTCTGCCTGCTTCTAGCCAGGATGGTTAGATATTGGGAAGGAAGGGTTCAATTTGGAGCAGCAGGTAGAGATAGATCTCTCTGGATTTTGCTGATAACCAAAATGTGTCAATTGATGTAGAGGTCCCTGAGGCAATGATAATTGAAACACAAGTTGTTCTAGAACAGAATTCTAGAACTATGCATCATAAGCAAGGAGACCATTCATGAAACAGTTCCTCTAAAAATGTTGTTATCTTGGATTTGGCCATGGCTTTGAGGATGATAACATTCTGAGCGGTAATAGCAGGTTCCATAATTTTAGAAGGAACATTTCTTAGCTTGGGTGCTATTGTTAAGCCAAGTAAGTGAATCTTTGAAATTTGGATATCCTGATCAGATTTTTTTAAATAGATTTATTAAGCCAGCCTTTTAGCAGTGAATCTAACTTGCAGAGCCATTTAGGTCAATCTTGCCCAAGAATGGGTGGGGACCTGATGAAAAATTGAGGCAGCCCAGATCAGATTCTTACCCTCTTAAAGATAACTGTAGATATTCATGATGTCAAAGTGAAGTGGAAGCACTGAGCTTCAGTGGTGCAGTCTGCACCATTTCCAACATATTGATGATGTTAATACAGAAATCCAAAGCAACTTCATAAACTAAAATGTACTCACCAATCCATGCTTAAGGGGGAGATAGTGCCATGGAGTGATATTGAATTTCCACATGCATTCCTTGCCATGGATGATTTAAAAATGACAATATATGAAACAGAAAGAGATCTGATTATCAAAAGCTAAGATTGAATATAACTGTAAAGTAAGCAAAAGAAAGATGTTGGACATGTTACTGCATTGAGTGCCCTCCTCGTGACTTATTGCTGCCCCTCCAAAGCATGCGTCACCCTTTGAGAGGACAATTTGTCGGAAGTTTACAATGCCATTTAACTCAACCCAGAGAGAGGAGGCTAAAAATTCTAAAACTGGGATGGCTTTTCTAAATGGAGTGGGTCAAGGCCCCATAAATATGCTGCAACTGCACTAAACACCTTCCTTTAAAAGATCAGATGAGCTTTGTATGATTCACTAGCAGACATTCTCTTGATGATACATCACTCTCATCGCTCAGTTCCCAGTATCCTCAGCACTCCCACCATGCCTTCCTCTCCTGACATGTTTGGGGTGGGTTGGGGAACCATTCTAACCTGCATAAACTGGCGTGTAAACCCAGGATCTGACAGAATGGCTCCTGGTCAAACCACCAGACCTTCTCCAGACTTTTCCAACTCTGAGACAAAAAAGTCACAGAATTTTGATCCACTTGTTCAGTTAGGTTTGTATTGGAAGAGGTCATGTTGATACTGGCCCTCACTTTGCTATTATGCTCAGTTTTAGTCACCAAGAGAAGGAAAATATTTAAGTCAAGGAGGTTGTGCAAAAAGATCCACAAACCAATGATAAAGACTGGGTTGTGAAGGAGGCAGCACAGAGTATTAAAGTATTATCTGTACAGATTATGTTACTGCAGAGCTCTGTTTCAAGCCATGCCAGGATACTAATTCAGCTGCATAGAGTAAAATGTCTGAAAGGAAAGGGCTTCTTATTTGGTACAATTTTCCAGGAAAGATTGTGGAGCTGAAAACTTGGGATTCATTCACAAAAGAATTTGATGATCTAACTAGTTCTTGTTTGTTAATGTGATGAGGGTGATACAAGCTGAGTACAATGCCATTCCTCATCTGAACCTTTCTTCTGATAAGTACACTGCAGGCTAACTGACATTGCTGAACTGCCACAAGGTAGTTTGGAATGAATTGGAAGCATAAACGTTTTGATCTGTTATGACCTCCGCGTAATGGAGGTTGCCTTCAGGTCAGACTCTAGTAGATGGATCTCTCCCTGATAAAGACAGTTTTCCCAGCTGATGTACTTTGTTCAGTACACAGAGGTGTTCGGATGAGGGCATTCTGCCTCTACCATGTGTGACTGTGTCTCAGTTCCTCCACCTTAAACTCTCCCGTCCCCAAAAACACAGACATAAATGGAGCAATAGGTGAGCCCAGGTATTTATCTCAGGCAAGCTAAATGCCACAGACGTTTTCAACAAGAAAATTCGGTAAATTACATGGAGTCACATTTTATTAAAATGTATTGAAATAAAAGTAGCTTTTAATCAGGTGGTGAATTGAATCAGAATAAATTCTGCTGAAAGAGGTGAGTTAAACATAAGTCAGAGAACTTGCAAGTCTGATCCCATTTTTGGGACAGTAGAACACTTAACAAATTTCGGGTCTCAGCACAACAATGAATTGCTTATCAATTTCCTGCTGGTTGTCATTTGATCTCGGTAATGAAAACAGTGGCTATTTGTTCATAGATGGGATATTATTAGTTTTATAGGGAGGGATATAAGGACAATGGATTTTCATGTTCAGGCAAAACTCTCGAAGAAGAATATCCTTAAGAGGTTAATAGACAGAGCAAATGCTCTGAGACTCAGGCAGCTGTTGGGTAATATGCAATGCTTTGTGATTTTCAGCCTGTGTTTGACCATTCGATGACAATGTTAATGATCCCATAACACTTTGAAAATCTGAGAACTTTTCAAAAGACAGTATATTTAGTATGCAAGTATTAAATTATTTCCATGCATAAGAGAAGCCAGTCATTTGCCCAGCATAAACTAATAGTGGTTTTATTTTTTATGCATTTTAGCATTAAATATCACATAGTGTTATCTGAAAAGTAAGATCTAGCAGTAGAAAGCATTGTAAATTAATTTGTAAAAATGTGAACATTGTTAATTTATAACATTCTGAAGCATCACCATCATTTAGGGAAAGATAGTTCAGTGTTTGAGCGTTGTTTTGCTGATAGAAAGGCTTGAGTACTTTATAATTGCATGCTGGTATTAGCTATGGTTAATAGGGACCCAGTCTTTATGGAGTGCACATAATCAGTTAGTGATGCTTAGAGGGCATTACTAACTAGCTACACAAAAGAAGAAAAAAATAAGTCAAAGCAATTCCAAAATGTTTAGGAAATAATAGCTTCTGGAGCATAAATCTTATTGATGGCAGATAAAATAGCCACCACGAGCTCTGAGCGCATTAGCTGCCTTGTTATTATCTCAGGGTTTTTCATCATTCTGAGGGCAGACCCTATGTTTGATTTCTTTGAAGAGAGCAGCAGGTAGCTTTGGCAGCCAGGGTCAGTGCACTGACCAGTCTTGAGCTCCATTGTGCGGGCTGTTCGCAGCATGTTGCCTGCAGATGTGAAAGGTCACTCTCCAACAGAGGCTCCATACCTGAGCTTTTGTTGCAAGTGCCAGGGAAGTCTGAAATCTGATTTTTCCTCAGAAGGCTGCTTACTACTACTTCGTACAAAAATATTTAACTGTTGGCATTCCATTTAAAAAAATAACGTTGTTTAAGATCTTGGAGAACACTTCGAGCAGGTAACATTTTTTAATGTCTTGTAAACTGCAGTAGAAAGATAAACAACTTAAGTCCTACATTTTGTAATAAACATATATCTGAGTAATCTGATACTTACTAAAATTTGAATATTTGTTACAGAATGCTATTTAATAAATAATTTGCTATTCTTTATTACCATTTTCCAAAATGGATTAAGCCTGAATCTGCTTTATTATATTGTGCTTTGCAGCACTTTGAGGGAGAAAGTCATCCAAACGCATATGGCAATCTCAGGCATCAGTTGTACTCACCTCACACATTTGGTTCCAATATTGACTACCAGATATACTCACCTCGCACATTCATTTCCATTTTCCAACAGAACTGAATGTGCAGAGTTGAAAAGTGTGGCCAATAATTGCATGTGTTTGATGCTAGCAACCCGCAATATTTCTTCCCCAATTTCTTAGTTCTCCTTGGGCTAACATGTTAATTCCTTGCAACAGAATATTTCAGTTACATTTGAAAATAGCATTGTTTAATTTCTTTAGCTTAATTATGTATACAGTGCTGCAATGCTGTGAGCAATTTGCAACCTGACATTTATTTTGAGATTTATATTATATTTCGGAACTGAGCCTTTAAACTCAAGGGTCTATTGAAATAAAGAGCAAATTCTATTTTGAAATTAATAACAGCTCCTTCTTACTGGTCTAATCAGAGGCTGCTGACTGATTGCATTGAACAGCATGAGACTCCCATGAAGTGAACTCTCAGCGTGAGGGAGAGGAGAGGTTGTGCGGAGGTTACAGGTACTTTTCATACAGCCAGGCGGGAAAGCTCCAACATCCTGCTGCTAGAAATTTGTCTGCGCTGCTGCCATCAAATTTCTCTCAAAGGCCAGTCACTAAAGTCTGTGACTGGGGGAGATTTGTTGATATGATAACTTGATTAGTCCTGGACAGATGACACAGTGGCAGAGAGCCAGCTCAAAGGAATCTGTGCTCTTAGCCCTTAACCTCTCCTCAGGAGATGACAAATTATATCTGTTAAATATATCAGCCCCCTGGTATCAAACAAATAAGTTTTCTGTTAAAGTATATGCCAATCATAGGGTCCTAAGCACAACAGCATAAATGTCTTTCAAAGTTAAAAGTAAACAAATCTTCTAAACCACTTTACTATATTAATTAACAAAATTTCATTTAAGAAAATTTAAATTTTAAAAATACACGTATTTAGTAGTAAAGCAGATATGTTTCTTGCAAGTAGGGTATTCTTCTTGCTTATTTTGACCTTGAATAAAGCTATACTTAACACCATAATTAAGACAAATGTATTAAATTTATAATCTTATTTATGGCAATAGCCTGGCATGAAAATCTATAGCTTAATTTTAAATTTTATAAATTAAATTTTACACATTTATTGAACAATAAAAATTTACTGTGTAAAGATGAACACTTTTTCCTCACATAGGTCAGTTTCATAACTGCAAATATAGAGACTTGAATCCAATGTAAAAGTTTTAGGTGCATTCTTTTTGCCTTGGTTCATTTTTTCAACCTCTTGTGGGTTCCCCTCACCTAAACACAATCTCTTGCGTTCAGGCGTGGTTTCATAGCACTCCTTGTACCTCACCTAATGCCCACGCATCACATGTGTATCCAAATAATAAAGATTAATTTGCATTTCATATAGTGTTTTTAATACAGCATCCAAAGACCCTCCAAAGGAGTTATCAGACAAAATATGACATGGAACCACATAAAAGTGTATTAGAACAAGTACCAAAAAGATTGTCAAAGAGGAGGATTATAATGAATGTTCAATAGAAGAGAAAAAGGCGCAGAGAGAAATTTAGGGGACAGTTCCAGTTGGTTCAATATAGGGGGTAGTTATTTAAAACTGGGGTCTATAGGAACTTCTCCTCATAGAATGTGGACCTCTGGAATTCTCTACCCTGGAGGGTTATGGAGGATAGGTAATTGGGAGTATTTAAAGAGGAAGTAGATTACCTCTTGAAAGATCAGGGAATTGATGTCTGTGGAGAACTGGCACAGAAGAGGAGACGAGACCTGGGGCAGATCAGCCACGATCACATTAGATGGTAGGGCAGGCTTGAGGGACTCCTATTTTCTTATGTTTTTATATACTCTTTCATGAAGAGGTATTCATCTTGGTTAGGTGATAGTTTCCTTATTAGTAAAAAGAGTGGGAGAAATCATTTGATTGATCTTTACATGAATCATACTGCCCTCTGTGTGATGCTAAAGCTGGCTTTTTAATCACTTGTGACAGAGGCTGAAATTTATAATATTCAGTCCTCAAGGCTGAAGGTGGATTGAATTATTAGACCAAAGTAAAAAAAATTATGGATACATACAAAACCTTAAACAAGTAATTAATTTGTTTAGATAATAGAATTTCAGGTAAAGAACTAACCATGATCTTGAGTCTGGCATTGGCTGCTACCATATAACTTTGATGTTTACGTAATGTTTGGTGAGAATTCAGTGCTAATGAAAGTAAATACTTATTCGGTTGTCTTAAATGAAAATCTCATTGAAACTCTTGTTTCACAATGCACATGGTGATCACTTATGTGACTACTAAAAACTGATTGAATGCCATTTGTGTTATGGCTAATTTATTTCTCCAGAGTACAGAATCTGTGCCCAATTTCTTATTATTTCAACTGAACCATTTTTAACTGGATATCAAATATTAGAGGAAACTCAAGATTCAATATTCTTATCAGGAAGCAACCCATACAGGAGTAGGCAGAGGAAATTATAAGTGCTTAGCTTATGTTTTCCTGAAATGATGATGGTTCCTGCAGGGACCACTATTCTTCCAGTCTTAAATTGCCCAGTCTTAAATTGCCTCCTGAAGCATCCCCAAAGAGCTATTGATTCAGCTCAATCTTTGTTGAGGAATATGCCAAACAAAATACTTCAAATACATGTCAGAATTTAGACTGTTAAATTAAAATCTCTCATAATTATAGTAGTCAATCATAGGTCATCAATCACCTGGGATGTTTGTCCTCACAAACACATCTGCCACTTATTGTAAACTTCAAAGACGTCAATGATGCACTCAACCTAAGTTTCAAACAGATCAAAACTGAAATGAATGACATCTGAACATTAAACCCCTTAGGAATAACGCAGCTCAAATCCCTAATGTGTAATCCTGATTGCTGCATATGCATTGCAGGAACAATGAGTACCATGAGTATTTTTGCCAGGATCAGTAAAACAAAATCAAATGCTTAACATTTTGGTTGCAACACTATCCTTTGGTTATTATAATCAATGATAATTCCTGATCTTCACCTGGTAGGTTATTTGCCAATAGCATGATTACTTCTTATAAACTTTTCTTCTAACATGATAGCACATTAATAAGAATCATCTTCTTACCTCTTTCGGACATTAAGTTTATATCATCTGATATTACATTTTTCTTTGGACCCTCTTTTTGCTCAAAATAGTTTCAGGAGATGAATGATCATTTTCTGGACTTCTTTTCAAAGGCATCCCAATTGCATTTTCAAGACACAAACAGTGAGTGGCGATTCTTTATTAAGCTCTCTTCCAGATTGAAATCTTTTTTGTTTCCAGTCACCTTACAAATGTGCTGCACCCTCAGTATTGTCGAAGTACGTCAGTACTGATGGTTGGGTAGATTTTATGAAGTTACTACATTCTTCCCATAGTTACAATCCCAGAAAATTGATCTTCTATCTTCAATAAATTATCAGGAGGAACATTTACCTCTGAGAAATTTACAAAACTGTTTGCATCAGTTGGCCAGGAATCTTTTGATGCCTTGATTTTAATTTTCAGAGGCATATTGTGCAACTTTTTTCTTCAACATTGTTTCAACTTTATTCTGTTTGATATCTTAATTTTGGCTCCACTTCAAAAAGGCTTTTAGTTTGTTAACAGATTGAATTTTCCATCACAATGACCTTTCACAATATTTCTAATGCCTTGTATGAGGGGATTCAGAGTCCATCCCCTGAGCAAAACAGGAACAGTAGAACCAAAAAATAGTAATTACTTAGCACGTAATTCCTAAAAATGGGGAGCCAATAGCCTATCATTGATTGGGGGGGGGAGGGGTGAGGGTGTATGGAATGATGTGGTGGGGGGATGGAGGTGGAGAAGAGGGTAGGGTCACCTGTCTGAACCAGCTAGTAGACACATTGAACAAGTAAATTGAAACGTATTAGGCATAATACCCTGAATACTATTGTAATTTTTGACCAGGTGCACACTCCACTTAGTACCTGTTATTGGTCCAATGGATGAGAAAGTATGTTGTAGTTTAGTTGCATGGTGCTGAGAGGAGAAGGGCTAGATTCTGCAGAAACAAGCCAAGGTATTAATGTATCAGGCATGGTCGGCGTCCTTTACCACCTAACCCCTCCCACCAAACCTCTTGGCTTTCCATTTTCTGGACCCAGAGGTTAGCCAGGATGTCTTGTGCCACTCTGCTCCATGGATGCTTGCTCTCTACCTGCTGCCCGAGAGCACAATGCTCATGAAATGGGTTTCACTTTGGCAAAGCCACGTGGCCAACCAAGATACTCTACAAGCCAAATGTTTGGAAACCACACAGTGGGAAAATCCATCCTCAGCTGTCAGAGAGATTCCAAAGGATATGCATGATCATCACATTTTCCAAATAGTGTTGAAAAGCGTTTCCATTGATTCCAGTCATTATTTAATAAAATATTCCAAAGCACATTCTTTATATCCAGAAGCATGACTAGTTTTCCTTTTGCTAACTCAAGCAGAACATCTATGGTTTAAAGCGAGTATGACTGTGTTTGAGAGCTTTGTTATATACGAGAGTATAGGTGCACCTTATCTTTCTCTTTCATTGCCACTGCCATTAAAGAGGTCCAGTCAACTGGAACATTGACCAGTGTGAGCACTTTCTTATCTGTCGGCTAATTAACGTGCTTCTTGGCAAATATTTTACAACTTAAAATAGTTTTCAGGTTGCCAACTGTGCCAGTGGAAAAATGAAATGAATTAGAAAATGCAGGGTACTTACCAATTTCCTCAGAACTCTGCATAAATCCTGGACATTCGCTACTGCATCTTGTTGTGTACTTTTGACAAGCCTTGCGTCATCAACATGTCCTGATTCACCATTAACAAGTGGGCATGTTGAAATACTCAAGCATCCAGAAGTTAGTTATCTGCATAACATCATTCACACTCCATTGATATACTTGCTGTTCCTAAGGTTCCAACACTGTCTTTGTTCTCTCAATGGCATCCTTGGCTTAAAAGTTGAACCCATGAATGATGAAGAGGTGGAAGCCTGAATTTCTTCGGTATATAGATCACTTAGTGTTTGTTTATAATCATGTTATATTACTGGTATTCTGCAATTTTAAATTGAATTTGGGAGGGCTGAACTATTTTCAAGACTCAGCCTCATTAAAACTAATGTAGCAGGCCCCCAACGCTCAGTGATTGATGGTTGAGAGCCCACCCATTCAGGGGATTTTTCTGCAGGACTGAGCCACAAAATAATTATTAAAGGGAAGAGAAGCAATCCTGGGTTGGGAAAAAGAACAATGAGTAGTTGCCAACAGGTGGGAAGATTTTTTGTAGAACTACCAGGAAAACTAATGCTTTATCAGTCTCCACAAAAGCACTCACTCCCTCTCAGGTAGGATGCACCATCCACAAAAAACAGTACAGCAGCTCACCAGTAATACTTTGACAGCACTTCCCAAACCCATGCCTTCTACACTTAGAAGGACAAGAGCATGAGATGAACACGACCTGAAAATTCCATCCCCCTGCCCCCCAAATCACACCCTGGCTTAGAATTATGTCACCATTCCTTCATCGTTCCTGGGTCTCGATAATGGCATTCATTACTAACGAACGTTATGGGTACCTTCACCACTTGAACTGCACCAGCTCAAGAAGACAGTTTACCATCACCTTCCCAAAGACAATGAGGAATGAACAATAAACATTGATCTAGTCAGCAACACCATATACCATAAATTAATTTTAAAAAGACTGAGAAGCACCTTTAGCTAAACAATGAGCAGATTCTGGTGGGCCAGGACCACTAACAGAATGTGAGAAGTACAGCGTCTAAACTCTTGAAATCCAGAACTGCCAATACCTTCTATGTAGGAGCCACTGGGGCTATTTAGGCCTCAGGCATGAAATCAGCTTGCTTTTAAAGTTTTCATTCTATTATTGCCTTTCATACACAGAAAACTGGTTTAGCACTGACTAACTTTCCCATTGTATAACATTCATTTGAGCTTAAGATAGTGTATCTACAGTATGTAGTCACTGAATTTTTTGCTTCCATCTTTCTTGCCTTTGGGCAACGGGCAGCTTTCCATGAAAGTTATATTCCGAAACACATTCCAAGGAGACTGCTTTCTTTGTCACTTTATGTCTCCCGCAGTTTTAAGGTCTCAGCTGGGATCTTTTTCTTCTTATTCTGTAAAAAAAACAGTATGTATTTCAATTTTCTGCAATGCATGTGTCAGGAAACGTTGATAAAAATTAATTTTGTGTTTATTTATTTACCTTTCTCACATAAATTCTATAGGAGTGAATTTTATTCCATATCTCAAGTTTTTGGGTGGTGATTTGTGAATTCTGTAAGGGCGAATTTCCGTTACCCAGATGGCTGTAATGTGAGGGTCACCTGTACTATTGTACTTTTCTCTGCCTTTCAATAATGATTCACTTACTTTATATGCACCAATGAAAACTTCCAATATTAAATGTATTTCTTGTCAATACTATTGCTCTGTTCCCAATAACTACGTTGATCCCGATTAGATTTTATTCCAGACATCTTTGCTGCAGGTCTCTCTGGGATCAGGAATTTATGATATAATAAGTGTGGTTGGTGTCAGGTTTCTAATTAACCAACACAAGATTGTTCCATGTACCAAGCACAGACATCCCAAAAATTTCAAGGTTGATTTGAAATCCCAGTGGGCTTCCAAAAGCAAGTTAATTTCCCATCATCGTCTGCCCACCTGTGACAGCATAAGGTCTTGGTGAAATTTGATCAGCAAACCTCATTACTATGCTGATTGTCAACTTCCCATTCCAACAAGCTAGAATTTATCCAGGAAATGGCTGACAGTTGGTGGAAAATCAAGCAGTCATTGGCTGGCTGCTGGTGGGGATCCAGTGATGTGCAGGGGCACGGAAGCCTAAGTTTTCCTTGTGAGACCAGGACCACTGCTGCTGTTGGCCCCACAAGGAAAACTACCTGGATTAGAGTATACTGCCTCCAGTCCTTTTCTGACAAGCTTTGACAGGGTGACTTTAACAATGGTTTTAATCTAGAATTAAAAGAAACCAGATCAAACATTTTTGCTAATAGGGAAAAAAAACAGTTAGTTGAGTGCTACTGGATTTATTTTGCTGTTTTTACATTTACTTCAGCTATCTTTGGACTTGAAGCTGGAAGGGATGACAAGCAAAAAAAAAACAGATGTTGCATGTGTGGGCGGTTTATCAGGAATCTACAAACAAAGTGCCTCTAAAATCGTAATTGATGATACAATTTACATTTCACTAAGTATTAATTCTGTTTTTGTACTAGATATTGCTGATGATTAGTGGTACGGAATTCAGCCACAGCCTACCTGTGTAGACCCGTTAACTCTGAGTCAAAAAGTTAGAGATGGAGTCTCATTCTAATGACTTAAGGGCAAAATTCTAAACTCTCACTTCGGGGCAGGGCCGCAAGGGTACTTGCCTTGCAGGAGGGGCAGCTTTTTTGAATGAACTGCTAAAGCAATCCTTTGTTTCTTCTCTCAGGTGATTGTAAGAGTTCCCCATGGCATTATTCTGAAGAATTGTTATTCATAACCTCCTGGCCAATATTTATACTTTAATTAACACCGATAGGAAACAGATTATCTGATGATTATTACATTGTTTTTGTTGGAATTTACTGTGCATAAATCGGTTGCTTTATTTCCTACATTACAACAGACTGCACTTTAAAAGCCTTTCATTGGCTATAAAATACTCCAGCATATTCAAACCTGCTATATTAGCTATATAAACACAAGCCTTTCTTTTCCAGTGGTCACAGTGGAATATCATCTATTCATGTTGTTCTTATTACTCCTGTTGTCAACTGCAACATGAAATTTATTAAATGAGATCAAGAATAATAGGCATCATAAGTTGTAGATATCAGTTCTACGGTAGACATAAGTGTATTCACCTTGAGTGAAAGAGCCGTCGTACTGCCCTGACATTATTTGTTTGACAATCCATTTTGAAATGTGTGGAGGGGTGTATTTGGTAACATTGTGCACGATTGCTCCTATTTTCTCAAGAAAATACTTAACATGGGAAATGCTGGTCAGGTGCCTGTTACTGTATGTTTTTTTTAAACCATTAGTGCCCATAAAATACATGAATGAACATTATCCAGCTTTGTTGTTTTACCAACCTGCATTAATAAATTATTTTATTATTGCAGGTTAATAAAATAATAATGATGAATAATATAATTAAATCAATAAGTGAAGTAGTTAATTAATTTATCTTTCTTCCCTTTTTATCATTCACAGTTGTAAAGTCTATGCACCGTCACTTCAAAACTGCACATGTTATGGCTTAGTTACAACATTGATCAGCAATGTTTATTGGCTGAATAACATGTAGAAAACATCTTATTTATCTGGATTAAGCTTGGACCTAACAGAGAAACATATACCTACATACACATACCATATGGAGCGTGGTAACTCAGACAATTGGGTTCACATTCTGTGTGTTACTAAACAACAGGGAGTTTTGAGTTCAGTAATGCTGAGAAACAGAACGAAAACACCCTTCAAAATGGGGTTTTGAAAAGGTTCAAAAGGCAGAAAACAAAGGCGTTCCTCTGTGTGTTTGAAGATACTCTCACTTTATTGTTGCTTTAAACTTTCCAAGGCCTCTGTGTAAAGAGAGGGGCTGCTAACGTTGCAAGTGGGAGTTTTAATGGTCTCTCCAGAACAATGCGGGCACATTCTGTGCAACCTCATTACCGAATCATCTGAAATGGATGAGGAACATTCCCACTGATTATCATAAATAGCATAAAAAAGTCTTTCATTGCAAAAGCAGGTTCCATCTGCCCTTCATGTGTCCTCACCTTAACTTTAAATAGTGAGTCACTCCCCCATGACAAAGGAGGAGTTTTTTGTATCTGAACTCTATGCATGTACTCTTGAAAGTTATTCACTCCAATATAAACACCGTTACTGGTAAACTGAATGTTTATTCATTGGCCAGCCCACTTCTTTCATGGGACTCTTTATCAATTGTACATGCTTTGCCGTTTTTCTTCCCCATTTTCTATGCTCCCAAAAGTAGTCTAACAGCATTTTACCAGCAGCCTGAACTTTGCAAGTAGGCATTCCATATCAATTGGCTTCTCAAACCATTTTCACACATTGGTATAGATGGAAAATGTTCCACGCTTGAACACAAGAAATCATTGATTGAGATGCATCTTAAAAGTTTCATTTTGCAACATTTTAGCCTTCTTGTAAAACTTTGCAAATTGGAGAGATCTGACCAAAATGAGTACTTACAGGTTAAATATGGTAGGCAATGTAAAAACATAAAAGAATGTAAGAAATAAGAGCCATTCGGCCCCTCAGCCTTGCTCAGCTATTCAACAAGAGCATGACTGACCTTCTGCCTCAGCACCATATTCTTATCATATCCCTTTGATACCTAAAAATATTCAGAAATCTTTAGTGCTCTGTACTGAATGCAATCTCTGACTCAGCTCCCTAAACTAAAGAATTCCAGAGATTTATCACCCTCTGGTGAAAGAAAATTCTTCTCATCTAAGTCTTAGGTGGCTATGCCTTATTCTCTGACTGTAACCTGTAGTTTTAGACCATTCTGCCAGTGAAAACATCTTCACGATACCTGTCAATCCTTTTAGAAGTATTTGAATTTTTCAATGGGGTCAATTCTCATTCTTCTAAGCTAGAGAAGAGAGGCCTACCTACTTACCTCCTCACGTGACAGATCCACCATTCCAAGAACCACAGGTGAATCTTCTCTGCACTAGAAATTATATCCTTTTTTTTTAGGTAAGGAGACAATATTATACACAATACCCTAGGTGTGATCTCGCCAAGTCCCTATGTGGTTGTAGCATGACATCTTTACTCTTTTATTGAAATCTTCTTGCAATGAAGGCCAGTGTACAACTTGTCTTCCTTACTGACTGCTGCACATGCCTATTAGCTTTCATTACGGACAGGAAACTGGAACCTTTGAACATCAATACTTCCCATTATCGCACCATTTAAAAACTGGCTCTGCATTTCTAATTTTTCTACCAAAGTGGATTACCTGACGTGTTTTCCATTATGTATTCCATCTACCAGGTTCAACAGGTCAGGCCATATCTGTGGGAAGAGAAACAGAGTTTCACATCAAAGACCTTTCATCAGAATTGGGAAGGAGACAAAAGAAGCTTGTAAGCTGCGGGGGCAGGGGGGTGGGAGGGGGGTGTGAGGGGGGAGGGATAGGAGTTGTCTCTGAAAGGGTGAAACTAGGTAACCAGGGAGATAAGCTGTAAACAAGTCTCTCTGGTCAATGAGTGAATGGGAGCAGTTAGAGAGTGAGAACACAGGCAGAAGAACGCAGACAAAAGAATGTGGAAGTTGTGAAATGCAGAGCAGGTCCTCCATTCCAAGAGAAAAAAAAGGAAGGAAAACCCTTTTACTTTCTTTTTTTCCTTCCTTTTTTTTTGCTTATTCTCCATCTTCTGCTCTTCTGGATTCATCATCAATGAGCTCCAACTATTAATCAAACAAGATTTCCCCATCATAAATCTCTGTTGATTCTGCTTGCATGTTTTTACTTTCTAAATATCTTGATATTACATCCTTTATTATAGATTCTAGCATTTTCCCATCTACTGATGTCAAACCAAAAGATTAGCTGTGTGTCACAAAATTGGAAGGGTGTCACATTGGATTGCAATGTTCAGTGGTGCTCCAGGAATAGCTGGACTGAAATATATGTGTAGGATAGTCAGTAAAATGATGGAGAAGTGGTTAATTTGGTTTTATATAAAAACAATGGGAATTTTCGGAATGGGTGTATACCTTAAAAGTGTAATGCAATGGCAGTGCAGTGGTTAAATTATCCAGAAGCTGGAACAACAATCCAGAGGTGTGAGTTCAAATCTTGCCTTGGCAGCTGTGAAATTTAATTTCTCTTAATAATCTAGAATTTAAAATAAAAGTTTGGTTTCAGGAATGGTGACTACAAAAGTACTGGATCAAAATAAACATCTGGTTCACTTCAGGGAAAGAAATCTGCCACCCTTAGATGCGTGATCCAGACCCACAGCAACGTGGTTGATTCTTAACTAGCTCCTCTGAAGTGGCCAACAAGTCACTTTAGTTGTATTAAAACAAAAAAAATGAGTAAATCTGACAGCGTCAACCTAGGCATTGAATTGTCCTGGAAATGTTCTCCTCACAAACATCCAGGACAATTTAGTACCTAGGCTGGTTCTGTCAGATTTATCCATTTCCTGTTTTAATGTTATGATACGACTATTGGGAGAGCCGTCCCACACAGTAGACAAGCCACAGTCTGATGTCGAAGTACTTACCTGAAGTCCTTAAAGGTGACCCAAGACCTTCATGGCATCAGGTTAAACATTGTCAAAGAAACCTCCTCCTCATTGCCACCTATGGTCCTCCCTCAGCTGACGAGTCAGTACACCTCTATGTTGAACAAAACTTGGAAGAAATACTGAAAGCAGCAAGCAAGAATGGGTCACATGAAAACAGTAGAAAATGTAAACATTTTCTCTGCAATGAACAGAGTTTAGTTATTGAATGTTTTAAATGACTTTTTAAGATCACTGTGAAGTTGTCAATGACATAACATTTGGTCATGGTGACTGCAGATCAACGCAAGGGAAACTAGTCTTTTTCACCTGGAGTAATCATGGATAATGGTCATTGAAATTTACTAAATTATTTGAAGCATGAACTGTAAATTCATCAACTTTTTTGTCATTAGTCAACACCAGAAACAACAAACAACAAATAAGCTTCACCTGAACCCTGAATTTGTGTAATGTCCTCTGTCATAGCCATCTATTGCACCATAGGATAACATTCAAATTTGGTTTAGGTCTCTTTGTTGTTTCTTTAGTGTGATTCTGCACAGTAAACACCCTCCCATGTCAAATAGGAATTATTGACAGCCATGCTGAACAGAAAATCATCCAACAACACCCATGATTAGATGGTTCAAGACAAACTGGGGCAGCTAAGCATGTCTCAGGGTGACCCAAGCAGAAATTAGCATTATTAGAAACAATATGATTACATCAATCTGGTCAGCACATGTGCACCTGTGCTGGCAACTCACAGGTGCACATGTTCAAGCTGATGAGAGAAGTAACTTTCCCCCTTTTGGAACAGGCGGAGAATGAGCTGAGCCTGTGACACATTTGTCTAGTCTATATGCTGTGGTGTAACAGCAGTTTACAATATTTGTGCTGGATGCTATTAAAGGGAAAAGATGGACACAGAAGGTAAGTTTTATCTGCTGGCACAGGGGAATAAGGAAAACTCAACCAAGACATATGTTTAAACAAAACAGTAAATTCTGGGGATGTGCAGCAAGTCAGGCAGAACCTGCAGTGAGAATTAACATATCAGGTCCATAGAGTTCCAACTATTCTAATCTTGTATTAAGAAATTTTAAGTTATATTTTGTAGGACCAAGAAAAGGAAGGATCCTCCATCACTAAACAGTAAATGCAGACAATAGTGAAGCGAATGGGACTGGATTTTGAAAGCTATCTAAATTATGCAGTTGCTAATATATTTCACATTTAGCATGATCGACCAAGAAGAAATTTCCGCATCGCTGTGTTGTTATTGAGGTCGGGAAAATCCATCTTTAATAAGCAGGAATTTGGCTGACAACCTGCTTATGTTTGCTGATTGTGTGGGATCAGCAAGTTTCTGTCGATACAGGAAGGTTCCACTCAAACGCACAGTGGCTTTTTCTAGACCTGTGCAGCTGCATTCACTGTCTTTATCCCAGTGATTCCAACAATACCATTCCTTCTTTCCCTGGTTTCTGACAGCCACAATTCAATATCAGCTTCAGTAAAGTTCAAAGCTTGTCTACTTTCTCTGCTCATAGCAGCAATTGCCTTCCCTCTTATTGCTGCTTGCTCCTCCCCTTAAATTGATTCATCACTTCAAATGAAGAGTTTAAGCCCTCCTGAAACTTGAACCTTCCCAGCATGTCTAGCCTACTGTCTAGACACACACTTGTGCTATCTACCAATATACAGAGTGGCTGACTTTGAAAAATAGGCATTCTTGGATTCAGTGGTGGAAATACATAAACACAGAACAGTAAAATTTAAGTTCTGAAATAATTTGCCAATGCCTGAGGCAACACAATTAAATGGATCACTTTGAAAATGAGAGTTGTGGTGGTAGGCTGTGTCATGAAAGAACTCTGTCTCAAATTTGGAAGATGTTGCAGCAAATAATTTAGGAAATGCATTAGTGTAGTGCTTCTGAGCAGGGACTGGACTTGGAGAAAGCAGGGGTGAAGTTCAGCACACAGAGGTCTGCTGTTGTGATTTCGATTCACACAGATTTCAGGTCTGTTCTGGCTTTTCAAGAGCATTGTAAATAAAGAATAACTCAAGGAATCAGATAAATTCCTGATAAGTTGTAGATTTTTGTGCAAAAGTGGATCAACCGAAGTTCAGTCAAGTGAAGAAAATGAACAACGACAGAACAGATTATCTGGCCATTGTTACAGTGCTAATTTATGAGACCTTGCTCTACACAACTCGTCTAAGCATTTCCTATCCTACAACAATATCTACCCATCAAAAATACCTAATTGGTTATAAAGTGATATAGAATAACTTGAGGTTGAGAAAGGCATATTGTAAGTGTAAGTTCTTTATCTAGTCCTTGAACTTAGAACATAAACAAGTTCTTGTTGACTTCAAGTTGCTCTGGGAGACTAAAAAATACACTGTGGTTTAACCCCGGATTCAGAGTTGTACATGAAACAGTGAAAAATGTTACCAGTTTCAGGCAGAAATTGAAGTTCTTTGAGGTGAAAGTAATTGTGGCTGATTTTTCATACATAGCATTGTCATTGTGGCTAATGCTTTGAAGTCTGTTTGCAGATGGGCAGCACGTGTTTCACCCACATCTCTGTTATTTGAGAAGCAGATAAGTGTGCGGCACACACACACTGCTCAGCATAATACGTTGAGGTCAGTTTGCAGTGCAAAAGGAAACTGGAAGGATAATACAACTTGGACATATGTCAGAGGAAGCATATGTGGGAGACACCAGAATTGCCATTGAGTTAGTTCTACAGTATTAAAACTGTGTTGACAGTTTAGATTTATAGTTGAATGTTGCATGTGAATCATAACATAACATCAGTATGGTTTGGTGTTAAAATGACATTTTCGACTATAAAATTTGAACTTGCAGATACTAGTGTTCTTGGAACTAATTATTTAAGTTAGAACTAATTACAGTATATATAACACTGTGACATATCAATGGGTAAAATGGCATCATGTGACCGCTTGAGAGTATCATAAAGAGTTTCTTGTTTTGGACATTTTCTTGTCTTGACATTCTTTTCACAGAGAGTCAAGAGTGTTGCTTTTTTGATACAGGAGTAACTTAGACCTAAGTGTGCAGTATTTGTTTTTAAACAGTAATGTTTAATGTGAACATTTTTCCAACTTATTTGCTGGTTTCAATGCAGGTTTAGACTAATGCAATGAGCACATACCACTGGGCAGAAAAGTAAAGCCCAGTTGAGGCTATTTAGCAAATCTCAGCAGCTCCCTGTTTTCTGAGTTTCCTTGTGGATCCAATGTTGCAATGCAACAACAACCATCTTGATCTTTGCCCCACTGCACTAAGTTGCCTGTTTTCAAACATAACGTTTTAGATCAATGATCTTTCATCAGATGAAAAGTCATCAGCCTCAAATCCTGACTCTGTTTCTCTCTCCACAGATTCTGAATGACTTGCTAAGAATTTCCTGTTTTTCCTTCGCACAGACCTAATCAGCCTTTTCCCCTTTATCCCTGGTGACTCATGTAAAATATCCAGTGTGGTGTAGAACCACAACAGGCTATTTGGATAAATGCCTCAGCCAATTTCTGAACTAAATATGCTCTCAATTCAGTGAAATTCTGAAAAGTGTCCAATGTGTTTTAGCTGTTTTCTTCTCTGATTCTACAGAAATGGTCACAAAATGGTGAATAACCCTTTAAGTAGTGCTTAAAATCTATATTCGTGGAGAGGGCACTAGTTAAAGCAATTGCTTCCAAAGTGCCCATCGGCTAGTTTAATAACAATCACCTGTGCAGAGTATTGGACTCAGCTCCTTTACCAAGATGTTGAAATTTTGCTAAAGCTTTGTACCTGAATTACCTGGTTAAACTTACCCCTTCTGTCTTCTTTCACAGAAAAAGTGTTGACACCAAAATGATCTATGTTTAATTGAGTAATAGGGTGAGCGGTAATGTGCCAGAAAAGCAGCTGTCATGTTAAAATGCATAACAATGAAGAGAAGTTTAAAAAAATAAGGAAACCAAAAAAGACTCAAATGCCAGAGAATCTCCAAAAAGTTTGTGATTCTGCAAAAGCAGAAGGAAGTTCTTAGATATGGTGAATTAGGTAAAGTTTTTGCAGTTGATCAAAATATGGCAGATATTCTGAACTACTTCACAAAAAAGGTGCACACAAATTCAGTCTCTGGAAATGGAGCTTTGGATTCATAATGCAAAAGTTAATAATGATTGTTTTATGCAAAACTGAGGGACAGAAAAATACAACTGCTAATATTACACTTGTGATTATCACTGACCATTCCATTTGGGTTAACAGTCTGAAGATGTTCAAACCACTGAAAATTCCCATGTGTGAACCACTGAAAATAAATGTGCATAATCTATTTTACCTTTTCTTCATCCAAACCTCTTCTGCTTTTCCCCTTCCTCTCACCCCACACTCCCAAAATCTGTTATGTTCCTTTCAGGTCCGTTAAAGGGCTCACTCATCTTCCACTTTCAATTCATTGAAGAGTCCTGGCCTTGAAGCATTCACGTGGAATTTCCTTTTTCAGATATTTTTCCAGTATTTAAGATTAGAGAGATAAGATATCTTTATTAGTCACGTGTACATCAAAACACACAGTGAAATATGTCTTTTGCATAGAGTATTCTGGGGGTAGCCTGTAAGTGTTGCCACGCTTCCGGGGCCAACATAGCATGCCCACAACTTCCTAACCCGTACGCCTTTGGAATGTGGAAGGAAACCAGAGCACCCGGAGGAAACCCACGCAGATACGGGGAGAATGTACAAACTCCTTACAGACAGTGGCCGGAGTTGAACCCAGTATGTTATGCTAACCACTATACTACCGTGCCACTTCTGTTTCAGATTCCCAACATAACAGTTTCTTCCTTTCTGCTGTGACCATGGAAACTCATACCCGGTGGCTATACTTGACAACTTTTCAGTTTTTAATCTCTACCAAAAACAATGTGGCAAATGCATTTAACAGGTCGTTATTTACAGCTATTGAGGGATATATTTATAGCTGTTTAGATTTTTCCAAAAAAAAGGTAATTATAATATGTTCTGGTTCATACTAATCTGGTTGCACTGCATTAGCTGAACAAACAAAGTGTATAATAAACTGGATTGAAATTTGTGCCAGTGAATTTCTTCAAGACTATCTAAGTGGTTCACAAAGCCAACGACAAATTAGTTATATTACACCTTTAATGAAGTATTTGAAGTGCTTTCGGTTTAAAATGTGTAAGCAACTTTAGATTTGTTATTTCTGTTTATTCTGTATTTCTAAATTGTCTACATGTACATTATTCAAAGATAGCATCAAAAACATCTACTTGCTCAATGTTTCTATTTTCACGTTTTGTAACAGTGATGTTTTCTCAGTGTAAGTGTTTTGAGTCTGTACCATTTTATCATTGTATATACTTCAGCTGGAATTTTACATCATCTGGGCATCAAATGAATCCCTAAATAACATCCTTAAGCCTCCTCATCACAAGCATGAGAAACCCCATTTTCATTTTCTTTTCAAATTGAGATAAATTGTAAGAAAAGGTTTCTAGTAACAATGGAACATTTTCTATCCAGTTACATTCATGAAATGGCAGTTTACCTTTCCACTTTACACTCACATCCTGTCTCAATCATTTTCAAAATACAGAGATATCCCTAGCATGAGCTCTACACCAACTGCTTGCTGGCTGGAATTGCAGCTGGGATTCTTTTCCTATAAATGACATTAACATTACGCCAACCACACACAGCTGGAAATGCTTCTCCACCTGGAGCTAAAAATGGAACCGACACAGAGTGTGGAGAGGCTCAGTTGCAGACAGGACTGTTTCATCTTTCATGAGTTAAGAGGTGAAAAAGAGAAATCAAACCTGGTTGCAAGCATGGTGCCAAAGCTACATTAATACAAAGAAAGGATCAAAATCTTATGACAATATAGATTAAAGAGACAAGGAATTCTCATTAAATGAAATCTACTTACATCCCAAGGAGAAATGGTGGATAGTGAAAAATGGTAGTTCACAAATGCAAAAGAACATAAAATTATGGCACAAAGCTACATTATAAAACAACTGGCGGAAAAATTGAAGTTATTAATGAATCTGGATTCTGCTTCCAATATTTCTACAAATTTTAGACTTTTTTCCCAATGTTATAGCACTGGAAATGTGTTCTTAATGTAATTAGCATATATTTCATACCAGCTAATATCACCACCAACTCATAGATTGGGCCTTCCAAGGAAAATTCAATAATTCATTAGTAAACGCCTGTCACCTTGTCAAAGAAATTATTCAAATAGCAGATTGCATTGTCTGTCAGTCCAGTGCTTAGGAAACTTTGAAAGATTTGTCTTGGTCTCTTTCATTAAAATGTCTTCTGTCCTTCCCTCCCAGATGATTAATGATACAGGTATAGATAACAGTTGACTGCAGACAAGAAAACAAACCACTGGAGGAACTCTGCGGGATCTGTGGAGGCAAGGGAATAGTCAATGTTTCAGGTCACGATCCTGCATCAGCACTGAGAGTGTAGAGGGGAGATAGCTAGTATAAAGAGGTGAGAGGGAGGGCTGAGGCAGGGCCTGGCAAGTGATAGGTGGAACCAGGTGAGGAAGGGAATGATGGGCAGATGGAGCCAGGTGGGAAGGGGGAGGGGTGAAGTTGGGAGAGAGCAGGTGCAGGATGGTTATTTGAGACAGATAAGGGAGAGAGAGGTAAAAGGGGTAGATGGAGCCAAGGGTGGGGGTGGGGGAGGGAGGGAGGGAGGGAGGGAGGGAGGGAGGGGGGTGGGTGGGGGAGGGAGGGAGGGAGGGAGGGGGGTGGGTGGGGAGGGAGGGAGGGAGGGAGGGAGGGGGGTGGGAGGGAGGGAGGGAGGGGGGTGGGGAGGGAGGGAGGGAGGGAGGGGGGTGGGGAGGGAGGGAGGGAGGGGGGTGGGTGGGGGAGGGAGGGAGGGAGGGAGGGAGGGAGGGAGGGAGGGAGGGAGGGGGGTGGGTGGGGAGGGAGGGAGGGAGGGAGGGAGGGAGGGAGGGAGGGGGGTGGGGAGGGAGGGAGGGAGGGAGGGGGGTGGGGAGGGAGGGAGGGGGGTAGGGAGGGAGGGAGGGAGGGAGGGGGGTAGGGAGGGAGGGAGGGAGGGAGGGGGGTGGGGAGGGAGGGAGGGAGGGGGTGGGGAGGGGGGAGGGAGGGAGGGAGGGAGAAGGGGAGGGGGATGGAGGGAGGGAGGGAGGTGGGGAGGGGGGATGGAGGGAGGGAGGGAGGTGGGGAGGGGGGTGGGGAGGGAGGGAGGGAGGGGGGTGGGGAGGGAGGGAGGGAGGGAGGGGGGTGGGGAGGGAGGGGGGTGGGGGAGGGAGGGAGGGAGGGGGGTGGGGAGGGAGGGAGGGGGGTGGGGGAGGGAGGGAGGAGGGAGGGAGAGGGAGGGAGAGGGAGGGAGGGAGAGGGAGGGAGAGGGAGGGAGGGAGAGGGAGGGAGGGGGAGGGAGAGGGAGGGAGGGGGAGGGAGAGGGAGGGAGGGGGAGGGAGGGAGGGAGAGGGAGGGAGGGGGAGAGGGAGGGAGAGGGAGGGAGGGGGGGAGGGAGGGAGAGTGAGGGAGGGGGGGAGGGGGAGGGAGAGGGAGGGAGGGAGGGGGGGAGGGGGAGGGAGGGGGGGAGGGGGAGGGAGGGGGGGAGGGGGAGGGAGAGGGAGGGAGGGGGGGAGGGGGAGGGAGAGGGAGGGAGGGGGGGAGGGGGAGGGAGAGGGAGGGAGGGGGGGAGGGGGAGGGAGGGGGGGAGGGGGAGGGAGGGGTGGAGGGGGAGGGAGAGGGAGGGAGGGGGGAGGGGGAGGGAGAGGGAGGGAGGGGGGGAGGGGGAGGGAGGGGGGGAGGGGGAGGGAGAGGGGGGGAGGGGGAGGGAGAGGGAGGGAGGGGGGGAGGGGGGGGAGGGAGAGGGAGAGGGAGGGGGAGGGGGGGAGGGGGAGGGAGGGAGGGGGGGAGGGGGAGGGAGGGAGGGAGGGGGGGAGGGGGAGGGGGAGGGAGGGGGAGGGGGAGGGGGAGGGAGGGGGAGGGGGAGGGGGAGGGAGGGGGAGGGGGAGGGGGAGGGGGAGGGAGGGGGAGGGAGGGAGGGGGAGGGGGAGGGAGGGGGAGGGGGGAGGGGGGAGGGGGAGGGAGGGAGGGGGGGAGGGGGAGGGAGGGGGGGGGGGGAGGGAGGGGGGGAGGGGGAGGGGGAGGGAGGGAGGGGGGGAGGGGGAGGGGGAGGGAGGGGGGAGGGGGAGGGGGGGGGAGGGAGGGGGGGAGGGGGAGGGAGGGGGGGGAGGGGGAGGGAGGGGGGGGGAGGGGGGGAGGGGGGGAGGGGGGGGGAGGGGGGGAGGGAGGGGGGGGGAGGGGGAGGGGGTGGAGGGAGGGGGGAGGGGGAGGGGGGAGGGGGAGGGGGGGGAGGGAGGGGGGGGAGGGGGGGGAGGGAGGGGGGGAGGGGGAGGGAGGGGGGGGGAGGGGGAGGGGGGGGAGGGAGGGGGGGAGGGGGGGGAGGGGGAGGGAGGGAGGGGGAGGGGGGGGAGGGGGAGGGAGGGGAGGGGGGAGGGGGAGGGGGGGAGGGGGGGGGAGGGGGAGGGGGGGAGGGGGGAGGGAGGGGGGGGAGGGGGAGGGGGGGAGGGGGGGGAGGGGGAGGGGGGGGGAGGGGGAGGGAGGGAGGGGGAGGGGGGGGAGGGGGGAGGGGGAGGGGGGGAGGGGGGAGGGAGGGGGGGGGAGGGGGAGGGGGAGGGGGGGAGGGGGGAGGGAGGGGGAGGGGGGGAGGGGGGGGAGGGGGGGGGAGGGAGGGGGGGGAGGGGGGGGGAGGGGGGGGGAGGGAGGGAGGGGGGGGAGGGGGAGGGAGGGAGGGGGGGGAGGGGGAGGGAGGGGGGGGAGGGGGGGGAGGGGGGAGGGGGGGGGAGGGGGGAGGGGGAGGGAGGGGGGAGGGGGGAGGGGGGGGAGGGGGGGGAGGAGGGAGGGGGGAGGGGGGAGGGAGGGGGAGGGGGGGGAGGGGGAGGGGGGAGGGAGGGGGGGGAGGGGGGAGGGAGGGGGGAGGGAGGGAGGGGGGAGGGAGGGGGAGGGGAGGGAGGGAGGGGGAGGGGAGGGGGGGAGGGAGGAGGGGGGGAGGGGGAGGGGGAGGGAGGAGGGGGGGAGGGGGGGGGAGGGGGAGGGAGGAGGGGGGGAGGGGGGGGAGGGGGAGGGAGGAGGGGGGGAGGGGAGGGGGAGGGGTTCTGCATGTTCTGCAGCAGGAAGGACACTCCAGTGGTGCTACTTAAAAGGATCATTAGCTACCTGCAGATTAGCTGCTGATTGATTTCTACTGGTTTCTGTAACAATTTTACAAGGACTTGGTGTTTTCTAGAGAACTTCTGTATTGCTAAACCCTAAAGGGAGTGGCTTACCAGGTGCTGAAGGGTTTTGTCTCGATTTCAAGGCTTCTGTACAAACTTAGTCATTGTGCGTTAGAAGCCATTCCCTTTGGACAGTAGTAAGACGGGGAAAATGAGCAGTGGGTGCACAGAGCAGGACAAGCTGCAAAGGAAATGGAAAGAAGTTTAAAATAGAAGAAAGTAAGAGACATTTGCTTCAGTAAGAATGATCTACTGATATATGCCATTAAACAGTGAAAGGACAGTGAAGAAGTTTGTCTAAGGCTACAGCAGGATTTAGTTCAACTGGGAAGGTGGTCCAAGGAATGACAGATGGAATTTAACTCGGACAAGTGCAAAGTGATTCCAGTTTGGGAAGTTAAGTCAGCTCAGGACATACACAGTGAATGGCAGGGCCTTGGGGAGTGCTGTAGAACAGAGAGACCTTGAGGTTCAAGTACGTAGTCCCCTGAAAGTGACGACGCAGGTAGACAAGGTGGTGAAGAAGGGATATGGCACGCTTACCTTCATCAGATGGGGCTATGAGTACAAGAGTTGGGAAATCATTTTGCAGCTCTATAAGATGTGGTGAGACTGCACCTGGGATATTGTGTGCATTTCTGGTTGCCATACCATAGGAGAGATGTGATTAAACTAGAAAGGGTGTTGCCAGGACTGGAGGGTTTGAGTTATTGGATGGGCTGGGACTGTTTTCTCTGAGCAAAGGAGGTTGAGGGGTGACCTCATAGAGGTTTAGTAAAATTATGAAAGGTATAGATCAGATGAATTATACAGTCTTTTTCCCAGGGTAGGTGAGTCTAAAACTAATGGACATAGATTTAAGGTGAGAGGGAAGAGATTTAGTGGGAACCAGAGAGGCAAGTTTTTCACACAGTGGTGGTGGTATATGGAAAGAGCTGCCAGGGGAAGTGGTAGAGGCAGGTACAATTACAACTTTTCAAAGACATTTGGACAGGTTAAGGATAGGAAAAGTATAGAGGGATATAGGTCAAATGCAGGCACCTGGGAATAGCTCAGGAAGACACCTTGGTCGGCATGGGTGAATTGAGCCGGAGAGCCTGCTTCCATGGGTACAACTCTGACTCTATGATTCTAGTAGCCCACGTTCAACACTAACCATAACAGGGTGAAACCTGCTTTACAGCTCAAGGTGGAGGTGACCATGATCTTTTGATCCTTCCAAGCCAGGGATCAAGATAAGTTGCAACTTGATGTCTCCTGTTGCACGAGGGAGGACATTGCATTCTGATCTTAAAAGGAGCTGAGAACATATTTTTTCCACCCATAGCCAGAAAGCAGCAGAAAGAGTATGAGATGTGAATCAGGTTGCCCCCTGGTGCAGAATGTCATTGGCTGCATACAAGTTACTTTACATGCAGTGCTCACTCTGTCTTCCACTGAAAAAACAGCCTGGCTCATGTGCTGAAGTCCTTGGAGGAGATTGTGAGCCCTGAAATCTGACTGTGGGGTAAGAGATCTAACAGTAAACCAAGGCTGGCACTTGATTCTGGTCAATTTAAATGACTAAAACTGCAAAGTTTATCCTTAATAAGTTCCATGAAATTTAACTACATGTAATGACACTGCATCATCTCAAATTTCCATTGAAGGTTATATGATTGATATTAAATAAGTCTAGATATACGCACTAACCACACAAAACACAGACAGACAATTTGAAACAGAGTTTGACAATGGCACTGTTAAAGTTGCTGAGGAAATTTTATTCAAATATGGTAGACCAGAATTCTGGTCTGGATATTTAGTTTAGGCATTGATTTGCTTTGACTATCATGTGAAATATAATGGGTCAGAACTAGCTGTTGGCAGCTAGCCACCATGTCCTACACTAATATATTTGGCAAGTAAGAATTTGCCTTTAGCAGACATGCCTGCGTGGATTTGTGCCTGTAGCTGCCCAATTCTAAATAGGGAGACCTTGCACAACTGAATGTCATCATGTAGTTAGGCCAGAACAAGCTATGCCCATGAAACAGTTGGAAAAAGTACTGCCAGATCTCTGGACTGATTCAGCCTTCTAAAATGCCAAATATTCACTCTGTTTTTCATTCCATGGTTGCTGTTTTACCTGTTGAGTGTTTCCAGCACCTTCTGCATTTATTTGAGACATTTACTGGTCCCTTCCATTTTTAAGTGCCTTAAGGCAAAATAACAATTATATTTAGTGCCCAGTTTTCAGAGGTTGACTGAACTACTGCAACTACTTACAGTCTGATATTGGATTCCTCACAGAGTCCATTAGCATAGTGTGAACTTCCTGAACTTGCAGCAGATTAAACCTGTTATGGGAACAGTGAGCCTATTCATTTCAATGGAGAGGAAAGGCTGCAGTGAGGGTGTGGTGTAGCATGTCAATGTCAGCTATGAGTCATGAGTGACTGAGATTGGGAAGTGATCTGAGCATATTGGATTGAAGACTTACTAAAGTGGTGGTATAATCAATAGGATATGGATTTTATAGATGCACTTACTGACCTTGACCTTGCACGTAAGGTTGTTGAACATCTTATGCCACTGCCACTGAGCCATGGCGTCTGGTATTGATTGCCACAACTTTGTCCTCCCGTTGCCTTCATTGCATATATCTGGAAGGTCTTCTGTCCCTGTACAAAAAAAAGGTCAACTCTTGTACACAACTCCAACACTGGAAAAGTCCAGTCTCACATGTTGTGCCATCCTTCAATGTGTCTCAGGTCAGAACAGCTGAAGCCACCAAACAGCATCTCTATACGAAATGTGGGCTGGATGAACCACCATAGGCATAAATCAGTTTTACAGCAAATTTGTAAATGAAGTGAAATCTCAATAAGGAAAAAATGCAGACAAGTTGCATTCATTTCAAGTGCATGTTTTAAAAAGTTAGTGAGCCATTGTAACATTAAAGTGACAGCACAAAGCATCGGCACAGTCCCAGGGCTGCCTTATAAAATATCTGGCTTGTTTTTTCTAAACACAATTTTCTTAACCAGATGCATTGATTGTGGTTAATGTCATCCATATGACAGAAGATGATTCAAGAGCAGGCCTGTGTTGGTCATGGCTCAATCACCATTGTAGTAGGCTGAATGCTGTTTCCATGATATGATCCAATCATGAACTTGTTGATTAATACTTTTAATCATTTGATATTGTTTATACAATAAGAGTGGTTTTAAAATGACTCGTAAAATGAAGAAGTATTAATTTAATTAAGTACATTAAAATATCCCCCTATGCCTGGCTATTAGTAGATAAGCCCAGACTACCAAAGTTGGCTGCAGTATACTGAATTCAATAGTTTAATTTATAAAAAGCACAGATCAAGAAAAAACTATTTTGTCCATTTAGTCCATTTCATGAAGTATATACAATGTCATGGACTCTGCACAGCCTTCCTGGAAATTAATCTACTAATATTTCCTGGCTTCAAAAAGACAAATGCATTAAAATTGCATGAACTTCTAACCTCAGTGGTGGGGAAGGTTCTAATCAGGGACAGAATTAGCAGTAATTAAACATAAAACAAAACTGCAATTGAACATCAAAAAACTGCAGAAGCTGGAAATCTGAAATTAAAACAGAAACTGCTGGAAACATTTAGCAAGTCAGGCAGCATCTGTAGAAGGAGAAACAGTTAATGTTTCAGGCTTGAGACCCTTATTCAGAACTGGGAAAGAGAGGAGAGAGTTAGTTTTCAGCAGCAGAGAAGGTGGGGGAGGGATGGTAGAACAAAGGGAACACATAGATAAGGTGGATCCAAAAGAGTTAATATACCACTTAGGGTAGCAGTTGGAATCAGATTCTACTTCTTCATCTTTGTAATGAGTTGCTAACAGCAACACTGTGGGATATGCTCAGCAAGCCACACTATACAAATGAAAAAAGAAAGAATGGCGTGAAAATATGACAGGCAGTACTGGCCAGTTCTGACACAGACAGAAAGAAAGACAAGCCACGTAAAGTTGGAGAATTTGATACTGAGTCCGGAAAGCTACAACTTGCCCGGATAATGTGTTGATTGAGTTGTAACTGTGCAGGAGGCCAGAATGGGAGTGGGCTGTAAAATTAATGTGGCTCTGTCACTCCTGTGGACTGAATGTAGGTGTTCCACAAAACAATCACGCAAAATGCATTGGGTCCAAAATGCAAACAATCAATATCTGATTGTTTTCGAGAAGCAGAGATTCCTGAAGTACAGATACACAAGTAACTAACTTACTTCCCTCTCTCCTGAGGAATAAGGTGGCACATTTGAGTACAGTAACATAGTAGTTAAATTACCTCCTATAAAGATAAAACAGTGCCACTGGAGAAAAAGTATTAATGATTTACTGGATGATGCCAAGTTACGTCAATGAGGAAAGATTGAATAGGCAGTGGCTCTTCTAAGAAAGGGAAGACCAAGAGGTGGCTTGATAGTGGTCTATAAAATTATGAAAAGGTTTGAAAGAGCAGGCATAGAAGATGTTTCCACATGCAGAGGAAACCAGAATTAATGACTATATGTGTAACATAGTCACTGTTAAATCCAACAGAGAATTCAGGAGAAACTTTTTTATACAAAGAGTGGTGAGAATGTGGAGCTCACCACTGCAAGGAAAAATTGAGTTGACTACTGTAGAGAAGATAAACATATAAGGAAGAATGGAAGATAAATATATGCTGATAGGTCAAACAAGGACAAGTGGAAGAAGGCTGATGTGGAGCATAAAATGCCATTGACTGTGAGGGTGGAACGGTCTGTTCTAAATACTATTGAATGGTTACAAAAAAATTAGTTGACTTCTCACTCTTTTAACGATAATCTTAAATTAACGAATCCCTCATCAACTATCCCACAACTTTTTCTATCCATTAGCCCACAGTTTTTACATCTCCATGTGCCATATACTTAATTTATTCCTACAATACAAATTAGCAGACAGCAAGTGGCTTGTAAATCTATGTGCATTATATTTATTGCATTTCCTTTCTGTAGTATCTACATGTAAGTGTATCTTTAAGAACACTTTGCAAAGGTTGATTGGCGTAGGTTGTTTGTGAGAAAAGGGGCCACAGGCAAGTGAGGGGCTTTTAAAGGCAAGATCGTGAGAGCTCAAGGTCTGCATGTTCCTGTTACAGTGAAGGGCAAGGATGGTAGGAGTAGTGAACCCTGGATGACGAGGGATATTGAAGCCCTAGCCAGGAAAAAGCAGGCATGGGTCAGGTACAGGCAGCTAGGATCAAGTGAATTCCTGGAGGAGTATAATGGATGCAGGAGTATACTCAAGAAGGAAATCAGGAGGGCAAAAAAGGGGCACGAGATAACTTTGGCAGAGAAAATTAAGGGAAATCCTAAGGGATTTTATATCAAGTGAAAAAGAGTAACTAGAAAGAGAGCAGGGCCCCACAAAGACCAAAGGGGACACCTTTGTGTGGAGCCGCAGGAGATGGGCAAAATCCTTAATGAATATTTCTCCTCTATTTTTACTGAAGAGAAAGACATCTTAAATTTAAAAATTTTAATTTTATTTACAGCGTGGTAACAGGCCCTTCCGGCCCAACGAGTCCGCGCTTCATTTTATACCCAAATTAACCTACCCATACGTCTTTGCAATGTGGGAGGAAACCGGAGCACCCGGACGAAACCCACGCAGACACAGGAGAACGTACAAACTCCTTACAGACAGCGACGGGAATCTAACCCCGATCGCTGGCGCTGTAATAATGTCGCGCTAACTGCTATGCTACCGTGCCGCATGAAGACTTTGGAACTAGGAAAAGTAAAGGGGGAGGTCTTGGGGATAGTCCGCATTATAGGAGAGGAGGTGCTGGATGTCTTAAAAAGTATGAAGGGAGACAAGTCTCCAGGTATGTCCAAGACATTGTGGGAGCCTAGAAAGAAATTGCAGGAGCTCTGGCTGAGGTATTTGCATCATTGTTAGCCACGCGTGAGGTGCCAATAGACTGGAGGGTAGAGAATGTTGTGCCTTTAATTAGAAGGGTGATAAAGAAAAACCTGGGAACTATAGGCCAGTAAGTCTAACATATGTGGTAGATGAGTTACTGGAGAGGATTCTGAGGGATAAAATATACGTACATCTGGAAAGACAGGAGTTGATTAGGAGTAGCCAGCAAAGCAAACTTGATTGAGTTTTTTGACAGGGTAACCAAGAAATTTGATGAGGGCAGGGCAGCAGACATGGTTAATATGGACTTCGGTAAGGCCTTTGATAAGGTTCACATGGTAGGCTGCTCTGGGAAGTTAAATCTCATGGAATCCAGGGAGAGGTGGCTAATTAGATACACAGTTGGCTTGATGGTAGAAAGCAGAGGGTGATGGTGGAAGGTTGTGGAAGGTGGAAGGTTGTTTCTCAGACTGGAGGCCCCTGACTAGTAGTGTGCCTCAGGATTTGGTGCTGGGCCCATTGTTGTGGTCATCTATCAGAATCAGGTTTATTATCACTGACATATGCCGCGAAATTTGTTGTTTTTGTGGGAGCAGTACAGTACAAGACATAAAGACATAATAATTACTGCAAGTTACAAAAATAAATAAATAGTGCAAAAGAGGAATAATGAGGTAGTGTTCATGATGGACCATTCAGAAATCTGATGGCAGAGGGGAAGAAGCTGTTCCTGAAATGATGAGTGTGGGTCTTCAGGCTCCTGTATCTCCTCCCCGATGGTAGAAATGTGAAGAGGGCATGTCCCAGGTGGTGAGGGTCCTTAATGAGGCATTGCCTCTCGAAAATGTCCTCAATGGTGGGGAGGGTTGTGCCCGTGATGGAGCTGGCTGAGTTTATAGCCCTCTGCAGCTCCTTTCAATCCTGCACATTGGAGCCTCCATAGCAGGCAATGATGCAAACAGTCAGAATGCTCTCTGTAGAAATTTGCAAGAGCCTTTGGTGACATACCAAATCTCCTCAAACTCCTAATGGAGTAGATGCTGGCATGCTTTCTTTGTGATTGTGTAAATGTGTTGGGCCCCAAGATAGATCGTCTGAGATGTTGATGCCCAGGAACCTGAAGCTGCTCACCCTTTTCACCGATGACCCCTCAACTGAAGACTGGTGTGTGTTCTCCCGACATTCCCTTTCCTGAAGTCCACAATCAATTCTGTTATCAACGATTTGGATGAGAATATACAAGGTATGGTTAGTAAGTTTGCAGATGACACTAAAATAGGTGGTATAGTGAACAAAGAAGGTGGTTATCAGAAATTACAGAAGGGTCTTGATCAGCTGAGTAAGTGGGCAGAGGAGTGGCAAATGGAGTTTAATTCAAATAAGTGTGAGATGTTACATTATGGAAAGTCAAATCCAGGTAGGACTTTCATAGTAAATGGCAGGGCCCTGGAGAGTGTTATAGAACAGAGGGACTTAGAGTACAAGCACATGGTTCAATGAAAGTGGAGTCACAAGTAGACAGGGTGGTGAGGAAGGCTTTTGGCATGCTGGCCTTCATCAGTCAGGGCACTGAATATAAAAGTTGGGAGTTATGCTGCAGTTGTACAAGACACTGGTGAGGCTGAACTTGGAGTATTGTGTTCAATTTTGGTTGTCCTGATGCAGGAAAGATGTTATTAAGCTGGAAAGAGTGCAGAAAAGATTTACAAGGATGCTGCCAGGACTTGAGGAACTGACTTACAGGGAGAGGTTGGACAGGCTAGGACTTTATTCCTTTGAGCGTAGGAGACTGAGAGGTAATGTTATAGAGGTGCATAAAATCATGTAGGGCATAGATAGAGTGAATGCACTCAGTCTTGTTCCCAAAGTTGGGGAGTCAAGAACTAGAGGGCATTGGTTTAAACTGAGAGGGGCAAGATTGAAGAACTTGAGGAGCAACTTTTTTTTTAACACAAAGGGTGGTATCTATGTAGAATCAGCTGCCAGAGGAAGTGGTTGAGGCAGGTACAATAACAACTTTTAAAAGACAGTTGGACAGGTTCATGGATTGGAAAGGTTTGGAAGGTTATGAGCTAAACGCTGGCAAATGGGACTAGCTTGGATGTGGGGCATCTTGGTTGGCATGGACCAGTTGGGCCGAAGGGCCTGTGTCCATGCTGGATAACTCTATAACAGAGTGCGCCAAGTGATAAGATTTTTGATACATTGTTGCATCAGACACTGATCTTAATTGAGAATTTACTGCCTTCAGCAAAAGTGTTCTGTTGATAGCTCTTCCCCTGTCATTTCCCTTAGTGAGCAACAACACCAAGAGCCTACAGATATTACATTGGGATTGTGCTCAGGATATAGCCACGTAAGTGTAGAGCACATAATGATCCAGAGTGAATAAAATAGAGAACAGGGCTTTCTAAGGGGAACAATGATAATGACAGACAATATTGGAGATGTCGGTGAGTTTGAGAGATATGAATGGACTCAACCATTTGACCTTTATGTGGAATGAGTGGAAATTATCAATACATTGGAGATTAATGATGCCCCACATACTACATGCTATGCACATCATAAAGATATTGTGTCCTGGCATCCTCCAAGTATTAATGACAGAGAAATACACCTGCTCACTTAAATCTAATTACAGAAAACATAATCAAACCTAAATTAAATGGTTGTCTTACAACTCACAGCATCTTGTTCCCTTCATGTCACTATAGTGTGATGGATAGTCTTGGTTTTGGCTCTGATAACAAACTTAAAAGGAAAACAATGGCTGGGCATATTTGTGGGTTTTGAAAAGAAGATTGGTATTTCCCAAGCAGATCCTGCAGAAACAATCTAAAGGGAGCTGTATGGAAAACAAAACAGGAAAAGAAAGCTGGTGTACAATGGCCAATTGGTCATAGCTCCAGTAAAACGATGACGTGAGTTTACATTTATGGAAGGACTCTAATCATCCCATGCCTTTTATCAAGTGACTTTAAAATTCAGACAAATGCAGTGAAAATATCGAAGGCATGGTACAAGAAACAGTTCTACATTATCAAATAGAAAACCAACCATAACAAGGCCTTCAGAAAGTAAAAAAAACAAGATGAATAAATGGCTGTTATTCAGTCTCAGAACAGAGATGGCAATATTGAAAACTGTGTGAGCTTTACCCTCATTGGACTCTGGTAACAGCACCATCACACCCAGCCACAGTGAATTCACCCAACAACCTCGTCATTCTCTGCATTAGAGAGAAAATTCTGATTTATCAATTCCAGTGGGAATTACATCTTTTTTGAAACATATAAGAATGTTAAATCAATTTAGATGGGTGTGTGTGTGCATGTGTGTGTGCGTGTGTGTGTGTGTCTAAAAATATTCTGCACTGCCTCAGACATTGTGATTTGTTTCACTCTCTACTGAGCTACAGATGCATCCACTGAGTACAGCTTATATTTTCCCCAGCTGTTTGTGGATAGGCATTGCTGGTCAGTGACTTAATGGGCACACAATTCATTTGCAGCACTAGTGACTTTGATATTTATCTATAAATGAACTAGGTGATATGTATCTAAACCATGTCCTATTACAGTCATCTGAGGACTCGTTATTTGATCCCTTTGGATGAAATGTAAGCTGTTTGATGTGAGATGTTATTTAGTTTTGAGCTAACACACAATGCCTGTTTAGCCTGCAGCACACTTCCTGCTCCCTCAGCTTAGAACTCAGTTTGGGTCATGTGCAGCTTGCAGAAATGGAGGTGGTTCTTCAGCCAGGCACATTTGTCTCTGTTTTAAAGTCACTTGATGAAAGGCATACGATGATTAGTTTCCTTCTGTAAATGTAAACTCACTTGTGAATTTTGCCTTTAATACTAACACTAACAAACTTTCACCATAAATGATTTCCAGTAACATTCCCCACAATTTCTTTTACATAAACCTTTCCTTTTTAGAATTGAAATAGAAATTTGTTTCCACTAGCTTGCAGTTAAGAATCCTTTTGAATGGATAAACTAATATAAGGTCTTCCAAATATGATATTTTTCATCAGTAGGAATTGGTGATTTGTTAAAATGTATGGCAAGGTTTAGTGACATTATTTTGTGCAGTTCCTCAATCTAATCCAATTGGACCAAAAACAAATACAACATCCTTTTTTTTCTTGAAGATAGTGCATGAATTGAATGCTCACTTCATTTTCTGAGGTCATTATTTACAAGAGATGAGGGAGTTTATGAGTCAGTATAATGTGATTAGATTTCCAGAATTCATTTTTGGTGTTTCAAACCCAGAAGAAAAAAAAACCTTGAATCAAGTTCTGCATGAGGGTGAAGGTCAAACATTACCCTCAGTGGTAAGGCAAAAGTGGGCCTCACAGATCTAACCTGTTCTGGCATTCACTGACAATGTGGCTGACCAAGAATATTGATTGAATTGTGAAAATAAAAGTAGCGAATATTAAACTGGAGTAAATTTTAAATCTTCTTATTTTGCTTTATATTGTCTACCCTTATTTTCATCCAACACATTTTATTTTTGTCCAATCCAGTTCAATCAGCTCACTAGTGGAGAATTACAATCTACATTTAAACTACAACCTACATTCAGAAAAAAAGATCAGTGACCCTTTTTTCTTTCCACAGTTGCTACTTGACCCACTGATTATTTCTTGCATTTTCTGTTTTTTATTCCACATTGTTCACAATGGATACCAGCCTAGATACCTTAAAATCCAAGACCACATGATGAAAAACTAGAGCAAAACAAAATGAAACTGGAAAATTTGGTCCAAACACACAAAGCATTATCTACTTCAAGATTAGGTTACTTATAGAGGGGAATTCAAATCTGATGAGGTAGACATCTAAATAAAAGAACATTCTCCAGGAATTACCCCTAGGGAATCTGGCCACTGGTTGCTGTACATTCTGTGAGACATTGGAAAACTGTTAGCTGAGCTGTGTAAATAATATTTCCGTCAATCTGCAAAATTTAGAAATGCTGATCAAGTGGACTCTTGGGGAATTTCCTAGAAGACTTGCCTTAGCATAGCTGAATTTATTTTAATACAGTACATCGTCTACATTAGGAACGTAATGCTGAGTATCTCTCATACCAAAAACATTCACACAGCATTTTAAACATAGCAAACTGTCCTAAGGTACTTGACAGGAGTGTTACTGACAAAAATTGCCAAGTCACTTTTGGAGGATATAAAGACAGATGGCCAAAAGATTACTCAAAGCAGTAGATTATAATGAACATTACAAAGAAGGAAAGAAAGGTAGTGAGATAGAGACGATTAGGGAGAGTTTTTTTATTCCTGGTTTGATGAACATCTTTGAGAAGCCAAGTGGTGCACATCATGTAGGTTACAAACCACATTCAGCCTACTAGATATTTCCTTCTGGTTCGCCATGGAGCTGACAACACATGCATGAGGGCTAGGAAGTTGCTGCAATTCTTCCCAAAGCCCAATTAGTCTATTAATGGGAACTTTAATCTCCTTTTACTGGCTAAGCTGCTTATTATTATTTAGAAGTACTTCAGTAGTAGCCCTGTCTATATGGTGGTTTCTTTCACTTCTATCTCTATGTAAACTTTCTGGACTAAATTTAGAAAAATTACTTGTGGGAGTGGTAAAGCACATCAGGCAAACAGAAATTCTCCAAGTTCAGAGTCTTCACTAGCCTGATAAGGAAACTCTCAAAGATGAAGATAATTCCTTTGTATTCAGTCAGTTTGCAGTGCCAGAGGTGGGGGGAAACACTTTAATGCAGGATTGCTGTTTTTTGTTTCTGTAATCTAAAATACTCTGGCCAAAATGGGTACAGATTGGGAGAATACAACACATTCAAGGGCTTTAGAGATAGGGTAGCAGTTTGCACAGATGCAAGGTTCAAATGTTGTTTATTGCAGAGTGGATTTGAAGAAGAGGAGGGAGAATTGGTAACATTATCAAATGATTTGGGGCCAGGAAGTTAAAGTGGGTGGTCAAGAGTCTTTGCCTCAACAAAGCTTGGCAAATTCTGTCTCAAACAAGCTAAAAACATTGGGTGGAGACATGTCCTTATTGCCACAGTATGATAGGGATCTCCTCCTCACTAATCAGGAATGTATCAGAATCTAAAAGAAAATGAAGGAACTCTTCAGCTCGTGAGCACAGACATTGAATTGGAACATACTAGATGCAGTGCACAAAAAAATAAGGATCCTATTCCTGCACTTCTTTGATGATACTACTTGTTAAAGATGCAACATGAGATATTTGAACAGATTGATTGAATTAGACCAATTGACCAAATTATGGCACTGGATTCTGAATTTATTCAGTGCTGTCTAACAAATTTAAAAAAGTGAATTTTAAATGCTTTGGATAATATACAGTCTGTATGCCATCTGTGCTTATCTTAAGTTGCATGACACACCTGGGCCAGAACATTGTGCTCATAACATAAACTTTCAAATGTATGTTTTGAAGCAAATAAGGGTGTTTCATTACTTAATTAGCTGCTGGAATTAGTCACAATTCCCAGTAAAAGAGAGCTTTGTTTGAATTGTAATTTTAGCTCTTACTTAACTGATGAGTGAGCTACTCATGTTCCAGCCTGAGACAGCAATACAAAGAGCAGCTGATGATAGACACTAATACCAGGTTTTTACTACTGGGGTTTTGTTATTACCTGCTGGTGGCAAATGCCCTCTGACCCCTGTTTACCAAGCGACAGATTGCACCACATAAATCCGCTCAAAGTTTTCTGACCAAAATAAAAGACAAAGGAATTATCTGCTGCCCAGGTTTCACCTCTGTAATTTGTTCATTATTCCACAGCTCAAGGTAATCTTGTGCAATTATCATGATTATTGCATTGAGAAAAACAGAAAGTGATGGGTCTATCATTTGTAAAGCTAATTACATCCAAATTATTTTATTTCGTTCTTCATTATTTTGACTCCAGTTGTTGTTATAAACATGGTTTAGAATATGGATGCAATAAGAATATAAATGAAGTACGTGGAGTGAACCAAAATTCTATTTCATGTAATGTCATGTCTATGCAATCCACTTGTAGCCCATCATATTATTGCTGAAACATTCATTATTCATTTCATCCTACCAGCCTACTTATCGAACACACCATTCTCCACCACTTCTGCCATCTCCAACGGGACCCCACCACCAAGCGTATCTTCCTCTCCCCACCCCTTTCTGCCTTTCGCAGGGACCGCTCTCTCCGTGACTCCCTAGTTCACTCCTCCCTCCCCACCCATACCACTCCCACCCCGGGGACCTTCCACTGCCCCAGCTATAGGTGCAACACCTGCCCCTACACCACCTCCATCCAGGGACCCAAACAGTCCTTTCAGGTGAGACAGAGATTCACCTGCACCTCCCTTAATATCATCCACTGCATTTGGTGCTCCAAGTGTGGCCTCTTCTACATTGGTGAGACCAAACGTAGACTAGGTGACCGTTTTGTAGAACACCTGTGCACCGTCCGTAACTGTGATCTTCATCTCCTGTTGCCAGTCACTTCAACTCCCCCTTCCACCCCATCACAGATGTGTCAGTCCTCAGCCTTCTCCACTGCCAGGAGAATTCCAAGCGCAAACTGGAGGATCAACACCTCATTTTCCGTCTTGGAACCTTGCAGCTTAACGGCATGAACATTAAGTTCTCCCACTTTAAGTAATGCCCACAAACTCCTCCACACCACCCCCCCCCCCCAAACCATGCCTCTTCTTTTATTCCCTTTCCTATCCTCTCTCTCTTTTTTCTATCCCCGTTTTTTCCTTTGACCCACCCCCCCCAATGGATCTACTCTCCCCTCCTCCGTCGCACCTGCCTATCACTATCTCTTACCTGCATCTGCCTATCACCACCTTGTGCCCACCCTGCCTCCCTTCTTTTGTCTATCTATCATTGTTCTGCTTTTCCCTCCTATATATTGGGCTTCCCCTTTTCCTATCTTCAGTCCTGAAGAAGGGTCCTGACCCGAAACATTGACCGCCTGCCTTTCTCCATGGATGCTGCCTGGCCTGCTGAGTTCTTCCAGCATTGTAGTGTTTTTTTAATCTCATTCATTATTCCTTTATTGTGAAAATTGTACATCAGAATGTGCAAAATAACTATTATTATCAAAATAGTTTACAAAGACAATACTAACCAGACCAACTGATAACTTTATCCATAAAGGGCCTAAGTTTGAATTCAAGCCTCATTATTCAAAAGTTCAAACTTGGTTTTCTTCAGAGTTTCATTCTGTCTGAGTTGATGGAGCAGATTTGAGCTTATATCAAAAGGTGTGTAAAAAAAAGAACAGAAATAAAATTACAATAATCCTGGCCCATAAGATATTTTCTGGTAAAATCCTTATTTGAGTGTTAGAACTACATCCAAAATAAAGCATTGCAAAATAAATCCACCCTGTAATATTAAAGAATGAGTCAATAATATTTAAACATGCTCCTAAAACATTAAAATAAAATGAAGAATATTACAATTGAAAAAGGGTTAACATTATTCACCAGCATTTACTAGCTTGAGCCTTTAGATGACACCTTAGCCTTCCAGCTAACTTTTGTAGCACACCTGCTTATCTTCTCTGCTTTGTGATAAAAAGAGGGATTTGAAACAGTGGGTAATGACTGGCCAAAGGCACCATGGAGCCCTGCCTTTTCCAGATGACATGATCTGATTGGAGACCAGTTAAGCAATTCGTTGGTTTAAACTTGTCACTCAGCACATCTCAACTTAAATCAGGTAGCATTTTATACTCCAGTGAACAAACAGCAGGTTGCAAACCAAGGTACAAAAGGACCCTTCATATCTATCCCTGAACAGTGAAAGAGTGTTTTAATTCTGACCAATAAATCTTTGTATATTCTATGTTATTTAATCATTGAAATAATTGCCTGGGGATGAAATTATGATCATTAGGCTGAATAATAGTTGATGACATTCACATGATGGTTCATCTCCTTTTAAATCTCAAACTAATCAAATAATATTTGTTAGACTATGAGTGAATAAGAAGGACTGATAAAGTTGAATTCATGCCAGTGCTGCAATAAGTAGATTTCTTTCTGACTCAGTACCATTTATAGCTTGCTTTATTCTGCATAAACCAAACTTCAGGTGCAATTATTTATGTAGCATTTCTGATTTTTAACCAGGTAAAGTAATAATTCCATAGATGTCACAAAATACCTGTTTATTCAATCCTATAAGGAATCCCAAAGAATATCTCTGTTTTTTAAAAAAAGTCTCACCAGAAGCTGTGTTAAGATATTAATAATTCTTCACCTGAGTACAATTACCCCATTGACTGAATCTTCAGCATCAGGTTTGTACATGTCACAGAACCAAGGCAAAATGGGGGAAGCAGCTTTAAGGTCACATCCCAAAACTGTCTTTCCCACAAAAATCTATCGTTCTAAACATATGGCATTATGCTAACATCAGACTGCATGTATGGAGAAAAGAAATTTGTGATTACTTCAATGTGTCACAGCTTTAAGCAATAATTATTCACAATATTTAGTCAATGCAACGATTGTGAATTGAAGTTCAGAAGAAACATGAAAAGACATAATGAACTTCCATATCATGTTCAGTATTAATTTAACAGTCAAATGCACGTTATCTCTGTCATTTGTACAACAGCCTGGGAATACTGGGAGGTCAGTAAAGCCAGTGCAGAGAAACAAAGGTCTGCAGATGCTGGAATCTAGATGAAAAACACTATGATGCTGGAGGAGCTCAGCAGGTCAGGCAAGCATCCGTGGAGAAAAGCAAGTGGTCAACGCTTTGGGTCTGGACCCTTCTTCAGGAGTACAGCACAGTCCCCAGTCTGTTCATTCTCCTAACTGGCGTAGCCAGTTCACTCATTGTGTTTTATTTTTCTCTTGCTGCATTGTAGGGTAAAAACAAGCCTGAGATGTCTTTACTTCTCTTTCTCCATCTCCATATTTCAGATAGAAAACCTTCAAAGTTTTTTTCTCAGATCTCAGAACATCATTTAGTATACTAAGTACTAAATGATGTTCTTTTAACCAGTGAACATTCAGTGAATAAAACATAAGAAAGATGCTCTCAAGAAAGGACCAGTGCTAATATGGGCCATATTTTGAGAAGACCTTTGGTGTGTAATTGGCACATTGTATGTGAAGTTTTGTTCCTATGGGTTTGGTATTGCTCTTACATTTGTTTAAATCTTGTAGTATTAAAAATAATGAGCGGCAAGTGGCAACCATTTCCTCCAGTCAACATAAGTCACAGCCAACTCCACTTGGAAGGATGCCTGAGGTGGAATATGAGATATTTTAGATCATATGTTGAATTGTTTGACATCTGGTCACATGACATCAAATCACATGAACCTTGCTCAAATGACATCTACAGATATTATTGTGTTAACCTTAAAAAATTTAATTTCCCTGTAATTAAAGTAAAACTTAAAATTTCCTTAAATGCTACGCATTCAATGAAATAATATTGAACTGTAGTAACCGTCATAACATTGGAAAGATTGAGAATATTTGCATGTAGTTTGACATCAGCTGCCATTGTGCAGCAACTTTCAAAAGCCGGAAAGCAGTTGTAAGCAGGCAAGGAGGGAAATATAAGAAATACGAGCAGGAGAAGACAAAGTGGTTTCTTAAGCCTGGACCAACATTCACTGAGATCATAGCTAAACACTAACACCATCTTGACACCCTGTTCTCAAATCCCCTGATTCCCATAAAACCACAACATCTCTCTTGGCCTTATAATTTCATCAACTGAACATCTAGAACTGTTTGGAATTTATGGAACAAGATGCCAGAGGAAGTGACAGAGATGCGTACAATTACAATGTTCAAAAGACATTTGGACAGGTTCATGGATAGGAGAGGTTTAGAGGGATATGGGCCAAATGCAGGCAAAAGAAACTAACCCAGGCAGACACCCTGGTCAGCATGGATGATTTGGAAGAAGAGACCTGTTTTCTTGTTATAGTATATAGCTCTATGTTTGGGGCAGAGAGTTCCAAAGATTAGCAATCCACTAAGTGAAAAAGTTTGTCCGCATGTTAATTCTAAATAATTGCACTTAACACTCCAGGTATGGTGTAATCAAAGCATCATATAACTTTGGCAAAGCATCCATATTCTTTCACTGCAACATCTTTGCAATGAAGTTAAAAATACCAGTTCTAAACTACTTACTGTCCCTGCCTGCATGTTAATATCTTGTGATTCATATACAAGAACTCCTAATTTGACTACCAGCACTACGGTAATGTAGCGGTTAGCACAATGCTATTACAGCGCCAGTGACCCAGGTTCAATTCCAGCCACTGTCTGTAAGGAGTTTGTACGTTCTCCCTGTGTCTGCGTGGGCTTCCTCCGGGTGCTCCTCTTTCCTCCCACATTCCAAAGACGTACAGGTTAGGAAGTTGTGGGCATGCAATGTTGATGCTGGAAGGGTGGCGATACTTGCGGGCTGCCCCCAGAACACTCTACACATAAGATGCATTTTACTGTGTTTCAATGTACATGTGTAAAGATCTTACCTTATCTTTTCAATTCTCACATTCTAAATAATATTCTGTTTTTCAATTTAAAAGGCATTTGACAAGAAGAAGTTTTACAATATTAGGACTCCTGGATATGGTGTTAATATATTAGCATGGATTGAAGACTTATAAACAAGCAGAAAACAGAGAATATGAATCAATGCAACAAACAATCTGCTGGAGGAACTCAACAGGTCGAGCAGCACGTGTGGAGGGAAAGGAATTGTCGACACTTCAAGTTGAAACCCTGAATCAGGACTAAGAGTGAAGAGTGAAGATAGCCAGTATAAAGAGGAGAGAGAGAGTGGTGAGACAGGGGCCAGTGGGTGATCGGTGGACCGAGGAGGGGTGAAGGATGATAGGCAGATCAAGCCCAGGTCTGCTCCATCTATCTACAACCTGCCTCTGTCTCCCAACTTCACCCCTCCCCATCAAGAGGAAAGAAGCCTAGAAACAAGAATTCAGCAATCGTTATTGTGCTATACTGTCCTGGGATGGTGGGATTGCCCCATGAGAAGTTGGGTCAACTAGGGTTTGTAGTCACTAGACTATAGAAGAATGAGGGGGGATCTAATTGAACAACTATAAAATTCTGACGGGGCCGGACAGACTGGGTGCAGGGAGAATGTTTTCCTGGCTGGGGTGTCCAGAACAAGTGGTCATAGACTGAGATGAGGAGAAATTTCTTCACTTAGAGGGTGACAAACCCTTGGAATTAAGTACTGCGGAGGGCTGTAGAGATACTTAAGAAGGAGACAGATAAATTTATAGATGCAAAAGGCATCAAGGGATATTTGAAGAGAGTGGGAATCTGATATTGAGATGGAGAATTAATGCTATGATCATATCGAACAGTGGAGCAGGTTCCAATGGGCAAACGGCCAACTCCTGTTCCTATTTTCTATGTTTCTATCTCTGCATTCATTTGGGTTCCCGACAAAAAAAAATATTAATTTGGCTAAAATGACATTTGAAAGAGAATCATGGGGGTTTACATCCAGAAAATATCCATCAGAGTTTAGGGCATATACAGTTTCCTATGGAACCACACTGAATTTCTCATAGCTTCAGATACTTTGTTGCACACCAGTGACAAAAGGACATCATTCCTTAAAGACACACTCCCTATGGCAGTCTGATGAAGCAACACACCATATGGTTGCCCTGGAGAAGAGCCATAGAACCATAGAACCATACAGCACAAAACAGGCCCCTCGGCCCACCATGTTGTGCCGTCCATCAAACCACCCTCACACCACCTAACCCCTTCCTCCCGCATATCCCCCAATCCCACACTCCTCCATATGCCTATCCAACAAGCTCTTGAACCTGTCCAATGTATCTGCCTCCACCACCACCCCAGGCAGTGCATTCCATGCACCAACCACTCTCTGGGTGAAAAACCTCCCCCTGACATCTCCCCTGAACCTCCCACCCGTAACCTTAAAGAGAAAGGGCTTCATGGGAGTGGGAGAGCACACCCAGATTCAAACTACATGCTTTTGAAGATCTGAGAGTAGACAGATAGGAGGGATGTCCTGTGGGCCATTAGAGCAGGAAACTTGCCAGAACCACTATAAGAGGAGTATAGAAAGTGGAAGAGCTAAGATATCATTAGTGAGGGTCCCCAAACTATGGAGTAATGCCCTTATCTTTCCAGCTAGGATCTGGAGGCCTGGGCTAACAGAAACACTGTTATTTCATGCACATACACATGCGCGCACACACACACACGCACACACACACACACATATTACTTCACCCACATCTCCCACAACCCTCACCCCAGCATTGACCTTCTACATCTTCTACCCCTCACATATATGTTAAGCCTTAAAAGGAAATAATAGTTTCCTCAATGTCCATCATAACTCCAGTTAGGCAAAGACAGTGAGAAATAGGAAGGAGCCTAGCCATGCAGAAGGATTGCTCTCACACATGCAGCATTCAGTCCTGATTGAAACCATCTTGCTCCACAATAGTTGTAGCTTGCACCTTTGAACTCCAATTTAAGTCGTTAATGGAGCAAACAGGTTATGCAAATTGTGATGTCCTCACACGCTGGAAGAAACATTAAATGTGCTAACATGAATCATGCACAGAAGTACCCTGTGCAATTTCCCGATAGGTACAATTTCACGCAGAAATGATCTCTGGCATGATCTACACTGGGTTAACTTGCAGTGGAAAAACTGGCACTAATCCACTTAGTTCCTTGAGTGGAGTGGCTTAAATGAGGTACAGATAGGTTAAACGACAGGCACCTGGCGGATGGGATATAATGTGGAGAAATGTGAAGATATCAACTTCGGCAGAAAAAAAGAGTAGAATAATGCCAGAACTCACTGATATTTAGCCAATAGTTCAGTAAAGAAGCTCCAACTAGTTCCTGTGTGCAAATCAGGGTGTTCCTGACTACCACATCTACACACTGCAGCACAGAACATAGAACATAGAACAGTACAGAACAGTACGGGCACTTCGGCCCACAATGTTGTGCCGACCGATATAAATTGACTCTACCATCAATCTAACCCTTCCCTTCTACACAGCCCATAACCCTCAATTTTTCTTATATCCATGTGCCTATCTAAGAGTCTTTTAAATGTCCCTATTGTATCAGCCTCTACCACCACCCCCAGCAGCTCATTCCAGGCACCCACCACTCTCTGTGTAAAAAACTACCTCTGACATCTCCCCTAAACTTTCCTCCACTCACCTTAAACAGATGCCCTCTGGTGTTAGCCATTACCATCATGGGAAAAAGATGCTGCTGCCTGTCCACTCTGTCTATGCCCCTCATCATCTTATATGCCTCTATCAAATCGCCTCTCATTCTCCTACGCTCCAAAGAGAAAAGCCCTAGCTCACTCAACCTATCCTCATAAGACATGTTCTCTAATCCAAGCAGCATCCTTGTAAATCTCCTCTGCACCATCTCTTAAGCTTCCACATCCTTCCTATAATGAGGTAGCCAGAACTGAATGCAATACTCTAAGTGTGGTCTAACCAGAGTTTTATAGAGATACAACATTACCTTGCAGCTCTTGAACTCAATCCCCCGACTAATGAAGGCCAGCACACTATAAGTCCTCTTAACCACCCTATCAACTGACGCGGCAACTTTGAGGGATCTATGGACTTGGACCCCAAGATCCCTCTGTTCCTCCACACTGCTAAGAATCCTACCATTAACATTGTGCTCCACCTTCAAGTTGGATCTCCCAAAGTGTATCACTTCACACTTTTCCAGATTGAACTCCATCTGCCACTTCCCCACCCAGCTCCGCATCCTGTCTATATCCCCTTGTGATCTACAACAACCTTCTAAGCTATCCAAAACACCACCAACATTTGTGTCATCTACAAACTTACTAGCCCACCCTTCCACTTCCTCATCCAAGTCATTTATAAAAATCACAAAGAGTAGGGGTCCCAGAACAGAACAGATCCCTGTGGAACATCACTGGTCACTGACCTCCAGGCAGAATATGCTCCATCTACTACCACACTCTTCCTTCTGTGGACAAGCCAATCCCGAATCCACAGAGTCAAGTTTCCATGGATCCCATGCCTCATGACTTTCTGGATGAGCTTACCATGGGGAACCTTGTCAAAGAAGAATGATACAGATTGGAGATCAGACATAGGCACTTCTGACCTCCCATTCTATCCCAGAACCGACCACAGAGTCCTCTGATGTTCCATAACACTTTAAATCTGGCCCAAGTCCAGCATCTAGCATGGCTCCATTAACTTGACCTTCATAAAAATGATGTGATCTGTTTCTTGAAATAAAATAAATTTTACTATTGTGTTAACTAACTTACATTAGTTAAATGTGTTTTGAAGTGAAATTTTTAAATTATTTACACATTTTCAACAATTTCTAAATATCTCTGGTCACCAGAGAGATTAGGAAAGAGTGAGAAAGTGATCTCATAAAATTCTTAACAGGATGCTGGGTGGTTGGTTACTCCTGTTAGCGTGTTTAAAATTAGGGGCCACAATCTCAGAATAAGCTTAGAAAGAGTTTTATCTTCACTCACTGGGGTGTGAGACATATGAATTCTCTCTCCTAGAGGATGTGGATGCTTAATTACTGAGTATATTCATGACAGTGACTGATAATTTTTGGATACTGGGTGGATCAAAGAGTTTGGGAAAGTGAAGAACTCATCCATGATTTTATTGAGCACATGTGCAGGCACAAAAGCACAAATCTCTTCTTCTATTCTTATTTCTTACATTGTTATAGAATAGATTAGAACTTAATGACTCCATTGGATTCCATTTCATTGAAGCACAGAGCCGTATATCGCACAGAAAGAGTCCCTTCAGCCCATCGAGCCCATGCTGACCATCAGGCATCCATTGTACACTAATTCTGCATTAATCCCATTTCATTCTCTCCATATTCCCATCAACTACCTCCAGATTCTACCACTCACCTACACACTAGGGACAATTTACAATGGTCATTAACCCACTATCTATCAAGTCTTCGGAATGTGGAAGGTTCTGGAAATCCTGGGAGAAACCCACACAGTTACAGTGAGAACATGCAAACTTCACACAGACAGCAGCAGACATCAGGATGTTCACACACCTATGCCTCAACTATTTCCACATTTCTTTTTGCCATTGAGTTCAGACACATTAAAGTGAAAAAGACAAAATCAATAATACACTTATAAAAGTATGAAATTCACAAACTGGTAGTCCCCATATTTCCCAGTTTTTGAAAACAGTCTCTGAGATGTCCATGTTCAAGTAAGGTATGTTAAAATAATAACTTACTAAGCATCAATGAACACTAAACCATCAATAGACTGAACTCACATAAACAAAGTAACTACAGACAGACTGCATAAGAAAAGCATCTAAGTGAGAAATATAGCTCTGGAACTCATGAAGGACCTGATCATATTATCCAGGTTTAGTTTATATACAACAAACATTTTCAACAAAAGTATTTACCTTTGTTTGAGAATCCAGTCATTCTGAACACACATCATTTCTGAACAATTGAGTCCTTGCAATTTTGTTGCTAGGTCTTTTTGGAGCAAAGTTAAAGTGACTCACTGATTATCATGCAAATATTGGCCAGATGTGGTTCAAGGAGGGTTCAAGCCACATTAAAAAGATGTAATGTAAGCTGAGTCTGTAATTATCAAAGCTTTTGTTTTATTTTTTTCTTTCTCTCTCTTCATCAACTTTTAAATGAAAACTATTTATTTGTTCCCAGACAGGGTGATGGTTAAAGGAGGAAAAGTTACACATCCTTGCATCCATGCTTGTGCTGAACCCACCAGCAAGATTAGGGAAACTCCAGTCTCCCTGAACTGAATAGTGATGGCAAAATCAGTGAACCTATTCATAGATAATGTTAAACAACCAAAACACAATGACTGAGGATTTTCAGCTAACTAGCCAAGTCTATAACTGATGGAGAGGAATGTAACTTATTATAGAAATGTCCAGCTTTCACTGATATTAAAAATGAAATGGTTTTAGAACAAGAACGTAAGTTGAAAATCTATCCCAATTTTACATTCATAGAAGTATAACTACCAGCTTTACATTCTTTAGTCACCCTTTTCTTCCTGTTCTTGCCTGCAAGTCCTTTCACTTCAGTTTTACTCCTGCATCTTTTCTGGAACATTGGGTTCATCACAATCTCTTGGCCCTAATAGTTCTGGTTTAGCATCACCCACATAGAGTCATAGAGTCAGACAGCATGGAAACAGGCCCTTCGGCCCAACTGGTCCATGCTGACCAATGTACCCATCCAAGCTAGTCCTATTTGCCCACATTTGACCCATAACCTTCTAAGTCTTTCCTATCCATGCGTCTGTCCAATTGTCTTTTAAAAGTTGTTATTGTACCTGCCTCAACCACTTCCTCTGGCAGCTGATTCCATATACATACCACCCTCTGTGTAAAAAAGTTGCACCTCAATTTCCTATTAAAGCTTTCCTCTCTCTTTAAACCTATACCTTCTAGTTCTTGATTGCCCAACCCTGGGAAAAAGACTGTGTGCATTTACCCTATCCATGCTCCTCATGATTTTGTACATTATTATTCTACAGCAGGGTGACCACATATATAGCTGCATGGCCAGATTCTGCTCTAACTCAGAATCTGGCCATGCAGCTATATATGTGGTCTAACTCAATCAGAGTTAGCAGATGACACCACAGTAGTCGGCTATATCTCAAATAATGATGAGTCATAGTACAGGAAGGAGATAGAGAGCTTAGTGACATGGTGTCATGACAACTACCTTTCCTTCAATGTCAGGAAAACAAAAGAGCCAGTCATTGATTTCAGGAAGGGGGGGCAGTGCACATGCTCCTGTTTACATCAACAGGGCTGAGGTTGAGAGCTTCAAGTTCCTAGGAATGAACATCACCAATAGCCTGAAGAAGTCCTGAAGAAGGGTCCTGACCCGAATTGTTGACCGCCTGCTCTTCTCCATCGAATCTGCCTGGCCTGCTGAGTTCCTCCAGCATCATCATGTTTTTCACCAATAGCCTGTCCTGGTACAACCACATAGACGCCACAGCCAAGAAAGCTCACCAGCACCTCCACTTCTTCAGGTGGCTAGAGAAATTTGGCATGTCCCCTTTAACACTCACCAACTTTTATCGATGCATCATAGAAAGCATCCTATCTGGATGCATCATGGCTTGGCATGGCAACTGCTCTGCCCGTGACCACAAGAAACTTCAGAGAGTTGTGGACGCAGCTCAGCACATCACGGAAACCAGCTTCCCCTCCATGGATTTTGTCTGTACTTCTCACTGCCTCGGTAAAGCAGCCACCATAATCAAAGACCCCACACACCCCAGATATTCTCTCTTCTGCCCTCTGGGCAGAAGATACAAAAATCTGAAAACATGTATCACTAGGCTCAAGGACAGCTTCTATCCTACTGTTATAAAACTATTGAATGGTTCCCTAGTACGATAAGATGGACTCTCAACTTCACAATCTGCTTCATTATGACCTTGCACCTTATTGTCTGCCTGCACTGCACTTTCTCTGTAGCTGTGACACTTTATTCTGTATTCTGTTATAGTTTTACCTTGTACTACCTCAATGCATTGTGTAATGAATTGATCTGTATGAACAGTATGCAAGGCAAGTTTTTCACTGTACCTTAGTACATGTAACAATAATAATAAACCAAATCAAAACTGAACAGAATACTGCAAGTTCAGCCTCACCAGTGTCGTGTACAACTGCAGCATAACCTCCCAACTTTTATACTCAATGCCTGACTGATAAAGGCCAGCATGCCAAAAGCCTTCTTCACCACCCTGACTACCTGTGACTCCACTTTCAGGGAACTATGTATGTACCTGAACTTCAAGCTCCTTCTGTTCTATAACACTCCTCAGGGCCTTACCATTTACTGTGAAAGTCCTACCTTGATTTAACTTTCCAAACTACAACACCTCACACTTATCTGAGTTAAACTCCATTTGCCATTCTTCAGCCCACTTACCCAGATTCTTGATAACCTTCTTCACTGTCAACGATACCATCTATTTCAGTGTTATCTGCAAACTTACTAACCATGCCTTGTACATTCTCATCCAAATCGTTGATATAGATGACAAACAACAATGGGCCCAGCACCAACCCCTAAGGAACATTCCTAGTCATGGGACTCCAGTCTGAGAAACAATCTTTCACCATGTGACAATTCTGCAGTTTTCAATGAAGCAGATCCCTCATGACTGAATTGAACATATAAAATGTAATATTCTCTGAGTATTTTAGATCAGCTCGGTTTCTGTCCCCAAGTCCAGAAGTTTTATTTTCTTTGGTACCTTTAGACAGACTGGGCAGGAAATGCTTTCTGCCTTTTGTTTACTATGATGATTTAAATGCAGATGGCACAGTGAAATACTTCTTCTGAAAGCCAACATTTGGTGCCTGTAATGTGATCTGCTCACTGTCAAATCCATCCTGCAGTGGTGGAATCATACTATCCACAAGCAAAGTAATTACAGACAGACTGCACAAGAAAAGTGTCAAAGTGAGAAGTGCGGCTCTGGAGCTCATGTAGGGACCTGATGATAGTATCCAGGTTCAGTTCACTTACAGAAAACATTTTCAACAAAGTCAATTTACCTGCTGCATTTTGGCAAGAGATAGTGAAACTTACTCAGTTCTCGTACTAAATCGTAAATCTCTCTCACTGTCCACTGCTCAGTTCACAGTAGGGGAACTGCTCCCTGGGCATTATAATCTCCTGTTGGGGTCTATTCTCCCCATCTTCCTTCAGCTCCTCTTTTAGAACTTGCCCACTGGCCATTCTCCCACTCATGCTGCCCTCCAAGATCAGAGGGAATGAAATCTCTCATGTCTGCAAGCAATAGGTTTGTACAGAAGCCATGAGTTTATAAGCACCTGACACACCACTCCTTGTATACTTAGTGATTTAAAATAATTCTGGAAAAAAACAAATCTTGTAGAACTATAGTTGTAATTAGTGGAAACCAATCAACAACTAACCTGCCAATAGTTGATGATCATTGTAAGTGGAGCTGGTGGAGGGTCCTTCCTGCTGCTAAACTCATGCCCAGCTGTACAAGGTTAACACAGGGCTTTGCAATTACCCAGAAATTGTATGTCATGGTGCTGAATTTGTCAGCTTTGAATGTTATTCATGCTACGCTGTGTGGCAATCAAGATTTTGCAGTTGAGAGAATTTCACCTGGAGATTGCACAATCTGGCCAGCAGCTTTCACAAGTCACTTAAAATGCTTTCAGAATTTTAACTTCAATCACCAGCTATGTTCTCGAGTAAGTTAAATGTACTTTTTCCAGATTAATTTTGCAAATGAATTGTAAAATAAATAGGTATTCTAGAATAACATGATCAAGTTTATCAACTAAATAGCATACTTTATTTCTTCTGATAACGATTTTAGTTGAAGGTATTAGCTTCTACCTAAAGTCTAAGTCAGACTTGACAGCTTTGCTGGAGCTATGATGTTAACTATGTATTAATTAGGCAGATCTGGAGATGCACACTGTGCCAAGGTCCATTGGTGGATATAGTCATCTGTAAGAATGGAGTATTTTTTCTTGGGTTTTTAGAAATTTTTGCCCAATAACTTATCCAAATAAGTTTGAAGAAGGGAATGTCAAATTGTAATCGATTAGTATATTCTTTTTTAAAAAGCCTGCAAATTGATAAGAAAAAATGTGCTTGTTCTGATTATAAACCAATTGTAACTTTCTTTGTGTCCTATAAACAGTGGAAAATGGATTAAGTCTAGTGGTCGGCAGAGAAAGACTGAGACCAAAGAAAATGGATGTGTTTGTGAGAGAGATAGAGAGGGAAAGAGAAACTTCAAATTAAAGTTAGTTCCATTTTCAAAAAATATGAGTATATTTCAAACCTATTAATTGGTCACCTGCGTTTTGCAGTTTGAAATGGTAATTGCTATTTGTTTACACTAGTGTGACAGAGGTTGGAGCTTCTTACATCCATGAGAGATGGGGAGTTAAAGAGAGAAATATCATGTATTTATGATTGATTAAAAACACAGTTATGCCAGCTCTATTTGTAAAACAACCAACCACCATTGAAATTAAAATTCCACCTAAAGCTAAAAAAGATGAGAAAGCAGATAAATAAATAACATATCCTTCATTCAGTACAATTTACAAGTGTAGTCTTTCTGTTTCAAATTAGTCGATCATAACTCACTCTGAAAGGAGTTTAAGAAAAATGGAGTGATCTTAGTCCAAGAATTTGGGGAGGCATTTGCGTTTCTTTGTTCAGTTCCCAATAATTGTAAAACGCTGCCAAATCTTTTTTTGTGTTTTTGCGTTTTGAAAAGTGGAATGTTGCATATTCATAAAAACTTGATCCTTTGTCTTCCTCTTTCTAGCCACATGATAGACTGCCTGACATATAAATTAAGTACATACATCACCATCTACTCTTGCTGTTAACTATGCTGGTTAGTCTCTAAATGGTGACAGATTGGAATGGGGTGGGATTGATGTGGAATTCAATTTCCCATCTGGAATAATCTCTTTAAATATATTACAGACAAGTCTAGGCAACTTCACACAGTGTCCTAATTTATTTTTATTTCATTTGACTAACAATTTTATTATATAGCTGGCAGCATCCACCAAAGGAATAGACTAGCCACGATTACAAATACAGAGACATATTTGAATAATGATTCATGTAATGTTATGACAAGGGGGTGGGAAGTAAGGAAGTGGATTTTTGACTTCTGCAAGCATGATATCAAAGTTGTGTCCAAATTGCCTGCCCGCATTACCAGCTCTTGCACCAAAAACTCATTTTAGATATTTATTAGATATTTATTAGTCACATGTACATCAAAACACACAGTGAAATGAGTCTTTTTGTGTTACTGAGAGTATTCTGGGGGCAGCCTCGCAAGTGTCGCCACACTTCCGGCGCTGACATAGTATGCCCACAGCTCCTAACCCGTATGTCTTTGGAATGTGGGAGGAAACCGGAGCACCCAGAGGAAACCCACGCAGACTCAGGGAGAACATACAAACTCCTTACAGACAGCAGCTGGAATTGAACCCGGGTCGCTGGCGCTATAATAGTGTTACGCTAACCGCTACACTACCGTGCCGCCCCATACACTACTGTGCCGCGCCATTTCCATGCATGACGCAGGTTGGGTGACCCTGTACATCAGTGAGACCCAATGCAGATTGAGTGACTGCTTCATTGAGCACCTTCACTCCGTCCACCACAACAGCCAGGACCTCCCGGTGGCCACCCACTTCGATTCCACATCCCACTCCCATACTGACATGTCTATCCAGGGACTTCTCTACTGTCACGTTGAGGCCAGGCACAGGTTGGAGGATCAACACCTCATATTCCGCCTTGGGAGTCTCCAACCCGATGGCCTCAACATCGATTTCTCTAACTTCCAGTAACTCTACCCCTTCTTTTTCTCCCCCCCCCACTCCTTTGTCTTCCCTTATTCCTGTGGCTCCCTTCCCCCACCTTGATGACCTGTCCATCTCCTCTCCTCCCCTCCCCCATCCTTTATTCCATGGTCCACTGCCCTCTCCTACGGGATTCCTTCTTCTTCAGCACTTTGCCTCTTCTACCTATCATCTCTCAGCTTATTACATCTTCTCCCCCTTCCCCAACCACCTACCTTTCCCCCTCACCTGGACTCACCTATCACCTGAACTCACCTATCCCCTGTCTGCGTGTACTCCTCCCCCTCCACCGACCTTCTTATTCTGGCTTCTGCCCTCTTCCTTTCCAGTCCTGATGAAGGGTCTCGGCTCGAAACGTTGACTGTTTATTTCCCTCCATGGATGTTGCCTGACCTGCTGAGTTCCTCCAGCACTTTTTGTGAATTGCTCCAAATTCCAGCATCTGCAGAATTTTTTGTGTTTCCATGCATGGTCGGTATTTAGATGTAGCCTTTGAGGTGGGGTGACTCAGGAAGGTTGAAAGGTTGATGGCCTCCACTCTGAGCCTTCTGGCAAGTCGAATCTGGGATGGAGGGAGCAGCTCCTGAGGGGAACGAGCCACTGCTGATGGGTGGGCCATTGCATATCTGTGGACTCTGGAAAACTGACCTTCTTTACAAAGAAGAAACAGGGAAAATACTCGGGGGATTGGTTCTGTGGTCACCAGTGAGCCCTTTCATCTCAAGGACTGCCTCATGTCATGGCAGCAACAGGATCACACAGAAAACATTCAGAGGCCAGGTGTGTTGAGTATACTCTTAGCACTTCAGCATTTGTGGGAGGTGAGCATTAAGGTGCAGTCACCAAATTATTTTCTTATAACTATATAGCCTCTTATCCAAAGCAAGTATCCATGCTATTTTCCTGTTTAAGCATCCAAAACTGGTTGAAGTTTTTCTTCAGTTCCCCTTCCTTTTCTCACATCTAGAGAAGAAATCACACTCATATAACACATATCCTAATGGCATTATTTTATGTATACGTGTGTAATGGTGATCAACACTGGGTCCCACATTGCACTTCAAACACAGTGTAAGATCTCCCAGCACTATTATCTTCCCCTGTTGACTGTCCAACTTAAAAATGTTGATACGATGCATCTGAGAAATTCTGACAAATTGAAATCCTTCCATTATTAACAGGAGCCAGACACCTGTTCTGGGATGACTTTCTAAAACTGGGCAACCCTGAATATAGCCTGTGTCAGTCCTGATGGCTAACTGCTTTCAGGATAACTGGAAGAACAACCATCTGACCAAGAATCCTGAAAGGAACAGCTGGAGGCCAACACTAAAAAAGAGTTTTTCATAAAAATTCTCACCTGAATGTGGAGCTAGGAGGAGCAGGAATATTCCAGAAGACCTGAAAGGTAAAGGAACAAAATAACTGTGATATAAAATAAGCAGAACAGAGTCCCAGTAGTACAGAGAAAAAGGAAGACTACTGCAGTAAATATAATTCATGTCTTTGTGTATTCAGCAAATGAATATAATCCATTACTTGCAGTGGATAAGGAGAACACAATGCATTTATTTCCCAGGATCTAATCAAAAAACCTTTCTCCTCAGGTCTCTCACAAATTTCTTTTGGACATCCTTTAATTAAGGTGTGGATCTCTTACCCATTTTCACATATCTGCTTGTAACAACGTGACTTTTGATGTTTCAGGCACACTATGCCAGATCTGCTGGTAGTCCTGCAAATGCTTACTTATGGCAAGTGTATGGTCTGTAGACATGGTTAACGTTTACACAAGAGAGACTGCAGGTGCTGGAATCTGAAGCAAAAAAAACAAAATACTGGAGGAACTCAGTGGGTAAAGCAGCATCTGTGGAGGCAAAGGGATGGTCAACATTTCAGGTCAAGCTCATTAATGTTTAGGTGTTTATTCTCCTAAACAAGTAATCCTCAGAAAGCTTGATGACCTGATTAAAGAATATTAGAGGTCGAATCACTGTGCATTATCCAGAGATTTCAGCATACTCTGTTAAACCTACATATTACATTCTTGCGGCTGTTCTTGTATCTTTTTAGTGTGAATTGCAGCTTTCTGCTACAAATTATACTTTAATTTTCAGAAGGTAGGTGGCATTTACAGAAAGAATTATGGCACTGCTCCTGAAATGTCATCAATTCAGAATAAAGGTAACTGTGCCATAATAGAAAGAAATAATCCTCTCTACCATCCTATGACATGTCTTGACATCTCATTAACCAGGATCTTTTTTGTTGTGACCCATTTGGGGCTTTGTGACAGATTTTATCTGCACGACAGCTGGCCTAAGCCTTATATTCCTGAAATAGGCGATTTGAGCAGATTAAATTTTGGGAGTTTCAAACTTTTCAAGTCACAAGAGTACAATTATATTTGGGAACAAAAAAAGAGATAAATTGGTTGTGTAGAAATGCACTTAGAAACAAAGCAGATCAGCTAAGCACAGAAACTGAACAATTCTGCACAGCCCTAAAACTATTTGATAGCTTTATAACATTTATTTTCACATATTATTTAATCTGTTTTTTTATGCTTTCAATTACATTAACCAAAAACAACCACTTGACACAAAACTGTGGTATTTATTCTGCCATATATTTTGGAAATTACACATGGACAATATCCTTTTTTTAAAAATTAACTCCATTACAATATTGAAGAAAAAATATTGTTATGTGTGTGATGATCATTTATAGGATCATACTGCACAATAACACCAGCAACCAGCACTTACTCTCCCTTAGTGTGTTAAAACATTTCCAGATGCAAAAGTAGAAAAATTAAAACTTGGTCAAAGGGTTAGGCTTTAATAAGTGTTTTGAAGGTAGAGATAGACCAAAAGAGGATGAAAAACTTAGCAAGGGTAATTCCAAAGCTAGGTAGCAAAATGCACTGCCTCCAATGATGGAGCTGTGAAAATTAGGGAATGTGCAAGAGGACAATTTTAAACTCAGTCATCTCCGAGGATTGTTGGCTTAAGGAAGTTGCAGAGCAAGGGAAGTACAAGGGCTTAGAGGGAATAGAAGGCAAGATTGAGAATATTAAAATAAAAGTGTTACTGAACTGGGAGGTCAAAGAGAATGGGAAAGATGGATGAACAATGCTTGATATGAGTTAGGATTTGAGTAGCAGAGTTCTGAATGAGCACAAAATTATGGAAGGTGGAAGGTGGGGGGTTGGGGAAGGAGAGCTCTGGAGTAATTGTTCTATAATAACAAAGGGAAGGATGAGGATTTCAGCAGCAAATGAGTTGAGGAGGGGGCAGAAAAGAGTGAATCAGCAGGAGGAAGAAGGTGTCTTAATGATGGAGCAGATTGCTGCTGGAAGCTTAACTTGAGGTCAAATGTAACACCAAGCTCATGAATGATCCAATTTCAACCTCTGACAATTATCAGGCAGGGGGATGAAGCTGGTGGAGAGTATGTAGCAGGGTCTGAATACAATTACTTTGGTTTTCCCAATAGTTAAAAAGATGAAGGTTATCCTTCTCTAAAACTGCATGTTAAACACATATAACAAATCAGATGCAACAGAGAGGTCGAGAACGGTGATAATGGTTGAGAACCCTTTTTGTCTGATTACATGATTTGCATACTTTCCAGGTGCGCGTGGCACCTTGCCTCACTTCCACAGAATCTTCCACAGAAAGATGAACAGTTCCCTATGGAACTGCCAGCATTCACCTCCATTGTGGTGTGGCTACTTGCAACTCCCACCCAAAGACAGAAGTGCTACATGTCCACATGGCTGATCACCCCAGTTACTTCCTGACTGAGCTCTGTGCCTGATCTCCTAATGAAGTCCAGCAGAAGAGCACCACCTTCCACAGATTTCTCAGACCTTACAGTAAAAACTTCAACATCAGTCTAACTAATGAAATGCTTTGGACTGAGATAAACACTCTCAAGCTCCTTCGAGAAAAGTCAACTGCATATTTTTGCTTGCTCAAGATACTGAGGTGATGACAGAATTTCTTTTCATAATTTAAGTGCTTTGTCAAGAAGCAGTTGTTTACTAATTCCAGTTCCAGGTTTTATTGTGATTTATGTTGTCCATACATGAATTAACGATTTGGACATGAAGGAGGTTTGCCCTGTATGATAAATTCCTTGCTATTGCCATATGCAGTTTCCTGCAAGAACATTCCTAAGTACTTAAGGTATTTGAAAAATGTAGCTGAAAATTTGGATGGGATGACACCCAATTTTCACCCAATATCACGCAAACATTGAATTAACCCAGGGTAAATTGCACAGAATCTCCAAACTCTACAGGGAACACCTTAGGTCAGAAGTAAATCTGTGTCACTGGAGCTCCATGGCAACTTTACTAACTGCTGCGCCACTGTGACATTCTGTAGGAGAATTATCTTCTCACATGTGGCACCTCTTTGCTCATGGAGGGGAGTGACCCACTAATGTGCAGCATCAGTCTATTCAGGGAGAACAGCTTTCAGCTGATGTGCAGAACTCCTTTGCTTCTGCAAGATGCTCATGGATAGTATCCACACGTTGGCATGGAGCAGGAATCTAGTGGTGAATCAGTCTCGCTGCTCAGTGAGCAGCGATCTGCTCAAAAGTAGTACTTCTCTGCTCAGTGAAGACATCACACTGCTCCCTGCTGGCACATAACCATTCCTTCAGAGCTTCAAACCCAACACACAACTACCTTATCTTCCAACAGGCACATGACAGAGTTCTGAATTTAACATTAAGTTAAACAATTTATGTAACCAACAATTGCACACTTTGTTTCTCACATTTCCAATGTTCAGGGTTCTTTTTTCAATAGTTTTTTCCAATTTTCCCTTCTGTTGCTAATTTCCCATTTATTTTTCTTCTCCTATTTATTCCTTCACTAGACCTGCCTTTACTTATTCATTAATGCTTTTACCAGCTGCTTTCATTCTGCCCACCAACCCCTTTACCAATTAATCTCTCCTTTCCCCCTCCTTATCACAGACTTTCCCTTCTGTGCTTTCCTCCTCCTCAGACTACCCCCCCCCACGTAATCCACACCCACATATTTTTCTACATTACGACATGTTTTACCTCTAACTATTCCCAGTTCTGTTGGAAGATCATTGATATTAACTCTGTTTCTCCATGGATGCTGCCTGTCCTGCTGAATATTTCCAGTATTTTCTGTTTTATTTCAGATCTCCAGCACTTGCGGTATCTTGCTTTTGGATATATTCAGTTCAGCTCAGCTCAGGAGATGGAGCACAATCTCTGAACATGCACAAACACAAGCATTATCTGCTTACTGCAACTCACCTGCTGAGGTGTGGTGACCTTGGCTCTAGAGTGGAAGCAACATGGGTTGAATCGTTTTCCTTTTGTACTATAGATTAGTACAATACTTCATTAGGAAGCTTGTTGGATGTATGGTTCAGGATTGTGGAAAAATAGATTGAAAAAAATCTTGGGCAATGACTCAGACTTGCTTGATTCCAGTCTGCACTGAGATTGGCTCAACTGTGAACCCTTTGGTTAGGATCATGGCCTGAATGCCATCATGGAAAAAACATAAGATTGAGACAAATTTCTGCAGGCAACCAAATCAGAGAAGGGTCCTCCCCAGTTACTTACATCATAAAAGGCCATGTCTAGTGATAGGTGATACTCTCTGTGTTTCTCTAGGAGTTGCCACACAGTGAAGATCAGGTCCACTCTACCTCTAGATGGATGGAATCCACACTGCGATTTGGGGAGCAGCTCCAGCCACTGGAAGAAAATGATTGAGGAGGACACTGGCAATGACTCCACCTGTGCCAGACAGAAGGGAGGTCCTTCTGTAGTTGCCACAGACAGGATTGTCTCCTTTCTTGAAGATTCTCTCTATTTTGGTGTCTTTGAGGTCCCCTGGAATATTCTTCTCTTCCCAGATGTGGACCATGAGGTTGTTGACTTGTGACTAAAGTTCCTCACACTGAGTTTTAGAACTTAAGATATCTTTATTAGTCACATGTATATCGAAACACACAGTGAAATACATCTTTTGCATTGAGTGTTCTGGGGGCAGCCCGCAAGTGTTGCCACGCTGCTGGCGCCAACATAGCCTGCCTACAACTTCCTAATTCATACGTTAGAGGCGACCGGAGCACCCGGAGGAAACCCACACAGACACAGGGAGAACGTACAAACTCCTTACAGACAGCGGCGGGAATTGAACCCGGGTCGCTGGCGCTGTAATAGCATTACGCTAACCGCAGAGAGGAAACTTGAGTCCTTGTTTTTTTTTAAAAGGTAAATGACTTTTTCAACACACACAAAATGCTGGAGAAACTCAGCAGGTCAGGCAGCATCTATGGAGGGAAATAAACAATCAACATTTCAGGTTGAAACCCTTCATCAGGACTGGAAAGGAAGAGGGCAGAAGCCAGAATAAGAAAGTCGGGGAGGGGGAGGAGCACAGGCTGGAATGAAGTCAAGGAAATTCGCATCAAGGATAGAGTTGCTGTTGGGGAGGTCTTCAGAGTCTTTCTTCCAGCAAGCACTGATGGCCCTCAATCTTCAATAAGTTCACCTCTGCTCTTTGCTCTCATTGGGGTGAAGCCTTGGATGTTTGGACTGTAGACGGTGTTAACAGTGCTAAATAATACACACAGGATGTTTTGGAGGCCAAGTCTCAGTAGGCTTTGATCACTTATCCGACACCAAGCTTCTGAAACAGACTTTCTGCACCGAGGTCTGTCATAGGAAGAGACGGCCTGGTAGACAGAGGCAAAGATTAATGGATGTTCTCAAAACCTCTTTGAACAAATCCAACATCTCAACTGATTCCTGGGAGTTTCTGTCTTAAAGTGGAGAAGGAGCATTAGGGATGACACTGAGAACCTCAAGTCCATGCACACGGAAGCCCAGCATTATTGATGAATGGAACAGAGTAGCTCATGAACTACACACCTGTTCCTCTAATCTGTGGGTCATGCATTGGCTTTATCATCACCTCAGAACTCACAGAACTGACTGGAAGCAAGTCATCTACAATCCCAAGAAACCACCATAGAAGGAGAAGTGCAAGGAAATCAAAGTTTTACATGATCAGTTTCTTCAGAACCACCAGATAATGAAGAAAGGATGAAATAACCAGGTTAATTTCCTTTTGTTCACATCTTCATTTACCCTATAAATAGGCCTGTTTCAGAGTCTTTGAAAATGATTCAAAGGTTTATCTCTTGACTGAATTCCATTTACTTGGTATCAAAACTGACCTTTTAGGTTGACTTCCAATTAAGCATTATTTTTCTATACTCATAGTGCTACATTTGTACATATAATTGATAGTAGAGAAACTACGGATACCAGATAACAGCGCCTAAGTAATCTTGCATGTTTGTATAAGCTACATAGACAACCAATTCATTGCATTCTCAAAAATGAACACTGTATCATCATTCACTTACTCAGTAATCAAGGGACATAATCTGATTCATTTAGTAAATAACAAATAATTCACACATTATAAATTTGCTATTGTTTCTCTGTCTCCATAATCCTGTGAAGATTAATCTATTTATAAGCCAATAAGAAAGTCAATCATAAGGATAAATAAATGTAAATGCTTGGGAAATTTGCCATTATGTTCTGTACTGCAGAAAGTGTTGCACAGGAAACTAGTATTTGTTAATGGTGCTTGTGATCAGTGGGAATTCATCATAATTTACATTATAAAATATTCTATATTGTTTGAAATGAATATGATAGATATGCTGGTCACTGTTACAAACTGTTACGGCAAATGAAGGGCCCCTTCATTTGACAAAGTTGATATGACAAAGTTGATGAAACTGCTAGACTGGAGGAAGGTAGATCAGTGACTTAATGGAAAGACCTGAGCATTAATACAGAATCTTCTAAATCAGTACATGTTTTAAAAGTGCCATGATTTGTACAAACACATGGGAAAGCTCCGTAATGTTTAACAGCAATCATCTGGTATTTCAACCAAAAATAATTCACATCAGAGACTGGCTTTTAATCTCAAACATTTCCATTTTTTATTTCCATATAATGTCAGAATTTCAGTCTTTTTTATCTTTCTGCTTTTTCAGTTTTCCAAAACATGCAGTTCCAAGTGAAATTAAGAGGATTATATTGACTTTATCTGAAACCTTTAAACCATGATAAAAAAAAATTAGTTTCCTACCAAAGATTATTGTAAAAGAATAGAATTACTTCTCCCCTTGAAGTCATGTGTTTGTTGTTAAAATCATTCGCCTTGTGTTAAACTTAAGATTGACGTTACTCCTGCACTCTGATGCATACCCTTGAGCTTCATAATAAGGATGAAGCTGAACATCGGTATTGATTCAAAGACATCAAAGGGAAACAAGTGCACTGCAATCAAAATCTGCATTGAGAAATACAAAAAAACTGTGGTGTTCAAATATCTTTGTACTGAATGCCTTTTCCAGAATTTATTCATCAGTTCCTGCCTGTTTGAGTAAAAGGCCCACAGATGTTGACATTATTTTCAATGGTTTAAGATGGTTCCTATTGGCTTTTATTAACATTTGTTACTTCTTTATTATCCAAGAGTTTTTTCATCATTTTGAAAGCCATGCTTTTTGCAGCTCTGAAGAGAGCAGCAGGTAGCTCTGGCAGCCAGGGTCAGTGCACTGACCAACTTTGAGTTCCATTGTGCTGCTTGTTCACAGTGTATTTGTTGCAGATGTGAAAGGTCAGTCCCCAACAGAGATTCCATACCTGGGCTTTTGTTGTGCCTGCCAGGAGATTCTCAAGAAAAAAAATAATTTAATGGAAAGCAATCTGCAGAAATGTCCGCTCTCCACTGTGTTATCGAACTCCAAAGCATTGTACCAAAATCCACAATCTTCCAGTTACAAAAATAATCTTTGACTCTCTTCTGTTGTTCAAGAATTCTGTGCAGAAACTACTCACAGGGAAAGTGATTCAGAAGGAACTTACATTCTTTTTAAGAAAAACATTTGTATGCATTTTAATATGGAGGGCAGTTCTCTAAGTGTTCCTGTCTTTGGAGAAATATTTAAGTGCATTTCTTCAACTAAAAGTTCTGAATAATAATGTTTTGTTATCTGCTCTGAATGTATTCAATGAAAGAATAAAACAAAATTATTATTTTGTTTGAAATGTTTTCATTCCTTTTGTGCTGCTTTTTTGCAAATAAGATGAATACTCATTCACCTTGTGGTAAGTAGGTATGGGTATACAGAGTGCTGGTAAGAAAAGTTTTCTTCTTTCTCATTCACCGATACTAAGCTATCTTAAAGAGAAAGATCAGTAATTTATGTATGATTTATTTACTCGCAGTAATAGCTTTCTCACAATAAGGGCACCATGGCTTGGGGTTGTGGGGGGATGGTTGGAGATGGGGGTGGAGATTGGGAGCTGGATTGTGCTGAAAAATGTAACTGACAATGCATGAGTGCTTTCTAACCGCACCTGGTACATCCATCCTCTCTAATGATAATTGACACCCAAGCTAAGTTAGAGATTGGCACAAAAGAGAACTCAGAGTTAACATAAATAGCTGTCAGTTTTGAGGTTCCACTTCTAATTGGAATTCAGTTGTCTAATGTTGGCATCTCATTTAATTTCATTGGAAGATGCCAATTTATGATTAGAATCAAGTCCCTGGCCTGCAGAAGAGTTCAAAAAGACCGCAGGGTGGGAAGTTGTAATCAGCAGCTTCTGCAGCATCGGTATTAGACAGCGAAGACTCAGGGGACTCTCTTTGTGTTGGAGAAAAACTCCTTTATTCTTTTATTGTGGGTTCTGCACTCTGCAATGCTTTCAGCTTCTGTCCAAAAAGCTATTATTGCAACTCATGGGGTCTGATGTAATCAATTTTTAAAGTAAGAATATCAAAGTATCTTAGGAATGGAAATGGCATAAATTAACATTTGATTTATCATAGTGTAAAAATCAGAGTATGATTCAATTATAGTTCATGTTTATATTCTGCACTTTGAGTTCTCTAAATTTACTTCCTCATCCATGGAAAGCAATTCCAGAAAAAAAGCTTCTGTGAGCAGATAGTTGAATCGTGTCTCATCTGCATTTTGTATCTCTTGGTGAATAGGAACAGCCCGCTCAAACTGTAGCTCAGGCCTAATCAGAAGCTGCTGACTGATTGCATTGAACAGCATGAGACTCCCATGAAGTGAACTCTCAGCGTGAGGGAGAGGAGAGGTTGTGCGGAGGTTACAGGTACTTTTCATACAGCCAGGCGGGAAAGCTCCAACATCCTGCTGCTAGAAATTTGTCTGCGCTGCTGCCATCAAATTTCTCTCAAAGGCCAGTCACTAAAGTCTGTGACTGGGGGAGATTTGTTGATATGATAACTTGATTAGTCCTGGACAGATGACACAGTGGCAGAGAGCCAGCTCAAAGGAATCTGTGCTCTTAGCCCTTAACCTCTCCTCAGGAGATGACAAATTATATCTGGTAATTAGACTGCTTTCCTACCAGTGTCTTGAGGAAATTGTAAGGAGCATAGCCAAAAAAACTATTAATTTTATTTTGTTCTCTATTAAGTCAAAACCAAATTTAATATCTCTAAAACCCTACAAGAAGTTCCGGATGTGAAGTTTATGAATATTTAATTATCTTTAATCTTATTACTAAATAATTAAATAGTAAGTATTTAGCATAGATATAAAAACAAGAGTGGTGCTGATTTGTAGAAGGAATGGGGCAGAGTGTCTATTCAGATTTTAGCTACACAATTTAGCTAAATAATGATACAAAAACATCTATTTCTTATTGTCTTTACAAGTGTATAGAGAGAGTTCATTTGCAAGTTTCCAGAAACAATGAGACTCTTAGCAATGACGTAATTTTTTTATAAAACATGGGAATGATTGACAATTTCTGGATTCTTCTATTGCATATAAACATTAATATTAATTTTTAAGCTTCTACCTGTTACAAGGATGTTTAACAACAAGGCAAAATTTTCCAGAAAATATCTGATTGTAAAATCCAAAGATCTGCTGCTGAGGTTAGATGTAAGAACGTGTGATAATTACTTGGGATATGTTATAGATTATGTTAATATGCATGTATGAAGATTTTCCCACTGTAAATCAAATAGAACAAATAGTTGAAATGTTGCAGATGCTTGAAAACATAAAATGAAATCTCTCCAAACTAGTGATCTATTGAATCTGGAACTAAAGGAAATGAAAGAACAGCAGAATCAAAATCAGAATCAGATTCAGTTAAACATCCTGTGAGAAAATTATTTGTAAATTAAACACACTGTGGATTCTGGTGCTGAGGATACCAATTTGCATTATGGAATTAAAGCACAGAAACTGGGATCTTTGAGGTCATGTAAGGGAGGAAAAAATCAAATCTACTTCAATGAAAATTTAGGAATGTTTCAGTAACATTTAAAAAATAATCCTATACTAAATTGATTTTTTGTGATATAAAAAGCATTACACATTTGTGAATCTATATGAGTACATGTCAGCTTTGCAAACATGTGTACAGCTCACAACCAATAACTCAAGAAATACACAAAGTAAAAACCGACCTGCCCCAGCAATGAGGCAATTAAATAAAAAGTGTCCTATATGAAGACATCTGCAGCATTGTAACATAACTGTGCACAATGTTCTGAGAAGGTTGATGATGTATGTTGTGTGGATGGATTTGACACCTGACACTGCTGAATACAACTTTGATAGCCTGAAGAGGGATATGCTTTAATTCAGTTGAATGCACAAACGGACAAGTCACAGTCCAGCGTAGCTTTTCAAGTAAAGCTCACATTTTCTACGGCTTTAAATATATTTAATCTGAATAAAGCACAACCCTCCTCCCAACATTACAAATGATGTTAAACCAACATAAATTGGGTGCAGCACAAAAGCAGTTCAGCTCTGTCCAATGATACCTTCTTTTTATTGTTTCTTTAAACTTTCCAAGGCCTCTATATAAAGAGAAGGGCTGCTAATGTTGCAAGTGGGATTTTTAATGGTCTGTGCGGAACAATGTGGGCACATTCTGTGCAACCTCATTACTGAATCATCTGAAATGCATGAGGAATGTTCCCACTGATTATCATAAATAGCATAAAAAGTCTTTCAATACAAACGCAGGTTCCATCTGTCCCTCATGTTCCCTCACCTTAACATGAAATAGTTAAACAGGATAAAGATAACTTCTATATTGTGATCTTGTCTGTGAATACTCCACAAGTGAATACAAACATAATGAACAAACTAGAGAAGGACACATATCCAAGAGTGTGTTGAACAGCTGTAATATAGTTAGGGAAATGCAAGTGAACTTTAATATGTTATTGTTTTGACAAACTAAAACAATACTATTTTGTTTTTTTATTCAATAATGGCAACAGGCATAGGCTAGGTAATTATAGATCAGTGAGTCTAATGCCAGTGGTAGAAAAATTACTGGAAAAATTCCAAAGGGACAAGATTCATCTGTGCTTGGAAAGGGGGACATTGATCAGCGATAGTACAAATTTGTTGGTGGGAGACCCTGTCTGACTAACTTAACTGAGCTTTCTAAAGAGGTAACTAAATTTATTGATGACAGCAGTGCAGCTGATGTGGTTTACATGGACTTCAATAAGGCCTTTGTCTTGGTCCCGCTTGCAAAACTGGTTCTGAAGGTTAGAACCCCTGGGATCAAGGCAAGTTGCCAATCAGATCCAAAGTGGGCTTGGTGTGGTAATAGGAGGAGGGTTGCTATTGTGTTTGGAAGCCTGAGACCAGTGGTGTATCACACGGACCAGTGCTGGTACCCTTACTGTTTGTTATATACATTAATAACTAAGATGTGAATGTAGTAGGTATGACTAGTAAGTTTCCAGATTGGTAGTGTTGATGATGATGAGGAGGGTAGTCAGGCTACGGAATGATATTGATCAGCTGGAAAGTTGGGCAGGACAATGCCAGGTGATAAGTGTGAGCTGATGCACTCTGGTGAGGTGGGAGCTCGGGGCGGGGGGTGGGGGGGGAACAAGGGCAGGACACATACCGTGAATGGTATGGCCCCAGGGACACCATGAAGAAACATCATTAGTGCACCTCATAGAGAGCCTTAATGACATGGTGTCATGACAACAGCCTTTCCCTCAATGTCGGCAAAACAAAAGAGCTTGTTTACATCAACATTGCTGAGGTCAAGAGGGTTGAGAGCTTCAGGTTCCAAGGAGTGAACATCACCAATAGCCTGTCCTGGTCCAACCACGTAGACACCACGGCCAAGAAAGCTCACCAATGCCTCCACTTCCTCAGGAGGCTAAAGAAATTTGGCACGTCTCCATCAACTCTCACCAATTTTTACTGATACACCATAAAAAGCATCCTATCCAATGCATTACAATTTGCTATGGCAACTGCTCTGTCCGAAACTGCAAGAAACTGCAAAGTGTTGTGGACACAGCTCAGCACATGGAAACCAGCCTCCCTGCCATGGACTCTGTCTACACTTCTCGCTGCTTCAGTAAAGTAGCCAGCATAATCAAAGACCCCACCTACCATGGACATTTTGTCTTGTCCCTTCTCCCATCAGACAGAAGATACAAAAGCCTGAAAACACATACTAGGCTCAAGGGCAGCTTCTATCCCGCTGTTATAAGATTATTGAACGGTCCCCTAGCACGACAAGATGGACTCTTGACCTCACAATATACCCTGTTATAGCCTTGCACCTTATTGTCTGCCTGCACTGCACTTTCTCTGTAACTGTAACACTTTATTCTGGATTCTGTTATTGTTTTATCTTGTACTACCTCAATGCACTGGTGTGATGAAATGATCTTTGGATGGCATGCAAAACAAAATTTTTCACTGTACCTTTGTACATGTGACCATAAAAAAAACAATCTACCAATTTATCATTTTAAATTTACCAATTTACCATATTCCACTTGGGTGAGGTACAGCTCAATGGTATGAACATTGAATTTTCCAATTTCAAGTAACCCACACCTCCTGTGTTCCTTTTTCACTCCCACCAGTCTCTCCGGGGCCTCTTTCCCTTTGTCAACCTTTTCTATCCCTCCCTCCTTCCCACCCCACCCACAGTTACCCAGACATAACCCTCTCCCCACCATGTTTCACCTGCCCATCACCCACACACCGACCTACCTGGGTTTCTTCTCCCTTGGTTTACTTTTCCCATCGCCTCAACCATCTGGCTCCATCTGCCCATTACCCCTCCCTTGTCAATATATAGAGGTACCAATGAGAGAGAATGTAATACTTGGTCTCCTATTAGGGAACCAGACAGGTCAGGTGACAGAAGTATGTGAAGGTGAGCATTTTGGATCCAGTGACCATAATGTCATTAGTTTCAAGTTAATTATGGATAAGGATAGGTCTGGTCCTTGAGTTGAGGTTCTAAGTTGGAGAAAGGCCAATTTTGTGGAAATGAGAACGGATCTAGGAAGACTGGATTGGGATAAGTTGTTTCCTGGCAAGGATCTGTTCAGTAAGTGGAAGGCCTTCAAAGGCGAAATTTTGAGAGTGCAGAGTTTGCATGTTCCTGCCAGGATTAAAGGCAAAGTTAACAAGCATAGGGAACCTTGGTTTTCAAGGGATATTGGCGATCTGGTTAAGAAAAAGAGAGAGGTGTATAGCAGGTATAGGCAACTAGGAACAAATGAGGTGCTTGAAGAGTATAGAAAATGTAAGAAAATACTGAAAAAGGAAATCAGGAAGGCAAAAAGAAGACACGAGGTTGCTTTGGCAGATAATGTGAAGGTAAACCCGAAGGGTTTCTACAAGTATATTAAAAGGATAGTCAGGGACAAAATTGATCCCCTAGAAGATCAGAGTGGTCATCTATGTGTGGAGCCTCAGGAGATGGGGGAGATCTTAAACAGTTTTTTTTGCATCAGTATTCACTCAGGAAACTGCAGAGTGTATATTGGGAGGAAGGGAAACAAGCAGTAGTGTCATGGAACATATAGAGATTAAAGAGGAGGAGGTGTTTGCTGCCTTACAGTGAATAAAGGTAGAAAAATCCCCCAGGCCTGACAAGATATTTCCTCGGACATTGAGATAGACTAGTGTAGAAATTGCAGGGGCCCTGGCAGATATATTTAAAATGTCCATAGCCACGGGTGCAGTGCCGGAGGACTGGAGGGTAGCTCATGTTGTTCCGTTGTTTAAAAAAGGATCTAAAAGTAAACCAGGTAATTACAGGCCAGTGAGCCTGACATCAGTAGTAGGTAAATTATTGGAAAGTGTTCTGAGAGATCGGATGTACAAGTATTTGGACAGCCAAGAGCTGATTAAGGATAGTCAGCATGGCTTTGTGCGTGGTAGATCATGCTTAACGACTCTTGTAGAGATTTTCGAGGAGGTTACCAAGAAAGTATATGAAGGAAAGGCTGTGGATGTTGTATACATGGACTTTAGTAAGGCCTTTGACAAGGTCCCACATGGGAGGTTAGTTCAGAAGGTTCAGACACTAGGTATCCTTGGAAAGGTTGTAAATTGGATTCAAAATTGGCTGTGTGGGAGAAGACAGAAAGTGGTAGTGGATGATTGTTTCTCAGACTGGAGGCCTGTGACTAGTGGTGTGCCTCAGGGATCTGTGCTGGTGCCATTGTTGTTTGTTGTCTATATCAATGATCTGGATGATAATGTGGTAAATTGGATCAGCAAGTTTGCTGATGACACTAAGATTGGAGGTGTAGTGGACAGCGAGGGAGGCCTTCAAAACTTGCAGAGGGATCTGAACCAACTGGAAAAATGGGCCAGAAAATGGTAGATGGAATTTAATGCAGACAAGTGTGAGGTGTTGCATTTTGGAAAGACAAATCAAGGTAGGACATACACTGTAAATGGTAGGGCACTAAGGAGTGCGGAGGAACAAAGGGATCTGGGAGTTCAGATACATAATTCCCTGAAAGTGGCGTCACAGGTAGACAGGGTTGTAAAGAAGGCTTTTGGCATCCTGGCATTCATAAATCAAAGTATTGAGTATAGGAGTTGGGAAGTTATTGGTGTGGTTGTATAAGACATTGGTGAGGCCAAATCTGGAGTATTGTGTGCAGTTCTGGTCACCTAACTATAGGAAAGATATCAGTAAGATTGAAAGAGTGCAGAGGAGATTTACTAGAATGTTGCCGAGTCTTCAGGAGTTGAGTTACAGGGAAAGATTGAACGGGTTAGGACTTTATTCCTTGGAGCGTAGAAGAATAAGGGGAGATTTGATAGAGGTTTACAAAATTATGAGGGGTATAGACAGAGTTAATGCGAATAGGCTCTTTCCACCTAGATTAGGAGAGATAAGTACAAGAGGACATGGCTTTAGAGTGAAAGGGGAAAGATTTAGGGGGAACATTAGGGGGAACTTCTTCACAAAGGGTGGTGAGAGTGTGGAAAGGGCAGCCATCTGATGTAGTAAGTGCGGGCTCACTATTAAGGTTTAAGGATAAATTGGATAGATACCTGGACAGGAGAGGTCTGGAGGGTTATGGACTGGGTGCAGGTCAACAGGACTAGCAGAATAACGTTTCGGCACAGACTAGAAGGGCCGAATGGCCTGTTTTCTGTGCTGTAGTGTTCTGTGGTTCTATGGTCTGGTTCCATCTATCATCCACCAGTCTCTGTTGCTACCCTTCGCCTTCCCTCCCTTCCCCTAACTGGCTTTGTCTACTGAATGTTTTTTTCTTATGTTTCCACCTATCAGCCTCTGCATCAACACCCCCCCTTCCCCCTTCCCCACCTAGCTCCATCTCCCCACCACCCCCTCCCCCAATCTGGTTTCACCAATCACCTACCACACTCTGTCTCACCTCTCCCTCTCACTTGTATATTCTGGATATCTTCCCTCTACACTCCCTGTCCTAAAGCAGAGTCTCGACCCAAAACATTGACCATATCTTTACCTCCAGAGATGCTGCTTGACCTGTTGAGTTCTTCCAGCAGCTTATTTTTTGCAACAATAGAACCTTGGTTTACTGGTCCAAAGATCTCTGACGTGGCAGCACAGGTAGATCGGGTGGTGAAGAAGGCATGTGGGATACTGGCATTCATTAGCAAGGGCACAGAGTATAGGAGCATGGAGGTTTTGGTTCAGTTAGGCCACAGCAGGAATGTTGTTTGCAATTCAGGTCCTTATACTATAGGAAAGACATGATTGCACTGGAGAGGGTGCACTGGAGTTTCACCAGGACATTGCCTGGGATGCAATTTTTCAGTTATGAAGAGAGACTGGAAGGGCTGGATATATTTTCTTTGGAACAGAGGAGACTGAGAGGGTGACTTGATAGAGGTGTACAAAATTATAAGAGGCATAGATAGGGTAGATAGTAAGCAACTTTTCCCCACAGCAGAGGTGTCTGAAATTAGAGGGCATAGGTTTAGGTGAGGAGAAAGAGGTTTAGAGGGGATCTGAAGAAAGTATTTTTCATCCAGATGGTGGCTGCAATCTGGAATGTTCCACCTGTGGTGGAGGGCAGTTGCTGTCACAGCATTTAAGAAGCATCTGGAGGATTATTTAAATCTCTAAGGAAGGCATTGTCAGCTATGGATCAAGTGCTGGTAAATTGGATTGGTATAGATAGGCACAATGGTTGGCATGGACATGATGGGCTGAGGGGCCTTTTCGTGTGCTTATATGACTCTATGACTGTGGTACTGAAAACCTAAACAAAAACAGAAACTGCTGGAAATACTCAACAAATTATGTTGTATCTCTGGAGAAGAAAACATGTTCATTGGTTCAGATCTAACACTGTTTCTCTCTGCACAGATGTTGCCTGAGTATTCCAGCATTTTCTACTTTTATTTTTGATGAATACTTTCAGTTTTGTCATTGTGCATAAAGTTTATAATCCAGCTTTTACCAGTCTTTATGCCCTGAATTTTAGCCTGGAGCTGAGTTGATTTGGGCGGGGATGGGCAGGAGGGTTGTGACACAGTTAATTCAGACTGGTTTCCTTTAAGTCCTGCAGAATTTACCTCCTGCCCACAGGCAGCCCAATTAAAATGGGCTGATTACAAGAGGAGAGGCCCTTTGGATGGAATGTGTGTCTCAGTTAATCTAAGAGAAGGTTGTTGAAGTGGAGATATGAAAGAAATCATCATCTGGGGGGTGTTGTTGATCGAGTGATAATGGAGGGTCTGAATCACAGGTGGTTTCCCTATCACAGTGGGCTCTAGTCTTGTGTGGTGGGAGAGGGGTGGATTCTTGGCATTGCTGTCCTGGTCACAGTGAGCATCCCATAAAGGGTTCTAGAGCTTGGGAGGGGAGTGGGGTAGTTTGATGATGATGGATTTCTAGGAAGCAGAGGTATAGTGTGGTGGTGATGGTGTCCAGATCTGCATTAAGATGCAATGATAATGATATCTTTGATAGTGATCAGCGGTAGGCCAATTGGTGCTTATGGGAGACAGGTGATAGTCAGAGAAGGGACCAGTAGTGAGAGGGATCCATAGTGTTGTTATGTGATTGCTATGCCATGTTAGGGAATTTCCTTTTTAAGAACACTCTGTGTACTTCCTCTTTCCACTGTATGTCTGTGTATGCCCAATATCTTAGGTGTGGCAGAAACAACCATTGCCGTTGTTTACATCGTGCTCAGCAGTGAGTTCTGTTTAATTAATCATAGGTACATGGGCTAACAGTTGCAGTTTACATTAGTAACAAGGATAAAGGGCCTAGGAGTGCACTTGCTGTCAGTTTGGACATTTTGTGTGTCTGAGCACCACCCAGAAGTAACTCTTCCTGTTGAATTTTGATCCAGTATATAGGACTTCTTGCACCAAAAAAATAAGCCAGCCTGCCACTTAACCACAGTGGTCAAGAGACAATAAATTCTCACACCTAATCTAATGAAACAGAAGTTGTACAAGCCAATCAAAGACAAAAATGTACATTTACATCAGCATTAATGCACAGTGTGTTCACTGCACTTCTGTTGCATTTGCACCCTTGTTGATGGCAATTGGGCATATCTAACCCCACACTGTTCAATCTGCACCAACACAAGCTTGGTCCTGTCCTGCCGGGGAAGTGGTTTCACAGGTCTAAAGGAGCAAGGGCAGGATTTGGAATCATGGATTACATAAAGAAAATGCACTCCTGTTACAGGAATTACAGGATATTTATGAAATATTATACACTATAACTAATGACAACAGAGAAATAAAAAAATATTGTACGTATTTACTCCACAGCAGAATATGGTATATGAAACAACTGTGCTCCATTGAGCAGGCAAGAAATAAAAAGAACAAATTGATCGATATTGCATGTAGCTGAGACGTATCTAGTTTCTAAGAATGAGAGAGAGCTGAAAATGCAGAACATTGAAGGCTGCATATCCAAACAACCCCTTGAAAAGGATATCAAACTCTCTGAGCTGCTTGTGTTAATAATATCACTGCCACTTTCAGAGGATAGAGTAGTTAATGTACAAAGGCCACAAGAGAATGCTGTGAATAAAAACAGAGGCAAAAATAAACACCAGGGCAGAACCTTTCACTTGAATCTATCTATGGAGAATAATCGCCAGCATCAGTAAAATAAACAAAACTCAAAAAATAATCGCAATGGCAGCATCCCACAAAACAGAATGTTCAGAAAGGGGAAAACAGCTAATTAGAAAACCTAACCATTTTGCAAAGGCCCATCACTCAGCAAATCCAATGCATCAGAATCCATCAAAGCAAGTAACAAGTGTTGAAACTGTTGTAGAGACCAACAATAGTTCTGGTCATCCTGAGGACATAATTGTTATTCGCATCACTCATGGGTAGAAGTGAACCAGCTGAAGGATGCAGATTGTTATGGATAAACAAACCTTCAACAGGCTGCACTGTCATTCAACTTTAACTCAATGGCAACTGCCATGGGAAATGGGATTATTTCCTTATAGTAATATCAAGTTTTTCACTGTACCTCGGTACAAGTAACAATAATAAACCAATACCAATACCAATATTAACCTTTGACAGTTCTGAGAACATCTTCATTGCAAATGATATTCAAATTGAAGAGTGTAATCTCAGGTGACTGTGATACTCTTCTGAGTTTTGACACAGCATTTGCTCTTCACATATGTGGTTATGAATAAAGTGTTCCAGAACGCCACTTCAGTTATGTAAGCAGGGACACAGTGCCCACTTGGTGATACTGAGTGAAATCAAAGCTGCATTGAAACAAGATGTTGCACTTTCACAGTAATTCAGTCACAAAAACAGAAACATGTTATGGAAACTGTACCCTCATGCAATATTGCATATACACTGTACAAAGTTCATCATGAACTCACAATTGCACTTACTACAGATCCTGTACTATATAATCATCTCACAGTCTTCACGGAATACATTACAGACATTGCTCATGAAGGCCATCAAGATATCATGAAAACTAAACAACAGTAAAAGGGAAAAGGTTATGGTTCCAAGGAAGAGACTATTTTGCTGAACAAAATCAACTGACGTCTGGCATGTCAAGCAAACATATGTTCAAACCTGCAAAAGTTATTCAGAGAGCTATGTCTTAAGTTCAGCATTTTTTTAGAATGATTCTCTCGTGATCGTTTGTTCATTGTTCTTGATGCCCACAGGAGTTTCTTTTTTTAGAAACTGTCAGTTTTACATTTGTGAAAAATACCACCCTAAAACTTGATTATACCTTTGCATTGTTTGATGTTCCACAAAGCATGAGGATGGATAAGGGACAATTATTCAACAGTAATGGTTTCAAAAAGTTTATAATCTACTTACGCATCTTACCGATTAAATCACACTTTGTTGGGAATGCATGGATGGTGGAGTAGAGTGAGTTATATAATGCCAAAGAAGATCATCCTCACTGATTATGCCAAAGGGAAATTAGGGAACTAAGAAGATTATTGTCATAAATGAGATTATGAGGGAAAGCCACATTCGGAGATAAGAATACTGCCAGCTATGTTTCATTTTTGCACAACCTATGCAGGCATGTCTTCCAGAGAACATCTACTGCATAACAAAACCATGAGAAACAGCATGAATGCTACTGAAAAGACACATGAAATTTAGATCTATGTCATTATAGCCTAGGGATATCGTTCTCCTGAAACATGAAAACCACATAGGCGAGCAAGCAACTCCGTCAGGTATGGAGCCATTCAAAATGATCTCCATGAAAGGGTCCATGATAGCAGCATTGTGTGGCTTGCAAAGCATCACACAAATTATGTCGTTCTTTAAAGCACTAAATGGCATCCACTATCTGTGAATCCAAAATGGATAGAAACAAAACTGAAAAAGAACGTTCATAACAGCCAAAACCTTCACATCAGGCAATCACCAAGTATTATTCATTACACAAGCAGGGATCTTTTTCATATCTGAATGATCTTGAATGATTAATATGAAGACTGAGAAATCAGAATATTTCTTTTAGTTAACAGAAGCAAAGATATAGTGTTGTTGTATTATTATTATGCCTAGTTAATATTTTCTTTTATAAGAATATGTGTATTTCCTCTTTCAGATTGTGCATAGTTCTGAGCATCTCCAGTATCTCAGCAGTGGTAATAAAGAAAGCAGCCATTGTTTACACCAAACTCAGTGGTTCATCTGTATAACTAATCACAGGTACAAGGGCCAACAGTCACAGTTTATGGGATCCAGTCCTGGTCTAAGGGGCTGAAAGTAGCTGTTGGAGCAGATGGTGGTCAGGGGAGCAGTCTGTGGTGTGGCTGGGTTTACTGAGCAGATTGTTGTTCTTGGAGGAAACACTCATTCAACTCTTAGTTCACAAGCAGTGCTGTAAAGGCATTTACCTCATAGAGTCAGCCCATCTCACCTGCTTTCAATTACTGGATTCTCTGAGGACAGGGATATTGTGATTAAAACTGGAATGACTGATAAAATTAAATCTACTGATCAAATGAATTCAGATTAACACTTAAATTACCAGCAGATTGGTCACCCTTCCCCTGTCAATTAAAACCAAAGATGAATAGGTCAGGTTTCTGTATCAAGTATTTTGCATTTGATTTCTGACACAACCCCAACTCCAACCTGCTTTGGGGAGTTTGGGTTCAGTCTCTTTTATTTCCAATTTCACTTCCAACACTCATTATAGAAAGGAAAATAAAAGAAATCACATCGATGTAGTGCTTTTCGTAGCTCTGGGGCACAGTAGAGCACTTTGTAGGTAATGAGGTAAACGCTGACTAATTTTAGAAATGGACTCCTGAGAAAACGGTTTGAAACCACAGGCGTTGGCAAATTATAAAATACGTGCATCCTTCAACGTATTGAGCTGATTAACACAGTCAAAGTATGCACTATATCCAATCTGTAGAGTGTGTTGTCTGATGGATTTTTTAATGAATTCCATTATGTCACTCCTATTCTCCAGCATTTAACTTCACCCCTGCTGTGCCTGTGGTTTGAATAGGGAGGGTCAATAAGCCTCGATCCTTGGGCAGAATCAAGGTGGTACTGATGGATGGAATGGGTGGTACAGAACAGGCTGGCAAGGTTAGCCCCCAGTGGGAAGCTAACAAGGGATATTGATATGAGAAGAGAAGGAGTCAGTTGGGATATTTCCTCATAAGGAGTCATTGACAGGTACATCAGTGCATCTTAATGTACTAAAATAAAACAGAGAATGTTGGAAGTACTAAGTAGGTGATTCAGCATCAGTGGAGAAGGAAACAGAGTTAACATTTCCGGTCATTGATCTGGCATCAGATGGTTCATTGATGTGAAATATTGGGACCAAGTCAAATTTGACCTGAACCATTCCTTGTGCCTCACTACTGCAAAATGCCTGCAGCCGATCTTGCGTTTTGCAGGCCCGTGGGACAAATCAAGCTCCAGGCCCCACTGTACCAGTCCCATGAAGCAGTTTCTGAGCAGTGACCAGGCCTCAGGCAGCCAATTCATAGACACTTAAAAGAAGTTGAAATATATTCAGATAATCTCTAAAAACAAAAAAATAAACATTTACCTAAAATCACATTGAAGTTGGAGAAATTAATTAAAAAACCATTAAGACTGAGTAAAATTCCCAAACAATTATGCACTTGCCTTTTTAATCGAGACAATAATTGGGGTTGTGCTACTTGGCTGTCATAAAGCCAAGGGACCTGATGTGCCAGGATCAAACCTCCTGCACTTTCTTGACCTGTACTCTGCAGCTGGCCAGAGGTCCAGTGATAGCAAGATCAGCCAAATCTATTACCTCCGTTTCCCTCTCCACAGATGCTGCCTGGCCTACTGAATAGTTCTAACATTTTCCATCTTATTTCAGATTTCCAACATCTGTAATGTTTGCTTTGGTATGCTATGTGTACCACATTTTGATGTGTAGGATTTTTCATTTATTTCCTTCTGACAAAGAGGAAAGCCATTCAGTACTTCAAGTCTGCACTGAATCTCAATTTCTTCCTTAATTTATCCACAATTTCTACAAAAATATGATGTTTTTAGCAATGTCCAAGCACTGTAATAAGGATTCCACTCTAACATCTTAACTTACCCAAGGTTTTTTTTTACTTTGTTCAAAAAATTTTGCATCCATGTTCTTCAATAACCATGTAAACATGCATAATGTGTGATGGGAAGAAAGAGCCCTTTATAAATGATGCCATGGACCAAGGTCGCCATAGAGTCATCAAATAAATGAAGGGTTTGCTGATAAATAAGACTTTGTTTTATTTAGTTCAGGTAGCAAATAAAATATTTTACATTGGGATATCATAGACTGTATTTGATGAAGTAACATGCACATTTTATTTTATTGTTCTAAGTGACTCATAACATTCAAAATAAAAGTTGTTTTATATTTCATACAATAGAGGTTACAATTAATTTTCTTAATTATCTTTGTAATTTCCTAATAATCCAACATCCCAGAAGAGTTTAGCTTTAAGTTTAATTTGAATATACAGTATATGAAAAAGTGCCAGAACGTCTTTGGTCCTGATTTTAACTGATTTTGGGCAGATTGAAAGTAAATTCAAATGGTCTCTGAAAATGAAGCACAGGCTTTTTTAGCTCACTAACTTCCACTGGTCAAATTCCCACCAGCAATAGCTGCTATACAATGGAAGATCACATGGTCCAGAAGCTGTCTGGCAACCTAAGGTGAGTGACTGAACTATTTTCGGGGCTGTCTCATGGCTGTTACATATCACCAAAGAGGAGGGCATCTGTTCCTTAGGAAGGGACAACTAAGATTTCTTTGTAGGGCCTGGAGGAACAGGGGAATGTTTGTGCACCCTTACCTCTGGTATTCTGTCCCTTAAATCAGTCTAAAAATTGAAGTATGAACATATTTATCTTTTCACTGCTGCTGTTTTGTTCTATAATCTTGTTTTTGTAGGTATTCGGAGAAATTCACTCAGTAATTAAGAGATTTCATTAACGCCTTGTTATCTATGCTCACCAAACGCCGATGATTTGGCTGGGGTGTGTGCTGAAACTAAGAATTTAAATGAAAAACACTCATTCTTCAACAAAGAAAAAGCTTTACTATTACTTCAAGGTTTCTTAAAAGAAATAAATTCTTTAACTCAAAGTTGGGCAAGATGGATCATTTGTGAACTATCAGAAAAGCAATACGCAAAATATGTCTTTGATAAAAATCAAATACATCTCCCATATTTTTTTAAATTTTGTAAATGATAAGCCTACTTGACCATTCATTAAAGGACAAGTTACTGCATCAATTGTGCTAACTTCACAAAACTCTTACTTACTAAGAAGGGCTATTAAATGTTTTAGGGTTGGAAGTTTTCCTCAGTCCCTTGTGATAGTTGAAGCCATGAGTTATGTTCTGCTCCTTTTGAACTGAATTTTAGAAGTGAAACACAAGGCACCACTTCCACTATGTTACACATTTAGAACAAGAGACCCCAGACAAATTTCTTCCCTCTGTTTTGTTTTCACAACCATTTAAGAATGCGATAACATTGGCTTTTCTTCTAAAATGCTGCCCCCAAGTTTGCTGAAACTTGATTTTTTTAAAAAGAACTATCAAGACACTTGAATCCTAAAAGATGGATATTTCCCACCATCTAGTATTGGAAGTATCTCTAATTTTACTGCTAAATGATTGCTGTACTAAAGTTACAAATGGTTCAGTGAAGGTTAATTTTATTTCATTTAAATCACTTCGCAATCACATTAGATATTAGAAAGCAAGTTGCATCCTCATTGTTTTCCAATTGGAAAGGCAGAACACAATTAATATTGATGAGCAAAGCTCAGCATGAAGTGAAGATAAAAAACAGAACTACAGACAATACAGTTGGTAGTCCTTGATTAAAACGCTGACGATGTGAGGCAGTGTCCTGTTCTGCTTCAACAACTTTCCTCCTATGATTCAGAAAGGACTTGAGCAGTTTCACAAGACTTGGACCTCTGCAGACTATTGGTTTACATCCAATACAAGGTGAATGAAGGGCCACAGCTGGGGGCAGAGAAGAGAAAATGGATTCAGATGTAGTTTGAATGAGTAAGAAAAACTCCTTACTCAGGCTCCATTTTTACCCTAATTAAGCAGAAAAGTTATGTGTGACCCAGCTCTACCACTTAATGGCCTCTCTGAGATCCAGGCTATCTATTATTCTCATAGTGAGGTTCATTGTATTTGCAGTTTCATTATAGAGACAGAAATTCTCTTGATTAAAATACCTAAAATAAGAAGTGCAAATTATATCAATGTTGTGTTGAATAAGCTTACACACTTGACTGTATCATTTGAGTTTATCAATAATATATACCATATTAACTTGCCACGTATGAATTTTAAGGGATAACAAGACATCTTCAATGAGCTAAAAAGTATTACTGCTTGTTAAAAAGTGTATGTTACTTACAATAATATGTTTTCACATAAATGTCTCCAATTTTGCCAACATTTTAAGTGAAAAAATATTAATTTATGATTTAGATAACTCTCCATAATATAATTCGCATTTCCAGTTTGTTTAACAAAACCTCATATACAGAATTATTTTCTTCACTCTATTTTTTCATTAGTTTTAGTGTTGAGGTAATAGAGACAGAGAGCCACCTGCAGGATGAATGGTTAATTGCAGCAAAAATATATTTCTTCTCTTTAAAGATTTTTAACAAAACCATGAGATAAAATGCAGATAAATGAGATTCATTTTACCCACGTTGGCTCATGTCCAAAAATATTTTGGTGTCCTCCTGTGATGTTGGTTGAGCCAGACTTCATGGGGAAACGCAGACAAATATCTGACACAACCTCCAGAATTTACAGGCTGCTCTTTGCCGGTAATTTCCCAATTCCATTGCAACAGACAGCAATAGAGTGGAAAACTACAATTCCCTGGTCCTTATGCTGGAGAGTCTGAAAGCTGAACCTGCACCAGATTGTACTGTGACTGCATTCTTTGAATAGAGATGAATTGCTATGAGGTAAAAGCAGTCATTTATGTTTTGTTTTAAATTAAACCATTAAAGGTTTTGATTTCGAAATATTTTAGGTGTTTTATGTTTTAGTGTTCTTTTATATATATTATTAAAGATAGATTATTATTATTATGATAGATTATTAAAGTTTTCAAAATGTTTTGAAGGACTTAGCCAGCTGTCAAAGTTTTTAAAGTTGTTTCATGAGGGGGGCATTTCCTGCTCCCACTCCCTCCTTCCTCCTCCCTCCACCCACAAGGCAGCACTGAAGTGTGCAAGGCTTTGCTGCTGTGCCATTGAGGATCAGGCACCACTTAGCAATGTCAACATCAGTAGATCTGGAAAAGGCAAATTCCAACTTTTGGACATCCACATTGGACATGGGACAGCTCACTACTGGCAGACAAGCAATCTGCTGGAGGAACTCAGCAGGTCAAGTAGCATCTGTGGGGGGAAAGGAAATGTCAACATTTTGAGTCGAAACCCTGCATCAGGACTCATGTGTGTTGATGTGTACTGATGCAGGGTTTCAACCCAAACTGTCGACATTACTTTTCCCTTCACGATGCTGCTCAACTCACTGAATTCCTCCAGCAAATTGCTTGTTGCTCCAGATTCCACCATCTGAAGTCATTTGTGTCTCCACTATCGAGAGAGCTCTGGCTCAGTCTCCAACAGATCCTTGATCGGTTCCAATATTGAAAACCCTGCTACACACAAAGGATTATTCTGATAATTAATGCATCTGGATTTTTTCCAGTTATCTTTATAAATTATTCTTTTCCTGCTTCTAGCCAGTAAAAATATTTGTTCTATATTGGCATTATAATCTAGAATAATTATTTATTTATTGTATACTTTAATAAAATAATCTGAGCCTACTTTTTTCACTCTTTCTTCATACCTCAGTACCTGGACTCCAGAGATCCATCTTCAACCATTGGCATCACTTCTATTCTTCATACCATGGTGCTTGTACCTGAACACAGTACTCAGACTAAATAGTTTTAGCTAAATTTTCTCCATAATGTATGCTACTGAGCTTGCAGCATAATTTAGCATTGTTTCACTTTATTTACATCTGCAGTGCTGTGATGAGCACAAATGTGTAGGTAGTCCAGAACACTATCAACACTACCCATAGTAAGCTCATCTATTTTCTATTCAGTGAGACTTGCTTTATACTTAGCATACATAAATTTCAGCCTATCATCTCTTTATTTGGATCAGTGACTTAAGTTCATGTTGCTCACCCAGCTCCAATCCTGCAACTGCCACTTCAATTTAATGTCATGTCTATAACTTGATAAGTGCCAGTGATCTTTGAATCAATGTCATTATTGTATTTTAGTAGGGACCCAAGCACAAGCCCAGCCAGTATCTCCCCCACCTTTTTGCCACAACTACTTCTGCTGCCTCCTTCCTTTCAATTAACTTAGTTTCCCTTTCTCAATTGCTGCTGTTTTATATCAGAAACATCATGTTGTATCTCATAATGTCAATGGACTTTTAGAAATTTAAGTTGACTGTTGATTTTCCAGTGTATGCTTGGAATGTCACCACCTCAAAAACCAAGATTGGTCAGAAATGAGGTTTTCCTTCTGAAACAGCATTTACAATTACTTACTGATCTTCTTCCCCTGATAACAAAATGCAAATTATTGACACAATACTGACAGCTTAGATTTTTCTTCTCTATTATACTATGGTCATTTGCTTTCAATCTATTGGGACATCCCCAGTATTTAGTGAGAGACTTTTGATGATTCCCAGAGCTTTACAAATCTCATCTCTGATTACTCATTGTACTCAGGGATCTTTACTACCCATCCCAAGGGACTTGTCTATCTTGAGACCTTTCGACCTTTGATCAGCCAACTTCATCTTGTTGATGTAAAGGTCCACAGGGTAGATTTTCATCTCCAACACCTGGAGAGAAACAGGGCACATTTGCACACCTGCCAGAGACCTGTTTCTGAGGTCAATAAAATGAGCATCAGGTGAGCTGTACAAAGGCTGGTCATTCACCCACCTGTCCTGATGAACGGTCATTGACCTGAAACACAGGAGAAGGAAGGATTTTAATCTGAGAGCAAGGGGTTTCACAGTGAGTGGGGAGTTAGCTTTGGTGTGTCAGGCTGCAATGAGGAAACCCTACAGGAGAAGTGGGTTAGTTATTTAGATGGAGTAACTTCATCCACAGTTTATGAATTTAACCCAAGACACACAAGCTCCAGAAAACTTGCCTTTGAAGCCCTGGTGAGAACAGAACAGCAAGCTTTGGACACAAGCTGTTCATTAGGAGGAGGATGAGGAGGAAGGGGAAGGTGCAAAGAGTTGGAGGATCAATATGAGAAGCCTGGGACACACGGATAGCAGCAAGATACAGTTTGGCTGCAGCAGGTTACAGCTCGATGGAACCACCTAATGGAACCCCCTATGTTGGGGCTCAAATTTCCCCAACATAAAGTGGTCCAAGGCGACACATAATGCCTTCCTTGACCACGATCTGTTTCAGTCAGTCTCTGCAAATAGGGCATCTCAAAAATCATAAGTAACAGACTTTTTTTTATATGCATATGTGTAGGAAATTTAGCACAACAAAGTGCAGAAGATCAATATGCTACTGAGTGTTCTTTCCCTCTTCTTAATGTTCTTGCCTGTGTATTCCTTGTGGCTTCAACAAAGATAGAAGCAGGCTGCTCGGATTCATGTTTTGGTGGCTGAGATGCTTTTGGCTGCTGTCCCTGAACTAGTGGTGGCCGCTCCACAGCCTGTTCCACCTGCCTCTGTGGAAGGGAGATGGTGATTGGGACCTTCAGCAGCTTTCACTATTCTGACTCGGGACAATGGGATGAGAAGGGGAAGTGTTTTGATGTGGGCACTCACTTCCGTGGACCCTGTCACCATCATCCTTCTCACAGCTTTCTCACATTTTCCACCCAGCAACAGGATGCCATACATTTTGCTCAGGTTAGTGGGGCAGGTTCATCTCCTCCCGCTCCTGACACTTCCCATCCCCTCGTCTTCTCCCCACCCTCCCATTTCTTTCCTGATCTGAATAGGCCTTAAACGACTTCTAACCTTGAATGCAGCAAGCACCTGCAGCCACCATGCTAACATCCCTAATTGCTTCTTACCTGAGAGGGCAGTTAGGAGTCAATCACAGTGATGGGTCTGGAACAACCTGTAATCCAGGTGGCAATTTCCCTTCCCTGAAGCACATCAGTGAACCAGATGGGGTTTTACCACAAGCAGTTTACTGTCATGGGGCTAGATATTTTTTAGATATGTATTTCACTAGCTTTGTAATTTAAAAAATCGAGATTCATTTACTTTCCTGGAACTTAATTCTTCATCTCCCTTGCTGGGATTCAAACTCACATTTGGATTACTGGTCTAGAACTCTGACTACAAGTTCAGTAACTTAATCACTGCACTGCTGTACCCCATTAATTCTCCTTCTTTCTCTGCAAGTATTGCCTGACCTGCTGAGTATTTTCTGTCTGAATTTCCAGCAAACACAGTATTTTACTTTTGTTTTAAATGGATGCACAGGTAATCAAGTCAAAAACCATGAGCCTGCTTGGGGCCAAGTTAAGTGAGATGATTGAGCATTATGTGCAGTTTTAGGGACCCCTTGTTGAAAGGACATGAGGATACTGAAAGAGAATAGTGGGGATTCATTAGAATTATATCAGGAATATATGTACTTCCAAAGACAATGTTAAAAAGTTGGGTTTCTCACTGGAGCAGGAGAAGGTAAGAAATATTTAAAGGTGAAAGCTTGTTTCCACTGGTTAGGGAATTGGTTGGAAGGGAGCAACAATTCAAGATTATCACCTAAAGGTTGAAAACCCATCACGTAATTTCAAGTGAAAAGGATTTTGATAAAAAGGTGGAGTAAAGATTAGCAAAGTGGAGTTAAAGGAAGTAGATTCAATTCATAATTAATACTTCAGAGGTTCAGAAGTCCTTCAGAGGTGTCAGTTCTCTGATCTTCCACTAAACCAGAGCACCATCCAGTGGCCAATAGCAGTCAACATTAAACTTTGTGCAAGTACTTTTTCTCCATGACAAAGTTTCAGTATAATGGTAAAAGCAGCACTGCAGCAATTTTTTTCCCACAACAATTAGCACATAACTGAATTACATCCCTTTTACACTAAAAATAAAGTTCCATATAACTTTGAAATAAAAAACAGAACATGCTGGAGCTACGGCTGGTCTGGCAACATCTGTGGAGAGAAAAATAGAGTTAATGTTTCAGTTCACTGACCTCTCATAAGTCCTGTGAAAATTTCTTTGGTTGTTTGTGTCACTTCAATAAGACTTATGTGTGTGGATTGTAAGTGCATCGGTTGCTGACATTTTTTTGCTCAAGTTTAGCATCAGCAAGCAATCTTTACCCCCACATGTAATGTGAAAAAAATTCTAAAGAGAGCAGGAAAATGCCTTTTGCCTCCAGTGCACAACTGAGAGCAACTCAGCCCCGTACTCATCTCTGCTGCCTCCTTTTCTGCTACATAATAAGGGTGGTATATCCATAAAAAAATGTGTTTTCCAATACTGATTGCTGGTGATCAAATTTAATCTTTGGCCTGCATGGACTAAATAATTAATTTGACCAAACAGCTATAGAGTGTAATAAAGTTAACAACAGCACAATTAGGTTATAAAAGCAGATTTCACAAATAAGAGGATGTTTACTACTAAATTATCACCAGTTATAAGGTTCTATTTGATGGTTATTGCTGGTATGAAATTAACTAGCACTGGTGTATAGAAGGATTAGATTGTATCTTTACAACAGGGTAACATTTTAATTTTTGTTGAGATTCAATTATCTGAAGAAATGTGACTTGAAGTTGAAACAGTCTTCAAAATTAGTATTAGTTCTCTGAACTGAAACTAATATATTTTGCAATAGAGGTGATGCAGAATATGAGGCTAGCTGCATTGGACTTCTAATGCACACAACTTGTTCATTGAGCTACCACTCCACTTTTCACATAACATCAATAATTTTCAACAGCGTTTTTAAGCAGGAGGAAATATGGTTTTGTTATATTAAGAAAAGAAGATTTGCATTTATGTGGCACCTTCCATGATCTCAGATCATTCTTTGCAGACAATGAAGTTCTTTATTATAATGTAGGAAGTGCACTGAACAATTTGAACACAGCAACCTGCAATGTACCATTGATATATATATAGAGAGCATTATAATGTAACATTGAGCAAATCTGTTTTAGTGATGACTAGTAGCTAGGCACAAAATAATGCCATGGGACCTTTCACGTCCTCCTGTGAGAGTAACTAAGGCCTCAGAATAACATTTCATCCAAAAGACAGTACCTCCAACAACATCGCACTCCCTCGGTACAGCACTAGAGTGTCAGCCTACGCTTAAGTTTAACGTCGAGGGAATGACTTTGCCATCAGGAGAAAGAGCACCAAAGGATGGAACTGAATCAGGGGTCATGGGGCTCAGGCACTCAGTCAAAAGGTGGAAGTGGAGGTGAGGGTGGGAATTGCCATCAGTATAGGGTCTGGGGGATGGCAGTATGGGGGAAGTGGTGGCGAGGTGTTGGAAGTGGAATCAGGGATGTGGTTATCAAGGAACCTGTGAGGGGAAAGTGGAATCAAGCAGCCATGTGATCTGAGGCTCTAACAACATCAGCAGCTAGGCGGAAGAAAGTGTTAGAGTAGACACTAGGGAACATATTTAAAGATGCATCATTTTAATTTCTTGTCTTTTCATTATTTTAAGAGAAATTTTGCAAATTAAAGACATGAATGGGCACCTTCAGAACTGACTGGCTGCTCAAACAACTTCCAGAGTTCAGAGGTTGTGCTAAAGGTAACTTAGAGTCTTCTTCCAGCAAATCTGTAGTCACACTACATTAGCACTCCATTACTGGATGTATTGGGTCTAGGACCTCAGAGGCAAAACATATACCCAGCAGTGAATAAAGTCTTTAGGGACACCTCATCTTCCCGGACCACACTGATGAACAATGTATTTGCAGGCTCAGGCTGGGAGACGTGACACCCTGTCGGAAGACCTCTGCACACAGTCCCGTGCCTGGACTGCTCCCTCCATGGCTGCAGGAGATCACTGCCAGGTTCCCAGTCTGCTGCCAGTGCTGCATCAGGGAAGCAGCCGAGCACTGTATTCATGCAGAAATGATTCATCCAGTTTGACTTCAGTAAGGGACAGGTGGCATCTCAGGCAGTGGCATTTTCCATCATCTCTGCCTTCCCACAGGGACATGTCCAAAGGACTCCCTGAGATAACCCAAATGTTTTTATCAACAGGAAAGATTTCCATTCCTGCAGTATGAAGTTGTTGTGGAACACAGGAAGAATCGCCGAATGCTGAAAGTCAGGAAGCCCACATGATTCCTTCATCTCAAGGGATTCCGGACCACCAGACAATTTCAGCAGCTCATGATGCCAGAGGAATAGATCTGGAGAACAGGGAATACTTTCTACATCTATGTTCTTTTACAAATGCTGTGAAAGTGCAGATACAGTGAGAACCACGCAAATACCAGAATGGTAGAGAAAAACACAATTGGTCTCCTCAAGGGGAGATTTCATTGCCTGCTTCAGTGCGAGGGCACACTGTAATACCTTTTGCAGTTGTGCGGTGGAAAGCATTCTGACCTCCCTCATCTGCCTATCACCCTCCCCCCCACCCCCTCATCTGGATCCACCTATCACCTGCCAGCTCGTGGTCCACCCCTTTCCTCTACCTTTTTATACAGGCTATCCCCCTCTATCTTTCATTCCAGATGAAGGGTCTTGACCCAAAACGTCAACTATCCATTTCCCTCCACAGATGCTGCCTGACCTGCTGAGTTCCTCCAGCGTTATGTGAGTTGCTCCAGATTCCAGCATCTGCAGAATTTCTTGTGTCTCAAGGTGAATGAAACGTTGACCTTCTTTTGCAAAAGGTATAAAATATAAAAGGAGGGAAGTTCTGGTGAAATATTGCAGAGTGTTGGAGAGACTCCACCTGGAGTACTGTGTGCTGCTTTTTTCTCCATATTTCAGGAAAGATACGCATGCTTTGCAGACAGTGCAGAGAGCGTTCACTAGGCTTATTCCTGGGATGAAGGGGCTGATGTGTGAAGAAAGGTTGAGCAGGTTGAACCAATGCTCGCTGGAGAATGGAAGACTGAGAGGTGATATTATTGAATGATGAGAGGGGGATTTAGAGCCTAGATGGTGAGGGGATGATTCCCCTAGTAGAAGATGTCATTTTGGAATAAGGAATTGCGCATTTCAGGTGGAGCTGAGGAGGAATTGCTAAAAGTAACTTGGAGTCTTCTTCCAGCAATTCCAGCATTATGGAGGCTGGTGGAATGGAAGGTAAGTACTGGGGAACTCTATTGTTGTTCTGTCCCAGAGAGGGGTTGAGAGCAGAGGTGCATGAAATGGATGAGATGTGGTGAAGGGCTTAGTTAACAATGGTAGAGGGGAAGCCGTGGTGCCTCCTGTACTGTCACAGTGAGGCCTAATGTAAGCTTAAGGAACAGCAACTCATCTTCAGTCTGAGCACGTTGCAGCCTTCTGGCCTCAATATTGAATTCTACGACTTTAGGTAAATTGATTTCTCAGTCTCTATCAGTCATCTCCCAGCGATATACATTTACCTTGCTGTGTTTTTTCTCTCTCTGGGAGTGGAAGACATGCCCAGCCTGATCTCATATTCATTCATCTAGGTTCTTTTGTCCATGTTCTCACTCTCTAACTCTCTTCACTCATTGACCAGACAACCTCGTTTATAGCTTATCCCCATGGTCACCCCAGTATCAGAGACATCCCCCTCCCTGACCTTATCTGCAGCTTTACAAGCTTCTATTGTCTCCCTTTCAGTTCTGATGAAGGGTCTCCAACTCTTTTTTTCTTCCCACAGATGTGGCCTAACCTGCTGAGTGTTGCCAGTACTTTTTGTTTCTGTTTTAAGGAACCAGAGTTGTTGCTCCATCAAAAGCAAGAGCAGCTATTCTGAAGCTGTTTCATGAAGGACCCCAAGTGTATCTTGTTTCAATTAAGATGCCAGAAGTTTCATCTGCTATCCTGAAATCAATAAGCAGTTGGCAGACACTGAAAGAATATTAGCAACTTCAAGAGCATCCACCAGCATCTCATCTCAACCCAGGACGTGGTTAACCAAACTACAGTTGAGGAAATATGTGGATTTTGCAGATCCCTTTATGAAGAAAATAATTCTGATAGTTATTTGAGGAACATTCAGAATGAATAGAAGCAGTTCTGATGCAAATGTTTACACCCCAGGCAATCATTTCAAGGTTGAGAATGATCTTTGTTACACAGTCTTTCAGAGTTGCTTTAGATGGACAATGCAAACAACTTCAGTAATAGTGAATTTGCCCACTTCTTCAAAGGGATGGATTGAAGCATGTGGTAATTTACATTTTTTGACTGTTTTATGTGGGTAGGATTATATGGACTTCAAGTGGGAAGAGATGTGGTAATTCTCTGAGAGATGAGGTTCCTTTAAGGGAAGTTGTGATTGTTTTCTTATCAACTCCCTCTAGTGGTTGGGTTGCACCACAGATTCAAAATGGCAGCTCACTCAGAAGCACATGTTGGACTGCTAGTCTGTAAGTGGTGTTTATAGGTGTTGTTTCCATTGGCAAAACAGTGCCTTTATGTAACTGTGATTTTTTTTGTGTTGAATCAGAAAAGCAAATGGTCCTCATGGTGATGACAACAAGGTATTTATATTTTCTCATTAAAGGAAGGAACAAAATGTTACCAGCTGGAAACTATGCAGGGGTTTGGGAGTGTGATGGAGCCAGTGAGGTTGGTCATTATAACTCCTGACAATGGTGTGAAATTGTTGAACCTAAACTTGGATGTATTGACCTGCCTTCATGAACTAATCATGCATAAAAGTCATCATTGTTGCATAAAAGTAGTTCAATCTGCTAGCATCATTTCTGGGTAAAATTTCACCCAACAGGAAATTGGTGGAGGCATTCCTGAGCTCACTTCTACAACTGTAGTATTCCCTCTTCAGTCACATGTATTGACATCAAAGGTTGTGCACTGCATATTTCCACCCTTAGCAACATTAATTAGAGCTTTTTAGTGCAATCTATGACCTTTGTTGAACAGTCACAAAAAATGCAGAGACATATCATGTTGAGATCTCTGAAGAGATGTCAGTTAAAAGGTCTCCATTCTGACATTGATAACTTGCACACAGCATCTGCCAGCTTCCATTTTCATTGCTGAGTATATTTGAAACTTCCTTGCTGGTTGTTCCATCACTTTTTATGTTCTGCACATCAGATCCGCATGCTGCCATGTCTGGCTGATTAAACATCCCTTACCTGTGTGGTCCCACTCATAACACAGAACTCCATCAGTGCAGGTGATCACTTGGGAAGTGCTCATACACATGGGATGCTCCCCCGCCCTCAACCCCCGTCCTCTGATAGGGAGAGTTACTTTGAGGTCTGGTGCCAGTGTTTATGGTGTCAAGGATCAGGTTATTGGGAGATTTCCATGCAGCTCCTACTAAGAACCACATAGCTGCTATTTTAGATGATAATTTTAGGTAAAAACCATCACATATTTTTGATATCAGGGTCTCAGCTTTTGACTATAAATGATTTGCTTGAGAAGGAATTTAATTCTGAAAAATGTGAAGTGATGCATTTTGGAATGATTAATAAGGCCAGGATCTAAACAATGAATGATAGGAGTGTACAAAGTACTGCAGAACAAGGGGACCTTGAAGGTAGAGGCACAGTTAGGTAAGGTGGCTGAGAAAACATTTTGGATACCTACCTTCATTAGCCAGGGAAAAGGGTATAAGAGCAAGCAAGTTGTGGTACAACTACATAAAACATTAGGCCACAGCTGGTGTACTATGTGCAGTTCTGGTCGCCACACTATAGGAAGAATGTGATTACACTGGAGAGGGTGCCAGAGGAGTATCACCAGGGTGTGGCCTGGAGAGCTGGGTTGTTTGCCTTGGAGTGGATAAAAGCTGAAGAGAGTTTAAGGTATGTTAAATTATGAGGGACATAGTGTAGATTATCAGAAACTTTTCCCCCTCAGTTGAGGTGTCTATAAACATAGGGCAACATTTTAAGATAAGAGGTAGAAGATTTAGAGGGGAATTCAAGAAGAATTTCTTTTTACGTAGATGAAAATCTAGAAATCTGATGGCTGAAATATGACCACGCTGTCTAAAAGCAGGCACCCTCACAACATTTAAGATGAAAACTTGAAGTACCAAGGCATGGAAGTACTCTGGCCAAGTGCTGGAAAATGGGGTTAATGTAGATAATGGCCAACACAGACACAGTGGCCAGCAGGAGCATGTTAAGATAAGATATCTTTATTAGTCACATCGAAACACACAGTGAAATGCATCTTTTGCTTAGAGTGTTCTGGGGGCAGCCCACAAGTATCACCATGCTTCCAGCGCCAACATAGCATGCCCTCAACTTACGGATCTTTAAGCAGAAGGATTTGTTTCTGTGAAGTATGACTGCATATCAAATGTTATTTCCGAATACTAGGGAATTGATTACAAACGTAGGGAGGCTGTGCTTCAGTTAGTTGCAGTGAGACAATGTCTAGAATACTGTGAACAGTCTTAATCGCCTTAGTTAAAGAAGGATGTCAATGCCTTGGAAGCATTTCAAGGAGGGCTTACTGGACTGAAACCTGGAATGGGGGATGGGGGCGATGGTGGATGGATGGTGTCGTCTTAAAAGGAAAGGTTCAACAGGCTAGGCTTGTATCTGCCAGGATTTAGAAAAGTCAAAGGAGACCTGATTGAAACACAAGATCCTGAAGTGTCTTGATTGGGTCACTGTGGAGAAGTAGTTTCCTCTTGTGGGAAAATGTAGAACAAGGGGTAATAACAACAACATTTAAAAGACATTTGGACAAGCACATAGATAGGAGGGGTTTAGAGGGATATGGGCCAAACATGGGCAAATGGGACTCACTTAGTGGGCACAATGGTCAGCACAGATAAGTTGGACTGAAGGGCTTGTTTCCATGCTGCATTACTCTATGTTAATTATGACTCTAAGGGGTTATTATATAAAAATAAGGAGTCACCCATTTAAGACGAAGGTGATGCAATGTTTTTCTCTTAGAAGATCACAAGTCTTTGAAACCTTCTTCCTCAAAGGGGGATGAAAGGTTACTGGCAGTAGATGGGAACGCAGAGTTGTCTACTCCAAATTCGTATGTTTGTACTTCATAATATTTTTGCTGGGGATCCGACTTGAATGCTCATGTTATATGGAGCTCATGCACAGCACACCATAAGGTGTGAAATCCAATTTCTAGGAGTTGTTTTCAATTGGTTCATTTTACACCCATAAGTACCACCTTTCCACCACTAGTGAGAGTTAAAATGAACCCCTTCCCCCTCCCTCCACAGCCAGGTGTCCAATTATAATTTATGTATACAATTGTTAACAATGTAAGGCACATAACTGTTAACAGGTTTGAAGTAACTAAATAGTATATATTATGTACAAACGTGACACACATAAAACACTCAATAAAGAACAACAGCTGTGGTAACAAAAACTTAGGAATTAAAAGAAATAAAATCCTAAGTGTGTGGGCCCTTGACTTAAACTAGTTCCATTTAGTAAAATACATAATAAATCAAAAATTTCAGATAGCTAACTCATTCTCTTGTGGGTCCATAGCAATTCTAAACTTCCCATTGTAAAATGTCTTTTCACTTATGAAGTGTAGGTGAATTATTCCACACCAATTTGACCGATGTAGCTTTGAATTACTGCTGGCCAGTGACTGTTGCATGATGCAAAAGAATTGGTTGGCCATCCAACAAAGATGAAAATACTAGGGATTCATTGATAGTTATTAGAGATCCTCTGATTTCTGGTATGTGCATTTCTTTAAAAATTGTACAGATTCTGAAATATTTTCTTGATAAATGGAGGTATTTGTTTGCAGAGTCTCTGTCCTATGATTGAAGAAATCCTTTGAAACTAAATCCTAAGGGAAGAAAATATTTAATTTTGAAAAATAATGAAGGAAAGTTCAAAGACCACGGCTTTGGAAGTTTAACACCAATACTGCATGAAAAGTAGTGGAAGACGTATGTTATATAGGGTGGTTTTGAACAGTAACTGTGTGTAATTTTAGGAGTCATGAGGAAAGAGTGATCTTACCATGTAATGTCCTATCATGCCTAAAACTCTTAAAGTGATGATTCTCATCTGGTGATGCTGCTGGAAGTAGTGAGGCAATTTGGGGTGAGCTGTTGGAAAGAGTGCTGAGATGGACAGAGGAGTGGGCATCTCATTTCTGTCAACCTGCTTTGGATGTTGTGATGGGAAAGATCAGACCAGTCAGGTCATCAATCCCAAAATATTCAAGGCTTCACTTGGAAATTGCCGAAAAATCTGATTCTTGTCATTGTTGTGGGCCCAGTGTGTTCTGTGCGTATGTGCTTCATGCACACAGAAAAAATGCAACAAAGTTGAATGTTTAGATGTGCTGAGAAATTCCAATTATGGCTGATTTGTCTGGGTAAATTTTTGGACACGAAATGGCACGACATGGGTAACACACGTCCCATCCATGCCTGAGACAAGCTCAAATTTGGGCTTTCATTTCCACAACTTAAGTTGCATCTCCACAGGAAGCATTTTTTAAAATACAAAATAAACTTTATTCATAATAAAAGACAAACTATATACAATTACAAAACAGTGCAAACCTTTACATTCTTGTACAGATCATTCATTAGTGTTACCTTTTTATATAGAAAACAGCACCGATGCCACGTGTGTGGCTCCCTGGAAACTACCCGGTCCTGTATTTACAATATTTAGGGGCTTTCTCGCTTGTCCCCGCCCCTCCCTCTCCAGTGGCAGAAGAACCCTAAACTGTAGTCCTTCCCCACTGAGCCTTTGTGTTGGCTGCTGCACCCAGCAGGCTGAATTTCACACCACTGACCAAACATGTTCCATGCAGGGAGATGGAACAGAAACGGATGGAATGCCGTTGTGAGCACACTAGGGTCCGGGCAGCTTTCCGCTTCCACTTAGCTTCACTGCAACAATGAATGACAGAATTTTTAAAAATATATACATTTGTTGACATCAATTGTTAACATCAGAGCAGCCTGGTAACTATTTAAAAATTTAACTATTCAACAAATATTTTGGGGCTAATTCTAGCTTACAAATGCAGCGTACTAAATGGATGATTTAGGCAGTTAAAAAAACATTTTTAACCAAAATGCCATTTCCCACAGTATAAACACAAATTAGGTATAGAATGTTAAGTCACACTGGTCCTTTCCACCAAAAGGAATAATCTCTATTTGCTTAAATCTATTCCCTTTCTTCGTTTGGATTTATGTGTATTTGACATCTCTTTGAAGCAGTAATTGTGTTACTACGTCTATTGTTGAATTGCAATTTTAAGTAAACCTTGATCAATTGACAAATATTCTGGTAATGCTTTGAGCAAATGTTCATGCAGTCAAAGAGCTTTAGCTTCTCTTTTAATTTATAAACCACTTGACCTCTGAGTGTTCCTTCACTATATTAATATATAATATGGCCTGTAAAAAAAATCTGTTTAATTTTTATGACACTTATCTTTGAAACATACCAGTTAACCTGTTTCACCTCCATTAATTATTCGGTAGCTGGAGTCTCTGGTAATAATCTTAAGGAGTAAAACATATTAGATTTCAAAGTTGAGTGTACACAGTTCCCACAGGTCTGGAGAATCAACGTCAGTGTTGGGATATACATGTTGGTGCCTCATCTCTTTAATATGTTGATTCTGTTGCAGCTTCAGAGGCAGCTTTGCAGTTTAAATAAGGGTCTGTGTGTGCCTCTGCTGCAGATACTATCTGATTGTTTTGTTCTCTCCCTGAGGGTCATTTCCTTTATATTCCTAGGTCTTGTAGATATTTTGAGATTTAACCTTACATTGACCAGTGGACACCTGCCGTGGTCACCAGATTTTCATTTTCCTCCATCAGCTACTCCATCACGGTAATGTGGCCTAACCATGAAAATTGTCTAGACTGGGACTTTCCATTCAGCCAGATAAAGGTTCTTTATTCTACCCAGGGGTAATAGTCTCACAAATTCCACCCTGTAGCTAATAATTATCTACGATTAGAGACAAACATGCATAATAGAACCAGTAAAACCATTTCTTAGACATGAAAAATATAACATTGCAGCATTCTTTTTTCATTGGATAATAACTTAATTATTATTAGCTTCAATTCATTATTAACAAATTCTGAAAAAGAATACATTCCATCCTAATCACTTTGATGAATATCAAAGTGAAGAGCTTCATTGCTCTCTCCATGAAATAAAGGGACACTCTGCTGACATTGGGTGACCTGACTGGGCCCTTTCAGAAGTGACTGCAAGCTGCTGAAACACATTCCAGATTCCACAGAGGATGCTACATCTACGAGAGAATATTTTTTGCTAACACTTACCTGCTGCCACACGTATTCAACAGGTTCCTGAGTGGTGACAGCACTGGCTGCAAGCCCACAGTGTCACTAAGGTGATAACTGGACATGCGGGATGGATCAGGGACCCCAGCCAAGAGACAAGGATATTCCTTTTCAGAAGAGCCTGCTCCCACACAAGTCTTCAGAGACACCACATCCTTTGTGGACCTCTCTGAGTGACAATATATTTGCTGACTCCGGTCTTTCAAGGCCGTCGTCACTAAAACATGAGATTTTTGTTTTATTTATTCAGGGGATGTGGGCTTTGCAGGCTGACCGAGTGTTTAATTGCCTGTTCCTAATTACCCTTGAGAGGATGGTGATAAACTGCCACCTTGAACTGTTGCAGTCCTTGAGGTGTTCCGCAAAGACTTTTAGCCATGGTTTCCTGCCTGTACTGTTATTGTCAAGGTCAAATTGATCTTCAACATCCTTGTCAAAGGATTTTTCCAAGCAGCTGCTGTAGATCACTGCAATGGCTCACAATTTACTGTTCACTGAGGCATAAGATGTTATCCAAGGTCCCTAATTCTGTAGGAATGATTTAATCTGTTTTGAGTTCAATGAAGAGCTGGTGTCATCAAGGCACTGGGCTTTGCCAGCATTGCTGGCTTCTCCTGAGTGCATGCACCTGTTGACTGTAATCATGTGCACATCATGGCTTTCATACCTATTCCTCAACAATTTTCAGACATTTGTGGAGCATCAGATCTTCCTCATGGCAAATGAACACATAATATCTTCACCCTCGGAAGGATAAACTGCTACAGCATGTGAGCACAGAGACTTGGCTGCATACTACAGCTGGTCCTGGAGGAAAAGAATAATTCAAACCCAGGGTCTGAGGTTCAGATTAGAGGGCACCGGGAACAAGAGGATGAGGAGAACTCCCGGGGGAAGTCCCAGCAGGACACCATCAGCCCCCCTCTCCCAACACAGCAGAGGAGGGAAGCTTTGACTGCATGGGCATTAATGGACGCACAGATGGAGAGACACTCCTCTAAAGGCAATCTGCAAAGTTATAGCGTCTAGCGGTTAGTGTAACACTATTACAGCACCAGTGACCTGGGTTCAATTCCGGCCGCTGTCTGTGAGGAGCTTGTACGTTCTCCTCGTGTCTGCGTGGGTTTACCCCGGGTGCTCTAGTTTCCTCCCGTATTCCAAAGACATACGGGTTCGGAGTTGTGGGCATGCTTTGTTGGTGCCAGAAGCGTGGTAACATTTGCCGGCTGCCCCCAGAACACTCTACGCAATAATGCATTTCACTGTGTGTTTCGATGTACATGTGACTAATAAAGATATCTTATAGTCCAGGCAACGTGACCCTCTCCAAACTGGAATCTTTAATGTCAACACAGTTCACCAGGAATTAGCCCAAAAAGCTATTAATTCCTCACCTGCTGTCATGCAGGGCCACCTACACTCTATTAACACTTCATTGAATGATTCTGTAACATCAGTGGCTTGAATCCAAACACCTGTATTTTCTGAAGTGTGCCACCTTACTTAAACACCAGTGACCTCTGCACAAAATTCACTTTCCTTGAAGCAGCTCCACTCTGCATGTGTAAATATTCATCAAGCCCTTGAATGCTTTGGACTGCTGTTCAATATCAAAAATGGCCAGTCAGCGTTGTGACCACAGCAGGGAGATGCAGTGAAGGGCTAACGTTTCGTGCCGGTGAAATGCACAGTCATTCAACAATGAGAAATCCCTCATGAGACACCAACTGAGAATAATGTTAAGCCACTGGAAAACTGACCATTTCAAGGTAGACAATACAGCACAACTGATGAAGCGTCAGCATAGACGTTTGAGAGCTCTTCAGTCTCCTCACAACCAGTGGATCTGATCAGAATCAGATATATTATCACTGACATATGACGCAAAATTTATTGTTTTGCGGCAGCAGTACAGTGCAAAGACGTAACAATCTATAAATTACAAAAATAAATAGTGCAAAATAAAAGGAATAATGAGGTAGTGTTCACGGGTTCCTGGAACATTCAGAAATTTGATGGTGGAGGGGAGGAAGCTGTTCCTGAATCATTGAGTTTGTCTTCAGGCTCCTGTACCTCCTCCCTGCTGGTAGTAACGAGAAGAGGGCATGTTGAGGATGGTGCGGGTTCTTAATGATAGATGCCACCTTCTTGAGGCACCGCCTCTTGAAGACATTCTTGATGTCATCAATTATAATCTATTTCTTAGAAAACTCTCTCACATAATCTTGTTCCTTTCATCTACCTGACAAATTTGTTTTGCCAAACAACAGCCTTACCTCAATTCCATCATTGGGATATATACAGGTAACTGAAAGAGTGACTTGCTTGTAACCATCAAAAACATCAGGTGGCAAGGTCATGAATCAACAACTTTTTTATTAATCTCAGAATCACAATTAGTAAAACATAAGAATGGAATTTTCAAGTTTTTAGAAACTCAGGCGAAATATCAAAATAAAGAAGTTTCCAATGGCGCAGTAATTCAACCATAAATATTTGCTGTTTATAAATTTACAGTTGAAAGTGATAAAGGTTTATAGAAATTTCTAGGTTTAATTGAGATCAGATTAATCTGCCAAATGACAGTTTAACACGATAGATCAGCCAGTATGCTTTGTTTTCTCTTTCAATCTTTTTATTAGTTTTCAAATTAATACAGATTAATATATCAATGTTTATACATGTAATACAAAGAGATCAGGAGAACAATCATGACATGGATAAACATAAAGAACAATAAAGTATAAAAAAATCTGTAGATCCAACAATCTGTTAGTGAATGAATATAATATAAAGGAAAAAGATTTATTATAAAATATAAAAGAAAAAAATCTCCAAAACAATAAGAAAAATTATAAACAATATATCAAACCAAACTAAGCTAAGGAAATTTTTTTTTAAAAAAACAGAAAAAAAAACTGGACTAAAATTTCTCGATAGAAACAGAGCAATATTATGTCGTCAACTCCGTTCCTCTAAATTGAAAGGTTATTATAAGGAGATCTATATCATGTGAAAATATTGAATAAATGGACTCCAAACTTCCTCAAATTTAAGCGAAGGATCAACAGTACCACTCCTAATTTTTTCCAAGTTTAAACATGATATAGTTTGAGAGAACCATTGAAAAGTAGTAGGGGGTATTGGATCCTTCCATTTAAGCAAAATGGATCATTTGGCCATTAATGTAACAAAGGCAATCATACAGTTAGCGGAGGCAGATAGATGGCCAGATTCTATCCTTGGTAAACCAAAAATTGCAGTGGTAGGATAAGGTTGTAAATCAATCTTCAATACATTTGAAATAATGTTAAGAATATCTTTCCAAGATTTTTCCAAAAGAGGACAGGACCAAAACATATGTGTCAAAGAAGCCACATTCAATTTACATCTGTCACATATAGGATTTATATGTTGCTAAAAACGAGCTAGCTTATCTTTTGACATAAGGGTCCTGTGAACTACTTTAAACTGTATCAAAGAATGTCTGGCACACATTGAAGATGTATTAACTAAATGAAGAATTTTCTTCCAAGTCTCTGTAGGTAAAGATGTCTGGAGTACGCTCTCCCATTCACTCTTAATTTTGTCCAGTGGTTCTGAATGAATTTTCATAATTAAATCATAAATTATTGCTATCAAGCCCTTCTGACAGGGATTAAAACCAAAACTTTTTTCCATAATTTCAGTTTTGTATGGTTTGGGAAAAGAGGGTATAGTAGCTTTAAAAAAATTTCTAATTTGCAAATATCAAAAAAAGTGTGATCTAGGCAAATTGTATTTGTTAGACAATTGTTCAAAAGATGAAAAACAGTTATCAATGAATAAATCACAAAAACATACTATTCCCTTCCTTTTCCATATGGAAAAAGCTGAGTCAGCTCTGGATGGATGAAAGAAAAAATTAGATTGAATGGGACTTGATAGATTAAATTTATTCAATCCAAAAAATTTACGAAATTGAAACCATATTCGTGTTGTGTATTTAAAATTGGGTTAGTCATACGTTTACTTAATTTGGTAAGTGCAAAAGGGAGTGGAGCTCCTAAAATAGAAACTAATGAAAATTCAAGTACTGATTGGGACTCAAGGTGTACCCATTTGGGGCGTTGAATTACATCTGGATCTTGTATCCAAAAAATTAAATATCTAATATTGATTGCCCAATAATATAATCTAAAATTAGGCAAGGCCATACCACCATCCTTTTTTAGTTTTTGTAAATATTTCTTACTTAGCTTTGGGTTTTTATTCTGCCAAATATATGAAAGAATCTTAGAATCAATAGTGACAAAAAAAGGTTTTAGAACAAAAGTTGGAATCGCTTGAAATAGATATAAAAATTTTGGTAAAATATTCATCTTAGCTGCATTAATTTGGCCTATCAACGAGAGACAGTGGGGACCATTTAGTAAATAATTGTTTAACATAGTCAATTAAAGGCAGTAGATTAGCTTTAAATAAGTCCTCGTGTCTCTTAGTAATTTTAACACCTAAATACATAAAATAGTCTGTTACCAATCTAAAAGGTAATTGGCTATAAATTAGGATTTGCATATTTAATGGAAAAAGTTCATTCTTATTAAAATTTAATCTATAGCCAGAAGAAACACTAAACTGATCTAATAGTGATAGTACTGCGGGGATAGATTTGTCCGGATTAGAAATATAAAGTAACAGGTCATCTGCGTAAAGAGATATCTTATGAATCTTCTGTCCACGAGTAATACCACACATATATCCCGAAGTACAATAGCCAAAGGTTCTAAAGCAATATCAAATAATAAAGGGCTTAACGGGCAGCCTTGTCTAGTACCTCGAAAAAGCCTAAACAAAGGAGATCTTTGATTATTAGTAAGTATTGAAGCCATAGGTGCATAATAAATCATAAATTTAGGACTAAAATTGAATTTTTGAAGTGTACTGAATAGATATTCCCATTCGACTCTGTCAAACGCCTTTTCAGCATCTAGTGAAACAACACATTCTGGAACTCGGGATGAAGGGGTATATATAATATTCATTAATCTCCTAATGTTAAAATGTAGATAACGATTCTGAATAAATCCTGTCTGGTCTTCAGAGATAATTTGTGGAAGAACCTTTTCCAATCTAAAGGCCAATATTTTGGAAAATATTTTGGAATCTACATTTAATAAAGAAATAGGTCTATAAGATGCACAATCAGTGGGATCTTTATCCTTTTTAAGAATTAAACAAATAGTTGCTTCATAGAAAGATTGTGGTAGTTTACCCACTGATAGGGCATCTTTAAAAATTTTGCCTAACCAGGGAACAAGAATATCAGAAAAGGATTTAAAAAATTCAGCTGTATATCTGTCAGGGCCGGGTGCTTTACCCGAATTCATTGAAAATATTACTTTCTTTATTTCTTCCTCCAAAATGGGAGCATCTAATGTAGAACGTTCATTTAAAGATAATTGGGGAATCTTCGAATCTCTTAAAAATTCATGTATTAAAGTAGGATCCTCGGGATTCTGATTGGTATAAAGAAGAATAAAATTCTTGAAAGGATTTGTTAATTTGAACTTGATCTATTGTGTAGGTACCATCTGGCTTACGAATTCTATTGATCTGACGTTTAGATATAGTAGCTTTCAATTGGTTGGCCAATAATTTACCAGATTTGTCACCATGTATATAAAATTGACTTTTGTTTTTAAGTAGTAGATTTTCAATTGAAGATGTTAATAATAAACTATGTTGTAGTTGTAGTTCTGTTCTCCTTTAAAAAGCTCCAGATTAGGAGTAACAGAATATATTTTATCGATTTCTTTAATCTTGTCAGCTAATGTACATATTTCATTATTAGTTCGTTTTTTCAATCCAGCGGAATATGAAATAATTTGACCACGGATATATGCTTTAAATGTATTCCATATTATCCCACTGAAGATTTCTTCAGTAAAATTAGTTAAAAAGAAAAATGAAGTCTGTTCTTTAATAAATTAGATGAAATCTAAGTCTTGTAATAGCGAAGGGTTAAATCGCCATTGTCTGACATCAAAGGATACATCTGGTAATTTAATTGATAATCTCAATGGTGCATGATCAGAAATGGCAATTGCATTGTATTTGCAGTCCGTAGTAAGTGGAGCTAATCTAGCATCAATAAAAAAAAATCAATCCTCGAGTAATTATGGTAGACATGAGTAAAGAATGAAAATTCTTTATCAACTGGGTGTAGAAATCTCCAAACATCTAAGATTCTGGATTCAACTAAAAAGGAATTAATAAAGACAGCGGATTTGTTTGGAAGTGTAGGATTTGACACAGATCTATCCATCGGGTTTAAACAGCAGTTAAAATCTCCACCCATAATCACAGTGTATTCATTTAAATTAGGAAATAATGCAAACAAGTGTTTAAAAAATTCAGGGTGATCTACATTGGGTGCATAAACATTAACCATAACAACTTTTTTATTATGAAGTAGACCAGTAATCAATAAAAATCTACCATTTGGGTCTGATGTTGTCTCATGATAGACAAACGAAATTGAGGAGTCTATAAAAATAGAAATTCCTTTCACCTTTGCTTGTGAATTTGAATGGAACTGTTGACACCTCCAAAATCTGAAAAAAAACGTTGATTATCTTTCTTCCTGGTGTGAGTCTCCTGAACAAAAATGACCTGAACATTTAATCTATGAAAAAATTTAAAGATCTTCTTATGCTTAAGCAAATTGTTTAAGTTGTTAACATTCCATGAAATAAAATTAATAGTCTTATCCAGTTTAACAGATTAAAAAACATATGGTATGTAAAGGGTTAGTATGCTGAGTAGATTGTATTGAAATTGATAAAGTAGTCAATATTTCCAGAAGTTCAATAGCCCTGCCCTTACAAGCTAGCGTAGGACCTTCCACTGAGAAATTCACTGAGATTTCCACTTGTGTCTCCATATTGCTGTTTGCTTCTACAACATTGAAATGATGAATGGCAGCTATCCATTCCATCTGGTTCTCTGCTCTGGGTATATTCACCTTCCTTTCCTGCATCTGGATTGATGGATATTATCGTGTTAAATTTAGCATCTATCATATTTTCCCTTTTTCTAGGATCAGCTTTCCACGACAGAAGCTGGAAAAAGAAACTGAAAGGAGTGGAACTAGACTAAGGTCTGCCATATAAACAAGAAAAGACTGAGAATTGATATTGACTTTAGTGTTAAGAATATGATGGCACAGAATTAATTTACAAGAAAATTTCCTGATTCAATTGATCATTCTGTGATCTGGTGTGAAACACTGCAAACCTCCAGGTCCCACCAAGTAAATGGAGCACTGACATTTAGATGTAGCAGATTGCCCCCTTATTTCTTAGCTTCAGGTTTTTGCTCAGCAAGGACTTTCATGTTCCAAACAGAGGCGCATATTTGCATTTCCCTTAACAAGTCAGTTCCTGACCTCTGGTTTAGTAGATTTGTCATTTGTCCAATTTGTAAAAACATTCTTAGTTACATTAGTATTAATTATATCTTTTATTTTTAGTTATTCATATACCTTTAAGGCTGAGAGCACTGGATACTTTGGGACTAGACAACATTCCAGCTGGAATACAGAAAGACCCCCGGTCCACAACTTTTAGTGGCGTGGGTGGCAGTGCAGTTACAACACTGGCATATGCTCAAGCCTGTGGAAAATTGTCCTGTTCACAAAAAAGCAGGCCAAATCCAATCTGGCTAAATATCACCCAGTGTTTTGCATCAAATATTATGTACTACTACTATTAAGTAGAATTTTAAAGGGTATGTAATTATTTACTCTCTTATCAATATTATTTGTTATCTTCTTGTAAATTTAATTAGTTTAATCAAAGTCTGCTTTTTCTTTCCGTAAAAAAAATGATTTATAAAGGCTCCATACATACCACAGTAGAGTGGTTGTGAAGATTATTTGCAAGAGTAGAAGTATCAGAGAAGATATTGCAAATAACATACAGTTTTCCTTTTCACGTGAAGTCAATGTTTCTCTTTGAGAAAGTGGTGGGATTACATTTTTTGCACTTGATGTTTGGGCAGAGGTTGAAAAGAATTCTGGAATAGGGGTCTTTTCAGTTGGTGTTCTTGAAGTATATTGAGTAAAAATTACTGAATCAAAAGTCACTTGTGGAAATAATATGTAGGGCATTATATTTACATTTGTGCTGGTATGGGATACCACTTCCTCTGTTTTTTCTAGCCAAAGGTGTCATCCAAGTCATTTTGGATGTCCAGTGTATGTGAGATGCAAAATGTGATGCTTTCTTTGTTGTCATACTGTGAGTTGTAGAAATTTTGGTTGTGGCTACACTCATTCCTTTAGTAGTAGTTGAAATTTCTGGTGTGGTGGTCTGTTCCATTGCTAATTCTGTTGTACTGGGAGTAGATAATACTGTAGTCACAACAGGCGTTGAAATTTCTGGTGTGGTGCTCTGTTCCGTTGTTAACTCTGTTGTACTGGGAGTAGATAATACTGTAGTCACAACAGGCGTTGAAATTTCTGGTGTGGTGGTCTGTTCCATTGTTAACTCTGTTATACTGGGAGTAGATAATACTGTAGTCACAACAGGCATTGAAATTTCTGATGTGGTGGTCTGTTCCGTTGTTAACTCTGTTGTACTGGGAGTAGATAATACTGTAGTCACAACAGGCGTTGAAATTTCTGGTGTGGTGCTCTGTTCCGTTGTTAACTCTGTTGTACTGGGAGTAGATAATACCGTAGTCACAACAGGCGTTGAAATTTCTGGTGTGGTGCTCTGTTCCGTTGTTAACTCTGTACTGGGAGTAGATAATACTGTAGTCACAACAGGCGTTGAAATTTCTGGTGTGGTGGTCTGTTCTGTTGTTAACTCTGTTGTACTAGGTGTAGATAATACTGTAGTCACAACAGGCGTTGAAATTTCTGGTGTGGCAGTCTGTTTTAGAACATTAAACAGTACAGCATAGTAAGGGCCCTTCAGCCCACGATGTTGTGCCGACCTGCATTAACCTTATCCACATTCAATCTATCCCCTCTCTACTTCACCTCCCATAACCCTCTATTTTCCTTTTGTCCATGTGCCTATCTAATAGTCTCTTAAGTGAACTTATTGTATCCGCCCCTACCACCACCCCGGCACTGCATTCCAGGCACCCACCACTCTCTGTGTAACAAAAAACACCTACAGTACCTCTGACGTCTCCCCTGAACTTTCCTCCACACACCTTAAATGGGTGACCTCCAGCATAGGCCATTACTGCCCTGGGGAAAAGGTGCTGGCTGTCCATTCTGTCTATGCCTCCATAATCTTATATACCTCGATCAAGTCTCCTCTCGTCCTCCGTCGCTCCAAAGAGAAAAGCCCTAACTCATTCAACCTCTGCTCATAAGACATGCTCTCCAACCCAGGTAGCGTCCTTGTAAATCTCCTATGCACCCTCTGTAAAGCTTCCACATCCTTCCTATAATGTGATAACCAGAAATGAACACAATATTCCAAGTGTGGTCTAACCAGAGTCTTCTATAGCTGCAACATTACCTCTTGGCTCTTGAACTCAATCTCCCAGCCAATGAAGGCAAGCACACCATATGCCTTCCTAACTGCCCTATCCACTTGTGAGGCAACTTTGAGGGATCTATGTACTTGGACCCCAAGATCTCTCAATTCCTCCACACTGCTAAGAATCCTGCCATTAACCATGTACTCTGCCTTCAAGTTCATTCTTCCAAAGTGTATCACTTTACAATTCTCCAGATTGAACTCCATCTGCCACTTCTCTGCCCAGCTCTGCATCCTGTCTAAATCCCGTTGCAACCTACAACAACCTTCTTCATTATCTACTACACCATCAACCTTCGTGTCATCTGCAAACTTACCAGCCCATCCTTCCACTTCCTCATCCAAGTCATTGATAAAAATCACAAAGAGCAGGGGTCCCAGAACAGATCCCTGCAGAAAACCACTAGTCACCAACCTCCAGGTCAAGTACTCCCCTTCTGCAACCACCCTCTGGCTTCTGTGGGCAAGACAATTTCAAATCCACACATCCAATTTCCCATGGATCCCATACCTCATGACTTTCTGAATGAGCCTACCATGGGGAACCTTGTCAAATGCCTTGCTAAAATCCATATATGCCATATCCACCACACTACATTCATCAATTTGACTTGTCACTTCCTCAACAAACTATTAGGCTCGTGAGGAATGACCTGACCTTCACAAAGCCATGTTGACTATCCCTAATAAGACTACGCTTCTCCAAATGCTCATAAATCCTGTCTCTAAGAATCCTCTCCAGTGGTTTGCCCATCACTGATGTAAGACTCACTGGTCTATAATTCCTGGGATTGTCCCTTTTACCTTCCTTGAACAATGGAACAACATTTGCCATCCACCAATCCTCCAGTACAGGATGTGGCCTGTGGCCAAGGAGGACTCAAAGATCATCGTTAACGCTCCAGCAATCTCTTCCCTCGCTTCCCATAATAACCTGGGGTATATCCTGTCCAACCCCGGGGAATTATCTATCCTCATGCTTTTTAGTAGCTCCAATACTGCTTCTTTCTTAACTTCAACAAGCTCCAACACATTTGCCTGTTCTACACTAACCTCACATTAGTCTAAGTCCCTCTCCCTGGTGAAAACTGAAGCAAAATATTCATTTAGGACCTCCCCTATCTCCTTCGCCTCCAGACGCATTTTTTCCCACTTATCCCTAAGTAGTCCTACCTACTCCCTAGTCATCCTTATGTTCCTCACATATGTGTAGATTGCCTTAGGGTTTTCCTTCACCCTACTTGCCAAGGCTTTCTCATGTTCCCTTCTAGCTCACTTAAGTCCCTTCTTAAGTTCCTTCCTGGCTACCTCATAACTCTCAAGGGCCCTATCTGATTTTTGCTTCCTGAACCTTAAATATGCTTCCTTCTTCCTCTTGACTAAACCTTCCACTTCTCTTGTTAACCATGGTTCCTTCACCCTACCATCCTTTCCTTGTCTCAGTGGGACAAACCTATCTAGAAGCCCATGTGATGTGGTTCCTAAACAACCTCCACATTTCTGTGGTGCATTTACCAGAGAACATCTTTTCCCAGTTTGCACTCCCAAGTTCTTGCCTAATACCTTCATAATTTGCCCTCCCCCAATTAAGTACTTTCCCATAATGTCTGCTCCTATCTTTGTCCATGGCTATGCTAAAGGTCAGGGAGTTGTGGTCACTGGCCCTGAAATGCTCACCCACCGAGAGGTCTTTCACCTGACCAGGTTCATTGCCTAGTACCAGATCCAGCATGGCCTATTTTCTAGTCAGCCTGTCTGCACACTGTGTCAGGAATCCTTCCTGTAAACATCTAACAAGTTGTGCCCCATCTAATCCTTTTGCACTAAGGAGGTGCCAATTCCGAAAGTTGAAGTTACCCATGACAACAACCCTGTTATTTTTGCACCTTTCCAAAATCTGCCTACTTCTCTGCCCCTGAGTGTCCCAATGGTTATTTGGGGGCCGAAAGAATACTCCCAATAGAGTGATTGCTCCCTTCCTGTTTCAGACTTGCACCCACACTGACTGAATACACAATGCTTCTATAACGTCTTCCCTTCCTACAGCTGTGATATTATCTCTGATTAGTAATGCCTCCCCCTCCCCTTTTAACCCCTTCCCTATCCCTTTTGAAACATCTAAACCTCGGAAGCTCAAACAGCCAGTCCTGCCCTTGCGACAGCCAAGTGTCTGTAATGGCCACAGCATCGTAATTCCATGTACTGATCCATGCTCTAAGTTCATCACCTTTATTCTTAACACTTCCCGCATTAAGGTAAACACATTTCAACCCATCTAACTGATTGCATTTATGCCCCGTCCCCTGCATATCCTTCCTCACCTTCTCTGTACACATCGCATCTACTTCTACAACAACTGATTCATCCTCTAATCTAACACTCTGGTTCACATCCCCCTGCCAAGCTAGTTTAAACCCTCCCCAACAGCTCGAGCAAAACCTGCCCGCAAGGACATTGGTCCCTCTCCTGTTCAGGTGTAATCTGTCCCTGTCTTACAGGTCTTACCTACCCCAGAGGAGATCCCAGTGATTCATAAATCTGAACCCCTGCCCCCTGCACCAACTCTTTAGCCACTCATTAGTCTGCCATATCTTCCTATTCTTTACCTCTCTGGTGCGTCCAGAGGTTACTACCCTTTAGGTCCTCCTTTTTAGCTTCCTCCCTAACTCCCAATACTCGCTTTTCAGGACCTCGTCCCTTATCTTGCCTGTCATTGGTGCCAATGTGACCACGACTTCTGGCTCTTCACCCTCCCCCTTAAGTGCACTCGATCTGAGACATCCCTGACCCTGGCAGCTGGGAGGCAACATACAGTCTGGGAGTCTCGTTCTTGTCCGCAGAATCTCCTGTCTGTCCCCGTAACCAATGAATTCCCATGTTAGTACCACACTCCTCTTCCCCTTCCCCCCTTCCCTTCTGAGCCACAGAGCCAGACTCCGCACCGGAGACCTGGCTGCTCTCAAGGGTAGTAATCACTTTCCACTTACACAATGGCCTCTCCGCTTGACCCTAACTTCTATTTATTGGCAGCTGTTGCCTAATTATCCAATTAGCTAATCAACAGGCCTATCAACTCACCACAGCAACAAGAGCAACAACAACAGGCCTACCTTTTCAAATTGCTTCCTGTTCTCATTCTCGCTGTAGTTCTTGTTGTTAATTCTGTTGTAAATGTACTAATGGCAGTCGATAATGTAGTTATCAAAGTTGAAATTTGTCGAATGGTCGTTTGTGATGTTGTGGTTACACAGATAAATTCTTCCTCTTTTAAAGATAGAATGCTCGATCCAGCTCTATCACCAGGGCTGTGACATAGCAATTTATTGGATAATTTTACTTTCTTTACATTTGCCTTTATCCAATTTCTGAGGTATATTAATTGACAGTCACAAACAAACGGATTATTCTGCAGATCGAGTCCATTGGAAGATAGAGATCGCAAATTATCAAAGGTTCCATTAGGTATATTAGACAACTGATTATTGGCAAGATTCAGCTTTTTCAACTTGGATAAATCTTTAAAAATGTCACTGTCCAAAGCACTAATATTGTTTTCTTGGAGCTGAAGGTCACTCAGTTGTTTAAGGCCACTGAAAGCTTTCTTTCCAATAACAGTGATCTGGTTCTTGCTCAGTTTTAGTTTAGGCAGTTTAGACAGTTTACTGAATACATTATCAGGAAGAGCGAGAAGTTTGTTTTGAGTCAAAGAAAGTTCAATGAGGTTTGAAGTAAATTCAAATAAATTACTAGGAAGACTGGAGATCATGTTAGAGTCCAGTTTCAAGAGAGTTAAATTTGTCAAAATTCTTCAAAAGCCCTTCAGGAAGTTCTGTGATGGAGTTTTGTGTCCAAATACAGCTTTTTTAACTTATTAAGTTTGGGAAAAAATGTCAGATGGGAGATGTGAAAGGTTATTGTTTGTCAAAGAAATCTCTGTAAGTTCTGGGAGATTATCAAAAATACCTGCTGGGAGATTAGTGATCTGATTATTGCGAAGTCTAAGAATTTTGAGTTTTGTAACTTTCTCAAATATTTGTGGGGAAAGATTTTTTATCTCATTTTCTCCTATGTGCAGTCTTAGAAGCTGTGAAAGTTTGTCAAATATTCCATCCGGAATCTCGCTTATCCTGTTTGCAAACAACCGCAGTTCCTCTAATTTTAAAAGATTATCAAATAATCCCTTTTCTAGTTTCTTGATTTTATTTGTTGTCAGGAACAGATTCCTCAATTGTGAAAGGTTGTCAAAAATCCCAACATCCAATGTTTCCAATGGGCTATTTGCTATGTCAAGATGAGTGAGATTGGTGAGAGCGTCCAGGGCCCCAATTTCTATTTTACTTATTAAGTTATTAATAAAATCAACCCTTGTTAATGACGTTGGATAATTCTTAAAGGATCCGGATCTTAAAGTGAAGATACTAGTTTTTATTATATGCATTTCAGTTGCATTAGATGGTATATTCACTGGCATTTCTGTCATGGATCCTTTGCTACAAACAAAAACATGTGATTGGAGCTCACATTCTGGAAAGCCAGTGGCAAAGCAACCAAAAATTAGAAGACCCAATAGACATTTGGAAATCATGTTCCTGTGAAGTAAAAAGATGACAAGTACATTTAGAAAATAAATACTTCATATTTACAGAGTGGACTGCTAATAGAATAAAAAGTCATTAATTTTAAATCAGTTTTAAATAATTATAAAGATCAAATATCTTACCACCTCTGATCATTCTCAAAAATACACCAGGAAAATGTATTGAAATAAAGAAAGCCTTGGTGAAATATTGGCATGCTTCATCCCGTAAAGGTCATTAGCAAATCAGTTATGGAACTCCATTGTCATATCATTACTGATATCAGTTTTATCTTCACAACTTAAAAAAAGGAGTTCAAATTCTCAATTTGCCACACTGGGATTTGAATTTGTAGTTCCTTAGAAGAATGGTCAGAGGTGGTAAGATATTTGACCTTTGCAGTCAACTAACAGAGCCAAACTGCAACCAGTTCCCAAAAATCTCAACAATATTCCAAATCAAAAAATTTTCCATCACCCTAATCTCATGAAATGTGGCTTTCATCAACGGTATGCATACAATGTAAAATGCATTGAGGTTTGGATTTATGAGAGAAACACTAAATTTTCGACAGTTTTCCAATGGAGCACTGTCAGTCATTAGTTTTGTGCTGTTGGAGGAGAAATTGGGAGTCACAGAATCATAAAATCCCATAATGTTCATGCTGGCTCTACAGGACAATCCGGTTCGCCCCTTTCCCCTGCTCTCTCCTCATCGAACTGATTTTTGTTTTTACTAACCTTTCAGAACGTATCTAGTTCCCTGTTGTACAGTGTAATTGAATCTGCCCTCACTGCTCCTCTGGCAGCACATCCTAGATCCTAACCTATCACTGTACACAAAACATTTTTCCATCATGTCAGTTTTAGTTCTTTTGCCATTCACCCTTACTCTGTGTTTTCTGCTTCTTGACCATTCTAGGAATGGGATTAGTTCCTGTCTGTTCTGTCCAGAGCCTTCATGATTTTAAATATCACTATCAGATCTCCTCGCAACCCTCTCTGTTCTACGAATAACTTCTTCACTGCACACGTGCAACTAACTTCCCTCCTCACTGGAATCATTCCAGTAAATCTCTTTTGCACCCTCTCTGGGCATACCCATGTTTGTTCGCAATCCTTCAACGTTTGCCTGAACCAATGTCAATTAGTGGATCATTACAATCCCATGTACACTTTTAACCACTTTCTATATCTGTGTTTATTGTTTATATATTTTTCTGGATCTGGGCACGGCCAGCATTTATTGCCCATCCCTAATTGCCCTTGAGAAGGTGGTGATGGTGAGCTGCTGCAGTACCTTTGGTGAATGTGCTCCCACAGGGTTGTTTGGTAGGGAACTCCAGGATTTGGTCTCAGCTATATATTTCCAAGTTAAGATGGTGTGGGAACATGGTGGAGGCAGCAGTTAGTGCAGCTGCCTCATTGCTCCAGGGACTTGAGTTCAATCCCGACCTCGGATGGTTGTCATAGTCATGGAACAATACGGCACAGATACAGTCCCTTCGGCCCAATGAGTCCACGCTAACCATGGTGCCCAGCCACGTGTCTGTGCCGAGCTTTTGTAGGTTTCCTCCAGGGGGATCTGGTTTTCTCTCACATTCCAAAGATGTGCTGGCAGGTTAATTGGCTACTGTAAATTACCCCTTAGTGTAGGTTAAACAGAACAAGAATCGGCAATATGTTGGTGGGCTTATGAAGGAGAGGATAAGTTGCAGAGGGATAAATAGATATGAGATGGGGATTGAGATTAACAGGATGGACAGGGTGGGCTGAGGGTCTCCTTCTGTGTCATTACAGATATAAGATCAAGTAAGTGTGTAATTGAGGAAAACCAGCAAGTGATGGTGTTTCCCTCCTGCCTGCTGCCCTTGTGGATTTGAGAGATGCTGCTGGCATAGACTCTGCAGGTAACTGCAGGGGATTTTGGGAGATGGTTTGCACTGCAACCACAGTGTGCTGGTGATGGTAAGGAGTGAATCTGTAGGGGTGCTGGATAGAGGCAGAACTGGGCTGATTTGTCCAGGATGATGATGAGGACCTAGAGTTGTTGGAGCTGCATTCTTCCAGACAGGTGAAGAGTATTGCAGCACACTCTTGACTTGCGGCAGTAGATTATGGAAAGACGTTGGGGCACCAGAAGGTGAGTTAATCACTGTAGGATACCCAGTCTCTTGATCTATTCTGTTAACCACCTTATTTATGTGGCTGGTCCAGATGAGTCTCTGGTCAATGTGGAGGTTTGACTGTTCCATCATTAATGGGAATGTTAAGTGTGGGAGGTTAGACTTTTCTGTTGGAGGTTGCCATTGGCCAGCCCATGCTGCATGCAGGCATGGGCGCTTTATTGCTGAGGAGTTGGAAATGGAACTGATATTTTGCATAATTACTGAACATCCTCAATCCTCATCTTGTGATCCATGCTGCAACTGCCCCCTTTACTCCATGATTTTCAGTCTTGACAATAAGCCTTTTATGTAGTAATTTATCAAAAACATCAATTGAATTTCTCTCATTCAGCCTGCCTGTTACTTCATCAAAAAACTCTGTTAAACATTATATGCCTTTAATAAATCCATGCAATAAATCACACTGGAAATTCTTCTTTACTGTTTGCATGGGTGTAGACATGGATTCCCTTTTAAGTTTGCCATCAATCTTTTCCCACACTCTCTCTTTCCCCCCGCCAACCCACCACCCATTTCCCTTTTTACCTTCCTCTCTGAACTTTCTGAGATGAATCTGGTTCTTACTTGATGTCAACCTGACATCTCTCTTTTTCTGCTTTAGCTGTTCTCAACATTACGATACCTTTATCGCTGATCCTTGAGCTTTCCCACACTGACAGTTTCTCCATCAGCCCACTTCATTCCCCAGCACTGCTTCTTTCTGGTCCAGTTTGGAAATGCATCATCAAAAAAGTTCTCCCTAATGCAATCTGAAAATTTTTTCTCTCTCTTATAAAATTATTAGGATTGTTGAAATTCTTCATTACTACTACTCTTCCTTTTGCATTTCATTGTAATATTCTCCTTCAATACTGGCACCCCATAATTTCTCCAACATCGATGCCACCCACCTCTCTTTTCTTTACCATGATCCATTATGATCATCCACTCATCCATCAAGAATCTATCCATCCTTTTATCTTGAAATGTTTAGGACCCAAACCTATCCTCTCTTTATCCACGCCTCCATTATTGTCACAGCTTCATAATTCCATGTGGCTCACATTCAGCTGCAACTCTCCAACCTTGCTTGACACTGCCCGTGCATTTGCATGCATGCATTTTTAACCTACCTTGGACTTCTTGTATTCTCTCTTGGACTGGGCTTTTCAAAACCATAGTGGTAGCTATCTCTCCCATATCTGGGTGCATGTCCTTCAACTTCTATATTGGGCCATTCCCCGGCCAAAATTTATTTAACTCATTTCCCAACAGCAATAGTGAACCTCGCTGTTGGAATAGTTTGCCTTTTTAAAGCAATCTTTTCTTTTCTTATATCTGGGTTTTCTTGTCATACATCTTGTCAATGACAGAGAAATAACTCTCTTCTCAACCATTTCGTAAGTGAAGAGAAATTTGTCAGCATTTAAGAAATCATTGAATGGGTTCATTAATGGCACAAAATTGTCCTTGGAGACTGGCACTAAATTGGCAGGATAGCTTGCCCAGAGATGAAGAAAACATTCATGCCTACAGCCAACATGGAAAGTGCTTGCAACCCATAGTAAGGGCTGTTTTCAGTGGACATTGAATACATTGCTGAGTTACAGGCTCAGTCCATCTGATTTCAGTTTTCCTCAGCTGAAAATCACTAAAAAAAAAAAATGTGGTTGTGCAGACACATGCAGATACAAGTAAATTTTCCTTTACCCTTATGTTTTATTTGAAGCAAAATAGAAGAAAGAGATCTATTAAAATCATCAATAGGAAATAACAGCTATCAATACTCCTATTGACATCTTCTCCAATTTTTGCTTCTAAGACTTCTCATCTCAGATTTTGTAGATTTGTATTGAAATTTTGGCAAGTATCAACTGGGATAAGAAGTCTGAGCAATGGTAGCAAGTTCAGCATCATCCAGTACATTGCCTATGTTACTGGACGTACAGATCCACTCTGACATTTTTCCTTGTTAATAAAATCTAAAACATTATAGTTTATATGATACAAATAATGAGCTTGAGATAAATATTATCACTCAAATGATGAAGCACTGAAACCAGCACATATTATCATCTCTATTTAAAATGTATAATAAACAAAGTAACTAGTGAGATTTTAAATTTAGCACCACAGGATCCATTTCAATTTTAAAAAATCATATTTATCTTTCAAGCAAAAACATAAAGGTATTTTTTTAAAATTATCTACACATTCTTAATCCACTTCTTGCTCAAGACGAATCATCAGAAGATTTTAAGTAACAATTGGTATAGTTAATAATATACTTGCTTATTAGCGAGCAATAAGCTGAAAGAAAGGGATTTCAAGCAACCTTGTCACTAATTACTTCTACACCACTGTGAAAGGCACAACTCCTCTGCTTCTGAAAACGCTTGATAAAGTTGTTTTACCTCATTACGCTGCTTTGCTACCATACTTCATTTGATAAGAACTATGGCACTTGTCAAAACCTGTTTATCAAACGATTGGCCAGAAAGAGTGTTCTCTTCTCCTGAGACATTGACTGCTGTACAGGCCACATATTTTGGCATCCTTGCTTACATTGGACAGGAACTTTTTCAGGTGCAGCCAGAGTTTAATACATAAGGAAATCAGTTATATTTAATGGAAATCCCATGTCAGAATTACTGATGTCAAATTTTTATTTTTACAATCTGAATTCAAATTTGAAACAACAGGATTTGAACTAGGATGTATGGACTACTCCTCTGCAGGTCAAGTAACAGAGCCCATATACTACCAGTTCCCAACATTCCCAACAGTAATCCAACTGAAAACAAATAAGTCACACTCTAATCTAATGAAATTTGGCTTTCCTTCAAACAGTATGTGTACAATTATAAAATGCATTGTGGTTGAAGTTTATGCAAGAAGCAACAAAATTGCAACAACTTTCAACTGGTACAACTGTCAGTCATTAGATTTGTCCTGTTTGGTAAGGAATTGGGTATCATTGGGAAGTCACCAAATCATTAAGTCCCATAATGTTCATGCTGGCCCTACAGGGCAATCCAGTTAGGTCCCTTACCCCTGATCTCTCCCCATAGAACTCTGTTTTTTTATTAACCTTTCAAAACATATCCAGTTCCCTGTTGTACAATGGGATTGAATCTGACTTCACTACTCCCTCTGGCAGCACATCCTAGATCCTAACGCTATCACTGCACACTAAACATTTTTCCTCATGTCAGCTTTAGTTCTTTTGCCATTCACCCTTATTCTGTGTTTTCTGCTTCGTTGACCGTTCTACCAATGGGAATAGTTTCTGTCTGTTTTGTCCAGAGCCTTCATGATTTTAAATATCGACTATCAGATCTCCTCGCAACCATCCCCCTTCTTTGGAACATGTGAACAACTGCAACTTATCGACTGCAAACATGCACACTAAACGTCCCTCGCTCACTGGAATCATCCAGTAAAACTCTTTTGCACCCTCTCGTAGGGCGATACCCATGTTTCGTGTACGCAGTCCTTCGGGGTGTCATTCCCTGTGTGCCTGAACCATGATCTGTTTAAACGAGATCATGGACAACTCCCGTATGCACTTTTCTACTGCTTTCCTCTATCTGCATTTATATGTTAATATATTTTTCTGGATCTGGGTAGAGCCAGCATTTATTGCCCTATCCCTAATTGCCCTTGAAAATAGCCCCTTGCGGAATGTGCTTCCCATAGAGTCGTTCAGTAGGGAACTCCAGATTTGGACTCAGCAATATATTTCCAAGTCAAGATGGAGCAGCCAGTTAGTGTAGCTGCCTTCATTGCTCCAGGAATCTGGGTTCAATCCCAACCTCGGATGTTGTGTGTGCCCATTGTTGTGGGTTTCCTCAGGGGATCTTGTTTTCTCACACATTCCAAAGCTATGCTGTGGGTTAATTGGCTACAGTAAATTACCCCTTAGTGTAGGTTAAAAACAAAAAGAATCGGAATATGTTGTTGGACTTGTTGTGTTGAAAAAGAAGAGTTGCAATGAGATGGGGGAATTAGATTTAACAGGATGGGCATGCGTTTGTGTCATTGTAATTATAAGATCAAGTAAGTGTGTAATATGACAAAAACCAATGGCTGATGTGTTCTTTTGTGCCTGCTGCTCTTGTGATGGATTGGAGAGGTGCTGTTGGAGCAGACAATGCAGGTAACAGCAGGGGATTTTGGAAATGGTTCGCACTGCAACCACTGCTGTGCTGGTGGTGTAAGTGCTGGATGGAGGCAGGACTGAGCTGATGTGCCCAGGATACTGTTGAGATTCTCGAGTTGTTGGAGCTGCATTCTTCTAGACAGGTGAAGAGTATTGCAGCACACTCTTGACCTGTGGCAGTAGATTATGGAAAGACTTTTGGGCAATATAAGGCGAGTTAATCACTGTAGACCAGCTTCTGATCTGTTCTGTTAACCGCTTTATATACTGTGTGTCGTCTGGTCCAGCCGAGTTCCTCCGGTCAGTGGCGGGTTCCGTCATCAATGGGAATGTTAACGGGTGGGAGGTTAGACTTTTTCTGTTGGAGGTTGCCATTAGGCCAGCCCAAGGCTGAATGTTGCCCAAGCTGCATGCGGGCATGGGACTGCTTTATTTGCTGAGGAGTTGGAAATGGAACTGAATATTTTGCAATGATTAGTGAACATCCTCACCTTCTTAACATGATCCATGCTGCTACCTGACCCCTTTATTCTATGGATATTTCAGTCTTGACAATAAGCCTTTTATGTAGTAATTTATCAGACACATCAACTGCATTCTCTCATTCAGCCTGTCTGTTACTTCATCAACAAACTCTGTTCAGTTGAATGTTATATGCCTTTACGAATCCATGCAATAAATCACACTGATACATGTGATTTGCTCATTCTCTGTCCCTGATTGTGTCCTGAAAATTCCCCACAACTGAGAATCCAACAACATCCTTTTTGGGTAAAAACTGATGTAAAGCCCTCAGTTGTTACCTTGGCCACAGCATCTGCACTTTGAGTACCTTTTATTTTGGTCACTAGTCAGCCCCACATCTCCGTTACTAGCCTTTTACTGTTTAGAAGATCTTGGATTTCCTTTCATGATCGCCACTAGTCTTTATTCCACACTTTCTCTCCCCCCCCCCCCCCCCCCCCCCCCCCCCCCCCCCATTTCCTATTTACCTTTCTCTCTGAACTTCCTTTAATTAATCTGGTTCTCGCATGTTGTCAGCCTGACATCTTCCTTTTTCTTCTTTAGATGTTCTAAACCTTATGATACCATGAAAGCTGATCCTGAAGTTTTCTCACACTAACATTTTCTCCATTGGCCCACTTCGTTCCCCAGAACCCAAGACCAGCAATGCTTGTTCAGTTTGGAAAAGCATCATCAAAAAAGTTCTCCCAAATGCAATTTGAAAAGTCCTCACCCTCATTATAATAGTATTAGGACTATTCAAGTCTTCGTCATTCCTACTCTTCCTTTTGCACATGGTGTAATTTCCTTGAAAATTTGCTCCTCTGTATCCATCCAACTAGTTGGAGACACAAAGTAATGGCTTATAGAGTCATAGAGAACTACAGCACAGAAACAGGCCCTTCAGCCCATCTAGTCCATGCCAGCCTAGTCCTATCTACCAGCACCTAGACCATAGCCCTCCAAAGCCCTCCCATCCATTTACCTATCTAAAATTTTCTTAAATGTTACGATTGAACCCGCATCCACCACTTCCACTGGCAGCTCGTTCCGCACTTGCACCACCCTCTGAGTGAAGTAATTCCCCCTCAGATTCCTGTTAAATATTTCACCTTTCACCCTGAACCTATGACCTCTAGTTCCAATCTCACCCAACCTGAGGTGAAAAAGCCTGCATGCATTCACCCAATCTATACCCCTCATAATTTTGTATACCTCTACAAGATCTCCCCTCATTCTCCTGAGCTCCAGGGAATAAAGTCCAAACCTATTCAACCTTTCCCTACAACTCAAGTCTCGTCAACATCCGTGTAAATTTTCTCTTCACTCTTTCAAGCTTATTGATATCTTTCCTGCAGGTAGGTGGCCAGAACCGCACACAATACTGCACACAATACTCACATAAGAAGTTGGCCTCACTAACTTCTTATGCAAATTTGACATAACATCCCAACTCCTGTACTCAATGCCCTGATTTATGAAGGCCTATGTGCCAAAAGCTCTCTTTACGACCCTATCTACCTGTGATGCAACTTCCAAGGAATTATGGATCTGTATTCCCAGGTCCCTCTGTTCTACCGCACACCTCAGAGCCCTTCCCTTCACTGTGTAAGTCCTACCCTGGTTTGTCTTCCCAAAGTGCAACCCCTCACACTTGTCTGCATTAAATTCCATCTGCCATTTTTCAGCCTATTTTCCTCGCTGGTCCAGATCACTTTGCAAGCTTTGATAGCCTTCCTCACTGTCCACTATGCCCACAATCTTGGTGTCATCCACAGATTTGCTGATCCAGTTTACCGTATTATCATCTATATTAATAATATAGATGATAAACAACAACGGGCCCAGCACCAACCCCTGCAGTACACTACCAGTTACGGGCCTCAACCATCTACTACCACTCTCGGGCTTCTCCCGCTAAGCCAACATTGAATCTAAGTGGCTACTTCATCCTGAATGCCAAGTGACTTAACCTTCTGGAGCAGCCTCCCATGCGGGACTTTGTCAAAGGCCTTCCTAAAGTCCGTGTAGACAACGTCCACCACCTTCCCTCCATCAACCTTCCTGACAACCTCCTCGAGAAACTGTGTAAGATCGGTTAGACATGACTTGCCACAAACAAAGCCATGTTGACTATTCCTAATCAGGACAAGTCTATCCAAATACTTATATATTATGTCCCTCAGAATACCTTCCAATAATTTACCCACGACTAATGTCAGGCTCACTGGCCTATAATATTCCCAGCTTATTCTTAGAGCCCTTTCTTGAACAAATAGAACAACATTAGCTATCCTCCAGTCCTCCGGCACCTCGCTGTGGCTCAGGACATTTAGATATCTCTGCCAGGGCCCCTGCAATTTCTGCACTAGCCTCCCACAAGGTCTGAGGGGACACCTCACCTCGTCAGGCCCTGGGGATTTATCCACCCTAATTCGCCTCAAGATAGCAAGCACTTCCTCTTCGGTAATATAGATATGGTCTATGACCTCACTACTCTTTTTCCTCAGTTCTATAGACTCTGTGTCTGTCTCTCGAGTAAATACAGATGCAAACGATTCATTTAAGACCTCCCACATCTCTTTCGGCTCCACACATAGATGACCACGCTGATCTTCAAGAGAACCAATTTTGTCCCTTGCTATCCTTTTGTCTCTTAATATAACTATGGAACCTTTGGGATTCTCTTTCACCTTGTCTGCTAGAGCAACCTTGTTTCTCTTTCAGCCCTCCTGATGGCTCTCTTAAGTGCTCTCTTGTATTTCTTACACTCCTCGAATGCCTCATTTGATCCTAACTGCCTATACCTGATATGTGCCTCCTTCTTTTTCTTTACCAGGTCCTCAATATCCCTCGATAACCAAGGTTAGCCTTGCCTTTTATTCTAACAGTAACATACCAATTCTGTATTCTCAATATTTCACTTTTTGAAGGCCTCCCACTTACCAAGCATCTCTTTGCTGGAGAACAACCTATCCCAATCCAATCCTGTCAGATCCCTTCTGATGCCCTCAGAATTGGCCTTCCTCCAGTTTGGAATCTTAACCCGAGGACCAGTCCTATCCTTCTCTATAACTATCTTTAAACTAATAGAATTATGATCACTCGATCCAAAGTGTTCCCCTACACACACTTTTGTCACCTGTCCTGTCTCATTCCCTAAGAGGAGATCCAGTATTACGCTCTCTCTAGTTGGGACCTCTTCATATTGATTAAGGAAACTTTCCTGAAAACATTTGACAAACTCTATCCCATCCAATCCTTTTAAACCATGGGAGTCCCAGTCAATATGTGGAAAGTTAAAATCACCTACTATTACAACTTTATATTCCCTACAACTGTCTGCTATCTGTCTGCAAATTTGCTCCCCTGAATCCCGCTGACTATTGGAGGTCTATAATATAGTCCATTAAGGTGATCATCCCTTTTTTATTCCTCAGTTCCACCAAATCGCCTCTGTAGTCAAGCCTTCCAGTATGTCCTTTCTGAGCACTGCCGTGACATTTTCCCTGATGAGTAATGCCACCCCCTCCCCCTTTCATACCTCTCCCTCTATCTTGTCTAAAACAACAGAACCCCGGAATACTGAGCTGCCAGCTCTGCCCCTAGTCTCGCTAATGGCTACAACATCATAATTCCGCACACGGATCCAGGTTCTAAGTTCATCTGCCTTACCTACAATACTCCATGCATTGAAATAGACGCAACTCAGAACATTAGTCCCACCACGTTCAACCTTTCGGTTCCCATCCTTGCTTGTAGGTTTTACATCTACTTTCCCAACAGCCACTCCACTTGCTGCCCTGCTGCTCTGGTTCCTGCCCCAGTGCAACTCTAGTTTAAACCACCATCTCCTAAATCAATGCATCACTTCTCTTTTCTTTACTGTGAAATAATTAAGACCCAAACCTATCCTTTCTTCAGCAAGGCCTCCGCTATTTCCACAACCTCATCATCCCATATCATTCATTTCACCCACAGCTGTCCAACTTTGCTTATCACTGCCCTTGTATTTGCACACATGCACTTTTAACCTAGTTTAGACTTCTTGTACTCTCTCTCAGACTGGTCTTATCAAAATCTATAGTGGTAGCTACCTCCCACAATTCCTTGTGCATGTCCTTCAACTTTTATACTGTGCTCATTCCCCAGCCAAATTTATTAACCCATGTCCCAATAGCAATAGTGAACCTCACTGTTAGAATAATTTCCTTTTTAAAAGGACTTCTTCCTTCTCTATATCTGGGTTTAGCAACCATACTTCATTTGATAAGCACTATGGCAAATAAAGATCTTGTTGAAATATGTTAATCAAATGATTGGCCAGAATATGGGCATCAAAGAGTGTTGTCTTCTTCTGAGACATTGCTCTACAGGCCACATATTTTGGCATCCTTCCTTACATTGGACAGGAACATTTTCAGCTGCAGCTGGAGTTTTAATACAATTTCTTCAGAATGACTGTGGACCTACTGCTACAGTTTGTGATCAGGCTAGTCCTCACAGAACTTCGGCCCTGAAATGTCTGCATGCTCGATGCTTGCAGTGAGAATCACAAAATTATCTAATTATCTGTTGAGCAACACAATCATACGTATTTGGATTAAATTAGGATTAACATTCTTCCCTGAATGTTCTTCTTTGCTTTTAAATCGTAAACCTCATCTTGCACTTTTATTGTTATACTTCATTTCTATTGGTGCAGAAACTGTCTGCCAAATATTAGCATGAATAGAATTTTGTCAGTATCAAGCTGATCTTTGTATGGATTCCTGTCATGATTTATCTGAACAATTTTACACCACTTCCTTCCCAGGGTAAATCATCAAAAGATTTAAAACTACAATTGTGCATTTAATAATATAATTGAATAGTTACTGAGAAATATCCTGCAGAAGGGGATTGAATCATCCTTGTCATTGATACTGTCTGCACAACTATGAAAGAACAGGACAAGATCCTCTGCTTCTGACAACTCTTGATAAACTGTTTACCTCATATAGTGCTTGCCACCGTATTTCTTCATTTTGATAAACACCAGCGCAACTAAAGCTGTATGTTCAATCAAAGGGTTGACCACATTTTTGAATGTCCAGTTACCTCTTCCTTAATAATGAACCTCACCATTTACTAACTTGCAACATCACACTACGGTTTATGTTCTTTCATGCCAGAATTATTCCCAGCAACCACACTGACAATGCAAGTCCTGCAGTGCTGTGAAGGCCCTCTGACTAGCTTGGATGTGCAGCTTGGACCAGTCCATGGGACCATCAATACAGCAGTGCATGATTGCAACAGTATCACTGTCACTGGGGTCTATATCCTTTGTAAAATCTCAGTTTAACACAATATTAACTTCTCTGGGTCATTTAGGTATGACCACTAGGTACTGGTATTCCCAGTGGCACACACAAATATTCTGCTCTGTTATATCCCCTGTGTCCCTTTTACTGAACAAGGTAGAGTTAAACTCATGCAGAATTCATTTAATATCAGTAATAAAATTTTTATTTTCCATTGCTAATGGCAGTGAAGTTAAAATAGGACAGTTGGTTCTGTACAATTACATGGAGTAATCAGTAGCCAACACACCCACAAGTGTAGGCAAGATCACGTTGGAGTTTATTTTGCTGTATCTTCTTATCAGCCTTCTACAGCGATCCTGTGGCATTTCTAGAACTACACTAGGAATTGGAGAGATATGTAAATGATTTGCAGAATGAAAATGAAGTTAGAAGAGCACAATTGCTGCACAACATCAAGTTTAATATTTGGACAAAATGGGTCAGCTGATGTAAGAGCACTTCAACAGTTCATCTTTATTATATCCAATTGAGTGACAGGGTGTCAATTCTTTAATTGCTCATTGTTGTTCCATTCCATTCAAGCAAACGGTGCTTCTCTGGCCTAGTGTGGTATTGGTATTGGTTTATTATTGTCACTTGTACAGAGGTACAGAGTAAAACTTGTCTTGCATACCGATCGTACAGGTCAATTCATTACACAGTGCAGTTACATTGGGTTAGTACAGAGTGGATTGATACAGTACAGGTAAAAACAATAACAGTACAGAGTAAAGTGTCACAGCTACAGAGAAAGTGCAATACAATAAGGTGCAAGGTCACAACAAAGTAGATCGTGAGGTCATAGTCCATCTCATCACAGTGGGGTAGAAGCTGTCCTTAAGTCTGGTTGGTATGTGCCCTCAGACTCTTGTATCTTCTACCTGATGGAAGAGGAGAGAGGAGAGAAGAGAGAATGTCCCAGGTGGGTGGGGTCTTTGATTATGCTAGGTGCTTCACCAAGACAACAAGAAGTAAAGACAGAGTCCAAGGAGAGGAGGCTGGTGTACATGATGCGCTGGGCTGTGTCCACAACTCACTGCAATTTCTTGTGGTCATGGGCAGAGCAGTTGCCGTACCAAGCCGTGAAACATCCAGATAGGATGCTTTCTATGGTTGCATCGATAAAAAGTTGGTGAGAGTCAAAGGGGACAAACCAAATTTCTTTAAGCTCCTGAGGAAGTAGAGGCGCTGGTGAGCTTTCTTGGCTGTGGCATCTGTGATTTGACCAGGACAGGCTGTTGGTGATGTTCACTCCCAGGAACTTGAAGCTCTCAACCCTCTCGACCTCAGCACCATTGATGTAGACAGGTGCATGTACACCGCCCCCTTTCCTGAAGTCAATGACCAGCTCTTTTGTTTTGTTGACATTGAGGGAAAGGTTGTTGTCATGACACCATTCCACTAAGCTCTCTATTTCCTTCCTGTACTCTGACTCATCGCTATTTGAGATACAGCCTACAACGGTGGTATCATCTGCAAACTTGTAGATGGAGTTAGAGCAGAATCTGGCCACACAGTCGTGAGTGTATAGGGAGTAGAGTAGAGGGCTGAGGACGCAGCCTTGTGGGGCACCAGTGTTGAGAATAAGCGTGCTGGAGGTATTGCTGCCTATCCTCACTGATTGCGGTCTGTTGGTTAGAAAGTCAAGGATCCAGTTACAGAGGGAGGTGTTGAGTCCTAGGTGTTGGAGTTTGGTGACATGTTTGCTTAGGATTATTGTATTGAAGGCAGAGTTTGTCTGTGTTCCTCTGTGTAACTACTGCAGACTGACCATAAATCTGCACTCTGCTGCTGAACTCCACTGGAAGTCACCAGCGTGAGCAGCCAGCAAGTTTAGGTTTGATATACCTCCTCAAAACCACAGCAGCCCTTCTGGTGAAGGTACTCCCATGGTGCCCCTGGGGAGAGACTTCCAGGATTTAAACCCAGTGATGATGAAATACTGGAAATATATTCCCAAGTCACTATGGTGTGCGATTTCTAGGGCAACCTGCATGTGCTGGTGCTTCCAAGTTCCTCCTCCTCCACCCCCACCCCACCCCCCCCTTCTTATTCTGGATTCTGCCCTCTTCCTTTCCAGTCCTGATGAAGGGTGTCAGCCCGAAACGTCGACTGTTTATTTCCCTCCATGGATGCTGCCTGACCTGCTGAGTTCCCCCAGCACTTTTTTTGTGTTTTGCTCCTGATTTCAGCATCTGCAGAATTTCTTGTATCTCCTTCTGTCCTTGTCTTTGTTAGTAGTGGAGGTCTCAGGTTTGGGAGGGGCTATCAGATTATCCAACTTCAGTAATTGCAGTAGGTGATACAGACCTTAGTGGATGGAATCATTGAATCATACTGCACAGAATCCGGCCCTTCAGCTGACTGCATCCACACTGACCATCTCTGCTAACCGTATGATCATCCCATTTTTTCATCCAGCATCCTATAAACTTTCACCCCCCAACTCCTCAATTCTCCTACAACATCTACACTCGGGGCATTTACAGTAGCCAATTAACCTTCTAACTACTGCGTACTTGGCACGTGCAAGGATACCAGAACACTCAGAGGAAACCCATGTCATCACAGGGAGAGTATGTAAACTCCACACACAGCACTCAAGGTCAGGGTCCAACCTGTATCTCTGGAGCTGGGAGGCAGCAGCGCTATCTGCTGCGCCACTGTACTGCCACTGGTGAAATGGAGTGTAATATTTAATCATAATACAATCATTGCTGCCTGGTGGCACCGTCGCTGTGAGATCATTAATTAATCCAATCTCGTTGCACAATACCAAATATAGCATCGCCTATTCTCTGAGCATCCATAATCCTCTGAGATCCTTTGTTTGTAAAGATTCTGAAGTTTTACAACCCTCTGTGTAAAGAAATTTTTCATCTCTCTTGAGATTGTACCCCCAGTTCCACACTCTGCAGTTAGTTGAAGAAAATGATAGTCATTTGGGAGGAATAGGTTAATAGTCTGGAGCATGTCAATATTAAGGAGGTGGAAGTGTTGGATGTCTTGGAATGTATACTCGTGAATAAATCCCCAGGGCTGGATGAGATCTATCCCAGAATACTACGAGAAACAAAATGGAAGATTGCTGGGGCCCTGATGGAGAATTTGGCATCTCTGTTATTCACAGGCAAGATACCATAAGGCTGGAAGATAGCTAATTTTGATCCTTTATTTAAGAAGAGCAGCAGGGATAAACCAGGTTACTACAGGCCTGTAAGCCATATGTCAGTGATAGGGGAAGTACTGGAGAAAATTCTAAGGGACAGAATTTACATACATTTGGAAAGGCAGGGACTGATTCGGGATAGTCAGCAGGGCTTTGAGCAGGGGGAATCCTGTCTCACTAACTTGATTGAGTCTTTTGGGGAGGTAATTAAGGAGATTGATGAAGGCAGAGTGGTAGATGTTGCCTACATGGACTTTATAGAGAGGCGTTTGACAAGGTCCCAGATTGTAAGCTGGTCCAGAAGGTTAAGACACATCATGCTTCAACCAATACCCTCTGCCTCCTATCACCAAGCCAGTTTTGGATTCAAAGTGATGAGAGGCGAAGCATTATGGTTGAAAGATGTTTTTACTGATTGGAAGTCTGTGAATTGATTCTGCAGGGATCAGTGCTGAGACCTTTGCTGTTTGTGAAATATATATATATATATATACTTAGATATGAATGTAGGAGGAATGATTAGTAAGTTTGCTGAGGGGGCAGGGATGCATAAATTAAGAGCCAATGCTATTAGAGAAAGTGTGTTAGCATGGATTAAAAACTGGCTGTCACATAGAAAACCAAATTGGAATAAATGGGTTATTTTCAGGCTAGAAGCATGTAACTAGAGGAGTGCACCAGGGATTGGTTTTTGGTCCTCAAATGTTTACTATTTACAGTGATGACCTGGAGGAAGGAATGAAATGTAAGATATGCGAGGTTGCAGTTGATATGAATATAGATGGAAGGGCATGTTATGATGAGGACATCACGTTCCCCCAACGGGGTATCAATAGATTGAGTGATTGGGTTGAAAACCTGGCAAATGGAGTTTAAAGTGGGAAGATGCAAAGTCATACATTTCAGTAAGAGGAATCAAAAGTTGGATTATTATCTGATTGGAGAGAAACTGTAAATAAATTTCAGAAAAGATAGCAGGCAGATTCTTAAGTAGTTGAGGCAAATGATATATAAAGTGTAAGATATTTATTTATTAGTCACATGTACATCGAAACACACAATGAAATATGTCTTCTTGCGTTGCTAAGAATGTGCTGGGGGCAGCCCGCAAGTGTCGCCACTCTTCCAGCGCCAACATAGTATGCCCACAACTCCTAACCTGTACATCTTTGGAATGTGGGAGGAAACTGGAGCACCCGGAGGAAACCCACGCAGACATGGGGAGAACTTACAAACTCCTTACAGGCAGCAGCAGGAATTGAACCCAAGTCGCTGGCGCTGTAATAGTGTTACGCTAACTGCTATGCTACCATGCCGCCCCTATAGGCCTCTATTGCAAAGGGGTTGGAGTTTAAAAGTAGGGACTTTTATTTAGAATTGTACAGGGTGTTGGTGAGGCCACACTGTAGTATTTTGCATAGTTTTAGTCCCTTTACCTGAAAGAAGGATATAGTAGCATTGGTAGTCTGAAGGAGATTCACTAGGCCATTTCCTGGGACAAGATGCTAGATGGTTTGGACTGTATTCCTTGGAGTTTACAAGAATGAGGGATGACCTTATCCAAACATATAAGATCACTAGAAGGCTTGACATGGTAGATCTTGATGTTTTCACCAATGGGAGATTCATAAACAAGGGACATAGTTACAAAATAAGGGGCCAGTCATTTAAAACTGAGGTGTGTGGAAACTTCTTCCGAGGGTCTCTGAAATTATCTGCCCCAGAGGTGATGGAGACTAGATCATTGGACATTGTTAATGTGGACACAGAAGAGGAGTTGAGGCTGGGTCATATTGAATGGCAGGGCAGGCTTGAGGGGCTGGGTGGCCTACTCCTGCCTCTATTTTCTTGTGTATTATTGAATTCCACTGTAGGGGTGGGAGAGAGAGTTGGTATGGAGAAGGGAAGTACAAAAATGGTTGATCATCTAACACCTCTCGAGTGATAGTAACCAAATATGAATTTCTATTTACATCTCCAACCAAGTAAAGGCTTGCTTCACTGTATATAACCAACCAAATGCAGAGAATGCAGAGCAAGATGTGACAATGTAAGAGTCATATTGATTGACTACCCATACGCTGTGAACTTTGTCAGTTTACAGGAAATTATGAAGTCAAGTTTTATTGTCATATGCACAAGTACGGTGAGGTACATATACAATGAAAACTTTGCTTCCAGCAGCATCACAAGCATATAGATTCAGACAACACACAACATAAATTATGCATAAATTGCACACGACAGTGAAGAAAAAGACCGCAAAACAAGACATTAATACAAAAACACAATTAGAAACAAATCCATGGTAGTGCAAGAGGTGGTCCATTGTTGAGGTAGGATTAGGGTTGTGTAGGTCAGTTCAAGAACCTGATGGTTGTATGAATGTAGTTGTTCCTGAACCTAATGGTATAGGACTTCAGGCTTCTGTACCTCCTGCCCGACAGTAGTAGTGAGACAAAGACATGGCCTGGATGGTGGGAGTCCTTGATGACAGATGCCACCTTGAGGCAGCACCTCATGTAGATGCGATGGTGGGGAGAGCTGTGTCTGCGAAGGACTGAGCCGTGTTCACTACTCTCTGCAGCCTTTTGCGTGCCTGTGTGTTGGAATTGCCGTACCAGTCCATGATGCAACCAGTCAGGCTACTTTCTACAGCATGTCTGTAGAAGTTTGTTAGAGTATTTGATGACATGCCGAATCTCCTTAAGCTTCTAAGAAAGTAGAGCTGCTGGTGTGTCTTCTTCATGATTGTAACTATGTGCTGGGCCCAGGACAGGTCGTCTAAGATGTTAATGTCCAGGAATTCGAAGCTGCTGACTCTCATGCAGTCTATCAGCTTAGGGAAAGTCACCATTCCAACTTAAACCAAAACTTATCAATCCTAAAGCAGTCTTGAGAGAAAAATAACGCACGTCTCCACTTCCTCTGATCTTCATGCCCTTCATCCTACATTTACTTTTGAGAATGGAATGAGACGATGGGCTTCCATTTGCCTTCAGAATTAGTGTCTATTCCTCTGCATTCTCCTCTTTCTCCATCTATCAATCATCAGTACTCCTCCCAAGTCAGCTTCCTGGCCTACACACTATTCCCTAGTTTCTTTATATTCTTAAATCTTTATTAAACTCATAGCACACCACTTGCTTCCCAAAATGCTTTGTCCATTGAATAGAGTCCAGCAGCAGAGCAGGAGATCAGATGCACCAGCACAACTTCCAGCTCGTCTCCAACTTCCCTTAATTTCAATACACAGGCACAAAAGTCCAAGAAGACCTGATCAATGGGCAGTAGATAGCCTTTGGTTTGCCCAGGCACTGCTAGCATTGGGTAAGCATGATCCAGCTCAATCTTCAAATTCATGATGATGCTAAAAATTAGTGCAGGATTGTTGTGACTTTAAGAGGTGTTAATTCAGCCAGTTTTGTAACTCCCAATGAAGGGCAGGCTCATCTCCCTCCACACAGGAATGGGAAGGGCTGGCTATATAAGACTTGATAAAAGAAACCCTTTCTAATGGTCAGATACATCTGATAAATATAACTCCCCATCCTCATGCTGATTTTGCCAAATTTAGGGGAAAATTTGGAAGAACAAATTAAAAATTGCATTAGAAAATAGCTGTTGTGATAGATTAAAGCATACCTGCTTTGCATGATGACTAAAATGCCTGAAGATAAACTAAGGGATGATGCATGATTAACCTATACCTTCCATGCAACCAGCATACCAACTTTGTGCTGCCAACACACACAAAATGCTGGAGGAACTCAGCGGGTCAGGCAGCATCTATGGAGGGAAGTGAACAATTGACATTTTGGGCCGAGACCCTTCATGAAAACTGGAAATGTTCTCTCGGCCCGAAATGTTGACTGTCATTTCCCTCCATAGATGCTGCCTGACCCGCTGAGTTCCTCCAGCATCTTGTGTGTGTTGCTCCAGATTTCCAGCATCTGCAGAATCTCTTGGGTATCAACTTTGTACTGTCTGCTCTGCTGTATGTTTGCCCTGAGCAGACAATGGTAATTTCTCTATTCACTGGCAACGTGTCTCAACAGAGACTAATTTCAATTGCTTGTACCACAGAAAACTAGCTTGTACTACTAAATTCAGCCTGCACCTCTTAAGGGAGGTGCAGCATGGTTGCAGCTTGTTGTAGAAACCATTGTGGAATCTAGTTTGACAGAAGAAGAAAATATACCTCAGTATGTTTGTTTTTTATATAATGTGTGTGTGTGTATATATATATATAAAACATACTGAGGTATATATTTAAAAAAATCTATTTTTATGGTTCTATTTTATGGTTTGCAGATTCTGTAGAAGTATCAGTGACAAAGGCAAGAGAGTGCCAGAAAGCCCAGCACACAAACTGTCAAACCACTGGGAGGAGATGGCTATGGATGTAAATAACAGTCAATCAGTGACAGGAAGAAATCAGTCAAGTGCAAGTTAAAGGGCATGTCTTTACCAAACCATTGCCAAGGGAATATGCCACCAAGAACCACCATGAAATCTTCTACTTTTTTTATTTAAGGGATGAGGGCTTCATGGGCTGAGCCAGCATTTAATTGTTCATCCCTAATTGCCCTTGAGAAGGTGGTGGTGAGCTGCCTTAAAACGTTGCAGTGTTTGAGATGTAGGTGTAAACTGCTGCTACTGTGAGTCAGTGGTGGAATGAGTGAATGGTTGTGGATGGAATGCCTATAAGTGGGCTGCTATGTCTTGTATGGTGTCAAGCTTCCCAGGTATTGTTGAAGCTGCACTTATCCAGGCGAGTGGAGAGTATTCTGTCACACTCCTGACTTGAGCCTTGTCAATGGTGGATAGGTTTCTGGGAAGTTAGAAGGCGAGTTACTCGCTGCAGGATTCCTAGTCTCTGACCTGCTGTCGTAGCTACATTGTGCATATGGCTACTCCATTTCAGTTTCTGGTCAGTGATAATGATATCATTATTAATGATAATGTCTGACGCAAGGTCTACTGCTTGCTATAGTGGGAACTGGCCTGACGTTGCAATCCTTATCTTCAGTGCCCACCTCAGATGACACAAAGTGCCAACATGCAGAAATGTGTGATGCCCATTCTCATTTCTCACCACCATTTCCAAGCAAAATCTAAACTGAGTTCTGCTCCACTACTTCATAGGGACAAGTGCGACTAAGAATTTCTGCTTTTTCTTGAATGACAAGAGATTATATTTTTAAAGCAATAAGGGTGAGGATTTGTGATATCTATGTGCACATTTCCTTGCAATCGTATGCAGAAAAGGGAAAAAAGATACTGGCATGGGCCCTTTGCAGAGGACTATTTTAGCTTGAATTTCAATTCACCTTTGCATTGAGGCCGGGGGGTGCCCAGGTAGTGAATTTCAGTCAGATGGCTGGAGGCATTACTTTTTACTGATAATGGAGGAATGAGGAGGGATACAAATGTCCAGAAACAAAGCCTGAGAGATTTTACATGTTATTAACCTGGAGGAATCTATAGATGAAGGAGGTGATTAAGTAATAAACACAAAAATGGCCAGTTAAATTCAAGACTTTGGTAGTTCAGGGACAACAGTAGGCCCACAAGGATATATGTGATGAATGATTGGTTTCCAGTGGAACTTTAAAATGCTACTTAAAATAAAATTCACATATTTCCACAAATAGTGCTTGGTCAGTCATAAGCAGAATCTGGAAACATGATTAGCAACACATTTTATCGTTGAAAAACTACTGCTGTTAATTACGTCTGGGAATGAAATAAAGCTCAACAAATGTCTTGCTGCACATTAGTAATCATGGCAATTAGTTATATTTGAAAAATTTGATAATCAAGGTCTGAGCAAGAAATTAAGTGATCAGTATGTACAGAAATTACAGGATATTTGTTTATCTAAAACAGTTCAATGCTGGTAAATGAACTACAAATTGGAAATATGGTTACAAGCAGAACATTTGGAGAAAAATTATACTTGAATAAAAATATTTTTAAAATGCAAATTCTCCCACTGAATCCCTCCACAAAAACATTATACAATGTCCAGCCACTAGGTTTTTGATTTGTGAAAAAAATTTATTCTTTTGTAATAAATTGTAAATAGCAGAATTTACAGGCCTGAAATCATGATAAGAATGGAATTCATAAGAGCATTCTTTCAGTAAATTAAATGTGTCAGGTATCTCCATACATAAAGACAGAGCTACATCAAATATTTTATACATCAACAGCAGCCTTCTAAGTAAATCAAAATAAATAGTATAAATTAGATAAATTTCATGTGTATGTACAGAATCTAGTAAAAGCTCAATGTTCATTACATCATAAAAAATTCTACCTTTCAATTTGTTTTATCTGACTAAATGTTTTGGGCATTTTTTGCCATTTATAGTTTTCAGCATGGGATACATATGAAGGCATCCAAATGATTACAAATTTTAAAAAAGACATACTCTACAATAAAAACAAAATCATTGAGGGACAAGGTTTACTTAAATATATAAAATTACAAAAAATGTATTCTTAGAATTATGGTATAATTGATCATTTTCATTATAAAACTGTTTCTTCTGTAAATTAGTATATTATTGAATTTCTTTGCTCCCATTTTCCTTCAGGTAAACAAAGTATCTCTTAATAACTGTAGGAAACATTGTTCTTTATTTAATATGCTTAATATTTATCAAAAAATACAAATTTCCACAATTCTAATATCAAGTGAAAGAGCAATTTCTTGAAACAGAGCAGGTGTCATTAAACAGACATGCAAAAAAAATTAAATTACTTAAAATTGAAAAATTATGTCAATATTGCTCAACTACTGGTACTATAATTATTTTTAATGCAAACTGTTTTAAAACCTAATAAACAGGGAATAGGTTTTGAATTTTAAACAGTATTTCAAAAATGCTTTAATATGTAAATATATCAAGTTCTATGAACACTAACATTAAGTATGTAAGAGGAAAAACCTGAAATGTATTTACTTCTGTCAGAATAGTACTGAAATCCATTTGCTGGAAAGCTTGTTGGTCATTAAGTCTTGAAACTTAAATTTTGAAACCACTTAACAGATTTATTGACGTGGGAATTGAGAAAGGAAAATGAATTAATCTGCCCCCCATTTGAGGGAGTAGTTTTTCTTTACATGGCAGTCAATTGAGGAAGGAAAAATGTGAAAACATGAAATATCAGAAGAAGACACCTCTGTCAAAGACTTGAGAAACCCATTTGTTCATCTGTATTCAGTGCCTCATTTAATTAGAGATAGCATTTTAGCACAAGAATCATAAATTATTCCAATTACTTAACCTCTGAAAACTTACAGCTCTTAAATAAGGTGATATCATCAAAAAATTGATCTAGCATTTGAGTGTCTATATAAATTTGAAAATTTTGTGGGTAATCAATTTACAAAATTCCCTTTAACATGGGGGCCCTCACAGGAACATCCAAAACACATTTGACATTGAGCCACAAGAGGTAGTAAGTCAGATAAACAAAAGCCTGGTCAAAAAGTTAGGTGCTAAGGAGTATTTTTAAAGGAGAGATGCAAGAAATTCCAGAAGTTGGGTGCAGGCAGTTGAAGGCACAGTCATCTCTGTGGTAATTAACAAAAATGTCATTAAAGGGCCAAGAAAAAGGTTCAAAAACAGAGAGGGGCAAAGTGATGGATGAACAGGAAAACAAGTATGTATTTTAAACACAGAACTTACTGGATCAAAAGTCAATGTTAGACATTGTGCTTGAGTGATTTGGTTATTTCAGATAGCAGAATTTTGGATGTAGTTAAATTCAGTGCTGGGTGAAGGATGGAAAATGGACCAAAGAGCATCAGGATAGCTAAATATAAAGGGATTGACTTGGATGAGAATTTCAGCCAGTAAGTGAGCTGAGGAAAAGCTGCAGTGTTATAGAAATAGAAATAAATGATCTTGTTGATGGAATTGGTGTGAACTTGAAATGTCAGCTCAGTGTCAACAGGATACAGAGGTTGCAAATAGCCTTTGATAGTCACCAAGGAGGAAGACAGAATGAGTGAGATGAAACAGAATTTGTTGTGGGCTCAAATTAATAACAGTCTATTCCATGTACAAGCAAGTTCAAAATACTCACTGAAACTATCGAAAAATGTGCTTTTTTTTGTTCTGAACTCACCAACAAGTGTAAGCAATTCACATTCAACCTATTAAACCTCTTTATAACTTTAAACATCTCAATTAAGTCCTCCCAATTTTTAGATAAATGAGTCCCAAAACAAGAAGTATTTTTATTTCTGTTAACACTGTCACAAATACTTCCTGCATTTTCTTCAATTACCATAAGTACATCTACATATGCTTTCCCTGCTGGGGCAAGAGAATAAATTCAATTAAACAGTTCCAGTAATTACCCAAACCTTTCCACTTCAATATACTTGGCATAAGCTTCACTTATTGGAAACAGATTGCGTCCACTTAATTTTCCAGCAATTAAGGTCATTGATGAAAAATGATGGATTCCTCACTGTTCCGTTTCTGTACCAAACTGCATAATTGATAGTACTACTTGTTGCCCCATTTACCTTTTACTATGGCAAAATGTTAGTAGAATGCTGATGATTGCCAATTGGCTTTGATAAAGAAAGCCACTATGAAACTTCTGTGTGTGCGTCAACTCATGCACGTGAACCAATAATGTCTTTTTCTGAAAAAACATCAGACTGCCCAAGGTAGTCTCTTATTATTTCCAGTAACAGAAAAAAAAAGTTGCTCTTTTCTATTTGTTCAAATTGAATTGGTATTCAGAGTTTAGTGAACTGCATGTTTGCTGCTCAGCTAACCACGTACAAGGAAGTTTCTCTGCCCTCAGGTTCTCTGACTTTGATCACTTCATGCCATTAAAGTATTCAAATCAGCATTCATTTTTGGGGCTGAACACCACAAATTAATGGAGAAAACCTTTGAAAATTGACAGGTAAAGTTACTTAAAAAAGTTGATCCCCAATTTGTGGTGTGGATTTGGTTCAACTAAAACACAATGGACTGGAGATTCAACATGCAACAACTCCAAGAGAAATGCAGGCGGCAGCAGCAGCAGCAGCCGCCACTATGCATAGCCTTTTTTGACCTCAGAAAAACTTTCACTGCCAATTGTGAAGCATTCTTCTCAAACTTTGCTATCCTATGTCTGAGGCATAATGGCATGCAAACCGTGGTTTTAACCAATGTATCCTCAACAGAGCAATCTCAGTGTAGACTCAAGTCAAGCAGGGCTATGTCATCACCGTAATTCTTCTCTCGGTTTTTCTCCCCACATTGCTGCAACTCCTCAACAAATTTCCTGCTGGAGTGGAGCTAACTTACAGGGCAAATGGGAAAACGTCCAATTTATGCTGTCTCCAGCCCAGATCCAAGATCACCAAACTTCTGTCCTTAAGCTAAAGTCCACAGATCATGTTTGTACATGCAGTTATTCAGAGGCTGAGCTTCAAGTCAGTGTCAACTTGTTCACCGAAGCATACATATGAACATACAAATTGGGAACAGAATAGGCCACTTGGCCTCTCAAGCCTATTCCACTATTCAATAAGACCATGGCTGATCAGATTGTGCAAGAAAATTCCATTAATCCAGCTTGCATAGAGCTCTGGTGTTACCAGAGTGTCAGATTTTCCGGATTTTGGATTTATTCCAAATAATACCCCAACACTCTTAATTCACTTACTTTAAGATGTTACATGGTACAACAACATAAAAAATTTGCCAGCAAACCTGTTAAGCTTCAGGAGAGTGCAGGAACTGGCACCCAGTGAGCCAGTTGCCAAAACATCAGGTTTTTCAAACAATCTGATAGCTGATTATAGGAGTTTTATTGTAACTGCATTCTGATCTACCCACGGTATCCTTTTACCTACCCCTAGCGTACTAAGAATCAATTTCCGTCTGCCTTAAACACAGTCAAAGACTTTCTTCCTCAAAGAGCAATGGAAGCAGAGTCTCAAAAATTCATAACCCAGAAAAAAAAATTCACCTCATCTGTTTTAAAAGGGCCCTTATTTTTAAACAGTGACCCCAAATTGTAGGTTCTCCCACAAGAGGACATATCCACTCCTGTCAAGGTCCCTCAAGCTCTCTTACGAAGGAATGGGGTTTATACTTCTGCAAAACAACAGAACCAACTTGGTCCTGCTCCACAACACTACCTCCCCATAATAAAAGGCCCACAACCAGCCTCTGAAAAATGTGGACGTTTTCCCAAATACCAGAAGCCAATTCACAAAGTAGGTTGATGATGAAATTCACCAATGCTATCACTGTGTTCTCCCAGCCTTTGGTTGTCTGAGGGAAAAATGTGTTTGAAGATCAAGACCTCAAAATTGGCACAAAACTCAAGGCCAATCAGACACGAGTCATCTTGCCCTCCTGTATTGCTTCTGAGATGTGGACTACATTAGTACCCGCTTAGATCTATCCCACAAAGTACTATAATGCTCTCGGTCCTCCAGTAGAAAACCTCACAGGTATGTGCCCATGCCCTCTCTTCTACTGAAAAAACACAATGATGCTGGAGGAGCTCAGCAGGCCAGCAGCACCCGTGGAGAATAGCAGGCGGTCAACGTTTTGGGTCTTGACCCAAAACATTGACCACCTACTTTTCTTCGTGGATGCTGACTGGCCTATTGAGTTCCTCTAGCGTTATTGTGTTTTTCATCTAGATTCCAGCATTTGCGGTCCTTTGTTTCTCCCTCTCTCCTACTTCTGGACATCTACTCTAGCTGTGCTCTGTTATGCTGGTTAAAGGACATGAACCCTGCCCTGCCTCTACTGGCATTCTCCAGCCACGAATTGTCCCATAGCTTTATGTGGAGAGCATGCCCATCTGTCAGTCACATCAGTACACACAAAACTGAGACAGAAGCAAGTCATCCTTAACCCTTAGAATCTAACTAAGAAGATGATTTCTGAAAAATACACTGTAGTATTATCTGCAAGATCCTCTTCTCCCTCCAACCCCTCAAAAATTAATTCCCAAACAACAAATTCTCACAGGTTCTATAATCTTGACATTTCAACTTGTCCTTTTTCCATTTTTAAAAATATCACACCATGATGCTAATATGCAGCACCGCTGATTGAAAGTATTTTCTGTTACATTATTGTAATGATTTGGCATGCACCATTTTCAGTATGGTTTTTATTTGCTTCTGTGGTCGTTTTGGGCTTTGGAGGCCAATCGGGATCCACTGACAGCTCCTGGGCTAGGTACATGTACTTGGCCTTTGGCTTTCGGTAACCACAGCTAAAGAAAGATGATAAGCAGCTCTTGCTTTTTTGATTGAGGACCTCCTTCAAAAATACAAAAACAGATGTTGAAATTTAGGATGCTGATTTAAGTAAAAGAGCCACTTTATGGCAGTAGGTTTGAACTAATTCTTATTTCCTTTTTCTGCAGAAGGTAAATGGAAATTTATGGAAAGGCTAACTATGCAATTATACTGTAGGGTGATTTAATTAAGTCAGCAAAAGTAGTTAACTAAGACCTTCTACTGCCCCAAGAACATCGACTGCCTGCTCCTGGATTGCACTGTTTCTTTCAGCCACTGTATTCTGTTGGGATCATGGCACCCAGCACATCAAGGTCCACTGCAGTGCAGTATAGTGAAGTGCAAGGTTTTTCTCAGCAGAAGTAGCTAACGATGCTGACAGAACAGAACGGATAACTGGTGAAACCATCATTGTCACTGAATGTTTGCGAGAAGCAACATTCTAAAACACTCAGGAACAATTTTAAAAAAAGGTTTAAAAAAAAAACACACATTTAAAATAATTAAAAATTAAATAAATAAAACACCACTTCACTCTCTCAGCATTTAATTTCTCCCTTTCATTTTAACCTAGGGCATACCAAAGAGCTGGGGTACTGCCCTGACTGGTATACTCCACACAGGGCTGCATTTCAAACTACACTCCAGAATAGCTCAGTTGTGGCCTTAACTACCAGCAGATCCAACCGGATCTCAGCAGATCAGGCTCATTATAGATTTATTAGCCAACTGTATAAGTATATGCAGGAAAGTTTCATGGAGCAACTGAAAGCAAGAAAGATTAGCCATGTAGATAAGTTATTCTACCCTACAACTGCAACATTTCCTACAATGATAATTTCAAAGCGGAATTGTAAAAATATAGTTAACAATATAATGTAAACAAGTGTGACAGAGGGTGGGGAACCAGAGCAGTAGTTCATCAAATGGAGATATTGAGGGGAACGTAGAAATTAGGTCAAGTAAGGCTGAAAGAAGACAGGGCTAGGTTAATGAACATGGTGGGACTGATGGGCTAAAGTGTCTTTATGTCAGTGCAAAGAGTATTACAGGTGAGACTGATGCTAAGGGCCTGGGTGAGTACATGGAACTATGATGTTGTAGCCATTAAAGAGACGTGGTTGACAAAAGAGCAGGACTGGCAGCTTAATGTTCCAGGGTTCAGATGCTTTTGATGCAACACAGAGGGGTATCAAAGAGGTGGGCGAGTTGCAGTACTGATTAGAGAGAATGTCACAGCGGCATTTAAGAGGACATCCTGGAGGGGTCAGCCAATGAGACAATTTAGGCAGAGCTCAGGAATACGAAAGGTGCAATCACTACGATGGGGTTATACTACAGGCCTCCCCATAGCTAGCGGGATAGAGGAAAAGATATGTAGGCATATTATGGAAAGATGTAAAAGCAACAGGGTAGTTTTATAGTGGGTGACTTTAATTTGTCCAATATTGACTGGGACTCTTGAAGAACATTAAGGTGGATAAGGCCCCAGGGCTTGATGGGTCTATCCCAGGTTACTGAGAGAGGGAAGAGAAGAGATTGATGGCGACTTGACAGAGATCTTTGTATCCTTTTTAGTCACAGGTGAGGTCCCAGAGGACCTGAGAATAGCCATTGTAGTTCCTCTGTTTAAGAAAGGCAATAAAGACAAACCAGTAAGATATAGGCTAGTGAGCCATAGGTCAGTGGTAGATAAATTATCGGAGAAGATTCTTAGAGATAGGATCTACTAGCATCTGAAAAAGCATAGACTTATTAGGGATAGTCAGCATAGCTTTATTTGGGGAGGTCATGTCTTACAAAGGTGATGAAGATGATTGACAAGGGCAGGGCAATGGTTGCATACATGGACTTTAGTAAAGCTTCGACAAGGTGCCTCATAAAGATAGGTTTTTACTGCAAAAGTTTGTGTGCAACTTTTTTTATCAGAAGGTATTCCAATATATGCAATATCAGTAACAGTACTGGTTTTAATTTGCTAACATTTGATACATGTTTAAGTTAATGGGTTTTACAAAAATTGTTATTGATCACTTTATTGTAAAACTCCGATAATTCATTGTCCTATCATCTAGAAATCCCAATGGTTCAGCATCTGCCTTACCTGGTTTCCTTTCCTGTGCTTCCTTCAAACTCACTAAGGTCCTGTTCACATGCTCCCTTTAAATGCACTGGAGTCCCATTCCCATCCTCCTTATAAACTCACCAGAGCACCATACTTGCACTTTCTTTAAATTTACTCTGGCCCCGTTCCTTCTAAACTCACTTGGGCCCCATACTCACGCTCCCTATAAACTCCCTGATGCTGGTTCTTATGCTCCCTATAAACACACAGATTTCTGCATTCCCTTTAAACCCAGTGGTCCAGTGGAAAAATTATTATACTGCTGTGTAACATGAAAAATGTGAATTACAAGTGTATTGTGTATTAATAGGAATAACATCCAATCGTGCAGAAAACCAATTGGTCCAGTAACACCAAAGTCATGTGGGTTACAGATTATTAGGGTCTTGTGTAAAGTGACAATAGTTTAAACTACATTGTGAATTAATAGGATTAAAATTAGCAAATAATAGTAGCTAATATAATTGCAAAGTTACTTTTGCATGGAATATGAAAAGGTACTCGGTTTGTTAAACTAAGTTGCAAATTTTTCTCAACTAACTTCACTTCCGGGACAAAATTGAAAATGCCCTTTTGAGCTTAGTAACTACACAACAGTTAGCATATTAAGCACAGATGTATTGAATTTGAGTATGCCTGTTATTATAAATATATATTTATTATATTCAAATAATGCACAAATTGAAGTGATCATGATGCAACAGCAGTCTCAAAAAAGTTTGCAAAAGTAGCCTATCAAAAAAAGTTAGCAAAAAACAAACCTTGGTCAATTCTATGTTTTAACATTACATCTTTCAAATGTAATTAAACAGACATCATTTTCCTGGTGGCATTTAATGAGGGAGCTGCTATCAATGCAGAGTAGGGGAAAATAACCAAGCTTGCACAGAAACAATTTGAAGGTACTTAGTGAATTAAGCCAAACCAAAAGAAAAAAATTATAAAGTCAACCTGATGGTTATTGGCTGGGTTATGACTAACTCCCAGTTCCTTTCTCTTGGACAGAAGCTTCCATGGGGTCAGGTCAAGTAGGAAAATCTGAAATGTTACAAAGGGAAAGGAGAATTGAGAATAAAAAGGTTAAAGATTTAATTATGTAGATCAATGATTTAAAAATCAGATTATTACAAAAGCTTGAAACATTTGGAAAATGTCTGCTGTAATTTCTTGGGAGTGAAATTCTATATTTTAATTCTGATTCGTAAAGATAAGAAAGTATTACCAATTAACTTTACAACAATATAGAAGTACTACATCCAGAAGCAATCACAGAAATCATGGCCAAAAAGAGTCATGAGGAAAAAAAAAGTTAGTTTTAAGTTGCAGAGAAGGTGGGAGATGGGATAGAAAGGAGAAAGTGAATAGCTGTGATCAGATGAAGCCAGGATTGCCATGAGGATAACCAGTTGTTGATTGGCAAGCTACCTGAAACTCTGATACTTTGGGTTAAAATGCACAAAAGAAATTTTAAACTAGCTATTCAGCTTAAAAGATGTTTTTTAAAAAATGCAGGGAATACTTTCTTCAAAAGCTCTCTGCATGGTTAAAAAACATAGTGAATGCACAGGCTTAAGAACCACACAAGTGGATCTCCTTGTTACATCTTTTGCATTGTGACTACGATTGTGGGGCATAATTGTATGTGTCCCAGGAAATTGCATTTGCTGCATCAAAAATCAACCAAAAAAAACAGATAAACATTGCTAAATAATGGATACTAGACTATAATGTGGCATTATAAGGACCATCATAAACTCATACAGCACATCATGCCAGCTTTAGGAAGATTGTCAAAGCTTGGAGAAAGCGGAGAAGTTTCCCAACTTGATATTAAGGAATGAGGAACTTATGTATATCAAGAAATACAAACACTAGAAATCTGAAATAAAAGCAGAAAATGCAGGAAGCACTCAGCAGGTCAGGCAGCATCTGTGGAAACAAAAACAAGAGTTCACATTTCAGGTTGAAGACCCTTCATCAGAACTGTAAAAGAGGAGAAATAAACAAGTTAGTTTTAAGTTGCAGAAAAGGTGGGAGATGGGATAGAAAGGAGAAAGCAAATATCTGTGATCAGACGAGGCCATGATTGCCATGAGGATAACTAGTGGTGGATTGGTTGAAAGCAGCAGTTAGAGAGTGTTGCAAAATTCAGGGCTGTTGTTCCCACATCCCAGCTTCTTCCTCACAACCTGACAAATTAGTCTCCTCAAGTATAAGACATGTCTGACAAACCTGGTTAAATTTTATGACAAGGTATTAAGAAATAGGAGAGAGGATTTGTTTATATTGTTCATTCACAGGTTACGTGGTAGTGACAAGACAGTCATTTTTTGCCTATCCCTAATAGCCTTTGTGAAGTGTAGAGAGTCATTACTATCAAACACCGAAGTTTGCATGGTGAAGATTCTCCTACTGTACTGTAAGGGAGAGAATTCACACAGCAGCTTATAAACTGTAATAGTTTTCAAATCAGGACAGGATGCGATTTGGTGGTGTTGATATTCCTACGCACGTAGTGCTTTTGCCTTCTAGATGGTAGAGGCTGAAGATTTGAGAGATTCTGATGCAGCAGTGTATGTTGAAGTCACAATGTCAAGAGTGGCAAAAGTGAATATTTAAGCTGGTGAATGAGGTTGTAATAAAGCAGGTGCTTTGCCTGGATAGTGTCAAGCTACCTGAGCTGCAGGATTTTGATCAAACCATAACTTAGAGATGTTTGAACAGCTTTAGAGTTAGAAGGCGAGTCTTTGGCAGCCTCCAACTTGGTTTTAAAATTATAAAAAAAGTTTCTCTCTCCACCAATCCATTAACAGTTTATCACCATGAGAAACCTGGCCTCACCCTATTGGAGATGTTCCCTTTATCTTAACCATCCCTCCCTGAATCTCTCTGTGACTTAAGACTACTTTATTTTCTTTCTGTTCCAGTTCTGATGAAAGGCCTTTGACCTAAAATGTTAACTGTTTCTCTTTCCACAGATGGTGCCAGACCTGCTGAGTGTATCCAAATTTACCATTTTTACTTCTCTCCTATTTCACTAGTTAGCCTCCTTGCGAGATAACTTGCTCCAAACCCATGCAGGTTCATTCTGCACCAGACATGGTTCCTATTTTCCCCCCAAAAAAAACAAGTGAAGCAATCTAAAACAAAATAAACATTGTCTACAAAAAAGAATCTTAATTGCAATATCTTAAATAAGTATTCATTACATAAGATAAGAATTCATCATAGATTAAAAGCTTCAGAAGTTGTAATGACCAACAAGGTTATTAACACATTTGTACTTAAAATCTAAAAAATAATTAAAAAGGAGTAAGGTTTGCCACCTGCAAGACAATCTACAAGGCAACCCCATTCAAATTTTTTTGTAAAAACAATGTTCAAAACAATTCTAAACAAAAAAATAAAACTGGGTTTTCATTAAGTTTTAATTTTTGAACAACTGATGAACAATTAAAATTAAAAAGTAAAAGATCAATTGAGGTCCTGTATTCTCTCAAACATCTCTCAAAGAATAAGCAAAACTGATGGAAAGGTAGTAATGTAATAAATAAAGATAGTAAAGCTAGCACATAATTACAGTTTAAAAGCCATACATGTCACATTTAAAAATAGTAGGCAAATTGCTTCAAATAGAACAACTGTTTATTCCCGGGGACAGAATTCTGTATTGGTTAAATTATTGTTTAAAATACACCATGTGGGTCATAAGCATATTGCTTTGTATATATTATCAAAACTATTCATACAAAATGGAAGTTACACCACTCTACTCGCCTTTTTTTTCAGCTTTTCTAAATTTTGACTTTTACATTTTTATAATCTAACTGACATAGTACTAGCAAAATGGATAGGCCATACATAGGTCATGTCCAAGTTATTTATATCATTATTTGAGGGTTAAAAAGCGAGTACAAGTGTTATTTTATAATGCAATCATAAGAATGAAATATCATGGCTGTATCAAGCTTGGGTTGAAGACCATTTCCATAAGCTGATCCTGGAAGCATCCTGTACCTTCAATAATTTGCACTATGCCTATAATCAACCACATTTCTGTGCCACAGTGGACGTGGAAATTGCCTGCTCAAATTGGAGCTAAGGATGGACTGCTTGCTCAAAATAAAAAGAAACTGGGGGCATGTTAGTGTACTGTTGACAAAGAGTCTTTAAGATTACATGTCTGGGAATTTAGGAGGAAATGAATGCTTATCATATAGTTAATACTCATAATACTCATCCATCTGTTCAGCATGTGATCAGAGTATGTCATTTCTTATCACTAATCTGACTTTCCACACAAAGGAAAGTTTCACAGAGGCATAATCTTGAAAGTTGCAAAATTCAGGCTTATCCATTTTGTGGTACTTTGTGGCATTAAAGCATGAAACAAAGAGAATTGACCCAAAAATGAAATGGAGGTTATATGAAATGGCCAAAGGTATCCCCATTTTAAATTGATTGTTTACTTTGTGCTAACTGAAAAAGGAAAGGAGATAAATTCATTACACTTGTACATATGACAATACTATAACAATTTAATATTCATTGTTTACTTACCTCAGTTACAAATGACGCAACTGCATTTATTATTATTATAATGAGCATTGTAATTCGCCAATTATAAGGAACACAAACCAGCTGAAATACAATAATTTGATTAATTTTAGTTTTACTTTCAATTAACCATTTCAATTTACTCTCAATTTCTACTTCTTCAAATACCTTTGTTTATTGATTAGAAGTTACAGATTGTGTTAAGTAAAAATGTTACAAATATATTTACATATATTATATAAAACTTAAAGATGAGGAAAAATGGTGTGATCCGCAATATGTTCTCCCTGTACTCAATATAATTGTTGATATTGCTTTAGAAATGGGATTAACTAATTTATAATTGTACACCACAACCCTTCAGACACTAAATTCAGTTTTTATTCCTTACCTCAAGAGCCTCATCAATCACTTCAACTGGATACAGCATTATAAGAAATATAAAGATATGAAGAACCAGCACTGTGACCATAAAAGGATCTGTTGCAACAAAGAAAAACTGCATGTAGTTCAGGCAGCAACAACCACAATTTTACTTGATCTTTAAAAAGTGAAACCAACCAAAAAGAGGTGAGTGAAACCATATTCTTCAAAGAGAAGGCAGAAAGATAGAGGGGTTTAGGGAGGGAATTCAAAGGCTCAGGACCTAGGGAGTTATGTCAGCATGCCTTCCCTAAGTGGGGCAAAAGAAATGCGTAAGACATGGGTTGAAGAAAAGTTCTTTAAAGTGTTGAATGACTGGAAATTGTCACACAAATAGGTTGAGGTGATGCTATAACTGAAAAGCTAAGAATAGACAGGAAACACAAAAAGAAGAAACAGTAGACACAAAATACTTTGGTATATCATTCACCATAAATATACCCAAGCCTGATTGTCTGAAATTAATTCAAGAATGGGCATCAGTGTTTCAGCTCTGAGTAGGTCTGCAATATCACAGACGACAACTTTTAATCCCATTTAATCCCATTTAGATAAGGAGGAACAAAACCATGGAAGGGTTTTGAAAAAAAGGGGTGAGAATTTTATAATCAAGGTCTGCTTAAGCAAGTGCCAGTGGAGATCAATAAGCTCAGGAGCAATGGGTGAAAAGAACTTGGTTAGAGTTAAAACATGGACACTAGAGTTTTCAACAGCATTATTAATATTATACATTTCTTTCATTGCCAACACCAACAAATGCTTCACTTTCATCCATCCATGAAATGTACGGCATTAAATTCAAAAATTGGTCTTTCCTTCATTAATAGCGAGCATAGAACAGAGATGGAAAATCCAGGTGATTTTCTTACACACAGCTGCTGAAGTGGGAGGCCCTGAATAAAACCAGCATTTTGAAAATGCACGGCCCTTGTGGCATGGGGAGATTGGAGGTTCACAGTTTCTGCTGATAGAGTTCGATGTATCAGATATAATATTCTGGACTGGATGTCAAAAGCAAATGAAAAACAATCAAATGCACAATGATATTCTAATTGATGTCTTCTGTCTCTGATAGAGTCTTTGCTCTGCAAAATGTTTAGCAGGTGCATGACGATAACAATGTCAATAACTTCTTGCTGATGCTCCTTGAGAGAGAAAAAAAAATCACGCTTCCCAAGCTTCTCTCATTCAGGTTGTTTTTTTGGGGCTTATAACAATATTCTAACCTTGGCTAGCAGAAAACACAGGCATTCTCTGGTGAATTTGACTGAGGGAAAATTAAACCATTCTGTAAGATCCTACAGCTTAGTTAAGAGCTATATCAATAATGTGAGCTTACAGTTTTCGTAGGTAGGTTGTCGAAATGGTTTTCCTTTAGAGTACACAATGGCCACAATGAGGTACTGGAAACAGGAAATGAAAAACACAGTAGTATTTTCATAGTTCTTAATATTCTTTTCATCTTGGGAACTTGTATTATTGTGCTCTAGCGTGACATTCAGTTTTGATGAACTACAGGCACTGTAATAAAACAAAAAAAAATTTCAATTTCTACACCATAAAGCTGGAAAAGAAAAATGCTTATTGAATGATGGAATCTAACTGTATGCAATAACCAACAAACTTTTTGACTTAATGTATAACATAAGAAGTTATTTACCAAAATTCTATACCAAATCTCTTAATTGATTTCTATCTAATTCTACTTAAATTTGCATCTAGCTATAAGGATTGGTGGATGAGGCGAATTGAGCTAGCTAGTGTTGGTGATTCTGTTCAACTGCTAGTGCCTAAGTACAGCCATGACTTTAGGGTGCTGCCATAAGAGGAAGGGCTGAGGGACATAGCCTGGCACAAGGGTATAGATAAACAGACAGTGGTACTTTTCACCATAGCAGAGATATTTGTATCCAGAGGGTATAGGTTCAAGGAAAGGTGCCAGATGTCTAGGGGGAATACAAGGAAGAATTTTTTCACTTAGAGGGTGGTTGGAATTTGGAATGCACTGCCTGAGAGGATGGTGGAAGTGGAGACTCTCAACATTTAATGAGTATCTACACTACCATTTGAATCGCCAAGGCATAGAAGGCTATGGACCAAGTGCTGGTAAATGGGATTAGCATAGATGGGTACTTGATGTTGCCAATGGACAGAATGGGCAAATGGCCTGTTTCTATGCTGTATGACTTTGACTCTATAACTACCCCCATTAATCCATTTGGTCTCTTCCTTTCAGAGATCTTCCCTTTTTCTACCCATTACCCACATTTCCTCTGCTACTGAAAACTAACTTACTTTTCTATCTTTCCCAGTTCTGACGAAGGTTCCCGTACATGAAACATTAACTATTTCTCTTTCCACAGATCTGCCTGACCTGCTGAGTGTTTCCAGCATTTTCTGTTTTTAACCCAGACCTGCAGTGTCTGTTGATTTGTTGTTCTGTCAAAGTCTTACAGAACAACCAATTTTCCTTTCCGATACCATACAGGATTGCCAGCAATTGAGACTGGTCTACACCTTATTGCCCACTTCTGGAATCGGGAGGCTTGAAACAATTTGGCCCATGCATCTGTACAAGGTTAGTATTGGCACAGTATGATGGCAGAGTGAGAGTCTGGCCAGCAGGTTGAATAGACCACAATACAGGCCATTGTTTAATATACAACATCCAAAGGTCAAAATGGAGCACTTCATCGAGCAATTGTATCATGAGAACAGAATGTCACAAATGATTGATGCAACTGCCTTACTTATCTAGCAAAAATTTCCATTGACTCAATTTTTGAAAAATGTTACACATTCTTTTCCCACTTCTTTAAAGAAAACATTTTCAGACAGAATGCTGGAAATAAAGCATTAAAATGATTGAAATGTTGTCTGTTCTGGGACCCCTGCTCTTTGTGACTTTTATAAATGACTTGGATGAGGATGCAGACGAGTGGGTTAGTAAGTTTGTAGAGGACACGAAGGTTGGTGGCATTGTGGATAGTGTAGAAGGTTGCTGTAGGTTACAACAGGACATTGATAGGATACAGAGCTGGGTTGAGAAGTGACAGATGGAGTTCAACCTGGAAAAGTGTGAAGTGATACACTTTGGAAGATCGAATTTGAAGGCAGAATACATGGTTAATAGCAGGACTCTTAGCAGTGTGGAGAAAGAGGGATCTTGGGGTCCACATCCATAGATCCCTCAAGGTTGCCGTGCAGGTTGATATGATTGTTAAGAAGGCGTATGGCACGTTGGCCTTCATTAGTCAGGGTACTGAGTTCAAGAGCCGCAAGGTAGTGTTGCAGCTCTATAAAACTCTGGTTAGACCGCACTTGGAGTATTGTGTTCAGTTCTGGTCACCTCATTATAGGAAGGATGTGGAAGCTTTAGAGATGGTGCAGAGGAGATTTATCAGGATGCTGCCTGGATTGAAGAGCACGTCTTACAAGGATAGGCTGAGCGAGCTAGGGCTTTTCTCTTTTGATTGGAGGAGAATGAGAGGTGACTTGATACAGATGTACATGATAAGAGGCATAGATCGAGTGGACAGTCAAGAGACTTTTTTCCAGGGCGAAAATGGCTAACATGAGGGGGCATGATTTTAAGGTGACTGGAGGAAGGTATAGCAGGGACGTCAGAGGTAAATTTTATTTTACACAGGAAGTGGCGGGTGCGTGGAATGCACTGCGGGCAGAGGTAATGGAGGCAGATATATTAGGGACATTTAAGAGACTCTTAGATAGGCACACGAATGATAGAAAAATGGAGGGCTGTGTGGGAGGGAAGCTTTAGATAGATCTTAGAGTAGGATAAAATGTCGGCACAACATCGTGGGCCGAAGGGCCTGTACTGTGCTATAATGTTCTATGTTCTAAATTTTTAAAACAAATAAATATTCACATTTATATAGCATTTCACATCCATGAGACCTCTAAAATGCTTCCATTATTTTATTTTAAAGCAATTCATTATTTTAAAGGCCCAGTCTGTATTTAGCAAACTCAGTAGCTATACTGCACAACTCAGAAAAATGTGTTACAAAATTTCCGAATAATAAAGACAAGCCAAAGCTTCCACTCCAAATTGTTGTCTAATATCCTCATTAAAATGTGTGTATGTGCAACATTTTTCAAGGACAGGAACCTTTCCTTGCTTTGATGGTTAAATAAGATTCACTCCACCATTCCAAGCATGTGCTTGAGAAACAGCAACTAATAAGAAGTACAAAATTACTACTGCTTCTAAAGTTTCATGTCCTTCTATAAGATTTTATCTTCAGGAGAGAGCATTAAGAGGAGAAAAAATAAAGAGTGAGAAAAGTAATGTAAATTCTTAATTCTGAGTTAAAAACTTCGATCTCTTGCTGGTTCATGTACTATTCTGATAATCTTCTATTTAACTAAGTAGGTTTAGATCAATTGCCTTGAATGAATTAGCTGTTGAATTCTATGAATAGCTAAGCAATGCAGAGAAGAAAGGAAATCCCCAATTATTGTTGAATTAACCTGGACAGAAATAAGAGGTGTGAATTGTTCTCACATGTTCTTGGAGTATAGAGAAAGAAAAAAATCTGAGTTGTCATACTTCCAATGACTCCAGCTGGATGTATACATCTACAAGAAACAATGACCAAGCCAGGTTTAGTTGGAATATCCTCATGTCATGTGACTTGCTCATACCCATAATCAAAACTCACACACAAAATATGCATTTGTACAAAGCATTCCACAACTGGTGCCTTTGGAAATGCAATGCAATCATTTTGAATCTCATTTCACAAATACATCCTTTCTGGAAATTTAACAATTTTGGACTTACTCTGAATTTGGTGTCCAGACTTCATACCAGGTTTGCTGCTTCACCAGAAGAAATGAAGTTATCTGGAACACAGCACTGATAAGAATTTGAGACATTACCGAAAATAACATTGAAGGCGAGATAAGTCCAGATGGCAGCTTTTGTGGAACCAGCTCTTTCCATGCAGCATTCAAACTCACTAAACAGAAAGGGAAGAATAATATTATTTTTCTCCACCGCTGACACAAAACATTTTGCCAAATACATGGAGATAATGAACATTTTTTTTTAAGAAACATATCTCTCCTGTGTTCCTTTGCCATACTATTTTTCTACATAAAGTGAATAGGCTTCCAACAATAAGTTTTATAGAAGGTTGAACTCAAGTTCTCCAATGTTATTTCATCCAAAAGAATCACTATTCGACATGATAAATTACAGATAGGGACAGCATTATGAACTGCTCTTGAGTTTCAGTCTAAAGTTTTTGGACTAAGATTCACAAAGTTTGGTGAGTTCTAACACCGAGCCATGCTGATCTGAACTGTTGTTAGATATCTAATTTTAATCTAGTTCTCATTTTATCAAAGGAGGCAAAATATTTGCATCTACTTTATCCTTCAATAAAAACAAAACTGGGGAATAATATACTCATCAAAATAATTGATACACCTCTGAGTACTGACTAAAACATTTCTACATCATCTAAAAGAAAATAAATAACAATGTATTTTGATAAATCAAGTCTGTTTGACAATTTTACCATACTCACTAGTAAACACAATAACCAGAATGATAGCCAAGTCGATGAAAAGGAACTGCAAATCTCCAAAGTTACTGAGCTCCTATTTGAAGTAGAGGGCAATTAAACAATTTGTAGTGAAAATTAACTCCAAGCAAACATACTTGCATGTATTCTGAATATAATTGTCACATTAATAATTCCATGCTCTATTATCTTAATCTAAGATAAATACTTACAGAATATAGTAAGGTTACGCTCAGATATTGAATTATACTGTACAAGGCCATAAACTTAAACACGCAGAATGATGTCATCAAAGCTGCACGTCCTTCCCTGCTTGACATAAAATAAAGCTTTATCTTCATCTAAATACAGGTAGCAAAAAAAAAAGTCAAAATTTAAAAACTGTACGTTGGAAATACTTGGCTAGTCAGGCAGCAATTTTTACACAGAGAAGCAAAGTTGATGACCTTTCCCCAGGATCGAATAGAAATTCAGAACAGTCACATATTTTACACAGGTTCAGTGGCAGCGAAAGCGTAGGGATGGTGGGGCAGGAGGCAGAAATAAAGAACCAAAATGGTGGTCTGTCATTGGGTGATAGGTTGGAGAGAATAAGTAACAAGGATAATGGAGCAAAGCAAAAACAAAAGATGAGAGAAATTAAAAAACAAAACGCAGTTGTAATGGAACAGCAGAATCATTACCTGCATGTGCTCTCCAAAACAAAAATAGGGCAATGGTCATGTTCCAAAATTATTGACTTTAGCAGAGTCTGGAAGTACCTAACCAAAAGGAGGGGAACCGTTCCTCAAATTTACATTGAGCTTGATTGATAACAGTACAGGAAGCAGCAGCCAGAGACCAATAGGATTGGAGCAGAGAAGTAAAATGACAGGCAACAGAGAGTCTGGATCATGCTTTTGGACTGAGACGTAAACCAGTCCCACAAAAGAAAGGAGATTGCACTGTCAATGATGAATGTAATATACTGAATTGAAAGAATTACACTTACTATTTCACCTGGAAGGAGCATCTTGGGACCTGAAGAGTGGGAAGGATGGAAGTACAAAGGAATGTGCTGCATCTCCTGCATTGCAGACGAAGGTGCTGAAGTGAACAGATTAAGTGGTCAAAGGGTTTTGCAGAGGGAGCAATCTCTTTGGAAAGAGAAGATATGATGTTTTTGGATCATAAAACAAATGGCAGAGAAAATATCCATTCAACATGAACACTGGTTTCCACAAGGTGATGTTAAGTTTAAGCCCATTATGATTCCAAGGAAAGGGAAAGTTCAGAGGGAAGTACAAGAAAGTGGACAGAAATGGTCAAGGCTTTGCCAACCATGACCATGGATTAGGTCAGACTAAGTTTCAAAAAAACTGGATTCTTTTAATTTATGCCCCTTAGTAAGTGTAATTCTTTCAATGCAGTATATTACATTCATCATTCACAATGCAATCTCCTCTCTTTTAAGGTGCCCTGTTTCTGTATTAGTGATCTATGCCATTTGTAGGGCACAGCTTCCATTGTATACTTCTTCACTCTACAGCATGTCGAAGTAGGCTGCCTAAGTACTTCATGTGTACAGAGGAACCGAGACAAATTTAGCATCCTACAGGTATCAGACAGTAAAAGTAATCCAGTTTTAGACTATATTACTTTGCATTGTTCATTAAATTAGCATGCTATGCAAATAAATGTCTAGACTCTTGCCTTTTCACAAGCAGAAAGTTTTCATGATTCTGCATGTTGTGTTTTTAAACACTTGAGCAGCATATACGATTGTTGCTCGAAGACTAATGCAATTTTTTAATAATCTTAGGAAGGAATCCTGTAAGAAGCTTTTAAAATGTAAACTGTCAATTAATTCTGTGCTCACCATTCACGACAATAACCTGCTACATTTACACTATCTGGTCTCAGTATTCTCCTGACTAGATGTGTACCTGACTCTCCCACCAACCCCTCACACCCTTGCCCCCTTTCAGTTCAACGTTAGAGGATTAGGTAAGTACAGTATTGGTCTCACTATTTAAGGATTTAAGAGCGGATGTTAATGCATTGGAAGCAGTTCAGAGAAGGTGTGTTAATTAATAGTGGCTTTTGTCATATCGCTCATTCCGACGACAGGAAACTTCTCTCCTTATAAGGCAAATAAAACCAGAGGTATAGATTTAGTAAGGGGTCAGAGATTTAGAGGTGATCTGAGGAGAGCCTTTTTCTCCCAGAGTGGTGAGTAGCTGGAAGGCACTGCCTTAGACAGTGGTGGAAGCAGAGTTGCCAACAGCTTTTAAGAGAACTTAAATCACCTAGGTGTAGACAGGATTAATACAGCTGGGTATCCACTGGTCAGCATGAATGTGGTGGGCCAAATGGCCTGTTTCCAATGCTGTAGGACACTAAAACTGCATCGTTAAAGGAAGGACTGTTGAAATAGGCAGGTTGTGTAATGACGAAAGATTGGATGGTCTAGGCTTGTATCTCTTCAAGTTCAGAAGAGTAAGAAAAACTTGATTGAAACACACAAGGTCCTGAGGGTCTTCATAGGGTGGATTTTTAGAGGATATTTCCTCTTGTAGGAGAATCTAGAACTAAGGGTCATGGCTTTAAATTAAGAGGTCACCCATTTAAGACAGAAATGAGGCAATTTTTTTCCACTTACAGGGCATGAGACTTTGGGATGCCCTTCCTCAAACAGTGAAGGATGTAGAGTCTCTGAATATTTTTAAGACAAAGGTAGACAGATTCTTGTTCATAAGGGGGTGAAAGGTTACCATGAGTTGATGGAAATGTAGAGTTGAGATCAGCCATTATCTTATTGTAGCCTACTCCTGCTCTTAACTTGTATGTTTGTGTATATGCATGTTCATCAAATATTTAATGAAATACATTGGCTTTCATGAAACTCAAGACCAGAAAATATACAGAATCATTGTCCATAATGTATACTTAGTTAAACAAAGTTGAAAGGTTATATTTAATATCCCATGACAACTGGGAGTGAACAATAGACCTCATCTTGCCAGTAGTATGAGTAGAGGAAGCAGGAGTGATGGTTGCTTTTGCTTCCATTTGGTCCAGGACAAGCAGCACTAATAGGGCCAACAATTTTAAACTTTTGCTTTTCTAGATCAATAATGAAGCAAGAAGAGCATAGCTGAGGAGGAAAAGAAGATGTGTGGAAAATGGCAAGGAAGAGAGTGGACACTGGATTTTTTCGGACAGTTGTGTCAACTATGCTGCATTGAAAAGCCAGACCTCCACAATTCCATTCCTTACTGAGACCACAAATGCCTCTGAAGCTGCAAGCTATCTTAAGCCTCCTGTCACTTCAACTGGATATCAGCGCTTAGGTATTACAAAATTTTCAGTATCTGAGAGACTCCCAGATGTCTGAATTCAGCCTGAGGGTAAGAGATAACTTGGAGAAAATGGAGGATGCCCTTGCCTCTCTGGAGATGTTGCCCAATTGCATCCATGATATAGACAGTCAATGGAGTTTGACACAGCAATATTGACTCTTTAATCCACAAAAATGCCCCAGGTATGAGGAGGGTGCCTGCTGTCAGAGCTTCAATGAGACACAAGCATGAACAACACAAGCATGGACATGATTATGAGTCTGGCTGCCTAATCTAATGCTGCAGTTAAAACAACTGATCCAAAAATTGATCATGAGGAAAAGGAAAAGGTGCAGGTATGATGGCCAGTATCCAGCAGCCAAAATATGAAAGATCTTCTTTTACTTTGCTAAGTGACACTCTAAATGAACCGTGTAAAGTTGTCTTAAGGTAAAAGTAGAATTTTGAAAAATAAAGCGTTTGACAAAGTGCCGCACAAAATGTTTATCAGGTGTCAAAGTTATTGAGATTCAGAATACATTTTCAGAATGAAAAATGAAGTAACTCAAGGTAGAAGGTAGCAATTGTTAGAAAGGTTATATTGAAAGAAGGAGAATTGAGATCAGCATTGGAACCCCCAATGTTTTCCATTTACATTAGCAAGTTAAATTCAGAAAGAGAATGTAAATTGATCCAATCTGTAAACTAGAAGATGATTCTGAAAAGCATCACAAGAACAAAATGAAATAGAATGATTGCAAATGAGGATCAGCGAGATCAAGAATACTGCAATGAATATTGGAAGAAAACATGGATGATATTAATGTATCCATATGGTTCATGGAACACTTGAGAATGAATACTTAAGAGATCTACCTTCATATCAACAAATCAAACAAAACAAATCAAATAAAATGCTGAACCACATAGACAAGGCAATGAAGAGTAAATTAGACGAAGTCTATACTTGCCACACAGGTTTCTTATCTTTACAGGCACAATGATATCATCCAACCAATTAATGAAAAGTATAACGAAAATACAAAAGGAAGAAGTTGTTGAAAAGCACAGACTATATAGAAGTAGAAAAGCTATTTGACTTTAGCAGTGAGCAAAAAAACTTTAGAACTCAACCAAAAAAGAACAACGTTAGGTGTATATTCTGGAACTCTTATGGTTACAAAATGTTACCTGATGAGATTTGGTACACATGCAATATCTGAAAACTTTGATGTGAATGGAGATGCTGCAGAAGCCTCCAGTTCAGACAATGAGATTCCACTGTGTGCTTGTTTTAGGGCCTGCAAATCATATATATGCATTTTATATATGCATATGCATCATATATGCATTTTAGAACATTGCCTCAAATTCAAGTAGAAATTGTAATAATCTTAGATGTTACCAAAAACACTTACACCACAGTCATTGGCGCCATCTCCACACATTCCCACGTAATAGCTATAAGAGATTCAAGTCAGATATCAAGCGTTAACATTCTGAGAAAGAAAAATGCATTTTTCTTCTGCAGCATTGAAAACCTTCAGATGTTATGAAACAAATACTTTTAAATTGTTAATAACATTTGCCAATTAGGTAATAGACCTTTGATGGTATTTGCATTATTTCAGTAGGTAAAGAAGAAGTAATTTCTAAAATTCTTTTCTAGGTTCACCGAGAAAAACAAGGTTACTTTTTACATTTTAACCAGAAGAAAATAAAAAGATATACACAAGACTTAAGATCGAAGAGGAGTTTAATTCTGAAGGATTTACAGACAATAATACTGTATGCTTGAGGGAGAAACGAGACTGAGCAAACAACAGCAAAAAAACAAGCTACTGGAGGAACTCAGCAAGTCAGGCAATATCTGTGGAGGGAACTGGACAGTCGAGATTTCAGTTCGAGACACTTCATCTGGACTGAAAGGGTTGAGGGGAGATAACCAATGTAAAGAGGTGAGGGGTGTTGGGGCAAAAGCTGGCAAGTGATAGGTGAATCCAAGTGAGGAGGGGCTGATTGGCAGATGGAGTCAGGTGGGGGAGGGAAGGGTGGAGATAGCAACAAAGGCTGGCAGGTGATGAATGGAGACAACAAAAGGCTGCATATTATGGAATTTGATAAGAAAGGAAGGTGAAGAAATGAACCAAATAAGGGAGGGAAGGTAGGCACATAGGAAAAGTGGGAGGAGTTGTATGGGTGATGGGGGCTGAAGGTGGTGAGTTAGAAAGAAGAGGATGTTTGAGAGGACAGAGAAAGAAAGAATATGCTTAATGCATATGTGGTAAAGGTACAGGAACCTAATAAAATACTGTCTGTTTAATATGCTGCAATCTGAAAATAATCTTTATTACTTACTCTATATTTTGAAATGCTTCTACCAGTTGTGTTTTTTGATCAGGAGCCATGCGAGCAAATACTGTGCCATGTAGTACTAACTGAAATTAAAAAGAACTTTTTAGGTACACAAGGCTAATGGCATCCCCAATCAAAATTACTCAGAAACCATCATTTGTCAATTACTTACTTTTGAAAGTAGATCCTGAAAATGCTCAGTTACAACAGAGAAAGATTTGCCATCCATAGCAAAATGGTAATGGTTCATCTGATGAAGGCCATCCCCTGAACCCTTGTTTTCCATTTTAATATCTATGAACTGGAAAGTAAAAGTATTCTAAATGAACATAAATGTATAACCTATTTTATTTAAATAAATCTTAATAATATATTACATAATAGCATTAACACAAAACATTTCTGTTGTATTAGACATTTAACTCCTATCTTCACATTGACTTTTTGATTGAAGAAACATACATTAATTCTACAACACTACCATTTCCCCATCATCTTTTAAATTATTCCTTCTGAAATATTTACCCAATTTCCCTTTACTCTGATGTACAGCTACATTAATATAATAAACATTCACATAACTTCCTTTCTTCCAATGGAAAACAGATCTCCCCCACCTCGCTCTCCCCAATCACTCCAGAGAATTACAATTTTTCATTCCTGGCAACATTTTGTTCAGTTAGCACTATGTTCTGTGGTTATAATGGGGTCTCAAAACTGAACACAATTGTTAATTAAAGCCTATGAAACATCTCGTATAAATTAATGATTGTTACTTGTACTGTATGATCCATTTATAATACTTGACATTCAACTGCCCATTTTATAGCTACTACGTTCAGACCTTCAGGTTATTATGCATTTAAGCCCATAGGAGTCTCTGTTCCCTCAAGGCATTTTCATTGCATGCATTTCACTTATAATTAGAAACATAGAAAACCTACAGCACAATTCAGGCCCTTTGGCCCAAAGCTGTGCCAAACATGTCCCTACCTTAGAAATTACTAGGCTTACCCATAGCCCTCTATTTTTCTCAGCTCCAAAAGTCTCTTAAAAGACCCTAATTATCACATCACTTTTAACTACCCACAATTATTCATATTCTCTTTCAAAAGGTAAGAGAGTATGATTTAATTTACTCAAAGAGTTTGTCCAAGACTGATAAAATAGTGATTCAATCTTCCAAGTTATAAAATATAAGAACACAGAAGAGTGGAAATGAAAGGATACGTCAGAAAAGTTAGGAGAGTTATACACAACAGCAAAGGAGCACGAAAAGGGTAGTAACAAAGGGAATATGAAAGGAGAAACAAAATAAATGCAAAAGCGTTCATATAAATTAGAATAAGAGTCTAAAAGGGCCATTTGAATAGATATTCAGGTAATACTGCAAATAAAAATAAATAAAAAATTGTGATAAAATTTGGCTGAGTAATTATTTAGTTGAACTTCACAGCAAAGCAGAGGATAACACATATCAATAAATAAATCGGGACCAGAATTAACAAAAATGAAAGGAAGCAGGAAAACAGTACATTAATAAAATCATTGCACTTTAGATCAACAAATTTCCGGTATCCATCCAAAAGCCTTAATGGCAGTGCCTGAGGAAACCAGGTATTTTTAGCCATAATCTGCCAAAGCTCTATGATTCAGAAATTGCACCTTTGGATTAGAAAATTGCCCACAAAACGCCATTATTTAATGGAGGCGAGAGAGAAACCATTACTTATCAGTGTAACATCTTTTTTAGAGATGTTATTGGAATCTATAATTAAGGGTAGAATTTAAGGAAATGCAAGATGAGTGAAAATAGCAAACATGGATTAGTAAAGAGTAGGTTATGTCCAATAAATCTAATTTCATTTTTGAAGGACCAAAAATGTCCATAGTTGCAGTTTTTAATGGAAATAAGAGGGAATCCAAGGTAATTGCTCTCTACTAGCTGAAATTTAAAGAATGGAATTAAAGACAAATTATTCACCCTGTTACGAGATTGGTTAGGCAGTGGAACAGAGAAGGAATAATGGGTATCTTACTAAAGTAGAAGGAAGTGATTATCCAGCAAAGGTATATACAAGGTTTCAAATTTGAAATGGCACATTGAGAGCATATATTCATTTTTATTGATAGTACAAAAATTAGTGGATATGAAGTACACCTGAGCAAAAACTAGAATGAGAAACAGGTGGATTAAGTGGACAAAACTGTGGAAAATGGATTTCAAGTGTATGTTTATCCATTTCTGACCAAAAAAATTAGGCCATGTATTTTTTTTTAAAAAGGGTAGAAAGCTGGGAATGGTGGAGATACAAAGAGATTTAGGAGTACATGAACATTTAAAAAAAATGCAAACCACTGTTCAGAGTTAATCCTGTTTCTCTTCCCACAGATGTAGTCTAACCTACTGAGCATTTTCTGTTTTTAATAACAGGTTTTGATGATGTTGGTATTAACCACAGCTCTATTTTTTTAAAATAGCAGCCTGGGATCTTTTAGAAGGTAGTCAGAGTCTTGGTTATTGTTTCATCCAGAAACACCACCTCCAATAGTACTCCCTCAATATTGTGCTTGAGTATCAACCATGATTTTTGTCCTTGAATCTCTGGATAGAGATTTGCATTTGCAACCTTCTGATTCTGAGGAAAGAATGTTCCCCCTGTTGACACTAAAGATGCATGGACTCTGCACTGAGCAGCAATCAAATCCAGGTTAGTCAAAATGAAATTTAAATAATTCAAACAAAAATATTGGCCTGGATCTTGGCATCAGCAGGAAAACATCGATGCCCACAGCTTACCTCAAGTTGTCCACTGAGATTTAGCCATCTCTGAGCTGTGGCAAGACTTCAAGAGTGCAAACACTTAAGTTTTTACCAAATTTGACCCAAACATAGGAAATCTGTTACGGACTCAGTGAAAGTCCCTTTAAGATAGAGAGTGTGTGTGTATGTGTGTGTGGGGCGTGCTTACGTCAATAGAAGATAAAGGACGTAATGATGTGGTGGAAGAAGTTAGAAGAAGAAGGAGAGAGAGAGAGAAGGGAGAGAGACACCAGCCTGCTTGTTTTCTCTATCGATGGATGAGAAACAATAACTGTGTTTGCCACTGAAATCCATGTATGGAAGTTGGAAGTAATCCGGTGGAGTTCACTTTGTTGCTGACCTGTAGAAGGAAACAGGTATTTGTGTGTGGACGACCACGGTTCGGATGCTTTTCGGGGTGAGGAAGTCACTACCGAGTAAACACTGAAGTGTCGTTTGGGTTCCATCGTGGAACATTTGGATTTCGTATGTACTCTCTCTATGTTTTTCTACATCTACATCTTATCTTCAGACAACGGTGGTTGTTGAAGAAGCCCTTGCTCATGTTTCACCTTATGGCTTGCGGAACTGAACTTTAAGAACCATTCCGGAACTGGGAGTTTTGGACTTTGTCACACACACACACACAAAGAGTTTAGTTTTGGGGTTAACGTTCGAGGTTTAACATTTTTGAATTCTAACATACTAACATTTTTACTTTTATTTTACGTATTATCATAAGTAGTGATTAATAAAATAGTTTTTAACACTAAATCATGCTCAGTGTGTTTCTTTTGCGTCTATCTGGTGTTTTGATTATATATGTTAGATCAGTCACTCGAGATTCAATAACATAGGGTCCAGAAAAATGAGATTGCAATGGATTATTTTGGCTAACACAGTTATTGTTTCTCATCCATCGATAGAGAAAACAAGCAGGCTGGTGTCTCTCTCCCTTCTCTCTCTCTCTCCTTCTTCTTCTAACTTCTTCCACCACATCATTACGTCCTTTATCTTCTATTGACGTAAGCACACCCCACACACACATACACACACACTCTCTATCTTAAAGGGACTTTCACTGAGTCCGTAACAAATCGAAATACTATTCCACAAAAAAAAGTTTTCTGACCGTTTTGACTGAATAAAAAGACTGACCTTGTTAAGAGACACAGAATGAGTATATCTTGTTGTGGAGTGTATTTTGGAGTGTTGATAGAAGGAAATAATAATGGACATGGCAAAGTTTCATTTAAATTCGATATCTTTCCAAACCACATTGTTAAATTTGATAAAGCATTTACTGATCAATAATTACAAAAGTTTAGTTCTTTCCTTTAAATTACTCCATTAATTGTACATTTATATTGATGATAATGATTTTGCCCATCAACTAAGAATCAAACAGTTGTCATACCTCTGAAGCTGTATCAGATGTATCAAGATGTCTTGAAGCATTATCTGCATACAGCCAATGTATTTTTGCAGTTTGCCCATCTTTTGGAGGTAGTGCTTCTGCAATAATCACTTTATCCTGAGGCAAAATCATCCCAGAGTTTCTGGCTACAGAAACAGCTGTTAACATATTATCCCCTACCAGAATATAAAGCTTCATTAGACAAATATACAAAAGAACAATTCAGTCATACATTAAACTGCAAAAGACCCTTTCATTTTAAAATATGTTAAAATCCACCTCATTTTTATTTCACTCACAGATTTCCAAATTTAGAAATGGAAAAATTATTTTGGGTGATGCTAAACTTTCCTAATTCTAACGTTTTTTCTCATGAATCAAAATGTTCCATACATTATTCAACTGATTTCACTAGTGTTCATGTTTGAAATGCAAACAATTAAATGCACTGAAGTTCATCTGATGTAATTTATACTGTGGTTTCAGTATCTCTGAAAGTGCACATCAGAGCTTCTAATTTTTTTTCTTTACTTTCACTTGGCTCTAGTGATGGTACTCCATTCACTTTCCAAAATTTGACTAAAAGCCTTGTGTGTGCTTATATGTATGCATGAGTACACGTGTTCTATTCTCTCTATTGTAATTCCTCCCTCTGACAGACAAAGAAATGTAATCTAAAAGTTCACTAATTATATTAACGATAAAATATTGTTTAAGAATTCTTAAGTGCCTCTGGCAACAGGTGACACTTTAATTCATGTAACAGCACTATTTCCTAGTTGGTCTGGTGGATGGCTGTTTACCTACTATGAGGATGTGAAAACAAATTAAGCATGTAAACACCTCAATTCTGCATTAAATGAGTGACGTCTTGTTTTAAAACCACAAACCTCGACAGTTCTAGATTCTTCTGCAATATGAAACATCATCTCTATTTCTACCCTCTCAAGACCTCTTTGTCTATGTCCCTTTGTGGCCTCCTTACATACTCTTCATGTCAGTGACTGACCGTGCATGGACAGAGCCAGTGCAGTGACTGACAGTGATAAGGAACTGCATGACAGTGCTGTTCCTTGTGTTCCTGAAGCTTGAAGGCGCTATCCAAAATTGAATGAATAGTATTAGGTATTTGAACAGCATTAATAAAAACATAATAAAGCAAATAACATTCTTATAAATTTCTCTCAAAAATATCTTAGTAATTATTAGCTTTAAATTTGGTCTTCATGACCCCAACTCCCGCCTTCTAGTTGTCATTGGGATGAAGGAGGTCACGTTGCATATTTCACTTAACGTACCTATAACAACAGGTACTGGCCCATGACTGCTACGAAGGGAGCAATCTCATCAGTTCCATTTTCCCCTCCTTATTTGACTGTAGTCTTGCAGCAACTTCTCTTTCAAATGTCCATCAACTCCCCCTTAATTCTTTTTAACTCTTACCTACATTAAGGGGCAATTTACAGTAGCCAGTTAACCTGCCACTGTATTTTTGAAACGTGGGACGAAACAGTGTATCTGGCAGAAACCCACACAGATTCACACTCAAAAAGGCAGTGCCCAAGGTCAGGATAAATCCAGGACCTTGGAAATGTGAGGCAGCCATGGTACCAGTTGTGCCCTTATGCCACCATATCTTCATTTTCAGCGGAATGAAAATTCCACCAGCTTCTCAGTTATATGTAGAAATAATGTGCACTTGCCAACATAAAGTACATGATCAATACAGTAGTTCTGCACACCATTTAATAAGATATGGATATAATCTTAACTACATGTAAAAGACATTACCTGTAACCATAACTGTACGAATATTAGCTTTTCTGAGTTCTTCAAGGACTCTAGATGAATCAGGCTTTAGTTTATTTTGCATAATAATAAGGCCCATGAACTCCATGTTGCTCTCAATGGCATCCCTGTTGATAACAGTTTTGAGTCATCAGTATCTATATGTATCACTATTACTATAAAAATGCTACATAAAATTTAGTAGATATCTCAAAATCATTCATAAACCACAAATGTCAACAGCTTAGTGATAACGTCAATCAGATAATTTGTGTACATGTCAAGCCTACATATGAAACATGTAGAACATACAAAGATCCCCAAGAAACATTCTATTAAAAGCCACACTGAAACAGAATCAAAATTCTTAATTAACATTCACCAAGGACCATAGACATTAAAGCAGATCTTAACGTGAAAGGAAATACCCTGCTACTGCAGTATTTAAAGGAATTGTCACTTGTAGGTCCACTGGGAAAACATTGGCTGAATATTTCAGTTGAAGGGTTATAAAAATACAGATCAAACTTTTTTCTAGAGTTTCAGTGAGTATTAAATGTATGTGAACATGACTTTGACATTTTCTTTATAACCTGCTAAAAATATACGTTTTAGTAGTGATCCTGCCATTAAGGAGAAATTTCTTTATACTTGAATTAGAAATCTTCCAAAATTTCCTTCCCAAATGACCTGTGGATGCTCAGTCATTGAGTATACTTAAGAGTTTTATTAAACCCTAAGACCATGCTTTTTTAAAAAAAGAATCAGGCAATAAATGAACCAGACAGGAAAGTGAAAAGATGCTGGACCAGCCATAGTCTTATTGAGAAGCAGAACATGCATGAAGGGTGAAACGGTCAGCTCCTGTCCTATTTCTTATGATCTTCCAATTGCTTTTGCCAGCTTACTACCTACATACTGTTCTTCCTATTGTGGCTGCAGCCAAACTGGTCTAGAATGATTGCTCCTTTCTGGGGGAGGATACAATGGATGGTCACGAAGGGCAGCTTCTGTAGATATGTGGCAATGTGGCCTAGCTTTGGACTGCAATGTGTTGGCAGGCTGGTGGACAAACAACTTGACAATTCCGTTGGAGTGGCAGCACAAAAGGTGTCATCCTACGACAGGCCTATGGATTTCATCACCAAGGTTTCACTGATACCTCCCCATGCTCCCAGTGTAAACCTGTCATGCATGGAGCTCCTGAAGATATAATTGACATATTGTTGACATTATTCCAAAATATTTTAGGAAATTCCAGTTGATTCAGAAAATCAAGATGTGGCAAAGGGGTGACATTTCTTTGATACCTAGATCTTGGTTATTGCTGAATTTCTGTTCATATATATTTTTTTACACCAACAAAAAAGTACCTGCTATGTACAGAATAACATAATTATCGGGATATAGTGTAAATAGTATACCATTTGGTGCAGGCAAGTTAGAAATTTTTTTTTAATCCAAGGACACATAAACTGAGTACTTGCCTGAACTTCTGGCACCGGAAGTCTACTGCCCAAGCGATAATTCCTGCCAGGATCAGAAATTACGCAATGGGAGCGAAAGACATACTAGGCCTCAGGATTTCAGTTTGCCAGTTACCCTGGCAATACCCACAAACTGATCCTGCTCCAAAACAGACTTTGATATGCTGTAGGATCCAGAAAATTCAACACTACTACCTGCTGACATTCTGCACTTTATGCCAAGTTAGTCTAGATCCTAATTTCTTGTGGGCAAGCGCTATGACTCTGAAGCCTTGTTTTGTGTAAATCTTCAACACCTCAGGAAAACTCTCAGGAACTGAAAGAATAAATAAAACTATCATAAGAATGTTAATAATCAAACAAATTATTTGCAAGCACAATGTAAAGCACAAGTCTGAATATATACATTTCCACCTTAAATGAGGAATTAACCAATTTAAAACAAAACAGATCAACATCCTCATTATGAGCGAGTCAAAAGGAATACATTAAGGACATGTAAAGTAACTTTTATTCTTAAAAATATCAGGGAAGTGCACTACCAAAATATTTGTATAAGTTTTCTATAATTTACAATGCTTAGAAATAGTTTAAAGAAAATGGCAATTAGGACATTCTACTTTACCTGTCTCTGCTTTGCATAGGTTAGCAACTACTTCAGGTGCACCTTTTAAGTAGGCATCCATATGCTTTTCCCCCAGCACTCTGGCTACAACACTCATCCGTTGCAGAGAAGAAGAAAATGGAAACTGCCGTACTATACCTATTTCATATGATGCCTGCACAGAAAGAGTTTAAGTATTCAGTACAATTATTGCTTATTAATAAAAATAACATCTGAGTATCTTTTCAAAGTTATACTTACTGGGAGATCATACATTTCCTAGAAAAAACAAAGAACTATGGTAAATATATTGTATTTGCAATTTCTATTGAAACACACTTTTAAAGAAATTCCAATTAAATTTATATTTGAAATATTGAAAAGAAGAAACATAGAGTAAAACCTTCAGGTTCTTTGCAATCTAAACACAATATTTTAACACTTTGAGATCCTTTTGTTCTGTATACTGGTACCTTGCTTAGTGTTCAGGAATGTGTTCCCAGGAATGAGAATGCTAGTGGAATCAGCACTAAAAGGGGTCATGACGGAGAGAGAGATGCTTTACTAACAGGTCTACTATGCCAAGAACATAAGGCATACCCTTTCCATACTTACTGCTACATGCTGCTGTGCTAGGAACCAGGTTGAGGGCTCAGCTCTCCGCTGACACTCACTTGGCAATGAAGCAGTTAAAGTGATCTCATCACTGCATGCTCACTGTGGAATTAGTCACTGACACTATGTGCAGTGGCTGCCCTTGAGGGTTGGTCTTGCATGCACTCAGCACTGTAATGTGAGGCTCAGCACTGCATCCTGGCCAGCACGATGAGTGCAAGGCATTGCTGGGGATTAGCACTGGGTCACCCAGATCGCAAGGTCTCTCTCAACACTTCCTGTTAGATGTGACGGAAGCTGTTATCTCCCCTTCTTTTTGCTTGGCTCCACATTTTAGTATTGAGCAGCCACAACACATGCCCCAGCCCACACAACACCAGCCCCAAGGTACAGCCTCTACAGATTGGCTCGGTTATTCACTCCATGACGAGCTGTGCGGCAGTGAGATCATTGCTGCATTGCTGTGGGAAAGCCAGTGGAGGGCAAAGGATTGCACCAGGCTCCAGTTGCCATGGGCCACAGTCTGAGTGGATGTCCTTCTTAAAATGCAGAGGACTATATACCTGTATATGGTCTGACTCCAAGGTCAAGAGCTGTACAACGAACCAGTGCTGTGTGTGGTAACACTAAGCAGGGTACCAATGTCTTTTTCATGGGTAGATCTAATTTATACTTTATGATTAACCAATAAGATAAATAGTAAAAAATATTAAATCAAAACTAAAGAAAACAAAAACCCATGATTTCCTGGTTAGAATTGGTACATGTAATGCAATTGTTTCTTGATTCAGTGCCTCAAAGCACAAAAACCAATAAAGAAACAGAAAATGCCAGAAAAACCAAAAATGTCAGGCAGCATCTGCATAGTGAGAAACCAAGTTTATGTTTCTGAGTTGGTGACCTGTGAGTCAGGTATGGAAATCTGAAAGGTGTTAAATTATTGAAACAATGAAACATTTTAAAAAATGTTAAAAATTTTAAGCACATACATGAGATTAATCATCAAACAATACTTAATCTTTAAGATAAAATGCACAGCATTCGGGATAAATATATTTCCAAAACTAAATAATCATAACTAAATACTGACAAAGGAAAACTTGAGCAAAATTACTGCTCTGAAGGGATCACAAGTAAAATTAGTGATCTAGAACTGAACTGAACTCAAAAAGATATTTAATCGGGGAAGGGCAAATTATGAGGCTATAAGGCTAGAACTTGCGAGTGTGAATTGGGATGACATTTTTGAAGGGAAATGTACTATGGAGATGTGGTCATTGTTCAGGGATCTCTTACAGGAGGTTAGGGATAAATTTGTCCCGGTGAGGCAGAGAAGAAATGGCAGGGTGAAGAAACCATGGGTGACAAGAGAGGTGGAACAACTAGATAGGAAGGCGGCGGCAGCATACATAAGATTTAGGAAGCAAGGATCAAATAGGTCTTTTGAGGAATATAGAGTAGCAAGGAAGGAACTTAAGAAGGGGCTGAAGAGAGCAAGAAGGGGACATGAAAAGGCCTTGGCGAGTAAGGTTAAGGAAAACCCCAAGGCTTTTTGCACTTATGTGAAGAGCAGAAGGATGACGAGAGTGAAGGCAGGACCGATTAGAGACAAAGCTGGGAAGATGTGCCTGGAAGCTGTGGAAGTGGGTGAGGTCCTCAATGAATACTTCTCTTCAGTATTCACCAAGGAGAGGGGCCTTGATGACGCTGAGGACAGTGTTGGTAAGGTTAATGTTCTGGAGCATGTAGATATCAAGAGGGAGGATGTGTTGGAGCTGTTAGAAAATATTAGGACAGATAAGTCCCTGGGGCCTGACGGAATATTCCCCAGGCTGCTCTGTGAGGCAAGGGAGGAGATTGCTGAACCATTGGCTAGGATCTTTGAGTCCTTGTTGTCCACAGGAATGGTACCGGAGGATTGGAGGGTGGCAAATGTTGTCCCCTTATTCAAAAAAGGTAGAAGGGATAGTCCAGGGAATTACAGACCAGTGAGCCTTACATCTGTGGTGGGCAAGCTGTTGGAAAAGATTCTTAGAGATAGGATCTATGGACATTTAGAGAATCATTGTCTGATCAGGGACAGCCAGCATAGCTTTGTGAAGGGAAGATCATGTCTCACAAGCCTGATAGGGTTCTTTGAGGAGGTGACCAGGAAGATTGATGAGGGTAGTACAGTAGATGTGATCTACATGGATTTTAGTACAGCATTTGACAAGGTTCCACATGGTAGGCTTCTTCAGAAGGTCAGAGGGCATGGGATCCAGGGAGGCTTGGCCATGTGCATTCAGAATTGGCTTGCCTGTAGAAAGCAGAGGGTTGTGGTCGAGGGAGTGCATTCAGATTGGAGGGCTGTGACTAGCGGTGTCCCACAAGGATTGGTTCTGGGACCTCTACTTTTTGTGATTTTTATTAATGACCTGCATGAGGGGGTAGAAGGGTGGGTTGGCAAGTTTGCAGACAACACAAAGGTTGGTGGTGTTGTGGATAGTGTGGAGGACTGTCGAACGTTGCAGAGGGATATTGATAGGATGCAGAGCTGGGCTGAGAAGTGGCAGATGGAGTTCAATCTGGAGAAGTGTGAGGCGGTACACTTTGGAAGGACAAACTCCAAGGCAGAGTACAAAGTTAAGGGCAGGATTCTGGGTAGTGTGGAGGAGCAGAGGGATCTGGGGGTTCATATCCACAGATCCCTGAAAGTTGCCTCACAGGTGGGTAGGGTAGTTAAGAAAGCTTATGGGATGTTAGCATTCATAAGTTGCGGAATCAAGTTTAGGAGCCACGAGGTTATGATGCAGCTCAACAAAACTCTGGTTAGACCACACAGAGTACTGTGTCCAGTTCTGGTCGCCTCATTATAGGAAGGATGTGGAAGTGTTGGAAAGGGTGCAGAGGAGATTTACCAGGATGCTGCCTGGTTTAGAGAGTAATGGATTATGAGGAGAGACTAAGGGAGCTAGGGCTTTACTCTTTGGAGAGGAAGATGAGAGGTTTTTTTTAAATCCAGAGAGTGGTTGGGGCATGGAATGTGCTGCCTGGGGCGGTGGTGGAGGCAGGAACATTGGTCAAGTTCAAGAGATTGCTAGATAAGCATATGGAGGAATTTAAAATAGAGGGATATTTTGGGGCGAAGAGGTTAGATAGTTTTTAGGTGAGGTTTATAGGTCAGCACAACATTGTGGGCTGAAGGGCCTGTATTGTGCTGTACTTTCTATGATTCTATGAAAAACGAAGTGTGATGCTTGTTAAGCACAGCTGGTATGCAGCATTAATAATAAATTAAGTTAAGGCACAAATAGAAATAAGTGGATACAATTGAGTAGCCATTATAGAGCATTGTCTGTGAAGTGACAAAGGTTGGGAATAAATATCCCAGGATGCTTATATCAGAATAGATGTGATAAACATAAAAAAATAAACTAGATATGCAAAATGGAAATGATTAGTTAAAGTTAATGTGGGTCCCTCACAAAATGAAACCAGTGAAATATTACTGGAGAACAAGGAAATGGTGCAGAAATTGAACAAATATTTTGTTTCTGCCAACACAGAAGATAACATAGAGAAAAGCCCCAGAAATACACAACAGTCTAAAGCAAATGAGTTCAAAGAAATTAACATTAGTTAAAAATTAGTATGGGAGAAATTAATGGAACTGGAAGGTGATAAGTCCTCAAGACCTGTATTCCAAGGTTTTGAAGGATGTGGTGATGGGAATAGTGGATGCATTGGCTGTCATCGTCAAAAATTCAATAAATTCTAGTGTGGTTTCAGTAGATTGGAAGACAGCAAATGTAACCCCGCTATTTAAGAAAGGAGAGAGATCAAAACAGGGAGTTATAGACCAGTCAGGCTGACCATCAGTAGTTGGGGAAATGCTGAAATCTATTAAGTATGTAGTAACAAATCACACAGCATGAATTGTTAAGACTACAGATCAGACTTAGTAGACTGTATGACTATTTCCCTTAACTCTTCCCTTTTCACACACAAAAAAAATCACATATTTAGACAGTAGGTCAATCCACTCATCTGTTACTGTTTTCCATTTTCATTACATGATGATTCCCTCTCCATCTGACTGGCTCCAGCTTGTCATCTAGATTTTCCAATGATACTGTCCACACAGCCAGTCAGATGGAGAGAGAATGCCATCCATATGAAAATGCATCATTATTTGCAAGTGGACATTATGTAATCCAAGGAGTTAGAAAGGTCTTTGCAGCGTTGCAGGATTTATGTTGTGAAGTGGGTGCCTTTTGCATAATTCCAGCTTAAAAGTGCAACATAGCACTTGCATGTTATGCAAATTAATGGATGTTGAAATTTATTATTAAGATAGTGCTAATGAAGTATTTGGGAATAAAATAACAGGATTGGTAGAGTCAACATGAATATATGAAAGTAAGTTGTATCACAAAATATAGTTTTTTGAATCTGTAACTAGCAGAGTAGATAAGGGGAGTTGACATTGTGTATTTGCACTTTCAGAAATAATTCAAAAAGGTGCCAATTAGGATTAATTATTCTGTCACGGACTGAAGATTAGTTAACAGACAGTAGAAATAAATGGGTCATTTTCAGATTGGGAGTCTATGAGGTGAGGTGCGACAGGGATCAGCGCTGGGGCACCAGATATTCATGATAGTTCAGATGAGAAGTTCATGTGGATTTGATGATGATGACAATGTGGACTCTGAGATGATGTAGAGAGGCTTCACTGGAACACAGACGGTTAGCAAAACACAAAGGTCAATGACTTGGCCGATGGGATATCATGAAGAAAAGCACAAGATCAGCCACTTTCTTCAAATCGTGATCAGAAAGACATGGATGTCCTTGTACACAAATTGCTGAAAATTACTGGGCATGTAGGGCAAGCAATTAGGAAGACAACTAGTATGTGGGCCTTTATTGTAAAACAATTTGAATAGTAGAGACATCTCGCTTCAATTGCATAGGGCAAAAGCAGACATGCAGCAAAAATCTACCAGATTGATTTCTGTGATGGGCTGGGGGTTGGGGCAGGGTTGCTGCATGAGGAGAGATTAAGCATGAAGGGTTTATAGCCTTGAGTTTCAAAGAATGAGAGCTGATCTCATTGAAACATAGAACATTTTTCAAGACCTGACAGGATAGATGCAGAGTTGATATTTCCCCTGAACTAGGGAACACAGACTCAAAATAAGTAGTTGGTCATTTAGAACAGAGATGAGAAGAAATTTCTTCATCCAGCAGATAGCAAATCTTTGAAATTCTCTAACCAAAAAGGCTGTGGAGACTTTGTTGCTCAGTACTTTTGGGATAGAGACAGATATTTTTAGTTATTGACCTTATTGAATGACACTGACCATACTGAACAGCAGATCAGGCATGAGGGAGCTGAAAGGCCTACTTCTGCTTCTATTTCTTACGTTCTGCAGCACATTGAGGGAATAGTTCTGCTGGCCTCATTGGGATGATACCAGTAAGCATCATTGGCCATTCACAGTCCACAATATGTTTTGAATAACTTAAGTGTGAGGAAGTGCTTGTGTGTCCTGGGAAGGACTACATGCACGGCACTCATTCAAATTGAGAAGGGTGGCCATCAGAGCTTTGTGGGAATTAGATGGTACTCTCCTGACCCTCGCTTTAATTTTGAGCACCCCTACCTTTCTCACATGCACAATATGGTGTAACTTACATTTCAGCTTGCCAGCCTAATGTAGCCTCATTAAAGACCATTGGTTTGGCTGATGTACTTGCTTTCTTGTATCAGAGGCGGGTTTTGCAGGGCAAGGTTCTGGCAATATCGGTAGGAAAAAAAGCCGGAAATATTGTTTAGGAGATTTCAGAGATGGGATGAGGCAAAACAAAAATATGTTCTACAGGATTGCCAGGAATTAGTTTAGGACAAGGTTGATAGAAGAGATAGATAAGGTGAAATACAGCACTTGTCAGGAGTGTTTAAGTGGTTGAGACAAAATGCATTTCATTAAATTTTGGATAAGTTGAAGCTTTCAAAGGAGAATAACAGCAGACCCACAAGAAGTTCACAAAAATAATTTGCAAACAAGGTGTCTGCTTAGATCTGATACATGATCAAACATCAAAAAATGTAAAGAGAGCAATATATTTAACAGAGAGTGCAACTGTGGAAAAGAGATGTATTCAGTAACAAGGGAAAGGAGTGTGCAGCAAGAATAAAAATAACAGCTTGATAAACTGTTGAGGTCCCTTTTCTGCAAATGCAAAATAACTACCACCTCTTTCAGGTGTGTTCACTCCAAACCTCTTCTTTTGTTCTTTATCTGTATGGCCAATTGTGCATTCCAGCTCGTAATGAATCTGCACTTCCTGTCAGCATACTGGAAGCTTACTAGCCCATTTTAGAACATGAAAAATGGGCAATGCTGAAGTGAATTTCATGTCTATATTTCTGTATTTCAAAAAAAAATTAAATGTCTTTAAAAATTATTTTGATAACAGAATATAAAAAAACACCTTAATAGACACAAAAGACAACTGTGAACCATCTGGCTAGTCAAGACAATTAAAGCTCCATTTAAATAAAGTACCATTTCATGATCCATCACTGCCACAGGTTCAGGGTAAAGTTGTTTTGAGGGTCGAACTACTGTGGGCATGATTTGATTGTGTAAAGCAGTCTCTTCTTCAGTTGCTTCCTCAAGAACCTTTAATGGAAAATGTAAGAAACAATAGTAACATTGGACTCAAATTCATAAATGGCTCAGGTTTTACAGAAAATGCAGAACAAATTCCATCAGTTTGTCATATATTACTCTGCTGGGCCTCTGCATTTGATATGTGGTAGCTAGAGATCCAAAACAGTATACCCTCCTCTCTAGAGGATCCAGGACCTAAGTAACTTGACAGTGTGTATCCTTAGTCACTATGAAAACTCAATACACACTGCTGATTGTCATGTTCACACAGGTCCTAATGTTACAAATCACACACCTTAGTCATTGATGTATAATAACAAACAGCAAGGGTCCCAGCGCCAATCCCTGTGGTGCGCCACCGGTCATAGGCTTCCAATCACAAAAGCAACCCTTCACATGGGATCCGGGCAAACTGGCAAAGTCGATCAAAAACTGGCTTAGTAAAAGGAGGCAGATGGTGATGGTGGAGAGCTGTTTTTCTGATTGGGAGTTTGTGACTAAGGTTGGTTCTAGGACTTTTGATAAGTGTGATATAGATTACTGACTTGAAGGCAAATGTAGGAGGTATGACTAGTAAATCTGCAGATGATGCACAAGTTGGTGGTGTCATTGCAAGGAAGCTTACACCATGATATAGGTTAACAAGAAAGCTGGGCAGAGCAATGGCAGATGGAACTTAATCCTCACAAGTGTGAGGTGATGCAATCTGGGAGGGCAAGCAAGGACTGGACACAAATGGTAAGGCCCTAGGGAATGTTAATGAGCAGCAGTAACTCGGGGTACAAATCAATAAATCCCTGAAAGTAGCAGCACTGAAGATAAGGTAGCGAAGAAGGCACAAGGATGCTTGTTTTCATCACCCATGGCATAGAATACAAGTGCCGGGACGTCATGTTACAACTTTCTAAAATATTGGTTAGGCCACAGTTGGAGTATTGTGTTCAGTTCTGGGTCGCCACACTATAAGGCGGCCATGATTGCACTGGAGTGGGTGCAGAAGATATCTATCAGAATGTTGCCTAGATTGGAGCATTTCAGTTATAAGGAGAGATTGGATATGGTGTGTTTGCTTTTCCTGGAGCTGAGAAGACTGAGAGGAGACCTGATAGAAGTATACAAAATTAAGAGGGGGATGGATAGGGTAGGTAGAATACTTCCTCCCTCCACCCCCCATGGAGGGATGTGCAAGACAAGAGGGCAAAGGTTTGTGGCAAGAGGTAGGTAGTTTAAAGGGGATCTAAGGAGGAATTTTTTTTCAGACAGAAAGTGGTTGGAATCTGGAATGCACTGCCTGAGGTGATGGAGGCAGATACTCTCAAAATATAAAGAAGCATCTAGAGAAGCTTTTATAGAATGCTGCCAAATTCTCATTAAGAGAGGAAGTAGTGGAAATCAACTATAGAGTAAAAATTTACTAAAGGGATATATTAAAAAGACTGCTATTTCTTAGTTCACTGAGGGAAGTTGGGACAACAGAAGGATTGCCATAGTATTCTAACTCTACAACTTGTTGAGGCCTCAATGGGCTTTAGTTTTCAACAACCACACCACCACACAAGTTCACCAACAAGGTCCCTAATATCACTTACTGCACCAGTAAACCAATCCTTGACATTATCCTTCCAGCCCAGCTCAATGAATCAGGCCTCAAATAGCTATTCCCTTCCAACAGTCCCAAAGAATCTGGCTCCTAATCCCTATTCTCTTCACTCCCCCATACCTGCCTGCACTGCAAAGCCTCCGTAACCACCCCAAGTTCAGCACAACTTCAATGCCTCCACTGCCTCAGATCCCGCATCGTACCACAGGGCTCTAGTGCTTCTTCTTAGTCACCGGACAGGGCTCTGAAGCATCTCCAGAAACCCCCTACAAGCCCTCCCACCCCCCACTGCACTCTGTGGCTTTCTCCCACCCCGGCATCATAGCAAAGGCTCCCCCACTTCTCCCTGCCATATAAAGCACAGGGTTTCAATGCCTCCTTTACCTCTGACACTACAAAACCCCCCATCCCTGCCACCTTAACACCAACTACAGCACAAGTCTCCAATGCTTTCATCCCCATCGGCTTCTATACAGGCCCTTACTGGTACTACACCTGTTCACCATCCCTACTCCTCACCACGATCCCAACCCCCTCCCCCCAAACCACCAAAGATTAGCTTTGGATCAGACAACCTAGTAGTACATTTTCAATCAAGAAAATGCACTTTGTCCTTTCAGTTACGACCAAGGAAAAATGAAGTTTGCACTTGGAGGCCAACGCCCAAAAAGATCAATGGCTCCCTAATGCAAAGCCCAAATGATGCACCTCCATATCAGAAGAGATTTTAAATGCATGGAGGTTTTGTTGTATATCTTTACTTCATGTTTTCCATATTTCCTTATGCCATACAAGGCCATTTTCCCATCAAGACAATCCCATTCCCCCATTTATTTCTGTTACCTATTCTCTCTCAAGTGCACATGAACACCCCCATGATTCTCTCACCAGCCATCGACATTAGGGGTAATTCACAGCAGCCAATTAACATAACAATCATGAAACGCTGGCGAGGTCACAACTGGAACATTGCTGTTCAACACATTTTAGAAAGGAATTGAATTGCCAGGAAGAGAGAGGGTGCAAAGAAGATGTACCAGTTATGGTTCCAGAGACGAGAGATTTCAGCAGCAAGAATGGAGGAGTTGGGATTGTTTTCATTGGAACAAAGCAGGTTAAGAAAAAAGAACTGTGCAAGATTAGGTAGGATAAACAGAGAGAAGCCATTCCCAGTAACATATGGTTCAAGGATCAGGGGACAAACATTTACAGTAATGAAAAATAGATACAGAGGATGCAAAGGAAAACTTATTCTAAAGAAATGCAGAACACTGTTATGACCTTGAACTCAGAGTTTAACAATGTGGAAATACAGTCAATCAGAGCTCCTGAAAGGGAATTGGGTAAGCACAAAGGAAGCTAATTTGCAGGGATCCAGAGAAAAAAAAAGAGGAATGAACCTGTCTGGCTCCCTCTACCAGGAGCTGGTAATGGACTCGATGGCTGAATGCCTGCATTCTACAACACAATCATTTTATGATTCTTTAAGATTCTAACAAATGCAACTACCAATAAAAGGCAACTCAAATCACTTTTATGACTTGTATATTAGATCTGCTCAGATAATACCATGTCATTCATCCTATAATAGTGAGCACAGATAGTCTCTCTTGTTATTTATAACTGCAAAATCCAAAATACAGCAGAAAAATAAATTCATTTTCTTATTTTAATTAACAATTTTATGCAATCAAAGATTAAAAATAAACTGCTAATAAAAACAAAACCCTTTGTTGACAATTTCTTATTAAGAATAAGATACAAAACTCTTGCTTAACCTTAAGAACAAACAATTATTACTAGTTCAAAATATATCACCCATTGCATAACTAGAGATATTTCTGGTTAATAGATGCAAGACTCACCCAACCAGTTTCTTCAAATATCTTTAAATCCAATGGGTCACCAGATAACTTCCCATCGATTTTGGTAAGTGTGTGGCAGGCTGCCATGCAAGCCACAAAATGGGACTTCACCAAGGCTTCCCTACAAATGTTATGTTCTGATGGCAAGAAACTGAACACAAAATGAAATCTTATTCAAATGCCTTCCTTCAATTTTTAAATGCTTCAAAATGGTCAGATCTAAGATTGAAAGTGAAAAGTCAAAATCTGGGAAAAAAAACTGCAAAATGGCTGTAATAAATTAATGAGCATTGATCTCTGAAAACATTCAAATTCATCCTCGTGCTGCATTTAAAAAAAATGTTTCCTACTTTACCTTAACAAAACTCTCAGCTACTGATAGTGATTAGATCAAACTCACATCAAAAGTTGAACAATTTCAGGCATTAAGAATAGTGAGGCAGCACATCTATATGTTCAGATTTCTCTCATCACAGAAAAGGAGAAGGTAAACTGCTTACTTGTGCAAACAAATCATGTAGAAAAGCTAAACACCAGTGCTCAATTCCAAAAAGAAAAACTATGACAGGTTTGTCCAATGAATGATATCCCAGTTTCTATTCACAAGCAACAGACAACCTTTTACATTTACACCACTCAAATTTAATCCAAAGCTCACAAACTCTGCCAACTCTATGGAAGTAATGTTATTTTTCTGTCTTAAGGAGTCTGGAATCAATTCTTTAAGTTTCAGACCTATTATCTTCCACTCTTTGAATGCCCCAAATGTTCAGGCCTTCTTCAGTAAGCGTTCCAGTCTAGAGCCAAAAAAAGGACAATTTTTTTTAGAAGTAAATACTGCAGGTGCTGTAAATCCAAAATAAAGAGAAAATGCTGGAAATGGTATGTCTGGAACCACCCTAGTCTTTCACAGATGTTGCTTGACCTACTGAGTATTTCCAGTATTTTCTGTTTTTATTAAAAACTTTTAGAAATTGAAATTTATGAACAAAAACTTGTAATGCAATTAGCATTTCACTGTCAAGAATATCTACATCTGAGGCTAGATATCGTAAGTTTCATAATGACCTTAATTTGGTTTCAATGCTCATTGTGTTTGCTTATAAACAGTGAAAAGATGGGCTTCTTTTTGGAAGAGTATTCATAACTGAACACAAAGATAAATGAACAGTTCAGACAGACCTAAAAGAATGAAGGAATGTAAGGTTATCAACAGATACAACAACCATTCTTGCACATACACAGCACAATTACAGTAGCAAACGACAAAGGTCATTCATAGGAGCCTTATCAACACTTGGCAATGTGGCAGAAAAACTATAGGGAATGAATTGAAAAAAATTATCTTCTACGGGAATAAATAAAAGAGGTACAACCTCTTTGCAAAAGGCTGGAACTGGTGATGTAATTATCTCTTTGAGCTGTAGAGCTGAAGAAGGCTACAAAGATGAGGAGAGACAAATGATGTAGAAATTTCAACATTCTGTTTTTATTTCAATTTCTAAGAATTGTAGAATCAAAGAGTTGTTACAGCACAACAGGAGATTACACCAGTTCTCGAGCAATCCAATCAGTCCCATTCCTCAGTTCTTTCTCCCCACAAGTCTTTCTAGCAGTTTAGTTTTATTAGTTTTCTATCAGTTCTGCAATTTTTTTTATTAGAGAGCATGAAATTCAGTTTCTAACCTTATCAAAACAAACCAGATTAAGTTGCCCACAGATATTTATTCTCTGCGGACTGATGCAGGAAATGCCTAATTTCTTCAGTCTTCTTTGTGCAAAGACAATCCCAGCAGTTAGCGCTGCTGGAAGAGCAGGTGGAACTGTAATGGTGATGATATCAAGGGATTTAATAATGATTGTGCCAACTCTGACCTGCAGTACAAAAAGAAAAAAAATGAACAAGTAATTAATTTAGGAAGCATGTAGTAATTTTAAAAAATGATTAGCAATATGCTGAAGTGCACATTTAGCAACATTTTTAATTCATTTCTTGTTACTGAGGTCATAACTATGGATCTTTTTTTTTAAGTTTCCATTTGAACAGTCGTTCAAGATTAGTTCTGAAGAATGATCACCACCTAAATACGTCAATATGTAAAACTCCAATAATCTAGTATCTGGTTGTTTGGAAATCCTAACAGTCCACAATCTAGCTCACATAATAGTCCAGAACTCAAGCGCGATTTCCAGAGTGCAAGCAAGGTATGCAGTAGAGCCGAGAGTTGGAAGTGTTTGTATGTTTCCTGCTCCCTTTAAAATCACTGAGTCAACTAGAAAATGTCCTATAAAACTGTGTAACATGTGATAAAATGAAATAAAAATATGGAGACACAAGAGACTGCAGATGCTGGAATCTGGCGCAACAAATAAGCTGGAGGAACTCAACGGCTTAGGCAGCATCTGTGGAGAGAAATGGACAGTCGATGTTTTGGGCCGAGACCCTTCATCTGGACTCAACCCAAAACGCTGACTGTCCATTCCCCTGAGTTCCTCAAGCTTCTTGTTTGTTGAAATACAAGTATGTTTGGGTATTAACATGAGTAACATTCAATTGTCTGGAAAATCTGCTGGTCCAATACAACCAATGTTCCAAGGGTGCCAGATTAACAGAATTTATTGTACATGAATAACTTAAAAATAAATAAATGCTGTTACTTAACTCTACTTACAAATTATAAAATAATTTTAGCAAGCTGACCAAATACACAGATCTCTAATGGTACCATACATAAATTACTGGACAAACAATCCAGTGACAAGCATTAAAAAAGTCCAGAAATGTCACCAGCATGACATGACCTGGGGAATTTAAATTCAGCTAATTATATAATTAGGAATTTAAAAGTTAATGGTTACAGGGAAATTACCAGATATTGTCAAAAAAACCTTTGTGGCTGACTCCTAATAGAAACATGAAGTGGCCCAACAAGCTACTCACTTGTATGAATTGACTACTTAAAAATACAAGAAAATGCACCACCATGTATCAACGGAAGCACTTTCAAACATGCCAGAAAGCACATCCATTCCAGTCAACCCTGCAGAGTCTATTCAGAGAAGTGTCAACAGAGTAACCACACAAAAGAGTGATATTCCTTTCGTGATTCCCTGGTCTGCTCTTCATTCTCTACCATCAACTGCTCTTCTTATGGCACTTTCCCATGCGACCAGAAGAGATGTAATCCCTGTCTTTTTTGCTCTTCCCTCCCCACCTTCCAGGGATCCAAAGAGTCCTTCCAGTTGAAGCAGTGATTCATATGCACTTCTTCCAATCTAGTCTATTGCATTCTCAGTGTGGTCTCCTCTACTTTGCAGAAACCAGACACAGATTGGATGTCCGTTTTGTGAAACACCTATGTTCGGTCCACAAGGGCAACCCTGGGCCTGCCACTTCAGTTCTCTATCCCATTACCACTCTGAACTGCCCATGAACACCTGCACTGTTATCATAAGGCTCAACAGAACCTGGAGGAACAGCATATCTTCTGTCTGGTCATATTGCAGCCTTCTGGACTCAATATTGAATTACACAACTTTGTGCAACTCGCTTCCTCTGTCTATATCAGAACTGCTGAGTTCAGCTGTGATATTTCATGAGTTTTCCTCACACCTACAGCCCAGCATTTCACAACCATTTGTTCCTTTGTCCATGTTCTCACTTTATAACTGCACTCAATTCATAGCTTTCGTGTTCCTTTGCTCTCTCTCCAGCTACCCTATTAACCCGTCAACAAGATGATACTGTGTACAACTTAACCCTTAGCAACCCTGGCCTCACCCAAGAAATATTTCCTTCATATTATCCAACCCTTCCCCACCCTCTCTGAAATTTAAATCTAACTTGTTTTCTCCCTTTCCCAGTTCTGACAGTCTTCAACCTGAAAAGTTAACTTTGTTTCTCTTCCTACAGATGCTTCCTCCCTTGCTGACTGCTTCCAGCATTTTCTGTTTGTTTATTAATTAAAAGACTTACTCAGTCATTCTCACAGCAACATATATTTCTAACTCTGTTGCGATCCCTTGGCGTACCTAGTCTCAGCATCATAGAAGACCCACAGAGGTGGTCACAACATGGCATACAGAAAGGAGACACTGGTTCCAAGATGGCTTCTGGAGAGGGAGATCAAGCCTCACAAAAGAGGGTTTTCTTGCCCATAATTAGCATCAACCACCCTCTCCCATATAAAACAATCATGCTGAACACCACTTTCAAGAAACACTGGTAGGTCCACATAAACCACATCTACCTCCATCAGTTTTTAAATCTCCTCAAAAAAACTCAAGTCAGATTTGTGAGATGTGATTTCTCCTTCACAAAACCATGTGGACTCCTCCTAATCAGTCGCTGTCTTACAAAGTGTACTTAAATCCTGTCCCTCAGAATCTTCTCCAACAACTTCCCTGACAGTGATGTAAGGCTCACTGGCCTGTAGTTTCCAGGTGTATCCCTATGGCCCTTTTTGAATAAGGGGACAATATTAACTATCCTTCTGTCTTCTGGTACCTCACCCATGGCTAACAAAGATACATAAGTGCTTAAGTGCTCCATAATGCTTCAGCAATTTTTTCACTTCTCTAGGAACAGCACCAACAGCAGCAACATAAGCTTGGGGAACATCACCTCATCTTATGTATGGGTACAGTACTTTGTGGACTCAACATCAAATTCAACACCTTCAAATAACTCACTTTCTCTGTTTGAATCAGAGCTGGCCAGTTCTTCTGTAGGTCATGCATCTGTAATATTGGCTTAGTTTCTCTCTCTCTCCACGAACATTACCTGGCCTGTTGCACATTTTCCTACAAGATCCCATCGAGGGATCTTGGGGTCCATGTCCATAGATCCCTCAAGGTTGCCGCGCAGGTTGATAGGGTTGTCAAGAAGGCGCATGGTATGTTGGCCTTCATTAGTCGGGCTATTGAGTTCAAGAGCCGCGAGGTAATGTTGCAGCTCTATAAAACTCTGGTTAGACCACACTTGGAGTACTGTGTTCAGTTCTGGTCACCTCATCATAAGAAGGATGTGGAAGCTTTAGAGAGGGTGCAGAGGAGATTTACCAGGATGCTGCCTGGATTGGAGAGCATGCCCTATGAGGTTAGGTTGAGCAAGCTAGGACTTCTCTCTTTGGAGCGAAGGAGGATGAGAGGTGACTTGATAGAGGTTTTTTTTTAGACACAGGAGAGTGGTGGGTGCGTGGAATGCACTACCAGCAGAGGTGATGGAGGCAGATACATTAGGAACATTTAAGAGACTCTTAAATAGGCTCATGAATGATAAAAAAAAATGGAGGGCTATGTGGGAGGGAAGGGTTAAATAGATCTTAGAGCAGGATAAAACGTTGGCACAACATCATGGGCCAAAGGGCCTGTACTGTGCTGTAATGTTCTAAGTCTGCATTTCACAGGTTTTATATTCCTTTGTTCCTGTTCTCCCTCTCCAACTGTGGCAAATGGATTTCAATACAGTTAAGTGTGAAGTGATGCATTTTGGAAAGTCAAGCTAACGTAGGACTTATACTATGAATGGTAGGGCATTAGGGATTGCAATGGAACAGAGGGACCTAAGAGTACAAGTGCGTAGTTCATTGAAAGCAGTGTCACAGGTAGACAGGGTGGTGTAAAAGGCACTTAGCATGCTGGCCTTCATCAGTCAGGGTACTGAGTATAGGAGTTGGGACATTACGTTGCAGTTGTTTGGCTCTCAAATAGAGAAAGCTAGTAGTAGGTACGAGAGGGAGGACAGGCAGGTGATAGAGAAGGGACGTGATCAGACCGGTTTGAGATGTGTCTATTTTAACGCAAGGAGTATTGTGAACAAGGCGGATGAGCTTAGAGCTTGGATAAATACTTGGATCTACAATGTGGTGGCCATTACAGAGACTTGGATGGCTCAGGGACTGGAATGGTTGCTTCAAGTGCCGGGTTTTAGATGTTTCAGAAAGGACAGGGAGGGAGGCAAAAGAGGTGGGGGAGTGGGACTGTTGATCAGAGATAGTGTCACGGCTGCAGAAAAGGTGGACATCATGGAGGGACTGTCTACAGAGTCTCTGTGGGTGGAGGTTAGGAACAGGAAAGGGTCAATAACTTTACTGGGTGTTTTTTTTAATATAGGCCACCCAATAGTAACAGGGATTTTGAGGAGCAGATAGGGAAGCAAATCCTAGAAAAGTGTGATAATAACAGAGTTGTTGTGATGGGAGATATTAACTTCCCAAACATCGATTGGCATCTCCAGACGGTGAGGGGTTTAGATGGGGTGGAGTTTGTTAAGTGTGTTCAGGAAGAATTCTTGACACAAAATATAAATAGGCCTACAAAGAGGAGAGGCTGTGCTTGATTTGGTATTGGGAAATGAACCTGGTCAGGTGTCAGATCTCTCAGTGGGTGAGCATTTTGGAGATAGTGATCATAATTCTATCTCCTTTACGATAGCACTGGAGAGAGATAGGAACAGACAGACTAGAAAGGCGTTTACTTGGAGTAAAGGGAATTATGAGGCTCTCAGGCAGGAAATTGGAAGATTAAATTGGGAACAGATGTTCTCAGGGAAAAGTACGGAAGAAATGTGGCAAATATTCAGGGGATATTTGTGTGGAGTTCTGCATAGGCATGTTCCAATGAGACAGGGGAATCAAGAGAGGATACAGGAACCATGGTGTACAAGGGCTATAATAAATCTAGTCAAAAGGAAAAGAAAAGCTTACAAAAGGTTCAGAGAGCTAGGTAATGTTAGAGATCTGGAAGAGTATAAGGCTAACAGGAAGGAGCTTAAGAAGGAAATTAGGAGAGCCAGGAGGGGACATGAGAAGGCCTTGGCGGGCAGGATTAAGGAAAACCCCAAGGCATTCTACATGTATGTGAAGAGTAAGGGGATAAGGAGCAAAAGAATAGGGCCTATCAAGTGCAGCAGTGGGAAAGTGTGTATTGATCTGGAAGGAATAGCAGAGGTACTCAATGAATACTTTACATCAGTATTCACTATGGAAAAAGATCTGGAGGATTGTAGTGAGGAATTGCAGCAGGCTGAAAAGCTTGAGCATGTAGATATTAGGAAAGAGGAGGTGCTGAAACTTTTGGAAAGCATCAAGTTAGATAAGTCACCGGGACCGAATGAGATGTACCCCAGGCTGCTGTGGGAGGCAAGGGAAGAGATTGCGGAGCCTCTGACAATGATCTTTGCATCATCGATGGAGACGGGAGAGGTTCCAGAAGGTTGGAGGGTTTCAGATGTTGATCTCTTATTCAAGAAAGGGAGTAGAGATAGCCCAAGAAATTATAGACCACTGAGTCTTACCTCAGTGGTTGGTAAGCTGATGGAAAAGATCCTGAGAGGCAGGATTTATGAACATTTGGAGAGGTATAATATCATTAGGAATAGTCAGCATGACTTTGTCAAGGACAGGTCCTGCCTTACGAGCCTGATTGAATTTTTTGAAGATGTGACTAAACACATCGATGAAGGGAGAGCAGTAGATGTAGTGTATATGGATTTCAGCAAGGCATTTGAGAAGATACCCCATACAAGGCTTATTGAGAAAGTAAGGAGGCATGGGATCCAAGGGGACATTGCAATGTGGATCTAGAACTGGCTGGCCCACAGAAGGCAAAGAGTGGTTGTTGAAGGGTCATATTCCGCATGGAGGTCAGTGACCAGAGGTATACCTCAGGTATCTGTTCTGGGACCCTTACTCTTTGTGATTTTTATAAACGATTTGGATGAGGAAGTGGAGAGATGGGTTAGTAAGTTTGCAGATGACACAAAGGTTGGAGGTGTTGTGGATAGTATAGAGGGCTGTCAGAGGTTACAGCGGGACATAGATAGGATGCAAAGTTGGGCTGAGAAGTGGCAGATGCAGTTCAACCCAGATAAGTGTGAAGTGGTTCATTTTGGTAGGTCAAATATGATGGCAGAATATAGTATTAATGGTAGGACTCTTGGCAGTGTGGAGGATCAGAAGGATCTTGGGGTCCGAGTTCATAGGACCCTCAAAGCAACTGCACAGGTTGACTCTGTGGTTAAGAAGGCATATGGTGTATTGTCCTTCATCAATCGTGGAATTGAATTTAGGAGCCAAGAGGTATTGTTGCAGCTATATAGGACCCTGGTCAGACCCCACTTGGAGTACTGTGCTCAGTTCTGGTCGCCTCACTACAGGAAGGATGTGGAAGCCATAGAAAGGGTGCAGAGGAGATTTACAAGGATGCTGCCTGGAATGCAGAGCATGCCTTATGAAAGCAAGTTGAGGGAACTCGGCCCTTTCTCTTTGGAGCGACGGAGGATGAGGGGGGACCTGACAGAGGTATATAAGATGATGAGAGGCATTGATTGGATGGATAGTCAGAGGCTTTTCCCCAGGGCTGAAATGGTGGCCACAAGAGGACATAGGTTTAAGGTGCTGGGGAGTAGGTATAGAGGAGATGTCAGGGTAAGTTTTTTTACTCAGAGAGTGGTGAATGCGTGGAATGGGCTGCCGGCAACGGTGGTGAAGGCGGATACGATAGGGTCTTTTAAGAGACTGTTGGATAGGTACATGGAGCTGAGAAAAATAGAGGGCTATGGGTAAGCCTAGTAATTTCTAGGGTGGGGACATGTTTGGCACAGCTCTGTGGGATGAAGGGCCTGAATTGTGCTGTAGGTTTTCTATGTTTCTATGCTGTACAAGTTGTTGGTGAGGCTGAATTTGGAGTGCTATGAACACTTCTGATCACCTTAGTACAGGAAAGACGTGGTTAAACTGGAAAGGGTGCAGAAAAGATTTACAAGAACGTTTCCAGGACTTGAGGGTCTGAGTTGTAGGGAGAGGTTGGCCAGGCAAGGAACATAGGAGAACGAGGGGCGACCTTATAGAAATGTTTAAAATTATGAGAGGCACAGATAAAGTGGACGGTAACAGTCTTTTTCCTAGGGTAGGGGGGTCCAAAACTAAGGGGCATAGATTTAGGGTGAGAAGGGAAAGATTTAAAAAGGGACCTGAGGGGTAGCTTTTTCACACAGAGGGTGGTGAGTATATGGAACGAGCTGCCAGGGGAAGTGGTTGAGGCAGGTACAATCATGTCATTTAAAAAGCACTTGGATAGGTATGTGGAGGGGCAGGGATGAGAGGGATATGTGTCGAATGCAGGGAATTGGGACTAGCTGGATGGGCACTGTGGTCGGCATGGACTTATTGGGCCCAAGGGCCTGTTTCTGAGCTGTATTGTTCCACGACTCTATAACTGCCCTCATTAATCTATCAGCCAAATAACTTTATTTACAGCTTATCTCCATGACAACCCTGACCTTAGCCCAATGGAGATTTGATGTGGGTTGAAGGGCCCATGGACCTGAATACCATGGGAATAAAAAAAATAAAGTCACAAATTTTGTAATTTGTTTTCTTCTCTCTCACCCAAGTCTCAAAGTGGAACTTCTCCCTTTAAAGAAATGAGTTAATTATTCCAATAAGAGAAATACATACCTCATTCAAAACACTGTTGATAATTGTGTATAAAAATCCAATTCCTGCTACACCAACAAGGCAGAGTAGAAAGAAGTAAGCATCTCTGTACAGTTTAAAATCGGTTGGTTTTGGATATAAGATTGAACGTACGAGTTTCCCTTTTGTAGTACCAAAACCTTTGTTTAAAGAAAACATTATCATAGGTAAAATGCCATTCAATCCCTCTCTCATTTATTATACTACATAGTACTAACGAATGTAAATCTTCTTTTATAACAAAAAACTTAATAAAGTTGGGCTGTACATCTAAACTTTCTGAAACAAGCACAAAAGTAATATCTGCAACAGACATAAAATATAAACAGTTGGATCACATCCTCTTCAAAATGTTTGGATAAAATCACATTGGTGATGCTGGGATTCTATAGCAGTCCATTTACTGTATCTTCTCACATTTCAAGGAGTTGGGAGTTATGCCTCAGCTATTACTTTCCATGCCCAGAATCTGACTATTTTAAACAAGCTTCAGTATTTATGTTCAGATATCCAGTGTAATGATGACCTTTAGATTTTTTGTTAACGTTAGCACTGGTGAATTATGTGGTGAATACCATACGTAGGTATTCATGTGGTGAGTTAGCATATTGCAACTAGACGGCATAACAATGAGATTTTGCAAGCTGAGGCTCATGATTGTATCCAACAGCACTATATATGCAAGTTTCAAAGTCAAGTGTAGAATACATCGTCAATGGCTTTATCAAACAGCCTTTTGCTTTTTACTGTCTACAACATTCAACATCTAATCTCACAAGAATCAAATCACACCTGTCATCATACTCCATCATTAGGTTAAGAAAAATAATAGTGTTTACCCCATGATATTTTTCTCACAAATGGAGATTCCATACAATGGACACAAATGAGACATGCCTAGATTTTATATTGTCTGCTTAATCTGCAAAACTTCAGGCATCTGAAGTTTTCACCTCACACAACATCAATGAATGAAAATACGCCTCAACATTACACACGTTATTGGAAAAGACACATTGCATTAGAGTAACAAAAATTCAGCTGTTTTCAAAATGTACCGTGGGTCCAGTATTCTCTTATTCTGACTTCTTCCAACTTCACCCACCATTTTTATAACTTCAAATTTTACTTCAAATTAATCTGAGTATATCAATTTCTTTTGGTATAAATTCACTATGTCTGTAATAAATTATGTTCACTTGTCACTAATCATGTATTATTTCCAATTAACATGGTTATGCTTCAAATGTTTCAAGCATATTAACGGATAGGTTGTTCAGAGCAGTCATTTGCATTATTTCTATTATAAATATCATTACAAGCTCATCACAGTGCATACTAAAGCAAGTTTATAATAAATCTATTTTGTGAAAACATCCTACCTGTTCTAACTACAAGAGCTTTAACAAGTTCTCCGGAATAAAATCGTGTCTGGATAACTGTAGTACCACAGAAGAGTGTGTGTCGTTTGTGCTTTTCTGGACTGTAGATTTCATCATCTTCTAAACCTTTTGACATCTTAACTGGATTTGGCAAATTGATTTTTGTTTGATGAACACTTTCACCTTAATTAGAAAGAAAAAGCAGAGAGAGTCAATTTGATTCATGTCAAGCCACCTACAAATGGATTTATAGATGTAATTATAGATGTCCTGGTGAATAGCCATATGAGAAAGAAAAGATTAGGCTGGATCAAGCCAAATCTGGCCAATGTTTTGTGTTTGCCTCCTGCAAGTATGCTCATTGTCATAATAACCTTTATGAGCTGCATGGCTTCTAATGTCTTTGAAGCCTCACTGCCATGAGAATCCTGAAAACTAGGGCACTCCACAAGGTGCTTCTTCATTTATTATTTTCAAACATCTTAGCATCACTAGCAATGCCAATATTTAATACCTCATAGCCTTCCATGAATTGATTTCTTGAACCACTAAAGTCCTGGTGAACATACTCCCACATTACTGCTAGAGAGTGTTCCAGCCTTTAGACCCATAGAACAATATAGCACAATACAGGCCCTTTGGTCCACCATGTGGTGCTGACCTTTAAACCACACCTAAGACTATCTAACCCCTTCCTCCCACATATCCCTCTATTTTAAATTCTTCCATATGCTTATCTAACAATCTCTTGAACTTGACCAACGTATCAGCCTCCACCACCACTCCAGGCAACGCATTCCATGCACCAACCACTCTCTGGGTGAAAAACCTCCCTCTGATATCTCCCTTGAACTTCCCACCCATTACCTTAAAGCCATGCCCTCTTGTATTGAGCATTGGTGCACTGGGAAAGAGGCGCTGACTGTCCACTCTATCTATTCCTCTTAATATTTTGTATACCTCTATCATGTCTCCCCTCATCCTCCTTCTCTCCAATGAGTAAAGCCCTAGCTCCTTTAGTCTCTCCTCATAATCCATACTCTCTAATCCAGGCAGCATCCTGGTAAATCTCCTCTGCACCCTTTCCAATGCTTCCATATCCTTCCTATAATGAGGCAACCAGAATTGGACACAATACTCCAAGTGTGGTCTAACCAGAGTTTTGTAGAGCTGCATCATTACCTTACGGCTCTTAAACTCGATCCCACGATTTATGAAAGCTAACATTCCATAAGCTTTCTTAACTATCCTACCCACCTGTGAGGCAACTTTCAGGGATCTGTGGAAATGAACCCCCAGATCCCTCTGCTCCTCCACACTACCCAGAGTCCTGCCATTAACCTTGTACTCCGCCTTGGAGTTAGTCCTTCCAAAGTGTACCACCTCACACTTCTCCAGATTGAACAGATCTGCCACTTGTCAGCCCAGCTCTGCATCCTATCAATGTCCCCTTGCAATTTTCGACAACCCTCTACACTATCCACAACACCACCAACCTTTGTGATGTCTGCAAACTTGCTAACCCACCTTTCTACCCCCTCATCCAAGTCATTAATAAATATCACGAAAAGTAGAGGTCCCAGAACCGATCCTTGTGGGACTCCACTAGTCACAGCCCTCCAATCTGAATGCACTCCCTCGACCACAACCCTCTGCTTTCTACAGGCAAGCCAATTCTGAATCCACTCGGCCAAGCTTCCCTGGATCCCATGCCTTCTGACCTTCTGAAGAAGCCTACCATGTGGAACCTTGTCAAATGCCTTACTAAAATCCATGTAGACCACATCTACTGCACTACCCTCATCAATCTGTCTGGTCACCTCCTCAAAGAACACTATCAAGCTTGTGAGACATGATCTGCCCTTCACAAAGCCACGCTGGCTGTCCCTGATCAGAACATGATTCTCTAAATGCCCATAGAACATTGGAGTAGAAGTCCAAAAATCTTTCAAGGTGGCAACACAGGTAGATAGCATAGTTCAAAAGGCGCAGAGGATACTGGCTTTCATTAGTCGAGGCATCGGATACGAAAGTGGTGAGGTCATGCTTCAACTTTCTATAACCTTGGTCAGACCTCAACTGGAGTATTGCATACAGCTCTGGATCACCATGCTATTGAAAGAAGTGATAGTGCTGGAGATAGTGCGGAGCAGTTCAGTTATGAGAAGAAACTGGAGAAGCTAGGTCTGTTCTCCCTGGACTGAAGGAAGTTAAGAGGGGACATGATTGAGATGTACAAAATAAGGGGTAGAGATGGGGTAGCTGCAGGAAACTTTTCTCCATATTAGAGGTATATAAAACTAGATGACATAGATTTAGGATAAGGTAGGGGAAGAGATTTGGAAGGGATATAAGGGGAACCTTCTTCAGCCAGAGAGTGGCAAGTACCTGAAATTCACTGCCCGAGAGAGTGGTTGAAGCATTTAAGGTATGTCTAGATGAGCACTTGAATGACCTAAGCATAAAGCATAGAAGACAAAGCATCAAGTGCTGGGAGAAGAGATTGATGTGGAAGGTTGCCCAGTGGTCAGCGTGGACAAGTTGGGCCAAGTGGCCTGTTTCCAGGCTGTACGATTCTATGACTCGATGACCTGAAATGTTAAGTATTTCTCATTCCACAGATGCTGCCTGAACTGCTGTGTGCTTCTTGCATTTTCTGTTTTTATTCTTACTGAGGCCTAAAAAGTTTCCATTGCAATTCCAGCTTGATCTCCATGCTCTTATACTCTGTTCCTCAACCAATAAAGTTAAATTATTTGCATTTTTTCCTTTAAGCTTGAGTCACATCCCTTTTTCCTAGTTTGTCACAATCTAATAGATATTGGCCTGGATTTTCCCAAATGATGCCTCCTGCCAACATTCTCTGCTTACTGACCCAGGTCCATTGAGCCGATCTTGTATGCCAAATGGTCCTGGAGAGGCGAGGCCATAAAGTTATAGAGAGATACAGCATGGAAGCTGGCCCTTCAGCCCACAATGACCATCAAGTACCCATTCTTTTTTTTACACTAATCCTACTCTAATTTTATTCTCTCCACATTCCCCCGATTCTACCACTCATCTACATACAAGGGGAATTTACAGTAGCCAGTCAAATAAATGGGCCTGTTTTTTGTACCATGTCTATGGGCTGAGGTTCTCCAGCATTTACACAGCAAGATCCAGATCCACCACTGATCTTCAAATACAGATTCGATCAACAAATCTCATCCAGCAAGATCTGAACTTCTTGCAGTTCAGAATTTGCCTACGCTTGGGTAAGTGCCAACAGTACCATGTGGAAATGCCAACACTAACGAAATGCTTAGCACTTACCTAGATTTTTGTTTTCTTCAAGTATACTGAATTTCTTAGATGTTTATTTTCATAGGAGAATTATACTGAATAAACTTCAGAAAATATCGTAGGATTAATCAGAATGGATTAAATGATACCATTTTCTTTTATCCATCATATTTAATTACCTGTTAACATACTTTCATTAACGATGCAAGTGCCGCTCAACAATACTGAATCACAAGGCATTACAGTTCCATTAGATGGAATGACTAATATGTCACCAGGCACTAAATCTGTAGACAAAGTTTCTTCAATTTCTGAAATATCCAGAACACAAAGTTTTATTTTCCTGAGATCAGGGCAAACATTTTTTTTAAATATTTGAAATGCAAAACAAATCACACCAGATATATTTGCACATAGACATCACAAAATTACAAATCAGTGCAAAACTACTTTAATTCCTTCTGTTTTCATTTCTAAAGGTGGGGGGGGGGGGGGGGGGGGAGGGTGGAAATCAGCAGTGGAGAGAGTTAGCAGCTTTAAATTCCTGGGCGTAAACATATTGGGTGACCTGTCATGGGCCTTGCACATAGATGCAATCACAAGGAAAGCATGATAGTGATGACAGTGTCTTTACTTTCTTACGAGGTTCAGCTTGTTACCGAACACTCTGACAAAATTCTACAGATGTACTGTTGACAGTATCCTGGCTGGTTACATCATGGTCTGGTAAGGCAATTCGAATGCGCAGGAACGTAAGAAGCTGCACAGAGTAGTGGACTCTGCCCAGTACATCACAGGCACATCCCTCCCCACCATCTGTAGTATCTACGGAGGAACTGCCTCAAGAAGGCAAAATCTATCATCAATGATCCTCACCATCCAGTCCATGCCATCTTCTCACAGCTACTATCGGGCAAGAGGTACAAAAGCCTGAAGTCCCATACCACCAGGTTCATGAACAGCTACTTCCCTTCAACCATTCTGTTCTTGAACGAGCTGGCACAACCCTAATCACCAGGGCTTAGCAACACTATGATCACTTTGCACTAAAATGGACTTTTTTTGTTCCAATCGTGTTCTCTCTTGTAAAAATTGTGTTTAATTAATGTTTATGTTTTTCTTGTGAATGCTGCTTACATAATGTTATTTGCCTGTGATGCTGCTGCAAGTTAGCTTTTCGTTGCGCCTGTGCATACATGTACCTGTGCATATGGCAATAAACTCCACGTTGACTTTGAACTGGGAACATCTGTCCTAAACAGATTTTCTTTGTTCACCATTTTTAATCAGGAACAAATCAAGTGACATTTGCCTGATAGTTATTATAATGTTATGAAAATCATCAGAGAACTATGTTCACATCTTTAAGGAAAAAAGGATATTTGGAGCAGGAGCTTTGAAAGGAGGTGAGTCTCTGTCCTTGTGCTTATGAGCTTCACCTTGCAGAGCCAGGAGTTGGAGCAAGATTTGGAGGGGGAACTTTGAAAAGAGGAGAGTCTGTGTGCTTGAGTGTTTCACCTTGCAGGAGTCTAATACAGGCACATTTGCAAATTGTTCTATTTAGTGTTAACTCTTCAGGCATTACTACCTCAGAATGTTAAACTAAGTACATTTCAACATGGGAAATGCACTGAAACAAAATAATCATAAGGGAAGCATTCAGCCAAGGCTACAAAGGCTGAGAGGGAGATTTATTACTGAAGAACTTAAATCCTAACAATGAGGTCAGACATATTCTGACACAATCTAAAAAATTAGTTAAGTTATAGAGCTTAAAAGGTAAGTGCTAAAACTTTAAAATCTACAGTACCTTGTCAAAATAAATATCAACAAACGTGGTTCGAGTTTACTTAAAATCCTTTCTCTTTGAAAACTTAGAAATTCACCTACCATTGTCTGGTCTGCAAACTGAAACTCTGACAGTGCTATGGGCTGCTACCATGTCATGTAACATAATGTATTGCTGAAAAAATAAGCAAACCAATTTATTAAAATACAGTATAATTGTATATTTCCACACGCAAAAAAATTCCACCTTACCTGGCTAGAATATAGATATTGCTGGACCAAAAACAAGTCCACCAAGCTATGTTTCTACCATCCTAGTACACTTATCATATGACACAATTATGACTAATCTACTTGTCTATAACAGAACAAAGCATGGTGGAAGGGAAATCCCAATGGTGAAGTGCTTTGGAAATTATAAATCTAAAGTGACCTGTTTTTCTCAAATATGTTTCACCACCACATATCATCTCAAATAATTAATGCACTGTATCACAAAATGAAGGAGGTTGGTGGGCAGTCAATCTGAGAGCACCCATTGTTCCATTCCAATTGCATTCCCACCAATGCATAGTCTTAAACTTTCAGTAGAGTTAGCAGGAGCAAGGTGGGGCAATACATGCATCGTCAGACCCTCAATGCAATTTTAACAAGGAATCACACTGTTCCATTCAACAGCAACCCTTACTGATGGCACTGGCCAGAACCACAGAAACGGCTAACCTCAGCTGCAATGAATCCCTACATGAGATCACTGTTCTTTTGTCCTGATCATATTGACAGGAGTTTCAAACTCCAGATTACCTACATATAATGTTTTTCTTCGCATTACTGAAGTCTAACTGCTCATCCAGTAGTCATTATTGCAAGTTTCATTTAGATGGAAGATGACTTGAAGCAAAAGGAACAACAATAACAAATAATCCTAAGAGGCAACTAGTGCTACTAGGAAAAGGATGATAGTGCACTTCTGAGGTGTTGAGAGGGGTGGGGAGGTGGCAGGAAGGCTGGTAATGAGAAAGCATTCTTTTAACCTCCCTATCCACTTTATCTCATATCAGCACTGTTATCCTTTCCCCAGTAGCATCAGGTGCCACTGATGCCACACCTCGTGCAAGAAGTCTTCTTCCATCTAAATGAAACTCCCATCCCTATTGAATAGATGTCCCCAGCTCAAAGGCTCTACAACCACTTGGAGAAGGAAAGCAGAAGCCAAAAGTTTGTGTCAGAGTCTTGGTGCTTCTCAGGAACTTTAATTATAAACAACTTTGCTCCAGATGAAATGCATGACAATTTTTTTTTAGTAACAGAAAATAACTTACAATGAAATGTTCTGCTTCTAAAATGGAATATTGAAATGTCCGTATAATGTAATTCTTGAGTTGATTTAAAATGTAAATAATATCTGCTGAGAAGGCTTTGCAAATTGAGAGAAGTCCCTAACTAGAATAAATCAATTTCAACTGACTGCCTTCCTGACCTTTGTTTTTATAACAAATTCACTTTCAATTATGTCATCTGCAGAAGTTCACCAATGCTTTAAAATCTTACCTTTCTAACTGTATGTAGGGTGGTCACAATCGATATAACTGACATTATGATAATTGCCACACCGTAATAATAATAGCCATTAAAAGTCCAAACAGTAACACTAAATAGTTGAAATATGTAGAAAGGATTAAGCACCTAAAAAAGAAACAGAATATTCACCATAATTTATTTGCTGTCCAAAAATGCACCTCCGAATTTAATAGTCATAAATTAACTAGACCTCAAATTTACCTCTAAACAGCTTCATCATATACATACATCAGATTGCAACCATTTAAATAACAAGATTTTATAAAACTACGCAATTCTTTTGTGATGAGAAGAGTAAGGAGCTCTCAAATACTTCACAAGATAAAATAAATTACATTTAATGTTTAATATTTATTGAATATTGAAAATGTAACTAAGTTTGTCTACACAAAAACTATGCAGCAAAACACGAAATATCAACCAAAATGAATGTTAAAGCTATACATTTTTAAGTTTTGGCCGTGCAAAGTCCAATTCAGGAAAAACAAAAAAAACACACAGATGCTGCCCACAATTGTTGGTTATGCACTCAATTTTCCAAAGTAATCCACCACAGGCTGAAGTATGTAGGTATCCTGAAAAGTACTCAGCACATCAAGCAGCTTCTGTAGGGAGAGAAATGAGTTGACATTTTAAGAAAATGTCCTTCATCAGAACTTGAAAAGCGAGAAAGCAAGTTTTAATGTGCAGAGAAGCGCAGAGGAGAATAGAGGGAATGTCTGTAAATAGGGTGCTGACCAAAGTCATCAAGGTAATTGGTAATTGGTTTATTGTCACACATACCGAGATACAGTGAAAAGCTTTTGTTTGCATGCCGTCCGGAGAGAACATTCCATACACAAGTACATCGAGGTTGTACAAAAGAAAAAAAAGAATGCAAAATATAGTGTTACAGTTACAGATAAAGTGCAGTGCAGGTAGACAAATAAAGTGCAAGGGTGAAGACGTGATAGACTGAGAGATCAAGAGTTAATTTTTATCGTGTAAGAGGTCTGTTCAAGAATCTTACAACAGTGGGATAGAAGCTGTCCTTGAGCCCGGTGGTATGTGTTTTCAAGCTATTATCTTCTGCCCAATGGGAGAAGGTAAAAAGAGAATGACCAGGGTGGGAGAAGTCCTTGATTATGTTGGCTGCTTTCCCGAGGCAGACAAAGTCAATGATGCGGAGGTTAGTTTTCCGCAATTTCTTGTGGCCTTGGGCAGAGCAGTTGCCATACCAAGCTGTAATGCATTCAGATAAGATGCTTTCTATGCTGCATCTGTAAAAATTGGTGAGGGTCATTGGGTAACAATGACTTTTAAACAAAAGCAGCAATTAGAAATAGAAGAGAAGAAACAAATTAAAAGAGAAATGTATAGTTCTATCTGTGGGGAAGAAATAAAGAAAAAAGTAGTTAACTGAAATTGTTAAAATCATTATTTAATCTCTAGGGCTGAGATGTACCCAGACTTAAGATGAGGGGATATTCATCACGCCTACATTGGGTGTCATTGAAACAATGTAGGTCAAAAACAGATATCATAGTGTGAGTGAGATGGAGAATTGAAGTGACAGGTGACTGGGAGCTCAGAGCTACCCTCACAGACTACAAAGCTGATCTGTATTTGATTTCTTCAGTGTAGAGGAACCACCATTGTGAACACCATATGCAATAAACTAGATCAGAGGAAGAAATGTTTGGATCCCTGCATAGTAGCAAGGGAAGAGGTTAAAGGGCAGATGTGGCATCTCTTGCAGTTGTACAGGAAAGTGCTGTGAGCAGAGGAGAGTTTGGTGGAGATGAAAGATTGAAGCAGGGAACTACAGAAAAAACATTTTGGAATGCTGAAAAAGGTGGAAGGGGAAGAGGGGAGGGCAAGTTGTGTATGTTGGTGGAAGATGGCAGAAATTTTGAAAGATGATCTGTTGAATATGGTGAGGTGGAATGCGAGGACAAAGAGAACCTTCTTCTTGGAGGCATTAGTAGTGATCTTTCAAGAATCACTCGATTCAGAAATAGTTCCAGAGGACTGGAAAATTGCAAATGTCACTCCACTCTTTAAGAAGGGAGGGAGGCAAAAGACAGGAAATTATAGGCCAATTAGGCTGACTTCAGTGGTTGGTAAGATGTTAGCATCCATTATCAAGGATGAGGTTTCAGGGTACTTGGAAGCATACGAAGTCAGCACGGTTTCCTTAAGGGGAGATCTTGCCTAACAAATCCATTGGAATTCTTTGAGGAAGTAGCAGGCAGAATGGACAAAGGATGTTGTTTACCTGAATTTTCAGAAGGCCTTTGACAAGGTGCCATACATGAGGCTGCTATACAAGATAGGAGCCCATGGTATTACAGGAAAGGTAATAGCATGGATAGAAGATTGGCTAACTGGCAGAAGGCAAAGATTGGGAATAAAGGGGGCCTTTTCTGGTTGGCTGCCGGTGACTAGTGGTGTTCCTTGGGGGTCCGTGTTGGGTCCGCTACTTTTCACATTACATATTAATGATCTGGTTGACTGAATTGATGACTTTGTGGTCAGGTTTGCAAATGATGCAAAGATAGGTGAAGGGGCAGGTAGTGTTGAGGAAGCAAGGAGTCTGCAGAAGGACTTGTACAGGTTGGGAGAATGGGTAAAGAAGTGGCAGATGGAATACAGCATAAGGAAGTGTACGCAGATAATAAGGAATAAAGGTGTAGACTATTTTCTAAACAGGGAGGGAATTCAGAAATCGGAGGTGCAAAGCGACTTGGGAGTCCTAGTGCAGGATTCCCTAAAGGTTAACTTGCAGGTTAAGTCAGAAGTAAGGAAGGCAAATGAAATGTTAGCATTCATCTTGAGGACTAGAATACAAAAGGATGTAATGCTGAGGCTTTGTAAGACTTTTTATTCAGACCACATTTGGAGTATTGTGAGCAGTTTTGGGTCCCATATCTAAGGAAGGATGTGCTGAATTTGGAGGAGGTCCAGAGGAGGTTTATGAGAATGATCCCGGGAATGAAAAGGTTAATGTATGAGGAGCATTTGATGGCTCTCAGCCTGTACTCGCTGGAGTTTAGAAGGATGAGGGGGGATCTCATTGAAACCTACTGAATATTGAAAGGCCTGGATTGAGTGGACATGGAGAGGATGTTTCCAGTAGTAAGGAGACTCTAGGACCAGAGGGCACAGCCTCAGAATAGAAGGACATCCCTTTAAAACAGAGATGAGGAGGAATTTCTTTAGCCAGAGGGTGGTGAATCTGCGGAATTCATTGCCACAGACGGCTGTGAAGGCCAAGTCATTGGGAATATTTAGAGCAGAGTGTGACAGGTTCTTGATCAGTAAGGGTGTCAAAGGTTATGGGGAGAATGCAGGAGAATGGGGTTAAGGAAGGGAAAATATTGAATGGCAGAGCAGACTCAATGGGCCAAATGGCCTAATTCTGCTCCTATGTCTTATGGTCTTGTTCGGGTGGGGGGGGGGGGGCGGAAGGTGGGTGGGAGCAGAGGTGCGAGAAACAGAAGAGTGATGGTTGAGAGTCCTGTCGGCCATGGTAGAGAGGAAGTCCTAGTTAAGGAACTGGTATCGAACATCTCATCAGAGCAGCTGCAATGGAGACAGTGAAACTGGGTGAATAAAATGGAGAACTGAAATTTTGAGTTCATATTCAACTGCCAATTTCCATAGAACTCCCTCATTTACATGGTCCACATCTGACTAGCATCTATTTTGACATCACCATCTCAGAGAATAAATTAGAAACCAATATCCATTATAAGCCTGTGTGCTCCCATCATTATCTCATCCACACCTGGTTTCCTGCAAGGATTCTATTGTATGGAGATCTGATGCAAGGTTTCAACCCTAAAAGTCAATAATTGCTCTCCCCCCCACACAGATGCTGCTTGACCCACTGAGTTCCTCGAGCAGACTGTTTGTTGCTCCAGATCCCAGCACCTGCAGTCTCTTGTGTCTCCATTCCATTCTCCCAGGTTTTTTGGTTTCTGACATATCTCGTCTGATGACAATACTTTCCATCCTAGTGCCTTTAAGGTAATGTCTTTCCTAACCATGGCTTTCACTCTACCATAGTTGACAGAGCTCTCAGCCATGTCATCTACTTACTGCACTTCTGTTCTCACTCACCCCCTCTCCTCCCAGCTAGAATGATAAGGTTCCCTTTATCCTCACCTTCCACCATATCAGCAGTTCCCACATTCAAGGTATCCTCCTCTATAACTTCCAATACCTTCAATGGGATTCCACTGCAACACACACCTTCCCCCTCCCTCTCAAAAATCTGAGAGCACCATTCTCTCATGATTCCCTGATCGATTCTTCCATTTCCAACTACTCCCTTTCTCACAGCTCTTTCCCACACAACTACAGGAGATACAATATCTGTCTTTTTACCTTCTCACGATCCAAGGACCCTAGTAGTTTTTCCAGGTGCTGCAGCAATTCACTTCACACAATTTGGTGTATTGCATTCAGAGCTCACAATGTTGTCTCCTTTAACTAGAGAAACCACATGTGGATTGGGTGATCACTTTGGAAAACACCTGTTAGTCCATGAACCCAAATCTGATCTCCCAGTCTCTTTGATTCTCCATCCCACTCCATCTTGCATTGCAATAATGCCCAATGTAGGCTCGAAGAACAACACTTTATCATATGTGTGGGCAGGCTGCAGTCCTCAGGATCCACTTAACCATTTCAGGTAACCCCTTTTTTCCTTTCTTTCCCCACAGACGTGGATGTACTTTTCCATTTCAATTTATTTCCTTTTTCTCTACTAAATCTAAATGCCATTTTTTAAAGTAATTGTTATCTTGATAATATTGGTCTGTGGCAATGACAAACATTCCCTCAGTTCTCTCCACCCCCATCCCTCACTGTAACTTAAAGTTTGCTTGCTTTCTTATTTTTCTTGTTTCGGTGAAAAGCCTTCGATCTGAAATGCCAACTCTTTTCTCTCCCCACTATTGCTGCTTGCTTGACTTGCTGAGTGTTCTGGCATTTTCTGTTTTTGTTTCAAATTACCAATATCTTTTTTTCCTCTCTTTGCACCAAAACGCAGGTACTGATTTCTAAATAGGATATCTAATAAAATGGAAGTCATCAGATCCTACAGCTTAAAATAGAACATTGAATGTGATTATGCACATTTGAAATTGTAAAAGCAACCTAACTGATCATTTCAAGTTCTTTTAAATTCTTTCAACCTGGATTATGCAGATTGAGTTTTAATAATTCACAAATTCTGCTAAAAATGTAAAATTTAAGCTTGAAAGAGTTTTGCAAAATATTTTTATTCCAGGCATGCTTCTGGTAGTCAGCATTTACTGGCATCACATGGAAGAAAATAACAGGACCACATTAATTTCAGCTCCTGGAATCATCCTCACCAATATAAACATTAAAGTTATGTCTCATGTCTTAAGAAAAGCTTATATCTAAATTAAAATGGCTGACCAAAGCACAATAGGTACACTAAAATCACTATAAAGCCATTGTGTTGTACATGATATAATTTGAGCACTCTGTGTGGTTTGCTTCATCCATAATCAGTTAATTCTATTTAGCACAGAAAGAGGTTACCTCGGGGCACCTGACTTGGCTATCAACACTTACTGCACACAACTGACATCTGGACCAATGAACATTGTGCTGTATTTACTTTCTCAAAGAGAACTCTTCCTCACTGACATCAACATTTTGCTTAAGTCCTTTTGGGTTGATTGCTGAATGATATCTATGTGAACAACTAATAATAGTGAGATCAAAAGCCATGTTTATGGATATCACAACAGCATTCAAATCTCTTCAGAGTTTCAAAGTTGACTATGATGTCCATGTGGGATACTTGAATGCATCAGATGTAGCTGCTACATTGCTACTTAAATTAATTCAAGGGCGACATTGAATTTTGTTTTAAAATGCAGGCATTGAAGATGAATCCTGACCTATTAGGTACGTTTCTGACTAGTTTGCAATCCTTACAAAGTTATGCAACACTAGCAATGGCACAGGATCAATAAGCTATATGAGAATTGTGCATTTCAGGTGGTTGGACACTTGGCACTGTTAGGCTACCATTAGGCCAGAGGGGTGGGAAAACTCTTGTTGCCAGTTTCCCAGAGGGATGGTACAGTTCTTGACAACTCTGTTTATAATTATAACAGAGCAGCATACACAGAAAGACTGACATGGATGAATGTCAAGCTGCTTTGCATGTTCAGAGAGAAGACAATGACAATGGGACTGACTTTTAAAAGATGGGATATATTTGTATTATATTGCCTGCAACTGATAAAGGTATTAAGAATAATTGAGGAATTCAGAATGGGACATCACTGAACTTGAACTAATTAAAGGAACATTCAAACAAAATATGCCTTCAGAAAGAGATGCATGTGTACAGATTGCAGAAAAAAAAGTGTAGATATTACATTAAATAGAAAGATCTGCCATAGCCTATTGAAAAGGTAGAGCAGGGTTGATGAACAGATAGGCCTGTTCCTCTTCCACATTTCCAAACCAAAACATCAGCTAACAATCTACCATTCTGCAAATTAAAATAATAACAGATGGTAGGGAGGAGGAAGAAACCAATCAATAGATATCTCCATTACATTACCATTTTTCTCATAATACCCACCTCATCAATTAATAGTTTAAATACAGAAGGAACTTTGACTTCAACTTCATTTGCTCCAAAAAAGAGCCTGCTGCACAGAAATAAAGGTGAATAATATATTTAGTACAAGGAAAACAACATAGACAATATTAAATTAAAACAATTTTCCAAAAACATTCCAACTTTACAGTGACAATGCTCTATGTGGTCATAATGTATTCCCTTTCAAGCAGTAAGGACCAATTTATTTCCAAAATTATCTTGAAACAGATATTTTTAAAACAAAATTTAAGAAAAGCTATCTGCTTAGCTAAACCATATAAAATGATTTTTTCCAACAGAAATTCTTTTTCACGAGTTCATCTTTGAAGCTACAGCTCAAAGTGAAACAGGCAGATAAATAAAGAGGAGCATTTTATGAGGATTTAGTATGAAACATGGAAGAAAGGAAAATAGTTATTTTATACGAAAACAAAAGAGAATGTAGGTAATGGAATGTAAATTTCTGCTCTGTCTTTGACACAACTCCCAAATTAAACAATCTGATCTCACCTGGAAGTTGTCAGGCTGTACTGCTCAATATATTAACATATAATAATGTAACAAAAGGACATTACAACAGTATGGATTTACAATTTCAATTGGATATTGTGCCTTTCATAGTTGTTTTTGGGCGATTCTCCAATCTACCATCACATAGACCGGATGCAATTCAATGAGAACACATATGAATCAGTAAGCCACTTTGAAGCAGCAACTGACTGTAGTACAGTTGACATAAAACAAAAATTCACTTCACAGTCCCAGAATAGTGAATATTTTTCTAAGTTAATGGTCTAACTTAACTTTTCCTATTCATCCTTCTGTTTGTGATCAATTTCAGTCTCCTAGATCAAAGAAAACCAGGAGACTACGAGAAAGGATACCTTTCTCTAATGTGGCCTTTTCCTCTGCTTTCTGTTTCTTTGGATCATTGGAAGGAGGGTGGTCTCCTAAACGTCCAAATTATTTTGTGATCATTCAACAGGCCTGTTGATGAAACCAGGATCCTGTTCTACTGCAGCCCCAACACACAAAAAGTGTTTCTGCTCCAATGATTAAATTATTCCAACAAATTTGACCCTCCACAAATCTTTGATGCCAGGTTGTTAACATCTAACAATATTACTTCTGTCCTTAAGGGTGATTTAGTTATACACAGTTAACAAAAAAATTCCACATTACTTATTTTCTCCTTCTGTTTAATTTTAAGCTGTAATGCAAGTTACAAGGTCTAGTTTGGCATTTTTTTTCTTACACTATCGCAAGAACTGGAGAGCACAAAGGGACTCTACTCAATTCTTGCAAGATAGTTACAGAATTGAGGATCTCTGTTTAATACATTCTAACCTATTGGAGCATTTAAGCCAAACATCATAATATATCCAACATCATAACAGCAATTACATACACAATGCTCTGTATAGCAAGATGAAATCAAATGTTTAAATACTAACAGACTACTCACTAGAGCTAAGCCAGTACTCCTTCATATAGCATTTAGATAATGTTTCCAATAACTAGCCTTTCAAAAAGCTGTTGAGTTATATTGTGATCAGCCATATCGTGAGTTATTAAATCATACATCTAAACTACATAGCATGGATCAACTGACTGCCAGAAAGTTGAAAATGGTATCTTCCAATCCTTATCGGATATCTGTTAATCCAGAAAAGCCAAAAAAACACAATGGGGAAATGTCATTTATAACAACATAGAAAGATATGCTTTTTTAAAATATATCAACTTGTGGTTTCAGTACATCCCAAAGCACTTTAAGTGGTTTGTGACAGGAATATTATCCAGGCCCAGGAAGATCTCCCCAGTTTTTAAGTAATGTCAGAGATCAAATGAACAGAGCTCTTCTCAAAACAGCAACATTGAATCACTGAATATTCATAAATTTTTGGAGTTCTTTCAACATAATTTGTTTACTAGATAAACCAGCAGTTTAGCATTGTTACTTTAAGCTTTTACCCTTTATTCTGCAACTTCCTCTTTATTGCACAAGTGTTGTATGGAGTACATGATAAAACCTGCAGTCAAGCTCAAACAGACAATTTTCTGATTCAAAAACAGAAGCCAAATTAGCTAGTCTGCAAGATTAATGCCCTGCATGCTGCAAGAAAGGAATCACTTGAGCAAGTACACAATTTCATATTCCCAGCATGAAGCTGCAATCACACAAATTATCTGGTTTCTAAATGATACATCCACCATAATGAAACAGACTCAGCTTAAAATAAATGAAACCTTGTGAATACAAAAAGTGAAGAACAATAAAATGCAATTCCAAGGTAATAATCTGGAGCGATCACCGTCTTTCTTGCAAAGCCAAGCAATTGTGGGCAGATGCCAAAATTTAAGTCCTGCTCAAATCTGCAGAAATAGAATACCTCCCTCACCTATCTTCATAAATAAATTAACTTTCAACATGCTACTTCAGATCACACTCCAGGTAATTAGCCAATTTAATAATGCTTTACCGATACTCCTCCAGATCTTTACTCAATCCTTTACTGTGATGACTGTGTATAACTGACCATGAAATGCCTTCAGTCAGTCCCCTGAGAAATAAAATAAATAGCCAGAATCTTAGTTTTCAATAAGAACAAAGCATATGCAATTTTGACATCAGAGGTATTTAAAATTATTCATGCTGCAGCCATACGTAGAATATTCAATTTGAAAAAAGGATCAGATTATAATTTACCAAAGCACTTAAAATTCTTGTAATTTGTGTAATTGATGGTACAAAACTTTTTAGGTTGTTCATTTAAAAGTTAAACTTACTCTAGATCTTTAAAGTTTTGTAAGAAGTTGTTCCAAAAGTATGTTACACTATGGTGTTCAAAATAACGAACCTAAAGAAAGAATATTGACATTAAATTTAATGAAGTAACAAAATGAATAACATTGTTATTGTCTGGTAAGGATAACTCAAGGGTAATCAGGCATAAGAAGTAAGAGGTATGAAAGAAACCTTGAAAATAAATATACTCACTGGACACACAAGAAAAAAAATCAAAATTCAGAAAGAGTTTTAAAGGATAAATGTCTAAAAATCTTTAATATTGGTTGCTGAACGGTCAAAAGGGCTCAGGATTTCTCCAAGGAAAAAGGGATGAATAGTAGGCTCTTCCCACTCACCCAGCCCCCCAAAAGATTATTAGAATACTAATTATTTCTGTGCTACTAAAAATGGGAATATAATATCATATAAAGTAGAACTGGGTAAGCAGTGAAAAATGCATAGCAATACAGGGCAAGGAAGAACAATTAGAGCAAATACCAGTTAAAAGTTAGAATCAGCAGGAGCTCCATTGGTTCTTTTCAGGCTTGAACTTAACTGATTCTTTCATTTCTTACCATGAATGCTTTATTTTCTGAAATTTTCCTGAGAAACTTCTTTTTCCTATGCTCAACATGATGCTGAGCTGCACGAGCTCCTTCATCATTTTCCATTGTTTTACTAACTCTGGGTGCCGAATTCTCCATGGGGTCAGTTCCAGGAAAAAATACTGTGTAAACTTTTACCCGAAACCAGGTCTTAAATTCATCCTGAAACAAAAGAAAAGCATTTTCTCCAAATATCTAACCTAAAATTTAAAGCTTTGACAAACCTTAACAATGTCAGCAATTCCTCCCCTGACCATCCAACCCCACAGATGCTGCTCTCCAGCAGTTTGTTTTTTGCTCCAGATTCTAGCATCTGCAGTCTAAGTGTCGGCTTAACTTTGGCAACCATGTTGGTCATATTTTAATGTGTTAAATTGGATGTTTCCAGTAGTGGGAGAGTCTAGGACCAGAGAGCATAAGTCTCAGAATAGAAGAACATCCCTTTAGAAGAGAGATGAGGAGGGTGATGAATCTGTGGAATTTATTGCCACAGACAGCTGTGGAGGCCAACACTGGGTATATTTAAAGCAGAGGTTGATAGGTTCTTGATTAGTAAGGGCATCAAAGTTTATGGGGAGAAGGCAGGAGAATGGGATTGAGAGAGAAAAATAAATCAGCCATGATCGAATGGCAGAGCAGACTCGATGGGCCGAATGGCTTAATTCTGTTCCTATGTCTTTTGGTTTTATTTTAAAAGAAAAGCATCTGAAAAATACATGCCATAATTCAAGTACAAATGGACCAATAACTTGAAGAGCAAGAGCGAATCTGTGAATTGCAAAATCGCTAGAAGCTTCTGGCTAAAAGGCACCACTCCACTGTTAACTTCAATGGAACATCATTTTAACTTTTACGATGCTGCTGCAATTACATATCAAATTGTTCACTGATTATAGAATATTTTTTCCACTAACTATGTAGCATTTTAAATATGCCACAAATGTCTGTAACTGTCAATTCAATCTGTTGCACAGAAAATATCAACTATGGAGTCCCATTCCTTCAGGTTGTACAATGTTTTATAAAGTTACAAAAATAACTTCACTTTTTTAAAACAACTTACTTGTTTTTGTTTTATTTATTCATTTCTTGTGATATAAACATTGTTAGCAAGGCAAGCATTTATTTTCCACCCATAAGTGCCCTTAAGATTGTGGCAAGCCACTTTCTTGAGTTGTTGCAGTCCTTCTGACGAACATATTCCCACATTGCTGTTAAGGAAAGGCGTTTTCATTTAGCCCCATCACCATTGAAGGAACAAGAATATATTTCAGAGGCCAGGTGTCGTTCAACTTGGAGGGAAACTTGCAGATGATGGTGTCCCCAAATGCCTGCTGCTCATGTCCCTTTTGGCAGTGAAGGTCAGTGGATTCTGGGAGGTGCTGTTTAAGTAGCCTAGGCAAGTAATGGTAACAATTTTTCAGATGTTATACACTGTATTAGGGAAATACAGAGGATTCCATTATGTTCCTGACTTCTATCTTGTAGATCATGGAAAGGCTTTGTGGTATCAGGATCAAGTCACTCACGATAGAACATCCAGCCTATGAAAACAATATTTTCATGGCTGGCCCAGTTTAAGTTTCTGATTAGTGGTGATACCCAGGATGTTGACTATGGGAGATGGTAATGCCATTCAATGTCAAGGGCAGATGTTCTCTTGCTGGAGATGGTTATTGCCAGACACGTTCATGGCCCGAGTGTTATTTGCCAATTAATAGTCCATGTTTGAACACATTTCAGACAGTACCTGTAGCATGGACTACTTCAATTGCCGAGTATTTGTGAATGGAATTGAACATTGTGCTATCGGTGAATATCTCCACTTCTTACCTTTTTAAAAGAAAGGAAAGTCTTTAAAGTAGCTAAAGATGGCCGGGCAAACTCCAAGAGTGATTTCCTGGGGCTAGAATCATACATTAACCATCATACTTTATGCAAGGTATGTCTCCAGCCACTGGAGTGTTTCCCTTTGACATCTCTTGATTTCAGTTTTACCAGAGTACCCTGATATCACAATCAGTCAAACAATGCCTTGAGGTCAAGGACAGTCACTCACACCTCACCTTTCCAATTCGGTTCTTTGGTCCATGTTTGGAACAAGGCTATGATTAGGTCTGAAGTAAAAAGGGTCCTGATGAAAACCAGACTGGACAACAATGTCAATGATACCTCATTTTGTTGATGATTGGGAATAGACAGAACAGTTGAGACACAAGAGATTGCAGATGCTATAATCCTGAGCAAAAAACAAACTGCTGGTGGAACTCAACAGGTCAGACAGCATCTGTGTAGGCAGAGGGTTGGTTGATGTTTTGGGCTGAGAGCCTACATCAAGGACCAATTTGACCTGCAGAGTTCTTCCAGCAGTTTGTTTCTTGCTCCAGATTGAACAATAGTTAACCAGACTGGATATATCCTGCTTTTTTGTAAACAGCACATACCCATTAAAGATGCAGGTAAGTGTATCTTTTTTTTCTTCTCTACATTCTTTACTGAATCAGATTTGACATTAAATTAATTTATCCTCTTCAGCCATCCTTCTGTTTATTTCCCAATCCTTTTATTTCATTGATAAAGGAAGTATAAAATCCCACTGTTCACCATAGTTCCAGATACTCTATTGACTACTATCAGCAAATTGGTGATCAAAAATTTTAAAACCTAAACTTGCACAAAGCAATCTATCTAATAATGCACGTTGCAAAGACCAGCCACTTATGTTTTGCTAACTGAAAAGTTTTAAAACATCCGAAGATTAGAATCACCAATTTCAAGGCCAAATATTACAGATCTGCAATCTAGTATCAAAGCAGCTCTATGATGCTGTGCCTCAAGGTCAAATGGTCTTGAGGTATAGACAGGATAGATAGTAAGAAAGACCAGAGAGCATAGGTTTAAGGTGAGGAGTAAGAGATTTAGAGGAGATAAGAGGAAAAATGGGATCAATATAATATGTGCTCGATGGTCGGCATAGACATGGTGGGCTGAAGGGCTTGTATCTGTTTTGTGTGACTCTATGACTCTAAGTTACTGGTCCCTCCTTTGCTCAATTTCTGTTAGGAGAAAGACACTGCCAAGATGGAGATGAACACCTGTCTACTCTCTCAGGCAAGATCTGCCAGAAGTCATATAACTGGAGAGGTAAATGGAAAAGGAATAAAAAAAATTATTCTTCACCTCCTATACTCAATGTATTCACCTCACTAATATTTTCAGATTTCCTTGCCTTGGTGCATAACCAAAATAGCAGGATTGCAGATTGAGCATCTTGTTTTTTTTGAACTTGTGCAACAATCTTTAAAGAACAGATTTTCTTTTCTCCCAAAATCAGCACCATTAGGGATTACAATTTTGAAACAATTTCTGCTGATGTCATCTTTGAGTCCTATTTACTCAAGTACTATATTTTAAACTGCATTTGTTGAGTAATTGTGTACTCTGTCCTTTGACAGGGTAGAACTAGAAGATAATACCAAAGCCAGCAGTATTTTATTGAGGCTGTTCTGTTTGGCAATGTGAGCAAGTCAACCTTTGGCAACATTAGAAAGGGAATGTTGAGCTTGTTAAAAGTGTGGGTGGAATATGGAGTTCAGCAACTTTGAAGTATTTGCTGTTCCCTATGCAGCTCTCTCTTCCCATTGAAATAAATGGTCCACTGGATTTGCACCAGGAAAATTGTCGATCCAGAAATTTCAAAAGGGATATGCATGCTCTTAATAGTACAATTAAAAATCATGGCAATTGAAACAAAGTTCATCTTCCAAGTATTGCATGTTAATGTGGTTAATAACTAGTGTGTGTGGGCATGTATGCATGAGCATACTGCCTCTGCTGCCAAATGCCTTGACTGCAGATTAATTTTATTTCAATACTTACAGTGGTTCTCAACAGCACTATTTCAGCCTCTTTAAGGGACGTTTGGGTGCAAGTTGCTTTCACACTCCATTCAGGCATCCAGTAAAGGAGGAGGAGAAGGAAACCACCAGTGCAGACAACACCAATGGCAACCAGAACCAACTTCCAAAGACATTGTTTATAACCATAAATCTCCTGCAACAAGCAAACAATGCCATTAGTTAGTAATAAGACTCTCTGTTGCTCAGACAGTGCATTATATTTTAAATATTGCCAATGATTTATTTGCTTGTTTCACAAAATTTTGTGGGAAAGTAGCTAATCAAACAGGACAGTAATATGCATAAACAGCAATTCTGCAAGTATTGCTTTTAGTTATCAAGCTATAAAGTTGAAGACTTAAATTACAATTTTCAGTAATTGTTTACTGATTACAGATACTTAAATGGTTGTTATATTCTTCGGATGCAATTCCCAGTTACTAAATGAGTGAATATTTAACTTATGAGAAACTTCAACTAAAAATATGAAACACTTCCTCAGTTTAATATGATTTTATAATTAGACCTTACAACAATTTATTTCCATTGCAGGTTTGCACTAAAATTTTCCATCTGAGCTATAAACATTAGCATTGTAATTAAAAGTGATTCAGACTGTGATTATAATGGCAGTTACTTGATTGAAATAAAAAGAAAATGGTAGATACATTTTTGGAAGATCAGAGAATTCAGGACTGCAGAGAGAAGAGTTGAGGTCTGGAGTAGATCAGCCATAATCATATTGAATGTCTGGTCAGGCTTGAGGGACCTGGTGGCCTAATACCACTCTTACTTTCTTGTGAGAATATTTTAAAATATGACTTTAATACTGCAATCAATGAAAGTCTTTAATACTTAAAAGTCCTGTTATTCAGCATGCTGGGCTTGACCTGCCAATTAAACAATGTGTTCATTAATCAAATAGCTAATGGAAATTTTGGAAACTTAACTTGCAACTTTCACTTTCTTTCAGCTTCCACGGACTCATTGCATCATTTGTAATTTCCATATCATTTAAAATATGTGTAACATCAACTTCTTTGTCTATTTCAGTTGATTAATCTATATTGCTAATGCTCAGATATTGCACTGTATTTGAAAGGGGAACATTCTTTACCATGCTAATGACAGATACAATACTGGCATTTTTCTGAGAATGTGGAAAACTGCCTACATATGTCCCATTAACAAAAGGCCCAGCAAATCCAATCCACTTAACTACCACTCAGTCAGTCTACTCTCAGTGACGGAAGCCATTAATGACTGTCCTATCAAGTGGCACTTTCTCACCAAAACCTACTTACCCATGCCCAGCTTGGGTTTTGCCAGAAACACTTGGGTCCAGATCTCATAATAGTCTTGAATTCTAGAGGTGAGTTGAGAGTGACTACATGATATCAAGGCAGCAATTAACCAAGCATAGCAACAAGGTACTTTGTAAGACTGAAATCAATGGGCATGACAGGAAAAGCAATCCAGTGACTGGAGTTAGACCACACAAAGACGAAGATGGAGGTCAATCCTCCCAGGACATCACCACAGTGTCCTACTTCTTCCATTACAAGGCCAAAGGTGGAGATGGTCACCTATGATTGAACAATGCTCAATTCCATTCATAGCTCCTCAGCAAATAAAGTTGTCCATGCCTGCATAAAGCAACACCGAGACAAAATCGAGGCATGGGCTGTTAAGTGGCAAGTTACTTCTGAACCACAATAGTGCCAGGCAATGACCATCTCCAACAAGAGAGAATCTAACAATCTACCCTTGACATTCAATGCCAAATCCCCACTATATCCTGGCTATCATCATTGATAAAAAAAAATTCAGCTGGCCAAAGAAGACCACAGCTTCAAGACCAGGCGAGAGGCTGTTATCCTGCAGTGAGTGAACCATCTCCTAACATCCATGGCCTTTCCATCATCTACAAGGTACAAATCAGGACCATGATGGAATACTCCCACTTGCTGCAGGACCAACAACCCTCAAGCTCGACACCATCCAGGACAAAGCAACCCGTTTGATGGCCACCGTAAATGTTAATTCCCTCCACCACCAGCACACAGTCACTGCAGTGTATACCATCCACAAAATACAATACCATTACTCGACTGGCAACTCCGATATAAACCCATGACATCTACCACCAAGAATGACATGGGGCAGTAGACACCGCTACATTTAGGTTCCCCTCCAACTAACTATCCTGAAATATATTGCCAGTCCTTCATCCTCACTGGATCTAAATTCTTGAACTCGATGCCCAACATTATCAGGGAGTACCTTCACCAAAAGGACAGCATGGGTTTAAGGACGTTTAAAGGAATGCCCAGATCCCAAAAGTGGAAAAAAGTTTGTGGTTAATCTTCAGTGTGGAATATTTAAGTTCTCAAAATTCTTCTTCATCTAAAGATCATTTAACAAACATCGCTGTGAACCACAATTTTTTCCAAGCTCTTCTGAATGTCTCAAGTCTAAATGAAACAGAAAATGCTACGAATACTCAACAGGTCAGGGTGCATCTACAGGAAGAGAAACAGAGTTAACATTTCAGGTCGAAGACCCTTCATCTTCATATAGGTGTTACAGCTGCTGATACCTACTGCCCCTCATGTAGCTGAGAAAAATATAACATGACTATCCTGCTACCTGACGGGTAGTTGAGAACACTACTGTGGCTGTCAATACTGACTTCAGGAGCCTGGACAAGTCTGTAATCTGCTCCAGAAAAGATTGTGAATACTTTTATAATCTGCATAACTTTAACATGAAAGTATGAACCTGGGGAAACAGCCAGCAAAACAATGATCCTGAGGCATTAATGCAATATCAAAGGGTACAATGTCATTTGTACATGGAAGAGATGGACTATCAAAGGTCAACTACTGACAGATATATTTAGCAAATGAGTACCCTAACAAGCTTTGACAGTGATTAAATCCTACCATAAATACTTTTCTGAAACCATAACCAAAGAAGTTGATTACAAAAACAAAGTAAAAAGTTGACCAATGGAAATCATTATATATTTTATAATTTAACTTTATAAGACCTTATTAAAATAAACTTTAACAATGATAACTCATATGGCAAAATGTATAGCATTAAATAAAATAAATAAAAAATACAATAAAGTTAACAATGATATTAACAACATAAATAACCATAGAAAATATGGTAATCTTGCAACTGGGCAGCTTAATCCTCCTTGGATTAGAAGATGTTTTAAGAGCAGTTAAAGTGCCATTTATCAAAGCCCCAATCTCTTCCAGGCATTTCATCTGACCGCAGTAAATAATTGACCCTTTCAGCCTACGTTTGTTCCTCTGTATATGCTTCCACAGGACAAAAGGTGGAATAAATGGATATCAGATGCTGGAGTGAGTAGGGTATGAGGTTACTCTATTCAGTGCTGTTCAAAGAACAGACCTGCTACTGGTTGGGTCTAGGAGAGAAATCCTGAGCTGCATCACTCATGTGTAGAGGTCACTTTATTTGCTCCTAGTGGAACATATCCCTGGCTGGCGCTGACAGGTGAAAAGGCACTTGAAATGTTCTGGCTGCTTTTCTATTTCAGTCTGGATAAATGGACTCACCCATTAGCAGCCACAAAACCTGCATGACCTCAGTTACCCCCCACAAACACTGGAAAGAATGCTTTGACTACAGATTAAGAGGATATTAAAGGTACCAACAAGGTAGAAACCTGGAATGGTCCCTCAACTACAGCTCTACCCAAAAATTAGCTATATGTAACAATTCAGTTGCCACCCATTGCATCGATTTACTTAATTGCACTTATATCTCAATTGTGTCACAACGTCAGAATACAGCTGGTGAACCTGAGGTCATGCCCTTGGTTTCTTATCAGCATGTGCCTGTTAAGGTTAACCTATCCATTCAAGGCCCCATTACTCAAAGGTCCCTTCTCTTATCAACTCAGATTTCTGTTGATAAGACACTGTGCAGTAATACCACCTATATCAGCCTCACTATTAGCCAATCTACTTGAAGTCAACTCTTCATGGAAAGGGATTTTAAGAGACTTCTTTTATATTTATAATATGAATTGTCTAACTCCACGTGCAACCTGCAATAAACAAAACTGCAATGGGGGCAAACCAGTGCAGTGTTTTTTGAGAAAATGGTAGGTTCAATCTCTCTAATCAGTTATCTAGTTAACCTCATTCCAAAAAAGTAGTCTCCTGACAGCCAGGTGAGTGAAAAAACAGACATCATGGGTTGTGTTTTACTTTCCCAGCTCTCGTGATATTATTTCAATAGCACTCCTCCACAATCTTGGTGTTTCATTAGCTATAAACACTGAAGGTGGTCTCACACTCCACCATTCTCAGAAAAAAATGCCAGAGGATTATTCTGGTGAAAGTACAACTTTATCCTTCTAGATTTCTCACTGATGTATGTGATGGTTAACCAGTGAGAATGAGACGTTTTTTGAGAGACTGATAATTCCGTGAAATGAGGTTTCTCAATAATTTAAAGGAGAAAAATCAGGAAGTGGTGCAATGGAGACACAACAGACTGCAGATGCTAGAATCTGGAACAACAATCTGATCGAGAAATCCGAATGCAGGGTTTCGACCCGAAACGTTGAAATTCCTTTCCTCCCATGAATGCTGCTTGACCCACTGAGTTCCTCCAGCAGATTGTTTGTTGCTCCAGAAAGTGGTGCACATCACTTAGCATGAAATTCCCAGCCTCACTCTGAAAACGTTTTGTTTTCATTTTAATCATTCTCATTAATTATACCAAATGTTCCTTCCAAAATATTTAAATTAGGGGCTTATCAAATGGTGGTAGAAAATAGATACTACTGTCACAACATGCACCAAACGTGGGACCAAAATGATAAGGAGTTAGAGGTCTAATCTTAAATCTCCACAGTAAACCTATGCACAATGTAATTAAACTTATGGTTCAGCTATGTCTCAGTTGACTGCACTCTTCTGCAAGTCAGAAAGTCATGGACTCGAATCCAATGTCAACTACTTGAAGGCAAAACAAAATTATCTTATCCATCAATTAATTTATCCAGCATCTTTCTGATGAGATGCTAAATCAATATCCCCATAAAGATCCATGGAAGTACTTTGAAAACAAGTGCAAGTTATTTCCAGTATCCTGAACAATACTATCCCTCAACCAGCATTCCAAACAGATATCTAGTCATTATAATATTGTTATTTACTGGAGCTTGTTGTGTACAAAGCAGCTGCTGTATCTTTAACACTGAAACAGTGACTCCATTAAGCTGCAACACACTTTGAACTGGCATATGGTTATGAAAGAGATTATACAAATGCAAACCATTGTTCTTGAGTGAAACACTGAGTATTCATGTCACTTATAGTTATGCTAAGCCAAGATTATATTTAACATCATTTTCTTCAAATAGTGTACTTCCTGGATGTTATGAATTTGAATTCACATTCTGCCTCAGAGGGCTGTAAAATAACTCCCAATTATTAACATTACATTTCCAATAGTAGCTATATGACACTAAATGGACACAGCTGAAAATAAAATGTCTGGTTTGACTACTTCAAGCTACTCAGATGCACCTCCTGTTAGATTTTTTTTAAAAAAACAGCACTGTCAGAAGCCTTTATCAAGGTATGTTCTCAATCTTGTCCTCACCTATGTAATAGTTTGCAGTGTAAAAAAAAACATGAGAATAAAAATATTCAAAGCAACACTTAACCATAACATGGGAATAATCGATTTATAAATCGACTGTAATTGATCAACTGAACCTTTACATTTGGTGAAAAAGTCTACAGCTTAGTTACTGCCATAATATTTTGGAAGATGAATGTCAACAGTGAAACAGACAAAGAATAAATTATTCATATCTAGGATCATATTATTATAAAAAGGACAATGATACATTAAGGAAGTGGGCAAAACTGCAGCACTTGGATTTTAATGTCGGCATGAAGTTCTCCATTTTGGAAGGAACAGATAGAAATGACAAAAATTTAGGAACTACAGAGGTCCAAATTGATTAAAGAGTCCATGTAGCTAGGTCAGTAGAATGTAGCAGACAGATTAAAAAGTAATCAAAAAGCTAATGGAATGCTAATGGATGGTCAAAGTAGCTAAAGGGAGGAAGTTTGATGCAAAACTTTAGCTGGGCCACACATAGAGCACTGGAAACTTGACTTTGGAAGGAGTGCTGCATGGATTCATCAAATTGTTAGAAGGGCTTCATTATGAATATGGTTTAGGCTGGTATTCTCTGGAAGTGATGATTTGATTGAGATTTTCAGGACACAAAGAAAATCAGACAAATCATATAAATAAATAACAATAAACTGTCCACATCCCTCAAAATTACACTACTAAAATCAAGAAAATAATAGTCAAAGAGGTACAAGAAAATTCAAAAGTGCATGTGAATTTTATATTTGTGGTTTAGAACAAAAATATAATAGATTCTTTATCACAGATTTAAATAAAAGGTGTTGAAAGGAAAATAGGTTAAAGAAAATGAGGATCAAGAAACAAATGCTTTATTTTACCATTTCATCTTCACGTTCCTTGTTAACATAATTCTTTTCTTCTTTAGCCATTTTGTTCCACAAATGCAATTTCTCTCATTTGCTACCTGCTGGAATAAAAAGTATTCAGCAAAATTAACTATAAAAGTTTAACATGATACAACATTTTTACTAATCCACTGTAATACTTCTGACTACGATATTCCACACCAATTTTAAGAACCATCACATTATCAACTAAACTGTAATTCAACATTTTATTTGCTCATCAATTTATAGCAGAATGTAAAACCACCTTTCAAACAGATTTCAATTTTCCTGGTGAGAAAATTATGTTTAACCTGTAGTTTTCCTCTGGAGCAGACCTTGTTGCACTGAATAATAACATTTGAAAAATACTTGTATGCAAAGTAAGTGTCCAATTATATAGTTAATTTTAATTATACCATATATTAAAAATGCTTTCACTACTTAATGCTCAGGTAATTTACAGTTACTCTCACTTTCAAATAATGCTTTTGACACATCTCTAGACTACATATCAAATACAGTGAATAGCACCAATACATATTTGTTTTGAATACTGGTTTTAATTCAGACACATTGGTAACATTACATTTTAACAAAGTTATTTAAAACAATTCACAACAGTAAACATCATCTGTTACATTCACATTAAGGTTGTATTCCAGTCCTAATTAGTTCCACTGGAATCATTGTTTTTCTATAAAGCAATGCAACTCCACAAATTAACTGCTAAATCTTTGGTTCACCACATCAACCCGATGTTATTTACAGTCTGAAACCATGTAGATTAAATTTCTGAGTACTATCTAGCATTTTATCTCAATTTGAGAGCACTTCATAATTGATTCTGAAACAAAAACTATTTATTTGAGGCGCTGGGCGAGTAAGAATGATAGGATTCAAATGATGGCATAGCAGTTAAAAGTAAATGTTACAATGCTAATCACAGTATTATAAGATTCCAAATATCATGACTGGATTAAGACCTATTACTTTTTAACATTTACTTTCCCTTTCACTTACATCTGGAATTAACATTGGGAAAGGAATACTGTCCATTGCAAGCAGCCAGTATCAACACAAGATCCCCTTCCAATAAGTAGGCATACATTGTTCCAACTTCAGAATACATGAAAAAATATGTTTGCCCTATTTAAAGTAAATATAAGCTCTTACAGCCCTTCTGTTAGGTGAAACCACTGAGAACAGCAAATGTAAAAATCTTCAATTGCCCTTGACACTACTCATGACCTCAGATGAAAAGGGAACTCCACTCAGTTTAATCCAGGAAACAGTTTTCAAGCAAAGCAGTGTTCTCACATTCTTGTTGGAGAATTCCTGGCAGCACACTATCTTCCCTGCTTATGGCCTTTGGCACTAATCACAATCTTAGCCCAAAGGAGAAGTCCTTTAATCAAGCTGTTTACTACATTTATCATTACCCCACCAGTGTTTTTTAACAATGTTAGTTATCATATATCATATACATATAATCATAAAGTTTGAATAAACTAAGTAGAATGTATGATTTCAGTATTCTAAATTGATTACAAAGTTCCTGGCAATAGTATAGCACACTATAGTTGCTAATTTAAGGAAAACCAAGAGATCAAGATTGTCTAAAAACAAAACCAGTCATAAAAAAGGTAATAAGTGATATTATTACTATGGCGTATTTGTGATAAAATATGAAAAAAACTTTTTTAGAAAATTAAATATACTGAATTTGCACTTATTAAAGACACATCACTAACAACCGGTGAAAGGTATACTCACCTTTATTCAATATGTTAATCGCAAAGACAACATCCATTCAGTCACACCAGACAGGAGGCAATCTGCCTCAGAGCTGTGGCTTCCCTTTGGTTTCCAAGTCCAGGACTCTGGATCTCTCCTTGAGAGAGATAGCCTCTGTGATTCCCTGGTGCTCATGCTGTTCCAGGGCTTGGTAAGTTAATAAATCCTCTTTCCAGGATCCATATTCCTCCAATTCCTTCCACTCTTCTCCAATGAGCTGATACCACATTGATAGTCCTGTCTAGGTCCTACCCATTTCCAACATCTGCATCCTTCACAATCCATTAACCATTCTTTTATGAGGCAACCTCCAAAAAAACACTGCCTCAATCTTTAATTTTGTGATGTTTTAGGCCTTTGATGACCACTTTCAAAATCTGCATCCACTCTTTTCTCACATTTCACAGCTACCACTTCACAGCTGCCAAAGCAACAAGCAATAAAATTTGAAAATGAGATAAAAACTTAGCAAGTCATGCAGCATGTGTGGAAAGAGAAACAATCAACACTTCTACAACCCTTCGTCAGAACCTTTCTAATTATGATGTCTGACATGCAGAGTTTTTCCAGCAATTTCTGCCTTTGCTTCAGGTTTCAGTATCCGGAGTTTTATTTTTAGATTCAAGCTTTAAAATTTGTTTCCCTGAACTTGTCTGCACTTTCTCTCTCTCATGAATTCCTTGAGTCTTTTCACACCCGTCCAACTGTCCCATTTTTCGGACTATTATAAATTTGTCTCTTCATTTTGTTGCTGTGGGTCCATTAGGGATCAAAATGGCAATTTGCGCAGGGAGCCAGAGAACATAGGTGAGATCTTTAATCCATACTTCTCATCTGCATTCACTAAGAAGGCCATTGTAGTCGGAGAATTCAGGGAGGCAGTGACGAAATTCTAGAACATGTCATCATTTAAAAAAAAGTATTAGATGGTTCAGTAAGGTTAAAAAGGTGGATAAATCCCAGAACATGATGAGATGTATCCCAGGCTGCTGTGGAAGGAGACTGCTGGGGTGCTGACAATTATTTTTAAATCTTCCCTAGCCACAGGCGAGGTGTTAGAACAGAGGTGTTCAACCTGTGGTCCACGGACCCCTGGGGGTCCACGGCGGGTTGCTGGGAGTCCGCGAGCAAGCCAAGAAAAAAATGGAAAAGTGACCTGTTACAAAGACGTAGCTTACTTGCTTGCTCCAGTTTTCCACTATTCAGAAAATCAGCCATATCTATTCTACCTGTTATAGGCGACAATCTTAGAGAATGAGACGGTGTTCCCTTCTGGTAAGCTGCCACTTAATATTCGATTTGTGTAGTCAGAGTAGTCAGTAGTGTTCACTATTCACTACTATTCTGTTGTGCACTGTAGTGTTAGCGAGACTGAGTGACGTTGTTGGTGTGCCTTAATAATATTGCTTACTTACCGTGCATTTATGCCACAGTGACGTCACTGTTAAATGAAAAGTGCGCAAGCGTGTAAATTTTAGATTAGTTTTGATAATTTTGTTTATCAGTAATAGTAATTAAACTGTCCAGCGTGTATTGCTGAGTATGGAGAAATTTCTGAAGAGAAAAGCTGACCAGAAACTGGAAGATTCTGATGACAAAGAGGATAAGGGTGACCGAAAGAGAAAACAATGCAAGTATGATCCAGAATACATTTCATATGGCTTCATCACAGTGGGGACAAATGCGGACCAACCTCTCTGTGTTGTGTGTTTGCAAACACTGTCCAACGATGCAATGAAACCAGCGAAATTGGGCGGACCCCCAAAGCCCACAAAGTCAAACAATCGATAATTGATGCATACAACACTTAAATTACTGCACATAGGCCCTATTGAAATAGTGACTACTTCAATCACCGATAATTACCAGTGGTGTCTTTCAGTGTTCAGTTCAATGTGAAGGTTGTGCCTGTTTTGCACTGCAGAGTTCGTCCAGACGTGGTGGTATGTGCGACAAACATACGCGTATGTCATCATCCATATTCAGTCTTGATCTGTATTTGGTTTTCGTGGCAGTGACTGCAGAAAATGCTATTGGTTGCTATTGGTTGCAAATGTAAGTGGTTGCAAATGGTAACAGAACATTGATGGCTTTGCCGGACAGCAGTGGATACTCCTGGGAACATGCTATCCAGAACGACAACAGTGACATTCAGTTGAACTGCAAGCGCAAAGTCCTGTCAGATGACAGTTCAGCCAATTCTTCTTGTTCACGTCCAGTTAAATCAGTAAGCATGCATTCAAACGGAGTTTGAATCCAATCAAACATGCTCGTGTCATCGTGGCCGAAATACTCGTGGAAATAATGTGACAGCTGTTGAATATGGTTCAAAATGGTGCTCGCAATGGCCCCTGTCTTAGTCTCATTCATTGTCAGAAAGTCAGCCAGCAATGAAAACATATCATAGATGCCGTGCTCGCATCTTCCCTTCCAGATACGGAGTTTTTTCTGGAAGGCATTGATTTTGTCATGCGTTTTCAGAACACTTGAGCCAGGTCCTTGCAATGATAGATTTAAGCTGTCAAAATGTTGAAAATATCTGCAAGATAAGCTAATCCGGCAACCCATGTCTCATCTGTCAAGAACTGTGCCAATGATCCGTTATGCTCATTTAGAAAAATGAGCAGTTCATCTCGCAATTCATATACACGCTGCACAAGGCGGCCTCGTGATAGCCGTCTGACTTCTGTATGTAGCAACAAATGCTTATGCTCGGCTTCCATTTCACAGCATATGTTTTCAAACAAACGATGATTGAGTGGCCTGGCTTTGATAAAGTTAACAATTTTAATGCACGTGGAAAACACATCCACAAGATTTTCATCCATGTCCTTTGCAGCCAAAGCCTCACGGTGAATCATGCAGTGGATTGCTGCTACATGTGGAGCTACTTCTTTCACTCGTGCGACTAGACCCAACTTCCGTCCCGTCATTGCGGCAGCACCATCCGTGCATACTCCAATACACTGTGTCCATGCCAATGCCGATTGTACAAAAAAAGTCACGCATACGGAAAAGTTCTTCACCAGTTATATACCCTGGGAGCGCCTTGCAAAACAAAGAAGTACGGCATCCCCACAGACTCCTGGAAACTCTAGCCCATTGATTTCTCAAAAGGAGGAGCAACATTCAGAGTGGTGTTGAGAACCTTGAGGCTATGCAGCAGGAACACAAGGAAATCTTGCAAAAATGGTGGAAGGAGTACCCTACCCATCCACCTCCTGTGGAAGAATCTGCTGTTCCCACAACTGGCCTTGTTAGCCACTTTAGAACCCACAAAGTCATAATGGAAGCAAGTCATCCTCAATCAGATGGGACAGCCCAGAAGACGTCTTGTGCTGCTCATGGCATCCTCTTCAACGCTCAAGGAACCATGATTGAATTCCTGGCTTGATAGTAATGGATGAATGAGGGACGCTGCGTGGCACGTCGTTACAGTCTGTGCCTGGAAGGGGTAGATAAAGCAAAGAAAGTAAAGCAAGAAGATTGTTTGTCAGTGTTGCAGACTCAAATCTCACAGCAATGGCCTTCAAGACTCAGCAACCTTGCTCTATGCAATGTACACTTAAGTCATCACCTCAAGTATTTTGTGCCCTTACTACTTTCAGTGCTTCTTCCACATTGTTTTCAATTTGGGAGATTAATATCCACTATTTGAGGAAGTGTGGGTAATGATAATCATGAGGAATCTTGCCCACATTTAGCATGCCATGTAACCGTAGGTGCAAAATCCGTGTAAGAATGTCCAGACCCACTCCTTCTCGATAATATTCCATTGCCTTTAGTGCAGCTGGATATGGAGATTATGCAGGAAAATGGAGCCTACAAAGATCAGCCATGTTCTTGAAGGTACAAGACTTAAATAACACTAAATAAACAAATTGTATGGAAGGCTGATGTTCTTAAAAATTATAAAAATCCACATGTATTTCAAAATCTTATTATGTTAACAACAATGGATTTTCTAAGGAAAATACAAAAGGACTACAAGTCAGAGAATTTTATTTTCCGAAGTAATAAATTACCATTCTTTTCAAATCTCTTCCTCTTTGAAACAATGCAAGAATTGAGCGTGTGCAACTGTTTTCTATAAAATTCATACACTTATATTTCATAAAGTACACTTTAACATTTAATTGACCAAGCATTGTTGCATTTAATTTCATTTGTAAATTTTAGAACACAAGCAGCTTTATGGTTTAATAGCTGCCAAGTAACCCAATTAATGTGACAAGTGGAAAAAGCATCTAAAATCATATTAACCAATTCCAGACTGACCAATTTAGCCAGGGATAAAACATATAGTGAGACAAATACACAAATTTATTTTTGTTTTACCAGTTATACAAGAATCATGGTCAATCCACAAGCAGTAGCAAACAGCATTCTGTTCACAACTCTGTTGGGCATCTTGACAAATTCCTCTTCATGAAAATTTGCTAATCCTTTACAAGGAAGACAATATTAATGTTTGTGAACCTAGGATCTGCACATAGCTTGATGAACCCACAAGTAAAAATAGCGAAGGGCCACTTTGGGTAAATTCCTTCCCTCACCCACTTTCCTTGGAGATCTGAATATTGTGTTTCTGCATTCAAACTGGAAAATGACTCTCTTGACTGTTATGGTGCAGGTGTAGATATGGGCCCCACCTGCATCTTTAAGCAACACTGAGAGTGCTTCCCACCTGTAACAAGGTGCTTTCCTGCATGCAGTTGTTAAAAATCCCAGTTTATATTTCACCTTAGAAATGTGATCCATCTAGTTTCTGTACAGGCCCTGGCTCCTCTCAACCATATTCCCAGCAATTTCAGGTAATTAAGCCTCACAACAAAATGGACAAAGGATCAGACTACTTGCCAAAGACTATGACTTCATTTTGCTGCAATTAAATCTGGCCCCAGAGACTAGTTAAAACTGGTTGGATACACTCATCAGTCTACAATAAAGTCATGAATCTATAGGGAGACTTTGACCCAAATACCAGCTTTCTGGGATTAACTCCGCTCTCATGTCTGCATATTTCCTAATGTACAGAAATTGAAACAACACTCAGACAAGAGAGAAGAGGGGGCAGCCATGCCTAACTCCAGATTTGATAGAAGCTTTTTGTTTCCCAACCACTGATTAAGACTGCAGTGTGTGTGTGTGTGTGTGTGTGTGTGTGTGTGTGTGTGTGTGTGTGTGTGTGTGTGTGTGTGTGTGTGTGTGTGTAGCGGCCCAGACCCGCAGGACTCGAACTGCCATCAGTGGCCGCTGGCGCATGCACGGGAACGCGACGCGGACTAACCATGGGGTGGGCCTTCCGGCGGGGACCGCACGTCACGTCCGCCGGAGAGGACCTCGGTTACTTCAGCGAGCGGGCGCGCTTTGTTTGATTCAGTAAAGTGTATTCCAGTCCAGCCTCTGTGTTTCTGCGTTTTCTTTTCTGCCATGTGCTGCGTACGGCTACATTTGGTGACCCCAACACTCCCAGATGGCATCTGGAACCCGCGACATGAATCCCAATGACTCGCACAACACAATCTCACTTAAGCTCCCGACTTTCTGGGCCACTCAGCCCCATGTTTGGTTCGAGCAGGCTGAGGCCCAGTTCAGCATCAGAGGCATTACAGCTGACGCCACACGGTACTACTACATGGTCAGTGAGCTCGACCAGGACATGGCAGTGTGGATCATCGACTTCCTGCACCATCCACCTACGGAGGACAGGTACATTAAAATCAAGGCACTCCTCCTCCGCACTTTCGGACTCTCCCACTGCAAACGAGCCGTGCAGCTCCAGCGCATGGATGGCCTGGGCGACCGCAAGCCGTCCGAGCTGATGGACGACATGCTGGCGCTCATGGATGGCCATAAATCCTGCCTCCTTTTCGAGCAGCTGTTCCTCGAGCAACTGCCAGAGGACATTCATCTCCTCCTCGTGGGTGAAGACTTCAGCGACCCGCGCAGCCTCGCGGCCAGGGCAGACATTTTGTGGCAGAGTAAGCAGCGAGGAGCGGCTTCCATCTGCCTAACCACGACCGCGCAGCCTAAGGCCAAGACCCCACAACCGAAACCGCCGAGACCCACGGGGGACAAAGATGAGGGTTCGGACCAATGGTGTTTTTACCATCAGAGGTGGGGGTCAAATGCACACCACTGCCGTCCACCGTGTGCCTTCCCGGGAAACGCTGGGGCCGGCCGTCGCTAGTGGCTTCGATGGCTGGCCATCGCAACAGCCTCCTGTTCCTCTGGGACCGACACTCCGGGCGACATTTCCTGGTGGACACCGGGGCCGAGATCAGCGTCCTTCCCCCCTCAAACATGGACACCTGTACCGCGGCCCCAGGCCCCGACCTCACCGCCGCGAACAGCACTACCATCCAGACGTACGGCTCGCGTACCATCCCGCTGCGTTTCGGCCCCAGCTGTTTTACCTGGACCTTCACGGCAGCAGCGGTGTCGCAGCCGTTACTAGGGGCAGATTTCCTACAGGCCAGCTGCCTTCTGGTCGACCTGAAAGGCCGGCGTTTGGTCCAAGCCGAGACTTTCCAAACCTTCCAGCTTGGGGAAGCCCAGTTCCCAGCCCTTCACCTGGACTCTGTCACGCTCTTGGATGACGAGTTCGCCAGGGTGCTGGCGGATTTCCCCTCCATCATCACCCCACAGTTCTCCACTACCGGTCCCAAGCATGGCACACAGCACCACATTCCCATGCAAGGGCAACCACTGCACGCCCGGGCCTGTAGGCTGCCACCCGACAAGCTCCGCCTCGCCAAGGAGAAGTTCCGGAAAATGAAGGAGATGGGGATCATCCGCTGCTCAGACAGTCCTTGGGCATTGCCGCTGCACATGGTGCCCAAGTCCACAGGAGGTTGGAGGCCCTGCAGGGACTACAGGAGACTTAACGATGCCACAACCGCCAACAGATATCAGGTGCCCCAACCTCCACAGGGCGACCATCTTTTCAAAAATCGACCTAGTCCGAGGTTATCGTCAGATCCCCGTGCACCCCAACGATGTGCCCAAAACAGCCCTCATCACCCTTTTCGGGCTGTTTGAATTTCTAAGGATGCCCTTCGGCCTCAAGAACGCCGCTCAGACTTTCCAGAGGCTAACAGACTCGGTTGGGCGAGGCCTGGATTTCATCTTCATCTACCTAGACAACATCCTGGTGGCCAGCAAGTCACGCAAGGAGCACGTGGCACACTTGCGCCAGCTCTGCCAGCGCCTGAGCGACCATGGACTGGCAATCAACCCGGCGAAGTGCCAGTTCGGGCTGCCGGAAATCGACTTCTTGTTCCACAGGGTCAACCAGCATGGAGCCGCCCCTCTGCCGGACAAGGTTCAGGCCATCCGCCAGTTTCCCAAACCCAGCACGGTCAAGGACCTGCAAGAGTTCGTGGGGACGGTGGATTTCTACCACTGGTTCGTGCCGGCGGCGGCGCGCATCATGAGACCCCCGTTCAGTCTGATGGCCAGCAAGGCCAAGGAGGTGGAATGGGATGCGGAGTCCACGGAAGCCTTCGAGCAGACCAAAGAGACGTTGGCGAAGGCGGCTCTCCTAGTACACCCGAGAGTCGATGTACCCACGGCACTCACAGTCGACGCTTCCGACACGGCGGTCAGCAGAGTCCTGGAGCAGCTTGTCGAGGGCCAGTGGCGACCGCTTGCCTTTTTCAGCCAACATCTGCGACTGCCGGAGGTGAAGTACAGCGCTTTTGACAGGGAGTTGCTAGCGCTCTACCTAGCCATCCGGCACTTCTGGTATTTCCTCGAAGGAAGGGATTTCACCACGTATACGGACCACAAGCCCCTCACTTTCGCCCTCACAAAGGTATCGGACCCATGGTCAGCTCGGCAGCAGAGGCACCTCTCGTTTATCTCTGAGTTTACCACCGACATCTGCCACATTGTTGGGAAGAACAACGTGGTCGCCGACACGCTGTCTCGTCCCCACATCCACTCAGTGACCACCTCAGCCCCAGAGGTCGACTACACGGCGCTGGCGCAGGCACAACAAGCGGACACCGAGATCCCGGCCTATCGCACCGCCGTTTCGGGACTCCGGCTGGAGGATGTCCCCGTCGGCCCTACAGCGGTTCGGCTCCTGTTGCGACACGTCGACTGGCAGACCTTGGCCCGTGGTACCAACAGCATGGAGGCGGCGGGTGTTCGACACACTACACGGCCTGGCCCACCCGTCCATCCGGGCGTCCATCAAATTGGTCTCAGACAAATTCGTCTGGCACGGTCTGCGCAAGCAGGTCGGACACTGGGCCAGGACCTGCATACACTGCCAGACCGCCAAAGCCCAGAGGCACGTGAAGGCTCCCCTCCAACAGTTCCAACTGACGCTCGGCAGGTTTCAGAACATCCACGTGGACATCGTCGGCCCCCTGCCCCTCTCCCAGGGCGCCAGGTATATCTTCACCATGGTCGACAGGTTCACCAGATGGCCGGAGGCCGTGCCACTAGCGGACACATCCACTGAGTCCTGCACCAGGATGCTCATCGCAAACTGGATCGCCAGGTTCGGACTTCCAGCAGACATCACCTCCGACAGAAGGGCACAGTTCATGTCAGGGTGTGGACAGCACTGGCACAGTTCCTGGGCACCCGGTTACACCATACCACGGTGTACCACACACAGGCCAACAGTTTGGCCGAGCGTTTCCACAGGCACCTCAAGTCAGCCCTGATGGCACGCCTCAGGGGGCCCAACTGGGCAGATGAACTTCCCTGGGTTCTACTGGGATCCACACGGCCCCCAAGGAGGACATGGGCACCTCCTCGGCGGAGTTGGTTTACGGCACCCCACTGACGGTCCCGGGCGAGTTCGTGCCAGAGGCCCAAGGTCCAGCAGGGACGCCGGCAGAAGTGCTGACGGAGCTGCGGGACAAGGTGGGGAGCCTGGCACCGGTTTCCAACCTCCAGACATGGCACTACACCATCTTTTGTTCCTAGGGATCTCCGGGACTGTGAGTACGCTTTCATTTGCAGGGGCATGCACAAGTCCCCTCTGCAGAGGCCGTACGAAGGACCCTTCAAGGTGATCCGGCACAACGGATCTACGTGTGTCGTGGAGGTGGGGGACCACGAGGAGACCTTCACAGTGGACCGCCTCAAACCGGCGCATTTGGACATCGGACAGCCCGTGAAGGTGCCCTCACCGCGCCGGCGGGGCAGGCCACCCAAGGGGGACACACAGACTGGGGATCCCATGCCCCCGATGGGTGATTCTGGGGGGGGTGGTGTAGCGTCCCGGACCCGCAGGACTCGAACCGCCATCGGCGGCTGCGGGAGCACAATGTGGACTAACCGAGGGGGCGGGCCTTCCAGCGGGGACCGCACATCACGTCCGCCAGAGAGGCTCTCAGTTACTTTAGCGAGTGTGCGCGCTTTGTTTGATTCAGTAAAGTGTGCTCCAGTCCAGTCTCTGTGTTGCTGCGTTTTCTTTTCTGCCACGCGCTGCGTACAGCTACATGTATTGAGCATTATACTCTAACTTTTTTCTCACTTTCTGAGCACCTTTGAGGATGCAGAACATCTTGTTATTGCTATACTGATTCCCATCTCTACATCATGGAATGGAAGTGGGATCTCATGGTCCTCTATTCTGTCTATTCCCTCAAGTTCCTCGATATTTTCTGGAGTCATCAGTCACATGTTCAGCTTCCAGATCCCCCTGCCAGTCTTCAGGTTTCCCGATGGGTGACAGTCTAACAGCAGAATGCAGTGAAAAGAGAATGATAATGCGAGTCTGTTGGAGCTGATAATGAGTGTTAAGGACACAAACAGCAAGTCTATTCCACACAGACTGACCCATCTGGTCTCCACCAGATGTATTGTCACTGTGCTCTTTCTGCAGGGTGGTAAAAATGCTGCACAATTTGGCATCCTCTGCCATTTCAATCAGGAGTATGGACGTAATGTTCAGCTTCCTTGCGTCTCGGCGAGACTGACCTGCTGCATTGAATATGCAGTTGAAGTTACCATCCACAACGGTTAGCTGGGCATTTACCGGTATCAGCTGGGTGCCACTGCAAGATGGCCAGCTGTTCACTCCATATCAACAAGATGGAAAACAGCTTCTGTACAATGTGTTTGCTACAAGGAAATGGGTCACCAACCTCTTATTTTGACTTCAGTGATGAAGAAGTTGGCGATGAAGAAGGCCTTGGGACCATCACTGTGACCACTGCTGATAATTGCCAAGGTACAGTAAACTACCTCACTAAAGTCGCAACACATTGCACATGCTAATGGATGTAATCTTTCAACTGTACACTCGCATTAAAGTGGATTTAAAGTTACATTACAGTGCATGGACATGCTGAGATAGAGTCACTTTATGCATCAACTTGTCCCAGATTTAAGTATAGTCTTGTTCTCCCCTGCCTATTGAGTTCCACTGTGATAAAGCTGGTGGCATTGTTGGGTAGAAGTTTAACTTTTCTATTCTACCATTGCCTTTAATCTGCTGCTCCTGGATTTTGGAGCTGGGATAGGATCTCCTCTGAACTTGCCCACATTCTGAGCTGGGGTGTGTTGCCTTCTGCACAGCTGCTGGTTTCTGAGAACTGAGGGTTGTAGGACATCACTGCTTCCACTTCCAAGGTGCCAGAGTTCTTTGCTCTTTGGGTCACTGTTGCTAGTTTCCCCAGAGAAGGGGTATACAGTAAAACTCTTAATCCAGCACACTCAGGACTTCTGGATGTTATTCTTATTTATACCCTAGCATACTTTTATTTTTATGTTTCATGCTACACAATAGAATAATAAAATTTTCCAGAGAGTTTCAAGGGAGCTCAGAGCACCGGGTCTCAGTAGGTTTTAAGGGAGCGCAGAGGACAGGGTCCCAGTGAGCCAGAAGCTGAACTATCAGGATTTCCAAATAACGAGATAATGCATTACTTTATTAGTGCTATTGCTCCTGTATTTTGGTTCCCGTCTCAAATCTTCTTTGCTTAGGGTGCTTTGTCAGAACCACCTTCTTTTCCTCCCACATCATGCCATTTCTTTTCTTGAACCCATATCATTCCTTGAACCCCAGCAGATTCAGCATCTAGGCATCTCTTACTACTTTGAATACACTGGCACCTCTGAATTTGCAAGCTTTTCTCTTATGTGATCCAGTCTGCTCTAGCATCTGGGTCACTTTCCAACTTATCATCAGCCTCAGAAACAGATCTATCATCACTGATATACGACATGAAATGTGTTGTTTCACCGCAGCAGTACAGTGCAAGACATAAAATTACCGTAAATTACAAACATAAATAAATAATGCAAAAAAAAAGGAATAAACATATAGTATTCATGGGTTCATGGATCGTTCAGAAATCTGATGACGGAGGAGAAGAAGCTATTTCTGACTCATTGAGTGTGGGTCTTCAGGCTCCTGTACCTCCTATCTGACAGTAGCAACGAGAAGAGGGCATGTCCCAGATGGTGAGAGTCCTTAGAGATGAATGCCACCTTCTTGAGGCACCGCCTCCTGAAGATGTCCTCAATGGTGGGGAGGGTTGTGCGGTGATGGAGCTGGCTGAGTCCAGTACCCTCTGCAGCCTTTTGTGATCCTGTGTATTGGAGAGTCCATACCAGCCTGCAGTGCAACCTGTCAAAATGCTCTCCTCTGCACATCTAAAGAAATTTGTAAGAGTCTCTAGTGACATACCAAATCTCCTCAAAGTCATAATGAAGTAAAGCCGCTGGCATGCCTTCTTTGTGATTACATCAATGTGTTGGGCCCAGCATAGATCCTCGGATATGTTGACACCCAGGAACTTGAAACTGAAAAAACAAAAATGCCACCAGAGAGAGGCAACATTCTGTGTGCAGCTTCCGGACTGAACAGCTGTGGTTGTCAGGTTCTCACACCATTCCTACTCCATGCTGTTTTGCTGAACTGTGTTTCCTCCTCCAAGGCATGATGCTTGCCATATAGGGTGACAATAGAGGGCAGAGTTCTGGTCCCCTTTCGGAATGGATGCAACTGATGCTTTCTGCTCCTGTGTCTCTTCTAGTCTCACTGCTTGGGCATAAGTGAAATTGCAGTTTGGTCAGGTTTTGTGGAAGTGACCTACACAATTCGCAATATACATTCTATAGTTTAGCTGCCTCTGGTGTGGCAATTGATGGGTCTAGCCGCGTAGCTGCCAATTGTTCCTGTCAACTGCAAGAAGCTGTCCACAACCAAATGCCATAGACTGATGAATTATGTGCCGAGGAACATGCTGAAGCTTCGTGCAGCTGCTGCAAAGGCTCTATGCGAAATGCCCCAGTTTAAAGTCCTGAGACGAGTGCACATCAAGGGACTGAAACCTTTGCAAGATCTCAGACTGTGTTCTCAAGGAATACATGTCAAACAAAATATATAACCAATGGAATTACATGATTTGTACCAAAAAAGTGGTGACATAAGAATGTTCCGTATTGTATACATTTACAAATTTTAAGATTAAAGTAATATTTTTTAAAATAAAAACTTTTAATTCATTAATCATTAGCATTGTAACTAACAAGTGACATTCAATGACTAATGACTTAGCACGTCAAAAAAATTAAGATATTAGCAAATTCTCTTCCAAGAATGTTATGTTATGAAAAAGTTTATTATGAAGAACAAATTCTATAAAAAAATAAATATTTAGAAAAGCAACCGGAAGATTTCAAGCAGAAACAGCACGATTCACTTTGTCAGAACTTAGTTTACATCTGATTGGAAATTTATTTTATGAAGTCAGAACCATTATAGCACTATTATAGACAAAACAAATAAGAGTAAAAGCAACATTAGAACATCAATGATTACGATTCTAGAGATGTGAAATGTAAAATTGATTGTTTTCTTTTCAATTGGGTAAAATTTTTTAAATGCAGTCAGACATTAGAATCCTAGAATTATAGAATAGGTATAGCAAAAGAGAATGTCATTCAGCCCATCATGCCCAGGACAGTTCCCTACCAGAACAACTCTTTACTTCTACCCACTGGCCCTACCTTCAAATCCTCACAAATTTTTCTCTATCATATATCTACCAATTCCTTCTTGAAGGCCACAATGGAACCTGCCTCCAGGCAGTAAATTCCTGATTCCAACCACATGCTGCAAAAAAAAAGTTGTTGGTACTCAAGTCATTCTTAATTCTCTCCCCTTTTACCTTATTATACCTATGACCTCTAATCCTTGAGCCTCTATTCTGTCCAGACCCCTCATTATTTTATATAATTCAATCAAATCTCCCCTCCGTCTTCTCCAGAGGAAACAGTCCCAACTTCTCTATGCTATCCATGTAACATAGCCCCTCATTCCAAGAACAGTTCTCATAAATCTTTTCTGGGCCCTCTCTAATGTTTCACATCCTTCCTATTATATGGCGACCAGAATTGAACACAATACTCCAGCTGAGACCAGACCAATGTTTTATAAAGATTCAGCATAATTTCCATGATTTTATACATTGTGATTTTCTAGATAAACCCCACCAATGTGTAAATCTTAAATTTTCTCAACCTGCCCTGTCACTTTCAGTGATCGATGCACACATACCCCCCTGTAGTCAAAGGAATTTTCCATTCAGAAACATTGAATTTATCCACGTAGAGGGAGAATGTGACCTGGGTGCCCCCATTGCCTGGCATTGTCACCTCTCTTATGCCTGCATTGTTCCTGATGGATTCAGCAAAGGGTTCTGTGCAGCACACAAACAAGACAGGAGAGTGGGCAATCCTGCCTTACTCCAGTTTCCCACCCATTGATTTGGACTGCACTACTGAAGTCTATATAGAGCAGTTGGATCCAATTCCTGATACCTCCCCAAAGCATATTTTGGAGAGCGCATCCATCATGTATGTATGTGTGCAATATCCTATCAATGGCCTCTTTTGTCCAAGCTGACCAGGCAAGTGTCCAACCCCTTGTCCAGCAGGTAGGCAATGGTATCCCTGATCAGTGCAAGGCTGTCAGAGATTTGCTTGCCATGTTCAGCACAGGTTTGTTCCAGGTGGATCACCCTTCCCAGAACAGGCTTAATCCGATTGGCAATGGCTTTGGACAGGATCTTGAAATCAACAGTCAACAATGATATGGGTCTCCGATTCCTAATGTCTCTCTTTTCCTCTTCTGCTGTAGATGAGGGTGCTGACATTCTTCCTCAGGGATTCTGAGATACTTTATACACCTCCTGCAGATCTGGATCCATCCATTCCCACAAGCACCAAATACAACTCAGCTGGTAAGCTGTCACTTCCAGGAGCTTTATTCATCTCAATGGAAGGTATGGAGCCTGCCAGCTCCTCCAGGTCAATGGCTGGTTCAAACTCCCCCACTTGCTGTCGGATAAGACCTCTGTGATGGAGGACAGAAAGATCTGGGTGGCTGGGCTATTTGTGGCCTTTCTGCCATGCAGACCAGCATTGAAGGATTTGAGGATCTGCAAGGATGTTACTGAGCCATTCTGTTCCTTGAAGCTGTGGATCACAAAGCTCCTACTGTGAAGTTTTTGGAAGAACGAGCGTAAGCACGTTTCATCCTACTCCACGGAGCGGAATCTTGATCAGATGATTATCTTGAAGGATTCTGAGGCAGAGAACAAAGTCTGCCGGCTCTTCAGCTCTCAGAGTCTTCCCTCCCTCCTGCACTGCACAAGGAGAAGATTCTGCAATTTCATCTGGAGTTGCCACAATAAACCCTGACTCTGTATTGCTTTCTGAACCCCTTTGAGGATGAAGCCCTTTTGACGTTCTCCTTGGTTGCATCCCACCAATGCATTAGGGAGTCAAAGAGGGGCCTCACAGCTGGATGGACTGCTTAGGTCTTCAATGTTTTCTGGTGTATTTACTTTCAACATCCACACCTCCATGCCTGCCTTCCCATCTTCCTGTAGGTGACAGTGAGCCACTGGTCAGAGAACACTGGCAAGAGTCTCTTAGACACAAATAGGAAGTCTGTCCAAGACCAGGCAGAGCTGTCCGGTCACAACCAGGTGAATTGCTGCTGTGCTCCACCTATGGGGTTGCTAAGGATGTTGCAATCTTTGCATCTTTTACCATTTGCATCAGGGGTCTGAAGATGCTGTCCAGTCTGCTATCGCCACTGCTGGATCATCTAGTTGCATCGATGATGCAGTTGAAGTAACCAGGTAGAGCAACCGGCCTGGGCATCACCAGCAGTAGTGGGAATTGCTGGAGGACAGCCAGCCACTCACTCTGCATGGGGTGAGCCGTATACATTGATCAGCCAGACCACAGTGTTTTGGTGTGTTACGTCCAGCATGAGGAGACACCCACCAAACACATCTTTGACCAGTGATTGAGAAGTTGCCTCCCCGCAGCAGGATAACCAAGGTAGATGCACAATAATTGGTGCACCCCCCTGAACACACTGACAACCCATGGATCACCAATGTGACCACTTTCTTGTCATCCTACTTTTCTTCAAGATCTCATCCTTGAAGATGCACCCCAATTCAGTGATAAGAACAGATACTACACTTGATCTTAGCCATAAGGATTGTCTTTTTTGTCATGTTCTCTCACCGCCAGAGAGGTCTTCTCCTGGATCAAGTTCTGCCACCTTTTATAATATTTCCTTGTACAAGTCTGTTACTCATTGTGCCACAATTGGCTCTTACTCATTTCACTCAATGTGACAAAAAAAGTTATCTCTACTTCTGTAGATACGATTTTTTTTCTCTATAGCTTCAAGTCTGCAGTGCTGTTTTATATATATATATATATATATATATATATACACATACACACACATACACTAAACAAGAAGTTTTACTAAAATGAGTGAGAATATAAAGACATCATTCCTTAATACATAAATATCAATATGGAGAATTACTAATTACTTGTAGTTGTAATTCCACTTCAAAAAAATTAAGGATATAAAACCAATTCCACAGCATAATTTACACTTCTTATTCACCATATAATCGCAAAATAGATTAAGACCTAGCTTCAAAAGTCTGGCTTTCACTTATTTAATCTCCTTTATCAGCTTCTGGGATACTGATCTACATAACTAGTCATTGTTGAAAAACATGGGTTCTATCTTCTGCAGTAGTTTAGAAGAGTGGGAAGGGACGATGGAAATACATAAGATCCTGAGGGGTCTTGACAGGGTGGATGTGGAAAGGATGTTTCTTCTTATGAGACCATCCATTTAAGAAAGATGAGGTCATTTCTCAGATGATTATTATTCTTTTGAAATCTCTTCCCCAAAGACTAGTGGAAGCAGAGTCCTTGAATATTCTTAAGACAAACATTGATAGATACTTGATAAGCAAAGGCATGATCGGTTACCCGGGTAATAGGGAATGCAGAACAGCTTACAAACAGATCAGCCTTGAACTTATTAAGTAGCAGAGCAGGCATTAGGATCAAGTGGTCTATTCTTGTTCCTAATTTGTATGTTCATATCTTCTACTTCTATATATTTTTAGTTAAGATATCTTTATTAGTCACACATAGCTTGAAACACAAAGTGAAATGCATCTTTGCATAATGTTCTGGGGTCAGCCAAGTGTCGCCACGCTTCCGGCACCAACATAGCATGCCCATCTTAATTATCAATGATCTGCTAGACCCATTCAAGCATTTTGCCACAGAGATGTTATAGTGCTTATAGAAATCACACTGCATTGTGATTGCACAACCATGATACCTCTGCTTTGCTTCTTATAAACCACTGCCATCCTACTTCAGTGAAACAGAACTAGCTTTCATTTTTATTGTTACCAGGGAAATATGTGCTATAATTAGTATATACACTTTGGAACCATTGTTACCTTTGACTCACTGTCATGAAACTTACAAGATTTTGAAATCATTCCTCAGTTCTATAAACAGACTTCACATATTGATTTCACTAAATAGGTTCATAATGTTTGCTTATTTGTGTTGGCTCCACGTGTTTTCAGAAAACACGTTTTCTTATACCAAAAAATATTTACTTAGCACCTTCCATACCCTCAATACTACATCTTTAAAAATCAATTATTTTGAATAGTGGTAATAGCAGCTAATTCACAGCCTATGTAGTGAAGGCCAGCGCTCTCAGAACATTTAAGATGAATCGCCGACGCATGGAAGGCTGTGGACCAGGTGCTGGTAAATAGTTTGGTATCTATCTATATTTGATAGCATGAACCCGGTGGACCGAAGGGCCCGTTTCTGTGCTGTACGAGACTCAGACATAGAAATCCGAAATGAATCATTTCCAGCCTGTAAATGATTAATCCGAGTAAACACCATGTTAACTTAAATAGGTAGCTGTGATCATCTTTTTCACAACTCTGGTCAACCAATGCGTTAACTTTTTGCTTTATCATTCAAGCTCTGATTTCTGCTCGGTTCCTTCAAACATCGTAACTCCAAAGGTTGCATCTAACACGAGTAAAGACTGACAAAAGAGACAAAGTGCACCCTGCATCCACAGCGACAGCAGTGGAGTATCGGTACCGGAGACCTCCATTCTCTGCTCCATGCTCATGAGCCTTTCTGTTGCAGTTATGATCAACTGCCGCTGACTGGAAGAGCTGGAGATCAATCCGAACTTTGTTTTACTGGGGAAGGCAGATGACGAGGGGCAGGATACCGATCCACCAAACATCGTGGGGAGAGGTCTCCCGCCCGCCCACCACGCTGCAGTCGCCGTGCGGCCACCGCCTCTATTGGCTGTATTCAGTATGAAAGCAAACGTCTCACTCACCCCCCGCCGCCCCGGGAGGCTCCTCCTAACACCTGTCCGACATCGTCGCCCCGACCGACCGTTCGCCCTCCCGCTCGCCGCTTGCGGCCGGCCCGTCGGAACTGACGTCACTGCGTTCCAGGCCAACGGGCGACAGCGGCGGCGGCGGCGGCGGCACCCGCCGTAGGGCTGCGTGGTCGCCGGCCTTCGTCCGGGTGAGTAACCGCCGAGCGATTTTAATAACAGCCGGCTGCTGGTGTGCGGTAAATTTGTCGACAGAAACCCTGGCGGATTTGTCACGGAGATTTCAATGCGTTTCCCGTTGTTTATGTAAAAACAAAGAGTTATTTTCATTAAGGTTGGGAATATATTTTGACTCCTCAGTGTACCTTCGGAGTAAGTTTCGGTGACAGGATCGGTATCTTGTTTCTCGATTCAGATCTTATCCGTGGTAATTGCTGTGAAAGAAAGATAATGGATTCATATAAGTCTATCATGAACTCTTTATCAAACTCTGAAATGTTTTTTTAACATGTAATCGTCGTAATTCCACGACCAGCAAAATAATAAAGAGCGTATGATATTTTATTCGTGAAGTTCATTGAAGAAGATGTATTGGCACAGATGTCAGGGAGAACCCCACTTTAAAATAGTGTCATAGGATCTTTTGCATCCACCGACTGAGTGATTTACCATCACACCGTACTGAGCTGGAGCATCAAGCCAGATTTCAGGCTCCAAAACTTTGGAGTACTGCTTGTACTTACAACCTTCCTGCTAACCCGCGGAGAGTACCCAATCAGAATTCAGCCAGCAAGATAACTAGTTGTTTCCCTGACGTTAACCTGAGGATTTTTACGATAGATGCCACCTATGTGAGGAGTTGCTTGAGAACCGCTATTGGTCTTTCTAATACCTCCATAACTAAATCCTAAAATACCCTTCCTTTTAACAAGCAATACATTCCAATGCTTCAGTTTTGTTGTCGAACAAAAACTTGTTGACAAGCAACTACTGAGCCTGGATACTAGAGTTTAGAAGAATGAGAAATGATTTAATTGAAAAATACAATATATGTATTTATTATAGACCTTGATAGGATAGGTATAGGGATGATGTTTCTTCCGGATGGGATGTCTAAAACCATGGGTCATGGTCTCTGAAGTGAGAGTCTGTCAGGACTGATCCCAAGAAGAATTTTCTACATCAAAAGAGTATGGATATTTTTAGAGGGCTTTGAAAGCTCAGCGGCTGAATATATTTAAATCAGAGACCAATAGATTTTAGTACAAGAAAGTGGTGCTGAGATAAAAGATCAGCTATTGGATGGCAGATTAGTTTTGTTGAGTTGAATGACCTATAGCTTCTATTTCTTTTAAGAAAATGTTTCTTGTAAGGAAATCTTTGACTAAGCTCTGGGTTAAGTTTTAAGGGGCACCTTGAAAGAGAATTGGAGGTGTTTGGGTGCCGAGAGCAGAAATTAAATATTATATTCACACCATGCAAGTGCCAGTCAATTACATTATTTTCCAAGTGCCCTGTTATCACTCTCTTAACGATCATTTCTAGTATTTTCCATACTACTGACGTCAGGCTAACTGCTCTATGGTTCCTGCTTCCTCTTTCCTTTTTTAATTAATGGGGTTACATTTGTTACCTTCCAGATTGTAGAGGCTATTCTAGATCTAAGAAATCATGGAGGATGATGACAAATGGATCCATTATCTTCACAGCAACCTTCATCACAACCCCAGGATCCAGCCTGTCAGGACCTGGGAATTTATCACCTTTCAGTCACATTATTTTCTCCAGTATTAATATTTTACAAATGCTAATTTCTTTGAGCTTCTCCAGAACTCCACTATTTCAGTGAGGTTTTGTGGGTTTCCATGAAGACAGACAAACTATTTGTTTAATGTCCTTGCCATTTCCTTATTCCCCATATAACTTCTGGCTCAGTCTGTAATAGGGCTGCTTTAACTTTTGCTTTTTTTTCCTTATTACAAGACTTGTCACAAGGGTGTATTAAAAAACTGAACATTGAAACAAATATCATGTTCGGAGATGTAATCAAAAGTTTGGTGAATAAGTTGGGTTTTAAGAAGGGTTTTCAAAGATTAGAGGGAGATAGGCAGTTTAAGAAGGGAATTTCAGAGTATGGAGTCGTATAGTCATACAGCATGCAAATAGGCCCTTTGGCCCAACTTGTCCATGCTGACTTAGTTGCCCAGCAAGCTAGTCCCATCTGCCCGCATTTGGCCCATAGCCCTCTAAACCTCTCCAAATCTAGATAGCTTTTAACTGGGTATAGAGCCCAGTTTGCTGAGGCATACCCACCTCAACCATAATTTTCTGAGCTGCCTCTTCCAAATCTGCTACCTTACCTAGTTTGTAATATTTGCAAATTTGGATTCTTCTTATAAAGCTTCTAAACAAAGCTACCTAATTCCACATCAACAATGTTGTTTAACACCCATGATTCCTGTATTAGTTCCCAGTATGACAATGACTCAGTTTTAAAATTCTCATCTGTATTTTTAAATCCCTCCACACCTTCCTCGTAACCTCCACCAATATTACGCCCCAAGAAATCCCTACTTATTCAGTTTAGAATTGAACCATGATCTTATATTCTGTGCCCTGGCTAATAGAAGCCAGCATCCCATTTACCTTATCATCTACCTATTCTTCCTTTTTTTGGCAATCCTTGGACTTCTACACCTTGGTCCCTCTGTTCCTCACTGCCCCCTAGGGCTCCTTATGGTATATTGTCATACCCTTATTAGACCTCATTTGCTCAGTACTTCAAAGGTATTACACTTGCTGCCCTCCATTCATCTGGTACCTCTCCAGTCTGCTTCAGTGAAGAACACACTTAGTGTTGATTCACTTTTTAGGTATGTGATCGTGTGTGAATTTCCTATGTACAACCTTCCTATTTCTATTCCCTGTGTATGTCAACCTAAAATGAAATCATTTTGCTTGTATGCTTTGTTGATTTATCAGTTGAATCATTCAAAATGTCTTTTGAAAATATTTGTGAATATTTTCACAGTAACTAAAAATTCCAAAATTATATTTCAAATTTACCACAGTAGCCTGATAAATATATTAACAAAACTGTCCTTTGTATGCGTAGTTGCTTAGAATGAAGCCCACGGTCTCTCAAAATCTAAGCTTGTACTTACCATGTTTGCTCTGGAAGTACGTTTTACCAAGCATGTAAAGTGTTCATAATTTTCTTGTAGCTACACCTGAAAGAAATCTATTCTCACTATCAAACACAATTTTGTTTTCCAAAAGTATAACAAAAACACATATAAAATTTTTGTGTGACTGTTTTTGAAACAACATGATTGTTTATGTGGATGTGAATGAATATAAACAGAGTAAAGGAATTAAAATTCCTCGAAGCAACAGCAAATATCCCAAAGTACAATACTGATTGCAATTTAACTTGTTCTCTCACTATAAGTCAGTAATCCAAATATGATCCTATTTATAGAATACAAACTCTTCTTGCAAAATGTTATTGCTCCTGGTTCAGTGGTCTTACTATGGGAAATCTTGTTTTAAAAACCAGACATGCTGGAACCCTGTTGCAAAAAGAAAAAGTAAACAAGCAAAAGACAGGAGGAAAAACTGCAAAACAAAATGTGGTGAGGATTTATGATCTGGAGCTCCCTATTTGTAAGAAACGATCAATCAGGTCTTTCAAAGGGGAGATGGATAAGTACTTAAGGGAAAATAATTTACATGGCTGTGGAAAAAGAGCACATTGGGTATCACTGGGGTAAGAGAGGGGTGAGGTGGCATTTGCTGAATCTACAAACAACTACCATGCACTTGGACTGACTTGCTTCCTTCTGTGCTGTAATATTTTGATGGCTCTGCATTGTAAGGAGAATTTGTTAGTGTTTATGTAATGAAAGCCTGTGTTAATATTTTCCTTTAACACTCAAAATATTCAGTGTTGGATAGATTTTAAAAAATAATCACAGCATAACTGGATAAGGAAGAACATATTCGAGCCACAGCTTGTACTTCTGTACAATATCCAGTGACTTTTCCTAGAATACACCTTGTTCATTACTAGGTGAGACCAAGATCACACTTAATTCTGACAGCCTTCAAAGTTTAACAGCCAGATAGCAAGGTTTTAGGGAGGGAAGGGGTTGCAGGTGATGGTGCTGGATTTTCGTTGGCGATAACGATCCACTGTCACTCCAGCCTACTAGCTCAGTCAGGGTCAGTTAGATACGTAAGGTGGTTTCCAGGCAGTATTGACACTGTAGTTGCAGCCTACTGCTGCCAGTCCAGAAAAATCTTGTGATGCTACACCAGAGCTACCACAAATGTTACTTGCCAATTATCAACTCATGCTTGAACATTGCCTGGATCTTGCTGCATGAAGGCACACATTCCTTCATTCACTGGGAAGCTACAAATATAATTGAATATTATGTAATCATCAATGGATATCCCCACTTCTGACATTATGATGCAAGGAAAATGACTGATGAAATAATTGAAGACAATTGGGCCTCAGACGTGCCATGAGTAATTCCTGCAGTGATGTCCTGGAGGTGGGATGATTGACCTTCCAAACTAACAACCAGCTTCCTTTATATGAGGCAGGACTCTAGCCACTGGAATGGTTTCCCTTTGACACCTATTGAATTTAGTTTTAACAAAGTGCCACAGTCAGTCAAATCCTACCAAGATATCAAGAGTAGTCACTCTCACATCACCTCTACAACTCAGCTTGTTGATCTGTGTTTGGACCAAACTGGACCTCTGTGCGTAGGTTATTGGTATGTACGTACCACTTGATAGCATTGTCAATGAAAAGACTTTCATCAATATCCAGAATACCTTTATTTCCCTTTCAAGAATTAGACACAAAAGAAATACAAAAGTTTCTTTAAAGACATACATGACTAGATTAATATTGGTCAGTAGTCAACAATAAATCAAAAAAAATGTAAACATTTAAAAACACATTTTATCAAATATTAAAGGCTATATATTTACATTATGATGATAAAGATCTTGTTCTTCTTTGTCCAGTCCTGTTTAATTCCTCTTCATATTGTGCCAAAATTGATGAGGTTCTCTCTTCAGTCATTATGGTTTCTGTGTTCAAGAGCCAGAAGTCAGTTGAAGGCATACAAGGCAATGTTAGTAGACAAAGAATGCATACTGATTATTAGTGTGTGATCAGACTTACCTGGACTACCTGCATTATGGCTTAAGCCATTTTCATGTTTCTTTTCAGTCATTTTCCATTGTTGAGGCATGTCTTCAAAGTCCCACTATAAAAAAGAAAACACAAACAAAGCTTCCTGAAACATTGTTATTGGAAATGGTTCCATTATTTAGTGTTAGCAAAAATATTAAGAAAAGCACCAGTGGCTTTGTCACTCAAAATACTCCTCACAATTGAGATTTAAAATATTACAGCCGTCACCACTTAAAATATTCAGGTTTATAAAGGCAGCCATTTACTTCGGCCAAAAATCACTCAATGTTATCCATTTGGATTAATGCCATTTTTAGAGTTGCCAGTTAGAGCTTCGGAGTACTACTTATTTTCTGGAGATAGTTGTTTACTCTGGTTTGCTCAACAAGCCAATAATCAGCCTACATTTCTCATCTCTGGTAATCCCTCAAGTAAGGACAACATGATTCCATTCCAGTTCTGGGGTGGCTAGTGGCCAATATGCTATGTCTGGCTTCTGATACACTTGAGATCGGAGATGACTGACAGGACAAACAGGTAGGTGGTTTGGGAGGTGTTGCACTCGTTCCACTGTTCACAAAGGATTTCTCTGTGTTCCTGACAAATGGATGAGGTTCTCAATACCATGCCAAATATTCCTTCTCCATTTTCCATGGTCATGAGCCAAGAGTTCCCATAAGTTAATGGGAATGTTATATTTTTTTTTAAAAAGGAGATTTGGTTGAATCTTTTCCTCTGTCCACCAGATAACCTCTTGCTGTGACAGACCTTGGAATACTGTGCTTGTTAGGCATGCTTGTTCATCCAAATGTGCCTATTCTACCAGAGGGTTTAGAAGATTTAATGCTGTCTCTGCAAAATGGTATCTCTCCAGTGCTTTTAGATATCTGATGTAGACAGATCGATGATTCAGAAGCACATAGGAAGGAAGGGATCACTGCTACCTGGTAGACCACAAGTTTAGTGCTAGTTTGAGACCCAGATCTTCAAATATACTTCTCCACAAACAGCCAAAGCATGTACTGGCACATTGAAGGCAGCAGTGAATTTCATCACTTTTGCTGAGAGTTGGTTCCTGAGATATTTGAAATGATCCATATTTTCCAGAGACTCTGGATGGTGAAATACAATGGGATCAATTTAGTAAAGAACCTTTATTTTGTGGATGTTTCTTGTCTGCTTAAGTAAATGATTCAACATTTGGCCTCCAAATATACATGATCTGCTTGCTGCAGCTCGATAACTCAAGGTTGGATTGATTTTGATTCTGGAGTGGAAACAACACATGTTGAACAGTTTCCCATTTGCCATAGGGTAGCCCCACTCCAGCCTACATCTTGAGTTGGAATATTATTAACATGCTGGATCAGGAACTAGAACAGGAATATTCACACCTCAGTGACTGAAGCACTGAAACAAACATCAGTATTGAAGCAGTGGGGTTACAGGTACCACCAGAACATTAATTTAATGGTACTGCAAATAGTTAACATAATGTTATTTTGTATCTTTGAAAATCCCAATCGTTCAGTGAGGTCTTAAATTAATATGACATTATTTTGTTACTAACTCATAAGATGAACACGAAATTAGTTAAAATTTTCAAGTCTGGAACATATAACTACTCTGCTAAATAACCTGCTACCTCAAAGATATAAATTCAGTATTTTCAACTTTATCTGGATTTTGTATAGCAAAATATTTTCAATGTTACATTGCAATCAATAGGATATATTTGATTGGGGTACCCTATGGTGTTTTCCTCTTCCCAGACATAAATGATCATCTTCAAGAAAGGAGACTAATCCAGTTGTGGTAACCACAAAAGGGTCTGCCTCTATAAGGGAAAGTCATAGCCAAGTTACTTCTCAACCACCTCTTCCTAGTGGATAAACCACCTCTCTTGGAATCATGGTGTGGATTCCATTTTCTTAAAAACGCAATGGACATGATCATCACCGAACCTCATCTCCAAAGCATTGCAGATGGCCTTTATTGATCTCACAACAAGCCATTGATTCTGTCATTTCAAGGGACTTTGGGCTTTCTCAAATTTTGCTGCCCACAATACTTATTTTAACATCCATTTCAAGGCAAACAAGTCCACAACAGACCCAGTCTCTGCTGCGCAGTCTGGTATCAAGCAAGACTGCATCATCACGCCAACACTTTTCTCAATCTTTTCCACTACTATGTTACATCCACCTCCAACAAACCTCCCACTGAAGTAGGCCAATCTACAGAGCAAATGGGAACTGCTCAACCTATATTGTCTCCATTTCAGAATCGTGGTGGCTCCAACTTCAGTCATGAAGCTGCCATATGCAGATACTGCTGTATGGCCATTCATCATTGTCAACTCATTCACTGAAGCACAAGAGACAATGAGCCCTGCACTAAATATCCACAAAACAATGATTCTTTGCCATCCTGCCCCACTGTACAACACTGCTTCTGACAATGAGAACCTCTGTGCAACCCTGGATAACATGGAACACTTCCCATATCTTGGGAGCCATTTTTCAATTAAATGCAACAAACCTCAGTGCACCAGCGCAGCCTTTGGCCAGCTGAGGAAAAGATTGTCGTGACCCTAGAACAGTTTTGAGATGGACTACTTATAACCAGCCCCTCAAAGCACTTGAGAGATACCACTAATGCTGTCTCTGCAAAATCCTTCAAACCCACTAGTAGAATAAGCAAACCAATGTGTTGTCCCTGGCTTACATCCCCAGCACCATGACCCTAAATACACTCTGTCAGCTCCAAAGGACAGTCCCTATTTTTCACATGGATCTTGGATTCCCAAAACAGACACTCTATTGCAAGCTGGGGAATGATTACCAAGTGCATTGAGGGAAAAAAAGTCAAGAATAATCTCTGACTCAAGGGAAGACCTAGATCATGACTGCTCTAAATGGAAAAAGAGCATTTGGGATGGTATTGAGTTTTACGAATAAAACTTTTAAATTAAAAAAAATGAAATAATTTAATAGACAAATATTTATAAACCAGGAAACATACTGACACTCAAAAAGCTTTGGATATATGGAGACCATTTTTAATATTGCATGTGTAAAATAAAATAATGACATACAACTTATTTTCTTATTGATTCAACAGTCAGTATTTTCTCAAAAGTCACAATGCATTCTGTTAATAATTTAGATGTAGGAAGGATCAGTAATGGATTTATTTGAGATCATGACCAATAAAATTTAAACAAAACAAATAAGACCTTCAAATTTTCTGCATGCTTAAAAACAACTACCAAAATAGTCCAGAATCTCACTGAGACACAATTTTAAAAATCATCTGTTTCTTATTTTAATTGATATATGAATTTTACCCGTATCTGCTTTGCAAGCAGTTAGTTATTGTGCATTGCTGTTACTTTTGAAGAAATGGGTACAAGCAATTTCACACTGATGAACATTGATGAATCGCAAAGTAGTTTCCCATTTTCCTGGATGGCATAAATTGCATGCAAGTCAAAGAGTTAATGTGCATCACAATAATGTCACATCTTTAAATATTTAAATACACAGCTTCTTATTTTGCAAATCAACCTTTTTAAAAAAAAAATGAATTAATCTTATTATATAATAAAAGCAAAGCTTTCTCATGAATAAATAGCATGGAGAAACTGCCCCCTTAGGTTAGTATCAAGTGTGGTAGTATCAGTTCATACCTGCTCTGAATTTAGGGCCTCCAAGTACTTCTGCTGCAGAGTAAAAACAGATCAACAGAACTAAACAACTACGTTCAGCACTTTTAACTCAGATTCAGAGTTTCATATAATGACTAAATTCCAGTGGCTTATTAAACAAAGCTGTAACTCAGCATAAAAATGGCTGCAGCCAGTTTATAGAGCCACCAGTAAACCATGAGTTTATACTATGAGAGTTGAATTAGATATTTTTAAGAATTTATACTTGAGGAAATCTAATTAATCAACTAGCAAACAAATAATACCCACATTTCACGCAATATATGGAACCTCATTTCCCATTAGGTTTCCAGTATAAGATAATATTTATGAACACTTGTTCCAGCATAGACCACCGTTCACTGAGAGTGCACATTCAGGCAATAGTGGGTCTCATAGGATCTTTATGCATACATTTTTGCAGCTTAATTTCTGATACTCTCGTGTATACACTAGCTTTGAAGTGCTACTATAATGCAAAGAATATTAATGTGAAACATTTACAAATAAATAACTTGTATGTTTTGTTTTAATCAATTTTAATTATTGAATTATTTTCAAGAATCAGTCACCTTTGTAGGCAAGCTCCACACTACATAACTGACAGTTGACTGTTTCCACCTGCCCACCCCACCTCCCTTATTTGATTCCATACTCCACTTTCCTCTCCTGTCAAATTCCACCAACTGCAGCCACTTTTCATCTCCACCTATCATCCAGTCTGTGTCACCATTTCCACTCTTCCCTCCTCCATCTATCACCCCTCCTCACCTGGATCCACATATCACTTGCTAGCTCTTGCCTTCACCTTTTTATACTGGCTATCTTCCCGGTCTCTCAGTCCAGATGAAGGGTCTCAACCCAAAACATCAACTGTCCGTTTCCCTCCGCATATGCTGCCTGACCCGCTGAGTTTCTCAGCATCTTGTTTGTTACTGAAATTAAGTAGCATAGTTGAAAGGAAACTAGTTAACATTTTGGGTCAAGGATCCTTCCAGAGAACTCCACTTTGTTTTCCATTTGCATCTTTAATCTCTCCACATAACTGAAGTCATACATCCCTGGTATCACAGTTGTAAATCTCCTCTGCATTCTTTATAAGGCCTTGGCTTTCCTAAAGTTCAAACACAATGTAAAAGTTTAGCATAATTTCCCTGATTTTGTACTCTATACCCATATTTAAAAAGCTTATACATACTTTCTTAACTGGTTCCTCAACTACACGTACTACACTCAAAGATTTGCACTCTCATTAAAAATGTACAAGTTGTTTTTTTCTCTGCCTTGTCTCATTTGTTGGACTGAATCACAGAATGGCACAGCATGAAAGGAGGCTATTTGGTCCATTGAGTCCAAACCAGTTCTCTAAGAGCAATCCACCTTGTGATAAATTTCATCTACTATGTATCTGCAAATTGTACCAACCTGTTGCTATCCTCAATGTTTTCTACATTTCCAAGTTCTGTATTAAAAACAAAACTTTGAAGCTAGGTCCAGTATACTCAAGTCCATCATTAATCAGAAAGACCAATGGTCATAATGCCAACACAAGATGAACTCCACTTATTTAAATTCAGTCTGTTTTGCATTTATTTTACTCTCTGCCTCTTGTCACTTAATATTAAATCAATGCTACTATCCCCTTAATCACATGGGCTTCAATATTTCATTTGCCATGCAAAGTGTTAAGACATTTATTCAGAAGGGTTTGCTGTTCTTAGGCTTGAGTAAATAGTTACAAAGTGGGATCAAATGCAAAATAATATATTGTATTCTGCTGCAGTAATGGGAATTACAAGGGACTGAGATTGTCAATAATTGAAAATTAACCTATTTGAGTTGTTTCATAAGCAACAAATATTCAAAAAGATTAAAAATCTAAATATTTGTGAACTGCCTGTGTAGCAATTTATGAAAAATATTCATCAGCAATAAATTTAAGAAATGAAAGTAAAGTAAAGCAAATTAGACATAGTCCATCAGAACAAATTTGCATTTGGGAATATGATACAATTGCTTAACTAGGAATGAAAGCAAAACTAAATTATTTGAATATAAAATAAAATCATTACATAGCTCAAGAGTATGAAATTCATCTGCCTTTGCAGATAAAAACATGCAATCAAGGTAAAAAACGATATTCCAAAAGATTTGTTTAAACAAGCCTATGCAATAAGGCCAAACAATGCAAATCTTACAAATCCAACTTTATTCTCAATTTCAGTCCCCAGTGCCATACCCAAGAAATTCTAACTTCAACTGAAAATGTAAAAAGTATACGTGTACCCCATCAACTTTTAACACTATAATGCTTCCATTACTAAATAATGGTGGACAAACTGAACTGAAACCTCAAGTACAAAATACTATGGGTGTGAAAAGATTCAAGGTGATATTTAAGTAGAATTTGTTTATCTTGTGGACTTATTACGGGAATATACATGGTGCTTACCTCAAGTTCAGAATTTATAGAAGTAGCATCTGATGAACTACATGAAGACACCTTTGCATGAATAACTTGTTTTGGAGGATACATTGGAGGGTCATGGACAAGCAGAGAATCCAGTTTTGTTTTTCTCTCAGTACATGTCTGCCCATCTCCAGGTAATCTTTTAACACCAAGTCCAATCTACAATTATAAACAGGCACAGTACATACAGCTGAAGACTATCAATGTGAAAATCAGGACTGCAGCAAAAATGAAACAGATTGCCAAACTAAAAAAATGTAATAAAGCTTTGTTTATTTTAACAGTTTGCATTCCAATTCCACTTTTACCACCTACATGACTAGTCTTAACAATAAGTAGATTAAATAAACCAAATAACTATTGTGATTACAATAATTTCCAAAACAGCATTCAAGATGCAAAGTAACAAAGGCATATTGTATAAGTGTGTCTGAAATCTTATGCCACCCTTTTATCATCCTAGTAATATCTTGGTTATAACAGCATACATGTTTCAAATTAACATTTACTGACATAAAGATTAAATAATCCAGTAGCAGCAAGGAAGGAAGCACCTTGAAGTGCAATTTCAAAGTTTCTGGCTTAGCTTTTCTTTGCTAAGGAATTAAGCAGTAATCCTTTACTTAAGTATTTATGATGAAAATGTATTTAAGATTGATAATAATTATACAAATGGATTATATACCACAGCATATTTCAATTTCTTCACAATTTGGTAATTTGTCTGGACTTGCTGGAGGAGGAGGTGCATGCATGTAATAAGAAGGGAAAGGTCAACTTCATTCAGTCCCTCACATCCGCCAGATGCTTAAACAAATGTAAGTGAAGGCTCTTGAGAAAGTCATCTTGCTGTTAAGACCCAAAAGAACTTACAAGTGGTGTCAAGGGAGAAAAATAACCACCCAAAGAACAGTAGATACTTGCAACTCACTGTGCAAAAGTACAATGGAACTAGAAACAGGAGTTCCTAGGAGAGCAATTTAAGTTGCTTAAGCTACATAACTATGGACTGAGAGCTGCGTGATTAGATTTGATTAAAGAACATTTTTGGTAGGTAAACACGCAATGGTCTCCTTCTTTGCCATACATTTCAATGATTCTATGTACAAGGAGTTAAGTTCAAATTCAGGGTTAGAGGATGGAGGAATAACAACCTTATTCTAAAGTAATTAAGGTAAAAGTCATCTTAGCTTTGTTCTGGGTTGAGCCTGACTCAGAGTTCATTAGTCTTGCAGTGAGCATGCTGATCTAGAAAAATATTTCCTAACACGATAATACTGTTAATAATTGTCATATTGGCACATAAATGCTAGAAAATTAATTTTCCTTATGTATTTATTATTGTAATTTCCACAAACTCAGTTTAATCACCAATGTTTCTGTGTAGTTTAATTTATTTGATAAAATCCTAACATCAGAAAGCAATGTATACCAAAATGAGATGTTTTAACAACAAAACATTAATACACTTCACTGTTCATGTAGGTCCTCAAAAAAGGAAATAATCCAAAATTTACATACAATTGTTTTGAAGTTTTTCCACAATAAGAGTAATGTACAATTCACCAAAAAGTAATCAATAATATAAACAGGAACACATCAAACCATTGGCCCAGATTTTCCGACAACAACAAAATCAGCAACCTAAGTTTGCAAATTCATTGCTTTTTCATACTATTAGCATGATTCACTGTATTTTCCTGCATTTGCAACTACAAGGTTAGCAATTTATGAGAACTGGGTTGGCCCTTTCCGATGATTCTGCACATACTGTGGAAATAGTCTCTTAATGCAGATCTGAATTATATTAATCATTCGCTATGCTTCTCCTACTAGACTAGTTTATTAGTGGGATCAAGTAGCCTGCTTTTACTCAGAGCAAATTAGCAGAGATTCCATCTGTGAGCTGAGCTTTTCCTTAGTCTCAGACTGTTTGACATGTAATTAGTCAAGCATTTATTTTAGAGAAGTATTGTCATCTAGCAGACAACTCTGCCAGGCCCTCATTAAATAAAAATGGCAAGAATTTCAGTGCATGAAATGTGGCAAGAATTCAGAAAAATATGTGCCATTCTGTTGTGGAGGAAAACAAAAGTCACAGGAAAATATTAATTCCTTAAGTGAAGACATGGAAAAGAAGAACAGGAGGCACCCAGTTCCTTTGGCAGAAAGATCAATACCTAGAAAGTCAATAATTTAGGGTAATTAGTTGCAGTGTTAACAGGGGGGGCTTAGGAAAATATTATTTCAGCCAAAGAATGGAGGAGGCCTGGAACTCAAAGATATGTTTCACTGGTAAAGAAACACTTTTTTTATTAATACAGCTTTTGCATTTTCACACCTGGATGTAGCATTTGACTGAAATGCAGGGCTCCCAAAAGGGCTGGCATTTATAAAGGGTATTCATTTCCTTAGACACCTCCCGGCAACTTCTTGCCATAATATGCATAAAGAAGCTGCCTCTTGTTGCTGGTCTGTGCAGATTCCTCAGACCCCCTGGCCTTTCTGCCCATCCCATCCCAAAAATTAGCAAACACTCTTTACTTGCCAGCAGCTGGAAGAGTGCCGGTTGAATTGCCTTTTTAAGGGCTTCTTCTGATGATCAGAGCTGTGAGGAAAGGTGTTTCCAGTACAGGAAATGTGGCCCCTAACACCCGATCTTGAAACTAAATAGCATTACATGAATACGCCCCCAAGTGCTGTTTGGAACTGGCACTAATGAACTTCCCAGTTTTATCTTTAAAAGAACATTTTGAAACAGTATTTCAGAGATTGCAAATACCATCTTAATAGCAGAAAAATGGTGCAGACAAATTTCTAGGCCCCAGTCCCTTACTGCACAGCTTCCTTTCTTTTCAACTTTTCAAAAATACTAACATTATATATACATTCATTGATGGACATACAAGAAAATCGGAGCCAGTTTTAGAAACAATAAAACAATAGAGTAGCAAATCAGCTGCCCAATATTTTTTATGTAGAGTTAACATAGGTATTTTGTTACATAATTTCTTTACCTCTTGTACTGGTTCAATGCTCAAATCCATATAGTGACCTATTTCTGCCATCTTACGTAAATATCTGTTGTTCTGAGGTATGTTCAGCGGCACCCAGTCCGTGCTCTAAAAGGAATCATTAATACAATTATCTTACTCCTATTCTGACTCTCAACTGTAATCACCAAAGGAGCCAAATTATATTTATACTGCTGCAAAAAAAAGATTAATGAAGCTCATTTAAAATGAGAAGAAGTGAAGATCCCTAAAATAACAAACTGTTTAAAATCACTCTTTGTCCACAAAGGACAGGAAAAATCCAATCTGGCTAATTATCATCCCATCAGTTATTTTGTTCAAGATCATATTACAGCCTTTTCCAAACATAAACAAAAGAGCAAAATTCCATACACAAGGTGAAAGTAGCTGTCCTTGAGCTAGTAGACTAACCAATGAGCACAGTCAAATAGAAATCAGTGGGCATCAGAGTAAAACGCTCCATTGTTTGGGCTAGCATCTAGCATAAAGGTACAGAGTTCAGGGCACAGTGTCAGTGCCGGACTATGAACATCTTCAACATCTAACCATACACTATAACAGAAAAAGCTGGGGGTACTCAACAGGACAGGCAGTAACTGTGAGAAATAAACAGAGTCAAGTCGATGATCCTTCATCATAAAAGGTTAAAGACCTGAAACGGTTACTCTGTTTTCCCTTCTCCACAGATTCTGCCAAAGCTGCTCAGTATCCCCAGCATATTCTCTTTCTATTTCAGATTTCCAACAACTGCAGTGTTTTATTTATTTTTTAAGAGTCTAACCATTTCCTGTTGGCATTCAAAGGCATTACCAGTGTTGAATTTGCCGTCCTTAATATCTTCAAGGTTGTCATTGACCACAAGCCTAACGGGACCAGAAATACTACGGCTACAAGAGCAAGTCAGAGGCCAGAAGAATCATTTCCTGACTCCCTACAGTATTTTCTCTACCTACAAGCGAAAAGTCAGGAGTGTAATGTAATACTTTCCTGGATTAATGCAATTCCAACAACATTCAAACCGGACATCACCCAGGATCAGTCGCCTGCTCAATCAGTTGCACAGCCATGGCTGCGTCCTGTACCATCAACAGGATGTACTGTAACAACTTGCCAGAATGCTTTTGACCTCTATCACCTTTAAGGAAGCGGGCAGGAGGCAAACACCAATCATATTCCTTTCCTTTTATGGCAAGGTTCTGCAGGAGGGGTGAAGAAAGGTAACCTTGTTCCCCAGTGGCTATCCAGACTTTTCCTGGAAGAGTCCAATATTGGGAACAGTTGAGTGTCTCAGAATATGAGATTTTTAACAGCTCCCTGGAAAAATGCATTATCTTGTTCTGATCTGCATATACAGTAAGCAGCATAATAGCTGTGGGCCTTCCTAGTCACAAAGGTGGCTTGCTGTGTACTGATACACGGATAGCAACACTTGCGCAGGCTATAACCTGGATATGATGGATCTAATAACTGCGGCAAATCACCACACTCTCTGCTGCTATTGATAACAACAATCGGTGAAGACAATTGGTTAGTCTTGCTAGGCAAGGTAACAATTGCAGCTGTGCACTTCAGACAAGGATATATGGTTGATGTTCCCAAAACAAGTCTGGAAGGAACAAATAGGAAAAATGCTCCACTGCATCTATTGATAAGGCTCTTCTGAGAGAGAACATAAAATATAAAACAGTACAGCACAGTCATAGGCCGTTTGGCCCACCATATCTACACTGACCAAATTGCCAATCTAATTAATCCCATCCGCCTGCACGTGGTCCATATCCTTCAATTCCCTGTCTGTTTGTGCATCTGTCTAAATGACTCTTATACATTACTATCATGTCTGCTTCTACCACCTCCCCAGGCACCTACCACTCTCTGTGTAAAACACCTGCCCCACACATCTTTAAACTTTCCCTCTCTCACCTTAAACCTAGGCCCACTAGTATTTGACATTTCTGGGAAAAAGACTCTATCTACCCTATATGCCTCTCATAACTTTATATACTTCTACCAGGTCATCCCTCAGCCTCCAACACTTCAAGTTTGTCCAACCTCTCCTGAGAGCTGATACACTCCAATCCAGACAACATCCTGGTAAACTTCCTCTGCACCCGCTCCATAGCCTCCACATCCTTCCTATAATGGGGTGACCGGAACTGAATACAATACACGAGATGGAGCCTAACCAGAGTTTTATGAAGCTGCATCATAACTTACTGACTCTTGAATTCAAGGTCTCAACTAATAAAACAAGCATCTTCTGAACCCTCTCCAAAGCCTCCACATCCTTCCTATAGTGTGGCAACCATAACTGCACACGATACTCCAAATGTGGCCTAACCAAAGTTTTATACAGTTGCAACATGACTTGCCAACTTTTATTCTCTAAGAGAGATCATGACGGAAAGTCCATTGTCAATCAAGTCTGTGGACCACATTGCTGTAAGTGACTGGAGATTGAACTGAAGTGCATAATTCATGCATCCTTGGACTGGAAAAGTTGCTCCAGTTTCTCAACTTTTTATTTCCAAGTAAATTGTCATTACTAACAGTTTTGTTCTTAGCTTACCTGGATGCACTCCTCTTCCTCACCTCATTGATAATGTTGTCCACAGAGATGCTATAAAAGTTAAGGGCCGAGGTGACTAAGCAATACATGGTGTCCTGGCTGAGCCAGCAGCATGCCATCTTGCAGGACACTACAGCGACCTGCAACAGCCTTCTGATTAAATGCCCTTCAAGTAGATTCAAGGTGTTTATACTTGGCTTATTACTCCCATGTACTGGGTGTGGCCTTCTACCAGCAACCATGCTCATCTGCTCTTCAACAGGTACAGCCGCTACTGATGTTCAAAGTAGCCATTGCCCCACCTTTACCCCATCCATGTAAAATTGTCAATGAGGCATCTATGATAGGTAGATAAGGTCAATTGAGGGAAAGTATCAGTTGCAGCTCAGTTAGTAATATTCTTGCCTCCAAGTTAGGAATGTTAATCAGGGTAATAAATGAATAATCATTCATTGGAAGGGAGAAATCATGTGTGAGGTAATAGTACCTGTGTATTAGCTTGAAGCTCGTCTTCTTCCACATCTTGTTCAGAAGTTTCTAAGAGAGAGATTGTATCAGATTCCACCACCATCTCCAAACCCCACTGTTGACGAGTAGTTTTATCTTTCAGCAAACATAATAGATACAGTATCTTGTTGAATATGGTTAAAAAAAAGTAAACCAAATATGTTATTATTCACTAATTTGCACAAATTAATTTCTTGTAATAGAACAGAAATATTGTATGTACAAGGCAAGACTGAACAATTCATCAAAAAGAGATTAATGTTTAAATTAATAGGGACTTTGACAGAGAGCAGCTGTAGAAAAGATTGGGTGTATAAGGACTATAAACAACAGATAATCACTTCTGAATCCAATATAGAATTCAGAAGAAACCTCTTTGCTCAGACACTGGATAGAATGTGGCACTCTGTACCACAAGCAGCAGTTGAAGCAAACACAATTGCTGCAGATTCGAAGGAGGAAGACATAAAAGGATATGTTGCTGGGCTTCGATGAAGACTGCAAGAATTGAAACCCCACAATTTTTCCTCACAATTCTCAAGAAAGTGTTCTGATCACAATCTCAAAAGCATTCAGTGCAAACCTGGAGGAACATCACTTACAAGGACTGGTATTATTTCTGTTTATTTTATTGCATTTTGATTAATGTCAATTATTTAAAATAAAGGTTTAGACAAATTGGGAACCTAATTTACCCTCTTTAATGATAAATATTACCTGCATTATTTCCCCATTGATAACTCTGTTCATGTACTTACACAATATTCTATTTTCCCCCATTTTCTCCACCTTAAGACGGATGAGAGTGACAAATTAACATATACAATTTTTGACATTAACTAAGGACCAGTTCCTGGTTCCAGAAATGAGCTCACAGGCATATTTATTAAATCTTTGCCAACAGATTTAGGTTGCTATGAATGGCCACATAACTTTCACTTCTACTCAGAATCAGCCAAAAAGTCTGCTAAAATATGATATTGTTCATTTCTGCAGAACAACAAAATATGAGGTTGGAAGAATAAAATGAATCAAGCATGTATCTCTGTCTTTTTAAAGTACATTTCATGTGTAAATCCGAAGTGTCAAATCAAGATGTTCTAATATATCTGTTTCAAAGCACGTCTCCTCTGTTACATTTCTGGATCCAATGAAGCAACACCAAACCATTTTTAAAGGATACAGAGATATCCAGAGCTGCACCACCAAGATAGATAAGCAGCCAAGGCAAAGCTCTTATGACTAAAGCCGGGGTTTTCTCTTGAGACAGAATGGCAGTAGCATATAGCACACTTGCCACCATTGAGAAGATCACAGCACATTTCTGGAGACTGTCATTAATCTTCCCCCTAGTCTGAAATTTAGTGGGGAGAAAAAGAGGATTTCAAAACTTGGTATCATAAAAGCACTTCAATTGAAAGGTGAAAAATGAGAAAGGCTTTATTACAGAACTGCAGCTGAAGTTTCTGACATAAAAGAGATCATCAGCCATTGAACAACTTTGGCTTAAATAGCAAGTTACTCTCAATGAAACTAGACAATTTCATCTGTTGCCCATTCCTCATCACTGAGGCAAAGAATTTATTTTCAGTCATAACTAGCTCAAGAAAATCATAAAGTCAGATTGACTTTGTCTACTCGAAGCTATAGAAAATGATTGAGCCACAACATCCAGCATGCTAGCATGTGCAAAGATATTAATAAACAGAATTTATTTAGCAATCCCAGCACCACTTTTGTTTTTAAATGAGAAATCCTAGAGGTAGTACTTTACTTCCAATTAGCTGCTCCTACTTACTGCCTTTAAAACTAGAGGAAGCTTTGATGTCCAGCCAATGAAAATTGCAGTCACCCCCAGTGCGTAGCCAATGATTTCTGTGCCATCCTGGAAAAAAAAGAAAAAGATAAGATATCTTTATTAGTCACATGTACATCGAAACAACAGTGAAATGCATCTTTTTGCGTTGAGTGTTCTGGGGGCAGCCCGCAAGTGTCGCCACGCTTCCAGCACCAACATAGCAAGCTCACAACTTCCTAACCCGTACGTCTTTGGAATGTGAGAGGAAACCAGAGCACCCAGAGGAAACTCAACACAGTCACGGGGAGAACATACAAACTCCTTACAGACAATGGCCGGAATTGAACCTGGGTGGCTGGCGCTGTAATAGCATTGCACTAAGTGCTACACTACCGTGCCTGCCTATATTATCCAATGATCCAAAGTCATGTTTGACATTTATTTGCATTTTTTATAAATAACTAGGCAGAGATGGATTTTCATATCATTGTTTTGGTTATTAGCCATTCAGCCTTGCAGCATAATGTGTTAGATATTTAGTTTTACTTTGTAAAGATTAATATTATATCAATGTATAAAAAGCCTAATACTATACCAATGTATGTAGTAAAAGCTCACCATGAATGCTATTCATTTAAAAGTGTAATTTCTCTAACCAGAGAAGAAAATAGTAATTAATATCAAAACATAAAATACTAGAAACATTCAGCAGGTCAGGCAGCATTGTAATTTTGTCCCCATAGTATTCAGAATGATGCTGCTTGAAGTCTTTTCTTGCATGTTGATTATTACTTAGACAATTATGTTGGTCAGTGGATGCTTTGCTCTTCACATCTTCATAATTTGTGGGCTTTGTTAAACTGGACATACCATCTGCTTTCAAATCTGTGAAGAATGGATTTTTGGAATCAATTTCAAAACTGCTGTGAAAATTTCCAGAAAAGGGATTTACTGGTTTGGCACCACTGAAACTTTCTGACTTCATGTTGGTAATCTTTTCAGGCTTTTTGACATCTTTCTTGCCAGTCACACGTGCAAAAAGACTAATTTTCTCTTTCTCTTTATCTTTCTTGGCCTCTTTCTTAACATCAGACAGTCCATAATTTGCTGCATGTTTGGTATCTAAACTTGTGTCTCTGATCTCCCATGAGTCACTGGTACTAGCAAAAGGATTTCTACTTCTTGGCAATGTTGCGGCCTTTTGTGGCGATTTTGTTGGATCAGCCCCAAAATATTAGTGGAAAAATTGATTTTAAAACAATCAATGAATAACCATTACATTGAGAGGTGAATATTAAGCCATATCCAAATTTAAATGAAATCTATCAAGATGTTGCTCCAGACTAATGTCAACATAGGGTCCTAGAGTCATACGGCATTGAAAAAGGCCCACCACATACATGCTGACCATTAAGTATCAATCTGTACTAATCCTATTTACCAGCAGTTGTCTGTGCCTTGGGGATTCAATTCTGATCCGGATACATCTTAAATGTTGTGAGAGTGCCTGCTAAAATGAGTTACACTTGAATGGGTGGCATGGTTCTGGTGCTGGGCAAACAACTAAAGATGCAATGCCTCAAGCAATATTGTTTCTCCATCTGGACAAAATTGTTCCCTCACAAACCAGCCAGGTTTTCAAACCACTGGTTGACCTGCAGCTTCTTGATTTAAAGGGACACTCATAATCTCATGTGCAACTTCTGCGCCTTCAGTATAATGGGCAACATGTCCTTGATCCAGCCCACTGCCCAAACTTGTCACCTGTAGTGCCCACCCACCTGCACTAACCCATTCCAGATATGGAAGGGCACCCACGTTGCCCTTAGTACCCCAGGGAAATCCCACAAGGCAGAGTGGGCTCCATATTGAGTGTAGGCCTCAGGCATCCGATCATGAGGCTCCACTCCCAAAAGCCCTGATGGCCTTGGATGGCTCACCACTCTCAAATGTTTGTGGGACCATTGTTAACCATCTTTGACAGTGAGAGACATTTTAAAACTGCTCCCATGGATTTAAGTGATGAATAAAATACAAATTGGTAAAAAAAATACATAATAAACATGTTAAGGATACTAGTTACATATTTTTACAGAGTTAATGACCTCATCTAAATGAAAGGGATTACGGTTCTTACTGCAACCAAACCTAGAATAAAGTTGAGGACCCAGATGCAAAGGGCATCAGCCCTCTCAACTCAGCAGTTCGTAGTCTGCTGCTGGACTCAGTGCTGTGCTCAATGGCAGAAATGGAAATTCAATTTATCAGCATCTTTCCTGCAGTTTGTCTCCAACTTCCATTTGTGATCATGCATCCATGAAAGTCCAAAATGTGCTGAGCAGATTGCAATAAAGTAAGATTGATTCAGCACTTGGTCAATGCACTATGGTTCCCTATGTGATGGCAGCTTCAAATGCCAAGCTATATTTGTCAGGTTGCTTTTGATAATGCCTTCCACTGAACAACCTTGTAGATTGCAATCACAGTGTAATTAAAAAGGCACAACATCTAACTCAAACAAAGTGTTGCCAGGGTCAATTTCAAATAAGGTGTAGTCTACTGGTGCTCTCGGTACCCTAAGAACCTTTCTGAAGTATCATGGATGAATGCTGGACCTTTCACTTGTAAAATACTTAAGCTCAATAACTGTATGGCATCATGTAAAATTAAATGAAACGTATTAAGACTTAACAAAATATTGGCCTTCCTTTCCATAATTGCTATTTGCATGCTTACACCCGAGACAGATACCCCCTATGTAAGTTAAGTGAGCGGCTTGCGGGCATCCTCTACTATTTTACCTGAAGTAATGTGGTAAGTAACTTCCGCCTTGGTCCACGAAAATCCACTTGCGCAATGGGAGATGGCCATAAGTAGTAACTTGTGCCCATAACAAAAGGCAAGCAAACTATGAGTACAGCAGTTCTTCTTCTTCTTCTTTTCCTGTGCCTCAACAGTACTGAGTACAGAAAACAGTAGGAGAAAGTTGAGAATGTTCCTTTGCAACTATAGTCCTTGTACATGATACAACGTGCAAGTGTGGTTAGGCCATGTGCATGACTATAAATCATTGTAAATGCATCCGGAAGCTGGAGGGGAAATTACCAAATCTTTTCCGCCTTGATTTGGCTGATTTTTTTTTGCTATTGTTGCCTCACTCAGGCAGCCAACATAATCAAAGACCCCACCCACCCGGGACATTCTCTCTTCTCTCCTCTTCCAGCGGGTAGATGATACAGGAGCCCGAGGGCACGTACCACCAGACTTAAGGACAGCTTCTACCCCACTGTGATAAGACTATTGAACGGTTCCCTTATACAATGAGATGGACTATGACCTCACGACCTACCTTGTTGTAACCTCACACCTTATTGCACTGCACTTTCTCTATAGATGTGACACTTTACTCTGTACTGTTATTGTTCTTACCTGTACTACATCAATGCACTCTGTACTGACTCAATGTAACTGCACTGTGCAATGAATTAACCTGTACGATCGGTATGCAAGACAAGTTTTTCACTGTTCCTCGGTACAAGCGACCATAATAAACCAATACCAATACACAGCAACTTCAGAGCAGTGAGGTACAGGATGCTTAATTTGCAACATGACTGTAAAAGACAGTTCTGATAGACCAGTTAGATTTTCCTGCTGCTTTTGTATCCCATCTATAAATATCAAACATCAAACCAGGTTCATTATAAGATAGTTTCCCAAAAAGTTTTTTCTACTTTTTTTCCCCACAGTAAAAAAGGTTTACTATGCAGTGATATATTTAAATGATTTAAAATATGACTTTAGATGTTCAATTAAAAATCAAGCAGGCAGCAAATTTTTGATTTCATTTTCAGAATTTAATAGTTCTCTCAGAAAATTCACAGGTTTCAAAACTTCATCCTAAATTTCACACTTTTAGTAGCAAATAGTATTTCAATAAGAGCCCACATCAGTTTATATTCTGCAGTAATACCCTGGATAGAATAAGGGCTATATTGACAATTATTTCTATATAAATACATGAAAAAGTATTTTTACACTCAAAATAGAGTTGAAATGATTTGTGAAGTGACAATGACAAGCCTAAGTGTCAGCAAATGACAACCCATATACAACAGTTCAACAAATGTGCAACCTTTTTGAGCATTACTCAAGTGACTCTTTGGAACGATACAGCAGATTATGCAGTGACAGTTTTGCCAAACTGAATACTTCTGAAGTACTTGGTTATGTCATTTGAAAACCTCATCTGAAAAATGTGGGAAGTGTGTTACATAAGACAAGATATCTTTATTAGTCACATGTACATCGAAACACACAGTGAAATGCATCTTTGCGTAGAATATGCTGGGGGCAGCCTGCAAGTGTTGCCAGGCTTCCGGCGCCAACATAGCATGCCCACAACTTCCTAACCTTTACATCTTTGGAATGTGGGAGGAAACCGGAGCACCCGGAGGAAACCCACGCAGACACGGGGAGAACATACAAACTCCTTACAGACAGCGGCGGGAATTGAACCCGGGTCGCTGGCGCTGTAAAGTGTTACGTTAACCGCTACACTACCGTAAAAGGAGCCTTTTTGCCCAGTGGGATTAACCTGGGCCACTTCAGCAACCCTCCACCTTACTGCATCTCATCCCGTCTACATATCATTCTATTCCTTTCTCCTTCTTATCTACGATATGTGTCTAGTTTCTCTTTAATATAATTTACATCATTCACCTTATGAATAACAAGGCCTGCATCCTCAACCCTCTGTGGATAAAGGTGGTGGGTGCGTGGAACGCACTGCCGGTAGAGGTTGTGGGGGCAGATACATTAGGGACATTTAAGAGACTCTTAGACACATGAATGATAGAAAAATAGGGGGCTATGTGGGAGGGAAGGGTTAGATAGATCTCAGAGCAGGATAAAATGTCGGCACAACATTGTGGGCCGAAGGGCCTGTACTGTGCTGTAGTGTTCTATGTTCTAAAGTTTCTCCTGAATTCCAGTCTGTTCAGTCTTCCCTGACTATTTTTGTTATATAGCACGGAAACAGGACCTTCGGCCTGTCATGCCCATGTTACCCTTGTTCTATCTACACCGATCCGATTATCCGCATCGTTTCTGCTTCCTCCTGCCGGGTCCGGTCCCTGTTCACATTTCGCGGACCACTTCCAATCTCCCCCGTTCTCCATGCTTCACCCTGCGGCCGATTCCTGGGTTGGGTGCCTCCTCGCCCGGACCATTCTGGCTCCTGGTTCACCCTACACGGTCCGCTGGACCATCACCCTTTCAGGTCCCACCCTGAACTCGTCCTGTCGGGTCCGCTTGAATTTACACCCCACATTCACCCTTTCAGGTCCGCCCGTGTTCTATCCTACAGTGTCCCTTCCAGGTCCGCTTAAATTCCAACCCACGTTCACCCTTTCAGGTCCGCCCGTGTTCCATCCTACTGCCCCTGTCAGGTCCGCTTCAGCTCCGCCCTACCCGGTCCGCCGCATCCACTCTGGATCATGCCGCGGCCTCCGCGCTTCTCCCTGCCGCCTGCTACCTCTGTGCCCGACGTGGTTCGCTCTTGCTTACCTCTCCCCTACCCGGAGCGCAGGCTCGTCACCCTGCGGCCCCTCACATTACCGGCTGCACTTCCAATCACCCTGCGGCCGATTACTGTTGCCTAGTCCTGGGTCAGCTGCCCCTTTCGCTCCTTCCATCCCTGCTCCTCCTTCACCCTACACGGTCCGCTTCAGCTCGGGCCTGCCCTCTCCTTTTCACGTCCGCTTGAACACCACCCCGCATTCACCCTTTCAGGTCCTCTCGAGTTCTCCCCTACCGTATCCCTTTCAGGTCCGCCTCAGCTCCACCCTGCACGGTCCGCACCGGGTTTCCCGGACCCACTGCCGCCTCGGCGCTTCTCCCTGCTGCCCGCCACCTCCGTGCCCTACGTGGTTCGCTCTCGCCTCGCTGTTCCTCCCGAGTCTGTTCATGGTTACCCTTATACCTGCTGCGCTGGATTGTCGCCCTACACCTCTTCACCTTACCTGGTCCACTTCCAAATACCCTGCTCGGCCTGCGACCCAATTACTGTTGCCTATTCCTGGGTTAGTTGCCCCTTCGTTCTGTCCATCCCTGCTCCTGGTTCCCCCTACACGGTCCGCGTGTAGACTGAAGGTTATTGTAACCTTGCAGTTCACCTAACATCCTAGTCAACTTATTTTGTTCATTCTGCCATATGCATGCTTGGAATATAGAAATGACAGCTGTGCACAGTGCCTATGCTTCCTTAAAGAGGTTTGTGTATATCTCTGCACATCCTGTGCTTTTGTAATTTGCAAAATCATTACTGTTAAGTTTTCTTGAACTTGAAACTAAAAATCAGAATGTTAGATCAATATTAAGTACATGAAGGAGAAAAAATAGACAGCTGTGTAGATAGGGTGAAATAAGTATGGTAATGGCACTGTGGTTATGTGACCTTATTCAAAGAAACAAATTACATTCTACGGTACTGTGACTGGTGTTCTCTCTCCAGGTCTTTCTGGATCTCTTCAAAGTCTTTGACCTGTTCCACAAATCCTCTCTTGTCCAGCTTAACTTGTTTCCACTCATACCTCCTGATTCACTGTCAGAAAAACAGAATGCCTTCTCTCCTCTTCCTTCACTGCATCTCTTTATCACCACAACTCCCTATACTGTTACCACCAGAGTATCACAAGGATTTCTCCTTGAATCCCTCTTCTCTCTGTATATTTTGTCCCTCAGTGATATCATTGAAAAAAACAAAATCGGCTTTCACATGTCCAGTGTAAGCATCCAACACTGCATCTCCACCCTCTCTTTTGACTCCTCCACTGCCTCTATGTTATCAGTCTGTTTATCTGACATCCAATATTGGATGTCCAAATATCTTCTAATTAAGCAAAGGGAAGACTGAATTGTCTTTACACCTCTCTCCCAACAAACACTGATGCCACCCTTCTCTTCATCTACTGTCTCGCATTAAACCACACAATTCACAACCTTGGCATTCTACCTCACCCCCCAAGGAGGGCTTCCATGCCACCATCTTTTCTATCTTAAGAAAATCCACTTGCTTAGAATTGCCTGGCCCTACCTCAACTTCTCTGCTGCTGTTTTCTGCTCACGTTTGATAATTCCAAATCAATTCTGACCACCCCCACCCTATTTGTCTTAATCCGAACAATGTCTACTTATTTAATCCAACTTTGATGGATTGTTTTCAACTGCCTGAACTCAAAACTCAAGATTTTCCTTCTTAAATCCTTCTGCCTCTTCCCTTTTTAGACTCTCCCTAAGTCAAATCTCCAACAAACTTCTCATTTACCTTTTGTAATATTGTCCTCTATTGCTCAGTATCAACTTTGCTTTAATTACATCTCTGGATTTTATTAATTAAACAATTCAATGTAAAGTAATAATACCCGAGTGATTGATTAGGCAGGAACTTCAATACTGTATCCAAGACTGGGTACATTTTGAGAGGAATTATATGGTCAAGGAGAAGATGCATGAGAAATTCACAAAAATAGAGAGAAATAAGATCAAATTTTAATCACTGGCGTTCAAGAATAGATCCAATAGTAAAATTAATTGGGACAAGAAAATGGGATTAAGAGAGCCATCATAGGCACAATGGATTGAATGAGATTTTGTACAACACATAGATAATTTGGAGAGAAAAAAAGTTGCATTTGTCAACAGTTAATTAGCAACCAGATACAAATATCATAGCATCATAACAATCATACACTGGTCTTGCAGATTTTTACTCCCAAAAATTCAGAAAATATATTGTACTTTGAGCAAGAAATTGTTTCTACCTGATTTTGATCTTGAATCACAAACAGGAAACAGAATTAACATGAAATGGAGAATATCCACTGCTGCCATATAAGCTGCTGTAAAAATCTGGAAACAGATAAAAATATAAAATATTAGACTTTTTAAAGGAAGCATTCATTACTGTTCACCCTGGAAGTTGTCTGCACCTTGTGCCCTGTTGAAAGGATGCAAGTGTCCTGTGTCTGCCAGCTGGCAGGGTCCCAGCTGAAGTGAATGTTGTGCAGGCTCAAATTAATTCCTCAAAGATAAAGGAGCCATCAGCATTGCTTTGTGCTTAAGTAAGGATAATTTATGGTTGGAATGCATTATACCATGAGTTGATGCAAAATTGCAAAAGTGTAGTTTCAGGCAGCAGTCTATTTTAACCGTGCAGATTTGGAGGGAATCTGAGATTTGTATCTTGGTCTGGATGGACTCATCTGGTAAGTGGAGTGTGATGGTGGAGATCTAAAAATGCCTTAATCCATGGTTAACAGAAGTTGAGCTGAACTGTTTGCCTTTATTTAATCCCACTTTCAACAGTTTGTGTCAATTCCAGTGAAGCCATATGCTGAGACTTCACGTCTATACTTTCATATACATGCCAGGGACCTGAGTGATGGAGCCCAAGCCAGCAGTACGTGGACCTTTGCATACCTTTACAGTTAACCAGCTCACAATTTGGAGCTGAAATTGTTTAACTTTTCCCTTTTTTAACCATGGATTAAGTGTTATGTATCAGCAACAACAGAAACAAAACGAGCCATGTATAAATGTTAGAAACTATTTTATTAATAACTACTTGTAATAATAAGAAAAATGAAAACATTAGATATTAAACATTAACCCCAAAACTAAACTCGAAGTGTGTTGTGCGGCAAATTCCCAAACCCCAAGTCTAGGAATAGTTCTCAAAGTTCAGTTCAGCGAGTCATAAGGTAGAATGCTGAGCAAAGGCTTTTGCAAAACCACAGTAGATTATAGAGAGAACGTAGAGAAACTATATGTTCCACGATGGAACCCAAACGACACCTCAGTCACTGATGATCTCCATTTGTTTGGAAGTATCTGCCACACTGAACCTGTTTTCCAGTACAGGTTAACGACAAAGTGGACTCCACTTAATTGCTCCAAAAATCCAGTCATGGATTGCAGTGACAGACACAGCTATTGTTCTTCATCCATCAATGCAGAGACCAGCAGCCAGTGTCTCTCTCTTTGACTCTCTGTGCAAACAGCCAGTCCAGCTCCAATTATAGTCTTGCTGTCTTGTAGCTTGTAGACAGCACACACACACGCACGCACGCACGCACACACGCACACACCACTACTCTACTGTCCAGGTGCCTTAAAAGGACATTCACCAAGTAGCAACCTGGCTCGTAACAGAAGGCATTTTTAGATCTCCACCATCACTCCACTTACCAGATGACTCCATCCAGACCAAGATACAAAGCTCAGATTCTCCTAATCTGCACAGTTCAATTAGATTAATGCTGAGCCTTCAAGGGAGACACCATTTTAAATTGCAATTAGCAAATAAGATCATACACCATCAAAAATGGATATACCCCAAAAAATTGGATGTATAGCATTTATTCAGTAGTGAATTGAAATTCAGCTTTCCAAAAATTTGACCAGGCACCTTCTGTCATGGGTCACCCTTGAACACTTGATGTGATTTTTGAATCAGACACTCATCAGGTGATACAACTTCCCATGCAGTTCTCCTGTAGATTACAATCTCAAAACTGAAAATATATGTTCTAGAAATCCATTTAGTCAAATAAAGCCTTGAACAACAAGCCAGAAAAGTGCTGTTAATTTTTTGCCCTCTGGAATGGTTTAAGTTGAAGTTAATAAAGTTCGTGTGTTTTAGGGAATACATTTCAGAAATTGGAGAAGATTTGAAAGCTTTTGCATTTTCTGGATCATGGAATCATAGGAAGGACTGCTTTGGTCTTCATAGACTTTGAAGAAAAAGGAGGCAAAACAAAGGTGCTACCTGCACTGAGTAGTTTCCCAGGCATGAGTGTGAGAGTGAGGGGTACAGAGTGTGGGGGGGTGGGTTGGGGAGACAGAGTGCGGGGGGGGGGTGTAGACAGAGATAACTCTTGTGAATTTTCATTGATTAACAACTGAAACATATCAGGAGTTGCTGCTAATAAAAATGATTTATGTTCCATACCGATCTCCATGTACGTTAATTCTACTTGTGTGTAATTTTGTTACATGCAAGCAAATAATGAAACTTGTAATTAAATTTGTTTTGATGTAACAATAAAAGCCTGATTGAACACATTGCTACATGTTGGATTTCTAGTTTTGTTCACAGAAACCTGAACCTGCGACGTGCTAGCCTAATAACTTCAATACTTACTGTACACATTTTCATTCATTGTAAGCAGTGGCTTACTGTTTAGAACATAAATTTTATCCATGAACAAGTATTAAAGAAACACACCACTCTGGCGTTGTTTGGACAGAGTTAGCATTTTGTGGAACATTTCTGTTCTGACTACAGGGGTGACCCAGAGTTTCCAGCACCCTGTTATTTCAGTTTGCCATCCCAGTCCCACTCTAACCTCCGTCTTTGGCCTTTAGCACTCCAACATGAGCTCAAGGAGTGACATCTCATCCTCTCTACAGGTACAGACCAGCCCTTGGGGATCAACACTGAACTCCGCTATTTCAACTAGCCAGTCTATCCAGTATGAGTCAGAATCAGCTAGTTCTGGTGTAAAAGCAGGGAAGTCTGGGATGCTTGCTCATCCAGAAAGCATCTGGAAGGGTGTGTGGGTGGGTGGGGGAGGGTGAGGGGCAAGGTTGGCATTTCAGGTCGATCAGCCGGGATATTAGCTCAGTTTCTCTCTCTCCATGGTTGCTGCTTGGGTTGGTGGGTATACTTCAACCATTTTCTGTTTTCGTTTCAGATTTACAGCATTTTCTGTTTTTGGCTTTTCAGTCCCTGCCCAGTCCCGACGTAGCTGAGATTTTTTTTGTGGATACAGATGCTGTCTGCCCTTGGGCTCTTCCAACTCTCTCCTTTATTTAAGATTTCCACCACAGCCACATTCTCGACCTCCACAGTTCCAGCAAGTTTTATTTTTCTTCTCTCCCCTGTCCTCCCTCCTCCAGACAGATTTGCTGACATTAACAAGCCTTCAACATCCTCTCTAGTTAAAAACCAATCTTCTTCAGGTCTCCAGCATGTCACACGCATTCCCTGGATCATCTCAAACCCTCTCACTTTTCTGCAATTTTTACATATGCCTGTTTTCTAAATTTTCTCAGTTTGTTTCTCTCTCCACAGCCGACTGACCTGCAGAGTATGTTCAGCTTCTTCTGTTTTCATTACAGTAACAAAAGCTGTTGTATGTGTAATAAATTTATTATACATTTCAAATTACACTTACTACACTAAATTTAACAAGCCACTGTCCCTATCCTAACCTTCACTGCCTTCTGTTTGGAAGTTAAGTTTCCTTAATATAAACACCAACATATTTACACAAACCAGTTATCTGTACTACTGTATCCAAAACATTTAACAGAACAACTCAAGATCAGGGAGCTTCTAAAGAGGAAATGAATGTTTAAGATAACAAAATTATTCAGGAGTCAGAAGCAGGAGAAATTCCACAAGGAAGAAGAAACAACTGAATATTTAAAGTAGTAATATGGCTCTTTTCCAACATATAAACCAGGACAACATACAAATCAAAAATAGATTGTAGTAAGTTGAAAAATAGGAAACATTCAAGGAACCGAGCTCATTGTGGAGAAACTGGGAAACAAAAGGTCTTTGAGAAATTCACAAGGGAAAGCTTGTGGAAAGCTGATGTCAAGAGCAAGGGAAATTTTGATTCCCAATAATAAGAAACCAACTGGAGTAAAATGAGCTTTCATAAATTATAATCACTAACCTGAATACTCAGTTGTTTTGCTAGAAGTGCCCCAAACATGTTACACATATTGCCCAGAAAAGCATAGATGACACAAAACAAAGATCCTTCCTTCCAGAGCCTCTGTTTGCAGTGGAAATAAATCACCCTGAAATCAAATATGAACAAGATGTTGACTGCAATAACGTAAGAGTTTCAAATTGCAGAAGTTATAGATTCAGGAATAAAAGTCAAATCTGCTTCATTGTAATAAACCAATCTGTAACTCTCTACACCTGCCCTCTGTTTAAAAAAAAGCTTCTACATTCTGTAACACCAGGACAAATAACCTGGTAATGAAGTTGAAGTTTTCACAGGAGCCAAGTTTAATTATATGTTCTAATCATTCAGATTCTAAGTCAGAATTCACACTATGAAAGCTTCTGAAATACTCCAAAGTAATCAAGAAACTATCATTGCCCCAGAAAGGTCTTTGGGTTCATGTTCAGCTTCAGAATCATCTAAAATTTTAATGAATCAACAGCACATTAATTAACAGTTCTAACTGACAGCAAGTGGTTAACAACACGTTTCTACTAAGTGACAGTAAATACTGAATCATAAAACAAGTCAGGCTGTGCAGAAACTGAAAGGCATGGGTGTGTTTCAGGAAACAGTGCTAACATACAATGTTTGGCAGTAAAGCTGCTTCTTGCAGTCACACAAGACAAACATAATTTATTTATTTAAAAAGCTGTGCCCCATGACGTGAAACCACTTGGAAAAGATATACCGTACATGGATAAAGAGCAGCAGGATCATTATGAACTTAAATGGAAAATTCAAATGCTGATTTTCACATGTACCGTAATTGGTACAAGAATGATTGATTATCCCCAAGCAAAACTCAAGAAGATGCTGTTGTACTTATCATCAATTCCAGTAAAAACAATTAATTAACTGGCTGTGTAACATGTTTGGATGTTATAAAAATGTTTCAGGGATTAAACAATTTTTTGTTATTGAATTTTGTATTGGTTTCCACATCAACACACTATTTTGTTTTATTACCTACTTTTAAAGACAAGTGTGATCACAATTCAGTAAAAGTAACATCCTAGGACTGCCATTAATTGTGAAATACCAGAAGTATTTCTAATATCTTTTTCCTCATCACCATTCTCTTTTATGATTTGTATTGTTCAAGGGAGAAATGTTGTCTTGGTACCCTAGTACTCTTATCTCTTCAAATACTTTCAGAGAATCTTTAACTAATAAATAGAACCTCAGTTTATTGTCTTACACAAAGAAATGCCTCTTTGGCAATGCAGCATTCCTTCCGTAACACACTAGAATATTGTCTTCTATTCTGTGATCAGGTCTTACCCTACAACTTTTAATCCAGTGACAAGAGTACCATTGATTGAATCAAGCTGATGAAAGCAGTACATCATGCTACGGCTCATATCACTGTACAAGCATAGAATTTGATTTTTGCAGCTGCATGCGTGCTCTTTAGACAACTGGAAACTTGTCTTTTTCAACAAAACAAAAACAGCTGTTAAAAAAATAAATCACTGTTATTAGGATTAACAATTTGCGACTTCAACAAAATTCAGGCAGCTAAGAAAACTGCCCTTCCCCCAGAGCCTGTCCTCCAAACACCTTGCGGAATATCAAATTACACACCTTCACGGGTTTAAGTAATGTGATAAATCACATTGATAAAATCTCTGTGGCCTATTAGCCTGGATCTTGCTGTCCAATGGCAGAAGCACCAGTTTGATTTGTATCAGTAAACTGAGAATCTCCACGAATGCAGAATGAAACAAGGATGTTCAATTCACACATGGTATACGCACTGAGGCTTAAATCTGAAAAGCACATCCAGGGGCTGACTGGCTCTCACAAAAGCATGTGATATTTTTCGGGATCCTCACAGGGAGTGTTGAGGAAACTTACAAACAATAATCTGAGAAATCTCAGGATTTTCCACAAGGTAACAATACAAGAGGCACAAAGAGACTGCAGATGCTGGAATCTGGAGAAAATAGCATCAGAGGTCTTCTTTGAACCATAATAATTGATCCAAGTTTCCACCTAAATTGGGAGTTCAAATTTATAATAGGCTTGGACTCATTCTTTCAAAAGGAAAACTACTGTTCTGAAATAAGGAGGAAATACAGAAAATAAGGGAAATGTTACAGATGAAATAGAAATCGGAATGAAAAGTGTTTGTCCTGAACCATTAACTCTCCCATTGATGCTACCTGTTTCCAACATTCTGTGATTTTATCCCTGATCACTTGGACAGAGTTGCTCTTGTGTGATGCCTGAATGTGATGGAGAACAGATTTACCACAGCACTTTTTGTTTTCTAGTCTAAACGTTTGGTCAACATCTGATTGGTTCTCCTCATAAGTAATGAGGGAAGTTAACAAAAAGGCCAGTGAAACTTGTGATACTGCAAACAGTCCATGCTTCCCAGCCTCGTGGCTCATTTGTTCCTCCAGAGATCTGACTGCGAAGTAATCCAACATTTTTCAGCTTGTGTGTGAGTTCTTCCCAGCTGAGCAGACAGGACTTTCGGGCAATTTAGCCATATAACCAAGTTACATGGTGATGATGGCTCCCTTTCACAACACTGAGCGTCTTCTTAGGCAGTCCATTAGATCAAAGGTGACTTGTGTCTACTCTAGTTTTGTGGTTGGTGAAGCCCACAAGGGATTTCGGGCACTTGCACAGATGGGACAGGAGGTGCCTGACAAGGCAGGTGACGGGTAGTCTGTGAGCTCTTGTGTTCCTTCCACTGCTCACGCAGGAACTCTGTGTGCTCCCCATGCATGGATTTACAGTACTCAACACCATCCCAGTGCTCCTTCTCCATGTTGGGCGATTCATAAACTAGGGATCTCCAGGAGTCAGAGAGTCATACAGCACGGCCCATGCCAACCCAGGTGTCCATCTAAGCTAGTCCCATAGTCCCATCTGCCCGTGTTTGACCCATATCCTTCTAAACTTTTCCTCTCCACGTACCTGTCTAAATGTCAGTGAAAACATCCTTGAATCTTTCCCTCTGTGATAATCACTTCCCATTTGAGTGTGTCTGCGTGAGGGGTCTATAGCCCGATATGCAAACGACCTGGTCTGCCCAAAACGCTGCGGACTGAGTGTTTGCTTATCCTGCCAGAGAATCTGGGGGATCGTGACCCAATGTGAGTAGCGTAGCAGCGATCCTAGTCCGCACCTCCCTGCTCATTTGATAGCAGAGGTCGCCAAATATCAACAACCTCTCTTCCGCCCCACTCCCATTTTACGTAAGGGAGGGTGTTGGTTCTCAATCTGAACTGTTTCAAAAAAAATCGAAGTGTTAATTCACTTACATTATGTGGGCGACTGCCCAAAAGAGCTGCGATAAAGCCCAGAGCACGAAGGACACGCAGACTTGGTCGTGGGTGAAGCAGTTGATCCAGTAGTTCCAATCCCAGAAGGGAGACGCGCCATGCCCGACCGCACTGCTCCGATTGCCGTGTTCACCGGCTCTCATTGTAGACTTCGACGGGAATTTATTTCCTCAGACATGACAAACCTCCCTGTTCATTCCGTCAATTTCCTTTCAAGTAAACTTCTGGGAGCGGCCCCTTTCGTTCATGGTGCAATACTCAAACATTCCAAGTCGGCTCCGACTGCCGAAGTGGGGTAAAGCGCTTGAACCCGGCCCTTCGGCACAGAACAGACACTAAAGTTTGACGCAGCGGTGCAATCCCTTCCTGCTTCGCCTCTCGACTGAAGTCGTGACGACAGTAGCCCCGAATCCTAATTCCTTAAAGGCAAACGGTTGAGGCGGGGTCGCAGTGCGGAGCGCTCCCTGTCCACTCCTCCCATTCCTTGCAATTTCCATTCACATCGTGCTTTCAGCGCCCCGGGACGCGAAAACATGTCCGTTTCCAAAGGAACCAGGCACTGGCTGCAAAGTCTCAAAGGTGCGGCATCCCTCTCACGTCAGTTTGTAAACATTATTCGCCCCAGTTTGTTCGCATACTGCTCTGCTCTCTTCAGACAGTAACAGGCGCCAGGGACCTCTCTCTGCGCTTCACAGGAAGGATATCACCACGTTCCTCGCAGCACAAGAACCCAAACAAGCTCCATGAACTTGTGGCAGCTCCGCAGATTTGTCCCAGAATTGAACATCATAAAGCTGCAGATGCTGGAAAGCTAAAATAAAACTCCTCAAAAAAAAGGATGCCTGAAACACTGTGTCAGAAACCTAGCAGGCAGAGTTGCTGCCTCGCAGCTTCAGCGACCTGGGTTCAATCCTGACCCCCTGCTGATGTGCGTGTGGAGTTTGCATGCTGTCACTGACTGGGGGGTTACCCTTTTTTCCTCCCATATCTCAAAGATCGGTAGGTTAACTAGCTGCGGTGACTTACCCCTGGTGTTGGCGGGTGGGCAGTTGATGGGCATGCCAGAGGCAATGGTTTGGAGGGAAATAAGAGGGGTAATAGGATTGCTCAGACAGCTAGCCAGCCTAGACTTGATTGGCTAAGTGGCCTCCTGTGTCAAACGGAAATATGAGAAAGAGAAACAGAATTAACGTTTCAGGTCAAAAATCGTCCGTAATAACCAGAAAACTGAGGAAGAACTAAATTGTTTTCTCATGTTTCCAGTTCAGATGAAAGGTCTTCAACCAGACTCATTAACTTTTTCTCTTTCCACAGATATTGTCTTCGGACCCGAGTGCTTCCAGTATTTGCTGTTTTTATTTCCAATTAGTGTAAAACTCCAATAGTCCAGCACCATTGGGACTTTGATGGTGATGAACTAGCAGATTTTCCATTTTATTGATGCTCTTCCTATTAATACCACATATTTTTAATTCAGAATTAAAGCACTGTAGGTGTTGGAAATCAGTGAACACAGATGAGAAGAATTCATTTAAGATCTCAACTGCATCGTCTAGCTCCACGCACAGATTACCACTTTGGTCTCCACTCTCTCCCCAGTTAGCCTCTAGTATTAATAGTAAAAAAAATACGATATGTTCCTTAATTTTGACTGCCACTGCAATTTTCTGCCCCATTTTTCCTCTTTTTATTACTTGGTTAAGACACAACTCCCCAGTTTCCCACCCCCTCGCCCACTGCACCCTCCCTATACTTGTACTCCTGTACGGGCTCTGTAGTTTTCAGTTCTGTCTACCTGCCACAGGTTACCTTTTGTTGCTTTATCCAACCTTCAACGTCTCTTGGTGTCTCGGGTTTCTGGCACCTGTTGGCCTTACCTTTCAACATTATGGCAACTTGTTGGCCCTGACCTCCATTTCATTTTTGAATAACTTCACTGGTCCCATGTAGACTTACCTGAAAGTCAATCTTCCCAGACCACATTTGCCAGGTACTCTCTTATCAAATTGATATTCATCTTCCTCAACTCAGGTTTTTAAATTTCTAGCCTCTCCTTAGCAGAACTCCATAAATGTTATGGAGAGGGACATCTCCAAAACTGCCTGGCTACAATCCTACAGATTAAGTACCATCCCTTCTCTTCCAGGACTATCTACGCACTAACTCTAAAAGCTGTCCTGGATGCGTTTTAATAATGCTGACCCACCCACGGTTTTCACACAAAGGCGATCGCAATTTAATATCAGGGAAGTTCAAATCCCCCAATACCCTATTACTTTTACACTTCTCTGTGATTTGCCTTCATGTCTGCTCCTCTAATCCCACTAACTGTTTGGAGACCTGTAGTAAACCTCCAGCCCCCTTTTTGTTTCTAAGCTCCACAAATATGGCCTTATCCGAAGAACCCATCTGCAATAATGGACTCATTAATAGCGCACTACCATCTCCTCTTATGTCCCCCCACACCTGAAGATTCTATACCCTGGAATGTTGCCCATCTTTCATCCACGTTTTTAATATACTATAGGACCCAATTGTTGCATAAGTGATTGTGTATGGTGGCTGGTAGAGTATGTATTAAGACTTTCAAAAAAATTTGATCACATGGGTCTGTATGGTGCATATGTCCAAAGCATCTAATTGCGAAACAGTGACATGAGTCATTCTGTAATGCACAATGGATGACCGTCCTGTCAAACTGCCCAAGCAGGAGCTCACATAATACACAACTCCTTTTCTATAAAGAGGTGGGCTCACTTAAGAAATTCCATCTCAACGACAGGAATCATCTATATTATTTAATGAGTTGCTTCACTGGTTTCAGGCTTACTTGGATGGAATAGAAGGGGTGTTCACTGCATTGAATGGGACTGAAGGCTATTAGTGAATATATTGGAACTATGTTAGGACTATTACAATAAAAATGGAAATATTCAGCATATGCAGAAAAATATTTAGCATTAAAACAACCTTTTAATTGACTATTGATCCAGAGACAGGAATCCCATCAAGTAGAGGAATTTAAACTCAAATTATTGAACATTCTTCTTAAGCAGCCCCTTCAGTAATGTCTTAGGTAATTAAATAAATCTATAATAAAAAGCTAGTATTGGTAGTGATAACTCTAATAACCTTACTTTAGGGAATGAGAATGGGCAAGTGGTGGAAGTGTCAGTGGAGGAACCCTTTGCAAACAATGACCACAATTCAGCAAGCTTTCAGGTAGTCATGAGAAAGGATAAGGTTGGAACTAGATTTAAGGTCTTAAAAACTGGGAGAGGCCTGATTTCAAAAGTATAAGACAGTACTATAAAAGTACATTGGGAGCAACTGCCAGAGGACGAAAAAACATCCGATAAGTGAGAGGCATTTAAAAGCGAAAGAGTGAATTTTCTCTAGATGCAACTTCTCTATTTAACCCTGAGGCTTCCCACCCTATCCTGTGCTCCTGAATTTACTTCTGCCATTTCTGTATTTACATTTCAGATGGGTGGTATTGGAAATCTCTATAACTGTTGTCAACATCGTGATCAGAGATTTCTCAGAGGAGGCCAACTCCAGTCTGTTCCATCTCTCCTTCTCTAAACCAATGTTGTGCATCCATCCAGGCCTCCTTTTAGAGTGAAACAGGAAAATATTTACCTATTGAGGGTAAACACATGAATGTTGCTGAAATCTGACACTCAGTATCATAATGTCCAGATACAGAGGCTAGTGCACCAATCCACTAGCCCAGCACAACTAGTGTAGAAACTAGCGTAAGTCTATTCCAATGGTATCCCCAAAGTACAGAGATTTCTGGAACCATTTCTGGAAAAAAAAATGGATGTTACTGGGGAGAAAAAAAGAATTCCATATCATTTGTACCAGGTCAAAAGAATTTTTACTGTCTCCTCCATCAGTAAAGGACAATTGGTGCACATCTATTTACCTCGTATTCTTTTATTATCAAATTCACATCTTTAGAAATTATTGTTATTACAATAAGTTCTACATACAAGATGAACTGTAAATTTTAATTGAACTGCAGCTAATTAGTTGATCTGAACAGAATAAATTTGGTGTCTTTTATTATTCAGCATGTATTTAATGCCCAATGAAACCATTAGTCATAACACTGTCTGATTTGCTGCTTATTATCCCATCGTTTATTGCCAATATTATGTTCAAATAACTACGGCAAATACCCAACAATTGATGATATCAAGTTCACTCATCCAGATGCTTGCAAAGTCTCCTTATTTTTTCCTTCTTATTCTTGTTGCCATGCTTTTTCCAAGGTTTTCCTGCCACTCCATTCACTGGTGTTGCTTCAGTGCCAAACTTGAATCCCATTGCTGCTTGAGCTCCTTTTGTCAAAGCTCGAACATTCTCCTTTAACAAGTAAATTATGTGCCTTTTAGTTGCAAACATTTTGTAAATTTTTTTTAATCTGTTTGACGGACAAAGCTCTGCCACATATAAGAATGAGTAAGGATACAATAAGTCGATTCATGTTTGAGGATTATGCTATAAGGATCCCAAGTATCTCAATCCTGAAAATGTGTTTTCAGAATGTGAATACAGTCAAAGCCTATTAGAAACTTTAAGTGCCTTGGGTTCAAAATTACAGACATGTTTCTTAGGAAATGTTTCTCCAATAACATAACCCTCTGAATATCTGATTTTATTCTCAAGTTAGTATCCCTATAATTTTTTTACTTTAGTAAATATACTAAAAAGCAGAGTTAATAAAGAAACAGTACTAAAGATATACAGGACACACATTTACTTCTAATCATGTCTTGTACTATCCAACTGAGGCTCCTGCCATTTAAAATCCAGTAGGAAGAAAGATAGTCTATCATGCATGCTGTTCACTGTGTTTCTTTACCTGATGAAAGAAGTTTTTGTCCACATCATTTTCAATTCTCTTTACTTTATTTTGCTTCCCTTTGAGCTTTGTGCTATTTTTGTCACATGTAATGACATCTTCTTTAAATGTAGCGTGATGGTTTTGGAAATGGGCAGGATCAATACCAGGTGGAGGATGGCAGTACAACAACTTGCCCTGAAAATAAACAAGAAAACAGCCATTTTTGAACACACATCTATTCATATCTGGTTATCCATTTTAGTCCTTTTTTTTCTACTTTAACAAAAGCAGCCACACCAGAATAATTCATATGAAGCAATCTGGGCATTTGGGGATATAGGAGAGCACACCAAATCTTTCTTTTCGGAATGCTAAAGATACATCTGGTTGTGGAATCTCGTTGAAGATGACAGAATATTCCAAAGGATGATCTGTTGAATGCAGAGACTGGTGGGGTAAAAGGCGAGGACCAAGGGAATCCTATCTTTGCTTTGTCAAGGCAAGGAGGTGAAAGCAGAGGTATAAACAATAAGGCTCTGTCAACAATAATAGAGGGAAACCACAGATAAGAAAAAAGGAAGACATTATAAAGGCACTGTGTTACAACATGCCCATTAAATCTGCTCCAGATTAATAAAATTATTTATTAATTTATATCTCCTTTTTTTCCCCCAAAATGCATCACTTCACATTCAGTTTGAAGTTTTGAATGCAATGTGACTACCACTGCATTACTTTGACTTCTAATGAATATCTCTCCTCCTCAAGTTCTGTGGTTTCTGAAATTCCAATATTGTGGGGTGGGAGGAGGGTCCTGCAGAGCATCAATACCAGCATGCATTTATTGATGTGAAGGGTCTGTTTTTGTGCTGCAAAAGTATTATGTAATGAACTCTGCCCATTTGCCAGAGATAGATGCTATAGATACAGACAGGAATAGCAGTGCATCTTAATTTTACATTATACATGCATTGATAGACCATCTGGCCTATCTTGTCCGTGTTAGCTCTCTGAAAATCTGTTCTATTAATTCCATTCACTTGTTCTGTCTTCACACTGCTGCAAATATCTCCATGTCAAGCATGTATCAATTTACTTGTGAATCATTTAAACCACTTTTTCCCATGTTGTTCTGAAAAATTTTACATTGTGTCCTGTATACCCAAGACCAGGTTACTAATATGCATCAAAAATAACAAAAGTTTTATCACCAATCACTGTATTGAAGAATGTGGTGGCACTCCCAATCTGATCAACAATTGTTCATCTGCACTTAAGTATAACCTACATTTAAGTTTTTCCTACTGATGGTGCAAGGTAACACAAGTATATCAGTCCATACCTTAGCTATTGAATAACTATGACAGGAAGAAGCAGAGGGAAGTCATCTATTTGCAAACATTCATTTGCCACTACAAACATAACAAGACCGTATTCAGTTTACTCACGGTTACATAATCTTTCAAAATGTATCTAGCTGTCCTAGGCTGGTCTGGTTGTCCGTGTGCTGTCATAAAACCTCTCATGCCTGCATGACATCAATATGTTAGATAATTAATAACGTTGTGGAACTTTAAAATTCAAAAAAATTCAATATTCAAAATAAACCATGTAATTCTTTTATCAAGCTGCTCAATTGAAACAAAAAAAACAAGCATCTCTGAAATAGTAAATATAAACATTGTCTGAGGCTAGATATCACTTTAAAGAACATCAAATACTATGCTCATATTCCTTTAAACATTTTCAAGACACATCAATATTATGCATTTGTGCAGATTTTTTTAGCCCAGAACACAGAAGAGAACAAAAATCACAAGAACAGTTGATAAACCCATGATTCAAAAGCTAGTTGATTTCCTTATATTACACACTCTATCACGTTATCCTTTCTCCAATGGAATACAGGGAACAACAGGGCACTAAGAAAACAAATATGTAGCCATTTTATTCAATTCTATTGTGAAGCGATGACACTGGCTACAAGATATGATAAGAACAGATCCATCAACATTTGATGGCAAGAGTTATGTTAATATTTTGGGTACAGACTTTTTTGTCAATAGTTAAGTAACATCAAGCCCAACTGATACAGGAGGGAAAAAAAAGATTTATGTCAAATATCAGGATGCAGGCTCCTGTTACAGAAATACTAGACACACAAGAAAATAATAAAGTTCAATCTTGTCACAAGGGCTATCTGATCGTCCTACAGCTTTAATTCCTCTCGTGGCCTCCATACACCAATTAAACACAGCAGGTACGTAATGCAGATACTCCTTTGTAATCAGTGCTTTGCTCCAAATGAGTGGAAGGTTGCGACAAGGAGAGATATTCCCCAAACAGAAATGTGCTGGGTTAATGAAAGGAAAAGGTTTCGCAACCCAGCCTCTCAGTGAAAGTAATTCGAATGGTTAGAAATGGCACTATATAAATGAAGCATGCAAAGTACAATGACAAGTGCAAACAAGTATTTCAAGTTCCAGAAGACCATTTTAATAATGAAAGCTCCATTAAAATAGGACTATTAATTATGAAGATAATGACATGTAAAACAAATTTTGTCCATTGCTTAAATGCAATAAACATAGGAATAAATTAATTATCACACACTTACATCCATAGGCCGTTAATAACTCTTCACAAGTAGGTTGCCTATTTGGATCTTCGTCCTCTCTGGGTCTGACAATATTAATTCCATATGTAGCTTCTAAAACATGTCTGGGAATATGCTGGCAGACATAGCCAAGTCAAGGAATTCTCTGCAATTATGCTTTCAGAACTGGATATTAATAAACATAATCCAAAAACACAAGGAGGAACTTTGTAATGTTTTGATAATGTTGGTGACAAATAGAGGTAAATGGTCTTAAGGTAGAGATCAAAAGGGAGTTTCAAAATCCAAAATTCTTTATTGATTACTTCTAAGCTAGAAACCAAACTTCACTCTACCAAAAAGGGATTTGAGGCCAACAATGGGATCAGCCTCATTGCCTACTCCTGCTTTTATTTCATAGGCTCTTATTAGATCAGTAACGTGACATACTAGAATACACCTGCAGCTAAACATAATTCAGGCACTCTCATTAATTCATCTTCTGACAAACATTTAAATATTTTATTTGTGCTTATATCATGAACATTCTTCCTTGTTTTTTTTGTGCCACTATCCTCAACAACAAAGGAACTGCTTAGCCATTGTTTTCAAGCTTTTCAGCACAACTTCTTTAATTAGAAACCAGTGTCAGAACAACATGGGGTTAGTGTAAGAGATCCGACCACCTTTTAGAACAAAAGGGAGCTTAAGTTATTTCTCAAATGATGGAAAATATATGTACATAGGCACACATTGTTTTAATTGAATCATATAGATGTGCATAGAACAGTATAATAACAGTGAGTTCGACATCTTTCCAGCAACTAATATACATCTCAGCTTACTGATTCACCAGGAATTTTAAAATATCACCAAGCATCATCTTTCACTCACTAAGGGTCCCAAGAAAGAAGACCTTTCTTGAGGAAGTACTCTTGATTAGCAATAAATGTAAAACAATAAATCTTTTATTTCTTGTAAAATTCTTCCCTAGGTATGGGAAACACAGAAGATTCATTCATAGTTAATATATTAACAAATGGATTTACTCACTTTAGATACTTAACATTTTGAAAAGGATATTAGAGAGACAGGTGGGACATGGTCTCTCATCTGATCTATGGGTAAAATCCCACTGCAGACCATTTCTGCTTTGGTGGACACGAAGGATGGCATCACAAGGCCTGGACAGTCACATAAGCATAAACCAGTCTCTACATACAGCGTCTACATGAAAAAAAAAGTAGCACATTAGATGTCAGCTGGTCGTTTTAAGGTTGACTTCAATTTCCCACATAGTATCTAAAGCAGCATCTGCTCAATCTCAATGAGAGAATTTTTTAATAGCACAGATTACACATCTGCATTTCCAGTATATGAAAAATGTTAACTAGTAAATTATGAGAAACAAAAACAAATGAGAAACTTGATTCATAACCTCATCAATAGCTGAAACTTTGCCCTTCTCCACGGAACCTGATATATGCTGGCTAGAGTGAAACAAAAGCTACCTCTGAGATGGCTGCAAAGCTTTTAATTGCATTAACACATTTCAGTCCCTTATGGTCATAAGTTCATACTTTCAAGTAAATAAACAATTGCAAATCTGACAATGAAAAATCAGATTGTTATATTAGGCTTCTGCTGAAAAAGAAAATCAGGTATATTACAGATTAGACTAGTAGAATCTAACAGTGCCTTTAACCCATGTTGCAATTGATCCAGAAATGCTTGATTTTGACGGGAGCCAAGGAAAAGTAGAAAAACGTTCCATTTCTATCCTTCATTGTTTGAAAGAATTCTGCAGATTTAATATACCTAAAATCCAAGACCAAAAGATGTTACCTGAAAATGTTTTGTGTGACCTGGAGTCGCAGACACTGAAACTTTCTTATTTTGAAAGATAGTATTTATTGTGGTACTTTTTCCTACATTTGGATAGCCCACCTATGAAACAAAAAATATAAAGCATTTCAGCACAAACACAATGTAACAATCACAGATAATACTCAGTAGACAGAGATTCATAATTTATAGCAAACATCTCAATGTGAAATACATCTTGATATTAAAATACCATGGTGTACTGGAGTTTCCTTTTACACCAAGAACCAAGATTTGCTTTAAATAAGCAGGGGAAAGAATCAGGTGTAATACAAAAAAAAGAATCACAGCATGGATAGAAAAAGATCGATAACTAAATTTGGATTTTTATCATTTACAAAATCACATGAATAATGAAATATGAATGGAGAATTAAATCAACTGAAGTAAATGAACATGGCTATAATCCCCAAGTGTGCACTGTCCTTTCCAACTTTTTGGCAAGCAAAAGTTATCCATACCAATTTAAAGAAAGTTTGAAAGGAAACTGAGACAGCTCCTGCTGAAGTAGTAAAGTGGATGGGCAACTTTGCCTTTTCTTATCTCACCATCCTCATGTTGTAAGGAATTAAAAATATGGGAAAAAAAAACACAGGAATAAAGCAGATGAACTATTCACTCACTAAGCCAACTGTGATTTCAACATCTTTCACACGTTTTCCTTTGTGTAAAGTTTTAAAAATCTCCAGCAGTTCATTTCGCTGCATCAAACGGCTTGAGTTCTTGATATGTTTTTTTGTAAACTGTGTTGAACTCGAGCTTGAAGCATATGCAGTCCCGTCATTATCATTGGTGCAGTCCACACTAGAGGTATGATTTATTTTAGTGCCCAACGGACGACCAGTATCAGATTGGTTTATGTTTTCCTTCTCATCTTCTGAGCATGTCTCCCAAAGTTCATCACCTTCACAATCTTCATATTGACTACTGTCACCTTCATCTGGAGGCCTCATGTCCTCTTGAGCTTTATCACTATCACTTTCACCTTCACTCTCTTCACTTCTTTGCTCTTCTCCCTATTTGTTAATAAATTCAAAAGCACTTAGAATACAATAGGTACTTGCTCAAAGGGAGGGAGGGAGAGAGAGAGAAAAGTGTACAAGGGGTGTATCAGGTTTCAAGGCTTGATTTCCAAAAGTTTTTGAATTAAGATTAAAGGTATCTTTATTACTCACATGTACATTGAAACACACAGTGAAATGCATCTTTTGTGTAGAGTGTTCTGGGGGCAGCCCGCAAGTGTCGCCAAGCTTCCGGCACCAACATAGCATACCCACAACTTCCCAACCCGTACATCTTTGGAACGTGGGAGGAAACCACAGCACCCAGAGGAAACTCACGCAGACGCAGAGAGAACGTACAAACTCCTTACAGACAGCGACCGGAATTGAACCCAGGTTGCTGCTGCTGTAATTAGCGTTACACTAACCACTACACTACCGCGCCTTCACCACCTTGTGACCACCCGCCTCCCCTCTTTTGTCCACCTATCACTGCTCTGCTTTTCCCTCCTATATATTAGGCTTCCCCTTTTCCTATCTTCACTCCTGAAGAAGGGTCCTGACCCAAAATGTTGACTGCCTGCTTTTCTCCACGGATGCTGCCTGGCCTGCTGAGTTCCTCCAGCATCATCATGTTTTTCATCTAGATTCCAGCATCTGCAGTCCTCTGTTTCTCTACTTGACTAAACTACCCAGTTTTGAATATCAAGACAAAGAAGAGTTATTTAATCATTAAGCCAGTGTGAAGAGGAGCAAAGCACTGATCTTTGATAGAGTCGAGAAGAACAAAAAATCTCTAACTTTTTAGCAGTGCAAATAGATTTTACATAGAAAAAGTAAATTCAGAAAAATACTTAAACTAAAAGATGGGCAGGAAGGCACAGGTTCAAATTCGTAAAATATAAATTTAATGATAGTCTTTGGTCAAGGAGAAAACAATACACAATGAATTTCAGTGGAGGCATAAACAAATTACAGGACTACTCTGATAATTGGGCACACTAATGATTTTGGACTGCCAGATTTTCCAAATATTGAAAGATATTCTTATTGATACCCCAACACACTTTAAATTCACATTTTTAAAAACAAAATATGTTGCACAGTATTATAGTAGATTTTCTACTGAACTCAGAATGTTTGAAAGGTGCATGGGATCCAGTGAGCCTCAGTGGAACACAGGAACCAGAACACCAGTGAGCTTCAGGGGAGAGTAGGAAACATCAACTGTAAACCAACCCATCGACATTTCTGAACAGCCGAACAGTGAATTATTGAAGTTTTACTGTGTTTAACAATTGGAAGTTGCATTAGCCTTTGAGTCTGTTGGAACAGATGAATTGAGTTGAAAATCCATAAAGTTCGGAATGTTGCAAATTATTCTTACCAAAGCAGCTCAAAGTAAATCCAAAAAAAACAGCAAACCACAAAGTCTCTTTTCTACCCAAATGATTTTGGGCAACTGACAGGCATCAACAACAAATTAATAACACTCTAATACAAAATCATTCTCTTCTGCCAATGCCAATCACTGGGGGGTTGAATTTACTCCCAGAAGAAAGCCTTTCTTTCTACACTGATTCCTGTTGGAGCAAGCTGAAAACAATTTTACTGGCATGCTCATTTCCATGGCTCAACATCTACCTCATCCACTTCAAGTCAACAGTTTTCTCTTCAACTCTCAGCTGCATTAATGACTACCTGCTACTAACAGAAGAAAGTTAATCCTTATTCACTATGAAAATACTTCATAGTTTTCGATATCTCCATAAAATTTCCTCTTAGCTTTCTCTGCTTCAGTGTCTCAAGTATCTTCTCCTACCCAACATTATCATGATAAATCTGCACAGGATGTTCTGAAGAGCACAGAAACTTTATAAAACGTTCTAAGTGTAACTTTGTAGCAGCTAGCTACACTACTATAGAATAAAGACACCGAGTCTGTTGCTTGGAGTCAGAAGTCAACTGATCGACAGGAGCGCGGTGTGCCTTTTAATACCGAAACTCTTCCCGCGCTGACATCACGCGCGGGTCACCTGACCTTCCCGCGTGTTGGCTTTCCTAGCCCAATGATGGAGGAGGAGGAGGGCCCCGCACCTTCTTGGGTTGGAGCCTCCGACGACGCTCGCGATCTCGGGAGCTGGTTCAATACCAGTAAGGTGAGTTGCCACAACTTATCCAATTTTTCAAATTTAAACATCATTTTAGCTTTGTACTCCAGGTTTTTATTTTAAAATGAAAGAGATTGCTGTCTACATTTATTTATATCTGAATCAACCTGTACTCCCACTTTCACTGCACAGGTCTCTTTGTTCACCATACCACTCACTAAAACATCCTACACCTCAAAGGACAAAAGATTATGCTACCATTTAAATGAACCTTTTGTTGCCATAAATGAAAGGCTCTAAACATCACCCAACTGAAGATGATGATCTTATTTGGAGGCTTAACTAAATAGTCACTGAAACATCTGTCAGAAACCAATTGTTCTTCCATCAATGGACAAAATGAAAAGCAGTAATTTTTAAAGTAAATCTTATGTCTTCACCAGTTTGTTATATATAAAGAACGGAGGTAGAAAGTTACAATTCTATGATTCAATATGTACATTTGTAATATCAATTGGAGGAAAAGTACTGATTATCAATACAGTTGTATTATGAAAGAGAGGCAGAGCAATGGATGATGCAAGAGATAAATGCCCTTATGACTTATTTTCCTTGTGTATTACTTCTGATCACCTTATATTTAAAAAAAATTCCATTAACTGCATACCTTTGCTTCAGCGTCCAGCCTTTTTGCTTCTGCTGTGGCTGACCAGAAAACCACCTGGATACCTTCCTCAGCAAAATACCTGGCCCATGCTCTCCTCTGTACACGGGTCAGCAAGTCAGCTTTATTCAGGAGTACCATGTTGACTTTATCCTTCTGGACCTCCTTTACATATCGCTCCTAAAACAATAATAGCACAACATTTGAAGAAAATAGAAAATCACCAAAATTAGGAGGATATTTTGATCAAGCAGAACACATTCAAAGATGACAAGCACTACTCTGGTGCATTCTATTTAATATCTCTGATATTCATGCACTTTAAAAAAAATTGTACACCTCTCTTTACTTGTCTTCACTAATTCTCTCTCCTTATGTTTCCTCTTCCATAATATCTCATCCTTACTGCACACCTCTCATATTTTCAATCTGCTCATCTCAGTTTAAGTGCAGTACAATATTCTGTATTTTGCAGACAAGAAAGTTTCTCGGGCTGCAGTCAAATACAATAATTTGTTAGTCCAACTTACACTTGAGGCCAGTACTATGTGAGGTCACAAAGAGGCTGAAGGCTGGGTAATATCTGTGGCTGAAGACACAGATTAAGACTAGGGCACCAATAGGCCAAAAGTGACAGGTGAAGGCAAAGCTCAAGACTGGAGAGCCGAAAGTGGAAACGCAGGAGCAACAGTCAAGACAGCTGAATGAAAGGTGATCTGCAAATGCAACTGATTCTTTATGTCAATAGCTGTGCCAGGCCAGCAGAGAGCTAGGATCATATCAAATCAGCTGAGAGACTGAAAGACAGAAGTAACTGGCATGAAATTTTATGAAATGGATTATCTTTTTTGACATGTGAGTAGTGAGGCAATCAAAGCAGGAGCAAACAACAAGGTGGTGATAAGAATACAGAAACTAAAACAACTGCAAAGCTATAGCTAACATGGCAAGATAGAAGCAATAACTAATAACAAGACTTACTGATTGAAAAGCCTACAGGTAATTTTACTCAGTACTAGTGAACTTCACACGAAATATCAAAAACTGCAGATGCTGAAAATCTGAAATAAAAAAATATGATGGAAACCCTCAGCAAGCCAAGCAGCAACTGTGGACAGGGAAAGAGTTAACATTTTAGGTTGACCACCACGAAAGAGAGAAAACAAAATAGTTTTACGTTGCAGATCAGGTGAGAGAGGAATGGTTAGCACAAAGGGAATAGCTCTGATAGGACAAGGCAATGGTTACCATGGGGATAAGCTGTAGAGATCAGCTGGTCGATGGGTTAATGGAGGGAATAGAGAGAAAATTGAACAAAATTAAGTGCAATTAAAGAGTGAAAATCCAATAAAAGTTGGGACATGAAGCGTTGTAGGACATGCTCAGCAGGTCAGGCCACAGAGGGACCAGGTGATCGCTTTGGGGTCCACAGGGGTGACTCAGAGCTCCCCATTACCTACCACTTTAATTCACCATTTCATTCTGATCTACTTGTCTGTGGCTTCCTGAGGCCCAACACTAGCTTGAAGAACAGCACCTCACCTCTGTTCAGGTACATTTCAGCCTTCTGGACGTAATATTGAGTTCAACAAATTTGCTTTCTCTGCATCAGAACTGACCATTTCTGCTGCAAGTCATCCATCTGTGATATCATCTTGGTTTTTCTCTCTCTGTTTACACAGCCGGACCTGCCCGGCACATCCTACAGCTCTGCATTTCATAGCTTATGGCTCCTCTGGTTGGATTCTCACTTTCTAAATGCCCTCATTTCACAACGTCTGTTAGTCTTCTCTCTCTCTACTCCTCTCATTAACCAATTGACGAGACAATCTCTATAATTTAGAGGGACCCTAGCCTTATTCAATCAGAGATAGTCCCTTTGTCATTTCCATCCCTCTCCCAACCTCTTGGCAACTTCACAACTAATTTGTCTTCTCTTTTCCCATTCTGAAGGGCCTTTGACCTGACAATGATAACTTTTTTTTTCTCCACAGATACTGCTCAATCTGCTGAGTGTTTATAGCATCTTTTGTTTTCAGATGACCTTCAACTATATTTTCTATGAATGATTACAAAGTGAGACTCTCAGATCAGCATTTTTCTTTTCAAGTATAACGCTACCCTGTCATTACAATGCAGCTTTCAAATCTGAAACTTTAACATTTTAAAGAAACTTTTATTTATTCCAATGCAACAACATTAAAACTGTAAAAATAAAACTACACAGTATTTTCACACGATAGGTTCTACAGCAATGTAGAAGGTAACTAAGCAAGAATAATCACGTTATTTGAATAATTTATGTATTTTAGAATAAGGGAAGTCATGCACTGTTGGCAACAAAAAGGCAATAACTAAATTTTTACCCACCAAATCTTCACACCGGAAAAGCAGTGGGTTTCTAGCATCGACAATCTGAACAATGATGTCACTGCACAAACAAATTAAATAGAATGTAAATTCTATATACTCACAAGTTAAAAATACAGTCAAAGTATTCAAGTTTTCTATATTTTTAAATACAACCCAGGATAAATAACTTAACACTTACAAAATATACAATTATGAAACGTATTAATCCACAAGTCTGAAATCACACAAAGTCAACCAGCTTTACCTGTATACTACTCTCGTAACACCTGACCTTATTGTCACAGTAAGTTCTCAGTTGAAGCTAGAAAATTCAGAGCAGGCAGGTAGCAAAATGAAATACACGAGAAGTTTCCATGATGCAGATTACATTAATGTACAAGTTGCAGAGCAGTGAAAGAACAGTTGAAAATGGTGCATAACACAAGAAATTAAATTTTAAATATGTTGTTAATCTAGTAAAGCTGGATAAATGTGTTTGTACATTTAGGGCAAAAGAATGTTCAAGACAATTTTTATAAAATCTGACAAAACCAACAAAACAGGCAGTAAACATATTTCAGTATTTCGCAGACTTGACAGAATTTATAGTGGAATTATAAAAACATATCCAAACGAAGCAACCACTTAAATACAGAAATTGGGCTCAGAATTATGAGCTTTTGAAAGCAAATGAAATGGTAAGTGGATTGAATACTAAAAGAAAAACGTTGCATGGCACCTTCAAGGAATAAAGTTTCTACACAGCGTACCTTCTTTCAATAACTCTCCACAGCTGACGCCAGAAATCCAGATTCCTTTCAAATGGTGTAAGTATCAGGTTTCTTTCCTCTTCCAGCCTGGACAAAAAGTAAGCCTGTAAATCTGTCTTGGTATGATGATAGGAAAACATGAAAGGCATACATATAGAACTTCCATGTCATAATCTCAAGAAGTCACTACCTATTTCAGATGCAAGTTTCTTCAAATGCCAAAAATGTAACTCTTATGTAATAATAGTTTAGTGTTAGCATTACAGCCTTCTGCCCTTTTCTGTGCTACTGCATGCTCCGATCTGGCACACAAATATCAGGGTGAAAATCAGCCATGTTGCTTTCAAGTTTAAAGTTACACATGTGAAATTCTCCCTGCACAGAATCTTAACTCAGAATTATCCTGCTATTTGAACTGATCAGAACAAATAAAGGGAAGTCATTGTCCAGGTTTCTTAACCTCAAATGTAAAAAAGCAACAACTTTTAATGCCTCAGCACCACATATTTTTTTTAAATTGATGTGCACGTTATAAATACGGGAAAATGAGTTTATTTTTTAATTGAATTTGTGATCTGTAAGATTAATTGAATCTTACAGAGAAAATATACTTGAGAATTCATGGCGGTCACAAATCAGTGGCAGATGAAAGCTTGTTTAGAAGGTCAAAGTGGTAAGATTTACTTAATACTTTCAAGGCCAATTTTATACATTGACCTTGAAAGTATTAAGTAAATACAAGAGGGATTTCAAGCAAAACCAGAGATTTTCAGTGCCACTCTCACTTTTGACCAACACTTATTTACATCATTTTTCCAGGCCCTCTTCAAATCTCCTTTCCAAGTTACAGCTGATGATTGGAAAAATCATGACATAAATTCCCGCCATACATCTGCAATGGGGAGGAAGTGGGAAAGTATTTTTTCTGCCTAGAATTTCAAGAACTCAGGTTTGAACTAAACTTGTATACAAAATCATCAAATATCAAAATATGACAGGTTTCAATTCACCTCCTCTTGACTGCAAGCATATCAGCAAGTCTGCCAAATCAGAGTAAAAATGGAAAACAATTAAACAAACAGCAGAATATGCCCCAGTGATTCACTGTTGCCCACTCTCAATGGTGAGTTTCCAAGACTCAGATCTGAAGGGCAGCAAGATTGCTCTTCATTTTTAATATGTATAAATTTTATACACAATAATCAGCATTCAACTCATTAAAAGAGGGTTGTAGACTCAGCCAGCTCCATCGAGGACACAACCCTTCCCCTCAGAGGACATTTTCAAGAGGTGGTACCTCAAGAAGGCAGCATCTATTATTGAGAACCCTCACCATCTGGGACATGCCCTCTTCTCGTTACTGCCATTGGAGAAGAGGTATAGGAGCCTGAAGACCCATACTCAACGATTCAGAAACAGCTTCTTACCTTCCGCCATCAGATTTCTGAGCAGTCCATGAACACTACCTTTTGTTTTTGCACTATTTATTTTTGTAAGTTATAGTAATTTTATGTCTTTGCACTGTACTGCTGCTGCAAAACAACACACTTCACATCATACAAATCAGTGATAATAAATATGATTCTGAAAAATGTTAACCAGACACAGAGCACACCAGCTGAGTTACAAGTTGTATAATCAGCAAAACTCACTGAGCCAATTGTCTTCTCCATTCTAAGAAACTTTCCCTTTCTGCCTTTTCCAGTTCTTCAGCTGCTGTATTCTCATCCCAATGAGGTCTATAGGAAACATAATCAATTCAGGAAAGATCATAATAAAGCTTCAACAATTATTACAGTTGTCCAATAGCATTAAAACAGTAAATCTTATACAACTCATCATGGCTAATTCTGCAATCAGGCATTCCCAGGAAATAAGAGATTAGGAAATCATTTAATGCCAGCCAATGCTTTTTCAATGGAAGCCAATATAAATCAGCAAAGATGTGAAACTGAATAATTTGGTGTGGGAATAAACATAGACAAGAGCTTTAGGTGATCTCAAGCTTACAAAGACGAGAAGCACTGAAATAGTGGTGCGATGGGAAAGTGTCAGAAAGCTCTTAACAGCAGTATCATCAACAAACTTTTATCCCAAGCCACATATTAGTGCAGATACTCAAAAGTCTTGTCAAATGGTACATTTTAAGTTGTGCCTTAAAGAAGGAAAAAGTAGATGTTCCAGGAACTGAATTCCAGAGTTTAGGCCCTAAGCAAAAGACAGAGCCATCATTGGTGGAGTAATTAAACTCAGTGATGGGCAAATGCCAAAATAGTAGAAGACCAGGTATCATACTATAGAACTGGAAGAGATTATAAAAGATGGGGAGTGTGTAGCCATGAAGGGATCCAAAAACCTTAATGGTTTTAAGATTAAGACTTGACCAAAACATATCAGCTGGCACCAGGGTGATGGATGATCATAACTCAGTAGAAATTTTGGGCATAGACAGCAAGATTTTAGGTGACCTCAAGTTTACAGAGGGTAGAAATTGCCAGCTAAGTTATTACTTGAGGTAACTAAAGCACAGATGCAGCTGTTCTCAACCTCAAAAGCTATACTTTATTGGCAACACTACAACAGAAAATAATGCTACAAAAAAACCTTTTGGAGAATGGAACAGCCAGTTATATCAGATGTACTTAGACATGTGGTTGTTGAGGAAAAGAACAATGAAAAGGTTGTTACAATTTAATGGATAGAAGGTGAAAAGTCAATGTTAAAAGGTCATTGATCAGAAAGCAATCAGATTCATAACGTATGAGAGGTTTCTGTCCTTGAAAAAATTCCAAGAGTAAAATACTTCTGTGTTGCATTCCTATTGTTTCTATAAATCAAAGTCTCAAAAATCAATCTATGAATATTTGCCCACCTCCTGGGTATGCACAGAAACTGTTTGTTCTCTTCTTGGAGTTTCTTGATCTTTTTGTTTTCTTCCACTGTTAGCAAACCAGTTCGGTCTTCAGCAGAAATAATCTTGATATTAAGCTTCTCTATCAGAAAAGAAATTTAAACCTCCAGTTATGACTGGATACTGAAGCTGTTCCAAAAAACATTTGTTCATGAAATTATATGCTATATTGTCAACAAAAGAATGATTGGCATCTTCATATTGGTTCACCCAATGCCAAAGAAGCAGTATGAATGAGGAATGTATTTGCTACATTTCATTCATTGAACAAAAAATGTTAATAATCTGTCTCATTAAGAATATTACCCATGTGTAGTTGCTGTCTTAAAATCCCAAATTTCTCTCTTTTCATTACATAAAAAGATTTCACATGGAAGCACGTTTCCCTCACGATTCAAAAATTAGTTTCGAGATCAATTTTACTGGAGTTTATGAAGCTCCGCCTGGAGGTAGGAAAGTGAAGCTGCAAGTTGAAGTGAGATGAAGGGAACAGCCTCAAAAAGCAGTGGGCTGGACTGTGTTGACTATTGCCAATTGCTCCAATCAGACAACTAGTTTTCAACTGTTGAAAATGAAGCAACTCGCAGATTCCTGCGTGTGCTGTGAAATACAGTAAATCCCGGGACTCACTGACAGCCCAGGATTCATCCGAGACTCAATCATTGATGTCATTCACAGATCTCTGGATATTAAAGAAATCAAGGGATGTGGCAATAGGGCAGAAAAATGACATTTGAGGTAATCAGGTAAATAATTTTACAGAATGGCAGAACAGATTTGAAGGACCAAATGGTCTATCTCTGCTTCCATTTCTTGTCTGCATGTAGGCCATTCCTGGTCTGGCCAGCAGATATCTTTTCAAAAAGGACATTAGTGAACCAGTTTCAAATGTTACTGTGAATGGTATTAAGTTTTTATTTTAGAGTTATTTAATAACTGAATTTAAAGTTGCCAGCTTCCATGATAGGATTTGAGCTCATGCCTCCAGCTTGCTAACCCAGTAATATAACCACTATGTAACCAAACTGCATTATGACAAAAATCAAAATTTAAGTTCTTACCTGCTACAAACTCTGTGCCTGCCAGTTCTGCAGTAGCCAGGAATTCATCTAGAGTGCTTTGTTCTGTAACAGACTGCAAGTTGAGCCGTCCCCAGTTATAACCATCATTCAGTTCACTTGTGTGAAGCTACAAGTGACACAAATACGAGAATTAGAACCGAATGACAGCAGCATCTGTCAATGCACCTTAATAAAGTCAACAACTACACAGGAATGTTAAAGCTTATTAAATAAAAGGGGCAATAGCAGCATGCTAAGAAATTGATTTCAGCACAGAAAAGAGTCATGGTGAACAGTTGTTTTCCTGATTGAAGGTTGGTAGTCAGTGGTGTTCACCAGAGTAAATACTGGGACCACTGTTTTTCCATATGTACTTTAATGACTTTGATGTGCAGAATATCATCTCAAAACACGAAGGTGACAAAATCTATAAAGACAGTTAACACTGAGGAGGATAATGACTTACTTCAAGAGGACAGACAGGCTAGATACGTGATAAAAAAATCGAAGAGATTCACTTTGGTAGGCAGGATGATGAGAAATGCTATCATATAAAGAATACAATTCTAAACGGAGCACTGTTCAGTAACACCAATGGGTTTGTATGCATATAGGTCTTTGAAGGTGTCATGCATACTGAGAAAACAGTTCACAAAGATACATAGAATCCTCGACTTCATAAACAGAGGCTTGGAGCACAAAAGCAAAGAATCTTTAGAAAATAAGTTAGCCACAAAATGTGTACTGGGTCCAACGTAGGATGTCACACTTTAAGGATGATAGGGTGGTTTGATAAATGTGCAGATGACTGGACCCTAATATAAGAGACGTAGATGGCATGTAATGCCTGAAGATGCTGGGCTTGTCCTTCGAGCAGAAACATTGAGAAGCTGCATGATAAACATGTTCAAAAATAATTAGATGTTTAGAGAAGATGGAGAGAACCTCCCCATTGATGAAAGTGCCAAAAAACAGAGAACATACATTTAAGATCACTGGCTGCATGGGAATTCACAGAAACACAGAACAGTGGAGCACAGGAACAGGCCCTTCAGTCCACGATGGTGTGCCGAACTAATTCAGCTAATGACACCTAATCCCTTCTGCTGCACGTGGTCCATATCCCTCCATTCTCTGCATACACACGAGCCTCTTAAATGCCTTTATTGTCTCTGCCTCCAGCACCCCCCCGGCAGTGCATTCCAGGCATCCACCACTCTGTGTGTAAAAAAACCTTGCCCTGCACATCTCCTTTGAACTTTCCCCCTCTCACCTTAAATGCATGCCCTCCAGTATTAGACATTTTGACCCGGGAGAAAGATACCAGCTATCTTCTCTATCTATGCCTCTTTAATTTTATAAACTTCTATCAGATCTCCCCTCAGCTTCTGCCACTCCAGAGAAAACAACCCTAGTTTGTCCAACCTCTCCTTTTTAGCACATGCCCTCGATTCCAGGCAGGAGTCTTCTGGTGGCACTGCATGGAGTAGGTCGTATCATGGCTTTGCTCCACTTACCTTTTAACTCCTTATGCACCACCCTTTACGAAGACTTTTATAATACCTTTACAAGATTGATTTTGACTTCTAAGTGTCGGAATGAATACCAGAGCTAAGGCTGGAGCTGATAGCAAGGGTAACGGAGACCCTCAACTCACTTTGGATGCTATCTCTAAACTGGATAAAAAGCTTGACCAGAGATTTGCCACTTTGGAAACGCTGTTAAAACACTTCTGAAGGATGTGTTAGGCCCTGAAGTTTTTTCTGCAAGCCCTATACTTGATCGTGCCCTCTATTCCAGGCAGCATCCTGGCAAATCTCTTCTGAACCCTCTCCATAGCCTCCACATCCTACTTACAATGGGGCAACGAGAATTGAATACAATACTCCAGATGCGGGCTAACCAGTTTTATAAAGCTTGACTTTATAATGCCTCAACTCATGAAGGCAAGCATGGAATACACTTTCTTCACCACCCTATCCACTTGTGCAGCCACTTTCAGGGAGCTATAGACTTGGACCCCAAGATCACTCTGTACTCAACACTGTTAAGGATTCTGCTATTAACTGTGTATTTTCCATTTAACCTCTCAAAGCGCAACACCTCACAGTTACCTAGATTAAACACCATCCACCATTTCTCTGCCCATACCTGCAATTGATCTATATCCCGCTGTATCCTTTGACAACCTTCTATGTTATCCACACCACCACCAACCTTTGTGTCATCAGAAAACCTACTAACCCACCCATCTGCATTTTCATCCATGTCATTTATATATCTCACAAACAGCAGAGATCCCAGAACACCACTATTCATAGAACTCCACCCAGAATATGACCCATCGACGATGACTGTCTTGTGTGGGCAAGCCCGATTCTGAATCCAAACAGCCAAGTCAATGAGGATCCCATGCATCTTAATCTTCTGGATGAGCCTACCATGAGGGACCTTGTCAAATGCCCTACTAAATCCATGTAGACAACATCCACTGTTCTACCCTCATCGATCACCTTGGTCACCTCCTCAAAAGACTCAACCAAGTTAGTAAGACGTGACCTGCCCCGTTCTCTACCACTGATGCCACCACTTTCATAAAAAGTTTCACAGTGAGTGGTCAGCATTGCCCGACAGTGAGGTGGAGGCAGATTCAATCCTGGCTTTCACGACATGAAATTGTTTTGGTAAGACGGTTAGGTCAGTGCTTCAGGAGAGAGAAAGGTAAGAGGACCAGTGTTTTCCAGTAGGAATTCATTCACCTAGTCTGTACTATCCCATGGGATTTAATGCTTCAATTAGGTGCCTTCTCATTCTTCTAAACTCCAGCAAATAAAAGCCTATTCATCCCCATATTGTCAGTGTTATGTCAGGAGTCAGTCTGGTGAACCCTTTGCTGCAGTCCCTCCATGGCAAGAATATCCTTCCCCAAACAAGGAGATCAAAATGACCCATACACAAAGTGTGGTCTCACTAAGACCCTGTACAGTCTCACAAAGACCCTGTACAACCGCAGCAAGATATCCCTGCTTCAGTACTCAAATTTTCTCACCATAAGGGCCAACATGCCATTTGCCTTCTCAACCTCCTGCTGCACCTACAAGCTTACTTTCATTGATTGTGTTATCTGCAAATTCTCTCCATCTAAACGTTTACACATACTGTGAATAGCTGGAGTCCCAGCACTGATCTTAGCAACTGTCACTGCCTACTACTTAGAAAAGGACCCGTTTATTTCCATGGTGTGTTTCCTGTCTGCCAACCAGTTCAATATTAATGACTTGGATGAAAGAATCAACTGTTCTGCAGCCAAATTCGGCAGTTACCAAGTTACAAAAAGTACACTTAAGAGCCTCTGAAGTGAGTGCGCATGAAGTTGGCAGATGGGGAAACGTGAGATTATCCACTTTGGAAGAAAGTTCAGTGGATTTTATGGGATGAGAGGAGAGTGAGAGGGGCAGTCCCTACGCAGGGAGATGGTGGGGTAAATGTCTTAGGGAGGGTCGGGGAGGTTGTCGGGTCACGGGAGGGATCGGGTCACGGGGGGGTAGGGACGTCGGAGCGCGGGGGGGAGGGATCGGGTCACGGGGGGGTAGGGACGTCGGGGCGCGGGGGGGGTGAGGGTCGGGGCGCGGGGGGGAGGGATCGGGTCGCGGGGGGGTAGGGAGTGTCGGGGCGCGGGGGGGGGAGTGTCGGGGCGCGGGGGGGTAGGGAGTGTCGGGGCGCGGGGGGGTAGGGAGTGTCGGGGCGCGGGGGGGTAGGGAGTGTCGGGGCGCGGGGGGGGAGAGTGTCGGGGCGCGGGGGGGGAGAGTGTCGGGGCGCGGGGGGGGAGAGTGTCGGGGCGCGGGGGGGGAGAGTGTCGGGGCGCGGGGGGGAGAGTGTCGGGGCGCGGGGGGGAGAGTGTCGGGGCGCGGGGGGGGGAAGAGTGTCGGGGCGCGGGGGGGGGAAGAGTGTCGGGGCGCGGGGGGGGGGAAGAGTGTCGGGGCGCGGGGGGGGAGAGTGTCGGGGCGCGGGGGGGGAGAGTGTCGGGGCGCGGGGGGGGAGAGTGTCGGGGCGCGGGGGGGGAGAGTGTCGGGGCGCGGGGGGGGAGAGTGTCGGGGCGCGGGGGGGGAGAGTGTCGGGGCGCGGGGGGGGAGTGTCGGGGCGCGGGGGGGGAGAGTGTCGGGGCGCGGGGGGGGAGAGTGTCGGGGCGCGGGGGGGGAGAGTGTCGGGGCGCGGGGGTGAGAGTGTCGGGGCGCGGGGGGGGAGAGTGTCGGGGCGCGGGGGGGGAGAGTGTCGGGGCGCGGGGGGGGAGAGTGTCGGGGCGCGGGGGGGGAGAGTGTCGGGGCGCGGGGGGGGGAGAGTGTCGGAGCGCGGGGGGGGTGAGTGTCGGAGCGCGGGGGGGGGTGAGTGTCGGAGCGCGGGGGGGGGGGGGAGTCGGGGTGTCCGGCTACGGGGGGCGGGGGGCCAGACATAGAGGGAGGTGTGAAAGCCTCTGATTCCCTCCAGTAAACCGTCCGCCGCCGCCGCCGCTCACCCAGCTGTTGGCCTTCCTCGGGTTCCTGGCCGACTGGTTCTTGTCCCGGATGATGGCCCGGCCCAGCCCGCCGCCGCCGTCCTTCTTCTTGCCCATCGCCCCGTCCCCGGGCCCGGCTCACGGCGCACACACCACCCGACTGTGTCCGGAAAATCCTTCCGACCGGAGCAAGAACCCTGAGTGGAAGGTTCCGGCGAGTGTGGCAGCGGGTATTGTCGTTGTTCATTGTTGTTCATATTCCATCAATTCCTGACTTTATTTTTGATTCACTTGTTGTTTTTCAGTCAGTTTATTAAAGGACCAATGTGAAATCATATAACAACTTGTATTCTTTCCACTCTATGACTAAAATTTTTGCGATTGTGTTTTATTCCAGAGATTCATTTGTCGAAACTTGCTCAGATCATTTGGGATGATGTAAAATTTAAAAATTTCAAATGGTTGTGATGGTCTCGAAACCAACAACTTTATAATATAAAGAGTTACGCATTTTCACTCATATTTGTGAAAAAATGCTTTTGATTTCATTTCTGAATGGTATATTTCTAATTTTTCTGGCGGTGCCCCTCTAATTTTTTGGCTGTGCCTCTTGTTCTGAATTTTCCCACCAGAATAGTTTACTTGCATGTACCCAAATTAATTCCTTTGGTAGTTTTAGTAATATTAGTAGTGTCACTAGTGACAACCACTGATTGGTGTGAAAACAAATCCAGTTCACCAATGTCCTTCCCAGCAGGATATCTGCCACCAGTAACCAATGTGGCTCATATGTGACTTGACACCTTCAGCAATGTGGCTGACTCTTAAATGCTATCCCTGGAATGGCCCAGCAAACTATTCAGTTAGACTATGACTGCAATATTAAAGCAAAAAAAAAACAGATGGACATCATCCTAATCACCAAATTCAGAAATGGCAAAGTCAATTCCAATCCAGACAACTCTGTGAAATCTTTCTCATAAACATAAAAATAAGTTTGGAGGGCAGTCTCACAGACTAGACAAGCAATTGGCTGATGTTGGACTCATCTTACAGACTGTATGCCAGACTCCTCCATCACAGTCCTGGGAATGTCATGCTCCACTCCCAGATTCAATCCAAGAACGGGGACAACACACAGTGCTATCCAGTTCAAGCTGGAGTTGGGGAGCGGGAGGATGTCATAATCAATCACAGCAAAAGCAAAGCCACATTCTTGGCAACTCGTCCAACTGATGCTTTGTCCCCTTTACCTGATTATGTAATCTAATTATTGCCTAATTATGTAGTGATATTGGGAACAATGGATTGCATGCACCAAAAACTGTGTGGAGTACATAGCCAAAGCAAAGCAGATGCTAGGAATGTGGGATTGGTGCTCCCTTTTGATTTTGGGAAAGAACCTGGTCATCAGGTGAGGGGAGCTCCTGGTGTTGCTGCATTGTAGCATTCATTTGAGCCATCTTCCACTTTATCCAGAGATTGAAAATAGACTGAGGTTCAATGTAGAAACTTCCAGAGAAAGGAGGGGGGAGAGGAAATTGTACCCTTATCATGATTGATCCTGATGGATCTTTAGTATGCAAACAATAAGGGGCTCAAGAAACTTGACACCAGCCAGGACAAAGCAGCCCATCAACTACCCTATGTACTACTGACAAAGTCCACTGTAGTTACTTGCCTAGGCTGCTACAACAGTTCTTCACAAGCGCACAAACTACCACCAAGAAGGACAAGGGCAGCAGGTGCTTGGGAATGCCACCTTCAAGCTCCCCCACAAGTTGCATACTCTCCTGATTTTGAAATATATCTTTGGTCATTCATCATCTCTTTCTCTAAATCCCGGAATTTCCTCTGCGTGGGAGTTCCTTCACTAGAGCACCACAACAGTGTATGAAGGCTACTCATTGCTAGTTTCTTATAGCAGCTTGGGATGAGCAATAAATGCTGGCCTTGACCATGACATTCAGATCTCCTAAACAAATAAATAAATAAAACTACAATTGGCAGACGCATTTAACAGGAAAGTAACAATTGCACACAATACAATGTGGAAAGGGTACTTCAGGTCCTACACCAAGAATGGCTTGGTTGCATCTGACCAAGCTGGCTCAATGCTGATGGATGTAGATACCAGAAAGGGGTCTGCAGTAAGTGGGTAAGTAAGCCAAAAGGATGGATACACTTGTCTTCGCTATTTTATCTATTGCAGATTCATCTATGCATGATAGAATTGCACAGGCCTTGTGGAGATAAAGTCCCATCTTCACAATGAGGACATGGCCCGTCATTGCAGATTTGTCAGTACAGAACTGGAGATCCGGGAGTGACACAGTGATGCAACAGTTAGAGCTGCTGCCTCATAGGTCCAGGAACCTGGGTTCAAGCAAGACCTTGGGTGCTGTCTCTGTGGAATTTGTAAGTTCTCCCTGTGACCATATATGTTTCCATTGACTTCTCCTGTTTTCTCCCACATCCCAAAAGTGTGCTGGTAGGTTACTTGGCCAGTGTAAATAGATAAGTGGCAATAGATGCAAAAGGGAATTGATCGGCATGTGAAAGAGGAGAATTTGAAAGGGTATGAGGAATAAAGTGAGGGGGAATGGGCTAATGGGATTGCACTGTTGGGAGCTGTCATGGACTCAAGGGGCTGAATGGTCTCTTCTATTTAGTTAGCTTGTTGCATCTGTAAAGGGGTTGTACGTTTATTTTATGTAATTTTTAATTGATAACCATGATAACAGGCATTTCTTTATGAACCAATAAAGTGTTCTGTTCCTTAACCCCTTGGCAGGTCTGAGATTAGAAGAAAATACTGAAATCTTATAAATATATTAGATATATAAAAATCTTAGATATATATAGATATATATATATAAAAAAAACTGTACATTATTTTAAAGATTTGCTATTTCTTAGCAAAAATCAGAGCTGGTAGATGGCCACAAGCTTCCTGATCACCATCCATTGTGCAACAAAGATTTTTGATCAATTTTTTATGAATTGGCTAACACCTAGCACAGGGAAATCATTTTCCCATGTGTGTTTTGTTTCTTTTGGGTTTAGAATGGATCATTCATAATTTACGGAAGTATCTTACCAAATCGTCCTTTCTAAATGGGCTAAAAGTACATCAACTGAAGCTAACTCTCAGGGAGATCAAATTAGTAACGAGCATTATGAAATGAAATTAATCTGCTTAATTTGTGAACATGAGAATATTTTGTAACAGGGCCAAAGTCAAGTTTCCAGTATTCTTTTCCACATTTGTCTCATTCTCCAGCAAATTCTACATTGAATTCTGGTCACAGTGCAACATTATTTGTGCAGATAATTGGGTGGCAAATCCCACCTGCCCACACACACCACCCCAAACAATTTGGACCTAATTATGCCACTCATGTTTTTTTTCTGCCCTGTGGAATACACAAAAAAAAACACAAACTAGTGGTGCTCAAAAGTGCTTTAAACCAAGGTGTCACATGTCAGATGTCAAAAGCTAAGCCACTTTTTCCAAGGGCAAAAAAATTCGCAGATGAACCTCTCCATAAGAGAATACATGGAATCCATTCTCAATGTGATTTAGGTTCCACAATAGTAATACAAAAACCTAAAAATGCATTGCAATTCAGCATCAATACTTATCACAACCTTTTTTTATCTGCCATTTGTTGCACACAAGGTATTGAGATAAATGTTTAGAAATTGAGTTCACCCTTTTTTCTAGTGCTACATTGGTGCTGTGTGTAGAACTAACAAAGAGAGATGAAATTGGTGAAAAGCCCAGTTAAAAAGTTATCTTGTACCAAAACTTTATCTGTGCATTACCCAATGACGTTAGCCTTCAGAATTTCCAGCATTTCCCACATTGACCACTGGGGAGTCAACTTTTGAAGAACACTCTAAGATAAGATACGATAAGATATCTTTATTAGTCACATGTACATCAAAACACACAGTGAAATGCACCTTTGCGTAGAGTGTTCTGGGGGGCAGTCCGCAAGTGTCGCCACACTTCTGGTGCCAACATAGCATGCCCACAACTTCCTAACCCATACGTCTTTGGAATGTGGGAGGAAACTGGAGCACCCAGAGGAAACCCATGCAGACACGGGGAGAACATACAAAGTCCTTACAGACAGCGGCCGGAATTGAACCCGGGTTGCTGGTGCTGTAATAGTGTTACGCTGACTGCTATGCTACCGTGCCACTGTCTCCATGGCACAAAAGGCTGCCACAAAGGTAAAGGAAGAAGGGGTTTGGGGTGGGGGAGGGGATTCACAGTCCTCTCTGTGTGTCTGGGCACCCCTCCTGCCCATGTAATCACTAGTACAATCTAAAAATCAGTTCAAAGTGGCGTTTATGCAAATTGCATAATAATGTACATAAATAGATCCAACTTCTAGCAAGAGGTTGTTCCTTAACACTAAAGAAATACAATAGTTTCTGAGATGATGGCAGAAACATGTTTTATCAGTTGTATAGGAATATTTGTCTCTACTGGCACATCATAGCAAATCATCAGACTTTCACCCCTATGCATACATGATGTGGATAAAAGTGGAATGAAACTTATTGGAACATGGAGTAAATGTAGAATAATGGGGCAACAGGTGAATGCACAACATAATATAGAATATAAAGTAAACTGATGGAATAATACTTTATAATCCTTGTATTTTAATATATCTTGTACTTTGACCACAGCTAAGAATATAATTTATTACGTTCCACTTTAAAATTCAAAGAAATTGTCGATTGTCAAAAAAGGCAGCCATATGTACAAATAGTTTAATTTGTTCTTTCCTGACAACACAAAATAGCAGAGGATAATGAATGAGAACAGATTCTTACTTGGATTTTATTACTTGAGTTTCTTGGGTAAAAGCATACTGCCACTACAGAACTTGACTCTCTTAATAGACAAAAAAAGATTGGAAGGAAAACAAAGGCAAAGGAAGTGATGTTGTTCCTATTAATCACAACATTTATTTGAATGCAATGCAACTCAAGGTCTTGAAACAGCATCATTAAAGCAGAATGGGGAAACAGGAAACAAAGCAAAGGATTTAAACTATCTTCTCTTTTCTAATTAGAGGATTTAGCTCAAACCTCCACTCCTGACATCTAAGTAATTCTGAGGATGAATTCCAAACAATTACTAATTGGCATTTAAAAATATTCCTGTCTCTTCAACATTATTACAGCTTGCTATAAACAAATTAACTGCTATGTTTCCCTATTTAATGACCGTGAGCATTCTTCAAAAGTAATTCTTAATTAATTTTGAAGTACTACGGGACATCTTATGATCATGAAAGACTCTGTATAAATGCAAATTATTTCTTCAATTTTAGAAACTAATAATAACCACATAATTAGTGGAAATATAAATGTTAAAAATTAAATATAGCAAGGGTGCACTTCTGGAAAAAGGGCAAGTTCATCTATCGTTGTACTGGAAATACCACAACTGTGTCGCAAAAACTGTTTACTCAAGTTCAAAGTGATGTGAAGAGAATTTGAAGCATGTACAAATGATTTTATCAGCTCATTCTATGTAAACTACATATAAGACCATTATAACTGTGTCCAGTTTATCATAACTATGTCTAGATTCTTTAAGAAATCAAATGTAAAGTTAGCATGAAATGAAAGGCTACAACAAATTTTAATTAAATTTAATTAAATTTACTCACACTATTTCTCAAAAATGTTACTGCAGACTATTTTACCTCATCAGTCTTTGGCATACACCATCATATCCAGCAAACAAGCAAACATTCATATTTCAGGTCTTATGAGTCCTCAGTGAAAAATCAGTAATTGAATATGTACTGTTATTGTCAACAGGTGGCACTATTTCATTACATCCCAAGTGCCCAGAAAATAATAGTGAATGCTCATAAACTTTGTGTTCCTCTCCTGTTAGCTGTAAACTGAATAATCAATCATTCAGCTACAAAATAGATTTTTTCTTATTGATCATAAATCTGGTAGCTCTGGATTGATGTATAGTACACTGTTTTTAATTAGGATATGATGCAGTTTCCAATAATGGTGAAAATAACAGGCATGCCAAAGAGATAAAAATGGCACGTTTCCAGATCAGTGCCACATGCTTTATGGACATTCAGGTGCTATTTCAGTTCATGAATGGTGCCATGTGTGGGTGTTTACTAGTGAGATAAAGCATGTGGGCCACTATATTGTTGAGGGCATTGGTAATCCCTGTTTAGGCAAATCCTGAAGTTAATTGATGCCAGCGCTTCCAATTTGGAGGTTAAATTAATACTGGTTAATTAAGGCTTGTACCGTTGACTACTGCACAGTACTAAATAGCTGACAGCACAAAGTTAGCAAGCTGCCTACATCCAAAGTAATGGAGATGAGTTAAGCTCATAACACAATCTCTGCATCCTTTTGCCCCAGATTATGTGTATTCAGCCCCCAGATTATGTGTAAAATTTGACAAGAAGATGGGGACTAATGGGAATAGTTCTATAAATCAGGCAACAGAATCAGGATACCTGAAATAACCACACCCATCCAACCTGCTGCACACCAAACTGTTGTTCCCTGTTTATTATCATGATACCAAGATTTTGCAAGTACTCACTGTGCCATAGGTTGCACTAATGCATCAGCGAGCAGTCCAATTTTATCAAAGTCCCCTACCAATTAAAGTTTGCTTGAACAGCTTAAAACCACATTGCTCCTTCTAAAGGAGCTACAGGCAATGAAAATCATCACATAAGTGACCGTCACTTGATCGTAGACAATGACATAGCATCAGGGAGGGTAGGATGCTGCACTGGATGGTATACTGAAGGGGGAGGTGAGGAAGAGAGGTGACCTTTATTCACTTGGAATCAAGACAGTTCAAGAGCCTGGGTACAGTGTGGCATAAGTGCAATGACTTCACATGCATGGTATCTTCAAATGGCATGTCTCACCAAACCTGCCTCTAACTTTACATCCATTTGCCTTCCATTGGTAACCAAGAAAACATCTCTATCATTCAACATTTGTGCCTAACCACCACAAGGTCCACTGCACAGTAACCAGTGCTCTAAGATTCACAGTTGTATTCCACAACTTCTCAGCTATTCAACTATGAAAATCACATCACCCAAACACATTTGTAACACTGAAATATTTCCCTCTCTAGCAGAATTAGCTGGGCACAGCCAGTGCCAGCACCTGGCAGCACCAGTGCCAGTGTCAGCACTAGCAGCAGCATCAGTGCTAAGACCAGAGCCCACACCAACACCAGCACCAGCTTCTGTGTGAGAAATAGCAGCACCACCACTAGTACCAGTGCTATCACCAGCATCAGCACCGCCACAGGGCCAGGTCCAGCCTCAGTGCCAGCACCAGCTTTTAATAGCAGCAGTACAAGCATCAGAGCCTGCACCATCATCAAGGCCAGCACATGTGTTGGCATCATCAACAGCATCAGCCAGCACAGACATCAATGCCAGCAACAGGACGCATGCAAGCACCAGTACCAGTGCCAACAAGCTGGCAGGGGATAGGTGTGGGGGCAATACTTTACCTCCTGGATAGAGAGTGCTTGTCATAATTACAGCAATGCAGACCTAGTCCATGACCAGCAGCAAGTCAGAACCTGTTGAAGAGAATGCTTTCTCGTACCTAATCCTCATTTTCACATCCCAATTCAAGCTCAGCCCAAGCTCCTTTCTGATTTACAAGTTGCCGATAGTGTGAATATGCAGCTCTTCATGTGCTCCCTGCACCATCAACCAACCCTTGTGCCTTTCTTCATTCATGTGGTGGTGATAGAAGAGCGGAAAGACAGTGAAGGTGAAGGCATGCTCCTACTCCATTCAATGTTCACCGGCTCAAATACTTTGCTGCAGGAGATGTAATCAGCACCTGGTGAGTAACTGGGCATGAGTGTGCTGAAGCCAGGGCAGGGTAAAAGGGTAGCAGAAATGCCAAACCCCAGGTGGTGAGCTCTGCTGAAGACAACTCAGATGAAGACTTAGGAAGTGCAGCCTATGAAAGAAGACTGTTATGGAATGCTTAGTGCATTCAGCTGACTTCCCAGGAAACTTCCACACATGGAGGATCGAGCAAGGAACCTGGCGGAGTCCAGCACCTCAGAGCTGCACGGAGCTTGGAACTCATCTTTTCCAGCAGGACCCAGCCATGACGCACAATCTGATGACTGTTGTCTCAGCTGCTGCTGCACCACAGCAGAGGCCATACATGTTGTGGTGCTGCAGTGGAAGCACAGAATTTGTACACTGAAGCACAATTTGCTGCCAGTGAAGCTCAGAATAATTCCATCATGAGCGTGAGTGCCGGTGATTAAAAGAGCTTGCACAATCCCTGCTGTCCAGCTCCAGTCTTGTTAAGGATTGTTGTAGCACCACTTTGGTTGTTGCTGTGACTTAGTGAAGAACAAATCTATTATCTACTCTCATGACCACTACTACGATTCTGCTGGTGCCCTTGCTGTTGTCTATCAGCCGACCTGTCTGCTTAGACCACTGTTGCTGTGATGAGAAAGTACAGACTGAAGTCATGTCTTCTAGGTCAAAAGCTGTTCAAGGTTGCCCCCTATGGCCATCTAAAATTCCTTCAATACATTTCAACGTCCTTGCAACAATCATGATGTGGCTACTTGGGAAACACTTCACTGGACAGACAAATGTGCATGGGAAACAAACACTACATGGATACTGGCCATTGATCAACCTGAGGCATCTGTAGGTCATGGACCAACTGGACCTCCAGAAAGTGGAAGTACATCTTTGAATTCACACGTGATGTCCACAATGCAATGTGAGTGCAATCAAAGGGACCTTGTTTCATTAGGAAGGTTGCATACTTGGCCAAGCTGCCTGCTCACTCTGAGTGCTATTTTCTTCCAAGGGAGAAGAGATGTAGTCAGCTTTCTTGGTAAAGAATCATATATGCCTCATGTCCTCTGAGGTGGATTTTGAATTATTGCTGCTGGAACTTGGCTCGCCTTGCTGTCAAGAGCCTTTCTCTCCTTCTTGCTCCTCCCTCTCCTAGCAGGTTGCTCTGCTCTACACATGTTCTGCACATTCTCTCTGTTATAATGCACAGTGCAGGATGGCTTCTTTACCTTTGGGAGTGATTGCACAAATTCCTTGAGCTCTAGCAGACTCCTCCTACCACTTTCAAAGCCTAAAGAATGTTGGAAGCACCATACACCACTTGAATCAACATTCAATGAGCAGCTAATACTGGTTATACCTTCAACTGGCACAGGTGAGGGCTCCAACCTGTTGCAGAACATGTGTTCCTCTTTGCATATTAAACACATGACACATTTGAAGGCATTGACATTAAATCAGCACTGCATGCTGACTGATGTCATGACCTACCTACCACCATCACATGAGCCAGTGCGCTTCCCAAAACGGGAAGCAGTGCAGCACACAAAGAAAAGCCAGTGAGCAACAGACATCAAAATGGACGCAAAGCAAGACCTATGGTGCCCAGTCATGGGTACAGGCAGCCAGATATTGCATCACTCTTGTCCTTTTTCTTTTCAAGAGGTTAAATGTTGCATTGAAGGTTATATGAAAGTAGGTCACAGATTGAATGGTGGAGCAGGCTTCAAGAGCCAAATTGTCAGCTTCTGTTGCAATGTTCCTCTTTTCTCGGTATTCAATTAACTCACTGAAGCTATTGATTGTTTGTCATCTCACTACAGCTGAATTGCCACATAAATAGTTCTACTGCAAATTTTGTTCAATAAAAAATTGATTTGGTGCTTAGAATGTTTGAGTATTATCACACAGCGGTTGTTCTATTATTTTCAACAACAATAAAATGTGAAAAATAAAGCTTACTTGTGAGAGAAATGAGTAATATACCACACTTTCAATTATACAACCTATTGCATGATTTCCTGAAAGCAGAGCATCACAATGCTTGCCATTAATTTTTTTGTCCAACTATTCAACCCAACAAATTTAAGTTTTACTGGTCAGATTACAGCAAGATTTTACCAGTGTCTGAGGCCTCACAAGTTATTTCACTCTTTTGATGAAGTTAATGACTCCAAATGAGATTCCATGGAACTCTCCGTTCTGGAGTCAGTACTTCAGAGTAAGCAACAACTTCCAATTATATAGTGCTGCTGACAATAAAAACTTCCTGAGGTGCCCAACAGAAGCCTTTTCATCTTGTTAGACAGTCTCTCAGGACCATAGATGAGTTGCTTCCACTTCAGTTCCATGGGCTCTGATATTGGTAATGAGGCCAAAGAGGTGCCTGTGTGGACTCTGCCGCAGGTGGGGCAAGGGGTACTCGAAGGGGGAGGTGAATGAGTAGTTTGGCAGCTGCTTCATTCCTTCCACTGTTTGTACTGGGTTTCTGCATGCTTTTGATGAATAGCCACAAGGTTATCAATGTCTCTGCACTACTGCAGTCATGGGCCAGGGGCTCTCAAGAGTCCATGGGATGTTAAACTTCTTCACAGAGGATTTGAGGACATTCTTCAATCTTTTCCCCTCTCCACCTGAGTTAATATTGGGACAGAGCTTGGAACAGGGTGTCTATTTCGGAAGTCTGCTATTGAACATGCAAACAACGTTGCCTTCCCTTTGGAGTCAACTGAGTATAATTAGGATGTCAATGCTGGGGATATTAACCTGGGAGAGGATGTTGACCTTGGTTCAATATCATTCCAGTCGATTTGGAGGATTTTGCAGAGATAGCATTATTGGGATCTCTCCAGTGCTTGAAGGGTCTGATGTAGTCAGTTCAGGTCTCAGAAGCATACAAGGATCAAGGCTGCCTGGTAGACCATCAGCTCCATGCTAGATTTAGGGACTTAATCTTCAAACACTCTTTTCCTCAGACATCCAAAGGATATGTTGGCACACGGAAGACAATGGTGAAATTCATCATCATTATCTGTCTCCATTGAGGGCTGAGTCCTGAGACATGATAAACAACCAACGTTTTCCAGAGTCTTGTTGTGAACCTCTATTATTGAAAGGTGGTGTTTTGCAGATGCTAGCATGAGTTCCATTCTCTTGAATGACTTAGAGTTCAGCCTCCAGATGTGAGTATATACAAGTGTTATCTAGATACTGTAGCTGGAATGAGCTTAATTCTGGAGTGGAAGCAATGTTTAGCCACAGAATCATAGAGTCATACAACACGAAAACAGGTCCATTGCCTTCTCTATCCATGCCGGCCATCTACTACCTATCTATATTGATCCTATTTTCCAGCACTCACTCTGTAGCTTTCAATGCCATGGCATTTCAAGTGCTTACCTAAATATTGCTTTAACGTTAAGCCATGTCTGGTGGTTGAAGCAGCTACCTGAAGTGACGATCATATCCATAGCTCTTCTAAGTGGCCAGGACCCACACTGTGAATGAGGATGCAGCTCTTCAGCCACTGATGGAAGTGGTTAAGCCTGACACTGAGTAATTGAGGTAGATTGTGAGGTCAAGAGTCCATCTTAACATACTAGGGAAGCGTTCCATAGCCTTATAACAGCGGATAGAAGCTGTCCTTGAGCCTGGTGGTACGTGCTTTCAGGCATTTGTATCTTCTGCTCAATGGGTACAAAAGCCTGAAAGCACGTACCACCAGGCTCAAGGACAGCTTCTATCCTGCTGTTATAAGACGATTGAATGGTTCCCTCATACAATAAAATGGACTCTTGACCTCACAATCTACCTTGTTATGACCTTCCACCTTACTGTCTACCTGCACTGTACTTCCTCTGTAACTGTAACATTTTATTCTGCACTTTGTATCGTTTTATCTTGTACTACCTCAATGAACCACGTAATGAATTTATCTGTATGAACGGTATGCAAGACAAGTTTTTCATTGTACCTCGGTACATGTGATAATAATAAACCAATTTACAAATTGAGAAAGATCTGACTCTGCCTCACAAGAGGATATTAGGCAGACGATGAAAGGCTAGGTTAAAGTAGTAGTATTTAAGGATACTAAAGATGGAAAAGGGTGGGTGGGAGGAGGGAACGAAATTTCAGAGTTTTGGCAGCTATAGGAACGCCTGCCACTGAAACAATAAAGCTAGCTCAAGGCTGCCGAGGGGCTTTCTGACGGCAGGTGGCGGTACAGTCTCTCCAGCCTGTCACCTACATCAGCAAAGCTCACTGGAAAGTCGATCAGGGAACCTCAAGTGGCTTTTTCCGAGGACACCTTGGCCCGCTGAAGCGTTTCATTTCTCCAAGGAACATCCTCTAACCCACCAGCTTCTCGGTATTAATATCTGAACATCATACCCTCAGCCGCTTTACCGCTCCCACCAGCACGGTCTCAGGAATTTTATGTAAATCGTTCACGAATAAATTATTGTCTTTTCTCTCTCTCTCTCTCTCCCAGCCTGTGTTGGTGACAAAACATTCACAAGCAAAAATAGAAGTTAATTTGTAATGGGTCCCATTTGTCGTGCAGTGAGCGCTGGGCATTTCACCTGAATGTTGGCGAAATGCCAGCTGCGGTTTCCAGGCACTCGAATGGTTAACTGCTTTATCTCCTCGGGAACTCACGGCGAGAACTTCCTCAATCCTCGGTAGCTCCTCCCCTCTCCGGTGACTGGATGGTTCGCCCCAGTTGATATTTACAGCTCTCTGCCTCCAACCATTGGAACTTACACGAGTCAGTGTCAGAAACATGAGCAGCCGAGAGCCCGTCTAGTACAGGCATGGGAACGGCCGGGGTGCTCATCTCCCCACAGCTATGACATTGTAAACAAATTAAGAGTTATATATTATATATTTATGCATCAGCGATGCTACCTTGGAAGAAAAATAAATTTGATTTAATCGAGAAGCAGCAGCCAAAGCAGCTCGGCTACTCGGTGAGTTTGAACTGTAACACCATCACCTCGCTTGCCCGCGCTTGTCCGGACGTGGTGGCGGAGAGTGCCCTCAACCGGGTCTGCAGCATGTTCAAATCCAAGAGGAGGAAGATCAAGATCACAGGCGAGGATCCCACCTACACGGTGCTGTACCTCGGCAACGCCGCCACCATTCAGTCCAAAGGTGAAGGCTGCGCCGATGTGGCGGTGACCAAAATCTGGAGCAAGAGCGAGCAGGGCAAGAACGGCACCAGGATGAAGCTGACCATCAGCTCTCAGGGAATCCGCATGGTTCACGTGGACGGCAAGGCGAGAAGACCGGGACATCTGTACCTCCTGCACAGGATCACTTACTGTGTGGCAGATCCCCGGTCCCCCAAAATCTTCGCCTGGATCTACAGGCACGAACTGAAGCACAAGGCTGTGATGCTCCGGTGCCACGCCGTGCTGGTGTCCAAACCCGAGAAGGCGAAGGCAATGGCCCTCCTCCTCTACCAGACCTCCAGCAACGCCCTGGCCGAGTTCAAGAGGCTGAAGAGGAGGGACGACGCCAGGCATCAGCAACAGAAGCTGATCGGGGAGCAGACTATCCCCCTGGTCCCGCTGAGGAAGCTCATGAACGGCCAGTGCAGCTACAAGCCCCCGGTGGAGAGGAGCAGGAGCGCCCCGAAGCTGGGATCCATCACCGAAGACCTGGTGGGAGAGGAGGAGGAACAGAGAGCCCTGCTGGAGATCAGTCTGGAGTACGAGGACATCCTGGGCAGGGCAGAGACCTCGCACAGCGACGAGCGCCAGGGCTTTACCGAGCTCATCAGCGACCTGGGGGAGCTGACGATAGGCAACGATGTCCAGTTACTGAGGGCTGACCTGCGAGTGACCAGACTCCTGTCCGGGGAAAGCACCAGCAGCGAGTCGTCGCTAGGCAGCGGCACCAGCGACCAGGACGCGGTGGCAGCAGCGGACGACAGCGAGGAAGGCGATCTACAAGAGATGGGATAATTGTGTCCGTCCTTGGAACCGGCAGCGACCACATCCCGCGTGTTGCCTCTCACCTTCCCCGTACCTCATCTTTACTGTAACTTTAAGATGGTAAAAAGAGGAAGAAGAACTACGTGCAATTCAGGAAAATGCATGCACAAAAAGCTTTTCAAAAGGACATTCTCTGGCTTACAGTTTTGCGCCAACTTTATTCGTTCCCTGAATGAGTAAGTAGAAGATTTAACATTTAGAAATGGAAGTTGCGATGTCTGAGCCGGTCTGGTCCCTCTTGCAATAAACTTCCTATGGAAGTGGCGACAGTGATGGTTGAAGGCTGGGACACGTTTGGAACTGCTTGTGTCGGCATTGTGACCGCCAGCATACTGCCGTTCCTAAAGCCCCCTCCTCCAGTTCACCGCAGTGGGCGCCAAGGTGGCCGCTATTGACCATTTGATCTGCTGCGAGTGCCACTATCTAGTGGCCACGGGCAGGGAAGCAAAGCTTTACCTCCAGACTTATGTTGGTGTCTCAGTGGTTAGACTGGCAGGTGCAGATGCACTGGGTGAGCGCCGTTGTGAAGTCCAGTCAGGCCAGGATGTGGTTTACAAGACAAAACCGTTCAGGCTATGGCAATTAAATAAACACTTGGCCAAAAAAATGGAGAAAGTAAGGTGGAAAGGACGTTGATGGATAGTGGTGTACATTTGTAAACACTCTATCAATTCTTGGTCTCTAAACTCAACCTCAGTTGTCCAGTGTTGTAGGGTGGTGCTCTTGAGTGCTTGAGATACATGGAAGACTATATTGACTCAGGCAATGTTCAGGTGTTCCCCAAGTACCTTAATCCACTGTTAGACCCTCATATGGGGCACTGGGAGGCCTGATACTTGTTTAGGACCCTGCTATAAAATTGGTCAAAAATTAATTTGCCCTTAAAGGAGCAGGTGTGTGACTCTTGGCTCCATAAGGGTGAGGCAGTAGGGGAAGGGGGAAGCTGCTGCTGGCCTGCATGCATCCCATTCCTTTAACCTCCAGCTCCCTTCCACTCTGCTGGAGGAGCACTTCTATGGTCAGAGTGACCATGGGAATGTCCAGTTGTATCAAGTAAATCACTGGTTTTCTGGTAATTTGGTCTGATGGCCAATTAAAGGCAAATCTGAAGCTGATCCCTTGGAGGCTCAGCTCACAGTCACTTTACAGATTCTGCACTCATAGGCAGCTACTAATCAAATACCATCCCTGCTTCCCCTCCCCACCCCACACACACACAGATACACACTACACACACGCACACAAGCAGATGCTTGCACACACATAGTAAAGAACATATTTGGTGCATTACAGCAGCAATTATTCAATCATTTCCCACTTTGTCATTTTCATTTGAAGTGGCCTCATTTGTTGAAGAAAGGCTTAATGAAAGATTAAATTATTTTCATCAGTTTTAGTGTTGCATTCCCTCCTTATTCATTTTTTCCACGTTTAATTTTCTTATGCTTCATGTTGGTTTCATCTTTTTAAAGTACTGTTGACTATCTTCTCCGTACTCTCTCTCATGTCCTTGTTTCTTATCTGTTTTCCCCTATGCACCTATGATAGAAGGACAGCCACTTGCTGGCTTATGGTTTCAAAACCTCAAGCTTTTGTCAGATACACACAGAATTATGTATTAAGAATTCTTGCATTTTTTCCAATATATACTTTGAGACTTCTGATTAGATCCCAGAAAAGATACACCTTTGATTTAAAATGAAAAGCACGTTTTAAGGCTGTACCCATAAAAGACTTTTCCCTGATCCCATATACTTTGATTTGAGAAATGAGGAATAAACAAAAAGGTAAGCCAAGTTAATGCCTTTTGAAAGAATGCTCCTTCTGGAACAGACAATGTAATATGAACAATCAAAGATTTAAACCTATGAATTTATAATATATATATATTTCAGCCTAAATATTAAGCACTAAGAAAGAAAACCACTGCACTGTTAGATTATGTTTTGCCTTTTAGATTAATGGTACTATGAAATTATTTTCATGGTCAAAGATATTCCGACTAAAACACATAATTCTTGCTACAGTGGTACACATTTGTTGATAGATGGAGCTCACATGAGTTTGGAAGCTACTGGAAAGATAGAGCACATCCCTTTACAGAATATGAAACAATCTTCACTTCTGGTGACGGCTGATATTGAATTGGCTGCCCAATGTGCATATTTCTCAAAGTTTATTTCCATAAAAATCAATTGAAATAAAAATTGGGAGAGATGTAATATGGCTTGCTGTTTTGCTTTCTTCCATTTTATACCGTTCAACAATTTCAAAACTATCCGTATTTCTTTATCAGAATGTGATAAGGTAAAGGAAAACTACTTCTAGTACCTTGAAATTATTATCTGACTTGACTGAATCAATTTTCAGTAATATATGGAATGGATTCCTTACATTTGTCTTTTCTCCTTATGGAATGGATGCAGTTTCTTACATTCAGTCACACACCATGGTTATTTGTCTTAAATTAAGTATTTGTTTACAATCTCTTTATTGATTCACAGAATTTACTCTTGCCTGTTACACTCTGTGGTTTGTAAATTGCACTGTTGTGAATTCTTAACCAGTATTTTATTGTCTGTAAATAGTTTTGTGATTGGATATAATATAATTTCTATGCTGTGCAAAAGAAAGTTGCACCAAGCATAGGATGTCCTAACTTCTGTACATACAATGTGTAAATCTGTACAAGCAAAATGGATGTTATTTTTTAAATATTTGATGAAGAAGTGTCCATCGTTTTTTGTTGGCACAAAATGAAACAATAAAGTCAATGCAAAATGCCTTGTACTGTAGTTTTAAGCTGAAGTGTTGCTGTGCATGATTATATCAAAATGTATGAATAATACAGCAAATTGCAAAATGGAAAAAGACTTTCAGACTAAGCTTGATTAGCTTATGAGCACGGCTTCTCTCATGCATTTAGCTTATGCCCATTCTTCATCCATGCTAAAGGCTTAAGGCATCTTTGATCATGAAAACTGATGTACAGTGTAAACTGCTGAGAATAATAGATAAATGCACGTGGAAGTCATTCTTTTTTGTGACAATAGGTTTTGATGCTGTCAACAGCAAATCCCACTATGAGAATAAAATGAACTCTGTCTGAAAAACATATACATCCTGAATGTGATGTTGTGCTCAAGCAAATTACTTAATTCACAAAACATCATTTGTACTAATGGAGATGAACAACAATGTTGAATGAATCAACAGCATGCAGACTGAATTTGTTTCATAACACTAAATGGCAGTCACATGTTTATTAATTGGCTTTCATCAGCATTTGAATAATTTTGCATAATATATTTTGAAAAAAATGAAAATTTGATTTAAAGTCATAATTTCACACTTCCTTTTTAAAACATAGGCAAAACATAGCAGCTCAGTTGAACACGGTTAAATATTATTCATCAGCTCGGGCACACAGTACAGCAGCCAGAATATACTGTAACTGGATCATCTAGATGTGGTATCTAGATGTGCACAAGTTAACTTAAATGTGATCTAAATAATTCTGGGGAACAAACAGGATAGAAGATAATATCTAGCTCCTCCTAACATGACAGTAACAGATGGTATTGGGAATACGACAATTTAGGTACAAGAAAATGTGTTATTAGTGTTTTTAAGGATGTTGCCTATTTTTGTTTTATCCTATTAGCATACAGTAAACCTTTTTGTTTCCACATAGTTTTGTGTAGTATATCACCATTCTGGTGATCCTCAGACTACTGCACCTCAGCTATCAAAATAGAGAAGACCAAATACATTCAAGGAAAAAGGCACAGGAGAGAGAATTGGAGATCTTGATTTATCTGCTAATTTCCCCTTCCTTGCTCTCTTTGGTGTAGGATCCGTCTTTTGCTGAACACCTCTTTATGTAGGTATTGCTGAGCATGAGAATTTTATTCTATATTATCTTTCCATAACACAGTGTACTGTGCTTCCATTATGTTACTTACATCAGGTTGAAATTGTGTATTTTCTATTCAGGTTTGAAGAAATCCAAAGTAACAAAAAGGTTTGTTTTAATTAGGGTGCTGGTCCTGCTGTTTTCTGTCTCTTTTGACCTTTCAATGACAAAACATCATCCTCCCCAAGATCAACGGGAAATGAAATGTTGGGCTCAATCAGATTAATTCCCATCCAAGTAAAACTCTGTCCATTCTATTGTGTCATGACCTTGAATTGCAAAATATTATATTTTTTTAACAGGAAATTTTCAGCTAAACGTTGGCATTAAAATTATGACTTTTCTTGACACCTTAGTTTTGTTGAACAGATAAAACAATCGTGAACTCCTCGTTGTCTCTGCTGGGAGGAAAATGAATTCATTGGCTGGAAAATTTTGCCCTGAGCTAAAATCCACTGTATTAGCTTCCAGAAAGCCCCCAATCCCTTAAACACAGGCAATTCCACAAGAGAATTATATTTGACTATAATTCTGTGGCAGAGTTCTGCACTTTTAAAAATGTACGTTCATCCTTTAGTAATGAACAAATGAAAAAATAGGAAACTATAGTTATTTTTCACAAATCACTTCCTAAAATGGTTCAATATTTCCAATCAATTTACAATTTATTTATCGCTAGTTTTAACTTTCTTTTTACACTGTAAGCATTTGATAAGCATTAGATTCCTTTAAGTAAACTGAAATCAATGCAGATTTGTCTTGAGGTTTAACCTTCTACTGAAGGTTTGATTTGCTTTATAGTCACTAACCATGAAGTAATTCGACCTTGAAAAAATCTGATTCTCATACAGATGTTTCCCGTACAGTCCACATAAATTCCAGTTAAGTGCAAGCTGTTTGTTTTAAATATTGCATCAGTAACCGAAAGTAGTATTGCATCCTTTTATTTTCCACTCTGCACCGTTAATCAGTGATCCCAATTCTTTGGAAAAGCAGGCAGAATTTTGCAATCAAGAGTGCTCACAACTGAAATTGCTCCTGCTGGCTTTTTAATTATTCGAAAACATAGCATATACAATTGATTTTTAAACAGAATTTCAGTTTTTAAAGTTAATGGTAAACTAAAAAATATTGAGCTTCAAGAGTATGTTTTCTGATTACTGTGACATCAACAGGAGGGCAGAATGGAGGAAGTCACTTATGCCCAACACCCTTAGAGAGCGAAAGTAACCTATAATAATAACCTCCATAGGTCTGATCATTTCAATAATGTTTCTTTGGCTCCCATACACTACTTGGGTTCATAACTTCTTTCCTCTAGTGGTGTCATTAGACTGTTGGAATCAACATAATCATAAAATAGAAAGAAATCATAGTAAAAAGGAATTCATCTTTAATTATGACTTTTAGATTAATTATGTCTTCTACAAAATTACATTACAATGACAGCAACAAATAAGTAGAGTAATAGCTGTTGGAAGAATGACATCATCACTGATATTTTCACAGGTTTGTCCTGTAATCTGAGAGTGAAGTATGACAGAATGTATCCCTTTTTGTTTTTCCCTTTTAGAATATTAGCAAACAATATTCCTAATGTTGTGCTTGTATGTCTATAAAATGTGTTCTCCATATGAATCATTCAAACTAAACTGATGTTCCACAATGCTATATCATTGTCATAATAGTTATTAGAATTAGTTTTCAGGCAATTTTAATAACAGAAAACATATAATACGGAATCCATTTTGTTGTTTGGTCATTGCTTTCCTTGAACCAATCTTCTGGAGATGTATTCCTTTTATGTGCATTATCAAAGCTGCCTATTTCCTAGTGTGGTTCTATGTAAATATTTTAGAATTAGCCCAGTGTCACAAAAGCGTGACTGCAATTTTTGTCAGCATAAGTTCAAGAGTAATCCCCTAGTGTTACCAAATACATTCATTCTGACACTCCTGATGCTGAAACAATCAAGAACATTTACATCCCACATATAAGTTGGATGGAATTTGTGACTTGAACCTCTTGCAGGACCCTTATCAAAGGGCTACTAATCAAAATAATGTACCATTTACCACTCTTAAGAAAAGTTATGAAAACACATATATTATCATGCTATTTATTAACAATTTGGAGGTTTATTTTATTGGATGAGTATAATCATATTTTCTTAGCTGGTGTCTGTGTTAAACTACAAATTCAACAACTGCAATATATTTTGCTTCAATCAGCAAATTGTGATATCACTGCAGATGTTCTAATTGAGTGGTGAGGAAAAGAAAGCTATGGCACACAGTGGAAAACTGCTGATTTTGACTAACATGATTCTTTCAATTTATCTCAGCAGTTTTTTTCTGGTGACCATTCCACACAATAGTTAATAAAAATCTTCTTTCATGGTCGTTAGCTCTAGTCTTTTGAGTGGGTCGGTACCAAATAGTTAAGGAACAACTCATTCAAATTGGGCTCTGTGCATTTTGAATGGACGGATGTTTTTAAGACAATTGGTATTTTGTTTACCTGACTGAAACTTCCATTGGTGGCAATCTACAGATCAATTGTGCTGAACAGCTCAGTATTGATCCAGTCTTGACTTGCATCTTGGTTAGGGCTAAAAAAATCAATAATTTAGAGATGAAATTTGGAAATTACAGCTTATCAAATGAAACAGCTAATGATTTACTGCAGCCATTAATAGTATTTTATGTATCTCATGCTTGCTTTCTATAGTTCAGTAGAAGAGTTTATTTTTGAACAGTGCTGATCAGATCTTGACATCACAGTAATAGCTAATCCTCTTGCAATCTGCTATCATTGTAGGATCTTTCCAATGGGATACAATGTCTTTGAAGGAGATACCTGATCAGCATCTTAACATGTTACAGCAAATACCATAAACACCACACTTTGGTAGAGTATCAGTAATCCTTTTAAAGATTTTTGATGCTGGTCCCGTATCTGGTAGGGCCTAGCTTGAAAACTAAGTTCTTAAATCATAACACTAAAAAACAGTTTTGAGGTCTAGTGCAAGATGAACATTGGTAGGTATGTTTCTTGTGCCTCCTTTTCATCAGTGATCTCCTACTCCTCCAACCTTCTTGACAGTGTTGGCATTTTACAGTATATTTCCACAGATACCCTGTGATACACCTGCAGACCATCAGGGAATGATCTCATATTGGTATTGGTTTATTATTGTCATTTGTACCGAGGTACAGTGAAAAACTTGTCATTCATACAGATCAATTCATTACACAGTGCATTGAGGTAGTACAGGGTAAAAAACAATACCAGAATACAGAGCAAAGTGTCACAGTTACAGAGAAAGTGCAGTGCAGGTAGACAATAAGGTGCAAGGTCATAACAGGGTAGATTGTGAGGTCAAGAGTCCATCTCATCGTATAAGGGAACCGTTCAATAGTCTTATCACAGTGGGATAGACGCTGTCCTTGAGCCTGGTGGTATGTGCCCTCAGGCTCTTGTATCTTCTGCCTGATGGGAGATGGGAGAAGAGAGAATGACCTGGGTGGGTGGGGTCTGATTATGCTGGATGCTTCACCAAGGCAGCGAGAGGTATAGAGTCCATGGAGGGGAGGCTGGTTTCCGTGATGTGCTGGGCTGTGTCCACAACTCTCTGCAGTTTCTTGCCATCCCATGCAAAGCAGTTGTCATACCAAGCCGTGATGCATCCAGATAGGATGCTTCCTATGGTGCATCGATACAAGTTGGTGAGTGTCAAGGGGACATGCCAAATTTCTTTAACATCCTGAGGAAGTAGAGGCGCTGGTGAGCTTCCTTGGCCGTGGCATCTACATGGTTGGACTGGAACAGACTGTTAGTGATGTTCGCTCCTAGGAATTTGAAGCTCTCAACCCTCTTGACCTCAGCACCGTTGATGTAGATAGGTGCATGTACACTGCTCCCTTTCCTGAAGCCAATGACCAGCTCTTTAATTTTGCTGACATTGAGGGAAACATTGTTGTCATGATTGCACCTTATTACACTGCACTTCCTCTGTAGCTGTGACACTTTACTCTGTACTGTGTTGTTTTTACCTGTACTACACTAATGCACTCTGTACTAACTCAATGTAACTACATTGTGTAATGAATTGATCTGTACGAATGGTATGCAAGACAAGTTTTTCACTGTACCTTGGTACAAGTGACAATAGTAAACCAATACCAATGTCACTTAGCTCTCTATCCCCTTCTTGTACTCCAACTCATTGTTATTTGAGATACAGCCCACTACAGTGGTATCATCTGCAAACTTGTAGATGGAGTTAGAGCAGAATCTGGTCACGGAGTCATGAGTATACAGGGAGTAGAGTAGAGGGCTGTGGACGCAGCCTTGTGGGGCACCAGTGTTGAGAATAATAATGCTGGAAGTGTTGTTGCCTATCCTCACTACTTGCAGTCTGTTGGTCAGAAAGTCAAGGATCCAGTTACAGAGGGAGGTGTTGAGTCCCAGGTCTCGGAGTTTAGTGATGAGTTTGCTTGGAATTATAGTTTTGAAGGTGGAGCTATAGAAAGACATGGGAATTCTGGTGCCCTAGTCAATATTTATCCCCTCAACCACCATTGCTACAACAGATCGTCTGGTCAGATATCCAACTGGTATTTGTGGGATCTTGCTGTGTGCAGACTGGCTGCCAACTTTAGCCACAATTTAGCCAGCATACATCAAAAGCACTTCATTTCTTGTGAAGCACACTACGATATAATGAGGCACTGAAGGATGTGCTAAATGCAAAGCTTCTCCTGTGTTCTTTTAATCTTCCCTCGCATAAGAAGTGGCAAAGAAAACAGATCCAATATGAATCCCAGTGGGATCCCAGTGCAACCAGCCCCACATGTAAATGATTGAGGTGGTGGAGTAATAATAATAGTGGTGCAGTAATAGTTTTGTCTGCTGACAAATGGATTTTGAGAAACCAGACAATTCTTTAATACTTTGGTTGTCCTTACACAAACAATTTTAGATTAAAATTGAATTTGGTTACAATTGTTTCTCGGTGCTGAATAAATTACTTAACCTTTCATGAGTCATCAGTGGTTGGAAACACCCAAATCTGTCCTGAAGAATCATTCATCTGCCTGTAATGTCTTTGATAATTCTAATGGATTTAAAACTTAAAAAAACCTCACTTATACTACTGTATATTTTCACGATCCTCTTTTCCATTGCTGTTTGGGCCAATTTGATAGCAGACTTCATTCTCCTTGTGTGAATCCATTAACTTGAGCATTGTTTACTCTCATTTTCTGCTTTAATAGTCTTGGTTTTGGTTCAATGTGGAATAATGTTTAACTTTACTGTGTGGCTGGACATCTATGACTTCTTTATGCCTAATACAGTTTTGAAATGTTAAATTTGACATTACCTCTGATGAGCAGGATTCTCCAGGCAAACCAACTCAGATACTTTGCCGTTTTCTCCTTGTCTGGCACTAACAATACATTTTCAGCAAATTTGACCGAGTTGCTCAAATTAAGACTAGTAAAGTTCTGCTCACTGTTATTCCAGGTATTCCCTGCAAATGTGGATGTCCATTGTGGGTCATTGCTATATAAGTCTTATTATCTGTTTGGCAGGAAAACATTTTAAAACAGGGAACATTTTCTCTAAATGGTGAGAGATTGAGAGCTCTGGGTGTTCTAGTGCATGGTTCACAGAAGTCTAGTTTGCAGGTGCTGCAAGTAATTAGGAAAGCTAACAGAATGTTATTGTTTATTGTTACAGGAATTGAATACAAAAGTAGAAGGTTATGCTTCTGTAATACTAAGCTTCAGTGAAAACACATTTGGACTTCTATGTGCAATGCTGGTCTCATTTAAGGAAGGATGTTAACGATTGGAATCAGTTCAGAAACAGTTCACTAGAATAATATCTGGAACATAGTTATCCTTAAGGTACATATATACATCCCTACATATTATCTGATACATCCCTATGTATCAGATCAGGCATAGGGATGCATCCCTGGGTATGATAACTCATATATTAACACTTCCCAATTATGTGGCTAGTGTAAGGGATCAGAACTAAATATGTAAAAGGAGGAAACATGCTTCTGAATGTGTCTTGGATTCTGAACACTAAACATTGCTGACTGATGCACTGCCCAACAGAGTGATCTCCTTTCATCTTTAGCATGAGTTTGAATTCATTGAAGACTCAAAGATGAAAGCTTCTTCTCTCTGATGCTATTATGGTGTAATTGATTTTGGCAGACTCTGATGATTTGCAGTCAGCAACAGTCCCTTTATGTTCGTATTAGTTATCTCACCAACACCCATCCTCCCCCACTCTCACGCCTCCCAAGCATTGCCCACAAAATAAACCACTTCAACATGTGCAGAATAACCAAGAATTACCCATACTACCAAAATCCAGCAAAATAATAGAGAAATAATACTAAGACACAAGAGATTCTGCAGACATTGGAATCTGGAGCAACACACATAAAATGCTGGAGGAACTTAGCAGGTCAGGCAGCATCTATGGAGGGAAATAAACAGTCAACGTTTCAGGTAGAGACCCTTCATCAGGACTCCCAACCCAGAACGTTGACTGTTTATTTCCCTCCATAGATGCTGCCTGACCTGCCAAGTTTCTCCAGCACTTTGTGAGAAATAATACTCATCCCCAAACTTACAGAGCAAAACCACAAACGTGTGTAAAAGGAAAGTAGTCTCTGTATCCTCCAAATCATGAAAGAAGGAAAGAGAAGCTTTCTGATTTCAAAATTCTGGCAAAGAACATTGCTCATCAAGAGTACACAGTGGGAAACTGTGGTTAGCTCATGAACTTTTCCATCTATTAAAATTAGTGGTTGGAAAATTGTAGAGTCGTCATACATACAACCCGAGATATTTTGCCTGTTATCACAGTTTGAAATCTTGTCTGAAACCTTCATTCCAATATTTAAAGTTTGGCTTGCCTTGCCTTGCCAGAATGTTTCATCCATTCAACTGTAGCAGGATATAAAGATTATGGAATGTGCAAGGTGGTAGAAACAGAAGATGTAGAGTATAAACATGTTATCAACCTTTCTCAAAAATGATGACAAAGTCTTTTGGACTCTCTTAAAATGGACAATGCCAATATTGTAAGCCACAACTGGGAAATGTTTGACCTAGAGACCAAAGGAAAATTAATGAGAATTGTAATTCTACATGATTGCCAGATTTAGTCAGTTCTGCAGCACCATGGAAAATTCTTCCTTCTAATTTTTTTAGTTTCTGAGGTGGCTTACTTAATTCTGTAACTGTGTCCTTTAATTCTAAATTCACAATAATCTAATAGGTAATTATTATATTGGATCAGATCTCAGTTTTGCTTTTTCCAGTCTTTCTGGAGTCCTTCTTCATAACTAAGAAACCTATGGTGGAGAATTCCTCTCAATCTTCCTCAATCATTAAATAACAAAATAATGAAAAGCTTCAGAGAAGCCCACACCAGGAAGAAAAATCTTTATTTCAATTCATCTGAAGACGTTCTTTCTGTAATTAGATGATCTGATGTTTTATCCCTCTCCTTTCCAGCATTGTACCTCAAGGAGAAATCACTTTCAGACTATACCCCCTGACATATGAGATACTGAGACAGACTTGTTCATGTGAAAACATGCTAACATTGGGCCACTAGGCCCCACATGAACAGTGTGATCTTAAAGCAAACCTATTAGCTCCGTGCTTCACAGTGTTCCTTAAAAAAACTTATTGAGGAACTAAGCGGAGGACACTGAGGCAGGCTGGTTAAAAGGAATAAAAGAGGCAGTAGCCTAAATCAGGAAAGAGTAAAGAGGCAATATTGAACAATTGTTACATTCTCCCTCATCCTGGAAGTTAGCCTGATTAAACTTCTTTACTCTCCTTTTCTGCGTCCATTTTCTTCTTTGGGTTTGCGTGCATGTTCCTCCTTCCTTCTTTAAACTAGTGAAAATTTACACATACCAATATGCTCAACCCCCACCATCCCTTGAAATCCCTATCTCCTAAGTGCAGGCAGACACTGCAACCTTCAGCTGATTTTGGCTTTTAAGAAGCTACCAACCCATCTCCACGTTCCCTCAGTTCTGTGTCATAAGGGAGGACCACAGAGCTGGGTGGGCGTTCCCTTACCTTCTTCCATTTTTAATCAATCCAGTCATTGTCCTTTTAGACAACCACTCATTGTTAAGCGTAGAGGTTAGTGTACAGATTCAATTCCGGTCACTGTTTGATCTGGGTTCAATTCCTGTCACTGTCTGTAAGGAGTTTGTACGTTCTCCCTGTGACTGCATGTGTTTCCTCTGGGTGCTCCGGTTTTCTCCCACATCCCAAAGGCGTATGGGTTAGGAGTTGTGGACATGCTATGTTGGCACCAGAGGCGTGGCGACACTTGCGGGCTGCCCCCAGAACACTCTACGTAAAGATGCATTTCACTGTGTTTTGATGTACATGTGACTAATAAAGAAATCTTATCATATCAATCCATGGATCAGTACTGGCATTCCACTACTCTAGTCATTCAGCATGTGAGAAATTTAAATTCTGCCAAAATCTTCATGATGATAAATGGTATTAGCTGCAGTAACTGGCTTTCATTCAGTTTCATCACACATTGATTGGGGTACGCATTTGTAATCTATTTTTTCTTCTGAGTAAATTAATGTACTATACCAATTCTATTTGGGAGAATGTGTAGTTTTATGCCTACATGTAGTCATAGAAACCAATATGTAGATTGCCTGAATTGGAGGAGTAAAGAGAAAGAGCTGCAGAAATATTGCAGAACAGACCTGAACTATTAATGTTCAAGGCTTCAGCAATATTCAATAAATGGGCCCACCTTCAGACTTATCAACATTTTTTGGAATCAGAAAATTTTGTCAGCTTTGGAAGTTAAGTGTATTTCAATTATGATAATTTGAAGCATCACTGGAACAATTCAGAGAGACTATTATAATTCATTCTATCTTTAGCTAAAATTTAGTTTCTCTAACCCCAGTATAGAGCTGAGCTAAAATAAGCATTCCTCGCTCCTGCCCTTAAAACAGCATTGTTTTATTTTGTTTGTTGTTTGCTTATTTTGTTTGCATTTATATCAATGGCCCACAACTATTTTGTGAGGAGGGCCAGAATGATAAACTGACTCATTTTCCCATTTATATTTTCAATTATATGGAAGACTTGAAATTCCTGAGAAGTCTTTGCCACTGCCATTCTGATTTCACTGCCTGCAGTTTCCCAGCAGTTATACTGAGAAATCAGGGGGCTGCAGGCAGTGAAATCAGAATGGCAGTGGCAAAGACTTCTCAGGAATCTCAGGTTAGATTCACTACACCTTTAGCAGCTCCATTCATTAGACCTTGGGGGGTGGGGGAGGGTGGTGGGGGGGGGGAGGTGTTGGGGGGGGGGGGTGTGGGTGGCGATGGCTGTGTAGGAATGAGGTAAATTTTAGATGATGTACATATTTTGGTTAACTAAAACATATGTAATGTATAAGTGTTTTATATTTTTAAGTATTTCAATCCTTTCATCTTTTAAAACTTGTTAATAATTATTTTTAATGGGATAATTAGCTTCTGAATATTCTTCCATGACATTAACAAACCTCCTCACACCTTAACAGTTTTGACAGCTGGTAAGTTTGGGCAGGAGCAATTGTTAGCAGTAGGAGAGGGGGAGGCATGCTGGAAATGTGAGGTGGTAGTGGGTGGCTTAACTGGCTGTCAAAATATTTCTGAGACAGCAGCTTGCCACTTACAGCAAGAAGTTTCTACACAGGTTTTCACCAGTCAGGAGCCAGGCTTTAGGAACGTGATACAGGCAGGTGGGGGTAACAGATCTCACTGAGGCTGGCTGGAGAGAAACAATCTGTGGGCTGGATGCATCATTGATTAATGTGGATACCATGACTTAAATAAGCCGGGAATCCTGTGTTTTGGAATTTTGGAATAAATTATTAGGTCATGATAAATATTCTAGTAAGCATTCTTACTGTGTCTTCTTAACATGATTGTGGCAGTCATGTTCAGCTCACAATTGCTTTGTTGTAATTCTTGAGGTCTAATTTCTACTGGCGGCAGTGGTAACCTCACCCTCTGAGTGTTTAATATGCATGAGCTTCTAATCTTAGCTGCAGCTTTCTACAGCAACAGTGTGGTAAACTGGAGCTCCCCTGTCATAAAATACTGCAGGGATTATGAAACCTGCCCTCATATTGAATGATCACCTACAGTTCAAGTGGAGTACCTCAATGAAAATTTACAGTGACCACAGTGTGAATTGCCTGATTCAACACAATCTGAGTCAGGTGGTCTGTTCAAAAAAGATGAATTTTTTAACTGCTCTGAATCTACTGCCTTCTTGCTCTCTCCTGATATTAAAACACACTTTTGAAAGGAAGTGGAGTCCTATTTTAAATCTGAGAATTGAGTTTGATGATGTCATCAGGACCTCATCTAATTTCAGCCTGAGGTGTGAGAAGGATAGGGGTGGGGGGGTGATGTCCTTTTCTGTGCAAGGCAAATTTGCTAATAACTGGCTGCTGGGTTAGAAGTGGACAAGATGATGTTTAAAGATTTTATTTTCGATTCCTTGTGTGATGATAGTAACGTGTGTTCCTTGGTGGGGGGGGGGGGGAGGTCACAAGAAAGTCTAAACATTCTTGGGCCAGACTACCCACCTCCTGATCCTATCCAACAGCAATCCATCCTTACAATGCCTGCCAACAGCCTTCTGACTTCCTCTTTCCAATCTTTACTGACAATGTTCCCACAACCACAAAGACAGTCACAAAAGAGAGTGAAGGGCCTATTGGAGACAAAAATAATAACCCGAGTGTTGAGGGAGAAGACTTGTAACGGGAAATGTCTGTTTCCCTATCAGGCAAACCTGCCAACAACTGGATGCTGGGTGAAAGATGGTTACCCTAACCCTAAATGAATAATATTCATGTCTTCAAAGAAAAGAGAGATGATACAAACAATGATATTCAGGAGAAAGAACATGAAATATTGGAATTGATAAACAAAGAAGGAAATAGAGGATATATTAAAAAGTCCAGCTTCTTTAATAGTGGATAAATTGCAAGGCCCAGGTAAGTGCATCCCAGACTCTTAAAAGAAGTAACGGAGGGAAAAAGAATAGAGTCCTACTGTAGCGGTTGCTACCGCGGAATAAAACAAGACTCACTCGGAGGATTGCCAAACAGAACTGGTTTATTTTCCCGCCTTGCGCGGGCCCTTTAAGGGAGAAAACTCCCGCCCAAAAAACCGGCAATGACGTAAGTCCTACGTCATCAGGACTTTCCCGCGCGCGGGTTCTCCCCGCCGCTCGGAAAGACGAGGCCCGCCGCCATCTTGGGCCTCGTCGCTCCGACACCACGCGACCCGACTGCCGAGCCGGTTCGCCCGACTAGACGGTGAGTCGCCACACAACCCCCCCCAGAACCGGTGAGACAGTCCCCAAGGTCCGTGGGCTGTGCCAGCTGCCGCTTAGGGGGGCGGCCTCTGCGTCGCGGTGTGGCAACCTCGACAGGCTGTTGCAGATCCAAATGGGCCAGTTTGAGGCGGTCCGCCGTGAAAACCTGTTCCCTGCCTCCAATGTCCAAAATAAAAGTGGATCCGTTATTCCGTATGACTCGGAACGGTCCTCATATGGTCGTTGCAATGGCGCCCGAGGTGTGCCCCTGCGAACGAAAACAAACTTACAGTCCCATAGTTCCTTGGGCTGGCAGGATGGGGCTTGACCGTGCCATGAGGTGGGAATCGGGGCCAAGGCGCCAAGCTTCTCGCGCAGTCTTTGTAGGACTGCTGGGGGTTGTTCCCCTTGGTCCCGAAGGGCAGGTATGAAATCCCCGGGGACAACTAGTGGCGCCCCGTATACAAGCTCAGCTGACGAAGTGCGGAGGTCTTCTTTGGGGGCAGTGCGTATGCCAAGCAGGACCCAAGGCAGCTCGTCAACCCAGTTAGGACCCTTCAGGCGGGCCATCAGGGCCGATTTTAGATGGTGGTGAAAACATTCCACCAACCCGTTTGATTGAGGATGGTAGGCCGTGGTGGTGTGCAGCTGCGTCCCTAGCAGGTTCGCTAATGCAGCCCAGAGACTGGAAGTGAATTGGGTGCCTCTGTCTGAAGTGATGTGGGCCGGAACGCCAAAACGTGAGACCCAAGTTGTGAGCAGCGCTCGGGCGCAGGAATCAGTTGTGATGTCAGTCAGGGGGGTTGCCTCAGGCCACCTCGTGAACCGGTCCACGATAGTAAGGAGGTACCGGGCTCCTCTTGAAACCGGCAGAGGGCCCACGAGGTCGACGTGTATGTGGTCGAACCTCCTACGGGTAGGCTCGAACTGCTGTGGTGGGACCTTGGTGTGTCGCTGGATTTTTGACGTCCTGGCCCACTCACTGACCTGTTTGCGCAGGCCATGCCAGATAAATTTGCTGGCGACCAGTCGGACAGTAGATCTGATGGACGGGTGCGCCAACCCATGTACCGAGTCAAAAACGCGTCTCCGCCAGGCTGCAGGGACTATAGGGCGGGGCTGACCAGTCGCAACGTCGCAAAGTAGGGTCCGCTGACCTGGACCAAACAAGAAATCTCGGAGCTGTAGACCCGAGACTGCAGTTCTGTAGCTGGGCAGTTCGTCGTCGGCTTGCTGTGCGTCAGCCAGGGCCGTGTAGTCGACACCCAAGGATAGGTTGTGGATGGTTGGTCTGGAAAGTGCATCAGCAACAACATTATCCTTTCTGGAGACATGTTGGATGTCAGTTGTGAACTCGGAAATGTAGGATAATTGTCTCTGCTGACGAGCTGACCAGGGATCGGAGACTTTGGAGAAGGCAAAGGACAGAGGCTTATGATCGGTGAAAGCGGTGAAAGGCCTGCCTTCTAGAAAGTATCGGAAATGCCGGACCGCCAGATACAGCGCTAGAAGTTCCCGATCAAAAGCACTGTACTTCAGTTCGGGCGGTCTAAGGTGTTTGCTGAAAAATGCCAAGGGTTGCCAGCGGCCTTCGAGTAGCTGTTCCAGTACCCCACCCACCGCGGTGTTGGACGCATCCACCGTGAGGGCAGTCGGGACGTCAGTCCTGGGGTGTACCAGCATCGTGGCGTCTGCCAGGGCGTCTTTGGCCTTAACGAAAGCAGCCGCAGCCTCGTCAGTCCAGATGATGTCCTTGCCCTTACCAGCCAACAGCAAGAACAGAGGGTGCATGATACGGGCTGCTGCAAGGATGAAACGATGGTAAAAGTTGACCGTCCCAAGGAATTCCTGTGGGCCTTTGACTGTGTCGGGGCGGGCAAAATGGCGGATAGCATCCACCTTGGCGGGTAGGGGTGTTGCCCCGTCGCTGGTGATTTTGTGGCCGAGGAAATCGATAGAGTCAAGTCCGAATTGGCACTTGGACGGGTTAATCGTGAGGCCGAAATCGCGGAGGCGGGAATACAGCTGGCGGAGGTGGGAAAGGTGTTCCTGGCGGTTACGGCTGGCGATCAGTATGCCGTCCAAGTAAATGAACACGAAGTCCAGGTCTCGGCCTACCGCGTCCATCAGCCGCTGGAAGGTCTGCGCGGCGTTCTTAAGGCCGAACGGCATCCGAAGGAATTCGAACAGGCCGAATGGGGTGATAATCGCAGTTTTGGGGACGTCATCCGGATGGACCGGGATTTGGTGGTATCCCCTAACGAGGTCCACTTTGGAAAAGATGCGGGCCCCGTGTAAATTCGCTGCGAAGTCCTGGATGTGAGGGATGGGATAGCAGTCCGGGGTGGTGGCCTCATTCAGCCTGCGGTAGTCGCCGCAGGGCCTCCACCCTCCGGTGGCTTTGGGGACCATGTGCAGGGGGGAGGCCCAGGGGCTGTCTGACCTGCGAACAATCCCCAGCTCCTCCATGTGACGGAACTCTTCCTTTGCCAGGCGGAGCTTGTCTGGAGGTAATTGCCGTGCTCGGGCATGAAGGGGTGGCCCTGTGGTAATGATGTGGTGTCGTACCCCATGTGTGGGCCTAGAATTTGTAAACGAAGGTGCCGAAATCGATGGGAATTCAGCTAGGAGCTTGGCGAAATCGTCGCCAGAAAGGGAAATGGAGTCCAGGCGCGGGGCTGGTGGGCTGATTTCTCCCAGGGGATAGGTCCGGAGAGTGCTAGAGTGAACTAACCGCTTCCTTCGCAGGTCGACTAACAGGTTGTGGGCCCGAAGGAAATCGGCTCCTAGGAGTGGTCGGGCAACGGTGACAAGGGTAAAGGTCCAGGTAAAACGGCTGCCGCCAAAGTGTAATTGAAGGGTACGGGTGCCGAAAGACCGTATCGTTGTACCGTTGGCGGCATTGAGCAGAGGACCTGGTGGCCTGTCACGAGTGTCGCGGCCTGTCGGGGGCAAAATACTGACCTCCGCTCCAGTATCAACGAGGAAACGCCGTCCAGATTTCTTGTCCTGAACGAAGAGGAGGCTCTGTCGGCGGCCAGCCGCCGTAGCCATCAGCGGCGGCTGGCCCTGGCGTTTCCCTGAAACTTGCAGGGTGGGCGGCATCGACGGGCCTCCACACCCCACCTCTGATGGTAGAAGCACAGCTGGTCACCCGTGTCGTCGTCTGCGTTCCTGGGGCGTGGCTGCTCGGTTGCTGGGGCCGGGCGAGGCGGGCGTTGGGCTTGCAGCCTGGTGATTTGACTGACGGACGAACTGCTCTCGCGCTTGGCCCTCCACAGGACATCTGCCCGGGCGGCCACCTCACGGGGGTTGCTGAAGTCGGCGTCAGCTAACAACAAGTGGATGTCATCGGGGAGCTGTTCGAGGAAGGCCTGTTCGAACATCAGGCATGGCTTGTGTCCCTTGGCCAATGCCAGCATCTCATTCATTAGGGTGGATGGGGATCTGTCCCCCAGGCCATCCAGATGAAGCAGGCGGGCGGCGCGCTCACGACGGGAGAGGCCGAAGTTCCGGATCAAAAGGTCTTTGAAAGCCGGGTACTTATCTTCCTCCGGAGGTGACTGGATGAAGTCTCCAACCTGGGCGGCTGTCTCCTGGTCCAGAGAGAGCTAACCACATGGTAGTACTTCGTGGAGTCGGAGGTGATCTGCCGAAGGTGGAATTGCGCTTCAGCCTGGTCAAACCAGACGCTGGGCCGAAGTGTCCAAAAGGTGGGCAGCTTGAGGGCCACTGCGTTGGCTGCTGCGCTGTCGTCCATTTCGCGGGTCCAAAAGCCGTTTGGACCGTCGGGGTCACCAATGTAGCAGTTGTTACCGCGGAATAAAACAAGACTCACTCGGAGGATTGCCAAACAGAACTGGTTTATTTTCCCGCCTTGCGCGGGCCCTTTAAGGGAGAAAACTCCCGCCCAAAAAACCGGCAATGACGTAAGTCCTACGTCATCAGGACTTTCCCGCGCGCGGGTTCTCCCCGTCGCTCGGAAAGACGAGGCCCGCCGCCATCTTGGGCCTCGTCGCTCCGACACCGCGCGACCCGACTGCCGAGCCGGTTTGCCCAACTAGACGGTGAGTCGCCACACTACCATAATTTTCCAATCTTCTTTGGCTACAAAGTCAAAGTTGAGTTTATCAAAGTCGATCTTGTTGTCATATGTACAAGTACATGTGTGCACAGGTGCAGTGAAAAACTTACTTGCAGCAGCATCACAGGCACATAACATCATATAAGCAACATTCACAAGAAAAAAAAATTATACATGATTTTTACAAAAAAAGAACACAATTAGAACAGAAAAAAAAAACAAAGTCCATTTTAGTGCAAAGTGATCAGAGTGGTCATAGTGCTGCTAAACTACAGTGATTAGAGTTTTGCCAGTTGGTTCAAGAACCGAATGGTTGAATGGTTTCATTGTTTTAAAGGGATAAAGGAATGGACCAGGTAAGTACAGGCTAAGATGCTGATGTTCAGTGTAAATTAGCATTCATAGGTTAATCAAGGATAAGTCAACATGGATCAGTTAAGCAGAGGTCATACCTGAATAACTTGAATGGATAGTTTTGGGGGAAGTAATAAGGAGGGTCAATAAGGGGAGTGTATTTGATGTAGTCCACATGGATGTCAACAGGGATTTTACGGAGTCCAAAATCCAAAGTTCAAGATTGATTAGAAAAGGAAAAGCCCAAGGGAAAGTGGTAAATTGCTTAAATTAGGTTCAGTCAGAGATATCAATGGATATTACTGAGAGGGCTGTGTGAAGTAAAATTCCACTAGATCCTTTGCCTTTCATTGTCCATATAAATGATTTGAGTTTAAATGTAAGAGCCATGATTAAGAAGCTTGCAGATAATATTAACATTGTAGTGTGATTGACAGTAAAGAAGAAATCTGTAGGCTGCAAGGAGATATTGATGAAATGATGAGGGAATTTATTCTGGAGAAGTGTGAGGTAATGTGTCTGGGGAGGACAAACAAGACAAGTGAATGCAACATAAATGGTTGCATACTAGAAAGGATCCAGGAATAGGAGGAATATGGAGTGCATATTCATGGATTCCTGAAGATGGAGAGAAAAATGGGTAAAGTGGTTAAGATAGCACACAGGATATTTGATAGTGTTTGCTGAGCCTTAGCATTCAAGAGCAGGAAGATTCTGTGAGAACTGTATAATACTTAGTTTGGGCAATACTTTGGGTAGTGTCACCATATTACAGGAGGGATGTGATAGCAATAGTGAAGGTCAGAAGACATATACATGGTTGATGGCAGGGGTAGAGGATTGTAGTTATGAGGAGAGACTAGCTAGGCTGGGATCTTCATTGGAAGAAAGGAGATTGGAAGATGATTTAATTGTGTTAAATAAAATCATGAAAAAGACAGAGTGAACAGGAAGGGGGTATGAACTCAAGCTAGTTGTTTGAAGGCATTGAGGAATGGTGGGGGGGCATGGTGCTCTGAAATCCATAGCCTGAGGGGGAGGTGAATTTATAAAGTCAAAGAGTTGTGCAGCACAGAAACAGGCCCTTCAGCCCATCACTTCCATGCTGACCATTTTGCCCATCTACACTAATCCCATTTGCTCACACCAGGTTTGCATCCTTCTCGACCTTGTCTATTTAACTGTGTGTCCAAATGCTGTTAGACATAATGGTTGTATCTGACCCCACCATCTCCTCTGGCAGTGTGTTCCAGATATCATCCTCTCTCCCTGTGAAAGAAATTCTCCCTCAAATCTCCTTTAAAACTCCTTCCGCTCACCTTAAACCTACACCCTCTTGTTTTTGATACCCAGAACAAACAGAACTTGAGGAGCAGCCCTTTCAAATATGCAAAAAGGGGCAGCAACCTCTCATATTTAATATATACATGGAAAACAGACTCCACCAGGCTGCAGAAATGGCAGGCAGCCTGGAAGTCCGTGTACCAACTTAAAAATGTGCTTTCCCTGCCCTGGAAGTGTGTGAACTACGTATCACGTATCTCATCACATTTAAAAAATATCTGAATGTGCATTCAGGAGCCATAACCTACAAGGCTATGACTAAGAACTGGTAAGTAGGATTAACCTGAATAGCTCCTCTTTAGCCAGCAGGAATAAGATGGGCTCAATGACCTCGATCCATGTATAAATTTCTTCTTTTAAACTCGTCATATTTATGGGATCTGGATGTTGTTGACAAGGCTAGCATTTATTTGCCCATTCCTAATTGTCCTTGAGAAGATATTAGTGATCCTAAACAGTTCAGCCCACGACATCAAAGTGATAAAATTAAGGAAAAATTATTGGATTATTTGAGACCAACCTCTTAGCAATGATTTAACCTTTTGCTGAATTACATCTGAAAGAACACAGCTCACGGATAGAACGTCCTTTCCTGATATTGATCTGTTATTACTGGTCATGCAAAAAAAGCACTCAGAATATAAATCAATACTTATTCCCGTGCAGCTCATTCTCGTGCTGTAACACTGTTTTTGTTTTAAGATTATCTCAAACTGATTGAAAGTGTAATGTGGAAAAGAATGTCCACTCGCTAAAGTATTCCGTCTGTGGAACATAAGTAGTCCTTAGTGAGCAAGAAAACATTGTTTGCAAAATTGTGTACTGCATCAGTGAGTTTCAATGCAGTGAGTTGCAGTGAGTTCTGTTCAAATTAAAGACAGGATGGAGATTGCATCTCTTGAAATAAGTTGACTTTTGTTGTAAAAATTCCTTATGTTCATTACATTGCATTCATTCTCGTTGGTTGCTTCTAATTTGTACAATCAATGATTATATAGAATATTTGGAATTTACTTGCATGATCAAACTCTGCAGATTTATTCTATTTCTGAACATGCAAGCGTGTTTAGATGATTGTCAATTGAGATTGTTTTGCTCGGTATAGTAAACTAATTCTGCGCATTAAATATGAAGATTTTCGATCTGCAGCAAGTTCCCAGGAGACAACTTTACAACATTGCCACAATCACAGCCAAGTTACCATCAGCTGCTATTTTGTTACAAACCGCTCTGCCATGCAACATAACCAGCAAATAATTTAAGAGCATGCAAAAGGCAGGTTTAAATTCAACTTCTTTTAATTAATCAGTACTGAAGATTCCAGATTTGTTCAGGCAAAAATTGTGGAATCGTTGTCTTTCCACAAGTTTAAGCATATAGAAATTTTAATTTAATTGCTAAAAACTACTTTTTTTCTGTCTCTATATATTCTCTATGCACAAACATAGAATAACTTCTAGTTGCCTTATAATGTGGTCTTACATGTCAAGGCATGAGATAATTACATTTTATCATACTTTTAAATTAACTATCTTAAACAGAGGCATTAATAGTGAATGTCATTAATCTCTTAAATTATTGGATTACAGTAAATTACCAGGATTCCTGTTCAGCCTATTCAGTTGCCATTTCAGTCACTGATTTTTCCAAGGACTTCAGTTCAGGTGGAAGAAACACAAGAGAAAATGATAAATCAGTGGCACAGTAAAGATGAAGAAAAAACAGTAAATCATTGTTTGAAGGTCACTGCCAAAGGAAAAGGGAATTTATGGGGTAATTTTCTTCTGGTGGGTTTTCTGACAGAAATACATTCGAACTGAAGTCTCAACAGCACAATCAACTCTGATGCTATCAGATTTTCCTGGGTTAGGTTAATTTTAATGTTGACTGGAGCTTCCAGGTTTTATTTGTTGGTAGCTTTGAGAACAGGAAAAGGAAAATCCAGCACTTTTACCACGGTTAAAGGGTCAGAATTTTTCCTGCAGCAAGAAATTGGATAACTGAATGAAAAGTGTGCTGTGCATATTTTGCTTGGGAGTGCTATAGCAAGGCTCATAGACCATTTGTTTTCTGAATTGGATTTACGGTTTGTTTAAGCCAAATCATTGATCACAGGAGGAGATGGAAGGAGGCCAACAAAACAATTGATACAAATCTAATTGATAGACATGGCCTTGTTACTCATTACCCATTCACCAACCCCAGCGCCACAACTCAGAGTGAGAGAATTTCATCTTGTACCAATATTGAACACCTTCTAAAACCTGAACACAAGAAACCACAGATGCTGGAATCTGGAGCAACAACTGATCTGCTGGGGGAACTCAGCCAGTCGAACAGCCTCTGTGGGGGGAAAGGATTTAAAAGGAACTGTGTGCAATGACTTAGTGTGTTACAGCAAGGCTCGTTGACCATTTTTTTCTGGAGGGAGGTGACAGATTTAGACAGTGCAATATCCATTACCAAAGAACTGCCACAGTGTGCAGGAGAGCTTCAGTAACTGTCAAAGCTAACTAAAATAAGTATTCATATCCTGTGTTATGCATATATTTTTATTCACCTCTCTATCTTTCTTTCAGTAGCATAGTCAGGGAAATTTATATCTGCTAGGGTTATCAAAAAATCCCAAAAAAGACTAAATCATCATTTTTACTCAAAACTACACTCTCAATTCACTTTGCCTCCCACAATAGATGCTTTCATTCAAAGGGAAAAAGCACCATCACTTATCATCATGACATGCATTGCCTCATTTATAGCATGTGTCCATGATGTTCGCAGCCTTTAACAAATTATTCATGCTGAACACAGAAAGGTGTGTACAACCAGCAGCAAAGAAGAAAAAAATAAGAGAGATCTTCCAAGAACATTGAGTGCATAGAAATGGGAGGGACTCGATCTATTGGGAGGAATTACTGATGACTTAGAGGAGATGAGTTGGCAAGAAAAGGTTGGAAAAGGCTAATCATCTGTAGTTAAGGAATCATCAGATTGCTACATGCCCTTAGTCTGAGGAATTCATTGAAACAAAGCACAATCATCAAAATTTCTACATCTCTCCATTAGTAATCAGTGCGCCATCAGTTTTGGTGCGTGAATGCTCCATTCCTGGGTACCCAGCACCATAACTCCCCAATTAAAATCAGAGACATTATATTGAATCAGTTAGCCCAACCATACAAGTACCTGCTTGAAAGGTTTAAATTAGCAGACCGGTGTTCATCCTGAGACACGGACTGCTGACAGCAAAGGAAAGAATTTGATCATTGGACATTAATGAAGTACTTGAACTGCTTCCCAAACCCAATTGTTTTAATGCAGTCATAACACTAACATTAACTTGACAATGTGGAAGATTGCCAAGGTATGCGTGTCCATAAATAAATGTGGTGAATCTAAGCTGGCTAATTACTGCCCTCAGCCTCCTCATAATCATCAGCAAAGTGACAAAAGCTATTATTAAAAATGCCACCAAGCTACACCTACTCACCAATAAGCTAAATAAATTAGAGCTGCATGTTAGTGGACATGCTGGAAGTATGCAGAGCAGGAAAACCATGTCATCAATTAGCAAGCACTGCTGATGAGATGACAACAATGCCAACTGAGAATTTCAAATTTCAGCAATGCCTTTCCTTAAGCTTGAACAGCTAAACAAGCTGAACATCATGAAGCTCCACCCCACTACTCCCAAATAATATTATTAAATGTATCATCAACTCTGTTCAGTTCCTGTCAAAATCACTCAATTCTACACCACATTACAAAATGAACATGGACAAAAGAGCTTAAGTACAGAAGCGAGATGAGCATTACTGCCTTTGGCATCAAAAGACCATGCATCTTAAAAGAGCCCGAGTTAAACTGAACTCAAGGCAAACAGGAAAAAGAACCCTCTCCTGGCTAGATTCATAACTTGCGAATGTTGGATCATCTCAGCACCAGGATATATTTGAAGTGGTTCTTCAGAGCTGACTTCTTGGCTGATCTACCTGAGATGCGTGATCAATGAAATTCCTTTCATCATAAAATCAAGAGTGACTGAATGATGTCCAATTCCATTCACGGCTCCGCAGATAATAAAGGAGTCCAGGTCAACAAACAACAAAGTCCATATAGTATTCAACCTTGGGTAGATGTGCTAATACCTGCTCCACAGAAGTGCCAAGCGATGGCCATCTCTGAAAAGGAGTCTAACCACTCACCTTGACATTCAACAGCATTAGAAATGCAGTGCCTCCAGCATTACCATTCAGAATATCACTGTCAAAAAGAAGCTTAACTTCATCAGTCTCACAAATACTGTAATTACAAGAGCAGGTCAGAGGTTGGCAGAAATCCACCTCCTAACTCTCCTAACCTTGCTGCCACATTCTAGGGTCCAGCCAAGAATCATCATCAGAATACTTTCTACTTGCCAGGATAAGTGACTTTCCAACAGCACTCAGGAAGCTTGATATCATCCCTTAGAAAGCTGCTTATTTCATTGGAACTCCAATGTACACCTTAAACTTTCAGTCCATCCACCATTAGAATGCTGTGGTATCAGTGAGTTGCATCTGTAAGGTTCACCACAGCAATCCGCAATGAATTCTTTGAAAGCACTGCTCAAACCCAGCACTTCTACCATCTAGAAAAGGGCAGAAGGTTCATTGGAAACTTCACCACCTAAAGGTTTCCCTTCAAGTCACACGCCTCCTCAGCTTGGAAACTTATCAACAATCTTTCAAATTCGTTAGGTCAAAACCATGGAACTTATGACTAGCACAGTGGGAGTATCTTCACCAGAAGGAATGCAATGGTTTAAGAAGGTGATTCACCACCAGCTTCTCAAGGGCAATTAGTCACATCAACATCATGTGTAAGAATAAAAATAACTTACTGACACCCCATCTGCATTCTTGGAAATGCATTGCATGCATTGACCACTGCAGCAATGCATTTTCACTGTCCTCCACAGTAGGGAGTGGAACATAGAAACGTGAGGAAGCCATTTGCTCCATCGAGCATATTTACTCATTCACATGCTTCATTGCTGAATTGTGATCTAACTCCTTGTATCTACTTTTACATCATATCCCTTAATTATCAAAAGTCTCTCTCATTTTTAGAATTAACAACAGACCTATTAGTATTGTTACGGACTCAGTGAATGTCCCTTTAAGATAGAGTTAGTTGTGTGCGTGTGCATGTGTGTGTGTGTGTGTGTGTGTGTGTGTGTGGCGTGCTTACGTCAATAGAAGATAACGGACGTAATGACATTGTTGAAGAAGTCAGTCGGAAGAGAGAGAGAGGGAGAAAAGGGAGAGAGAAACCAGCCTGCTAGTTTCTCTATCGATGGATGAGAAACGATAACTGTGTCTGCCACTGAAATCCACGTGTGGAAAGTGGAAGCAATCCGGTGGAGTTCACTTTGTTGCTGACCTGTAGAAGGAAACAGGTATTTGTGTGGACGACCACGATTCGGATGCTTTTCAGGGTGAGGAAGTCACTACCGAGTAAACACTGAAGTGTTGTTCACTGAAGTGGAACATTTGGATTTCGTAATTACTCTCTATGTTCTCTCTACATCTACGTCTTATCTTCAGACAACGGTGGTTGTTGAAGAAGCCTTTGCTCATGTTTCACCTTATGGCTTGCTGGACTGGACTTTAGGAACCATTCCTGGACTTGGAGTTTGGGACTTTGCCACACACACACACACACACACACACACACACACACACACACGAAGAGTTTAGTTTTTGGGGTTAATGTTCAAGGTTTAACATTTTTACTTCTAACATACTAACATTTTTACTTTTATTTTTCTCATAATCATAATAGTTTTTAACACAGAATCATGACTCAGTGTGTTTCTTTTGTTGCTGGTTCGTGACAGTATTGGTTTATTATTGTCACTTGTACCAAGGTACAGTGAAAAGCTTCTCTTACAAACTGATCGTACAGGTCAATTCGTTACACAGTGCAGTTACATTGAGTCAGTACAGAGTGTATTGACGTAGTACAGGTAAAAACAATAACAGTACAGAGTAAAGTGTCACAGCTACAGAGAAAGTGCAGTGCAATAAGGTGCAAGGTCACAACAGGGTAGATTGTGAGGTCATAGTCCATCTCATTGTATAACGGGACTGTTCAGTAGTCTTATCACAGTGGGGTAGAAGCTGTCCTTAAGTCTGGTGGCACATGCCCTCAGGCTCCTGTATCTTCTACCCGATGGAAGAAGAGAGAAGAGAGAATGTCCTGGGTGGGTGGGGTTGCCATCCACAGAATTATTCTGAATTTCTATCTGGTGTTCCACATCCTCCATTGACAACCTCCAATGCTGTGTCAGAAAACCTGGGTGCTTATACTCACCAATATTCAGCAATTCCTCTCTCATTTCTATGTCTGATTTAACTTGAAAAGGCTCCCAGTCATTGGCACAGCAATAATAGTCTCCCCATTATGAGTAGCATTTTTGTATATGCAGTGTAGACTTGCTTTAAGCAATCAGGCCAATTGCTGATGGCTAATGATTAATGCTGGCTGCACACAGTAATCACAATAATGAGCAGGCAGTATAAAGTTGTGTAAGAGGGGTGACGATTATGCATTTTGGGGAACAATCTAATTTCAACACAATGCATTTTGAAATTGGGTTTAATTGACTGGGAAGAGCCAAGGTTGGATCCCTATGGTGTATGTGCAGAGTTAGCAGAACTTTAGCTCACTACAGTTCATCTTGAAATCCATAGTTAAGGAAGACAGAAAAAGAACATTTGCTATACACGTAGAATTTTAATGCTATTGTCACGAACCAGCAACAAAAGAAACACACTGAGCATGATTTAGTGTTAAAAACTATTTTATTAATCACTACTTATGATAATACGTAAAATAAAAGTAAAAATGTTAGTATGTTAGAATTCAAAAATGTTAAACCTCGAACGTTAACCCCAAAACTAAACTCGTCGTGTGTGTGTGTGACAAAGTCCAAAACTCCCAGTTCCGGAATGGTTCTTAAAGTTCAGTTCCACAAGCCATAAGGTGAAACATGAGCAAGGGGTTCGTCAACAACCACCGTTGTCTGAAGATAAGACGTAGACGTAGAGAAACATAGGGAGAGTAAATACGAAATCCAAATGTTCCATGATGGAACCCAAACGACACTCCAGCGTTTACTCGGTAGTGACTTCCTCACCCCGAAAAGCATCCGAATCGTGGTCGTCCACACACAAATACCTGTTTCCTTCTACAGGTCAGCAACAAAGTGAACTCCACCGGATTACTTCCAACTTCCATACATGGATTTCGGTGGCAGACACAGTTATTGTTTCTCATCCATCGATAGAGAAAACTAGCAGGCTGGTGTCTCTCTCCCTTCTCTCTCTCTCTCTCCTTCTTTCTTCTTCTTCTAACTTCTTCAACAACGTCATTACGTCCTTTATCTTCTATTGACGTAAGCACGCCCCACACACACATACACACACACTCTTTATCTTAAAGGGACTTTCACTGAGTCCGTAACACTATACATGTAGAAGTTCAAAACAGTTATCTTTTCTGGAATCAAATGCCGTCCAAATCCTTCAATTAAATTTAACAACATATTAAAATAAATGCTTTGTTGATTTTCTGTGATATATTTACCAGGCAGCTCTGAAAAGATGGTACTTGTAGCATCCTGAATCCTTATGAGATGTTTCATGCAGAATTGATGAGCAACAAGACAGGCTAGTTTGACAGGATACATACGTTGATTAAAAGGGTAGGATTTGCCCTTCCCTTTTTCCTGGTACTTTGTTCATCTGTCAACTTCCTTCAATTTCAAAGAATGACAATCTACTGTCAGGAAAGTAATTTATTCTTTTTTATGCATTGAAAATGATTTTTTTTTACTGGAATGTGGGCAGTATTTTTCTTTAGACACTATTGTATAATACAAGTTTTAATAATATTATCTATTGCTTTTGTGTAGGTGTTCCTTTTAATAGAAAGAGCTGTGGGTGGATTACAGAAGTTAGCTGAGGCTGCAGAAATATGTCTGCTTTAATATGTGCTTAAATGACAGTTACAAGGGAAAAAGAGCTTTGTGGGTAACATTAACAGTAAGAAGCAGAACATAGAAACAGGAGGAAGTCATTTACCCCCTTCAAGCATGTTAATTCATTCATGTGCACCATGGCTGAATTATGATCTGACTCCCGGCATCTTTTTCTTCCCATATCCTTTAATTATCAAAAATCTGTCTCATTTTTAGAACTACCACTGACCCAGTAATAACTGCCATCCGCAGAAAAGTTCTAAAATTTCTATCAGTATCTTCATGTAGGTGTTTTCTAATTTAATTCTTGAAAGACCTGGCTCTAGTTTTTATACCACATTTCCCTAGTCTGGACATCCCAACCAAGGAAATTGTTTCTATCTACCCTTTTCCTTCTAATATTTTGAAACTATTTCTAATATTATAAATTCCAAGAATACAATCTTAATTTGTAATTCAACCTCTGTAACTCAGGTATCATTTTGGTAAATCTACGCTGCACTCCCACCAGGACTAATATATCCATCTTAAGGTGCAGTGTTCAGTATTCCTTGTGGTATCCCAGGTGTTTGAATAGCTGTTACATAGCTTCTAAGCTTTTGTATTCCTGTCCTGTAAATACATAGATCAATATGTGATTCTATTCTGCATCCACCCATGGCATTTTGATGCTCTATGTAGACAGACTCCACAGGTTTTTCAGAATTTTCACTATTTTTAGCTTGTCACTATTTAAGAAGCATTCTGTTTCAGGTCAAAATAGGATGACCTAATTTTTGTCTGCACTGAAATTCTTTTGTCACAGTTTTACCCACTTGATTCATCATTTAATATTTATCAATATTCCTTTGAAATTCAATATGTTCTTCACTGCATACAAACATGCCTATCCTTGTGTCAATGGCAAACTTCTAAACATATCAGTCTATCTCATTATCTAATGTAGTTTATTAACATAAAAAATAGTTGCAGCCCCAACACAGATCATAATTGCTCACTGGTCACTCACAACAAATTTGAGGACTTGCTTATAATCACAACTCTCTGTCATCTGCTGCTCAGCCAAATAAAGACCTTCGGCAAGTCTGATAATTGAATAAGACTTAGAGAACAGCTTAGCTAGCTGTCAAAGTTCTTTTCAGTTATTTCCATGACAGGAATTCTTCTGTGCCCCCGTCCTCCCTCTCCCCTGCCATCTTACATCATGCAACAAACTACTGCCACCCAAGGCCTTGTCATTTAGGATTAAGCAATTAAATATACGTTCACAGAATTTTCAGCTGTTACCCAAAGATTACCTTTTGTTAAAAAAAACATTGGCATCTTGTTACAAGACCTATATCCATTCAATCATAGGAGTAAGTAGGATTGTTTTCAATTGCATGTTATTCAGTGGAAATTGATTTACATTTTGCATGTTTTCTGAGACCAAACAAAATGCTATCAAGTTGAATTCAGCAGTAACATTTATGTCAGTACAACAGTAGAAATGAACCCAGTGCTGTACTGATTTAGGCCCTTGATATGATATGTGGAACAAATGCTGACATCATTGAATATATATAAGAAGGGTTTCACACTTTATTCAAGTTACTCTCTACACTTCCCAAATTCATCAGTGGGAACAATCAGGAACAAGCTTCCATAAGTGATAACTAAATGGATTCTCACCTCAATAAGGTAGGCCTCTATTTAGTTGTTTGGCTTTTAGAGTGCTTTTGGCTATTTTGGAAAATGCTTGCTCTGACATACCTCTGGTGGGTTAGTTTCTGGAGGGCAGGAACTGGTTCACACATTTGCTTGTTCTCATTCATCGAAGAATGCAATGTTTTGGGTTTATTGTTGAGGCTCCCAAACTGTGAGAAATGAAGACCAATAGTGTGGTTCAAAACTTTTATGCCCATGCTCCTTTTATGAAACAGCTAGCCAATAATGAACTGTATGCAAGGCAAACTGACACACAAGAACACTATGATAGGCCAATTCTTTTTGGATTGCCACATGTACAGAATATTATGGAGAATATGTACTTGTCCTTGCCTTGTAAATCAGTACTATTTTTCAAAAGACGTTTCGAGAATACACGAGGTAGAACATGTGGAAGATAAAAGAGTGAAGTAATAGCAACATAGCATTTCTGCTCAAGAAGCTAAAGGAAGCAGAGACTCACCTACTTCACTTAAATTAATTAATGTGAGTAATTTGGGATCTTAGTTCCAACCATGTGATTGGAAACATGTGTCAAACTGGCACCATTGTGTGCAGTAAACAGACAAACAAATTCCTGCCCCTGCATGTCCTCTCTGTTAGCTGGATCAGTCTCAGCAGATTTTCATTGGCAACTGAAAAGTAAAACAGAATTTGCAACAGATATCCAACAATATTAATATAAATATGAAGATAAGCCAGAACTTTTGATAATTCAAACTTCATGAAAGACTTCACCGCAGAAAAGTTTTAGAAAATAAACATAATTTGAAGTAACTCTTAAGTCAATGTTTATATTGCAGAAAATCTTTATAAAAAAACATCAAACGATGTCACATCAAATCTGAGGCATGGAAGTTCTCTTCTGAAATCCTGTGCAACTGTCGAAGCCAATAATGAGTTACACAAATTGTCAAGATAGCAAGATCTAGTACAGAACTTAGACGCATCATTTTCTCTTATAAATCAGAGCTGCCACAGAAACTATCCTTATTCTTTCCATGCAGGTGGAAACGTAATGGTGAATTAATAATCTTATTTACATCCATGCAAATTTTTAACTCCATTGATCTTCATTTTGTTAGAGTGCTCATAATCAAGTGGACTGTGCACATGTACTTAAGAAAATATGCAGTGCAAACATGCAGCAGCAAATATCATACTTGGTGATTATAAACAACATTTTTTTGGTTGAATGGTAGAAATAAGGCCCTAATTTACTCCCCTTTTTACACACAAGAATACGCAAGACAGTATCAGGAGTATCAGCCGAGTAGTGCAGGCTGCAGGATCAATGTGGTTGGGGTATATCACTCATCAGCACTATTGCTTTTCATTTGCTCAGGAGCAAACTGTTACGGACTCAGTGAAAGTCCCTTTAAGATAGAGAGTGTGTGTGTATGTGTGTGTGGGGCGTGCTTACGTCAATAGAAGATAAAGGACGTAATGACGTTGTTGAAGAAGTAAGAAGAAGAAGAAGAGAGAGAGAGAAGGGAGAGAGACACCAGCCTGCTTGTTTTCTCTATCGATGGATGAGAAACAATAACTGTGTTTGCCACTGAAATCCATGTATGGAAGTTGGAAGTAATCCGGTGGAGTTCACTTTGTTGTTGACCTGTAGAAGGAAACAGGTATTTGTATGTGGACGACCACGGTTCGGATGCTTTTCGGGGTGAGGAAGTCACTACCGAGTAAACACTGAAGTGTCGTTTGGGTTCCATCGTGGAACATTTGGATTTCGTATGTACTCTCTCTATGTTTTTCTACATCTACATCTTATCTTCAGACAACGGTGGTTGTTGAAGAAGCCCTTGCTCATGTTTCACCTTATGGCTTGCGGAACTGAACTTTAAGAACCATTCAGGAACTGGGAGTTTTGGACTTTGTCACACACACACACGAAGAGTTTAGTTTTGGGGTTAACGTTCGAGGTTTAACATTCTTGAATTCTAACATACTAACATTTTTTTAAACTTTTATTTTACGTATTATCATAAGTAGTGATTAATAAAATAGTTTTTAACACTGAATCATGCTCAGTGTGTTTCTTTTGTTGCTGGTTCGTGACAAAATTGGGGGCTCGTCCGGGATAGTTCCCAAGGTTAACGAGTGTCGTCTGGGATTGTACCCCAGATTGACGAGATTTGTTCGAGATTCAATCCAAAGATTTTTGAGGGAGGTCTGATAAATTCTTTTTAATTGGCTTGTGTGTGTGGAAACCAGCAGCAATGGATATTAAGGCATTTTTGGAGTCACCAACCCAAAAGGGATTGGAGGTGGCGAAAAAGGATGATTTGATAAAGATTGCTACAAGGCTAAACCTTACAGAAGTAAAGCAGTCTATGAGAAAGGCAGATATTCAGAGATTGATAGCTGGCCATTATGTGGAAAAGAAGGTGTTTGAGAAGGAAGTGTTAAAACAGTTTCCTGGCAGTGAAATAGCAATTTCTGAGGCACAGGTGCAGCTGGCAAAGATAGAAGCTGAACGAGAGCAAACCCAGTTAAAGATAGAGGCTGAACGAGAGCAAAAGAGATTAGAGGCCGAACAAAAGAAATTAGAGACTGAACAAAAGCTAACTCAGATGAAGATAGAGGCTGATCTAGCAATGAAGCAGATGGAATTGAAGAGGATGGAGCTGGATAGTGAGGAGAAGGAGAAACAGAGGCAGCATGAGTTACAAATGAAGCGTAGGAGTTCGGAATCTGATTCTGATGATGGTTTTTCAGCCAGCAGGGAGGTTCGATTAGTCCCTCCGTTTGAAGAAGATCAGGTTGATCAGTATTTCCAACATTTTGAAAAGGTTGCTGTGAGTTCAAACTGGCCAAGGAAAGGATGGGCTCTTATGGTACAGAGTGTGATTAAAGGTAAAGCTCAAAAAGCTTATTCTGCTTTGTCTGTTGAGGATGCAGCTGATTATACCAAGGTAAAACAAGCTATATTGAAGGCCTATGAATTGGTCCCTGAGGCTTATAGACAAAAATTCAGAGACTTGAGGAAATCTGCAGATCAGACTTATATGGAATTTGCCAATGGAAAGAGAATATGTTTTGAACGATGGTGCCTGGCTAAAAATGTAGATGGGGATTACGATAAATTGACAGAATTGATACTGGTGGAAGACTTTAAAAGATGTGTTCCAGCTGAATTAACAACATATTTAAATGAAAAGGCAGTGGAAACTTTACAAGAAACTGCTAGGTTGGCAGATGATTATGCTTTAACCCATAAATCCAAATGGGGACAACCTAAAACCTTTCAAAAGAGTTACAAAGACAATCCAGGTAAACCGGAGATTAAATTGGGAGGTAATCAAAAAGGAAAGGATGAAAAGAAGCCAGGGCTGGAGAAACCTGTTGAGCGTACTTGTTATTACTGTAGGAAACCTGGCCACGTGATATCTAATTGTGCCCTTTTGAAGAAAAAGAAGGAAGCTGGGCCCAATGCTTGCTTTCAGGCAATTAAAAATCAAAAAGGTTCAGGAGATGCTGTTAAAGATCAGTCCTTGCAAGAGGGAAAAGCGGAAAAGTTGGAGGAGGTGAGAAAAGAATTCCGTTCGTATGTATCAGAGGGTTTTGTTTCACTGAATGATGAGTCACCCCAGGTGCCAGTGAAAATTCTTAGAGATACTGGGGCTAGTCAATCTCTCTTGCTGGACAGTGTTTTAAATTTTGGTGAAGAAACCAACACTGGTGAAGTAAATCTAGTACGAGGTGTTACAGGTGAGACCATGTCTGTCCCTTTTCACAGGGTGATTTTAAAGTCAAAGTTCGTAGAAGGACCAGTTGAGATAGGGATAAGACCTAGTTTGCCAGTGGAAGGAGTTTCTTTGTTATTGGGAAATGACCTTGCAAATGGAGAAAGTGATCCTGTGGTACGGTTAACAACCAAACCAAGGATTGATGAGTCTGAGGATGATTCAGATGTTTACCCATCATGTGCGGTGACTCGAGCTAGAGCTAAAGAATTAGCCAAGACAGACAGTCCGGTGCAGTCTGATGTAGTTCCTTGTGACAGTCCTAAACAGGAAGAAAATTTTGATGCCTTATCTGAGACTTTTCTGTCTTCACTGGAGGATCAACATCCTTACAGTGAGCCTGAATTTAAAGATTTGTCTTTGTCGAGGAAGGATTTCATGGTGGAACAGACAAAGGACCCTGAGTTGACAGAATTGAAAGAAAAAGCACTCTCATGTGAGGAGATTGAAAAGGTGCCAACTGGATACTATGTCAAAAATGGAGTGTTAATGAGGAAATGGAGACCTCCTCATGTTCCTGTTACTGAGGAATGGGAAGTTATTCATCAGGTTGTTGTTCCAAAAGTTTATAGGGATGAGATTTTAAACCTGGCCCATAGTATGCCTTTGGGTGGTCATTTTGGTGTGAATAAAACTGTAGGGAAGATCTTGAAACAATTCTATTGGCCTGGTTTGAGAAAAGATGTGGTGATGTTTTGTCGAACCTGCCACACATGTCAGATGGTAGGTAAACCAAATCAAAAACCCCCTGTGGCTCCTTTGAAACCAATTCCTGCTTTTGGTGAACCCTTTTCGAAGGTGATTGTGGACTGTGTTGGCCCCTTACCAAAGTCTAAGACTGGAAATCAGTATTTGTTAACCATCATGTGTGCCACTTCTAGATTTCCAGAGGCAATACCCCTTAGAAATATTAAGGCCAAGATGGTGTCAAAGGCTCTTGTAAAATTTTTTACCTTGTTTGGTTTGCCAAAAGAAATCCAATCTGATCAAGGTAGTAATTTTATGTCAAAAATTTTTCAACAAATAGTCTATGAGCTGGGAGCAAAGCAGATTGTATCATCTGCATATCACCCAGAATCTCAAGGAGCTCTGGAGAGATTTCATTCTACTCTCAAAAATATGCTGAAGACTTATTGCTTTGAAAACACCAAGGATTGGGACGAAGGTATCCATTTACTTTTGTTTGCCGTTAGAGAATCGATCCAGGAGTCAATAGGATTTAGTCCGTTTGAGCTTGTGTTTGGACATAGGGTGAGAGGACCTTTGGAGTTGTTAAGAGAGCAATGGGTTAATGAGGAAGTTCACTTGAGTCTGTTGGACTATGTCCAAAAATTTAAAACTCGGTTGGAGAGAGTCTGCCAGCTAGCGAGAGAGAATCTGAAAACAAGCCAGATAAGAATGAAGACATATTTTGATAGACGTGCTCGGCCTAGGACATTCGCAGTGGGGCAAAAGGTATTGGTATTTTTCCCTAGCCAAAATAATCCCTTGCAAGCTCGTTTTTCTGGACCCTATGTTATTGAATCTCGAGTGACTGATCTAACATATATAATCAAAACACCAGATAGACGCAAGAAAACACAACTCTGTCATGTAAACATGCTAAAACCTTATTATGAGAGGGATTCAGTGGTGGCCTTGGTGGATGATGTAAAGGTTGTTTCTAGAATGCCTGATGTTGATGTTGAGGAAGGCCAATTTAGACCAAATATTGTTCCATCGAAACTGAAAAACCAAAATATCATGGAGAACCTTGAAACGAAGTTGGGCCATTTACAAGTTTCACAAAAACAACAGATGAGAGAATTAATTTTAAAATTTAAAAATCTGTTCCCAGATGTTCCAAACAGAACATCGATAATTACCCATGATGTTGATGTTGGGGATGCAAAACCAATCAAACAACACCCATATCGAATGAATGTGGAAAAAAGTAAACTTGTTGATCAGGAAATCAAATACATGTTGGAAAATGATATTATTAGACATTCTACTTCAAATTGGAGTTCGCCCTGTGTTATTGTACCTAAACCTGATGGAACTGTTAGATTTTGCACAGATTACAGGAAAGTGAATGCTGTAACAAAGTCAGATGCTTACCCTATTCCTAGAGTGGATGATTGCATAGACAGAGTGGGAAAGGCAAAATTTCTTACAAAGATTGACCTATTAAAAGGGTATTGGTGTGTTCCATTAACAGATAGAGGACGGGAGATTTCAGCCTTTGTAACCCCTTCTGGATTGTATGAATACAATGTTTTGCCATTTGGAATGAAAAATGCTCCGGCAACATTTCAAAGAATGATTAATTCAGTGATTCATGGGTTAAAACATACAGATGCCTACATTGACGACTTAGTGACTGGGAATGATACTTGGGAAGATCACATCTCTGCGTTAGAAAGGTTGTTTGAAAGACTTTCCAAGGCTAACCTTACAGTTAACTTGGCTAAAAGTGAATTTGGCCATGCCACTGTGACGTATCTTGGTTATGTTGTAGGTCAAGGCAAGCAAGCTCCTGTTCAGGCAAAAGTTCAAGCAATATCTGAGTTCCCTATTCCCACAGGTACGAGGACTGTTAGAAGATTTTTGGGAATGGTTGGATATTATCGAAAATTTTGTAAAAGTTTTGCTGATATTGCTCTTCCCCTAACTAATCTTCTGAAGAAGGGAGTAAAGTTTGTTTGGACAGATTCTTGTCAAGAAGCATTTGAGAAGCTGAAAGCCATTTTATGCTACCATCCTGTGCTCAGAACACCTGACTTTGAAAAGCCATTTTCATTAGCAGTAGATGCCAGTGATGAAGCTGCAGGAGCTGTGTTGTTGCAGAAGGGTGACCTTGATGATATTGACCATCCTGTAGCTTACTTTTCAAAGAAATTTAATGAGCATCAAAAGAATTATTCCACCATAGAGAAAGAATTACTGTCGCTTGTTTTAGCCTTGCAACATTTCAGTGTATATGTTTGCACCGCTCAGAAACCATTGACTGTGTATACAGATCATAACCCATTGGTGTTTCTGAGCCGAGTCAAAAACAAGAACAGAAGGCTGTTAAACTGGAGTTTAATTTTGCAAGAGTTTGATCTCATGATAACTCACATTAAAGGCAAAGATAATGTGATTGCTGATTGTCTTTCCCGATGTTAAATGGGAAACATGTATCTGTACTAATCTGATAGTCTGTAGTTGTGTAGCATGATAATTATTAACATCACTAACTGTATGCGCGGTTAAAATTTTCTTGGGAAAATTTTTTTTTAGGTGGGAGGTGTTACGGACTCAGTGAAAGTCCCTTTAAGATAGAGAGTGTGTGTGTATGTGTGTGTGGGGCGTGCTTACGTCAATAGAAGATAAAGGACGTAATGACGTTGTTGAAGAAGTAAGAAGAAGAAGAAGAGAGAGAGAGAAGGGAGAGAGACACCAGCCTGCTTGTTTTCTCTATCGATGGATGAGAAACAATAACTGTGTTTGCCACTGAAATCCATGTATGGAAGTTGGAAGTAATCCGGTGGAGTTCACTTTGTTGTTGACCTGTAGAAGGAAACAGGTATTTGTATGTGGACGACCACGGTTCGGATGCTTTTCGGGGTGAGGAAGTCACTACCGAGTAAACACTGAAGTGTCGTTTGGGTTCCATCGTGGAACATTTGGATTTCGTATGTACTCTCTCTATGTTTTTCTACATCTACATCTTATCTTCAGACAACGGTGGTTGTTGAAGAAGCCCTTGCTCATGTTTCACCTTATGGCTTGCGGAACTGAACTTTAAGAACCATTCAGGAACTGGGAGTTTTGGACTTTGTCACACACACACACGAAGAGTTTAGTTTTGGGGTTAACGTTCGAGGTTTAACATTCTTGAATTCTAACATACTAACATTTTTTTTAACTTTTATTTTACGTATTATCATAAGTAGTGATTAATAAAATAGTTTTTAACACTGAATCATGCTCAGTGTGTTTCTTTTGTTGCTGGTTCGTGACACAAACTATCACCACAGCTTGAGAAATATCTCTCCACATCTTTAAAGCTATAAACTTGGTATCGTTTACTTGTAGCACAATTGGAAATGTTTGCAATCACAGTCAGAATATTGGAGATAGGCAAAAAGCCCCAAGGCCCTTTATCATGGGAAGAAGGGAAAGTGGAAACCGAGCATCATTATTTCAGTAATGGTATCAAAAATTTAGAAATGCAGAGAACAAGTACAAAACTAAACTAATTATAATTCCTAATCATTTTGGTTCAGATTTGCTATTTAATTGAATGCTTTACTGTTAATTTGGGTGTGAAATCCAACAGCTGTTAATGACTACTACCAGATAAAACATTTTCCTCAGCACTTCAGCTGGTTGTTACATCTAACCCCTGAGCAGTGGAATCAAATCATTAGGCCAGATTCACAGTATTAAGCAACATTTTCTATTTTCAACACCCAGGGACAGGAAGGCCAGAAAGCCATCAACCCTATTGGCACCAGTAATATAAATTGCAGTCAGAGTTCTAGCTCTACTTCCAAATAGGATTTAGATGCCAGGTGGTGTAAGAATAAGTGTTACAACAGACTTCCTACAAACACTAAAACTAATTAAATTGCTGTCGTCTGCCATTCTTAAAGTACCATTTCTACACAATTGCTTTCTCCAAAGATGGTTATTCCATTTCTGTGCATTCCCATGAATTTGAATTAAACTTTTTTTTTAGTGTTTCAGACCACAGTCTCTTTTTACCGTGCTTGATTGAGGTTGGTGTACAAGTTGGAGGGGAATCTGCAGGTGATGGTGTTCCCATGTACCTGCTGCCCTTCTCGTTCTTAGCAGCAGAGGTCATGGATTTGGATGATGCTGTCAGAGTAGCTAGGCGAGTAACTGCTTTGCATTTGTCGATTGTATACCAAAGTCACTGTTCGCATTGATGGAGGGAGTGAAGCTTTGTGTGATGGATAGAATGTTAATCAAGTAGGCTGCTTCGTCCTGGATGATGTTGAGATTCTAGAGAGATGCTACAGCTGCACTTCAAACAAGTGAAGGATACTTCATCAGATTCCTAGCTGGTTCCTTGTAGATGGTGGAAAGGTTTTGGGATGTCAGGAGGTGAGTTATCCACCAGAATACCCTGCGCCTCTGATCTGTTCTTATGGATGCAGTATTTATGTGACTAGGCAGTTGAGTTTCTGCTCAATGGTGATTGGGTAGGTGGATGAACTGGACTGAGGGCTTGTTAGAAATTAGTTACATCAGTAACAATGCTGATGCCTGTGTTCAGGGCCTGTTGGAGGAATCATAAAATAATTCAAACAATGCGTACTATTATCTGCACATCTGTTAGCTTCATTGTTAAAATAATGGTTTGTTCATTGGTTCAGATTTGTAATTAGATCTATAAAATGATAAATATAACAACTAGAACTCATGCTTTTAGCTGGATGAATGCTGTCCATATGATGTACAAAAGTGTGAAGCAATGTCAGAGCAAAGATAGCTAACTTTAGATGATTACATCATTTATTCAAATACTAAAAGCTTTAAAATAAGAAACTGTGGAATTTCAGTTCACCAGTACATTTTCATGTGGTTATTAAATTAATTATATTGTCCTGTACCACGAAAGTATATTTTCCTCTCAACTTCCTCTCCTCCCATACCTTTCACTCCCTTCTCCCCTAACCACTAACTAAATGAAATTGTCACCTTTTATTAAAAGAATAAGTCCCCCATTAAGAGTCATAGAGTCAAATTACACAGAAACAGGCCCTTCGGCCCATCACGTCCATGCCGACCATCAAGCACCCATCTATACTAATTCCATTTACCAGCACTTGGTCCATAGACTTCTCTGCCTTGGTGATTCAAATGCTCGTCTAGATACTTCCTAAATGTTGTGAGAGTCTCTGTCTCTCAAATTCCTACCACCCTTAGGGTGAAAAAGTTCATTCATAGATCCCCTCTAACCTCTTACTCCTTTCTCTAAGGCTATGACCCTGTTTTAGATACTTCTGCTTTGGGAAAGGTTTTCTCCTGTTTATCCTGTCCACACCCTTCAGAATTTGGCATACCCCCTTTAGGTCCCCCCTCAGCCTCCTCTGCTTCATGGAAAACAAACCCAGCCTTGCCACTCTCTCCTCATAACTGCAATACTCCATTCCAGGCAACATCTTCGTGAATCTCGAGTGTACCCTCTCCAGTGTAATCACATGCAACAACATGCCTCAGTTTTAAACTTAGGGCTAAGACATGCTGACAATAAATATTCTGCAAAAAAAGGGCAAGTGATTAATAATTGTTGTACATGCATATCATTGTCCAAACGCACTTGCTTGAAAGCCGTGGGCTCAGGTACACAGCTTTTATTCTAATGTGCACTTTCGTCTTAGAGTGAATGAAGCAAATGAAACTTGAATAACCATAGAAACAAAGCCACTGATGGTGTTCAATTTTTAATGAATATTTTTCAAGAAATACCAACTACAGAGCAAACCCAACAAAAGAAAGACATCTGAAGATCTCTCCCCAGTTCTATTAGCAATGCCGACTTTGCAGTATTTTGTTCATTTTTGGGTTAAATTACATCATTGGTACTTTTAGTTTTATAAAAAACATGCAAAGCAGAAATTCACAATTTTACATTTTTGCTTCATTAAGAGTAGCAAAATCTATAGTTTACAAAAGCACATAACTTAAAATTGAATCATAATCACACACACACACGTCACAAATCATAAAAACCTGTTTGATGACTTGACTAGCGCAATGATTTCACATAACATTTGTCAGAACATCTCTCTGATTATTAATGTTAGGAATATCAGTACCAGAATTTGAATTCTCCCAGTTTTCAGTAAGCCAGTGCTGATTCAAGCTTGTGCAACCCCCAACAATGTGCCTCAGCTTTAACCTCAGAGCTAAGACATGCTGCCAATAAATATTCTTAAAATAAGTATGTAAGCCATATATTGATAAAGATCTTATTTGTCTAAATTTACTGACGAAAGTGTTGTCAGTTCACATTGACCTCTACTCTGCAAAGTGCTGACTTTACTTAAGCTGTTCCTGCAGTTGGTACTTCACAGTTTGAGACTGTTCAATTAACGGTATGGTGCATTAACAAGTTATAAATATCTGGGAAAGAGCATTTATCTGCCTTCACTAAAAAAAACCATCATCCAGAAGCTTTTTCGAGCTTCTCATCCTTCATTATTGAAACTGTGACTCAGTCTCTATGTAGATAGCGATCTTACACAGTGAAACAATTACTGTGCCATTTTATCCTATAACACGATATAAGTTGCAATCTTTCAGATATTTTGGCTCTCCCTTTCATAGAATAAATACACAACAGACAAATATTTCAGGGTTAGATGTATTTTTTTCCCCAAAAGAAGTATCAAACATGGCATCAAACACACATTTATTCATTTTTGATTTTAATTAGGGCACTGGGTTCAATGGAATGATCTTTTAAGTGCAATTTCATGGCATAATTGGTCTTTTAAAACTGTGGCAGTTAATTCTATCCTGTAGAATTGTTTTATGTGGATTCAGTCAATGCAAATCATTGAGTAGAAAGATATCAAATTTAGCATGAACAAAGTATTTACGAAAACAATTATCACTTTCCAACAGGTTGAAAATTCAGCTGTGCTCATGAAAGGCAAAACTCGATTGTATTTTATCAGCTTTGAGCTGTATCACTTATCAACATTGCGTCAGAATTTTGTATCTCCAAAGCCATGTTTGTTTTCGAAAAATAATATGGAAATAATATAGTTTGAAAATAATCTGACAGTGATGGGGCTTAGGGGAGAGAGCCGAGATGTAATGATTGCTAGTTTCCTGTTGCAAAAAAATTATACAAAGAAAACTGGTTTCATTTGGATAGAAGACCACATACATCTTCCCACTTGTATCAAATGACATCTCTGATGCACTTTGACACTTTGACAGTTCACAGTTTCTTGGTTCTGAATGGTTCATTTTCACCATTGACATCTAGTCCATCTACACCCACATCCCACATCAGAATGGTCTGATGGTCCTTCACTTATTCTTTGAGCGGAGCCCAAACCAGTCCCCCTCCACCACCATGTTCCTTCATGTAGCTGAACTCATTCTCACATTGAACAGCTTCTCCATTAACTCCACCCCCTCCCTCTAAATCGAAGACATAGCTATGGGTCCAAACTATGCTGTTTCTATGTGGGACTTGTGGAACAGTCCTTGCTTCAGCTCTATTAAGCTCCCCCCCATCACTTTTTCAGGTACCTTGGTGACTCTATTGATGCTGCTTCCTGTCCTCACATACAAGTCAAAAGTTTCATCACCTTTGCTGCCATTTTCCATCCTGTTTGTACTTCCACACTGTCTACTTCTTACTTTCTTGATCTTGCTTCCTCCATCTCAGGGGATAAGTTAGTGACCAATATCCATTATAAGTCACAGCCTCACACAGCTTTCTTTACTACACCTCTACCCACCCTGCTTCATGTAAGGACTGCACTTCAATCTCCCGGTTTCTCCAGTTCTGTCGTATCTGTTCTGATTATGACACATTACACAACAGTACTTCCAAGATGTATTTCTTTCCCCTAACCTTGGTTTCCTCACTGTTATTTTTGACGGGGCTCTCAACCATTTCTATTCCATTTCATGCACGTCTGCTCCCACCCCCTTTGCCTCAGCCACAACAAGGATATGATTCCCTCTGACCTTATCTTCCACCTGATCGGCCTCCACATTCAATGGATAATCTGTCATTTCTGCCTCCTTCACTATTTTGCCATCACCAAATGCGCCTTCCCTTCCCTAACCCCCTCAGCATTCCCAAGGGACCATCCCTCTCTGATGCTTTGGTTTACTCTTTCACCTTCATCAACAACCACTGCCCTTCTCACAGCACCTTCCCATGCAACTACAGGAGATGCTGTTCCTGTCCTTTTAACTCTTCTCTTCCCTTCCCACCATTCAGGTACCCAAACATTCCTTTTAGGTGAAGCAGCAGTTCATTTGTATCTCTTCCAATTTATGTACTGCATTTTGTGCTGCTAACATGGTCTCCTGTACATTAGCAAAACCAAAGCAGACTGGGTGATTATTTTGCAGGACGCTTCTGTTCAATTTGCATGAGTAACCCTCAGCTTTCAATTACTCGTCACTCAAATTCCCCATCTAACTCCTACTCTGACCTTTCTGTCTATGGCCTCTTACATTGTTCCAAGAGAGCCTAACTGAGTTTGAGAAACAGCGGATCTTATGAGTAACAAATTATGGAACTAGCCAGTTCTGAGAAACAATGTCAGCTTGGATTTTCTCTCTCCATAGATTATGCCTGATCGTCTGGATATTTCTACCATTCTCTTTTACTTCGGGTTTCCAGCAACTATAGTGTTTTGTACCTCACGCTTCCAGCGTTATTAATTCTCTCCTCTGTCCTCATTCATCCATCTGTTCTCCCTCAGACCAGCCAACTGCTTGTAATAAGCCTTTGAAAAGCAAAAAAAAAATCTGAAGATGCCGGGAATCTGAAGTAAAAAACAGAAAATGCTGAAAATTCTTCGTAGGCCAGGCAGCAAATGTGGAGAACGAACAAGAGTCAAGGTCACAGTTGAGGACCTTTCGTCAATACCTAGAGAAGTTAGAAGCTGAACATGTTTTAAATTGCAGAGAAGAGGGAGGGGTGGAGAGAACAAAGGGAACATCTGTGATAGGGCGGTGACCAAAAGAGACTGGTAGTGCTGCCGGCGAAGAGAGGGTGGTGAAAGTTTATTAATCACAAATGATCTGTCAGGAGGGCATGTAATAGAAGGAGGTGAATGGGTTCAGATGAGGAAGAAAAGAAAATCAATTACAGAAAATTGTAAGATATGGAACACTTGCAGTTGCGGGAAATCTGAAATATAGAATGCTAGAAATACCCAGCAGGTCAGACAGCATTTATAGAGATAGCAAAACCAAGCTAATGTTATAGGTTGATGAATTTTCATAGGAACTCACTAGTTTTCATACAAACTGGAAAGGGCCATAATCTGAAATTGTCGAACTCAGTGTTGAGTACTTAGGCCTATAAAATGCCTGGTTGGAAGAGCAAATGCTTCCCCTTGAGCTTACATTGTTTGTTGGAACAGTGTACAAGGGTGGAAGTAGGATGGAGAATTAAATTGAGTGGCAGAGTGAAGAATCAGAGTCATCCCTGTGGACTGAACAAAGAGGTTCCACTAACTGTCATAAAGCAGGAAATGGTGGAAACACTCAGCAGGTGAGACAGCATCTGTGGAAAGAGAAACAGAGTTAACAGACTCTTCAATGGGACCGGAGATTAAAAGTAATTTTAAGTTGCAGAGGAAGTAGAGGGAAGGACAGATTGGATGAAGGAAATAACTGTGATAGGGTGAGACCTGGTCAAATGGGTTAGTGGTGTGTAGTTAGAGGGCATTCATGCTTCTGTACCTGTGTTATATGTTGGTAACAGCAGGCTTAGGGAACATGCCCAGCAGGGCAAATCTTACCAATGGAGAGAGAAAAACTGAACCAAAAATCACACGGAGGACTTAACTACAGAAATGGCCAGCTATGAATTAGACAGAAAAAGTGAGTTTCCTCAAGTTGGAGAATTTGATATTGAGTCCAGAATGTTGCAACGTGCCCAGATGGAAAATGAGGTGTTCCTCCTCAAGCAATGGATCTTGTTGTAGCATTGTAGGACACCACAGACAGAAAGGTCAGAGTTTGTGTCCCCAACTTAGAATTGGTTTATTATTGTCACTTGTACCGAGGTACAGTGAAAAACTTGTCTTACGTACCATTCATACAGATCAATTCATTACATTACACAGTGCATTGAGGTTGTACAAGGTAAAACAACACAGAATGTGGAGTAAAGTGCCACAGTTGCAGAGAAAGTGCAGTGCAGGTAGACAATAAGGTGCAAGGTCATAATGAGGTAGATTGTGAGGTCAAGAGTCCATCTCACCGTACTAAGGAAATGTTCAATAGGTTTATAACAGCAAGATAGAAGCTGTCCTTGAGCCTGGTGGTACACGCTTTGAGGCTTTTGTATCTACCACCTGATGGGAGAGGGGAGAAGAGAGAATATCCAGGGTAGATGGGGTCTTTGATTATGCCGACTGCTTTAAGTGTGATGGGAATTAAATGGCAGGCAATAAGAAGTTCAGGATCACTCCTGCAGACTGAATATAGATGCACTGCAAAGTGATCACCCAATCTGTATTTGATTTCTCCAGTGTAGAGAAGACCACACTGTGAACACCAAATGCAGTACATTAGATTGGAAGAAGTGCAAGTGAATCGCTGGGTCCCTGGATAGTGGGAAAGGAAGAGGTGAAAGAACAGGTGTTGCATCTCTATGGCTGTGTGGGAAAATCCCATAAGTGGTTGATGGGGATGGAAGAACAGGCGAGGGAGTTGCAAGGGAACAGTTCTTTCAAAATGCTGAAAGGAGAGAGGAGAGAAAGATCTGTCTGGTGGTCGAAACTTGTTGGAGCTGGTGGAATTTGTGAAAGATGATTGATTGGATGCAGAGACTGAGGGGTGGAACTCTGTCCTTGCCACGTCCAGGAAAGGGGGTGAAAACAAAGGTGCAGGAAATAGATGAGCTGTTCAAGGCTCTGTCCATGATGGTGGAGGAGAAGCGGTGATTCAGGAAGAAGGAAGACTTTCAAAAGGCACCTGTGCAGAAAGTCTCATCATTGATCAAATGTGATGAAGACAGACTAACCGGAAGATTGAAATGGAGTCCTTAAAGGATGCATGGTGGGAGAAAATAGTCTGGATAGTTCTGTGAATTTATGGCTTGTAATCCATAAGGACTCTGTTCCATTCTACTAGTTTCTCTGTCTCCATCACATTTGCTCCTGATAATGAGACTTTCAACACAGGTACCTCTGAAATGTCTTCCTTCTTCCTGAACATATCCTCCCCTCTATCGTAGTGGACTAAACCCTTGACATGAAACATCGAATCTGTTTTTCTCTCTCCACAGATGTTGCCTGACCTGCCGAGTGTTTCCAATATTTTCTGCTCTAATTTCATTTGGATAAACTTGCAAGGACTCTGATGCTAGAGCAAATAAATTCATGGTAAAGCAAAGGCTTCCAGATCAAAAAGGTTCCAGATTACCTCTGATATCGGCTGCAGCAGTTAATCTTATGTTGCTGAACCTTTGCTGCAATCAGCCTGAAAATGACAGGGTTAAAGAGAGAGAAAAAAAATCAACAAGGGTTGCTGTGACTGATGCACGAGTCCTCTGCAAATGTACACGTGTATGTGACGCAGGAAGACTGGACTCAGACAGGATGCTCTTGATTGATAAGAAGCTTGCCAGTGTTCACATAAATAAAGGCAAATTGGAGAGGTAAGGATGGGCAGATGGCACTGAAACCTGGGGCCTTCAAAGGAATGGGGAAAATATTCGATAATTTGTTTTTCTCCATTGGAGATACAGCATGATCCCTGCAGGATTATGTTAGATTAATCCATTTCACAGTCCATGGCATACAAAGAGTAGTTTCATCCAGGCAGCAGGAATCCGGTAGCAGACAGCTACATGCTGCATATGTTGACGTTATTACAACTCATTCCACCATCTAACTCTTACTGAAAGAACCCACAACTCCATATGTGGTATCTGATATTGCAGACTAATGAGAAAAGATAAGAGGAACCAGACATTTTGTGAAAGAAGCTTGAAAAGCAAATGAAATCTCTGAACACAGTGGAGGCTGTGCCTGGTAAGTAGTGGTAACAGCTGGGCAAATAGCAGCATTTTAATCAGGCCTCCTAGAAAGATGCAGAGTCAAATTCATTGAAACATTAGCACAGAACAGGGAAGCTTGCAGCTTATGTAACAAGGGGAGATGCAGAATTTCACGGAGCAGATGAAATGGAAAGGGATCTATAACCTTGGTAGATTTATATAGTTTTGGTTTCTTATATACTTATAAGAAACCAAGAATTCCTCAAATAGATCTATGGTGTAATGCACCATAACACATTTGCACTGTGAGATGAAAGAAATCACATTAACATGGAGTGAAACAATTTTGTTGACATTTTTGAGTGCCTGGTCATCAGCGTTACCATCTTATGTTCACGACAGAAGAGAAAAAAATGTTGTTTGCTGACACCGTTTCACAAAAATGTCATTGGTTGTACAAAGTTCAAAATTAATCGTGAAGTAAATTATCAACTACAATGGTCTGGAAAATGACAATCGCTGTTCATTCACAAAAGAACCAGCTTTTGCTAATGTTGAAGACTCTGAAAAATGTACTTCCAAGGGCCAATCACACTAAACCTACCTTCATAGCCAGACTACTGCAACCTACCTTACACTGCACACAGTCTTCATATCTTCAAGCACTTTGCTGAAACCAAACCTGACTTGCAGTACCAATTTGTCTAGACTTAACGTGCATCTTCATGGATAATGTGGACGTGCATGGACCACCTCCCAGGTGCATCAAGCACCAGCAAAGTCCATGATGCAGGAAATGTACAAGGACTCATCGTCCAACCAGCCTGGCTTCTCAAGGAGCCAGGCTCTTAGCTGCACTTCTCAGAGGAGCAACAGCTACACAGGCTGCACTTCCACCAGGTATTCCTCACTCACACCTGCAGCCTCAGAAAACTTCAAGAGTGAGTACATGCCTGCACTGCTGTCACAGTGGTAGTCTAGGCCAGCCTCACTCTCGACATCCTAGCCACATTTGCTGACGTAGACCACGTATAATTTGCTGATCTCAGCTTCATCAGGGAAGTCAATGATACTTTCTTCTCTTCAACTCAGTCCACGGGAACACACAGGCTGGCCATAGGTAATTTGCCATTTTTGCAGGTTTCTCTCATAGCCTGCACATATGAAAGAAACCTGCAAAAGAGAAACCTGGGGCTGGCACGGTTGTTTAACGGTTAGTGTAATGCTATTACAGCGCCAGTGATCCGGGTTCAATTCTGGGTACGTTCGTACGTTCTCCCCGTGACTGTGTGGGTTTCCTCCGGATGCTCCGGTCTCCTCCCACATTCCAAAGACGTACGGGTTAGGAAGTTGCGGGCATGCTATGTTGGCGCCAGAAGTGTGGCGACACTTGCGGGCTGCCCCCAGAACATTCTATGCAAAGATGCATTTCACTGTGTGTTTCGATGTACATGTGACTAATAAAGATATCTTATCTTATGCATTCTCATCGAGATCTCCCTTGTACTTTCCTGCCAGGAGCACCTGGCTGTGGCTTGGATGTTCTCCATGGCTCCTGTGGAATGTCCAAAAGACATTCCTCCTGTGGATGGTGTGATCCACCAGCCTTTCAATGCCCCTCTCGGTAAATCTGAGAGCACACTCTCTGTGCTCAGAAATAACATGCTAGTCCCTGCAAGTGAACAGCACACTCCTGTTGGGGTTATGGTCATTTGTACTCTGCTCTGAAATTCAACCCACAAGATTTTCTTGAACAAAAATAAGTTCAACTGAAAGTTTAATTGAAAATAAACAAATAAACCAACCATACCCTTGCCAAAGCAGTTGAGGCATCTTGCACTGTATCCTACCAAGTGGCAAAATGTGAAAAATTGCATTCAGCTGGTGAGGATTTTGTACTGTATCCAATGATCAAAAGGAAAGCAGCTGATGAGTTAAGCCTCATCCTGCTTTTGAACAATGCAATTGGCCCCAGAAATGCAGAAAACAGCAAGGATTAGCTAGTCAAATCAGCAAGACAGAGTCCTAGTTTTGTGCTTCAGATCAACAAGATGATTGATGTAACCAATACAGCAAAGCAAACCAAACCAATCATATACATGATTTCATCTGAGACTAGGAAGGGTATTTTATTTTGCTGCTCTAGTCTTACAAGAATTAAGTCAAGCAAGCTGTTCAAAATTTTAGGTGCATATGGATAGGAAAATTGACTGAAACTATTGTATTAGGATAGACACTATTGGGATAAAAACACAGTTGAGTGAATATATAGAAACTGTTGCTCCGGGGAGTGTAGGGTGCCACTGTCGTGTTCACAGAGTGGTAATTTCTGCAAATTCAATATTAACAAATTTGTGCTTCAGCAAAAGTAGTTAACGTAACAAAATCTCGACCACTGAACTCAAGCCTTCTTACAGCGATATGTTAAGGGGTGAGAAACTCATGTAAGCAACTTTTATTTCATACAGAGCTGAGTTGGCTGTCAAGAGTCTGCATCCTAAAAGTAAATTTTGACAAGAGTCTGCAGACTGAAGGAGGAATGTTGTACAGTTTTGACTGTCTGTGACTCACCATATCAATTTCATTTCAGTTTTTAATAGGGCATTTTGATTAGTGTCTTTGGTGGATTCAATAAACTTAACCTTTTGTTGCAAGGAATGAACAACAACATTTTCATTGCCGAAGCAAAGCCATAGACCTTTACCCAAAGAGTTCCCTTTGGAGTCACTGTGTGCAAGGTGATGTAATTATGTTTCCAACATTATCACCCAGGATGAAGGATTTCAGCATGTCAGACATGAAAATTAATGTGACAAATTAGAATTTGTCACAACTCTTCCTTGAAAGAAAGGCCAATGAAGAAAGAAAGGCAATTCAAAAAATAATGGCTTTGGAGTGGCTTTGAAACTTAATTTTACATTATTATGTTTTAAAATCCAACACCTTCATGAGCCTGAGAGAGAATGTGATTGATTTTAAACAAGATTTCAAGTCAAGTTTGACCACCCTTGGCTGTCAGTCAGAGTTCCTCAAGTTCCCCCAAACAATAGTTGAAAAAGTTGTCCACTTCTCCTGAACATACTTACGTGAACAGAGATTTGCTTCATTAATCTACACGATGGACAAATGCACAAATTGCTTGAAATGGATCTGAGAGTGAAAATCTGAGATCAAGCCAAGCTAACAAATTGTGCACCAGCATGCAGCCTTATTCTAGTTAAAACATTGTGCTAAGTGTTACTTCATTTTTATATGTAGTTGTTTCACATAATTGCTTAGATTTATTTCCGTATAAAAACAAAAATTGGTATCGGTTTATTATTGTCACTTGTACCGAGGTACAGTGATAAACTTGTCTTGCATACTGATCATACAGGTCAATTCATTACAAAGTGCAGTTACATTGAGTTAGTACAGAGCGCAGTGAGGTAGTACAGGTAAGAACAATAACAGTACAGAGTAAAGTGTCACAGCTACAGAGAAAGTCCAGTGCAATAAGGTGCAAGGTCACAACAAGGTAGATCGTGAGGTCAGAGTCCATCTCACTGCAAAAGGGAACCATTCAACAGGCTTATCACAGTGAAGTAGAAGCTGCCCTTAAGCCTGGTGGTATGTGCCCTCAGGCTCCTGTATCAAGGGGTTAGGGGTAAAAGGTGAGGGCCAGAAAAATAAATGTCTTTGAAGTGGGGCTTCAGCAAAAAAGGTTGGGTACCTTTTGGAACATGGCAGGAAAGGGGGATAATGGTTAGATCGTGAAGGGTTTGAGTGCAATTTAAAGGGAGAACCTTCCATTGGTAGGAGAATAAGATGTACTCTCCATTTCAGTAAAAGATCTTACCTAATACAATATCAAGTCTCTAAACACACAACATTTTGCACTGCTACGTGAAGGAGAGCGAAACTCACACAAGCAACTTATATTTCACACAGAACTAAAATAATTTCATTGGATAAAATTCTGGCAAGTGTGAACACAAATCAAACACAAATTTAAATGAAAAGGCATCAGGGAAAAATAATTGCAGTTGATTGTTATGATCTGAAAAGCACTGTGTAAACATTTTAAGAAGGAGAATTGCAAGGCTGTGAGAGCAGTTGTATGGAACTAATTATGTGGTACTTTCTAAAGGCTAGCATAGGTATGGGAGGTTAGAAAATCTTCTGTGCTGTATCATTCTATGATCCTGATGTCCAAGGCTGCATCCTGACACTAATATTTCCATTCCAGTGAAAGTTGACCCAGTTCCCACAATATGACACATCCCACATTCAGCTCCTCTCTCCTGCATACAAAGATCACAGACTTCATGACTCTCTGTCTCCTACGCCTTCCATAACATCGTTATTGAGTGCTCCCTTGATACACAATCCAGGTTTCTCATCCTCTATTCTCACAAATACAATCAGGCCATAATCTCATATTTTCATATTCACCGAAGTAGGTGTGTAAATACAACCTCTGGTTCCTGTTTGTTTACACAGTAATGGGGCAACTTAAGGGCAGATTTATTTGAATCAACACAACAGATTTGAAATTCCACATGACGCAGTCCTGTAGCAGAATTGTGCCTGACCTCCATCTCTAGCGTCTGCAGGGTTAATGGGAAAATGCCACCATGCTCACACCTCTAGCATTCAATTAACCAAAAATGCATGAAATCCAGCAACTGTGACACACAGATACAGGAAGGAGGGCTCCTTTAACCTTCCTCTGTAACACTTGTACTTAGGATAAGATCATCCATGCTATTGTTCAAAGAAAAGGCCATCCTTGCAGGATATTTTCCTGGTCTGGACACTGCTTTCTCCCAATACATAGATACTCTACATTTCACATTAATAAATGTCATCCATATATACAACTCTCTTCATGGGTCTCCCTTCTCCATCTTACCTCACCAGTTCTAGAAGCCCTGTTTTTATCTCCTTGTTCCTCTGACCTCCTCTCTCAATCAAATGTTGGTATACATCTCCATGCTGTTTTGGCCTCATGGAATTCTTTTCTCAAACCTGCTCATCTCCCTCTCCTCCTGTAAAATCCTCCCCAAGTCGACTTCTTGGCCTAGGTATTGATCTCTCCTCCTAATACCTCCTAATGGTTTAGCACACATTTAAGGTACTAAGGCAATTCTTTTCCTCTAGTGTATTGCAGTCATTGTTCATGATATGGCCTCCCCTACACTGGGGAAACTAAACATGGATTGGATGATCACTTTGCAGAGCACCTCCATTCAAACTATTTCTCATATGACATAGGAGGAGGCCGTATACAGCAGCCAATTAAACTACCAGCCAGCCTGCCTTTGAGATGAGGAAGGAAACCGGAACACCTGGAGGGAGCAGATGTGGACACAGAGAGAACCCAAGGTCAGAAATAAACTTGGGTTGCTGGTGCTTTTAAGTTTTGATCTCAGAGTTGTAAAGAGATGCAGCACAGAAACAGGCCCCTTGGCCCATTCAGACCAGGCACACCATCAAGCACCTATTTACACATTAACATTCTCCAACAATAATCCAACATTAATCCCACTTTTTATTCTCCCCACATTTTCATCAACATCCACTCACCTGTACACTCAGGGCAATGCATAGTGGGCAAGTTACCTACCATCTCCTTATTTAAAAAGTGATATATTTGTAGTGGACATTTAAAGAAGGTTCATTAGGCCGATTCCTGAGATGAAGGAATCGACTTATGGGGAAAGGTTGAATAGGTTGAACCCATGCACAGTGGAGTTTAAAGAGGACAGCTGATCTTATTGAAACAGGTAATATTCTGAGCGAGCTTGACAAAGGACATACAGAGAGAATGCTTTCCTCCTGCTGGGAAATCCAGAATTAGGGGTCACAGTTCCAAGATAAGGGGCTATTCATTTAAGACAGAGATCAGAAGGAATTTCCTCTCTCAGAAGGCCATGAATCTCTGGATTTCACAACCTTGGAGACCTGTGGAGGCAGAAATGTTGGATACGTTCAAAGCTAAAATAGGTTTTTGACCAACAGGGTTATTGATATAAATGTAAAGTTGAGGCCAAGATCAGACCAGCCTTGATCTCACTGAGTAGTGGAGCCGGTGCAAAGAGCCATGTGGCCCACTCTTGCTCCTATTTCTTACTTTCTGACAGCAATATTAACACTGGCCTGAGTGAAGAAGATGCAGTTCTTTTCCTACTCGGAAAAGCAGCGTAAAGTGCTTCTTGAAGATGATGTTCCACCAGTTAGGTTTATATATAAATATATATCTATATATATATATATCTATATATATATCTATATATATATATCTATATATATATCTATATATATATCTATATATATATCCTTAATCTTTGCAGCCAAGGGCACTGTATTTCATTTGCAAAGAATGAGTAACTCCTGAATTCTTGATGCAGGAAATTTGGAATAAAAACAGAAACTTCTGGAACACTCAGCAGGTCAGGCAGCATATGTGGAAAGAGAAACAGAGCTAACGTTTCAGATCAAAGAAGGGAGTTCTGACGAAGGATCTTTGACCTAAAACATTAACTCTGTTTCTCTTTCTCACAGACACTGTCTGACCTGAATGCTATTTTATGGCATTCTTGCGTGCAGTTCACAATTAGTAAGCTTTCTGCATTAAATGAACAATACTATTAAAAATACATATTAATCAGTGGTGTGAAAATGATTTTCAGCAATTGCAGGCTATAATTAGTAATATTTTTACTGCAACCTTTTAAATTGTGCTTGAATCAGCAACACAATATTAATTTGTTAGGACTGTGGAAATGAAGAAGCACAAATGCTGCTGAGAGCAAAATAAGAATTTAAAGCACCCTAACCATTATGAGATCTATTGATGCCAGCATCTGCAGTCTCTTCTTTCTTCATTTTACTGCTCCACTGCAAAGTCTCTTCAAAGCAGACTGACTTTGAAGAAGTTTTCCTCCCCTCTTCATCTACTAGCCTTTGTCTCACCCCTCCCACTCTCTTCTTTATATGGGCTATCTCCCCTCTCAGTCCTGGTGCACAGTCTCAACCTGAAGCATTGATAATTCTTTTCCCCCCCCAGTAGGTTATTTTTTGCTCTAGATTCCAGCATCTGCAGTCTCATTTTGACAATATTTTGGTCCTCTTTATAGCAGTGGGATGTAAGAGCACATGTTGCTCTGACAAGCCAGGACTGGATCTACTCCTACAAATTTCCAGAGAAACAGACCATAATAATCATCTACTTCTATTAATAGGGAGAAATGGATGGTGCAAATTTCAAACACTCAGCTGCCAAACTACATGATCTATGCTTTGTGTCAAGCCATATTCTACATGTCCTTTACATGTGGCATTTTAGGGAAGGTATATTTTTGTGACCATACTCTGAAACTTGATGGTATTGTGTGGGAAAAGAATGATGGATCCAAACAATATCTGTTGCTAACTGAGTTTCAAGGGGAGGTCACTAGCCTCCATTTGTAAGTTTATATGTTGGCATGATCTAATCAGTTTAAATTCATTCACTGATATCACAAACTGTTGAACTTCCAGTACTTGAAAGCTTATCACAATGGAAATAGCCCTTAATTGATTGCCAATGCCAGTCAAAATTATTTGAGGTATGTCTCCTCAGATAAAAATACTAAAAGACTTGGTTACCAGGCCTGGTGAAAGAGACTATTTGCTAACAGCAATTCAACAATGACTGCTTACATTCATTTACTTGTGCATGCTTCTAATTACCTGCCTGTTGAGAAGCAAATTGGATCTTCTTGAAAAATGCATACCCAGTATAAGTGGTTTCTTTTTTATTTAAGTTACGTATATTATGTCTGCTGGGATAGTATGGCACAAGCTGGCTATTCCTACCTTCTGAGCCATGCTTCAGATATTTAGTTGGAGTAATGAGAAAGACATCCATGGAGAGAGGCACAGTCATATTAAAATCATCAAAAGTCTCCATTAGAAAATTCTGAAATGGAATCTAACATATTGAACAATCTATTTCAAGTTTAATTTCAATTTATTTTTCCATTCTTGCATAAGCAAATAAGGAATAAATAAATTCAACTATTAATCAGCTAAAAGCCACCATCCAGTTTGCTTGGGTTACCCCTGCATCCTCTATAACAGCAACAAAATGATCAATGTTATTCCTGCAACTACCACTTCCAGATTAATGATAATTTTACAATAAAAAGCTGGCCACCTATATCGTTATATGCACTTCAGACAAATAAGAGAGATTAACCATCTTTTCTTGGTATTTAGTGACATGACCATCTCCAAAACCTCATCATCATTCACTTGGGTAGTGGGAGGGATGGTGAGAGGTATTGGTATTGGTTTATTATTGTCACTTGTACCGAGGTACAGTGAAAAACTTGTCTTGCATACCGTTCATACAGATCAATTCATTACACAGTGCATTGAGGTAGTACAGGGTAAAAGCAATAACAGAATACAGAGTAAAGTGTCACAGCTACAGGGAAGTGCATTGCAGATAGACAATAAGGTGCAAGGTCAAACTAGCTAGATTGTGAGGTCAAGAGTCCATCCCATCGTATAAGGGAACCATTCAATAGTCTTATAACAGCGGGATAGAAGCTGTCCTTAAGCCTGGCGGCATGTGCCCTCAGGCTCCTGTATCTTCTGCCTGATGGGAAAGGAGAGAAGAGAGAATGACCCGGGTAGGTGGGGTCTTTGATTATGTTGGCTGCTTCAACCAAGGCAGCGAGAGGTATAGACAGAGTCCATGGAGGGGAGGCTGGTTTCCGTGATGTGCTGGGCTGTGTCCATGACTCTGCAGTTTCTTGCAGTCCTGGCAGAGCAGTTGCCATACCAAGCCGTGATGCATCCAGATAGGATGCTTTCTATGGTGCATCAATAAAAACTAGTGAGTGTCAAAGGGGACATGCCAAATTTCTTTAGCCTCCTGAGGAAGTAGAGGGGCTGGTGAGCTTTCTTGGCCATGGCGTCTATGTGGTTGGACCAGGACAGGCTTTTGGTGATGTTCACTCCTAGGAACTTGAAGCTCTCAACCATTGAGCTCAAACTTAACTGCATCAGCAGACTGGATGTTGTTGCCATGACAGCAGGTCAGAGGCTTGTTGTTGTATGGTGAGTGGCTCAGCCCTGGCTCCTAAAAGTCTCCTTTTCGTGGGCAGGACACGTGGACCTACCCCTGCTCCTAATAGTAAAACAATCAATTGCCAGGATGGATGAGGCACCAGCAACACGTAAAAGCTCAACATTATCCAGCCCAAACCAGTTTAACTTGATCAGCATCCCATCAATGACTCCACATATCCCCTCAACTCCATCATCAACTTACTGTGGTTGCAATGCGTACCATCTTCAAGATGTAGTGCAGCACAGGACCATCAAAAAACCACAACCTGTGCCACCTAGATGGACAAGGACACAAGTGCAAATGAACACCACCACCTCCAATTACCTGTCTAAGAAATAAAACATTCGACATGGAAATTTATCATTCACTGTCACTGGGTCAAGTTCTTGGTGCAACTTCCCCTACACCATTGTGGGGATACCTTCAGCAAATGGGCAATAAAAGTTTAAGAAAAAAGCTGCCCACACTCAATTACTCAAGGGGAACAGTGGATGGGCAATAAATGCCTGGTTTCATAAGAATGCCCATATCCTGACATTGAATTAGTTATAAGGGGTTCAGCAGCTGATCTATGGAATGCAAAGCATCAGCCCAAAAACAATAATCTGACTGCCTGCAGGCCATTTGTCTAGTTAAAAATTCCCCTACTTTCGTGGCGAGTGATAGCACTGTTATACATTAGACAACAGTTAAAAGTTAATGGTGCTTTATAAGGAAAACATTACTTAGAATAGCTTGCTTTCCAATCCACAAACTTGATTCATCGTCATTGTTTAGCTACTTACAATGTTACAGAAATTCTGTTTGTTTGGTAATTGTAGTTATGATAAAAGGGTGCTGCAATTCCTGGGCAAAAGGGGAAGCGATTAATGGGGTTTGCTTGAAGTTGTTGTGCTGCATTTGTACAACAGCACTGCCACTGAATGCAGCCTTGACTTCACTGGCAATCTGAATGAGACAATGCAGCTTTTAATATCTATTTCAAATGCTGAAAGCATAGCACTGCACCAGAAACAATGATTCAGTCAATATGTTTTTCAGTATAGAACGGCAATGTAGTTTCCTTTTCCAGGGACACCAACCTCTGCAATAATTAATAACCAAAGAAAATTAAAACTTTTAATTAATAGCAACCTGTGTATGATTATTATTTGTTTTCACTGAGTTCTGATAACTTCCCTGTAATACAGAATCATAGTACAATTGAGCAATTTGGCTGTTCCTGCCTGTGCAGCCTAATTAATCTCATGCTTCTGCTCTCTTCTCACAGTTCTTTATTTCTTTTCTCTGTAATATTCCTGTGTATTTTGGAAAGACTTCACTATAAAGAAAACTTTCTGGAAACTCTATCACAGGTAGAACCTAGTATGTTGTGAAGTTTCCAAAAATTGTTGATGCAAGGTGTGCAATAGGTTAGTGTAAGTGAAGTAGCACTTGTGGCACTCATGATCTCAGTAGACTTACCGTAAACCTACCGTAAATGTGACAGCCCACAGAGCATTTCTCTTTTTATTGTATGGGCATCATACTAGATAGAATGGCTATCCAAAAAAAAGAGAAATACTTCTTACCCAGATTCTTTGATTACTGCTAAGCATCTTAATTAAGTGAATACAAACAGGTATACACCGGGAGAATCATGCTATCAGTATCTTAATGCTGTTATTTGTGTATTTTGAAAATGCTATCATAAAACCCCATCTTTGTGAGAACATCTAGTTTCAGAACCTTATAAGATATTTTAAAATAATATATTAAATCTTAAAGTTGCCCCCTGGATTAAACTGGAACTGAAAATATCTCCTCATGGCCTGGGTTGAATACCTCATCTATGTTCTGATATGATCAATCCTTAAGATTTTGTCCTGGTTCTGATTTGATGGAGCACAATGGATTTATATTTACCACATCATTTGATTATCTATTCCTGCAATTGTTGACAGTGAAAATAAGTACATTTTATAATCTAACCTGATATGAGAGGCAGGTGGATTTTTAGCTTGATTGCCTTACGCAATGGAACACTGAAATTATCCCAGAACATTTGGGACTGTTGAGGCCTTGACACTAACTTAATGTGAATGACTTTGACCACAAAACTGGCTGGAGTACAGATGACTAAGTTAAAGTTTTGCTTTTAAATTGCAGCCTCCATTGGAACTACTTCTCTGACAAATACCTTAGTCTGAGGTGATGGACATATAACTTGCCAATCTCCTTACTGACCTATTTAATCTTGTATTAAAATCAGTACAAAGCAACCCTGGACAGTCAGCTTTTTCAAATAAAATGAGAGGAGTGACAGAAAATTTGCATGAGGCTCCCCACAAGCAGATAGTTGCCTTTCGTGCATCTGAAAAATTGCAGTGCTTAACCAGACTCCTCCAAATTTTTTTTTTAAAACAAAATAAACTTTATTCATAATAAAAGACAAACTATATACAATTATAAAACAGTGCAAACCTTTACATTCTTACATATCATTCATTAGTGTTACCTTATTATATAAAAAAAAACAAAAACAGCACCGATGCCACACGTGTGGCTCCCTGGGGGCTACTCCTCCAAATGTGGACAGAGATCTGGTAAAATAAGACGCTATTTAAATTTGTGCCTGAAAATCAGACAAACTTAATCACAGTATCTGCCACATTTTCTTCATGGTGGATTCAGCTAACTTAAAGACAGAGATATTCTCACCAATTTTTGATTCCATATACTACACTCAAAGTGAGTGGGACACTACCACTTAATCAAATTTTGTTGCGTGCTCCCAGTACAGCAAATGACTTTTAATACTACTTGTGTTTAATTTGCATTTCTGTCCAATTTTATTTATTTTAGTGAAATGCTCACTGGAGTAGTTGTCTAGGTAGAGGCTGAAATGACCACTTATACCACTGTGTATTGTCTTCTTACAACCTTTCTTACGCGTTCTTGCAATCATTTTGCCAATTATTTCAAAGGTAGGAAGAGGAATATAAAAATACTTCTCCTGAAGGCAGAAGATGTGCAGTTGACAGATGCAAAAATGAAATAGCACAAGATATTGCAACCTACAAAATGGATAGTTAATAAATACGTCACAATTTCTGTTCTAAACAAATGGCTGCTTCTGCTTGCACCAAAAGTAACGAATGTATTGATGCAATGCAAAAAAAAATGTTGTTCAGTGATGAATCTATGTCAATAAAGCCCAGAAAGAGAAAGCAAAATCTTGTGGCTGTAGTCCCTTCATCTGTCAGAAATAATAACATTTATAAAAACAAAATTCTATAACGCAGCAGACAATGCACAGCAGTGAATTCCTACTGCTTTTGTCTTTCATTGCCAACTGCATGCTACTACAAACAAAGCTAGAAAAAAAGCTGCAGAACTGATACTCTATAGATTTGTCTATCAGCCATTCATCGCTGTAAAATTAGCTGCACAGTGTGCAGAGTGCAGCTATCAGAATCAGGAAAAAAATCTGGAGGAACATCTTCACGAATGTATTGAGACACAGCAATTATAAATCCAAAATAGGTGAGGTTTATGTACAGAACAACACATAACCTTTTATATATTTAACCTCTAAGCTCTTGGTGCAAAGCTGAATAAGTGTAAAACTGTTACATTGTTTGAGAAGGAGGCACACTGCACGACTCTGCTGTCCGATAGCAGCAGTTAACCGTCAGACTGCCAAAGGCCTCGATTAACAATCCAACTTCCCATGATCAAGTCTCATCATGACAGGTGTGGAATTGAAACTCAGTTAATAATCTGGCTTTAAAATAGATAAGTAAGGATCACCACAAGACTCGTGGATTGTACTAGCCAATCTGGTTCTCTGATGTACTTGAGGGGAGAAGATGTGCCATCCTTACCTTGTCTGATCCATATGTGACTCCAGATCTACCAATCTGGTTGGCTCTTAAATATCCCAGTGAAGTACTCTGTTCAATGGCACTTAGGCAAGGGCAGTAAGTGCTGGTCTGTCTGGTTACACCTAGCCCTGAAAAATGAATTAACAGAAGTGAACGGAGAGAAAGAAGCATCTTCCTTGCTTAAAAGTTATTGCCGTTAGGAATAGAATGTTTGCTATGCAGCAGTGTCCACTTTCAACTGTCAATTTGTGTATGAAAACTGATGCAGACAGTAGTTATAGTAAGCACTAAGTGAGCCACCAATCAACAATGAAATTAGAAGGCACTGAAAATCTGCCCTAGTGATAGAAATTGTAAACTATTTAAATTAAAGTACTGCCAGGGTGTGTACCCCTGGGGTCCAATTGCTGCCCCTCCGTTGGTTGAATTTCAAAGGCCATGTAGCCACTTCTAGTTGAGTTTCCAGATGTCTTGGTCAAGTGGTATATTAGTGAAACCCAGTGTTGGAATCGCCCACAGATGACTTCTGCTATATCACCCTCTCCACCAATCCCAAGGCAGACATGCCTTTCGCTTTGCCATATTCACTCTAGGTATTAGAATCAAACCTATAAATTCCCTACATGATGTTATGGAATATAAACTATACTACACTCTGAATCTAACACTTGTTTTTATCTCCTCTGACACTCATTCTTCAGGAATCCAGCATTTACACTACCCAAGCACCTATCAAATTGGTAGAAATTCTAATCATAAATCAAATATTCTTCCCTGTGCCAGGTCTCATCTTTTGATCAACAGCTAGTTTACAGGTATTGGCTTTCTTTCGTCTGATCATTTATTACCCAATTTGTTATTTGTTATTTAAGGACAACAAAGACCTCACTTATATTTCATACACTTTTCCACAACTTTAATTATTTGTCCAATGAACTTGTGTAGTTCTAAATTCCTCACATTAACATCCTTGAGTATTTATGATTATGATCCCAAAGGGAGTGATCATTTGTCTCAGAAATTCAATCCTGGGGCCTATTAGGAAGGAACAATGCTTAAACAATAAGATATGACTGGCTTACCTTTCAAAGTAAATCTATACATCAAAGTTTGAAAATATTCTAGCAAGTCAAGCTCATGCAGATTTGGTTGGTTCAGACGAAGTTGAAAACAAACTTTTCTCAGTTAACCGAAGATTAACTGCTATGAATGCTTTCTATTCACAAAATTTAATTCAAGGTTCATGCTTGACAATTGATATTTGTTCACTATTAATAATCCTTATGTTCTGAGATAGCATAAACTCCTGTAATTCAAAGCAGCTTTGCAAATCAGGTTAGCATTGAGTATGATCAGCACCAAGAACTACTCACCATGGCAACACTTTGCAGCAAAACCAGATCCTGACCTCATCTGAAATATAAACTCATGTACTCCAAGTCCTTCAATAAATGTCTCCCTCCTTAGCCCAGGGACTCATTGTGAATTGCTTCCCTGACAGGGATCAACTAACACCGTGTAAATTATTCAGCCTTCACTATTTACACTAACCTCCAGACTAGCCTTTTAGAACCATAGAACAATACAGCACAATACAGGCCCTTCGGCCCACCATGTTGTGCCAACCTTCAAACCACTCCTAAGACTATCTAACCCCTTCCTCCCATATATCCTTCTAAAATTCCACCATATGCTTAGCTAACAATCTCTTGAAGTTGCCCAATGTATCAGCCTCCACCACCGTCCCAAGCAGCGCATTCCATGCACCAACCACTCTCTGGGTGAAAAACCTCTCTCTGACATCTCCCATGAACTTCCCACCCATCACCTTAAAGCCATGCCCTCTTGTATTGAGCATTGGTGCCCAGGGAAAGAGGTGCTGGCTGTCCACTCTATCCCTCTTAATATTTTGTATACCTCTATCATCTCTCCCCTCATCCTCCTTCTCTCCAATGAGTAAAGCCCTAGCTCCTTTAGTCTCTCCTCATAATCCATACTCTCCAATCCAGGCAGCATCCTGGTAAATCTCCTCTGCACCCTCTCCAATGCCTCCACATCCTTCCTATAGTGAGACGACCAGAATTGGACACAGTACTCCAAGTGTGGTCTAACCAGAGTTTTGTAGAGCTGTATCATCATTTCGCGGCTCTTAAACTCGACCCCACAACTTATGAAAGCTAACATCCCATAAGCTTTCTTAACTACCCTATCCACCTGTGTGGCAACTTTCAGGGATCTGTGGATACGAACCCCCAGATCCCTCTGCTCCTCTACACTACCCAGAATCCTGCCATTTACCTTGTATTCTGCCTTGGAGTTTGTCCTTCCAGAGTGTACCACCTCACACTTCTCTGGATTGAACTCCATCTGCCACTTGTCAGCCCAGCTCTGCATCCTATCAATATCCCTCTGTAAGCTTCGACAGCCCTCCACACTATCCACAGCACCACCGATCTTTGTGTCATCTGCAAACTTGCTAACCCACCCTTCCACCCCCTCATCTAAGTCATTAATAAATATCACAAAAAGTAGAGGACCCAGAACCAATCCTTGTGGGACACCACTAGTCACAGCCCTCCAATCTGAATGCACTCCCTCCACCACAACCCTCTGCTTTCTACAGGCAAGCCAATTCTGAATCCACATGGCCAAGCCTCCCTGGATTCCTTGGCCTCTGACATTCTGAAGAAGCCTACCATGCGAAACCTTGTCAAACGCCTTACTAAAATCCATGTAGACCACATCTACTGCACTACCCTCATCAATCTTCCTGGTCACCTCCTCAAAGAACCCTATCAGGCTAGTGAGGCAAGATCTTCCCTTCACAAATCCATGCTGACTGTCCCTAATCAGTCCATGATTCTCTAAATGCTCATAGATCCTATCTCTAAGAATCCTTTCCAACAGCTTGCCCACTACAGACGTAAGGCTCACTGGTCTGTAATTCCCTGGACTATCTCTACTACCTTTTTTGAACAAGGGGACAACATTCGCCACCCTCCAATCCTCTGGTACCATCCCCGTGGACAACAAGGACTCAAAGATCCTAGCCAACGGTTCAGCAATCTCCTCCTTCACCTCACGAAGCAGCCTGGGGAATTTTCCGTCAGGCCCCGGGGACTGATCTGTCTTAATATTTTCTAACAGCTCCAACACATCCTCTCTCTTGATATCTACATACTCAAGAACATTACTCTTACCAACACTGTCCTCAGCATCATCAAGACCCCTCTCCTTGATGAATACTGAAGAGAAGTATTCAATGAGAACCTCACCCACTTCCACAGCTTCCAGGCACATCTTCCCATCTTTGTCTTTAATCGGACCTACCTTTACTCTAGCCATCCTTCTGCTCTTCATGTACGAGTAAAAAGCTTTGGGATTCTCCTTAACCCTACTCACCAAAGCCTTTTCATGTCCTCTTCTCGCTCTCCTCAGCCCCTTCTTAAGTTCCCTCCTTGCTACTCTATATTCCTCACGAGCCCTGTCTGATCCTTGCTGCTTACACCTTACGTACGCTGCCGCCTTCTTCCTAACTAGTTGTTCCACCTCCCTTGTCACCCATGGTTCCTTCACCCTGCCATTCCTTCTCTGCCTCACCGGGACAAATTTATCCCTAACATCCTGCAAGAGATCCCTGAACATCGACCACATCTCTATAGTACATTTCCCCTAAAAAATGTCACCCCAATTTACACACTTAAGTTCTCGCCTTATAGCCCCATAATTTGCCTTTCCCCAATTAAATATCTTCCCGTCCTCTTTGCTCCGATCCCCGTCCACGACAATGCTAAAGGTTATGGAGAAGTGGTCGCTGTCCCCCAAATGCTCACCCACCGATAGATCTGTCACCTGACCCGGTTCATTACCTAAAACTAGATCTAATATGGCATTCCCTCTAGTCGGCCTGTCAACATACTGTGACAGGAATCCATCCTGGACACACTTAACAAACTCCGCCCCATCTAAACCTTTGGCACTAAGCAGATGCCAATCAATATTTGGGAAGTTGAAGTCTCCCACTATAATAACCCTGTTATTTTCGCATCTTTCCAAAATCTGCCTCCCAATCTGCTCCTCAGTATCCCTACTGCTAGCAGGGGGCCTATAGAATACTCCCAGTAGAGTAACTGCTCCTTTCTTGTTCCTAACTTCCACCCATATTGACTCTGGAGAGGATCCTTCTCCATTATCCACCCTTTCTGCCGCTGTAATAGTGTCCCTGACCAGTATCGCCGCCCCTCCTCCTCTTCTCCCCCCTCCCTATCCCTTTTAAAACACTGAAAGCCAGGAATATTCAATATCCATTCCTGCCCTGATGTCAGCCATGTCTCTATGATAGCCACAATATCGTAGTCCCACGTACTTATCCAAGATCTCAGTTCATCTCTCTTATTCCTGATGCTTCTTGCATTTAAGTAAATGCACTTTAGCCCATCCACCTTTCTACTTTTATAGCCTGTACTCTGCTTCTCCTTCCTCAAAGCCTCTCTACCTGTTAGATCTGACTTTTCCCCATCCCCTTCTTCCTCTGACCTACTCCTCTGGTTCCCATCCCCTTCGCAAACTAGTTTAAACCCTCCCGAACCACCCTAGCAAACCTGGCTGCAAGGATATTGGCCCCCCTCAGGTTCAGGTGTAACCCATCCTCTCTCTACAGGTCCCACCTTCCCCAGAAGAGATCCCAATGATCCAAAAATCTAAAACCCTCCCTCCTGCACCAACTTCTCAGCCACGCATTTATTTGCCATCTCCTCCTATTCCTACCTTCACTATCACGTGGCACTGGCAGCAATCCCGAGATTGTTACCCTTGAGGTCCTGTTCTTCGGCCTTCTGCCTAGCTCCCTAAACTCACTTTTCAGGACCTCATCCCTCTTCCTACCTACGTCGTTGGTATCAACATGAACCACGACTTCTGGCTGTTCTCCCTCCCGCTCAAGAATCCTGTGGACCTGATCAGAGACATACCGGACCCTGGCACCTGGGAGGCAACATACCATCCGGGATTCATGCTCACTGCCACAGAACCTCCTATCTGTTTCCCTGACTATCAAGTCCCCTATCACTACTGACTTCCTCTTCTCCTCCCTTCCCTTCTGAGCAGCAGGACCGGTCCCAGTGCCAGAGACCTGGCTACTGTTGCTAGGCCACTGGAGGTCATCCCCCCCAACAGCTTCCAAAGCGGAAAACCTGTTATTGAGGGGAAACAGCCTCTGGGGTCCTCTCCACTATCTGCCTGTTCGTTTTCTTTTTCCTCTTCCCTCCCCTGACAGTCACCGTTCTATCTACTTTGGACTCCAGAAGTACCTGCTCTAAGGGGGGGTGACTGCCTCCTGATGTACAGTATCTACATAACTCTCTCCCTCCCTGATGCTTCCCTAAGTTGTTGCATTGTTATCCTCTTTCACTTTACACTATCATCCCTTTCATCATTTAGTTTTTCCTGCCTTCCACGCTACCATGGACCTTCCCTTGTAGACTCCTCCTCTCCTTTCTGTCTCTGCATCTTAAACCTTGTTTCATCCCTAACTTTTTCCAGTTCTGATGAAACATTAACACTGTTTTTCTCTCCCATGTCTGAAAGAGGGTTTGAATGGGACAAGTAAGAGAACGGAAGGCCATCTGGAGATTTATGTAAACAGTGGAGGCTGAATAATGTATGTTTGTTGATCTCCATTAGAGCAGTGGTTAAGGATGTTAGAATCAGCCCCTGGGCTAAGGAGGCAGAGATTTTTGTCAAGAGGCTTGTGTGCATGTGCATATATTTCAGTTAAGGTCAGAATCTGATTTGGCTACAGTATCTTACACTGATGAAAGAAATTCAATGCTGACCGTTCAAAGTTCCCAGGCATTAAAATCGGGCAGCAGCAGCAATACACAAAGCGTTGGAGGAAGTCATCTGGACAGGAAGGGTCTCGACCCTAAACGTCAACTGTCCATTTCCCTCCATAGGTGCTGCCAGATATCCTGAGTTCCTCCAGCACTTTGTATGTTGCTCCAGATTCCAGCATCTGCAGTCTTTTGTGTCTCCATTAAAATTGGGCAGCAGGCTTTGTGGCATGGCATGAATGTCCAAAGAGGAGAATCCTTATTGGGCAAGAGGCAAGTGGTGGATGATGGGTGAGAGGATAGTAGAGGCCGTGATATCCTTCTGGGGCTCTGGAGTCTTGAGGAGGTCAGCAAGGATCTCTAAAGTGTCCAGGAAATGGGGGTGTTTGAGGAGAAAAGTTAAAATCTTCAGCAGTATGATCTATAAACGCCTTACTGACACATAATAACAAGGAAGGCATGCCACATTGGTCTTACAACTTACTGCAGGTTAACAGAGGTGAGATGCAAAGTGCTCTGTTTATCTGTCAGCTCCAATTTACATTCACATGCATGACCATACTACTATTATCCAAAGCTGCTACTGATTTCTAAAATTACTTTTGAATTTAAGCAGCAAGGTTAAGCTTAGCAAAGCCTTTCAAAAATATCATGGCACATGAACCAAGATCATTGACTAAAAGTGTTTGGGATACAAGGTGATCTTTTGTTGCATTTTATCATATCTTTATTATTTATGTGGTCAGAGAACAAAAAACGACAATAACAAATGGAAATGCACCCCAGTGGATGGCCCTTCAATGTCAAGCCCTCAGTGGAGACTAGTCTGAAATGTCGGAGCTGGAAACTCTCAGCTCAATGTGTGACTTACATATTTCTCAATGATCAGCTTTGCCCACAGGTGAGTGATTGGTCAGAGGTGGGGGAGCAGGTGGGTGGTTAAACTTGAAATTCTCGATGATGTCCACAATGCAGTACTCTGCTGTTTGCTGTCAGATTGACTATTCAAATGTGGTGAAGGTCTTGCAGTTGCACGGTATAACACAAACTAAGCTTGGCCCTTGCCTTCTTCAATCCACCTTTCTAATCATATGTTAATTCAGAATTAGAAGCAAACACTTCTCCCTTACTGAAAATTCACGTCTGCATGTCAAATCTCTTTCTTCAGTTTTTAGTTGCTGGCATTCAAAACAAATTCTAAACAAGATAACAAAAAGAAAATGATGAAATAGATTAAGGCTCAAAGTGCAATCATTTACTTTATTTTATCACCTGGTTCCACTGGAAGGCACAATAACAGCTTCAATGCTGCTCCACTATGAACAGACAAGCTCAATTAAAGATCCACACGTATTTAATCCAATTATCTCAAAATTATTGTATTTTCATTGTAATTTTTAAAATCAAGTTTTTTTTATATTTAACCAGGACTCATCTGTTTCTCGGTTTAGGAGTCTGACATCTTGTTAAGAACGGAGGAAAATCACAAGATGGAAAAGAGTCTAAATACTTTTTAACTATCTGCCAAACGACCTCTCCAGGACTGAAAATTAACCATTACAAATATAAATTCAGAATGGAAATCCTCCATCATAACATTAAATGCAATCTACAGAATCAATTATCACAGACTTTCCTGAAGGATGGAAGATTATCACAAAAGGCCTTTGAGAGCAGCAAGACTCTTAGCATAATCTTATTATTGTTCAGTCTTCTTTGATTATCTTACAGATTCTAAAGGCTCTATTCATATACACAACAGGTTTTGTATGTTCAGATTTCTACAGACAGACTAGATTCTTTCTTTCACCTTCATTTCTTCTTCTTTATCTCCAGACAGAACCAACTCTACATGGTGATAAAATATCTATCTGATTGCTTCTTAGGATGCATTTCCTTGAGCTACAGTTTAAACTATAACCAGCAAACAAAAACTGAGTTTAAAATGATTTCCCACCAAACAGAAAGTAACTTTAATTTTTTTCTAACAATAACGTAAATTCCTGTATATTTCTGATTTATTTTCCAGAGTAAAAAAAAGTAAATCATATCAAAGACACAGGAAGAAAAGTAGAAACAGCCTTGACCTCCTGCACTGTTCCGATGAAGCCTAATGTATGCTTGAGAAACAACACCTCAGCTTCTGGTTTGGCAATGTTACAACCTTCAGGACTCAGTATTGAATTCAACCTTTTCTGTTTATGCCAGAGCTGATGTATCATTAACTCAGTTTTCTTCCTCTCTGCAGTTGCTATCTGATCTGCTGAGTCTTTCCAACATTTATTCTGAATTTCCAGCAATGGCTGTGTTCTGTATCTCACAGTCCCAGTTATGTCATTTTTTTCTCTCTCTCCTCCTCCACACAGGTCATATATGATCAACTAGCAAACATCGCCCTCTCTTTGATGACATCAACAGCTTTTCTGTCACCTGGACAATCTAGCTTTCCACCTTATCACAGACATTCCCTTTGTTCTCCCCACCCACTACCCTCTCTGCTCTCTGCAATTTAAAACATGCTTGTACTCTCACTTTCCCGGTCCTGTAGAAAAGTCATCAACCTGTTTCTCTCTCCAAAGATGCCAGCTTAACTGCTGCATAAATCCAGCACTTTCTGGTTTTATTTTAGAAAAATAGAAAACTTAAACTATAATGTGAATAAAGAGAAGTGGAGAAAAAGCATCAACCAAACCATTTAGTTCTAGAGATAAAAATAGTTAACATCAATCAACTAAGTATTCATTCAGTCATTTTTAACACAATTTGTTATAATTAGGTAAAATTACCATTGTGTATATTGAATCATACTTATTCATAAAATGCAGCTACCTCAGCTTGTGGACAGATCCTGCTGAATCCACTTCAAATATAGAAAGTTATATCAAATGTATTCATTGAAATATAGAGCATAGAAGATGCAACCTAAAGTTGACCAACTAATCACTAAATTTTGCCCGGCAAGATAGTCAAATGAAAAGAGGGCACAAATAAACCGACGGTAAAACTGGAAAATGCTCTCTTCTGCTATATTATGAAGGTAACAACACATCTAACACTATTAAACAGTCTTTTTCCCTCGTGTTTCTGAATTACCACATTTTTCTCAAATGATTCACAGCCACATGGAAAAACATAGCAACAAAAATGTATTAGCTACTGATGACCTGTGGACCTCAAAATCCTGACTATAGAGTCATTAGTTAAGATAACTTCAGACAATAATAAATGCTATCTACTTTTAGTTCCTGGAGATGGCTTCTTTGACCAAGATTTATCATCAGGATTTGAATTGGTAATAGTCCTTAACTGTGAAGGTTTGTTATCATGAAAGAATTATGCAATGGTACTTCGAAGAATCAGTACTCGGAATACTGCTGTTTTGATCTACATTAATCATTTGGACTTGGATAAAAAGGACGTCGTTTCAAGGTGTGCCGATGACACAAAACTAAATGTTATAAACAGTGGAGAGAACACTAATAGCCTTCAAGGGAACAAGGGCTATCTGGTAAATTGGGGGTAAAATGGTCAATAAAATTTATTGCAGAGAGGTGTGAAGTGATTCATTTTGGTAGGAAGAGTGAGGAGAAGCAATGTCAATGACATAGTACAGTTTTAAAGAGATCCCAGAGCATAGATACACAGTCTTTGAAGGTTAAAATAGAGAGAGAGTATAAAGGCAGGGAAATTAGGCTGCAGAAAGGAAATCTGCTAGAGATCTTCAAAATCAGGGATGATCATGATAAGTGAAAAAGGAGAACCCATTTCCAATGGCAGAAGGCCAGTAACAAGGGCATGCATGTTTAAGGTAATAAAAATAAATTTCTTTACATAGTGAATTGCTATGATCTGAAATACACTGACTAAAGTGGGTTGGGAAAGCTGATTTAATATTTACACTCAAAATGGAACCAGATAAATACTTGAAGGAAGAAGAATTACAGGGCTGTAGTGAGTGGGATTAATTGGATAGCTTTCCTGAAGACCTGACAAAAGCATAATGGGCCAAACAGACTCCTTCTGTGCTGTGACATTCCATGATTTTATAAATTGTGCCATCAAACAACACACCCCATCTCCACATGAAGAAAAAAGATTTTGCGATAGGCATGGAGTACATTCCTGCTGATTGCTTATTTTCTGTATACTTTTCAGAATGTACTTCACTTGAAGCATAAAATAACAATATTGCAACTGTTTTATAGAGAATGTATTTGTATTCTACTCAATACAATTCATGAAAGTTAAAGAAACAGACCATTCTTTCATCCATCCCTCACTCTCCACTGTTTGTGTAGTTTCTGCCACTTTCCTACAGTTCATTCAAAGTGTTCCAATTTTTGCTAACTTTTACCATATGTATTATTATGCATACAAATAACAGGAAAGTTAGACATACTTTTATGCCTCACTGTATTTTGTTTCACAGATAAGTAACTATTAATAGCAGAGAAATCAAAATATATTTCAACATAAATTCATTTTAAAAACAAGCTTCTGAAAAATAAGCTCATTATAGGATCATAGTTTGAATATTTTTACAAGCTTCTCTATACTATATTGCTCAGCAGAGGCATATAGTGGAATTGGAAGGGCAGTGGAGGGTAGTGGGAGCACAAAGCCCTCCGAATAATCAATAAGGACATTTCTGGGTAGGTTTAGCAGGCCTCCCAGAAGTAGTCTTATGCATGCCCCTTTAGTTCAATAATATGTTGGGGTCACAAAGTAAAACATCTTTTCTCTGCAACAACATCCAAGAACCCCCACAATTGCCTTTCATTTCTAAGCTTTGAATCTCAACTTTCTATTTCAACATTCAAAAGAATATATTATTGAGGCAGTGACCTGAAAGGTCACACTCAGTACAAGTAACTTCAAAGGGATTAGCACAGATACCCTTAATAGTTTGGGAAGTCTGTGATTCATTTTGTTTAAAACATACTTTCATCCTTTGTACTTTATTAAGCCAAAACAAAACTACAACTTGTGTTTATTTTGGCATCAAACCAATAAAAGGTGAAGATTATAAAATTGACAATGTTGGGTAATCATTCCCACAGAATTCTGAAAATGAAAACTTTTGCTTCTGCTGCAATGAGGCTCTGTAAGAAGAGTACTGATCAATCAATCTGTGCTTCTTCAGCCAGCTGACGGGTAAAATAGGTCAAACATAAAAATACTGCTACTGGGATCTTAGGAACAAGTACATTTATTAACACCATTCTTCTTAAATCTCAGGGATTCAACTTAACCTTTATATGAGGGATAAACATCCTCCCCTCTCTCTCTTTCTCACCAACAAGATCCCTAGTCAAAATTGTTGAAACTGATTTTGCTGAGTTCCTAATGGAAAAAAGATCTGGAAATAAAACACGACTAACACACAACAGAGAAATACCTTTCAAGAAAATGGAAGGGTGGTTATTGTTTGGTTATTTTCACTATTATGTCAAGGTTCAAATTGAATGGAACCTCTCAATCTTATTCGCAACGTACTTTAATGATTTGAAAATATTGTCTACTCTTTGTGTATAGCTGAAACTAGAGCCTGCCAATAAGGATAATTCTGCAGGTGTCAAGGTGCATTAGCTAAGGTAGATTGGGAAACCAAGCTAAAAGGTTTTCAAGCAGAGAAATAATGGCACACATTTAACAAGGTATTTCAAAATTCTCAAATATATCAAGTTTACAGAAATAAAGAGTTCAATCACAGAGGACTCCCTGTACCATCCTCCTTGCAGCTCAGGGCTCCCTGATTTCAGTGTCTGCATTGAAATGCAGAAGTTGCCACTGAACCTGACTTTAAGTAAGGTGGTGGGGCATTGGCAGCAAAGCCTGCCACTGAGCTTGCACAGGGTAAAACCTGGCACAAACGCAGCAATCCCCATTTTAATGAATGGGAGGCATCAGCTTCTGGGGAGAAAGGATAAATAGCCACAGATAAAAGTTATTTTTTAAAGCTATTTTTAAAATCTTTTGTTTGATTTTGAGCATGTGAATGTATTTTTAGTATTTTAAACAATAATTTTAAAAAACATTTTTAATTTGTTTAACAATACATTTTATTTTTTAAAACAAATCCTGAGCGTTAACCTAACCAGCTTTCAAAGCAGTTCTGTGATTGCTGCCTGTGCTAAGACAGCTGCTCCGCTGTGCTGAGGGCTGAGCTCAACTCCCAGCAAAAGACTGTGCCAGAGACCTCGCTGGAACAAAAGGCATGTCCAAGGGCTGGACATCCACAATTCTGGCGCAACAGAAAACTTCCTAACATGACCAGCCTGAGTCAACATGATTTGATAAGGGAGAATAACATGGCTGACTCATTGTGTCAAGTATTTTAATGGTGTAACTAGTAGGGTAGAAGACCGAAATTTGGATACTTCGATTTTCAAAAGGCATTTGATTTGGTACCACACAAAAGGGCATTACCTAAAATCAAGGCTCACAAGGTTGGGGGTAGTATTTTAGGACAAAGAATAGATTAAAGGACAGAAAGAAGAGTGGGAGTATATTAAAATAAAATGCTGGAAATCTAAAATAAAAACAGAAAATGCTGGAAATACTCAGCAGGTCAGGCTGTTTCTTTGAGGAGAGAAACAGAGTTAATGTTTCAGGTTGAAGACACTGCATAAGAACAGTGAAGGAGACAAAAGCAGCTTATTGTGGGAATACATAGTCTGTTTTCAGTTTGCAGACTGTTCTGGAAACCAAGGTGTTAACAGTGGATTAATTTTACAAACAAAAGAGTGAAGTCGACTATACCCTTTTTTAAAATAGGACACCACAATTATTTTTAAGAGTGGAAGACAAAAAGTAGGAGATATTTTTAAACAAAAATGTAATAGTTATTACAATCTGACCAGAGGACAGTAACCATAGAAACCACCCAAGAGACTGTCATTAGCTAGCTAATCTATTATAACATTATAGGTTGATCTTGACTTTATGTAAAAACTAAGACAGTAAATCAAAAATTACATGGAAAAGAAAAAGATATTTCAATTTTCATTGGGCTTGTTCTTGAAGTCACAACCAAGTGGGATTTCCAGGTCAAGAAGAGTTGAAAGTTGTGGCATAATTGGAGCAATACAGGGAGGTGCAAGGAAGAAGTGGGGAGAAGGTCAGTCAGTAGGGGGAAGAAATGGGGTGAAGAAGTAGGGATTTCATGAGAGCTGAAAGAAGTTGGTGAAGAAGAATGGAGAAGTGGAGAGGTGGGAGAAAGTCAAGAAAGAACCTTGATGAAGGACACATGTTCCCACAAATGGGAAGAAGTAGTCAAGTAGGAGGAAGATAGAAGAAACTCTCCAAATCAAGGCTGGCAAAAACATTTCTCAGGGGAATGAGGGTGAAGACATGGCAGAAATGTGAGGTCATCCACCTTGATTAAAAAAAACAGAAATGCAGAATGATTTTTAAACCAAGAGATTGAATGGTGTTCGGAGGCACCTGGGTGTCCTTGTACCTGAATCATATGCAGGTACAGGAAGGAATTAGGAAGGCAAATGGCATGTTGACCTCAGTACAAGACGATGTGAGTGTAAGGTGGAGACATCCTTCTCAATTACATGGGGTCTAGTGAGACTGCATCTGGAATATCATGTACAGGTATGGTCTCCATAGCTAATGAAGCATAAACGCCATAGCGGGAGTACGGCAAGGATTCACCGACTGATGCCTGGGGTGGCAGGTATGTCATATGAAGAGAGAGTAAGCAAATTGGGCTATTCCTACTTGAGTTGAGAAGAAATGTACAAAATTCTTAAAAGGCTTCACAGGGCAGTCGATGGTTCCCCCGACTGAACGAAAGACTGTGGAGATTCAGTTTGTTGGATCATCTACCATTTCTCTCTGTCACCCCAGTCAACTAGTAAAAAAAACTCAGGCAGAAGTGAGTGAAACATCTCTGGTTAACACATAACGATAGTCACAGTGCTAATATTATTTTCCCATAGTAATAAAACCAACACGGTCAGATAGAGAAGGGAAAATCGGTGGGACAGGAATAGTTAAAGAATATGCCTCAAACTTATCAAATACCGCATTGTGAATTTCAGATATTCTTTCTAGCCTAATTGTTAAGTTCACAGAAGCTTTGTCTATTGATCTGGAGTCATGAATTCAAATCCCACCATGGTAGAGCAAATTAAGTATATCTGGAATAAAAGCTGGTGTCATTAATGATGAGCATGCAGCCACTGAATTGCTGGAAAATCCCATCTGGTTCACTGAACTACAGAGAAAGAGATATACTTCCTTTACCTGATCTGCTCTATGTGTGGCCCTATGCAGATGGCAATGTGGTTCACCAACTTCTGCCCTCTGAAATTGGCTGGCTTGATTGAAAATGGGGAATGAATGCCAACTCAGTCAGTGATGTTCAAATTCTGTGTATGAATTAAAAAAAGATTCACATTGAGAACTGCTATACCAAGTTAAAACACTTCGTCATCAGCATGAAATAGAGCATGAAAGTGGCTGGTCTGGGAAGCTGAAGCCAGTACATATGGAATGCAATATCTCTGATGAGAGGCTATTCCTTTTATTATGGATGAATCATTTTCTGATGGGAATTCAGTGCTCTTTGCATGAATTCTGAAGCATGCATAATTGCCCTGAAAATTGGTAGTGTGAAAAAAAACCTACACTACATAATTGCAATATCTGCCAAAGAACATTTCGACAATATTCAATAGATAATATTTTTAGTGAGCACAGCAACATTGGGAGCATAACTTCACTTTTTGACAGCATTAAACAATGAAGATAAAATCATACACCAGTCATAATTAAACTGAAACTGAGATTTTACAATAAGATATTTAGTCCTGCCTCAATGAAGCAAAGATAAAGTTGGCAAGGTGCCAGGTCAGATGTAGCTCTAAAACGATTCAGATTACTGCCATTTCCACTCAATACCGAGATTCAAAGTTTATGGCAGAAAGGCTATTTGGTCCAAAATGCTTGTGCTGTAACAACCTACTGTGCTAAGCTGCCTATACTTGACCACCAAAGAGCAAGTTTCACATGGTTAACATTTCTGTTTCCTACATCCTCCTAATTTAGTGAAGCAATCAGTTCTCTCCATAGGAGCCACCTCCTGCTCCCACTTCCCTACACTATAAGTTTAATTTTCAGTAGTCAGTTAATGGACCAGCACATCTTCGGGCCATGGGATGAAAGAAGAACACCCCAGCGGTCACGAGGAGAATGTGAAAACTCCACACAGACAACAAAGGTCAGAATCGAACCTGGCTCCCCGGAGTTGTGAGGCAGCAGCACCAACTGCTGTGCTACCATGCTGCCCTTTGTGAAAATACAGGGTCAGTGTCCACATGCTCTCTGATGGCACGAAGCTCTAGCTCATCTCGCTTAGTACTTCTAATATTTGCAAATCATCACACTACTTGTTCATTGTTCCTCATCATAAACTTTTTTTTAAACAGCCACTAACTCCACCCTTCCTCCTGGCCACTGTGGAACTGAACCAGACTTACTATACCAATATTTGACCCTCAAATTAAGATAAGATATCTTTATTAGTCACATGTACATCAAAACATGCAGTGAAATGCATTTTTACATCAAGTGTTCTGGGGCAGCCCTCAAGTGTCGCCACACTTCCGGCGCCAACATAGCATGCCCACAACTTCTTAACCCGTTCGTCTTTGGAATGTGGGAGGAAACCGGAGCACCCAGAGGAAACCCACGCAGACACGGGGAAAACATACAAACTCCTTACAGACAGCAGTGGAATTGAACCCAGGTCGCTGATGCTGTAATTGCGTCACGCTGACCGCTACACTACTGTACTACTGGACCATTTATGCATGGCATCACTAACATCACTTAATTCCACCTCCATAACAGAAGAGTCCACCAACCCCAGTGCCACATCCGTTCATAGATAATTGAAACCTTATCTCGGACCTTTTTAAATCGCTGGAGTTGATCAGTCCAATATTAGTTTCATTTACTCTGTTCTCTATAAATATGAGTTCAAAGCTCTGCTGATTCACACCTGGCTGGTTCATACACCATCCACAGTTGTGAATCTATATTGGCTTCCAGTTAAACAACACCTCAGTTTTAATATTTTCTTATGTCATTAAAGGAGGACATTCACCCAATTGAAACTATACTTTCAGCTTTCAGTGCAATTCATCAGTCTTGTTTCCCCACTTATTTCTTTGCAACCTATTCTCTCACACATGCCCATCAATTCCACCCCACATACACCAGGGATAATTTTACAGTCACCAGTTAACCTACCAACTGGCATGTCTTTGGGATGTCGGATGAAATCGGAGCACCAGGGGGAAACTCATGCAGTCACGGGGAGAATAGGCAAACCTCTCGCTTGCCAGTTCAGGATTAAACCCTGGTCACTACAACTCTAAGACAGCAGCACAATCTACTGCACACTGTGCCGTCCTCTCCTCCTTGTTTTCAAACAGCTTCATGGTCTTACGCCACCCTCACTATATAATCTCATCCGAGAAAGGGTTTCTCCTCCAATTTAGGCTAATTAACCATCTCTGACTTGAACTGCTCTAGTTTTGGTGATTGTGATTGGTGATCCTGCTCAGACACTTAATTCTGGAATTTTCTCTCTAAATCTCTCTGCACCCATCTTTCTCTCTTTTTCCTTTCAGATGCTCCTACCTCTTTGATGAAGATTTTGATCATCCGCACTAATATCGGATCACGAAGCTCGGCATTAACCTTTATTTGATAACTCCTTTAAAATGCTTCTGAGTGTTATACAGCACCAAAGAACTTAGAGAAATGGAAATTGCTGTTATTATTGTTGTGTACCCAACTAAACTGAATCTGCTCAGCTTCACTTAATGTCCAACCCCTGCATCAGAAAGCAAAGACTTTTATTCTGCTATTCAAGGTTCAGATCTCAGAGGTAAAGGACAGTCTAATAATCCACTCACTTTCTCCTAGTTTATTCCGATTAATTCATATTTACTCACTTATAAATCAAATGAAAAAGCTAAATGGATACAAGAGGGTGACCCTATTAAAAATAGTAAAACAAAATGGAGAGAGGGAGAATCACAAAACATTATTTTTACTGTTTATTTCTTACTTCCTCATCAAGAGTAATTTCAAAAGATCCACCATTAGACAAAAAAAAGGAAATAAAATTCTCAACATTTCGACAGATCTATTAAGCACTGAGTAGCATTTTCTAGTACATTGCATGTTATTTCATTTCCGTGAGCTTCAATGGAGGAAAATAACTATTATAGAGATTCTTCAGTGGCACTCTTGATTGTGCAGCTCAATTAAAAGTCACGAGTGGGTACTTTAATTGGGATATCTTGCAAATGTAAACATTTGAAGTTCTCAGCAGTCTTGAATTCCTTCTCATTTTTATTGTAACATGCAGAAGGCTGAGGAATTAATTGAATATAATCAGTGAAGTTTACCAAATTGTTATAATTGGAGTGTAAGAGCACCTGGGTTACAGGCAGACTTTTGCCTACTTCTTTCACTGTCCATGTGAGAACAGTACATTTGAAGGTTCTCTTTTTGTGTGCTGAAGCAAAAGGTGCAATGCACAGCTCATCATTCAGTTTCCAATGAATTTGGTTTTCACTTATTAATCATTTTGTACTCTATCAACATTTGCATTTCATTTAAAAGTATTATTCAAAATTGGAATTGTTAGTTACATCTTTGGAATAAATCCACATAATTTAATAAATTTCAGGTTGGAGATGAAGTACATTTATTATTTAAAATGATCAGCAGGAACATTTGCAAATCAAAATTACTTCTACTTGGACTTAATTATAACGTTAAAATTGTGTTATCTTTCCGTGTAAAGAGCTTCTAATTTTATATGGAATGAGACTAAAGAGAGGCAGTAATAATCATGTTAGATCAGTGTAAGTCAGACTCCAATTCTTATTTCAAAGAGCTTTCAACATTTTCAAAAATGAGATAAATAATTTTTCAGGATTATGTTTTAATATGTAAATAACACTATTTCGGATTGGCCGTAGTGAATACGTGCAGACAATATACATAGTTACTGTATGTGAGAAATTTTAGAGGGCAATTTCAGGAACAGCGATTGAGGTACTTAAGAGGCCAGTTTGTGTTTTCTTTAAATTTTGGATGAATTCCAATGGCATCTTTAATTCTATATCAAACTATTTCTAATTATATTTGAAGGGTACTCATTTAGTGAAACATGTTTTCTTTATTGATTAGAAATATCAGTACTTAGAAGGGACAGAGGAAACAAGGAAAACATAACTAAGCACTGTGAAAGAAGAATAAGATTGCATACAGTATCAGAGGATAATCCAGTACAGAAGAAGGTTATTCAATCCCTCATGACTGGGATAATTCTTTGAAGGAGCTACTAATTAGTCCTATTCCCCCGCTATGCAATGAGGAAGAATATTGCTTTCCTTTGAGTATCAATCCAATTCCACTTTGAAGGTACTATTGAACGTGGCTCCATCACACTTTCAACGCAGCAGATTCTAGATCTTAAAAGCGGGCTGTGTGAAATAACACTGAGTGCTCCCTCTGCTTCTATTGCCAATTACCTTAAATCTGTGGCCACCTATCGTAAACTCTTTTCATTCTTTCGACCAAAATAATTTCTTCATTCTTTGCATTAAATGACGTCTGCCATGAATGTGTCTATTTCACCAATCTGTCAATGTTCTCCTGAGGTCTGTTGCTATCCTCTACACATGCCTGGTGGCCTCCCTGCAGACACAAAGACTTTTGATAAAATTCCATTGTGTGGGGTACAAAATTGTAAACTATGTGAAGGGTGCCAAGGCATTTGTTCTTGGACAGCCACTTTTAAGTCAGAGCAGAGGACCACAGACCAAACTTTTGCAGGCACTTGCATGGTTATGATACATTAGCACACTGAGTCACTGGATACATACGGTATACAACGCTTGTTTGATTTCATGCACAAAATTCAACTGCATGCAAGGCTTCAGAGAACATTGAACCAGACTCAACATAAAGTTAAGGGCTGCTTTGGTTTTAAGGACCTTTGGGCCTTTGCCAGAAGTTTGTGGCATTCATTTTCTACCAGGTAGATATCTTCTATACCTTTCTATCAAAGCTGTTTGTATATCAGTCTCTGGCAAAGTCCTCAGTTCCCCCCACTGATTATTTACCCAACCAACCCTAATCAGCTGTTCGGATTTCACCCTCCCTCGACTCTCGCAAATTTTTGATCCCATTCCACTCCTGATCCTTTCTCCAACCTCCTTCAGGTAATCTTCACTCTGATCCACATTCCAATTTTTTTTCCACCACATCCTCTCTGCACCTCCAGAAATCTTCTTTCCAACCACCACCCACCGCAACAATTCTCTCCAAGCCCACCCACCTCCTTCTGCAAATCTAGGCAGCTCATTCCCACCACAATCTCCACTCTGCAATGGCAGAAGATCACAGAGGAAAGACTAATGTGACAATGCCCTGGGCCTGACTGGTGATAGAATATATGAGTGCTCCCATCAGGAGCGATCCCCTTTAGCGGACAGAGTCAACAAATACTGCAAGCCAAATTGTGAAAGTAATCAATAGTTTAGGCATTCCTGCACGAGGTAACTGAAAATTTTTGGCTCATTGAGAGCTTACTGGTTGTGAGGTGGAATTTCCGGCATCCACAGCTTAAAGGAAGGCTAATTACTTGTGTTAAAGTGTATTGTCATTTAGACATAAAGACATACAGCACAGGTCCTTTGACTCACCAATTCCATGCCAACCATTAACCACCCATTTACACTAATCCTATACGAATCCCATTCTCCCTACATTCTATCAACTCCCTCAGATTCTACTATTCTCCTACACACTAGGGGCAATTTGCATTGGCCAATTAACCTAATGACCATCAAGGGATATGGGAATAAACCGGAGCACCCGGAAGAAACCCACACAACCACAGGGAGAATGTGCAAACTCCACACAGGCAGCACACGGATCCACAGGATCAAACCCGGGTCCATGGCACTGTGAGACAGCACAGCTCTATGAGCTGCACCACTGCGTTTAAACTATTTCTATTCCTGCTGCCCCGCCACCACCAACAGACGGAAGAAGAGGATGCTGCTTGACCACGTGAACTGCAATCTTCTCCAGGAGAAAAAGAACGATGACCTTGTTTAGCAGTGCTGGCAGCACCCACACAGGAAACCAAGGCAAGTTGTTTGGCAGATTGTGGCAAGATGTATCAGGTACATCAGTGCACACAGCAATGCCTAGACTGAAAGTGAGTAAGGTGTTGAAACCTCATTAGATTACCACAACGAAAGCCACCTGCAATTTCCTTACAGGAACAGCATGAAAGAATTACACACACCACAGGCAAGGGATAACAATCAGGGCACACACTATTTTCTAATCTATTGAATGATCATCATGTATCAATATTCTGCAACAATGCAATTTTACACCAATAAATTAAACTTTTTTCAGTTACATCTGTAAAGTGGTTCCCTCCAAAAAAAAAAGCTCTCCATTTAAGTTGTGCTGTATATTGCATGAGGGTGAAGATGGTAGTTCATATACAGCTTAAGCTTCGTTTGCAATGAACAGAAGTTCTAGTTTCTCACATTGCTGTAAAGCTCTATTTTCATGAAAAATGTTTAATTCCACACAGTATAAAGGATGTCAGATTGTCCTAAGGCTGCTCTTTTGTTGATTTTCTTTGTGATCTATTTGCTGGATGGATATGACTTACTTCAAACTTTGCCTTGCCATTATTAAATGCTTTTTGCCACAGTTTTTCCTGTTACAGGTATTGGGCTCCTACAAAGTGGTTGAGAAGCTATGTCTTTTAAGAGAGACACAAGAGATTCTACAGATGCTAGAATCTGGAGCAACGCACACAAAGTGCTGGAGGAACTCAGCAGGTCAGGCAGCATCTATGGAGGGAAATAAACAGTCAATGTTTTGGGTCGAGACCCTTCATCACTGTTTATTTCCCCCCATAGATGCTGCCTGACCTGCTGAGTTCCTCCAGCATTTTGTGTGTGTCTTTTAAGATTTGTTTCTTATGTAATGTTTGTATCTTTTGAACTATTGGCCATGAAGATGTTACATAAGCTTTGGCATACATTAGAATATCTCCCTCAGATGACCGGGTAGGGTATTTCATCAAGTGACCAGGTATTCCTATTTGTACCTTTACTATAATTTCCTCAATATTGGGCATGTTTGCTTTTCTGAGGACTTCAATATCCATGATGCCACAATCAAATATTCAGAAAACAAAGATGAAAGTGATGAGAGTTTTCTGGTGAGACAATGATTATGGGTGGTCCATCTGTAGAGGATGCATACTGTGAAATGTGACAGTGTTCATATAGCACTTGAAGACATCATGAAATAAACCATTGGGAGAAGTATGCAAATGTGAGTTTTTCAAAGTAGCACAGTCATTGCAAAAATAGCAACTATTGTTCACTAATGTTTGTCATGCATATACTGTTACATTAAAACAATGTAAATTAAACATGTTAAGAGGATTTAAAAGTTACTGCAGCAGCATCTAGGGCTCCAAACAATTGATACAGCAACATGTGTTTGAATCAGTAAATGTAATAATGAGACTACCATTTCGGTGCAAGAACAGTTTTGGTTTACCATTGCCTTCAGAAAAGGAAATCCACCATCCTTGCCAGTCTGCCATATGAATGTCCCTGGACCCAACAGTTTTTGAATATTTCCTTATTTCAGGGATAGACAATAACTGTTAGCATCACAAGCAACATCAACATCCCATGAATGAATAAATAAATAAAAATTATAATAATTGCACAAGAGGGGAGGTTTAAACAAAGATGATTAACAGCAATGAACCCAATACAACAGTTGCTTTGAGATGTCACTACATCCTCTTATCACATAACTATATACAAATAGACCACAATAACTAAATGTCATTCTCTCATTAGGATATGTACAGTCACAGATGATCAAACACTTTCTGAAACCCTCTGGGAATGTCATCAATGTAATGTAAATGCTTTCAGTGAATATTGTTGTGTTGGTACCTTGGAGTTCTCACTTATTTTAGGAAGTCGAGGGCATGCTATGTTGGCGCTGGAAGCGTGGCAACACTTGCGGGCTGCCCCCGGAACACTTTACGCAAAAGATGCATTTCACTGTGTGTTTTGATGTACATGCGACTAATAAAGATATTTTATCTTAATTACTTTAAGGGTTAATTGAGAAATGCAATATTTTAGAACTTTTATTTCTGTAAAACAGTTTTATCTGACACTTTTATTTTAAATTTAAATGTGTGCAATGTGTATACTTACAAAGATGACACCAACTCAAGGGTGTTGTCTCAGATCATTCATTGTGGATGGTAACAGTTACCTCAAAGAAAATTCATTTATTTTCCTTATAGGATTTGCTGATAGGATGAGATGATGAGGGGGATGCAGAACATGAAAACACAGCATAAACAGCAGGACAAATCACGTGGGCTGAATGGCTTACTTCTGTGTTCTACTGAATTCCACCATAAGGATTAGAGCATGGTTAAGTGAATTGCTTTAAGCTGGAAAGTGTTGCCAATGAGCAAGTTCTGCTTTTTGTTAACAATGCTTATAATGATGGTTTCTGCATTTGCTTATCTGTTTTTAAGTTTTATACACAGATATTTATTTAACTTAGCTCTACTTCTTGCATATTTATGATGTTCCTAAATGCCTTTTTTGTGAAACAACATACCAGTCAGACAGGAAGTTCATCAACACATTCCAACAGCCCCCAATGATTTTACTTCGAACCATGCACAGGACAGTTTTGTTAATATGTCATTTGAGAAAACTGCCAAATATGTATTTTTCTAACCTGCACAATGGCTTTTAGATCTATTCCTATATTTATTATTTTGTAGAAGTAGCCTGAACAGAAAGAATTTTCCCCCTTATTGTCAGTGCTAAAATAAACACACCATGTTATGTTTATAAAGGATTATTCTTTTCAATCAAATATGTGAGAACCGCAATTTTGCAATTTCACTCTAAATAATCACAAACAAGATCATCCTTCAGAAAGCTGCCATTCAAATATTAAATTAAGTCTCCAGAGATATAACTTTGCTACCTAGATACCTACTGCCCACAAGAATTCATCCAAAATATTGGTAATGTAGAATGCCCATCTTTGTGTTTGATACATCTTTGAATATTAAATATTTGAACTCTGTTTACAAGACTTTGTTCATCCAGTGTTATTATATTAACTACTGAGTACCTTCATCCTTTAATGCTTCTACTGAATGCTATCAATCTCCAGTCATACAATTCCCACAAAACTCCATCAAAATTCAGTTATAATAGTCTTTCATTCCATGGTTTCCTGCTGTGACTTTAGTAGGCAATGGATGGAATATTTAGAGAGATTACACAACACAACTGTTTTCCACTATTTTCCCCACATTCAGCCAATTTCCTTTCACAATTACTCTGGAAGATTAGAAGAATCCTGAAAGAATTGCTAGCCCACTGAGTACACTGAGCATCATCCTTGCGTCATATTATACAAAAAAAAATCACCACCTTTCAGTTATATTGGTCTTAGTGAACATAATTATTCTTTAGTCATACTCTGCCCACTGAATGGTTTCATCTTTCTTTCAAACTCTGATGATTTTTAACATCTCTCAGGCACAGTGATAGAAAGCTAAGAAAGTAATGGGCCTGACCTTGCATGGTTTAATGCACTCTCTGCTCTTACTTCCTACATTATTCCTATGACTGTTCTCAGTTTTGAAGTCCTTCAGGTGAAGTTGAGCTCCAGGCCTTGCTGGCATAACAGTTCATGAGGGAAGACTGGGCTTCAGGTAGTGGATCCCAAGCCCCCCAGCTTGGACCATCGTAACAAAGGGCTTCTTAACTGTTTTAAAATGGCTCATTAATCAGAAACGTATAAATTAGATTTATATAACTACTTTAAAATGTTAAAGAATATCTATATTTACTTAAACAACACTTAAAATAGAAATTAATTTAAAATATAAAGATTTCAATCCAGCTCAGCAACCCCATTCAAGTCAATGGGGCCAAGCAACTTGTGTTAGTCATAGCTGCCATAAAGCTAAGGTGCCAAACATGAGGTTGATCTAGCTCCTCAGCTCAGCTCTACCCATGGACTCATTGCTGATTCCAGGGGCAGAAACAGAGGACAGATGCACTTGGATCTGTCCTCCAGCACATTCCTGACTTGAGCTGCAATGCACAGGTGTGGAAGTTAGGAACACACTAGCCTATGGATTGCAGCTAACTGGTAGTTCCCCACAAATCTACAAGCAAGTGATCAATATAATCCAGTCCATTGTTCTTATAGCAATAATATGCTATTCCAATATGCAAAAGTATAGAACATGCAAAGATATTGTATCTGAGAATATAAATCATATTGTCTTTAACACTGAGCAATGCTCACATCATCACAGACTGTTCAATGTCCAAATGAAACACTATCACAGTTGTGCAGAAAAAGGTAATGTATTGTATGCAGAGATAAAAATTTCCTTCACCTTCTGAGGAGGTGGAGGTGTTGGGATATAATCGTGCTGGAGGCATTCCAGTGAAGATTCACTAAATTGATCCCTGGGATGCAGGGATTGCCATATGGCGAAAGGTTGAACAGGATAGGAAGTTAAGAAGAATAAGAGATGATCTTATTGAAATATGAAAGGTTTTGAGAGGACTTTAGGATGTTTCTTCTCATGAGGTATGTAGCAACAAGAGGCATAATTGCAGAATAAGGGATCGATCACTTAGGGTGAAGATAAGGAGAAAATGTTTCTTTCAGTCATGAACTTTTTAAATTCTCTGCCCTAGAAGCTGAATTACTGAGTATATTCAAAACTGAAATGAGCCGATTTTTAGTCCACAGGGGAATCAAACATTGTGCGGAACTGGCAGGAAAGTGGAGTTGAGTACAAGATCAGGTAAACATGATCTTTTGAATTACTGAATGGGCTCGAGGGACCATTTGGCCTACTCCTGCTCCTATTTTTTGGAATCAATAAAAGAAATTGTATTGTAAAGCATATAATATCTTGCTCCAATGATTAATGTGGCAGAGTCTAGATTATTCAGTCTGTTATTCTGGGAAACTAAGTCAGAAACACTTACTATTGAGGCTTAGTGGTTGTTCTAATTTGCCATGTCATTTAAGGAAACTAAGTGATGAAGTGGGTTAGAATCCCATCCTTTCACCTCACAGACTTCCCTCTCAAAACTATTCTCATGATGTTATGTGTCCATAAGCAAATCAAAGAGCGTTGCTTTCCTCCATTAATCTATTCCATGTGTATTTTACTGCATTTATGTTTGCTTTTCTATAGTTTGCCTTGGACAAATGCTTAACAAGTAGAATTTCTACCATTTAATACACTTCTATGTATCACTTCAGAGACAGGAGTTCTTTCTCAGAAGCATTTGAAACTTCTTTTAACAAGTTGCACTAAGAAAGAAGCAAAGATTGTAACTGCCCCTTTCACCTTATTAAAATATAATTGTTGGGACTATACCCAATATAGGCCAATTTCAGCTTCTGGACAAGGCCCAGGAAATTCAAAAGTACTGGTGATAGAATCTTGAAGTGTGTTTCATTATCCTCTTATTCCTCTGCCCTGTAACTAGGCAACTACCAAATCCCAAGGCGTACAGGGAAGGAAAATCCCTTTATACACTTTATACTAATTATTAAGCTTAACTAGCCCTTCAATTTGCATATAATATTAAGCACCTGTGATCACTGAGCTAGAGCATGACATAAACAATATTCATACAGAACGGCTAATTCCTGATTTTTAGCTATTTTGTCTGACTTGCTCTTTTCAAAATCTCAGACTGGTTCAAGATAGATTGGTAAACATTTTTGTAAAAGGCAAGCAGAACCAAGCAGGTGTATGTCTGTGTATCCATTTTAAATGCTGACAACCAAGACCTTTTTGATAAACAAGCACTAGCATTCAGTGGTCCATTTAGTGTATGCCATATGCGTATTTTGATGGCAAGGGCGAGGCATCAGTGCACTGAAACTCCTGGTGCAGAAGGGAGATAACTCTGCATGTGCGATCAGCAGAAGCTGCAGTTCAATTTATTCTTTAATAATGATGAATGGTTTTGACCTCATTATATTTTGACAGAAAAGTCAAGCCTACTTTTAGTGTGGGATTGTGTTACACTGCATGGAACAGCTGTGTATGATTTCTTAGACTTGATATTGGAAGCCTTCAGAATCCTGTGTTAATGCTTTTGAATAAGTACTAAATTTAGACAATAAATTCAAGTCAATTTTTTTTGCATCGAAGTCATCAATAGACAGAACATTTCATTATCCACATGATTCCAATAGCTCAGAAAGGTTTGTCATGGTGAGCTACGTCAGATCTATCAAATATAGCCACATTTCAACCTCCTGCAATGCAATGGTGATTATAACAAGTTGTATCACCTCTCTCTGCGATTAAAGGAAAAATATCCTCTAAAGGCTACAGAAAGTGGTGGAGGATTATTTTTACGACCACTTTCATGGAAGAAAGCTATAAAGCTATTTTTCCACATCACCATGGGAACACTGGTTTGGATGTCCACATCTGAGTTTCTATCCTTTTTCAACTTTCATCTCAAACTGAATCTTCACCTCAGCCTTCCACAGAGTGCCCACAGAGGTTTTTTTCTTAAACTGCACCTGAACTACCCAGCAGAGATAAAAGTTTCAGAACTGTACTTTATCAGATCTTTCACAACATCACACCAACAGGTGGACTCTGTCCTCCTTAGCTAGTTCCCTTTTTCCCAGAGCAAGAACTCATCCCTGTTATAAGTGAACACTTTTAATTAACAGTTTCCAAAATAGACCAGTCACCAGAGATCAGCTAATTTTAATAAGCAGCTCTAATTCCTACTGCACCATAATTCTTAGTTCCTCCAGGCAGAAGTGTGGACTTACTACATTCTTATTTCTGTTGTTGACTCAATTTCTATTAATACAATGAGGCCATTCCCAATATATGTATATCACTTCTCTAAACTTTTCATAATCTCCAAGGTAGGTGGAAGCTTTATTTAAACATAACAGATGGATTGAGCATACCATATGGTATAACTATGTGGCATTATACCAACTTCTTCAGGATAGTTTGCATAGATTATTCCCACATCTCACTATTACACACATAAAATATTTCAAAATTAAAGTCACCCAGGCACAGGAAACATTGGCAAACTTGCATCCATCCAAAGTTATTTGAATTTTCTAATTTGGGAGATGCTTAGAAATGAATGTACTTCCCCACTTTCAGAAATATATTCTGTTATCTTGAGTATGTTTCACAAAGGGTTTAATGCATCGCTTCACACTTTGTGATGAATAAAAGCACCCTTGTAATTTCAGCATTGTGAACAAAATTCTAGCTAGGCAAGAAATTCAGGTCTTAACATAGCATTGATAGTTTTGCTCGGCATTGGCTCAAGAAATCTTTCTACTCTAGTAAATACTGGCTTCCACTGGTGATTAGACTTACTTTATATGACATCAACATTCAGTGTTCAAAAAATTATCTCCATATTAAGTCAAATATTAAAACTTTTGGAGCTAATGTTCTGTCTTGATTTCCCAATCACATGACAAATCTCTCCATCTGAAACACTGCCTGGAAATTATCTCCAACCATTATAAAGGTAGCATGGCAGTTCCTGCTCAGTAATTCCCCTTGGACAGTGGGAAATTCAGCTGCACAATTTTTAGGAAACTCGGAATTTGCTTTTTTTTAATATACAAACTTAACTTACTTTGGCGAGCATGTGGTAAAAACCAGAAAAAACTGATGGAATGTTTGAACTATACACAAGTAAAATTTGGAGAGAATGCCAGAATAATTATTGAGCCAAATGAATGTCACACTGAAATAATGTACAGCTCTGATTGAACAGCACCTTAAATACTTTCACCAGTTTAAATTATCAAGGCACAAGTGTTCAAATCCTGAAGACAGTGCACATGACAGACAAATGAGTTATGAAAAAGAAACACTCTTGCTTTTCACCTACAAAGGAGGCAATTGAGAAAGAACATTTACAGAGGAATACAAATAATTACATTTTCGTGAAGTAAATAAAGCTGGGACTGACTCAATACGATAAAACAATCCTGAAGTTTAAACTGGTAAAGATTTTGGACTGAGGTCGAAAACTATTAACCCAAGAATAATTATCACATGGAGTAGACTTCATGGTTGGGGATCATAGAGTGAAAATGTATAAACAAGTGCAAAATATAAGCAAAAATAATTAAAGCAGATATTGTTACATTCAGTTTATATCACATGATCAGACTTCCTCCTCATTTCATTGCAGGTCATCAATTTGCAACTTCTTTGCGACCTCTTTCGCAATTAGTGTTTTCAAAGCACCTATGTTTCTGCAGAGGTTCAGAATAGTCCATTAATTATGAATAAATTGAGTTCTCTGTGCCTGTTTCTCATTGCTTTTAGGATGTCGTGCTGTAGTATGAAAGGCCAGGGGTCAGATGACAGTGACAACACTACTGACCCCCATGGTCAGATGATAGCATTGCCTATCAGGTCGGAAGCTACACCACTGTCAATCAAGGGTCCGGCTCCGCCCCACCCATTAAAGAGCACACCTGAGGATTGGCTCGTAACCCACCTTTGTTCTTGACACTGAATCACTGGCTTGTTTCACCTGAGCGGGCTCCACCCCGCTACAGCCCTATAAAAGATGGTACACATGGGCTCTCGCTCTCTTTTCCAATTGCTGCTGGGGTCGAGACCACAGGTGAGAGGGTGCACTTCCACAGGGGTCTAGGAGCATCCTGAGTAGATTCCCAGTAGCGTAGAGCCGTTGTTTGTCCCGATTCAGGGGGTCCAGACAACATATTTGTTCGTTCCCTGATCATTTGTACTAGTTCGTTGTGTGTGTGCGTGTGTGTGCACTTCACCCCGTTGCAACTCCCATGTTTTGCAATCACCCTAGTGCAAGTGTGCGAGGGTGCATTTGTTCCTTCACATTCTGTTCCCGCGTCGGTCTTTGTGAATAAAATCCTGCTTTTAAAGTACAAAGACTGTGTGTCCAGATACCTTTATCTTTAAGATACCAAAAGAACCTTTCTCATAACACGTGCTCTTTGTGCCTGTGTATCAGACCTTCAAATAAGATAGAATCACAGAGCAATACAGCACAGGTACAGGCCCTTCAGCCCAACGAGTCCATGCCGACCATGGTGCCCACCCATCTAGTCCCAATTTCCTGCGTTCGGCGCACATCCCTCTCAGCCCCACCCCTGCATGTACCTATCCAAGTGCTTCTTAAGTTATACGATTGTACCTGCCTCAACCACTTCCTCTGGTTTCCTGAAATTGTTGAATTTGATATCGAGTCCTGAAAGCTTCAATGTGCCCTCGACAAGGTGAATGTGAAGGGTTGCCAGATATGAAAGATGCCAGACAGAAGATATTATTAAGCAAAATTAGAAGCAAAGCACTGGCAGGAATTGATGATCAGTTAAGGGATGGAAAGCGGAGATTATGAACAGGTCATTTTTGTATTAGAGGCTGTATTGCAGGGATTAGTGCTGGTCCTCAGCTGTTCACAATCTAGTTCAATGATTTGCACAAGTGGATCAAACATAATTTATCTACATTGGCTAAAGATACAAAATAAAACACTGAAAACACTCAGCAGCACCTGTGGAAAGAGAAGCAGAGTTAAAGCTTCAGCTCGAGGACCTTTCGTCAGAACTGGGAACTTGAGAATACAAGTTAGTTTTCAGTTGCAGAGAGGGTGGGGGACGAACGGATAGGTCAAAGGAAATCTTTCCAATAGGGTGAGGCCAGGGTTACTGCGATGATAGGCGTTTATAAAGCTATCTGGTTGATAGATTAATGAGGGCTGTGAGAGAGAGACAGAGAGAGACAGAGAGAGAGACAGAGAGAGACAGACAGACAGAGAGAGAGAGAGAGACAGAGAGAGAGAGAGAGAGAGACAGAGAGAGAGAGAGACAGAGAGAGAGAGAGAGACAGAGAGAGAGAGAGAGACAGAGAGAGAGAGACAGAGAGCGAGCACACGAGAGCGAGAACGAGAGCGAGAGCAAACAAAGGGACATGTAAAAGTTGTGAATAGCAGGTCAGTGCTGAAGGAAATGTCCAGATCAGGGTGGTGTCAGTGGAGAGGGAAAGTTAATATTATAGATGGATAACCTACAAGAGAACTAGTCAGCCCTGATACAAACAGAGAAAGGAGTTTCCTGAAATTGTTGAATTTGATTTTGAATCCTGAAAGCTTCAACATGCCCTTGGAAAAGTGGATGTGAAAGGTTGTTTCTTCTAGTAGGAGAATCCAGAAGTAGGGGGTCACTGTTTAAAACAAGGAGTCACCCATTTAAAAAGGGAATGAAGTGCTTTGTGGGTTGTGAGTCTTTGGTGTTCTCTGCCTCAAAGGGCAGTGGAAGTAGTCTTTGAATACTGTTAAAATGTCCTGAGCACTTCATAAGAATATCATCAAGCAAAAATGACACCTTGCCAGAAAAAGGGCTACAGGCAGGTCCCCAGGTCACGACAGGGCTCCGTTCCTGAGAACTGTTCATAACCCAAAGTGTCTGTAAGTCGGAAATGAACAAAAAGTGTGTAGGAGACGACCACAGAAGCACTGTGAGCAGGAGCTGCCAGCCGGCCTCACTGACTCAGTGAGTGAGTCTGCTCAGTGTTCCCAGCTCTGCTCAGCTCAGTCCAGAGAAGGCATGTGGAAATGGTCCGTTCCCACCCGGCAGAAGATGTCTGCAGCTCTGGGGCAGCCGGCAAATCCATCCCCATCATCCTACCAGTCTCCCAAACATTTGTTTGTATGTATGGGCTGTCCATAAGTCGGGCGTTTGTAACGTGGGGAGGACCTGTATTAAAGCAAATGACCAGGTCAGAGTGGTATAGATAGTCAGAGGCTTTTCCCCAGGGCTGAAATAGTGGCCACAAGAGGACATAGGTTTAAGATGCTGGGGAGTAGGTATAGAGGAGATGTCAGGGGTAAGTTTTTTACTCAGAGAGTGGTGAGTGCGTGGAATGGGCTACCGGCAACGGTGGTGGAAGCGGATATGATAGGGTCTTTTAAGAGACTTTTGGATAGGTACATGGAGCTGAGAAAAAGAGAGAGCTATGGGTAAGCCTAGTAATTTCTAAGGTAGGGACATGTTCGGCACAGCTTTGTGGGCCAAAGGGCCTGAATTGTACTGTAGGTTTTCTATGTTCTATGGTACGCTATTATTTGTTCTTATGACATAGGAGGAGGCGGCCATTCTGCCCATCAACACTGGCCCTCAGAGCAATCCCATTTCTCCACTTATTTCCCGTAACCTATTCTCTCTCACATGCTCATCAATTCCACCCTGATTCTCCTACCACCCCTAGACCTACCACTCCTACCGTCCCAGCACTGTAGGTACGGTAGTATCTGCAGGAGGCACTGCCTCAAGATGGCAACATCAATCATCAAAGATCCCCACCATCCGGGCCACGCCATCTTCTCACAGCCACCATCAGACAGGAGGTACAGAAGCCTAAAGTCCCACACCACCAGGTTCAAGAAAAGATACCATTCAGTTCCTGAACCAACTGGCACAACCCTAATCATTAGAGTTTGGCAAGTTTCGATCACTTTGCACTAAAATGGATATTGATTTTTTTCTGTTCTAATTGTGTTCTATCTTGTAAAAATAGGGTATAATTTATGTTTAATTTATGTTTTCTTTTGAATGTTGTGTATCTGATGCGATGTGCCTACGATGCTGCTGCAAGTAAGTTTCTCGTTGCATCCGTGCAGACATGTACATGTGCATATGACAATAAACTCGACTTTGACATTAAAACACATTAGGAGTAAGTTACATTAGCCAATAAACCTCTCAACTAGTACATCATTAGGATACTGGAGGAAACCAGAGGACCCAGGGGAAAGAGCAGCACAACCTGCTGTGCCATGGTGCTTGAGGAGCATCTTAAAGCAGGAAGGAGCGATGGTAGTAGAGAATGAAGAGGTTTAAAGAGGGAATTTGAGAAGTCAGAGATTCAGCAGCTGAAGGATCAGCTTCTACTAAAATCATCGATGAACAAGAGACCAGAAACAGAGAAGCTCAGATACCCTGTAGTATTCGAGTGCTGGAGAGAGAGGAGGTTACTGAGATAGGAAGGGTCAAAGCCATTGAGGGACTTGAAAACAAGGCTGAGAATTCTTACATCAGCCAGGAACCAATGTAGCACAGATGCGAGAGTTAGGACCCAGCTAGTTGTTTTGAATGACCTCAAGTTTATGAATAGTAAGTGACAATAGGAATGCTTTGGAATAATCAAGCCTAGAGAAAACACATGTAGGGTTGAAGACATGAGACTGGAACCTGCAGCAAAAAATAAGATGGAGACACAAAAGACTGCAGAAGCTGGAATCTGGAGCAACACACAAAAACCTGGAGGAACTCAGTAAGTTAGGCAGCATCTATGGAAGGGAATGTATTCCCCTCTATAGATGCTGCCTGACCCACTGAGTTGCTCCAGCTTTTTGTGTGTGGCAAAAAATAAGATCCTGGAGGAACTCAGCAGGTCAGGCAGCATCCGGGAGGGAAATGGACAGTCGACGTTTCAGGTCGAGACCCTTCATCTGGACTGAAAGATTGGGGGGGGGGGGGAGGGGGGGAAATAGCCCGTATAAAAAGTTGAAAGGAATGGGTGGAGCAAGACCTAGTGAGTGATAGGTGGATCCAGGTGAGGAGAGGTGAGGCCGACGGAGGAGGGGAGAGTGGAAATAGCGATAGAGGCTGGGAGGTGATAGATGGAGGTGATGAAGAGCTGAAGATAATTAAATCTGATAGGAGATGAAGGTGGAGCATGGAATCAAATAAAGGAGGTGGGGAGGGTAGATGGGAACAGTGGGGGACGGAAGCCACTGGGAGGAGTGTGTGGGTGAAGGAGGGGAAAGAAACAGGGTGATGGGGGCTGGGGTGAATGTAGGAATAACTGGGTAGGTCAGGAGGATAGAGAAGAGGGACAGAGGGGAGAACAGTTTCCCTGAAATTGGAGAATTCAATGTTCATGCCGTCAGGTTGCAAACTACCCAGTAGGTGGAACACGAGGTGCTGTTCCTCTAGTTTGCCATTAGCCTCACCCTGGCAGTAGGGGTGGCCGAGGACAGACACGTTGGTGCGGGAATGGGAATGGGAATGAGAATTAAAATGGATGGCAACTGGGAACTCCAGACGGGGTGGACTGAGCGCAGGTGCTCGGCAAAGTGGTCGCCTAGTTTGCGCCTGGTCTCACCGATGCAGAAGCCACATCAGGAGCACCGGATGCAATAAACAAAGCCGGAGGACTTGCATGAGAGTGTCAGCCTCATCTGGAAGGGCTGGTGGTGAGGGAGGAGGTGTAGGGACAAGTGTTACACCTCCTACGGTTACAGGTGGGAAGTGCTTGGGCAGGGGGAGGGAAATGGGTGGGGAGGGATGAGCAGACCAGGGAATCATGGAGAGAGTGATCCCTGCAGAAAGCAGAAAGGGGTGGGAAGGGAAGATGTGGCTGGTGGTGGGAAAGATGGGAACTTCTGCAAAGACTGAGCTTGAGGCTGGGCTAGAGTCAGACAATATTATGCATGAAAGTAGAAAAAGGCGATCATAATGGTACCGTGGATATATCATCCAAAGCTCAAAGTAGGCTCAAGTATGACAAAGAGGCTGTAGTTTGGTTTGGTTTCAATCAACTGCCTCGGAGTGATGGGGAGTGGGGAAAAGACATTGTGATGGGGATCAACTACAGTCTTCCCCTTCTGTAGCTGCAGGAAATTTCTGCTCATCCAATATTGAATATCAGACTAACAGCCTCACAACTTAGAGACTAGGGAGAGTTCATGGAAGGTGGCAAATTGGTAAATCTGGGTGTCATTGCAAACATATGGAAACTGATGTAGGAATTTTGAATGATCGTTGTTAAATGTTAGAAATGAGAAATGGGAGAGGGTCAAACATAGATACTGCAGGACAGCAGTGTGTTGCAGCAGAGTAACGATGCAGAAGAGGGAAGGGAAGGCATTGCAGGTGGTTCTCCAGCTACAACAGGAGAAATAAGAAAGGAACTAGTTGAATGCGACCTCACACAGCTGGCTGACAGAGAGGAGATATCAGAGGAAGATGATTTGGTCATCAAAATCAAAGGTATAAAGGTTGAGGAGATGCAGACTATCTTTGGCATGATCGTGTTGTGTTAGTCATTATTAACTTTAACCTGAGCCTTCTTGGTACTGCAGTGAGGGGGGATGGAGGAATCTGACTGCAGAGTTACAACATGCTCAAGCCATGGGTTTAACACAGGGATAATCACAACCTGGTTCAGAGTTCAATTCGTATGTAATGCAACAATTAAAAAAAACACTTATGTTTATACCTCTCAGCTAATCTTAACAATCTGTTTGTTTTATGGGAGTTTATTAAATGTAGGCACAACACTATTTGATTTAGCATATGCATCCCTAAATGGCATCAAAATTTTAAATCAGATTATCTGCATCCTAATACCCACATTCTTCTGAGGATTTGTCTTTACATAATGTTAACAAGCATTGTTCTTCCCACACACAATTGCCCAATTATTATACAAATGAAAAATCTTATCACGCGCCTTAGATTTAAAGGAACACATTATGTTAGCACCTGTAAATGCAGACTGACAATTGAAAATCAGATCAAAATATATTACATAAAATGCATTAAGCTTTCAACTGTTAAAGGTACCAGTTGCCAAAAAATTCAGAATATCCCAAGTACTATCAACTCAGATCAAAATCTACATACCCACATTCTCCCCCTGCCATTACTGAATGTTCCTCCAGCTTGTACTGAAGAAATGAGAAATTACTGGATGCCTCACGTTGGTAAGTATCAGAATGAATGATTGACACAGCAAGCGAATTGCCAGTCAATATACCGAGATGTGCTAATTTCACATATTTAGAACAAAGAATTCAAAGTCCCAGAACTACCTAATCCCTGATCTGACAACCTACTATGTGTTCATCCCAAAATAACTTGCAAGATTGGATATTTTTAACATAGTTGAATCATGATTTCTGACAGCTTTTACGTTGTGTTAGGTGGTGGTGATGATGATGATAGAGTGCGGTGGGAGAGGTGAGGCTGGAGGTGGTGTTGGGGCATAGGTCAGTCCAGATATATTTTTATATGTAGTTCTAGGGGGTGCAGGATTTAAAGCTGAACTGAACCGCACTCATAGGAGGACCAACAGCAAGGTGAGAGCTGCTGACTTCACAGAAAGTCATATCAGAGAAAGTATTTTTACTAAGATAAGGTACAGGAAGGAAACGTGTGCAGTTGTGTGTAGGGATATGACAATACAACAGCAAGAACCATATGGGAATTGTTTCACTAACTATGACTAGCAAGTCCTACCCCAAGAGCACATCTCTAATGCAGGAAGATTAATGACCTCAGAAGATCAGAAAAAATGTGATGACAGCAGCAGCCATTAATCTACTATTGGTCCCTTATGGACTATAGACTAACGTTAACTTTAAAAATCCAGTAACGTAAATAAAGCTATGTGGGAATTAAACACACAATTGAGTCCCTTTCTTGTGGAATGAATGAATTATATTGCTGTGAAATCTTAAGATGCAAACATAACCTTTAAAATTTAATTTTGTATAAACAACTGTAAGAGAGAAATTATAGTTCTCCAGCGGGTGTCATTTGAACCCTCTGTCTCTGAAGGTAACAAGTTTGCTGTTCTCATCCAGAAAAATTGTAATTCATGTGAGTGACAAGCTACAGAAGGAAAGACAGCATACATCCATTTATCAACTCAAAGGAAGGAAGAGATAATGGAGATAGTGGGTCCACTTGGCGGATTTAATAGAGGAAGGAGATTATGAAGGCCAGAGTCGGTAAAAGTTGTGGTTTCATGAGATTCCTTCCAAAGAGATCTTTATAAAAGCAGATATGCAAGAGAAAATTGTTTTGCTGAAAACTTAACAAATCTCTCTTTTATTTCTTTCTGCAGAAGAAATAAATAATAAGCAGAGAGGAACCGAGATTCAGCAGCATTCGCACAGCAAATATTCACCCACACTGTAATTTACAGTCTCACTTGCACTTAACTGCCCAAACAGATATAAATAGCATGAACATAGAATGTAGCACAGGAAAAGACTCTTCAGCCCATTTCGTCTGTGCCAACCATGGTGATACTTTAAACTAATTCCACCTGCCTGCACGTGGTCTGTTCCTGAATTAAGGTTAAGCCGTGAAAACATAGATCGTCAGGATTTATACATTATATAGAAAAAGAATATCTAGATATCCAAATCTCCAGCAATTCTACACTATGAACTAGCCTGTGATCTAGCTTGGAGGTTCCCAGAATGGCCTCCAGCTGAAAATGACTGCGAAGTGGATGAAGTCAGTCATGACGTTCAATGGAATCGAATTTTGAATGCAAAGTACACAGTGCAACAGGTAGGTTCTATGTGCATTTGAAGCAAGCAAGCAAAGAGGATGATCTACTCCTCAGTGTCAATGCTCCTGTATAATAATGGCCACTTGCATAGAAATCACACAATAACCAGCTACTTAAAACTCTTACCTTTGGTTAACACAAGGAAAGAATCTTTAAACTTACCCTAAAATCTTCTGTTCATATTTACATTTCTCCTACAATATTTTCCTTTCCACCTTTGGAGTCTTGAAGCGATCACCAACATTCATTAGTTCCAACATTTTCTTTTCTCATTTCTCAACTGAGGGCTTCTGTAAACAATCAAAGTTCATTCAGCACATCCAATCAACTCTCCAAAGAATTGCTTGCGACTCCTTTCACCAAATCTGGCACATTAGACACATCCCTGAAAGGAACTAAATAAAAAGCTGAAGATTCGCCTCTGGTGATTCCACTAACATTCTCCACAACACTAATTTCAGCTAATGAGAAATATCAGTAAATAGTGAAATATTATATAAAATTTTGACGCTGGTAGCTGTCAAGTTCTGATCTGCAGAGTCCATGCTTAAAATGTCGCAGGTTTGGAGACAGCATTAACATCTGTATCTTGGGCTTTTGGTTTACACTGGAAAGGGGTGGTAGAGGTGGAATGTTGGAAGCCAACATTCAGTCACACAGGTAAAGAATCATTCTGTATTTCGGATGATTTATCTGCTGTGTAACACTTGATTTTACAGCAAAGTACTGAACAGGTAAGTGCAATGAGTGAGAAAATGCAAAACAATCTGAAACCATAATGCCAGCAGTGGCTCATTTGCCTGCCACTTTCTACCATCTGTTGGGCTGGGCAATTCATATGAGAGAATAATTAACCTTTGATAATGCCTTTCAAAATAATTAAGACTGAAGTTGTATTTTAGCAGGAGAAAAGTATTACCAAAAGCTTTACATTCACTGTGATATGTAAACACCTGTTAGAAATTTTCACTATTCATCAGATTACAGAACAGAATTATACTCTTCATGCAAATCAACGTGCATTTGGAGTTCACCACCTATCAAGTTCAGTAACTTCAAAAAGATTTCATAGCCATTGAACTATGAAAAGAATGCTGCAGAGAGGTATTAAAAGGAGATACTCCAGGGAATTTAAACTGGGTTGTGAGAATGCAACACGAGGAGAAGTAAAAGAAGATATCTGAATCAGAAGGCAGCAAGAGGTAGATGATAGGAAGTACTAATCAGTTTGCATAATGTGTTTATAGCAGTCTGAAATCAATAGAGTGAAACGTAATCTGGTACAGTGCTGATGAAAGTTAGTTCACAGCAAGACTGATTACTGCAGATCAGTAAACTTGTAAGCTGCTGCCTTACTTTTTAACAGTAAAACCAATTCAAGCAACAAATATTCATCTGACTCTTGCTCCACAACTGTAATTCTTCAAATATTCCTTATGCGTGCTATATACTGGCTGTCATTTTCTCATGATTATTATTTTCTTATATTAAATATAGGAGAATACAAAATCTGCAGAGGATTACAGGGTAATACAAAAGAAGATATAGTAGTTAATTTGTTACAAGACCCGTGAAACAAGGACTGAAACAGATGAATAATCCATGAAAACTAGAACTTGAACACAGCATCTTATAGTAAAGCATTAGTATTTTGGAATCTACTCTACATTGTGTGTCATCTAGTACATGCAAATCTTTCCTCCAAACCAATCTTCATTCAGTTTACTTTCTTCTAAAGACACAGCGGACAGTTGCATGTCGTGATCAAGTTTCAGCTTGTTTATGTCCTATTTTCATTAACAGGAATATGATGGAATCAAAATGGAATTATTAATAGCCCATCCACTCCCACCCTGCCCTCCCAAGGTACACCTGCCCTGAAGTCATGTCTGATTTTGAGGGATGAGATAGAGAATGGAATGGAACCATGTACCCCTCATATGTCCTCCAAGATGGCAGGAGCAGAGACAGTTTCTTTGATTGGCAGTTTGTCATTCCTTTGCTCTCTGTCTTCCCTGGTGGGTGAGTGTGAGTCAGTAAGAGAAAATGAAAAGTTCCAGGTATACCACATGACACAAAAGTGTCAGGTTGATTCAGTTTAGGACAGCCAGTTTGCAGGAGTTGTGTACTTTTCTTGCTTTTGTTTCTATTGGGTGTGGTTGGAATGTGGATGAACTAATTCACACTGTAAAAATATATTTTGTTCACATAGCACATTTTTGTCTCATTATTGTTGCTCACCTCACTTAGTTTACCAGAGTATTGAGCAGAACAGGAAGTACTTGTTTTCTTTGTGGATGCTGCTGAATCTGCCATGTATTTCAAATACTATCTTTTATTTGTGTTCCTTTAGTCAGAACACGGAAAGACCATCTCCTAACTTTCAAATCATATTTATATATCTGGTTCTCCATCTCCTACTGACAGTAATAAATCCCCAATAAAGTGACTATCTCCTTTTTGTTCCTAAGCTCTACCCATATGACCTTAGTTGAAGAGCCTTCTATATTATCACAAGACAAGGGAGCAGAAGCAGGCCACTCGGCCCATCGAGTCCGCCCCAAGGAAAGGGAAAATAGAAATGAGAAATGGGGGAAAGAAAAAGAAGAAGAAGAAAAAAAACCTATTCTAATTCCAATTTCCGGCCTTATCCCCATATCCCTTGATATCCTGACTATTTAGATATCTATCTATCTCCTCCTTGAACGCCCCCACTGATCTGGCCTCCACTGCTGTACGTGGCAAGGAGTTCCACAAATTCACCACCCTCTGGCTAAAGAAATTTTTCCTCATCTCTGTTTTGAAACTGTACCCTCTAATTCTAAGATTGTGCCCTCTGGTTCTGGACCAGCCTAGCCACATTTACTCTGTCCTTTCCTATCAATATTTTAAATGTCGCTATGAGGTCCCCTCTCATTCTCCTGTACTCCAGTGAGTACAGTCCAAGAGACGACAAACGCTCCTCATACGTAAGCCCTTTCATTCCTGGAATCATCCTCGTAAATCTCCTCTGAACCCTCTCCAACGTCAGCACATCCTTCCTAAGATGTGGGGCCCAAAACTGCGCACAATATTCCAAATGAGGCCTCACTAGTGCCCCGTAGAGCCTCATCAACACTTCCTTACTTTTATACACTATACCTCTCGAAATGAATGCCAACATAGCATTCGCTTTCTTTACCACCGATCTGACCTGGTGGTTAACCTTTAAGGTATCCTGCACGAGCACCCCCAAGTCCCTTTGTACTTCCGTGCTTTGGATTTTCTCTCCTCCTAGATAATAATCTGCCCGCTTATTTCTGCTTCCAAAGTGTACAATTGTGAGTAGTAATAGATTCCCTTATCAATATTGTATTGCCACCTCATCTCTACAACATGGAATGTTGAGTTGCCAGTCCTGCCCTTCCCTGTGATAGCAACAATATCATATTGCCACATGCTGATCAATGCTCCAAGTTCATCCGTCTAACTAGTCAGACTCCATGCATTAAAATGAATGCAATTCAGCCTTGCATTCCTCCCATGTTCCTTATCAGCGCCATGTCTGCTCTGCCTACTAGACTGACAGACTTTCCTCCTCTATTTGAATGCACTTCCCCACCAAATATATGTCAATTCTGCATCCCATTCCCCTGCCAAGTTAGTTTAAACCCTTCCCTACCTCACTGGCAAATCTTCCCAATGTTCCTTTATCTCTTCTGATTTACAAGCTGGAGATATTAAAAGCACACAGGTTAAATTCATTTCAGTTACAGCACTTTCTCACATCTTCTCAAGTTCTAATATTGGCTAACAATCAAACTCCTGCAAATCTGTACAATCAATGCTTTATCTAATCAATTGCCAACTATCTTGCAAATAGCAGTAAATCACTTTACACAGCAAAGGTGAAAGACTTCTAAAAACTCCGTTCTTTTAACACATGGCAGCTGCTGGACTGTTGCAGCCTACAATTTGATAGCATTGGTATCACATCAGCACTGCATGAGCACTAACAGAATAACCTACTCTGTAAATTTGCTCATGCAGTACAATATTGCTTTCATTTTGTTTGGTAGAATACAAAAACAAAATTTTAAAAACTTAAAAATATTTGAAGTAACTTAAATGATAGGGGAGCTTTACTTAGCCTTCTCCCAGAAGCTGATATCTCCTATTCATTTTTAGGGAGATTGTTGTGCTCATGCCCAGTTAACACTTCAGGCACCTGGGATTTCATGGGGAATTTATTGGAGCAGCATGGGTAACTGCATGGAAGATATTGCTGCTGGTTTAGGCCTAGGGTAGTAATGGAACACAGGACTTTCAAGGGAAAACACAGTTAATCCCAGTCGAATGGAGGACCCAGGCCAGTTTGTCTGACACAATAGGACTCGGGTGGTGCTGCACAACAGAGGTGCCATTATTCAGATAAAATATCAAACTGAGGTAACATCTGCCCTTTCAGACTGATGCAAAAGATCCCATGACTCTGCTCGAAGAAAGAGGGTTTCCTGCCCATCATCTCTCAACAAGTAGTATTAGCACAGATTGTCCAATCATTTTTCTTATTGCTGTTCATTAGCTTGCTGTGTGCAAATTGACTGAAGTATTTCAAATATTAAAGTAAATACTCTTCAAAAGTGCTTCTTTGGTTCTGAAGCTTTTGGATATCCTGAATTTAAAAATGTATTAATGTAGGATCAGAGTAAATGACTGATTGATAATCAGCGCAGACTCAGTGAGTCAAAGGGCCCATTTCTGTGCTGCATCTCTCTATTCCTCTGAATATTCATACAGGTACTTGATAAATTAAGATGTTTTATTCAATTTGTTGATCTTTGAATTAACATAGTTTTCCCGATAACTGCTTTGAATTTACCTTTCATTACTTTTCTCTTCATCTCTTTTATCCTGCATTCTTGGTATCCTTTGAAGTACTGATGCGGGTTTACCTCATCTAAACTAATTCTTATTTTGTATTAGTTGCTTCCCTTCTAGCTAAAAAAACTTCTGCTTTTCCTTTTTTTTCTTTCAGATTATGCTCCTTAAACTAGTGACCTATATGTATTATTTGCTCTTCTCTAAATCCTGCTTATTATTCTTGTAATTTGATGACCAAAACCAAACAAAGATTTTCAATGTGATTTAGTTTAATTTCTGTGGATTAATGTTAATCTTTAAATATCTGCAAGATCAGTAACTTGCAAGAATTGAAGAATTCCTGATTATTCTTAGCTAATCTTTCACATGCTAAAACACATTTTATGCAAAGTTGAAAGCATGTTAGGAGGCTTGGGATTGTTCTCACAAAGTCTGGAGTTTGAACAAACCTATATTTTCACTACTTTAGTAAATGGCTCCATGAATGCAGTTTGTTGATTTTCCATTTGCGTTCTATATGAAGACTGTGGTACCACAGTTAGCATCTACAGATTTGGGCTATACACTACCTTTCATAGGTAATAACTGTTTATCTTGGGATCTGAGATGTCCTTATCATGCAGTTTCCATGAGAACCAGACAGAAGGATCTTCTTCTTTGAGCATTCATTTGCCTTGAGGTTAGAGGTGGAGATATTTTGCAGTTTGCTACGTTAGGGAGATCACTGGTGCATCTGTTCAAAAGAATTAATTTTAAAAGTTAAAGAGCAAGGCATTGGCAGAATGCTGGGAGAGGGCACAGCAGACTCGTGACCCATCTCGCCATCATGAAGAGAATGACACCCATCAGACCTGGTAACTTCTAGGAACATGGGTTCCTGGTTTGTTCTGACAAGCTGTAAGCCATTTTGAGCACTGGTATCTGAAGTCCGAGTTACCATTATAGCCTGGAAACATTGCGTGCTGCTGGAAGGCAGAGACATTGGTCATCAGATACTGACCACATCACGTGGAGTTGCTCACCATTCTGAGCTGGAAAGGATGGATTCCAGCCCTGTGGATTTCTCTTCCTGCAAGTCTTCCAATGCACCAAATGTTTTGTTTGTACATGCCCATCAGTGTTGGGTCCATAGCCTGCCCAGAGTGCTCACATAGAATCACAAGGAACCTTGTAGACTGTGTACATTGCTCCATGTTTTGGCTGCAAGTTACTTTAGTTTGTGACTCAGCAGGAATCTATCTTGAAGCTTGCCTCTGATCTACTCAAAATACCATTATCTGAGTTGGTTGCTGGCAGGCATTAATTGAGCAAAAATTTTCACTGTCTCTGCACATTTTGACCACTATTACCCAAGTTGAATGCTCTGCTCTGATACAAGAGGAGTCTCAGAGGAAGTGGGATGTGAGGAGAAAGAAAGGGTTTGAGGACCCCGTCACCATCTATTGTTTTTCTGCTTGCCAGCAGGAACTGCCTTAGTACTGGCTGATAAACAATGCCAGGCACTGCTTCCTCCACGTGGTTAAGGTCATGCAGCTGTATTGTCCCCTGTCATTTAGCCACTGCAGCCTTGGGCTTTACACCACCTCGTCCACAGAAGTAGAGGGAGAGGGAGAGAGAGGGAGAGGTGTCATGAGTGTCTTACAGTGTGTTTGGATAATGGAACTGGCAGTGTACGCAAACCATGAAAGTGTTATTAAGGGTCAGAGGAAGAGCTGAAACCTTGAATGAGTTCTGATTGTTGGAGATTATTAATACATGACTGATGAGAACATGGTGAAATGAACTATCCGAAGCAGTGTGGTATTTGGTGGGATGAGAAATGCAACTCTGGATTAATTGACTTTGGCCACATGTGCACATTCACTGACCCTTTGTAGGACCGCGCAAAAGTCTTTGACTTCTGACGTTAATTGCCATAGCTGTCTCCTCCCACTGTCTTGGTAGGGCAAATACGGAGGTACTTGAGACATCCTGTCACTTTGGTCCTACAAGGTGACAGGATATCTCTTCCACATTCTACATCCTACACCAAGTCCTCCTGTGAGGTGTTCCTAAATTGTGGCGACTTCCGTTTCCCAGGGACTACCATTCTTCACAGTTTGTCACACCTGCTGCAGCCACAATGCTTTAAGAGCATTGTGGTTACAGTGTGTAGTATTAAGTAGTAAATAGGAAGCAGTATGGCAAGATTTAGTTGATATCAATAGATTTTTAGAATTCAGAGGGAAATTGGATGGCAAAGGGGATTTGAAATGGAGTATTAGTCATGATCTCATTAATGGTGGATCAGGCTCCCGAGGACATATCACCTATTACTTATCTTATGTTTTTGTGCCTCATGGTGATGTTGGCCACTTACACGATTGGGCTGCTGCTGAAGCAAGCAACCAATGAAACAGTGATATCAGAGCTGGCAGCTCTTCAGCCCATCAAATCAGTGGCAGCTCTCATTCCCCCACATATTCCCTGTAACCAATTCTCTCACCCCTTGATTTTCCCATGACCCTGCTGCATGAAGGGGAATCTACCTGCAGTTCCATTGTGTCACCCAGTCATCTTATTTCATGAAATATGGAAATTACACACCTTACTACAGCTGTGGAGTCACCATCAATAAAGAGAAAATAATGAAATGGCATAGCATTTGAGTGTAAAACTTAATTACATTTTTTTTAAGAGGCCAGACTGGTATGGAAATTAGACTGTATTTTGAATACTCAAGCTTTTGATATGGCATGCAAATTCCTGCCCAATGTATAATTCTCAGTACATATCCTTCATGCTATCAATCTGTTCACTATCTGCATACCTAGGGAGACCAGAAAGAAGTGGGTGCATCTTTAATCCGGGACCAATGGGCTGATTTGAGGGCTCCCACATTTCAAATAGGTTTGTCCCTTATTCCACTTTCAAAGTTGGTTTCCTCCAATGTACACATTGTGGAGCTCTCTAAAATACCTAACTGAAATCACTAATTTCCTCTGTGGGATTTGAGGGTATCCCTTCCAGGCACTCTCAGCTAACTTCTGGTTTACTAACATTCCAGCTCACTCATTCCGTTTACTGTAACTGGCACATGAAGAATCCATATGATACACTTACCATAATCAGCTCACGCGTATTTTTCCATTTTGACATTTAAAATTCCATGAACTTCCAACCTATGATTAATGTAATTGTAAAAGCATTCTATGTTTCACTAGACACCCGTCTCTGTGATCTTAAACAAAACAGAAGGAAAATCTTTTAAAATTCTGATCTGGCTGTAAGAATTTTGGTATGGTTGTTCAACATACACACATGCACCCAAAGTTAACAGCGTTTAATAGTGAGCATTATGGACCACAATACAGAACCATAAAATCATAGATTTTTTCATTGACTTCTTTTCATGATCAGCATAATATAACTGGACAGATGTAAAGTGTCAATAGGATTTTGGACACTGTGGCATTCAGAAGAAATGGAAATTGGATGACAAAGTGGACTTAAAGTAGAGTATCAGTCATGACCCCTGATTGGTGAAGCAGGCTCCATGAAGTGTAGACCTCTTCCTGCTTCTACTGATGATACAGTCCAAGACTGTCCATACAGGGCAAGACTGACCTGCCAAAGAGAACTGAGGGACTGTTGTGCGCTACTGTATGTCTCGCCGAAATGTGGCTTACACCTGCTTCACCTGACTGTGCCATGCAACCTGAGGGCTGCTCAATGCATTGAATGGACCTTACAGCGTCCTTGGGCAAAGTTAGAGGCGGAGGGGTCTGCTTCTTAATCAATAACTCATGGTTCTCGGAGGTGACGGTCCTGGCGAGCTCCTGCTCACCCAGCCTGGAATATCTAACGGTGAAGTGTCGACCATACTACCTGCCATGGGAGTTCACTTCAGCTATCCTGATGGCACCCTACATCCCACCCCAGATGGACATGAAGCCTGCACTCAATGAACAACCTTGAGACTGGATACCCTGAGGCCCTCTTCATTACTGCAGGTGACTTCAACCAGACCAATCTCAAGAGTGTGTTACCAAAGTACTACCAGCATGTCCCCTGTCCCACCAGGGGCCCTAACACCCTTGACCATTGCTATACAACCATCAAAGATGCCTTCCAAGTCACCCCTCACCCTCACTTTGATAAATCAGACCACCAGGCTGTGCTCCTTCTCCCTGCATACAAACAGAGACTGAAATGTGAAGATCCAGCACAGAGAGTCGTGCAGTGCTGGTCTGAGGAAATAGATGAGCTTTTACGACTGCTTTGAGTCAGTAGATTGGTCCATGTTCAAAGACTCAGCTGCCAGCCTTGATGAGTATGTCACCACCATCACGGACTTTATCAGCAAGTGTGTTGAGGACTGTGTACCAAAGAGGACAATACGGGTATTCCCAAACCGAAAACCATGGATGAACCAGGAGATCCATTCCCTACTGAAGTCAAGGACTGCTGCATTCCAATGAGGTGACCCTGACCTTTACAAGAAATTGAGATATCCGGAAAGCTATCAGAGATGCCAAGAGACAATATCAGTTCAAAATAGAGTCCTAGACCAGCCGTCAGTTGTGGCAAGGCTTACATGCTATAACAGGCTACAAAATGAAGTCAGGCAGCATCTGAAAACAGTACATCCCTTCCTGATGAGCTTAACGCATTCTATGCATGTTTTGAACAGAAGGGAATGGATTGTCATCACCCACCCTGACAACCTCCATTGCAACTGAACTCGTGGTCACCGTTGAGGTAAGATCAGTCTTCCGGAGATTGAACCCGAGGAAAGCATCTGGCCCAGGTGGTGTCCCTGGCCGCGTCCTCAGATATTGTGCTGATCAGCTGGCGGGGGTATTTGCAGACATATTTAACCTCTCTCTGCTTCAATCTGAGGTTCCCAGCTGTTTTAAGAAGACCACCATCATCCCGGTATCTAAGAAAAACAAAGTAACATGCCTTAATGACTACCGCCCAATGGTTCTGACATCCACCATCATGAAGTGCTTCAAGAGGCTGGTTATGGAACACATTAACTCCAGCCTCCCGGAAAACCTCAACCCACTGCAATTCACCTACTGCCGAAACAGGTATTGGTATTGGTTTATTATTGTCACTTGTACCAAAGTACAATGAAAAAACTTGTCTTGCATCCTGTTTGTACAGATCAATTCATTACACAGTTCATTGAAGTAGTACAGGTTAAAAACAATACCAGAATACAGAGTAAAGTGTCACAGCTACAGGGAAGTGCATTGCAGGTAAACAATAAGGTGCAAGGTCAAACAAGGTGGATTGTGAGGTCAAGAGTCCATTTCATCGTATAAGGTCAATGCCGTTCAATAGTCGTATCACAGTGGGATAGAAGTTGTCCTTGAGCCTGGTGGTGTGTGCCCTCAGGCTCCTGTATTTTCTGCCTAATGGGAGAGGGGAGAAGAGAGAATGATCCAGGTGGGTGGGGACTTTGATTATGCTGGCTGCTTCACCAAGGTAACGAGAGGTATAGACAGAGTCCATGGAGGGGAGGCTGGTTTCCATGATGTGCTGGGCTGTGTCCACACCGCTCTGCAGTCTCTTGAGGTCCCAGGCAGAGCAGTTGTCGTACCAAGCCGTGATGTATCCAGATAGGATGCTTTCTATGGTGCATCAGTAAAAGTTGATGAGTGTCAAAGAAGACAGGCCAAATTTCTTTAGCCTCCTGAGGAAGTAGAGGCGCTGCTGAGCTTTCTTGGCCATGGCATCTACGTGATTGGACCACGACAGGCTATTGGTGATGTTCACTCCTAGGAATTTGAACCTCTCAACCCCTTTTGACCTCAGCACCATTGATGTTAGACAGGTGCATGTACGCCGCCTCCGTCCTGAAATCAATGACCAGCTCTTTAGTTTTGCTAACATTGAGGGAAAGGTTGTTGTCATGACACCATTCCACTACGCTCCCTACCTCCCTCCTGTACTCCAACTCATCGTTATTTGAGATATGACCCACAACGGTGGTATCATCTGCAAACTTGTAGATGGAGCTAGAGCAGAACCTGGCCACACAGTCATGAGTGCAATAGGGAATAGAGTAGAGGGCTGAGGACGCAGCCTTGTGGGGCACCAGTGTTGAGAATAATCGTGCTGGAAGTGTTGCTGCCTATCCTCACTGATTGCAGTCTGTTGGTCAGGAAGTCAAGGATCCAGTTACAGAGGGAGGTGTTGAGTCCCAGGTCTCGCAGTTTGGTGATGAGTTTGCTTGGAATTATAATATTGAAGGTGGAGCTGTAGTCAATAAATAATAGTCTATCATAGGTGTCTTTACTGTCCAGATGCTCCAGAGATGAGTGTAGCGCCAGGGAGATGGGGACTGCATGGAGACATGGGCAGAAGATACAGGAGCCTGAGGGCACACACCACCAGGCTCAAGGACAGCTTCTATCCCACTGTGATAAGACCATTGAATGGTTCCCTTATACGATGAGATGGACTCTTGACCTCACAATCTACCTTGTTATGACCTTGCACCTTATTGTCTACCTGCAATGCACTTCCTCTGTAGCTGTGACACTTTACTCTGTACTCTGTTATTGTTTTTACCCTGTACTACCTCAATGCACTCTGTACTAACTCAATGTATCTGCACTGTGTAATTAATTGATCTGTATGAACAGTATGCAAGACAAGTTTTTCTCTGTAACTCGGTACAGGTGATAATAATAAACCAATACCAATTTCGATGCCAGCACAACTTGTCTAAAAAAATGCAATAAGGTCTTGCACTCAAAGGTCATGCCATTTAATTCTTTTCTCATTATTAACACTGACCCCACAGCTGTATTCAGGTGAGGTGTTTATTTTTCATGTTCCCTTTTGAAGTATCATGAGCACTTTTCAAACCAGATAACTTTGTGATCAGACAACATGCAAAGACTTTTTAAAGCAGGATATTCAAGGGTTTAAATTGTTCAGTGCCTTTGCTTTTCAATTTTAAGATTATTGATATACATGCATGTTCTATTTCTTGGAAATGGAACTGGTGTCTGCAGCTATCTGTGCTATAACTTAATGGGTGTGTGAGTACATGGGCTGCACTGACAGAAATTAGCACCAAACGTGCGTTTAAGGAAATGAGTCGGCACAAGCTGGGAACGGTTGGAAGATTACACATCTGATTTTCTAATATTTAGTTTCCAAAAACAACTAGTGTCATACTCAGCATTGACTGCAGCCATTATATGTCACTAAATAAATTCATGCCACAAGAGCTGATATATAAAATTCCGAATCGGCCAAAGATATCTGCATAAATAAGTAAACTAATGAATACGTATGTCCTGGCCTTGACGTAGTTGCAACATGCAAAAGTTCATGTAGGAACACTAACAGCTGAGGAAATCAAGCTGGGAGCTCAGAGACTTGTGAGGATAATTAAAACAATGCAAATATTATAATATTGAATAATAAAGTACAACTTAAGAACCACTGCAATGGAAAAAAATAGTAAAAGATAAATCAGTTTTGCAACATTATTGGGAGGGGAGGACAAGGAAAGGGTGCAAAGTTTAAGAATATAATAAAGTAGACAAAGGAAATGGAGGACATTGAATGAGTTGTAAGAATGTTGGTACTAAGTACCTGAATAATGAACCAGCAAAGAATATAAGGGTAATGAGGCAGTGAACTGTGAATAATAAACCCAGAGCAGTGGCTTAAACTAACATAGAAACTGGCTTTACTGAACATTGACTTGATAGGCAGAATCGTGGAATTTACCAGCAAGAATTCTCAAAGACAGCAAACTAAGATGGAAAAAGCATAATTTTTAATTTAAATTTTAAGGATATAAATGTTGAAAACATACACTAGATGAAACCAGAAACTTAAATTTTACCTTTAGATATTAAGGGAATCAAAAAACTTAATTGTGTGCAGTTCTGGTTGCCAAACAATAGGAAGGACGTGATTGTGATGGAGAGAGTGCAGAGGTGATTCACCAGGATGTTGCCTGGATTAGAGGACTTTAGTCATGGAGAAAGATTGGACAGGCTAGACTTGTTTTCGCTGGAGACTGAGAGGTGACCTAAAAGAAGTATACAAGATTATCAAAGGCATAGATAGGGAAGTTAGTCAACATCTTTTTTCCCCATGGTGGGGGCATCAAAAGCAAGAGGATATATTTTTTAAGGTGAGAGGGTAGGAAATTTAGATAGAAACTTAGGGGTAGTTTTGTTTTGTACACATGGTTGATATCTGGACCTTGTTGGCAGAGGAGCTGCTGGGGGAATCGGATATAATTACTATGTTTAAGAGGCATTTAGACTGATACTTAAATAGGCAAAGTACAGAAGGAGCAACACACAAAAAGCTGTAAGAACTCAGTGGGTCAGGCAGCAATCTATGGAGGGAAATGGACAGTCGATGTTTCAGGTCAAGACCCTTCATCAGGACTGGAAAGAAAATGGGAGACAGCCAGTGTAAAAGGTTGGGGGGAAGGGATGGAGCAAGAGCTGGCAGGTGATCCAGGTAAGAGGGGTGATAGGCATGTGATGGAGAGGGGAGGGTGGGAATAATGTAAGAAGCTGGGAGGTGATAAGTGACAAAGGGCCAAAGAAGATGGAACCTGATTGGAGAGGACAGTGGACAATGGAATAAAGGGAAGGAGGTGAGAAGGGGAACCAATGGGTGGAACGTGTGGGTGATGGCAGATCGAGAGTGCGGTGGGGGGGGGGGGAGAGGATTGGGGTGCTGGAGCCAGTGGGATAAAGGAAAAAAGGGTCAGAGGGAGTGGTTACCAGAAGTTAGAGAAATCGGTGTTGATGCCGTCAGGTTGGAGACTATCAAGGGGGAATATGAGGTGCTGTTCCTCTAATTTACATCCAGCCTCAAACTGGCAGTAAAGAAGGCCATAGACAGACATGTCAGTGTGGGAATGAGAAGTGGAATTAAAATGGCTGGCCACCGGGATATCCCGGCTAGTACAGCAGACAGAGCGAAGGTGCTTGACGAAACGATCCCCCGACCTGCGTCAGGTCGCAATGATGTAGAGCAGACCGCGCCAGGAGCACCAGACGCAATAAGTGACACTAATGGATTCACATGTGAAGGACTGCTTCACTTGGAAGGACTGTTTAGGACCCTGATTTGTGGTGACGGAGGTGGTGAAGGGGCAGGTGGAACACTTAGCACGGTTGCAGAGATAAGTGCCTGGAGGGGCATTGGTGGGGAGAGGCGAGCGGACAAGGGAGTCACGGAGGGTGCGATCCTTGCGGAAAGTGGAGAGGGAAGGTATAGGAGGATAAGATGAGATGTATTTATTAGTCCACATGTACATCGAAACACACAGTGAAATGCATCTTTTGCATAGAGTGTTCTGAGGGCAGCCCGCAAGTGTCACCATGCTTCCGGCGCCAACGTAGCATGCCCACAACTTCCTAACTCGTACGTCTTTGGAATGCGGGAGGAAACCGGAGCACCTGGAGGAAACCCACGCAGACACAAGGAGAACGTACAAACTCGTACAGACAGTGGCCGGAATTGAACCCGGGTCACTGGTGCTGTAATAACTTTACGCTAACAGCTACACTACCATGATGTAGAAGGATATGGTTCTAATGTGGGTAAATGGGATTAGTGTAAATGGGCAAAAAAGTGGGCTGAAGGGCCTATTTCTGTGCTATACAATAGTACCACTCTGTAAAAGATATGGGATTAGTCACTGTGTAATGCTGAAAGTGAAACTGAAGTAAAAGAGCAACGAGCACGAAGGGCCAAATGACCTGCACTAGCTTTTCTCAAACAGTCATGAGTCTTGGAATTCTCTTTCTCAAAGCGAAGTGAACGCAGAGACTCTGAATATTTTTAAGGCAAAGGTAGATGGAAGTTGATAAGAGGTGAAACGGCACTGGATACAGATGGGGACGCAGAGTCAGATCACATCAAATCAGCAAATGAGGAGTACGTGACTCAACTCTTGCTCCTAATTCATCTGGTATATCTCCTATGTTCTTCAGATCCTAAACTAAAATACCAAGGAATCAAACAAAAAATAAATAAAATTATTAAATGTCGAGATATTTATCTAAACAAATGAGAATTCACATTTGCAATTATTTTTGAGTGGTTGTTAAACAGCAATTATGGCTTAGTGTGCTGTTAAAAACTCATTTACATCTCATACTACCAAGAACATTTTCAGAGTAACTTACCTTGAGAATACTTCCAAAATACCTGACGTCCTCATCCATTCACTGGTTTACAAAGATTGTGCCAGAGAATATTGCAAAGCAGCACAGTGTGTAGAAGAGCAAGAAATCACTGCTGTCTCAAGGTGAAATGATGACAAATTGATCCCGTTTCACCTTCAACATAACTACAAAATCCAAGTATTAACATCACAGAAACAGATGATGTAAAATTACTGAGGCAAATAAAAAGTGAATTATTACCCATGGACTCAGTTAACTGTGAGAAAAGTTCTTATTATTTCAACCATGCCTGTTGGTTCAGCTCACTCACATTGCACAGTTCAGCAGAATTAAAGTTCACATTTTCTGTTATTTGACTGAGGAAAAAGTATTTATTCAAAGCGAATCGTAATCCTTTCTTTAAAATTCATTCACAGGATGTGGCATCACAGGCAAAGCCAACACTGGTAGCCCATCCCTACATCACTTGCAAAGATGGTGGTGAGCTGCCTTTTTGAACCGCACCAGTTCTTCTGGTGACGGCACTGCCACAGTGATTTTGGCTAGACAGCTCCAAGATTTTAGACCTCGTGACGATGAAGGAACAAAAAACATATTTCCAAGTTAGGATACACAAGAGATTCTGTAGATGCTGGAACCTGGAGCAACACACACACACAATGCTAGAGGAACTCAGCAGATCAGGCAGCATCTATAGACTGGAAAGGACTCGACCTTCTCATTTCCAGCTTCTACCCTCTTCCTTTCCAGTCCTGATGAAGGGTCTCGACCTGAAACGTTGACTGTTTATTTCTCTCCATAGAAGCTGCCTGACCTGCTGACTTCCTCCAGTATTTTGTGTGTGTTCCAAGTTAGGATGGCATGTGGCTTGAAGCGGAACCTGGAGGTGGTGGCATTTTCACATGCTGCTGTCATTAAAGTTCTTGGATGTAGAAGCTGGCGCTTTGGGGAAGTCTTGTTGAAGAAATCTTAATGAGTTGCTGCTGCAGCTTACCTGGGAGATGGTGCAAAATATAGTTATGTTGTTCTAGAGGCAGAGAAGCTAGACATCTATTTTGTCCTTAATGGTGTAGAGTTTGTTGAATATTGTTGGAGCTGAATTTGTCCAGGCTACCCAGAAGCTCATGAGCTCTGGGCGAGGCTTGAAGTCTTGATCTTCAAACACCTTTTCCTCAATCGACCCAAGACTGTGCTGGTACATTGATGTCTGCCTTCACGAAGTGGTAGATCCTGAAATATGGGAAGTTGTCACATTTTCCAGGATCTCACTGTGGATTTTTATTGCTGGAGGGAAGCGTTGTATAGCAGGGATAAGTTGGTAGAGGAATTTCCTTTTGCTGATATTGAGCATAATATTCATCCTCAATATCAGCAAAACGATGACTTGGAGCTTTGCCTCCAACATCTGCAAAATGCAAGCATCATCTGACATGGGGTGACTTTCGGTTCTTGAGTGGACATGCTCTAGGCTGATCAGTTTCCCAAAAGTCCTGCAGATGAGCTCCACTCTGGTGTCATGGTGAGAAAGACTAAAAAGTGTCAGGTCAATGAAACAGCCTTGCTCAACAATGGCCTTCACTGAGATCGGACCCATAGGTTAGAATTATGGCTCACATGCGAGTGATCCCTGACCTCCTATATGATCCCCAGACTTAGACTACCTGCAGCAGACACCTCAAGACAATAGAAAGGATTGTTGCCTTAGCAAAATCCTTTAAATCACTTGGAAGAATAAGTAAACCAGTGCCAGCCCCCTCACCCAAACCAATATCCCTGAATGAGGCCCTGTTGCATTCAGTTTGGCTCCATTGGGAAGCCACCTAACCATGCCCGATACTAAAGTCTCAAAACAGATACTCTATTCTGAACTCTGCCAAAGGAAGAGATTTCCTCTATTCACCTGATAAAAGATTCAATGATGTTCTCACATCCGCCTTGAAAAGAAATACAACATCCCCACCGACTCCTGGGAACGACTGGCCCAGAAAACACTCAAAGTAGAGGAGAAGCATTTGGGCTAACACTGAGAATCTGGAGTCCATGCATCGGGTGCACACAGAAGTGGCAGAAGAAGCACACCACCTCACAAACTACTGGGGTGGGAAGTCAGGCACTTCCCACCCCAGCTGTGGTCTCACATTGGTCTCATCAGCCACCTCAGAATCCACAGCACTGCAATGGAAGCAGATCAGCCTTGATCCTGAAAACTGCCTAAAAGAAGCAAAAACAGATTTCTCCAGGCGAGGGACATAGCTATTAACATCCAAAGCCTCTCCAACAGCTACAAGGCACGTCAGAAGCAAGATGGACTGTTCTCCACGTGCCTGAATGAGGGCAACTCCAACAATGCTCAATTAGCTTAACACCACTTGAAACAATGCAACTCACTTGATTAATACTCCATCCACCAGCCTAAACACTCATTCCCTCCACTACCGGGACACAATGTCAGCAGTGCATATCCTCTAAAAATGCACTGCATTTAATTGCATATTGATCCCATGAACTCAACCATCAACGAGGAGACGGGCAGCAAATGCATGGGAACACCTGCAGAGTCCCTTCCAAACCACACAGTGCTTTTACCTTATCACTGGGTCTAATTCTTCCATCAACGGCACTGTGAGACTACCCTTCATCAGAAGCACAGCAATGGTTCAAGAATGGAGGTCACCATCATCTTCCCAAGGAATGGGATTGATGGCAGTTTGGCAGATACTGATAAATAAACAAGTAAATAAATAAATAAACATGTTTTGGCACATACTTTTTAAACAAGATTTGATTGGTTGATTCCTTCGTGATTCCATGAGTTCCAAATTCTCTATGGCTACATTGTAAGAAAACAACGATTGGTTATATTTGTAGCGACTCACCGTCCGGTCAGGCGAACCGGCTCGGCAGTCGGGTCGCGCATCGTCGGAGCGACGAGGCCCAAGATGGCGGCGGGCCTCGTCTTTCCCGAGCGATGGGGAGAACCCGCGCGCGGGAAAGACTTGATGACGTAGTACTTACGTCATCGCCGGTTGCATTGGGCGGGAACAGTCTCCCTTAAAAGGCCCGCGCAAGGCGGGAAAATAAACCAGTTCTTGTTTGACAATCCTTCGACTAGCGGCTTGTTTAATTTCACGGTAGCAACCACTACATATTGACCATTTTCCCTGATATCTCAAAACTACATTTGCCCTGTGCTTAAGCATTTCAAACATGACATGCCTACATTTAGCTACGTGTACACTTTGAAAAGACATAATAATACTTGCAAGGATGGTGCATTGCAAAATTTGAACACAGCTCTAATGCAAGTATAAACCTGCACTCTGAAAAATCTACTTATAGAACATGTTCAGTTGGCTTTCAACCTCACTGAGCAGGAGGGAGAGAGGGTAGGTCACCCTACTTCAAGATGGATCCTGTCACAGCAGGAGCTGAAAGGTTTCATCTGAGAAAGAATCTCCCCTCTTTCTTCAACGGAAACATTTTTTAAACTACAATAAATTTAATTTTATAGGCAGAATAATCCACCTTTAAATGGCAAGGAATAGCCTTTCTTCAGCCAAGCATAGAACAAATTCATCTTTTTGCATGTATTTTCCAACTACAGGAAGGTCTATGGAAATTTAAGAAGGAGATGATGTCACGCAAAACTTCAAATGGGGCAACCCTTCCACTGTGAGCTTTGCTATTCTCTCATCAAGGGAACTGCAGACTCAATTTTTCCATTGTCACTAAATATATAAAGTGGAGTTACCACAACACACGAGAAGCAGTGCTGTTGAAAGCAAATCACGTTGCACAGGTAAGATTATTGTGAAGGTGATAATTCTAATCAGAATGAATCAACACTGATCTCATTGATTTTTTTTTCCAAAAGCTATTAAGTTCATTGAATCATTCAAAAGATTCATTTCCTATATGGTCATTTATAATGTATAACAATTATTATGAGCCTGGCAAAGACATAAGTCCCAAATGGAAAATTATTTCAGAAAATATATTTTGTTCCAAATAGCTGAATTCTCCTTTAAGAATTGCTGCAGTTTTCACATTGTTCAGTTGCAAAGTTTACTGTGTGATGTATATAAAATTTCAGCCATTTAGTTTTTGGATATATATAGAGATTTTATTGAGTCACACAGTGCCCATTTCTAAGGTGTAATGCAGGAAAATAATGGACTTAACTGATTATTAAATTAGTTGATCTCCCTGAGCTTAGAGTCAGAGAGTCAGAGCACGAAAGCAGGCCCTTCGGCCCAACTGGTCTATGCAGACCAAGATTCCCATCTGAGCTAGTCCCATCTGCCCGTGTTTGGCCATATCCCTTTAAACCTTTCCTATCCATGTGCCTGTCCCAAATTCCTTTTAAATGTTGTTAATGTACCTGCCTCAACCACGTCCTCTGGCAGCTCATTCCATCATACTGACCACCTCTGGGTGAAAGAGTTGGCACCTCAGGTTCCTATTAAATCTCTCCGCTCTCACCCTAAACCTGTGTCCTCTAGTTCTTGATTCCCCAACCCTGGGATAAGACTGTGTGCATTCACCCTATTTATGGCCACTTATGATTTTATACACCTCTATAAAATCATACCTCATTCTCCTACGTTTCAATGAACAAAGTCCCACCTGCTCAACCTCTCTCCATAACTCAGTCCTGAGTCCCGGCAAACATCTCGTAAATTCTCTGTAACTCTTTCCAGCCAATGACATCTTTCCTATAGCAGAGTGACCAAAAACTGAACACGATATTCCAAATACGGCCTCACCAACATCTTGTACAACTGCTCTACCATTCTGTCTGGTGTATAGACAGAAAAAATCTAGAATTGATTTAAATAAATTACACCTTTTTTGCCCCCATTTCTAAATCTGTACCTGGTCAGTGACTTAGAGGGATTTACATGTAGGTTCCCGGGTGTACACATTTACATTCCACCACTCCATAACAGTTTTTCAGATGCAAAATCTTAAAGCAATTTCTGCCATGTTAAGAACTTGCAATTCCCAAATTTCTTTACAAATAATTTGTCATGCATTCTTCAACTGCTAACTAACCATTCACTTCCCCTTCCCCCCACCCATCTTCAATTTTGTTCTTACTTCCTTTAAGGGTCTGAATAGGCATGCAATACATAAGAACATAAAGAAGAGCAAGAGGATGTCATCCGCCCTTTGAGAGCCTGTTTTACCATGCACCATGATCATGGCCTATCTTCTTTCTCAGCCTCATTTTCCTGTATTATTTTCCAGTTTCTGCATATTCCCTCCGTTAAACACGAATCCTCATTATTGGGGAAAGAGCAAGGAGCACTCTCAAAATTCACATTGTAATTTCAAACACCAATAACAAATCTTGCATTACACAATGCTTTTCTTCTTATTAACAAAATCCTGAGACAATGTGCAATGTCCAGAAACAGCATGTTATGGGGAACAAAGAGCCACTTCCAGTCATGCAAAGGAATTTCGAAAGTATTGTCCCAGACTAAATGAATATTAATGTAAATTCATTAACAAACGAGGATATTACTGAACCCATTTCTTGCCAGGAGCAGCAATTTACATCATTAACACTAATGGCTGGCGAACGTATGCTTCCTGCCTGTTCCTGTGTATTGTTATTTGTTATTTCCTTTAATTGGGTAATTTTGTAAAAGGATCTTATTTTGACAGAAGCTTCTACTGCAAGGTACTTTTCTCAGCCAAAACCAAAACAGCAGAAAAGATCTAAACAAGTGCGAAGCTATCAACAGATGGTTGCCTATTTCATTTCAATAATGGAATTGGAAACTGTTTTCCTCTGGTCAAATTGGTAAAATCTAAACCGCTGCACCTGTACTGTTTCATGGAAACCTGAAGCCACTATTCACATGTTCTTTCCCCAGGGAACAACAGCTACTTCACAGTCATAAACCTGATCGATAGCTAAACTGGGAGACTCTGTTTCACTTTTTTGTATATTAAGGGTTTTGATTTGCTTCTAATTTCAATCATAAATTGTTATGGACGTTTTTAGCGTATCTCCTACTACAACAATTTTGGTAGTGTGATAACATTACATACTAGACGTATGAAAGGTAGGTAGTTGGTGATGATGACTTAATGTCAACTCTGCTAATTAGTCTACAATGATCCAATTAATGCCATGTATTAATCACACATGGGAAACCTGGCTTTTAGCTGCAAGCAAGAATCATCACCAATCCCTCCACCCAACCCACATCCTCCATCACTCACACCTCCCTCCAAACTGCACTGATAAAAGAGATGCTCAATTGCTTACAAAACTGAGATCAGATGGTTCAGCAAAATTGCACTGAGAAAATTATTGGATGAGGTAATGCAACTCAGTTGTCTGGACGTAGAATAGGGCTCAAGTAAGGATCTTAGTAGTGAAAAATGGGTGTTTGGTGCCCAACCGATGGGGCTTCCAGCATGATGAGAACATTTTTCAATTCATTCTTCTAACATGACGATATTTGCCTTTGGAAGTTTCAGATGATGATTCCACTTCTCACAATTACACTTCCTGCAGACCAATCTTTTCCTTCTTTACTTGCCCCATTACCATCAATTTTTAGTCATTTAATCCCTCACAGCTTTTCCCAAATTTTCACCTCTGTTCTCTTCTCACTTTCTCTTTTTTTTTAGTATCTCAAAACATGTTTATCAGAACAGGTTTTGATGAAAGATCATTGACCTGAAACATTAACTCTGATTCTATCTCTACATATGTTGCCTGACCTAATAAGGATTTGCAGCACTTTGTTTTTATTTCAGATTTCCAGTACTTGCTTTTCAACCTAAAATGTTAACTCTGTTTCTTGTTCCAAAGATGCCACTGAATATTTGCAGAATTTTCTGTTTTTATAATAAGACGACAAAGGGGCTTGAAGAATAGGCGAGATTGCCGGGAAAGGCAAGAGCAAGAGGACTCTAACCAGAAGAGCTCAGGTTCCATGTCCATTTTTCTAAGGAGAACAATAATAGCAGAAATTAGGCTCTCCAAGGAGGTAATTATAGGTGGGTAGACTTCAAGAGATCAGTAGTGTCTCACATTAAGCTCACTGCTGCTTAAAGGAAATGATAGAAGTCAGGGTGTGAACAGGCCTAAATTAACATAGTCAACCTCCCCAAGGCATAAAGAATAAAGGATTGTGCCACTAAGGACTTCACCAAACAATATAATTCTTTATTAGAATTGCTAGAAGTTCAAACATCTGAGAAAAGAACCTGTGAAGCTCTCACATTATAATTCATTACTGCAGCAGCAACTGTGGACAACATTTTCAGACAGCACAGCAGACCACGGGGTTTCTGTTGGAGTCCCTTTTACCTTGGCTCCTTGTCCAATTAAAGCTGCAAGAGCGCACAGGGCAATAGGAGCCCACGCAGACATAAGGAATACTGTGGGTATCACCACAAGGTCGCTGAAACAAATTTTTCAGATGCTTAGACTTGACTGCAGTCACAGTCGAATAGAGTGAAGTGATGGTCTCCTGACTTGGTGGTGACAATGTACCTGCATAATTGTCAATGCAATTAATCACTTGCACGTGGCAATTATGCAGTTACAACTCTTGCCTGTAGCTGAAAATTGGGAGGAAGGAGGAAGATTTTTTTCAAACAATTAGGACAATTTAAAAGGTAGAGTGTGGCACCAGTCAACTGGAGTTCACCAGTCACAAAAGTGCATCCCATAATGGATCCCTTCATGCCAATGAAGAGCGTGAACAGTGCTGCCTAAAACATGGTGCAAGTGAGAGCACAAATTCTAAATGGGACGTTTTAAATACATATCTGATCCAGCGTGTTTCCCCCAGTGCTTTTCCATTTCTCCTGTTAATATTCACTTCAGATGAAATTACTTACAACTATCCAGTAATCCCACCACTTCGCTGCAATTTTGTGTTGTCACCTGCACATTACTCAGTGCGCTTTCCAAATTGCAATATTTATCTGTGGCTTATTTGAAAATAATACACTTTCAAGCTTCCAGAATCTGAATCACAATCAAATCAGACATGCATCTAATTAAATCTAAACATAAAGGGCTGGTGCTTTTGCACAAGCTTTTCTATTGTACATGCAAGGTAATTCCAGGTCAAACTTCACAACCTCCCACCGCAACTGCTATTGCCTTCTGGTTAGATGCAAACCCTGACACAGCTTCACGTATCAACACACTACTTTTGTGGCAGATTTAATCTGGCAATTGTTGAATTGTATGATCGCAGCAGAGAACCAAACTGCCAGGAAGTAAGATCAGAGAGATGGAAAAACATGATGCTTGGAGGAACTTAACAGGCCAGGCAGCGTCCGTGGAGAAAAGCAGGTGGTCAACGTTTTGGGTCAGGACCCTTTTTCAGGACTGAGTTCCTCCAGCATCATCATGTTTTTCATCTAGATTCCAGAATCTGCAGTCCTTTGTTTCTCTAGTAAATCAGAGAATTGTGGGTGTGCTCTTGCATCACCAAGGCGTGAATTTCTGTACTGTACCTGGGAGAGCTGGACTTATCCATCCATTGTGTGTATAACACATGAAAATATTTACGTGTTCCATGGAGAAAGGTGCATTAAACTGGCATCACAGTGGGGAGGAGGGCATGTTTGGTGTGCAAGCTTCAATGCAATATCCTGTTGCACACAGGATGCAAGGTGTCTTGGCATGGACAGAACAGTCCTCACATAACCAAATGTATCATAGGAATTTTCCTCCACTAGATCTACCATTGCAGAGCAAGTGGAAGAACTCAGGTAGGCCATGGGTTGAGAGTTAAGGGAAGAACCAAGAGGAGAACGGGACAGGGGCACAGTGGTAGGAAGGATCACAGCATCACTTCTGAGGGAAGGGGTGGATTTGAAACTTGAGAGTTGCATCGAGAGATCAGTGCAATCAGCTGTGAGGGGGAGAAAGGTTGCAATTAGCTGCTTGGGTGTTGGGAAGGCTTGGGGGATGGAGCACTAGAAGGCTTCTGCAGGGAGGTGGGAGCAAGGGGAAGCAGGTAACTTGGGGGGGGGGGGCTGACCTCAGATAACCGATATTCACTGCCTTATGCAGGTCCCTTCGATGCTTTGCAGAAAGGAGGCCTCACATGCTCTGAAACACCTACTGCTTCGTGAGTGACCGCATCAAACGTGAGGCGAATGCCAATAGGCCCCATTACACGTGTTCAGGCACTGTTATCCATTGGTGCAGAGGATCCAGAAGCAATTTGCTGATATTTGCAACTCACTCAGTCAGTACCTGATCACATTAAGCAGGTTTTTGATACAATTCTAATGGGACAAGAGTTTATATGCCAGAATCTGTGAACGGAGATGGAGGGATAATTATTAAAGGTTGGACAACTTCTCTCAAAGTAGAGAAACATTTTCCATGAAATCAGGTCCCATGATCCTCAGCATCTAACCACGTTAAGTATTTTTAATTCACTGTATTTGCTCTGTTCCTTCTGTGATGAGTGGCTACGTAGATTCAACCTGAAGAACACTTAAATTTTGACAAAGACTGACATTGCCAAGCCATCCTGAATTGCAGCTACATATTGGGGAGCTTTTCTGGTGAGCTGAACCTCAGACCCTTGAGGCCGCAGTTCACAGGCTTCAAGTGGCCTGTGCACCACCCCAATGTTGGTTTGACCCCAAGTTCCTAGTAAGGCTCTGTAGGTCAAGGGCCCACTTTACCTTCTGTCATACCTCTTCAACTCCCTCAAAGGCAGAAAACATTTTCCAAAACTTAATGCACTTCAGTAACTGCTACATCCGCTATTTAAAAGTCATCTGCTTTTAAGCAAGCAACGAACCAGCCTCCACTCATGAAGCACCCGAACACATCGGCAGCAAGAGGAGAGAACTTTTCAATGTGTTTTTGCTTAATAATCAATGTTTTTCTTATATCTCCGTTTTACATAGTTATTTAAAATATAAATTACATACAACTATAGTTTAATAGTTATATTTAATATAAGCCTCATCTTATATTTTTAATACTTAAATATAAAAATAAGATGCATTAAATTTCTTAGAATTAAATATGCAGAACTGAGTAAAACGAGCAGCCAATATTCAAGCATATTACAAAGCAAAGGCAATGAATACCGAATTTCTTTCTCATAATCTCTTAGCTGTAAAGTTTACAGAATATAGTAGGATTTATCAGGAAGAAATGCTGAGATAAGCAACTTTTGCAGAGACAGGTGAAATCACAAATTTAGGTGTCTTTAAAAAAAAAAGCAATTCCAGTGAATGCGAGCTCTGTTGGGTGGAGCTGGTACAACATTACTCTTGGAGGGTGTGCCATCACAGAGGTAAGTTAATGAACCAGCTCCGAACCATTGATCCTGAGGCACAAGTGAAACCCATCTCAGCAGCTGCACTAATTAAATTCAAGTAAATAAATCTGAGAGATCAAAGCTGGTCTCAGTAATAACCAGATTAGCATAAAACCCATGAGCTTCACTAACGCCCTTTATGGAAGGAAATTTGCCATCCTGACCCAGCATGACCTTTAAGTTGACTCCAGACCCACCGGCACAGTTGCTCTTCAGGAGCACCTTGTGGATGGACCATAAATGGTGACCATTTTAAGCCACGGTTGAATATATATATATATATTATATATATATATATATATACCTATACACACACAACAACATAATACACACACACATACACACATATATATGTATGTAATATATACTGCCAATTTTTCAGATTTGGCCAGGAACCATTAAAGGTGCATACTAAAATACTTTTTCTTGTGAAAGTTGCAGCCTTCAGCCTAAGGGCTCCCCAAAATGCACAATAGTATGTGAAACTCACCTCTTGTGCGTTGCAAGTGCAGGTGCACGTACTCACCTCTAAGGTGGGCCTTTGGCCTACAGTGCCCCAATATTCACTTCAAAAATACCTGGAGAGGCAGCAATTTTCAGAAAGTAAATCTAGAGAGCCATTTCAAAGAGATTACACCTCTCCACTGGAAAAGTTTTTATTTAAGTCTTGAACCAGTATGGATTGACATGCAATTATTAGGTATATATCCACATTCAGAAGCAGATTGAGGTAAAAACCTTTTGCTTCTGGGCATACCATGGTCATGCAAGTGATACTGTCAAACACAAGCCAATTTTAACAATCCAAACTTATTCAGTAATCTTCTTTACCTGGCAATGTCAGGATATGTGGCATGGCAACAATGCGCATGCTACCTTCGTTCTGTCTGAAACCGTCCAGGCAGGTACCCATCTAAGCATAGAAACAAGTACAGCACAGAAACAGGTTATTTGGCCACAATGTCTGTGCTGATTATGATGCCGATTTAAACTAATCCCATCTGCTTGCAACATGGTCTGTATTCCTCCATTCCCTGCCTGTTCATGTGTCTGTCTAAATGCTTCTGATCATATCCGTTTCCACCACCTCCTCTGGCAGTGCGTTCTGGGTACCTACCACTCTGTGTAAAACAAAAACTTGCTTTGGAAATCTTCTTTAAACTTTCCCTTAAACCTATGCCCTCTAGTATTTAACATTTCCACTTTGGGAAAAGGACTCTATCTATGCCTCTCAACAGATTGCATGCTTTCTTTGCTGCAACCTTGTCCAATAATGGGGTATGGAAGAGGGCAGCATTCTATTTTAATTTTTAAAAAAAATTTATTTACAGTGTGGTAACAGGCCCTTCCGGCCCAACGAGTCTGTGCCACCCATTTTAAACCCAAATTAACCTACCCGTACGTCTTTGCAATGTGGGAGGAAACCAGAGCACCCGGAGGAAACCCACGCAGACACGGGAGAACGTACAAACTCCTTACAGACAGCGACGGGAATCGAACCCCGTTCGCTGGCACTGTAATAGAGTCGCGCTAACCGCTACGCTAGTGGATCTTTTCTCACCCATTTCAAGAATTCACTAATAAATTGACCAAAAAATACAGTGCACTGCCAAAATAAATAGTTCCCTCTTAAACAGCAACAGCAGCATCTTTAAGAACTGCTACTGTGGTGGATAAATTGTCTCCAAGGTCTCTCCACAGTGACCAGTATGGAGTGTGCCTTGATAAAAGGATAACACAAGAAGATCTGCAATTATCACAATACAACAGCAAGCTGTACTTGTTCCCATGATATTCCCCAGAAATAAATCTTAATGGTGACAGGAAATGGCTGAGTGAAGATTGTAGTTTAATCATATATACCCCTTAGGAAGATCTATATTATTTGTCACTTAGGCAGCAGAATGTGCAAATGTTGGGGTGACTGGGTACAGGTGAATAACTATTGAAAGTCAAAGGGCAAACGGCCTTTTTCTGTGCTGCATGACTCTATATCTTCGGTAACACCACACGATTTAAATATCTGAATGAGAGAAATGGCTGAGAAAGCAAGTTCAGAGGCAGGTTACATGTGACACCATTGACTACACTTTTATTTTTCTCCATGTTACACCTCCGCCTTGGGACACTTCTCCCACATTAAAAGGTTTTTGTAAACGTGAACTGTTACCGTTGCTATAAAACGCCTTAAATCACGCCCACAGCAACAAGCAATCTGCTGGAGGAACTCAGTAGGCCGAGCAGCATCTGTGGAAGGAAGGGAATTGTCAACATTTTGGGTTGAATCCTTTTCTCATGACTTGAAATATCAACAATGTTTGACCCATTGAGTTCCTCCAGCAGATTGTTTGATGCTCCAGACCCCAGCATCCGCAGTCTCTTGTGTCTCACCTTAAATCACACAGAGCCTTACTGCTTTCCTCCAAGTGCTTTAGTCACCTTGACCTAGTCATAATGCAGAAGATAATTCCTGCACAATGCCAGCACAGTCTGCTACATAACTCAACATATTTCTTCAGAAGACGAATATATAAGGGCACATCTGAAAATGGGGTGAATGAAGCAAAAGGTCATCTGATCCATTAACAGCTAACAGGGACTTATGGTGAATGGGATGACTTCATTAAAAAAATTCTATAAACCTTTGAAAAAAAATACTTAAAGGAGGAAGACAAGATTAGCAAATATAACAGCGCCACGCTCTCTGATTAGCAATAATGGTTACAAGGTTTACGATTTAAAGTTCAGAATACAATTTTGTCTTTGATCAAATGGAACTAATCTTACATGAAAGTGCAATTTATAATCATCTGTCTAATGTCATTATTAGTACATTTTGTTATATGACTCCAAGAAAGAAATTTATTAATGAAATCAAACTGAACTTGAATCTTACTTCACACAGAAACACTGCATTGTAACAAATGTGGATAGGTGACATAAATGTGGAAACACCGATCAAAAAGATAAACATACAACGATCGTGCAATTGTGAAATAATAAAAAATAAAATAAAATCATATAAACACATTATCTACAAAATAGTGAAGAAATTGGAAATCTGAAATAAAAGAAAGAGTATTTGCGATGACCTTCAAATGAAAGGTCATCAACTTGTAACATTGACTCCACTTCTCTCTCCATGGATGTTGCCCAACCTGCTGAGAATTTCCAGCATTTTCTGTTTTTATATATCTATACTTCTGGGAACATCTATAAAATAAAGCAACTGACTGAGAAAATAGGATTATGATTTAAAGTTCAGGATACAGTTTTGGCCTTGATCAAATGGAACTAATCTTACATGAAAGTGCAATTTGTAATTATCTGTGTAATGTCATCATTTGTCATAAAGCTGGAGAGAGTAGTGGAAGCAGAGTCACTGGCAGCATTTAATTGGCTGGACGAGCACTTAAATTGCCGAGACAGAGAAGACTATGGACCAAGTGCTTGAACTTGGGTTGAAGACCGATGGGTGCCCACTGGTCAGTGTGGATGTGGGGGGGCCAAAAGACCATTTCCCATGCTGTATGACTATAACTAGAAAAAAAAGATGAGGTTTAATACATTTAAACATGACTAAATTTAGTTCAACTCTGCCTGTTTGAAAGGGGGAAATAAAGATGTAACTTTGATTTTGTTGATATTGTTGTTATCATATAAAGTATGTACTTTGACTTACATTGCAGCTATGAAGAGCAGAGATTGAAAACTGTACCATTCTGTGCCAAGCTGCAACTTCCTCCACTCATTTAGAAATGCAGAAATATAATACAGTCATTCTTAGCATTGTTAGGGTAATACTCACATTGCAAACTAACTGGATCCAGCCAAAAATGTTGGTTTGTAATGGAGGTTGGATTGATATTAAAAAAATCTTAAGTTTCAGGGCACCAAATTGAAAAGCATCCATGGAGAACAGACTTCTCTCAGTGTGACCTTGCTCTTCAGCTATATCTAATTTTATTACTTACTATAAATTTGTAATAAATTATGCATGGAGGAAACTAACCCTTCCAGGGTCTGTTACAAAGGCTTATTCTAACATATTTGAATACAAAATAAGCAAAATGTGATTTTCATTTTTCCTTGTGCCTGCAGGTTTTTCAATTAATCTTATTTATAATTCACTTGATTTATCTTCCATATATTATGGACCACATTATAAAGAAATACTTTAAAATTTTGCTTAAGTACATCCACATAATAGGTAGGACTAAACATTCTAAATATATAAAAAGTTATTTGATCGAAAGAATAGACTAGTAATATGTACGATCTATATAACTCTTGAGGTTTTTAAACACGTACGGAAATACATTTCTGATGATGGCCGCTCCAGTCACATTTCGAATCTTGTGTACTCTTCCACATCTAACAATTCAAGATTCCATCGAATTTGTTTGGAAATCAGCAAGACACTCCACTCCTGAGCACATCATTAGCCATGCTGTGCCTTTTCCTTCACCATTCATTGCTTCAATCTTTGTTCCACAGAGGTATCAAGGATTATGGAAGCAAGGCCGTCTGATGGAGTTAAGATATAGAACAGCCACATTCTACTGAATGGTGAGACAGGCTGAGGGCTGCGTGACCTTCTGTCATTCCTCCGTTTCTCCCAAAGTATCTTGATTTCTGACCTCGTTCCTCTCCCCCTCTCACCTGCACCCACTGTATCAAATCCCAGGAGGTTACTTCTTTCCAAGACAGGGTGAATAATTGCTACGCTTTTGGGGCCATGAAACTTTTAATAATGCAGCAAAACAAAAAGAATTAAGAGTAAGGTGAATGAAAAAGTTACAAAGAAAAAGAGGAACCATGCTCATCAGTTGTGTTTGAGAGGAGCAGAAATTTCAAACTTATTTCAATTGTGTTTCCCTCCAATTTGGTCTCTCTCCAACTTTCCAAAACCTTGGTTCTTAGCAGCCCAGGTGGTCACCATTATGCATGATGCATCACCATAACATCAGTCCTTTAAATATTAAGGTACAGCCATTTCACATGTACACAATCCGAAAATGAATTTCACTTTATCCAAGAAACACGTGTATGGAAAATCAATTAATACAAGAACAATTAGGAAGTACATGATTGCATTGGCAGTCCAGCTTGAGGACTTTTCTGTAAGGGAGATTTATTCACAAAACAGCCAAGTCAACTGCCCAACCAAGGGGGGAGAAAAAACTCCACAGAAATCATTTTTTTTTTTGTAAATGCTCTAAGTCTCAATGCTGCAAGGCCTCTTAAGTTATGATCATGTGTCTGGGATGAACCTCTATAATAGTAGGTGACCAGATGCCATCATTGTAAAGGGCTTTGTGTGCACTTAAGGACAGCAGATGGAAGATAATATCAATCACTATGTAACACTGACTTAATGGCATCACTGTCATTTTGGAACTAGTACACTACACCTGTTACCCTCACCTTAAACGGGGCACAACCTAGAGATGATATTAACTAAGGAACCCACATCAGTGGTATCCACAAGGATCACAAACTACTTAACAGATGCTAGATTTATTCTTCTAGGTGTTACTCCAAATCTGTGCGTTTTGGGTGTTTCTCTGCACTTGTTAAGTTTCATCCACATAGGGGTGGTCTGATAGGTGCTTAAATACTTCTCCTGGTGCCTTAAAAGCTTACATGCAAACCGGTTGAAATTTATGACAAACACCAAGGTGCTAAGAATTGCAGGGAACAGTGGGAACTTGTAGTGCACGTCCACAGAATACTGAAGGCTCTGATCACCACATTATGCAAAGGAAGTGATAGAAATAATAATGGGGGCCAAGGAAATTTACAAGGACTTTTCCAGGAATTCTCCAGGGAAGGAGAAATTTAATTATGAGAAGACATTTGCTTTAGGAGTATAACATTATGAGATGCTATAATGAACAGGAATAACCTAATTACCTACAGGAGAGGTCAAGCACCAAAGGGTATATGTAAGGGAATTTGTAAAAATAATTAGTTGAAGGAAAGCTTCTTTTTTTTTAAGTAGAGAGCCATCAACTCATGAGCAAAAAGACATATTGAAGGCAGTTTCCCTCATCACCTTTAAAAAGTATTTGAATGAGAACTAAACGTTTATGTCGCCTATAGACCATGAGTTAATCTAAATAACTTTATTCCATACATTTTATGGTTCTGTAATTTTAGGATTCAGTTGTGAACTGACATTGGTTGGCCAAGTAGTCATCTTCCTGACACTAAGCAAGAGGGAGAATGAGCAGTACACTTAAGTTGTTAAGACGTCGAAAAGGAGACTACCAGCAGGTGTTATCATCACTGCTGGTGACCAATAATTGAAATCTCCAACCACAGCCACAATTCTGAGCAGGGCGAGGACAATATTGCCCATAGTCTGGAAAGTTGAGGGTCCATTGGAGGAAAGTGGAACATCAACACACCAAAATGGCTATACAGACAAAAGGACAACTAAAGTGGTTAGTGGATCGACACAAACCCTTCTGGACATACAAGCAATATTCCCAAGTCTGCAGAATATTTCTAAGGACGTCAACGTGCAGAGAGAGACAATTTCTTTTATTTGTTTTTTACCAAACAAAAAGCAGGCACCGCAAGCAAAGATGTTTGAAAGAACAGCATGATTCCCCTTCAGGCAGATGCCACTGATTGGATCCACATCATTTTACAGGCATCTCATGTGAACTTGGCCATTTACCTGTAACCGAGAGGGATTCCATCCCTTTGATGTATGAAGTGTCTTGTAACCCATGAAAGTTAGATGCAGGGTTCCAATTGACAAGGAGGGAAATGACAATGAAAGTAAAAACCTATTTATTTATTCCACTGTTAAAATTGTCAACTTGTATGTTTGTGTAACTTGTCAGCTGTGCATTGAGACTGCTTAGTTAGTAATGCGAGGGGTTGCACTGCATTAAGAGTCAGTGTGTTATATGGATCAATGAAATTGCACAACAAATCAAACGTACAAAGCAAGATATTTAATGCACAAATACACAGCATCTTGTCCTATTAAAATCAGGACAGGGCTGAGTGTCTCATAAGAAGGTCAAAGGTTATCCTAATTGAATGATCTCAAAATGGATTTCAGGCTGAATAAGTACATATGATCTAAACACTACCTTTTGGTTCTTGTGTCTTAATTTGTGAATTTGTTTGATTCTAGATAAATATGACATACATGAACATTTACTTTCCTTTCCTCTTTTTTTTTAAATACGTCTTCATTCATGAGACGGGAGGACTGTTAGCTGATCCAGCATTTTTTGCGTGCTTTGGCATTCGAGAGCCTGATTCTTCTTGAACTGCTGGCATTCATCAGTGAAGTTATTCCCATACACCTGATCCAAAACTTGATGCACCAATGAATGGAATGCTGAAGAACCGTCATTAAAACCCACTTCTTTGACAAAGTTCGGGTAACCACTTCCACTGGATTTTATGTGCCCAGATTATATAGTCACATTTATGCTGCTCCATGCCAGATTACTTTGGATTTTTATCCCATAAAAGCACAATATATATGAAAACAATTATTGTTTCTTCACACTACCTGCTCAAACAGTGCAGAGTGCAATATGGTATTTCCAATCAGTTACATTCCTCAAGGAAAGGCTCACAAACAATGGTCTACTTGGTAGCCATGCTAATAACAGAAGTGTTATAATGTGGTTTTGTTTCTATTGGTACAGTTCATGGAGTGATTCCATGTGGTAACATTTTTTTTTTAAATGGAAATGCTTTACTGACCTGGAATGTTAATTTATAATTTAAACTAAAAGCATTAAATAAATGTTTTTAAAAAATCCTCAGGTGTTAAGAATGCATACTTCAGTCTTTGTGTAAAAATGGAATTATCAGATCAAGAATAGCACGACGGGGAATAGGAAACTGTTTGCAGTAATTGCTTGTTCTTGGGTTCCGAAAGCCAGTAGGTGGCAGAATCTGACTTAACCCACTGATAAACAACAATTTGTTTGCCAAAGGGGCTGTGTTTGAATCAAAATGAAGGACAAATAATAATTTCAATAAACTGTAGGAAAGAACAGAGATAAAACCACACTGGAGTTGTGAAATGCAGAGCCAGAAGACATGCCTGGCAGGTCAGTCTGAGCATATCCTCCACCCCCAGGGAGAAAAAACAGTGAGCCAATATCTCAGATGGACAACTGACACAGAATGAGAAATCAAGTTACCTGAAATTGTAGAATTCAATGTTAAATCTAGAAGACTGCAACGTGTCCAGATTGAGATGAGATGTTGTTCCTCAAGCTTGTGTTGGGCCACAGACCAGGTCAGAGTGGGAGGACGATGGAGAATTAAAGTGGCAGGCAAACAGGAAGCTCAGGGCCGCCCAGTACTGAATGGCAGGTGCTCCGCAGAGCAACCGCCAGTCTGTGTTTGGGTTCTCTAATGTACAGGAAATTATATTGTGAACACCAAATACAGTAGACTAGATTGGAAGAAGAGCAAGTGAATTGTTGCATTAACTGAAAAGACTGCTTGGATCCCTGCACAATGGGAAGGGAAGAGTGAAAAGATATGTGATATATCACCTGCAATTGCAAGGGAAAGTGCAGTAAGGCAGTGGGGGGCGGGGAAGGGGGTGATAGGAGAGAATGGAAGAGTGGACCAGGAAATCACAATGGGAATGATCCCTGCATAATGCTCATTACGCTGAAATGAGAAGGGAAGAGACGTCCAGTGGTGGAATCTTTTTGAAGGTGGTGGAAATGTGGAAATTGTGGAGGATGATCTGTTGAATGCGGAGGCTGGTGGGGTGGAAGAGGAGAACAGAAGAACTCTATCCTCGTTCTGTCCCAGAGGAGAGGGAGTGAGAGCAGAGGTTATGGGAAATTGATGAGATATGGTCAAGGGCTTTGTTAACAATTGTAGGGGGATGACGCGGTTCAGAAAGAAGGAAAACATTTCAGAGACACTGTTCAAAAGTGTCATCCAGAGCAAATACAATGGGAGACAGAGGAACAAAACAGAGTCCTTACAGGAGGCACTGTGGGACAAAGAGCAGTTGAAATAGTTTGGGGGTGGGGTTGATAGGCTTGTAATGGATGTTAGTGGCTAGCCTATCACCTGAGATGGAGAGAGAAAGATCTAGAAAAGGAAGGAGTCAGAGATTGACCATGTGAAGGTGAGAGCAGGGTGGAAATTGGCAGCAAAAATAATGACATTGTCAAGTTCTACATGAGTACATAAAGTAGGACCAAATGCAGTCACTGAAGTACTAGAAGAAGAACTGAGGGAAGTGTCCCAGGTAGGACTGAACAGAGACTATATTCCAGATATCCCACAAATAGACAGTCAGAGCTTGGGCCATGCGAACTACCCATAACTACATCTTTCATCTGAGATTGGTCAGCGGTCAGTGGCTTCAATTACACGCATTTTGCAGAGATATCAAATTAACCAATCTGGAAACACGGAAGGGAATGTTTTTATTGGAATGGTTTTGTTGGGAAGGAACTTGTTTACTGGGATGCTTTTATGTTTGGGATAGAGTTTGCTCACTGAGATGAAGTTTGCTTTTTGGAATGAAATTTATTCATTAAGATTTCAGCCAACTTCATCCTAATACACTTGTTTCAAAATCTAGCTCATGAAGGGCTGGCATGTAGTAACTAGATTTAAATTTCTTTAAACATTCTCTGCCTGTTCTGGTATTTAAAGAAAGGCTGTTGACTTCAACAACAACTGTACATAACATGGGATTTATAGAGGATTTGTAAATTTCAAGCCTCATTCTGAAGGGATTACAGCGCAGCAGCTGAGTTTTCACTGATCCATGTAGGAACTATGGAACACTAAGTTATATACTCAACTGAAAACTGCTGCTACTTTACCAGTTTAGTAAAATTCTAAAGCAGTAGATGACACAGGAATCACTTCACAAAACATTCATAGATTTTTGAATTGTCACCTTAAACAGCCATCAGGTATTTTGAAACTTTAGTGGTCTAATTTTAACAGTCACACTTGATTTTTCAGCATGCAATAATAACCAATTTAATGACTGATTTGATGCAGGGTCTTGACCTGTAACATTGACCATCCTTTTGCCTCCACGGATGCTGCTTGACCCACCGTGTTCTTCCAGAGGCTTGTTTTTTTGCTCCAGTTCCAGTACCTGCAGTCTCTTCTGTCTCCTGGCACTTGACCTTCAAAGATGCTTGATCTACATCACACTGGGTGGTCAGGGTTTGCACATTACAAATGCTGACAATTACTTGCCGGTCTTGAGCTGCCTGTAAGCTCTCTGTAGAGAGACTGCATAAAATGAGGCCATAAAGCTTCCCGAAATGTCTTTTTTTAAATGGAGTCGAAAGAACAAAATAACAAACAAAGCTTAAAAGGCTTGTTTGCATGAAATGTGGACAAGTACCCGGCAATGTAAATACAAGTTGTAGGCACATTACTCAGGAAAATGCATCAGTCCTTTCATTATTGATGCAGGACTCAGAATCAGAAACTGGAAAGAGGCCAACAGTTTAACATCATATACTGGTTCCTTAAAGTACCAGACTGCACTTCACATATGCAAAGCTATTCTCCTACGAATGTACAAATGATAAAGAATGTTAGGAATGCTGCCCCACCTGGCAATGTGATGGCTGTTGGTCTTCAAACGCAATGTCCATAACAAAGGATTCCAAACTATGAATGATCTGTGAATCAAAAAGGCCTGGCCAACCAAGTAACCAGTCTCATCCTTGAGCTATATGATTGTAAAAACCAGAAAATAAAAAATAATTCAGTCATCAGACACCTGTCAGTCATTAACTACAAATGTATTGCAGGTAGGAGAAGACTAAAAATAGGGGGGGATGTTTGGACAGCTAATCTGGTTGCCACACAAAAGCTGGCATAGCATTTTTGCTCTTGTGATAAAACAAGAGCATTACAAGAAAATATTGAATGAAATGGTACACATAGTTGATTAGTCATATTAGCAAAGTGGAAATAAAACAAAACTGACATAGATTATTTTCCTTTTCAGTGTGAGGAAATTATAAAATTAGGCACAGGATACCCATGATTTTCCGTACAAACTGAATAGATAAGCACAATAGCTGTTATATCACTGCTGACCACAAAAGGAGCAATTAAATTTGCCTGATAAATAATAATTACTACAACCAATTCTCCTGCCCTGAAAAAGATATTTTAAAGAAGGTAGCGTCTCAGTCCTCAGTGGGCCCATTATTGTTTGAGTAATTAATCTTTTAAAAAAAACACAAGGCCATAGTACTGTTCACTCAATTTGCTGTTAAGACAGATGCACAATTTTCAGCCAAGCATTGTGCCCCCAAGCTGAAGTTGGTACAATAATACCAGAAGGGAAAAACAGGAAGTAACCATACAGTGTCAGGGTGAGAAGAATTATTTTCTTTATTAACATTCCTTGGAATCCCTTTAAACTGTAATACTATTCCACTCCCTAAATTATTCAATACCCTACACCAACACTTAAATAGGCAAATAAACAAGGGATACAATTTTCAATCAGCTCTCTATTCCTCATTTCTCAGCTATAAATAGGGTGGCTATAAAATGGTAGAAAATTGAGTGGGGGTACTTAGGACACTCACGTTTCAGGTGGACTTGCAAGTGATGCAGAATATCCATCCTCATACATCAAGTCCTCATTGGCCTCATCTCTTCCAATCTCCTTCTTTCTCCTCCTCCAGCCTACATCACTGCAGCCCAAAACTACCTTGATCACTGCACTCCTTCAATCCTCTTGTGCATCCCTGATTTTAATTGTTCCTTCATTGGTGCTTTGCCTTCTGCTGCCTAAATCCTAACTTCTGGAATTTCCACATTAAGTCTTTCCCTGTCTTGTTACCCTTAATGTTCCTTTTTTAAACCTATCAGTTTAACGTTCAAGCACCTGAGGCAGCCCAGTGGTATAGCTAGCAGAGCTGCTGCCTCCTTTCAGTGAGCTGGTTTCCATCCTGACCACCTGTGCTGTCTGTAAAGGCTTTGCACATTCTCCCTATGACCACGTGGGTTTTCTCTGGATGCTCTGGTTTTCTCCCACATCCCAAAGATGGGTAGAATAAGGTGGGATTAGCGTAAAATAGGGTGGTTGCAACAGATTGAGTGAGCCAAAGGGCCTGTTTTTGTGCTGTGTGACGCTATGATGACCTCATGCAGCACACTATAACATTTTGTTTTAGAACACTCCTATGAAACAACTTTGAATGTTTTAGTACATTAAAGGCATCATCCTTCATCTGAATGCAAAGAATCATCCACTTCCATTGGTGGTAAACAGCGTCACAGATAGAGCTACTTCGGCAGAGCAGAAGGAAGCATCTGATGAAGTATGGAGAACAGGTGAGCGAAGAGCAACAGGAGATTCAACTTGATGCTCCTGATCAGCTTGAATCTTTTAAGCTGTTGAGCACCCAAACCCAATTATTACAATGACTGCCTTCAAGTGCATTTTGCAGTCTCAACGCGAGTAACTTGAGGAATAAAATTGGAAAATGCTGGAAACATTCAGCAAGTTAGGCAGCATCTGTGAAAAGAAACAGATAATGTTTCTTGTTTAAGACCCTTTATTCCATCAAACAAGCATATCTAGCACTGTTTAACTATTTAATTTCACCATGGGGACTGTGGAAAGGAAAACAGCATCTATAACCCATGTGCAATCCCACGTGACTCATTTTTGTCCTATTTCAAAATCTGACAGTTATCCATATTAATATACCCGTCTTTAAATGGGCACACCCATTAACATTGTTGTATGTTGGTATGGAGCAAACTTAATAACATGCAGGAAATTTAGGAACCTTTTAGGAAATAATTCTGAAGGTCAATATATTCTTCCAACTATTTTAGGTGGAAAGTAGCACTCATTTCTTTCAGGAATGCGTTTCAACTAAACAACTCAGTTTGCAAGCTGTACAGTGCATTGGGCCCCCAGCACCATTTTCATGCATACAGAGCTAAAACACAGATTTCAGATTGCAATAACTTTATGCATAAAATTTCAAATACCCTCTTTTTTTGTTTTTTTTAAATTTTTCAGTTGTCAACCATGAATGCTGCATGAAGAGCTAAAAGAAAAATGTTCTTTGGTCCAAGCAACTATTGTCATGCACAATGGTAGGATCCAAATATTTCATACATAAATTGCATGTACTGTTCAGCTCATTTTACTCATTCAGCATAAACTGTTACACATGAAATAACAATGAATGGATGGCTTATACAATGAATATATCACCCGGAATGCAAACTTCCAAAACCATTCAAATTATACCAAATCTATTAAAATGATAGAATTTAAATTAAAAAGTTAAAACGATGGATGTGCACAAATAATAGAGAAAGTATATTTATAAGAACTGATAGAGAAATTTGACTCTTATAAAGAAAGAGACAACAATGTACATGGGAGTCTCTCCACCCTTCTAGCTTTTTCGTGTCGAGTCTTGTTCAGATCAATTAAGGTATACTCCAGGCAAAATGTTCTTTTTCAAAAATGTTCCTTACAAATATATGAACAAGGAGCTAGGAGTAGGCCATTTGGTCCCTCAAACCTGACCCTCCACCCACCATTGATAAGATCATGGTTGATCTGATTGTAATGTCAATTCTGCATTCCCATCTGCCTACAGTAATCTCTCATTCTCTGCTTGTTAAGTATCTATTTACCTTTGCCTTACAAATATTCAAATCTGCTTTCACTGAATTCTCTTCCTCGAGGCACAGAATAATGACCCTTAGGAAGACAAAAATTGCCTCTCCTCTGTCTTAAACGAGTGAACACATTTTTAAACAGTGACCCCTTGTTCTAGATTCTACAAGAGAAAACATTCTCTCCACATACATGCTGTCAAGACCATTCAGGTTCTTACATGTTTAAAGCTTCAGACATGGTGCAAAAGTCAAAACCAGCTGCAGCAAGAAAGAACATTTCTTTATGCAGGATATGCAGCGATTTAAAAGAACCAATATATCTGATAAAAATCAATGAGAGACAGATGTTTAAAATATATTTTAAACAACACAATGAGGAACAAGTGTGGGAAGAAGCGTAGGCTTGCAAGGATTCTCCCTGGAGCAAGCCCTTAACACAGTTGCTCTATGAGAAGTGGGAATAAAACAACAGTAGACAAAGAAGATATCACCATAAAAATGGAAAAAGCTTGGAAATAATCAGCAGGAGCAGGCAGCATCTGTGGAGACAAAGAAAGAGTTATTATTGAGGTGCTGCCTGACCTGCTGAGTATCCCCAGAATTTTGTGTTTCTATTTCAGATTTCCATCATTTCAGATTTTTGCTTTACAAACAAAATATTGATTTGCATATAGAAGTTATAGACGTGCACATTCCTGGAAAAGAGTGACAAGTTTAATGAGAATTTAGGTTTACCAGTATGTATTCCATTTCAATAATATAGTTTTTCTCGCAATATATTTATTATTTTGGTGGCTGTCACTCATAACATGGCAGAGATCAAAAGGCATAACAAATAAGAGATAAAAATAGAATTTCCAAAATGAAGAGAGATTCTTATAAAACAAATTTCCCAGCAAAAGGAAATGTTGTGCCTTGTGAAGCATTGGTAAACATATTCAAATATTGTTTAATTATCTGGGATTGGAGTATTACAGTTTCCATGATATATTTTCACTTTCCCATTACATTTGAAGTACAGATCAAAGACATCAGCATATCCGTGATCCCGCCACCAGGTGCAGAGCTGTCTGTTTGTTTGTACAATCCAAAATGTGAAACAGTTCTGTGTGTTCCATTCCAATCAATGTGAAGAAGTCCTGGTCACCAAGGTGGCCCTTAAAATGATACTCTTCTGCAAGTTTTCTTACCTTCTCCGCATCCAAAAGCTGATTGTAAAGATCTGACCGACGCATGGCTTCTAGATTTAACAGCATGACGCCACTGTTGAAACCAGGGAGACCATCTGGTGGAGGGTCACCAACTTTAGTTTTGGGGTTTTCTTGGCGGTACTGCCAGAAGGTATGCCTTTGTAAAACAGCAAAATATATTAATTGGACCAACAGGATTTGTCATGTTTGTGTGGTCTTTAAGTAACAGCATCAAGAAAAACCCTTGATAAAAACATACAGTAGGTCCAGATTTTCCTACAACAGTGCAGATCCATGTAAATTGTACCATCTGAGAGTGTTCTTGGTATGGATAATTCATTCTTTATTTCTACTGCATTTTTCATTAGGTGCAGTAAGCACACTGGTGAAGTGGAAGCAGCATGGTCATTTTTCACTTACATGAATACAATCATCACAAAATATTTCAGCTTATGCTGTTAAGGATGGGGTTGTGGGTTGGGATTGGGAAATGGGCTGCCAGAAATTGCACTCAGGGATCTGTAGTCATAAATGATGAGCAAAGAGATGCAAGCCTTAGAATGGAGCAGGTTGTTCAAATTAATTCCAAGTTTATTCCAACATTCAATTTTTATTTTATTAACAGATCAATAAATTTGACATTATACATAACTAGAGAATATTTTAATCCAAATATGACGATCCTGCATCACTTTAAGAGCAGGGCTTTCCCTGATAGATACTTCACGTACGGCAGAGTCTCAATCTTACTGCACACTGCCTTCAAAGTGGCTGCAGTGCAATGAGACTGTCACCTATTTTCTCCTGGAGTGTATGTTTGCTAGAAAGGGATACTGTGGTCTTTGACGAGGGTGCAGAACGCAGGACTCTGTGCTCTATGAGCCACTCCAAGGGATTCACACCCAGACAAACATCAACTGCTGCTGAAAATTGGCAACTCAATGAAAGATGCACTTTGGTCTCCCTGTAACTTACTGGTCTTCATTGAAACCAGCTGACACATTCCAAGGTGCAGGAATGCATGATGAGGTTCACAATGAGCAATATACAAAAGGTGCTAGAGGAACTCAACAGGTCAGGCAGCATCCATGGAGGGAAATAAACAGTCGACGTTTCAGGCTGAGCCCCTTCATCGGGACTGGAAAGGAAGAGGACAGAAGCCCTCAGTGAGGCTTGCTGCAGCCAACACAAGGTCTCAGTGGGAAAGACTACAGCTTAGGGTCCTTCCAGTATTGGTCATTGAGTGGCTGGACCTTGTGCAGTAACCACTCAAGCTTACCAATCATGGAATGCTTAGCAACTAACATTATGGAAATATTGATAGGAATGTAATGATATGTTCAGTACAGTAAATGAAGACAACGCAATGTCCCATATTTACAGCAGTATATTTATGAATTATGCAAATTTAGGGGGGTGTGGAAGTACTTCCTGCTGCTGTTTCAAAACAGTTTTAGTATTCACAGTTACCAAATATTAAAGAAAAACAGTTCTTTTAAATTATTTAAAAGAACTCTTTATAATAGCATTTTTACTGACACTATTGAGCAATAGTTTAAGAATCCCTGCTTTTCAACAAGTCATAATCAGGACATAATCAGAAAACACATTAGCACTTCATTTAAATGTAACCGGACGATATTTTTAATATCCCTAATCGCATGACTGATAGTCAAGTAGCAACAGAAGGAAAACTAGCTTATATGTACCATGATCACTACAGATTATAATGGAGAAAGATGAATTATATAATGGAGGGCAGATCTACAATAATTCCTCCATTGTAACAATGGCAAGAATTGAAAAATAATTAGCTGTAAATTGCTTTGCAATGTCCTGGGGATCTGAAAGGCTGATAGGCAAGTCTTGCTTTTTATAGAATTAGAGTCTTACAGCAGGGAAACAGACCCTTCGGCCCAACTCACCCATGCCGACTGTGTTGCCCAGAGAGCTAGTCCCATCTGCCCAGGTTTGGTCCATAGCCCGCTGAAACTCTCCTATCCATGTACTTAACTAGATAGTTTTTAAACGTTATTAATGTGCCTGCCTCAACCACTATTTCTGGCAGCTTATTCCAAATAAGTACCACCCTTTGCATGAAGAAGCTGTCCTTGATGTCCCTTATGAATCTCTCACCTCTGATCTTAAACCTATGCTCTCTTGTTTTTACTGCCTCCTCCCTGGGAAAAAGACGATGTGCCTTCACCCGGTCTATGCCCTCATGATGTTATATACATCAGGTCACCCCTCAATCTCCTACGTTCCAGCTGAAAGAAAGTTTTATTGCAACTCCTTGATTGGAGTAGTTGCGAAGCAAGTCCCAAAAAATTATGAAGGGGCATAAATAATGGCATAAATCACATACATCATTTCTTTACTGCAGCAACTCAAAAGGCCCACTTTAACAATTGCCCTTCTATTGTCTGCAGCAATACAAAGATGAGGAAGAAGTGAGATCACCATCACTTCATGAAAATCAAAAAACTGCATACACTAAGTCTGAAATAAAAACAGAAAATACTGGGAGAACAGAAGTGAGAGAGTTCTGACGAAGGGCCACAGATCTGAAATGTTGTCAAAAAAAAAACACAGCTGGAGGAACTCAGCATTTGAAGCATCATCTGTGGAAGCAAAGGGATGATTGATGTTTTAGATCGAGACTCTACATCAGGACGGAGCGTGTAGAGTGATATGGCCAGTAAAGAGGTGAGGGGAAGTGGTAAGGCAGGAGCAGGCAGGCTGTAGGTTAGACATGAAATGTTAGCTGTTTCTCTTTTCACAGGTGCTGCCCGACCTGCTGGGTTTCCCAGTATTTTCTATTTTTATTTCACCATCACTTCAATTCACAAACAATTCTAATTTGCACATCTTTGAGCAGTTTTCATTAATCCTGGGTCAATACCTTTCCAAGAACTTCACAGCAGCACCATCAGTACAAGGACTGCAGCATTTCAAAGGAGAAAGCCAATCACTAGGCTTTCACTCAAACACTTTTACCAGCTTTGTACGTATCCCAAGAACAAACAGATAAATTAAATATTATTGTTGGTGCTTGATTAACCTTCTTTATTTTGCAGTAAACCACGTAAATTACTTGTGCTTAATACATTATACTGATAGAAACTTTAATAAGCTATACAATAAGATGGACTCGGACCTCACAATCTACCTTGTTGTGACCTTGCACCTTATTGCACTGCACTTTCTCTGTAGCTGTGACACTTTACTCTGTACTGTTATTGTTTTTAACTGTACTACATTAATGCATTCTGTACTAACTCAATGTAACTGCACTGTGTAATGAATTGACCTGTATGATCGGTATGCAAGACAAGTTTTTCCACTGTACCTCGGTACAAGTGACAATAATAAACCAATACCAGTATATATAGTATAGCTAGATCTTTCATAGTGTTGCACTTGGACTGAGAATGAGACCAAGGTGCACAGATTTTGGGAACAGGTAAGGCAAATGCGTTTCTGGATGAAGGGTGCTCACTAGCATTGAAGCCTCAAAGAAAAATACAACTGTCACTACTTATTTTACCTGTGAAGTACAGATGTACATGCCAATCCCCGCATTTGGACATGCGACAGAGACAGCGGCTCAAAACTCAAGCAAAGGTTGGGTTTGTGCACTGTGTGGAGATCCCACTTGAGTTACTGCTGTTCAACTTTCAATCTAACTGGTAGCATTTCATACTGGGTGAGGCAGGAGGAGAGCCCCCAGAAAAAAGCCAATTCATCTTAAAAGAGGTACATGATATAAAAGTGTGTTTTTAAAAAACTCATGAGAAATAACTGAATTAAGAAACAGCATCTGTAATATGTTGCTGATCTGAAGGAGAAAAATGCATTAGTCTGCAGCCAAATTAAGACCCAGTAAATGATTATAGTCTTAGGCCTCCTGCTTTTCACCAACAGCAGGTTTTTACAGTGAAATCCTAAATAAACCTCAGATAATGCTTTCTAATTGCAGTCAGGAGGCAGTAGGAGGTAAATAATAAGCTGTGAAGAAACCAAACTGCTTGAAATAACTGAATATAATTATGCAGTATAAACCTTGATGTTTTCATTTACAGAGCTATATGTTATATTGTTGACTGCAGATATTCTACAATAGAACGTTTTTAGAAAGCACATTTGAAATTCTTTTGATTTTTTTATTAGAATAAACACACATGACGCAAGGTTTGTTGTTGGGATGTAAACTAAACATTCCTTTCAGTTGCTATTGCCATGGAAATTTACTTTAACATTGCATTTTTACTCTTCAAATGAAGCCATCAGCTTGTGACAAAACCTTTCTACCAAACCTACTCTTATATCCCGGCATCGCATTGGGAATTAACAACCATCTTCAATCATCATTTCATTTAGACAAATATAACAGTGTAACAAAGCCATTGAGGGCTTAATTTTGGTATTTTTTTTATATAAAGCATGGTCTCGGTTATGATTAGATTCTACTCAATGTTTTTAAATTTAGTGGCAACACTCATTTCATGCTGGCAGCCTGGAGAGATGATTTCAAAATGCTTGAAAATATGCCTGCGAGTAAAATCAAAAATTCGTGTGGAGGTGGGGTTTGGAGCTGAACACTAGCTATAAGTGATTATTCTCATTTGTTTGGATCTCCATTGTTCCTAGATTTTCATCATTTAAAAATCTTTGGGTCTGTTCTTTCTCGTTCAGAATCAAAAGCCTCACAGTGACTGTGTGAAAGTAATCTGCTACAGTTACGTAGGCTCACTTAATCACAGAAAAACAGACACATAAAAATTAGGAGGAGGAGCAGGCCCCTTGGTCTGCCATCCAGCTCCTCCATTCAACATGATCATGGCAGATCACCAAATTCCTGCTTTCTCCACAAATTCCTTCACTTCTTTAGCTATTATCTTACTTTATCTAACTCTTCCTTGGATATATCAGATAATTTGATCTCAAATGCCTTCTGTGGTAGAGAATTCCATAGCTTTACGTATGTCTCTTTGAGTAAAGAAACTTTTCCTCATCTCAGTCCTAAATGGCCTTCAGCTGTAATTGTTAGGTTGCAAACCCTTCTGCATTTCCTACCATTGTGAACACACTGCCTGTGTCTCGTCTTTATCAATATCAAAGTGTCTTTAAAATTTTATTTTGCTGTCCACGTTATTTACTCTGCCACTACAAAACTGAGGCTTGTGAAAAAGAGTCTATTTCAGCTTCAGTTAAACATTGGGTCCAGGACAGAAAATGGCAAGTCATGGAATTTCCACCTGGAAGAAAGTGGACACTGGTATTCTCCAGAGTTCAGCTCTGGAACCACTGCTTTTTTTTTAAATATATAAATGACTTGGATATTGAAATACAGAATAAAACTTCACAATTTTCTGATTACACCAAACTTAATGTGGTTGAGTACAGTTCCTTATGGAATACCATCAGTCTCTTCCTTCCAAATCTAATAATCAGATGAATAATTTGCTTTCTATTCTACAAGTTTACAATATCTAATATGGAACCTGCCCAAATATTTTCAGGAATTTCATATAAACTTTGTCTGTACAGTGTGCACAACTCTAATTCCTTCAATCAGATTAGTTAGCTATGCCCTGCCCTTTACCAACCCATTTAGCTCTCTCCAGTCAGATTACTCTACTCAAATTTCAACAATTTCCCCACAACAGAAGACCAACGGGAATATTATTTCCTTATTCATCCTTTCACCTTTCCGAAACAATGCAGTTACAATTTTTCCAGTCTAAAGGGGTGATTCTCCTCCTGCTCTGATAGCTTGGAAAATTATGGCTAAAACATTTGCTACTTTTTCACCCATTTGCTCTAAAGCCTTGAGGTGGAAAATATCATTTCCTGGAGGAGATTTGTCAGTCTATTACATCACGATTTTTTTCCAATTGCTGTTTCCTTGCTCAGTTTAGCTTTGGTAACTTTTAGTCCTCGTTTCATTGTTGGTTTCCCGGGGATGTTGAGTATGTTATCCTTTTCCTCTCCTGTGAAGACTAAAGACAAACAATTATACAAGTCTGTCATTTCCTTTTTATTTAAGAATGAATGCATGTGATAAGTAAATATGCCACACTATCTTGAACTAGCCCCTTTTCTTAATTGTAAAAACTGCATATCAATCTTGGTAGCCCTCGAGTTTCTTTTAATATTAGCTTTTTGCAGCTTATTTTCATAAACTTTTCACCATTTTTGTTGTAGCTGTCCTTATCCGGTGAGTTTTATACACTTTGCACTATTGTCTGCTCATTCCTTTAGCTTTGTTACCTCTCACTTCTTCTGACAGCTTGGCTGAAAAAGTAACACTGAAGGCAAACATTATTTGGTTCAAATCCTTTGGCTAGTGTCATGTGACTGGAGCTCAAGGGAATGCAGAGGACTTTAAACTTGCCTGCTCTTGGAAGTTCATGTGCACGTGTCCTAATGTTTTGGGGTGAATATATGCACGTGTCAACAACCATGTTTTTTTGGGATGGTTATTTAGAGAGCCATGCCCCTACTTGTCCACCATCTTGCACATCCCAGTCAAAGTTCTGTGTGTTCCATTCCCCAATTCGCACTTACATAAAGAGAAACTAATATAACATGTACTACTTTTAAAACGCATGACACTGTTTTAGCATTATAGAACATTTCACATTTCTAGCTGAAGTCTATTCCAGGCATAGGTGCTAATGAATAGCAAAAACATAATGGGGCCAAGTACATTCATACAATACAAACATATGAATGTAAAATCCCAAACCCTTGGAACAAAATGGTCCAAATGGGCACACTGCAATTTCCTGCCACAACAGGAGTTCTCACATTAACAGTGTGTGTACAGAAATAGTGATCTAACAGGAAACTAACAGAAATTCAGTGGCAGATGTGAGAATCTGCAAAAGGAATAAATGAAAATTTCCAGAATTGCAGTTATAGAGTCAGAGTTGTAACACTGTCACCCTAAATCCAACAGTTTTGTATATAAGCTGCAATTTAAAGAGTCAGGGTAATCTGTGCTGGGAAGAACTAGTTCAAATTAGTCTATAGCACACAGAAATGACCATACAGAACAAGGTAAACCTGACACATTGGAATAATTAAGATAAAGCAAAGCAACACTCTCCGATACTCTTTGGTACAAAACATTATGCCCTGCACTCTTTGGAACATTGGAAATTTTTGTGCTTCCTTTCTGTGGCTAGTCATAACAACCTTTGCACAAAAGACCAGTATCATACATCAAGTACAGACAGCCAAGTGACTGGTTTTGTACATGTCAGGAGTGGTAACTCAGAAGAATTCAGTCCAGCATACTCCTGAGGAAAGTTGGCTCAATGATGCACATTGAGCATAGGTCGTCACAACAATGTTGTAGTCTCTACATGAAGCAGAGTATCAAGAACCAATGAACAAGACAAGGAACTTTTTTTGGTCATGGTATCAGAAATGGGAATTGTAGGGAATGATAATATAATGGAAACTTTTGGGAGGACTAAGTTAAATCCGGGGAATGGAATGTTCAGAAATGAGAGAGTGTGGAGAGCAGGAGGTGGCGTAAACCCAGATGTGAGAGTGACCGAACAGACGAACCCTCACCCTGTTGGAGGGAGAAAGCAACAGAATGAAAAAATTTGATCAGACATATCAAATGTTGATAAATATCCCAAGGAACTTTGTAAAGTTGTAATCAGAAAAATAGGCAAATGTAAAAAGAAAAACATTCAAATTGTGATTGAGGCAGGTAATATTTCCATTTACCCTTTTGATGATTATAGGAATATCAAAGGTGAAGACTAGCCCACCTGTAGAGGCAAAACACCCCATTTTAAGAATTCTTTCTGGGCTATAATAGGAAGGGAACCACCAGAAGTGGGGTGAAGTTGATAAAGGATCCAAACATGAGACAAACTCAACTTCCTGGGAGCAGTAGGTCGATTCAGTTTGCTGCTCCTCTGCTCCAGCTAGGCTCACACTTACCTGGACCAGGTCTTCTTGCAGTAACTTGATTCCTGATACTGACTCCAACCTGATTGGAAAGATTCTGCGCAACTCAGAGCTTCCTGGCTGCAGACAGCAAGCTCTGTCAATGGAACTTTGAGAGTGGATAATTGAAGCCTCCCAGTTTACCTGCTTCAGAACTGTCAGATTTTGAAAAACATTCAAACTTCTTGAAGATTAGTCATATTGTTAGGATTTTTTTTATGTTCTTTGAAAAGAAATATTGATGTATTCAGTTATTTTGAAGAGTCTTAATTTTAAAAAAATGATTAAAAATATGTAAACTGCTCAGACATTCCTGTCCATTGAGGTCAATGGAGTCACTGAGCCTGTGCCAGGTTGGACTGCAGCAGGTTCATCTGGTGCTTTCCCAGCTCTGGCTGCTGGGAAACTGCAGGAAGTTGGCCGGAATTGAACCCGGGTTGCTGGTGCTGTGATAGCGTTACACTAACCGGTACACTACCGTGCCTGGAACAATAAGGACCTCCCAAGACATTCAGGATTTTTGTATTTGCATAACCTTACTCAGGAGACCCAAACTTCCTGATGATTATATGGGGAAACACCAGCAATTCCATTTGGAAGTGACAGCATTTCTCAGGGATAACTGAATATTCTGAATGATTCATTTGTCCATTCAGGAGTTAAATTCTTGAGTAACATGCCACCCCCAGCGTAAGTGAGATGGAAGCTATAGGGAAACCCAAATCAAATAAATCCCTCACATTAGATAGCATTTATCCTAAATAAGGATTAGGGAGGATAATTGTGAAACACTGAAAATCCTTATGAAGGGGTCAACAGACACTGAGAAAATATTCGAAACAAACCAAAGTGATGCACAAAACAGACATATGCACAGGAACTCTATATCAAATAATGTAATTATCAGAAATAAATTTAATAACAACAGAGTAAATTGTTATTGCAAACATAAATCAATATTGATTCAGCAGTGAACTTTAATATGACTATGAATGAATGGCCTTTCCTGTTGAAATTCTGTTGTCTGCTTCAAACCGGGTACAAAGATAGTTGCAATACATTAATGATTACTGCAGCTGTCTTTCCTGCCCTCTCAAAATATTGTGCCTCACTGAAAGCAACCACTTGAAATGAAAAGTCATACAGTGTGCAGAACCAAACAGCAAGGAAGTGAATTGCAATAACATGCAGATAAAACATTATATTAAAAGAAAATGTTGCCAACCAAAAGGAACAAACATTAGAAATCCTACTTTCACACCCTGTTCATTCACATGATACTGCATTTATTTCAAATTTGAAAGCATCCTTGCTTGCTGGAAGACTTCAAGAAAGCCACAAGATGCAGCAAAAAAAAAGCTAATTAAATTGAACATAGAACTGAAACAATGCCAGGCTGATCATCAGTGTCGTTTCAAAAAAAAAGTCAGCATCTGTTTTCACAATTCCACCTTCTGTCTGCTGAATTTTCAGCCTGATCATGGACCATTTTTATTTACTGGAACATTTTCAGTCCAATCAATTAATTATGATTCTCACACTGTACATTTATTTACTGTTGAATATCCATTTTAATTAAACCAAGGTCAGATTTTCATGTCAGAAGAACATAAACTCTTGGATGGCTGAATCCTTTCTGGAATTTCCAAATAATTTCACTTTTTAACCAGAGGCAATGAAGGAATGGCGGAAATACTGACAACAAAATATCCCAGTAGTTTCTAATGAGGTACTGGAGAGCATCAATACAATATTTGGAACCAGAAGAACACTTCAGTTAACCTCATTTCACTGAATAAATGGTAAGTGAATATTTCTCTCATGGACACCAGCTCTGTGAAAAAGCATTTGACAAACATTTTCTGTAGACAAGGATGAACAAGTTTCCTGCATCGTAGGCATATTTCAACCTGAACTTCAGAAGTGGGTTGGTCACATAATTGCATGCAGACAGATGGCAAACAGATTATGCTTCAAAACACTCAATTTTGCAAAATTTTTTTTTAGGATTTGATTCGTTTTTAAAGACCTGATTTAAAATTGCCATCATTATCCATTCAAAACAAAATAGTCCCTGTAAAATAGTTCCTTCTGCACTGCTCCTCAGTGCTGACATTGCTGGTGGGGGGGCTGTCAGACAGAGGAAGTGGTACTTTTGTCCAGGTACTTTATATGCAAACAACCTGAATGGTCAGGTTAGGGCCTTGAGCTAGAATGCCAGTTTAGCCATGTGGTTGTCCTCTTGGTTAAGGAGGAGAAGTGCGAGTGGGAATGGCTGCCTAGCAGAGTGGAATGGGGCTGATTGACAACTAAATTGCCTGCTAGCACTCATTAAAGAGGCTGCACATTTCATTTAACCACCTCTTCTAACATGCTACAAGCTGAATGGGAGTTGATGCTGAGGATTTCAAGTGCCACTTAAATACATGCTCAGCTTTCAATGTTCATTTTGATTGAGAGTCACTGAATACATTAGATTTAAAGAGGATTTATGGAACACAACAGGAGACTTTCTGGAACACACTGTGAGGCCTTCACTATCACAAAAAAAGAGTACTCCTTCTAGTCACAAGAGGAAAGTGAGTTTGTGGTCAAAGGCTCATTGTTAGCTATGCCCCTGCTCTAAATGAGGCACTGCAGCAGGGGTCGAGGCCAAGAAGCAGAGGAGGCCCCATTAAGACAGCATTGCTCTTCTATCACGTCATCAGGACGAGGATGCACTTTACCAAGCTTTCTATTACAGGGATCTATGGCCTCATGGAAGGAAGAGTCAGGCGTCAAAGCACAACCAGGACCACATTGCCTGTGGGAGTCAAGGTCATAGTAACATTAAGTTTTAGGCACAAGAAATTAGTCACATCCCACAATCTTCTGAGTGGTTCCGTATAAGGGAAGCCACTCAGCACTACAGCTCTGAGGACTGACTATAGATCATTGCCTGGCAACAAAGTGCATAGGACTCAACACAACCCAAAAGGTTCGCCACGGTCCAGGTCATCACCGATTACACAGGCAAACAAACACAAGTCCGTCAATAAAATCACCACCCCCTACCCCAGTGTCAGCTCCGAAGCACAGCTAACTGCAGAGTGGAGGTAAAACCCCATTTTATTGGAACAATTTTACTTTGAAATGATGGTAGCAATTTTTAAATCAGAAACTACTGACATACAATCTTTTAAAGAAATAGAATTCACTCTGGCTACTTTATATCACCTTTCCCTTTCTGTTTATAACGACAGGGAACAGGAAAGGAATTCAGGCCTTCAACGTATGTACTGTCTGCAGTAACCAGAAGCACATCACGCTGATGTTTACCTGCCACCCAGAGACTTATATGATATATCTTAATGATACAGTCATCCAACTTGCTAACATTTTAATCCCAATGCAATGTGCACGGCTAGCTCCTAGATTTACCCAATGATGCCACGACTCGCAAGTCTCTCGAGAAAATCATAGACGTCAGCTTACCACGTAGCAGATTACAGAGATCCTGAAGCAGGGGCGGCCTTGTAGTACTTGGTAGAAGACGAGTCCTGGTTCATCGGGATTTGCTACGTTTCACAATCTGGGAGATCATGAGGGGTCAGTCATTGCTCGCAGCGATTGTGTTAGATCAGGCTGGGAAGCAGAAGGTAAAGGGAGCAAAGGAGGAGGTGGAGCAGGCGAGATCAGAGATAATTGGACCAAAGGGGTCACATTGGAGAGGGGACAACTGCTGCCATTTAATTGGAGAGTGGTTTTGAAAGTCACCCTCCATCACTGAACTTGTCAGCACATCTGCGATACAACTCATGTTCTTTGAATTGCAATGCATCAAGCAATCCATCATCTCTCAATCCATTCAATACCTTCCCAGAAGAATCACAAAACAGTCTACCAATTCCATTGCTACCCATGCTCCACATTTTACCTACATCAAAAGCACAAGAAACGTGGTACAACCAGCACTGAAAAACACAAACTTCTTCCCTTTAGTGGCTTTCTGGAAGTGGCGCTCAGTTGATCCAATGCTTGCATGCTGTGCATCTCCAGTGGTGACATCAGGCAAGGGGGATGATTGCTGGGAATCTGCAGAGGGTGGTTCAGAGACCCTGTGGACTGTGGTGGTCCTGCCTCTGACTGCACTATCCCAGTTTGGGCCTCAGGGCTGCATGAACGTCAGACAGTGGAAAGGACAATGGTAAAGTGGCTGGAGAGCTGACAACCTGCGAGAGCCCAGAGGGTTGCTGCCCCACAACCCACATCGTGACTTGCAGCTTCTGTTCAACTTGCCCAGTGACAGGCTTCTGGACACTGGAGATGCTCTGCAAACACTTCTCAATTGGACAGCCCACAGCTGCATCGGGAGCTCCCACTGCAGCATTTCACGCAAACTGCTACAATTACAGTCGAACCTCGGTCACCAGATGTGGCATGATATCAGGCTCCAGGGGTCCAGCTTGGTTTCAGCCAGCACCACGGTGGAGGCAGAATCCTGCTCTCTCCCAGATACGATTGGTGAGCTTTCGTACAAGATTGCTGTTGCACAATGTACCATTGTCTGGCCTGCCACACTCACCAGCATTCTTCGGCAGATATATTCTGCAAGATCCCCATTTGATTACTTGAGAGCAGAACCAGAATGTGATTCAGCTCCTAGAAAGGTGACATCCTGTGGTGTCCCCTTGATCCAGCGTGGCTACTGCCTACTGGTGTCCAATGCATCCCTCTGAACCTCGATTCCTCCAGGGATCAAGGCCTTCAACTTGTTCAGTGGCGAGAGGGAAATCCTGCTCCTGGGAATCTGTAATGGGACAACGAGAAGGGCTTGGGTGCAGCATTAGTTGCACTGCAGGAGGACAGTGCAATGAGATTACAGTGATCTTGGGAGTGAGGCGATTAGGAAACCGGGAACAATTGTTCATCATTACAAAGGTAGGGTGGCCACACACACCCAGGTGAAACATCCCACGCTCTCACTCTGACCACAGCTTCTCTCACTCTCCCTTCCAATCATGGTCAGTTACCACTTCCTCAGAGGCAGTGTGATTATCCTTCCCCAGTCAGCTTTTGCACCATTCTTTCCTGGAACAGAAAGTGCGTTGATTGGGAATGACCATATTAACAGGTGCACTTGTGTGTATGAGATGCCTCACATTATTGTAAGCGGTGTCAGTGAATTAGGGTAGTATGTCTAGATGTCAGTATTTCTTACGATGGTAGATAAAATGTGTTGAGGACATTTTGCTGGTGTTGAGGTTGCAATATTTGAAAGAGTAACCATGCCGTCGGCCAATCAAAGGGCCAAGGGGCTGTGATATCCTGCATGATCTCCTCACTACATGGTGCATCTGATGACTCCGAGATCTCCTCACCTTTGGAGCGGAAGACAGACCTCTCCTTTGCTGGACTTCCACCAGGACCCCCAATGCCCTTTCCAGGAAGCATACTTCCACTCCCAACCCGCCACACCATCACCTACGCTTTGTGGAAGTGGATGAATGGAGGTTGCACACACAGTTCCCAGGAAAACTGCACATAACCAGGGGCTTGCATGCTAAACCTTTGGTTGCTGGGATTTGTACCCCTGGTAAATTCAATCATGATAATCAACAGTTAGGTACAGCTCATCCAACCAGATAAAGACAAGGGCAGCTAATAAAGAAATCTATCAGATGAGAGAGGCTGAGGACTGGGACCATCTTATCACCTTGGAACCCAGGGGATGATCTTGGTCAAAGGATGAAGGCATCAAATAGCTCAAAAATTGCAAGCGAAGCCCAGACTTTTAAACTGGCACTTGTTAGCACAGCACCCACTTAGTATCTGCGCTCGTGTTTGAAGTGTTCCAATGTTCAGCATCACTCAGCTCATTTAACTGATTTCCTTCACTGAGCTTCTAAATTGTTTGACCAACTGCATTGGGTCAAGGGGTGAAAACCCAAGATCCTTGGCTACAAGCTTTTCTCCTGCCTCTCAGCGTCAGGACATGCTTTCCAAAATGCGTGTAGATCCTATCCGAAAGTATTGGGGAAGCACCTATTGTTCTGTTGTCAACCAACTATTTTTTCCCCCCAAAGTGAGTTGAAATAGTTAAGTTCCCAAAGTTTTCTAGTTTTCAGATTGACCAACTCTGTGAAACCGACACCAATAGATCTCCCTCTGGGTCATGAGTTTGCCTTCATTTTTCTGCAGGAGTCAAGGAAGCTCTGGTTGCCAGTATTTCTGATAAGTGGCACCACATTGCCAGTCCTGTCTCCTCTTCTGCCAGGACAGATGCTGATGCATGTAGTAATCATATCCACCATGGGATGGAGAACCCTCCAAGGAAAATGTTTATCCACTAAACTCAGCAAAAATACAGTATTTATATACAGAAACATATCATATATTCAAAAGTAATTTTCATTCCTGTTATATTCACATCTGGTATACTTCTTAATGATCAATTTAAATGAAATCTTTAAAACCAGATAATTGGCTTAGGCACTGAATCACTTCAAAAACACATCCTACCTACATAACAACAGCAATTACACTTCAAAAGAAATTCACAAGTGCTTTGGAACCTTTTTAGAACATAACATGGTGCTACATTAAAACAAATTCCTTCTTTGACAGTACCTCACAATTCAATCATTTTTTTGTTTTTATTACATATACTTCCCCAAGCTTTTTTATTCATTCCTTCTCAATTACCAGGATTCTCAATTCCTTCCCATCTTGTGAAATGTCCTGGGGTGTTTCACTCTTACACAAATTTATGCTATTATATTTGCATGATATTCTTTTAAAAAAACACAGCTGTAAAGGATCACAAGACTAGGTAATATCTATGTTGTGCATTACTTTGTATACTTATTGCATTCAAGCTGTAGGAAGACATTCATGACAATCAAGAACTTAATATACCTTGAGCTTCTTCAATTCCTTTACAAATGAAGAAACAATATTTGAGGGCTCAAAAAATTGAGATAGAAGAGAGTCAAATACCAGTGAATCTTCAATCTGGTCATGTTAAAGAGGCTAGGGCCCACAAAGTATCCTGTAAGCTATGGAGTATGATATTTAGAAGTTTCTACATTTAAACATCTCATGTGAACTGTGTGAATAACATAAATTAACTGTTAGAGGACTCGCATAGGATTGCAAGTGCTGACAACACTGAGTCATGAATGGTTCAAATGTAATAATTAAGCATTTCAAAGTGGAATGTTTGAACCACTGTTTTCACTATTTATTGCTTAAACTTTCAGCAATGGCAAAGAGCAGTCGAAGGTTCCACATCATCACACATCCAGAACATCAACCTTGTGGCCAAAATAGTAGACAGGAACTCTAAGAAAAGAAGATTCAACAGATTGACAAGAGGATGGAAATTCCTCACTGTGTTTGAAAATGCACTGCACAGCTGTGGGGGTAGGGTGGTAAAGGATGAGAGTGGTCGGTTTCACTTCTGACATACAATCTCACTCGAGGCACAGGGTATAGTGTATGGTATAAAAGCCTCCTGCACGTTTCCAGTTGAGGAAAGATCCCTTAGAGTTGTTAACTATGGAATGCCATAGACTTGGGCTACTGTATCTTTTAAGAGTAGACGTATTAAGTAGAGGACAGAGTGAACAGTACTATGGGATTAATCAGAATCAGGTTTATTATCACTGACATATGTCACGAAATTTATTGTTTTGTGGCGACAGAACTATGCAAAACATAAAGACAAAAATTACTATAAGTTGCAAAAATAAATACATTGTGCAAAAGAGGAATTACGAGGTAGTGTTGATGGGTTCATGGACTGTTCAGAATCTGATGGTGAAGGGGAAAAAGCTGTTCCTGAAACAATGAGTGTGGGTCTTCAGGCTCCTGTACTTCCTCCCCAATGTAGTAACGTGAAGAGGGCATCCACAATGAGCCTAAAGTGATCTTTCTACAATGTAAACACTTGTGGTTCTATGGAACATCTGCAAACACTCTGGTAACCATGACAGATCTAGTTCCAGGAATGATGGAGCGGGCAATGTGCAGTCGAGGCCAGGATCTCACACTGAGATCGAACTGAAAGTAATGTGGTGGAATTGTACAGCATGGAAACAGGCAGCTTGGCCCACCACCCCCACGCCATTCAGTGGGCATCTGTCTGTATTAATCCCATCTTCCAGCACCTGTCCCGTAAGCCTTCTATGCCTGGCCAATTCTAGTGCTCGTTCAGACACTGCTTAAGTGCTGTCAGCACCTCTCCATCCATCACTCTCTCCGACAGTGCATTCCAGGTACTCACCACTCTGGGTGTAAAACGTCCCCCTCTGATGCCTGCTAAACCCTTACCCTAAATCTATATCCTCCGGTTTAATTCACCTCTGATAATGGGCAAAGTTTCTTACAGTCTACTCTATCTATACACCTCATAATTTTATTTATCTCAATCACTGCCCCTCTTAACCTCCTCCACTGCAGGGAAAGCAGACCTAGTCTCTCCTTGAAACTAAAACGCTCCATCCCTGGCAACATCCTAGTGAACCCCCTTTGCACCCCCTCCAGCATTATCACAATTTTTCAATAAAAGAGGTTTGTTATTGTGAAATTGTATGGAAATGGAGAACTGGAAGTGTTCAAGAGCCTATAGAAAAACAATCACCACATTGATCATGATTTTAATTGCATGATTGTCTGATCCAAAAATTGTGCTTCCTGTATTCACTAGTGAGGTCAAGTGGATCTGGCCCCCTGCTATAGCGGTTAAACAATATACAACAAGCAGAGCAAGGAGCAGAGTGAGTGAGGGGGAGGTGGGACGGCAGGGCCCTGGGCTCTAAAATTGTAGGCCCTTCACAAACACACCGAACCCCCAGGGGCAAAATCTAGCCCTTCCCTGAAAAGTTGGCTCTGTCACTGACAACATATCCGACTCCACGGTATGTATGATACCGATACATGTCTCATCACGACATTAGCAATCTTCCCCAAAGCAAAACCCATGTTCATGACTCACTGACAAATAGTTATAGAAAAACGTTTGTACAAATTTAGAAAACCTACAAAACTGTGATATAGAAAATGAAAGCAATTTCATATAAGAGAATGTTTTAAGCACTCTTCCTGTAACCTAAACATTATGAAGAAACAAAATGGATTTCTTCCAAGATCCACTTAGAAAGGTAAGGGAAAACTTTGCACCTTATTATACCTTCAGCACTTGTTTTCAAGTCCCCCTGATGTTAACCATGTATTTTTTTTTAAGTATCTTAATCAGAAGAAACGATCCTTTCAGTGTTGAAAAGTACTGTTAGACCACATGGCAACTCAGAGGTTTCCTGCACTTCTTTCCAATTCAACTAACCCTGATGGAAAAAGTTATTCAGGTATGCCAGATGATCAAACCTTTTTTTTTTAGAAAGAGGGCAGCAGTGCCCCTTCCCTCTGTAAGCTTTGGAGAGGAGTACCAGTCCACAGGAGGCAACACAAAGCACTTGAGAGGAAGCAGCAACACTGTTCCTGCAAGCTCCTCCAAGTCGATTGGTGGTTTGCGTAAATCAACACAAGCTACATCTTCCAGGTGAACATCCCCAGCAATGACGCACAGCCAGCTTGGATGGACAGAGTATATTGCTTGCATGCTCAATATCAAACTCGGAAACAGGCACTCAAATCCAAGCTCCATCATGGCCAGATGTTACCAGAAAGTCAGCAAAAACTCTTCAAGAATATTTTAAAGCCTCATTGAAAAATGAAACACCCTCACTGACAAGTGGGAATCCCTGGCACAAAATGGAGAAGTGGCACCTAAGAACATTGAGGCCCTTCATTAGAAGCTTGAGGAAACCAATTAAAAAAAATCAGAAGGTCTACAACACCTTCGAGGACCTCCTACCTCTCCCGTGGCAGAGTCTGCCTCATCAGCCACTTCAGAACCCATAGAAATGGCATGGAAGCAACTTACCCTTGCTTACGAAAAAGGACAATTAGCAAATGAGTTGAACCTGCCTTTCAAAACAAATATAATCTCTGCAGATATTTTCACAGAACCCTTGTTAATCAGCAATGGAAGTATCTACATTAACTGTGCACCAAGATGAAGGCCACAAAGTGGTAGGAAACAACAGAGATATAAAGAACAAACATAGAAGTATAACAAAATTAAAAATGAATGTTAATGCAGTTTTTTTAACCATAAACTCAATTATTGATAAATGTTTCCAAGTGACAAGCATGATCATGAAATTCCAGGCTTTAAAAGGTTACAGTTTGCTAATACATTCAGGCTCACAGCATTCCCATTATAAGTGATTGATAGGTGCTGAAGAATGCTTGTTTAATTTAACAGCTGCTCACATGTAAATTCAGCACAGTAATCAAGTAATACAAAAAGATTCCATTCCCAAAATAACTATGAATACATCACTCATTAAAATCTCTCTGCAAGAACTGAACAGCCTTGTACCAGGTAAGAATGTGTAAAATAACACAGAATTCCACTGTATTTCCTTAGATTACATTTCAGGACTAATCACACTCCACTGAAGCTCAGTTCCAATCAATCAAACAGAGCAACTACAGCGTTTTCCCAGAGAACACACATTTTGCACATTAAAGTGCAGCTTGAAGTTTAACGGTATTTTGTTCCTAAACAATGACTAAGCAAGTTGTCATTAAATGTCTTAATTAGACACCAACACCATTTCCTGGCAATTGTGCAATCCTAGTTAAAATTCATAAACATTCACTTATATGAAATTTGACAGGTCATGGAGTTTTCAGTGGCAGAAGCCCAGTCCTGTTGTGTTAACCCTGCAGGTGCACTGTGATCAGAGGAACTTTCAAGGTCCTGGAAGAAAAATCACAGGAACATGCAACCAGAGAACGCGTCATCAGCAATGTGTTATTTTTATCTCGTAAAACAAATGCGCATTTTCTGTTGCCTTGCTTATCACACAGTAAATTACAGGTACATCACCTGTTTTTATTTAATTACTAATTCTCAGGATGTGGGTGTCACTGGCAAGGGTGCCATTTTCTGCCCGTCCCTTAGCTACCGCAAGCAAGACTTTCTATAATCACTCCACAGATGGGGAGAAAAGCACTGGGAATGGTACGTGTGCAGGAAGATACACCCTTCCAATTGCAGAGTGATGTCAGGAACACCACTAAAAAAGTATAAAAATGTCACAAAAAGTTCCACATTCAGCTTTGACCGAAATTTTTTTCTGGTCAAAACAGTTGGAGATTTTCTTTCCACAGCAGCGTTCAATTCACAGCACATAATAGTACTGATCGAGGAGGCTGTCTGGCCCCATTCCCTGAAAATTTGCCAGTATCTTGGCTTAAACACTAATTATTCATACAAGCAGGTAGCAATATAAAAAGGACTGAAGTATGACAGATTGAGAAATGTTGAAGTTCAAAGGAACCAAGGTACCCTTGCACACAAGTCATCGAAAGCTAACTGCCGGTCAACAAGCAATTAGTAAGGTACCTGGTACAATGGCCTTTATTACGAGAGGATTTGAGTAAAGGAGTAAGTATGTCTAACTGTTATTACAGAGAGCCTGTTAAGAACATACCTGGGAGTACTTGGTAGAGTTTTGATCTCCCTCCCTACAAACGGATATATTCGACGGAGAGAGAGTGCGATGAAGATCAATTAGTCTTGCTCCTGAGGTAGTGGGTTTGCTCAACAGGGTGGGTGCAAGTGGATTCCCCCAGCCGAGAAGTCTAGAACTGAGGTAGGTCAACGAGGACTGAGATGAAGACAAACTTCTTCACTCAGAGGGTGGTGTGCCTTTGGAATTCTTTACCACTGAGTGAAGGTTCAGTCATTATGTTCATTCAAAACGGATCTTCAGAGTTCTGAACATTTAAGCAGCGCCAAATTATGAAGCATAGGTGGAACAACTATTACCTTGACGAATGTCAGAACAGGCTTGTAGGGCCAGATGGTCTACTCTTTCTCCTAATCTTTTCTATTCTTATGAAGAGTGGCCTGATAGACATCTTTACCATTTTGATTAGATTTGAAAGGGTGGGTTTGGAGAAACTGTTTCCATTGTGGGAGGACCAAATACGGGAGCAACAAATATTTTAACTGAAGAATAGTTAAAATACAAAACTTGTTGCCATAAGGAGTGGCTGGGGTAAATAAACACAGATATAGTTAAGTGGAGGTGAGATAAAAGTACGACAAGGCTAGAGAAGGATCTTTTGATAAGGTTAAAAGGGGTGGGAGGAGGTTTGTGTGAGCACAAAAATCAATATGAACCAGCTGGGCAGATTAACTTGTTTCTAAAGTTTCACATTCTCAATGAAAGAACCAAATCAACATACAAGATTTGCTCCCCTTTGTCAATGCTTGGTGGAGATTTATTTATATTCCAGGAATTAAATACAGAAGATCTTTTTGATGAGTAAATTGCAATCAAATCTTTCTCTAATGTCTACTCCCCCCAGAAATTGTGTGGCCTTCCTGACCCATGACAATACAAACAATGCCACAGATAATCCACTACTACGCATACAGCACTTAATCACACAGTAAATTATATATATCAGATATAATATGCAAGACATTATGTTTTATTAGATCATAAGACATAGGAGCAGAATGAGGCCATTCAGCCCTTCGAGTCTGCTCCACCACTCGATCACGGCTGATTTATTTTTCCCGCTCAACCCCATTCTCCTATCTTCTCCCCGTAACCTTTGACGTCCTCACTAATCAAGAACCTATCAACCTCCACTTTAAATATACCCAATGACTTGGCCTCCACAGCCGTGTGTGGCAATGAATTGTGGCAATGTATTCCCTAAACAAATCAATTTTAAAGAATAAAGCTACTAAATAAAGCATAAAATCCACAAGCAATAGTGAACTGCAAGTGACCCAAACAACTTACAATCAGATACCCAGATTCCCACGCAAGGATTTGAATGTTGGCTCTGAACAGACAGGATAAATTTGTAGCTAAATCACTACAATGTGCTCTATACTTGAACCACAAGCAAAGCCAATGGCATTAGACTGGTCAGTGTTGAATCACATGCTTCTATGTATAATTTTCCACATCTGAAGAATACACAACATATGAACCCGTCAAGCTTCCTGGGCCATTCAATAAAAGCATGGCTGATATGACCGTAACCACAGTTTGTTCTTCAAGTCTACCCATGGTAACTTTTTAATTGCTTATCAAGAATCGATCTATACGTCTTTAAAATATTCAAATTCTCAGGTTTCTACCACCGAGAAGAGTTCTAAAAACTCACAACCCTAAGAGAAAAAAATTTCAGCTCATCGTCATCTGAACTGGGTGATCATTTATTAATGAACTACGGCACTTTGTTCTATATTCTCCCACAACAGGAAACATTTCTCCACATCTTTCCTGTCAAAACAGCTCAGGACTTGGTATAACAATCCAGTTGCCTCCCATTCTTCTAAATTCTGCCATATGCAAGCCTAGTCTGCCCAAGCTTTCCTCATAACACAGCCCTCCCATTCCAGGCATTAGTCTGGTAAACTTCCTCTGAACTGCATTGATGTTCTTCCTTAAACAAAGAGGTCACTCTGTAAGGAGGATATGGAAACGCTGAAGGTGGTGCAGAATAGGTTTGCCAGGATAAATAGGCAGTAAATAGAGGGATACAGACCATGTGCAGGCAGATGGGATTAGATAGATTGACATCATGGTTGGTACATTTATGGTGAGCCAAGGGGCCTGGTCCTGTGCAGTGCTGTTCTATGTTGCTTGGATTGGAGTACATTAGCTACAAGGAGAGATTGGACAAACTTGGATTGTTTTATTAGAGTGTAGGAGGCTGAGAGGCAACCTTATAGAACTATATAAAATTACGAGAGGCACGGATAGGGTAGATAGTCAAAGTCTTTTATCCCCCAGGGTGGAAATAGCAAATATTAGAGGGTATAGCTTTGAAGGTAAGAGGGGGTAAGTTTAAAAGGAGATTTACAAGGCAAGATTTTTTCTTCCACACAGAGAGCGGTAGGTTCCTAGAATACGCCGCCAAGGGAGGTGGTGAAAGCAGACAAAATAGCAGCATTTAAGAGGCATTTATACAGATACGTGAACAGCCAGGAATAGAGGGATACAGAGCACATGCAGGCAGATAGGATTAGTCTAGAGTGGCATCATGGTTGGCACAGACAGGGTGGGCCAAAGGGCCTGTTCCTGTGCTGCACTGGTTTATGTTCTGGTACAGTACACTCTACTCCAGCTGTGATCTCACCATTGCCAAAAAAACTCCCTACTTTTGTATTCAAATCCCCTAGCAAAAAAACAATAACACTGCCAGCTTTCCTAATTACTTGTTATATCTGCATGTTATCTTTTGTTAATCATCCACAAGGACATCCAGATCCACCTGCATCTCAGAGCCCAGCAACCTCTCGACACTTAGATAACGTGCTTCCTGCCAAAATGAATAATTTCACAATTTTCCAACATATTTTACTCCACTTACCAGATCTTTTCCCACTCATACCCTATTTATGTCCATTTGCAGTCTCCTTATGTCCTTTTTTACAACCTACTTCCTTATCTACCTTAACGTCATTAGTAAATTTAGCAATCATGCCTTCGGTCCTTTCATCCAAGTCATTTATATATATATTGTGAATATCTGAGGCCCCAGCATTGATCCCAGTGGCACCCCATTCAGTACATTATGCCAACTAGAAAAAGACTCATTTATGTCTACTTTCTATATTCTGCTATCAATCCCAATATATCACCTCCTACACCATTAGCTCATGCTTTCTGCAATAACCTTTGATGTGATACCTTTACAAACGCCTTCTGGAAATCTATCTACAATGCATCCCCCTTCATGTACAACATGTTACTGCTCAAAAGAGCTTCAATAATTTGATCAAACATGATTTCCTTTTCACAAAACCATCCTGACTTTGCCTGATTATCTGCAATTTTCCTTAGTGCCCTGCTAATAACAGCTTCTAACATCTTCTGTGCGACAGATCTTAATCTAATGGCCCTGTTGTTTCCTGCTTTGTCTCTTTTCCTTTTTGAATAAAGGAGTTATATTTGCTATTTTCCAATCTAATAAAATCTTCCCTGAATTTAGGCAAATTAAAACTCTCGTTAGCCACTTCTTTTAAGACCATAAGATGAATTTTTTTTTTCAGGACCCAGGAACTTGTTTGTCTGCAGCTCCAACAAGTTGCTCAGTATGATTCCCTGGTGATTGTAATTTTTCCCCAGAGTTCCTCCCTCCCTTCAATTAATAACTTACAGCTATCTGTAAGGCGTAACTTATCACCTCTGCAATGAAGACAACTGCAAACTACCTGGTTAAGAGATTAATTATATAAACTGCAAAATATTAACAAAGCTGACAGCATCATTAAAAGTTTGTGGAAATACATTTTCTCTGACATACTCAACCACCATTTTTTTTAAATGGTAGGAGATCAAAGCATCTCACTCCCTTGTACACAAATCAATAAGTTACATGTAGGTACCGCATGCAGTTATGCAGACAAATGGGATGCCGGCCTTAAGTCAAGAATAATTGAGTACAAGAGTAGAGATATCTGACTCCAATTACAGTAGCATGCAAAAGTTTGGGCACCCCTGGTCAAAATTTCTGTTACTGTGAATAGATATCTTTATTAGTCACATGTACATCGAAACACACAGTGAAATGCATCTTTTTGCGTAGAGTGTTCTGGGGGCAGCCCACAAGTGTTGCCATGCTTCTGGCACCAACATAGCATGCCCACAACTTCCTAACCCATACGTCTTTAGAATGTGGGAGGAAACCAGAGCACCCGGAGGAAACCCACGTAGTCACAGGGAGAACATACAAACTCCTTACAGACAGTGGTTGGAATTGAACCCGGGTCGCTGGCATTGCAATAGTGTTACGCTAACTGCTACACTACCGTGAGTAGAAGATGAACTGATCTCCAAAAGTCATAAAGTTAAAGACGAAACATTCTTTTCAACATTTTAAGCAAGATTAGTGTATTATTTTTGTTTCGTACAATTTTAGAGTGAAAAAAGGAAAGGAGCACCATGCAAAAGCTTGGGCGCCCCAAGAGATTTGAGCTCTCAGATAACTTTTACCAAGGTCTCAGACCTTCATTAGCTTGTTACGGCTATGGCGTGTTCACAGTCATCGTTAGGAAAGGCCAGGTGATGCAAATTTCAAAGCTTTGTAAGTACCCTGACTCCTCAAACCTTGTCCCAACAATCAGCAGCCATGGGCTCCTCTAAGCAGCTGCCTAGCACTCTGAAAACTAAAATAAATGATGCCCACAAAGCAGGAGAAGGCTATAAGAAGATAGCAAAGTGTTTTCAGGTAGCCGTTTCCTCAGTTCGTAATGTAATTAAAAAATAGCAGTTAACAGGAACGGTGGAGGTCAAGTTGGTCTGGAAGACCAAGAAAACTTTCCAAGAGAACTGCTCGTAGGATTGCTAGAAAGGCAAATCAAAACCCCTGTTTGATTGCAAAAGACCTTCAGGAAGACTTAGCAGACTCTGGAGCGGTGGTGCACTGTTCTACTGTGTAGCGACACCTGCACAAATATGACCTTCACGGAAGAGTCATCAAAGAAAACCTTTCCTGCGTCCTCACCACAAAATTCAGTGTCAGAAGTTTGCAAAGGAACATCTAAACAAGCCTGATGCATTTTGGAAACAAGTCCTGTGGACTGATGAAGTTAAAATAGAACTTTTTGGCTGCAATGAGCAAAGGTACGTTTGGAGAAAAAAGGGTGCAGAATTTCATGAAAAGAACCCCTCTCCAACTGTTAAGCATGGGGGTGGATCGATCATGCTTTGAGCTTGCGTTGCAGCCAGTGGCACGGGGAACATTTCACTGGTAGAGGGAAGAATGAATTCAATTAAATATCAGCAAATTCTGGAAGCAAACATCACATCATCTGTAAAAAAAAAAGCTGAAGGTGTAAAGAGGATGGCTTCTATAACAAGATAACGATCCTAAACACACTTCAAAATCCACAATGGACTACCTCAAGAGGCACAAGCTGAAGGTTTTGCCATGGCCCTCGCACTCCCCCGACCTAAACATCGTGGAAAATCTGTGGATAGATCTCAAAAGAGCAGTGCATGCAAGACAGCCAAGAAGCTCACAGAACTAGAAGCCTTCTGCAAGGATGAATAGGCAAAAATCCCCCAAACAAGAATTGAAAGACTTAGCTGGCTACAGAGAGCATTTACAAGCTGTGATACTTGCCAAAGAGGGTGTTAGTAAGTACTGACCATGCAGGGTGCCCAAACTTTTGCTTCAGGCCCTTTTCCTTTTTTATTTTGAAATCGTAAAATATGGAAATAAAAAAGTAATCTTGCTTAAAATATTAAAGAAATGTATCATCTTTAACTTTATGCCTTTTGGAAATCAGGTCATCTTTTACTTGCTTAGCTCTTCACAGTAACAGAAATTTTGACCAGGGGTGCCCAAACTTTTGTATGCCACTGTATATGGGCCTTGGTGAGACATCAGATGGAATCTCATATACAGATCTGGTCTCACTTATTAAAGAAGGATATACTTGTGGAAGATGGAATGCGGCAAAAGGTTTACCATTGGATGGCAGGTTTGCCATTTGAGAAAAGATTAAGCAAATTACTCTATACTCTCGAGTTAAGAAGAATGAGAGGTGATCTCATTGAAACATACAGAATTCTTATGGGGTTTGACAGGGTAGATGCAGAGAATAATTCTCATTCTGGCTGGGTTGACAGGAGCTAGATAGCCACAGTCTATCTTTTCCCCTATTGTCCTGAAATTCATTCTCTCTCACATGCTCATTAACTTCCTTTTGATTACTTTGCCACTTCCCCACACCAAGTAGTAAGTTACAGTAGCAATTAACAACATGTCTTTGGGATGTGGGAGGAAACCAGAGCACCGGATGGAAACAATCATGGGAAGAATAGGGAAATTCCAGGCAGCAGTACCCAAGGTCAGGATCGAGCCCAGATCCCTAGAGCCATGAGGCAAAATACATTAACTGTTGTGCCAACTCTCTTGTGAATGCAATAAGAAAATTATAATAGAACCTTTAGGATCACAGCAATGTTTCCTCAAGTGTTCATAAAGAATGCAAAAACTTGTCAGAGGAGTGCAAAAACATGATTTTGCTTGTATAATTTCATTCAGAGACACATGTGCAAATAGCTAAGTCAATAATCACTATCTGCAAATGTAGAAACGATAGCTGGCTATTCAACCAGGTGATGTGCTCAAACAATAGGGAATTATAATGACTACTTGAAGATCAGGATGATTTACAACTAGTTCATATACTGCACCCCAATTTGGTTGAATGTTCTCCAACGTTAATTTGTTCAATGTCTGAAAGTGCAGGTGAGTCATAAATGTGACATGACTGATAAACAAGCCCAGAAAACTAGGAAACATCTGGCTGCCTTCACTTCCATGCATTCAAAGTGGATAAAAATAAATAATTTTTTTTTAAAAACCCTTAAGGGCCTCCTCTATGTGTCTCAGACACATGTTTATGCATCTGTGACCGTCTCTTCTGCAACAACAGTGTATTAATAATTGACGTCATTCACAGTGGTATTTGAACACGTTTGCTGAAATCATCACTGGGACTTCGAAAATGTTTGTGAACATTTTCCATTGTTGTAGGTTGCTGAAGGCAAGTTGCAGACAGGAAGTTTTATCTTATCATTAATGACACGGTCCAGTGAGGGTTACACTGAATATCTGTTGACACCATTTACTTGTGGCATTGCCTCTTAGGTAGGGAAAATTGCTGTGCCAATTAAAATAAACTGGTAAATGATTGACAAAAATAGTTGGCTCAAACAGCACTGTAAGAATAGGGAAGGAGTTGGACAAACCAGCAATCCTTCCACTTAACTGTCCTATAAAGCTTTGTTGCTCATTTATGAGAAATGTTCCGTGCTAACTGCTTGCAAGCTGACAGAACAAACTGTACAATACTGCAAAGGACCCGACTGAGCAACAGCCACAATAGGTCTGCTAGAAAGCAAACTCACATTAGACAATTATAATAGGATCTCTGAGCTGAACTTTGCTTCTGAAATTTTAATCCCTTGAAAAGCATCGTTTTATAATAAACCTTCTCCCCGACCCAATAGTCTTGTAGGGGATGCAATGACAACAGCATGTATTTATGTCATACATTAAACTGCACACCATGTGATCTCAGCACAGACTGATGTCAAGCAAAACTGCATTACTGACCCAATCCTTTCAGCCTTTCCTGCCACAATGCTGCACCTCACTTCTGTCAAATACGTTACTTTCACTCCAGAATAAAAGGTTACCCAACAGCAGTTGTTGAGCAAATAATGCCCATGTATTCACATGGATGGAGGCCAAGCTCCAAGACTCATTCACTAAAGCATACAAGAGAATGGGCCTTACACCCAACGTATGCCAAACAAATGCAAGAAATCCACTTCTTTTCCCCCCCCAAAGCAGAGCAACATTTGAGGTGACACTGAGCACTTCAAGTCCACGCATTGGAAGCACCCAGAAGCCCAGAGGAAAAGTAGAAAGAACACAGAACCTCTCCAAACAACCACACACTCACCCCAACAAGTACTAATGGACCTTGCTGCAGCAGAGTTTGCAGGTCCTACATTGGTGTCAACAATCACCTCAGAATCAGAGAAGTTAAGGGGAACCAATTTTTTTAAGCTGTTTTTATTTGAAAAGAAATAACATGCTGTGGATATACTAACATTTCAGAAGGGTTTTCATATAGTGCTGCATCAAAATAAAGGCTCGCCACGTAGGAAGCAACATACTGCCACAGATTGTCTGACTGATAGAAAGCAGAGAGTAGGCAAAGCAAAGCAAAGCAAAGGCTGTTTTCTGGTCAGCAAGATATAATGAGTGGTGTACACAGGGGTTGGTGCGAGGTCCTCAATGTTTTGCAATTTATATTAAAAAAATGACTTGGATGAGGGGACAAAGGTACGGTTTCTAAATTTGATGTGACCAAATCGTGGGAAAGTAAACTGTGAAGAGGTCATAAGCAACACTGAGTAAGCAAGTCTGCAAAGATCTGGCAAAAGGAGTATACTGTGGGAAAATATGAACATGTCTACTTTGACAAGGAAAAAAAGCAATAAAGATACTACCTTAACTGGTGAGCAATTGCAGAGCTCAGAGATACAGAGGGTTCTGGCTATCCCCGTGTATGATTTGCAAATGGCTTGTATGCGGTTATGGCAAGTAATTTGGAAACATAACAGGCTATTATTTATTGCTGGTAATTGGACACAAAAGTCAGGAGGTTGTCCTTCAGTTACATATGCTATTGGTGAGACCATATCTCAAGTGCTACGTACAGTATTAGGCTCCTTATTTAGGGAATGATGCAAGTGTGTTGATGAAAGTTGAGAAAAATTACCAAGCTAATGCCCGGAACAGGCGAGCTGTCTTACGAGGAAAGCTAGGCTTGTGTCTGCTGGAGTTTAGAAGTGTGAGGCAACATGATTTAAACATATAACATTCTGAGGAGTTTCGACAGGGTGGATGTGAAGAGGATGTTTCCACTTGCAGGAGAATCTAGGACGGGAGTGGGGGTTGCTGTTTAAAAATAAGGGCAACCCATTTGAGGCACTTTTTTTTAAACTTCAGAGGTCTTTGGGAAGTGAAAGTCCAAAGTCTTTTCACATCTTTGGAACTTCCTCCGTCCAAGGGTGGAAGAAGCAGAGTCTAAATAATTTTAGGGAACGGGGTGAAAGGCTATTGCAGCAAGACAGGAATGTGGAGTCAAGTTTAAAATCTGATCAGCCATGATCTTATTAAATGGCAGAGCGGGCTCAAGGGGCTAAGTGACCTCCTACTGTTTCTAAATTCATTTGTTCACATGCAAGTTGCCCTCGTGCAAGAAGAAGATATTGTACCTTAATAAAGAAACCTTCCCAAGATCATTTTCAGACAACAAAAGGCAGTTAAGCACCTGTTAAAGAGTTATGACCAAGATAGGGAGAGAAATAGTAAATGTTTAGGAGATATTGCTATGGTGTCACACTGAGGTATCTGAGGTCTCTGCCACAAATAATGAGTTAGAAAAGTGGGAAGGGACAGAGACAAAAGAGACAGAGTCCAAACTACAGCTTGTCATGCAGATCCTGAGCAAGTTATTAAACAAAGGTGGGGTAGGGTTATGGAGGAGATTGCAGGGCTCAGTGAGGGTGATATTGGTTTATTATTGTCACTTGTACTGAGGTTGAGTGAAAAACTTGTCTTGCATACCGTTCGTACAGTCAATTCATTACACAGTGCATTGAGGTAGTACAGGGTAAAAACAATACCAGAATACAGAGTAAAGTGTCACAGCTACAGGGAAGTTCATTACAGGTAGACAATAAGGTGCAAGGTCAAAGGAGCTAGATTGTGAGGTCAAGAGTCCATTTAATCGTACAAGGGAACCATTCAAAAGTCTTATCACAGTGGGATAGAAGCTGCCCTTGAGCCTGGTAGTATGTGCACTCAGGTTCCTGTATCTTCTGCCTGATGGGAGAGGGGAGAAGAGAGTGTGACCCGGTTGGGTGGGGTCTTTGATTATGCTGTCTGCTTCACCAAGGCAGCGAGAGGTATAGACAGAGTCCATGGAGGGGAGGCTGGTTTCTGTGATGTGCTGGGCAGAGCAGTTGCCATACCAAGCTGTGATGCATCCAGATAGGATGCTTTTTATGATGCATCGATAAAAATTGGTGAGTGTCAAAGGGGACATGCCAAATTTCTTTAGCCTCCTGAGGAAGCAAAGGTGCTGGCGAGCTTTCTTGGCAGTGGTGTCTACATGGTTGGATCAGGACAGGCTGTTGGTGAAGTCAAAGAACAGATCTTTTGTTTTGCTGACATTGAGGGAAAGGTTGTTGTCATGACTCAGCTCTCTATCTCCTTCCTGTACTCCGACTCATCGTTATTTGAGATACGGCGTACTATGGTAGTGATGGGTAGGAAGGATTTACTGTGAGACAGAGTCTTAAAAGAGTTAGGACTCACTGTAATGTGGACCTCAGGAAACAGGGCAAAAAACTGCATTAAAGAAAGAGTGGTATAGAAATTGGAAATCTATTTGTACTCAGCAGATGGAGAGAGAACTGGATTAATGTTCCAGGTCGAAAACATTTTGTGCTAAAAGATTATTCATGCTGGCATAATCACAAAAATATTTCGGCACAGGGTTATTTGCCTGGCATTCCTCCCAAGCAAAGCTACTGTCAAAGAGCATGGAACTTCCAGGCAACACCCAAAGGTTGCCTCACAAACATAGGACCATGGCAGCCTTTCCAGCTGCACTACTCTTTCAAACTGTACAATATTTCTCCAAACCCAGTCATATTAACATCCAGCTCTCCAAACAATGTCACCATTAAGGGTACAGCAAAGATCTCCAATCTGGATTTGCTCCACAAAGATTCCATGTTATTTTTCTCCAGCAAATGTTCAAGCATTCTTGCAGCCTATCAAGTATGAAATTCCTCGACAACTCCCTTGGATATCCCCATTTAAAGTGGGAGTGAAAGTTCCACTATAATCCCATCACACAAAGTTAATGGAAACAGAAAACAACGTAATTTGAGCAGGTTCCAGTCTAGTTTCTAAACAGAGAATGATCTCCCTTTCTATTGTATGGGGGCTAAGTTTCTGGTACTTTGTGGTAAAGTCAATGAGGACTGATATCCCATTCAAATATGAAGACCACCAGGTCTGAATCTGAAAAGAGCACACACATGCACTTTACTGATTGCCTTCTTCATAAGAATTGGGCGTTTTGGCTGAAAGTTATGCTCTTAAAATCAGAATAAATGTGCAGATAATTTATGATACTTCAAAGACACCAGCTATCAGTTACATTCAGGCACCTGGATATCATCAGTTCTGCCGGACAGCTTGCCAGCCCATTTATCATGGATGGGAAGTAACTCCTGTCACAAAGGTTAATACAAGAAACATTTTCATTGAGCACTGCTCCCGAATGGATACGTATTGCATGCCTTGGTGTGAAGTGATATTACCGGTACATGTAAAACAGCGGGCATGTGATCACATGTTTATATAATCAAACCTCCAGACATATATCCAAGGGCTGTTGCAAGTGGAAAAAATAACCTCACTGTAAGCTGGATGAGTTTTGGGTGGGTACAATGCTAGGATAGAGCAAGTCTCAGTCTGTAATGAGCTATTCTACATCTGGCTTGGAAACCCCTCATCTAACAGATTAAAAACAGCTCACAGTGCAACATAAAGCCAGGCAGGAGGTTCCAACTTTGGCTCTCAGCCTACTCTTGGCCAGGGGAATAACATGAACCATCTGATATGTTGTTACACCTCTGACTGATGGTCCTAAAGATTATCTTGCAAACCCTCAAATCTATTGCATTGGAGAGCTAAAGAATACCTGCAGGTTCAGCTGCAGAACCTCTGAACAACCTGCTGATATTCACTGTATGATAAATAGATCCTTCGTGGCTGGAGAGGTGGTGGTGAGGGGTACCTGATGAAGATTGGATCAAACAGCGCACACAGAAGATGGGAAATTAAATAAGTGAAAAATTCCAAAGAAGAATTACAATGGTTACAAACTTTTATAAGCAGTTCACACCAGTTCCTGGATAAGTGGACAGTTATGTATAAAACAACTATGAGTGGGTATTTAAACTTGACAACAGCTGTACAAGGCTTTGTTCAAAGAACTAAGTTTCAGGTGCCTTTTCCTGAATTATTGGATCTGAGCAGATTGAGAACAGACACAACCAGCTGTCATCTACTCTGAAGCTATCTGTTCTTTTGAAAGTGTGTGGATCATAAACAACCTTGGAAATCTTTCAGATATCCAATAAAGCCATTTTGAATTGAGCAATAGACATGATAATTACCTATTAATTATAAAAGATTTAAAGGATTACTTTCACTAACTATCAGCCCCATAATGCAGCTGCAGTTACTTTCATTTCACTTTGGCATTAAATTGTACCCTCAAAGCATTTGATTTTCAAATTTATTGGTTGCCACTGTGAGTTTCTCCCAGTATACTCAGCCACAGACTGAAAAGCTTCAATCCCTGACTCACTCGTATACCAATCTGAAAAGTGTAGATTGGGAACGGAAAACCCAAAGAGGGCCTTGCTTATGTCTCTTAAGGTAGCCATGGAGTGCCAAGGAAACATTCTGGGAATAGGCCATGCATGGAAATTGGACATGCTGATTAGGAAGGAAAAGAAACATTAGAGAAACCAATGAGACAAAGTATTAATTTTAAAACATGGAGTTTGTGTCTAGTAATTGTTCATGTAGAAAATACAAATGCACAACTTTAAAACCATCTACTCTAAGTGTTTCATTACCCTCACAAGACACCAAAATATGACTCAAACTATGTCAACATTAAAGCCTTGTAGAACATCACTCAATTCTGCTATCTTGGCTCAACTCTTATCAGCTCACTAACCTGGTAGACAACTCCATGTGAAATTGGAACAGTCCCTTTCCACCTTTCAAAAACTTACTTATATCTGGAACAACAAGCTGCAAACACAAATTTATCAGTGTGTCTCTTGTGTTCTTATATTCACGTATCATGTTCTGTTTTTTTCCCCCTTTGGCTGCAGAGGTGGAGATTGAACAACTTCCACTTCTGTGCTCAGCAAAATCCTTGGAATCATCATTTGGGGGTGGTTGGGGAGGGGGGGGGGGGGGGGTGGGAGGTGAGGAGAGAGGGTCAATGGCACCAATAACAAAATCCTGAAGAAAACAGGCCTACAATCTACCTCAGCACTTGCAGGCTTTACTGCATCCCACATACCTGCCAAGCACCATCAACTAACTTACTTTGTCAGCGTTCTTCTATATTATTTTCTGAAGGCACGTTTTTCTTCTAGTCCAAATTTTATCTTGTTGAAAAGACTCAAAATAAAAATTTGAGTGTCTGCAATTTTCACTCCAAGGTGCTAAAGGGAATGTGGAGTGGGAGATGGGAAAAATGTCCGAATAACTCTGTAGGTACTCATCTGAAGTTTTGATCAATATTTATCCCAAGTCTCTGGTACCCATGTTTTGACGGATCAGTATGACAAACACTTATTGACAACAAAAAGTCTGCTTTTAAAATTCTTTCCTCATATTATTTCAGGTCTGAGGTCAATTACTACATTCCTGCAGGAAACAATAAAAGGAATTTGCCAAGTCGCCTTGTCATGTGTTGTGATCTTTGAGGATTTGGCTAGTGGAAATTTACAAGAATCTTGTGAAATTTCAGTGGAATTGTGCTTCATGAGTGATGTTTCTAACCAAGGGACAATTTCACCCAACTGGACAATGTGAAACTGGAAATGAATAAAATATGTTTCATGACATTGCTGCAAACAAGTTGTTAAAGGAAGAGTAACTCTCATTGGAATCATTTCAGATCTGTGAGGAGGCAAAGTCAGTTCTGAGGGATTTAACATCGGAGCTATGGCTATGTGCACAGATTGAGAGGTCAAAAAGAATGGGAAGAGGGAACATTTTAAAGATAGGATAGTAGTTGGCAGTTAAAACAGACTTCTTGTGTAGCAGGAGATATGGTTACTCTGGAGATGAAGAGAGCATACATACTGAAAGACTTTTTTTTAAATACATAAAAAGAGTTAATAGATCATGGTGACAACAGCACCTTTCCATGTGGATTGAAATTCAGGGGACAGTAACAAAATATAATTATAGGTGTAGATTCAAAATAGATATAAACAAAGAACTGAATGAATAACTGAAATATTTTCCCCTTCCCCAGCCCCAGGACTTGAGTTCTGTAGCTTATAATATTTGATTCTTACTGATGAAGGTTTAGCCAGATTATCAAGAGCAGACATTCTTGTAAAGAGCACAGGTCTCGTAAAATTCCTTAATGGTAAATTGCCCTGTCTCAACAAACAAAGCTGTAAACGGTTAACATAAAAACAATCCTAGTCTGGAAGAGGAAACTAAAAGCATTATGAATTTAGAAAGAAATTTTTAATGAATTTGAATTAATTTCCCATTGTTTTCTTGAAATGTTTCAATGACTCTGCATAATGGTTTCATTGTAGTTCAATTACCACAGCACCTTTTTTGCAGAACCAAAGATTTTAAATGTAAATACAAAAAAAGGCCAGGTGTTTCATTTCCTGTGCTTGCATGGGAAGGAATGTCATGGGAAGGGGAAGGTTCTTGGTCTTGCACCATTACCTCTTTTGTCATTTAATCTCTTTTCCTTTCCACCTCCCACAGATCTTCCCTTGTTCCTTCCTCCCTCACCACTCACCCCCCCAACTGCTCTTTCAATGTACTAGATTTAATTAAAAACCCAGTACTGATGAAAGGTTATCAACTTGAAACATTACCCATTTCCAGGTGCTGTCTGACCTGCTGAGCACTCCCAGTATTTTCCCTTTTAGTTTCAGATGTCAAGCAAGCATACTATCTTACTTTTAGATTTCAAATCTAAACCTGGCCCCAAGAGATTCTACAATCTTGGCTGCTCTCACTATATGGGTTCTGTAAAATCACAGTTATGTGACGGGATATACCAGCAGCCAGCAATGTGGTGCTCTAATAGGGAGGATGGGGGAGGAGGGTTGAAGAACCCTGTGCTTGGAACAAACACTGTAACTGGCAGCCTTGGACCAAATGAATCACCCGTGGGCAGAAATTGGTATAGATTTGAAAAAAAAATTCAGAAGCAATTGATTCAAAGCTTTGCTCAATCATTTTCCTGAGACAAATTTTTTTGAAATAAAGCAAATCACAGATAACGAAGAAACAAAAACAATGAGCAAGAAAGCACATGCAAATAATCCAAATGCAAATGAGAGGCATGCTCGAGGAGAGAAAAATGTTATTACTGGCGCACATCTGTACTTATGTTTCAAAGAAATTTACAACAACAATTTTCAAGTGTCATGTTCCCTGACCATCCTTTATAAAAAGGATATGTGAACTTGAGCTGATTAGATGTGGGTTAAAGCTATTTGATGTGCAACCGGTCGCATGTTTAGGTATATTATTACTAACATCTGGGCTAATATACATCAGCAGGTGGATTCTGCAGTGCTGAGGGTGAAACTGTATGCATTCACCAGTAGCCCATGAAGCTGGGAACAGGGATTTCCCTTAGTTACCGTCAATGATCCAGTACTTCTCTACAAGCCCCACAGTTTGCACAACAAATGTGCCAGTGTTTGTGGATTGCAATTCTTTCACATAAATATTCCAAAATACAAGTATTAAAGAAAATTTTAGTAAGTTATTTACAGTTCAGTTTCTATTTTAGTCATAGGATTATGTTCCAATATTTAACAGTCTGTAAATATTGAAAAATGTTAAAGATTCAGCTTTCTTCTCCATGGTTTTCATTCTGCAAGAATTCTTTAACGCTGCTTGCCTGTCCAATAACATCCACTTGAATCAACATCAGATAGCAAGACATAACAGTAAAGGGAAAATCCACACCACAGAGATCTAAATGTTTGTGAGCAGTCTTCTTAGAGATCGAGTGTGAGAACAATCACTTTAATACTAACAAAATCCAGGTCAATATAATGCAAGAGTACAGTCAACCACAGCCTGGTTTACATTAGCTTTAGATGTTATTTAAATTGATTCAAAAACAGCTGCAAGTATTTTAATTTACAACTCACAAGTTGAGCTAGTTCAACTGCTTGACCTTAGTTATGAGCCGTTCACAGTTTAAATAACAGGGAAACAGCTGTTGTAATTTTCAGGCGAATATTCTGCATTATTTGTAAGCCAAAAGTTGAAACAGGCAGCAAATTGTTTGCAGATTCACTGGATGCACGCAATCTGCCCAAACCTGGATACCGTATTCAAAACGACCTGACCAGAACATTATGTAGTTTGGTTATGGCAGTGCAAACCATTACCATTGTTATTGTCAGTTTGCATTGGACATCTTGATCAGTGGGTCTACCAAGCTTACGTTTGTTCTCAATATCATCACTAACTACTTTGACATTATTCAGCGGATTTATCACTCATTCTTAAGTTAGTACAGCATTTTATATATATCCATGTGAAATTTAACCATTTTTCTCAACTCGTCATGACTCTTAAACTCATTCATCCAATTCAACATTCTTTCCAACTTTGGCAGCAACTCAAATATTCCACATTGGCTCAGTTGTAAACAGTGTATGGTTTCTCACCAACCAATTCAAGAATGCATGTTACAAAGTGATTTTGAAGAGAAGTACAAGTTCACAGGCTAACTTAGACTGGTTTAAGGTGGCACTTAACCTCCATATGCTGTGGAGCTGATTGGAGGCAAATGAACAAACCTGGGAGGTCCTTAAAGTTCAATACTAAGGCAGAAGACTTTGGAATCACAACTCATCATTAAACATCAGAACTTTTTTTGAAAAAAAAAGTCAGAACATTAAAAAAATCATATACAACAAAAGGAGAATGCATTCCCCCTCTTGGTCTGGCTACACACCTCACCCCAGCCCAAAGATGTCTCAATAGCAATAATATCCACAGTGGTTTCCATGCTGGAGAGCAGTGCGGCCAGGCAAAGAGCAGCTTCAAAACACATCCATGAGAAAGTGAGAAGAGACTGGAGGATCTGGCTATGTGACAACACATGGAGCAGCTTTGCTAATCTCCAGTAACGGTTGGTATGGTGCAGCCCTAAGCTCTGCATCTCAGCACTACACAGCACCAACCTAACACCACGCCCAAAGGTAGTCTCAACACACTGCCCCCAAAGACTGCAAGAAATTGCAAAGGGTTGTGAACACAGCCCAGTCTATCACACACAAAAAAAAAACAGCCCTCCACTGACTCTGTCTACGTTTCCAATGCCTCGGGAAAGCAGCCAACATAATCAAGGGCCCCTCCCACCCCAGTCATCATCTCTTCTCCCCCCTTCCATCAAGCAGATGATACAAAAGCTTGAGAACATGTCCAACCAGGCTCAAGAACAGCTTCTACCCCACTATTACAAGACTCTTGAATGTGCCTCTTATACAATAAAGATGAAATCTTGATCTCTGTGCCTATCTCATCATGGCCCTTGCACTTGATTTGTCTACCTGCACTGCCCTTTCTCTATAGCTGTAACATTATATTCTGCATTGTTTTGTTTTTCCTTCGTACTACCTCAATGCACCCACGTCTGGAATGATCTGTCTGGATGGCATGCAAACCAAAGCTTTTTACTGTACCTCGGTACATGTAACAACAATAATAAACCTACCAATAAGCTCGCTCCACAAGTCAGCGAGCTCACAGCCCGTTTCATTGCTGAGAGAGCAGCAGTGAATGGCTGAGTCCTCAGGCAGGTTCCTAGTACCAGTGAGATAATGAGGCCTTTTCCATTTTTCTACGAATATATCCCGAGCGAGATACCTGTGTTAAAAAAGTCTCTGGCATCTTCCTTCCTTCAGGATCCTTCTAACAATGCACAAATTGGGACAATTATCCTCCAGCTACAATTTGTTTTGTTCTGTGGCCATGAATCCTCCACTGTCCATCACCTCCAGACACTCCTTCCCGAAGCTCACAATGATCCTTGAACCTTGCTGACATCCTCTCATCTACCTGAGATGGAGATTGCAACCAAAGAAATAGATGGCTTGCAACGTTTCACACGTGACCAAGTCATCCACTCTGGGATTTGCTTGATCCACCACAGCGGTCGCAAATGTGTGCGTCATAATTAGACAGATCAGAAACTGCACGCTTCTGATAGGTTTTCTTCTCAAACTGATGGTGCCAAGGCCCATCATAATTCTCTGCAGATAACACCACCATTTGTTCCTGCCATCTACCAGGGTTTCCCCATTCCAAATACCTTCATCTCTCACATGTTTTTTTTCAGCAACACTTGGGGCTGCTGTTAGAGTTCCCTCCGATGGTTCACTGTATAATATGTTAGAACATAAAACATTACAGCACAGTACAGGCCCTTCGGCCCACAATGTTGTGCTGACATTTTATCCTGCTCTAAGATCTATCTAACCCTTCCCTCCCACATAGATAGACACATGAATGATAAAGAAATGGGGAGCTAAGAGTCTCTTAAATGTCCCTAATGTATCTGCCCCCACAACCTCTGCAGGCAGTGCATTCCACGCACCCACCACTCTCTGTGTAAAAAAACTTACCCCTGACATCCCCCTTATACCTTCCTCCAATCACCTTAAAATTATGTCCCCTTGTGTTAGCCATCGTCACCCTGGGAAAAAGTCTCTGACTGTCCACTCAATCTACTGTATGCCTCTTATCATCTTGTACACCTCTATCAAGTCACCTCTCATCCTCCTCCGCTCCAAAGAGAAAAGCCCTAGCTCGCTCAACTTATCCTCATAAGACATGCTCTCCAATCCAGGCAACATCCTGGTAAATCTCCTCTGCACCCCCTCTAAAGCTTCCACATCCTTCCTATAATGAGACGACCAGAACTGCACACAATAGTCCAAGTGTGGTCTAACCAGAGTTCTACAGAACTGCAATATCACCTCGCGGCTCTTGATTAAGATTTCTTTATTAGTCACATGTGCATTGAAACACACAGTAAAATGCATCTTTTGCGTAGTGTTCTGGGGGCAGCCCACAAGTGTCGCAACGCTTCCGGCACCAACATAGCATGCCCACAACTTCCTAACCTGTACATCTTTAGAATGTGGGAGGAAACCAGAGCACCCGGAAGAAACCCACGCAGACACGGGGAGAACGTACAAACTCCTTACAGACAATGGCAAGAATTGAACCCGGGTCGCTGGCACTGTAAAGCGTTACGCTAACCGCTACACTACCGTGCCTGCTCATTGAATTCAATACCCCGAGTAATGAAGGCCAACACTCCATACGCCTTCTTAACAACCCTATCGACCTGCATGGCAACCTTCAGGGATCTATGGACGTGAACCCCAAGATGCTTCTGTTCCTCCACGCTGCTAAGCCATTAACCTTCTATTCTGCCCTCGAATTCGATCTCCCAAAGTGTATCACTTCACACTTATCCGGGTTGAACTCCATCTGCCACTTCTCAGCCCAGGTCTGCATTCTATCAATATCCTGTTGTAATGTACAGCAACATTTTACACTATCCACTACACCAAAACCTTTTTATCATCAGCAAACTTACTAACCCACCCTTCCACATCCTCATCCAAGTCATATATAAAAATCACAAAGAGCAGGGGTCCCAGAGCAGTTCTTGGGTTTAACTTGTGTAACTGTCTCAGTTTGAATAAGGTGGACACATTTGGTAAAGTTACACTTTGCCAAGCTTCTGTGAAGGTGACTCTGTCTTGCCTTTTGATGTTAAGTATGTGGTGCAAACAGCAGAGACAGAAACTGTTTAATCTTTGTTCTTGGTTTTTATATGATGACCACGTTTCCCCGCCATACTTGAGAATGCTAAGGCAGCAACTTAACGTGAATTTTGGTCTTGCTGGTGAGCTTGGAGCTATTCTATGCTCTTGTATTTGGGCGGCTGCAGTTTTTCCTATGCAAACATGGAGTTCCTCATGCAGTGAAAGATAGGTGGTTATTGCAGAATCTTGGTAGCTGAACCTCTGAACTATTTCCAAATGCCTCACATTAAGGGCGATTAGTGGATCTTGTGCAATACCTAGCCCTCGTACAACTATTCTCATTATGCGGATCATGACATCTAATGCCTGTCAACCTCTTGAAAGGCAATCCAATAGTTCTTGCAGCAGTTTAAAAAAAACTACAAGGTTGGATCAAGGATTGGAGAATTGCCAGGATTGTGGAATCTTACATCAGAGTCAGTATCTTCAGAAAAAGTAAAAATATAATTCTGCTTTTACACAACATGCTGCAGAAATTGTGAAGGCTCATAAAAGCCCAACCTGTCACGTTTATATTGCTACAGTACAATGGGCTTACATGTTTCAATTGTCTTTTCCACACGTACAAAGGCTAAGGTTCCAGCATTCAAGGAAACAGCTGTGGTGCACAGCAAAATGGCACATTGGAGGCTTGGTCTGCAGAGCGGATTGTTAACAATGAGGTCAAATAATCCATAAAAACAGAAGCCTGTTTTGGTGCAGTCAAAATGAAATGAAATGAACAATGGCAGAATCAATGCTCTAGACAGCAATTCTTCCAAAAACAAAAGAGATAACAGTTCTTTTAAAGATGGTCACAATAATAGTGCCCAAGAAAAAGGAAGTGTGTGTTAATATAATTAAGATATATGCTGACATTTTAAAAAATAGTACTCTGCTATCTTCACAATTCCAGCACACAGGAAGAAAATTTGGATCATATACCTGCTGCCAATAAACTGAGTATGGTGGAAAATAGTGGAAGTTTTCTTTGAATTCTGATGTAACTGCTCCCTCTGCTGAATGCTTTGTGTACAACGATCATTCAAAAGCAGATTGCCAAAATGACTGGAGTTTGTTAAAGATCACTGAACTGAGCTAAACAGGAAGCTCACAGATTCAGGCTCCATGGAATGTGAAAATGCATGAAGTCAAATAGACATCAGTAAGGAAGTGTGGTAGTATTGGGAGAGCTGGTGCAGGATTGCCAGTGCCTTGAGTATCCATCCGATAGGGAGAAACGTGCAGGACAAAGACTGCTGAGTTCTCACTTTTGACCAAAGGGCTTCGCAACAAAGGCCACTAGGTTCCACCACCAGCCCCCACCTTCCCTCCTCCCAGGATGAGGCCCTTTGGCTTGTGTCCCTCGGCAAGGCTTATTTGAAAAGCTTACTCACAGGGCGGTCACCTGTCCTCACTGAAGCTAAACGGCTGAGGCACTAACTGGAGTATGGGCTGCATTGTGTACCTGACTGCTGGAGTCAGGGAAAACACAGAACAGTACGGCACTGGACAGGCCATTCAGCCCACGATGTTGTGCCAACCTTCATACCAATTTATACTAAATGTCCTCCTCCTGTGTATCATCCATATCCCGCCATTCCCTTCATATTCATGTGTCTGTCTAAAAGCCTCTTAAATTCCACAAAACTGCCTGCTTCCACTGCAACCCTGGTAACCTACTCCAGGAATCTACCACTCTCTGCATTAAGAAGCTGCCATTCACGTCGCCTTTAAACTTTCTTCCTCTAACCTTAAGAGCACGTCCTCTGGTGTTTGACATTTCTACCTTGGGGAACAAATTATGACAGTCTACCCTATCTATGCCTCTCATAATTTTAAAAACCTCTATCAGGTCTCCTCTCTGCCTCTGACACTCCAGGGAAAACAACCCAAGTTTGTTCACCCTTTCCTTATAGCTCATACCCTCTAATCCAGACAGCATCCTAGTAAACCTCATCTGCACCCTCTCTAGTCTCCATGTCCTTCCTATAGTGGAGCGACCAGAACTGCATGCAATGTGTGGTCTGACTAAAGTTTTATATAGTAAAGGTAAAATAGAAAAGGTAAACTAAATCCAGGTGTGGGAGGCAGCATATATACTTGCCCCCTGTTTTGTTATAAAGTAGCATATTTAAGTTTCTTCATGTAATCTATCAGCTTTTTATGGGCAAGACCGTAGATCCTGGCTTATTTCCTCTCACAAGGGGAATTACTGACCCTGCTCATGTGTCTTTGAATAGTGCTACGCACCAGTGTAAAAGCCTACATTCACAGAGCCTGGAGACAGCTGAGTGCATGCAAACCTTCACCCTGTGCAAGGAAGCATAGTAATCATGCAATATACTTGCATACTGGATGACACTGAAAAGGCCAGCATCTCTCTCCCTCCTTAACATCTGCTGAACCAAGTAGCTCGCTAGGCTGTTTTGTAGAATAGTTAAAAGTCAATGACATTGGTCCATCTAGAGCCACCCATAGATAAGGCCAAGTAAGGATGACAGATTTCGTACCTCAAGGACATGAGTGAACCAGATGGGTTTTCCCCAGGTTGATTTAGTATTCTTTATTCATGCTGATTCTGCAGAGCTCTGCCCTGCGATACCAACTGCTGGTGCAATGCCGACTTCATGCCAGAGAAAGCAATTCATAAAATTAAAAATAGCCCCTATCAAGTCGAATATACTTCGCTTTTCTCTTTTAAGTATATGCAGACAATATTAAGCCGACTCAACTTTTCTCTGCTACTAAAAGGATGACTGAAGATATGAGTAGGCAGATGTTGGATTTTAGTCCTTTTCCAGAGGCACGTACCAATTGACATTGCTTCATGAGGCTGGCCCATGATGGGTATTGTAGAAATTGTACCAGTGCCAGTTTTATACTTAGAAGTGTAGCTTCAAAGCTTACATAAGTGGTGAGCAAGAACTTTCAATAATTATCTCTGAGTAAAACCTTCTTCTATTCAATGACTACTCAGATCCTTTCATCGTTGACAGCTGGGCGAGGGGAAGGATAGGTGTTTGCTGATAACCTCCTTGACATCATCAAGCCAGTTTGTAACTCCATCTTAGAGAAGTATCATTTGACAATCTACGAAAAAGTTAACATTTATGGAATGTACTTTAACAAAAGCAAGTAGTTGCTGAATGAACCATGACAAGCCTTTACTGCAACAAAATGTAGAGAAGGGGAAAATTTTCTAAGTGATGTATAAATAACAGTATAATGCATTCACACTGAATGTAGAAAAATTTCAGAGTTCTGTAAGCAATTAACAGGACAGGACTATCACATGGTGATGAAAATAAGTCACATGCTTTGTAAGTTTCACCCACCAAAGTTAGGAGAAACATTGTGCAGAATAAAAGGAAGCCTTAATTTTTTTTACTGATGAATTAAATCATACATTGGCAAGGCAATACTCATCAACTTAGTCAGAGTTGCATTTAACAGCTCCTCTCGCAGATGTCCCAAAAAGTTGTGTGGTTTTTTTTTTACAGCCAATGAAGTACTTTTGAATTGTGGTCACTGTTGATCACAGGACAGTCAAATATGTCGATGTTTTTTTGTTCTTGAAATAATTCATATTTGGAACTTAATTTTGTGAAACACCCGTGTCTAAAGGATCAAACCGTACAAGAATGGTCCAATAAAACTGTGTGGAGGTAATCATGGCGACATGGTAAAAGTGAAAAGACATTTTACATTAATTGTGGTGATGAAGCAGCTTTTAGCTCTTCATTGAATGATTCATTCCAGGAGCTATCATCCCTCCCCACTTCTTCCCATTCATGTTAGATGAGTGATTGGCCATTAATATCCATTGTATCTCATTCAGCTTCTCTTGGCACCGCACCCCCGCCTCCACCTGCGCCCTGCGCCCCGCGCCCGCCGCCCGCCCGCCACCCCCCCCCCCCCCCCCCCGGCCCCATTTAACTCAGTTACTCACCATCCCAACCACATACAATTTCTTCAGTTGCCTTCTTTAAAACTTCCTTGCATATTTCACTGTGGATTTTGTGCCTATTATTTATTATAAGCTCAGCATTATAAAGCCCCTTTTTTCGAGAATAGCTGGTATTTTGCTTTCGGGAATTTGTCCCAGGAAGGTCAATTATTTGTTGCTATAGGTTTATGACAGCCCGATTCTGCAAGTCACTATGTGCACTACTGGGCATTTCCTTTTGTTTTGAACATACAGGGAATGTAAAAATCAGAGCTTTTTTTCCCCCATACATGAATCTTTTTCATCAAACAGTATTACTGCTCCTCCTCTGAAATGTGCCACCCCTTAGTCTAATTGCCCCCTTTACTTTCCTCCTGCCATCCTTATTATCCACATTACAAAGTGAGCTGACAAAAAATGCTTTTTCTGCACAGAGTAGCTATGATTAACAATGCATTACTTGAAAGGGTCATGGAAACACATTCAATAATAACTATTCGCTGGGACAACTTTACAAGGCTGTGGAGAAAGAACAGGGTACTGGGACTGAGAGAAAGCCCCCTTCCATAATATGAAAACTCATGGCTCAAATCTGAATAGTGAGGCAGGGAGTTTGGAGGGGTGGGATGCTGGAAATAGTCAAAGGGCTCAGCTAAATCAGGGAAGAGAATACTGTCATTGACGTATTGTAGCTCTGTCGCCCACACAGCACTCAGCCATTTGAACAGGAAGTCCATGAGATCACCAGTGGTCACAGACAGTTATCCATGGGCTTAGTCCCTGTGTTTAGGTAGGGCGGGAAGATTACCAACTTACACCGATCCGAATGGCAACCTGCATTGTGAATGGTCGGGCATCAGAGATCAGGTGGAGCCAGTGGATTTCAGCACGGGTAAGGAAGCTCTCTCGTCACCATGTGGAAGGGAGAATGAGCAGATGTTGGAGCTTCTGGAATCTAGCACTGAGAAAAACTATCCTGGAGAAGCCCTGTCTAATGGCACAGGCCGAGAGGCCTTCCTGGAGTCCTGGGAGAGTTCAGCCCCTCCTGGCCCACAATCATGCTGGTATATCTGGCCTCTCCATTTTGCAATGAAATTTCCAGACCCCGAGAACACCCAGCCAACACTGGACAATTACAGTCAAATTCTCAATTGCTTTATTGCAGCACTATTTAAGTATTTTAATAAAGACAGCCACTCAGCCCATCAGGTCCATACCAGCTCCCTGTACAGCAACCTATTCATTCTCCCATTGCTCTAATAAAATTATTTTCCATGCAATTTCTGATTTGACTCTGCTTCTATCTCAACTACGGGCAATGAATACAAGATCATCTTCATCCTCTGCATAAAAAAATTTCCTCACATCTTTCTTTGACCTGTTAATTACTTTAAATCTGTGCGCTCTGGTCCTTTAACCATACACAATGGGAATCCTCTTTATTTATTCTATTAAAACCAGCTGTGATCTTCTAGACCTCTGTCAAACCTCCTCTCACCTCCTTTGCTCTAAGGACAGTAACTGCAGTTTCTCCAGCCTAATCTTGCAGTCCTTCACTTCTTCCTCCATGTACCGTGACACAAATTAGATCCCACACTCCAGTTGTGGTGTGATAGATGCTTTATAATGCTTTAACCAAATCTCCCTACTTTTATATTCCATGGCCGGGATCCTACATGCTTTACCAACTGCTCTCTCACCATATCCTGCACTTTACAAGATTCATGCACACATACATCCAGGTGAGTCTGCTCTTGCACATCTTTTAAAACTCTTGTTTTTTCCTGACAAAATACATTAAATCTGTATCAAACTTAATCTGTCACTTACTGCATCAGTTCATGTCCATTTGCAGTCTATTACTATTTTCCTGTCTACCACTCTTCATGTCATCTGCAAATTTTGAAATTTTGCCACACACCATATCCAAGGCATATATACGTCACTGAACCCCAGAGAAACCCTTGGAGAATACCACTGTTTACCATCCTCCAATCTGAAAACAAAAACAGCTGTCCATCATTGCTTTCTGCCCTTAAGCCAATTTTTCTTTTAATCTAAGCTGCCACTGACCTCTTCATTCCCTTGGTCATCGTGCTCATGAAGCAGTCTTTATGTGGGATTTTGTCAAGTCCCTTCTGAAAATCCCTAGACGACTTCTGCTGCACTCCCTTCATTGATCTTCTCTGTTACATTATAAAAGAATCAGGGTAGACAAACAGGACTTGCCTTCAACAAGTTGGTGCTGCCTCTTCCTAACTCAAACTTTTCCAGTTGCTGATTTTTTTCCCCTGATTTATCATTTTGGAAAGCTTCCCATCGCTGAGATTTAACTGACTGGATTGTAGTTGCCCTGCATCCCATTTTGAACCAAGGGTTACACATTTGCTATTCTCCATCTTCAGGCACCTCCATAATGTCCCAGGGGGATCGGAAGTTTACATCAACCCCTGCTTCAATCTCCCCCTTCACTTCCTTCAGCAAGGATGCTCCCCATCTGAACCAGGTGACTTGTTTAAGCAAGGCTGAGATTTCTAATACATCCTCCTCATTAACTTTCATCTCCTGCATTATCTTCACCACCTCTGCCTTTAATGAGATTTTGCCAGCACCTCCTTCTTTGATAAAGATTGATGCAGAGCAATCTTTAAGAATTCAAGTTCTGCCCTCTGCCTTTGCACAGATTACCCTCGTGGTCCCTAATTGGCTTCATTCCTATTACTAACCACTTACAATTCACATGCCAATAAAAGATTTTTTGGTACTTTTTCATGAGAATTGACATTCCGTTATCAAATTCTCTCTTTGTACATTTACGTTTCTTTTTCTCCCTCCTCTCAGTTACATTCAGCCTGGTTCTTGCTTGAATTATTCATCTTACATGCATCACAAACCCACTCTTTTGTTTCATCAAATTCTCTTCTCCTTTGTCATCCAGCCTTGATCTCTGTACCTTTTGCACATGTGGGAATCTACCTTGACAGTGCTCAAAATATCTTTTCTTTGAAAGTCTCTTGTTGTTCCATGAAAATTTAACCTGCTGGTTTTTGGTTCCACTTCACTGTGACCTAATGTACTTCCTCAGGATGCTAAAGAAACTTGCATGTCCCTGTTGACCACACACCAACTTATAGCGATGCACCATAGAAAGTATCCTATCTGGATGCATCATGACTTGGTATGGCAACTGCTCTGCCTGTGACCACAAGAAACTGTGTGGACATAGCTCAGCACATCATGAAAACCAGCCTCCCCTCCATGGACTCTGTCCATACTTCTCGCTGCCTTGGTAAAGCAGCTAGCATCATCAAAGACCCTACCCACCCTGGATATTCTCTCTTCTCCCTTTGTGCAGAAGATACAAAAACCTGAAAGCACATGCCGCCAGGCTCAAGGACAGCTTCTATCCCACTGTTATAAAATTATTGAACTGTCCTCTAGTATGATAAAATGGACTCTTGACCTCACAATCTACCTCGTTATGACCTTGCACCTTATTATCTACCTGCACTGCACTTTCTCTGTAGCTGTGATACTTTATTCTGAATTCTGTTATTGTTTTACCTTGTACTACCTCAATGCACTGTGTAATGAATTGATCTGTATGAATGGTGTGCAAGACAGTTTTTCACTGTACCTCAGTACATGTGACAATAATAAACTAACTCCAATCCCCTCTCATGCTACTAAAATAATCCCTCCTTTATTTAAGAACTTCTCCCTTAGATTGCTCTTCTCCATTATCATTCCAAACCTTAGGGAACAACAGTCATCATATCACAAGTGTTCTCTCACTGACATGTCGTTCACTTACCGCACATTATTCCTCAGTACCAGATGCAGATAGGCCTTCTTCCTCACTGGTTGGAAAACATACTGGCAAAGAAAGTTCTCCTGAACACATCTATCCTCTACCCCCCTCACCACCTGGTGGCCAACAAGATATCCCCAGTAGCATGATACGTCCTTTCTGTCCTTTTAATTCCAATCAAAGGAATCTTACCCTTAACTTCTCCCTCCAGCAAAATATTTTTTTCCTGTTCAGCACTATTTTACTGATGTGCTCCCTGATGGTACACAAATTTCCTTTATTGTAAAATGGCTGTAAATATGCATGGATGATCAAGTCAAATTCACTCTTCAGCACCTCCCACACCAACCCACTCCTGTCTGTAATGAGAAGGCTAATAGCAAGGACTACGATTCTGTGACATTGTATGAAATTAAAAACCTGTGGAAATTTTCCAAATTATTATCTATACCAGGGAAAAACTCCAATAATCCAGTATCCAATTGTTCAGAAATCTCAACAGATCAGCATTTGGCTCACCAGGTTCTGTTCCCCACACTCTTTAAACTCACTGGAATATCCTTTCCTGTGCTCCTTTTAAATTCACCAGGACCTTGTTTCCACACGCCCTTTAAACTCACCATCTCCTGTGCTTCTTTCAAGCTTGTCTGGTTCAGTAGAAAATTTGTTACGTTGCTGTGCAACATACAAAAGAAATGAAATAAAAGTGCGTTGGGTATTAGCAGGAGTAACACCCGATAGACTGGAAAATCTGCCAGTCTGGCACCTACAAAGTCCCTGGGATGTGGGATTATTGGACTTTATCATATATTGATTTTACTAATGGAGGTTGACACACATTGTTATGTTCAAGTCATCTGATAACCTTCAAACATTGCTTAGTGTCACTTGCACTGCTGGAGATCTTCAGTGTTTAAATCCAGCATTATCCCATGGAAAGACAATGAATTCAAAAACAACTTTGAAAGAATCTTAAGAAGAGTCTGGGAATCTAAACTATCAATACATATTAAGAGAATTTAATTTTAAGATATCAGCTTAGGAAAAAAATAAACCAAAGTAGCATTTAAGGATAGCTGATGTTAAAACTCCAGTATTGTATTTGACCCTACTGTATTTAATGCCATTGAGATTTTCACAACTAGCTACAAATAACAGAATGAAACATTCAACATTGAGGAAATTCACTCCAAATATCTTTCAATAGTAAAATTCATGAACTGATTGTACAAATGTGAAGCCTAACAATGTTCATTAAAGACTTCATTACCTTGTGATGTTGATTGAATCTTGCTAACACAGAAGAAACAGTAAATGTTAAGAGACTATTTACCATGAGATTACTGAATGCAAAGAATTTGTTTGCATGTCCCTATTCTCTCATCAGAAGCACTGTATCACACAGAGATCATCCTTCCCTTGAGAAGTTGCTCTTTTCTAAATTGAATTCAGAAACAGCCACTTTAACAGTGAAATCAAATAAACTTGGTTTTCAAATCCAACTATACTTAGTTACATTGTTGAAGTATTTTCCTGCTTTAATTGAGCCAGATTTTGAAAGTCATAATTCTCTTAAAACACACTGTACAATTAGGTATAATCTTAAATGGCATGGAAACCTGTAATTTAGTCACACAACAAAATTGATCTGCACAGCTAGACCGGCTCAGTGAAATGATAAAGATAGCCATCTCCAAAAGAAAGCCAGACTACTTGAAAGGCATGTTAAATCTTTCCAAATGAAGTACCAAGGATAGAAAATATCCACTGTGTCTGGGAGCTAGTCCAATAAACCCAAACAAATCTGCTGCCAGAATGAACTATGTGAAAGATACAGAGCAATTGCTATGCATTGAGCTCTCTGCCTTGTATTGCTACAACTCTCGTGGGCCTGTCTTTCCATCTGGTTGCTGATAATCTGAAACACGAAATACACTCAGCTTCATTATGAGGCTTCAGTTATAAATAGCACAGAAAATTAGCTCCTTTTCAGAATACATTCTACGTTACATTAAGGCACAGTTATTGCAACCCATCATGTGAACACTTTGACTCACAATACAGTCAGGAAATTTTTCATTCTACCCCCCACTATTCCATAACTTATAAATGAAGTGCAGTCCCCTCATTTCCCTCTGCTTATTTCATTTCAACTAAAGCTCTTCAAAACAACTGCATTGGATTCACATTACTGCCAACACTTATTATTCCATCACTGGGTTGCTGTGGTAACAGATCTGTTCTCAGCTTTTGCCAAAATCACAGTGCCTCCCTCACCTTGCCTGTGGGAGAAGTTATAAATCCTTACAGAGAAACGATTTCTTAATTTTGTTTAAAAATTATGAACTTGTTTCCATAGATTTTGTCTTAAAAAGGGTCAATAAGTAGTGATGGTGTCTTAAATTTTAAAATTATGGAAGGATTTTTACAAATAAGGTATCACTCATAAATGAATAATTGAATTTTTACATTTTCAACTTTTTTTTCCCCAGAATAATCATTCAGAATTGGGTCATTTCTATGCAGATATATAAAATACAGCTATAGAGCAGATCTAGAGCTGTTTATCAACTATCAGTGCAATGAAAATGTTACAAAAATAGTTAGGGGACAGTGGGAGGGGGTGTAAAGTATAAAACAACAGCCATGTTTCCCTGTGGCAGAAGTACACTTCTCAAAATAAAATCGACTTAAGAAAGATTTGTTCAGCTTTAAGTCTATAGAGGTTAAACTGAAAATGGAAATCAGGACCTTCCTAAGAAAATCAGCTCTTCGGTCTGCAACCTTCACTTCAGCTTCTGGCCAGGTTTTAAGGACACAGCAGTAATTTTAGTACCTGTAAACAGGCTGCATTTCTCTGGCAATAGCTATAACAGCTCCTGGTTGGAACTTGTCAAACTCTTCAAACAGGTCCCTGATATTAGACATGTACTTCAAATCCAGATCCAACTGCACAATACGAGTCAACTCTGCAAAACAAAAGGAGGAAAAAATTCAGGTCACGTATAGGTCATTGGGAATAGACAGGATGCATGACATCCTATATTCATTCAAAAGGCTCCAAAATGGCTCTGACAATAGAAGTTCAAATGTCAATTACGTACACAGCCAAAGAGACTAAACAATGATGGAAGAAAAATGGAAAATTTAGTGAGAATTACAGTAAGCTTCATTCAATCTTTCAGATGGTGCTGCTCATTTGCTTTTTTTGTTAGTTTCTTGTAGCAAAGAACCAGTAAATATATAGTCATAGAGTCTAAGCCATACAACACAGAAACAGACCCCTTGGCCTACCATCTCCGATCTACACCAATGCCATTTACCCACATTAGTCTGTAGCCCTCTGTGCCTTGGCAATTCAAGTAGTAGTTGAGATGCTTCTTTAATGTTGTGAGAGTATCTGCCTCCACCACCTCTTCAGGCAGCACATTCCAGACTCCAACCACCCTGTGTGAAAGAAGCCCCCTTTAGATCTCCCCAAATTCTTCAACCTCAAATCTCAAACACCTCCACCATGGGATAACATTTTTGTTTTCACTATCTATCCCCCTCATAATTTTCCCCTCTTCCCCTCCAGGGAAAACAAACCTCGCCTATTCAGTCTCTTCACATAACTGAAATACTCCAATTCAGCCAACATCTATTGAATCTCCTTCACACCTGCTGCAGTATAATCAGATCACCCCTCCAATGTGGTGACCAGAACTGCACACAATACTCCAGATGTGGCCAACCCAATGCTTTATAAAGTTGCAACAAGACATCCCAGTTCTCCTATACTCTATGCCATGGAAAATGAAGACAAGCATCCTAAATGCCTTCTTCACCACCTTATCCACCTGTGCTGCCACTTTCAGGGATCTGTGGACTTGCATACCTAAACAAGTGTTAACTTACTTCCTGTTGCACAACATTTCCAAGTTAGACAGAAGACATACATTTTTCATTTTGAGCTAGTCTGAAGGTAACCTTGCCTCTTTAATCTGAATCCTCAAATGGTAAAGCCAACTATGCTCTGTAATGTCATGGGCATGAATTGTTACACTTTGCCTCTGACATACAATGAGAAAAAGTGACACAGATTATCACTACAACATGCTGGCTTTTTCATTCAGCGATCAACAGTGGGTCCTTGCTCATTATCTGACAACCACCCATGGACTTTTCATTGGTTTTTGAGAGACAGCTTATGGTGATGAGATGGCCGAAACAACATAGCACCATCTGCAAAGTACGTGGGCCCTGTGTGAGTGGCATAATAATAAAATCTCTCTTCAGAAAGACCCAGGAATAGAAATGTGTCTGTCACATGCACTGAGCATGCACCATAGCAACATATGTGCACTGAACTCCACTTCCAAAGTTTGGCTCCATTGACCTCAATGAAACTGAACTTAAGGAGCAAACAACCATACCCAGTCTCTGCTATATTGTTTTGTGTATGAGGATGAAATTCTAATCCACAATCTAAATTAAGAAATAAGGTATATAATTCAATGCAAGACAATGTATAGAACACAAACAAGGAGGTAAAGGTAGATCAGATGCAAAGAATTAAATATTAAAGCTTTTGTTAAATTATACTTTTAAAAATCTCCGACAATAATTTAGCACCTGAGTAATTGCTTTCACTTATCTGAGCACTGCGAGATCTCTTTGAACATCAACACCATCCAATCTCTCACTAATTAACAGATATTTAAATTCCTAGGTGCTATCATATCAGTTGACCTGTTCTGGGCCCAGCACACCAGTGTCTTTACTTTCTTAGAAGGTTAAGGAAGTTTGGCATGTCACAAACACACGAACAAACTTCAGCAGATGTACCGATGAGAGTGTCCTAACTGGTTGCATCATGGTCTGGGACCACAATTCGAATGCACAGGAATGCAAGAAACTGGCAGAGAGTAGTGGACTCAGCCATTACCTCACTGGCACATCCCTCCCCACCATCGGTAACATCTACCATCAAAGATCCCCACCATCCAGACCACAGCATCTTCCATCAGGCAGGAGGTACAGAAGCCTGAAGTCCCACACCACCAGGTTCAAGAACAGCTACTTCCCTTCAACCATTCGGTTCTTGAACCAACCGACACAACCCTATTCACTATCTTAGTGTAGCAACACTATGACCACATTGCACCACAATGGACTTGTTAAAAATATTCTAATTGTGCTCTTCCTTGTATAATTTATGTTTTTCTTGTGAATGTTGTGTATCCAATGCTGTGCGCCTGTGATGCTGCCACAAGTAAGTTTTTCATTGCACCTATGCATAGCTGTACTTGTGCATATGACAAACTTGATTTTTGACATTCTGCTTTTGCTTCTCCTCCCAGTACGTGGCTTCATATTTTTTCCCCACATTACATCCCACATGTCATGTCCTCACCTACTCGCTCAACTTGTCTATATTCTTTCAAAGCCCATCAACATCTTCCTCTGTGCTCACAATCCCACCTCATTTGGTATCATCATCAAACTTGGAAATATGACATTTGGTCCCCTCAGCCAGGTAGTTAAATGTGAACTGCTGGAGCCAAAAGCAATGATCCCCACGGTACACCACTAACTATAACCTGACAGTCCAAGAAGGATCGATTTATTTACACTCCGTTTTCCATCCTACCGACAATTCTCAATCTATGTCAATACACAACTCCCAATTCTGTGCCCTCTGACCTTGTTGACCAACCTCCTTTAAGGGACCTTATCAAAAGCCTTCCGAAAATCCACATGCATCTACTGACTTCCCCTTATCTATTCTACACACACTCACTCACTTGGTCCTTAGAAGTTTATAAAATTATGAGATGCATAGATAGAGTGAAGAGACGGTATCTTTTAGCCAGGGTCGAAATGTCCAACAGTAGAAGGCACGCACTTAAGGTGAGAGGGAGAAGCGTTCAAAAGGAAATGTGCAGGGCAAGGGTTTTTTTTTGAACACAGAGTGGTGGGTGCCAGGAATGCACTACCAGGGATGGTGACGGAGGCAGATACAAGAAAGGCATTTAAGAGGCTCTTAGATAGGCACACGAATATGCAAAGAATGGATATGGACCACGCGCAGGCAGAAGGGATTAGTGTAATTTGACAAGATTAACCTAATTAGTTTAGTACAACATCATGGGTTGAAGGGCCTGGTTCTTGTGCTGTGCTGTTCTATGTTCTGCCACTAGATTTACCATTTTTCCTCTAGATGACTGTACTTCTGAACAACTACTCTAAGCCCCCTTCCTCTGCCAACTCAGTTGAAATGTTTAATGTTTGAGTCAAGAAGTTTTAAACTGCTCATTTCCCACAGGCCATGTACAGTAAATCCTGATTAACCAAAGATTTCTTAGCAACTCCATTAAAAGGATTTAATGCATTTTCGCCCACAATAATCCTCATCCACCTAACTGCAAAACGAATGATCTGTCCCCAAAAGACCCCTGAACCACAATTACAGCAAAAAAAGATGCAGGAGCCATGTACTCTCCTGCTTTCTTCACCCCAATATGATTGGAAGCCCCAATTTGTTCTCTTTTCTCTCCTCAAACTTTTCCACCTCTCTGCTCCACTTTTTTTGTCCCCTTAAAGCAGCCCTCAAATCTTTCCCCAGACTCTTGGTGAACTGCTCTAATTTCACCTGAAGTGATTTGCCAGCAACATGATGTATTTTAACTGTATTTGATAACCCTTCTGTGATGCACCTTGGAATGGTTTTCCTTAATTAAGGTGCCATTTAAATGGACAAGCTTTAGTTCTTTGGACTAGGCGTTCTCTAGGTACAAAATTCAATAAAAATCACTACAATGTTTGAGTAAGAGACCTTTAATCTGCTCATTTCCCAGAGTCACCATAAATCCTGATTAAAACAAAGACTCTTTGGCAATTCCAATATAATCATTAGGATTTAATGCTTTTTTGCCCCACAATAATTCTCATTCACCTAACTGCAAAATGAATGATCTCTCGGATCAAAACTAGTTTGATTATTGAAAAGAGGTATTTTAATATGTACATTAAGATGAATTTATTTTTATTAAATGATTATAGAGTATATTTCTGAACACTTTAAAGTTATGCAAACTGAAAGTACTGAAGGCTTACCAAATATGCAGAATTGCCTCATAGGACACAGACGGCAAGGCCAACAACATTCTTTGCCCATCCCTACTTGTCTTTGAGAAGGTGTTCTTACATCACAGCAGCTCTTCTGCTAAAGGTACTCTCACAGTGCTGATAGGTAGAGAATTTCAGGATTGAGACCCAACAACAATGAAGGAATGGCAATTTATTCTCAAGTCAAGATAGTGTGCAACTTGGAGGGGGCCTGGAGAGGTGGTGCTGTTCCTTTTGGTGTGCTTTTAAAATGGCTTAGACAACTAACTACAGTGCATGCAATTTGCATATGGTACACTAGCTGTGGAGTGAATAAACATTTAAGTGGTAGATGAGGTGCCAATCAAAAAGGCTGCTTTATCCTTTTTAGTGATGTAACATCATATTATTGAAGGCCCAAGCAATGGCCAAGCAAGAATGTAACACTTACCCATGACATTAAATGGCATTATAATTGCCAAAACCTCATTGGCAACAATGTGTAGCTCACCACTGACCAGAAACTCAACAAGGTCAGCTACATGTGGCCACAAGAGCAGTTCAACACCTGGGTAACCTGCAGCCTCCTAACACCCCGAAGTCTTTCCACGATTTACCAGGTATGTCAGGAGCATGGGGTGCTAACAATAAACTACACCACTCGGCTCAAATGTGATTGACACCCCATCGACCTCCCTAAATCTTTATTCTATTCACCACTAACACACTTGGCTGTGGTGTCCATCATCCGCAAAATGCACTGCAGTTATCTGCCCAGGCTGCTCTGACAGCACCATCCAACCACACGGCGGCCAAGGGCAGCAAGGCAAGGGACACATGGGAATACCACCACTCGCAGGATCCCCTCTAGGTCACATATCATCCTAACCTGCAAACACATTGCTGCTCCTTCAGCCTCTCAAGGTCCAACTTCTGGAACTTCATCCCTAACAGCACTGCGAGAATACCACACTGCCATCTTCTCAAGGGCATTTAGACAGGGGCAATCAATGTTGGCTTTGCCAGTGATGACTGCAGTCAGAAAACAAAATAACTGAAAAAAATAATTGGGCAACATGTGCACAGCAGGCTGCAACTAGCAGCTCAAGATCTCTCTCCTTCCATTGGAGACAACAGCAAGCCTGGGCCAGAAGCACACAGGCCATGAGTCGACAGGCAGCACCTGAAATCACACTTGGTCTCCCTGGTACTGAGACAACTAGAATGTAGCCAGGAAGCGGGGTGCTGTTAGATCAGTTGCCTTGAAGGAGCAAAGACCATTTTATTCCTGGTTCTGCTATTTTATCTTTTTCTCTCTTTGATCTGATGCATGGATAAGGGAGGGGACTTACCGAGTAGGAAGATTATGCTTGGCACTGTTGCATACTCATTCAGGAATGCAAGCAGGTATTTTAAACATGGTTGCTTTCTCTTTTTTCTTTCTCAGTTCTGATGAAAGATCATTAATCTAAAACACTAATTCTTTTTCTCTCACTACAGATCCTGCCCGACCTGCTGAATATTTCCAATTTTTTTTTTGTTTTTATTTCAGATTTTGAGCATTTCCATTTTTTATTTTTGCTTTGTGCTAAAAGATGCTCATAGTTCCTGAGAAGGGATGAGTACTGGGAGGAGATAACCTCCTTATCCCTAAGCACAAAAATAGTTTTAAACTTCAGGTGTCAACCTAAAACCAGTGAAGCCAGTTTCATATGATATGTTTACCTCTACAGTTGTGGCTCATTGCCAGGTTTTAAATAAGTTAATTGACCCAATGAATAATAGGAGAGCTGACAGATATCCTTAAGATCAAGAGGTGGTTTTGGCTAGATGGGGAGATTTCACCGTACTCAAAACACCAATTTTAGATTCATTTTACAAAATGCCATGTTAATTGGAAGGTACTTGCAAATCCTTAAGTGTATTAAATACCGGATAAGTATTCACTGCCACCTTTGTTTTTTGGTTTAATTTTGTTTAAAAATATTCTGGTTTGTAATCTAATAAAATGTTACATCTTTTAAACATTCTGTAAATAGCAAAGTACAATGTAAGTTTTGTTTTGGTAAAAGCTATGAATTCAAAACATGCAATGTATTTTGCACGAACTATTAGTCTACAATAGAAATCAAAAATCCCATAATGCCGGATGTACCTCACACAAAAATTTTAGCAGCAGCAAAACAAATGATGAATTAGTGAGCAAAGTGCATGACTATATTGTATTCTACCTCAGGGATCTCAGCTGGCTATTGGAAACAGCTTTACCACTTTCTTCAACACTGAATGGAATTGTAAATGGCAACAACTAATGCAGCATGTCATAACACCGTACAAACTCAACCAAGGTCATACTTTTTAAAAAAAATAAAATCAATTAATCTTTGTCATCTGCATTCAACTTAACAAGGTTTACAATTTGCCAGGTACATTCTTCCCCACTGCTTTTCAATTGAATGGATATTTTCTTCCCTGGTGCCCTTCTATGCCAAACTGTACAAATACTTCAGCATGAACCTGGATTAATATTATAGTGGGTCACAGTAGTTAACGCAAGAAAGATGAAGCATGCACTCAATTACCGAATAAAATTATTTAATCCCTTGCTCAAATTTAACTGCATTAACAACACAATTCACTTATTTTCTTGGGCTGCCCACCCATTGAGTACTGCTGCACAAATGCAAACAACGTAATAATGGCACACTTGGAATTGAGATCCAAGCCACTGTCAACTCGTTCACTGAAGCATATGAAATGTTGGGCCTTACACTCAACATACACGTGATCAAGGTCAAAATCTGTCCCAATGCATAATACCTCACTCCAACAATGACACAATCCTGGAAAATATGGACAAGTTCCCACGTCCCAGAAGGTTTCCTTCGAAGGCAGATTACGGACAATGAAATTCACCACAACCATAAATGTGCAAGCACAGCGTCCGGTTGACTGAGGTAAAATTTGAAAATCAAGACCTGGCACAAAACTCATGGTCTACTGTGCAGCAATCATCTCACAAATGCTGAGACCTGCATTTCCTACAGCAGGCACCTCAAAGCACTGGCAACCTCAAAACAGGCTGCCCGAGTTACGAACACCCGGGACACCAAACATAGAATGACCTCCCATAATATTAAATTCAAAAGTCCAACCCATGTATGTTCTTTCCTATGAATGACTGAACTAGTTTCCTCCCTCCCTCCACTTTCAATAATTGTTCTTTCTTATTGGTCTTGTGTGTTTTTGATGTCATTCATTACAGTAGTGTAGAAGTATGGTGACCATATCAAGTGATTTTTGTGTATTTTCAGACTTATGAACAAAATTGACTTATAGATGTCTGTAAAAATGGAACCTGCTCATTACCCAGGCACAGCCTGTGACCAACAATGCATCACATTGGTCTCGTCACCCACCTCAGAACCCACTAAAATAAAATGGAAGCAAATCATCCTCAATCCAAAGGGACTGCCTCGAAGAACTGTCACAGACCACCTTTCGCCAAAAGCAGGTCAAATAATTTGCAATTTGGACTAATAATTTTGTTTTTACAGCTATTCTTAAGTTCTCAAACCAATCCAACAATAGAAGAAAAATCTTTGCCCAAAATTTAGTGTTCAACAGAACCATTTCAATCTTTATGGGACACTTCGCTAAACTACATCTTGGGTACCTGCTCCTCCCCATAGTTCCTGCCCCCACCTTGACAAAACTGACATCTTCCACAGACCATTCATACATTTCAACCTTGACATACATTTGTTTATTCTTTTAAAAAAGACTACACACTAATACACCCAGTCTTCTTACAGGATTGGGTAGACAGCTCACCAGAAGTACTGCAGCCAAAAAGGCTGGAGGATCCCCTCTTCAAGTGTATGACCAATATCCTCCCCTTCCCATTGAGCTCTTTCCCTCACATAACAAAACAGTGCTTCTTTGAGGGCAACTTAGCCTTTATCATCAACTTGTTCCTCTCTTTTCAAAGCAATTCATGCACAAGTGTTGGGCGTACTTGCAAAAGAGGACAGACCTTCTGTATCAATTGACCTTTACAATGCAGATGTCAGCTCCGATGTTTGTAGCTTACAGGTTATTTAGAGTGGTCTTCACTGGGATACTTATCAAATACAAGTGCCCATATGCAAGAGCCACAGGAAACAGGTCACTATAGTGCAAGTCAAAATATTTATCTCCAGCTCAAGACACAGATGTTCGTGCCAAGACTACTGAAAATAGATGGCAGTGTGTCATTACTTTTTCAGTTTAAAAGCCTACTGCCTGCAAGCTAAACAGTATGGAATCCACTATTCACTTATAGGATCATCATCCAAGCCCGGCAAACACTCCAGTCATTGCAGGTGGTTTTCATTTCTGCACTTATTGTAGTGAAGTCTTCAATTATGGAGACTTTGGTGAAAGTTGTCATTGTGCCACCCACTTGTAAGGCATGTTTTTGGAGTTTCCCAAATGTCACATCACCGATTCTCACATAGGTCAGTGGGAATGTAGCTGCAACCCCATACAAGGTTGGTTGCTTGTCCACCAACTTCTCAGCCAGTTAATTGTGCCATGTTGTCCTGGTTGCAGCCTAGAAGCTCCAACCTGCAGCTAGGTCAAGAGCTCCATGGGGTTGGCCACTGTGGACATCCTTTACCTTTGGCACATGTACAGCTGCCTTCCAGGAGCCATACACTGCATAGAAGAACGCCTGCTATCCTGGCAAAACCTGTAGCTCTGTTCCCCGATTTTCCAGCTCCAGGTGGGCAATAATAAAGTCCAGTTGACGAGCGAGAACCACCTCAGTCATCCACCCGACGTAGATCAACATTGTTTACATCCGCTGTTGCAGTTTGGAATATCCCAGGGACACAGAAATTCATAGCTAGAGTGACTTCCAGGCCCACAGTGACTGACCTAGTGAGGCACCTCAGTGGAGCTGCAACCTGTGACAAAATTCAATCACTGCCTTGCTCATGAAGCAGAGGCACAAGATGGCAGAAAAATAGATCACAGTGAATTGAACAGCTCTTCCAGCGCTCTGAAACGTCATAAAGGCTGAGGGTAATAGCCCTGAGCAACATTTTATCCACTCAGTGCATCAGCATTTTATCAAGTTAGGTCATCAGAAACAAGTGGATCAGGAGCCTATCATAAGGATTAAGAGCAGTAAGCAATCATCTGGCTATTTGAGTCTGCTTCACCATTCATCAAGAGCATGGCTGATTTTCCAGCTCAGTCTCTTCCCTCCAAAGCTTCCAGCCTTGCAGTACCAATCTGTACAGCCCGCTTTTAACTCCTGCCCAGGATCCACAAGCAGGACTGTCTGGGCAGACCCATGAGCAGACTCTTGCTCTTGCTCCACAAAAATTATTTCTTCCATCTTGGACTCCATCCTTTCTCCCCTGATCTAGTCACTTCTCACCTACATCACGACACCTCTGATGCCCTCCACCAGCACACCCACCCGCCTGGCTGAATTCATCCTCTCAATGAATAACTTCAACTCCACTCACCATCTCCAGAAAAAAAAAGGTACAGCCTGTCCTTTGGTGGAATATATGGAAGAGTTTTTGTTTCAGTCCTTAGGCCCCTCCTTCAACTCTTCTCCTGACGTGTCTGTGTTAGTGCCACTTCCCATTCACACACACACACAACAGAACATTTCAATACTTTGGCACCAACTTTAGATCTGCTCTCACCTTTACATGGTCCACCGATGACTCTTCCCTTTTCGCCTTCCTGGACCTCTCTATCTCCATTTCAAAGGATGTACTAACCACAAATATCCATACATGCCTACAGACTCCCACAGCTATATCAACAATACTTCCTTCCGCCCTGCTTCCTATAATTTCTCCATTCTATTCTCCAGTTCCTCCATCTTTGTCGTATTTGTTTTGATGACAAGACTTCCACTGGGGTGCTGGTGAGACATCTTCCTTCTCACTATCATAGTTAACAGAACACTTGACTCCATCTCATCTATTTCCTGCACCTCTGCTCTCCTCCTGAGCAGGGCATGGACAGAGCTCCTGTGGTCCCCACCTTATACCCTCTCAGCTTCTGTATTCAACAGTTCACAATTTACACCAGCTTCAATGAGATTCCACCACCAAACACATCTTCTCCTCTCAGCACTTCAAAGGGATCATTCCCTCCGTGACTCCCAGGTCCACTCTTCTGTCCCCATTTACCGCTTCCAATCTTACAGCACTTTCCCCACACGATCACAGGAAATGATACACCTGTCATTTCACCTCTTCCCTCACACTTTCCAGGGACACAAACAGTACTTGCACGTGAAGCAGTGACTTACTAGCTCTTCTTCCTATCTAATGTACTGCATTTGGTTCTCACTAGGTGGTCTCTTCTACATTGCAGAAATGAAGCACAGATTGGCTTTGTGGAGCAACTATACTCTGCCCACAAGGGTAACAGAGCCTTTTGTTGTCTGCCACATTCCCACTGAGCTATCTGTCCGTGGCCTCCTGTACTGACCAAAATAAAGCTCGAGGAAGAGCACCTCATCTTCCACTTGGAAGCAGAGCAGCCTAACTCGATTTAATTTTGAATCCTACAACCAAATGCAACTTGTTTTCTCCACCACTATCAGAATTGGCCATTTCTGTTCAGATATCTTTATTAGTCACAAGTACATCAAAATACATAGTGAAATGCATCTTTGCGTAGAGTGTGTTCTGGGGGCAGCCCGCAAGTCTCGCCAAGCTTCTGGCACCAACAATAGCACGCCCGCAACTTCCTAACCTGTACGTCTTTGGAATGTGGGAGGAAACCGGAGCACCCAGAGGAAACCCACGCAGACATGGGGAGAACGTACAAACTCCTTACAGACAGCGGCCAGAATTGAACCTGGGTTGCTGGTGCTGTAATAGCGTGACGCTAACCACTACACTACCAAGCTTGCAAGTGATCCACCATTGTCTCAGTTTCTCTCTCCAATCACAACCTGACCTGCTGGGCATTCCCTACATTTCTGAAGTTTTCCCATACCTTTGTCTAACTTCCCTCATCTCATAGCTTTTCTCCCCCTTTCTAACTGTCCCCATTAATCCATCGACCAGGTGATCTCTACAAATTAACCCCAGAGAAACCCTGGCCTCACCCTATCCCTTGGTCCTATCATCCCACCCTCCCCTACTCCACACACACACAAACTAACTTATTTTCACTCTTTCCCCAAATCTAAATGAAAGGTCTTCAAGCCGAGCTATTAACGCTGTTTCCCTTTCCATACATGCTGCTTCAACTGCTGAGTGTTTGCCTGCCTTTATTATAAAAGAATTTCTGGCTACGGTAAGTGCATCTCAGACATTAAACAAAGCTGGTTATAATACAATGTACAGCTTACTTTTACATCACTCGTTTAGTACAAATTGTACAGCAAGTTAAATTTATTGGCAAACAATCAATTTTTCTCAAATTATACTCGGCATCCAATTGAAGATGACGAAAAACTCAGGTTGTTTATTGGACACAAAATTCAGACTTCCAAATTATGAGGGCGAGACTGACTGGAACTGTATTCACTGAGCAAATGACCCAAGACACTGGAGTTCAACAATTGGAATCTTTTAAGGTGGCAATGTTTGAGTTACAGTCTAGCTATATTCCCTTGTGGGAGAGGGGTAGGGAAGTCAGGAGCAGACCTACATGGATGAGCAAAAAGATAGGGAGTAAAATAGAGCAGAAAAGTAGCCTTACACCTTCCAGTTTGTTCACAGAAGTGAGAACTAGGCTGAATACAAACATTCAGAAGGGAAGTTAAAAAAAAAACCAAGAGAGGCAAGGAGCATGAAAAAAAAGACTGGCAGCAAACATAAAAAGGAATCCAAAAGTATTCTGCAGCACGTCAACAGGAAAATGGTTGTAGGAGGTGGGACCAGTCAGCAATCAAAAAAGAAAATCAGCTCCTCGAAACATAGGGGGTTGCTGCCATATTAAATGCATACTTAACATCAGTCTTTCCAAGGAAAATGACACAGCCGAAGTCTTCACAAAGTTAGGTGCAACTGAAACAAGAACAGAGATACTGGAAACGTTCAGGAGGTCAGAGCTAATTTTCAGATTGAAACCCTTCTTTAGAATTGGGAAAGAAAGAGAAGTCGTTGGTTTAAAGTTGCAGAGATGATGTGGGAGGGGTGGATCAGTCAAAGTTTTAACACTTAGAATTTTGTACCTTTTTTTTAAAAATTGCCATTTTTAAAAAAAAAATTGTCAGAAACAGAGTTCTGATCATACAGTCACAGACTTAATGCTGGACAGACCCCGTGCTTGATCCCTGACACCGATCAGGTTTCTGTCACGCCAACCTCGCTGAAATGGCAGCCAAAGACACTAAAAACATCCGACGTGATTAACACCAAGGTGGGCTGCCCTCTCTCCTCACTTGCAATACATCCGCAGCCTTTGATGCATTCGACCGATGACTTCTTCTGATCCCCTTTCCCCGGGTGGAATTGCAATCACTTCTTCTCAACTCTCCAACTGTTGCCAGAATTACCTGCAATGGCTTCTGATCCCAGACTCAAATCTCTTCTGCAACAGTCTATGCTCAGCCCTCCTCTTTCGCATCTACATCAATATCAAACCCCAACCCCTCCCCACCCCCCAACCACCAAAGTCATCTTAAGTCACAGCATATGGTCCACATGTACATCGATGGCACCCAGCTCTACCTCACCACCACCTCTTGATTTATCGGGCTGCTTGTTTGACTTCCAGCATCTCCTCTAGCTTTATATTTGCAAATCTGAAAGCACTGGTCCTCAGTCTGCACCACAACCTCTCGTCCCTGTTCAGCTGGGATGCTCACAGTCGTTATTTCAGTTTCAAATTAGTTCAGAAATATACCAGCTGCTATGGTAGGATTTGAGCTCTCATCTCCAAATCAATAATCCAGGTTTTTGTAGTTCAGGAGCTTATCCACTGTGCTTTTAACCCATTATTTCACCCAAAGATTAGCTTCAGACTGCATATTCCTACATTCATGTCGGTGAAGCCCTTCAGGAAAGTTTCGACAAAATGTGCCACACTAAAGTATTGCTTTGTTATTGTGGGGAAGGAACAACAAAGAAAAAGCCGGTACACATGATTGCACATCTCACACCTCAAGAGTCCCTGAAGAACTTTATGGCCACTGATAGCAGCCAATTTATGCGCACCAAGGTCCCACAAGCGAGTGTGATAACAATGACTATATATTGTTTCTTACATAACGATGGCAGAGGAATAAATGCTGGCCAGGACATGAGGGAAAACTCCTTCAAATAGCCCCATGAGATCACAAAAACACACTCAATAAAGGAGAGGGATAACTGACCATTGGGTGAGTGAGCTTCAGTGACTACATACAGTTATGAAATGGACCTCTGCTAGAGGTAAGAAATACAACATTGGAAATAGAATATAGCAACAATATTATTTTCTTTCACTAGACCAGTAGATATTCCCTAAATAGAATGGGAGAACTTCATCACACTCCCTGAAAGGATTCTGAACTCAGTTAAGCACTCAAAAATTACAATTTATTTATGAAAAGTAAAATTCTGCAGGAGTTGAAAATCTGAAAAAGAGAGAAAGCTTGGAAATAATCAACAGGTCACCAGTATCTGTGAGGAATATACATGTTGATATTCAGGCACATGTCTTTCTTCGGTCTAGCTTGTTCATACTGAATTAAAAGATGACCACATGGAATTTCATTTGCACTGCTGTCAGATGTATTACATAAAACAGCATGATGTTTCAAATATCTAACCGCTTTGTTCATTCTCTGTTAGAAGTAATAAATGAGTTTGGAATGTAATTGTAATAGAATTTCAAGAATTGTCGTCAGACTAAATTCATTGCTAGCGTCCAGTCTGGTATAACAGACCTAAACAGAGGGATCTAATTAACATGCAAATGGAAAAGTTAAAAGACAAAAGAATAAACATTGGCTTGGCACAAATAGAGAAAAGTACATTTTGGCCATTGGCAAGTTTTACAATCTTCATTGGCAACGACAGCCAGGGTGGCTTTTGAGCAAGCTGAGCTTTTACATAGGGAGAGGCATCCAGTGCAGCAGAAATTTAACCCATTTCACTAAAAGCTGAGAGGTGGGATTACTTTTCAGGTTGCTGTGGCCGAGCCAACACGGCCACAATGGGCTGAATAGTCATCTCTTGTACCACATGTTATCACAATGCCAAATGCAATCATTCTCCACTGAGTCACTATCAGCACTTACCCACACAAGGCACCTTACCGTGTTCTCTCAAAATCCAGTAACTAATCAACAGGCTTGTGTAATCTCCATCTTGTGTGCTTGCAGTGCCATTGGTAATATCACAGACATGACCTCTCAGGAGGGCTGACTTTGAAACAACACCAGAGAGAAGGATTCACCCTTGGCTCAGAGTCACATTTTGCCCTAAAATGGGGACATTCAATATATACTTTCTAGTGACTTGGTTTAATTTCAAGATCACATCCATGGATGTTGCCCCATCCACTTTCAGCCTTTATGGACTTTTCTCTGAGCATTCAGGCAACACTGTCTAACTCCATTGCTTGTGCTTTCAGTCCACCAAGATTCACATCCCGTGTCTCTCCTTTCCTTTCAAAGAATCCATCATCTCTCTGAGACTTCTACCAATGTCTCCGTGTCTCCCACGTTTTCCTTCACTGATGTACTCAGTTTCAATACATCCTCCCTGAAGGATGAGGAAGGTGGGGGCAGAGGAAGCACGCTGCAGGCACCACTTTTTGCTTACAATAGCAGACAAGATTAGAATTATCCCTTACGTACCAAAACATCATTCATCATCCCAAAAACCAGAAAAAAAACATTGCCCATTCATTAAACACAACCTTTTACTTTCAATTGGACCGATTTCCTAAATTAGGTGGTCTTATATTTCCAACCCAGGAAATCACTACTGGTTGTTTACCTGAAAATGTGCAAATTTCTCTTAAAATTTGTTGAAAGGCTGCTTTCTAAAAGGTGACATCTGCAAAGTTAATGGTTAGAGTGGACCAAGGGACAGATTTATCAGTTATTTCAAACTGAACTGGTAAAAGCTTTTATATTTTAGATTACAGTTCAAAATGTTCAGCAACCAGATGCCACAGAATTAAACTGACTGACTCCCTGTGTTGGTGCAGAAAAATAAAATTTATCCATATCACGCTGACAGATTTAGGTCAAACAACATCTTTACGTCCACAGAAGGGATCAACTCAATGAATGGAAGTAATGGGACATGAAGTTAGCTGCAGGGCATTGTGGGATATGTGCCGATTGCACTGAGATCAAGATAATTGTGCACATCTCTGGATTATGACCAACATAAGTTTGTTGTTTAAGGATATTAAAAACTATTTTTTTCACATGTCAGCTCTCAAAGCTTACAGGGCTTCAAATGCAAACCCTAATCCTGAGGTTTATTCCAGCTCAATTCCTTCAAGTGAGCAAGTTTTCATGGGTGGAAGCAATTTAAATTTAGCTGTGTCACTAACATTACTGATTTAATCCACTTGTACCAGATGTGTTGGCTGTTTTCTTAATGGTTCACTGTAGGACCTGATGGAATAATGGAGATCGCAGACAGGGAAAGAAAAGTTAACGGGCCGGTGAATCAGCACAGTACGAAACTGTGTCAAAAGTTAAATATGCTCATCTAGTGTTTGATTACTTGCAAAGCCTTTGATTCTGTTAACACATAAAAGCAAGTCTGAAAGTATCCAACTGCAATCAGAACCAGACTTCCTCACTGCATTACAATTGGCAAAACCTTTGGCTTTCATCAAAAGTCTTGGCATGAGGGAGGAGCAACGTCATGCATTTGAAATGAAAAGATATGTCGTGATACCTTCAGTTACATACGTTACACAATGGAATCCTCTAGTAGATTTTGGTAAGCTTTTTAAGATGCCTTAAGCTTTGGCAATTGTTGCCTGAGCTTTTATTCAGGATGGTTTGATCAAATCAGAAACAAATCATATTGGAAAACTGGGCGGCACAGTGGTGCAGCAGTTAGTGCTGCTGCCTCTCAGCTCCAGGGACTTGGGTTGAAACCAGAAAGAGTTATGCAAAGCTGGAGAATTCCTAATCAAGTCCAGATGTCTGCTAGATGCCCAGGCAGAAGGGGTGTTGTTCCTCAAACAAGCCTCATTGATTCTGTCTGTGACCATCTGCACTGTTACAGAGTGGGAGTGGAATGGGGAATTAAAGTGGCAGGCAATCAGAAGTTCAGAGTCACTCCTGTAGACTGAATGCATGTGTTCCACAAAGAGATCACTTGACCTGTGTTTGGTTTCTCCAACGTGAATGCTGAATGCAGTATGCTAGATCTGAATTTCAAGTGAATCGCAATTTCACCTGGAAAGTGTGTTTGAGTCCGTAGACGGTGGGAAGGGAAGAGATGAAAGGACAGGCGTTGCATCTCTTATGTTTACATGGGAAAGTGGGGTGGAGTTGTTGGGGATGGAAGAAAGGACCAGGGAGTCACAATAGGAGCATTTTCTTGTTAATGGTGAAAGGGGAGGGGAGGGAAAGGAAGGGAATATCCATCTGGCAATGGAATCTTGTCAGACATGGAGAAGATTGCATAGGATGATCTGTTAAATGCAGAGGCTGGTCAGGTAGAAGGTGAGGGCCAGGGGAACTCTATTCTTAGTCCATCCAGGAGGAGAGAAGGCAAGACCAGAGGCACAGCAAATAGATTAGCTAGCATGTGGTCAACAGGTCTATCCACTATGGTTGAGGGAAAGCCATGGGTTCAGGAAGAAGGCAACATTCCAAAAGGCACTTGTATGGAGTGTCTCATCATTAGTGTAAATGTGACAGAGACAGAGGAACTTGGGGAAAGAAATGAAGTCTTAACAGGAGACATGATGTATAGTCAAGATAGATTTGAGAGTCTGTGGGCTTGTACTGGATGTTAGCGGCCAGCCTATCCCAAGATGGGGAGAGTGAGATCCAGAAAGGAATGGAAGAGTCAGAGATGGACCATGTGAGAGTGAGAACAGGCAAATGGCAGCAAATGATGAAGGTTGGGTTTTGTAATGAGTGAAGAACACAGAACCAATGCAATTATTGATGTAGTAGATAAAGATTTGAGAAAGTGAGACTGGGTAGGACTGAAAGACTGTTTCACATATCCCACAAATAGACAGGTATAGCTTGGGCCCACGTGAGTGCCCGTATCTGCACCTTTGATTTGAAGGAGAAGTTGTTCAATGTGAGGACGAGTTCAGTCAGGCGAATGAATGCGTTGATGGAGGGGAATTGGCTGGGCCTCAAAGAGAAAGCAGAAGGCCCTCAGACCCTCCTGATGTGGGAAGAAAGTGCAGAATGATTGCAAGTCCATTGTAAAGATAGACTGGTTGGGACCAAGAAGCTGGAAACTGTCAAGTTGGTGGAGCATATCTGAAGTGTTACAGACGCAAGTGGGAAGGGACTGGGCGGGGAGAAAAGATGGAGTCAAGAGAGGAAGAAATAATTTTGGTGGGTCAAGTGCAGACAGAAATAACGAGTCCCAAAAGTTTCCATTCGTGTCAATGGGAACCATAAAAATCATTCAGCAAAGATTAAAACTGACCACTTGAATTTGCATAGCAGTATTAATGCTAAAAATGCCCATCAATTTATGTGGAAATAGGCTGAGAAAAGGAAGCCAATAAGAAATCGGAAAAATTTAAGGATAAGAGGTTGAAAACCTGATTGAAAAGATGGTTTTTAATAGAAGAAAGAGAAAATGCAATGTTAGGAAGTGTTGATATAGTGACGATTTCCATTTCACAAATATGCTGTATATAATGTTTGCATCCATTCATAGCCATATTTTAAATTTCCATGACATAAAATTTTAAATTGAAAATGTTTTTAATTAGGAGACATTTGTAATGCTTTGATACTTGAAAAGCTTTCACCGAAGTCTGCCTTGTTTTACATTTTGTGATAGACATTTGAATATGAAGCAACAATTCCTCTCCTACCTGTAATTTCCATATTAGAAGAGGATGGGGTTCTCCTTAGGCAAAGATAGCCTTACGCGTTGTGACTGGCCAACCCTGCCGTGTCAGACATACGTTTTCTGTGCACCTGCCATGTTTCTCCACTCCAGCTCCAACTGTACCCCACCTTCTGCTTGCACTTTCTCATCCCTTCATGCATTGAATCATGAACATCAATCAAGCCCTCTCAACCGCTCTCTGATGAATACAGAAATATGCCCCACCATTGTGCAAACACCAGACGAAGCCAAAGTTCAGTTTGAAAAGGAGGAACATCAACACCAACTTTAAGGCACGAAAAATTAACTGCCTGACAGCAGTACAGAATCTTATGTGCCATAACATCTGGCAAAATTTAAATGTTAAGACCGGTACCAATAATAAGAAATTGAATAAGAATCTATTTTTCCTGTCACTTCCAATAAATATGTCTCCATTTCTTTAATTGGTACTCGTTAGTTTCATAAATCATTGAGCCTCATCCAATTTTTATCCATTAGTTCTCTCAATGATACGAGGTTGCCTACTCTATTATCAGTTTGTAATGCTTCATGAGTTGGCTTACAAAGCCACCTATAGAACATCACCATCCAATTCAGAGTTCATCATACAATGAATTATTTGTTCAGTTAGGTCCGATCACTCTTTTTCCTGGCATTGGGCCAATTCTTTAAGTACAAGTACAGGACTGCACTTAAACTTATTCAAAGGGAATTGCCGGAACATTGACGAGATTACCTTCTCAGCCTTTAAATCTGTTCAAGTCATGAGTTTAATATTATGTACTCCAAACAGTCAATCTTCCATGTCAAATCAGGAAGTTGTTGCTATTCTATTTAACACCTGATGACACAAGTTCAAAAGGAATTCTTCAAAATGGAGGCATAAACCCTAATTCACCTAGATTAAAATTTCACACAAATATTTAGCACTGTAAGCTCCATGAATGCAAACAAACAGACAAATAATTATAAAAGCTGTGAGACGAGTTACTGAAGCTTTGATCCATTACGTGATAATCATAACTTTTGTGTCGTGGAATTTACAAACAGAAAAATAATTCAGCAGATGACAACAAAAATGTGCATATCATCATATCATAAAGAACAAGGAGATTAGGTGCCCTGATGTCATTTAGTTTTGTTTTGTTCTAACATTTTAATGGATTTGTGGTATAAAAGTGGCTCCACTATCCATTCTCTCCCCATCAGTCACTCCCTACCATGCCCCAACCCGACCCCATTCTTTATTCCTGAGCACAGGTTTGGCAATGCCAAGTGTTTCTCTGGTATGAAAACAAAACTATGCAGAAGCAAAAGCAAGGATCTCCCCGTGGCCAGCCACTTCAATTCCACATCCTACTCCCATACCGACATATCTATCCACAGCCTCCTCTACTGTCACGTCGAGGCCAGACGCAAGTTGGAGGAACGACACCTCATGTTCTGCTTTGGGAGTCTCAAACCTGACGGCCTCAACATCGATTTCTCTAACTCCCGGTAACCCCTCCCCTCTTCCCCCCCCCACCTTGTCTTCCCTCATTCCTGTGGCTGCCTCACACCTTCTCTTTCCCCTCCCCCGCCCTCATGACCTGCTCAGCTATTCCCCATTCCTTCCCTTTTTTCCATGGTCTACTGTCCTCTTCTACCGGATTCCTTCTTCTTCAGCCCTTTGCCTCTTCTATCTTTCACCGCTCAACTTCTTGCATCTTCCCCCTCCCCCACCCACCTACCTACCTTCCCCCTCACTTGGACTCACCTATCACCTGCCAGCCTATGCTCCCCCCCACCCGCCCCCACACCTTTTTATTCCAGCTTCTGCCCTCTTCCTTTCCAGTCCTGATGAAGGGTCTCGACCCGAAATGTCCACTCTTTATTTCCATCCGTAGATGCTGCCTAACCTGCTGAGTTCCTCCAGCATTTTGTGTGTGATACGTAGAAATTTAGGTAGTTTGGGGGCGTCTCACAGCATGCTCTGTTAATTAGATCTTTCTGCAGCTCAAAAGAGGTTTTGTTCCAGAACTAGCAGGCAGTGCAAGCTAATAAAATGCAGTGTAGGCAACAGGGCATTTAGGATCCCCATTAGCAGTAGGATTAAAATTTAAATCCTTAACTAATATAAGGATTGAGAATGGAAAGAAGAACACCAGAGAAGGAAGTAGAATGAATCGAAGTAGAGAAATAGAAGACAACATTGGACTTAAAGAGACAAGTGAAATAGAGAGAAAATATTTAAATTGCTTAAAACCTGACATTTTTAAAATTCACTATTTCCAGGAATGAGAAGGAGCTCTTTATACTGTCCCCATTCTGGGATAATATGATTAGGGCCTCTTTAACAAAATGGATGATACTTTTATCTGCTAATAGCACTCATTTTAAATTACCACTCAGCATTCTGTGGCATGTTAAATGGATAAATAACATACAAATTCAGCAAGTTATTTATAATAACTTGGAGACTCAAGGTGACTTTTATTCAAAGCAAGTGGTAGTGCAGTTTAATCCACTCAGCAGGTTCAGGAGATTTGCTTTATGTTCCAAACTTGGTCAATTTTTTTTGTTAAATAATGGCATACGCTGTTGACAACATTATTTTTCAAGGCGTATTCATTAACTACGTTCATAAATTTTTTAAAGAAATAGCATTCTGCCTGCGGTTCCAGTTAACTGCAGGCACAACAACCAAACAAGGGAGCCATCAGTATCAAAAGAAATAAAAAGGGAAGTAGTTGGAAGGGAAAAAAAATCAGTTTTTTTTAATTAAATGCATAGAAGGAATTTTATTGAGAATTGTTTCTAAGATCATTTTAGCGATAGTTGGTAGTTCACTGAACTTGCCCCATACCCTAATTCTTTTTGTCACATTTGTAATCGCTACATAATAACTAAAAAAAAAGAGAGAACAATTTACGGTATTGAATAACCAATCATAATAGTTTCACTTTTCAGAGCATCTGTAATACGGAATGGTTAAGATGATTGGAGAGATCTCACAAAAATTTAAAATGGGATTTCATTATTCATGATAAGGTAGAAAAGTAATCATATGTACTTATGGAAGGAACATTTCACAATGCACTGCCATACTTATGCAAATGACTAACTCACAAAGAAACAGCTCAAAATGCTATCTACAACATGGTTCAGAACCTTAAGTATTAAGCTATCAAAAAAGTTATGTAACTTGAGAATTGGAAGGGCAAGTCTTGTAAGTATTCAGTTACATAATTCATTTCTCTTTACTATCGATCAAGTCACCATTCTGTACCAAGGTGCTTTTTATTCTTCTTTAGTTTCTTGCAACTTCACTTGACAATGCAACTGTCTCATCAGTCCTTAGGCAACAGCAGTTTCTTATTCTCAAACATCAGGGCATACTTTTTCAAATATCCAAGAAGTCAATTTGTATCACTACTGCAATAATCACTACATAGCAAGTAGCCCTAAATGATCCGAAAAATTAGATTACTATTTTGTGCTATTATCTTTTCATGCCTTCAAATGTTTAATAACAGCTCTTAGGAAAAGGACAGCTGGTGGATGAATCAAGCATGTCCTAATCAGTCAGGATTCAACTAAACATTGGAAGCTCCACATTCAATAATGTATTCTCCAGGGAGAAGCGAAAGGCAACATACTTAAAAATTTAACAGATGACACAACGATTACTGGTGTGGCTAGTGAAGAAGGTTGTCAAGCAATACACCAGGATATAAATCAGTTGCAGATATGGGCAGAGAAATGGCAGATGGAAAGGGAGTGTGATGGTTGTCATGTGGTGGATAACCCAGCATCCTTTCTACCTGTTATATACAGCAATATTAAGATTCTGAAATTCTCTTCAATTGACTGTTAGCCTTCAGTAAAATCTCTTCTGTCCTTCCACTAATCTTCTTTATCATAACGAAAATGTCAAATATCAATGAAACAGCTGCATATTCTCCAATCAACTGGTTGTGATGGAAAAGCATTTCGATGATATAGAAATAAAACTGAAGGTTCAACCATTAAAATCAATCTCCTAGTTCAGTTAATGGGAATGACTGTCCATCAAGATGAAAGAATACGCCATAAAAATGGTAGTTTATGGCGCTTTAATATTCAAGTTATTTACCACATCTTTAAAAGACTTGTACTGCGAGATTAACATCAGTAAATGCTCCACACAAGCTTCCTTCCACCCTATTTCATCAACCATAACAACATCTTTTTTCCTTCACATTCTTATTCAGTTTCCCCTAAAAATGCACCCATTCCGTATGGCCCAACCACTCCAATGCTGTAGTGAGTTTGACATTCTCACCACTCGGAATGCAGAAATTAAAACAATGAAGGTCATTAATAATAAGTTATATAGAAAAATACACAACATCATTGTTTCTCTGCTCTGCCACTAATCTTTCCATATTTCCTTAAGGCAGAGCTTAATCAGCTCATTGGGTCAATGCCAGCTCCCATTCCAATCCCTTTCCCCACTAATTTTCCTTGTAATCTGTTTTCACCACACTCTCATCAATTTTCCCCCAAATTCTCCCACTTACACACACACAAGGGGCAATTTACTGTGGCCATTCAGGCCATCAACCTGCATACCTTTGGTGCTCAGAAAGAAACTGGAACATCCAGGGAAAACATACAAGGTTTCAGGAAGAAACTCCACGTACACAGTACCAAAGGCCAGTTTTTGGAGGCGAGACAGCAGCTCTACCAGCTGCATCCTGTGCCCACTATGGTCTTATACGATTATTAATATTATTTCCCACATCTTCCAAAGAAAGTTGATACCACAAGGCAAGAGGTGCCCTCAAACCACTCTTCACTCCACAGCACCCAAAAGCCCCAACATGGGGCTGGCTTCCCATCCATACTGTTTTTGCTCCACTTTCATGCCATTGACCTCCACTGACATTAAGGCAATTGCTGACTGGAAGAACAAGAGGACTGCAGAAATGGTGGAGCGCAGAGTTCTTGGAATGGGCAAGGGGATGGAAGGAAGTTAAAAACAAACAAGTATGTGGCTTCCAGAGCAAAGAAAGAATGGGAATTTCAAAAATCAAAATACATGGATATCAGATCCCAATATGGCTCTGCAAGCATAGTGCTGGCAGATGGACAAGATTTAGTGCTATTCAGGATATAGGCAGCAGAGCTTAAGAAAAACTTAAAGTTCAATATAGAAGATGACAGGTATAATAATAACTCTGCCTTAAAGACATTTTTTTGTGAATTATCCATTCTCAGCAAAGTCAATTTTTAAATAAATCTTTTTCATACAAATCAATGCTTTCTTTTTGAACTTGTAATCCAGCACCAATTTATTCTGTATATATTTGTCACCTGTGTATCATTTCTCTAGTTTGTCCTTAGCAACTTGCATGTTCATTTAACATTTCCTCACCATCTATAAACTACTGTTTTTTCTCCTATTCTGGTAATTGCTTATGTAAACAAATCAAAATACTCTTTCTTTGAGCTTCCATCTATTTCCTTTCAAATTCTTCTGATCCAAGAGCTTTGACCCATCCACTACTGTTCCAGTTCCGTCACCATGTGTAATTTATTTGGACAAACCTCAAAAGACTACAATCTCGATCAAATTTTATTCAAGTGTCTCCAGCTTCTCCACTCCTTGAACTCCTAGTACTTTCATATAAATTGGTCTCTGACCACTGGATTGCACTAAACATTAAACTGTCACAAACAGGTTATTCAACCCACCACTGCTCCAACGATCATGCAATGTAAAAGGCTCCACTTTCATGCCAATGACCTCCACTGACATTAAGGTAATTGCTGACTGGAACAAGAGGACTGTAGAAAGGATGGAGTGCAGAGTTCTTGGAATGGGCAAGGGGATGGAAGGAAGTTAAAAACAAACAAATTTACTGTGTTTACCAATGTGGGGATTATTTCCAGAAATAGAGTCTGAGAGTAAACTTGCAAGGAACATAAAAGAATACTGTAAAACCTGTAGGCACGGTAGTGTAGCGGTTAGCGTAACACTATTACAGCCCCAGTGACCAGAGTTCATTTCCCGCCACTGTCTGTAAGGAGTTTGTACATTCTCCCCGTGTCTGTGTGGGTTTCCTCCGGGTGCTCTGGTTTCCTCCCACGTTCCAAAGACGTACGGGTTAGGAAGTTGTGGGCATGCTATGTTGGTGCTGGAAGCATGGCGACACTTGCGGGCTGGCCCCAGAACACTCTACGCAAAAAGATGCATTTCACTGTGTGCTTCGATGTATGTGACTAATAAAGATATCTTATAAATAACAAAGATTAACGAAGGCAAAGGAGGAAAGTGAATACAGAACACCTAGAAAATATCAAAAGGATTAGACAGAGTCAATGTGGTTTTATGGAAGGGAAACAGTGTTTCACAAACCTAATGGGGTCCACAGAGGATGTAACTGGTAGAATAGATAAGGAAGAACCAGTAGATGTGGTGTATTTGGATTTTCAGAAGGTCTTTGATAAAGTCCCACGTAAGAAGTTTGAGTGCAAAATTTAAGCACATGGGATTGGGGTTAATACACTGGTATGATTGAAAATTGGTTGACAGACAGGAAACAGATCAGTAGGAAATGGATCCTTTTTGGGATAGTAGATGATGTCTACCGGTGTACCATAGTGATCATCACTTGGGAACTGGTGGGGTGGTTGATAGCTTCAGCCAATGGATTAACGGACAGATCTGATTGAGTAGATAATACACAAATAGCATAAAAACTGCAGTGAAAGACACCACAAGTTTTCCAAAAAAAAGTTAAAAGTAAAACATGCAATAACTGTTTGAACATTAGAACTGATTCGCTCCACATAGATTTATGACACCTATGAAAAAAAAAGGCAGTGATACTATAAAAGGACACCCGGATTACAGAACAAAGAGATACTGTTACATATGAACTTGGCAGAAACCACTTAATTTTGAATAAACCTCATGTGACTTTTTTTTTAAAAAAAGTTTCTTGATATCCATATTATCCAATCATTAATCTGTACTGAAAATGGTCTTGGTTTGTTTCATAAATGGTGAATTTTTCTTCAGCGCTGCAGAACAACAATTTTGAAATCACATCTTGAACTGAGTGTATGACAGAGTGGAACAAATGTTAATTTTTCTGTTTGATTCTATTGAACTATTCAATGTAATTTACTCAAACAGCCCACACCACTGCCAAAGATGAGGAACTTTCAGGCCAAATTTATATGCAGCGAAAATTAATTTTCCGTGATCTTGCTGGTTTCCAAAACAACAGTGGCATTCATTCCATCTGACATAGATCAAATAATCATTTTGACATTTCCACTAATTGTGACTACTTGCAGGTTATTGACAAATTTCCTAAAACTAAGCCAGTTCTTTCAGGCACAACAACACTGAAACATACATTTTAAAAACTATTGGAAGTAATTCTTCCTTTAATCTCATAAGAGAATAGCTTACATATGTCAAATGTATTTTTCAAGTTCTCTCACGGGAGAAGGGCAATGGTAAAGCCAACATTTAATGTTCACCCTAAATTATCCTTAAGGAGGTGATGTCAAGGCATGGACAGAGCAGGTATGCATGTAAACCCACAGTGCAACTGTATAGGAGTTCTGGGAATCTGTTTTAGGAACAAAGAAATGGCTAATAACTTCCAAGGCAGGATGTTGTTCAACACGGAAGGAATCTGCAGATGGTGGCAGCTATTAATCCAGCATGCTCAGGATCTGATGGTGCCAAACTATCAGATGTTACTCTATTCATGCTCCAAAACACAATTAATTCACTTTTTCTTTAAATGTTATACTGTAGAAGAACAATTTTTTCAGTGGATCTGGTGAATTTAAAGGGAGTGCAGGAAACAAGGCCTCATTAAGTTTAAAGGTAAACAGCTCCAGGAATGTCACTTGACTGACCCACTGCCTGAATCCTGAGGCAGAGAGATGATATTGCTGGCCCCCGACACCTGGGAGCCAGGTGGCCAGGCACAGTGAGGCATGAGCAGCAAGTAGACTTCAGGTGATGGAACGCTGAGGGCTCAGGATTGTAATTCAATTGGGTTTTTTTTTCACACTTTTCCAAAACAGAGAGATGTAAAAAAAATGGATATGTTAAAAAAAAGGAAAAGTAATTTTGAATTAATCAAAAGCAGGTGGCTCACAAATTGTGGATTTTATTCAATGCTTTGAAAAGAAACCCATTATCAGCTGCATTAACAGAACATCCATTCAGCAGAACCCAGTCTCCACTTTGCTGGATCCCACTTTCCTTGCATTTGGACCAAAGTTCTGCTCTGTAAAGTCCACACAGTACCTTAGGTACTAGGGCCACCCAACCAGGGAAGATAGGTAAGGGGGGTGGAGGGGGGGGGGAGGAAAGCAGCAATGGGTGGAACACAAGGAATTTCTCTGATAGGATGAAAGAATGTGGCCATTTTGAGGCAGTTAAGCTCCTTTACCTGTTTAATGTGTTGCTGAGGTTGTAAGGCCTGTGCAATGTTGTACGGCATGGCCAAGTTGCAGGACTCCACACCAAATTCTCCAACATTAGATAACTGTCTTTCTTTTTGTCTGTATCAGGACTGACCACTTTCTGCCCTGCTGGGCAAGTCTTTTCCATTTCTTCCACCCACAGCCCTCCTGCATTGTCTCTACTACCTGCACTAACTTTTTATTTTCATTGTTCTGAAGAAGGGTCTCAGACCAGAAACAGATAATTGTTGCCCTTTCCACAGATGCTGCCTGACCTGATGAGGTTTTCCAGCATTGTCTGTTTCACTTTTATAAAGTTGTATCAGGACCCTCACTGCCAGCCCCAGTCCTGACAGACTTGAATGTCATACTGCCATTCATAATCCAGGAACTCAGAAGCTCTGATAGTGACACTGTCAGACATAAGAGGCAGGGAACAGACCGATCAAATAACTCGGTGACGGCTACACCTTCTGGGCAAAAGAAAATCAGAAAAATGCTGATGGGATTTGGGTTTTGCTCTCAAGAATGAGCTCATTGCACAGCTTAGTGCTGACACATTTTGGCAAGTGTCCCCTCTGCTTCACACTAATGTTTCAGTCAGCAAACACACAAGAACTTAAACAGTAGAAAAAATTGGCCATTCATCAAGATTGTGCTGATTGGCGATCTCACTGACAATTAGCAATCATCTCCCTGAATTCTCTTAGCATACACAAACCTAAATCCTGGAAGCTACGAATGAGACCTGGACTGCAAAAGAGAAAATCCTGACCTGATCCATGATCCACCCGGGTGAATCAAACAGTCGGGTCAAAACCTCCCAAAAGAGGTGACTCAAACAGGAATAGGGAAAGCCAACTCCAGTGGAGTCCTCCCCTTGATGAAATGCTTGGAACACAATCCTGTCATAACCAACAACCTATTCTGTCAGAGTTCAAGACCTCACTGAAATCCCCGGATCCAGGCATTGGCACTTGATAGATAATATTATTGTCTGAGTAAGAGATAACATAAGACATCTTTACTAGTTACACGTACATCAAAACACACAATGAAATGTATCTTTTGCGTAGAGTGTTCTGGGGGCAGCCCCCAAGTGTCGTCACGCTTCCAGCGCCAACATAGCATGCCCACAACGTCCTAACCTGTACGTCTTTGGAATGTGGGACGAAACTGGAGCACCCGGAGAGAACATACAAACTTCTTACAGACAGTGGCCGAAATTGAACCCAGGTCACTGGCGCTATAATCACGTTAGGCTAACAAGGACGCCCACGTCATTTCATGCCATGACAGGTGCGGATAAGTGGTAGACAACCCCGTTACTTCCATCAGTTTGGCCCCAAAACAATGGCTACAGAAACACTGCTGGAAGAAAATCATTGACCAAGGTCTGATAGACACTGCAGAGAAAGCTCTACTCAGCATCTCCAGATAACCCAGCTCCTCTGATCAACAGGAGGTGTGGCATGTCCACAGTTCTTGGACTGCCCTGATGTCCATCATAATCGGCACAAAATAGCATGATGCCACATTCACATATGCCAAGAGGCTTTAAAGTTAGTTTATTTTAAATTAGATTCTGAAATTCTGCCTGATTTTCCTGACTCTTGGTAAATTTTCTGCAGAATGATCCAGTGAGGTTTTGCATTCCAATCATGTCTTTAGTTAGCCTCCAAGAAACTATACAGCATTTTTGTTAATATTTTTGTTGAAGGTACAACAAAATACCTTTTGGTTGCACTGTGCAACCTCTGCTAATTGTTTGCCTCTATCTACTTTTCATTTCCTCCCTTTCTTTCAATGCATGATGCAACGATCCAAGGAAATCCGATGCCACGCTCAGGTGAAAACAGAGTGGTCTGCATTGTGTTTCATGCCTCATTGTCCAGTTAAGACAAAAGATGATGATGCCCGATCCCAAGCCTTTGCAAAAAGCACCAATTGTCAACAAACTTTCATCGGCAACTTTAAGGAATAGAAAATAACCCATCCAGGCCGCAGGCCTTAGATGCTTCTAAGGGATGGAAGGTGTAACAAGTGGGCAACATTTAAGGAAAGGTAAAGGAAGAGGAAAGTAACAGAAGAAAACTATATGTAGGAAAAGGAATTTGATGACCTGTTACATGATTGATGGGGGATGATTGAATAGTGCAAGTGATATTAGCTGGAAAAAAGGAGATACTGAAATCAAAGATGAAAATGTACGAGACGAAGAGAATGTGCACGTGATTGCTGTGGAGAAAGGCAGCAAGGGGAAAACTGGTGAGAGAGTAAGTAGTAGGGCTGCAAATACTATCTCAAGGTACCAGTGGTGGATGGAGTCTGGTGTGAACAGGTCTTGTTTTGCCTCACCAGGAACAGTTTCAGTAAGCACACAAGAGACTGCAGATGCTGGAATTGGAGCAACAAACAATTTGCTGGAGGAACTCTATCTGTTGGGAGTGAGAAAGGAATTGTCGACGTTGCAGTCAAAACCCTGCATCAAGACATCAGTTCTAGTGATTCCCCAGAAGTTGCTGTTGTGAAGATCACCCATCTTGTAAAGGACAGCCGATTTCCCATTGAAGATAACCCGTTTGATTCAGGATAGTTGACAAGCCTGAACAGCAAGCTCTAGCAATTCTGCAGTCAAGTGGAAAACTTCCTCCTTAACCAGGAGTGTTTCTGATCACAAGCACCAAGCCTGGAAAGCCAGCACCCTGATTCACGTTACCGCTTATAAAGGAAGAAAACAAAGTTCTAGTCTTAATGTGCTGAAGTCAATGATCACAGGGCTACAAAGCACCAGCAATGATGCAAAAAAGTGCTGAGAGTCAATTGGCAACCTGCTGTACAACCTGGCCAATTTTATCCTCAGCATCAGTGGCAGGAGGAAGGCACAGGTGAACTGATTAAAAAAAAGGCAATAGACAGGAAGAATGTGCCAGCGGCTGGGACTGAAGTGAAAGAATAGTCATAGGGCGCAGTACAGTGCTAGTCCAGATAGTCTGCAACATTGACTCCAGACCCCATGATGTCTCATTGCATCAAGCCAAACACAGGCACTGAACACTTTTGCTCCAGAACCAGCCCTGCCTCTAGCTCAACTGTTCCAGTAAGGCCACAACACTGGCATCGATACAACGACCTGGACAGTTGCCCAAGTGTGTTCTGCTCAGAACAAAGCAGTAACAAATTCAATCTGGCTGATTACCACTCAATCATCTGCAAAGTGATACAAGATGTCGTTGACAGTGCCATCAAGTTCCATATTAATCTGGTCAAAAATGTCTCGACTGCAATTGGTCAGGACCACTTGCAGCCTTGGTCCAGCACGGAACAAAAGAGTTGAATTCCAGAGGGGAGGCAAGACATCAAGGAAGCATTTGACTTGGAACAAAATCAAAAGGAAAATAGGCCAATGGCCAGAGTCATATCTTGTATAAAGAAAAATGATTGTGTTTAATCATCCCAACACTAAAACATCACTACAGGGTTCTTCAGGACAGTATCCAGATCATTTATTTTTTTTTTAAATCACAAACAAGAGAGGTCCCAGCACTGATCCCTGCGGAACACCACTGGTCCAGTCAGAATAGACACCCCGCCACCACGAACTTATCTTCTATGGCCAAGCCAATTTTGAATCCAATCCACCAAATGACCATGGATCCCATGTATCTTAAGCTTCTGGATCAGTCAACTGTGAGGGACTTTGTCAAATGCTTTACGGAAGTCCAAGTAGACAAAATCCATTGCCTTGCCCTCATCAATCACCTTCATCACCCCCTCAAAAAACTCAATCAAGTTTGTAAGATATGACTTGCCCTGCAAAAAGCCATGCTGAGTATCCCTAATATGCCCATACTTACCAGAATCCAACTCATCTGAAGTGTTTAAAGAGAGCAGCTGCTGATTTTCATGAAAAGCAATGAAAGTCTCTGCCAAGTGAGTGAAACGTGATTAGAGATGATAACTAAAATCAATGCTATCTTATCTTGTTTGAAATTACTTTGTCAAGTTGGGGAAAGTGGATAAAATGTGCTACTAATTCAAACTGAAGACTGCAGCAGTACAAACTTAAGGCTGCCAAAAGCACATGCGAGATTAGGCTCAATTCATAAAGCATCATGTCTTCCTCCCATGGTGACTGATGGAGTGGAGGAATATAAATACAATGAGAATTAAAGAATTACACTAATTCTATAGACAAGCAAGAAAGAGTTGGCGTAACTGGGAAACTAAAAAGAAACTTAACACACTGTGCTTTTTTTTTGGTCTTGGAATTCATTACCTGATAGGACGGTGAAAGCAGGTTCAATATGAACTCCTTAGGAAATTGAAGCTGTATTTGAAATGGAGAAAACTTTTGGCTTATAGCAAAAAAGGTGTGTAGCAAATTGGATAACTAAAATGCCAGGCAGTAACCATCTCAGACAAGATGGACTGAACCACTTCCCCTTGACGTTCAGTGACAATACTATCATCAAGTCCCCTTCCAGCAACATCCTGAGATCATCACTGACCACACACACAAAACAAGGTACTCTGCACAAATGACTCATCTCCTGACACCCCAATGCTTTTCCACCGTCCAGAAGCCAAAAGTCACAAACGCAATGGAATGCTCTTCGTTTGCCTGGATGAGTGCTGCTCTGAAAGTACTCAAAAAGCTCAATATTATCCAGCACAGTAGCCCAGTTAATCAGTACTCCATTCATCACCCAAGAATACATCCTTTCACCAACAGTGAACTGTGGCTGCCGAATGCAATGCATTTACTACCAAGGTTACTTCAATAGCTCCTCTCAAACCTGCATGCTCTACCCACAAGGTCAAGGGCAGCAAGCATTAATGAATAGCACCACCTGCAGATTGCCCAGTCACACACCATCCCGATTTAGAAATATATTGTCGTCACTTAATCATCTCTGGCTTAAACCCTGCATGTGCACAATGGGTCTATGCTCCCCAGGTCTGCAGCAGTTCAAAACAGTGACTCAGCACCACCTTCTCTAGAACAATTTGGCTGAGGCAATAATTACCGAACTTTCCAGTGACACCCACCTCTGCAAATGAATAAAAGTCAGTCAACTTTCAGCATATTTCCTAATGATATGCAAAGGAAGTTAAATTGCTAATATTTTAATAAGCTTCCAAGTCCAAATTCACTTTGGAGCAAGAGGATATTTTATGTGAATTATTTAACAGAACAAACATTCAGCATTCACTGATTCCAAGTTATTTTAACGTACTCACTGCTCAGACAACAAAATCTTTACCTGCTGGCATGATTCTGTGCATGGCAACTGACAAGAAGAAAATGGAATCACTGTAATAGGCACCAGAACCAGCACTGAAGAGTTTCTGCATTGCTTCAACAACAGGGAACAACTTCTGAGTCATGGCATCCACATCATGGAATGTAACCTGTCAGAGAGAATATATAGTTCATTATAAACAGTACAACTTGCAATAAGAGGCAGCAGTAGTGCTGGAATCATAGAAAACATAATTACTCAAAACATTCATGGCTCCGAGGGTCTGTGGTTTGTAAATTCTACTTACTTCTTGTGTCACACAACACTCCATCTTGACAACAATTGTTCAACATTGGAAAGGACGTGCCACTCATTGTGGGATCACTGCACATATGATCTCAGCCTGCCATCAGGCTGAATACATGGGCTCCAGGAATCTCTTTTTCAATGCAAGCAGCAAGGCTTTTACAGCCAAAAACATTATAAATTCAATTCTATTTTTACACAGAGATTAAATTCTCCATCTCGAGGGTGGCACAGTGACCTAGGTTCAATCCTGTCCTCTGGTGCTGTGGAGTTTGCACGTAGTTCTGTGACTTTGTGTCCTCCCTGGCTGTTCCAGTTTCCTCCCACCCCCACCCCCAAAATGTACTGGTTGTTGGAATAACTGGTTACTGTAACTTACCCCGAATGCAGATTGGTGGTGGGAAATCAGGGTGGAGTAACAGGCGAAAAAGGATAGGTTACAGGGAAACATGGGGGAGCAGGATTAACGGCATTGCTCTGAGAGCCAGCATAACCTCGATGGGCTGCACAACCTTCTTCTATGTTGCAAGAAAATGAGATAAATAATCTTGCCAACTTGACAAACCTTCAACTATCATAACCTGAATTAACAAAGTGGATTGTGTTGTCTCAAAACTTCACCCAAAACACCACAGGCAATATGGACAACAATTTATGATGCCTTACAGGGTCAGTATTCATTCATAGGTTTGAAGATCAAAAATGAAGGTGCTGTAGGACTGGAGAATAGCTGATGTTCTTCCTTTGTTCAAGAAAGGCTCTAAGAATATGCCAGGAAATTATAGACCGGTTAGCCTGATACCAGTCGTGGGTAAATTATTGGAAGGTATTCTAAGGGACAGGATATACAAGTATTTGATAGGCAGGGCCTGATTAGGGATAGTCAACATGGCTTTGTGCATGGTAGGTCATGTCTAACCAATCTTAAGAGTTTTTTTTTTGAGGAGGTTACCAAGAAGGTCAATGAGGGAAAGGCAGTGGACAAGGCAAGGCCTTTGATAAAGTCGTGCATGGGAGGCTCATCCAGAAGGTTAAGTCGCTGGCATTCAGGATGAAGTAGCGAACTGGATTCAACACTGGCTTAGTGGGAGAAGCTAGAGAGTGGTTATGAATGGTTCTCTCTCTGACTGGAGGCCTGTGACTAGTGGTGTGCCACAGGGATCAGTGCTGGGCCTGTTGTTGTTTATCATCTATATTAATGATTTAGATGATAATGTGGTAAACTTGGTCAGCAAATTTGCAGATGACACCAAGATTGGGGGTGTAGTAGACAGCGAGAAAGGCTATCAAAGCCTGCAGCGTGATCTTGACCAGCTAGGAAAATGGGCTAAAAAAATGGCAGATGGAATTTAATGCAGACAAGTGTGAGGTGTTGCACTTTGGGAGGACAAACCAGGGTAGGACTTAGACAGTGAATGGTAGGGCAGAGGTGTGCGGCAGAACGGAGGGACCTGGGAATATAGATCCATAGTTCCTTGAAAGTGGCATCACAGGTAGATAGGGTTGTAAAGAGAGCTTTTAGCACTTTGGCCTTCATAAATAAGACATTGAGTACAGGAGTTGGGATGTTATGTTGAAGTTGTACAAGACATTGGTGAGGCTGAATTTAGAGTATTGTGTGCAGTTTTGGTCACCTTCCTACAGGAAAGATATCAATAAGCTTGAAAAAATGCAGAGAAAATTCACAAGGATGTTGCTGGGATGAGGACCTGAGTTATAGGGAAAGGTTGAATAGGTTAGGACTTTATTCCCTGAAGCGCAGGAGAATGAGGGGAGATCATAGAGGTACACAAAATTATGAGGGGTATAGATAGGGTGAATGCATGCAGGTTTTTTCGCCCCTCAGGTGGGTGAGACTAGAAGTAGAGGTCATAGGTTTAGGGTGAAAGGTGAAGTACTTAAGGGGAATCTGAGGGGGAACTACATCACTCAGTGGGTGGTGTGAGTGTGGATCGAGCTGTCAGTGGAAGTGGCGGACGTAGGTTCAATTGGAACATTTAAGAGATGTTTGGATAGGTACATGGATGGGAGGGGTTTGGAGGGATATGGTCCGGGTGCAGGTAGATGGGACTAGGCAGAAGGTCAGGTAGGCATGGACTAGATGGGCCGAAGGGCCTGCTTCTATCCTGTAGTAATCTATGACTCTATAAGATGTACAGTTTGGCACAAGGCACAATATTCAACTTAACTTTGCTTCTACCACAGAAGTGAGGTCACCCAACTTCAGACATTGAACTGTAATATGCAGTCAGTGATTCCATTTGGACATGTTCAGAGGCCAAGCTCCAATCAGTTATAAAGTCACACAGCACGGGAACAAGCCCTTCAGCCCACCAAGTCCACGCCAACCATCAAGCATTCATTTACACTGATGCCATTTTATTCTCCCAGCATTCCCATCAACTCTCCCACAGGTTCTACAACTCATGTACACACTAGCAACAGCTTACAGTCGGCAGTTCACACCACCAACTTTACATCTTTGGGACGTGGGAGGAAGCCAAAGCACCCGAGGAAAGTCACATGATCACAGGGTGAATGTGCAATCTGCACATAGATGGCATACAAGGTCGGGATTGAACCAGGTCACTGGAGCTGTGCAGCAGCAGCTCAACTGGCTGTGCCATTGTGCTGCCCTGTGGAGTGATTCATATGCAGTTCTTTGCTCTTGAAATGCAGATTTTTAAAAGGGTAAATACTTCTGCTAAAATAGCACAGCAATGAATGCCGTATGAGCACATTAAGCATTTATCCATTGACAACGCCAACAATTACTCTGCAGTTCAAAAATAGATACCTGCATACCAACCCTTGGCATCTTTAGCTGGCTGTCTGTATTTCCAATTGCAGGATTACTTGTCAGTTTTTGACATGTCAGCTCCTCCCATTGGAATCAAATTTTATTGGATGAAACAAATCAGCTCTCTTGGAGAGTAGGACTGAAATTTTTTTTTTTAAATATGGCCGGTGCAACTGTACGCCAACCAGAATTTTACATTTTGATGTTTAAACCAGTTGGTTGTGCTGATATTTCCTGTGTTTTCCAATGGGGCAAAGCATTCCATAATCTGGTCCAGGTGACCACCAGCACCAACAGGTATTTTTATCTTCCATTTGTGCATCCAATATCGCGATCTGACATGTGCTATGATTCAGAAGTGCTCATAACCAAATGTGAAAACCAAAGCCAGTGGCTTTTGCATGGTATCTTTCTCAGTATTTGTCTTTGACTCCTTCAAGTTCCATTCAGATTTTCAAACTTTAATTACTATTGAAAGTCCTTTGTGTGTGGGTCGAGAATTATTTGCATGACTTCAATTGACGGGAAGGATACTTCCACACATTGCAGTAGGAGGTGTTCACTTTCTGACTGGATCTCACTGGATTTCAAGGAGGGGGCAATGTCACAGCAGACTGCTGGAGGAGTAGCCTTTATTGAAAAAAATACTCTTCACTCACCACACTCATTTAAGCAAGAATTTGCCACAAATGCCATAAACTCAAAAGATCAACAAGTCTTCTCCTAGTCCTCAAAACAACAAAGTACGACTGAACCCCAGTTATGGGTCAATGCCTCCATTACAAAGATGATGAGCAATTATCCGCGACCATGGACCACAACATTTTTCAATAGAAATGAACAGGTTGAGCAGCAACTTAACAGCAGTAATATTTCCATGTGGTGTGATCTTTCAATCAGGTTTCAGTTGGGAGGATATTTTATAATCCTGTCTCTTCCTTATAAATAGAAAGTTGGTGATATAGGGAGATTGTTTTGACTAATGAAAGAGCAATACACTACCTGCTAGATTATTTTTGGGATATGCTGCCAGAAGGTTTGAACTTTCTAATTATCCTCAAGCCTAAGACAAATTCCCATTGAAACAAAATGGATTTTGTAGACTGGAAACCAAGTTTCAAAATGCATTAAATAACAAACTGAAATTAATGGGACATTCCACAGATTCTGCAAATATTTAGTTTGGGACTGGATAATAAAGGTTGCCTTACCAGCAGCACCATTCTGTAAACTGAGACTGTGTAGAGATTAGGGAAAGATTTCAAAAGATCGACAAAAGGTGCAGCACAAAGAATTAGACATAGTTCAAATTCAGCTCCAGTTTTAGTTCAAACTTGTTCAATGGAGCTGAACAGAGGCAAGAATGAGGTCTAGGTAGCACTCAACTGAGGACAGCATTAAGAAGCTCCAGTAAAACTGAAGTCAATAGGATCAGTGATTGAAAAATATGCACTGGTTGTTGTCCAAGGTCAATAATTTTGGCCCCAGCTTTCAGATAAGATTTCTTTATTAGTCACATATAGATGGAAACACACAGTGAAATGCATCTTTTGCATAGAGTGTTGTGGGGGCAGACCGCAAGTGTAGCCACGCTTCCGGTGCCAACATAGCATGCCCACAATTTCCTAACTTGTATGTCTTTGGAATGTGGGAGGAAACCAGAGCACCCGGAGGAAACCCACGCAGACATGGGGAGAACGTACAAACTCCTTACAGACAGCAGCCGGAATTAAACCCAGGTCGCTGGCGCTGTAATAGCGTTACGCTAACCACTACACTGCTAACTGCAGGAGTTCATCAAGGCAGTGTCCTCAACCCATCCATCTATAATTTCCTCATCAATAACTTTCCTTCCATGATAAGCTCAGAAATGAGTATGAGTGCTGAAGACTGCAGACACATTTCCTCAAATGACATAGCACTGCATGTCAAGGCATTTAGCCAGGGGCTGATGAGTGGCAAACAATTTCATACCACACAAATGCCAAACACTGACCATCTGCAAAAGGCATATAACCACTTAAGAGCAGGTCAGAGGTTAGGAATCCTATGGTGAGTGACCCACCTGAATTGCAAGAACTTTCTATCAACCTTAAGTCACAAATTAGCTTGAGTTTAGTTTCAACACTTGAGACGTCCCATACAATGCAAAACAAATTGGCCTGCTTGATTTGGACATCCTCCTCCACAATAAGGAGTCATTGGATGACTGTAGCTGCAAACTGGGCCACCTATAAATCATCTATAAAAAGTGCCACAGTGACTCAATCAGGCTTCCTTTCCAGCACCTCACAAACATCCAACCTCCACCACCTAGAAGGATAGCGAGTGGAGTAACATGGAAACACCAAAGCTGCAGCTCTGCTCCGAGTCACACACCACACTGACTGGGAAATTAATACCATTATCTAAATTACTCCTGGAAGTCCCCTCTCCAACAGCACCATTGCTGTACCTTCACTAAAGACTGCAGCAGGTCACCGTCACCTTCCAAAGGACAACTTCAGACCGCTAATAAAAGCTGACCTTCCATCAGTAACTACTTAATGAGTCAACAAGATGCAATGTGTGTGCCAAGAAGTGCTTGCACGCAAAGATGGCAAAAACCTTATTCTGTCATTTTCAGACATTAACATTGGAGAACAATAAAATTGATCTGAACACAAGTCTGTGGATCTGAAAACCTGTCTATAGTATTCCAGAGCTGGAAACCATTGAACTGAGTGCTTCACAATGCTAAAGCTGATTTCAACAGTAAAGCAAAATAAATAGCCAAATGAAAGTGTTTTCAGTCTTTAATAAATGGAAGTTGCAATGTCAATACAATCAAGACTAAATACTACTCTATTAGTAGTCAGCATATTGTGTTTTTCATCTTACACATTAATTTAGTTCATGAATTAAATGTGCAAATTTGCAGAAGTATCAAAACTGAAACCATGAAAATAGCCCAGTTTTGAAGGATGAAACTTTGCAACTGTTTTCATTAACTAATATTTAGTGCAAGATTAAAGTTCCAGGATATCAGCCAGCAGCAGGGCGAAAAGGTATAGTCCAGATGGGAATGACTGACACTACTTGGGTGCTGAGATCAGTTCTTGGAGCATATCTGGGTTTGGGAAAGTTGATGAGATGTGGGACTGCCCAGGTTAGTAGAGGCCAGCACTTTACCCATAGGGTCAGGAAGAGCACGCCTGCTCCTCATGATCCACAAGGAAAAGAAATCCTATATTATCTGACCACTGCTGGAAATTTTCCTCTTCTGTTGAGAGATGGCCTGATTTGAAAACTGGTTTCCCCCTTAAACTCAGCTCCTAATGAAGTAACCAAGGCCAGACATGCATTTGTAAAGGAGGAATCCCTCAGCTATGGTTGCACAACCTTACTGATAAGTGACAGCCTACTGCAAGTACTTAATTGGCTGCAAGGCACTCAGAATCTCCATAAAATGTGGCTAAACAAATCCACAGTTCTCAAAGTCTGCCATACAGCTACCCCCAATTAGTTGTCATCAGCAAACTTCAATATTAAATCTGGGCCTTCCTAAAATACTATTTGTCATACGTACAATTCCAAGAAAATTCCTCTTCTATTCCCCAACCATTTCAATGTTTACAGTTTAGATTCCAGAGTTTAGGGGCACCTCAATGTAGCATCTCACAAAATACTTCTCAAAAATCCATATGAATTGTATCAACCACCATTTGTTTCTCCACCTGCTTTTAATTCTTAGAAAATGATCTGATATTATCTGCCTCAGGAATCCATACCAAAGTTTCTCTAAGTATGTGGTTATTTCAACCTGTATAAAAGCTTCCAGTAGCTTGGCAACGACTGATGGAAGATTTATTTCCTGTTGTATCCTGGTCTCACTTTGTCATGTTTTAGTCTCCTAGTATAATCGTAAAAGATTTTAGTCAGACCATCCTCTTCTTAACCATATCCACTTAAGTTCAAGATCCATGGTTGTAAACTACCACAGTGGACACAGGAACAAGACCCAAGTTTGAGCAACTCTGCTGGTACAATTTCTTATGAACATTCCACCTTCCAGAATCCAAGTCTCTCCTTTACCCACACGTGGCCCAAGTTTTCATCTTTTTCCATCAACTGTTTCAATTTTTCCCCCCAATTCTGATGTATTAACTACTTGCAATTTTTTGCAACAACTTGAACAAAAACATTTTTCATACTTCTATGGATTAACATTCCAGATCATCCTCCATTACCTTGACATAGACCACTTTCAGCAGGATTTGTACGAATAACTAGGGAATTGCTCACTCTGGGAGCAGGATTTAGCAGTTACACTTTACGTGCATTTTAGAGATTTTGTACATTGCAGCTCAACTCAATTAAGTTTTATGAGACTGGAACATCCAACCCACCATAACTGCCCTCAGTTGCCTTTGGTTCAGGTGAGGGTGGCCAGATAGTTAACTGATCCACAGACCTTCCAATGGTAAACTGCCAATCCCTTAGCACACTGCTTAGAAGGTAACATCTGTTGGCAGTTATCCTAGACTTTTAGAGTTAGAGTTATGCAGCACGGAAACAGACTCTTCAGCCAAACTCATCCATGCCCAGCAAGGTGCCCTCCTGATCTCATCCCATTTGCCTGCATTTGGCCCATTTCCCTCGAAACCTTTCCTCTCCATGAAACTAACCAACATTGTAGTTTTCAACATTGTAGTTGCACCTGCTTCTACCAGTTCCTCTGGCAGCTCGTTCCATATACCCACTACCCTCTGTGTGGGAGAAAACACTTGCCCCTCAGATCTCCTTTAAATCTTTCCCCTCTCACCTTAAACCTATTCCCTCCAGCTTTAGACCTCCCCCTACGCTGGGAAATGATGATTGTAACCATTCAGCTGATCAACGCCCCTCATGATTTTATAAACTTCGAGAAGGTCACCCCTCAGCCTTCTGCACTCCAAGGAAGACAATCCTAGCCTATCCAGTCTCTCATTGATGTACCTGGACCACTGAGAAGCAAAAGGCCATTGGCTGAGCAAGATTAAAGTGGGTCTCTGGCTTACTGATACTGGATGATAAGAAGTGAGGTGGTAGGAAATACGATTTTAGAAGTCTATTTTTATGGTTTCCTTTTGTATTTATCTGATCACAACAGAAGTAAATACAAATGATGTACAAAGCCTTACCCAACAGTAGCATACATTGGTGCATTGGCCATGAATTATGACGGATTAATTCTAATATGCAGAGCCAGTGGGCAAAGCTTCCTACTGGTGGCACACAATCAGAAAAATAGTCCAACAAACACTCAAGTTAAAAAATACAAATAACAGAAGTTACAGTTCCATCAAAAATAGTTTCTGCTTATAATACAAAGCATGCAGACCATTCTAGTAAGACTGTGGAACCAATGGAACAAACTGAAATGAGCACCAGGCAGTACATAATCACTCTGCACATTTGCCTCACTGGCAGAGCATCTAGTGTCACTGAGATGTCTCCACTTAAAGTGAATGTGCACTACTCAAAGCTTCCACAGTTGCTAACACATTGTTTGCAAGGTATGATGATTATTCAGCAGGCAGGTAGACACCTATAAACAGTCATTTGCAGTGATAATTTCTACTTCTTCATGCATAAATTCTGTGAAGTGCTTTCAAATCTGACAGGTACATTTGACAGTAAAAAGCAAAAAAATTGCAGGTGCTGGAAACCTGAAATAACTTCAGAATGTCCTGGAAATTAGTCAGTCAGGAAGCATCTACAAAGAGAGAAACAGTTAACATTTCCAGTCAATAACCCTTCATCTTTCAAATAAAAGATCCTTGAGCTGAAGCTCTCTCTACAGATGCTGCCTGAACTGCTGAATATTTTGAATATTTCCAGCATTTAGCACTACTGCCTTAGAAAGAATACAAGGGAAGTCAGTTATCAGGCATTGTTCGTGAAATTCTTCCCCCCACCCCGCCACAAGAGGGTGGGGTACGACTTTAGGCTGGTGTCATCAGTGCATGACGATCAGTATTGCTCCAGACCAGAGACCGTGGGATTTGCCGGCAGTGAAGAACGCCAAACCCCTCCAGGAGTTTGGTGGGACTGCTGACCAGTGAACATTGTGAGTTGGATGCTTTGGTCAACAATGTCTCATTCTTAAAGCCAAAAATAAAGGATTTCTTTGTACTCTGAATTCTGCACAAACAATTATACACAAGCCCTTCAATTAGTGGGCATGAGAACAGCAAAAGCTTTGAATTAGCAGGGAAGCTGAAGAATAGTTAGTGCAGGTTCTGTGAGTGGATCAGTGAATGGTCTTTTCATATTCTTGTCCCAATGTTCCATGCCCAATTTTAGCAATAAACTGCAGATAAAAAGGCACAAGAAAGACTTTCCACTGCTCAAGGGCAGAGATTCACTGCAAAATCATCTCGTGTCCAACACTAATCCAATACAAGTCAGCATTCTGCAACTCCAACTGTATTCAATAGATCAAAAACTTGCTCTGGTAAATGCCTCTATTCTTGAAAGTCAAACAACAAGTATTTACTGATATTTCCAGCAACATGTGAACACTCAAAATAAATGCAGAACTAAAATGATATCTATGTCAACTCAAGCAGAGTTGTCCCCTTTGACATACTGGGGTGTGAGGCAGGGGAGAGGAGGAAGATTAGAGTTTCAACTCAATTCAAACATCCAATACTGTTCTACTTCAGAAGTTCTCTCCTAACAGGTCACAAATTCTTAATAAATTCACAAATAAAATGTTCTCTTGCCTAAACAGTGAAAAGGAGTTAACTACCAATTATAGTACAACACCACCTTTACCCTGTTACGCACCTCCATTTCTTACAATGGGACCAAATTGTGCTCAGTCCAGCCCGCACCTGCAGCTCAGCCCATTGCTCAGGAGATCTCCAGCCTGAAGCCTCTTGGGAGGCAGAGCAGGCTACAAGTGATGTCCAGGCTTCACCAGCACAAGGTGAAGCTCCATCACCTCGATGGCTTCTGACAGCCCATGCTGTACAAAGTACATCTTGCTATTTAAAATTTCCAGTGTTCATAGATTTTAGAAGTTTAATTGGATTTAACTAAATACATTTTTTTTTAATTAGTTTAGTTAAAAAAACACTAAACCACTATGAATGAATTACTTCACTTTCTATTCGTGCAACCCCCTGCCCCCTCCCCCACCACCAAGCTCAGTCTGACCTCCAGCATGCCCCCAACCTCCACGTTGCAGGGCATGGTCGGACAGGAAGCGCTGTTCCCCACAGAACCACCGTCTGCTTCAGAGCCCCATCTGGCCCTTCATTCAGCAGGCTGCCAAATCAGTCGTTTGCTTTGATGTTTTCCCCTCTATCCAACAGCACCATCAAGTGTTCAGGTTCACAACATCCAAAATAGAGGGAGTATGTAAGAAGTGAACAGCAGAAGATATCAGAAATACGTCTGAGGCAATTCTCAGACAGACAAACCAACAATTTTCTGGTTCTCCTTTGCTGGGAATGGGTCAAAGTCATTGCTCACCACGAGTTTGTTTGTACTAACAGCCTAACTGAATCAAGGACACTACAATAAAGCCTTAAGCACTATTTCAATCTGGAGAGTTACATACTTTTCAATGCATTTTTATTCTGTTCATCATGCCATTCCACTTCAGACTTGTGCTTCTTAACAAAAGCATGACAGCAGAAATAAAAGTTTCAGGACAAAAGTCAAGAATTACATTTCCCCACAAGTCCCTTCTGTCATGCAAAAATAGAGCTGATTCTTAACAGTATTCAACAAGTCTTTCTTCAAAGAAAAACTCATACAATGAGCTCAACTAGATAGTACTTTTAATATCTCATTAATTGTATACAGGGCAGTAGCACAAAAGGACGACAGGTCAAAAGCATGATGATGCTGGAGGAACTCAGCAGGCCAGGCAGCATCCGTGGAGAAAAGCAGGTGGTCAATGTTTCGGGTCAGGACTGAAGATAGGAAAGGGGGAAGCACAATATATAGGAGGGAAAAGCAGAACAGTGATAGGTGGACAAAAGAGGGGAGGCGGGGTGGGCACAAGGTGGTGATAGGTAGATGCAGGTAAGAGACAGTGATAGGCAGGTGCGGGGGAGGAGGGGAGAGCAGATCCACTGGGGGATGGGTCAAAGGTAAGGAGAGAAAGGAGAAAAAAAAGCGGTAGAAAAAAGAGAGATCAGCTAGGAAAGGGAAGAAGAGACGCAGCATGGTGGGGGTTTGTGGGGAAGGGGGGTGGGGATTACTTAAAGTGGGAAAATTCAATGTTCGTGCCGTTAGGCTGCAGGGGTCCAAAACAGAAAATGAGGTGCTGTTCCTCCAGTTTGCACTTGGAATTCTCCTGGCATTGGAGAAGGACAAGGACTGGCATGTCAGTGATTGTGTGTGTGTGTGTGTGTGTGTGTGTGTGTGTGTGTGTGGGGGGGGGGGGGGGGGGGGGGAGGGAGGGAGGGAGTTGAAGTGACTGGCAACGGGGAGATGCAGATCGCAGTTACGGACAAAGCGCAGGTGTTCTGTGAAACGGTTACCTAGTCTGCGTTTGGTCTCACCAATGTAGAGGCGGCCACACTTGGAGCACCAAATGCAGTAGATGCTATTAAGGGAGGTGCAGGCGAATATCTGTCTCATCTTAAAGGACTGTTTGGGTCCCTTTATGGAGGTGGTGTAGGGGCAGATGTTGCACCTATGGTGGGGGTGGGAGCAGGATGGGGGTGGTTAAGGAGTGAACTAGGGAGTCATGGAGACAGCAGTCCCTGCGAAAGGCAGAAGGGGGTGGGGAGGGGAAGATAGGCTTGGTAGTGGGGTCCCGTTGGAGATGACAGAAAATGACGTGTTGGATACGTAGGCTGGTGGGATAAAATGTGAGGACAAGGGGGACCCTCTCCTTGTTGAGTCTGGGAGGGGTGGGGGTGAGAGCGAAGATGTGGGAAATGGCAGAAATACAGGTGCGAGCCCTCTCGACCACAATCGGGGGAAGCCCTGGTTTGAAAAGAAGTCGGACATCTCGGATGTCCTGGAGTGGAAAGCCTCATCGTGGGAGCAAACGCGGCGGAGAAATTGAGAAAAAGGCGACAGCGTCCTTTCAAGAGAAAGGGTGGGAGGAGCTGTAATCGAGGTAGCTGTGGGCGTCAGTGGGTTTGTACTCGTTGGAAAAGGAACCTCTTGAGATGGAGCTGGAAAGATTAAGGAGAGAGAGGTGTCAGAGATAGTCCAAGTGAATTGGAGAGCAGGGTGAGGCATTGCGACGAAATTTATGAAACTGTTGAGTTCCGCACGGGTACAAGAGGGGGGCACCAATGCAGTCGTCGATATAGCGGAGAAAAGAATTGAGAAATAGGGCCAGAGTAGGCTTGGAACAGAGACTAACTGCCTGCTTTTCTCCACAGATGCTGCCTGGCCTGCTGAGTTCCTCCAGCATCATCGTGTTTTTCATCTAGATTCCAGCATCTGCAGTCCTTTATTTCTCTCGGACTACAGGTCAACAGGTCAACAGGACTCCTGTGTGGCTTCCTATCTACATTATGGGAGTATCAGGTCTGGTTCTTCAACTCTCTTAGATAAACAATTCTTTCAATAAATCCAACTGCAGTAAAATTTACAAGGAAGAAATAGACAAAAGCAGACGAGATGAAGCATCATTCCATCCGATAGTTGTTTGAAGGGCATGTGGAAAGAAATACTGAAGTAGATAACTAACTGAAAAACATTGAAATAGTAAATGCCCCGATTAAAGTGGAATAGGACGCAGAACAGGACAGCACAACTAACGGGCCTTTTGGCCCATATTGTCTGCGCCATCCATGATACCAGATTAAACTAATCCCATTTGCCTGCACACGGTCTACATTCCTCCATTCCCTGACTGTTCACGTGCCTGTCTAAATGCCTCTTAAACGTAGTTGCTGCATCTGTTCCAGGCACCTACCACTGTGTTAAATAAAATTTGGCTCCTAAATCTCCTTTAAACTCTCCCCCTTTCACCTTAAAGCTATGCTCTCTCACACATTATACTTCCATTCTGGGGAGAAAGACTCTATCTCCCCTATCTCTGTCTCTTGTAATTTTATGTACTTCTATCAGAGACCCCTCAGCATCCAACATTCCAGAGAAAACAATCCAAGTTTGTCCAACCTCTCCTTAGAGTGAATAATCTCTAACCCATGCAATGTCCCGGTGAACCTCTTCTGCAACCTCTCCAAAGCTTCCACATCCTTCCTGCAGTGTGGTGACCAGAACTGCACACAATACAACCAATGTGGCCTAACCAAAGTTTTACACAGCTACAGTGCAACTTCCCGACTTTCATACTCAACGCCCGACTGATAAAGGCAAGCATGCTGTCATTACCATCCTATCTACTTCTGTTGTCACTTTCACTGAGCTATGGACTTGCACCACAAAATCCCTCAGTACATCAATGCTTCCAAGGACCCTGCTATTTGCTACATGTACACTTTCCTCTAGCATTTGACCTCCTAGTGCAGCATCTCATACTTGTCCTGATTAAGCTCCATCCGCCATTGTTCTGCCCACATTTCCAACTGGTCTCTATCCTGCTGAATCCTTTGACAACCTTCCTCACTATTCACAGCTCTACCAATTTTTGTGGCATCTGCAAACTCACCAATCGGCCCATCTACATTTTTATCCAGATCATTTTTTATTACAGAGGTCCCAGCCCCAATCCCTGCAGATCACACTGGTCACAGACCTCCAGTCAGAATAACACCCCTCCTCCACTACCCTCCGTCTTTTGTGTCAAAGCCAGTTTTGAATCCAATCTACCAAGTCTCCATGGATCCCATGTTCTTGTGGATCAGCATACCATGAGGGACCTTGTCAAAAGCTCTGGTAAAGTCCATGTTACCACATGCACTGCCCTACCCTCAATCATCTTAAATCACCTCCTCAAAAAAAAAATTCAATCAAGTTTGTAAGACATGAACCCTCCCCCACACAAAGCTATCCCTCATAAACCCATGCTTTTTCAGATGCACATAGATCTCGTCCCCAAGAATCTCCTCCAATAATTTCCCCATCACTGATGTAAGACTCACTGGCCCAAAATTTCCTGGTTGTCTCTATTGTCCTTAAACAGAAGAACAACTAGAGTCATAGGCAAGGTCCCAGAGGACAGAAAGATCTGTCAAGGCCCCAGCATTTTCCTCTCTTGTCTCTCTCAGTAACCGAGGATTTATCCCATCAGGCTCCGTGGACTTACACACCTTAATGATCTTTAAGAGCCCCAATACCACCTCATCCTTGATATCAACATGCCCTGGAAATATCAACGTACCCCTCCCTGATCTCACTATCCTCCATATCCTTCTCCTTGGTGAATACTGATGCAAAGTATTTGTTTAGTACCTCACCCATTTCCTCTAGCTCCAGGCATATATTCCCTCCTTTGTCCTTAAGTGGTCCTAGTCTCTGCCTAGTTACCACATTTTTAATGCACGTACAGAAATGCTTTTGTGTTCTCTTTAATCCTGCTAAAAAAAAGACATTTAATGCCTCTTTTAGCCCTGTTGATTCTCTTTTTAAGTTTGCTCCTGATTCCTTTATATTCCTCAAAGACCCTGTCTGATTTCAGCTTCCTAAACCTTACATATGCTTCCTTTTTCTGTTTGACTAAATTTACAACATCCCTCAACATCCAAGGTTCCTGAACCTGTCTTTCTTCCTCACAGGAAGATGTTGGTCCTGAATTCTACCAACTGTTCTTTAAACAACTCCCAGATGTCAGATGTGGACTTGCCCAATAACTGCTGCTCCCAATCTACTCTCCCCAGCTCCTGCCGAATACTCTTGTAACTTCCAAGGTCCAATCTTATTCATAACTATATGAAAACTTGGAGTTATGATCACTGTTACCAAAATGCTCTCCCACTGAAACACCAATCACCTGGCCATGCTCATTCCCTAATTTAGCGACTTCATTGGTTGGACCATCTGATACTGTGCCAAGAAACCTTCTTAAATGCACCCAACAAATTCTGCCCCATCTAAGCCTCCAGCACTAAGTGAGTCCCAGTCAATTGGAATTGGTTTATTATTGTCACCTGTACCGAGGTACAGTAAAAAAACTTGTCTTGCATACTGTTCATACAGAGATCAATTATTTATAACAATGCATTGAGGTAGTACAAGGTAAAACAATAACAAAGTGCAGAAGAAAGTGTTATAGTTACAGAGAAAGTACAGCACAGGAAGACAATAAGGTGCAAGGTCATAACAAGGTAGATTGTGAGGTCAAGAGTCCATCTTATCGTACTAGGGAACTGTTCAATAGTCTTATAACAGTGGGATAGAAGCTGTCCTTGAGCCTGGCGGTACGTGCTTTCAGGCTTTTGCATCTTCTGCCCAATGGGAGAGGGGAGAAGAGAGAAGGTCTGGGATGGGTGAGATCTTTGATTATGTTGGCTGCTCTATTGGGGAAATTAAAGTCACTCACTCCAACTATCCTGTTGCTTTGACATCTTTCCATAATCTGCCTACATACTCATTCCACTGTCTATTGGGAGGCCTATAGTATAACCCCATCATAATTATTGTTCTTCCCTACTCCTGAGCTCTACCCATATTGCCTCACAGGATGAGACCTCCAGGATATCTAAATGTTGCCGTGACATTCTCCCTGAGCAGTAGTGCAACTTTCCCCATTTCTTTTCCATCCCTCTCTATTGCATCTAAACCATCTGAATCCTGGAACCTTGAGCCGCCAGTCTTGCTCTTCTCTCAAACAACTCTCTGTAATAGCTACAACATTGTAGTTCCATGCTCCAATCCAGGCCCTAAGTTCGTCTACCTGACCCATAATACTCCTTGCATTAAAATAAATCTACCTCAACCCATCAGCCCTACCATGTTCCTTAACCTGGCCCCGCCTGTCCTTCCGTACAGCCTTACCTGACCTAACATTTATCTTCGCCTCAATCCCTCCACTTGCTGACCTACTGCTCTGGTTCCCACCTCCTGCCACTCTAGTTTATACCCTCCCATAATGACAAACAATTTTTCTTTGGAGCCACCATCAACATGTGAGGATATATTTTATGTCAAGTCCAAAATGATTTACAAGGAGGATCCATTCAAAACAATGAAATGCAGACTCGGCTGTATTCTGTGGTGAATTAAGCATGAATTCTGCTCTCAGGGATGAACAAGTGGAACCTGTTTTCATTACTCTTCTTCTGAGACAGTTTGTCAAAGTTGAGGATAACTTGTTATCACCCCAGCATTTTGAGGGGTGTGATATTTGTGAATTGTTTTATTGTGGGGTGGTCATTGCACACCAAGTACCACATGGGCCAGACAGCACATAATGATATGCATGGATTTAATATATTCACATACATAGATGCTTATCTATGTTCTAACACATGAAGACATGGTCCAAGTACACATATTCACACAGACACAAACATACACCTTCTTCCTCATCTCGCCTATCCTTCTCACCTCCTTCAGTCTTCCCTTCCCCTAATATTCATCTGACCATGTACTCAAGTCTTCCTCCCTCCCCTCTTCATTACAAACAACCCACAGACCTCCAAGAGAACTTGTGATCATATTGGCACAACACCCTCCACAGGCAAGCAACTGTGTAGCCTCCCTACTTCAGCAGAGTAAAGAATCATTAATGAACAGCTTGGAGTCTGAACAAAGTTTCAGTTAAAAAATATTTAACTCCAACGTCAAATTGAAATAAAGATGGGATTAAGAGTTAGCACAATAGAGGAAACTAACATTAAAAACTACAAATAATTAAAATCGGAAGAAGTGAAATGCCACATTTATACTTAAAAAAAGGTCATTTCCAGCACCAAGAGGTCGTTTGGGAGTAATTAAGAGTTTTCATTACACTGTCATTTTAACTTTTTCTATAACATTGGGTTTAGTGGGTGATCATCTTCAAGTACTGCAACTTCACATTGTTTGATGCTCTACAATGCCAAGCCCCTGGGCAAACTATAGCTGCATAGAAGAGGAGGGTACCCCAGACACTAACTTCCCCATTTCTTTGTTTAATTGAGTAATGAACAGTCACTAAAAAATTCTGCCCAGTGAGCACTGATGCAGTAATATTTCACAGTGACTTCCTGTTAATCATTACTGTAATAAAAGACTGCATTAGAATGGAAATCATTTAATATTCTGAAACTTTACTATGAACAAAATGCCCATAAGAGTATGTAACTAAACAAAACACTTGCCCTTAGTACAGAATGAGCATTTATGAAACTGAAGCAGAACCCATGACAAACTTATTATGACGTGTTTATATATTAATGTTCTAAAACACTCCTGTGTGCTTCACAGAGGAAGTATCAAGTAATGGAAAGAGGGAATTACAGAACTTAAATGTGCATTAAACTCTCTTTGGAATTGCAATGTCAATTCATTAACTGTTCAGGTGAAAACTGATTCAAATAGTAAACAGAATTTTTGAGGCAAGTGGAGTAGTAAATTGCCATTTGGATGTAATTGTTTTCATGTAGCCATCTTAAATTAACTTTGGTCGACCGTAATGAAAAAGGATTTTGAAATTGACAAAGCACAATATCTACAATAACATTGTGATTCTCCAATATTTGGAAAGACAGAATGCAAGAACCTCCGTTTGTGAGAATCATGAGGAAAAACAAACTTAGCTTCAACATAACAGTCCAAAAAGGACAGATCAAAGCACACCCAAACAAACAACAAAATGGATTCAGAAGTTAAAGGTGCAGGAGGCAGAATTAACAATTCACAACTTGTCAGAAGGAAACAAAGATTAAAAAATATATCAAATAAAAGAAATAGTGCATGTAAAACAAGAGGGCAGTTTCAGCTCCATTCTCTTCCAGAGCAAGATTACATGCATGAATTAATAAATATATTGCAAGTATGTTTAACTCTGCAAAGCAAACCGAGCCACATTGAGGGTTGGAGATAAATTTCCACTTTTGCTTCATAAGCTGTAGATAACCGAGGTACATTTATAAAAACAAGATAGATTTAAATTAGGTATACAATATGGCTTGTTGTAATTCATTTTTCCCCACACAGAATCTACAGTTCCCACTCCAGGGTTTCAGCCTTCACTAACTAAACTAACCTATCCAAAAGCCCATCAGGGATATCTACCATTCCTTATGAAGATCCTTCTGACATGATCCTCATTTTACCTATTGAGTATGTGTCCTTTACTGTATTAACTATCTGTTTAATATGAAACTATGTCCCAGATTTACTTTTCCCAAGGCTCTTATCCTTTCCTTTAGCACCTCTGTGGCTTTCTCCTTCTGTCATCTCCTTACAAGGTTAAAGCACCCAAACTGTGCTTGACATTCATCACCTGTGGCACAACAGGAACCGTGAGGTGAGCTTATCATCTGGGATTCCAACAGTTATCATTTAGAATAGACATAACTGATGAAATGAACTTAAATGGAAGAATGATGAATGATTAAACTTGAATTAAAGACCGAGCACTTTATCAATAGAAATTCCCCCCCCCCCATTTTCTCTCTTCCCACAGAAAAGAATAAACAGTCTTCTCAGATGCAGAAATGCCTTTTAAATTTCCTTGCATAGTTATGTACCAGATTTTCAACCAATTGATGAAAAATAATGAATTCAGCTCGATCTGCATTGAAAGAAAATTCTCTGCAACTGCTATTAAAATATTTACCTGTAGATTTAATCTGTCTAACCTTTTTCTTGACACCGACTTTGCATGATCAGGACTGCTCCACAATTTCACATGTCTTAGTTATTAGCAAGCCATAAAGTAAATGTGCAATGGGACCTCAGTTTTAAGGGAGAGTCCTCTTCAACCGCTTTTACTCTACAACATGGTCAATAAATTGATCACTCAAAAGGCTAGTTGTGAGCAATAACCTGGCACCCGCTTGCCAGAGAAAAATAATTAACAATAATAAAAAAAAAGCTAAAAGACTGAAAGGAACAAAACTGGGAATTGAAATAATACCAGAAAATGCTGACATTTTGATAAAGGCATTAGCTCCGTACATGAACTGCTAACTTAACAGAATTAGGGCATTACCAACAAGCTAGAGGCAGGTTGTGGATTTTAGCAGGAGAAACCAACACCGTTATTAGAACGAGCTGCTCAACAGTTAATCTCAGCCTGCCAATGTCAGCTACAAACACTTTAAAAAAAGTAGCTAATGAGAATGATGCAATTGCAACATACTTTTAACATAACTTTTCTTTGAACCAAAATAATTTCCTGGTATCACAAACATCACACAAAATATCCTTCCATCATACTGCTTTACAAAATATGTAAAATGGTGTACAAATATCATATTTTTAAAGAGCTGGATGGTTGTTCAGGTTCATCTGAGAGGTGCTGGGGTATATATTACCCGGCCCATGAAGAGTCGCAGAAGGAGTTTGCTCTCGGACTCCAAGACTAACAGCGCTAAAGATCATTATGGTCTTCAACTTTTAACACTACAGGATTCTTCCAGGCATTCATACAAGACTTCTTGGATGATCAGACACATTATATAACTCCATGAAGAAGGTTTGTATCACAAAACTCTGCTACATAATCTACAGCAGAAGAAAGAAAAACAGCAAAGACCAAACATCTTAGCCAGAAAAGAAACTATACGACAGTATTAACAACAGAAATTTGGAACAACCTATACAAATAAATATTCAAAGCTTTCTTTAGCATACATTTGCAGCCCTATACAAGATCCTTTACTTAATCAAAATGACCAAAAACAGACTGAGCTAATTGCTATTTGATGAATGTAGCCTCATAACAGCCACTGTATTTCAGCAGTGGATTTTGATATGATCAAGGTATTTGCATTGGCTCATTAATTATGAGCATAAAAAAATCATCAGGAACATGACTAAGTTAAACTGGATGTTTGGAATCAACCTCATTTCTGTCAACAGAGGTGAAGATATTAGAAAATGAAACAAGGATAAGACACAGGACATATTGTTACTATTTTTGTTTAACACAAGAAAAATTCATAACACTGGATATTTTCCTTCTATAATATTGCTTATGGTGAGTCCAAAGATAAAGCAATGATCAGAACACTACAGCATGCAACCCACATTACAAGCACACACCTTCTCATTTACGTTCTTTTGCTGCCAACTAAACAGGGAATAGTGTCTTTCTTACTCTCTGAAAACTGTTCTTACTGTTGCATTTAAGTGATATTTTGTTATCACTGGAAATAATGCCACACAATTTCTAGTAGAAAAGTACAACAATATCCATTTCCACCTTCACAAATAAGAATGCAGGTTTTGCTTTCTGCACCTTTGCTCTTAAATAGTCTGAAAAAGTCTCAATTCCAAGGTTTCGAAATTCAATCCATTTGATTCTAGCTTCTGCATCACTGATGTGTGTCCCATTTCCAGATCACTGCCCTGCTCCTACCCATTTAGCCAAGTGACCATGAAAATCTGACCTACATCCATAGATAAAATACTGCTACTACCGAGCCAAAATAATGGGGTAAAGCAGAGAATTATATGCAAACAGAAAGAGCAGCAAGAGCTTATTCATTGCACCAATGAAGTTAAAACAAAATATAGCCGGTCAGCATAGAGACATCAGTCTCTGATACAAACAGCACGTATATATGCATGAGAAACAAGAGGTCTTTCAGGTCACCAAGTCCAGAAAAATCCCAAGAAAGAAAATAACAGAGATAGTGAAGACTCATTTTGCAGATACAAGTTCTCCTTACACAGTCTTCTGGGGTCGAGGAGAGGAGTAATTTTAGATGTCAGAAGATGTGATGGAATGAATTCCTTCAGTTCTATGATGGGAAGTCAAGTGGAGTTGGGGGTTATGATGAGGTGGGAAGAGGTGAGCAAAACTATGACAGTTCGCACACAGTTGGGATGGCTTCCTCTTTACCACTCCGGCTGCTGCTGCAATCAACAGGTGATCAAGTCAAGTGTGTTTTGTGATTGGACAATTCTTTGAAATGTTAAAGTAATTAAATTCATTAACTCTAGTACATATCCTCTAGAGATACTTAACCAAAATCTGAATATTACCACCAGTTATATAGATTGAGCTTTGGACATAAAGGTTAAGCTCCAGCTCCTAAAATTCTGTTGTGTCTAAATTAATATCTGGATGTCAATCAGAACTAATTTTCCAACAAAAGTCATTTAGATTTTCAAGTTGTGCAGAAAATAAGCTCAATAAATATTTAAATGTGTCAGGGTCTGATTAACTCTTCACTATTGTAAGTATTTAGACCATCAATTCACCATATATTCCAAATGTTGTGTTTGTTGATGTTACTGTGTGAAATTTAGAATCTTTCAGAATGGAAGGAGGGTGATGTTGATCTCTAACAAAGATTTGCTTATGGATTCTAGATTTGTAATTGTCAAGAAAAACTGAGAATCATGACAAAAAGTTTAACTTTTTTTTTAATTGACCAACTGTTAGCAATTGTAAAATTTGAGCCAATTTCACAAATTGACACTTTGCCAAACTCAAAATATAATCACCTTCACTGTCATATTATAATTCTGCAACATTGTACATTTATATCTAATTTTGTACACAACATGACAGAATCAAAGAAACATACAGCACAAAAATGGGCCATTTCGGCCCACCTGGCCCACGCTAACCATGATGTCCATCAATGCTGGATAAAACACCGAATCAACTGAAAGATAAAACACCTCATCAACTGAAAGTGCATCAGGATATGAAAAATAAAACCTGCCTTGACCCTGCAGAAGCACAAATAACTTTATTGAGCAAATCTAAAAGGCGTGGCCAACAAAAGGAAGTTATCAAATTTGCAAAAAGATGATATTAAACTATATTCTGTTGGAAAATAATTTGGTGTTACTTTTGGTCTTACTGACTCAGAAATTCCTTTTCATCAACAGATAGAGACAGATTTAGATAAATCCAAATACAATTCTCTCTCTTACACACAGGTCAGAAAATGACAGAAGAAATTGTGAAATCCAAATAATCAAGAAGGAATTATCTACTTCTAATCAACATTCTCAAGGACAGTTCAAGAAATCTTCTGCTTATTTTGCAATTTCCAGTTCTTTTGATAACTTGCTCAAAGTCATATAATCATAAAAATGTACATTTTTCAAAGAGCTATGGACTTGCACTCCAAGCCCCCTTTGCACATGAAAACTCCTAAGGTCCCTGCCTCTATATGTCCTAGTAGAATTTGATCTCTCAAAGTGCAATAACCTCACACTTAACCCAGACAAGTTCCACCTGCCACCACTCTGCCTAACTTTCCATCTGAGTTATATCCCGCTGTATTTTTCGACAACCTTCTTCCTTATTTACTGCAATTCCCCCAGTGTCTGCAAACTTACTAATCATACCGCATACAATCTCACATAAATTGCGAACAACAAAGGTCCCAGCACAGATCTCTATGGTCCACCACTTGTTACAGATTTCCAGTCTGAAAAATATCATCCACCACTACCCCCTACCTCCTATCACTCAGCCAATTTTGGATCCAGTTTGCCCACATATCTCAGATCCCTTGTGTCTTAACCTTCTGGACCAGCCTCCCACGTGGGACTTGGTCAAAAGTCTTAAAGCCCATGTAAAATATGTTGTGCTCTTCTTGTGAAGTTCTGTTTAATAGAAGTGCAAAAAGAATTTTAGAGAAAGATCTAAAGGAGAGAAGTATAAAGGGAAGACAAGAGTTCTGATTGATAAAAGAGACTATTTTTTGTTCCAAGCCAATTCCACATATCCAGGAGTTCTTTCTGCTGGAGGCAGTTAGTGCCTGATAGCATCTTCAGAGCCTTGTCTGAAAATCCAGAGCCAAGTAAAACTCCCATGTAAATTCTCTCTCTATTTTAATGTTCTGAGTGTTGTGCAATGATAATGAGACATGAAATTTATAAAGATGTTAAAATTCTTTACTCAGAAAAGGATGGTTTACAATGTTTCAGCATTCTCTCCCAAGTTCAGTAATCTCTCCCAAGGCCTTCTTTAAGATGCTTCTTAAAATCTGTGTCCTGGGCCAAGCTTCTGGTTACCTCTCCCAACAGTCCTTTGTGATTTTATGTTCGAACAGTATAGGTTGCCTCAGAACATTTTACTATGAGAATGGCAATATAAACACAAGCTGTTTAATTGTGCCAAGTCACAGAATTTGAACTTTGGAGTACTACTACTGTTTAATACATTATCTTTGAGTCTAGAGAGGCTTCAGAGGTCTGAAAAACTGTAAGTGTAACACTATTAAATGTATTACTGTATTAGCAACAAGGAGAAACTGGACAAACTTGGATTGTTCTCTCTGGAGCGTTGAAGGTTGAGTGGTGATCTGATAGAAGTATATCAAATTATGAGAGGCATCGATAGGCTAGACAATCAGAGTCTTCTACCCAGGGTCGAAATGTCAAATAATACAGGGCATAGGTTTAAGGTGAGGTGGGGGAAGTTTAAAGGAGATTTGCGAGGCAAGTATTTTTTTAACTGGTGCCTGGAACGTGCTGCCATGGGAGGTGGTGGAAGCAGATAGGATAGCAATGTTTAAGAGGCATTTAGACAGACACATGAACAGGCAGGGAAAGGACAGATATAGACCGCATACAGGAAGATGAGATTAGTTTCGGTTGCATTTTTTTTTTACAAAATAAACTTTATTCATAATAAAAGACAAACTATATACAATTACAAAACAGTGCAAGCCTTTACATTCTTGTACAGATCCTTCATTAGTGTTACCTTTTTATATAGAAAAACAGCACCGATGCCACACACGTGGCTCCCTGGAAACTACCCGGTCCCGTATTTACAATATTTAGGGGCTTTCTCCCTGACCCCGCCCCTCCCTCTCCAGTGGCAGAAGAACCCTAAACTGTAGTCCTTCCCCACAGAGCCTTTGCGTTGGCTGCACCCAGCTTCAGTGCATCCCTCAGCATTTTTTTTTAATCAAAATAAACTTTATTCATAATAAAAGAAACTATATACAATAATAAAACTGTTCAAACCTTTACATTCATGTACAGTTCAATTCTTAGTGTTACCTTCTTATATATAAAAACACAGCACCGATGCCATAAGTGTGGCTCCCTGGGGTGAAACCCCAATCCCATATTTACAACATTTGAGGGGCTTCCTCGCCTGACCCCGCCTCTCCTTCTCCTGTGGCAGAAGAACCATCGCGCTGGCTGCACCGAACTTCAGTGCGTCCCTCAGCACGTATTCCTGCAGCCTGGAATGTGCCAGTCGGCAGCATTCCCCTACGGACATCTCGCAGTGCTGGGAGACCAACAATTTTCGGGCAGACCAAAGGGCGTCTTTCACCGAGTTGATGACCTTCCAGCAGCAGTTGATGTCCGTCTCTGTGTGTGTCCCCGGGAACAGCCCGTAGATCAGAGAATCCTCTGTTACGCTGCTGCTGGGGATGAACCGTGACAAGGACCCCTGCATCTTTCGCCACACCCTCCTCGCAAACCCACAGCCCGCAAAGAGGTGGGCGACCGTATTGTCCCCAGCGCAGTCCTCCCAGGGGCAACGCGCACTGGGGGTGATGGCCCAACCGTGCAGGATGGATCTGACTGGGAGGGCCCCTCTCACCACCAGCCAAGCGAGGTCTTGGTGCTTGTTGGTGAGTTCTGGCGATGAGGCATTCTGCCAGATGGTCTGGACAGTCTGCTCAGGGAACCACCCCACGGTGTCCATCGAGTCCTTCTCCTGCAGTGTCTACAAGATGTTCCGTGCTGACCACTTCCTGATCGACTTGTGGTCCAAGGGATTGGTCCGGAAGAACTTTTCCCACAAAGGACAGGTAGTGCGGCAACATCCAGCTGACTGGGACGCCGTGTGGCCACGGGGCCAGGCCCATCCTTCGCAACAGCCGGGACAGGTAGAACCTCGGTACGTAGTGACACTTGGTGCCCACGTACTTGGGTCCCACGCAGAGCCTGATGCAGCCACAGACTAAGGTGGTCATCAGGATGAGGGCGACATTGGGGACACCTTTAGCCCCATTGACCAGGGACTTGTGCATGGTGACCCGTCGGACCCACTCCATCTTGGATCCCCAGACGAATCGGAAAACGGCGCGGGTGATTTCCAAGCTGGAGGAGCGGGGAACAGGCCACACCTGTGCCAAGTACAGCAGCCCTGAGAGCACCTCACACCTGATGACCAGGTTCTTCCCAGTTATCGATAGGGAGCACCGTTCCCACAGTCCCAGTTTCTGCTCCACCTTCCCAATCCGCTCCCGCCAATTTTTGTTGCACGCCCCGGCCCCCCTGAACCAGATCCCCAGCACCTTCAGATAGTCAGGCCTGACGTGAAGGGGACGTTGGATCGGTCGGGCCACTTGCCGAAGAGCATGGCCTCGCTCTTCGTGCGGTTGACTCTGGCCCCTGATGCCTCAGTATTGTGGTCGGCACACACATGGACCAAAGGGTCTGTTCCTGTGCTCTTCTGTTTGTTCTACTCCACAAGCATTTCAGAAGCACTCACTTTAAAGATATGAAGAGTTAACTAGGTCATTTTAATTTCACTTTAGAAAATGAAGATTTTAAAAATGTTGTGCTACATGCAAATCAGACCACCAGGCTGTGCTCCTCCTCCCTGCATACAAACAGAAACTGAAATGGGAGGATCCAGCACAGAGAGTCGTGCAGTGCTGGTCTGAGGAAATAGATGAACTCCTATGCGACTGCTTTGAGTCAGTGGACTGGTCCATGTTCAAAGACTCAGCTGCCAGCCTTGATGAGTACGTCACCACCATCACGGACTTTATCAGCAAGTGTGTTGAGGACTGTGTACCAAAGCGGACAATACGGGTGTTCCCAAACTGGAAACCACGGATGAACCGGGAGATCCACTCCCTACTGAAGTCGAGGACTGCTGCACACAAATCTGGTGATCCTGACCCATACAACAAATCAAGATACGACCTCAGGAAAGCTATCAGGAATGCCAAAAGACAATACCAGTTCAAAATAGAGTCCCAGACCAGCCGTCAGTTATGGCAGGGCTTACATGCTATAAACAGGCTACAAAACAAAGTCGGGCTGCGTAGTTAGGAACAGCTCATCCCTTCCTAATGAGCTTATGCGCGTTTTGAACAGAAGGGAAGTGGATTGTCACCACCCATCCTGACAGCCTCCAATGCAACTGAACCCATGGTCACCGTCGAGGACATAAGCTCAGTCTTCCAGAGAGTGAACCAGAGGAAAGCATCTGGCCCAGATGGTGTCCCTGGCCGAGTGCTCAGATCTTTTGCTGATCAGCTGGCAAGGGTATTTGCAGACATATTTAACCTCTCCCTGCTTCAATCAGAGGTTCCCACCTGTTTTAAGAAGACCACTATTATCCCAGTACCAAAGAAAAGCAAAGTAACATGCCTTAATGACTACCGACCAGTGGCTCCGACATCCACCATCATGAAGTGCTTCAAGAGGCTGGTCATGGCATGCATCAACTCCAGCCTCCCAAACAACCTCGAGCCACTGCAATTCGCCTACCACCGTAATAGGTCTAGAGTGGACACTATCTCTCTAGCCCTACACTCAGCTCTGAAGCATCTGGACAATAAACTCAGCTACGTTAGACTATTGTTTATTGACTACAGCTCCGCCTTCAATACTATAATTCCAAGCAAACTCATCACCAAAACTCTGAGACCTGGGACTCAACACCTCCCTCTGTAACTGGATCCTTGATTTTCTGACAAACAGACCGCAATCAGTGAGGATAGGCAGCAATACCTCCGGCATGGTTACTCTCAACACTGGTGCCCCACAAGGCTGCGTCCTCAGCCCTCTACTCTACTCCCTACACACTCATGACTGCGTGGCCAGATTCTGCTCTAACTCCATCTACAAGTTTGCAGATGATACCACCCTAGTAGGCCGTATCTCAAACAGCGATGAGTCGGAGTACAGGAAGGAGATAGAGAGCTTAGTGACATGGTGTCATGACAACAACCTTTCCCTCAATGTCAACAAAAGAGCTGGTCATTGATTTCAGGAAAGGGGGCGGTGTACATGCACCTGTCTACATCAACGGTGCTGAGGTCAAGAACTTCAAGTTCCTAGGAGTGAACATCACCACTAGCCTGTCCTGGTCCAACCACGTAGACACCACAGCCAAGAAAGCTTACCAGCGCCTCCACTTCCTCAGGAGGTTAAAGAAATTTGGCACGTCCCCTTTGACACTCACCGACTTTTATGCGCCATAGAAAGCATCCTATCTGGACGCATCACAGCTTGGTATGGCAATTGCTCTGCCCAGGACTGCAAAAAACTACAGAGAGTTGTGGACACAGCCCAGCACATCACAGGAACCAGCCTCCCCTCCATGGACTCTGTCTATACCTCTCGCTGCCTTGGTGAAGCAGCCAGCATAATCAAAGACCCCACCCACCCAGGTTATTCTCTCTTCTCTCCTCTCCCATCAGGCAGAAGATACAGGAGCCTGAGGGCACACACCACCAGGCTCAAGGACAGCTTCTATCCCACGGTTGTAAGACTATTGCATGGTTGCCTTATAAGATGATATGGACTCTTGACCTCACGATCTACCTTGTTATGACCTTGCACCTTATTGTCTACCTGCAATGCACTTCCCTGTAGCTGTGACACTTTACTCTGTATTCTGTTATTGTTTTTACCCTGTACTACCTCAATGCACTCCGTACTAACTCAATGCATCTGCACTGTGTAATGAATCTGTACGAATGGTATGCAAGGCAAGTTTTTCACTGTACCTCGGTACAGAGTTACAATAATAAACCAATACTAAATTTAAAAAGGAACATTGTTACATTTGTTAGTGAATAAACCAATTTACAATGTTCTAGTCATTGCCATTAAGTACGTAACATGGGAAGGTGGCATTGCATCAGAGTTATACAGCATGGACACTGACCCTTTATCCCAACTTGTCCACGCCAACCAAGCTGTCTACTTGAGCTCGCCCCATTTGCTTGTGTTTGGCCCATATTGCTCTAAGCCTTCCCAATCCATGTACCTGTCTAAATGCCTTTTAAATGTTGTAATTGTACCCAGCTCTACAGCTTCCTCTGGTAGCTCTTTCCCTGTACCCACCGACCCTCTGCGTAAAAACAGTTGCCCCTCAGGTCACTTTTAAATCTTTCCCCTCCAACCTTAAACCCATGTCATTTAATTTTAGATTCCCCTACCCTGAGAAAAAAAAACTGTGACCATCCACTTTATTTATGCCCTTTATGATTTTATATACTTCATTCCTCAGCCTCCCACACTCCGGGGGGAAAAAAGCCCCAGCCTATCCTGCCCCTCCTTATAACTCACACCCTCTAATCCTGATAACATCCTTGTGAATCTTTTAAGTTGGAAAGGGGGCAGAAATGACATCCTTCCTATAGCTGGGCAACCAGAACTGCGCACAATACTCCAACTGTGGGCTCACCAGCAACTTGTATATTTGTAATATGACTTGCCAACTCAATGCCCTGACCGATGAAGGCAAGCATGCCAAATGCTTCCTTCACCACCCCGTCAAACCGAGTCTCCACTTTCAGGGAATGTACAATGAAGCTTGAAATGTTGCAGATAGACCAAGTGAATGAGCAAGGTAGGTATGGGAATGCAAGAATGGTCGCAGGCAAGATAGCCCCTTAGGCTTATTTAAGATCATCATGGCTAACCTGTGACTTAACCCCATTTCTCTTACTACCTTTGGTTAACAGAAAACCACCAAAAACAAATTTAAGATTAATAACCTGCCATTTGTTTGAGGAATTTCCCACTCTTTTAACATACTGTTTTTCCCAATTAAATTGATTTAAAAAATTTTAAAATTAGAGCCAGACATAAGGCCCCATTCCTCAACCAGAAGAAAGATGATGGAGTGAGGAAAAGCATGTTCTCCTTAATATCATGCATATTTCAATTAAATCACCTATAATCTTATGAATTCCAGGTTTACTGACCACAACACCACCTTCATTACTATAATTCCAAACCAACTCATCTCCAGACTCCTTGAACCAAGACTCATCACTTCCCTTTGTAACTGGATCTTTGACTGCTTGACCCACAGACGCAATCAGTAAGGACAGGCAGCAACATCTCCACCAATGATTATCCTCCAACACTAGTGCCCCAAAAGGCTGCATCCTCAGCCCCTTACTTTACTCTCTAGGTACCCACAACCGTGTGGCCAGATTCTACAAGTTCACAGATGACACCACCATAGTGGGCTGGATCTCAAGTAACGATGATATGGAATACAGGAAGTAGATAGAGAGCCCAGTGGCATGGTATCAAGGCAACAACCTTTCCCCCAATGTCAACAAAAAGTGCTGGTTTTTGACTTCAGGATGCAGAGTGGAGTACACGCCCCTGGTATGTATCAATGGTGCCGAGGTGGAGATGGTTGAAAGCTTCACGTTCCTAGCTGTAAACATCACCAACAGCTTGTCCTGGTCCAACCACATAGACACAATGGACAATAAGCTCACCAGTGTCTCTACTTCCTCAGAAGGCTAAGGAAGTTCAGCACGTCCCTGTTAATTCTCATCAATTTTTATAGACGTACCATAGAAAGCATCCTATCCAGATGCATCACGACTTGGTATGGCAACTGCTCTGACCAAGACCGCAACAAATTGCAGAGTTGTGGACACAGCCCAGTCCATCACGCAAACCAGCCTCCCCTCCATGGACTCTGTCTACACTTCCCACTCCCTTGGGAAAGCAGCCAGCATAATCAAAGACCCCTCCCTCTTTGGACATTCTCTCCACTCTCCCCTTCCTTGGGGCAGAAGATACAAAAGCTTGAAAACTCACACCACCAGGCTCAAGGACAGCTTCTATCCCACTGTTATTCATGAATGGACCTCTTGTACGATAAGGAACTCCTGATCTCTCAATCTACCGTTTCATGCCCCTTGCACCTTATTTGTCTGCCTGCACTGCACTTTCTCTGTAACTGTAACACGTTCTGCATTCTGTTGCTGCTTGTCCCTTTGCACTACCACCATGTACTTGTGTGTTGGCATGATCTGTATGGATGGCATGCAAAACAAAGTTTTTCCACTGTATCTCCATATACGTAATAATAATAAACCAATTACATTACTGCTAACAGCTTTTATTTGAAATTTGAAAATTCAAAAGATATTTAATGTCTTTCCCCTGCCGTTAGATAGCACAAGATACTAACAACTTGAACAGGTACCTGGTACTTGAAGGCAGCGCCTTGCAGCAGCTTTTGGAGAAGAGGGTCTCCTATCTTTTTGCTGGGTGCATCACTAACAAAATGCAGATGGAGCATCTCGTTATCCTTAAGTACTGCGTGTTTTACCATCGACTTAATTGCAACCGTAATTTTTTCTTGAAGAGCGTAGTTTTTATCCACCTTGGTGAACATCATCAGAGCATGCAGCTGTATCGTCCTGTCTCCCACCGAGTTGTCAGTCTGTCCGTTAACCACAGCAGCACTTGGCAGGGACTCTGCCGCCTTCTTCTCACTGAGATTCGCCACCAGCTGAGCATCGCCCTGTAAACCCTTCCCCGCCTGGCTTTCTTTCATTCTCCTGGTTGTGCTGGAAAAATTTTCATGGTTGGATCCAAAGTAGTAAAAAGCAAACACGGCCAGTGCAGCTGCAAGTAACAAGGCAAACTGGTAGGAGCGGAATGAGGTGAACTTCGCTTTACTCTGCACTACCTTCCGCCACAATCCCATTGCTGGAAACACCTTGTGGGGGGAAGCAGGAGGGAGATTGGGGGGGGGGGGGGCAACTTGTCTATTTCCAGCCTCTCTCACTGGACACTGCCATGCTGCTTGCTGAAGGCGGAGGAACCAGCCAAATGGCGTCAGGGTTTACTCCCATTCCAGCCAATCAAAGTCGCGGCAGCTGTGATGTAATTTCATTGAGAATTGTCCCAACCAATGTAAAGGGACCACATGGTTCAGGAAATGGCCAAGGGAGATCCGACGGGCGCGGGGGAAGCGACAGGGAGTCCCCGGGTAATTGACATCTCACAGAAATAGCAGCCTGCGAACTGCGGAACTTTCTGAGTCGAATAATTCAGCTCAGGACTGGAACTTGAAACTACAATACCAACTACTTCCACTGTCCAACCTAGCAAAATGTGCAGGCCGCTTCTCAGGAGTATTAACAAACATTTGACGCAAACATCAAAGTGACGATTAGATGCATCGTCAGAGACAGGTTTTAAGGAGCAGCTTCAAAGGGCAAAAAAAAATCAGAATCAGGTTTATTATCACTGACATGAAAAAACAGCAAGATGCTGGTGGAACTCGGCAGGTCAGGAATCACCCGTGGAGAAAAGCAGACGGTCAACGTTTCGGGTTAGGACCCTTTTTCAGGACTGAAGATAGGGAAAGCCCAATATATGGGGGGGGGGGAAGGAAGGGAAACAGAGGGGAGGTGGGGTGGGCACAAGGTAGTGACGACTGGTAGATGCAGGCAAGAGATAGTGATAGACATGCAGGGGAGGAAGGGAGAGCAGAGCCACCAGGGGATGGGTCAAAGGTATGGAGGCAGGCGGCAAGGGTTGGGGGGGGGGGGGGAAGCAGAGGAAAAGGAGAGGAAAAAACAATGATGGCGAGGAGCAAAAAGAGAGAGGCTAGGAAGGGGAAGAAAAGAGACGGGGGGGGGGGTGGAGTTGGTTTACTTAAAGTGGGAGAATTCTATGTTCATGCAGCTATGCTGTAAGGTCCCAAGACGGAGAATGAGTTACTGTTCCTCCAGTTTGCATTTGGACTTCTCCCGGCAGTGGAGGAGGCCAAGGAATGACCTATCAGTGATAGCGTAGGAGGGGGAGTTGAAATGACTGGCAATGGGGAGATGCAGATTGCAGTTACGGACAGAGCGTAGGTGTTTTATGAAATGGTCACCTCGTCTGCGTTTGGTCTGGCCAGTGTAGAGGAGGCCACACTTGGAGCACCAAGCATAGTTGATGATATTAGGGGAGGTGCAGGTAAATCCCTGCCTCACCTGAAAGGACTGTTTGGGTCCCTCTCCCCAGTTCAGTCCTCCCTCCCCATCCATCCTGCCCCCACCATAGGTACAACACTTACCCCTACACCACCTCCATCCAGAGACCCAAACAGTCCTTTCAGGTGAGGCAGAGATTCACCTGCACCTCCCTTAATATCATCTGCTGCATTTGGTGCTCCAAGTGTGCCCTCCTCTACACTGGCCAGACCAAACGCAGACTAGGTGACCGTTTCGCAGAACACCTGCGCTCTGTCCATAACTGCGAGCTGCATCTCCCTGTTGCCAGTCACTTCCCCTCCCACACTATCACTGATATGTCAGTCCTCGGCCTCCTCCACTGCCGGGAGAAGTCCAAACGCAAACTGGAGGAACAGCACCTGATTTTCCATCTTGGGACCTTACAGCCTAACTGCATGAACATAGAATTCCTCCACTTTAAGTAAACCATTTCCACCCCACCCCCCCACCTTGCCTCTTTTTTCCCTTTCCTAGCCCCTCTTTTTTCCTTTGCCATTTTTTTCTCCTTTTCCTCTGTCCCCCCCGCCCCCTTGCTGCCTGCCACCTTGTGCCCACCCCACCTCCCCTCTTTTGTCCACCTATCACTGCTCTGTTCTCCCCCCCCCCCCCCCCCAATATATTGAGCTTCCCCTTTTCCTATCTTCAGTCCTGAAGGAGGGTCCTAGCGCGAAACGTTGACCGCCTGCTTTCCTCCACAGATGCTGCCTGGCCTGCTTAGTTCCTTCAGCATCATCATGTTTTTTCATCCAGATTCCGGCATCTGTAGTCCTTTGTTTCTCTATTATTACTGACATGTCGTGAAATGTTGTTTTGTGGCAGCAGTACCGTGCAAGACATACAAATTACTATAATTTACAAAATAAATAGTGTAAGAGAGGAATAATGAGTTCGAAAGAGAGACAGCTAGATTTTAAAGATGAAATTCAAGAGCTTAGCGCCCGTTCTATGAGAGACAGAGTATTTCGGCAGTGCATCTGTGCAACACTGTGGAATAGAACCTACTCAGTCTAACTATGCAAGTGTGATTTAAAACGACACACACATAAGCAAAGATCAGGTTTGAAATATAACCTTAAACAATGTTAGGACACATGATACGATAACAAACACAGGGTGATGGAAATCTGAAAAAAATCAAAATGCTAGAAATAGCAGGTCCGGCAGCATCTAAAAAGAAAGTTAATGTTTCGATTACCTTTCATCAGAACCAGGACTAGTTGAAGAAAGGGGAGAGGGAGGTCAGAACAAAAGGGAAGTTACATGATACAGTGCAAAGCAGAAGGAACTGGACTATTACAGATATGAAACTGAATGGTACCAGTAGAAGGAGTATCGCCCTGCCTTAAGCCTTGGGACTGAATGAAGACATCCTGTAAAGCAGTAACCCAATTTGTGGTATTTCCTGTGTAGATAAGAGCACAAGATGAGCAGTGCAATTGAGTATGGGGTCCTGGACAATGGGAAGGATGGAGATAAAAGGGGTGTAAGTATCTCCAGTCATTGACTAGGAAGGAAATAGGTATTGGTGGAAATGCAAAAATGAACTGCAACACCTTGTAAGAAACAATGCCCTTTGGAATGTTGAACAGTGAGGAAAGGGGAAGATATGTCAGGAGGATGATTTGTTAAATGTAAAAGCTGGTGGAACGCAAGGGGAATCCTATACTGAATTTATAAGTGGGAGTGTGGGAAATGCAACAGACACGGTCGTGGGCTTTATCTGTAAAGGTGGAGGGGAATCCATTGTTGTGCAAAACAGGTCATATTGGAAATACTGGTGTGGAAGGGGATTCCATCAGCAAGGATGCAATGGAGACAAAGGAACCGGCCGAACGGAATGTAGTCCTTACAGAAAGCAAGTTGATAGGAAGCGTCAGAGATGGAGGATGAGACGAGTGCAGGGTGGAAATTGGAGGGATGAATGAAATTTTCTTGCCAAGGCTGAGATCAGGAAATGGCACCAACAATCATAAACTAGCAAAGCAAAATGAAAAAGAGGACCTGAGTAAGTGATAGAACATCTCTGTTATTGACAAAATCCATCTGGTGGTTTTTAGTTGTTGAAAATGTTTTCTATTTTGAAAAACCAAAGCCCAATAATAAAAACCAAATCTGGTAAAATAAAACGTGGACAGATATCAACACAAGATTCAATTCTGTCTCCAATCATTCTGGAAAGCCACAATCTTTAAACATCCAAATATTTCATGAACTCTTTGTTAAGCATTACCAGTCGGTGCTGCTCCCTGTACTTGGAGATGTCACAAGGTGTCAGTCATGTCCACCATGCCTCTATACGGAAGGAATCTACACTGCAGTTTGGGGAGCAAGTCTTCGGCAACTGGCAGAAGGCAGTTGAGGAGGACTCTAGGGGTGACTCTCCTTGTGACAGACAGCAGGGAGACCCCTCTTAAGTTATCACCATCAGATTTGTCTCCTTTCTTGAAGGTATTCAGAAAACAGCACCAGGGGCGCCCATGAGAGGACAAAAATGAGAAAAGTTAAACAAAAGCAGAAAATGCTGTCAAAATTCTAACAGTGACAAACCCCCAGATGCCACCTGAACTGTTTCAGATTTCCAACATCTGCAGTATTTATTTTAATTTTCAAATCAGAAATATTCTTTATCTGGTCAGAGAGGAACGCCATCATTCAACCCAAAAAAAATTGCTGGAAGCGCTAAACACATCAAGCAGCATGATTGAGGAGAAAAGGCAGAAGGTGAGATAGCTGTAATATTCTTAATAATATCATAGACTTATAATGTGTCAATTCGTCTGATTCATTGTAATATAAATCAGTTGTGCATTGCATACGGCCTGCAGGAAGGTTCAGGTCAGCCCGTTTCAGTATCACCTGCATCCATGTTCCCCTACACTCAATTATCTGCAGGAGCAACACTGTCCCTGAAGCTTGCTCCTGATTGGCAGCACAAGGTGCTCCCAGTGAAAGTGCAAATAGATAAACCATCATTTCTGGCATGCTGGAGACCAAAAGTGTAAAGAGACTGAAATATTCTAAATTCATTCATGGAAAAATATTCAAAAACTATTAACAATGAGTCATTAAAAAAAATTACAGGAAATTTAAATACATTTAACAATTAAATAAACTTACTATATTTGTAAAAACAGCATAATTTACCAGAAACTTACCAAACTCCCTTAGAATCATTCCTCTCCATTAAAATAAGTCACTAGATCTAACAGTGCAGATTCCATGCCCAAATTTCCGAGCATGGGATACAGTAGGGAGATGGCACTCCACTTGAGAAGTACACTGTCAACACTCAGTCAGAATGACAACAGGGAGGAACTTTCAGGAAGTTTGTGTAGGTATGTGAATCTGATTGCCAATCTGCCTCTCCCTACTAAAAAGTCATGCACTATTTTATGAAGAGGACCAGCTCAATGGCTCAGCAGGTAGCACTGCTGCCTCACTGCTTAAGCACCCCACGTTCAATGGACGTTTTTATGGATGCTTTGGTAATTAAATTCCTTAGTCATACATTATTCTTTGCAGGGGTGGTTTGAGTAGGGAGCTTTTGACACAGAACTATTGTATCCAGATGAAGGGTCTTATCCCAAAACGTTAACATTTCCCTCTACAGGTGTTGCCTGACCCACTGAGTTCCTCCAGCAGTTTGCCTTCTGCTTTAGGTTCCAGCATCTGCAGTCTCTTGCGTCAGCATCGTGACCTATCAACTTGGGTTTGGTAGAACACAAACCAAAGGTGTGGAATAATTTGACTGTAACTGTAAAGTTCAGTTAACTGGAGAGTTCAAGAATCCATCAGCAAAAAGGGAGTAAGTGTGACGTGTGACTTTCCACACAGGGGCAGGAGAGACCCCACATCTAGCTGCACTGGTTTGTAACATTTTACGTACGTAGGAAAATACCAAATACAAATATTAAGTTCCTAGATCTGCCTGTTTCACTACTGTAAAATGAAAATTACTAGGAGTTTCCAAAATTCAAGCAATTTATTGTTACCTTTGGGGAAAAGTGTTACACTTGATTTTTTTCCTGTCTTATTTAGTGCCCTACAGGAAAACTGTGACTTTTCTTCTCCACCCCCCCCCCCCCCCCCACTGAAAATGTGGAAGATCAACACAGCAAGTTTTGCACCTGCCATATTTAAACACAGCAACCAGTCACAGCTCATCTGGAGGGCAAGAAAATATGGGGGTAGAAAAATCACTTAAACCCAGAGGCCTTATGGGGGTTTCATATAATCCTGGGCCATATTTTCTTAAATTCCACAGCTAGCATGTTTGGATTTGAATTTGCCAAAGATTGAATTCACAATAACCTAGAATTTACAAAGACGAGGTGTTCTTTTAAAAAAAATGGTCACCACAAAAGCTCTGTCTCATTCACTAATGTCTTTCGGGGTGGAAATCTACCATCTTTACCCAATCTGGACTCTAGACTAGTCTCACAACAATGTGATTTGCTCTGAAATGCATCAGCAAGTCACTGTTTAGAAGCAATTAGGCAGGCACAATAAATGCTGGCTTCCACCACTCCCCCCTCTAGTTATCCACATCGAGACAAACAAATTAAAGAAAATAAACATGCTGTGATCAGCTGGAGATTTTTGAGTAATTCTGTCAACTTTGGTGACCATACTGACTTCAGTGATTAAAATTAATTTTAGCCACATTGAGTAACTATCCTCCACTCTGTATTTTCTGAAGAAATTACCCTACTTTAATGGATGTTGCAGTTTGTTTCCATTGTGCTTTAAAGACTGTTTAGTAAGTAAACTGACTTTGTTATTGAACAGAATTTGATGCACCCGAACGCACCTCCCTCTCATTTGCTTATATAGTATTGTCAACATTCTTAATCAGATTTTGTAAATAGCTGTCTCAGGATGCTTTTTTTCCTGTAGGCAGGTCAGTATTTTCTCTCAAATATTTTATTAATTCATAATATAAGGATAAGTATGAAATCTAGGCCAACACTTCACTGAGGGAACCACTGCACAGTTGGTGGTATTGTCTTTCAGACCAAATGTTCAACCAAGGCTGGCAGATGGACATAAAACAGCCCATGGCACAAAAAAACAGGCCCATTAGTCTCTGGCCAACATTTTTTCTTCAACCTATATCAATAAAACAGTACCTGGTTATTATGTCAGAGCAGTTTTGAAGGACTTACAAATTGTTGCAACAACATTTAGCCTCATCAACTGAGAAGTCCTGACAACACTATTTAAATACATCTTACTTGAAAAGTTGATGAGTTTTGCATGCTTTATACACACAAAACGATCACTTCATTACGAGTCTGAGAAACTAAATTTCCTTAAAGGTGTTTCCCCCCATGACGCAGCTGGGAAATTCACTGGCCCAGAATTTGCAGCACAAGGGTCAAGCTATCAGTGTTAATGTTACTCTGGACAGGCAGATACATAAATAAATGAGGAAATTCAGAAACTGTCAGTCAAATAACTGCAGTGGGCAGGAAAGGGAGTGGAGACCATGGTTGGAGAACAATTTTGCTGGCTGGGATTGGTCAGAAGCAACAATTACTTGGACTATATTTCTGCTCTTCTAATAGGAAGGAGATAAGGTGAACTAACTCACACATTACAAGAAAGAATCAGATCATACGAGGGCAAGGGAGGAACTTTAATCAGAGAGCATAATAAATTTACATATCCTAAAAATGTCATTGTTGTATGAAGTGTAATAGATGTTTCATGGCATACCAAGTCATGATTACTTCTTAATCTCTCTAGCCTTAGAAAATTTCTGTTGAATTGTGCTTCCCTCATATTTTAAATTATGTTTAAAATATCTTTAGCTTACCTCAGCTTCTACCTCAGATTCTTGTGTATGATCTAAACTCCATTTTGCATTCTGCATAATGATTAATTAGCCAAAGAGTGCACATTTACTTCCTGGTTTACACTTCATGAGAATTCTTCACAGTAATTGGCTATCTTGGATGGTTCAAGAGAGCCCGGCTGATACCCGACAACAACTGTAAGGAAAGGTGAAATCCACACCGCAGAAGTTGAAAGGCCACTGCGAGCAACTTTCTCCAAGGTCAGCAACAAGTGTTGTCGAAATACAGTAGCTTTTTCCTTTGCTCTGCTTCAGTGTATTTAGTAATAGATTTGGTCATGAATGGATGGAAAATCTTTGGATCATGACATTATTCAGGGCTGGAAAGACAGGGCATAGATCCATGCAAACAGGCAAAGCTACTCATGAGTCAACATACATTTGAGATGCTGGGGAATGGATAACACCTCTCCCACTGTGCCCTTACTACTTCCATCAAAATTGTCAAATCTGTCCCCATGTAAAATCTCTAGTGAAATCTTAGCTTTAAGAATTAAACTTGAACCTCCACCGGAATAGTCTAACCAGGTTTGTAATATACAATAATTCATTGCCATCCTTGTGGACGACTCCTTGGTCTGTTATGCATGGCAGAAAAGTAGAGATTTTGAAACAAATCACTTTTCAGTTCTTCTGCTATTGATAGAAACATACAAATAGTTGGGTCTCATACTTAAGGTCACTCCCACTTAACTAACAGATAAATCCTCCAGCCAAACATAAAAACTAATGGTGCCCATATCTGTAGATGTAATTGTTGCAGCAACTGTAATATAACTGTGGGTTAGAAAGATGTACTGACAGCCTCGGAGTCGATTATTATGCCACTATCATTAGCAGAAGTCTCTCCTTTATGGCATGCATGCAAAAACAGTCTTAAAAAAGATTTGTATACCTCACAGCATACAATTACTTTCGATACAGCTTCATTTCCCTCACCTTCCCTTCCAAATTGTTAAGGTTCCCCGGACGGAAAAGAAGTGATACAGGAGAACAAACTGGACCGACTTCAAAACCTACAGGTAATGCAGCCTCAGTAGTACAGAAGACCTACTGCAGTTTTGAACACCAAGTGCACATTTAGTTTTTGTTCACGGAATATAAACTCATACAAGCTTCCAGGGAACTTTTATCCAACAATTCTACACATTGACCAAAATATTCCACACAGAAATGTTTATATATATACAATTACATAACATGAGAATGAATACATTTATTTCAGTTTCAAAGCTATGGAGTATTCCTTCGCTTTGGGTCAAATGGATCTGATTATGTGCCAAATACATACAGTACTGCTTATTGATCAAAAGTTTCAAATGCTTATTGGCCTCTTAAAAGGGCAAATCACATTTTAAACTGAAATACAAGTATATATAACTGTTCAACTGCTTTGAAGCTTATAATGTACTTCATATGTTTCCAATACATTTTCATTAAGATTTTAATGATATACTTAAATTCTTCTGTACAAATGTACTAAATCAAAACAACAGCTAAAGCAAAACAAAACAAAAACATTTTATCCATCCCTGGGCACAAGTATCTATTGGTATATATTTACATAGGTTCAGCAGCAAAATACATTTAACATACAAGGTTTAAAATGTGATGCTGCATGAATGTTATCTGAATTTCAAAAAGATGCAACTTGCATTAACTTTCTACTGCACAAGGCCATGGAACACACCTGGTGTGATCTCTGAAGTAATGTTGATAATAATGCATTTTAAAAATTGCTACTATCTAATTCAAGTGTTGGTAAACCAAATCAGCTAAGAATATGAACTTATTTGGATTCCCACGTACTGAAGATATTTTGAACACTGGCAACAAAGTAGGCAACTTTTACTTATGCTTATCAGTGGTTGTAACAGATTGTGCAGCAACTCAGAAAACTGATTTGTTTTCCATTCATATGATACTAAACATGAAATAAGCTAGCACGGTGATGATATAACATTTAATGCATAAATTAATTCAATTCAATGTAAAGCTAATACTCCAGTAATCTAATTTCCTACTCGAATTTCTTATTACACTGGATTTTATGTTCAAATGTAAAATGAAATTGCAGACATGTACAGGGTTCACCAGAAATTAACTATATATTGAACCCAACTGTGGGCCCAAGGCAATATATTTAAAAATATATAAAAAAAACAAACCAAAATTTCCTGGATGTCAAAGAATATACAAAGTATTAAAATATGATAAAAGATTTGCTGAAATTGTAGATAAATAGCATTTTATAGTTTGCAAAAGGGAACAAATTTAAAATGGGCACAGTTCTAATATGTTCCCAATAGCACTCAATCAATATCAGTGTACCCCTTTCAGAAGCATATACAATTGCATTGCAGCTGAACCATCACAGTATCCATGATGGTTTTTGAGTGATTTTAAAATATAAAGGGATGAAAATGCTGTTTCTGTGCTCATGATTTTCTAACCATTCCACTTCATGGATGGGAAATAAAGGACTGGTGAGCACATTTACGGAAATATTTTTTTCCTATAATTTCTTCACATACAACATTTCAGTTCAACTTTAACTTCCATTCTATTTGCACATTTCCCAGTGGTGTAACACCTCAAAAGGTTTTTTAACTTCAACTCAAACTTGACAAAATCAACAGAATAAAGGTTGGGTTTTTGCATAGACACTGTAGTCCAAAGAAAAATAGCTGCTTGTAAATACACAAGAAAAGGATCCTTCATTTACAATTGCTTTCCTTAAAACTTTAAAATTCATTTTTGGTGTGTGTGTGTGTGTGTGTGTGTGTGTGTGTGTGTGTGTGTGTGTGTGTGTGTGTGTGTGTGTGTGTGTGTGTGTGTGTGTGAATACACAAGAAAAGGATCCTTCATTTACAATTGCTTTCCTTAAAACTTTAAAATTCATTTTTGGTGTGTGTGTGTGTGTGTGTGTGTGTGTGTGTGTGTGTGTGTGTGTGTGTGTGTGTGTGTGTGTGTGTGTGTGTGTGTGTGTACATATATATATATATATATATATATATATATATATATATATATACACACACACACACCAAAATGACTTTATATGTTCATAATGAAATGAGTTGATCAATATGCTTCAAGATGATTGCACCAAAAGAACAAATGCAATTCTCTTAAGAAATGCAGTAAAAATTTAATCGTTCTCCGATCTCCGCTGGAAACGGTTTAATATCTCAGGGTTATGAGAGGCCATATGGGAAAAATCTCTGAAAATATCCTGGTAGGTTGCATCACCTGCAATAAAAAGAGTTGGAGAGTTATTACAGAAAATAATCTGAGGCAATAAAATATTACATACACTAATTACTGGTTACAAATATAAACATTAACTAATATATTCAATTACAGAGAAGGCTATTCAGCTCAGGATACCTGTGGTGGCACTGTCTAATTAGTCATACTGCCCTGCTCTTCTACCAAAGCCTGGAGACTTTTTTCCTTTTGCATCAATTCCCTTTTGAAAGGTAGCACCAACCTGCTCCCATATCCTTTCAGATACTGGCTTCACACCAACTCCCCTGGATAGTCCACCATGATGGGATTGACTTCATTTGGATTCCCTCCTACTTGGCAGAACTTTGCCAATGTATTTTAAACAATGGTTTCTCCTATTGGACCTGACTTGGTAACACCCATCTTCAATCTCCACTTTCTCCCACCAACAACTACCAGTGTAAAAAAAAATTACCTTGCTTCAACTTGCTCACAAATTTCTAAAGCCCCATGACCCAGCCTGTGCTTTTCTATTCTCAAATCAATGGTCCACCCATATCTTTTTAATTGGTTTTACAACCACAAACCATCTTGGCTCAACCCCATAAACATAGTTTTCTGTTTCTTTCTTTCTAAATTTTTCCCCCTATTTTCTCAACACCACAACTGCTCAGTGTCCACTTCTACTCTGAAACATTGTTAAATTTATTTTACTTTAAATGTTGCAGTTGACATTTCCTTTGTTTCACATTTTGGTAAACTTTAGCAAGATAATCAAGCAGCTGTAATAAAATCTGAAGTGGAAGGAATACAATCAATATATTTTGACCCACTCAAAAGACAGCAATGGACAGCTACAAGTGAACTACTGCATACAATCCAGCTAAGGTGTTCACATAAAATGCTGGAAATACTCAGGTCAGGCTGCATTTGTTGGGAGAGAGACAGAGTCAAAATTTCAGGTCGGAGACCCTTCATCAGAACTGAAAAGGAGACAAAAGAAACTTGTACAGCTTATCCCCATGGTCATCTCAGTTTTACCCTCTCAGAGACATCCACCTCCCTGCAGCTTTACAACCTTCATGTGACTCTTTGCAGTTCTGACAAAAAAAAGTGTCTCTGATTTGAAACATTGACAGTAAAGAAGTTGGGAATGTTAAGTTGCAGTTGTACATGACATTGGTGAGGCTGCATCTTGGAATATTGTGTTCAATTTTGGGCACCTTGCTGTAGGAAAGATGCCATGAAGCTGGGAAGAGTGCAGGGGAGATTTACAATGATGTTGCCGGGACTCGAGGGACTGAGCTATGGAGAGAGGTTGACCAGGTTGGGACTTTATTCATTGGAGTGAAGGACACTGAGAGGTGATATTATAGAGGTTTATAAAATCATGAGGGGCATAGATTGTGCGCATTCAGTCTTTTTCCCAGGGTTGGGAAGTCAAGAACTAGAGGACAGAAGTTGAGAGTGGAGAGATTTAACAGGAACCTGAAGTGCAACGTTTTCACCCAGAGGGTGGTACATATATGGAATGGGCTGCCAAAAGAAGTGGTTGAGGCAGGTACATTAACAACATTTAAAAAGGTACTTGGACAGGTACATGGATAGGAAAGGTTGAGAGGGGTATGGGCCAAATGGGACCACCTTAGATGGGAATCTTGGTCGGCATGGACCGAAGGGCCTGTTGCCATGCTCTATAACTCTTCCCACAGATGCGGCCTGACCTGCTGAGTATTTCCAGCATTTTCTGCTTTAGAGTTCAAGCATCTGCAGTATTTTTGATTTTCACTCAGATACATGACACTGAATCATAAAAATTAAATTCAAGTATTAGCTTCCAAATCTCATGTCATCTGATGCAGTATATTAAAATTGGAAAATGGGCATTTGCTTGCATTACAAAATTAATCAGAATTTTGGAATTAAATCTATGAGATAGCACAATAAGATACATAATAACCAATAATTCATCCTCCTTTGTAGAAAACACCAACATTAACAAGGGAAATAGAGTAGCATACATCTTGTGCCATAAAGTGTGTTAAAAGGACAATGGGATTTTCCAAAATAATTTGCTTAGATTAATAAAAATATTTGAACATAATTTGTCACCACTCACAAATACAGAATTTAAACTGTTAACTGTCAACAAACTTAGGTCAAAATATAAATGAAAAGAAAGCCAGCTTTATGTACAAAGACAAACAAGAAATTCTGGCAATACCAAATAAGTGACTTATAATATTGGGAGAACAGATATACAGTATATTGGACCTTAAGGACTACTGTACCTGCATGAACCTCAAAGCAGCAAAGTTGAAATCAAGAGTGCAAGAATCAAGAGACACATTATAAGAAAGAATAGGACAGATTTAACTGCAAAATTCCCAAACCATTCAACATGCTCCTTTTCATTTCAGAGAGATTATTTTCCCTCTAACTTTATCTCCAAAATGCTGTTCTGAATTATTCAAAAAGCAGCAACCTAGTTAGCACAGTCCCTGTGTTTGTCTCTGTAGGAAAGATCTACCCACTGGCGTTTCCAGTAAAGTGGCAGAGCATCAAAGCTTAGTCTCACCATAAGATGATACCTCCTTTTTGTGTAATTATAATTTCCTCTATCTACAAATTCTAAACTTGGAATGCAAGAGTATAAGAAATAAAAGTCAGAGTAAGCTAACTGCCTCTTGGGCCTGGCTTCCATGTAATAAAGCCAGGCAGACTTTCCACTTAATCCATTTTCATGCCAGATCTGCAATTCCCTTGGTGTCTAAAAGTAAATCCATCACAGGATCAAATTCATTCAACAATTGGCACCTACAATATTGAGGTGGGGAACTTCAAAGATTCACAACACTAATATGAAATTTTGCATTTCTGTTCTAAATTAATCACCCCTTAACCCGAGACTACAAACGTTGCTTCCAGACTCACCATCCTGAGGAAACAACATCCCTCCGTCCACCCTAACAGAGCCTGGCATGTAACAACAGATCAACTCACTCCTTCCTCAAAAGACAACCGCCTCATCCCCAGAATCAATCCAGTAAACCTACACCACACTACTTCCAAAACAAGTACCTCCTTTCATAGGCAGAGACCAAAATTTCAGAGTAATCCAGGAATGGTGTCAACAAAGCCCAGTTTAGTCAGAGAAGAACATCATTACTTTAGTACTGAGTATCCTAGCAATAAAGGCCAACACACAACAAACCTTCCTAATTACTTGCTTTACTGAATGATCTATTTTTGAAATTTGCCTTTACTGTTCCAAAGTCTTTCTGTGCACCAACATTTAATAGTTTTTCACCACTTAAAAATATATTCGATTTTGTATTAAAATACAGATTGCAAATAGCTGAAGGGCCGACAACAATTCTTTTGGCATTCCACCTGCAACATGCTGTCACCTCTAAAATGATTTTCATTTTATATCCATGTCAATACATTCCCTCCAACCCTGTAGACCTTTATGCAACAACTTTGTGTGGCATCAAATATATTTTAAACTTCCTGATACACAATATCCACTGGTTTCTCATCTTTTATTCTGCTTGTTAAATCCTCAATAAACACTACCAGATTCGTCAAACATAATTTCATGGTCATGGTTTTGTGAAAATCTTTTTTGCATTGCTTTGGTAAGAAACAAAGAGACCAGTTCAGAAAAGGAAAAATACAACAGACTCCTATGGATGTAAAAGGCGCAGAACTCATCTTTTCAAAGACATTGAGGGATCTGGCAGTACCTCTCTGCTTGACTTCTCAATCAAAAATGTGTTGGGAAACAATCAAGGATGGGAAGAACAAACTGGCCGAAGTGCTAAAACAACATACCATAAATGAATATTTCCAACAAAACCTAAAACTAACATTTGCAGCCCTCATGCATATTGTATTAGAAACAGCTTATTTAATCAAGTCAACCAGGATTAATTTACCATTTTCAGACTAATGCCACATATTCAACTAGTGTTCCTAACATACTAAATATTATTCTACACCACAGATTTTGAAAAAAACCTTTCGAATTCAAATACTGAAAACCATCAGCATGACTGATTGAACTGGGTTAAGATCAATTATATTCACAAAGAAGGGCTCAGGAGCACTTGCATTCTACAGTAATCAGTAATGCAAGGGTGAAAAGTGTTTTAGTTTGGCCAATTGTTTTGACATTTCATTTAATTCTCCCATCTAAAAGTAAACACCAAAACAGTAGCATTATTGGCTTAATTTTACTTTTTCCAATAGGTAACTTGCCCTATTGATCACTCATTAAGAGCGATGTATTTCAACAAATACGGGATGTAACAAAGATTTAGTGAAATCAGGTCTTGATTTTAACCAGAACGATGTCATCAGCACCAAATAAATTGAGAATAATTTTGGAGTTCTGCTTTTGCCATGAATATATATTTATACAAGTAATTCATATACATTCAGATCAATACTTTACTCTGGAAGAAGCAAATTCATAATTATTTGCAAGTTATAAATCTAAGCAACAATTTATATACAATCAAATATTACCTACAAGTTTGAATACAAGCACATTTTTTTCTCCATTTGAACCATTTGTTATGGCTTAAAACTGCATTCAAGAACAAGTAGGTTCCATCATATGTTAAGATTTGCAAAGTTGACAAAAATAAAATTCTGCAGCCATCATCTGACAATTTTATATTAATCTTTTAAGATCACAGCTGCATATTAAGGAATTTACAGGTAAATACTGAAATTGTATACTGTTCAGGTTATGCAGCAGATGAATAAGTTCCCAAAGATCACCTGCTTTGTTAGAAAAATAATTCAAAAATATATGAAGCCCAAGTTTTTCTTAGAGGATCAGCTGCAAACCAGAATTGTATGGTACAATTGTAAAGAGCAGTTCAAATGGATTTTGTGAGCTCACAAACAAAAGAAATAATTGGCAGTAATAATTGGGTATTCTTCAATATAACTGGTGGATTCCCTACAGCCAGTATTTCATTCAAGCACAAGGTAAGTGCAGAAATCACCAGATCATTGCAGCCAAATGTCCTTGAAATCAGCACCTGCCTCAAACTCAAGATTATAACTATCTAGGCTATAACTATCATATGAGAACTAATAGGAGGGGTTTTAAGGCTGCAATTCATTTCTACAAATATCATTACAACCACAAGAGTTTAAATTAATTTATCTCAAGAGCTGGATCTTTTCTTTGATTGCTAAGGTAGCATAAACTTTGGAATGTTCATTCAGGTCAACATTTACATTAGTGACTGTATTTCTTTTATAGCAATGCTACATTTAAAGTGCAGGAAAGTACATACAAAGGTATATACAAAAATACTGCATTATAATCCCAGATTAAGAACACAAAAAGGCACACAATATACATTCAGAAGCATACTTGCAAATATAGATGAAAATAAGAGTAATGATAGGAAACAGATGTATTTGCTAGCACCAGTTTGGCTTTTGTGATGTATAATTAAAACCCAACTATAAACATTGCACAGGACGTTGTACATATGGCTTTGGCTTTTAACAGTGCATTATTTATCCTGCAGTTTATTTTAGTTGTAGTCTTCAGAAACCATTGAGCAATTATTATGAAGTTATAACTATCAGCAATAAATGGAATATATGAAATCTTAAGTATCAATGCAATGTGTACTAACATTATTCATCACTTTTTATATTTATGCAATAATTATAAAGTCATGGAGAGATATAACCAGGGAACAGGTCCCTCAGCCCACCAAGTCCACATTGACTATCAACCAATTATTTAGAGTAATCATAAAATAATCCTATGAATTTATTCGCTGTTTTTGGATGCATCAAAAAAAGTTTCAAAATGTCACTGTTGTGCCTTATTCCCTTAAGATTAAATTTATAAATATTAAAGTGAAAAAAAAAACATAAAACAATATGCACAAAGTGAAATAGGTTCATAAACGCTTGAAGTTTGGAGAAAAAATATTTTTAGATTGAATTAATCAAAAACACCGAAAAAAGAATGTAGCACCAGGTACGACACCCAGGCTACAGGCGTGATAGAGGTACAGATAAGCAAAGAGTGGGTGTTGCCTTTTTGATAAGGGAGGACGTAACACAGTGCTTGGAGATGACGTTCTTGGGGGATCATCCAAGGCCAAATGGGTAGAACTTAGAAACAACAAGGGGAGGTTTACTCTTGAGACACTGCATTATAGACCACTCGATAGCAAGCAGGAGCTTGAGGAACAGGTGTGTAGAGAAATTGCTCATAGTTATAATATACTTGAGGGAAATCAGGAGGGCAAAAAAAGTACGAGATGGATCTGGCAGGCAAGGTTAAGGAAAATCCCAGGAGGTTCTACAGATATATTAAGAGTAAAAGGGTGCCTAGGGAGAGAGTAGGTCCCCTTGGAGATCAGCACAACCGCCTGTCTCGAGCCACATTAGATGCATGGGATTTTTAACGAATATTTCTCCTTGTGTTTACTGAGAAAAAAATCGTGGTTATTCAAGAGACAAGGGAAACAAGTGGAGATGTCTTGGAGAACATTCATATTACCAAGGAGGTGGTATTTGTAGCCTTACAGCGCATTAAAGTGGATAACTCCCCAGGGCCTGACTGAGTGCATCCTCGGACTTCGGGAGGCCAGACAAGATATTGCGGAGGCCCTTGTGGAGATATTTTCTTCGTCATTAGCCACTAGTGAAGTTCCCAAAGACTGGAAGATGGTTAATGTCGTTCCGTTGTTTAAAAAGGGTAGCAAGTTCAAGTTCTAAATTGGGGCAAGGCAAATTTTGATGGTGTAGACAGGAACTTGCAAAAATTGATTGGAGTAGGTTGTTTGCAGGCAAGGAGACATCTTGCAAGTGGGAGGCTTTTAAAAGTGAGATAGAGTGTTCAAGATCTGCATGTTCCCGTTAGAATGAAGGGCAAGGCTGGCAGGAGTAGGAAACCCTGGATGACAAGGGATATTGAGACTCTGGTCAGGAAAAAGGAGACATGCGTCAGGTACAGGCAGCTAGGATCAAGTGAATCCCAGGAGGAGGTTAGGGGTTGCCGGAGTGTACTCAAGACGGAAATCAGAAGGGCAAAAAGGGGGCCACGAGATAGCTTTGACACAGAAGATTAAGGAGAATCCAAAGACCTTTTATTAGTAAGGGAAAAAGAGTAACAAGGGAGAGAATAAGGCCCCTGAAAGACTGAAGTGGACATCTTTGGGTGGAGCCGCAGGAGACGGGCAAGGTCCTCAATGAGTACTTTCCCTGTGTTTATAACCATGGAGAAAGACAAGACGGCCAGACCTTGTGACAGTTAATGGGGAGGTCTTGGAGATAGTCTTCGTTACAGCACTGGATGGCATTGGATGTCTTAAAATGTATGAAGATAGATAAATCTCCAGAGCCTGATCAGGGATATCCAAGAACATTGTGGGAAGCTAGAGAAGAAATTGCAGGACTCCTGGCTGAGATGCATGCATTATTAGCAACAGATGAAATGCCAGAAGACTGGAGGGTGGCTAATATTGTGCCTTTATTTAAGAAGAGCTGCAGAGAAGAACCTGGGAACTGTAAACCGACAAGCCAACATTTGTGGTAGGCAAGATACTAGAGGGGATTCTGAGGGATAAGAGATACAAGCACTTGGAAAGACAGGAGTTGATTAGGGATTGTCAGCATGGCTTTGTACGTGGGAGATTACGTCTCACGAATTTGAGTTTTATGATGAAGTTGTTGAGGGAAGGGCGGTAGATGTGGTCTATAAGGACTTCAGTGAGGTCTTTGATAAGGTTCCACATGGTAGGCTGCTATGCAAAGTTAGATCAAATGGGATCCAGGGAGAGCTAGCTAACCGGATACAGAATTGGTTTGATGGTTGTAAGTAGAGGGTGAAGGTGCAAGGTTGTTTTTCGGACTGGAGGTCCGCAACTAGCGGTGTTCTCTAGGGTTCGATGCTAGGTCCATTGCTATTTGTCATCCATATCAAAGATTTGGATGAGAATGTACAAGGCATGGTTAGTAAGTTGCAGATCACACTAACATAGTTGGTGTCACTGACACCAGTGACACAGAGGGATCTTGATCAGCTGAGTAAGTGGGGTAAGGAATGGCAAATGGAGTTTAATTTGGATAAGTGTGAGGTGTTGCATTTTGGGAAGACAAATGAGATTGGACTTTGCTAGTGAACAGTAGGCCCTGGGTCATGTTGTACAACAGAGGGACCTAGGAGTACAAGTACATGGTTCCCTGAAAGTGGCGCCGCAGGTAGACAAGGTGGCTTTTGGCTCACTGGCCTTCATCAGTCAGGGCACTGAGTATAGAAGTTTGGATGTTACGTTGCAGTTGTACAAGATGTTGGCAAGGCCGCGTTTGGAATATTGTCTTTAGTTTTAGTCACTCTGCTATAGAAAAGATGCCATTAAGCTGGAAAGGGTGCAGAGGAGATTTCCAAGAACGTGGCTGGGATTCAAGGGAATGAGTTATGGAGAGAAGTTGAACAGGTTGGGACTTTTTCATTGGAGCATAGGAGAATGAAGGGTAATCTTACAGAGGTGTATAAAATTACGATAGGGTGAATGTGCACAGTCTTTTTCCCAGTGTTTGGGAAATCAAGAACTAGAGGTCATAGTTTTAAGGTGAGAGCGGAGAGATTTAATAGGAACCCAAGGGCCAACTTTTTCACCCAGAAGGTGGTCAGTTTATGGAATGAGCTGCCAGAGGAAGTGGTTGAGGCAGGTACATTAACAATATTTAAAAAGGTACTTGGACAGGTACGTGGATAGGAAAGGTTGAGAGGGATATGTGCCAAACATGGGCAAATGGGACTAGCTTAGATGGGAATCTTGGTTGGCATGGACCAGTTGGGCCGAAGGACTTGTTTCTATGCTGTATAACTGTGATTCACTCTACAATTTTCAGCAGTGAGTGAGCTAATGCCACTGTGTAGCATTTCCTAGCAACAGGCTTAATACCATCTTTTGTATTAATGCGAGAAAACAATTCTTATAAATTTCCCAATCAAGGGAACAAGTTGTGCTAAAGTGCAAAAAGATACTGTATATAAAGAGTGAAAAGGTAGCTAGGGAGAGAGTAGGTCCCCTTAGAGATCAACAGGGCCGCCTATGCCTCGAGCTTCAGGAGATGGGAGGGATTTTTAACAAATATTTCTCCTTGATATTTACTGAGGAGAAAATCATGGTTGCTCAAGAGATTAGGGAAGCAAGTGGAGATGTTTTGGTGAACATTCGTATTACCAGGGAGGAGATATTTGCAGCCTTACAGCACATTAAGGTGGTTAGATCCCCAGGGCTTGACTGAGTACATCCTTGGACTTTGTGGGAGATTAGAGAAGAAATCGTGGAGGCTCTCATGGAGATATTTGCTTCATCGTTAGCCACTGGTGAAGTTGCAGAAGACTGGAAGGTGGCTAACGTCATTCCGTTGCTTAAGGAGGATAGCGAGGACAAGCGAGGAAACAACAGGCCAGTCAGCTTGACATCAGTGGTGGGGAAGACACTGAAGGGAATTCTGAGGGACAGGATCTACCAGCATTTGGACAGAGTCTGATTAGGAGGACTCAGCATGGCTTTGTGCATGGGAAGTCGTGTTTGACAGATCTTTTAGCGTTCTTTGAAGAAGTAAGCAAAAGGATAGATGAGGATAGAGCAGTGGATGTTGTCTGTTTGGACTTAAGCAAGGCCTTCGACCAGGTCCCGTATGGCACAGGGGCCCAGAAGGTTGAGTCTCTTGGAATCCAGGGAGAGCTAGTGGGTAGGTTCAAAATTGGCTCAAGAGGTAGGAAGCAGGGGGTGGTGGTTGACGGTTGTTTCTCAGAACAGAGGCTGGTGATCAGTGGTGTGCCACAGGGGTCAGTTTTGGGACCATTTTTATTCGTTATTTATATAAATGATTTAAATGCAAATGCACAAGGCTTGATCAGCAAGTTTGCAGACCACACGAAATTAGGAGGTGTTGTTGATAGTGAAGAAGGTTCTCGTAGACTTCAGAGGGATCTTGATCAGTTAAGGAAGTGGGCCGAGGAGTGGCAAGTGGATTTCAATACAGATAAGTGCAAGGTGATGCATTTTGGAAAGTCAAACCCGAGTCAGACTTATACTATGAATGGTAGGGCACTGGGGAGTATAATGGAACAGAGGGACCTAGGAGTACAAGTACATAGTTCGTTGAAAGCAGCGTCACAAGTAGACAGGGTGGTGAAAAAGGCATTTAGTATGCTGGTCTTCATCAGTCAGGCTACTGAGTACAGGAGTTGGGACATTATGTTGCAGTTGTACAAGTCATTGGCGAGGCCGCACTTGGAGTACCGTGTAGTTTTGGTCACCCTGTTATAGGAAAGATGTGGTTAAACTGGAAAGAGTGCAGAAAAGATTTATGATGATGCTCCAGGACGAGAGGGCCTGAGTTATAGGCAGAGGTTGGGCAGGCTAGGTCTTTATTCCTTCAAACGTAGGAGAATGAGGGGCGAACTTATAGAAGTGTTTGAAATCATGAGAGGCAGAGATAAGGTGGACGGTAACAGTCTTTTTCCCCAGGGTAGGGGAGTCAAAAACTAGGGGGCATAGATTTAGGGCGAGAGGGGAAAGATTTAAAAGGGACTTGAGGGGCAGCTTTTTCCACAGAGAAGGTGGTGAGTATATGGAACAAGCTGCCAGAGGAAATGGTTGAGGAGGGTACAATAGTATTACTTAAGAAGCACTTGGATAGGTGCATGGAGGAGAGGGGCCTGGAGGGATATGGGGCAAACACAGGAAATTGAGAGTCCCTAGGCGGATGTGGTCAGCATGAACTCATTGGGCCAAAGGGCCTGTAGCTGTGCTTATTGCTCTATGAATCTAGACTCTGAGAGAAAAAAAATCACTAGAAATTGATGTAGCTCTGAATGTTCAAATGGGTTAATGCACCATCTGACAGTACCAAAAAGTGAAGGTTACTGTGGAGAGTTGTAATAATGTTTTCCTAGGACCTGGACTGTAAAGAAAAGTAAACCATAAATCCTGCTCCTGGTTATCCAGTGATTCCTTCTGCAAAGTGCAAGTAAATGAACATCAATTGAAAACAGTACTAGATTTGACTGCGAAACACTCCATAGTCAATTACCTTTGCATTGATTTACATAAGAAGAATGGTGATTTGGGCAAGGTAACAAAGCTATTGGAGCTCATTTCACTGCAGTAACAAAAGTCAGTGCCTTTGGGTGGGGCAGTGGGATTAGGTGAGAAAAGTAGGAATATAAACCTTGAAAACGAGGCACACATTAAATCTCCCTTGACTTCTTATTTTTACCATTTTAAAATAAACATGACTCAAACCAATAAAAGTCACTCTCATATTTTCAAATCTATTTTAAATATCTAACATTAAAAATTCAAGTTAAGCAATCAAGATCAAAGCATACAGAAAATATTCAGGAAAATATTATTTTGCAGATACAGGTTTAAACTTCTGAGGTGCATTACTTAGCATGACTTATATTTGCCAAATAATTTCAGCATACATTTTTTTTTCCTGATTAAAAGATTCTCTTTTTGAGATTTAGCTGGTCAAAACATTGGTCCTTGGATTGCTTGAAGTAAATCACCTACCAAATGACTAGGCCACAAGGTCTCCAAGCCTTCCCATCCTGACAATTGATCTTTATATAATCATTTTAATTTTAGTATGATTCAAGAATCCTCCAGCTGCAAGCTAATAAATTCCTGTATGCACTTTTTATATTGCATCTCTGTATGACTGTTACTAGAATATTGACCTGACTGTCCAAGGCCTTCAGATTCTCGCATCTCATCATTCATCTTTGCCAGGCGCAATCTGTGAAAACAAGAATATATCAACTTGCTCAGGAACATAATAGAGTGGATGGGACCAAATATTAACAACATCTACAATATATTTTGTAACAACATATCTTTTTGGCTATTACGTCTCCCATTTTGATGACACTTAGTCAGTACTAGCATGAATTCAGTGATAAACAAGAACCATTGCTCAACTGTCTTCTGGATTTTTTGATCTGCCATTTTGGCCATGTCACTTCTCACCAATTCTCCATGGAAGACCTCCTTCTAGATTAGATTATACTCTTTTAATCATAGAAAGCACCACATCCTCAAGTGACAAGAAGAATTTGTTCATAAGTGGCTTAACAGAATCTAACTATAGATTACAAGGAGGGGTAAGCTTGAGGGTAGTAGAAAGTTCAAATATCTCTGAACTAACCCGTCTACTATTTAAGTGATTTTGCAAGAACAGGAACCCATATATAACATAGGAACAGTAGCAGTTTATCGGATGTTTTCAAGGAGTCTCAAATGCACAATGATCAACACATTCTATAAGAATTAATGATTAATGTTATTTATAATTAAAAAGAGCACACAGCTATGAACGTCTTGAGAAGTTTTCATCCTGGGAGGGGATAAAAAGTACTGGCTGGGGGAAAAAAAAGTCCCCAAAATCAAGTTATACAGTTTGTGCTTTCATATCAAGTGCCTGGTCAGCAAGATCCCAAATGGCCCGTTTGGGAGAAAGATGCAACATGATCTTCATGCTGGTGAGATGATTTATGTTTCACTAAACAACTAACCAGTGTTCCATTGAATTCATTGCCTTTAATGGGAATAAATACACAATCTGGACTTTGCGGATACAATCTGCAAGGATTTCACTAGAGTGTTACTAGAGCTGCAAGGGTTAGAAAAGATTACAAAGACCAGGCCTAAATTCCATGGACGTTTAGGGGATTTTAACAGGAAGTAATCAGGCACATTTCAGCTGGTGAGGGGAGTCTTGGTTAAAGGGATATAATATCAAAATCAGCTGTGCCAGGGAAGGTAAAGGTAACAAAAGTGTGGAACATTCTTCCAGAAGTAGCAGCGGATGCTGACTCAATTAATAATTTTATATCTGAGATTGATTGTTATTTGCCAACCAAGATCTCAATGAATGGCAGAAAAGACTGAAAGGACTTAATGACCTACTTCTAATCCTTTGCACCTAACAAAAATAAACTTAAAAAATAAACCATATATATCGATACATACAGCGTAACTATATCTGCATTTGCTGCTTCTACAGCAATAGTGAGTGGGTCTTTCTGGTCTTCATCTAATGCATCTTGATCAGCTCCTCGTTTCAGAAATAAACACACTTGTCTAAAGTAAAGCAGAAAAATATCATTAGTTTTGTTGCAAATTAATGGCACTCACTTTCAACAAATAGAATTAAAGAGCTTCACACTGGAATCTGATAAATTTTCAATTATTCAGATTTTATAACTTAATGCAAAACAAGGATGTGGTAAAATATCACATAATTGTGAAGTGCAAATGTAATCTTTCTTCAGCAACAGTACTTTGAGGATTCAGTGAAGGACAGGTAATTTTCCCAAGGGTGGGGCTAATCTAGAGCCTCTAAATTATCAATTCCACCCAGCAATAAAGCATGCCCTTTCTGTACACCTCCAGTCCCCAAATAAATTAAGATCAGTTCCAAGGTATTTATATTTTACTTCACACATTTTGTACTGCTCTTCATTCTTAAGATAGTTCCATGGTCCCAGAGCTAAGTTACCACTGGTCTACAAAACAATTACTTTGCCACCAGTTTTTTTGAAAATTGCTTTCAGAATACATTATTCAGTCAGATGACTACAAGCTGTTAGCAACAATAAGTGATAACATTATTAAGTACTTGCCTATGAGCTAGTCTGGACTAGTGAGGTTATTAATGAAGCTATAAGCAAATGACTCAACTGAATAGAAGATTACCAAAGATAAAGAGAGTGGGAATAAGTTGACATTTTTTGGGAACAAAAAAAGGTCTAACCAGCTTCTTCTGCTCTTCATCATTTACATCAATGCTAAGTGACCCACCACAAACATCCTAAGATGGCACAGAGGGCGGGAGAGGTTGCTGAGGAGATGACAATTTACCACAGGCCAGATACGTAACTTGCCCATAAGTTAGAGAAGATGGGTCATTTTGTGATGAGGTAGTTCACCTTCTGATAAATATTTTCTGCCTTCTAAATAGTTTATCAGGAGTATTCTGCAGTGATCTCCCACCTAGATTATATTCTCAATATAGTCTAGGTGGGTGTAACTGCAGTACGCTAATAGCCCACCACTATCCTGGCCAGAGTAGTCTATTTGATCATTGTCCAACTGGAGTTTACCAGTTTAACTGTCACCGAATCACAATCACACCAAGGCAGACAAGGTGCTCAAACACATAGATCCTATGTTGCTGAATCATTATACTACATTATTAATCCTAGTTGAGGTATTGATAGGATACCCAGTTGAGGATACAGTTGAGGTATTGATAGGGTAGCTGGTCAGAGGCTTTTCCCCAGGGCTGATTTGGTGGCCACAGGGGGACATAGGTTTAAGGTGCTGGGGAGTAGATATAGAGGAGATGTCAGGGGTAAGTTTTTTACTCAGAGAGTGGTGAGTGCATGGAATGGGCTGCCAGAGATGGTGGTGGAGGCTGATACGATAGGGTCTTTCAAGAGACTGTTAGATCGATATATGGAGCTGAGTAAAATGGAGGGCTACGGGTAAGCCTAGTAATTTCTAGGGTAGGGACATGTTCGGCACAGCTTTGTGGGCCGAAGGGCCTGAATTGTGCTGTAATTGTTCAATGTTCTAAAATAGGTCAATCGTATAACCACACCATATTTATCAAATGATTTCATCTACTGCCACTCCTGTGTTTAATTTAAAAGATTAAGCAATGTTAGATATAAATTTTGTAACATTTAGAAACCTTTCTGCTCTTTTCAAAAGGATTATTGACAATAGAAAATATTCTCATCTATAAGCACTTCAAATCTGCCCTCCAGGGTTATGCTCCATATATTTTTGCACTGCACACAAAACTCCCAAATTGATTTCTTTTAATTCAGACTATTGCACTGCTTCCTTTCTATAATTTTACAGCTTTGATGATACCAGTTGGGATTAATGAACTTCACTCTGATTATAAGTGGCCCTGATATATACTAAAAAGGGAGCATTTAAAACAGAACTCCATCATGCTTCTTTGTACATAACCTCCTTTCTACCTGCAAACAAAGCAATTCCTAAACCTGTGGATTTAACTGATCACATTTATTTTTATATCACCATGATTTTTACATTCATTTTCCAGCAAAACAAAATTTGAATATTGCACAAACATCATTCGTCAGACAGCATTTCAATACAGTGAGCAATAAGAGACCATTCATTGTTATCCACCCTGGCATCAAATCATTTCCCTTATCTTTCTCAGATTACTTCCAATGGCTTGTGTGATTCTCACTCCAGTTTGAAGGCAACATCCTTTGAAAACTGAAAGGGAGGACTATCTACTAATGTTCTAAAATCTAGATCTAATCTCAGAATAATCTTAGTGTTGAAGTATTTGTCCAATGTTTTACCCCAAATTACTCTAGATTTTTTGAACACTCTTCCAAAGCATTTAACAATCTCAAGGCACATCTTGGAAAGAAAATAAAATGACTTTGGGCCTGCTTCAAGCATCAACTAGTTTGCTGCAGTATACTGTACACAAAACAATAATAAACAAGTCACATGCCACTGAAAGTAAATAAACTTGTTACCCCGTGTGCCCCAAGATGGTGGCATGATGCAGTGGCCCTCTGCCATGGCAGTCTCTGCGATTTACATCTGCTCCATTCTGTAGCAGGAATTCACAGGCAACCAAAGAACCCTAACGATAAAACATAACTTTAAAATCCAAACATGGCACAGGCAAGTAAAACATTCACTAATAACAGTCACGGAAAGAAAAGGCAAGAAAGAGCTCATCTAGATGGAAAAAAAAACTAAGAACAGGGGAGGAAAATGTGAGAGGAGAGAAAAAGCAGATAAGGGAGATGAAGAAAAATAAAGCTAAGTTTGTCTACAAATATTTTATCTTATTATATAATAGGCTGATTTTATTTTGAGGTAAACAAATGCTATTTCCCTGTAGGATGTCTTACATATCAATCACTGTGAATTATGCAATACTATCATGAGTGTACCCAGTTACCTTGAGTCAAATGTCAGTCCAGACATTTAACTTCAGGGATCAGAGTAGGTTGATAACCAAACGTATAAGTTCAGCACATTGTTTTCAAACTGTGATATGTACTGGGCAAGAACACAAGTACATAAATCCCATGTAACAAATCTAGGGACTTTTTTTTTTAAATAGTTGTTCCTCTTCCTAATTTTCTTGCCTGTGCCAATTCACCATCATATAGGAAAGCAAAACAATTAAGGTTACAGACATTTCCATTTAAAAAAAAATTGGATTGAAAGAAATGTCAACAGTAACTTCCTTAAGTGAAAACTTAGAAGTGAGCTGCTCCATTAAGAAGCCAAGTTCAAAATAAGACCAATGTGAGTGGATACTTGTGCTTGAGCTGTGATCTGCAAGTTGGAATCTAATTTATTTATCTTTTGCACTTTAATTTTCTGGTCTCATTAAATTTCAACCAAACCACACTATTTTCCACTTCCATTACAGAGACAAAATATTTGACAGGAAACCTACCCCCAGAACAGCCTGAATAAGAGGAGTAGCGTTATTATCTTCAGGATGAACCCAATTCACATCAGCTCCACGGGCTAATGCTTCTGCCATATCAGGAAGACTTCGAACATGAGCAGCATTGTACAACTGTAATCCTGGAGCAATCATTTTTACTTCATGGAAGACAGACAAATCCCTACCACCTTCTTCTAATGTAGATGGTTCCAAAACTTCTAAAGGGAACAAAAACATTTTAGCATACTTTTTCACTGACTGTAATCAAAGTTACAGTATATAATTAAGGGTTCATAATCTTGACACCAGTAACATCATGATAAAGATAAACTTGCGTACGGAGACACAAGAGAATGCAGATGCTGGAATCTGGAGCATCAAACAATCTGCTGGAAGAATTCAGCGGGTCGAGCAGCATCTGTGGAGGGAAATGGACAGTCAATGTTTCGGATCAAGACCCTTCGTCTGTCCATTTCCCTCCACAGATGCTGCTCAACCCACTGAATTCCTCCAGTAGATTGTTTGTTGCTCCAGATTAGCATCTGCAGTCTCATGTCTTCATACAATTATGCATCTTTGATAATATTAATTCAAAGGATTATATACTTGATGATCGAAAATTAGGTTAGAATAATGAGTTCAAACCACATATAACCTACAAAACATATAGGTAAAACGTCAGAGAAAACAGGATTCATTTGCATCCATGTGTGAAGTTATTAAACATATGCAGCTTTTTACACTTGGCCTATTTTACTAACCTGTCTCAGGCAAGTTGTTATTGGAAGTCAAAGACATTACCACATCTTTGTTCCCATCCGAGCTATTTGGCACACCACTGTCAGAATTTTTTACCCCTTAAAGAAATGGACAAGTTAAATGAGATGGATTCACATCATTATAATTTGTTAAATTTTAGTTGATATATCAAAGCTTCTGTAAACATAATTAATAATTAAATGGAGCACAATGACACTTAAATATTTTGCCACTACCAGTAAGTCATATTTATGCTAACGACACATTACCACATTCAGCCCATAAAACGTATTTAAATCAGATTAAGTGCAAATTGTTACTCATTTGCCTAAGAGTCCAAATTTACCAGAACAGTATTGACCAGAAAAGAATATTGAAGCAGTGATACACTCTGAATGTTTCCAAATAAATCAAGTTAATTTAAAAATCTGATTTATTGAGCAAATGTGTCTTGGGAATCTATAAATAATTTTACTATTTTGTTGATACAATATTTTAATAGTGTACAAAATAAATGCACATCAACAAGCTCTGTCCAACTGAGGTTTATGTTGATGAAAAGCAAATCATAAACAAGAGTACACCATGATTTAAAATCAAATATTTTAACATTTCACTATTACAACTAGATGAATCAGTTCACACTGTTATTACTTCTGCAATATCCAATGTGATTAAGCACTGACGATTAATGCAAGAGGAAAAAGAAGCAAATAAGTAATGAAAGATGCTATTTGAATAAACAACATTTCAAAATGCTTTGGGAAGTGGAAATTAAAAAAAAATCACACAAAAGAAACTTACAAGCAACCATAAAGTGGAAGTAAGCAGTGGATTAATTTTGTAGCATGGGCACCAAGAAGCTACATATGTGCAGTACTTACTACTATTAGATTTTGAAGAGGTGTCAAAGTAGGAGAATAGCGAGTCTAGCTCATCTGGACAGAAGAGAGACTCCCGACGTGGCTCAGTGTTACTAACAGCAGCTGGTTACATGCATGTTAGCAAAGCAAAGCAGCCATTGAAACAGAGGAAAACAGAGGAAATTGCTTTTGAGAAATTCAAAGAAAAATACAAGAACATTGAAAGAGATTGTTAGTTAGTAATAGTTTGAAGTGAATTACTGAGTTTGGTAGACTTAATATATTTATGCATTCTGTACTGCAGTTGAAAAGATATCTTTTGTTGTCCACTGGTATAAGTATCAGACAGCAGAACAATGGGCTGGATTTAATGGCAGCAAAACCTTCAATCTTATGTCTTTGGGCTGGATCATCCTCTCAGTGGACCAGAAATTGCTCGTATGTAGCTTGTGTTTCTAGTGGGAAGGCGGCCAGATTGGCAGGCTGCTGGTTACAAAGGTAGCCACCTCCCAATGGCCTTGTCATCGATTAAGCCAGTCCATGAGATCACTGCAGGAAGATGGAATCTCCTGCCCTTGTACCAGCAAGCAGAACCACAAGACAGGTGAACAGTGATTGATCTGTCGCTGAAAGAGACCCTGGTCCATCCCAGAACCTGGCTCATTCAGGACTCCTGTACTTGGTGTGGGGGGTGGAGATGTTGCTCATATAACTATTTGTCCAAAATACCAGCCAACAAGCAATGGAACCCCAGCTCATGATCTTCAACTGTGCCAGCGCTGGGGGTGGCAAACAAAGGTACAAGACCAGTCACAAAAATGGACACATCATCACCAAAGGTTTCCACATCATCACCCATGAAACTAAGGAAATTACATTGTTGGTACTTGGGGGGGGGGGGGGGGGTGGTGGAGCTGGTGAGTGCGATCCTACCCGGGCCTCAGTGAACCCTACATACTACAGGGAGCGCTAAAAGTTATCCCATCAAACCTAGGAGTTCAGTGGGCTCATGCACATTGGAGCTGCAAATTATTGGGAAATCACAGGCAGATATCCATTTGGATGATCCAATGTATTACATCATGAGCACGACTACAATTTCAGGTTATATGAAGAAATTCAAAAGTTACTCTGCGATTCCTTGTTCCTCTGGTTTATTATGCATACTTCCCCAATATGATCTCCAAAAAAAAAATCAATGAAATGGCAAAACTTCAGGCAGTTTCAATCTATTCTCGCTATAAAATGTACAGAAAGTGCTACACTTGATCACACAAAATAGCAATGAGTTTTTAAACATTACATTAAGCCATGATTACTGCTTAACCAATTCTTGGCCCTAAAAAAAATGTTAATTCAAATTCCTTCCAATATTTAATATCATGAATTGTTAATTTATTTGAATACTTATATTTTAAATTTTCACCTTAATAATCCATACTAATCATTATTTCTGAACCGGTTTGAAATATTTAAAATTGTTCTTTTCACTTCCTGTTTTGCTATATGTCAATTTCATTAATTGCATCAGTGTCCACGAGTCAGTTTAATAATGTCACTTTGCTGGATGCCAGAAATCCCCTCGAGGAACAATCAAGGTCAGAAAAGAGGAAGTCTGTGATGCAGACACTGGGATTTGGAGAGAACTTGCTTCAAGATTTTGCCACTGACCAAAAAATCCAGACCAATGTATTGCATCTTTGTTTTATAATTTTTCTTTCATGAGTCATTGATAATTATTGTAATATTTCCACATATTACATCACAAATAAGCTACCTGGAATTTTGGAAGTGGTCCCTGGTACAGAAAGAAGTTTGGATGATTTTTCAAGTGTGTCCTCAAGTTGACTGGTCAGTGGTAACACGTTCTCTCTTCTTTTTGAAGTATAACTATGGGCTTTCTGTATAAACTTCTTTTCAACATACTTTGCTTTGATCCAACTTTCCTTCTCGAGCCTAGTAACAGTTGTGCATGAAAATTACAAAGTGCATGTATTCTCTCATATTTTAAAATAAACTCTAGGTTATGTGCTTTGTGAAAAGCATGGCACACAGCAGTCATTTGTTGCTTATTTGCTAATTTCTATTTGATATCTTGCACGTTTGCTTCTGAGAGTAAGCATGCATTTTACATTATGAAAATCATATAATTTACAGTTGAAACTTCCCGCAATCTCTCAAATAATTTTTAACCAGACCAGCAGGTAAGATTAATATTTTTAACAATGATCCATATAAATGTTGGAAGGCATGCATTTAATCACACCCTTTCAAGATCTCAAACTGTTTTGCCTTCAAAGAAATTCATTTTATACAATAAATAATACTTAAAACTACTTGAAATAAAACGATTGACCAGTTAAGCTAATTTAGAGTGTAATAGTTGAGGAATTAAGATGAGCAGAATAATGGGACAATGTGCCAACCCTTTTGCATGGTATTATCAGATCTTTAGGAACTATCAGAGCAGGCAGATAGAATCATGGATTAAAATCTGCTGAGCCAAAATAATATTTGAATGCTTCCAAAAAGTCTTGTCTAACAAGAACCAACTTTCAAATATTTTAATTACCTTGGGTCGCCTGGATTTGGTTTCTTAAAGTGCATTTCGTCCACTTGTGCCTCATATATTCCATTTATAACGTTATTTCCTAACGCACACATAAGCTGGCAAGCAAAATGAGAATATTTCAACTGAATCTTCATTCTCAGAGAATACAAAAAATATTTGTAACACACCAAAAGTAAAATTGTTGAGTTGAAAGTATGATTAAATCTTTAATTACTGGTTCAAATCTTCCAACATGCCAACAAAACTTATAATCTTCTAAAATAGATTTTTATATTGCAAGATCTACAATTAAACCTATCATCATTATGATGTTATCATCAGACTTCATCACCTAACTCCAGTTGTCTTAAAGTTGAGGGACCAAAGTAAATATTTTGGATGTGGCAAGAGGGAAAAAAAATTAGAAAATCTAATCAAGATATTTTGTTGTGTGCTACGTGACTTGCATGAATTCCAGCAAATATATTTTAATGAGTTTAATAATACATCTGTATATTTTTTGCTAAAGTTGATCATTTATTTAAGTTGTAATAAAACATCAGAGTGTTCCCTCCTCTCACCAAAATCTACAACTACTCACTTTTAAGAGCTCAGGTTCCCAAGAATCCAGAGTAAGGGAACGCACCTTAGAAAAGTGGACTCCCAGACTTCTAAATATACAAAGAGAATAAACTTAGATTAAAAAAATAACACAGGCTTTCATAATAGACAAACTGTTGCAAGATACTAAAGCTGAAAGCACAAGTTATACTTGTGGCGAAGTCAACTCTTCTATTCTTGTCAATTTTTTTTTGATGTAATAGATTTACTTTTGCACAACTCCCCAGTTGAACAGGATCATGTTTCAGGCTTTGAATTTACTTTTCCCTCAAAACTGATAGCATGCTAAAATTAGTCATGTGATGTGGAGGAATTCAAAATTGACACTTTCATAAGGATATGTTATACTTTCACATGATATACACAAAGGCATTTTCTTAAAGCATTTAATGATAATTGACTGAACCCATGCTCCTCCTTTCTCACCACCTCCACAAATCAATGCCTGTGAGCTTTTAATACAGATTTCACTTGAGTAAAGGCAGCAACAGTATGGAATGATGAACCCAGTTATCAGATAGGTGAATGCACACAGATTTCTTTCAATCTAACATCACCTTTTATCCCTATCATTAAAGTACCTGTGAATTCCTGAACATTCAATGCAGAGAGTGATTCCCAGATTAATGCTTGCCCATCGTGGGTCTGACTGGCCACAGTCGCAGCAATTGGTATTGCCAGGAATGCACTCCACACGCTGCAGTGCACTTTCACCTTTCACTGGCCGCTCCTTCAATTCACTCCCAGAGTCCAGACTGCTGGTAGAGGGGGAGGATCTTCTATCCAATTTCTGAAGAAGCAAATAAGTTTACTACTTTTTCTTTCTGTTAAAAGAAAATCTACAAAATCCCACTACAGATTGTTCTTTATTCAAGGAGAATGAGGTAAAAGAACATTCCATAGAAATATTTATATTTTGAGCCACAAAAATTTCTCAGCCTCCTTCCCAAAATGTCTGCCTCTGCTGTTGCACAATACCCTGATGCTCTTCCACCATCTCCCTTTGAACTTCCTCAGCAGGTTGATCTTCTGAGCACTCCAACAAGACCATGTCACGTCAACACAATCTTAAAATTAGACCTGTGCATTATCCTCCAAAGATAATAGAAATTTGGGATTCCCTCCTGTAAAAGTCTACATATGCTGGGTCAATTGAAATTTGAGACAGAAGTCATCATATGTTTATCAGAATCAAATTTATTATCACTGACTAATATGAGATGAAATTTGTTGCTTTGCAGCAGCAGTACAGTGCAAAAGACACAAAATTATTAATATATTACAAAATAGTGCAAACAACAGGAATAACGAAGTAGCGTTCATGGACCGTTCAGAAATCTGATGCCGCATGGGAAGCAACTGTTTCTGAATCAGCCTTGGGTATCATAGAATAAAGAACAAACATGGGGAAAAATGGCAAAGTACAGACCATATATTGGAGGTGGCTACAGGAAACAAATGGCCTACAGTTATACTTTACCTCTCCTAACCTTTCTGCTCAGGGATCTTGGGATGGTTCACCAAGTTAAAATACTCTTATGCCCATGTTATTGTAGTATCAACTCTAAGAGCAAATGTGCCAAGAGAAATTAAAGTTAATTCTATCTAGAATGATTCACGTGACTTCATGACAGGAATATGATAACCAATAGTCACAGGCAGAAGTTGATAATATTCAAATTCCTGACCTTCAAATATCATGCATGGATAAACTATTCATGCGCATCACCCATAACTAGAGTTTTATTAAAATGCAAGTCTTCAAAATAGTTTTTATTTAGGTAGAATATATATTGAATGCAACAGACAATACAATTATTGCACTGCAGCCAATGAATACAATGGCCAAGGACCTATTGTTTTTGAATTTTGTTTATACACAAGATGCTCTTTTTCAAAAGAAGGTAGTGGTACAAGAGGGAATTATGGCTTCATTTGCTGCTATTCCAGTTCTTCATATTTGGTACATTGCTATGAAGCAGTAAATGTAATATAAATTCAGGATTGCCGCAAGAACATCGAGGGAAGACATTAGTTTGATTGCTTTGCCACACAGGTTAATATGGGATTCAACATGTATCCATTCAAAATATACAGCATTGATTAAAGGGGATTTAATGTATTTGAAAAGGAATAAAGTACAAGATCAGCAAAACAGCAAGCGTGTATAGTTTCCTCTGAAACTGACAGGCTTCTTCATTGCTCAAACAAACTAGAATTATAATAGATAAAACTGGTGCCCTGGCAGTACTGACTCTCTAAGACTACATTGAGATTATAGTATTAGCTGTGCAATTACATGGTTCACCTCAAGCTAAAGCTCTCTTATCAGGATAAGGTATTAATAGGTTCACTTATCATTTTTCTTTCATTGCTCTTAGGACGTGAACAATGCTGGCAAGGATGTATTATTTTGCCCATCCCTAGAAGCCATGAACATTAGAAAGCTTTATCCTTGAAATTCTGCAGTCTACAAGGTTTAAATAATTAAAATATATTGCATACATACATCTGCATAGCTTTCTTCTCCTTTCTCCTTGTATGCAGTAGCTATACTTGCTTGGACAGCTTTGATCCAAACTTGTCGGATTTTTTCAGAATCTGCTTGCAGCATACAGCTCCTATAAGTGTAAGCACTCACAGATTTAACAGGAATGAAGCTACTGGAAATAAGATTTAGTTATTATCCATATACCAACAAGACCAAAAATATAGTCCAAGTACTATCATAATGGAAAACAAAAAAAAATCTTAACATGATTCATGCTGAATTTAGAAGAAACTGATGGCTTTATGAAACACAAAATGCATGCTGTTTCATCAGTTTTACAGGCCAAATATTCATAAGTACCTAAAGATACCAACTGCTTTATATACCATTCTGCCAAGTCAACACAGCCTACGTCTTTGAAAACTATTGCCACCGTGAATGTCAAACAGGTGACAAAAATTAAAAGTGGGTTTAATATCATGGAAAAATTAGTACTGACAATCAATAAAATGTATGACAATGCAGCAAAACCATCTGCAAACCAAAAAAAAATTGCCATTTGTATTTCTTCCTTTGTTTCCAAAGAGCTCTTTCCTGACACTAAAAATAAATTTTAACTTGCAAATTACATCTCGTGCAAAGGTCTTTACAAAATATTTTCTGAAACATCAAATTAATCATGACAAGGCCAAATGTTTGGGCACTTACTTTGTAGGTGAGACTACTTCAAAACAGAAACGTCTTTCAATATCCTCACAAGGTTTGACTGTACAAAGTCGTAAATCGTCAACCACAACAGTGAGGTTATCCTTGAGGGAACACACGAAAGAACATAATTTAAAACTGGTTATCATAAAGCCACTGCTGAATAATTAAGGTTTAAATCTAATATGACATTCAGATGCTGGAAAAACAAAGCACAAGAGATTTTTAAGATCCACTGAATTGTGTTAAACCAAGACTCTACAAACACTGGTAGAGAGGTCTTTATAAATGTAATTTTAGTACATGAGATGTTATCAGTTCATCACATTTCTCAACATTGGTATTATTTGTATAAGATTTTTTACTGAATGGTTGATTTATGGGTAGCCAAGATCAATTTACACTCAATATATAATACACTTTTGCTTACCTTAAATTTCTTTTGGTAAACAAGCTGGTTGTTTTGAATTGAAAACCAGCGCCTGTAATGAGACAAACATAATTTGCAGCTAGGAAGAAAATTAGCAGAAATAAAATTTACACAGAACAGTGACAAAATTTTGACAGGTTCATAAACAATTCTGTTCCACGGCTTCTCTTAGTTCCGTTCCATTCCTTTCACTGGTCCACTTCTGAAGGTCTTTATTTCACCCCATCAGCACTCAAATGATATGCGAGCCTATGTATTGCTATTCAAATTTTATCCTATAGAAGGGGACATCACAGAGTTTGTTTCCAGCTCACGCCCCCTTGTAGATTTCTGGGTGATGCTCAGGAACTTGAATGACTTTCTTCCCCCTAGTCCCCCACCAAAGTCTGTGGTGCCAATGTCAAGTGAAGGATCTAAACAGCTCAGTGAAAAACAGGAATTTTTGACCAGGTGTCAAAGCTACATCCCCTTCCAAATCCTCTTTCTTACCTCTCCTTGTTCACCTTATCCTCCTCTATCCCACTACTTTTTTTTTGAGCACATACAATTTTCCAGCCCAACCAATAGATCAATGACAATATGCAAAACTTGTAATGATTAGATCTCCACTTTTCACCCCAGTAAACAGCCTTGGTAGGCTACATCTAGAATTCTAGAAAGATTTTTATTAAAAAAATCATTTGGGATGTGGTTGATACTGACAAAGCTATATTAATTGCTCACCCCTTATTGCTTACTGTATTTAATAACAACATGCAGGCCGTCCCTGGGTTATGAGTACCCGACTTATGGCCACTGGTACGTACAAACGAGCTCCCATAACATTAAATACAAAAGTCTGACATATGCACATACATACATTTACTCCTACGAACAGCAGAACTAATTCCCCCTCTCTCTACTTTTAGTAATTGTTGTTTCTTATCAGTCTTATGTGCTTTTGATGTCATTCGTTACAATACTGTAGATGTATGGTCATCACACCAAGTGATTTTTGTGTATTTTCAGACTTATGAACAAAATCGACTCATGGACGTCTGTAAAAATGGAACCTGTTCATTACCTGGGGATGGCCTGTAACCAGATTGGTAATATCATAATGTGGACTGGATTCACATAGCAGCCAGACCAGGTAAAACTGAAAAATTTCCCAAACTCCCAAGATTACTGTTGCTAGCCGAGTTCAGATTCACTGTCCTATTATATCCCAGCATTCATTCATTGTTCCACTCAACTACACCGTAAATTGATTTGCAAATGGCAGGTTTTCACTTTACAACAGTTACTTATTGTTTTTACTTTTGAAAACATACCAAAGTTCTAAACTTGAAAAATAGATTTGAAAATGAAACTTGGTTTTCACCAAAAATTAAAGACTTAAGTAAAACAAACATAAGTATTGTTTTTCTAAGTAAATCAAACTCATTAGTTGAACATTTTTATTGATGCATGGAATTTTAAATTTAAACATTTTCTTTAGTATTAAAATTGATTTACTACACAGAACTTGAAGTGCAGCAGGTTAGTTGAAAGGATGGTTAGTTTTGTTAATATTGTGAAAGGCAAAACAAGCAAAGAATGCTGCCTCTGGTTTGCAGCTAACACTGTGTCCATGCTGTAAAAAAGACAGCAAAGTGACCAGTTTATAAGCCATGGATTAAACCAGGTTTACCCGAAGTTCTTTGGACACTTGTAGACAGGTGAGAGCTAATATTCAGAGACAGGATTGGGGAGCAGATAAGATGTCCAGCTGACAGGTTGGTACCTGATGTGGGGGGTCTTTTTCCTGTCACATGACAAAATGGGGTGGGATCAAGACATAGAAAGAAAACAGAAAAAAAATGAAATAGTAAAATGAAATACTATGATCTAAAAAACACAGGATGATTAAATGCATACTAAAGGTAAAGCAGTATAAGCTAGTACAGCATTTTTGCATAAAGCCCCAATGAAACAGAAGAGTACTCATTTATTATTTGATACTTTTTTTTAAAAAATGGTGCTGCAAAATTACAGAAATATGCATTTGATTTCAGGATTGAACACTAATCACTAACCATAGAAAAAGATTGTTATATATTGCAAGAAATGGAAATCCACTGGAAAAAAAAATGAACACAAGGAGACTTAAAATCTATCCATTTCCAAACTAAACATGGTTCCTCTACAAATTTACCCAAAGCCAGTAGATCAACCACATAACTGCACATGGAAAATCTGGACCAAACAAGTTTTCCTCAGAATGCTTCACTGTTGTTGTTGGTATTTGTTAAAGAGCATAAAATTAAGAAATCAAATCCAAAGGTAGGTCCTTTGAGTCAGATTTACTACCTAACGAGAAAGTATTTTTCCCACAAGATCTCCATAATCCTCAATTCCCTTAATTGTCCAAAAACATATTAATCTCCAACATTATGATAAAGAGAAAATATGACAAAATTGGTGCTCAACAATCATGTGGAAGAGCCCAATGTGCTAAATCATTGCAGTGGTTATTTACTGTTCAGAAGTTGAAGCCTACACAACTTTCTGGCTTAACCCGAGTTCTCCACAGTAGTTTTGATTCAACTTCTCCAGTCTGAGTAATTGTGGACATTTGCCCAGTTGTCAATAAGAAAGATGAACTCCTGGAAGGGGCTTGGCATTCTTACATCAAGGGAAGTTTCTGAATTGTCCTCCAAGTATGTACTCCAAATATCCCAGTCAGTGAAGCCTGCAAGCACCAGCACAGTCTGTATAGATTGTAGACCAGTTCTCTCAAGAATCTCATTGCTGGTAGCCTGCATGTGCAATTACAAATGGACACTGTCTAATTCCATTCCAGTTGGTCGTCTATGACCCAGGTTTCTCACCTTTAAAGGTGGTTATGGCGAACATAAACCTAATAGACAGAGCTTGTATTCAGGATTAGCAGCCTTTTTATCTGGATGGAAGGTTAAGTTTACCAAAGGTGACAGAGGCTTAGTTGATTCTCTTATCAAGTAAGATGTTTCCACATCATCCTGGCTTCATCCTAGGATCTTAAAAAGTGGCTAGTTGATGCAATAGTTTTAATTTTCTGAAATTCCCTAGATTTGGGGAAAATTTCTTGAGATTGAAAAACCATAAATGGACCTCATTTACTCAAAAAGGAAAGGAAACAGAAGCAAGTTAGCCTGCAATTCAGAAAATGTCATAAGCTAATATTGAGGTGATTACTGCAAAGACTTAGAAAAATTCAAGGTAACTATGCAAGGTCTACATGGTTTTGGGAAAGAAATTATGTTTGTCCAATTTATTGGAGCTTTTGAAGTGTGCTATGGATAAAGTGGAGCCAGTGGATGTACTTAGATTTCCAGAAAATACTTGATAAAAGATTTACATCAAAGGTTATTCTAGAAAATAAAAGCTCATGGTATAGGAGTAACATATTTATGTTGATAGAAGACTGACTGGCTACAAGGAAACAGCAAGCATAAATGGGTTGACAAAATGTATGAAGTGGAATGCAACAGGGATTTGTACTGGAGCCTTAACTTTCTAATACTTAAAATTACTTGGATGAAGCTACCACAGAAATTTTTACTAAATTCACTGATGACCAAAGTTCAGTGCAAAATCCAGTTGTGAAGAGGACAAAAGGAAACTATAAAGGGATAGAAGACACAAGAGATTAAAGATGCTGTAATATGAGGCAACAAACAGTCTGCTGGAGGAATTCAGCGAGTCAAGCAGCATCTGTGGGCGAGAAGGTGGGAGCAGGAATTGTCGATGTTCTGGGTCAAAGCCAACGTGGGCCCTGATGCAGGGTTTCGACCCGAAACATCAACAATTCCTTCACCACAGATGCTGCTCGACTCGCTGAGATCTGCCAGCAGATTGTTACTACAAAGGGACAGGGAAAGCTTAATTGAATGCGCAAAGATCCAGCAAAAGCAGAATAATGTGGGGAAAGTCAAATTGTCCATTTTGCCAGTAATATTGAAAAAGTATATTATGAAAATAGTGAGGGATTGCAGAGCTCTAAAGGATCTGGCTGTCCTCGTGCATGATTTGTAGAAGTCCAGTACATAGACACAGTAAGCAATTAGAAAAGCTAAGGTTATCATTTATTACTGGGGAAACCGAATACAAAAGTAGGAAGGTTATGTTTCACATATAGGGCATTGGTGAAACCATACCTGAATTACCATGCACAGCATAGGTCTTCCTATTTGAGGAAGTTGATGTGTTTGAACCAGTCAAGGGAAGATTTACTGGGCTAAGAACAGGAATAGGCTGTTTGTCTAACAAGGTGAGAGGGGTGTCTACTGAAATCAGAAGAGACTTGATTAAAGTTACAATTATGAGGGGCCTTCATAGGGGTGGATGTGGAGAGGAGGTTTTCTCCAGTGGGAGAGTCTAGAGCCAGGTGTCACTGTTTAAAAATAAGGGGTCACACATTTAAGACAGATGAGATGATTTCTTTTCCCCCTCTGTCGGAGGATTGGGTGTTTGGAATCTCTTCCTCAAAAAGTAATGAAAGTACAGTCTTTGAATATTTTTAAAATAGAGATAGATAAATAGATACTTGATAAGTGAGGGGGAGGTTGTGAAAGATAAAAGGAAATGTAGAGTTGAGGTTACAATCAGATCACCATGATCTTGTTAAAAGGTCCCTTTAAGCCAGCCTACTTGGCAAGTTCTTCTTCTGGGCTAAGTTGCTGGCAAGAGTTGAGCTGAGAAAGCAGAAATGGTTCATGTCACCTACAGCTTCTTTGTTTGAGATTTTGGAAGGATTGTTGGTACCATGGCAACTATTGTCTTAATATTACCATGCCAAACTTCGTACATGCATTAGATAACTTGTTCAGCAGGTAAGTAGGAGGCAAATTCAGTATCTTCTATGTAGCACAACCTTGAATGTACCCAGCAACTGAACATGTACATCTTCTGGGACAGAAGGAAAAGATAATTCCAAAGATTTAGTCCTCAGTAAAGAAACTTCTCAACTGAATGATGCGTGTAAGCCAATATTACTCAATTTTTCCCCCTTAGAACAAAATTCTCATTTCAATCAAATTCAGTAACTTGGAATCTCTCTTTATGAAATATAACTGTTGACCTTCACCAGATCATCTCTCAACTACCTCCTATCCAAACTGATTTGGATAACGTCATTACTCGTGCTTCCATCATTATATGGATGGTGGAATACATGGATGGTAAATATCAGGCCTCAACAACTGAACAGCTGGCTTCCATGGGGTCATGTCATAGCACCATCATGTCTGAATATTTATATCAATGCTAACATGCCAACTGGGTTGAGGAAATTTGAATATGCAATAGCATTCAAGCATGACAAAGACCACTGCAAAAGTCGAGGTTTCATTCAAATATTTTCTGAAGATTTTTCTCTGCACCGCGGCACAATGCCTTCCCAAACTGGAGTGGTTTTGGATTATAGTTTCACTTCCACATATAATAAAAACCGATGCCAAGACAGGGATTAGGGCTAGATTTAATCTAAACATTATTTGGGACCAGCTGGGGAACAGATGCTCAGAGTCTGCAGACAGATACTGTATCTTGACTTAATTTTTTGTTTATGAAATTGAATATTGCATTCAAGCAAAGGGAAGAAATTATTAGCATGCAATTTAGCACTGCTATGAAAACATCACAACAGCAGTAGAAACCATACTCTCGGTGTTGTATTTACATAACTTTTGCTACTCTCTCTGAAGAGAAGCAACAATAATTAGAGGATACAAGCAGGCCCTTGAAAATGCACGCCTGACAATAAAAGATGATCTCCAGAAGCTCTTGCTAAACTGCAAGTATGAATGCTCAGAAAGAGTTTACTCTATTTTCAAGCAAAAAGCTCTGCTTTCAAGCCATATTGTCTGGCACCATTCTCTAAGCTGTTTCACCTTGGTTAACTGAATATACCACTTTGACTGCAGGTGAATTCACAGCATTTCCCAGCTTTTAATTAACCATAAATGGTTCTTTTTATTCATTAATATTATACCTCAGTCTAATTTTCCTTAAACATTTCCAGTTAAAGTTAAACTATCATATTGGATAGTCAAGGTCTGATATTTAATAATTTGGCACTGTCATCATCTCATGCAAGATGAACAAATTTGTTAACAAGCTATTGCACTTGTTTTGAAATATATTTTTATGTTCTCATCTGTAATTGTAACAGACTGATAAATGATAATCAAAAACTCAAAAAGGTATCAACAGTATCAATGATTTTACATTAAGCTCATTTTCTGTACTGATTATTAACAACTACAGAAGAGTTTTATTCCAGAACCAAGTATAATCTTACCGGTTCCACGTTTTGAAGGCATTACTGGCTCGTTTGTACAAGTATCCTTCCATGACAATGCCATTGGCAGCATCAGTATTAAATTCCATTTTAGGATCATCACTGGAGAAATCCTGAAGTATTTGATGTTAAACAAAGTACAAAAACATCAATTATTGATTGGCAAAATAGAAATAAAATAAGAAAAAGAATGTAGTATTATAGCATGGCCATCTTATGAAACTACACATACACAGAACATATACATAGTGAAACAATAATCTCTGCTGCAACATCGGATTTTGCCTTTGCAAGTTCCTAAATGGAAGGCTATCTTCATTAAATAGTAGCAGCCTTAGCCTAATTATAACCACTGTTTTTTTTTTAAAAATAAGAGTTATTAATTATTATGCTTCAATGATAAATGAAGCATTATCTACGTGTTAGGTACTTTCCTTGTTTAGCTTCACTTTTTTTTTTGAAATGTTTCCTTCAATTTGATATACTGGGCTCTGCAACAAAACCATGACTGCTCCTCAATATGTTCAACCATTGCACTTTTTCAGATTCATCTTTGCAGGTTTTGCCATCTATTTCCATGAATCACCCTCGTACCTTTTAGTAAATTCCCTATCCATGCCTCTTCTTCATCTAACAATTATTACAACCATATTTTTGAGCACATACTACATTACATCACATTTCTTTGCCACTTTGTTGCAGTTAAACTAAGTATAAATGGAGCAATATAGATAATAGTATGATGGCAAACAAAGTAATAACAAGCAGAACAAAAGACTGAAATTTTAAAAAAACTTCTAGAAATCAGAAATATTCTGCAGGTTAGGTAGCATCTGTAAAAAGAGAAACAACGCTAATACTTCATGTTTAAGACTATCAGAATGAGAGAAAGCAAATTAGTTTTTAAGTTTCAGAGAGGCTTGAAGAGGGATGGATAGGACAAAAAAAAAATCTGATAGGGCAAGGCCTGTGTTGCCCAGGTAATCCCACTGTTTGCAGAGTTGTTAGGTTAACAGATTAACGAGGAAAGAGAGAAAACAGAGGGATATGTTAAAGCTGTAAAATTAAGGCGAGAGCAGTTGCTGAAACCTGAAGCCAAAGAGAGAATGCTGGAAATGTCCAGGAGATCAAGCAGTTTGTGGAATATTAACCTTACAGCAGAACTGGCCAGTTCTGACAAACAGAAAATAGTTAAAAGAAACAAATTCAAAAAGTTCAGATAATTAGTCCGTAATGCTACAATGTTCTCAGATGAAAGGTGTGGTGCTGTCCCTCAAGTTTACGTTGGGCCTCATCTATGAACAAGGTTACAGACAGATGAGTCACAGTTAGAGGAGAAATAGAGTGAAAGATAATTCGAAGCTCAGGGTCAACCCTGTGGACTGAATGGAGATGCTCCATAAAGCAGTCACCCAATCTGCATTAGGCTTCTCCAATGATGCAAAAACCTCAATGCAACACAATAGATTGGAAGAAGTGAATTGATGCTTCACCTGGAAGAATGAGTATGCACTGCATGGAAAGTGCTGTGAGAAAAAGGTAGTTAGAGATGGAAGAGCAGACCGGGAAATCAGGAGGGAATGGTCCCTTTGGAATGCTTTGAGTGGAAAGGAAAGGAAGATGTGTCTGGTGGTGTGTGATATTCTACCACTGGACACAACTTCCCCTCCTACCCTTTTTTGCTTATGAAGGGACTGTTCCTTTAACCTCTTTACTTAAGAAATAAATCAAGTATTCAGGTTTCCATAATATACTTTGTGAAAAGCAGCAAAATCTCTCAATTAAATTTGGACTCCATTGCACCAGAAACCAAACCACCAGATTCACTTTTCAAATGTGTTGTGCAAAAGTAGAATTCCAATTTCTATCATTGAAACACAATACATTTAATTTAAGGAAACGTGCTGAAGAACTGAAAAATAATATGTGGTGGTAGATGATTAAAGTGGGACTAGGGTGCCCACACATAAAATGCTGGCAAAAAAATGTAGCAAAACATGACATAGGAATTCATTTTTCCAGATCTCTCAGACATAAGATCATGTTCAGCTGAAAGAGATTTCTATATCCCCTAGCCTGGACAGATTTCAGACCGGGAATCTTGGAGACAATTTACTATGCTACTGAGAACAAGGCGCTGGAGATGATCACACAGCTGGGCTTAGTGTTGAAGGTGCAAACTGAAATATTCTGAACAAGTTGCTGTTCATGAAAGGTAGCTGGCTGTCTGGCCAAATATTAGATTGTGACATGAGACAGGTATCTATTGCCACAGTAAGGGTGAAAGTGATTCAAGTAAAGACAGAATGGCAATGCTTATGGCACAGAGGGAAAAGGAAAGCTGAGCACTTGTCACATGCAAAATGACAGCTCTCTACCTACTCCTAGAGGGCAATTAACAATAGGCAATAAGTGCCAACCTTTCTAGAATTCTGCAGCCTAAATTAGGAGAGCTGTTTCATGCAGGTAAGAGGAAATAATGGAGAAAAACAGTACAGTACATCTTGAAAAAAAAATCTCCATGGTAGTTGAGAGGTTAAAAGATGACATATTGCAAATGGCTAGCCACAGTTGTACAGGAGGTCCTTTGGTAACTTTAGGACAGTTGAAATGACAGTGAACACAAGGGTCACACACAAGCAGCAATGGAAGATTAATTGCAAAGCAGAAACAAAATCTGATAATTAAGATGGAGATGAAGGACAGCCAGAGTTGTTTTGTGTACAGGGGTTGAAGGAAATTGACAAAGACCTTAGAAAGGATGAGGTCAAGGAGCAAATGTTGATGGGTTAGGAATTGAGATGCAAGTAGATCAAGGATACGGGTAGTACAGTGAACAAATCAATCATGTACAATTAGCACCAACTATTCATCTCCACATAACAGCCTTTATAAATGCTGAATTGGAATTTAATAATGTAAGGGAAATAATTTGTCATGAATATTGTAGTACCTACCTATTACGGTATCATTAACCTGATCTCACATGAACAAATTTTCACAGAATTGGGAGAAGATATCCAAAATTAAATCTGATGCTTGTAATTGGTAATTGCATATGCATAGCAGAATCAAAAACATCCATATTTAATCACAGTTTCATTAATAATCAACAAAATTCTTTGGTACTTTTGAAAATACATTGCATCAGGCATTAAAAACTTTTAGGTTTATTATAGCATTGGCATGATCACCACTGCTTAAAGTACTACATTTTAAATAATATTCTTCTTCCTCCAGAAAGACAATAGAATTTTGGGCAAGGTTGGGATAATGATGTTGCATCCCTTGAACTAAATGGTGACTTTCCACTGGAGAAAAAAAATGAAAAATATATTTAAATTTATAACTATTTTTGTGGTTTATAATTTCAAGCTCCATTTTGATATAAAAATGATATCAAAATGAGACATTATCTACAGGTCCTTATCGATTTCTGGGCAAAGCTTTATAAGATCAACCTGTGTTTATTATCATCAAGTTAATTTTTTTTGTGGTCTCAAAACAAAAGCTTAAGATTTGGAAGGATCAAAATAATCAAACTGAAAAATTAACTTTCTCTTCCCATGGATGCTGCTTGGCCTACAGAGTATTTCCAGGATTTTCCATTTATATTTTAAAGGATATGGTAATATCTGGTACAGTGGGCAAGCTGAAAATGCACTTGGAAAAACCACAAGTTTTAAAACCCTTTTGCTGGCAGAAAGCGATGAAAGAGAGGGGTCTTTCTGCTCCTGCGTTACTTAACTACAGCTTAGTACTAGTTCTCTAAATGCACATTGTAGAAGAACTCATTGCCTATTAATGCAAATAGAAGCCGATTAAATTACATGCAGCTTTAGTACAGCCAGATCATCTGTTCCATTCTGCAGAAAAAACTAAGTATCTAGTGACATTTGGTACTCATACACAACAACTAGTTCGATAGAATATTTATTCAATATTTTGAATAACTATTAAGAAAACAAGAATTCTATCAATTGCATTAATCTTTGAGAATATAAAGTATGTAATGCTGCATCTACTTGTAGAAAGTCAAATTTAAATCTACAAAATACCACCAGTATGAAGGAAAAGCATTCACTAAAGTAAACATGTTACTGTAAGCAGTAACTCGAAGTACATTTATATATTAAAAAAATTCACAAAGAAACTTACCATCTTTAATACATAATGAAACCTGCAGAGTCTCATTGTAACTGGTCTTAGAAATAATAGCTATATTCTTGAGAAGCTTAACAATTTTTCTTTCACCATGATTAAAAATTCTACAGCAAAAACATACTGCAAGTCTACAGCTCAAGATACTAAGCAACTACCTAGAACCATCTGCATTAAAATTAGACTCTTCCTTTAAAACTGACAATATTTTCCCCTTAATTCACTGCACTAATATCTATTTATTTATACGCCTGAATTTGTCTGACCATGATACATATCCCATTACATTTACAAGGATCTAGTTAGTGTTCTGTAAGCTGTAGCTCCTCCTTCACAGTGTAATCAGCTGATGTCAGCCTGCTGATATGATAATGAATCCAGAGTGAGTGGTAAGTGCATCTGCATATTGTGCAGTGTTTTCATTTCTATTCAAACGTGTTATTAAAATGTCTGCAAAGCACAATTTAGAATGTTTAGGCTAACTAAATACTATTTAATTCGTTCAAAAAATATGAAAGCTTTCAGATAAATTTAGTAAAAGTGCTGTTATTAATTTTTGTTATTTGTGTAATCAAGAATCTTTTCATAATATATAGTGAACTAAATCACTTTCTGGATATGACTGTGAAAAAACATTCAGATCTAATAGTACACAATGCTAACATCAAACATCTTTAACTTGAGATCACGATGCAACACTGATTGAGGCACCATTTTTTGAATGCAAATTTTTTTTTATTATTCTATCCCAAGATGACTTGTATTAAACATGTTACAAAAATTTACCATTTTAATTATATTTTTAGTTACTATTTTTTTCTGAATGCTCTTAAACACACCCACCTAATTTTAATCTCCTGACCTCTAAGAGATCACCTAGATTCTGATTTGCCAATGGGAAAACAAACTTCCTTTAGTAAAAGAATACATTTTTAAAAATGATCTGTGTAATGTATACTTAGTGAGATGTGTCCTCAGTGTGTGTGTGAGAGTGTGTGTGTGTGTGTGTGTGAGTGAGAGAGTGTGTGAGTGTGAGTGAGAGAGTGTGTGAGAGAGAGAGAGAGAGAGAGAGAGAGAGAGAGAGAGAGAGAGAGAGAGAGAGAGAGAGAGAGAGAGAGATAGAGAGAGAGAGAGAGATAGAGAGAGAGAGAGAGATATAGAGAGAGAGAGAGAGAGATAGAGAGAGAGAGAGAGAGATAGAGAGAGAGAGAGAGAGATAGAGAGAGAGAGAGAGAGATAGAGAGAGAGAGAGAGAGATAGAGAGAGAGAGAGAGAGATAGAGAGAGAGAGAGAGAGATAGAGAGAGAGAGAGAGAGATAGAGAGAGAGAGAGAGAGATAGAGAGAGAGAGAGAGAGAGAGAGAGAGAGAGAGAGAGAGAGAGAGAGAGAGATATCAGGGATAATGAATAGATTGCTCCCCCAAATCAGCATCATACAGTACCAGCTGAGTATATCAAGCAGCCCATCTATTCAGCCCCATGTGCGGTTTCAATATTTCTTACACCTAAAATTGTGTAGTTCTTCCAAACAAGATTCAGCAGTAAACCAATTGCAAGAAAGAACTGCTGATTCAGCATTCAAACACCAAAAAAAAATCAACTACCGCAAAAGGTGAGATTTCAGGAACACACATCCATGTTTAGGCAGATGTTAAAATCAGCACTACAATCCTACTGCACTCGAAAAGTTCTCACAATTTTGGTGAGATTAAGAGGAATTCTGTTCACATTGTATAATAAATTTGACACTATTAAAAGGAACCAATTTGCACAAATTGGTGCTGTAAGAGCAAATAATTTTTACATGGCTTTTATGAAATCAGGGTACACAACCAGTGGCTCTTACTTCAGGACAGGATGTCAGAAAAGAAGATAAAGTTATGATTAGGATGTTGAAATGAACATATCAGAATCAGGGAAGAGAGTAGAAAAATAATCCAACAAATATCAAAAGATTCTGACATGTCTTTGTTGGACTATTTCAGTTGTTGCTGGAAGAAGTACAACCATTAGTATGCAGAAGTATTTATGGACCCAAGGCACAATTCATATTGTCAATCCATGGTGTACAGATAGGTGTAGTAACTTACCTGAAGGGCAGCCTATGATAGGCATTTAAGAAAAAAAAAGAAAAATCCATTATTGCTGTGTGAGATACAGAGGCACTAATTCCACTTTTCCTTGCATCCCCATCACACCCTCCTTGCCCGATTCTCCTGCCATACATAAAAGACCAGAGGGAATTTACCGTAGCCAACTAACCTAGCAACAAGTCTTTGGCATCTAGGAGGAAACCAGATTACCTAGGGAAACTTATTTGGTCACGGGGAGAACATGCAAACTCCAGTCAGGGTTGAACCTGGGTCTCTGGAGCTGTAATGCAGCAGAGCTATCTGCTGCACTAGCTATATATAAACTAGTTTAATAGATTATAGAAGATGGGCATCCTTGATTGAACAACAGCATCGTCAGCTTAGAAGTGCATGAGCTGCACCTATGATTACATGCATTGTTTCCATTAGAAGGTACCTGGAGGCAGAGATGTAGAAGGTTAAGAATGCAAAGCAGAGGAATAAATGAGAAGACTGATTACAATAAACTTTGGAAAAGCAAGATCATTTCATAACATTGAGACTCAGAATCTGAAGAAATGTTATGCAAAATACCTCATGACTCAGACCATGATTTTAACATTGAGTCTAGAAGGCTGCAATAAACTCAGATGGAAAAACAAGGACTACTGTGTGATGACCACATGGATAAATGTGCAATCCACTGTACAAGCCGAGAGTTCCCAAACTTTACATCAGGGTAAGTTAATTAATTTGAAGTGCAGCAGGAACAAATGGTAATTTTGGGACTCAAGGCAGAAAACCCTCCTTTGACTCTTGCTAAAGATCCATGCTGGTTATGTCAGCATCAGGAACACTATAAAGCAACTGCACTGTTTACTGACAGCTACTATTCAGGACAAATCAAGACTTAATGACAACTGACCGGTGGCTCTGACATCCACCATCATAAAGTGCTTTGGGAGGCTGGTCACGGCATGCATTAACTCCAGTCTCCCGGAAAACCTTGACCCACTGCAATTCGCCTACATCCAAAACAGGTCTACAGTGGACGCCATCTCGCTGGCCCTACACTCAGCTCTGGAGCATCTGGACAATAAACTCAGCTACGTTAGACTATTGTTTATTGACTACAGCTCTGCCTTTAATACAATAATTCCAAGCAAGCTTGTCACCAGACTCCGAGATCTAGGACTCAACACCTCCCTCTGTAACTGGATCCTTGACTTTCTAACAAACAGACCGCAATCAGTGAGGATAGGCAGCAATACCTCTGGCACGATTATTCTCAACACTGGTGCCCCACAAGGCTGCGTCCTCAGCCCTCTACTCTACTCCCTATACACTCACGACTGTGTGGCTAGATTCTGCTCTAACTCCATCTACAAGTTTGCAGATGATACCACCGTTGTAGGCCGTATCTCAAACAGTGATGAGTCGGAGTACAGGAAGGAGATAGAGAGCTTAGTGGAATGGTGTCATGACAACAACCTTTCCCTCAATGTCAACAAAACTAAAGAGCTGGTCATTGACTTCGGGAAAGGGGGTGGTGTACATACACCTGTCTACGTCAATGGTGCTGAGGTTGAGAGCTTCAAGTTCCTGGGAGTGAACATCACCAACAGTCTGTCCTGGTCAAATCATGTAGCTGCCACAGCCAAGAAAGTTCACCAGCGCCTCTACTTCCTCAGGAGGCTAAAAAAATTTAGTTTGTCCCCTTGGAGACAAAAGTTGACTCTCACCAACTTTTACCGATGCACCATAGAAAGTATCCTATCTGGATGTATCACGGCTTGCTACGCCAACTGCTCTGCCCAGGACTGCAAGAAGCTGCAGAGTTGTGGACACAGCCCAGTGCATCACGGACACCAGCTTCCCCTCCTTGGACTCTGTCTTTACCTCTCGTTGTCTTGGTGTAGCAGCCAGTATAATCAAAGACCCCACCCACCCAGGACATTATCTCTTCTCTCCTCTTCCATCGGGTAGAAGATATAGGAGCCTGAGGGCACGTACCACCAGACTTAAGGACAGCTCCTACCCCACGGTGATAAGACTATTGAACGGTTCCCTTATACAATGAGACGGACTATGACCTCACGATCTACCTTGTTGTGACCTCACACCTTATTGCACTGCACTTTCTCTGTAGCTATGACACTTTACTCCGTACTGTTATTGTTTTTACCTGTACTACATCAATGCACTTTGTACTAACTCAATGTAACTGCACTGTGTAATGAATTGACCTGTACGATCAGTTTGTAAGACAAGCTTTTCACTGTACCTCGGTACAAGTGACAATAATAAACCAATACCAATGTTCTGGGTCAGGACCCTTCTCCAGGACTGTATCAGTGTTATATCAGAGTTTGCCTTATGAATTCAGCCATTTTTATTGCTCTCAGTTGCTGTTTCCTGAGGCTTGAAGTCGAAATAGAATGAATAGAATACAGCTCTGCCTTCAATACAATAATTCCAAGCAAACTCATCACCAACTCCAAGATCTGGGACTCATCATCTCCCTCAACAACTGGATCCTTGACTTCCTGACCAACAGACCACAATCAGCAAGGATAGGCAGCAACACCTCCAGCACAATTATTCTCAACACTGTTGCCCCACAAGGCTGCATCCTCAGCCCTCTACTCTACTCCCTATACACTCATGACTGTGTGGCTGATTCTGCCCTAACACCATCTACACATTTGCAGATGATACCACCATAGTAGGTCATATTTCAAATAACGATGAGTCGGAGTACAGGAGATAGAGCTTAATGACATGGTGTCATGACAACAACCCTTCCCTCAATGTCAGCAAACAAAAGAGCTGGTCATTGACTTCAGGAAAGGGAGCTGTGTACATGCACCTGTACATCAATGGTGCTGAGGTCAAGAGGGTTGAGAGCTTCAAGTTCCTAGGAATGAACATCACCAATACCCTGTCCTGGTCCAACCACATAGACGCCACGGCCAAGGAAGCTCACCAGCGCCTCTACTTCCTTTTTGACACTCACCAACTTTTATCAATGCACCATAGAAGTATCCTATCTGGATGTATCACAGCTTGGTATGGCAACTGCTCTGCCCGGGACTGCAAGAAACCGCAGAGAGTTGTGGACGCAGCCCAGCACACCACAGAAACCAGCCTCCCCTCCATGGACTCTATCTACACTTCTCACTGCCTTGGTGAAGCAGCCAGCATGATCAAAGACACCACACACCCGGGTCATTCTCTATTCTCTCCTCTCCTCTCCCATCAGGCAGAAGATACAGGAGCCTAAGGGCACATACTACCAGGCTCAAGGACAGCTTCTATCCCACTGTGATAAGACCATTGAAAGGTTCCCTTATACAATGAGATGGACTCTTGACCTCACAATCTACCTTGTTATGACCTTGCACCTTATTGTCTACCTGCACTACACTTTCTCAGTAGCTGTGACACTTTACTCTGTATTCTGTTATTGTTTTCTACCTCAGTGCACTGAATAATAAATTGATCTGTAAGAACAGTATGCAAGAGAAGTTTTTCCACTGTGCCTTGGTACAAGTGACAATAATAAACCAAAATAATTTACCAAATCAAAAAATAACAATGTAAATACCAAAGGGTTGTTAATTCCCTACATCACGAGTCAGTATATGTAAAGAGACGAATGCAAAAAGAACACTTAAAAAGGAACAAAATTAAATAAAACAAAAACAGAAAATGCGGGGAAGTACTAAGGTCAGGCCCCATCTATGGGAAGAGAAACAGAATCAACGTCAAGGTTATCTGGTCAATGAGTGAATGGGAGCAGTTAGAGAGTGAGAATTCCAGAAGGATGCAGTATGCCCAGATGGAAAATTGAGGCACTGTTCTTCAAACTTGTGTTGGACTCACTTTGACAGTACAAGATTTTAAAACAAACAAGGACTTCCAGATCTACAAGTTTAAGGAACAGCACCTCATTTTCCGTCTGGGCTTGTTGCAGCCTTCCAGACTCAATATTTTATTCTACATGTTCAGGTAACTTGCTTTTCGGTCTGTATTAGTCATCTATCTGTAACATTAGCTCAGCTTGTTCTCTCCCCCTCCCACTTTCTCTCTTCCTGGGCATGGAGGACATGCCCAGCCTAACTTGTCTGCATTTTGCAATTTCCACGTTCTTTTATGGTCTCACTCTCTCATTGCCCCATTAACTCATTGACCAGCTAACCTTGTTTTTTCACTATCTCCATGATCAACCTGGTATTACCCTATCAAAGATATCCACCCTCCCCGCAGTTTTACAAGGAAGCTTCTTTTGTCTCCTTCCCAATTCTGCCAAAGGATCTCCAACCTGAAACATTGACTCTGTTTCTCACTCCACAGATACGGCCTGATCTGCTGAGTACTTCCAATATTTTCTGTTTATGTTTTAGATTTTCAGCAAATACTGTTTTTGATTTTCAACAGAATTAAATAAATCTGCTGGTTTAAACTTTTAACTGATGAAATGTATACACAAAGGAAACATGCGAGAAATCAAAAGTATCTGATATTCAATGATATCACCAGTAGATTTTTATTCCTCTCAATAAATTGATCACACAATTGAAGTTGCCTGGGCAACCAGCAAATGGGGCAGAGATGAGTGTTAATGCAGAAGTGTAGATGCAGTGAAAGAACAGGGACCATTGTCTCTATTTGTCCTGCGGGAAATAAGATTATCTTTTTCTTCCTTCGGGGTGCAAGAATATAGAACTACTCTTATTTTGCCACAAATCCTGCTTAAAAACATGTTAGCATTCTAAACTAAAAGATGTATTTACTCATGTAATCTTTGAAAAGGTAAGTGGTGTGAATGTTCTTGTTTTTCCATCACACATCTCCAGTGTTGCACAATTAATTATTTTTGGTTCAATTCAAGTTGGTTCAGTAAAAATAGAGTTTAGGCAGAAAATATTGATTTAAAATTGATCCATTTTCAGATTATACGTCCACAAGCCACAGATAACGAAATTACACTCCAAGGATTTGGATTGGATAAAATGTATTTTTTGCAGAACTATCTGCTTGTACACATCTAAGTTAGGTACATAACAGCCAAAGTAATATTCCTTCATGTCTCAAGTCTGAACAGCCTGGTATTAAACCTTTCAAAACTGACGACAGGAATTGCCTGGTTGTATGAATGGTACCATAAGATACTTAAGGGCTACAGAAAGACTGATTTCAATACATAAAAGACAACTACAGTACCATACAGTGGGAAGGTGGTACAGTAACAAAAGAAAGTGGAATGAGCTGTAGACTTCTGGAAGTATTATGTTTCTAACCAAATCAGTGGCATTTGCTTAGAAAGTAATCATGGAAAGGGCCCTAACCCTTGATATTGACACAACAGTCTAGTCAGGTTAAACAAACTGCACAATATTCAATGTTTCTATTTAGTAGTTTTTATTAAGGTCAATTTAGTTATTAATAAAATGAATCATACTTTAGAATTTAATTTTAGCATGAGCTTTCCAACATGCAATTTGAGTGTCATGGAATTCTGCACCTTCCTACTGTTATTTTCAGAAAGTGAGAAGACATGTCAATCAGTTTTTAGATTTGAAAAATCGGACAATTAGCTGCAATTAAATTTTAGTAACATACCCCATTTCAAAATAATTACATTCACTGATGTTAGATTACTTAAAAAGTAATTCATAAGTGACAGCCCTAGAAATTACAATTTAGAGGCTCTTTTTAGGCCAGAATCTGCCAATACAGTTAGTGTACATATAAATAGCAATTATATTCATAGTAATTAGGAAGTCAGTGCAATAAGCCGCAGATATAATCAAATACTGAATGAATATCAAATTATGATTAATCACTAAAAATAAGAGCAAATGTCTGAACAATGCAAAACATTTGAAATATAGATAAATTTCCAGATATCACAGTCTGTTTATAGTATGCAAGATTTCTCAACTGTTCATGTACCTTTTGTTGGATAGTAGAGTGCTTATGTTCCATGTCTCTCTTCTCTTTAGCTGCATCCACAACTAGTTTATCCAACTGTTGAAACAGAACATAAGAAAATAGGATTAGGCCTCTTGGTTCCTCCATCCAGCCCTATCATTCACTATGATCATAGCTGATCTGTCCCAAGCTTCATCCCCTCTTCTGCAATGGTTCCCCATTGTCCTCAAGTCCCTGATCTTTCAAAAATGTATCTATTCTTCTTTATATATCCCAAATGATTCTGCCTCCACAAGCCTGTGGGGTAGAGAATTTCACAGATTCACTACCCTGTGCTAGAAGATGTTCCTAAATATGCATTTTAAATGACCACCCCACTTTAGTCTTCTAACTATCTTCCCTAGTTCAGGACCATCACACTGGTGGAAACATCTCAACATTCACTACGTTGTGCCCCCTAAGGGTTCTATATGTTTCAGTAAGATCACCCCATATTTTTCTAAACTCCAAAGAATACAGATCAAGAACAATGAGTTAACCATTTTATTTAAATCCCTAAATGGTGAGACTTAATTTGAGGTTGATAAATAATCTAATTTATTTTTAAAAAATTTATAAATTAATCAAGCCATGCAAAACAAATGGCATATTTCTAGAGAAATACAAACCAAGTTAATTCTAACAGACCACATCATGATGTCTCAGATTATTTTCACAATTAACTAAATTGGCAAGATTCCAGCAAGTCAATCTGTTCAACTCTGAAAATAGGTTTAGCATCATCCAATCTTGTACACCCCTTTTTACAATCTGTTCCCTATAATGTTGAAGAAACATCACACCTTTGCTGGAAATTTTCAGTGATTCATTCTGATAGCTTGTGCTGAGGTCCAGTGGTAGTTAAAAGAACAGGCATTTGGCATTCATCATACAGCTATCTAAAAATGAGAATGATTACGTGGTTCTAAATGAATTTCCGACTATGGCAGTAAGAATCAATGTACATACAATCCACACATTGGTGAATGTTGCAATGCACAATCATTGTTGCCTGCATTAGCAACTATGAATGCCTGGCAGGGTAAACGAGTGGCAGAGATGCTGATGCCGAGTGGTACTGCATCTATTATGCAGAAACAGAATACGTAAATATGATTAAATTCAAGGTTTTACAACCATACTTCAGTACAATTGTAGCAAAAGAAAAAGTTTTGCCTTTGTACATGATTATTCAACCAAAAACAAATATATTTTGGGAAGGCATATCAATTTTGAAAAGACCAAGTAAAAATACATCTTTTCAACTTAAAATATTATTCTAAATTCTTGGATAATGATGTTATAGATGTGTTTTTGTCCAGCAAAAATTAAATCCCACTTCCAACTATAATTCCCAAGTCCTTGTTTTGCTTTAATCTCAGTGCACTTTGAGGTCATATGGAATTCAGGAAAGATAAACCTGAAGGGAGAACACACAAGAAAATCTAATATACCTGCAACAGTTAACAAAGCAGTACTAGCAGAAACCAGTGAGTTAGTTTACCCTGTTTTTGAGTGCATCTTACAAAGACAAATGGATGAGTAGTAAAGACTGGGAAGCAATTTTTGTTTCTTATGTTGCCATAATTATGCAGAGACAAAATAACTGTAAATATTGATAAAGTGAGAAAGTGATGAATCCAATAACAGAATACAATAAAATTTACAATGCAATTTTAACAATACACTAAGTACAAATTGACTATCATATTTAATACACAGAAAAAGACAACATTTCCTGAGGAGTTGCAAATGGAACTGAACATTGTACAATCAGCAGAAATCCTCATTTGTAATGTAGCACCTAGTGCACTGTACTGCAGTAATATCCTGGGGCAAGGATGATCGACCTCTAACTACGACAAGCAGCTGCCTTTGTGTGAGGTATCACTCCAATCATTGGATTATTTTCCCCTTAGTATCTATTAACTGCAAATTCACCAGGATGCCACCCACACTCAGTCAAATGCTGCCTTAATGTCAAGTATAGTCATTCTCACCTCATCTCTGGAACTCAGCTCTTGGCCCAAATTTCCTGCAGATGTACGAATTAGACTTGCAGGAAGGCAGTAGAAACAAGACAGTTTTATTGAAGAGATTTATTAAGTTTCATTACAGGCCAGCAACAAAAGTCAGGTACTGAAAGTCTAGTTCTCACATCTGTCATCCTGCTCATGAAGAACTGGGAATTATTTTAAAATCTCACCTGTGCTCCTAGGTCCTTCATATAAGGCTCCAGTTCCATAAAGAGGTCATATCCTTGATGAAAGAATGTAAGATGGGCATACATGAAAGACAACATCTGGAAGTGAAATGGAGAACAAGCCTTAATAATCAACACATTTTTACTTCAAAGAACAACATGCAAAGGATTTGCACAAAGAGTATTATGGAGGTAAAATGACCATTTAATATCTAAATTTCTTTAGTGCGTATACAAGAAATTTTTCTAGATCAGTACACTGAGGAACCGAAAGAAAAGCCTATAATCGTGTGCAGTAAGAAAAGGTTAATTAATAGTCTGGAAGTTGAGGAGCTCTTTAAAGGAAGAGTAATCATAATATGATCAATTTTATATTAAAATGGAAATTAAATTTTGGTAAATCCAAAACTGGGGTCTTAATTCTCAAAACAAATACAAAGGTACAAGGCCAGAGATGACTATGGTAGATTGAGAAAATACAGAAAGAGATATGACAGTTGACAAGCAATTGCCAGCATTTAAAGTAAACAACCTATAACCTAAGGACAGAGAAACTCAGCAGAAAAATTGATCCACCTGTGATTGACAAGGGAAGATAACATTACATAAAGCAAAAAGACTTATTCATGTATACTCATTCAGAAGTAAACCAGAGCAATGGAATCTCCACAAATGACTTGATTAAAAAAAAGGGAAAGTGGAATGTGAGAATAATCAAGCAACAAACACAGACTGTCAAAGTTTCTTTACTACGCAAGAAAGGAAGGATTAGTCAAAGTTAATGTGCATCCCTTATACACTGAGACCAGAGAAATAATAAATCAGGGAACAACAAAATATCAGGGAAAAAAAAAGATTTTGTGCATCCGGCTTCAAGGAAGACGACACAAAAAGAACCTAAAAACAGTGGAGAACAGTAGGTCCAGAAAGAAACAGCACCTGAAAGAAATTAGCACTTGTTAAAACAAGTCTTGGGGAAATCAACAAGACCAAAAGCTGTTTAACCTCTAGGACATGATCTACATTCCAATGGTTTTGAAAGAAGTGGCTATGGAGAAAATAGATGCACTGGTTGTCATCTTCCAAAATTCTACAGAACCTATAACTGTTCCCATAGATTAGAAGGTAAAAAAAAAACCCTGCAATTTAAGAAAGGAGGCAGAGAGAAACAGGGAAACAAGTCTTATTAAACTGACATTAATAGAAAGAAAATTAAGTGGTAGCAAGGCATTTTGAAAATAGAAGCAGAATTGAGCAGGGTCAACATGGATTTATGAAAGAGAAATGGTGTCTGTTTTCAAAATGCCTTGCTACCACTTAATTTTCTTGCTATTAATGTCAGTTTAATAAGCTTTTGAGGTTGCAGGAAGTGGAATAGATAAAGGGGAAAACAAGTAAATGTTGTGTATTTGAAACTTTAGAAAGCCTTCAATAATGATCAACAGATCATTAAACAAAATTAGAGTATGTAGGATTGGTGGTAATACGTTGTAATGGCCACTTTTGTGTTGGGAGGCTATTCCAAATGGGGTGCAGTGGTGATTGGTACTGGGATCCCACCTGTTCACACTTTATCAATAAATTAGATATGGCGGACCAAGTGTGATATCATGCAAAGCTGGGCAGTAGTGCAGGATATGAGGGGCATGCAGGGAGGCTTGAAAGGTTTAGAGACAAGCTAAATAAAAAAAGGACATGGAAAATGGAATATAATATGGAAAATTGTGAGGTCATTCACTTTCATATTCTACCAAAGTGTTTTATTTCCCCAAAATTGACAGATTAAAAGGTATTCTTGTTAAACCTGGATACCGTGGTACACAAACCACTGAATGTTTAGAGCAGGTGCAGCAAATAATAAGAAAGGCATATGGTACATTGGGCTTTCTTGCAATAGAATTTCAGTACAAGAGTAAAGATATCAATGATGGAGCTCTGGTGTGAACATGGTGTATTGTCCTTCATCAATCAGGGAATCGAATTTAGGAGCCGAGAGGTATTGTTGCAGCTATATAGGACCCTGGTCAGACCCCACTTGGAGTACTGTGCACAGTTCTGGTCACCTCACTACAGGAAGGATGTGAAGGCCATAGAGGGTGCAGAGGAGATTTACAAGGATGCTGCTTAGATTGCAGGGCATGCCTTATGAAAGCAGCCTTTTCTCCTTGGAGCGACGGAGGATGAGGGGGGACCTGACAGAGGTTTATAGGATGATGAAAGGCATTGATCAGGTAGATAGCCAGAGGCTTTTCCCCAGGGCTGAAATGGTTGCCACAAGAGGATACAGGTTTAAGGTGCTGGGGAGTAGGTATAGAGGAGATGTCAGGGGTAAGTTTTTTTACTCAGAGAGTGGTGAGTGTGTGGAATGGGCTGCCGGCAACGGTGGTGGAAGCGGAAACGATAGGGTCTTTTAAGAAACTTTTGGATAGGTACATGGAGCTGAGAAAAATAGAGGGCTATAGGTAAGCCTAGTAATTTCTGAGGTAGGGACATGCTCGGCACAGCTTTGTGAGCCGAAGGGCCTGAATTGTGCTGTAGGTTTTCTGTTTCTATACCTGGAACACCATTTACAGGTCATGTTTCCCCAACTAAGATATACCTGAGATAGTTCGAAGAAGTTTCACCAGATTGATTCCTCAGATGGGTGATTGCCCTTTGAGGAAGTGTTCTTGGCATGTATCTCACACATTCAATGAGGCGATTTCATTGAAACAGACATAATTCTCATTGATCTGACAGGATAATTGAAGGTATGATATTTCCCCTAGATAGGATCCAAAATTGAGGACTGAGACAAGAAGAAATTTCTTCATCTTGAAAGTTGTAACTCTTTGGAATTCTCTAACCAAAAGGGCTGTGGAGGCTTTGTCTCAGTCAAGACAAAGATCAATAGCTTTTTGAATATTAAAGGAATCACAGGGTATGAGTGTATAGGAAAGTGAGGTAATGAGGTCATGATCTCACACAATAGCAGAGCAGGTGTGAGGAGTCGAATGACCTACTCCTATGTTCTTGTGATGGCAGATTAATAATTACAAAACCAAAAGTTAATTATTTTGACAGTTACTCAAAAAGTACACTTCTATTTCATGCAGTATTAATGTAAAAATCTAAAAGATGTGTACCCATACAAGGAAAGTCTTTTGCAGATTAATGATATATTCAGTCCCGACAAATTATCAAAATTCCACTCTAGGCATTGGTCTCAAAAAAAATGGCAACAGTAACTATTACAATGCTAAAATTTTGAACTTTATTCTTCAAAAAGGTCTGGTTGAATTTTTAAAAGAAATCCAATTTAAAAAAAACATGGTTTGGCAAATATCAAAACAGATCAAACAAATTGTTCTGAACATGAATTTATCATGGCAAGAATGCCTTGGCTATTAAATAATCACTTATGGAAAGCATTAATGACACCTTATGTGGCTCTGTAAACAGATTTAAGTTTCAATAAACCAGCATTAAGAGGAAAAATGCTTACTGATTTTAAAATCTCAGATCTTCTCTTTGACTGAAGGACATTGATCTAAAAAGGAAGAAAAAAAGTTGTTGAAATGAACAGCATGTTAAGATTTTACACATTACTAGAACAAGCCATTTTGATAGCTCTTAGGTGGAAGCATCATGCATTCCATGAAAAAAAAACTCCAAAGCCAGGTGCCTGAAATGGTTCACTTAAACAAAGTACGAGGATGTCAAACCAAAAAATAAATCTTGCTCAATTTGAGTCTAAACTGGCCCAAAGTAATTTACAGCTGATTTCACACAAATTTTGAAAATTGTTCCAGATTTTATCATGCAACAATTCTGATAAAAGCCTGGAAAGAAGAATTTTATATTTTTTCCTGCCTACAACAGTTTCGAGTACTCTTCAATTTTAAATTAATATACAGTTTTTCTTTTAACAATCATTTTCTTTTACGTCCAACTAATTCAGATTCTGCATGAAATTTGTCATGATATTTTTACTCAGATGGATAAAAGTATTGGTGAATAGTTGGAATATCAAGTACATACACTGATGACATCACCTGGCCAGACTGCAAGCTTATTGCAACAAAAAAAAACGAGTTTAACAAATATATGATCCTGGCTTAAATACAACCCAGACTGCCTGCTTATTTCTTTTCTCCTGTTCACCTTTCAAACAACATTCACAGCACATGCCTTATGCTGTTAATATTCCAACTGTATATACTGAGGAAAGTGAAGCAGTACAAAATATCAATTCAGTCTCTATATGATCTTGGTTTTAAAACTGAAAGTAATATTCTCTCCCAACTTTTCATAACACAAGGCACAAGTACTCAGAGTCAACATCTTCAGCTTTAGGCCTGCTTATTTTCACTGGACCAAAGTATGTGTGCTGCTAAATAAAACACCTAAACAACTGAAAGTACATCAGGGCATGAAAAATAAAACCTGCCTTAACCCTGCAGAAGCACAAATAACTATCAGGTAAACCTAAAAAGGCATGGCCAACAAAAGAAATTTACAAAATTAGCAAAAAGATGATATTAAACTATATTCTATTGGAAACTGATTGGGTCTTATTGACTGAGAAATTCCTTTTCATCAACAGATGGACACACGAATTATAAATCCAAATATAACACTGCATGCAGGTCAGTAAATGATATGAAAAATTGTAAAATCCATATACCTAGAGGAAATATCTACTTCTACTCAACATTCTTAAGGGAAATTCAAGAAATCTTCCGCTCATTTTGCAACTTCCAGTTCTTTTGATAACTTGCTCAAAGTCATATAATCATAAAAATGTACAACACAGAAATGGGTCCTTTCAGCCCACCTCGTCCATGCTGAACAAGATACCCATCTATGCTAATCCCATTTGCCTGCATTAGGCCTACATCTCTCCTCCTTTCCTCTCTAAGTACCTGTCTAAATGCCTCAAACTTTGTAATTATATCTGCCTCACCATCTCGATTCAGATATTCACCACCCTCTCTGTGGAGAGACCTACCCCTCAGATCTCCTTTAAGCCTGTGCACTCTGGTTCTAGACTCCCCTGCTCTGGGGAAAAAAGATCCCAACTATCTGTCCCTCAATTCTATGAACCTCTATAAAGTCACGCCAGCCTCCTACGTTCCAGTGAGAATAAACCCAGCATATCTAATCGCTCCTTATAATTACAACCCTCCACTTAAGGCAACATCCTGGCAAATCTCTTTTGCACTATTGCTACAACATTCTTCTAGTAGCGATCAGAACTGTATGTAATACTCTAAGCATGATAAAACCAATGTGTGGTAAAGTTGCAACATGGCATCCCAACTCTTGCACTCAATACCTCAGCCTATGAAGGCAATCATACCCAATCCCTCTTTCGTTACCCTATTCACTTTCAGGGAGCTATGGACTTGTACCCCAAGGTCACTCTGTACATTACCTCCCCTAAGGACCCTGCCATTCACTTTATATGTAATCTGACTTCCCCAAGTGCACTACCTCACATTTATCTGGATTAAATTCCATCTGCCACTACTTTGTCCAACTTTCCAGCTGGTCTATGTCAAGCCATATCCTTAGACAACCTATGTACAACTCCACCAATTTTCAGTGTTGTCTGCAAACTTAAATCATAGTACCTACATTCTCATCCAAGTCATTATATATTGCTAACAGCAAAGGTCCCAGCACTAATCTCTGTGGTACACCACGTGGTACAGACTTCTATGTGGAAAAACACCCGCCTACCACTACCTTCTGCCTCCCATCACCAAGCCAATTTTAGATCCAACACATCTTGCATCTTTTGTGCCTTAATCTTCTGGACCAGCCTCCACACAGAACCTTGCAAAAGCCTTGGTAAAGTTCAAGTAAACTATGTCCACTGCTCTGCCTTCATTAATTTTCTTGGTTACCTCCTCACCTCCTCAAAAAAAAAATTCAAATCAGATTTGAGACACGATCTCCCCTACACAAAACCATGATAACTTCTAATCAGTCCCAAGTGCACTGCCTTTCCAAGTAAATGTGAATCATGTTCCTCAATCTTCTCTAAGAACTTCCCTACCACTGATGTATGGCTCACAGGCCTGTAGTTTCCAGGCTTATCCCAACTGGCCTTTTTGAACAAAGGGATAACATTAACTATCCTCTAGTCTTCTGGTACATCTGCGGCTAACAAAAAGGTAAATATCTCCACCAGGGAACAACAAAATGTTGAAGATTAAAAAGTAGCTTTGAAGAGTTACATAGCTCATCCCTGACCTCATATCAGTAGGTTGACTGATCAGGTGCCCTTACTTTCTGCTCTCTTTGGGTTTTCTGATTGCAACTCATTGGCGTGACAGCTGCTCTTTCTGTTTCAGCAAGTCAATGCAATATTTATAGAAGATGTATTTATTTTTCTCATGGAAAGTATACATACATTTCCAGGAGAGTTAAATGTAACCATAAAATGAAACTGAATTAACTTGCTCCAACTGACTGCAATTAATTCCTGCTTTGTTCCTTCCGTTCCTACTGCCACAGCCCTAAATATTTGCCTCACCATCATTACCAAGACTGCACGGCAACCACATAGGCCTCAACTGTTACTGACAACATACATGTTTTGACCACCATTCCACATTTCCCCTCTAAATCTCTAACTTGCTTCCCATTACTTTTGAAATGCCTGAGCAAAAGCACTGTCCAGCTGGTATCATTTCCCGTTTCCTCCCCCATTCCTGTGGTCAATTAGTTCCTCTCTTGTTTTTAAACTGTACTTGCTTTATCTATTTATAACACATTAAACCATTTCCCCAGATTCGTAGCAGACATTGTATGAATGCAAGTTGGTTCTTTCTTTTGTCGTGGGATCCAACTGCTTGAAAGGAGTGGGAGAAGCAGGATAGGTGGAGTAGGAGGACCAATAGAAGTGACAAAACCAGACCATCACTTCAAGAATGTTATTTTCTGTGAAGGCTGTATGAGCCCACAAAACATGGTTAAAAAGAAAAGTATGCACCACAGGACAAGGGCACTCAAGGTTCAACAGATTCAGAAGGTCTGGCTTCTATGTGCTTAGAGATAGTGAAAACTGCTGTGCATCTTTGCTGACAGGTTACATTTTCCACGAATATGGAAGTTAAACCAAGAACAGATTAGTTCATTATTTTTCAAAAATTTTCTTTTTTGGAAAATAAAGGAGGGTTTAGACTCAATTTCCATTTCCACCTTTAGAGCCACTGTGCATGTGCTATTTCAGCAGACCATAATGACTTTGCAGCTTTCACACAAGTTTTGCTGTTCAGTGATTATTTCTGCATTTTTAGGGATACACAAAATCATGGACTCGCCAGTCCTCTCCACTCATAGAGCTGTTCCATCCATGATGCCATGGACATATACAGTATCTAACTATACTCCACTAATCCAAGGCAAAATTACTGATTTTCACTGTTAAATGTTTGCATTATTACAAAGAAGCAGTCTGCTGGTACAATATGATAAAACAATATATTAGTTATTAGAACAACTTCACACCACAGGGGACAGGAGAATCAGTAAGATGGAAAACAGCACCCTCAAATGATGAATTATTGATGGGTTATATGCACCAATAATTACTTCATTACCTTTTATAATTAAAAGTGCTTATAATGCTACAATACAAAACTTAAACGTGATGAATTTGTGTACAACTGGAATAATTTTCTGTGGCTTATGAAAGGGCTTAAACATACTATTAAGAACATCATGCATGTTAGGAATTAAGCAGAAGATTGCAATAGGAATTAATAGCAAATTAGGAAATCGTATTCTGACATAAATCAACAGTGCCAGCTGCATTCTCTAATAGGCTAGATTTGCATTAACTTGGATAAGTCAATTTCCTATGCCAGAGTTCAAATAAGTAACATTTCTAAACAAAAATATCTATTGTTTAATGTATTAATGTTGCAAAAGCTAAAAATTCCAAAGGAGATCACTAATTACAGATTTATAAAAATCTTTATTGCATTGTACAGCTGTGAATGAAGACAAAATTTTAAGCAGCACTGTGCAAGGATATGGCAAATGCTGTAAGTGGGTGCCCTCTACCATTAACAGGAGGTAATGGTATGGATATGACATCACTAAATGGCATGGTTCTGGAATCACTGAATATAAGTAGTTCTATTAAATTTGGTGGAATAAATGGAAGTAAACACTGCTGTATTTTACTTCCTTTAAGAATACAAGCTAATCAAAAAGGATGGAATTCTTTTCATTTATTTCCATGAAACTTCATAGTAAAATTGAACTTAAACACTGTTTAGGGTACTTCAACATAACCAAAGGGAATCCAAATATTTGAAAAAAAAGCAGTAATATTAGGTAACTGGATATCACAAGACCAAATTTTGCTCTATTATCATAGATAAATTAGTATTAAAATGTCAAGATAATGATGTATTTTAAGGAAAAAGTTAAAAATGACAACAGTCCAGCATGCTAAAAAACCAGTTATTTCAGTAAGTACGACGCTTTACATTATGACTCAAGTTTTACCTGCAGTACATAGTCCAGTGCTATATGCCGAAAGCATTTACGCGTTGCTGTTAAAATGTTGGTAGCCTCTTCCACTTCATGCAGCTTATTTCTTTGAACTTGAGCATTTTTCACTAATGCATTTTCCTTCTCTTCACTGACTTTGTCAAACTGTTTCTTTGCTTCCTTAAATTTTCTAAGATCCCTGAAAATAATTGGAAAGAGCATGCATTTATATAGCACATTCAATGGCTTCAGGACATCAAAGAACTTCATAACCACCACCATAAATGAAGCAGCAAAGTCTCATAAATTGCAATGAAAAAATTAGTCAACTAATCTGATGCAGTGATCATAAGATATTTTGCATTACAAATGAAATATATTCAAACTATAGAAACACCTAAAACTTGGAATCATATCCTTTCAGATGTAATTTCACCCCCATATACAATGAACAAAATGTTTAATGTTTGTGCAACTAAATGCAGTTTTGTAAAATAATAATTTATTAACTTTAAAATTAACTTGCATTTATTGGACCTGTCACAACATAATGGAATACAACTAAAGTACAAACAATTAACTTGTATACATATTCCCATTTCTCATCAGTTATTATTATGGGAGGTGTAATCCTTTAAAATTCTACTTTCTCTGCTGATACATCACTTTAGAAGTCATACACAGCATTCCCAGCTTTAAGTAGATTTTTGGATAGTATGTTTTATTTATTCTGCCGTTATTTAACCATTTGACTTTCCTCAATGATCATTGGAATGTAGTAATAAATAAGGTGCCTACTCTTTAACAAATGTCTGAAGCTGTAACTTGATGGATCTTTGGACTTGGTCAAACAGAATCTGAAATAGAAAATAAATATTTTGACAATAATAATGGTTACTCTACCTTAACTATTTCATCAATGGAAGCACTCTCAGTACATTTTTCTGTCATGATCTGCATTTCCTCTTCAAATAGCACTTTTTCTTTGGCCATTAAAAATATAACTTTGGTCTGAAGAAGAATTACATCAATGTCGGTTCTCGTACATCAAGTGTATTTAACCCATATTGTGTTCTCCCACCCCCATTACAACAGCTGTATTTAATCGTTTCATCTCCAATTTCTGGCTACTTTTCTTAAAATGAAATATCCATTATTAATCCCTATGGAGTACAGTTCAAGAACAAACCATCTAACAGATCTCTCAGCCTTACATAATACATTTTTGTCCATATTCATGACAACTATCTCAATGTTGTTACGGACTCAGTGAAAGTCCCTTTAAGATAAAGAGCTTGTGTGTATGTGTGTGTGGGGCGTGCTTACGTCAATAGAAGATAAAGGACGTAATGACATTGTTGAAGAAGTCAGAAGAAGAAGAGAGAGAGAGAGAGAGAGAAGGGAGAGAGACACCAGCCTGCTTGTTTTCTCTATCGATGGATGAGAAACAATAATGGCGTTTGCCATAGAAATCCATGTATGGAAGTTGGAAGTAATCCGGTGGAGTTCACTTTGTTGCTGACCTGTAGAAGGAAACAGGTATTTGTGTGTGGACGACCACGATTCGGATGCTTTTCGGGGTGAGGAAGTCACTACCGAGTAAACACTGAAGTGTCGTTTGGGGTTCCATCGTGGAACATTTGGATTTCGTAATTACTCTCTCTCTGTTTCTCTACATCTACGTCTTATCTTCAGACAACGGTGGTTGTTGAAGAAGCCCTTGCTCATGTTTCACCTTATGGCTTGCGGAACTGAACTTTAAGAACCATTCCGGAACTGGGAGTTTTGGACTTTGCCACACCCACACAAAGAGTTTAGTTTTGGGGTTAACGTTCGAGGTTTAACATTTTTGAATTCTAACATACTAACAATTTTACTTTTATTTTACGTATTATCATAAGTAGTGATTAATAAAATAGTTTTTAACACTGAATCATGCTCAGTCTGTTTCTTTTGTTGCTGGTTCGTGACAATGTATTTAATTAAAATTTGGCAATAAAGTTTTAAAAGCAAGTTATCACTCCGCCACATTAACTTATGAACTAGGAGGATTGTTTTGTTGTCCATGAAGTGTATATTTGGGCACAACCAGATGAAGGCCATGGGTTCCAGTTTGTTTGCAGAAAAAACATTTAACTCTGTAGGCTTCTAAAAGGAAGGTAAGCTCAAGTGGAGCAGCAATTGTAGGAGCAGCCCAGTTCAAGAGTGGGACTTTGACTCAAGAAGCTTCAGAGAGGACTAAGCAAGACCCTTAACCTTTCCAATTTAAACTACCCACAGACAGACTAATTGCTTAGTAAGCTTGTAGTTGAGATTTAAACAAGGTTATTGACAACATAGCAATTAAAAACACACGAAATTACAATTATATAAAATAGGGATTCAGGATCAGGTGATATGTTGTAGCTGCATGATGTGGGAGCTGGTGGACCCCATTGTGGTTCCTGGTGACCACATCGGTAGCAAGTGTTGGCTGTTTGAGGAACTCAGGCTCATAGTTGATGACCTGAAACCTGAGCTTCAAACACTGTGACACATCAGGGAGGGGGAAGAGTTACCTGAACGCTGTGTTTCAGGAGGCAGTCACTCCCATTAGATTAACTGCTTCAAATTTAGTCTGTGGTCAGGGACAAGAGGGTGTGACTGCGAGGTAGGTAAGAGGATCCAAGAGGTAGTGCTGGAGGAGCCTCAGCCCTTGAGCTTATCCAACTGTTCTGAGATTCTTCCTCTCTGTGCAGATGAGAATGGGGGCTGTAAGAAGAATGAACAATTGAACCGTGGCACTGTGGTCCAGGGAGCCATTCAAGAGAGTGGGAGAGAAGAGAAATGTAGTTGCAATTGGGGATACTATCGTCAGACACAATTCTATGTTGCAAGGATCGAGAGTCCCTAAGGCTGTGTTGCCTGCCTGGTGCCCTGGTTTGGAACATTTTATCTGACCTGCAGAGGAATTTTGAGTGGGAGGGGAAGATCCAGTTGTCGTGGTCCATGTGGGTACCAACGATGGAGGTAGAACAAGGAAAGAGGTTCTGCTGAGGGAATTTGAACAGCTAGGGAGTAAATTAAAAAGCAGAACCAAAAAGGTAACAATCTCTGGATTGCTACCTGAGCCACGTGCAAATTGGCACAGTGTCAATAAGATTAGAGAGTTAAACACGTGGCTCAAAGATTGGTGTGGGAGAAGTGGTTTTGAATTCATGGGACATTTGCACCAGTATTGGGGAAGAAGGGAGCTGTTCCGATGGGACGGGCTCCACCTGAACCATGCTGGGATCAGGGTCCTGGCGAATCACACAGCTAGGGTTGTGGATAGGGCTTTAAACTAAATAGTAGGGGGGAGGGGTTCAACAGATTGGAAAAGTATGAATAAAGTAACAGCGAAGAAAAGCACAGGAGAGGTGACTGAAGTCTCCAGAATAAAGACAACGAAGTATAGAAAGGGATAAGAATTTAACTTCAGGCAACATGGAGACAAATTTGAGAAGGGTGGTGAATACCGGTGTTATATTTGAATGCACGCAGTACACGAAATAAGGTAGATGAGCTTATAGCACAGTTAGAAATTGGCAGGTATGACGTTGTGGGCACCAGAGTTGTGATTGAAAGAAGATCACAGCTGGGAGCTAAATGTCCATGGATACACATCCTACTGAAAAGACAGGCAGGTAGGCAGAGGGGGTGGGGTGGCTCTTTTGGTAAAAAATGAAATCAAATACTTAACAAGAAGTGAAATAGGATCGGAAGATGTAGAATCCTTGTGGGCAGAGTCAAAAAATTGCAAGGGTAAAATCACCCTGATGGGAGTTGTATACAGGTCTCCGAATAGTAGCCAGGATTTGGGGTACAAATTACAACAGGAGATAGAAAAGGCATGTAGGAAAGGCAATGTTATGTTGGTCATGGGGACTTCACTGTGCTGTTAAGACTGGGAAAAATCAGGTTGGCACTGGATCCCAAGAGAAGGAATTTGCAGAATGCCTACAAGATGGCTTTTTAGAGCAGCTTGTGGTCGAGCCTATGAGGGAAAAGGCATTTCTGGATTTGGTGTTGTGCAACAAACCAGATTTGATTAGGGAGCTCAAGGTAAAGGATCCCTTAGGGAGGCATTGATCATAATATGATACAATTTACTCTGCAGTTTGAGAGGAATAAGCTAAAACTGGATGTAATCAGTATTACAGCTGAGTAAAGGTAACTACAGAAGCATGAGAGAGGATCTGGCCAAAGTTGATTGGAAGGGGACCCTAGCAGGGATGACGGTACAGCAGCAATGGCAGGAGTTTCTGGGAGTAATTCAGAAGGCGCAGGATCAGTTCATCCCAAAGAAGCAGCAGCATTCTAAAGGATGAGGCACCCGTGGCTGACAAGGGAAGTCAAAGACAGCATAAAAGCAAAAGAAAGGCCATACAATAATGCAAAAATTAGTGGGAAGCTAGAGGATTGGGAAGCTTTTAAAAATCAACAGAAGGCAACTGAAAAAGCAATAAGGGGAGAAAAGATGGAATATGATGGTAAGCTAGCCAATAATATAAAAGAAGATATCAAAAGTTTTTTCAGATATATGACGAGTAAAGGAGAGGCAAGAGTGGACATTGGACTGCTGGAAAATTATACTGGAGAGGTAGTAATGGGGAGCAAAGAAATGGTGGACAAACTGAATAAGTATTTTGTGTCAGTCTTCACTGTGGAGGACACCAGCGATATGTCAGAAATTCGAGAGTCAAGGGGCAGAGGTGAGTATAGTTCCTATTACTAAGGAGAAAGTGCTTGGGAAGCTGAAAGGTCTGAAAGTGGATAAGTCACCTGGACCAAATGGACCACACCCCAGGGCTCTGAAAGAGGTTGCTGAAGAGATTGTGGAGACATTGGTTGTGCTCTTTCAAGAATCACTTGACTCAAGAATGATTCCAGAGGACTGAAAAATCACAAATGTCACTCCACTCTTTTAGAAAGGAGGAAGGCAAAAGACAGGAAATTATAGGCTGGTTAGCCTGACTTCAGTGGTTCATAAGACATTAGAGTCCATTATTATGGATGAGGTTTTGGGGTACTTGGAAGCATATGATAAAATAGGCTGAAGTCAACATGGTTTCCTTAAGGGGAGATCTTGCCTGACAAATCTGTTGGAATTCTTTGAGGGAGTAACAAGCAGGATAAACAAAGTGTCAGTAGATGTTGTTTACTTGGATTTTCAGAAGGCCTTTGACAAGGCGCCACACATGAGGCTCCTAAACAAGACAGGAGCCCATGGTTTTACAGGAAAGGTACTAGCATGGATAGAAGATTGGCTGTCTGGCAGAAGGCAAAGAGTAGGAATAAAGGGGGCCTTTTCTGGTTGGCTGCCGGTGACTAGTGGTATTCCCCAGGGGTCAGTGTTGTGTCCGCTACTTTTCACGTTATATGTTAATGACCTGGATGATGGAATTGATGGCATTGTAGCCAAGTTTGCAGAAGATACAAAGATAGGTGGAGGGGCAGGTAGTGTTGAGGAAGCAGGGAGTCTGCAGAAGGACTTGTACAGGTTGGGAGAATGGGCAAAGAAGTGGCAGATGGAATACAGCGTAGGGAAGTGAATGGTCATGCACCTTGGTAGATTGAATAAAGGCATCGACTATTTTCTAAATAGGGAGAGAATTCAGAAATTAGACGGGCAAAGGGACTTGGGAGTCCTAGTGCAGGATTCCCTAAAGGTTAACTTGCAGGTTGAGTCAGTAGTAAGGAAGGCAAATGCAATGTTAGCATTCGAGAGGACTGGAATATAAAAGCAAGGATGTAATGCTGAGTCTTCATAAGGCATTGGTCAAACCACATTTGGAATATTGGGAACAGTTTTGGGCTCTGTATCTAGGAAAGGATGTTGGAGGGTCCAGAGATGGTTTACAAGAATGATCCTGGGAATGAAAGGGTTAATGTATGAGAAGCATTTGATGGCTCCGGGCCTGTATTCGCTGGAGTTCAGAAGGATGAGGAGGGATCTCATTGAGACCTACCGAATATTGAAAGGCCTGGATAGAGTGGATGTGGAGAGGATGTTTCCAGTAGTGGGAGAGTCTAGGACCAGAGGGCACAGCCTCAGAATAAAAGGATGTCCCTTTAGAACAGAGATGAGGAGGAATTTCCTTAGCCAGACGGTGGGGAATCTGTGGAATTCATTGCCACAGATGGCCGTGGAGGAAAAGTCATCGGGTATATTTAAAGCGAGGGTTGATGGGTTCTTAATTAGTAAGGACTTCAAAGGTTACGGGGAAAAGGCAGGAGAATGGGGTTGAGAAGTAATAATCAATCAGCCATGATTGAATGGCAGAGCAGACTGGATGGACCGAATGGCCTAATTCTGCTCCTGTCTTATGGTGTTAAAGGAGGTTTGTTGCTCGCCTTTTTCCTGAGATGAGACCAAGATCCAGGAAGAGAAGAGTTAGAAATTAACTAAAAGAGACTTCAGATGCTGGAATCTGGAACAGAAAAACAAGGGGATCATCAACCAGCTTTCATCCCATCCCCCTCTCGGTTTCATCTGTCCATCATCCCCCTCCTCATCTGGTTCCACCTATCACCTACTCATCTCCATCTACACACAACCCCGCCACCACCACTCCCCCCACCCCATCCTCCCATCCTTATACTCTTATGTAACTCTTATGGACTGGCAATCTTTCCTGTTCCCTCTCAGAGCTGATGCAGGGTCTTGATCCGAAACATCGATTTGCACCTTTTGCCTCCACAGATGCTGATTATTCCATTAAGGGACCTCTATTCAAGGAAGCAGCAGAGGGCCATCAGAACCTCCTGCAGTGGTACGGAGATGTAGTGGGATCCTACATCTATGATAAAGATGAGCCCGTTATGACCTGGGAATTGGAAACTGTCAAAGTGGCAGAAGGAACTCGACCAGGGAAAATGGATGGAGTCATGGCAGAAAGAAAGATCTGGTAGGTAAAGGCAGGCAGAAAGAATGGCTATGCCCAGACAGTGCTGTTTGTGGATCTTGGGCAGGAGATAAGCAGGCTGTAAGGGGCGGGGATACTAAGAGGCTGGAAGATGTGGAGGGATCTCCCAAGAAAATTAGTTCTTTGACTGTCTGGAAGACAATGGCCTCATGTTCAGTGACAGGATCGTTGTCCAGAGGCAGATACGAGAACATGTCTGAGAGCGGACATTTGGCCTCTGTGAGATAGAGGTCAGTTCACCAGGTCACGACAGCGCGACCCTCATCAGCAGTTTTGATTCTGAGTGAGTGTTCAGAAGGGACGGAGTTAGAGAGTATGGAGAGTGGAAAAACCAAGGTGGCCCACAAACCGGCAGTCAGCAAAGAATAAGATAACAGGCCAGGGATCAAGATGGATGGATCAGGAATTCTGGAGGCAAAGCAGGTTTGATTAATAAAGAGATACTTCATACTCCAATCACATTTGTATGGACTGCACCATGTTCTCTTTCATCATATTAAATGTTTGTGTATTGTTTCCAGTTCTTTAAGACACATCAATTATGACCAGTAAATCACATTTTTAAACAGCATGTTTATAATCATTTTGACAGTAGTAACCATGGTATTACCAGGTGACTGATGTTTAACTTGAAAATTAACTGGCAAGACTCTGAATGCACAAGGAGCTAAAAACGGGGAAAGCAGATTTGATTGTCCATAGCAAAGTAATGATCTTGCAAATGGAATTACATAGTACCAATTAAACAAGACAGAATAAACGAGACAAAATGCTCTCAAATGTGGAAAGAGGTCATTATATTCCCAGTAACACAAATGCAGAATCACTCTTAAAGACTGAAAAAAAATTGTCAGTGTTGAAAGAATGTTTGTGAACAAATAAAAGAAAATTGTACAAGGATATTTCCAAATGGAATCCAAAATATTGGCCAGTGAAAGGAGTCATGGAATGATAATGCCATCTAGATAAGGTTCACATGTTCTAAGAACATCTTTGTAAACTTGTCATCTAAAGAAAAACTATTAAAAAAGAGTTGCTCAGTGATGCAGAAGTCAACAAAGTTGCATCACAGCTCCAGGGACTCTGGTTTGGGACCCAGGGACTTTGACTTTAGAATCTTTACTGACATTAGTCTGCGTGGAGCATGCAAGTTCTTCCTATGACCACATGGATTTCCGTCGGGAATTCTGGTTTCCTCCCATATTCCAAAGACACCTTGGCAAGTTAATTGGCTACTACAAATTATCCCTTAGAGGGGTGGAAAACTAATCAAGGAGGAGTTGATGGGCAGGAGGGAGAGAAAATAACTTGCAGGACTACGGGGAAATGAAGACCAATTTAGGCCACAGGCCTCCACCTGTATCATAATTAGTAATACAGACATAACAAGCAGGAAGTGCTTTAAAGAGAGGCAAGCCTCAAGAATTTCTGATAACATCTGTATACTCCATAAGCAATAGATTTAAACATATTAATGAGCAAAAAAGCAATGTGACTGTCTAACTTATTTTTCCCCACTGTTATTGATGCAAATTACTAAAAATAATGACCTGCAATGTGCTGCTATCCATTACAATGCACATGTGTAACCAGCTATTTATTGGCCCAGAACCTGCTGGAGTTTGACATAATCACCAGTGAAGAACTTCCTGCCCAAAAAATGCTTCCCACAACGTTGATTGAAGTGAGAGATGAGAATAACGTACTGACAATAACTGATCATCTGTGAACCTGATTAGCAATGAGATAATTTCTGCTTATCCTTAACAAATTATATTTAGTGAATGAGAAATAAACAGTTAAAAAACTAAGGAGTGAAATGAATGCAATGCCACGACAAACAAAGTGAAAAAGAAAGGTAAAACAATTGGCTTGGAAAACAACAAACTTTAAAATTTGATATTTATCAAATCACCAGGAATTTAGTACATGTGGGAATACAACTCTACAAACAGCTCTCCACTTTCAGGTTGATTGTCAGTCAATAAAAAAAAATTACATGTGCCATTAACTACTAAATTGAATAACTTCCTCTGGCAAGATTATTTAATTTGCAAAATCAATTTTCATTTAAAAAAAAATCAGTGAAGTTGAGAATAAGCAGTGTAAATTACTCACAAATGTGCAATGATTTACAATTTTCAAGTTGAATTCAAAGTTCCTTCAAATGAGAGATAAAACTGAAACTGATGACTAACTAAAAGAAAGCATTTCCCCCTCATCTAAATATCCTGAAACTAAAATGCTGTATATTTCCCCAAACGCTCAACCTTCAAGACATATGCAAAAAAGAATTCACATTCAAAACAACTCAATCATACTGGAAATTAAAGTAGAAAATATCGGTCAGCTAAGCTGCCTATATTAAATTTACAACAAAATATGTCCTCATTAGACGGTAAGGCATGAAGTTGCAATACATAAGTGATCAATAAGAACTAAACTAAATTTCGGGCTTACTCATTCAACCATAAGCAGAATCCTTATAGTTTTAATTACTGCCAAATGACCCATCTTACCATTTTCAATTAAAATTTTAACATATAGAATCACATTACTTCAAATTTTGATTGTCAAGAGAAGATTTAAAAAAATAAACTTTGTTCCATTTCATCTTTTTTAATTCAAATATTTTTGATTGTAGCCTCCAGAGCAAAAGCCATAGAATGATTCTACCCTAATGCAAGAAAAGAGAATGGCAGGCACCTTAATACCAAATACAAAATTTACACCAAAAAAGTTCTGGCAAAATGTGAAGCACCATTTATATTTTAAATATAACAGCCTAGAGTTTAACTCTCTCTGCATGGGAAAAGTCATGCACTAATTTAAAGATTTGAAAGTTTACAGAGACAGACAAAACATACTCTGTTTCTGGAAGTCATACTGTAGTACAGGGAGTAGTTCCTGAAAATATTTGATTGTGCCTATATAATTTATATAAAACAAGACTAAGTATGTGAAATTGCTTCATTTGGTAACTATTGTGGACTGGTTAAATAACATTACATGCATATTGGTAAAGAATTAGTACTAAGTACTTTCTCATGCAACACCTGTCTTTTTACTTCTTCCCTTTATGCTGTCCTGGGACCCACTCTCTCCAGAGGATGCAGTGATTCACTTGCACTTCCAATCCAGTGTTATGTATTCAATGTTCACAACGTGGTCTTCCCTAACAAAAAAAGTGCTGAAGGAACTCAGTCTGGGATGGTTCAAGCAGCATCCGTGGAGGAAAAGGGATGGTCGAGGTTTTGGTTCAAGACACTCCATCAGGACACTGGTCTCCTCTATCGTTTGAGAAATCAAACACAGACTGGTCAATCACTTTGCAGAGCACATACATTCTGTTCACAGGAGTGACCCTGAGCTTCCAACTGCCTGGCACTTTAATTTCCCAATCCCAGTCTGACTCTGCCCTGTCTGCATTTTTCAACTTTAGGTTTCTTTAGGTAACTCACCCTTTCTTTGCTTCACCACCGGGCATTTCTGCCTGTCATCATTTTGATCAGTTCTTTTCTTTCTATTAGTATAATCTGACCTGCTGGGCATGTCCCACATCCTTGCTATTTCCAATAAATAACACAGGTGAAGCAGCAGTCTGGTTCTAATTGCCGCTTTAAATCATCTGGTCTCATCCCAATTGATATTAACCCTTTGTTCTAACCATCCCTCCCCCACCTTCTCCTCTGCTACTGAAAACTAATTTCCTTTCTCTCTTGCTCAGCTTTAATAAAGGGCCTTGGTCCTGAAAAGTTAACTCTCCCCCACCACCCCCGCCCCCCAAAGATGCTGTCTGATATGCTGACTGTTTCTAGTGTTTTCTATTTTAATTTGAAATAATCACGTCAGCTTTCTACACGACTCACAATATAGCATACAACACTCATACCTAATGCAGGGTCTCAACCCGAAACGTTAACTATCCCCTTGCTTCCACAGATGCTGCTTGACTGCAGAGTTCCTCCAGTAATTTGCTTTTTTTGGTTCAGAATCCAGTATTTGCAGTGTCTTGTGTTTCCATACAATGCTAATTGCTGTACTAAGGTACAGAATTTATTCTCATGTTAAATTAAGCTTATCCATTTCCAATTGGTGCTCTACAGTCCACAACAGCTGTACCCCTTTGATCTCATTTGTAAAATTTGACGCAAACACATCATAAATTTAAAATGTAAATAATCAGGCTTGTTATTGAATCAATCATGGTTAGCCATCTATAGATAGAATCTCTTTTTAGAGGTATACAGAAACATGGATGCTCTTTTTAAGTGATAAACCACTGTCTTTGGAAAAGTTAACTCATTACAGGACTGCCTTCACGCTAAGTTGCTGTTTTATATAGAAGGTACAAGGATATCAAGAATGATGGAAAATAGATTCATGGAATCGTGGGAATTGCCTGGAGTATTCCGAAGGGCTGAAGATGGTGGGAATTAATCACAATAGGCTAGCTGTACATGAATACAGTGGTGGCACCTGTGTAAACTTATCAACATTACCAAGGTTAAAGCCATCCTGAAACACATCCTGAAGCTGGTTAGCACATAGATGCAAGTGAAAGCCTAGAATGGCAAGCATTAGAATAACAAACATAAGAGATTTTTTTCCTACTAAATTGGTTAACTTCAACATTAAGTGCAATGAGCAATTCAAAAATCCTCCTTCATGGATCAGAATTCTCAGCCACGCAGCAGTAGGGCACCACCCCAGCCACATGCACGATCCATGACAATGCAGTGAGATGAATCTATGCTGCAAAGCAGTGCAGGGATCGAGCATTTCAACCTGTAACTTCAGTTGCTGGACATTTTGCAGGGGGAGCCAGGGTTAAGGAGGTGGTCATAAAAGGTTGTCCTGATTGAGTAAATCCAGCAGATAATTTCACCTTGATAGGTCTTAAAAAAACTGAACGGCACAAGATGCACTGTTTCGGCATGCTAAGCTAGATACAAGCCAGTGAATGAGATAACTCAAATTTGGAACAATAGTTTTAAGGCAGTATTTGAAAACTGAATCAGAACATGCCTACTGGCTTCACATCAACAAATTAGCGGGTTGCAATAAGGCAAGCTTCAAATCTCCAATTTATGAAACCACTTCAAGTAGCATATGGTGGGTGAACATGCTATGATAATGCACTCACATTTAATAACGTTGTTCACAGTTTTACATATCTTTTTGAGGCCAGGGAAGCTTGAAAAATGACAAGCCTAGTGATAAAAGTTCAGAACCAGGTGATGTTCTTTTTTTCTGCATGCTGCACTACTTAAGGCAAACTGCTGTTTAGTTTCTTCAGTACCTTTGTGCATAGACACTTAAACGTATTTCCACGCACGTCAAATAGTAGAATAGTCAAGATGAATATCCTAACTGAATTGAAAATCTTCAAATTAAGGAAGACTTAAAATCATGTTACACATATGAATGCTATTACAGTATTTTATATGACATCTTCCCACTTTTAGTTTACGCTACTTACATTTAAATATGTAATATGGTCCCAAGATTGGCATTTATCTTTTTTCTATTTTCCATTAATCTTAATTAGGAAATGCAATTTATTTGATAAAATTATTTTACATAACCAAGGCAGCTGTATCTCTGTCAGGCAATTTTCATAATGTGGTCAGACAGGATCTCAAACAACTAGTGGGTCTATAGAGGCAAACGAGAGACAAATGGAATTGATGGTTGTGTAAATCTTTTGAAAATAACACAATTAACTTGTTCATAAATTCTCAACATGCAAATTTTAACCCCAGTGTTCCAAATCTAACCTGCAACTTTGATTTAAGATTTCATTTAAACAGATTCTTAACAGGCAAATTCTGCACCGTCCACCCCACACTTTCCTGCCTCATACATCACAAATAAAAAGTTATCAAAAGAATGACAAGTATTTGGACAAAATGTCTGGACCATGCTGAAATTTCTAGCATTAGCAATGGGAGTGTTGCATTTAGCTTAGTGCCCCATCTAGTGCATAAATCATGGATCAAAGAAGCAAACAGAAGGAGACTATTCAGCCCATCAGTATCAAACTGGCCAATAAAGTCATTAAGATAAACTCACCTTCAGTTCTCAGCCACTCACCTTGATATATTTAAAACCAAGATGAATACTTCTGCCTCCATCACTCTTTAAAGGCAGTACGTTCCAGATCCACTCTTTGGGATTTTTTCCCTGCACCCTGATCCTTCTACAAAAATGTATGCCCCCTAATTATTGATTTCTCAGCAAAGGAAAGAGGTCCTTTCCCTACGTCCTTATATGATCTAATATATTCTCAGCCTCCTCTGTGTGGAAAAACAACAAGATGTGCCAATATTTTCTCATGCCTGGCACTACCTTGAAATTTTCTCCAAACCACCTCTGGTGCCATAACTATATCAAACACTTTTCATTGCTCAGTATAATTAGACATCATGTTCCAAACAGTGCTGGAATAATATTTAAAACAAATGTGCTTTACGCTTGATTTTGATCATTGTCTGTAACATGTTAACAAATCTAATATTTTTCATCTGTAATATGCAGTATCATAAAGCTTTGTCTCAGCCACACTTAGTTTGCACGTATTTAAACTGGTTTGACGGGGGGGATGGGAACCAGAACAGCAGATCAGAAAATGGAGGGATTGAGAGGAAAGTAGATGTCATGACCAGCAAGTCTGTAAGGAAGAACAGGCAGGAGCAAGATAATAGACACGATGGGATAGATGGATTCAAGTGTGTTTATTTTAATACTAGGAATATGAAGGTTAAGGGTGATGAACTTAGAACATGAATCAGTACATGGAACTATGATGTTGTGGCCATTACAGAGACTTGGTTAAGAGAGGGGACAGGACTGGATGCTTAATGTTCCAGGATTTTAATGTTTTAGAAAAGATAGAGGGGGAGGGCAAAAGTGTGGGGGCGGGGGGGAAAAAAAAAAGTTGCACTGTTAAATCAGGGACAATATTACAGTTGCACTCGGAGGGCACATAATGGAGGACTCATCCACTGAGTCTATGAGTGGAACTCAAAAATAAAAAAAGGTGCAATCACTCAACCCCCCAAGAGCTACCAGGTCACCTAGTAACAGATATGCAGGCAGATTAGGGAAAGGTGCAAAAGCAACAGGGTTGTTGTTGTGAGCGATTTCAACTTGCCCAATCGAGACAGGGACGTCCTTAGTGCAAGAGGTTTAGACAGGGCAGAATTTGTTTGGTGCATCCAGGAGGATTTCCTAAATTGGTATGTCGGTAGTCCAACAAGAAGAGGGGCTGTACTGGACCTGGTGTAGGGAAAAGAGCCCAGCCAGGTTATTAACTTTACAATGGGAGAACATTGAGGGAACAGTGACCACATTTCCTTAGGTTTTAAGATGGCTATAGATAAGGATAAGTGTGGACCTTGAAGGAGAATTGGCACAGGGCAAACTACAAGAGTATTAGGCAGGAACTAGGGAGAGTTAATAGGGAACAGCTGTTTTTGGGCAAATCCACATCTGACATGTGGGGGGTATTTAAGGACCAACTGCACAAAGTACAGGACAAGTATGTTCCAGTAAGAAGGACAGACAAGGATGGTAAGGTAAGGGAACCTTGGATGTCAAGAGAGGTGGTGAATTTAGTCAAGAAGAAAAAGGAAGAATATGTAAGGTTTGGGAAGCTAAAATAAAACAGAGCCCTTGAGGATTATAAAGAAACTAGAAAAGTACTCAAGAAGGGAATTAGGAGAGCCAGGAGGGTCAAGTCCTTGGCAAGTCAGACTGAAGAGAATTCCAAAGCATTCTATACAAACATCAAGAGCAAAAGGATAACTAAGGAGAGGGCAGGACCACTCAACAATAAAGGAGGGAACATGTTCTTGGAGGCAAAGGATGTGGGCAAGGTCCAAAATGGGTACTTTGTGTCAGTATTTACCAAGGAGAAGAATGTGGAGGGTAGGGAGATCAGTGTAGAGCATGCTAATATGCTACAGCATTTTGAGATAAAGAAAGAGGTAATGTTGGGTCTCTTAAAGAACATTAAGGTGGATAAGTCCCCAGGGCCTGATGGGATTTACCCCAGGTTATTGAGAGAGGTAAGAGATGAGATTGCTTGGGCCTTGACCATGGTCTTCATGTCCTCTCTAGCCACAGGCGAGTTCCCACAGGACTGGTGAGTAGCTATTGTTATTCAAGAAAGGAAATAGGGATAATCCTGGAAACTATAGGCTGGTGAGTTTCATGTCAGTGGTAGGGAAGCTATTGGAGAGGATTCTTAGGGATAGGATTTATGAGCATTTGGAAAACCATGGCCTAATTAGGTTCGGTCAGCATGGCTTTGTGAGGGCAAGTCGTGTCTTACTAACTTGATTGAGTTTCGCAGAGGTTAAGGTGATTGATGAAGGTAGAGCTGTGGATGGTTGTCTACATGGATTTTAGTAAGGCATTTCACAAGGTCCCTCATGAGGGGCTCATCCAGAAGAGTAAGATGAATGGGTTCCATGGTATTCAGAATTCTCGATTCAGAATTAGCTTGCCCATAGAAGACAGAGGGTTCTGGTTGATGGGACTTATTCTGGCTGGAGGTCCATAACTAGCAGTATTCTGCAGGCATCCGGACTGGGACCCCTGCTGTTGGTGATGTATATAAGTGATCAGGATGAAAATATGGATGGATGGGTTAGTAAGTTCACAGAAGATAGAAAGATTGGTAGTGTTGTGGATAGTGCAGAACATTGCCAGAGCATACAGCAGGATAGAGATCAGGTGCAGATATAGGCAGAGTTTAATGGAGTTTAATCTGGCCAAATGTGAGGTGTTGCACTATGGGAGATCAAATATAAAGGGACAGTACACTGTTAATGTACAGTGTTGATGTACAGAGGGATCTTGGGGTCCAAGTCCATAGCTCCCTGAAAGTGGCTGCACAGGTTGATAGGGTGGTAAAGATGGTGTATGGCATGCTTGCCTTTATTAGTTGAGACATTGAATTCAAGAGTCAGGAAGTTGCAGCTTTATAAAACTCTGGTTAGCCCACATCTGGAGTGTTGCATTCAATTCTGGTCGCCCATTATAGGAAGGATGTGGAAGCTTTAGAGGGGGTGCAAGAAGTTTACCAGGATGCCGCTTGGATTAGAGGGCATGCGTTATGAGGGGAGGTTAGATAAACTCGGGTTGTTTTCTCTGGAGCAGCAGAGGCTATGGGGAGACCTGATAGATGTTTATAAAATTATGAGAGGCATAGCTAGAGGAGACAGCTGTATCTTTTTCCCCAGGTTGAAATGTCTAATACAAGGGACGTGCATTTAAGGTGAAAGGGGGCAAGTTCTATTTTTTTTTATAGCAGAGAGTGGTGGGTGCCTGGAATGCACTGCCAGGAGTGGCAATGAAAGCAAATACAATAGAGGCATTTAAGAGGCTCTTAGATAGGCACTTGAATGTGCAGAAAATGGGGGGATATGGACATTGTGTAGGCAGAAGGAATTAGTTTGGTTAGGCATTTAATTACTAGGTTAATTGTTTGGCACAACATCATGGGCTGAAGGGCCTGTTCCAGTGCTATACTGTTCTTTGTTCACTTCTTCAGCAAGCCTTGAAATATATGACAACGCAATTAAAAATCTATGCATTTAACATTTATACAATTTGCAAATATTTGCTAGCAACACTTTCGACTTAAAGAACAAATCAATAAAAATATTACATAAAGTAAATGCCAGTTTATTTTACACATTCGCATTTAGCAGTGAACATTCATTGGATAGGATTTTCACACAAACTGCTGATAAATTATTGATGCCTGATTCCACCCATCAACTGAAAATGCAATTTCTCAAAGGAAGAAAATAATACTTCAGTACATACCAGGAAGACTTCTGCAACATTGCATCAACTTAACTGCTTTAAAACAATTTTTACCTGTCAGATGAAGTCATTCTGTAGATTCATTGCAACAATTCAAAAATTGTCTTTTCTCACTCCTGACATTATGAACCTTTCCCTAACCTCTCAATAATGGTAAAACAACAATAAAAGACAGGAACAAATCAAAGTGGTAGCAACAAAACCAAGGCATCACCCTGACTGTAGCTAGAATTATGAACAGAATTAATTCCTGATACAAAATTAATGACCACTGCTATTTCAATTTCTGCAAGGAAAAATTAAAGTATGCACATTTTGGCTGCTGCAGAACATGGTGTTTGAAAATGGCACATGTTCTTTGATGCAACTTTACTCAATAAATTTTTGGATTAAACCAAGAGAAGGGAGATGATTAATGGAGGTCAGCCACTTCCTCAAAAAAAAACAGACACATGTCTATCAAATAGATAGCCCTTGCACATTACCTAAATGTTAACTACAGAAAAAAAACATTACCAAATGACAGTTTATTGTTAAGAGCAATCTATGGCCTTAAATGTAGAACATAAGATTGGGTTCCAGTTAGAAAGCTTCAACCAAAATTCTCCCACTTTAGGTAATCCCCACAACACCCCCCCCCCCCCCCCCCCCGATCCTTCTTCTCTTCTTCCCCTTCCCAGCCTCTTTCCCCCCCTCTTCTTACCTTTAACCCATTCCCCCCCCCGAAGGATCTGCTCTTCCCTCCTCCCCCGCACCTGCCTATCACTATTTCTTACCTACATCTACCTATCACCACCCTGCGCCTACCCTGCCTCCCTTCTTCTGTCCACCTATCACTGCTCTGCTTTTCCCTCCTATATATTGGGCTTCCCCTTTCCCTATCTTCAGTCCTGAAGGGTCCTGACCCGAAATATTGACCGCCTGCTTTTCTCCACAGATGCTGCCTGGCCTGCTGAGTTCCCCCAACATCATCGTGTTTTTCAGCTAGATTCCAGCATCTGCAGTCCTTTGTTTCTCGAACCAAAATATAGCATTCCATTCATGTTTATTTTCATCTGACCGAGTATTAAACTGCACCATGTAGCCAAAATGATGAGTTGACCACAGAGGCTTTTGTTAAGCGATAACCCCCTTGGGCAATTCACAATAACCCATAAGCCTACCATCATATCTCCAACCTGCTACCCATGAATACACCATACAGTTTTAATTTTTTGGAAATGAGCTAAGCGTCAAAGCAACAATTTTCTGAAAAGTAATTGTTATATACAAAAGTGTTTCAATTAGCTTCCACTTACATCACATAAATAACATAATTCATGACTTACGGTGTGAAAATTAACCATCTCCAGAAGGCTCTCCGAAAACCTCATTAGACTGTTCTAATGGAAGCAAATACAAAACCTCAATAAATATGTCAATTTTGAAAATACAAGTAATTCAACATTCCCAAATGAAAAAAAATATCTTTAACTTGAAAAACGAGGAAGAGTGCTCACAGAACAATAAGGAAAAGAATGGATACAGAATCAAAGGAATAAACTGGACAAAGAGTAAAATTAAAGGAAAGGATAAGGAAGGGATTTTAGATTGGAAACCCAGACACAGATGGTACAGGATGGAGATTTCAAAAGGGATGAGAAAAAAAATAGTGAACAGTACATAGATACACAAGGAGAATGAGCAACTTTAACAGAAGAAAAAGGATGCGGAATTAAGGCTGGCCAGTCAGGAGCCAACCAAGGTCATTAAGGACAACGCAATGGATGAGTGAGACTTGAAACTTCAACTCAGGCAGAGTTTTGGGTGAGCTAATTTTTGCAGAGTGAAAAAAAGTCCAGCCAAAAGAATGTTGGAGTACTCAATTCTGGATTTCAGATGAGCAGCTTGACAGCACAGAAATAAGGAAGGGATGAGATAAGATGAGATGAGATAAGAGGTAATGCTTTTTACAAATACTATCAGAGGGTAACAAGTGTTGAGGATCAGGAGGGAGCCAAGGAACTGGGAACACTCCAGAGATGACAGTAGAGAAATATGATGAACCACAATGGGTCAACTTGTATAAAAGGTTAAAGGTAACTTATGAGAGAAAAAGACACTGCAAAAAATAACTTTAATTGTACCATATTCTCTTCATTGCAAAGTTTTTCAATGATTAAATTCAGTATGCATCCCATTCATCTCAAATGCAACATCTCAATTCTCCACAAAATAACGCTGGACTTTCAGTTCCAACGATATCTCCAATGCTTGTTATACTGTCATCACAAGAATTCCATTTCTGGTGAATTGAGCTTTGATAATAATCCAAGCAAGTTTCTAACTTTAAACTGCAAATTTAAATGAATAAACTTCTGATCAATAAACACCCATATGCCCAAACCACAAACACTTACACGGGTGCACTCTAGTCACATTTGCTTTCTCTAGTGTTATTGTGGCATTACGTCCTAGAACACTGCATATCAATTATTGAATACAATAAGATACTGAGAAGTTAGCAGTAAGTAATCATATTTTGAAAAATAACTCTTATTGTTCTGAAAATTTTCTGATTTGCTTAAAGCAGTGTTCTTACCTCAATGACTTCATCCCTGGTGGAATGCTGGGCAAGCTCACGAATTCCATTCACAAACTGTTTGTTGGCATTGCAGAAGTTCTTTCCAGCATCTATCATTCCAATGCATAGCTTCACAACCTAAAGGAAGAAAGTTGTACTAAGTGTTCACATACTCCCAGCCTATTATCCAATTAAAATCAGAATTATTGTGGAAAAGACATTTAAAAATCAATAGTTTTTTCTGTGTTATTACCATTGGCAGAGAAAACTTGAAAATGTTAAATATACTGCAATCACAATAAGAGTTAATTTAGAATATTCAACCCTATCAATTCAAATAAAAATCAAGTGGTGCTATTATTGTGAATGTACCAGAAAGATAGTGGATTGGAACTGTAAAACTGAAAAGGCTGTGGAACATGGGAATGGATGGGAAACAGCAGGAGAGAGCACACACTTTCAACCTCCTACAACTTCACTCCCCCTTCTGTGATCTGTCAGTCCACAGGCACGATCCAGAGAATGGGGATGGGAGAGGGAAAAGAGTCGAGAGAGGGGTGCCTTGAGCGAGCAGGGTAGAGGGTGAGGGCAGAAAGGGAATGACAAACTTTTAACATTTCAGAACTGAGATTGACTGAATTTTGTTAGACATGGGGAAACCATGGGGAAACAAAAGGCAATTAGGCAGAGTTAAGACGAGCCACGATCAAACTGATTATTCATCTTCTCAAATGGTCTTCTTCAATGCCATTTCTTCCAAATCGTTCCAAATTTTAAACAATTTAAAACATCAACAAGTAGGATATTGTATTTCTATTTCAAACTGATTAATTAATTGTTTGATGGTCGCAAAATTGGATGGCAGGGAATCCTTGCAAAATCAAATTTCAGAGAGACAAACACTGAAAGAAACAAAAGGGGGAACTAAAGCAAAGCACGAAGTTTGTAATAGCTATACCAAATTAAAGATTGAAGCTTAGGAAGCTGGTGGTACTGTGGAAGTGTGAAGAGTGCAAGAATTCAACACAGTGATAGGTCAAACATCCCCACAACCCTGTTCAACTATTCAATAATTCTCCAGCTCAAGTCCAATTTCCCACCTGATCCACTTACTCTCTAGGTACCCAAAAATATCTCTTAGCTTTGAATATACTCAGTGTCTGAAGTTCTACAACCCTCTGTAGCTCAGATTTCCAAAAGGTTTTCCTCCACTTGAAGAAATTTCTCATTTCAGACCTCAAGATCCTACACTTTCCAGTCTTAGACTCTCCACTCAAAGGAAATAGTTTCTTCTCATCCATCATGCAAATTCCTTTCCAATGAAGTCCTCCCTTATTCACCTAAACTCCAATGAACATTGGCGAATCCTACTCAATCTCTCCTCCTAAGCCACTATCCTAGTGAATCTACACTGCGTTGCCTACAAGTATACTGTTTCTTAGGTATGGAGACCAAATGTTACAATGCAATCCAAGTGTGGTTTAAGAAAAGCCACGTAATACTCCACAAGACTTTGTTTCTCTTATACACCAACCTCCTTGCAATAAATATCAACTCTTCTTCAAGTGCCCATACCATTTCCTTACTGCTTGTAAATAGAAAATGGAAAATCAAAATATTGCAGTACATGGAACTTCTGGAACAAATGAAATGTTGGAATTTTTATAGATGAACATGACCTGATCAATTTTTCCAATTCACTGGAAAATTAAAGACCTATTAAATCTTACACAACCTTAAAAGTATAATGCCATTTAATGTCATTGCTGAAACAATCCAAAAATCAATCTTGCTCTCCACCTATACAGCTGCACCTTCCTTTGTTGCAGAAGGGAGAAATGAATAAAACCTCCATTTGAACATCTATGGCAAATCATTCCATTTACCACAAGGCAATGTGAACAGATTCTGCATAAGTGGTTATTCAAATTAATAGCCTTTCAATATGGACCAAAGAAGATAGTCTCTCACGATTCACTATTAAAGTCTTCAACGATATGTAGGAATCTATTTCATTCTCTGCAGAGCTCAACTTTTGAAAATTTGGAATGCTCTTCATGCTAACTGTTATAAAACTATCAAAACTGCCTTTCTGCTCCACTTTTGATCAAAGAGATTTAATTCCAATTAGGTTTGGTGTAATTAGCATTTAATGTGAAGAATATAACAGAGCAAATTAAGGACCAGTATTTATTTATATTAAAAATTTATATAAAATTCTCCGGCTAGAGTATATTTAGATTCTGGTAATTACAGCACCTGGAAGGTTTCTGAATTTGTATGCCTGTTAACATTAGTCTGCTCTTTCTTTTATGATAGAAAGAGGCCCTTGGAACTTTCAGGCAACTCCACCTTGAGTACTTTCGTCTACCTTTTCCTGCAAGAAATTTTCATGCAACTTTCCTTAATCCTGTCCCATAATTCAAACATTTAAAATTACTAATCAGGTATCAAGGTCACAAATAACAAAAATATAAATGGTACTCACCTTTTCAAGTTTTGACTCCAATTCAGCAAAATCTCCTTCAGCTTCTTCTATTGCAGCTCTGTTGAGGAAACAATATAATTAATCTGCTGTAGTTTTTTCAGTGCTGCTCCCTTCTCAGCAAGTTTCATTACCGATCATCCTTTCAAACAACTGATGCTCGAAAACCTGTGTTAAACAGTGTGCTAATATCAAACTACAATCCCACAGATAATATTAATACAAGATCACGTGCCTATTCAGGTCATTATACTGGATAGTGACAAAGGGTGCAGAATGAAACATGCTCACAGTCAACATCACATAGTTGAACAGCAATAAATGTAAAAAGATAAAGATGATGTAATTGGAGAAGGGGGAAAAAAAACAAACTGTTGACTGTTATTAAATATAGCATTTCAAAATAAACCTTTGGTAGAACCCTCTACTATATCAATCACATATCAATAGCAAGAGAAAAAGTTAACATAACAGCTAAGAACAATTTTGAGTCAATTCAGACTTAGTTCAGCGCTGCAATGGATTCAACACCATTTTAGGTTCTATGAGATAGAGTTTGCGCATTGGGTTCATTCAGTTGTTTGGTGTCAATTGTACTCATTTTTAAAGTTCTTTTTCCTCTCCAAACCCAGCTGGCTTCTGTTCAATCTCATTTACATTCTGCTGATTACAAAACTGGCCATGAACCAATTTGGCCATTCTTGGCCAAGAATCACTAGAGTCAGGAATGGTTTCTGAGGATTGGAAGAAATCACTAATACGACTCCACTCTTTTAGAAGGGAGAGAGGCAAAAAAAACCAGGAAATTATAGGCTGGTTAGCCTGACTCCAATGGTTGGCAAGATTTTAGAGCCCATTATTAAGGATGAGGTTTCAGGATGCTTGGAAGCAAATGATAAAATAGGCCGAAGTCAGCACGGTTTCCTTAAGGGGCAATCTTACCTTACAAACCTGTTGGAACTTCTTGAGGAAGTAACAAGCAGGATAAACAAAGTGTCAGTGGATGTTGTTTACTTGGATTTTCAGAAGGCCTTTGGCAAGGTGCCGCACAGGAGGCTGCTAAACAAGACAGGAGCCCATGGTATTACAGGAAAAAGGTACCAGCATGGATAGAAGATTGGCTGACTGGCAGAAGGCAAAGAGCAGAAATAAAGAGGGCTTTTTCTGGTTGGCTGCCAGTGACTACTGGTGTTCCCCAGGGGTCCATGTTTGTTCCGCCACTTTTCACGTTATATTTTAATGATCTGGATGGCGGAATTGGTGGGTTTGTGGCAAAGTTTGCAGTATTTGCATTTTGAGTATTGAGAGCAGTTTTGGGCCCCATATCCAAGGAAGGATGTGCTGGCGTTGGAGGGGGTCCAGAGAAGGTTTATGAGAATGATCTCAGGGATGAAAAGGTTAATGCATAAGGAGCTTTTGATGGCTCTGGGCCTGTATTCACTGGAGTTTAGAAGGATGAGCGGGATCTCATTGAAAGAGCGAATATTGAAAGGCCTGGATAGACTGGATGTGGAGGGGATGTTTCCAGTAGTGGGAGAGTCTAGGACCAGAGGAGACAGCCTCAGAATACAAGGCCATCCCTTTTGAACAGAGATGAGGAGGAATTTTTTTTTTAGTGGTGTATCTGTGGAATTCATTGCCACAGATGGCCGTGGAGGTCAAGTCATTGGGAATATTTAAAGCGGAGGTTGATAGGTTCTTGATTAGTAAGGGCATCAAAGGTTATGGGGAGAAGGCAGGAGAATGGGGTTGAGAGGTAATAATGAATCAGCCATGATTGAACAGCAGAGCAGACTCAATGGACTGAATGGCCTAATCCTTATGAACCAGCACATTCAGGCAACTTATTAAAAAGGTTATTTAAAAAAGGATCAATTTAATTTGAAATATTAAAATCAAGCTTTCTAAAGTTACTAAATGTTCGAAGCAGGTTCATCTCAAAAACATTCTAAATTAGCAAAGAAACTCACTCCTGGGAATAACCCAGCTTCAAATACCGAACAATTTTCTATCTATAATCTATATAAAGCTATTTGCTACTTGTGCTGAATTAAAGTGGACAATACTTAACAACTAAAAAGAAAATTATTCAAAAACTAGCCAAAAATTAATTTCTATAAATCTCCTCTGCGAATGAGTATTAGAAATGAAAACTTCCATTCACCATTAAGTCACACTGTGTGCATGGCTAATTCATGGGTGGAGTGTGCTGAGAGGATTTTTTTTTAAAAAGCTACTTTTTTTTGGAAAATTTTGTTTTGAAGATCATTATTAATAGAGTAATACCACTTGCATTCTTCACTTAAATTTCCACAATATTTTGCAATCTGGCAGTCTTGTAAATTGTGCTAAAAATCAGCTTGTTCAAGCAAAAAAACTCCAAGTATTGGGTATTTATTATTCTATGGCCAAGTTATTACTAATCAAACAAAATATTTCAGAAGCTTATGATGAATAATAGATAAAAGAATCTGAAAACCATTATTAATTTCATCAGCATTCAAAGACTTTCACCAATTAGATGCATTGTGATTGTAATTCACTGTTCCAAAATTGAAAGGTGCACAAAACATGACAAATAACTTGTTCGTCAAGAAAGAGCAGGAAGGTCAAGAACGAATTCAAAAGGCACTAAGTAAAAATAATCTGCAGGACCATAGAGAAAAAAAAACCAAGGGATTGGGATTGACCAGATTGCTTTAAGGTAAACCAGCCCTGACTTGATGGGAAAAAAAGCCTTCTTTTCCATAAAAATTCTACGATTATGTAAACTTCTAAATAGATGGCCAGAAAATTGATTAAATGACCTCGATTATTCATATTACGCTTTACTATGAAAAAACAAACCTTCCACTAACAAATGCTAAAAGTGTTACAATTGTCATGAACACCAAAACTTTTCTTTGGGGAGGAAAAAGAATGACAAAGCTGTACTTTTTTTTTGAAAAAGACATACTTATCCTCACACATTAGTGCAGTAATTGAACAGCTTCTCTCCCCTTTGACAAAGACAAACTGACAAGGTGGAAATGCAAAGCTTACCACACAGAAAGCAGGAAATACCCGTTCTGGCCGTCTTTCTTTGACTTGCAGTGATGCAATCCTGACACTAAAATCTCCACATGACCCCACCTCCAACCTTCACTGTAACATCCTCCAGTCCTGCAACCCATAGAAATCTTGGCACTCTTTCAATCCCAACCTCCCTAAGTGAGAATAGGAGCAGGCCATTCAACCTTCCAAACTGCTCAGCCATTCAATGAGATCATGGCTGATCCAACATTTGTCAAGTCTATTTTCCAGCATTTTCCCCCATAACCCTTGATTTCTCACACTGGTAAGCTAGTCTCATTCTTAAATATGCTCAAGGACTCTGCCCACACTGCTCTCTGCAAGGAATTGGAAAGGTATTCCAATTATTTGCAACCCTCTGAGGGAAGAGATTCTTCCTAATTTCAGTATTAAACAGGAACCCCTTGTTCTCATCTTCCCCACAATGAAACAAAGCCGTAAAAGCTCTGGACTTCCCTCCCAAAAGTTGTCCTGCTTATTTTTCTCTTTCAAACCCATCTCTAACTAAACCTACAGTAATCTGCTGTTATATTCCACCACGTGCCCCAGTATCATGTTGTTCTGAAACACTATGTATCAAGAGTCTTTTTCTAATACAAAAGATGCTGGTGAGGAGAAAGGGGAATAGATTCACATGCCTCTGCTGCCCTCATCCTATGTCGTGATGACTGCTGCTTTGGGAACCACTGTTCAAGAAGCATGGCAAGTTGCTGTCATGGATTCAGTCATACCCAAGATGGAACAAGTGGTTCCTGAAATACTGATCAAGCAGTACAAATTGGAGTCAAGTTTCTAGCGTGAAGGGCATCCCATCACATTCCAGACCGATGATGAAAGTGTTGGAGAGACATCAGTGGGTCAAGAAAAGGTGACCCATCAACCACACAAAATCCATGCACTTAATGCATTCTCGTAGCAAAAACAAGTATGTGTTAGGTCCAATTCAATTTCTGCTCAATAGGGAGGGATTTGGTGACAGCAGTCTTATTGGTTGTTGTCATGGAGAGAAGGTTCACTCTCTCTTTGGAGATCATCAGATTACAGAAGTATATGGTAAATGTTATTGCTATTTATAAGCTGCAGCCTGAATGCTGTCCAGGTCTTAATATTTATTTTGTTTCCTCTCATATTCTTCTCATACACCTTATTTTGTTCCCATTAGTAGTATAATTTAGGCGACTTCATTACCTAAGGAATTGCAGCAAAACTGAATATCATGCAAGCAATTCAGTAAACAGTCCATTTCCAAGCTCATGAAAGGAAAGATATTTAAGAAGCAGATGAAGGTGGAGCCAGCCGAGATATATGACCTCATGTAATTACATCATGAGACTGAGAAAATTGATCACCAATCACATGACTGTGATCTCAGTACAATTCCATCCATTGATAGGTTCCGCACCCCCCCCCCCCCCCCAATCCCAATTATCTTGGGGGACTTGGCCACCCTGAGTACAAGAGTGTTACCTGATCTTGGGAATATAGCATTTCAGTCCATGTTGGAGCCAAGGCTTTAATGTCTAGAGTGGAGTGGTCCTACTTAAACCTAAATTAAGAATCAATGATCAGATTTATGGTAACGAAGAAGCTGATTTTTCATGAGGAGTTACATTACACTCAAAAACGCTTTATGACTACTCCTTCCATCACTTTGTTAGTGATAAAGAACAGAGGAATATGACAGCAATTGTCCAGATTGGAATCATTCTGTACTTTGTTAAAAACTCATTCTTAGTCAATTTTTTCTTATTGCTTCCAGTATTCGAACTGCTTGGCTAGAGATACCACTTCTTCTGGACTACCATTCATTTGCTTCTCAAATGAAAATCTATTTCTTGATATCTCACGGAGTGAGTCAAATTAGCTGAATTCAATATGGGAATAACTTAATAGAAGAATAAAGAGTATGTCTACCCAACACTTCCACCTGAAGCTAATTTTAAAGCAAATCATCTGTTTTACTCGCATCTTGCACTCCTCTATCATGCAATTATGATAACTGAGCCAGCTCCTGCAAAATTTGCTCAACTGTACTACATCTTTCCTGTGGAACAACTCCAAAGACTTTACATGATTGCTTAGATCTAGAGCAGCTATTTCCATTACTTAGCCTGCATTTAGATGTTTGACATACAAGATCCACTTATGGCTTTGGTATATCAACTTCAATGAAATGTGTATTTTAAAAAGTTCTTTGTTTTATCAGTAGTAAACTTTAAAGCAGGCTTGGTTGCACAACCATTCAATCTCAGAAACAAGAATGAATCTATTTATGTGTAAATAAAATCTTGTTCTGCAATATACAATTGTGAAATCAACACAAAGCTGAGAATTATCAAGCAATTAAGTCTCCATTGGTTACCAGTATCCAAGTTGCTGAAGGGGTACTCAAAAAATATACACTATTTTGACCTATGCAAAACTCTTTGAAAAGACTGATGGTGTTTCATGTTTTTCCCTCAATTGTAACAGGAATATTAATCACAGCTAATACCAAACCACCAAGAACTTTTGCACAATAGAATGACCGAGACAAGTACTAATTGATGGTGACATCAAGCAGTAGCTGATAACTTAACAGTATCCTCAAAAACAAAGAACATTTGTCAGAGCTGGAATAGAATAGCATTATTGATGATCTTATAAAAAAAAAAGGGTCATATACAACAGAATGTCATGCACTGGATAAAACTAAATATATTTCTATTTTTGAAATATGCTTTTATGTAATATAAAAGGGAGCTCTCAGAGTCTCCACTAAATCTGTTTATTTGGCCTTCCCTAATGAAAAGTGGTCCAATCTTAAATTTTAGTTTTTGTTTGGTTATTTACTACAATTTTTTCCACTTGGTTACATTTTCCAATAAACAGAGTTCTTATCCATTTTAGTTGTCAATTCAATAATTATGCTTGCATGGTGAATTGGGATAGCCTTTTGGTCCCAATTCATCATGCAAGCATTATTAAGTGCAAAATACGTTACTCATCCCTGATGCAGAGAACTGTACAAACTCAAGGTCGATTATTAACTTAAATCTTATATTTTTTTCTCCCAAATGACCAAAATATAAATATTGAAATTGGACAACTAAACAAATTTGGATAAAGCAAAACAAAATTTCAACCACGGCATAAGCATCATGGAATAAATTTCAAATAGTGTATCTGAAATTCAATAGTTTAACTGTTAATTAGCCCTATCACTATTAAGCTTATTAGTGAAAAATTGCACCCTTAAATGAGCATTCAGAGCAAATGTTCATGTTTCTCAAGAGTGAATGTCAATTTTTCATGCAATTTCCATGAATTTTGTATTAGCATATTTCAAATACTAATAGTACAAACGTCTTCCTACTGCATAACTATGGGCGAGTATGAAAACACAATAACAACAAACAAGAATTTTAAAAAGTGCTGCATTATCAGGGTCACTACCTCTACATGGAGATGCAAAAGACTGCAGATGCTGTATTCTGGAGGAACTCAGCAGGTCAAACAGCACCAATGGAGACAAAGGTATGGTTGACATTTGGGTCAAGATCCTGCCTCAACTCCTCCAGAAGTTTGTTTTTTGTTCACTTCCTTTAGATGTTAGTCAAGGTTGGTTCTAATATATTTAGTTGAATATCAATGATTCCAATGGGGCATTCAAAGATTAGGTTGTTATTCTGTTACTGGTTATGATATCTGATATCTTTCCTGCAGCAGATCTTTTTGCCATTTATGGGTCCCTGATGGTACAGAATGATGACATTTTGGAGGCAGTGTACTTCAAAAGTAAATAATTATACAAAGAGCTCTATGTGATAATGACACAACATAAATGAAAATATTAACATTTAGAAACACAACAATGCCAACAAATGCAGTGACTACACCCTACCTTGGCAAAACCAGAGTGCACAAATACAACACCTCATGCAAACTGGTCATTTATCACATGCAAACTGAGGCCAAAAATGAGCATCAGTGTGAAAAGTGTAAAGTAATATGCTGCTTGTGATTTCCAACCAAGTACACCATGTAGCACTAGTCAAAGATACAGGTATATCTAACACTGCTTTGCACATTGAACCATTGCTTAAAATGCAAACTTTGTAACAACATTCAGATTAAAAAAAAATAGTGGCATGCAAAAATTTGCGCACCCCTAGTCAAAATTTCTGTTACTGTGAAGAGCTAAGCGAGTAAAAGATAACCTGATTTCCAAAAGGCATAAAGTTAAAGATGACACATTTCTTTAATATTTTAAGCAAGATTATTTTATTTCCATCTTTTACAGTTTCAAAATAACAAAAAAAGGAAAAGGGCTTGCATGGTCAGTACTTAGTAACACCCCCTTTGGCAAGTGTCACAGCTTGTAAATGCTTTCTGTAGCCAGCTAAGAGTCTTTCAATTCTTGTTTAGGGGATTTTCGCTCATTCTTCCTTGCAAAAGTCTTCTAGTTCGGTAAGATTCTTGGGCCGTCTTGCATGCACTGCCCTTTTGAGGTCTGTCCACAGATTTTCAATGATGTTTAGGTCGGGGGACTGTGAGGGCCATGGCAAAACCTTCAGCTTGTGCCTCTTGAGGTAGTCCATTGTGGATTTTGAAGTGTGTTTAGGATCGTTATCTTGTTATAGAAGCTATCCTCTTTTCACCTTCAGCTTTTGTCTTTACAGACTGTATGATGTTTGCTCCCAGAATTTGCTGACATTTAATTGAATTCATTTTTCCCTCCACCAGTGAAATGTTCCCCGTGCCACTGGCTGCAACACAAGCCCAAAGCATGATTGATCCACCCCCGTGCTTAACAGTTGGAGAGAGGTTCTTTTCATGAAATTCTGCACCCTTTTTCCTCCAAACATATCTTTGCTCATTGCGGCCAAAAAGTTCTATTTTAACTTCATCAGTCCACAGGACTTGTTTCCAAAATGCATCAGGCTTGTTTAGATGTTCCTTTGCAAACTTCTGACACTGAATTTTGTGGTGAGGATGTAGGAAAGGTTTTCTTCTGATGACTCTTCCGTGAAGGTCATATTTGTGCAGGTGTCGCTACACAGTAGAACAGTGTACCACTACTCCAGAGTCTGCTAAATCTTCCTGAAGGTCTTTTGCAGTCAAATGGGGGTTTTGATTTGCTTTTCTCACAATCCTACAAGCAGTTCTCTCGGGAAGTTTTCTTGGTCTTGGTCTTCCAGACCTCAACTTGACCTCCACCGTTCCTGTTAACTGCTCTTTCTTAATTACATTATGAACTGAAGAAACAGTTACCTGAAAACACTTTGCTATCTTCTTATAGCCTTCTCCTGCTTTGTGGGCATCATTTATTTTAATTTTCAGAGTGCTTGGCAGCTGCTTAGAGGAGCCCAAGGCTGCTGATTGTTGGGACAAGGTTTGAGGAGTCAGGGTATTTATAAAGCTTTGAAATTTGCATCACCTGGCCTTTCCTAACAATGACTGTGAACAAGCCATAGCCCTAACAAGCTAATGAAGGTCTGAGACCTTGGTAAAAGTTAACTGAGAGCCCAAATCTCTTGGGGCGCCCAAGCTTTTGCATGGTGGTCCTTTCCTTTTTTCACTCTAAAATTGTACAAAACAAAAATACACTAATCTTGCTTAAAATGTTGAAAAGAATGTTTCATCTTTAACATTATGACTTTTGGAGAGCAGTTCATCTTCTACTCACTTAACTATTCACAGTAACAGAAATTTTGACCAGGGGTGCCCAAACTTTTGCATGCCACTGCATATGAATTGCTCAACAAATACAACTTTGCCCCACCTTCCCATTGTTATGCTGCCTTCTATTATGCTGCTGATAGTTGAGAGCAAACTCAGATGGGGAGAGGGAGGAGCTGTTCATTGCTGGGAAAGGTGGGTCTTACCTTTTGTAAACAAAGCATAGGAAGGCAGTTTTGTACACTGCAAATAAGATTTTGCATTTTGGACCTTTGATTGTGGCGGCATCACAGCCTCTCAATTCTTACTAGATGTGCTTCATTAGCTTCATGAATACTATCCTGGTCAGTAAGTGGCTCCACAGGAGTGAGTGAGATCTGCATGCAATTTTAGATTTCTATTGAAACTGGAGCTGCAATTTCCAGATCTGTGCCAATAAGACTAAACAAATACCAAAAGTAATGTTGATTCCCTGTACCTATTCCAAAAAACAATTACTTTTACACTGAATATGTTTATATTTTGTTTTCTAACTTTCTTCATCAAATGGGCACACCATGAAACTACCAAAATATGCAATGAGGCTTTGCAGTGCAAAATTACTACTAGATTCTCACATGCGGCTTTTACATTGCACTACTGAGTGACTGTCAATGTTTTAGGTTGATATGGGGGAAAAAAAGGAATGTCAGTTAAGGTTGCCCTAATGTCACTATTAATTGAAACTCAACTGGACATTAAAGAAAAACAGGCTCATTATGGATGATACATCCATAATTGAAGCTGCTGTGAGGACAATATTCTCTGGTATGCAAGGTTTTCCCTTACTCTTGGTGGAATTCTGATATCTCTTGTGGTTTGTATGCTGCTTTCTGAACTCTTGCAATTCCTCACCTGCACTACTAACCACAGTCATGGAGTTCCCTACCAAAAATGCTGCCAAGCCAATTTTAAAAAAAATGTTTCTCTCCCCCTCCTCTTAGGGAATGAGACAGGGCAGGTGACAGAAGTGTGTGTAGGGGAACTCTTTGGATCGAGTGATCATAATTCCATGAGTTTCAAGATAATTATGGAAAGGTCAGGACTGGTCCTTGGGTTAAGATTCTAAACTGGAGGAAGGCAAATTTTGAGGGCATCAGAAGGGATCTGGCAGGCATGCATTGGGATAGGTTGTTTTCTGGCAAAGACACGCTTAGAAGGTGGGAGGCCTTCAAAAGTAAAATGAGAGTACAGAATCAGTATGTTCCTGTTAGAATAAAAGACAAGGCTAACAGACTTAAGGAACCTTGGTTATTGAGGGATATTGAGGCCCTGTAAAGGAAAAGGAGGTGCATATCAGACATAGGCAGTTAAGGTCAAATGAGATGCTTGAGTATAAGAAATGCAAGAGAACACTTGAGAGAGAGAGAGAAATCAGGAGGGCTAAAAGAGGACACGAGGTTGCTCTGGCAGCCAGGGTGAAAGAATCCCAAGAATTTCTATAGCTATATTAAGAGCAAAAGGATACTAAGGGACAAAATTGGTCCTCTTGAAGATCAGCGTGGTCATTTATACATGGAGCCATAAGAGATGGGGGGAGGTCTTAAATGAATTTTTTGTGTATTTACTTGAGAGACAAGAGTCTATGGAACTGAGGAAAAAGAGTAGTGAGGTCATGGACCATATCCGTAATACAGAAGAGGAAATGCCTGCTGTCCTGAGGTGAATTTGGGTGGATAAATCCCCAGGGCCTGACGAGGTGTCCCCTCAGACCTTGCGGGAGGCTAGTGCAGAAATTGCAGGAGCCCTGGCAGAGATATTTAAAAAGCCCTTAGCCATGGGTGAAATACTAGAGGACTGGAGGCTAGCTAATGTTGTTCTGTTGTTCAAGAAAGGCTCCAAGAATGAGCTGGGAAATTATAGGCCAGCAAGCTTGATGTCAGTCATGGATAAATTATTAAAAGGTACTCTGAGGGACAGGATAAACAGGGCCCAATTAGGGATAGTCAACATGGCTTTGTGCATAGCAAATCACATTGAACCAATCTTATAGAGTTTTTCGAAGAGGATACCAAGAAGGTCGATCGAGAGAAGACGATGAATATCGTCCACATGGTTTTTGACAAAGTCCCGCATGGGAGGCTGGCCCAGAAGGTTAAGTTGCTTGGCATTAAGGATGAAGTAGTCAATTGGATTCAACACTGGCTTAGCGGGAGAAGCCAGAGAGTGGTAGTGGATGGTTGTTTCTCTAATGGTTGGGCCTGTTGTTCTTTATCATCTATAATAATGATTCCGATGATAATGTGGTAAACTTGATCAGCAAATTTGCAGATGACACCAAGATACGGGACGTACTGGACAGCAAGGAACTCTATCAAAGCCTGCAAAACAATTTGGACCAGCTGGGAACATGGGCTGAAAAATGGCAGTTGGAATTTAATGCAGACAAGTGTGAGGGGTTGCACTTTGGGAGGACAAACCAGGGTAAGACTTACACAGTGAATGGTAGGGCACGGAGATGTGCAGTAGAACAAAGACCTGGGAATACAGATGCATAATTCCTTGAAAGTGACATCACAGGTAGATAGGGTCGTATAGAGAGCATTTGGCACATTGGCCTTCATAAATCAGGCATCGAGTACAGGAGTTGGGATGTTATGTTGAAGTTGTACAAAACGTTGGTGAGGCTGAATTTAGAGTATTGTGTACAGTTTTGGTTACCTACCTACAGGAAAGATATCAATAAGCTTGAAAGAGTGCAGAGAAAATTTACAAGGATGTTGCCGGGACTTGAGGACCCGAATTATAGGGAAAGGTTGAATAGGTTAGGGCTTTATTCCATGGAACGCAAGAGAATGAGGGGAGATCTTACAGAGGTATACAAAATTATGAGGGGTATAGACAGGGTGAATGACTGCAGGCTTTTTCTCCTCTGTTTGGGTGAGACGAGAACTAGAGGTCATAGGTTTAGGGTGAAAGGTGAAATATTTAAGGGGAATCTGAGAGGGATGTAGAACACTATGATGCTGGAGGAACTCAGCAGGCCAGGCAGCATCCATGGAGAAAAGCAGGCATAAAGCAGAAAATCTGAGAAGGAACTACTTCACTCAGAGGGTAGTGTGAGTGTGGAATGAGCTGCCAGCAGAAATGGTGGATGCAGGTTCAATTGTAACGTTTAAGAGAAGTCTGGATAAGTGCATGGATGAGAGGGATATGGAGGCCTGGTGCAGGTAGATGGAACTAGGCAGAAAACCAGGCCGGCATGGATTAGATGAGCCAAAGGGCCTGTTTCTGCACTGTGGTATCCTATGACTAATATCAAAATTTCCATGCAGTAGTGTGTGGACCAATTAGAATAGTCTAATTAGCCAAGCAGCAATGTCATCATGGACTACTCACAGTTCTGATGCTGGTTCCTGCAATTGCACAGGCTAAGGCTAAGGAAACCTTTACTGTCTATCATGTGCAAAGTCTGTGTCCCGGCCATCATCAGCCTTAATAACAGAAGCTGTTTCCTTTTCAGATCAAGCATCCTCCAAAAACAAGCAGCACAAGGACATCATACCATATTGACGTACTTGTATCATTGTTCTTTCATCACTGCAGAGTTAAAAACTGTCAGACCTCCCCACCCACAGGCACCTTTGCCACCCAGATTATAGAAGATTATAAAGGTGATTCAGCATTACCTTAAGGCAATTATGACTGGATAAATTCCAGCTTTTCTAGTAATGCCAACATTCCAAAACTAAAATCCAATTTACTTTTCTGGATTCTATATTTACACTTAGAATTTTTTCCCTGACTTTTTTGTTACATTAACAGTATAACGTCAGAAAAATGCAGATTTAGGCTCAAGCAATATAAAAGCAGGTATCTCATCAAGCTTCATTCAAAATGTAGTTGAGGGCCCAAACTTCAGATTTATCATACATCTTCCAATTATTGGTGCAAAGAGAAAAAAAAACTTAATAGTATTGTAATTGCACCTTCATAATGGTTTGCCTGGAGATAATCTTGATTTTAATTCCACATTACACAAACTAATATATTCATTTTGTTATCAATGCAGATAAACCTGGTCTTCAGAAACAGTGTTGACTGTTTATTTCCCTCCAATGGATGCTGCCTGACCTGCTGAGTTCCTCCAGCACTGTGTATTGCTCCAGGCACATTATAAAAAGTAAAACTTACTGACTGAATTATTCAGACTCAAGATAATAGATACTGAAAAGCTAAACAAAAATCTGCAACTTTAAAACAAACAGAAAATGCAGCATGAAGTGAATAAAAGAGTGAACATATCAGGTGGATGCCCTTTTACCCATGTTGCAAAGACTGCCCTAAAGTTAAAAATATTCTGTTGTGTGCAAAACATTACGCTTGCATTGAAAATCAATATGTAAACTGTGCTTAACAAAGCAGGAAATACTTATTACAATTAAAAATCTGATTTACCTTGAAAACTGTTAATACATACAAAGCAATATGTACTTTTAGTACATCATATTTGCTTACATTAATACTTCTAACTGTGACATCAGTTCAATTACAAGTGTATCCAATCCCATGGAAATACAGTAGTATTTAAAACAAGAGAGAAAATGAATTCTAACAATAAGGTAGCTCTTCAAACAAAACAAAATCAACTTGTTTCAATGAAAGTTGAAATACACAATTATGCCCAATACAAACTAAGTTATAAACCCTAGGAAAATTACAACGGTGCCTGGCGGGAATTACTGGCTTTGTGTGTTTTGTGTCTTCCAGCACAGGGGAAACTCAGCCAAGATTTCAATATCTGACAAATATCTTATGGCCCTCCAGAAAATATGTACACACAGTCATTTATAAGAGTTTGGGTTTGAAACTGACCCAATACAAAAAGAACTCAATTATCTTCAGCACGAGTTAAAATGCTCTAATTGCCAAAGGTTTTACTGAATTTTCAAACATATTTTCCTTGCCTTTGTAGTCAGTTTCTTGTGTGTAATTTCGTGCCAATGTCAATGACATTCAACTTTAAGCAGCAAAACATTCACACTGAGAATGTTTTCTCATTTAGAGAAAAGCCATACTCAGATGACAAGAGAAAGTGTAATTTAGGGAACAAAATAAAAATTATTTGCATCGGTTCTCATCAGCTTATCTGGGCACTTATGAGCATTTTTGATTTGAAAAGTGCAAAACTGTATTGCAAACACAAATATAGAAAGGTCTATGGATGATAAGTTGTTTGCTGATCCCTTGAAACTGTGCACATAACATGACACACTGGACTATGTGCCAACAGAAACATACAAAGACATTAATGAAAAACAGATCACAAGAGGCCATGTGATACTTACATTTTCCAGATGGTTAGGTTAGAAGTCATTCCATGCAAGTTCATAAAACATGCAATGTTCCATACTTATTGCTGAATGTGTCAACATTTTTTCGATGCTGGCATATATGATTCTGTACAGATCACAGAAAGACACCGTGGAAAAGATCAATCCTATTAATTCTAGTAATGTCACAGAATGATGATATTTGGGTTAAAACTCTCTCTTATTGACCTGAGTAATACTTTTTTTTAAAACAACAGCATGAACACTATGCATGCAATGACTTACTAGTTCAAGTTTGGTTGAAGTCCAATTATTGCAGAATAAAGGCATGGCCTTGTTTCATTATCAGAGAAATTGTTAATGGAGTTGAATGTGTGCACAATAATCAGCGAACAGACCAACTTCAGGCCAAATGACAAAGCAAATGAAGACTGTTACCCTGATGAATTTGTACAAAGGGTACCTAAATTTCATCATACCAGATAAAATTCCAGGCAGCCAAATTTCCCCTCCTAACACCCCACTGCCTTAAATTTCCATTAAGGATCTCAAGGGAACATTATGCAAGGGTAAAATTCATTATGTTGATCAAATGCTTTTTGTGTACATTACAAATTAATAAAGAAAAACAATTATCAGAACCACAGCAGTTTTAATTCATTTCCCACTGCAAAGCTCAATTCTATATTTCTCAAAACAAAAAAATAGATTTATAGTTATACAACATTCAAATCTGGTATTTAGAGTTTAAAATTAATCTCAAAAACAATATGAAGGAGCAAAGAAATTGAATGACATCTGTTTGCAGTCAAAAATAAAATAAAAATAATAAAAGCAAATTGGGTGTAGGACAGTAATAAAAAAAATCCTTGTCAAGTTGTTTGGCCAGACAAAGCCATAACTTAGCATTGAACAAACCACTCGATTTTGTTTTTAATTATTTATGAATACTGTATGACTAATCACCAAACACAATGGGAAGTTTGGAAAGCGAATTCAGAGTTAGAGAACTGTGCAGCTAATATGCATCATAGAATCATACAGCACAAAAACAGGTCCTATTGACCCATTTCGTGCATGCTGACTGTAATGCCAATCTACACTTATCACCTTTGCCTGCATTAGGCTCATATCCCTCTACAACTTTCCTATCCAAGTACCTGTCCAAATCCCTTTTAAATATTAGAACTGAATGTGCCAACACCATTTCTTCTGGCATCTTGTTCCAGATATTCACCACCTTGTGTGTGAAAAACTTACCTCTCACCTTAAGACCTTTGCCCTTTAGTTCTAGAGTACCCTGCACTTGAAAGATATTCTGACCATCTATCCTATCTGTGCGCTTCATCATTTTATAAACCTCCATAAGGTTGTCCCTCAGCCTCCAGTGTTCCAATGAAAATAAACCCAGCCTATCCAATCTCTCCTTACAACTACAACCCTCCATTCCAAGCAATATCCTGGTGAATCTCTTCTGCAATCTCTCTACTGCTCTCCATCCTTCCTGCAGTGCAGCAACAAGAACTGTACACAATACTCCAAGTATATCGAACCAATATTTTGTAGAACTGCAACATAACCTCCCAACTCTTATACTCAGCCTATAAAGGCAAATACACCACATTTTTCACTACCCCATTCACCTGTGTCAGCACTTTCAGGGAGCTGCTGCTCATTATGTCCTGTCCAGAAACTGATACAGCCTTACATAATTACTAACAGATGGCAGAACACAAGCTGCTTTTACATTAGGAGACGTGTCTGAACTCCCCTACAAATCAAATCAAATGCTGAATTCCGAGCCTGACCTGACGTTGAGCTTTTTTCTGTTGCCTTCACATCCAAGCCCAGTCCCTTGACCAGATGTCTTCACCCCAGACAATGGACTGTTCCTCCAGCCTTCAGTATTCTCAATCCACCTGAACTCCTCCCTTTGGCATCTTACTTTCTCTAGTTCAGCCAATTTCACTTCAGCAGTTGGCAGTCTCAATTCTTCCACAGCCTTATTCACTCAAACCTCTGCTCCACTGAATCCACAGCAAACAAAAGAACCAACACCATCATTAAACCTTCTGATAAGGGCTACTGCAGTTTGACAAATGGCCTCTACCTCACAGAAGCTGAATGCCAGCACTCTGACACCTCTTCATATTTCTCTCTGGACCACGACCCAAGCTCTGAACATCAGGCCAATGCCACCCAGACAGTCACCAACCTCATTAGTTCTGAATATCCAACTACATTGGCATACAAGTCCCCCAACCACATACAGCCCATTTCTACCTTCTCCCATGATCCACAAGCATAGCTGCCTTAGAGGACCCATTGTTTCTTTAACTATTTTTTTTAAATTTTATTTACAGCGTGGTAACAGGCCCTTCCGGCCCAATGAGTCCGCGCCGCCCATTTTAAACCCCAAATTAACCTACCCGTACACTTTTAAAATGTGGGAGGAAACCAGAGCACCCAGAGGAAACCCACGCAGACACGGGAGAACGTACAACCTCCTTACAGACAGCGACGGGAATTGAACCCTGATCGCTGGCGCTGTAATAGCGTCGTGCTAACCGCTATGCTACCATGCCGCCTTGTCAGTCTGCACTTGTCCAAAACGAATACATTTCTTCCTATCTTGACTGTACTTTTCACTTTGTTCAGTATCCTTTAACTCCACTCAATTCTTCTGAATCAAAAGGCACAGCTAAGAAATCAACACAGGTTTAAGCTGTGCCTATTCATTTGTGAGACGAATAAAACAGTGCTCATTTCAGTCTTGCTTCGGCCCTCTCCTTGCTTCTTTTCTTGACCAATTTATGAACCTATTGGTGCTGCTTCCTGCTCTTTTTAATCACATTCAAGGAGTTTTGTCAGCTTTGTTGCCATTTCTATCCTGTTCTGATTTTCACTTGGTTTATCTCAGATTCTTTCCTTCCCGTGTGCAGCTCTGGTCTCCACATTAAAGGAAGGATGTCATTGCACTGGGAAGGTTGCAGAGGAGATTTACCACGACATTGCCTGGGATGGAGTGTTTCGGCCACGGAGAGCGAATGGATTGCCTGGGTTTGTTTTTTTTTCCTGAAGTGGAGCAGGCTGAGAAGCAAACTATTTGAGGTTACAAAATTATGAGTAGCAGGGATTAGGGAGATGGTGAGAAACCTTTCTCCTTAGCAGAAGTTTTTATAGCAAGAGTGTGCAAATTCAAAGCAAGGTGTAAGAGGTGTCTTGGGACAGCTCTTCTTTCACCGTGATGGAGGATGTGGAAATTTGGAACTATGACAACAAACAATCTGCTGAAGGAACTCAGCGGATTGAACACCATCTGCAGGAGGAAAGGAACTGTTGATGTTTTGGGGCAAAATGCTGCATCAGAATTGTTTGTTGCTCCAGATTCCAGCATCTGCAGTCACATCCTCAAAGAACTCCAGCTGATTAGTCAAACTTACTTCTCCCTTCATGAACCAGGTTGACTCCACTCAATCCTATTATCACACTATTCAGCATTTTCATTATTCCACTGACATTAGGCTAACTGGTTCATAGTTCCTCAATTTCTCTCCCTCCTTTCTTAAATAGCAGGGTCATATTTGCTGCCCTCCAATCAACAGGAACAAATTCAGAATATACAAAACATTTGCGTCAGGGATGCAGATCACAGGGTCCTTGGGATTATCAATTTCCAAGCTTACCAACTTCTCTGGTATTTTTTTTTTGACTAGTACCTCATTCCTTCAGTTCCTCATTCCCACTAAATGATTTGGCAGGTTTCGTGCGTCTTCTTCATGACCATAGTTACAAAGTAATTCTGCTGCCATTTCCTTCCTCCCAAGTACAAATTCCTCTCTGTCTCAAAGAGCCCACACTTGCTATTGCTAGTCTTTTCCGTTTTAGGTATCTATAAAAGCTCAGTCATTTCAATTTTTATATTTTATAGTCTATCTAGCCTTGCTTTATAAATTTCTTGATCCTCCTCTGCAGAGTTCCAAAGTGCTCACAATCCTTAGATCTATCACTATTTATAGAAACTTTATAAAGGCTCTTCTTTAGACATAATACTGTTGTTAAATTTCTCTGGTCAGCCATGGATGAATCACTTTCCCATTTGGGTCTGTGCCTTGAAAGGAATATTCTGTTTTGTAATTCTTAAATGCTAACCATTGTCTGTCCACCCTCATGCCTTTCAACGCATTCTCCCAAACAACCATAGCCAACTCTCCTCTCATACCTTCATAGATTCCTTTGTTTAGGTTCAATTTAGTTTCATACTGAACATATCACTTTCAAACTCAACGTGAAGTTCTATTATTACCACTCTCCCCAAAATCCCTCCTTGACAGCAAGATCAATTAACCCTTTTGCAATCTGCACGACAAAATCCAAAGTAGCTTTAATTGGTTCTTCAACATATTAATCCAGAAATGTCTCAAATATAATCTAATATCCAGACAAAAGATGAGCTGCTTTTCCTCAAGAGTCAAACTGGAAGTTGGGTGGAGAATTAAAATAACAGGCAACTGTAAACTCAGGGCTGCCCTGCAGATTGAACTCAGGTGCTCCACTATGTGATTACCCAATCCACATTTGGTTTTTGGAAAAGAACACCTATGGAGCACTGAATGCAATACACTAAGTTGAATTGGTGTTTCACGCGAGAGGATCATTTGGTCCCTCGATGCTGGGAAGGGGCAAGGCAAAAGGACACATGTTACCACGCAACTGCAGGATACATAAAGTGCCGCGACGAGGGGAGTGTTCAGTGGAGATGGAAGAGCAGACCAGAGAATTGCAAAGGGACCAGTTCTTTTGGAATACAGGAAGGGGAGGGGAAGATGTTTCTGGAGATGCAATCTCACTTTAGGTGGAGGAAATTGGGAAGGATAAATGCACTGAATTGAGGCTGGTGGGGTAAAAACTGAGGAACTTTATCCATGCTCTGACCAGGAATAGAGGGGTTGGGAGCAGAGGTACAGGTAATAAATGAGATGCAGCCAATGAGAAGGTTAAGAGTACACCAAACAGAGATTGCTCAACTGCAGAGTGCCTTCATTCAGTCAGCAGGGGCAGCTCCAAGCTTCCTGTTGCCTGTCACTTTAATTCTATATCACAGTTTAAGTCTGACCTGTCTGTGGCTTCCTGCACTGCCTCTGCGAGGCTCAACACAAGCTTGAGGAACAACGCCCCACCTTCCACTGGGCTCATTGCAGCCTTTGAGACTCGTTATCAAATTCAACAATTTCAGTTAATTCACTTTCTCTGTATCAGGACTGGGCAGCTCTGCTCAAAGCCATCCATTGGTAATATTAACTCACGTTTTAACCTCTCCACAGACATTGCCTGATCTGCTGGCTATTTCCAACATTCTCCTTTGACTTCAGTTCTCTGCAAGAGCTTTGATGTCACTGTTTTCTCTCTCCCTTATTAATCTGATGCAAGGTTATCGACTTTTACGTTAACTCAGGATTTTCTGTCTCCACAGATGCTGCCTGACCCACTACATTTTTCCTGTATTGTTTCCATTAATTGCTGCTCTCTGTATCCCAGGTTTTTAAAAACTCTACTGTTCTCATTCACCCTGCTCTAGTTACACCTTCGCCAGACAATTTCACCACCCTTTCTCACAAAACACCAATCTTATTAGTCATCCCACTTGTCTCCACCCTACCAGACATTCCCTTTGTTCTCTCTACCCCTCCTCTTCACGTGCTTCTCTTCTAACTTTTCCTAGTTTTGATCAAAGGTTATTGACCCAAAATATTAACTACAATTCTTTCTCTACTGATGCTTTTTGATTGGTTGAGTACCTCAGAATTTTCTGTTTTTAATTCTGCTTTTACATTTGCCTCTGATTGGTGGTTACAAAACAAACCTCACCCTTTCCTTTAAGACTGATTAGTGCAGTGATCTTCTACTGAAGACACTGTCCATACAAACAAAATGGTGCTCATGACATTTTTGAAAAAAAAACAATTAAAAAAAATTGGTAATCACAAAAAAAACATGAATACAATCATTCAAGAAACTCTTACATTTTCTTCCTCACCAGCATTATTTTAACATCAGAGGTAGATCCACAAACAAATTCTATGGGCATTTACCTTAGCTTCAATTATTGAAACACACAGCAAAGCAGGCAGAGGAATGAATTATGGCAGCAAACAGAACGTTGGAGCAAAAAACAAACTGCTGGAGGAACTCGGTGAGAAATGCAACATCTGGGGGGCGGGGGGGGAATCATCAACATTTTGGGTCAAGACACTGCATCAGGACTAAGAGTGGAGACTGAAGATGGAACTTTGATCTTTATTGAAAGGAATGGAAGATTAGCATAGGAAAGCTAAAGGAGAGTCAGGTTGATTTGGAAATAGGAAGGAGAGTTCACCCTCAATAACTTCTCTTTCAATTCCTCCCATTTTCTTCAAATCAAAGTTGCAACAATGGGCACTTGCACGAGCCCCAGATACACCTATCTTCTTGTTTGCTACATGGAACAGTCTTTTTTCCAAACCTACTCTGGCATCCCTCCCCAACTCTTTCACTGCAACACTGATGACTGAAGGTGCTACTTCCTGCACTCATGCTGAACTCATTGATTTCATCAGCTTTGTCACCAGCTTCCACCCTTCCTTCAAATTCTCCTGGACTACCTCTCACACTTCTCTTCCTGTTCTGGATCTCTTGGTCTCCATTTTGGGAGTCAAACTATCCATCAATATCAAACAGAGCGCAGGAACAGACCTTGGTCCTCACCTTTCACCCAACTAATCTCCTCATTCAACACATCATCCTCTGCCATTTCTGTCAGCTCCAATCACATCTTCCCCTCCCACCCACTTTCAGCTTTCCACAGAGACTACTCTCTCAGTGACTCCCTGGTCCTCTCATCCCTCCCTCCCCTCGCAACCATCGGTGTGAACACCCGTCCCTTCACCTCCTCCCAAGGACCTAAACAGCCCTTCCAAATTTGGCAGAGGCTCATCTGCATCTCTTCCAACCTGGTCAATTACATTTTGTGCTTGCAGTGTGGCCTCCTCTGCACTGTTGAAACCAAACACATACTTGGCGATCACTTTGAGGAGCACCTGCACTCTGTCCACATTGGCCATCTTGAGTTTTCAGTTGCATGCCATTTTAATTCTCCTTCCTACTTCAAAACTGACCTGTCTGTCCCTGTCCTTCTCCATTGCTATGGAGAGGCAAAACACAAACTGAAAGAACAGCATCTCGTATTTCACTTGGGTAACTTACAACCCACTGGCATGAACACTGAATTATCCAACTGGTTTTCTTTTCCCTTTTTTCATTTCTCCCAGTCCCCTCTCTCCCCCCCCCCCCACCTCATTCCATCTGCCCATAATCCCCTCCCGATTTGGTTCCACCAATCACCTACTAGCCCAACCCCCCGCCCCCCTCTTCCCCCCCCCCCCCCCCGTACTTTACACATCTTTCCTCTGAATCCTGATGCAGGGTCTCATCCTGAAACATTCTTACACCTTTTGCTTCCACAAAAGCTGCTTGACCCAAGTTCTTCCAGTCTTGTTTTTTTGGAGGAAAAATCTCCAAGTAGGTAAATCAATGAACTTTGTTTTCAACTAATACTGGGAGATGAAGATGGAGGAAGCAACAGAAAGGAGTCCAAGGATATGGCTGATAGTGGGGTCAAAGGGACGGGTGTTATGTTTTCCCTATGAGGAAAAAGCATTGTGAAGGGTTGGGCAGTTTGGGCAAAGGAGAACAGAGATGGTTCTTGTTTTGATCCAGTCACACCTGATTAGCGACGAATGTCTAAACCAGTTACACTATTGATGCATTCAAGTCTTCAGTCTCGTGCGTGAGGAAATAAATATGGAGCTATAATCAGGGGAAAACTGCAGAATTTGCTGGTGGGCAAGGGATCCAAAGCAGTCAACAGCTGCAACAATATCATGGTAAGTGAATAACCAAAAGCTCAGTAGGTGATTTGTTTTTGTGCAAAGCAAAACTATTGAACATCTGGTTGGTTTAAACTTATCAAGCATCATAAAATGATAGAACTGAGCAGTTCCACTATAGATATCCGGTGACTACAGCCAACATCAAAAGATATAAAAGTACTCACAGATGTTTGAAAAAGTTCTTTTCCAAACTATTAAAATTTCAGAATGTAATTAAAACTTTCCATTAGATTTTGCAGAAATCAGTTTAAAAAAAAACTTTAATGCTGCTTAAATGAATAAAGCCATCACAATAACTACTGATTTTTTTTTATAAATCGGCACTCAAAGATCACTAAACATTAATTACCATTCCAATTGTTCATCGTTATTTGAGACAGCAAGTTCAGCATTCAACAGATCTAAAAATAACCACTACCCTTTTTGGTGGTGAGAAACAAATGCTCATGAGGAACGTCCCTTTAATATGACATTTTTACCAAGTCATTTTACTTCTCTGGGAAATTTTTTTTTAAAAGATTCCTGTTATTGAAGTAAAAATCACCATTTGCCTCAATAGCTCAAAAGTGCTTGGCCACAGATAAAGACGACACCACGATAGGTGGAGGAGTAGGGAGTATTGAAGAAACAGGAAGGTTGCAGAGACACTTAGATAGTTTAGGAGAATGGGCAAGGAAATGGCAGATGAAATTCAATGTTGAGAAATGTGCCGTTGTACACTTTGGAAAAAGAAATAAACGGGCAGATTATTATCTAGATGGGGAGAAAATTCAAAGTACTGAAGTACAAAGGGACTTGGGGGTTCTCGTGCAGGATACCCTAAAGGTTAACCACCAGGTCGGATCGGCAGTAAAGAAAGTGAATGCTATGTTGGCATTCATTTCTAGAGGTATACATTATAAAAGTAGGGAAGTGTTGATGAGGCTCTATGGAGCACTGGTGAGGCCTCATTTGGAATATTGTGCGCAGTTTTGGGCCCCATATCTTAGGAAGGATGTACTGATGTTGGAGGGGGTTCAGAGGAGATTTACGAGGATGATTCCTGGAATGAAAGGGCTTACAAACGATGAGCGTTTGTCGGCTCTTGGACTGTACTCACTGGAGTACAGAAGAATGAGAGGGGACCTCACAGAAACATTTAGAATGTTGAAAGGACTGGACAGAGTAGATGTGGTTAAGCTGTTTCCCTTGGTGGGTGAGTCCAGGACTAGAGGGCACAATCTTAGAATTAGAGGGTACTGGTTTAAAGCAGAAATGAGGAGAAATTTCTTTAGCCAGAGGGTAGGTGAAATTATGGAATTCTCTGCCACGTACAGCTGTGGAGTCCCAATCATTGGGAGCGTTTAAGGAGGAGATAGATAGGTATCTAATTAGTCAAGGTATCAAGGGATATGGGGACAAGGCCAGAAATTGGGGCTAGATAGGAATAGTTTTTAGTGTAGCTCATGGAGCAGACTCCAAGGGCCGAATGGCCTACTTCTGCTCCTTTGTCTTGTGACTTCATGGTAACTTATTCCTTGTTCCCTGCTCACATCAACCCTCAAAAACTTTTGCAAAGATGACAAACAAAATAGCCAACAAACGAGAAAATGTGCACCATCAGCAACCAGGTTAAGTTTTCTCCCTGCGACAAACAATAGAAAATATACAAACTTTTGAGGGAGAGGGGTGGTCGTCAGCAACTTTGAAGTTATGATTAAGTTTTGTTTCTCTAGCCAAGTGATCTGAGCTGCTACAGCAAATAGAGATTTTGTTTCTAAAACAAAAGGGATTTTCGTACATTTTATCTCCTGTGAAGTGAAATTATTCAGGTAAGAATGTCATATTCCTCCTGACCATCTCTTCCTCCCCTCCCAGAAGTTTAGTGATCTCTAGGAACCAAGAGAACATAGGTTTTGCTTCTCCCTCAACTCAGCAATGTCAAAGGGGCTACAAAGTTTGCAACAGAAAAGTTGTTACTATAAAGAGATTCCCAAAATTGGATTTGAAGCTGCATGGTTACAGAATGGCTGCAATCCAGAGAACCATTAGCACAAAACAAAAAAATATTTGAAACATACTGAAATTAAAACACCCTTAAATTGACTATAAAAGTTACATTTTGTGGTCTTTCATACTTCAGCTTATCAATTGTTTTTACAGGAGCACTCAAAATCCAAACATTCTTATTCTTTAAAATAACATTCAATTGCAGTGCATGCTCACTTTTTCTATGACCTAATTAAGCAATATTACATGCCTGGGAAAACTTAAACTCACAAAAATATCTATTGCGAAATTTTGGAGTGACTTTCAGCCACAAGAATTAAAAAAAATCAAACTTTGACACATCTAGAATGCAATAAATAATTGCTCACTGAACAGGTTTTTGCCCATACATTTACGGTCTTGTGAGTGAACATCCAAATTCTTGTGCTTCTAATTTCTATTTTAACAACCCTTAGGGTGCACTATCAAATATCACTGCAATCTCCAAGTTTTGTTTTTGAAGAAATGCATGCAGCAGAGCAAAGTAACTTTAATAATAATCATACAAATGACTCCAAAAGTAAGAATTTTATTTTTCTGACAACTGCTTTGAACATGAATAACACTTAAATCAATTTACCACTACATTGGAATTGCTTGTGAACTGGCCAATTACACATTGCACCTGAACTAAAGAATCAGACAGATGTGCAATTACACTGTATAAATTCTACCACACCAATACTAAATCAAATAATTAGAGTTTACAAAATAATTAAATCTGAGAACTTTACAAAAGGACCTGCTTTTTTTTTTATTATTACAACAACCTTTGGCAAGTAAACTCATTAATTTCCAAATAAGTAAATAGAAAATGTCACAACAATATGGTGATAAATTGTACACGTCATGCCCGTGGTAATTTTCCAAAATGTGGGATGTGTTTTTGCATAACTCCAACAAGCTGGTAAAGGGCAAGGAAGCACAGAAAGACATTCTGATTGTGAATCCTGCAATTTTATCAATGTTTTTGGAAAACAGTTACAGGTATCTTCAAAGTCTTCAAAAACAACTGCAATTAATTTGCAGATGAGACATAGTACATCTTACAATGTTACCGTTTCTAGCAATTTTAAGGCATTTACTTCAGTGAACTTTGATTATGAAAATGTTAAACTCCTTCATCATTTGCTTTCTCTAGTAGTTTTTGAGTCTATGTCACAAGGAACTAATAGAACTACTACTTAACCAACTTATGATGTGTTCCCAGAAAAATGGTTCTATTTCCTTATTGCTAGATTTCACCAGGACATCATAAATATATAATCATTCACTGTACACAAGTCATGAAAGAAGGAACATGCTCACCATGACAAACAAAAATCTCCTTGGTTACATAATGACTTTCATTTTGGAAATTATGACAAGATCTATTGCCTCAAGTGATTTTTTATCAACAGGTAGCAATAGGATTATTACATGTTTAGTGATGAAGTAATGCATTTAAGAAATATTATTTATAATCCTTCCACATAATTTGATTATGCAGAGCTAACTAAATATTATAACAATTAAGACTGAAACTTCTCAAAAAGTCTCACTCCCCAGATCTTAGATCATGCTTTGTTTACAACAGTTAAATTCCCTTGTGCAGTCAAATAATTTTACTTCTATTTGACTATCAATAATAATATGGAGAAAGTGACTCATTTTCCAACTTCCCAAGGCTTTCACAATCCACAAGGAGATGCGATGGAATTCGCTCCACATGCCTTGATCCAACAAGGCTCAAGAATCTTGACAAAATCCTGGAGAAAACAGCCCAACTGATCGATAGTCCAATGATCATTAATTATCCACTCCCTCACCAGTAAATGGTAGCTGCAGTGTGTACCAACTAAAAGACACACAGCTCTACTACCTAGAAGAACAAGAAAAATAGGCACAAGTGAACTATGCTACCCTGAAGCTCACTCAAAGTCAGACATCATTACTGGTTGGTCAAAATCCTAGAACTTGAGACCCATCAGCATTATGGAAATACAATTCCCAAAAGGCTGCAACAGTACAAGCAAACAGATAACCACCACCTTCATAAAAGCAATTAAAGATGAAATTAATGCTAACCTTCTAAGTAAAATCCTTATCATCTTAATTTCTCAAATTTTGAACTAACTCTAATTGGCAAAATAAAGAGTTTTCCCCCCATTTGCCTAAAAATAAATGCAGAACAATGCTACTTCATTTACTCACGTATTAAATCCATTTATAATTAAACTAATCTCAAAAATATTAATTTTGTATTTAACTTCATTGCTTTAAGCACACAAATTGAAAACCACAAAGTATGCATATAAAATAACAACAGATTGTTAACAAGGTATTAAAGTCTACTTGTATGTGTTGGCGATGGCAGAGAATATCATTTGAGATATTTGATTGCTCACTCCTCTAATGATAATTCAACTTGTTGGTTTATGAGCTTATATTTCAAATTTGAAAACTTTCTAATTCAAGACATGATAATATTCTGGACTAGAGAGTTTACACTCAACAGTTCAAAGTTAACAGTCCTCTTTCACTTTCAGAAAGAAAGTTTAGGCCTGACAAAAACTGTTAATATCTGCACATGTTCAACTCCAAGCGCACTTAGCAGTGCAGCAGAAAATTTACCAAACTCTGGTTCCAAATTACTATTTAACTTTAAAACCCAAAGTTGGAGAATGCCAAACATAACAATATTCATTCTGCTGCTGGAGGAAACACACCATTTTCCAAATGTTTGGTTTAAAGCATCTGACTGCAAAGCTTGAAAGTACTTGATGTTCACATTGTGAATGAACAAAGATATGCTGACAACTCAAAAATCAGAACGCTACAGATTTTACTCCCACTTGAGGTTTAATACAAAGGCGGCTAAAAATTCAATCTGCTATCCCTATGCTCTGGGTAAAAAAGTATCCGCAGTCAGGACATCTGAATGGGAGGATGAGCAGCCAAAGGTTGTGGTCCATATGGCACTAACAACAGAGGCAGGAGAGAGATAAGATCCTGCAAAGTGAACATAATTTTGATGGCACCAGACAGGAACTCTCAAAAGTTGATTAGCCCAAGGCTATTTGCAGGTAAAGGACACCTAACAAGTGGGAGGCCTTTTAAGTGAAATAGGAAGAGTTCAAGGCCAGCAAGTTCCTGTAATTGGCTTGGTGGTAGGAGGCAGAGGGTAGTGGAGAGTTGTTCTTCAGATTGGAGGACTGTGACCTGTGGTGTGCCGCAGGGATCAGTGCTGTATCTTCTGTTGTTTACCATATATTATAGATTTAGATGACAATGTAGGTGGCATGATTAGTAATTTTGCAAATGACACCAAAATTGGTGGTATAGTGGACAGTAAAGAAGGGTGTCTGATATTATAAGGGGATAGAGATCAACTGGGAAAGTGGGCAATGGAATGGCAGATGGAATTTAACTCAGACAAATGTGAAGTGATGCATTTTGGTAAGTTAAACCAGGCCAGGACATACACAGTGAATAACAGGGCCCCGGGAGTGTCGTTGAGCAGAAAGACCTTTGGGGTACAAGTACATAGTTCCCCGAAAGAGGTAACACAGGTGTATGGCATGCTTGCATTCATCAGCCACAGCAGTGAGTACAAGAGTTGGAATGTCATGTTACAGTTGTACTGAACATTAGTTCGGCCACACTTGGAGTATTGTATACAGTGCTAGTTGCCGCACTACAGGGAAGATGCAGTAAACTAGAGGGTGCAGAAAAGATTTGCATGGATGTTTCCTGGATCGGAAGGTATGAGTTAAAAAGGAGAGACTGGATTGGCTGGGTCTGTTTTCCTCGGAGCGAAGGAGGCTGAAGGGAAGATGACCTGATAGAGGTATATAAAATTATGGGAGGCATAGATAGCCAGAGTTTGTTTCCCATGATAGGGGTGTCTAAAACTAGAGGGCATAAGTTTAAGGTGAGGAGGAAGAGATTTAAAGGGGATTTGAGAAGTAATATTTTTTTTCCCCACACAAGGAGTATTTGGTGTCTGAAATATGTTGCCAGAGGTGGTGGTGGAGGCAGGAACAGTAACAACATTTAAGAGGGATCTGGACAGGCCCTTGAATGAACAAGGCATAGAGGGATATGGAGGCAAGTGAAATTAGTATAGATGTACATTATGGTCGCATAAACACAGTGGGCTGAAGGGCCTGTTTCTATGCTGTAAAACCTCTGGACTCTGCCAAAGAAATTAACTGCTTATCAAACACTGATTTACGGGATCTTGCTGTGCAGAAACAGTGTCAAATCTCCTTAATAATAATTGCCCAATGCAATAATAAAAATATATAATGGGAATGAAAAAACAGTAGAGGGACTAAGGGGACAGAGTTGGTATAGATAAAACTATTTGTGTGGAAAGGTAAACACCAGTCGAACAACAAATCCACAAATTGAAACACTTTTCTCAGTAATTCATTGTATGTGAAAGATTCAGAACCCCAGTAAATACAAGCCTACTCACTTTCATTGATCAAATTCACAGCTAACCAACCAATGACTTAGATCAAAATCCAGCAATACGGATCCAGTGTATGAAAAATAGGCAAAACACAGATACGAACAGAAATATATCCACATGACTATGACCTTCATACTGAATGATGTTAAAAGAGACTTCAATTTGCAGGATCATTAAAAATACAGTAAAATTTTATAAAACACTCTGTAAAATTCGATCTTTACTCCCGTGAAGTAATAATCTTACGTTGATACCAAAAGTGCTGTTCGCAGCTTTCAAAATTCGCTACAATAAACCTATATTTTAATGCATAATTTCTGCCGTTTGAAACTAATCACAAATGATGGATTATAAAGAAACTGATCCAGTTGTCTGGTATAAAAATTCGGATGAAGGGTCAAACGATTTTAGCACGAGGACCATAATCAGCCTCCACAAAGACCGACGACGGGGCTGCTAGCATTTGCACTACAATCGTTGTGGAACTAAAATGAGCAAAAAAAAAACCCACTGGGCTGTTTTCTTTTCAAAAAAAGAGGTTGCTCTGAGAGTTTGGCCGCCTGTTTCTGGTCAATGGTGTCCTTTACTACACTGTATGGACTTCACTGAAATTCAAGCTGGAGCGGGTCATATAAACAAATAATCTGAAAACAAAAGGAAACAAGGAGAACATATCTTCTCCCCAAGCTGTGAAGTGACACGAAGGTGGACAACAGGATGCCACCGAACTGCCTGGTCGGAGACATCTGCCCGGCCCCTTCCCAAAACCTATCCCCAAGACACGGCCTACCTAAGCGCGGCGAGTCCTTCAGACACTCCTCGAAATCCACCATCAGCTTCATGGCGCCTGCCCCGCGTAAAGCCCTGGCTCAGCGTCGCCCCTCGGTCGGTGTTCAGCGTGTTTAAGGCGCGGCTTCTGATCGCTCCCTCATCACTCGGAGGCCCCCAGTACTCTGCCACATCCAGCCCAGCAGCACACCACCCTACCCTTACCACTGAGTGATAGACAACGATCTGACCAATGGCGCTGTCCCAGGTCCCAGTGAGCCAATAACGCGGAGGAAGTGGCCGGGGACGGTCTCTGCGCCCAGATCAAGTTTGATTGCACGGACATTTGGGGACGGTGGGGAAGGGCGGTGGAAATCCCTGTTCAATTACTGTTTGTTTCTTAATTTGTGTTGTTTTGCAAAGACCTACAATTCGGCAGAGGGATGGACACCGGCATTTCATTCGTAAGGAGGAGCACGAAGCATACCTGTCTTTATAAGGAAATTGATACTAAAACATAGTTATTGGAAGGGAATAATGCAATAATACATATTATTTAATAGAAGTGACGGCGGTTTAATAAGAACTAAGTTAAAGGTAACGATATCGCCATCTGCTGTCAGTCCTTGTATCCAATCTCTTAACGGTGGGAAAGTTTCATCTAGAAGCAAAAAAATCCTGCCGGAAATATGAAATAAAACAATAAAAGCTGGAAATGCTCTGTAGATAGGCAGCATCCGTGGCGAGAGATGTTTCACGTCAATGAGCTTTCAACAGAACTACTGAGTATGATATTTGAGCCCACTGATTTTTGCTTTAGGAGAATTGCTTGGCATTGATGATTAGGTAACTCGATAAACTGAGGTTTAGCTTGAATTAAGACACACGAGATTCTGCAGTGCTGGAATCTGGAGCAACACACAATGCTGGAAGAACTCAGAGGAAAATAAACAGTCGACGTTTTGAGTCGAGACCCTTCATCAGAACTGGAAAGGAAGAGAGCAGAAACCAGAATAAGAAGGGAGGGGAGGAGCACAGGTTGGCAGGTGATTAAGGGGAAGGTAGGTGGGTGGAGTGATGCAAGAAGCTGAGAGGTGATAGGTGGAAGAGGCAAAGGGCTGGAGGAGCAGGAATCCGGCAGGAGAGGACAGTAGACCATGGAATAAAGGGAAAGAGGCGGGGAATAGGTGGGCAGGGGACAAAGGAATGAGGGAAAACAAAAGGGGGTGGAGGAAAGAGGGGAGGGGTTACCAGAAGTTATAGAAATCCACGTTGAGGCCGTCAGGTTGGAGACGACCAAGGCAGAATATGAGTTGTTGTTCCTCCAACCTATGTCTGACCTCAACATGGCAGTAGATAGACATGTCAGTATGGGAGTGGGATATGGAATTGAAGTGGGTGGCCACTGGGATATCCATGCCCTTGCGATGGATGCTCGACGAAGCAGTCACCCTACCTGCGTCAGGTCTCACCGATGTGGAGGAGGCCGTATCGGGAGCACCAGATGCAATAAATAACACCCTTGGATTCACAGGTGAAGCACTGTCTCATCTGGAAGGACTGTCTAGGTCCCTGAATGGTGGTGAGGGAGGAGGTGTAGGGACAGGTGTAGCACTTTGTATGGTTGCAGGGATAAGTGCCAGGAGGGACGAGGGACTCACAGAGAGTGTGATCCTTGTGGAAAAGGGAGGGAGGGGAAGATGTACCTGGTGGTGGGATCCCGTTGGAGGTGGCAGAAGTTGCGGAGAATCACGTATTGGATGCGGAGGCTCTTTGGGTGGTAGGTGAGGACAAGGAGAACCCTGTCCCTGTTATGTTGGGGGAATGGGAAGAGGGAAGACGTGGAAAATGGAGGAGATGCAGATGAGGGCTGCAGTGATGGTGGTTGCAATGATGGTAGTGGAAGGGAAACCCTGTTTACTGAAATAAGAATATCTCTGATGTTCTGGAATGGAAAGCCTCATCATGGGAAAAATGCAGAGGAGGCAGAGGAACTGGGACAAGTGGTTAATCTGTCTCTGGAGATGGAGACAGAAATCCAGAAAGGGCGGAGAGGTGTTGGAAATGGACCAAGTAAATTTGAGGGCAGGGTGGAAGTTGGAGGCAAAGTTGATGAAATTGATGAGCTCAGCACGGGTGCAGGAAGGAGCACCAATACAGTCATCAATGTAGTAAAGAAAGAGTTGGGGAGCGTTACCAGTGTAGCCTTGGAACAGAGACTGTTCCACGTAGCCAACAAAAACGGCAGGCATAGCTGGGGCCCAGGCAAGTGCCCACAGTTACACCTTTGGTTTGGAGAAAGTGGGAGGAGCCGAAAGAGAAGTTGTTGAGGGTGAGTACCAGTTCTGCTAGACTGTGGAGGGGATACAGTTTCTTATCCTATCAAAACTGTTTCTATTCCAAACTCATTAAGGTTTGACTCTGTCCTTACACTAATTGTGATTAATTTCAAAACTGTTCAACGACAACACAATGTCTACCCAATCACTCTGCCCTCAACCTCTATAAATAAGAAATAATTAATCTCACAATCTGCATATGCCTTCACGCATGTAAACCACCAATCTCTCAATCACCATCTTTGAAAAGTTCTACTGATCAAGGAAATTTGTACTAGTAAAAAAAAAGCAAGACAATTTGATGGCACTTTTAACTGTTAAATCCCAGGATCTGATCATCTGTATCCCAGAGTACAAACAGGGGAGCCAGAGAAATAGTGGCTGCATTGGTTAACATATTCTATTAAATTTATCTGCAGATTAGAGGGTGGTATAAGTAACCCAGGTGTGCTAAAGGATAACAGGACACTTAGAAAATATCAACAGGATACTCCTGTCAAAATCAACATGGACTTCTGAAAGGGAAATAGTGTTTGATAGATCTAGTAAAGATTCAACAATGCAATTAGTAGGTGAGGGAGAAAGAATAGATGTGGTGCACTTGGATTTTCAGAAAGCTTCTAATAATGTTCCACATAAATGCAAAATTAAAGCACATGGTATTGATGTGTTGCCATGGACTGAAAATTGGTTGACAGATAGGAAACTGAGCAAGAATAAATGTGTCTTTATTGGAGCAGCAGGAAGTAATTCATAGGGTCCACAATACTTGATCAGCTATTCAGAATATAAATATTACATATATCAATGATTTGGATCAGGGGACTACAAGAATATTTTAAAGTTTCGATGACACAAAACTGGACGGGGTAATGAATTGTGAGGAGAATGCAAAGAAGCTTCAAGGCAACTTGTACAAATTGAGCAAGCAGCAAAACCAAGGCAGATGCAGAATAACATTGATAAATGTGGCATTATCCATTGCAGGAAAAACAAAGATGAAAAATGTTAGATCAGCCAGTGGTAATGTATCAAAGGACTTTGCTGTCTTACATGCCAATCACTGCAAGCAATCAGTGCAACAAACAGTTAAGATGGCAAATGGTGTATTGGGCTTCATTGCAAGAAGACCTGAGTAAAGGAGTAAGAATATCTTGCTGCAATTATGCAGGGCCTTGGTGAGGTCACACCTGAATAGTGGGTGCAGTTTGGTCTCCTCACCCAAGGATAAACTTACCATATGCTCCATATACAAGCAGCATACAAAAATTGCTTTTGAGAAAAAAAAACTATGATTTTAAAATCTAGAATGCAAAGCAGAGCAAATTAGCCATTACCAAACCAAAAACATACCACAAGAAGAGAGTGGACAGAAAAATATTACATTTTGCACTAGGAAATAAAAAAGTAGAAATCCCCAGAGTATGGAATTCACAAATGTGTCTATTATTGAGTATATTTATAAATGATCAAGCTGAGAAAGAGAAATTATGATCAAAACAGAAGAGCCATTGAGCAATAAAGGATTCCATGGTCTACTGAGTCCAAAGAGCGTAATTACTTCGCAAGCATTAGGCCAATGGGGAAAATGCAAAATATTTGACAAAAAAAAGTTGTTGTGGATCTTGTGAATGAATAAAACTAGGTAGTTCTGAACTTCTGAAGACAGATCAAAAACATGACCTTTGGTTGTAATATTAAAGTTACTTAGTGATAATAAGCACTAGTACTTCATAAGCTTAGTGATAAAATTAGAAAAGTAAATACATAGCTTGAGAAAGGGTTCAAATTCCCAAGACATTGTGATTAGTTCTATGGCTGATCTGCCTTCTGCAGAATAAACAGTGCATCTGCACATTGAGTGAACCCAACACTGATGCGGGAAGTATAAGCGAAGGATTTACTCAATATGGAGGGCGAGGAGGAACATGATTAAAGTGAAATAAACTATACTCGTGTATACACATACACACACGTCATAGGGCAAGAAGAATTAAAAATTATCAGAAAATGCTGGAAAACTCAATGGGTCAGGTAGCATATGTGGAAAGAGAAACAGTTAACGTTTCACGTCCAGGACTCTTCATCAGAACTGAGATACATTTTCTTTTCTTCCAGCATTTTCTATCTTTATTTCAGATTTCTAGCATCTGCAGTTTTTTTTTGAATTTCAGAAGTAATTGGAATATCAAATCAATCTATATTGAATGATATGTTTATGAGTGCAAATGGTATTGAAAATAATTTGGAAATTTGAAGCATTAAATTAATGGAACTGCACACAATATCAAATCAGCAAGAACAGAAATTAACAGCAAATTAATACATTTATATAATAGCAGAGGGCTTTAAGAAAAACACAAGCAATGAGCAGAAGGAAACATAGGAAGGATTGACATGTATTTGCTGGGTTTTCTTCTCCAAAACACTGTGGTTTAGCTGGGTACAAGATTTGACACCACACTTTTGAAAATGGTAAACATCAGAATAGACAAAGTACATAGTAAGTTAATGACAATAAGTTCTACTTCACTACCACCTTTGATGGCCCATCCAGTGTCATGTCATTTTTTTTTTGCTCATCTAATAACATTTCTAGATGAGCAAAAATTTCCAACTAAAGACTGGGAAGATTGAAGCCATTATCCTCGGTCCTTATCACAACCTTAGCTCATTTAATGCAATCTTCATCACTCTCCCTTGCACTTCACAAACTGAAGCAAACTGTTCAACCACCATACCCCACCATTCACCCTATACTGCATCTCTTCCCCAGCCCATTTGTGGGTGAAACTCTCAACTACATCTTTGATAAGAGACTTGATTATTTCTTGACTAGACAGGTCTCTACTCACCAGAAGCTTGAAGTAATCCAAAAACCTACCGAACATCTCAACTTCCATCATCTTATTCATTAATCATCCTTTTGAGTGCTGACCTGCACTGCTCCTGTTGGGAGGGGTGGAGGTGGAACCATTAAAATCTATTCCCTTGCTTTAAAATCTCCCCCTGGACTTGCTCTACTCACCTGGCCCTTAAGCATCTCCACCCTCCAAATCTGGCCACCTGATCATCATCAAATGTAATTGACACATACAGCCAACCTTCCTTCACTTGCCAAGCTCTAAGCTTTGGAGCTTTGCCCCCCCAGCTCCTCATTTTTGACCAAACTTTTGGCCACCTACCTCATCATGTTCTTATGCAGCTTAGTGCCAACGTTTGTTTGATAGTACTCCTGAACCAAGCTGGGATGCTTTTCTGCATTAATGACACAACATTAGTAAATTGTTAAGTAGTGAAAAGAAAGATAATTTAACAAATTAGCAGCAATTTTATTTCAACACTCTCAAGTTCAAATATATTTGCGGAAGTTGTATTTGGAGAATTACGTAGCAGTATTGCCTCTTTTGTTGCAATCATACAATTAGGTTTCATCAAGTAATGTTAAACATTCAGTATAAATGATCTCTCCATACAATATCTACTAGTAACTTCTTGCAATCAATCCTGAGACCCAAGGTCCAATTTGCATCATTTGGTTTTGATATTTCCAAAATAATTCTGGACAATGAATGAAGACACCAATGAAATACAAAGTTTGTTTTCCTGGTTTGACAGTTAAACTAACCCCTTTTTTTATATATTGTTTCCATGTTGTTTAGTTTTTGATCAAGTTACTTTATGCAAAATTTTGGTTTTACTAAATTTTACTGAGCCAATAAAGAATGATTGTGCAAATATACTCAAAAATACAACAGAAACCACATGGGTATTAAAAAGATCTGAAGAAAAAGACTGAATAAGAAGACTGAATAAGGATCAAGAATTTAAAATACTAGTGTACATAACCAGATAGTTGATACCGTTTTTGATGAAGTAAACTGGAACAAACTTCATGTACCCATTTCAGATAGGTTGAGGTAAATTTTGGCTTTTGGTGATATTTTTAATATTCATAGGCTGCCAACTCATTGTTCAATTTATAATTCTTTCTTCAGTTTATTTAATAGCTACTTCATTGTCTTTGAATGAAACAGTGCATTTGATAGTGTAAATAAAGCATTAAATTATCCAACAATAAGCTTCATCCATAAATTATCTCCCCTCTGATTCACGTGATTGCCTGGACTTGTGGTAATGGTAAAGTAAGAGCTTTGCCTGCCACTGACAATGACACGAGCCACTCAGAGGGATCTCGTGGTCTGGGATGGACTACTCTTAAAATGTCAATCGTTGTCAAAAATCTCTGCATCATGGACTTTACTTTAATCAGTGGCGTAAATGGGAAATACTCATTCAGCAGTGACATCATTGTGGGCTGCACAGTGAATCCTTAAGATTACAACTAAATGGTCTTGGACTCTGAAACATTAACTGTTTCCCTTTCTACAGATGCTGTCTGACCTGGTGAGTTTTTCCATACAAAAGATCAAGGTAAAAGCTGAGAAGAACTGTATACATATTTTGAAATATTTATTGGAAACAATTATTACAAGCCATATAATAAAATATAGTTATTTTTGGAGCAGTTTGCTGAGAATAAATTATGGCTTCATATGCTGTTAAAGACTCAATTTCCATATCAAAGAATAACATCCCCAGAGTTGTCAATTTCATTACATAATGATGAGCCTTGACATTCTTGGTATTGCAGCTGCAAAAGTCAGGTCAAGTAATTTTCCCCATTAGAACCTAATCAAAACCAAATCTGTACAAGGTGTTGATCATATGGTCTGCTAATAATTTGTGAAACCCAAGCACACACTAAAAATCCATATACAATTATCATTTCTGGTGTTAATAACACCTTTTTACAAATGAAAGCACCAGAAGACCAAACTATTGCTATACAAAAGAAATGAATCAGCATTTTAAAATACATCTGAACAAAATAAAAGCTTCAGAATAATTTAGCACTCAATTTTCCTTAGTTTTCCTCAACTTTGCTGACAAATTTGTGCACATTTTTGATCAAGTTGCATATTTCTACATAGTTGAAATTTGATGCTTTCCTCACATTAGTAAACACATTATTTAGTGACTGTTTATTTCCACCGATCCAACATCATAAACCTGTAATGAAGATCTACATAAAATTTGTCTTTTGCAAATACTGGAAAGCACACTGGAGAGTATTTCACCACTACCATACCAAAAATATCAACATATTCTAATTGTGTAACCTTAAATGCAAGGAGTGCAATGTGGAAAAAGAATAATAGCTCTTCACTCTTCAAATAAACCAGACAATAACGTCTTCAGTCTATCTACACAAAGTGACTACACTTTTTATTTTGTCTCCATTCAAATAACAGGAATAGTTTTCATATACTGAAGTTAGCACAATACTGTGTAGAGGCCATGGAAACCTATTTGTCATGCTGAAATAAAATAAAATAGACACAAATGATAATTAGTTGAGACATGCAAAACTGCTTATTTGTTAAACATTACATTTACTAACATTCAGAGATGTGCAGAAATGTTGAAAGAAAATTCACTTCAATTATACACTCCATCTCACAGAAACTAGACTTAACAAAGAAATTAAAACATTTATAGTCCTGTTTCAATTATAGAAATGGCTTGCTTCTCAATCTGATTGCAATGGGCTTTATAACCATGTGCCACTCAAAACTACCAGCAAAATCCAATGTGCTTCTTAAATCAAAATTTGTGGAGACGTATATACTTCCACTAAGAGCTATGCCATCATTTAGATTATAAACATATAGATATTACCCCTTTCAGTCCTTGATACAAAACAATATATTACAGCAAATGATGATCATACAACTTTGCTGGGACGTTTTTTTAAAACTGTCTGACCCACAATAAACTATAGGCGTGTTCTTGCTAATGCCGGCACTATTAAAAATATCTTACACTTGTCATTTGATAGGATTCCTTAAAAATGGGACCACAGTACCTTTGTTAACATCAACTATAAATTGTGTTAACTTACACCATCAGCAGCATTAAAATTATCTTAACAAATAAAGATAATCCCCAGTCAAGACTTCCATCTTGAACACTTTTCAAAAGGAAAGCTCCACTGCCAAATCAAAAAAAAAATGAAATTATGAACCAGAACTGGTAACTTGATGTCAAAACAGCAAAAAAAAAACACACAGGTGTCCATAGGAACTTAACCAATCAACACAATATCACACATATGGAAATATCTCAAGCTGATCAAAGTATGGAGCTGTAGGATGTTCTGTTTTATGTACTAAGCAATAAATTCACTGCTATTGCATTTTCCAGAAAAGTGTTTCTTCAGTGATCCAATTCCAGTGCAAGCGCAAAAAACAGGCAGACAGGCACCTCCTGCCCACCTCTCAAAAAGGTTTTATTTATATTACTGTAGAAATACACGGACTGCAAAATTCTGACTGCACAGATGAAACTTCACTTCTCTGAATTCAAGTTCAATTGTCCATGAGACACCACAGTATATCAATAAGTTAAAACTTATTGATGGCTAATGCTGTTAACTGGTACATTTTTGTGCCAGATTCTAAGAATGGCTATGTTCTATGAATCTGGATCTTCATTTTCAGGAAGTTCCTCATCTGTATCTGTTGGGAAAGAAGAAACAAATTAGTTTAAAAAAATGACTAGTCATGACTAACAATTGTGACCATTCTTCTATATTGGTAATTTCAATCTTTCTTGCTATAAAACACACAAACTAAACATGATGAATTTAATTTGGAAATCTTGTTTTGTCTCACTTATTATTTTCACACCAATCATTTTTTTGGTCATAAGCACAAAAGAGCAGTAGCATGGAGACAAAACCAGTCAGCACTTTGGTGAGAGTTCATTAGATACTGAAGAGGAAGTCACAGTCCCTCCTCAGTCTCTTATGAATTCTCTCCAAAGTGCTGACTGGTTTCTTTGGGGAGAAATTGACAACAACAAATAAATGGATAATAATCAAACAAACAAAGCTTCAGACATAGGATTGAGCTCCAGTAATGTCATTCACCAACATCCAGATGACAAGATATCTCCTAATATCCATTACAGTATACTTTTGAGGATGTGAATGCAAAAGTTTAATTGTCAACTGCTGCTTAAAAACACCATTGATGCTTTAGAAAATTGGCAGGTTTCGTTGCAAAACCACAAGCTAAAGACTTTATATCAATGCAGCACTTCAACATGATGTGGGAGCTTGTGGACCCCATTGTGGTTCCTGGTGACCACATCTGCAGCAAGTGTTGTTTGCTCAAGGAACTCAAGCTCAAAGTTGATGACCTGGAATTTGAGCTTCAAACACTACGACACAATAGGGAAGGGGAGAGTTACCTGGACACTGTGTTTCAGGAGGCAGTCACACCCATTAGAGTAACTACTTCAAATTCAGTCTGTGGTCAGGGACAAGAGGGTGCAACTGCAAGTGTAGCAGGTAGGGGGATCCACGAGGCAGTGCTGGAGCAGCCTCAGCCCTTGAGCTTGTCCAACAGGTCTGAGATTCTTGCTCCCTGTGCAGATGAGAGTGGGAGCTGCAACTACAAATATAGTTGTAAATGGGGATACTATCGTCAGGAGAATAGACACAATTCTATGTTGCAAGGATCAAGAGTCCCAAAGGCTGTGTTGCCTGCCTCGTGCCGTGGTTTGAGACATCTCATCTGACCTGCAGAGGAATTTGGAGCGGGAGAGGAAAGATCCAGTTGTCATGGTCCATGTGGGTACCAACGATGGAGGTAAAACAAGGAAAGAGGTTCTGCTGAGGGAATTTGAGCAGCTAGGGAGTAAATTAAAAAGCAGAACCAAAAAGGTAAGAAATCTCCAGATTGCTACCTGAGCCACATACAAATTGGCAGACGATCAGTAAGATGAGAGAGTTAAATACGTGGCTCAAAGATTTGTGTGGGAGAAATGGTTTTGAATTCATGGGACATTGGCACCAGTATTGGAGGAGGAGGGAGCTGTTCCGATGGGATGGGCTCCACCCGAACCACGCGGGGACCAGGGCTCTGGCAAATCACATAACTAGGACTGTAGATAGGGCTTTAAACTAAATAGTAGGGGAGGGGGTGGGTTCAACAGATTGGAAAAGTATGGATGAAGTAAAAGGGAAGGAGAGTAGAGGAGAGATTACTGAAGTCTTCAGAATAAAGAATAAGACAGAAAGTTTAGAAAGGGATAAGAATTTAACTTCAGGCAGCGTGGAGACAAATTTGAGAAGTGTGGAATATAGGACTGAAGGTGCTATATTTGAATGCAAGAGTATACAAAATAAGGTATATGAGCTTATAGTGCAGTTAGAAATTGGCAGGTATGACATTGTGGGCATCGCAGAGTCGTGGTTGAAAGAAGGTCACAGCTGGGAGCTAAATGTCCAAGGATACACATCCTATCGAAAAGACAGGCAGGTGGGCAGAGGGGTTGAGGGGGTGGCTCTGTTGGTAAAAAAATGAAATCAAATCCTTAAAAGATGTGGCGTAGGATCAGAAAATGTAGAATCCCTGTGGGCAGAGTTAAGACTGCAAGAGTAAAATGACCTTGTTGAGAGTTATATACAGGCCTCCAAATAGTAACCAGGATGTGGGGTACAAATTACAAAAGGAGGTAAGATTTCTTTAGTAGTCACATGTACATTGAAACACACAGTGAAATGCACCTTTTGCATAGTGTGTTCTGGGGGGCAGCCCACAAGTGTCGCCACGGTTCCGGCACCAACGTAACATGCCCACAACTTCCTAACATGTACGCTTTTTGGAATGTGGGAGGAAACCCACGCAGACATGGGGAGAATGTACAAACTCCGTACAGACAGTGGCCGGAATTGAACCCAGGTCGCTGGCGCTGTAAAGCGTTACACTAACCACTACACAAAAGGCATGTAAAAAAGGGCAATGTTACGGTGGTCATGGGTTATTTCAATATGCAGGTAGATTGGGAAAATCAGGGTACTAGATCCCAAGAGAAGGAGTTTGTAGAATACCTACAAAATGGCTTTTTAGAGCAGCTTGTAGTCCCATGAGGCAAAAGGCAATTCTGGATTTGGTGTTGTGCAATGAACCAAATTTGATTAGAGAGCTTAAGGTAAAGGATCCCTTAGGGAGGCAGTGATCATATGATAGAATTCACCCTGCAATACAAGAGGGAGAAGCTAAAATTGGATGTATCGGTATTACAATTGAGTAAGGGTAACTACAGAGGCATGAGAAAGGAGCTGGCCAAAGTTGATTGGAAGGGGACCCTAGCAGGGATGATGGTAGAGCAACAATAGCAGGAGTTTCTGGGAGTAAGTCGGAAGACGCAGGATCAGTTCACCCCAAAAAAGCAGCAGCATTCAGAAGGCAGGATGAGGCAACCGTGGCTGACAATGGAAGTCAAAGACAGCATAAAAGCAAAAGAGAGGGCATACAATGTTGCATAAATTAGTGGGAAGCTAGAGGATTGGGAAGCTTTTATAAACCAACAGAAGGCAACTAAAAAAGCAATAAGAGAAGAAAAGATGAAATATGATGATAAGCTAGCCAATAATATAAAAGACATGAAAAGTTTTTTCAGATATATGAAGAGTAAGAGGCAAGAGTGGACATCGGACTGCTGGAAAATGACGCTGGAGAGGTAGTAATGGGGAACAAAGAAATGACAGACGAACTGAATAAATATTTTGCGTCAGTTTTCACTGTGGAAGAGACCAGCAACATGCCAGAAAATCGAGAAAGTCAGGAGACAGAAATGAGTGTAGTCATATAACTAAGGAGAAGGTGCTCAGGAGACTGAAAAGGTCTGAAAGTAGATATGTCACCTGGACCAGATGGACTACACCCCAAAGTTCTGAAAGGGGTAGCTGAAGAGATTGTGGAGGCATTAATAGTGATCTTTCAAGAAAAACTAGATTCAGGAATGGTTCAAGAGGACTGGAAAAATCACAAATGTCACTCCACTCTTTAAGAAGGGAGGGGCAAAAGACAAGAAATCATTGGCCAAGCCTGACTTCAGTGGTTGGTAAGATGGTAAGAGTCCATTATTAAGGATGAGATTTCAGGGTACTTGGAAGCACATAATAAAATAGGCTAAAGTAAACATGGTTTCCTCAAGAAACAAATCTGTTGGAATTCTTTGAGGAAGTAAAAGGCAGCAGAGACAAAGGAGAGTCAGTGGATGTTGTTTACTTAGATTTTCAGAAGGTATTTGATAAGGTGCCGTACTTGAGGCTGCTAAACAAGATAGGAGCCCATGGTATTAAAGGAAAGGTACTAGCGTGGATAGAAGATTGGCTGACTGGCAGAAGGCAAGAGTGAGAATAAAGGGGGCCTTTTCTGGTTGGCTGCCGGTGACAAGTGGTGTTCCCCGGGGGTCGGTGTTGGGTCCGCTGCTTTTCACATTATATGATAATGATCTGGATTACAGAATTAATTGCTTTGTGGCTGAGTTTGCAGATGATACAAAGATAGGTGGAGGGGCAGGTAGTGTTGAGGAAGCAGGGAGTCTTCAGAAGGACTTAGACAGTTTGGGAGAATGGGCAAAGAAGTGGCAGATGGAATACACTGTAGGGAAGTGCATGCGAATTCAGAAATCAGGGACTTGGGAGTCCTAGTGCAGGATTCCCTGAAGGTTAATTTGCAGGTTGAGTCGGTAGTAAGGAAGGCAAATGCATTATTAGCATTCATTTTGAGAAGACTAAAATAGAAAAGCAAGGATGTAATGCTGAGGCTTTATAGGGCATTGGTCAGACCATATTTGGATTATTGAGAGCAATTTTGGGTCCCATATCTAAGGAAGGATGTGCTGGCGTTGGACAGCATCCGGGGAGGTTTACAAGAATGATCCCAAAAATAAAAGGGTTACCGTATGAGGAACATTTGATGGCTCTGGGCCTGTATTCACTGGAGTTTAGAAGGATGGGGGTGGGGGGGGGGGGAAATCTCATTGAAATCTATTGAATATTTAAAGGCCTAGATAGAGTAGACATGGAGAGAATGTTTCCAGTCGTGGGAGAGTCAAGGACCAGAGGACACAGCCTCAGAATAGAAGGATGTCCCTTTAGAACTGAGATGAGGAGGAATTTCTTTGGTCAGAGGGTGGTGAATCTGTGGAATTCATTGCCACAGATGGCTGTGGAGGCCAAGTCATTGGGTATATTTAAAGCAGAGATTGATAGGTTCTTGATTAGTAAGGGCATCAAAGGTTACGGGGAGAAGGCAAGAGAGTGGCATTGAGAGGGACAAGTAAATCAGCCACGACTGAATGACTGAGCAGACTCAATGGGTCAAACGGCCTATTTCTGCTCCTATGTCTTATGGTCTAACATCACATTTTCCCCAACACCCCACAGGCTTCAAGATAAGAAAGGATCAGAACAAATTTTGATTTTGTGGTCTGTGAAACTGTTGTGAATTCCACAAATGTGTAATGGTATATGTCCCAGATCACTCAGATTCCAATGCACATATATATAAAAAAAGTATTTTTACTGATTACCATCTTCAAAGTCCTCTACGTCTGGGGATCCTTTCAAGTCATCCTCATCTTCAGCATCTTCAAGTTCCTTGGCTATTAACTGTCTTGCTAATTTGATATTCATGCCTTCATTGTAATGCATTTTCCTCTTCATTTCAAACTGTTTCTTGTTTTCTTTAAAGAAATAAAATATTTTGAAATCTCATAACAACAAGCTTTTCTCCCCCCAGAAAGTATCATACAAGATTGCTACCCTTCCCTGAAGAAAGCAAATTTAATAATGGAGGGAGTAGAGGAGTATTTCCTATTCTCTTAGCTATTGCATAGTACACCAGGGAATCTAGATTAGGGGTTAAAGCATTGAAGGTTATTTTTTCCAAACAAAGCCCATGTCTACAGAGATGCAGTAAGACTTCACAACGTAACAATAAAATTAAAAACAAATCATCAAACCAAATGCACCATAAATTCCCAAAGAGCCCTACACCCATCAGCATCACAATTTCTCTCCATGGATAAAGTCTACATGCTATCAGTGTAGTTTTATCATTAGTTCTGCATTTGTAACTGCTTTCAAATACAATTACACAATTGACTTCACAACTTGTAAATAACATAAAAATTCATTCCCATTCAGTAGTGCTATGGAGCCAAGACATAGTACTTTGCCCATGGAATTCATTCCATTGGTGGCAGCGGAGTGAATTTTGGATGCAGAATACATCCAAAATACACTGCCATTACTTTGCCCATGGAATTCATTCCATTGGTGGCAGCGGAGTGAATTTTGGATGCAGAATACATCCAAAATACACTGCCATTACAATATAACATGACTTGTCCTGCCAACCCCAGCGATAATTTTGAAGCACTTGCTTTGAAATTCAAATGTAAGAAACAACAGTTCTGGAAATCTGAAGCTGTAAATATACAAAAGAGTAGCATTCACAAAGGCAAATGACAAATTGTGTACATCCTTTATCACCTCAATAAAATTTTAATCACCACTGAATATCTGCTTTTTGTTAGAAGTTCAGAATCATTCCTTTTGAATCAAGCCAAGTAAAAGTGGAATTACAAAACATTCGTTTTTTTTGCAGCATCTGATATGTTAACTAGCAGCACTGAATGTACAGGCGAACTGTTTCAATGGTACGACACTTCTGTCTCCTCCCGACTTCTTGTAAATTCCCAATTTTAGAAAAATATTTTCTCAAACTGAATGTACCGTAAATTTTGTTAAGGAACATGATATTTGAAGCAAAAGCTTCAATGTTTAAAAACTAATATCGCTGCAACTTCTCTCTGCAAACTAAGGATGTATAAATGTAAAAGCAATAAACCATTAAAAATAGTTAAAATAAAAATAGCTCAATTTTGAAAATCAAAAAACCTGCAGATGCTGGAAATCTGAAGTAATAACAGAAGACCTTAAACTTTAACTCCTGTTTCTTTCCACAGATGCTACCCAAGTGTTTCCAGCATTTTTGTTTTTATTCCAGTTATTCCTTCTTTGGTGTTTCAATCTATTAACCAATCTATTATCCATGGGTAAGTGAGAGGGCAAATGGAGAATCATGTGGGAAAATGTGAAGGAGTCCATTTTCGCAAGAAAAATAAAACATGTTGTGGTCTAAGTGCTGAGTTTGCCAAGCCCTGAGATGCACAGATTATTATTTATTGCTAGGGAAAATGAACAGAAAAGCAGGTAGGTCATGCTTCATTTTTGTAAGGCATAAGTGGATGACATCTGGACTCCTGCATATACTATTTAAGGAAGGATGTTAATGTTTTGGAAGTAGTTCACAGAAAGTTGACTAGACTAATACCTGGGATGGGCACACAAGAGACTGCAGGTGCTGGAATCTGGAACAACAAACATTTTGCTGGAGGAACTGGAATGGTCTTATGAGGAAAGGTCAGGCAAGCTAGGTCTTTTAGGCACAAAATCCAAAAGGGGTTTTGACGGAGTGGACATGGAGAAGGCTTTCTCATGGGAGAATCTAGAACCAAGGATCATTGTTTACAAATAAACCATTAACCATTTAAGACAGAAATGAGGGGTCTTTTTTTCTCTCAGATGATTATTTGACTTTCAATTCTCTTCCTCAGAGGATGATGGAAGTAGAGTCTTTGAATATTTTTAAGGCAGAGGCAAACAGATTCTCGATAATGGATGAAATGTTACTCATTCCTATGTAATTGTGGTTATTAAGACTTAAGTTTGTTACTTTCATACTGAATGCAAAATTCGTTATCGTGATCACTGTTCCCCAGAAAATCCTTTACAAATTAATTTTATTACGGATGACTAAATCCAATATAACATTTTCTCGCTGAGTCCATATTTTGTTCTCGAAAGCTGTCTTGAATGTATTCCATGAACTTGTCCCCGAGAAACCTGTATTAATTTAACTCGTCCAACCTATCCAAATCCCACGACTTTTCCAGTACCTTTGTCACAAACCCCATTATTTCTCAATTGATATTCTGTCCACTGGTTATAGCTATTATTAAGGGTCCTATAAACTTATCCTGTGCTTTTTGCCCATTGTCATTTCTTATTGCCACCCAAAATGATGCTATTTCCTAATCTTCTGAGCTAAAATTTTGTCTTAGTATCATGTTTTATTATCAAAACTACACCCACCTCCTTTTTCTTTAGTCTTTAAATGGTATTGTCAGATTTTTCAGCAGTTTGGTTTTATACAATCATGCGTTATGATGCATAACCACAAGGACGCCCTTCTACTTCTGCTGGGGATAAAGAATCTAGGGAAGGAACTCCAAGGCCAAGAATATCCTGATGCCTAAACGTGGGAACTGATGACAGGGTTAGATATCCATCTAAAGCAGGTGTGTTAGACAGTTTACTGGATACACCTGGCAATGGCCAATGTGTGGCTTGAACCTTGAAAGATATTAAAGTTACATTGAATTATCTGGCTTCCCTTTTTTGACAGGTGCTCCAAATGCACCCTGATGGCCCAGTTTCAAGATAAGCATATTTAAATTAGTGACTTTCTCTTAAATCTGAGTACTTCAATAAAGTCACGGTATCACTCCCAGAGGAGGTGGGTACTTAAGCTATGACATTAAGTAGGCAAATCTTTTTGTTTTACTACGTTGGATGTATGAAAAAAATGTATAAAGTTTTAGCATCACAAAAAGGCAATTACCTAATCATAAAACTGAGTGAAAGTGGTCTTAAAACTACATCACGAACAGGCATTCAAAAAATTTAGAACCAACTATTTTCAGAAGTGAAATAAATACTGCAAATACTGTAAAGTAATTACAAATGTAAACAAGGCTTGCCTTGTTCTTCTGGTGTTAATTCTTCCTCTTCTTCACTGCTTTCTTCCTTCGAATGCTCAAAGATTTTGGGATTACTTCCCTTAGCTGCTATCAACCTAAAATGAGAAATTTCCATTGATTCCAATGGTGGGGCTCCAGTGTCATTTACCTTCCTTCCACCGTTGGGTTAGATATCAATGCTGGATTGAGGCACCATTTATACAGTAATTGCAAGGTGACAAAGGCAAAACCATTTCACATCTGTCTAACAGTTCAATTACAAAGAAGCATTTTGGTCTAATCACGTCGACCACCTCTTCTGCACAGTATTCAAAGGCATGCTCTGCCCTTACTTTCTACGTCTTCAATGCAGAAGACAAAATGTTCTTGAAATAACAAAGTCTTTGGCACATGAACAGACCAACTTCTGGAATAACAGCCTTTGAGGACAAACTGAGTATACTCAGTCCTGGAGTTCAGAAAAATATCATTGGATCATATAAAATTCCAAATGGCAGTGTAAATGCTCAGAGGACCCTGAATCCATAACTAATAGCCAAAGTCTCACAATGAGAGGTTTAACCATTCAGGACTGAGACGAGGACAAATTTCTTCATTGGGAGTTGTAAATCTTCAGAATTTTCAAATTCGGAGGGCCGTGAATTGTTAGCTTTTGGGTATATTTAGAGATGCAAAGGAAACAGAGATAATGTGGAATTAAACAAATCTATTAACTGCATTTCTTAATACAATTTTAATTCAAATACAAGGAAGGTGATATTAAGCACAACCCCAACAGGCCTTGATCAATCAGCAAATTCTGATGAGAAACGAGGCAGGGAAAGAGACACTGCACAACTTCTAATAAAAGCACCTAAATAATAATGTCTAGAATACATTAATTGCTACATTGCATTAGCTACCAACGGACAACTGTTTATTCAATTACCATTAAAAATGTGGCGTATAGTCAGTCAACAAGATTCTTAGTCAGCAAGACTGGCTAAATACATTTGACAACCAACAACAGAGCTGGATTCATCATGGAACCCTCGACTTTCGTGAACAAAAGCCCTTACACTGAATTTAGTGTGCAAGAAACTAATCGGTACCCACAAATGCAGAGGCTGAGAAAAGCAGAGGATTACTTCTAGGGACAACTGAATGGAACATTGCTGCTTTATTCAAAAAAATAAATACCATCACGTCCTATATAGGATTAAATCATAACCAGTGTCTTGATTACAATGACATTAAGAGCAAAAATCCAAATAATTCAATGGTATTTTCTTCTAAAACAGACATCAAATGACAAGATTAAAATAAATGGAAAAAATCCATATCAGTTAATACATGATTTTGATCTTTCCTGGCATTGGACATTACTAGCAAGGTCACCTAATTGTCATTGAAAAGTGTGAAATAGCTTCTTGAACGGTCCCAGCAACAATGCATCTTCAAATCAGAATGGTGTGCACCTTGAAGGGAGCACTTGCGGGCACCTGGTGCCCTTGTCCTGGATTATAGAGTCACTGGCTTGGGAAGTGTTGTTGAAGAACTTACTTGGCACATTACTGCAGTGCCTTTATTAGATATGGTGCAATCATGATGTACTGGAGATGGAGGGAGGGAGCGAATGTTTATGGTGGCAAAGATTTAGTAATCAACCAGGCTGCATTGTTCTCAGTGATGTCAAGGTTTGAGTATTGTTAAAGGAGCAATCATCCACAAAATTAGACAGTTTTCTGTTACATTCCTGATCTACCTTGGAGATGATAAAAAGACTTTGAAGACTCAGGAAGAGATACTGCCTCTGACTTGATCCTGTAGCTACAATACATTGTCTCGCTGCTGCAATTTAGCTTATGGTCAATAGCAGCCCCCACTCTCAAAATGTTTACGCTAGGGAATTGAGTGATGGGAATGCTGTTGACTGTCAAAGGGACATGGTTTGACATTCTGCAATGATTATAAGCTTAAATGGTAGTAAATACCTTGAACTCTTATGCCCATTCACACCTTTTCTCAAAGCCTCCATGTCTATTACCATCGATGTTATGACTATCTAATGGCTATTCAGAAATATTATCCAAGTCCTCCAATGGAAGCTGATAATAAATTGGATGTAGGATGACTTGCCAACTGCACAAGCCATTTAACACTTAGATTTACAATATGTTTCTACAGTAGCAGAGAATGCTGGAAGCGCTCAGCTGGTCAAGCAGAATCAGTGAGTAACAGACAACTTATTGAGTCAAGGACCTTTCCTGAAAATTGGAGAAGGGAAGGTAGAGAGAACAGATGGAATGTCTGTGATAGGACCAACCCAATCACAGGCATTCTCTCTGCTCTTTCTCTACCTTCCCCTCCATTTATAACATGTTCATCTTTTCTAGTTCCGACATCCAATATTGTTAATCTTGTTAGCCTGTTTCTATTTTCACTGATGCCTTTTGACCTGTTGAGCACTTACCACATTGTTTTTTTTTTGTTTTGGATTTTCAGCAACTGCAGGTTTATTTGTTCCAACCAGCTGGATTTGATCTTGTTCTCCTCCGTATACATTTGCCATATAGTGCGTTACCAAAATGTTGAAAAATGTTTACATCATCAGCTCCATTTAAAGAAAAATTATCAGAGCCAGAGGTACACAAGATATACAAAACCACAAAGGAATACTTAATTGAAAAATTTCACCTACTCTCCACCCCAATCTTTCCTAATCTTCTTTTGGATAGTTTCCATCTCAAATCTGAAGTGCACAAAATTACTGGAGAAAAACAAACTTCACCAAAATCAAAGAACAGGTACAACTAGAAGTTCAGATTTCAGCAGAAACATACTCACTTTTCTGCTAGCTCTGCTGCAGTAATATTTATGTTTGATTCAGAGTCACTCATTCCAGCTTCATCATCATCACCTCCTACCATCCTGGACAACAAAGGAAACATTAAAAATTAAAAGGTTATATGTATAACCATGCCAAGAGACTATATTAACAATTCACATGCAAAACAATATGGCTAGAAACAACATGCTCAGAGCATTTTTGCAAAATTATAACTGGTTATTAATACAAGAGAATTGTTTATTTTTGATGAAAGAACAAATGAAAAATGTAAATATTTAATACAAGTGTGTCAAGAACTATAAGCTACAAGATGATAAAACGTAATTATCAATATTTTTCACAAATTGAACCTTAAAAACTACTTTACACTCCAAGTTACCCATAATTCTTATGAGAGATATGAAGGCCTTGTTCCTCACGATGCTCCCATTTGATGGGGTCACCTCCACCAAATGTTCAAGAAATCACCTCTTTTAAATTGCCATTTATTTTGTTTGTTTCAAAGTACAGAAAAACCCCTTGGATTAAAAGCATTGTTCTTTTCCAAGTCTCAATAATACATGAGTATTAAAAACTATCTATTCCGTTTCTTTTGAAGACAATGATGGTATCTACATGCTGTATATGAAAGAAGTCAAACATTCTCAGTGTAAAAGGACATAGCACACAGAAGGTACTGATAGTAATTAAAAATAATGAAAACCAAGCTCTTGCAATGGCTCCTTTTGGATTACAAGGTGAGCAAATTAATCTCACTGGTAAGGAGCTGATCTCAACTCAGCACGAGTTAGGGAGGGAGTGTGCCTACCTCAGGAGCACAAGGTAAAGAAAACAGAACATTCCACTGAATGCACAGTGAATGCTGGATGTACACATTTTCATAAAAGTCAACTGAAGAAGAGTTTGGGCTGTCAATAAGCAGCTATAAAACTGCTGATATGTACTGTCATCCTTGCACTTTAAATTTAGTTTCTCCCTGCCCTTTAAAGTGTGTTTACTACCTTTACTTGACATACTAAAGATGCGCAACTTTTCACCAACACAGATAGTTACTGTTCACTTTATAGTGTTGGGCTTTTACCTTCACTGAAGTTCTTTCTTAATTCTACAGCATTGGAGTTCTTAACTCAAACTTGAATTTGCAAAGCTGCCTAATGCCAAAAATAAAGCTAATGTAATAAAATTAATATTCTGTTCTACTTACAAGAATATGAATCTTAAACGCCCTTTGAAGCTTTAAGGCATCTACCCAATCTGCCATACCATCATAAAATTGCAACTGTCAATAATCTGGCACACTGAAGTATGGAATATAAAAATGGAAAAGTTATTCCACAAAATTTTCTAAATTTTTGAATCACAGGTAAGCATTGGGACACGCTGCATCTATGAGAAAGTCTGGAAAATCATTTCCTTATTTACCTGTTGTATGGTGTACTGGGTTCATCAATTTTCATTAACCCATAATCCTTTCCTTCTGGATGATAGGTAGCAAGAATGTTCATTTCATCCCATTTTTGTGTCTTTTTACTGTGGGGAAAAAAAAGCACATTTAGGTGTATGATTAAAATCTACAAGGTTAAAATTATACACCTCAAATTCACCACCACCTCCAAATGCACCAGCATAGCCTTTGGTCAATTAAGGAAAAGGGAACTTGAAGATCAAGGTCTCAGATATGGTACAAAACTCAAGGTCTCCCAGACAGCAGTGATCCTTGCCCTCCTTTATGCTTCTGAGATCTGGACTACTACAGATGTACCTCAAGACAATGGATAGCACCAATGCTGTCTCTCCAAAATCCTCCAAATTGGTATTGGTTGATTATTGTCACTTGTACTGAGGTACAGTGAAAAACTTGTCTTGCATACCGATCGTACAGATCAATTCATTACACAGGTTCACTTGAAGTATAAACAAAGCAATGTCATTAAGGTCTCCCAGGCAAACGTATGTAGCTAGGGTCTAACTACATACAGTCAGCTCCACTTGGCAGTCCAGGTCATTTATAAATCCAGCACCAAACTCCCAAAATAGATGCTCTTTTCTGAGCTTGGTCACAGGAAGAAATTACCACTTGGACATAGGAAAAAATTTAAGATCAGCTCAAAGACATGAGTTTGAAAAGCCATGGCATTCCCACCAACTAGTTGAATCCCTCATGCATAACTGTTTAAAAGTGGAGGAGGAGCACAAGGGATGGTCTTAAACACATCAAAGACCTGTGTTAATGGCAAAAGGTGCACACCACCAAGTAGGTGCTAAGGGAACGCATTGAACCTCAGTACAGCCACTGCTCATTCTGTGGGGAAGAACCATAGTCCAGGATCCTGCTGCCACTGAAGGCTGGGCCTTGAGTAACTGTCTCTCACACACTTCACAAATGCTGTGAGCAGGAAACATGAGTGCCGTTGATGCTTTGTAACAGAATGCATTGAGGTAGAATAAACATAGAGGAAACCATGTCCCGATTGCATACATTATGTATTTTTGGAAAAAGGAGCGTACCACTTCACAACCCACCCACTCCATCAGCAATCTCCTGACCCATTTGTGCAAGCGCCTGAGGTTCCCACATTGTCCTCATCAGCCACCTCTGACCCCCACAAATCATCCTCGATCCGGAGGGACCGCCTCAGAGGATGACGAGTTTGGCTTTAACCACAGCACCTTACATGGACACATGCAGGTGACGAAAGTGGCCACAGGGAATACCAAGGAGCAGCAGCAGCAGCCGCCCGCTAGGTCAAGAAACGTGTGACAGGCGGCGTGCGCAATGGAAGCTGGAAATAGGTCAGGGCTGCGCTGGAGGGGAACCATCCCGCCACTGCGGGAACCCAAACGTCAGCCTGCAATTGGGGCGGCGGCCCCCTGTAAGCTGGCAACGCAATGAGAAGCCAGCTTTTATCAGTAACTTTACAGCCGGAGGTCCGGGGGAGGGAGGGAACAGATTTCACTGACCGGCAGCGCGCATGAGCAGTGGCGTCCTCATAGGGCCCCGGAGGGACGGTAACGGCGGCGTCCCTCGGGGGGGGGGGGACGGTAACGGCGGCGTCCCTCGGGGGGGGGGGGGACGGTAACGGCGGCGCCCCCGAGGACGGTACCGGCGCTGTCCCCCGGGGGTGGGGGGGGCAATCCCCGGTCGGGCTCCGGCTCCCGGGCTCCGCACCCCCCTCACCCTCCAACTTACTTGTACTCCTCCTCCTCCTCGACCGATAGATCCAGGGCCGAGTTCTGTTCGCATTGCGCCGCTTTCCTGTTTTTCAAAATCCCTTTGAGAGGAGCGGGAGCCGACATGGTGGGGTGGGGCGGGGCGGTGTCGGGGCTGCGGCTCCGGGCTGCGGGCTGTCGTCTGGCCGGTGCTCACCCTCCGCCGCCCACCGGTGGCTCTGGCGGCCAGTCTCGCGAGAGCGGGCGCGTCCTCTCCGAGTGACGGGCCAGGTTCTCGCGGGATCCTGCGATCAAGGGCATTGTGAGGCACCGGAAGTGAGGCGCAGTGGGCGTCAGGCTGGCCCGGGGGTGGGACGGGACCTGCTCTGCGCTGGATGGCTTCGTTTCACCGGCGCTTCCTCTGGTCCCACGGGCTGAACTCGGTGCACGCAGTGTGATCGCTCCTGCGCCCGAAGAGCCGAGCGCAGGTTGCAAGCACACCTGCGTTCTGCCGGCAGGGGCTTTTTTTTATATATTCCAAAATAAACATTATTCATCATAAAAAGCAAACTATACATTTCATCACATCAGTGCATTGAGGGCAAACAAGGCGAAACAAGGGCAAACAATAACAAAATGCAGAATAAAGTGTTATAGAGAAAGTGCAATGCAGTGTTTTACACAAGAGTGGTGGGTGCGTGGAACGCACTGCAGGCAGAGGTGGTGGGAGCAGATACATTAGGGACATTTAAGAGACTCTTAGACACATGAATGATAGAGAAATGGAGGGCTATGTGGGAGGGAAGGGTTAGATAGATATTAGAGTAGGATAAAATGTTGGCACAACATCATGGGCCGAAGGGCCCGTACTGTGCTGTCATGTTCTATGTCCTCTACATTTGTGAGACCCGAGGCAAATTGGGTGACCACTTCGGCAAGCACCTTCACTCCATCCGCTGCAAAAGCCAGGATCTCCCAGTGGCCAGCCACTTCAATTCCACTTCCCACTCCCACATTGACATGTCTATCCATGGCCTCCTCTACTGTCACGTTGAGGCCAGACACAGGTTGGAGGAGCAAACCTCATCTTCCGCCTTGGTTGTCTCCAACCTGACGGCCTCAACATCGACTTCCCTAACTTCTGGTAACCCCTCCCCCCCCCCCCATCTTTGGTTTCCCTCATTCCTGTGGCCCCCTCACCCTTCTCTTTCCCCTCCCCCGCCCTCATGACCTGCCCATCTATTCCTCACCTTCCCTTTATTCCATGGTCCACTGCCCTCTCCTGCCAGATTCCTCCTCCTCCAGCCCTTTGCCTCTTCTATCACCTCTCAACTTCTTGCGTCACTCCCTCTCATCCCCCCTCCTCCACCCACCTACCCCCCCCCCCCCCACCTGGACTCACCTATCACCTGCCAAATTGTGCTCCTCCCCTCACCTGTTTAATCTGGCTTCTGCCCTCTTCCTTTCCAGTCCTGATGAAGGGTCTCGACCTGAAACATTCACTGTTTATTTCTCTCCAATAGATGCTGCCTGACCTGCTGAGTTCCTCCAGCATTTTGTGTGTGTTGTTCAGCTATGACCTCAGTCCTTTTCATTGGCATAGTATTCAAGGCAACGTCAGTCTCCATGGTGGCCTTGGCTGCATCACGGATATCTTCAAGGTTCTAATCTCTCTACCTCTCATGCTTCCCACAGCTCAGACCCGTAGCACGGACACCACTCTGTCATGTCAGCTACCTTTCATAAGTGTCACCTCCACAGCCCCAGAAAGTGAAGCCAAGTGGATGTATGTCACCACATGCAAATTATCTTGGTTTGGAAAGTTACTTTCTTTCCCTTCAGTAAAATCTGCCTGTGTCACCAAGATCATCCTGCAAAGCAAAATTAATTGCACTCTTTTTACCACAGACTCTCTGCACTAGTATCCCTCTCATATACCGTTATCGATTGAGACAATGGTATGGTACCCAAGATTACACCCTTCATAAATTTGAGTTCATTTAGAATTCAGCTGCTCAAATCTAACTTGCATCATCCTATTCATCATCAGTCCTTTGCTCACTGATTGCTCAAGCCATAAGTTCAAGAATTCCCTCTTTAAATCAATTAACTCTACTCTTAAACCACTTCTTAAAAGCTACCTCTTTCAGCAAGTATTTGGTCACCAGCCCTGCTATGTGGCTTAATATGAGATTTAGTTTGCTAACTGTTCCTTTGTGGTGCTTTGGGATATTTTTCTCTGTCAATAATATAAATAAGTATAAGCTGCTGGTGGTGGATGCACCTTACCAATCTGCTCTCATTTATTGCAACAAACATTCAACATTTTGAATTTGTCATCATTTAGCCATCAAAAACCTGTTCTGTATAGCTCTCTCATTTTCTTTTGATAAGAAAGAATTTAGGATTCTCAGATGGAAGACTGGAAGATCTCATTCTCTTGAAACAAATCCTTCCTGATGCTTCAACGCGATACTAAGTGTGTGTTGCCTTTTGGGTGAGACATGAACTGAGACAGGAACATAACAGCCTGAGGCACAAGAAAGAGAACTATTTAGTATCAGGGGAAGTGTTTTAGCATAGATTGAAGATGGGTTATCATACTAATTCACTTAATTCTGTTATCAGACAGAGGGTCAGAATAAACATTTTTCTCTGTTGGAAGGATGTAACTAATGGAGTGTCCTAAGGATTAATTGTAGGTCATCAACTATTTATATTTTATATTAATGACCTGGAGGAGGGACAGAGTGTAAGATATCCAAGTTTGCCAATGACTCAAATAGGAGAGCAAGTTGCAATGAGAATACATTTAAACTCCAATAATCTGCTATCTGATCATTTGGAAATCCTGATGATTCAGCATTTGGCTCACCAGGTGATGTTTGATGTTTGCCGGTTCAAGTTCTTGTGCTCCCTCTGACTTTCCAGGCCCCAGTTCCCACACTTCGTTCCAACTCTCCAGGGTCCTGGTTCTCACGCTCCCTTCTAGGGGCTTAGTACCACTGCTGTTTTCCAGCCGAGTTGGGTCACGTTTCTGGTCTCTCTTTAAATTTACTGGTTCAGTGACAAATTTATTACAACACTGTGTACCAATTAAAAAAAGTGAATTGAAATGTTTTGAGGCATTATGAGAAGAACATCCAATCATCAAGAAATTCAGTCAGCTAAATGTGCCAGGTTATTGGGATTTTACTTTATTGGACTTTGCAACAAGATGTAGATAGGTTGAGTGAGTTAAGGGGTGACAATTTGGCAGATCTGAGTACTCTTGTGCATGAATTTCAAAAAGTTAGCATAGAGTCATAGAGCAATACAGCACACATACAAGCCCTTCGGCTCAACGAGTCCATGTTGACTACGGTGCCCTCCAGCTAGTCCCAATTTCCTGTGTTTGGCTCATATCCCTCTAAGCCCCGCCCCTGCCATGTACCTGTCCAAGTTCTTCTTAAATGATACTATATACCTGCCTCAACCACTTCCTCTGGCAGCTCGTTCATATATGACTACCCTCTGCATGAAAAAGTTGCCCCTCAGATCCCTTTTAAATCTTTCCCCTCTCACCCTAAATCTATGCACCTTAGTTTTGGACTCACCTACCCTGAGGAAAGGACCGTTATCTATGCCTCTCATAATTTTAAACACTTCTGTAAGGTCACCCCTCATTCTCCTATGTTCCGAGGAATAGAGACCTAGCCTGGCCAACCTCTCCCTATAACTCAGCCCCTCCAGTCCTGGCAACGTCTTCATAAATCTTTTCGGCACTCTTTTCAGTTTAACCAAGTCCTTCTCATAACAGGGTGACCAAAACTGTACACAGTACTCCAAGTGCGGCCTCACCAACAATTTGTACAACTGCAACATAATATCCCAATTCCTGTACTCAGTGCCCTGACTGATGAAGGCCAGCGTGCTAAACACCTTTTTCACCACCCTGTCTACCTGTGACACTGCTTTCAATGAACTATGTACCTGTACTCCTAGGTCCCTGTGTTCTATTGCACTCCCTAATGCCCTACCATTCATAGTATAAGTCCTACACTGGTTTGACTTTCCAAAATACATCACCTCACACTTATCCGTATTGAAATCCATTTGCCACTCCTTGGCCCACTTTCCTAACTGATCAAGATCCCTCTGTAACCTACGATAACCTTCTTCAACAACACCTCCTAATTTTGTGTTGTCTGCAAACTTACTGATCAAGCCTTGTGTATTCACATCCAAATCATTCATATAAATAACGAACAACAAGGGTCCCACACTGACCCCTATGGCACACCACTAGTCACCAGTCTCCGTTCTGAGAAACAACCTTCAACCACCACCCTCTGCTGCCTACCGCTGAGCCAATGTTGAATCCACCTAACTAGATCTCCCTGGATTTCATGGGACCTAACCTTCCAGAGCAGCATCCCATGCAGGACCTTGTCAAAGGCCTTGCTAAAGTCCAAACAGACAACATCCACTGCCCTACCCTCATCTACCTTTTTGGTTACCTCTTCAAAAAACTCCAAAAGTTTCATCAAGCATGACTTTCCACACACAAGGCCATGCTGACACCTTCTAACCAGACTGCCTTTCCAAATGCTGGTAGATGCTGTCCCTCAGAATTCCCTCCAGTAACTTCCCCACTACTGATGTCAAGCTGACTGGCCTGTAGTTCCCTGGCTTGTCCTTGCTACACTTCTGAAACAACGGAACAACATTAGCCACTTTCCAGTCTTCAGGAACTTCACCAGTGGCTAACAATGAAGCAACTATGTCCACAAGGGTTTCCACAATTTCTTCTCTAGCCTCCCACAGAGTCTAAGGATGCACTTGGTCAGGCCCAGGGGATTTATCCACCTTAATGCGCTGTAAGGCTGCAAATACCTCCTCCTGGGTAATATGAATTTCCCCCAAAACATCTCCACTAATTTCCATTATCTCTTGAGCAACCATGATTTTCTCCTCAGTAAACACAAAGGAGAAGTATTCACCCATCTCCTGTGGCTCGAGACGTAGGCGGCTCTGCTGATCTCTAAGGGGACCTACTCTATCCCTGGCCATCCTTTTACTCTTTCTATAGCTAGAGAACCTCTTGGGATTTTCCTTAACCTTACCTGCCAGATCCATCTCATACCCTCTCTTTGCCCTCCTGATTTCCTTCTTAAGGGTGTTCTTAATCTTTTTATAGTCATCAAGGGATTCACTCGTCTCCAACCTCCTAAACCCAATGTATACTTCCTTCTTTTTCTTGACGAGAGCCTCAATATCCTTTGTCAGCCAAGGTTCCCTAAACTTGCCAGGTTTACCCCTCACCCTAACAGGAACATGCTGCTCCTGGACTCTTGTTATCACACTCTTAAAAGCCTCCCACTATTCATTCCTTTCCCTTCAAACAGGCTCACACAATCGACCAACCTCTGCTAGATCCTGCCTAATTCCCTCACAATTAGCCCTGCTCCAGTTTAGGACCCTAACTTGTGGACCTGTCCTATCCTTTTCCATCACTATCTTAAAACTAATAGTATTATGGTCACTAGAGCAAAGTCCTCTCTGAATGCTACTTCTGTTGCTTGCCCTATCTCATTCCCTAAGAGAAGATCCAACATTGCACCCTCCCGAGTAGGGTCCTCTTTTTTGACTCAGGTGACTTCCCTGGACACTTTTCACAAATTCCACCCTGTCCAAGCCCTTAACACTCTGGGCAGTCCAGTCAATACCAGGGAATTTAAAATCACCCATTAACACAACCCTATTATTCTTATAACTATAAGCAATTTCTCTACACACCTGCTCCTCAAGTTCCTGCTGACTACTGGGGGTCTATAATACAGCCCCACTGGAGTGACCCTCCCCTGCTTGTTTCTAAGTTCTACCCATATGGCCTCACTGGATGATCCTCCAATGACATCATCTCTAAGTACTGCTGTTATGTCATCCCTTATCAAACAGGCAACACCCCTCCTCGCTTACCTGTACTGAAATTGTTACAATTCCACAGGGAACTGGTGAGGCCACACCTGGAGTACTGTGCCCTTTTTTAAAATAAAGGAAATGCTGGCGTTGGAGGCTGTCCAAAAAAGATTTGCTGGACTAATTCCTTGGATGAGAAGGTTGTCCAATCACCAGTGGCTAAAGAAATCAGACATATTCTTTGGAGTTTTGAAGAATGAGGGGTGGCCTTATAAAATATACAAGATCCTTAGGGGACATGACAGGGTAGCTGTTGAGATGTTTCCACTAGTGGAGGAAACTTGATCGAGGGTTCATAGTTACAAGATTAGGGGATGGTCATTTAAAACTGAGGTGCATAGGAAACTCTCACAGTGGGCATTGCATGTCTAGAATTTTCTTTTCTGAAAGGTTGTGGAGGCATTTAAGGAGGAAGTAGATATATTTTTGAAAGGTCAGGGATTTAAGGTCCATGGGTAACTGATGCAGAAGAGGAAATGAGGCCTGGGGAAGACCAGTCATGATCATCCCAAATGGCCCAGAGGCCTACTCCTGCTCCTATTTTCTTATAGAGTAACAGAGTCACACAGAACAGAAACAGCCCCTTTGGTCCAGCATGTGCATGCTAGCCATCAAGTATCCACCTATCCTATTCGTTACCTTCCCATTTTTGCTACAACATTGACTATACTTTGAAAATACTTGGGGACATCTTGAAATGGGCATGAAATATGCTTTATCATTCCAAGAATTTCTGTCTTTGCAAAGACTGTGGTACCGTCTGACAAGAATGAAGGAAAATCATTGTGGAGGTAATATCTGAACTTTTCCCAACCAGTGGCTGTAGAGCTTCTAGCAGAGACGTGTGAAGAATAACACATCCCGACCTTTACAATTTCATATCCATCACATCAAGCAGGGGAAATTGGAAATAACGAAAAAACTAACACCTAAATACCATTCCAGTGAAAGCATTTGGTGTAAAAGCATTCTTTTACCACAATGTGGCATTGTGCACTGATAAAATGTTGAGAGCAGGCTAAAGGTCAATGTATATTTAACTTTTGTTTGGGCTTCATAAAATGAAACAAACCAATAATTTTTTAATTAGACTTCTGAAGTTGAAATATAAATACAACAAAATACATAAATATAGTTGACCTTAGAAATAAAATCATCAATTATCACTCCCAGAAGCAACCTGTGAAAATAATCATGTCACTTTCATTAGTACCTTCATATTTTCAGCACTGAATAGGTTGGCACAACAAAAATGAACTGCATCTACGCAAAATAGAAGCCACATTGAGACAACCATTAAGGATCATTTAAATACTTATCTGCAGAGGATGCTGGCAATGAATGCTAATATCTTTCAAGGCAGATTGAAAGTTGTACTAGGCAGGTATGAACACAATTGCTGGATTTTGTATCTTTAAAATGGACTTCTATCTGAGTCTACTGCAAACTTGTACCATTTCTATAAATGTGGTACTGGACCTGTAACCCAGTGGCTGAGAGTATACATGTTACCATGCCAAAGTTAACTCTATACTTCAGATAATTTGTGATATCAGTAAACTACCTCGAAGCATGTTGGACTGTCTGAAATTGGGTCATTAATGTCTTTAAGGAAAAGATGCCTATCATCTGTAGGCAGTCTATATTTGACTTGCAATCCGATTTGACATCATATTGTCCTGATACCCTCTGGAAAGCTGTGAGTAGGCAACAAATCTGCCCCAGACAAACTTAACAGAGGGAGGAGTCCACTTACTGTATGTTAAATAGGAGGATCCAGCAGTGATTTAGAAGTATGACATGGCATTGAAGGAAACAGCATAAAGGGGAAGAAGAGGCCCCATGAACAGGTTACCAATAGTTTGTAGAGTGCAACAGAAAAACACACAAATGCAGAACTGGGCAGTGAGGGACAAGGATTGATTGAATGCCTGGGAGTAGCTGGCAGAGTGGAAACAGAGTAACATAGTCTCCATTTTAAAACAAAATTACAACATACACACAGGTAGCTATAGTGTTTCATGCATTTGGATGACAGGAGTAAACTTAGGACCTGTACAACAACAAAAGTAAACAATAAGCAGCAGTTACATGACTCCAGAAGGTATAACCATCATTTTATTTTCATAAAGTGTCATTAATGTTATTCTGTGATTGGAAGAACTGATCTGTTGTTGTCTTATCCAACCAACATCCACTCAATTTAGAAAATCCAGTTCAGATTCCATTCTTCAACTACTCACGTTAAAACACTGCACCAAATGCTGGAATAAAATTCCAGAAGATATGTAGAATAGTAAATATTAAATTTAAACTGGAAGCCAAAGAGAATATAATCAATATTTTCATTTTTGTAAAATGCATTGAATTTAAAACATTATACAAATACAAGATTCTAAAGTTATCACATAATAAAATATTTGTTTCCTTAGCTAAATAGGCAACAAGAGAAAGCAGAAGTTGCCTTGATCTGGCATTGATTACCATACTTTTTAATTATTCATGTGTGTAGCATTAATAAGTATGCATTAAAGATTAATCAATATTTGAGTAAATAAGGTATCAATACCAAAATACTGAGAAGCCTAACAGGCTGGAGTGAGGATCCACCGTTGGGATTGAGTGAGCAGTCTGTGTATGGTTCAATACAAGTAGCATAGGCAATCACGTGAGCAATGTAATTCTCCTCGTGTGTTTTGTGGAACAGATAAGCCATGGGACCTTTGGCAAAAATTGCCACATCTTCCCCACCATGAGTTTCGGAAGGCAGTGGAACCGCAGTTTGTTGCTTATAATTCTTGTCCTCTGCAAAAGAGAGGATATTTCATCTTATTATGACAACAGTACACTTAGTATTGGATAGTTGGCTTGCTCTTTAAATGTTTATGTTTTATGGGGGTTTTAGGGTTGTTGAGCAATTAAAATATTGGACACATTCATGCAATTTGGAAAAAAAAATCAACTGCGAGTTAACAACACTTTTAAACAACAATCCCATAAGGTGTACAATATTAGTGCAGGCATTGAAGTAAAAAATCAGCCAAGATTTTAAAGAGAGGTGGAATAGACATGAAGAGAAAGTGGCCTACTCCTGTTCTTATTTCTTCTTTTCTTGTGTTCACTTAAGCATGGCTGGACTGGCCACATAAAACAAATGCAACCCATTCAAATCAATTTGCAACTTGCTGGATCTACAAAACTGTAAACCATTATGGCCCTGTGACTGTCAAAGCAAAATGTTCCACCCCGATCCTTCCTTTCTTTTGTATGTTTTCCTTCCCCTCTTAAAATCCCTCTCAACCTTCCTTTAACATCCCCAACACCACCACCATATTCTCTAATCCTATTTCCATCTTTATTCCTTACACCATTTTCCCTCTTGCCTCTTCTCATTCCTTTTCCCTTGATCAAATTACTAATCACGCACCATATTGAAAACTACAGGAGATTTACTGGTCATAACAGGCATTATTCTGTGAAACTGACATAAATCTGACGATACACATATATACCACTAGATGGAGATTATTATAATTCAGAAAGTGCAAATACTTATATATTTTCACACAGAAAAAATGCTTTGTTCTAGCTTCCCAGGAATAAAGACAGTAAGATCTATGTGGATACACACATTAACTATTTATATCATTATAATATCACTGTATCAGACAGAATTGTCAGGTAGCAAAGACTATTACATCAACCTATTTCATTTAATCTGATTTTTGCATTATGTTTCAAAATTAAAGCAAATCAAAGTATTTAATGGCAATACCAATGGGCTTCTACATGTCTTAATGAAGACTATCACTTTGATAAAATTGAAACAAGATTGTCAATGTTTCATCTAAAAGCTACAATGTTCCTCAAAATCTACAAAAACGATGGAGCAAATCCTGCTGGCTGGAGCAACACACACAAAAAGAGCTGGAGGAAATCAACAAGACGGGCAGCGTCTATGGAGGGAAATAAACAGTCAACGTCTTGGGTCGAGACCCTTCATCAGGACTGGAAAGAGGGCAGAAGCCAGATTAAGAAGGTCGGGGGAGGGGGAGGAGCACAGGCGAGCAGGTGATAGGTGAGAAGGGGAAGGTAAGTGGGTGGGGGACGGGGGAGGTGCAAGAAGCTGAGAGGTGATAAGTAGAAGAGGCAAAGGGCTGAAGAAGAAAGAATCCAGTAGGAGAGGGTGGTGGACCATGGAATAAAGGGAAGGAGGTATGAAATAGATGGGCAGGTCACGAGGGCAGGGGAATGGAAAAGAGAAGGGCAGAGGGGGCCACAGGAATGAGGGAAGACAAGGGGGGGGGGTAAGGAGGGAGAAAAAAGGGGGTTAGAGAAATTGATGTTGAGGCCATCAGGTTGGAGACTACCAAGGCGGAGTATGAGGTGTTCTTCCTCCAAGCTGCACCTGGCCTCAACGTGGCAGTAGAGGAGGCCATGGATAGACATGTCAGTATAGGAATGGGATGTGGAATTGAAGTGGGTGGCCACCGGGATATCCTTGCCCTTGCGGCGGACGGAGCGAAGGTGCTCAACGAAGCAGTCACCCAGTCTGCGTCAGGTCTCACCGATGTAGAGGAGGCGGCACTGGGAGCACTGGATGCAATAAGTAACACCCTTGGATTCACAGGTGAAGATAAGATTTCTTTATTAGTCACATGTACCGAAACACACAGTGAAATGCGTCTTTGCGTAGCCTTCTGGGGGCAGCCTGCAAGTGTCGCCACACTTCCAGTGCCAACATAGCATGTCCACAACTTCCTAACCCGCACGTCTTTGGAATGTGGGAGGAAACCGGAGCACCCGGAGGAAACCCATAGCACTGTCTCACCTGGAAGGACTGTCTAGGACCCTGAATGGTGGTGAGGGAGGAGGTGCAGGGGCAGGTGTAGCACCCATGCTACACCTCCCATGCTACAGCATCCCACACTGCCGGCTGGAACTGCCTGTTCCAATTGGAACTGGCGTTTTCAGCCATTCAATAAGTCTCAGATGTTCACACATATGCTGTCTCAAACATCACTATGCTTCATTGGACTGCATCTGGAATCTGGTGGCAGAATCATGTCTTGCTGGGATTTATAATATTATACTGATAATCACCATTCGGATCCTGCACATGATCACACCAAGAATAGGATCTGAATCCTCATTGATTTCAATGGGAATTCCAGCCCTGTGGTTGAGGAGGCAAAGGTGAAGTAATTGTTTTTAAAAACTGTTAAATATATGATCAGTTTTTAATAGGAGAGAAAGTTCTGCCCTAGAATTGCCTTTTGTTTAAGTCTGTCAGTGACATTCCGAGGGAAAGGTTTCTGTGTCCTAGTTGCCACTGAAACATTCCATATCTAATGCAGAAACCATGGTCGATGACTCTAGATAGTAGGCCAGAACCAGCACAATTCAGCTCCTTAAATATTAAACTCTTTCTTACCATATGAAATTGATGTTATGTTTGTTCGTGTGCCATTTACAATTGCATAACCAGGTCCATTTCCATACAAAATGCTTGTAAATGGCTTATCATCCACTGCATTGAACGGTGCTAATCCTGCATTTGAAAATATTATTGTTTTTATATCATTAGTTAATAGCTACCTGAGCAATGAATACATTCAGTAATTGATCCAAGCCATTAACAAAAAGTAATTTATTTTCTTTCCTGTATACAGACTAAGAATTTAACCATAATTTTTAAACACTGTATTTTGGTTCAACATAGCATTAACAATATAAAAGTTACTGTTGAATGAACAAATTCAAACATTTAATCTCATTTTGGTGCATATTTACTCTGAGTTTTGTTAAACCATCCAAAAAAGCATAACATTGATGAACGAAAAACAAATATCTAAATCTTCCTCAGTATTCTTCAACTGGATTTGCAATTTCATCATTACATTTCACAGTCAGCTTTTTAAATTCTGTCTTGTATCTATTAGATTACTAAAATTTACAATTAATGTGCACATATTTGAACATTATATACAAACCAGGACCTTATAAATTAATTTGGTCCTTAACTTTCATAGACCAGCCTTATATTGTTCAATTTTCTCCACAATGGCATGTGCATGATGATAGCAACTGCTAACAGCAACTGTAATCTACATGGAATATCTAAGTACATGATGAAACCACTTAAGGAATAGTATTAAAACAAATCTAAACGCAATCTGAATAATTGTATACTTTGTACATTAATTATAAAATATTGTAAGATCCATAATTATTAAATTTCCAAAGTAAAATCTAAGCTTCTAAACTAGATGTTAACCTTGGACTAATATAATTCTAACAGCTTCAGATAAAGTCATAAGAACTGAAACATCAAAAGAACAACTTAACCAAAGTTGTTTAGTCACCTAAAATATCTTGCTTCAGCTCACACACAGCTCCAACACTCCCATTTCTTATCACATAACATTATATAACCTTACGTTACAGACACCATTCCAGCCTTAAATCTGCTTATATCATTTTTTTTCTTTTCATCAGTTATATCATTATGTAAAATAAATTACATGTGAAATCGAAGCAAAGTCTTTATGTGGCTAAACAACTTAAGACTTATTTATTCTTATTGATGTTAAAGTTTTAAGGTGTAAATGTGACCTGGACTAATAAAGGGGATTAAAGGAATGTTATCTTTGTTCAGAATCTTGCTTCCATTCTGAAGCACATTGATGAAAGTTAATCAGATATTACTTGGTCAGACTGGGAAGCTTTAAGGAGCTCCCTATTGTTCTACCATTGGCAAAAAAAAATTGCAAATAAAAAGTGCTGCTAAATAGTTCTATGAATTGGACTTTCTCAGAACTCCTTCTTTCAAAGACATTTCCCAACTACTCCCATCCTAACCAATTAGTTCCTGCTAGATCTTCAGAGCATGTAGAAGTATATTGTTATTTTTCATTTATTCAATAAAATATTTAAGTTGGCTGATATTGATTAGTCTAAAGAAAACTTGACAAAATTCATCCTAATTGTTTACATGAAAAAATCCAAGTGAACAAAAATATTCACTGATACAGAGGAAATAAAAGTTCAATTATTCAAATAACACCCAGTTGAATTCAATTACTATATTTGGTAAATGGAAAATGGCAAATAGGTCGGCATGGACATGGTGAGCTGAAGGGCCAGTTTTTGTGTTGTTCAAATCTATGGCTCCATTTTTAACAACAAAACTATTACTAGGAAGAAACCAGAAGATAATAGTCAAAAAGACAAGATGGTGAACATTTCCTTTGTGCACAACATGTAACAAAATTGTAAAATGGACTTATATAAGAATATGTCTATTTTGCACAAAAATTGTACGCACATCCCACGCAAGTTCATTTTAGAATCTTGTTACATGTTGTGCACAGAGGAAATTTCTCACCTTTTTGACAATTAACCTTCTTGTTTCTATCTTTCATTAGTTCTGTTCTTAAAAAATAGTGATTGAATTCAACGGAGTGCTGATTTGAATATTTGAACTTAATTATTTTGCATTAGTGAGTTATTTGATATGCTTATATAAATTGTAAACGCATGGGATGAATTTTGTCAACATTTTCTTCATACTAGTTGATATCAGAATATGTTCTCACTCAGTATTGTGTCAGAAATTAGTTATCATAATCCATAACAAAAATGTTATATGTTAGCATGTTTTTGGAATTAATATTTCTCATTTAAATCATTACAAATTTTGATAGATTTCACAAAATGAGGGAAATTTTATTTTTTTCTTTTGTCAACTAAATTTTCAAATGTAATTTTTTCATGCAACAGCAACTTGTATTTACATGGTTATTTAAATGTAATAAACATTTGAAGCTTCCTGTTAAGGGATTTTTCCAACAAAATTCATTAATTTACGTCTACTTCATTTTCCATTAAGGGAAACATAGTGTTACTCACCAAATATTGGATTGCCACGATAAGTTTTTCCACCAAAACTAAAGACATGTGAATGATCGGCAGTTACAATGGTAAGAGTATCAGACTCATCGGTCAAGCTACCAGCTTTTTCAATAGCTTCATCAAATTTTACTGCTTCAGTTAAGGCCAGCTTTGCTGTTGCATCATGGTGTCCATGGTCAATTCTCCCACTTAAAAAGAAGCATAATATTTAGTTTAACACACATGAACATTCAAACTTGGATTGTTGCACATAGATAAAATGGTAAGCAAAGCTCCCTGCTCGGAAGGGCACTTTAGCTAACCTGTACAATTGTGATACTGCATAAAATTTGTGGCAGAGAAGCAGTACATTCAGCTTAATAGGTCTGCACTAGTATGGATACAAGACCATTTGGAAAATGGGCCATGGTGAGAAAAATTTACCAAGGACTTAAACTACTGAAAATGACATGTTCCACTTGGCTAGCTATGATCAGCTCTTCAAGTAACATTGTCAATTTACTGCAAAAATTGTTGTATTATTGTTCATGTCCAGTAACATATAGTCATCATCAAGAAGTGGCTTTCTCCTTGTAAATTCAAATGCAGGCCCACAATGGGAATGAGAGGATAGTGTTCCAAATCCCCATGAAAACTGCTGATATATGGAAGAGTGAAATGGAAAACAACAAAAACACCCTCCTTAATGATGCCAATGTTTCTTGCATCACCAGCAACTCATGCAAATCTATGGCTGCTAGTTACAAGGATTTCAACGTTCTTCACTACTTCATCCTTCAAAAATTAGTTTTGTGATGTGAAAAAAATACATTGGGATACTGATTCAAGACTGTAAACCATAGCATTTTTATCAAATAAAACAAAGGGTTAAGCTACTTATCTTCAACAAAAAGGAAAAATCCCTTAGAATTCTTACTGAGAATTCTAATGGCTTTTTCAGTCATTTCAACGATCGATGGATCCATTGCCTTATTTCGATTTAACTCAAATTTCATATCCTTGGGTTCAAACAAACCTAAAAACAAAATAAGTTATGTCAATTACTCATTGTTTAATAATCTTGAATATTTGTGGGAAAATGTTAACTTTCAAATTAAGCTCACTTAATCCATTAACATATTGAATATGCATGGATAATTGATATCACTATGATGTGCATGCTTTTATGATTAGTGGATTTCTAAGACAGTTTTGAACTGAGAAGTTGCTACTTTCTGATTCTTCCCTTATTTCGCAGAAGTGCTGAAACAACAGCATCTCAAATGTCCTTAATAGAAGTTCAGCAGTTTCTCATCTCTCAACTGTAACTGTTGGGAATAAAATTCATCAGAATACTTGGATAGCTAATTGACCACAAAAACACTGTTGCACAAAGACTATTGTTCATTTTCAACCTATTATTTACAAATGGTACGGAAAGAAAGAAATATATAATTTTTTTCCTTTCTCTTTCAGGACATCTCAAAGTACTTTCCAGCCCAGGAATGAAGTCACTGCAGTAATGTATAAAACATGGCAGTCATTTATGACACAGCAAGCACCCATGTGCTGTAAACTGTCCTAGTGAACAGGTAACCTGTTTGTTTTTGATTGAGATTTAAGATTTGACCAAGACATTGAGGCCAAAATAGTTTCAGCCCTTCACACAAACGGGTGCTGATTGCTTCATTATCTCAGGAGTTATGAACGGAACTGAAGAATGAAATCATCAGGAAATGTGCCCTCTTTTGATGATATGATTGAAGAAAGAGGTGAAGAAGCCTGGGATCCAACGCTGATGAACAGCCTCAGTATTGTTCTGGGCTGGCGTGATCAGCGTCCAACAAGCACAATAATCTTCCTTGTATAACTCAAGTCAAGAGGGATGAATTTTCCCTGATTCCCAATGACTTCAAATATACCAGAGTCCCTTGATGTCATACTTGGTCAAAAGCCACTTTGCTGCCAGGTGCAGCCACTTTTTCATCACCTCTGGTTAAACTTTCATGAGGCCTAGGCCCAAGTGGGTCAGGTAGAAAAAGCTATTGGTAGCACTGTTGAAAATCTGTTTCATAACCTTAAGAGCAAAGAGCAAACTGATGGAATAGTAATTAGCTGCAAAGTATTTGTATTGCTGATGCAAAGGGGCAACTTCCCATTTAGTCTGGTACATAATCAGCAGCTAAACTGAAAAGGCTAGCAGCATGGTTGGCTTTGAAGTACAAGTCATCAACATTACAGCCGGAATACTGTCTGGTCATGTCGCCTTTTACTGTATCTCATGTATGCAGTGTGTCATTTTAAAATGTGGAGAAAATCAAGTTGGTGGAAGACTGGCTTTTGTGATGTTGGAGACCTTGGGAGGAAGCTAAGATAGACTATTCAACCTGGCCCAAAAGGAATGCACCCTTGCTTTAAGAGGTCAGATTGGTGGGAAATCTGCCTGTCCATTTCTAACAAGGACAAGCCTGTTTTCTTTAAAGGTGGTGTTTTTTCTTTCATTAAAGCAACTCGCCCTTCACAAGTCTGACTTTTGACAAAATTGACACCCGAACACAGGCTAAAAACAATTTTCAAAAATAATGTTCTGATATTGCCCCATTCTAATGATGTGAAGATTTTGCTCCAGATTACAGAATATGCATTCTCAATTGTATCTGAAGAGAAATTGAGCCTATCATATCAGGGCAATACCACTGAAAACTGCCCTTCAGATGAGACATTAATCCAATGCCCGATCTGGTTCTTTAGGTGTACTCTTGTTTTTAAAAAGAAGAGCATGTCCTGGGGAAATCCTTCTAAACTAGGTTATCTGGTCACTATCATATTGCTAATATGGGAGTTTGCTGTGCACAACTTGGCTGCGCCAGAATTCCGACATTACAAGAGTGATTACATTTCATAAATAGTTCATTGGTTGGAAAGAACTTTGACATGTTCTGAAAGAGATGAGAAAGACATTAAATAAATTCAAATATTTCTTTCTTCCTTTGACGCAACTTCATCAGAAGTAAGTTTGCACCTGTTAATCTGTTACCGTTCTCTAAGTATATTTTAACTACTTTCAGATTAAGGTCAAGAAAGAATCGACACTACAACAAGGATCCAAGTAGTGCTCCCATAGTCTTCCCAAATATTGGTGTGAGGGATAACTTATGGTGGACTCACCCATCAAATACTTGGTTTTCTGTACATCAACAGCATCAAGTTGACTTTTGTTCCATACATATTTTGCATCCTGGAAGATAGTAGAGTGCAATGCATTAGAATTGGTAATATAAACATTGGTTAAAGCATTCAATGGAATGTATAGTATGGAAAAATATCAAGTAGTACTTTTCTGTCTTTAAGCCACATTTTAATCAAGTTTTTTGTATCATTTCGTTCACCATCCTGCCAACGGTTGTCCGGATATTCAGGATCATGGGTTCCGTTTGGAGTCATGTACTTTCTTCCTCCTCCAAGTATGACCTGGAAAAATAAATATACAATCCTTTTTAAATGAGAAAACTAAATAATACCCATTGCAATTACTCAGTAAATGGTGCACGTGCAGGGACCCTTTCTGTTATTCTGCTGACTGTATGTCATGTGCCTCAGAATTAGGTCCAACCATAACTACAGGTTTAATATTGGCATGATTAAAAAGTCATCAAGTTTAAATTGGTACCATTTTCACCTCTCAGCAAGAAGGCCACAGGTTCAAATCTTACTTTGAAATGATCATTTGCTTAGGCTGACATTTGAGTCCATAATCAGCGTAAAACTGAGGCCACTTTTGCCCCGACAGTGAAGCATAAAAAAAATCCAATGGTTGCCACACTACAGGAAGGATGTGGTGAAGTTAGAGCAGGTGCAGAAAAGATTCACAAGGATGTTGCCAGGACTGGAGGGCTTGAGTTATTAAGAGAGACTGGATAGGCTGGGACTGTTTTCTCTGGAGCAAAGGAGGCTGAGGAATGACCTTATAGAGGATTATAAAATCATGAGGGGCATAGATAGGGTAGGTAGTCACAGATTTTTTCTCCCAGATTAGGGGAGTATGAAAATTGAGGGAAAAGGTTTAGGATGAGAGGATAAAGATTTAAAAGGGATCTGAGGGGCACGTTTTTCAAACAGAGGGTGGTGGGTATATGCAACAAGTTGCCTGAGAAAGTGGTAGAGATAAACACAACACAACATTTAAAAGACATTTAGACAGGTACATGGATAAGAGAGGAGGCACGTCAGACTAGCTTAGTTCGGCATCTTGGTCGGCATGGATGAGTTGGGCCGAAGAGCGTGTTTCTGTGCTGTACAACTCTTATGACTCTAGATTGCAGTTAGAAAAGGAGCAAAAGTTCTCCCTGGCCAAAGGTATTTCTTTAGGCAGCACCAAAAACACATTAACTAGATTCAATTTGCATTCATTCTGCAAAATTCATTCTTGCAAGCATAAATTTTGCTTGCAGTACTCATTTTATTTGTAGGACCTTCCCTTGTGCAATAAGCTGCCATGCTTGCCAAGTTATCAATTGTGGCAGGACTTCATCAGTTATTCCATGATTATGAAGTGCTGTGGCATGCTTTCATGATGAAATAAGAAGTTTTCCAAGTTACTTAAAATTGAATTGGATTGAAATAAGGGCATGATCCACACAAATTTAATGCAACACCAGGCACAGCCATGCCAAACTAGTGGGTTGTGTGCATCAGTCACGGCTCTGAAGGCAACTTCTCTGGATAGGAGGGGAGATCACTGTTGTCCAGCGGGGACTGGCGGTGATTCCAGGGCTGCCAGGGGTTGGGGGGGGGGGGGGGCTGGTCCATAGTGGCACAATTCCAGTGTTGAGCTGAGAAGAGTACTGCTGCTCTACTTGGCTTCCTCTGTAACTGCTGTGGTCTGAAATGTGGGCAAAGCTCATATTTCTTTAAAATAGTTTTATTACATTCCCGTGAAATCAGATGGAGCAGGAATATTTGACTGAGTTTCCAATCAATTTGAACCCCACTCCAACCTAAGCATGATGCCATTATATATCTCCCTACAGTCAGGGTTCAGTTAGAAAGTTGAAATTCTTGGGGCATTTGTACATAGCAGGTGGTTGTGATTTCAACTTTTGCTTGCGTAGAGGACAAATACATATCCTCAACACTTATAGGGCCAAATGCTCTGTTTCCAAGTTATGATAACTGATCAAATCCAGATTACGGAACTTGCAAAACTCAAAGGATTGTGTGTGAATGTCAGTAGAGACTGAAAATTGAACTCTTTCTTGTGGTTAAGAGTCCAACAAACACATTAGCTTTTTTGTGTGGTCTCAAGGAACCCTGTTAAAAGTGTACTTAGTATTTATTGCAAGTGAAATGGTAAAGTTATTTTTCTCTGATTTTCTGTGTCTGTCATCTTGTTCATATTTCATTAACTGTTTACGACACAATCATAAAAATTTTCAAGTTAATAATTTCTGAGAGTACAGATGCAATCTTCCATTTAGTTGGTACATTCTTTTGCTTCCTGAATGGAATTGAGGGCAACATAGATTAGAACTGAAAAGCACAGAATCTACAAAAACTTTCTTGAGTGTTAGAGACTAAGAGGTGACCTAGTTGCGGTGCTTTGGAAAAGTTGAATCTGATGTGTCAGAGCACAAGACTACATTACAGCCAGCCCGTCAGGAGCAAAATCAGGAAGCGCTTTTTCCACACGGAACACAATGGATACTCAGAAAACTGGGGTTTCCATGATTTTTGTTGGTAGAGCCTATTAAGAGGTATGGGCCAATAGGAAAATAGAATTCAGATGCTATTTAGGAATGATTGAATAAATGGTAGGAAGGTTCCAGGAAATGAATACCTTTCATTGCTATCAGCAATCCAACTAACTTGACAAAACAGAGATGGTTGTCAAAAGTAGTAGAGAAAAAATTATAGCTGTGTGTCACCTGTGTACATATGGAAGTTGCCATGTGGCAGCATACAAATGAGGAAAGTGAATGGCTTAAAGATAGAACTCTGAGTAACTCCACAAATAACTTGCCTAATGAAGGCAGCAAGTCATTGATGGATGTGTTCGGGCTTTGGCTGGATAGTTAGGAATGGAAACAAGTGAAGATAATGGAGGAGGGATTGGAAAAGATTGGTACGGTGAACCATGTAAAAGGAGTGATTGGGGCACCTCAGTCATGGAGAAATGCAATGATGACATTCCAGTGTCAGCAAAAGTGGAGACATGGTAGGAGAGACTCAAAGATAGAGTTGTGGGAAAGGTGGCCATGGACTTTGAAGATTTCAATACTTCCAAAAGCATCAGAGAGGAGCTAGAGGAAGTGGTTTTAATATCTGAGAGAACAGAACCACTTATAATGCCAGCTGACATCTGGTCACATAGGAAAATTACTTGGTTGATCATCCAAATGAACATTAAAAAGATAAGAAATAGGAGCAGAAATAGTTTATGTGCCTCTCAAGCCCACTGCACATGCAATAAAATTATAACTGATTTGATCTTGGCCTTGGTCCTTATAAATCTTGATTACCCCATAGTCCAAGAATCTGTTGATCTCAACCCTGACTCGATTCATTGATTTAGCCTCACAGCTCTCTGGTTAGCAGATTCCAGAGATTCATCACCTAATGACAGAAACAGTATCACTTTATCTCTATCCTGAATGGATGATCTCTTATTCTGAAATTATGCCCCAGTTCTGAATTTCTCCATGAGTGTAAACATCATCTCAGTTGCTGGGTGGCCCCAGAATTTTAGTTCAGTGGAAATGCATTGAGGGATCGAGAAATGGACTCAGAAAGAGCAAAAGGCATAGGTATCAAAATTATACGGCTCACATTATAGGACCAAAATCATATTTTCAAAAGAAAAATTTGGGAATGAATTGAATGAAAAACCTTTTGATTACATAGTCAAAAACTTTAATACTCAATATTAAATTTAGTTAGTAAGGTAGGAACTAAATCAAAAATAAATCTGCAATGTATATCACAGCTATATCTTATTACCCAAGTATCTGAGCAGAGAAAGAAAACATCTGTAAAATAATAGTGAATGCTTCTAGTGAAATACAAAACTACCCAATGTTAAAGCAGTAAACTTACGATATTGTTGATCTTGTGTTTATTTCACAGAAGGATAGCTCAAACTGTAGTACTTGGCAATGAAATGGTGGTTACAAATTGTAAACACAACAATGCTAGATTTATACTGTATCTTTGGATAATAAAGTAATCTTATTTTGTTATGATGAATAATACTTAATAATTACATTTTGAGTCATTGTACATATCAAATAAAGCAGTGTTAGTGTTTTATTGCTTTGTTGGTGGTTCTGCAAATGGGAACTAAATTATGTTGTTTTTTAGAAAGTACTTTTGATTTGGTTGAGTAACTAAGTATCATTTGGATTTGATTCTGAAATAAGCTGAAGAAATTCCCCACAAAAAACTCCAGACATGGATAGTGAAGCCCTTTCTTTATTATTTACCTTCAAGATCTGGGGAGGGGATCTTGGGAGTATGAGAGAGAATTCATTTGATACATTTTAGCTCAGATTTTCAACATATCAGTATTCATGCCAATCCTGTGATCTCTTTCCTTAAAAGAAATTTAGCATCCATAAGAAAAAAATTGTTTCATGAAAAGACCTGGTCCCAACAGTTCTATCACATCCAGGCACCAAGATGAAAGTCTATCTTTATGAGTAAACATGGAAAACTTGCATCAATTTCACTTGGTCAGAGAAAGAGGCTCTTTAGAGGACTTATTTGTACTATTATTGATTTTCATATTTCCATATTTTCTTATGACAAAGAAGGAGGCCATTTAGCTCATCAAATTCATGGCCGCTCACAGAGCAACTCCAGTGTCTCACTAATTTTCCGTGTAACCTCGTCCTCTTACGCTGACATGCACTTTCTCCAGAGTTTACCATTTATCTGTACACTAGGGGCAATTTACAATGGCCAATTAACCTATCAAACGGCATGTCTTTGGGATGGTCGAGGTAAGCAGAGAACCCTGAGGAAACTTATGCAGATGCAAGGAGAACATGCAAGACCAACACAGGCAGCACTGGCAGTCAGGATTGAACCTGGACTGGTGGCACTGTAAGGCAGCAGCTCCACTGGTTGTGCCACTGTGCTGCCCTCTCTCAGTCAAAGAGTATCAATATTGGCCAGTTCCTCTGTTTTCAACTCTCCTGTAAGTCATTAAGTGTGGAATTGGTACATTGACCTGCAAGGAGCAGGTCATAAAAGGGAGTAGACCATTCAAGAAATGATTCATAACAAGGAGCAAGTTGTACTGAACTTTTAAACTATGATAGATTAGGTATTGATAGTACACACAACACATTTGGTAAGTAGGTTTACCACAGCATTTCTCATGGCAAATCCAAAGAGAAAATGGATTTATTTACTGGAATGAAAACAAATCACATGAAGAACAAATTGCTTGAGATCTGACTGCACAAAGTTTTTGCTACTTCACATTAGAATAAATAATTCTGTAGAAGTACAAGCAATTTAATATTTTCATTATTCAATCTACTTCCTTCTTATCTATCTGTGGTTATAGAGTACTTATAAAGATAGGTTAAACATAGAACATAGAACAGCACGATACAGGCCCTTCGGCCCACAATGTTGTGCCAACCTTTAAACCTCACCTGAGACTATCTAACCCATTCCTCCCACATATCCCTCTATTTTAAATTCCTCCATATGCTTATCTAGTAATCTCTTGAGTTTGACCAACATATCAGCCTCCACCACCACCCCAGGCAGCATATTCCATGCCCCAACCACTCTCTGGGGAAAAAACCTCCCTCTGATATCTCCCTTGAACTTCCCACCCATTACTTTAAAGCCATGCCCTCTTGTATTGAGAAAGAGGCGCTGGCTGTCCACTGTCCATATCTATTCCTCTTAATATTTTGTATACCTCTATCATATCTCCTCTCATCCTCCTTCTCTCCAAAGAGTAAAGCCCTAGCTCCCTTAGTCTCTCCTCATAATGCATACTCTCTAAACCAGGCAGCATCCTGGTAAATCTCCTCTGCACCCTTTCCAACGCTTCCACATCCTTCCTATAATGAGGCGACCAGAACTGGACACAGTAAGTGTGGTCTAACCAGAGTTTTATAGAGCTGCATCATTACCTTGCGGCTCTTAAACTCGATCCCACGACTTACAAAAGCTAACACCCCAGAAGCTTTCTTAACTACCCTATCCACCTGTGAGGCAACTTTCATGGATCTGTGGATATGGACCCCTAGATCCCTCTGCTCCTCCACACTACCAAGAATCCTGCCATTTACTTTGTACTCTACCTTGGAGTTTGTCCTTCCAAAGTGTACCACCTCACAATTCTCTGGATTGAACTCCACCTGCCACTTCTCAGCCCAGCTCTGCATCCTATCAATGTCCCCCTGCAATCTTCAACAATCCTCTACACTATCCACAATGCCACCAACCTTTGTGTCATCTGCAAACTTGCCAACCCACCCTTCTACCCCCTCATCCAAGTCATTAATAAAAAATCAAGAAAAGCAGAGGTCCCAGAACTGATCCTTGTGGGACACCACTAGTCACAGCCCTCCAAACTGAATGCACTCCCTCCACCACAATCCTCTGCTTTCTCCAGGCAAGCCAATTCTGAATCCACATGGCCAAGCTTCCCTGGATCCCATGCTCTCTGACCTTCTAAAGAAGCCTACCATGTGGAACCTTGTCAAATGCCTTACTAAAATCCATGTAGACCACATCTACTGCGCTACTCTCATCAATCTGTCTGGTCACCTCCTCAAAGAACACCATCAGACTTGTGAGACATGATCTGCCCTTCTCAAAGCCATGCTGGCTGTCCCTGATCAGACCATGATTCTCTAAATGCCCATAGATCCTATCTCTAAGAATCATTTCCAACAGCTTGCCCACCACAGACGTAAGGCTCACTGGTCTATAATTCCCTGGACTATCCCTACTACCTTTTTTGAATAAGGGGACAACATTCACCACCCTGCAATCCTCCGGTACCATTCCTGTGGACAACGAGGACTCAAAGATCCTAGCCAAAGGCTCAGCAATCTCCTCCCTCACCTTGCAGAGCAGCCTGGGGAATATTCCATCAGGCCCCGGGGACTTATCTGTCCTAATATTTTCTAACAGCTCCAACACATCCTCTCTCTTGATATCATCATGCTCTAGAACGTTAACCTTACCAATATTGTCCTCAGCATCATCAAGACCCCTCTCGTTGGTGAATACTGAAGAGAAGTATTCATTGAGGACCTCACCCACTTCCACAGCTTCCAGGCACATCTTCCCACCTTTATCCCTAATCGGTCCTGCCTTTACTCCCGTCATCCTTCTGCTCTTCACATAAGTGAAAGATTAACCACTTTTGTTCAATGATGTTAGAAATAGCTGAATTATTCAAGTTATTAAATTTTACCTTTCATTATCTGTATTAAGATACAGGAAGTACAGTAGTGCACTGGTTAAGTTACTACACCTAACTGCCCAATTTCTGGACCAGGGACATCAATTTGAATCTTGCCATGGCAGCTAGTTGAATTTAAATGCAAGTAATTATATAATTATCTTGGATCTTCTTTAATAAAAGCTAGTTTCAGAAGGATAGTCATGAACCCGCCAGATTATTCTGAACCCTATCTGGTTCCCTAATGTCTTTCAGGGAAAGAAATCTGCCATCTGGCCTAAATGTGATTCAAGACCCACCACTGTGGTGCCTCTTAACTGCCTCCTCAGTGCAGCAGCAATTACAGATGGACCATAATGCCAGAATTGCCAGTAACACCTGTATATTATGGATGAATAAATGAAACAGAATTACTTGGACACATTTTTAAACAATTGCAGCCATACGGACAAAAAGTAGAACAGTTAAAGTAGTCCCACAGTGCTTCTCTTCAGAAATCATTTCTCCAAGTAAAAGTGCTCTATCACTTTTGTATTGGATTGACTGTTCAGGACAGCATGACAAATTCATAATTGCAATGTAGATTTCAGTCATTAACAAATTTGTTAATGTATTGTTCCAGGCATGAGATTATGGTTCTTTAATCTGCTACTTAAGTAGAAATAGATGGAACCCAATTGGGAGTGCAATTTATTCCAAATTTATACTCATTTGCACACCCATTTGCTGATATCAAATCTCTCTTAATTTTTTTTGCCTATCTCATAAGCACACATTTGGAGGAAAAAGTTTGGAATTAGCATTAAAAAAATCATGACGAGGGAAAGCATGGAGAGTGGTGGATGGGATTCCAGCATGGCATTGGAATAGAAACTATTGAAAATACTCAACAAATCAGACAACATACTTGGAGAGAGACATTTCTGGTTGGTGATCTTTCATCAGAACATTTTTCTCTCCACAGATACTGCCTGGCCTGTTGAATATTTCCAGCAGTTTCTGTTGTTGTTTTAGATTTCCAGCATCAGCAACTTTTTGGAATGGTTGGGACTGGAAATGATGAATTAGTGGGAGGTAGAGTGGAGGAAGTAGATTGAAAGAAATGGGCAGCAGTATTTAGATGCCAATTTGTCATCTGGATGATAGATACCAAGCATGGTTTGAAGTTCACCTGATGTTGAACAGGCTGCCATGGTTGCCAGCAGTCTGATTCCGGATACTGCACTGACTGGGGTAGGTGATGGGGCTGTGAATGATGTACTTGGTTCTCCTGTTATTTGGTTTTCCTGTCGGACAAAGTTGTGCCGCTTCTGAGATTTTCATAGATAATCAGATATCTGATGGCGAAGTAGCTGTGAAGTGTCATCAGCAACAATGGGAATACATGCAAAAGCAAACCCAGTGACTGCAGAGGGTGCTGCTGATGTCCAGCATAGTTCCAAGGAAGGACGTTGGATATGCGAGTGAGCGGAAGGAAAAAGCTACTATTGGAAACGTAGTGGTGCATTCAGATAGGAAAGGGATTGTACAGGAATTGGACAATAGACCAATAGATTATCAATCAATATTAGAAAAGGTAACTTAGGCATCACCATTTACATACACATTTAATGAAAACAACCATCATCAACATGCTGAAAATGACTGCAATTGTTTTAGATACAAGTATGGAAAGCTGTAAAAACAAAGAATTATCAACTCGATTTGGTTATCAGATGAAGAGAATTAACCATTCACTGGAATGGTTACTGAATCAAATTAACTATTCACAAGAATTAACCTGTTATTGAAAATGCAGGAGTATTATAAAAAAAAGCAATATGTTTTGACTAACCTTTGAAACATAAAGAAATAAAACTTACATCAATATCTACGTTAGATATCAGCTGTGAAGCAATATCTTTGCAATGATTAACTGCATCAGGTGGCAAATGAACATCACTATACCAATTTCTGTCTGCAACATGGGCATAGGTAGCAGCTGGAGAAGCATGCTGAACTCGAGTGGTTGTCACAACACCGACTGACTTTCCTGAACAAAAGAACATTTGAAGATTAGTCATCATGAATAAGAAGTAGTGTAAAGAAAAGAAAAGATGGCGATAGTTCTTTCCATAAATCAGATCTAGGGATCATAAATTCAAGATAGTTACTGATAAATCCAATTGGGAAATAAGAATAAATGGGCAAGATCTTGTTGGCCCAATCCCCAACTTGTTGCCCAGAAATGCCACCCTACCCCCTTGCCCCTACCTTACATCCGTACTTAGCTGATTCAGATGTGGAAATCCAATCATGCTGGACCAATCATTGTATCTCTGAGTACTGCTGCAAGGTCCAGAGCAGCAGTAGAACTGGTGAGAGGTGGGGTGGGGGCTTGACAGGTTTTTCCACCTGTGAAACCTATGCAGTCTTTGATATATTTTAAATGACATTCAGATGTATTTAAAAACTATTAAATTGAAGAAAATAATTTAAAATGTATTAAGTTTTCAAGAAATTATAAACAACAAATACTTAAAAACATAGATAATTAAAACATTGTACTAAAGCAAATAATTGAAATGAAGTCCTTCACAGGGCCCTTTTGCCTCCTAATCTGAAACCTACAGTGAAATCAATGGGATCCTGGTTAATGGTACAGGATTAGAAAAGCATTTTTCTATACTTTTACCCCCAGTGTAAATGCTGGAAAATCCCAGCAAGACTGGGCTCTGGAGACAACTGACATTTCAGGCATCTTACTATGTCAGTAATATTCAGACTTCTGCATTCAACAACACATTGCTGCAGTTTTGATAGCCAAGCATCAGCATTTCTGATTAGAATCATTGATAAGAGCCAGGAAAGTCCGGTCCAATTTCTAAATTCAGAGAGTGGTTAGACCATGGAAATTGCTGCCACAGGAACCGATTTGAGGCAATTTGTTTAGTTGTATAGCACCTTTCATGTCTTCATCACATCCTGAATAGCCTACAAGGCAATGAAATACTTTTGCAGTGCAGTTATTATTGCACATAGGACATGCGGCAAGGGATATCATCCGTTTGTCTGGCCCATTGATTTAATGACATGAGTGTCTGTAATTATAGATAAATAAATTTTGAACAATCATATTCATTAGTTTCACTCAAAACTAATTTCCTACATTATAACCATGACTGAACTACATTAGGAAGTCCTGGTTTAAGCTTCAAAATCCTTACAACACACTTCCCCAACCCAACTCCTCTCCCCTATCATTTGGGCATTCTATCCAACAGATCTTCCTTCCTTGTCACACTCACTAACATTCAACCGTTGCATTTTTTAACCCAAAGCTGACCAGGGCCTGATAAGAACCATTTAAATGAAGCTCAACGTCAAAAATCACCTCCAATGTTTTGAATTTTTTTTCCAATTTCTGTTCTATGTACACAGCTCATAACAAATAGTAAATATCCAAAGGGAGTATAAAAATAAAGTTTAAATTTAACAAGTAATTGAAAAAAAATATTATAACTTGAAATCTATTCACCCTTCTACATTTTCAAGGTCTAATTGATCTGGGAAATCAGGTGATCCAATTGCATATCTGGTCAACACTGCTTTGATTACGATGTTAAATGCAATGATTGCCCATTGGTAGTCAATATTCTCGGATACTTTTGGTGCCAAAGACCGTTTGTATTTGCTAAGACATAATGTTCAGGTGACAACATCCTAGTAAAAGGGTTGAAGCTTGGACAGGGAACAGTGGGCTAAAGGCTTGTCTGCTAGGATCTGTTAAGGAGGCTGCACAGCATTTCACTGCTCCCTGCTAACAGTGAATGGAAGTAAACAAATTGTTTCAAAGGATTTTGAGTGCCATTTAAAGAAATCATCTCTTACAATTCACTTGTCCTGGGATTTAAAGAAAACCTGAAACAGTGCAGAAGACATTCTGATGCATTTCACCAATACTACTTGAGCATTTATCATGGAGATTTTCAGCTACAAAAAGGAATGGTTGCCCACTGACCTCATGCTAGGACTCTAGAAGGAATGAGAAGAGGATACAAGGCCAGGCAGATAATAGCAGGAAAAGAACAGTCTGCAAAATGAACTTGTTCCTCCTGTAGGTTCAGGATATCCCTCTTCCTTTGCACCTCCTTTACTGGGTCCTCCAGTGCCATGTTTGAGAACCCCTGAGGTTTTCATTTGGTTCCTCAGCTACCTGAAACTTAGTGATATACATAAGCCAGCCTAGTCCACTTCTTCACTGCAAGTGGGTGGAAGAAGCCCTCCTCCTGCAGGAAAATTGAACAGAAGCCACACTTAAGATGTAAATTTTTTGTGTCAGGTTTGGCATCTCCAGGCAAGTTCAAATTAAGGTAATCAGTGAAATAAAAGCAAAATATAGTCAAAGATGGAAATCTTCCATAAAAGCAGAAGAAGCAGAAATCAACAGCTGATCAGACAGCACTTGGGCCAAAGAAAGAGCATTAATCTTTCCCATCAATGACCTTGCATTAGAACAGCGGAGAATTAGAGATGAGAGCATTTTTTAGAATTTGGGAAGGAGAGAGGAGAGGCAAGAACAGAAGGGAAGGTCTGTGGTACAATGGAAGGCAGGGCTGATTAATTGAATGGTGATACTTCATGGTAAAAGAAGCTGACAATGTAGAATCAAAATCTGGCAGAGGTATAAATGAAGGACAGTTATCTGAGATGACTGAGAATGCAATGCTTGCAATCTGAAAAGGTGCCGATCATCCTAAATCGCTGATTTCCAGTCTTTTCTGATTTTATTTCAGATTTCCAACATTGACTATATTTTGCTTTTATATTGATGATTGCTGTAATGTGAACTTATCTGGAAGGCTGTATGATTCTAGCAGGAAGATGAGAAGCTGTGTATTGAACCTGTTTTGAACTTTGTTGGAACAATCAGGAGGCTAGGGGCCGAGAGGTCAGTGAAGAAGTGGGACAGTGAATCAAAATGACAAGTGACTGGAAACTCAGGGTTGAACATGCTGACTGAAATCTGCATTTGCTCTCCCCAGTGTAGGGGAGACCAGATCATGAACAATTACTGCAGTGTACTAAACTGAAATTATAGATAAATCACTGCACCAGTGGGAAAGAATATTTGTGCTCTTGGACCCTGGGGAGGGAGCAGATATAAGGGCAGGGTTTGCATCTCCTCTGGTTGCTTGGTAAAGTATCATGGGATGGGGAGTGGGTATTGGAGGAGGTGGGAGAGTGTATCAGAGTGCTTGAGAGGAAATGGTCCTTTCAGAATGCTGAAAGAGGAGAGGAACATGCGACCAGTGCCATCACATTAGAGGTCTTGGAAATGCTTGGATGGAAAGTGAGGTCAAGAGGAATCTCATCCTGGTTCTGAAAGTAGAAAGTAGTTAGAGAAGTTTTGTGAAATAGACCGGAAAGCTTGCTGAGCACCTAGTCAAATCTGACAGAGCAAGGAGGACATATTAGAAGCACTATTCTGAATGGTGGCATCAGAACATTTGTGATAGAAAGAGGAACAGGGGAAATGGAACAGAGTCCTTATGGGAAGCAGAGCTGAAAGTAAATGTGATCAGTCTTGCTGTGGGAGGCTGCAGGGTTGTTGTGAATGTGCTTAGCCTGTTCCCTACACAGAAGTTAAAGATAGGCAGATTCAGAGATGGAGAAGGTGAAGGTGCGAGCAGGGGGGGATTTGGCAGCAAAAACAATTACATTTTCTAATTTGGGGCAAGAGCAGAAAATTCTAGCAACAGGAAAAAGAAGTGAGGGCAGGGACCAGAGTATGACCAAATACAGAAAGTTCCAGATATTCCACAAAGAGCCAAACATAACCTGGAACTTTACAGGTTTCAATAGAAACATATTTTATTTGGAAGAATTGAATGGAGTCAAAGGAGCAATTGTTCAATAAAAGAACAAGTTCAACCAGCAGGAGGAGGGCAGTGGAGGAAGAGGGCTGATTGGCTCTGTTCAGGGAAGAAGAAAAGAGCCCTGAAGCAGTCAACAAAGAACGTAGAACAGAAAACAGTACAGCACAGGAACAGGCCCTTTGGTCCACTATGTCTGCGCTGAACACGATGCTAAATTAAACTAAACCCCTTCTGTCTATACAAGATCCATATCCCTCAATTCCCTGCATATGTGTCCATCTAACATCCTCTTAAACACCACCATTGTATCTACTTCCACCTCTACTCCTGGCAGCCTGTTCCAGGTACCTACCATTCTCTGTGTAAAAAATTTACCCCGCATATCTCCTTAAAACTTTCCCCTCTCACCTTAAACGCATGTCCTCTAGTACTTGACAGTTCTACTCTGGGAAAAAGATTCTGACTGTCTACCCTAGCTATGCCTCTCATAATTTTATAAACTACTGTCAGGTCTCCCTTCACCTTCCGATGCTCCAGAGAAACCCACTCAAGTTTGTCCAATCTCTCCTTATAGCACCTGCCCTCTAGTCCAGGCAGCATCCTGGTAAACCTCTTCTGCACCCTTTCCAAAGCCTCTACATCCTTTCTGTGATGGGGGTGACCAGAACTGTACTCAATACTCCATGCGGCCTAACCAAAGATTTTCATGGCTGCAATGTGACTTCCTTACCCTAATCCAATGCCCTGACCAATGAAGACAAGCATACCATGTGCTTTCTTTACCACCCTATCTATTTGCATGGCTACTTTCATAGAACATAGAACAGTACAGCACAATACAGGCCCTTCGGCCCACAATGTTGTGCTGAACTTTAAACCTCACCTTAGACTATCTAACCCCTTCCTCCCACCTATCCCTCCATATGCTTATCTAGTGATCTCTTGAATTTGACCAATGTACCTGCCTCCACTAGTGCCCCAGGCAGTGCATTCCATGCCCCAACCACTCTCTGAGTAAAAAACCTTCCTCTGATATCTCCCTTGAACTTCCCACCCATTACATTAAAGTCATGCCCTCTTGTATTGAGCATTGGTGCCCTGGGAGAGAGACGCTGGCTGTCCACTCTATCTATTCCTCTTAGTGAGCTATGGACTTTCACCCCAAGATCCCTCTGTACATCAGTCCTTCTGAGGTTTGCAGGCACAGAGAAACTGTATAGGGATGTGGTAGACAGCAACTAGGATCAAAATTACATGCTAAATCCAGCAATCAGAACAGGAAAATCTTGTGAACACAACACGTTTTTAGTGCATGCTTTCACTCCTTCATCAACATGACCCCTCGTATGTTTTCATTCTCCAACATAGATCATGTGTTAATTCATCGAATTACAGGAACTACAGAACATGTATGATGCAGAGGGAGGCCATTTACCCCATCACATCCTGCAGTCCTGTCATGCCAGTCATGCCAATATAACATTCATTGGGAATGCAGTAAGATGGCACTACCTCTTCAGTAAGAGGCACAAGAAATTCTACAGGTGCTGGAGTCTGGAGCAATACACAAAAAAGTGCTGGAGGAAGTCAGCAGGTCAGGCAGCATCTATGGAGGGAAATAAACAGTTGACGTTTCGGGCCGAGACCCTTCATCAGGATGTGGAAGCCATGGGAAGGGTGCAGAAGAGATTTACAAGGATGTTGCCTGGAATGGGGAGCATGCCTTATGAAACCAGGTTGAGTGAACTCGGCCTTTTCTCCTTGGAGCGACAGAAGATGAGAGGTGACCTGATAGAGGTGTATAAGATGATAAGAGGCATTGATCGGATGGATAGTCAGAGGCTTTTTCCCAGGGCTGAAATGGTTGCCACAAGAGGACATGGGTTTAAGGTGCTGGGGAGTAGGTACAGAGGAGATGTCAGGGGTAAGTTTTTTTACTCAGAGTGGTGAGTGCGTGGAACGGGCTGCCGGCAACAGTGGTGGAGGCTGATACGATAGGGTCGTTTAAGAGACTTTTGGAAAGGTACATGGAGTTTAGAAAAATAGAGGGCTATGGGTAAGCCTAGTAATTTCTAAGGTAGGGACATGTTCGGCACAACTTTGTGGGCCAAAGGGCCTGTATTGTGCTGTAGGTTTTCTATGTTTCTATCAGGACTGGAAAGGAAGAGGGCAGCTTCAAATATTTTCGTACATTTTTCCTCTGTTGTTTTCTGTGGAAAAAGTGATTATTTAAATTAAATGTGTAAATATAAAATGCACATACCTGCATCTTTTGCCCTTTTAAGTACTGACGTGACTTCATGGCCAATCGTTGTGCTACAATTACCTCGCCTGGCAGCTGCACTTAGTCCAATGGTTCCATAATTTGCTTTTACTCCACAGAGATAAGCTGTGGCTGTACCGGCACTATCAGGGACTTGATGATCAACATTGTATGTCTGGAACAAATACAAACATTTGGAGCATAAGAGATTGATATTTCAGTACCATACATTAGATAAGCATGGTTGTACCCAGAAGCTTTATTACACCGGGACCTTGATAGTAATATACATTACTGATACTGTTGTCTTATCGATACCCATTATGGATTTCTGATCAGAGGATTTGGTCTTGGTGTGGGGAAAACACCTCCTTCTCACAGTAGGTGAATGCTATAATCTGAGGGAGTTAATAGGAATGTGAGGAAATAAAAATGGGATTAGTAGGGTTAATATAGATGGGTGATTAATGGTCACTGTGGACTCAGGTGAAAGAACTTGTTTCCATGCTGTAGTTAGTAGGAAATATGAGAAAAAATCTCAGAGATAATGAATTTGTGACTCCTGTCGAAGAATATGGCATCTATTCAGATCACAGATTACAGTTAACGTTACTTGGATAAATAATTTTATAACCATTGCCCATCTTGTGTATTGAAGCCACTGCAGATACTTAGGGTCCCCCACTTCATTTCCATACTACAATGACGTGAAAAGTGTGTTTTACAAGAATTAGTTATATTCTGTTCTTATTGTCCACAAAAGTAGTAGGTTGCCCATGCTGCCTCTGGGTAGTCCATCCGTGAATTAAAGGATTAACCCACTAACAATTACACGCACATTTCAATTTAATTTTGGCTTTGAACAATGCTAACATCCTAATGTTATCCAAATTCAAATTATATTGTTGTATGTGATTCTCAATCAGCTATAGTGTCTGGCAGAAGATCCAGTCTAAATATGACAACATAGGCAAGAAAGAGAAACCAGGACTGGACAATCTGTTCCAAATCTTAAGAGCAAATCACTGCACAAAACATCTAAAGTATTCACTGGTCCAGTGGTGAGCTTTTGGCATTGAAAGGTCATCTTTGTATCAATGACAGTATTTTAACAGTGCATTTTAATGTGACAAAGGATTTCAATGTAATCTTTAGTTATTATATAGTATTCTGAGATTCCAGGAACAGTTCTTGGCCACTGGGAGGTGGAGAGTTGAGCAGGACCCTGGCAAAGACTTTTCACATGGCAGACAGCAGGAAGACCCTGATTTATCCTAGAGAATTGAGGACACAATTATATTTGTGTCCTGACTTAATAATGGTCATGACTACAGGATCTCTAATGTTCCCTGGCGTGTTCTCCTTTAGCCAGACATGGTAGCTGAGATTGTGGATTTGTGACTGATGTTCTCTCTGCCAGGTTTCAGAACTTTAGCAGGAATACCACCTGTTTTTCAATTGACAAATGGCCTTTCTGTCTTCTTGTTGGCCAGGTGTGGCATCGAGGCTGAACTGGATGGTTTGCTGTGGTATGGATTCGTGGGCTTTCAAATTAAGGACAGAGTCACTGTTAAGCAGAATTCCCTGCCTTCCTAAATGCTTCTGATAGCTGCACTACCTGCAGCAGGCACCTCAAAGCACTGGAGATACCACAAAGGCAGTCTCGCAAAGTCATCCAATGTCACTGGAAGGATAAGCAAACCAACATCTGTTCTCTCTCCCAGGGTAACATTTCCATCTTTGAGGCCCTAGCTTGACTCATTTGGCCCTAATGAACAAGCTATGTTATTTCAATGTCCTATACCAAACTCTTGAAACCAAAACTCAATTCTCAGCTCTATCAGGGCAAGAGAAAATGAACAGAGGAAGATTTCCAAGCTTGTGGGAATTCCTGGCCTACTTGGACTGGAGGAGTCATATTTGGGAATGGCATTGGGTCCATTCATTGGAGCATAAAATCCAGCCTGAACATTTGTGGGAGAACACGGCCTCACAAAATACCGAACTGCCCTCCTGTCAAGCACCTTCTTCCCCATCTGCAGTAAAGTCCATAGGTCCAAAATTGGCACCCCAGAGCCCAAGTGGGAATGAGTGGAAATAAATCATCCTCTATCCTGAAGGTCTGTCCACAAAGGGAGAAGGTGACACAGTATTGGTCCTCCATATATGGGAATATATGAACAAAAGTGACAACAAACTTATTAGGTTCAAACTTTCTCATATTTCCTTGTGGAAATCTGTCCAATAAATTTTGTCCCAGAGACTTATCATCTAAAGGTTGAGGATAGGGATGGGGTCAGGGTTGGTGGTAGTGTTGCAGCTTCTCTTCACAGTTCTGCATTTTTCCTAGGCATCCTGGTATTTCTTGAGACTCTCAACATCTCTGATTCCTATGCAGGGATCTATTCATAATTATACAGGGATCTATTCATAATTATAGAAGGGACTGAAAAAATTCTTTGAATATATCTGTTTCAAGTTACTGAAGCAGAGTCATCAATAAATGTAGAAATTTAAGCACAGAATCACAGAATCCAAAATGCAAAAGGGAACAAACTTTGAGGAAAGGTTCATGATCTGCTATCTGGAAAGAAAATAGGTAAAAGAGGAACAGATCTCTGTTAAGCATACAGTATGAAATTAAATGTATAAAGTAAACCAGAATATTATTTTTAAGTCAGAAAAGTAGGGCAATGGAACACATTTATGTTAATAAAATGTAAATTGAGCATAGATACCAGAGAAAGGTCATTTACTTCAATTAAAGAAAGTTGAAGATAAGGTGCTCAACAATCAAGTTAGGGGAAATCAGAATACCAAAGGAAACTCTGAGGGGCTGAATAATCTTTTTTCCCATTTGACCTCATATTTTTATAAAGCTGCTCAAATTGTGCAATGTTTAGGATAATTAAGAAATTAAATACAAAGAATTTTATTTTCTTCATGTCAGAATTTGTCACAGATTACATTGTAAAATTATTAACATAAAATACTCCCTCACAGCTGCTGCTCTTGTCAACCAGAGCATCAACTGAAAACTGGAAAATATATTAGAAAACAACCTACTGTGAAATGGCAATAATAAAATCAACCATATGTGTTTCTCTGTACTTCAGTGGAGCACAGTATATTAAAACCCCATTCCTTAGTAGCATGCTATGTGTGAAATGCACAATAGACGGATACTTCCTTGTTTATTTCTTAAATTTGGAAGAACATCAATAATTGTTACCAACCTATCAAGAGCAAGTTTCTAAAACATATTGGTTGGGAGTATTATGAAAATGCTTAACAATAGAAAGTTTAGACGCAGATATTTACTTGTTCAGAGTCAGTTTTTAACTGCCTTTAGGAAGCAACACTCTGAGCCTACTCTGCCATTCAATAAGATCATGGCTAATCCAGCCTTGACCTCAGCTCAACATTTTTGCCCATTTTCCCATAACGTATAACCACACCTGACCAAAAATCTGTCTTTCTCAGTCTTGAATGTACTCAATGATTCAGCCTCCATATATCTGAGGTAGAGAACAGCAAAAACATTTATCCTCACTTCCATCTTAAACAAATAACCAGTTACTAAGCTTTTTCAGATGACAGAAAAGATAACATTTCATAAATTCTACAACATATCTTTTATTCTCAACCTTGGAAAGACCAAGATGTGGGAAAGATTCCATTGCTAAGACAGTTTCTTCTCCAGATTTTCCTTGTAATTGCCCTTTGAGTATTCGAGCAGCAGTCACTGTGGGTATTCCCATTCCTAAAAAAAGAAATGATTAAATATTAATTGAAGAGCAATTTGACCAAGACAATTACACATGAGCACTGAGTAGTCATTATTAGTCCCATTTTATCATTTGTTTTATCAGATTATGTGCTACAAACCACAGCACAAAGGTGCTTCAACTAAAGCAACCACAAGAAATTACCTTTATCCTCCATGAACTCAGTTTATAGCCCAAATGTTTTCTAATAGTGTGATCAACACCCACTTCTAAATGGTAATTGGTGCAAGTTTTGTCACTCTCAAGTTTTAAGCACCCTCAATTCTCTAGGATAAAGAAAGAGATTGTATTTACATGAAATCTTCCATGATAAAGGTGCTCCAGGCCTCATTAAATTATTTCTTAAGTTTAATCATTAAATGTAATAAAATGATACAATAATTTTTTTGAAATATTTTTGGAGAGAGTCAGCTATATCTTGCAAGTGTTACAGATAAAGAGTAGACAAAAAAGAATGAGGAGAAACTTCCTGGCAGCAGCAAGTTTTGGATGGTCATCACTTCCCACCCATTAGATCCCCAATTAGTTGCAGCAGATGCCCCAGTGGAAGTTTACTGTAGGAAGCATGATCCAAGATAGCCATGAAATACTGCACAGAGCAAAGTCTTACTCTCATAAACAGTATCAGGTACTGATTCCTCATCAAGACCTGCCCAACCAAAGTGTCTTGAAAGCTAAATAGGTCACAACCTTGGTTTAACCAACAGTCAGCACTGTCAAACAATTTGAATATCTGTGAATATTTCTAACATTCATAATTCATATGTATCCAAAAACAACAAAAAGTATTCAGAGTACCCTAAAATGTTTTATTAAAACATTCAAAAACAACTGTAAACACAAAACAAATAAATATAATTAATTTAGCTCTTTAAATTCAAAATGTAAATTACCTGAAACATACCTATCGCACTTACAGGCATTCCTCTCCACTGAAAGGGAAGGAGGCACTGAATCTGCAGCACAGCTGCTGGGGAACTTCAGGAACTAGGCAGTCCAATTATGGATTTTCTGAGGAGTTCTCAGTAACTATGGTTTCCAGTATATTGGCTGCAGTTGATGTCCTGCATATTTACATACCACCACCATATTTTAATTAACTTCCATCCACTTTAGATGGAAGTATTTTGGCATGTACTCTTACCTTAACTATCACAGCAAGCTACTGCAACCCAGTTTCAATCTTCTTTAACAGAAGCAACAAAATGAAGATCAGTTTTGTTTAGCGTCTTCAAGCTCAAACATCCTAACTTTATCCCAGAAATCCCCTGCTACTATTATTGCCACCTTTTGGGGTTTTCTGTGATTTTTTTTCATCAATGTGAAGCTGGAAAAATATGAGAATCAATGTGGAAATTACGCTTTCCAAATTTTGTGATCGAGGCCCAGAGAAAAGAATTGCCACCAATTATTAGACACCCAATTATCACAAAAAAAAGACTCCAATTTTTCTGAGTGGGGCCCAGTGTCTGCACCCATCATCCAGGTTCATCATTCCACCCGAAGATCTCTTTTCTGAATCAGGAAAGCCAATCTCCTTGGCCCAGACAGTCCATGACCCCATAAATGGGACGTCATTGAAACTGAACAACATAAGAGAATGACATGGGAAGGCTGATCAAGTCCTCCCCCTTCTCCTTCCTACAAAACTCTTCTGGAAACCTTTGACAGCCTTTGCCCCATTGAAATGGACGGTGCACCTTGTCAAAACGGTGATCTAAGAGCAGACTCCCCTGATTAAATCTCAGCAAAGGAGAGGTTGGCCAGGCTAGGTCTTTATTCCTTGCAATGTAGGAAAATGAGGGGTGACCTTATAGAAGTGTTTAAAATTATGAGAGGCAGAGATAAGGTGGATGGTAACTGTCCTTTTCCCCAGGGTGGCAGAGTCCAAAACTAGGGGGCATAGCTTTAGGGTGAGAGGGGAAAGATTTAAAAGGGACCTGAGGGGCAACTTTTTTTTTTTTTTTTACGCAGAGGGTGGCAAGTATATGGAAAGAGCTGCCAGATGAAATAGTTGAGGCAGGTACAATAGTATCATTTAAGAAGCAGTTGGATAGGTACAAGAAGGGGTAGGGCTTAGAGGGATATGGGCTGAACACAGGAAATTGGGACTAGCTGTGTGGGCACTGTGATCGGCATGGACTGGTTGGGCTGAAGGGCCCATATCCATGCTGTATTGCTCTATGACTCTAAGCTCCTGTTTCACCATTAAACCATGTGGAGTACAGCAACAGAACACAACTGGAAGATTGCTCATGGAGCTCGGCCAGTTTATTTGGGACTTTTGTGTTCAAGTGTGAGCCCCAGAACTTGTTGGCCAGCAAAATCTGGGTGGTATACATTAATTAATTCCCCCGTGGTTTCGTATATGGAGATTGAGGACAAAACGAATCGAGGTTACATGGCAATGAGACAGGTAGATGTGGGAGCTGTCTTTAAAATTTATTTCCTATTTTAAATCATTTATTTTGCCTTTGTGTCAATATTTCCATGACAAACCTCTAGTGCAACCTGCTTATGAAAACTTGTTTCGCTGTAATTGTACCTTCTCACCAGTACAGTGTGGCTCCATTGGTTAGAACATGGAGTGACAATCTGATAGTTTACACTGACAGATTCCAGTATAAATGGAGATAAAACAACACATAAGCTGACATTTTTTTGATATGCTGTCAATTTGTAATGGTCTCTCATTTGTGCAGTCAAGAACAAATGTTGTCCATACAAGTTAGGTTTAAGGGCAAAGGATGTTCCAGTCAGGACATGCATTATCTTTCAAGGCCTATTTTAATGCATTCTATTATTAAAATGTAATATTTAATTAAATATTATCTTAACATTTACATTTGTTGTAAATGTCTTCCATGCTAATTTTCTGTAAGTGTTAACTTAATGGTGCATTTATCCTGCCATGCCAATGGAATTATCATTTCACCATCTGGCTCTGGTTCGCTTTCTGGACAGTTTCTCAGTAATTTCTTTTGTTCTGTTCAGGTATATTTTGTAAACTCAATTCTGACAATCTGTCAGAATTGGTTGCTAACTAGTCACTATTGGAAAATGAATTTCTTTATTACTAAGATAATTCGTTATGTGTGGGTTTAGTAATCACAGTACACACAATGCAAAGCTTAAACATTCAACTAGCCTGAAAGGTCAGCAACAATGGAAAGCTGTGGGGGAGCAGGCCTTTATGAGTAAAAAGACTTAATAAGGGAGAAAATGGAATACTCACCATCCCCAAGAAAGAGTATAACATTCTTAGCTTGGTGTTTCAGTGGCTCCAGTTCCAAAGCAGCCTTCAATGATTGTTTAGCGTTCTCATTCCAGAATGATGGGTGTTCTTCTTTGGCTATAATATTTTTAAAAATCTTAAAATTTCATGCATGTAATGAAACAATGAAAATAAGTGTCTTACTTGTCAATGTTACATCTTTTGTTCTAAGCTCTCCTGTACTTGATGGACTTTCAAGTTTATTTGAAAAAAAATCAATTAGATGCTGTTAAACCAATTAGATGGAAATCCTCCAGATTTCCAGCATCTGCAATCTCTCTTGCATCTCCTAGATGCTGTTTCTGCTCCATCCACAAAGTGCAAGCAAATTGTAAATAATCACAATTCGATACATTAATTAAAATACATTCATGTCGTCACTGGAAGGTCCGCATTTATTGTCCATCGATAATCGCCCTTGAGACAGTGATGATGAGCTGCCTCTTCACCACTGCAGTGCCTCTGGTGAAGATGTGCCCACAGTGTTGCCGAGCAGAGAGTTCTGTTATGTAGCCCAACAACAAAGGAGGAATGGGTACACAGGCAACTCCTGCATTACAGTCTTACGGGTTATGGAAATTCACTCTTACAGAATTCACAAATCACTACCCAAAAATTTGAGATACCAAATAAAATTCACTCTCACAGAATTGGTGTGAAAAAAGTACACAAATCAACACAAAATGTATTATTTTTCAACTTATGTTTCTTAATGCATACGCAGATGATGCACCTTTACGTTACGGAAAATCGTGATACGGCCCATTTTCTAGAAACACAACCCCCTGTAATGCAGGAGTTGCCTGTATGTTTCCAAATCAGGACGGTATCTAACTTTGAAACTAACATGTTGGAGATCCTCTGCACCTGCTGCCATCATCTCTCTAGGATTCACGACAATGGGAGGTGCTGTTGAAAAAGCCTTCATGAGGTGTTGCAGTGCATTTCTTTATTAATACAAACTGCAGCCATGCTGTGCCAGTGGTGGAGGTACTGAATATTTAGGGTGGTGGTTTAAGTGAGGTGATGTCAAGCTTCTTGGGTCTTTCTTGAATGTAGCTGGAGCTGTGTTCATCCAGACAAATGGAGTCATCCAGTTAAGTTTCAGATAAGTGGAGAAGTGTGAAGTGATACACTTTGGAAGAATGAACTTTAGGGCAGAGTACATGGTTAATGGCAGGATTCTTAGCAGTGTGGAGGAGGAAAGATCTTGGGGTCCAAGTACATAGATCCTTCAAAGTTGCCGCACAAGTTGATAGGGTGGTTAAGGCGTATGGTGTGCTGGCCTTCATTAGCTGTGGGATTGAGTTCAAGAGCTGAGAGATAATGTTGCAGCTCTATAAGACTCTGGTTAGACCACACCTGGAATATTGTGTTCAGTTCTGGTCGCCACATTATAGGAAGGATGTAGAAGCTTTGGAGGAGGTGCAGAGGAGATTTACAAGAATGCTGCCTGGATTGGAGAACATGTCTTATGAGGATAGGTTGAGTGAGTTTGGGCTTTTCCCTTTGGAGTGACAGAGGATGAGAGGCAACTTGATAGAGGCATATAAGATTATGAAAGGCTCAGACAGAGTGGACAGCCAGCATGTTTTCCCCAGGGCGGTAATGGTCAATACTAGAGGTCACCAGTTTATGGTGCGTGGAGGAAAGTTCAGGGGAGATGTCAGAGAGTGGTGGGTGCCTGGAATGCACTGCCGGGGGTGGTGGTAGGGGCCGATACGATAGGGTCATTTAAGAGACTATTAGATAGGCGCATGGATGAAAGAAAAATAGAGGGTTACGGGAGGTGAAGTAGAGAGGGGGCTTAGATTGAATGGGGATAAGGTTTATGCAGGTTGGCACAACATCATGGGCTGAAGGACCTGTACAATGCTGTACTGTTCTATGTTCTATTTATGGTGATAGGACTCAACAATAGTACCACCTCTGGCTGTCAAAGGGTAGTTGTCTGACACTCCTGTTGGAGTTGGTCATTGTATGACTTTTCTCTGGCATGAATGTTGTTTGGCAGTTATTAGTCAAGATAATCATGTTTTATCTAAGGAGTTGCAGATGGAATTGAACACTGTAATCCTCAATGGACATCCCCACTCCTCACCTTATGATGTCAAGAAGTGGCCGAAAGGATTGTGCCAAATGAATGTGAGGAACCTGGGGTTGCAGTGGTTGACCTCCAAGAGCTCCAGCTATCTTCCTTTCCACTGGGCATGATTCCAGCCAGCACAGAGCTTTATCTATTTTACCCAACGACTTTAGTTTCACATGGCTCTTTGACAGTACAGTCAGTTAAATGCTGCCTTGACGTCATTCTCATCTACCTTTTGGAATTCAGCTCTTTCATCCATGTTGGACTGAGGTTATGATGAGATCTGGAGCTGAGTGATCCTGACGAAACCCAAAATGGGCTCCACAATTAGGTTATTGGAGTAAGTGCTGCTAGATAACACTGTTGATGAGATCTTCCTTAACCTTGTTGATGGATTGAGTAATTCACTGGATTGTCCAGCTTTTTGTGGTCAGGAAGCAACCTGGACAACTTTCCACATTGTTGGTAGATGGCCAGTGTACTGGAAGAGAGATGGCTTCGCTGGAGCCATGTTGGTTTTGGAACACATTGGCATCTTAGCAGGGATGGTACTGTGTCCTAAAGCCTTTGTTATAACTGTAGTCTCACCCGTTTCTGGAACGTAGTCAGTGTTTTCCATAACAAGGCCACCATCTTTTGTTATAGAACATAGAGGATAGAACAAGTACAGCACAGGAACAGGCCCTTCAGCCCACCATGTCTGTGCCGCACACAATGCCAAATTAAACTAAATCTCTTCTGCCTGTACATGATCCATATCCCTCCATTCTCTGTACATTCATGTGTCTATCTAAAGTTCTCTGAAACGCCATTATTGTATCTGCTTCCATCACTGCCCCAAGAGCCCATTCCAGGCACCCACTACTCTGAGTAAAAAAAACTTGTGCCACACATCTCCTTTAAACTTTCTCCCTCACGTTCAATGCATGTCCTCTAGTATTTGACGTTGCCACCCTGGGAAAAATTTTATAGACTTCTATCAGGTCTCCCCTCAGCCTCCGATGGTCCAGAGAAAATGACCCAAGTTTGTCCAACCTCTCCTTATAGCTCATACCCTCTTATCCAGGCAGCATCCTGGTAAACCGTTTCCAAATCTTCCATATCCTTCCTATAATGGGATGACCAGAATTGCATACAATACTCCAAGTGCAACTTAACCAAGGTTTTATATAGCTGCCAGTTGATAACGTAGGGATGTCAGGTGGAGGTCAAGTGGTCATTCACTTGGCATTCACAATGTGCTGGAGGAACTCAGTGGGTTGAGCAGCATCTGTGGGGGGGAAAGGGAACTGTCAACCCACAGATGCTGCTCAACCTGCTGAGTTCCTCCAGACTCCAGCATCTGTAGTCCCTCATGCATGTATCGTCAATGCACGGATAGTGTAACGCTATTACAGCGCCAGCGACCTGGGTTTGATTCTGGCTGCTGTCCGTAAGGAGTTTGTACGTTCTCCCCGTGACTGTGTGGGTTTCCTCCGGGTGCTCTGGTTTCCTCCCACATTCCAAAGACGTACGGGTTAGGAAGTTGTGGGCATGCTAGGTCAGCGCCGGAAACGTGGCAACAATTGCGGGCTGCCCCCAAAACACTCCATGCAAAGATGCATTTCACTGTGTGTTTCGATGTACATGTGACTAATAAAGAAATCTTATCTTTATCAAGTCTCCATTCACTTGGTATTTTTGATTGAGGTTCACAAAACTTTCATTCAGTTATGCCTTTTGTAATCATGAAAACCAGAGTAAAAATATTAGGCATCTGATGTCTTTGAAGCATCAATGTTAAAGATACAAAACTGCAGCATGTTGAGGTTTCTCCACTGCATTGTAACACTGTGTAGTGCAGAACATTTCACTGTAGAGGGAGCTAATACACCAAAAGACCTGCAAGGAATCTGTCAGCATCGAGAACATAATTTACGTGCTCTATTAAACAGTGCAAACAACCTTGCGGTGTCATTACCAACTATTTCCTTTTTAACTATCAGCTTCACATGCTCATTAAAACAAATACTTAATGTGGCTCAAGCATTGATTCTTTCTCACACACTGTCAGTACAGTAAGACAAATCTGATTATCAAAGCCATACCAATCATTGCTGGGTGTTCTAGCTCAAAGGTTGCTCATTGGTTCAGTTTTTCAGTGATATTGAGCATAAAGATCAGGAAGGTTCTCTTCAATTCCCAGGCTGTGCTGAATTAGTACCATATGGTCAGGTTTGGGGTAAGGGAAAGTGTATGGATCTAAACACGTGTGGGTTCCTCAGTGGTATCCAATGGTACAACATGAAAAGAGGTTCAATGAAAACACAAGTGGATTAAATTGTTTTATCCTTCAGACGCTGTCTGTCCCACAATGGGCACAACCCTCTCCACCATTGAGGACATTGTCAAGAGGTAGTGTCTCGAGAAGGCAGTGCCTTGAGAACCCTCACCATCCAGGACATGCCCTCTTCTCGTTACTACCATTGGGGAGGAGGTACAGGAGCCTGAAGACCCACACTCAATGTTTTAGGAACAGCTTCTTCCCCTCTGCCATCAGACTTCTGAATGGTCCATGAACCTATGAATTATGAGTTATTCCTCTTTTGTTCTATTTTATTTATTTTTTGTAACTTATAATAATTTTTATTTCTTGCACTGTACTGCTTCCACAAAATAACAAATTTCACAACATACGTTCGTGATAATAAACCTGATTCTTAAGAAAGGCCTGCATAATGATGCTCATTGAACCAATTTGAAGGAATTTCCCTTTCAATTGAACACATATTCTTGATTCTCAAAAAGTTTCAAAATAAAAATGAAACAAACTTTTCTTAAAAGTCTTCAACTGTAAGTTTTATGAGAAACTATATTTATTCACATTTGCAATTTTACTCTTTTTGAGCTTTGTTAAAGTATATATAACCTTTTTAACAAGTTTCGATGTCCTATAATTTCAATGGCCCAACTAGCAAATAATCTGTGCAATTGGTTCTGGTAAAATGTTTATTTTCTGCTCCAACTGTGTCCTAATTTAATAATATTCCCAGTATGCTGAAGTTCTGTCGTAACAGCCAAAAGCAGCACAAACCTTTCCAAATTGTTACCATCTGTTGGTGATGGGACATCATACTGAGTGTTTGTATAGTATAGTTATCTGTCATCAAATGGTGTTCTTGCATATTGTAGTGGCTGTGCTGCAGCCGTAGATTTCACAGAAAGAGGGACCATCTACTAAGAGTTTTAAACAGATTTGTCTTAGCGGATTGGAACTGCAGAGATCGTCAACATCTGGTTCTGATAATGATGGATTCTTAATTCAAAGTGAACCAAATGAGATTCACAAATGATAAGTAATGCTTTCCTGTGAAAATATGCATAATCCAGAGAACAACAGATCGGTTATGGCGAGGACCCAGACAATGCCTTCCCCATATTGAGTTGGAGAAAATTTCTGTTCATTCAATATTGGATGTCAGAGACAACAGATCTGACAGCTTGGAGCAGTGCATTCATGAGGCCTTGTGAATCAGCAGCAGCAGCTGAGAAGGATATTATATCATTTTCATAAAATAGCCGAAGGATAGAAGATGGTGGTCTCGGTATTTGATCACAAAGCATTACTTATTTCAGCTCTGCGCAACTGAAAATGTGATTTTCCTGGAGTGAAATATGACAGTTTATTTGCAGGTCACTAAGGAAGTTTAAGCAGATATGTTTGTGAATCATGATTGTGGATCTAACATGATATAAATGCCAGATGCATATCAAATGGCATCACTCCACTTGAAAGATTGGCACCAACTTTGTAAGTTGTCCACATCGTTCTGGGAGCCACTATCATTGGTCACTTCAAGGAAAAGAATGCTTTTCTTGTGTCATGACAGACTTGGACCCCACCAAGTCCCAAGCCTGCCTGCATCTTTCAGCCCCAACGATACTAAGCCCACCCGCCCCCGACACACAATACCCACCAATCTCACTCCCTGTCCTCAGATCAGTTTAACATTCTTTTCCCTTGTACTGATCATGAATGCCAACTCAACCAACAAATCCCGGTGGCCAGGGAGGGTCTCCAACAGTTGGAGCACTCTCTCACCACCTCAACTCACAGAACTGGCCTTAGTCCTAGTTACCCTGCATTGCACAAAGGAACATTATTGTGACAGTTCAATAGCACCCACGGTTCCTGAAGCAGAAGGCCGCAAGTGAAGTGGTTAGTGGTGTGCAAACACACAACTATATCATCCACTTTCATGGGAACATTACAATTTCTAGGCTGGATTTTGAATATTGTGATTCTGAACACAAAAGTAAACTTGGATCCGATATACCGACAAGACTTCCAATGTTACATGAAATTTCTTAACCATCAGCAATGAATGTGGTACTCAGATAATGAAAATGAAATTCAAAGTTATTTGGGACTTGATAGGGCTGACATTGCACGAGGAAAGCTCAGTTTTCCTGAGAGTAACTAATGATAGTGGCTCCCAAGACAATGTGGACAATTTACCAAGACACTGCACTGCTGATTTATGTTCAATCTACTATGTACACAGTCCTTGCAGAATGAACTATATTACTTTTAACTGCAGGTACTGGTCTCAGCACTCGATAAACTACTTCTTCCTGCATTTAAAACTTATGTTTCTAAATAGCACCACGCAAGCTGGAGGGGGTCATCTGAAAATTTAAAAGTCAAAATGCATTTGACATTCAACTGAAGCTGAGCCCAGATTCTGGATTTATAACCCAGCTTTAGTGTCATGAGCAAAGTGGGAACCATTTTGCATTGACATTAGGTTGTAACCCCTTTATAAATGCATCCTCTTTACCATCCCCAGTGTGGTTACAATTTTACAACAGGCAGAATCTTACAAAGTAATAAAAATGCACATTTCTCAAAAATAGAATGAAAACAAACGCCATTCTTGAGAAGCAACAAACAAAGAAAACTGTTTATGAAAATTACTTTTTTTTACCTGGGATAGCAGCATTGGTTCCATACATTGTAACAAATAATATTGCAACATTCACGAGAAAGCTGAAAGTCCTCATCTTGCTGCAATAATAGTCAATTTCCTTTTCGAGGAGAGCTTTTTATGCCCTTGCAGATTTTCAAAATGCTCAACTTTGGACTTAACTTTGTACCCAGGAAAAGGCCATCCCATGTATTGCACAAAAGATGGAAAGAAAATATCGATGTGTACAGACTTATAAAACACTATAAATTGATTTATTTAATGCTTCTCATTATTCTGAGACGTGGACAGACAGACTTGTGTGAAGGCTTGTATATGGCACGAAGCTGGAAAATGTGGTAAATAGTAATGAGCACAGTATTTGACTGCAAAGTACAGGTAGGGTGGCTGAATGGGTGGCAAGTGGCAGATCACCTTTAATGTGAAGTGTGAAGTGTTTCACTTCAGCAGAAAGCAGAAACATAATAAAGACAATACGGCCCATTTCTAAAGTGTGTACAGGAATTACTGTGGCGTGCATGTGCATTAATCCTTGAAAGTGAGAGAATGGTAAGTAAAGCATATGTGATCCTAGAATTCATAAATAAAAGCAGACTATAAAAGAAGGGATGTTGAATCGATATAAAATACTGGTGAGGATACAACTTGAAGATTGTATCCAATTCTGAACACCACAGTTCAGGAAGGGTGGCTTCCTTTTCTGCTGTAGCAGTTCTATGACTTTATCTTGCTAAAATGACAGTGAGTGGTGATGACACTCTATTAAGTTGCACACAAAGATCGGTGAACTCTGTGCCACGGACAGATTACTGCTGTTCTATTGGTTTCTAACAGCTGTAAAGTTGTCAAGCTGGCTGTGCAGCCAACTCCATTGAAGAGTTCTCTCAGACAGCAAATCAGGAAGAATAAATGCATTTTAAGTAATATTTTAAATCTTTTTAAGACTGTAAAATTAAGCTTGGAATATGAAATTAATGTTGAAACTTAAATAAACAGACTTTTAAAAATAATGTGTAACATAGATGTTTTGTCATTGTTACAACTGACAATCCAGGCTAATAGATAATGAGACCAAAATCAGATAGACAGATCTTTAAGCTGGGTTTGAAATTGCTGTTAATAGGAACATGCTCATTTTGCTTTTACTTTAGAGTCATAGAGTATTACAACACAGAAATAGGCCATTTGGCCCATCTAGTCCATGCTGACCTGATCTTCTGACTGGTCCCATCTACCTGCACCCAGACCATATCCCTCCAAACCCCTCCCATCCATGTACATATCCAAACTTTCCAAATGTTACAATTGAACCTGCATCTACCACTTCAGCTGGCAGCTCGTTCCATATTCGCACAAGCCTCTGAGTGAAGAAGTTTCCCCTCAGATTGCCCTTATATATTTCACCTTTCACCCGAAACCAATGTCCTCTAGTTCTAGTCTCACCCAACATTAGGGGAAAAAGCCTGCATGCATTCACCCTATCTATACCCCTCATAATTTTGTATACCTCTATAAGATCTCCCCTCATTCTCCTCTGAGAATAAAGTTCAAACCTATTCAACCTTTCCCTATAACTCGGGTCCTCAAGTCCCAGCAACATCCTTGTAAATTTTCTTTGCACCCTTTCAGCTTATTGATATCTTTCCTGTAGGTAGGTGACCAGAACGGCACACAATACTCTAAATCCGGCCTCACCAACGTCTTGCACAACTTCAACATAACATCCCAACTCCTGTACTCAATGCCTGATTTATGAAGGCCAAAGTGCCAAAAGCTCTCTTTACGACCCTATCTACCTGTGACGCCACTTTCAAGGGACTATGGACCTGTATTCCCAGTCAGACCTCTGTTCTACCACATACCTCAGAGCCCTACCATTCATTGTGTAAGTCCTACCCTGGTTTGTCCTCCCAAAGTGCTACACCTCACACTTGTCTGCCTTAAATTCCATCTGCCATTTTCAGCCCATTTTCCTAGCTGTCAAGATCACACCGCAAGTTTTGATAGCCTTCCTCATCCACTATGCCCCCCATCTTGGTGTCAGCCGCAAATTTGCTGATCCAGTTTAACACATTATCGTCTAAATTATTAATATAGATGATAAACAACAATGGACCCAACACCAATCCCTGAAGCACACCAGTAGTCACAGGCCTCCAGTCAGAAAGACAACCATCTACTACCACTCTTGGGCTTCTCCTGCTAAGCCAATGTCGAATCCAATTGGCTACTTCATCCTGAATGCCGAGTGACTTAACCTTCTGAACCAGCCACCCATGCGGGACTTTGTCGAAGGTCTAGCTAAAGTCCACGTAGACAATGTCCACCACCTTTCCCTCATCGACTTTCTTGGTAACCACCTCAAAAAGCTCTGTAAGATTGGCTAGACATGACCTACCATGCACAAAGCCATGTTGACTATCCTTAATCAGGCCCTGTCTATCCAAATACTTGCATATCCTGTCCCCTGGAATGCCTTCCAATACTTTACCCACGACTAATGTCAGGCTAACTAGCCTATAATTTTCCTGGCTTATTCTAAGAGCCTTTCTTGGACAACAGAACAACTTTAGCTATTTTCCAGTCCTCCAGCACCTAACCTGTGGCTATGGACGTTATAAATATCTCTGCCAGGGCTCCTGCAATTTCTGCACTGGCCTCCCACAAGTTCCGAGGGGACACCTTGTCAGGCCCCGGAGATTTATCCACCTTAATTCACCTCAAGACATCCAGCACCTCCTCTTCCATAATCTGGATAATCTGGATATGGTCCATGACTTCACTACTCTTTTGCCTCACTTCTATAGCCTCAGTCTCCAGAGTAAATACAGATACAGACATTTCATTTAAGATCTCCCCCATCTCTCTCGGCTCCATGCATAGATGACCACATTGATCTTCAAGAGAACTAATTCTGTTCCTCGCCTCCCCATTTGTTCTTAACATAGCTATCGAAACCCTTGGGATTCTTTCACCCTGTCTGCCAGAGCAACCTCATGTCCTCTTTTTGCCCTCCTGATTTCTCTCTTAAGTGTTCTCCTGCATTCCTTATACTCCTTAAGTGCCTCATTTGATCCTAACTGCCTGTACCTGATATGCACCTCCTTCTTTTTCTTTACCAGGGGCCTCAATATTCCTCGATAACCAAGGTTCCCTTTTACTCTTGCCTTGCCTTTTATTCCAACGGGAACATACAGATTCTGTACTCTCAATATTTCACTTTTGAAATCCTCCCACTTACCAAGCATCTCTTTGCCAGAAAACAACCTATCCCAATCCTCACCTGCCAGATCACTTCTGATGCCATCAAAATTGGCCTTACTCTAATTTAGAATCTCAACCTGAGGACCAGTCCTATCCTTTTCCATAATTATCTTGAAACTAATGGAATTATGATCATGAGATCCAAAGTGTTCCCCTACACACACTTCTGTCACCTGCCCTGTCTTGTTCTGTGAGAGGAGATCTAGTATCGCGCTCTTTTTAGTTGGGACCTCCACATATTGATTAAGGAAACTTTCCTGAACACATTTGACAAACTCTATCCCATCCAATCCCTTTACAATATGGGAGTCCCAGTCAATATGTGGAAAGTTAAAATCACCTACTATTACAACCTTATTTTTCTTGCAATTGTCTGCTATCTCTCTACAAATTTGTTCCTCTAAATCCCGCTGACTACTGGGAGGTCTATAATATAGTCCCATTAACGTGGTCATCCCTTTCTTACTCCTCAGTTCCACCCATACTGCCTCAGTAGATGAGCCCTCCAGTATGTCCTCACTGAGCATTGATCCCCCTCCAGTTCAGGTGCAAACCGTCTCATTTGTACAGGTCCCATCTGCCCTGGAAGAGAGCCCAATGATCCGCAAATCTGAAGCCCTCCCTGCTGCACCATCTCCTTAGTCACGTGTTAAACTGCACTATCTTCCTACTTCTTGCCTCGTTAACACGTGGCACAGGTAGCAATCCTGAGACAACCACCCTGGAAGTCCTGCCTTTTAACTCAGCACCTAGCTCCCTTAACTCACTTTGCAGGACCTCCTCACCCTTCCTGCCTATGTCACTGGTACCGACGTGGATCACAACTTCTGCCTGCTCACCCTCCCACTCAAGAATGCTGTGGATTCGATCCGAGACGTCTCTGACCCTGGCACCTGGGAGGCAACATGCTATCTGGGAGTCTTGTTCTTGTCCACAGAATCTCTTATCTGTTCCCCTAAATAGTTCCCTATCACTATTGCACTCTTCTCCCCCCCCCCCCCCCCCCCCCCCCCCCACCCCTTCCCTTCTGTGCCACAGAGCCAGACTCAGTGCCAGAGACCTGGCCATTGTGGCTTTCCTCTGGTAGGTCACCCCCCCCCCCCTTCCCAATGGTATCCAGAATAGTATACTTGTTATTGAGGGGAATGGCCACACGGGTATCCTGCACTAACTGCCTATCCCCTTTCCGTCTCCTGACAGCCACCCAGCTACCTGCATCCTGCAACCTCGGTGTGAGAGCCTCCCAGTCTATCATCTCCTCTGTTTCATTACTACCATCAGGGAGGAGGTACAGGAGCCTGAAGACCCACACTCACCGTTTCAGGAACAGTTTCTTCCCCTCGCCATCAGATTTCCGAACAATCCATGAAATTTACCTCATTATTCCTCCTTTGCACTATTTTATTTATTTATGTTTTTGGTAACTTATAGTAATTTTTATGTCTTGCACTGTACTGCTAAACAACAAATTTCATGACATATGTCAGTGATAATAAACCTGATTTCTGATCCAGAGTTCACACAGCTCTGGCTCCTTAAGGAGCGCAGCCGATGCACTTCCTGCAGGTGTAGCCTCAGGGAGACTGGAGGTCTCCCTGACTTCCCCACATCCTACAAGAGGAGCATTACCACTGCCCTGACTGCCAGTTTCACTACTCTAACTCTGGAATAAGAGAGAGAGAAAAAGACCTTACATGAACCTCACCTTAGCCTCTCGCCTCACGAAGCCTCTGGAACCAAAGCCGAATCAATGATAACAACAAAAAATTAAAAAACTTACCTGTTTCTACCTATGCCTTCTCTCTGAAGCCCTTTTATTCCCCAAAGAGTGCTTTCACTCTCCAACTGGGCCACATACTCCGCCTCTTTCCTACCGAAGCCTCCTGAGCCGGAGCCGGAGCCGGAGCCGGAGCGAAAGCCTCAGCTCCTCACTCTAACACTGTCCACTCACACAACGGCCACTCCAAAATGGCCACTCCACTTGACCTTGACTTCTTTTTATTGGCTGTATCAATTAGCTAATTAGCCAATCAGCTATTAACTAACAACTTGCATACAGATTGTAAACTTGTTAATGGTTGATGGATTGGATACACACAAACACGGTTACTCTGAAGCAGAACTAAGTTAGCTGAGATCATCCAGAGAAACACCTGGAAATGTTCCACTAGGGCTCTGGGATAAAAAGTAAAAAAACTCTGATTTCCTTTAGCTGATCAATTTCCAAAGTAATCGATTAGTCAACAAACTCCTAACCAGATACTGGTGATCAGTTGTTCCCAGAAGCATTGCGAGTTAGCAGAGTCAGGAGAAAATTAGGAAAGAAAACACTGTCGATGTTGATGCTCATTCTCTTCCTCCCCAGCATATTTGTCCTACATTGTCTATTTCCAAGTGAACTCAACCCAGGAGAGAACAGGCAAACCGTGGACGGAGATGGGTTTGGGGGAGGGAGAAGTAGGTTGGAGTGAAGAGAGAATGTGGGAGGGGGGAGGTGTGTGACTTGAGGAAGAGAGTGTGTGTCCATCACTAGTAGGAGGGAAGACACATTGCAGATTAGGCAGCAACTGCAGAGAGAGAAATTAAGTTATATTTCAGGTCGACCTGAAACATCTAACTCTGTTTCCCTTTACACTGATGCTGCCTGATTACTGCAGCATTTTCTGCTTTTATTTCAGGTATTGAGCATCTACTGTTTTTGATTTTCATTTAAAAAAACACAGAAAGATTGAGCAGAGTCAATATGGATTTATGAAACAGAAATCATGTTTGAATTAGCCACTGGAGCTTTTGGAGGATGTATCCAGCTGAGTAAATTAGGGGGAACCAGTGGACGTGCATTTATATTTTCAAGTGACCATTGGTACTGAAGTTTGCTGAAGAACATTACAGACATTGAGTTGAGGGAAATGTACTACTGTGTCTTGAGATTTGGTTCACAGATAGAATACAAAGAGCAGGAATAAACAAGTTCTTCTCAGGTTGGCAGGTTTGATTAGTTGGACCCCATCTATGCACAATCTATGTCAACAATTTGAAGGGACCAACTGTAATATTACCAAGAATATGAATGACATGGAACTGAGTGGCATTGAGTAGTGATGAAGATGCAGTGAGGCTTCCTAGGGATATCAGCAAACCAAGAGAGTGGGCAATAATATGACAACTGGAATGTAATGCAAAAAAATGTGAGGTTTTCCACTTTGGTGGGAAAAGCAGAAATGCTAAGTATTTTTAAATGGTGAGAGATTGAAAAGGGTTGATGTTCAAAGGAAATCCTTTTCTCAAGTAACTAAAAGCTTACATACAAATGCAACAGCAATTAAGAAGGCAGATGGTATGTTGGCCTTTATTGCAAGAGAATTTCAGTACAAGACTACAGAAGTATTACCATAATTACGTAGGGATCTGGTGAGACCACATCTGGAGGACTGTGTCCAATTTTGGTCTCCTGATCAATAAAAGGATATACTTGGTATTGAGGGGGTGCAGAGAAAATTCACCAGAAAGGTTCCTGGGATGAAAAGCCAAAAACTGAAAATGCTGGAAATCTGACATAAAAACAGAAAATACTGGATGAAGTCAGCAGGTCAAGGGGCATCGGTGGAAAGAATGAACGTTTCAGGTTAAAGATCCTTCGTCAAACCTTTAAGCTGGAGAGGGTGGGGGAGGGGTGATCAGGATAAAGGGAATACCTCTGATAAGGTGAGGCCAGGGTTGCTGAGGTAAATGCTATGTTTACACGGTCATCTGGTTAATGAGAACTGTTAAAGCTATGAAAGGGAAGTCAGAACTAGTTCACTGCATTCTCCATTTGGTTTCATGCTGCTGCTGAATCATTCATTCTCAACTTGGAACATGAGCTTGTGTTTCTCTTTACACCAATGCTGCCTGATCTGCTGGGTGTCTCCACCATTTCTGTTTTTATTTTTAGTTCCTCACCTGCCCCACTTCTGATGAAGGATCTTTGGTCTCAAAGGATGAACTTTTTTCTTTTTCTTTCTACAGATGCTGCCTGACTTGCTGAGTGCTTCCAGCATTTTCTGTTTTCATTTCAGGTGCCTGGGATGGCCAATCTGTCACGTGAGGAAAGATCGAGTCAAGCTGGGCCTCTTTTCTCTGGTGTATAGAGGAATTAGCTCAATTGCAACATTAACTCATTTAAACATACAAAATTTCTTACAGGGGGCTCAAAGGCGTAGATACAGTGAGGATATTTCCCCTAAGGAGAACTAGAGGTCATATGTACAGACCTGTGTCGTCCTTTAATCCTTTAATTCTTTACCCTGGCGACAATAAACGCTTAGTCATTGATTGCATGCAAATCAGAGATTGAATGGTTTCTTGATGTTAAATAAATCAGGGGATAAGGTAGGACAATGGTGTCGAGGTAGATAATAGCCATGATCCTGTTGAATGGAGGAACAGGCTTTAGGGGCTGAATAGCCGACTCTTACACTTTTTTTCTTATGTTAATTACAACATTTTTTCCCACTTATCTTTGTATTGTTAGTGAAGTTGGATATATCCATCTGCATACTCTGTACTTTCATCTGTCATTGTCCCATCTCCAGTTACCCAACCGGTAGATCTTAAAGGCACAGCTGGGAGCTGCCCAGAAAAAGCAAACTTTTCAATATTTTCATTTCCATGGAGACTGGGAGAACAGAATTCTTCCTTTTGGCTTTGCAGAAGTATGGGGCTTACATCCCCCCTCCATGCCACGACGCCCTCCCCCATTCCACATTATCTCCACAGGAACTATTAGTGATCCTCATTTAAAGATGGGCAAATTTCCAAAGGCACCAGTTTAGCGTCTTGCAAGCTGAATTTGTCACACCCATTTCCCATGCCGATTGGTGACATTTAGTTGGGGCATATGGACCAATTTTGTTAGTTTATCAGGCCAATGTTTTTGAGTGTGTAATGGAATTTTGCTGCTTATATTGCACTTGAAAATGGTACAAAGTGAGGTGTAGTGGCAGTTATTTATGTACATCCTAGAACGGACAGTGGCCAGGAATTTTCTTGGAGTTTCTCTGAAACCTTACCATAAATATGCTGTGGTTTACCTGCTGTATTTATAAGTAACATATCAGGGTAGATTGAGAGCAGCTCATAGGGAATCTCCACATATACACAAGTATTATTCTACCTGTATCTCTGTGGAAAGTTTGCATGAGGTTGATCATTTTTATTAACATAAATTTGTAAACTTGACTTTGGGACAGACAGGAAAATAAATTCAAAATGTTTTATGTAGGCAGCAGCTCCATTGGCATGTTCTGACCACACAGTTTTTTTTAAAACTTGCTCTCGGGATGTGGGCAAGGCTGGCAAGATTCATTTCTTACCCAACCCACCTGTGGTCAGTGGTGTTGATACTGTCTCCTGTGGTATTAAATAGGGATTTCCAAGATCCTGACCCAACAACAAAGAAGAAATTATGATGCAGCTAAATGATTGTGGTGTGGGTTAAGGAGGGCCACTTGGAGGTGATGGCTTTCTTGTCTGTCATTGGCAGCAAGTATCACAAAGGAAGTGTTGAAGTAACTTTGATAGTGGCTTTAGAGAATCTTGTAAATCTTGTGGAGCCGATTAAATATTCTTTGCACAGTAGCATACTAGTAATCACATAAAAATAGTATTCCATCATGAGGGATCTGAATTTTATAGATTATTAAGTTTCTTTGTTATTAATGGGCCCTCCTTCTGTGACTACCCAACTTCTGTCCTTTCTTGAAGTCACAGTGCTTAAACAATTAGTCCAGTTAACTGCCCATTGTTGTACAAGTGATATTGGTGCTGAAAGACAGAGTGATGAAAGTACCATTCAATGTCAAGGAGAAAAAACAGGCTTTGCCTTATTTAAGACTACCATTATGTGAAAATTTTCACAAGAACGTTGGCCATTTACTGGCCAAAGTTTCAGGTCCTGTTGTAGGCTGCCGTGGGCTACTTCATTTTCAAAGGAGTTAGGAAAAAAACTGAGCACCAGAGAGTTCTGTGAACAGTTCCACCCCTGATCTTATATTAGAGAGCTGCAGCTGAAGAACTGAATGTGCTGTAGTAACAAATTCCTGAAGAGATGTCCTGGAGCTGTATGATTCACCTTGGAGAATTATGAGCGGATACCAATGTCATAATGGAGAAACATGATTTTTTTCTTGTGAAACAAAAATCTTATACTGAGATACAGCTGATTATCAAAGTATCCTGGGGTAAGGCAGTGAGGTGGCTATTTAAGTAATAGGTAAATAATTCTGCTTTTATCTTTAATAATTGGGTCTTAAATCAGAAAAAAAAAGTCAGAAGCACATATACAACCAATAACAACTTGCATGACTGTCTATGATATTTTCCAGTAAAGAGTTAAGACAGAAATGACATAATGAAGAGAAAAACTGGCTCTCTTTCAATATGCCAATATCCAAGAGAATGCAGTGAAACTATAGCTGCATCAAAAACATATTATTCACGGTAAGGTTTAAAGGGCTGCATGAGGAAAATTATGGCACTCGTTACAGTGTGCTAATCACTTCTCAAACCATTTGTATTGGACATTTCTCAGAAGTTTCTTATTGCTTTGATTAGAACACTCTGTGCATGCTATTTGGGCCACCTAGGCAGCTATGACATTTTCCCTATGATGTGGCACAAGGATACATTTGCTGATTCAGAATTTTGTAGTAATTGCCACTAATAAAATCAATGTAGTTATTTATCTCAACTGCCAGCAGTAAGATAATAATTAACAATTACTTTACTGAAGCAGCCAGAGATACTCTGACCCATCTAATAAAATACATCTTGTTCAACAGTATTTCAAATACATAACTTCCGTAAGTGCCTTGACACAGCTTTGAAGAATACTGAATATTTTCATTCTGAGTGGTGAAAAATAGCTCATTGTTGAGCTTGATTCTCAAAGTGATTGCAGGAGCACTGGAGTTGCCAGTAGATTATTATCTATTTTCTTTTAGCATGTTACATATGCTTAATCCTTGCTTTTCTCCCCCTCTTCAAGTGGGTAATTATCACTGTGTGGAGTATTACATCAGGCAGATAGTTAGCAGTCCAAGGCCAGATTAGAGTTCCTGCCTTCCAATTTGCAAAGAATTCTAAATAACTGCTGGTATTGGTATTGGTTTATTATTGTCACTTGTACTGAGGTACAGTGAAAAACTTGTCTTGCATATCGATCGTACAGGTCAATTCATCACATAGTGCAGTTTCATTGGGTTAGTACAGAGTGCATTGATGTAGTACAGGTAAAAACAATAACAGTACAGAGTAAAGTGTCACAGCTACAGAGAAAGTGCAGTGCAATAAGGTGCGAGGTCACAACAAGGTAGATTGTGAGGTCATTGTCCATCTCATTGTATAAGGGAACCATTCAATAGTCTTATCACAGTGGGGTAGAAGCTGTCCTTAAGTCTGGTGGCACATGCCCTCAGGTACCTGTATCTTCTACCCGATGGAAGAGGAGATAAGAGAGAATGTCCTGGGTGGGTGGGGTCTTTCATTATGCTGGCTGCTTCACCAAGACAACGAGAGGTAAAGACAGAGTCCAAGGAAGGGAGGCTGGTGTCCATGATGCGCCGGGCTGTGTCCACAACTCTCTGCAGCTTCTTGCGGTCCTGGGCAGAGCAGTTGCCGTACCAAGCTGTGATACATCCAGATAGGATGCTTTCTATGGCACATCGGTAAAAGTTGGTGAGAGTCAAAGGGGACAAACCAAATTTCTTTAGCCTCCTGAGGAAGTAGAGGCGCTGGTGAGCTTTCTCAACCGTGGCATCTACATGATTTGACCAGGACAGGCTGTTGGTGATGTTCACTAACATTGGGTTAGTACAGAGTGCATTGATATAGTACAGGTAAAAACAATAACACTACAGAGAAAGTGCAGTGCAATAAGGTGCAAGGTCACAACAAGGTAGATCGTGAGGTCATAGTCCATCTCATCGTATAAGGGAACTGTTCAGTAGTCTTATCACAGTGGGGTAGAAGCTGTCCTTAAGTCTGGTGGTACGTGCCCTCAGGCTCCCGTATCTTCTACCTGATACAAGAGGAGAGAAGAGAGAATGACCCGGGTGGGTGGTGTCTTTGATTATGCTGGCTGCATAATCTTCTTCGTGGTCTTCTGGGTGTTGCTCCTCGTGACTCAGGGTAATAATCCTTGGGTTGCACAAGTGCAGTGTCCTGGCCGGCATTAGATTCGCACAAACCAGATGGTCTCAACTCTGCTGGTCTTCCACCTTGCAATTATGTGAAACCTTTAGAAGCTATCTGTGAGTGGTAATTTTATTGAATTGCTGGTAGTTTCTTAATATTTCTCTTTGGGGTCAATACTTATTAATTCATTTACTGGATATGGGCAGTGCTATTCAGAAATGTTGCTTTGAAATGTTGCTTCAGAAATGTTTTCTGAAATATTCAGAAATATAGCTACCACCATAATAACAGGACTTATTTTGAGTTCTGTTTATTTTGTTGATGCAGACAATTGTTCATTATTGACAATTCTGTCCAGGTGACTTTATTCTCCTCTGATTCTATTCACAGCCATATCAGTTGGTCTTTCTACATTAATCACTATACTCTGAAAGAGACCAGTTGAAGCAACTCATACAGTTTGTTACCCTTTTTGAGGTCTTTCAACGTTGCTTTGATATGCATCCTTCAATGAGATGCATTTTCAGCCCTTGCTCAAGATCAGAAAATGTTGTGTCAAGTTGTCTCAGATAAAATATGTACCAATAGTTCCTTGCTCATGAAACGCAAACCAATGTCTCAAACCACATACTGTTCTACAGTAAAATAAGCCATCAGGCACTTTTGCTCTTACATAGTCATGGTTGTAGTTGAAACTTCACAAACATAAGCTGCTGGATCCATTCTAGATCTCTCTCATTTAGGACGATAGCAGTGCCACAAAATATAAGTGAAGCACATTCTCAGAGTTAAAACAGGATTTCATGCCTACAAGGATTAGCAAGCACTGTAACAGGCAGATTGTGGAGGATGAAATCAAGTAGGTTTCTTCTTCGTGTCATCCTCCGAGTGAGGTGGAACGTACTCAGGGAATGTGTACATCGTCTGAAACATATACTTGTATAAACAAGAAACACCAAACAACATCATGAGCAAGTCAAAGAGACAGTTCTCGTAATTTAGCTAGAAGTTCCCAGATGTTTGTAAGGAGGGCTTGACTAAGGTGCATGTTACATATGGTCGGTCTGGGTTTATTATGTTTTGACTTAGAGTGCAGTTACTAGGAAGCCACATTGCTATTATCAGAAGTCACATTAAAGAATGGCAGGATGAGATTAGCAGATTTTCTTCACTTAAGGACATAATGGATTTTCAGAAAAGTCAATAGTTTCATAGTTATCATTATTAATACCATCGTTATATTCCAGGGCATACTTTAAATCTGGCAACAATGAAGATGGGGTTTTACTTCATGTCTCCAAATCTTCAGTCTGAACCTTTGGATCACTCTGCAATCACAAACGCTATGCTACCATGCACTATGCTTTTTTGTTAAATATTACTTATAAAAATTTATGTCCTTTTGTGATCTGTAACTTTATAAAATTGTTGATCATTTTCATTGTAAACTACATTAAATATTTTATTTGGGGCTTGATGATACTGAGACATTCAACTGCAGTAACAGTGGGCACTATATCATATGATTAAGCATTCTGATGGATAATGTGATCAAACATCACAGGACAAAATCACTGAAGTGCTGAGGTGAGCAGGAATTTCTTAAATGTGAGATATAAAGGAATTTCTTCTCTGAGAGTTGTGAATCTTTGGAATTCTTTTCATCTGGATACTGAAAGATTAAGTATATTCAAACTTGAAATAGGATGCTGGAATTGAGTAATCAAGGGTTATGGGGAACGGACAGGAAAGTGAAGTTATGGTCAATTAGAAGATCACATATGATTTAACTGAATGGCAAAGTAGGCTCAATGGCCTATACCAATTTCTTATTCTCTAAAGGAATATGTGAAACTAGAGTTGATATCCTTAGTCTTTCAATCATAAGGTCAGAAGTAGGGATGTATGCTGATGATTGCACAATGTTCAGCACCATTCGTGATTCTTCAGGTAATGAAGTAGTTCACATCCAAATTCAGAATGGCTCAGCCTGAGACAAAGGCATATCACATATGCATATCTTTCAAACAGCTGTATGTTGTTTTCTTGTACAAAGGTCTTTTTCAACCACAGGATTAAAGGCATCAGAATTTTAAAATCATAGTGAAATAGTTTTGCTATTATTTCTGCTATTTCAGGACAGGATCTACCATTTTACAGATAAGACTGCAATACAGGTATCCCTAGATTAATGAACATGTGATTTACAAATTTTCATTACAACACAATTGACTCCTTAGGGTATGTGTTCATGATGTACAAAGGCTCTTTCACTATAATATGTGCAAAATTCAGGAAATTGAAATTTCAGACACAGCTGTGTCAACAAAGGCTGCTATCTGCTTGACTGATAACTGGTCTGAAATAGCTGCTGTTTATGTTAACCCTTGATGTGCATTTATGGAAAGAAACTGCAGAGTACTGACTTTGGACACAAGCAGTTGTTGGAAATTGACCTCTATAGGTTGTAGCAGAATGTTAACCATGGAAGAGCATAAAATGTTACAAAGGACAGAGATGTTACAATGGATGCTAAAGGAGTAAGCATATGGTTCGAAGATTAGATTCATGTGCCTGAGTTTCCCAATGATCAAGGATAATGCTATTTTCTGAAAGAGCAGATATACTCAAGGCCAACCATGGCTACTTCGAATATTTCAAGAAATGTGCAAAGGTGAATAATAGTAATCTTGGGACGGTGGGGGGGGGGGGGGGGGGGGGTAGCAACAAATGCAGATATTGTGGCTGAAGAAAACTTTTCAAAGGAGCTGAAATTAATCATTGAGGAAGGTGGATACTCTACTGAACAAGTGCTTAACGTGGATGAGATGGGGCTCTTTTGGAAAAGGATACTCTCACATGCTCGTGGCGAGGAACAAGATGATTGCTCCAGGTTTCAAGGCATCCAAAGATTGTCTTACTCTTCCTTGGAGGCAATGCTGAAGGTGACAGTAAGTTTAAGCCTCTCTTCATCTACCACCTAAAGAATCCAAGGATTCTAAGGGGGAATTGAAAGGCCAATTTTCCAGTGGTGTGGTGATCTAAGGAAAAAGCCTGAATGATAGCACTGCTCCTCCATGATTAGATCACATAATTTCTCTTCTGCTTCATCAAACAACGCTGTGCAAGGAATAACCTGGACAACATCGCCTTGCTCTGTCCTGGACATGGACATCCAGATAATATTGAGGACATGGCTGATGACACCTAGTCGGGGTTTATTCCCCCTGACATCACTTCATTGTTATACATATGGATCAGTATGCTATTGCTACAGTAAGGGCTTACTATCTGCAAATCTTAATAAGGCAAATGGCAATGACAACCCCATCAGTTAGGAAATTTGGAAGAGGTACAATATCAAGATAACCAAGACTACATCAGTGCATCTTGGGATGATATAACCCATGCTACAATAAATGGTACATGGTGGAAAGTAGAGCCAACTTGTGTGTATAAGCCACATCGATTCACAACCTGAATAATTTCCAAGTTGACAGAGGACACTGGGTTTGAAGTAGACGAGGTTGATGTGGAAGGGTTAGAGGAACCATATGGTGAAAACCTCACAAATGAAGATCTGTTTAGTTTGAACAACGAAGATTACAGGAGGAACAAGAGCCACCAACCACCATCACCGCCACCAATGCAGCTAAGCATAGACAGGCTTTTGGAAGTATTCTGCCACATTGAAAAAGTGATAGCCATCTTCTTGTACAAAGGAACCAACATGCAGCACAACACCAGATGTGGCCACGGGATGGAAAATGCCCTGAGCTACAAGGACCTTTATCAGATGAAGAACAGGAAAGTTCTCCACATGTCCATGGACACCTTCCTTTGCTTTGTTCAGGAACAGTTTGAGAAGGAACCTTCACCTTCAATGTTGTGAGCTCCATCAAGCTCAGATTCACCAGAAGTACCATCATCTGAACACCAGTGACAAATCTGGCTCTCAGCTCCCTCACCATCATCCCAACATGCAAATGAATTAAGAGTAGACATCTCAGCTCCTCAAGCCTGCTCCAACATTTAATAAGTTCACAGACGATCTGATTGCTACCTTGAAATTGCATTCCTTGCCCCTTGCAGAACGTTGCTTATCAAGAATCTTTCTCAAAGATGATTTGCTTACACAGGCCTTTGAGGAAGATCATTCCAAAGACTTTCAATCCTCATCTCTGTCTTAAATGAGTGAACCCTTATCCTAAGACAATGACTTCCTAATTCTAAATTCTCCCACAAGAAGAAATATTCTCTCCATGTTCCCTATGCCTGGACATCTCAGGATCTTGTATGTTTAAATCAATTACTCTCTTAATCTTTTAAACTTATGCATTTTTGATTAAGGAAACTTCTTCCCAAATCCTAATGCCTTTGTAAGTTAGAGGATAACTTTAGTATGTTGAACCTTGTTATTTGTTCACATTTGAGATAGTATAACATCTGGTTAGGCACAAATACGAGGGAAAACCTCTCATAATGTCACATAAGGATTTTTTTGCACGGGTGCTGATTCAACCATTCCATACACATGCTCCCTCAGTTTTAACATTTGCCCAAGATGTGTTTTCACTCACGCTAGTTTTCTTGAAACAAAATCTGCTGGCTTAAAGTATGCTATAATCATTCCATAAATGGCCTGGAGCTCTTGAGGACTGTTGAAATATGAACTAGTTTATAAAGACTTAGATAAGTAGTATTCGCAAAGCACTGCTTATCTAAGTCTTTGTATCTTTTTACCTGGGCTCAATATCATCTTTGCTTGTTCCTGCAGTATTTAAATTAATGGAACTTTATTTTGAAACCACAAATGTTGAAATCTGTCACTTTCTCCCTTTATAAGATGGATTCATTCAATGAATTGCATGCTTGACAAGCAAACAGTAGAATTAGTCCTAAAATGTTTGTATTTTCAATACACAAAACTTCAACCATTCAGAAGTTAATCACACGAATCCACTCTTGACAGTACAAGTTAATATGCTGTTCTGACAGTTAAATGAACATTTAAAAAATTCTCAACATGAATGATTATAATCAATGTTAGAACCTGAATATTCTGATCTTATCACGATCTGTCAAGAAATACTGCTTCATAAACTTACTGCCATTAATATTCCCACCTTCCATGATTCTAAAAATTGTTATATAGTATTTCCCTCCCTATCAAAATCTTGGAGCCTCATAAGGTATCTCGTCTGATGTACTGACACCATACTCTCAGACAGTTCAACTAGGTTGTTTCTGTTTTGGGTCCGAACAGGAAAATTCCTCAGTTATTAATAATTCCCAGAATGGATTACTTAACATGTATCCATTAATTTTTTAAAAAATTACAAACATCAGATTTATTAAGTTACCTTAACTGATGTAGAAAAGAATCCTCTGAAGTAAATTTTATAATTTACTGGGCATTTTTCAAGGTCATCAATTCAGGCAAAGTTGATGGAAGTTCCAAATGCGCACTCCATCTGTTTGGGCTAAAACTACCACTGAAACACACACATTATGTATTTATCTAGCTTTTCCTCACCTAATTTCTACAAATCTGCTTCAATATTTGAAAAGTCTACAGATTCATGAGCTATACATGAACTCTCAGCTTACCTGCCCCTTGCATGTTGAATTTTTAGTTTGCTACAATATCTTCAATATTAAGATTTCAAATTAGCTTTTCTCTCAACAATCTTGAACAATTCAGTATTTCTCCTGGGCATTCTCTTCTGCTAAGGAAACAAATCTAGAAACTTCATTCTTCATTACTAAATTGCTTGAGGGTGGGATAACAATTTAGTTTCTCTTTCAACACTGCTAACTATCACTCTATATTTTTGCTGCTTTCCTATAATGAAAACCATACGAAGCTCCACGTATGGTGCTGAAGGAGCCTTTTACAGGCTGGGTAAGTCAATAATAACACTGTATACTGATTGCACTAAGTTACTTGTTTAATAACCTGGTTGACTGAAAAATGACCTGTTACCCACATGTTCAATCGTTTGTTGTATTGTTACAGGTAAGCTTTGCTTATCTTTTAGTTTTGTTAACTGTATCATTACTTTACCTGAAGTAGAAACACTCTTTCAACCTTTCAGTGAAAAAGTTGATATGCTTTTTAGATAAAGTAATCCATCAGGATGAATTGTAGATATTTATATTGATATTTACATTGATATATGTAGATATTTGGATACAAAATAGGCATGGTGGTCGACTCAGAGGGTGTGAGTGGAGGGTTGTTGTTCAGGTTGGAGGCCTGTGACCAGTGGTGTGCCACAGGGATCAGTGCTGGGTCCACTGTTATTTGTCATCTATATTAACGATACATTTGACAATGTAGTTGGCATGGTCAGTAAGTTTGCAGATGCCATCAAAATTGGTGGTGTAGCAGAGAGTGAAGAAGGTTATCTAAGACTACAATAGGATATAGATCAACTGGGAAAGTGGACCAAGGAATGGCAGGTGGAATTTAACATGGACAAGTGTGGTGTTGCATTTTGGGAAGTTAAATCAGGGCAGGACTTGTGCTATAAATGGCAGGGATCTGGAAAATGTTGTAGAACAGAGAGACCTAGGGGTTCAAGTACATAGTTCCCTGAAAATGGCAACATAGGTAGACAGGGTGGTGAAGAAGGTGTTTGGCATGCTTGCCTTCATCGGTCAGGGCACTGAGTACAAGAGCTGGGAAGTCATGTTACAGCTGCACAAAATGGTGGTGAGACCACACTTGGAAAATTGTGTGCAGTTCTGGTTGCCCAGCTAGAGGAAGGATGTCATTAAGCTCGAAAGGGTGCAGAAAAGATTCACAAGGCTGTTGTGTGGGCTGGACGGCTTGAGATATAAGGAGAGACTGGATAGGTTGGGGCTTTTTTCCCTGAGAGGTGACATGACAGAGCTATATAAAATCATGAGGGGCATAGATAGGTTTTCCCAGGGTATGGGAGTCAAAAAACTAGAGCGTAGGTTTAAGGTCAGAGGGGAAAAATTTAAAGGGAACCTGAGGGCCAACTTTTTCCAAACAGAGGGTAATGGTTTGTGGAATGTGCTGCCAAAGGAAGAAGTAGAGGTAGATACAATTACAATGTTTAGAAGACATTTAGACAGGTGAATGGATAGGAAAGTTTGAGAAGGATATGGGCCAAAGGCAGGCAAATGGGACTAGCTCAGGTAGATAACTTGGTCGGCATGGACAAGTTAAGGTGAAGGGTCTGTTTCCATGCGGTATAACTCTATGACTCAATTTATCTTGCACAATAATGGTTTTGCCACATTGGTCAGTCTTGGGACAATTAGGTCCTTGTTTTAGAATGCCAGATGGGGACTCCACTTAATTAATACCCAGAGTTACTTTTTATCCTTCGGGCATCCTACCACCACAGTACAACTCCTAATATTCAGTCCCCACCTACCCCGATCTCAACTTCACAAAACCGCCCCTCCCTTCCCCACACTACCACAATCTTAATCCGCCTCTCCCTCACAACAGCCTCTGCACGGCCCAATATCATCTTTCCCCCAACCCTTTTAAGCAATTTAGATTTTCTCCTCTTCTCCCCTACCCCCTCAATCCCACCCCTCCCTATGTTCTCTAATGAGGCTCTAATCTCCACTCTGTAGCCCCCAGCTTCATTTGCACACACCCGATCATCAACCCAATCTCAGGCCGATGACAATGGCTCTTTCTCCTGATCCCTCCTACGCCAGCCTGGGTCCCAGGTGGCACATTTCCATTGGACAGAAGTGGAACACCAGTTCAGTAGAAATTGTGACATCTTGCTTCAGGTGTAAATGAAGTTCACAGTGGTAGGAGAACAATAATCATTGGTGCACACTTAGAATTCATTAGAATTTCTGGGCAACAAGTGTGGAATCATAGACAGAGTTATACAGCATGGAAACAGGCCTTTCAGCCCACCGCATCTGTGGTGACCATCAAACACCCATCTATACTCATCGCACTTTTACCCTTACATCTTAATTAACTTCCCCACCTCCACCTCCGATTCTTCTGCCATTAACTCCACTAGGGGAAATTTATATCAGGCAATGAACCTACCAACTAGCACACATCTTTAGCATGTGGTAGGAAACGAGAGGACCCAGGATAAACGCATATAGTCAAAGCGAGAACACGCAAACTCCACAGAGGCAGCACGGAGGGTCAGGATTGAAACCTAATCTCTGGAGCCCTGAGTCAGCGTTGTTAGCAAAAACAATTCTCTCAGTAAAATACTGAGGATGTAAACTTACCAAAGTTGTAACAAATGGATATATGTTAGCAGCCTTTGTTTTATTATTTGCACTGAAGTACATTAAGACAGAGAGTTCCCATCACTCTGCATATAAGGCTGGTCTTGATATATACTTAACATAAAACAATATTTGACTGCCACATCAATTCATGTTTACCACACTTCAATTGTCAAATAACTTTGCTATTCTCTAACCTAAATTTGTAACAGCATTGCAAAGAACCATGAAACAAATAATGGTAAAAGTTTATGCAACAGACTGCACATTTGAGGTTATATACTACACACAGTACATTTTTTAATTCTAATAAAATTTGCTACAACAGTACTGTGCAGCTAAATCAGAACTTAAAATTGCTATTAAAATGTTTAATTTTTAAACAATGTTTTGTGCATTAGTAAAATAACTTTTAAGTTAACAAACTATTTGGTTTCAGCAGGAATTTTCAGTAGAGATTTCTTCACTCAGGAGCCTGGTTTCTTGAGAATGGCGCTGAACTTGAGGGCTATGTCGTCCGATTTTAAGACAACTTCCACCAATGCAAAAATGGTTATTACCTAAATGGCAAAGTTCAATGTCAAGTCAACAAAGGTTTAAAAGTAAATAAAATGCAGCATCCAATTTAAAGGTATTTCTTTTAAATTGGAGTATACCTTTCACAAGCGATAATTATCTTAAACAATAAAAATTGTGAACCTTGAACGTCAGTGCAGTTAAAGAATGTGCACTTGCAAAATTTATTTAGTAAACTGTCAGAATTTAATTTTGTAAACTCGATGTACTAAATCAGAGATGAGTATTTTTCATTTAATTTTAACAGCTCAACTTGCTATTTATTTTCATCATTTTTAATAATACTGCGCAAATGCAATCATACCTTCCAAGACTATCTTAAAAGGTAAAAATAAACACAGGAGATTTGAAGATTTAGTGGCAAAATAAATACTACACTTCAATACATTTTTTGCTCAGTGACAGCCACAAACAAGTACCTGACAAAGTGGTTTTTGATCCTGCGTCTCTGGTTCCCACATCAATCTTAGTTCAGGGTTCTTTCCTACTCTCTGAAAAGTAAATCCTTGGAGAGGAAGACCCTACAAAAGTGCAACAGAGTGGGTGGATAGTTAACATTAATGATGGAATAAAGCCTTTGGCATTTTGAATAAAGAGAACAAACTATACACAAAGTGATTAATGTTTATGGACAAAATTTCCACACTTTTCACAGCTGAATTTCAGGTTTGTAACTTCATTTGGAGAAAAATATTTCCCATCCAAATTTAACCTTTCCAAAGTTTGGCTTTGAGTTGCACAGCACACTTGCAAGATCCTTTGGACGAACAGTGGGCTTTCAGGTTCCAATATGGAAAGTTTTGTTTGGAATTCTCAAATTACTATAGCAACAGATAGTAAGAATTTTTAACAGCAATTGACTTAAAAATTGAAAACTGTTGCTCATTGAGCATATCTGTAAAGTTTAAAAAAGTTAAAACTTTATTAAGAATTTAGAGCACCACTCAAGTTAGTATAAAATATTAAAAGTAGCTTGCACAGAGAAAACATAACATTGTCAAACAAAGAGACAAACTTTGCCGTCCAGATATGGGCATGAATTGAAATATTAAGTCAATTTATAATATTGCAATTAATGTTGTTAAGTTTTCATCATGTGAAATGCTTGTTCCTATAGGTATAAATTAACTACAAAGATTTTCATTGCTGGAGCAGGAAATGTCACTTAATTTCTTCAGAATTGTCATACATTTCATTGTACAAGTTTACTCCATTTAACTCTAGGACTTTGAGATACATCTGGGGATAACATGGACGATTTAACTTCTTGTTATATCCTCAATTTTTGGAAAACAAAACATTGCTTAATAAATTAAGTTAACAAAATGCCTTTCAGTTTGCCAGCATTTGTGATCCATTTGAAATAATGACTCTGGAATTCCATGAAAAGTCATTCCTTGCCATGAAAGTAGTTCAAGCAATTTACAATGGACACAACTAATAGTAACAAAAGGATCTGATGCACCTTTCTTGGTTCTAGGGCAGAATTGGAACCAGCATAAAACATACATGCAGTTCATCACTTACCATACAGGGTACGATATAATCATATTTAAGTTAATGGACTAGTACCTCGCAGCCTGGATTACTGATCAAGACATGAGTTCAAATCCCAACTGGGGAATTTAAATTCATTTAATTAAATACATTTCAAATGAAAGGCTGTCATCAATAATGGTGATCATAAAACTACTGGATTGTAATATAAACCCATTTGGCTCACTAATGTCCTTTAGGGTAGGATTTCAGCCATTCCTAGTTCTGCTGCCCAGATACACAAATGTGGTAGTCCCATAACTGTGCGTTGACATGGACAAGCAATTAGGGGTGAAGAATAAATGCGGCTCTTGCTACTGCCATCCTTATCGTGTGAACAAATAAAAACCTCTTGCCTACCAGAATGGCTCCAGCTAGTTGCGTTAGCAGATGATGGAGCAGTAGGGAACTAACTTTTAAAATTATAATAACTTCAGAAAAGTTTTCTAAAAGTCATTACAAACAAAAACACTGGCACACCTGATGCATGATTATTATGGTTCTTTGTACCATAATGTTGAGGTTTTTCAGTTATTTCAACTTGTAAAAACTTCAAAGACCATCTCCATAATCTGAATGTTACAAATGAAATTGGACTTTCATAGATTTGTAAATATTTAAACCATACCTTTATGAAAATGCAATGGATTAAATTGTGATTCTATTTGCATCTTCCAAGGAGCCTGATATTCTAAGTAAATTCTTAATTGTTACAGCACAATTTTTATAGATTTAAAGTCAGGTAGAATGAGAACAAAATTCTACTTATCAGAAAATGAAAACCAAAAAAAACTACAGTTGCTGGAAATCTGAAATGAAAACAGAAAATGTTGGAAATATGCAGCAGATCAGGCAGCATCTGTAATTGTTTCTATCGTCCATTCCGTTCTCTCAATTCTTCCGTCCGTATTGCATTTGCTCTGACGATGAGCCCTTCTGCACAGGCCATTCTGAAATGTCCTCTTCCTTAATGAGATTTCCTCATTACCATGGCGGACAGGGACCTTCAGTGCATCTCAACTATTTCTCCCACCTTTGCTCTCCTTCTGGACCGAGTAAAAACAGTGTTCCCTAATCCTTACCTTCCATCCCACCAGCCTCTCCATTCAATGGAACACCATTTACAACTTCTGCCAGCTCCAACAAGATCCCACCACTAGACAAATATTCTCCCCCCCCTTCAGCATTTTGTAGGGATGGCTCCCTTTGTGACCCTCTTCTATCCCTTCCTACCACTCTCTATCGTACGGCACTTTCCCATGCACGGGCAGCTGATGCAACACCTGTCCTTGCAGCTCTTCCTTTTCCACCATCCGCTGACCCAAACAGGTATTCTAGGTGAAGTCGTGATTCACTTGCATTTCTTTCAATCTCGTGTACTGTATTCGGTGTTCACATTGTGGCCATTGGAGAAACTAATTATAGATTGGGCACTTTGCACTTAGTCTGCAGCAGTGAACCCAAGCTTCCTGTTGCCTGCCATTTTAATTCACCATCCTATAGCCACTCTGACCTTTCTGCCTGTTGCTTCCTACACTGTTACAACAAGGCCCAGCACAAGCTCAAGGAACACCTCAACTTTTGTCTGGGCACCTTCAATGTGCTCTTTCTCTCTGCTTGTATGAGAACTGGTCATTTTTGCCTCCATCCTTCCTTTCCTTTTCCATTTTTTGTATAGTTACAGAGTTTTTCCAGCATTTTCTGTTTTTATTACTTAACTTCAAATTTGATTAAGTGGAGTGTAGAATAGTTTTCTAATTGTTTGGCCTCAGCATGTCCCAGTGACGTAAGGCGACCCATTAATGAATTAAAATCACATGACACAATCCTCAGAATAGATCATTCTTGACAAAAAGGGAATGTTGACAATTAATTTCTTTGCAATAGGCCATTACTTTTGATTTTCCTGTTGAGCTGCTGGAAATGAAATATTTCATTTGGGTTTGCAGATCTGAAAGCGGTCTGCTTCCTATTTACCAGTTTTGGGATTAATCAGTTATGGAAAGGTGACATCTTAAACAATAATGGCGGAAAGGTGCTTTTTTCTTTCCTGTTGAATTGGAAAGTTCTGCTAGTTTCAGACAATTGCCTACAATAACAAAATTGTTTTTTTTAATAATGTACTTAACAGTCCTGCATCTGGAAATTGGAAACTGATAAAAGACAAAAGTTTGAATACAGTCTAAATGAATAACTAATCTAAACGAATAACTAATTTAGAAAATATTTAAACTTTCAACCATTTTTAATGAACAATACTTACATTACAGTAGATTCGCTTCTGGATACCATATCGTAGAACCAATACATCAAAGGATTGATCCAGGACTGCCATCACCATGGCTTCAGATTCCAAAGGGCCACATTCCTAATATAACATATTAAAGAAAGCATTGAATAACCACAAATCACATTCTTTCCCATCCAGCGATATATCATACTTGAGTGTTTCACAGTTTGAGCCTCTTAAGGCATTGCTAAAATTGTGATTTTAACCAGCAATGCTTAAGCATATTACTGCTCATGGATCTGACATGTGACTTGCAATTTAACATGGAAGTGAGTTGCTTGTGGCCGTTATGAAGTTGTATGAGTTTTCAAATACCTTACTTCAGGGCTCTACAGAGTAGGGCTTCTGCTGGAGACCTTCTGGCTGGGAAATCTCCTTCACAATACCAAAGCTACACCAGGAAGCGGGCATAGGACTGGTTCTAGTGAAGGAGTTGCAGGGGTCCAGATTGTAGTTGGGTGAAGGAGGGTGTTCTAATAGTGGTAGGGAGGAGCAAATGATGGTATTTGTGGAGAAGAGGAAAGAAGAAAGAGATCCTGGAATGGAGATTCCGGCAAAAGAGCTCCTGGTCCCTCATGTACCCAAACAAGGCTCAGGCACCTATCTCATTGATTAAGTTCTCCGTACCTTACCTTCAGTTGCTAAGTTTCCCAACAAGGAAACCAGGCCACATGTGGTTAAAGATGTAATGATACAAAATGAAGGCAGGGACCTCATGACCAAACTGCTCCATGATACCAAGAATAAATGGGCTCAGTTTCTGTTCCAGATTCCCACACTCAATGCTTCAGGAACAGCTTCTTTCCCTTCGCCAACAGATTTCTGAATGGTCCATGAACCCGTGAACACTACCTTGTTATTCCTCCTTTGCACTACTTATTTATTTTTGTAACTTGTAGTAATTTTTATGCCTTGCGCTGTATTGCTGCAGCAAAACAACAAATTTCATGACATACGTCAGTGATAATAAACCTGATTCTGATTTTTTTGAGGAGTTAAGATTCAGCTTGTAAGCTTACTCTTGCAGCAATGACACTAGTCCTGAGAAACACTAGCAACAAAACAGGAAAAACAGTTAATTGGCTAAGGTTATGGCTACTACACAGTCAGATGCCGGACCAGTAACCTAAAAGCACAACTTTGTTAGGGGACAAAATGATGGCGGAGATACATCTGGTGAAATGCTATCATGTTTTTCCTGTTTTGTTGCTAGTGTTTCTCAGGACCAGTGTCATTGCTGCAAATGTAAGCAACTAAGGTTAATGCTACTGCACAGTTACACTGAAGCAAGTCTATTGGCTTGCCATAAATTCCACAGCCTTATCATACATGCTTACTTACAAGATGCAGATGTTGATCAACACCTTTAAAAAGCTATTACAACTAAAAAAGGGTTGACAGTTCAGAAAGCAACCTTTAAAAAAAAAGGCCAATGATCAAGCCCATTCATTTGCCTGAATACAAGTTACTTTCATTGCAACAGATTTTAGAATTCAATGATTGAGAGTTCAAATCAAACAGTGGTAAACTGTGTAACTAAATTCAATAAATATGTCAATTTGTGAGCTGGCACGAGAGAAAAGTAAGTCATGAAAAGCTGCTGAATTGTTCGTAAAAATTTTGGTCAAGTTATTCCAGTTTCCCGTTGTGTGGTTGACTCCGAAATGGCTTAGCTGATTATGGAAATTACCACTCAGGGTAATGAATAGTAATTAATTTCCATAATCATTGCAAGCATTACCAGTATCATCCACATCCTGAGAAAAACAGCACATAAAAATTCATCGGCCAATCTTGATCTTTGCACACTAACAATCTCTCTCAAACCACTTTTATAGATTCACTTACGCTAGATTCTGTCTTGGTGGCATGAAAAGCAAGCTCCTGGGGTTTGCATTACTAAATCTGGCTCCTTTATTCCATTGGCAAAATCACAAACCCACAAACAATTCATGTAGAATTATAACACTGGGCAATTGAGCTGGCTTTAGCAGTCCAAGCTGTGAGAGCTGGCTCAAGAAATCTGCTCTCCCGGAATACGACCTTAACATTGTTCCACGCTCTGCAGCTAAGAACTAAATGTGTTCATTTTATATTACAGTTAACCAAGATTATTGGTGAATAGAATTAAAATATTTTATTCCACCTGCCACTATCCCTTTTCAAAACTTTTCTTTTCACCATTACACCTGCTATTGATTCATTGAGTTTCATTATTTCTAATGCTCTAATATACATGTTTTTCAAACGCTCTTTGTAGATTATGCCAGCTGGATATCCCCACTCAGTAAATTCCACTAGATTTGCAAAGCCTGACTCTTGCATCTAAATCAATCATTACTTTTCTTTAGATGGGTACAATGAAAATTCCTTAATATGTTCTTAAATATTTGCTTACTGATAAGTTAATGGTCTGTAAACTTCAATTTTGTACCTTACTTTTTTTTGGAGTGTGATGATGATTTAAGGGGTTAAAAACAAAGTCATTACAGATATTATTTTAAATAAAATTGTATCATCTTATCTGCTGTTCCATTTAAATAAACTGTAAACAATTCTAATTATAAAAGTTCAGCAACTGTTCCCCAGTACAGGTCTCACCATACAGAACTCTGTCTTGGTAACTAGACTTTTTAAATCTGGTTCAGTTCCATTTACTTTCCCAAGTGTATTTTCATTTTGCTTATACATGTATTTACTTTGGAAGAAAGGAAATTCAGTTCAGCATCAAGCCTAGCTTTTTAAAGCTTTACTTTTGGACACTAAATAAAACTGATACTGGGCTCTTCAGATGGTTCATCGGGTAAATGTATTGTCTGAGTGTTACTGAGCCACACAAGTTGTGGAACAACACAAGCTGTAACCATGGTGTGTAGATGAATTAAATGATATCAGACTTGGCAGCAGAAGAAGCCTTTGTGCCCCTGAGCTAAAGGGAAAAAAATGCCAGTATTCCTCCCCCTGACTGCTATTCCTATTACTGGAAAATAGACATGAATATCAGATGGAATACAGGATTAGACTTGATTGTATTAACTCCAAGACCAAATAGCCTGCTGACTAACAAAATCCACTTCACACAAATAAAGGTCATGTGATTTTAGGCTGCTGATGCCATACCCCAGAACTGATAAATTAGGTATGTGGAAAATACTGAAAATATGAATCTCAATAAGCACCATACATAACAATAGCACCTTTATGATGATCAAATACATGCATAAAATAGCTTCCCACTGAAACACTTCCCCATAAGCGTGAATCATTACTAAAAATAAAGCTCATTGACCACTCATAAGTAGTCTGACAATCAGAAAGATCTAAAGTGGTAAGAAATCTTCTTTGAATAAAGAAAAAATACTTTTCAGGCAATGGAAAATGTTATGAATTTAACTCTCATGAAATCCAGCTGCAGTTATCACCAGAAACTTCAACTATAAGAATAAAAAAGTGGCCTTTAATTCTAGCAACTAATCACTATAATTAATTCCATAATTAATTAAGTCAGATGAACTTAGAGCATGGATCAACACTTAGAATTACAGTATTATTACAATTACAGAAATATGGTTGAGGGAAGGGCAGGACTGGGAGCTTAATGTTCTGGGGTACAGAGGTTTCAGATGTGGCAGAGGCGAATGCAAAAGAGGAGGGGGCGTGACATGACTAATTAAGGAGAAAATCACGGCATACTTAGGATATCCTGGAGGGAATGTCCACTGAGGCCATATGGTTAGAACTTAGGAAAAAGAGATGGGCGACTACTTTGATAGGGTTTTCTACAGGCTTCCTAATAATCAGTGGGAATTAGAGGATCAGATATGTAAGCAAATCACATAAAGATGCAAGAGCAATAGGGTTGCAGTGGAGGAGGATTTTAACTTTCCTGATTTTCACTGGGATTGACTTTGTGCTATGAAATTAAATGGAGCAGAATTTGCTTGGTGCATCCAACAGAGTTTTTTGAGACAATATGTAGTCAGTCTTACGAGAGAAGGGGCTATACTCAACATTATTTCAGCAAATGAAACCGGGCAGGTGGTAGAAGAGTTGGTGGAGGAACACTTTGGAATAGTGACCATCATTCTGTAAGCTCCAAGGTAGTGATGTAAAGGGATAAGATTGGTCCTCAAGTTAAGGTGCTAAATTGGAGTAAAACTGATTTGAATAGCATGAGAGGACCTGGTGAAAGCAGATTGGGAGTAGATGCTTGTAGGTAAAATGATGGATGCATCGATAAAAATTGGCGAGTGTCAAAGGGGATATGCCAAATTTCTTTAGTCTCCTGAGGAAGTAGAGGTGCTGGTGAGCTTTCTTAGCCATGGATGACAAAGGATCTTGAAGTTTGATCAGGAAAAAAATGGAACCATATGACAGGTATAGGCAACTGGAATTGAGTGAGTCTTTTGACGAATAGAGAGGAAGCAGAGGGAACTTAAGAAAGAAAATAGTAGGGCAAAAAGGGGCCATGAAATGTCCTTGGCAAATAAAATTAAGGAGACTCCCAAGACATTCTCTATCAGGAGCAAGAGGGTATTCAGGGAAAGACTGGCAACTTTACAATCCACTGATTAGACTACATCTGGAGTATTGTGTGCATTTCTGGTCACCACACTATCAGAAGGATGTGGTTGCACTGGAGAGAGTGCAGAGAAGGTTCATCAGAATGTTGCCTAGATTGGAATGTTGCATGGGGAATGATTGATAGGCTGACACACAAGAGATTCTGCAGATGCTGGAATCTGGAGCAACACTCACAAAGTGCTGGAGGAACTCAGCAGGTCAGGTAGCATTTATGGAGGGAAATAAACAGTTGACGTTTCGGGTCAAGGCCCTTCATCAGGGCTGGAAAGGAAAAGGGCAGAAGCCAGAATAAGGTGGTCAGGGGAGAGGGGAGGAGCACATGCTGGTAGGTGATAGGTGAGTCCAGGTGAGAGGGGGAAGGTAGATGGATGGGGACAGGTGGGAGATGCAAGAAGCTGAGAGGTGATAGGTAGAAGAGGCAAAGGGCTGAAGAAGGAAGAATCCGGTAGGAGAGGGCAGTGGACCATGGAATAAAGGGAAGGAGGTGGGGAATAGATGGGCAGGTCTAACGAATATTTTGCTTTCATAGAAATTGGATCATCCAATTTCTAGATAATTACAACAAGAAAAGCTACCACTGTTAGAATTGAAGTGACAGACAACAACTGATGAACAACTTGGATTGGTATAGCAAATTGGTATGGCAACTTCAAACATCCCCATGATAAGATGGTCAAAGAAATATTTAAGGAGCACCTTAACATATGACGGATGGTGAGGATGGTGAAGTCTCGAGCTTAAGGCCAAACTAGCTGAAGGTATAGCCATCAATACTGGAGTAAAGAAAATTGGGGAAGTCCAAGAGGCCATAATTTGAAATAATACAAATGTCTTGGAGCTCTGTCAGGGTAAAGAGTTTATAGAGAACAGCAGAGAGGAGGTTCCTGATGCAGGGTCTTGATCTGAAATGTTGAGAACCTTTCTGCCTCTACAGATAGTGCCTGTTCCTCCAGCAGTTTGCTACAGAGATCAGTAGCTATGAGGCCGTAGAGCAACTTGAAGACAAATACGAAAATTTTGAAGCATTGTTGGAATGGAAATTAGTATATGCTTGTAAGTACTGGTGAATGGGACTTATGAGAGGATACCACTAGCAATTAAATTTATGAAATAACAAAAATGATCAGCATCTAATGGTTCACAAACCACTGATAGATCTACTCATTATGTGTAATTGCATCAGACTTCCATCACTCATTATTATTCTCTGCCTTCAGCTTAATTAGTCTAACCCGACACTCTTCACCCTCTGCTCTCCACTTGCTGCTGTTGGCACATATTCTCCACACTTACACTCTAATGCTGGCATTAAGCTTTGACTCTCACTCACAGTACAGTTTCTGCCTTTGCTTTTTTTTTCCTTTCCAGTAGAACTGCTTGTGGCTTCTGCTACCTTTTCTCTAACTTTACTTCCCATTAATTTATCCTGTTCTGTCACCCTTCAGCACCAGAGGCTTGTTACTAATAGTATTATCTCTGGCTACAGTATTCACAATTAATTCTCATCTGCAGTATGCAGCAGCTGAAATCACAATGATTAGCAGCTGCTGTTAGGCAGGGCCTACATTGCAAGACAAGAAGACCAGTCTGCAGTCATTTTTGTCAACAAATACTGACATGGACCAGGACCAAAGAACACTGATAGTTGACATATGTAATTGCTGCTGGGCTTCGCTCCATGAACATGTTGTTTGCAACGTTGACTTCAAACTGAGTTGATTCCCTACTCCTCTGTTCCTGTTGCAACTGTCATCAGCAAAGCAGCTGAAGGAATCAAATAAGTAATTCTTGGTAAGCTTACCTTCACAAAAACAGAGAAAAAAATGTCTGAGCTAAGCTCTTGCACTTTTTTCGAAGCACTTTTCTTCTCATTGCAATGGTCTGCTTGTTTCTGAATTTCACTTTTATTAAGGCCAACCTGTTGACCAGAACCTAAAAAAAAAACAAAATCCAGAACACCAGCTGATATTAAAGTCAGCTATTAACCAACAATGTCAAAATGCCTCAAATGTAGTTTCATTATTGGTTTTGCCACTGTTTATAAAAATGGCTAATTATTCCATTGGATAACTACACCGAAATGTTGCATTTATAAAGTGCAATCATTTAGTTGGTACAGTCTTTCAACTAACTATGCACACTTCAATTGATTTAATGTGCACATGGTTACATTTATACTTTTGATTTAACATTGCCTTGATGCTTGCAGTTAATTAAGAATTCATAGAATGAGAATAATACGTTCAATGAAATAATAAGGGATGAGATGAAATAGTGAGTTCACCAGTGAAAAAAGCTAAAAAATTAGCTTTGTAACTTTCAGTAGTATTTCTTTCATTTTTAACACAGATGTTACTTAGCCAGGTATACAAAAGGGAAGGTTTAAGCAAATATGCAATGGATATGGTTAACAAGCAAAATATTGTTTGCACAAATATATTTTCTGACCTCTACTCCCAGGAATAATTCCTGATGTAATCTAGGCAGCATAGGAAAATCATAGCAGTTGCACATCAGATCATTTCCAAGTGAAACCAGAATTTTATTTGGAGAGGCTCGGTTAAAACTGAGGACCTGACTAGTGATCTACACAGAAATAGAAACAATATCCATTCTGACAAAGATTGAAGGAAATCAAATGATTGAAATGATTTGGAAATATCATTAAAAAATAATTGCATATATCAATGCCAGAGCATTTCAAAGATAAAATGTCAAGGAAGCTGAGACTGGCCTAAAGAAAATTCTGACAATATCTTGGTGTGAAAGGGAATAGGAATCTTCTTGCAGCAGCAACTGATCAACAAGAAATGTTTTCACATTCAACATTTTTATTAGAAATGACAAACAATTTAAATGTTGAAGAGACAAAAGCAAAGTACTGTGGATAATGGCAATCTGAAATAAAAACAGAAAGAGGTGGAAATACTCAGCTTAGCCAGCACCTGTGAGTAAGAAGCAGAAGTAATGTTTCAGGTTGATGACCTTTCAATGACTTTATATTTAAGTGTAAAAGCCATGATAGAAATATTTGCTGATGACACCACCATTGGTAGCACGGTCAGTTGTATGGAACGAACCTTGGCTGCAGGAGGATAACCATAGATTGGTTAGGTGGGTACAAAAATAGCAAACAGAATTCAACCTGCAGATGTGTGAGGCAATGCATTTGGAGAGGGCAAACAAGGTAAGGGAACAAATGGTAAATTACTGGAATTTAGGAAATGTAGAGAATGAAAGGAATCTTGGAATGCACATTCACAGATCCCTGAAGGTAGTGCAACAAGTAAATAAGATACTGAAAGCGGTACATGGATTCTTGCTTTAATTAGCTAAGTCACACAAAAATAATAAATTAGGGAGATCATGCCAGAATACCTGTTACGCCACAGATCGAGTACTGTGTGCAGTTCTGGTCAACACACTACAGGAAGGAAGTGATACCATTACTGGGAGTGAAGAGAAGGTTTCCAAGGATGTTACCAGGGCTTGAGAGTTATGGTTACAAGGAGAGAGTGATTAGACTGTAGTTGTATTTTTGGAACAGAGGAAACAGAGGGAAGGTTTAAATGAGGTGTACAAAACAATGAGAGGTCGAGACATCTTTGTTCTCAGTGATCTCTCAATTTGAAGATGACGTCTACCACACAATTATTTATGAGTCCTGAAATGATTCAGGAGTCTGATCTTAAAACCACAAACTTAACTGCAGAAGGTGCATACTTTTCTCGGAGGTCAGTTTCCTGCTCGACACGTTAATCTTGTTTTCCTCCTTTCATTTTTACTTTCATTGAGGTACAGTGCTTCTTCTTGAAGCAGGCCAACAGATTTGGTGACTTTGAGGGTAATTGATATCTTGCTCCTTGCAACTTGAGGCATTTACATCTTTTTTCTTAGAAATTCCTTCAATGTCTCCATGCCCACCATACGATCTCTGATTGGGACCTGCACACGATGTCTGGTTAAAGAATATCTGTTGGATGAGGATCACTGCTCCAATGCTGATGACACTGCCCTTGTGAAGGTGACAATCTTTGCATTTGAGCTGTAGGATCCTAAGGAAGCATTTCTGTTGGTACTTTTGAGGTTTGGAGACATTGAACAGGAAGAGCCTATTTCTCTTTGCAGAGAATTCAGTAACTAGTGGACTCATACTTAAGTTAATTGGTGAAAGGATTAGAGGAATCTTGAGGAAATAGAAAATCACCTGGAGTAGTGGGGGTCTGGAATTCATTATTTGAAAAGGCAGAGGAGGCAGAAACAGTGCCAGTACATTAAAGAGTACCTGAAGAGGCATAACTTATCACGTTATGGAGGAAGAGCAGGGAGAGTAATCTAGATAGCTCCAAATTTGGCTAGCATGAATAAAGAGGCCAACTAGCCTTGCTTCTGTGCCATAAATCTCTGTTCAGAACACACGAGCTATCGAAGGGATGCTGGATATTGGTGACCTGATGAAAGATGTAAGACCAGAAACCTATGTTGGTTAAATATAAACTTTAGAGATTTGCTTTTCAAGTTGATTCATGACAATGCATTTAATGCATGTGCACTCAGGTGCACAACATACAAATACACACACACGCATTCACAAGCTCAACTGAAGCAAAGGTTATACAACTCACCAATTGATGCAGCAAGTAGTCGGTGAACAATGATATCAGCATAACGGCGGATAGGCGAAGTGAAGTGAGTGTAGAAAGGCACATTGAGTGCATAATGGCGGAACAATGCTTCATCATAAAGGACTCCAGTGCAGAAGTACTGTGCCATCTGGAAAGAGATTAAGCCCACTTGATGGAATTTATAATCTGATTTCCAATTCTACTGTACGCTTTAAATTCCATTTTGTAAAATGAAAATAGAAAGGCTCAACAAAATGCAAACTGGATACTTCGTATTTTTAGTAATTGAATCAGTTTAAACATCTGGAAAAAGAATCTGATTTAGAGCAAGTTATACTGTGCAAAAACCTTTTTTTTTAAAAGAAGTCTTTTGTGATGAGATTAGAAACTATAAACATGAATGAATAATTTTCCAGTTTCAACATGCTCAAAACCTAGTTCCAGTTTTGTCTTTGAAGCTGCATTGAACCAATGGATGAGAAAGGCAGCAAGCTAGGGTTTTGTCATGTTGTTATATACAATAAATGAGAAATTTTTTTTCCAACATGTAAGAGTACAGGTTCAATCAAATAACCATAATCATGCATAGATCATAAGAGAATACTTTTAAAATTCAGATTATTGTAGTGGAATGACACTATGATGATTATTTGGTTTAGAAGTATAATATATAATCAAAACCACACATTTGGAAAAATTGACAACTATACCATTGGGTTACTGCAAAAAAGTAATTTAACTTTATTAATTTTTCAGACGGGTGTAAACTGCATTGATCTAATTGTGCCTTTATGGAAAATGAACAACAACAAAAGGTGAGAGGAAGGATAAGGATTCAGTATGTCTCAGAGTGAAATAATAATTTTCTTCAAGTTACTTTGCAAACACTGCTGACTATTGGGAATGTTTTAAAATTAGAGAGTTCTCCCTTTCACATGCCTCAAACCACTTCCATCCTATCTTCCTTAATCAACTAATTCATTACTAGTCTCCCACAATATTTAATGAGAGACTATTGTGAACCTCTAAAATATTCAGGAACTACCTCTGTGCATTAAAAAAAAATACTCTAACTTTGATTTGACTTTCCTAATAAATGATTAGCATCAATTGAAAACAATCAATCAGATAGAGCAGATGAACTTACTGAACTGGTAAACAAAAAGACTTTGGATATTTCAATATATTTGAACAAAATAGTGAGACAATTCAACTGACATTATATTGGCAATTTTATGTTTTTTCCAAAATGTTTTATTTGGTATTAAACCCCGATGAACTGCATCTTTCTGGCAAGCAAATATGGTCAGGCAATAAACTTTTGTGCCTATCAGAGACCAATCTGGGGACAAACAATATAAGCCGAATCTCACTACAACCAAGTCCAGGGTTCCTGTGCTTGCACTGTCAAATGCAAAGGCTAGAGAAATTTGGAAAGACAAATCCATCAGTTTGCATCAAATCTGTCAGTTAAACTGCTTATGGGAAAAGCGAAATAACCTCATGGATCTGCTGCAGGATCAGAGACTCAAATGATTTCAATGGAGATTGTAGGGTTGTGAATTAGAAGGCACACTGTAGATAGATTTTTTTAAACAATATTTTGCTTTAGTTTGATGTTTTTAACTATTTATATGTGCGTTTGGAACTTTTGTTTTTTAAACTTCAACTTTAATAAAACCACCCATCGCTTTTACCAATAGCAAAGCTATTGGTAAAATAACTATGGCAATAACTATGGCTTTACTAGTTGCTGAAGCTTTAAGGGGCACACATGCCCCTGACAACTCACTGCACCACTGGATGCCCTACAGGTATTCAAATCATGCTGCAGGCGTCGGTGATGTTATGGGCTGCTTAGATTGGCCTTCCACTTCCAGAACAGTTGAGTACATGCATGGGGCTACTATGGGTAGCGATTCTAGATTGAACCAGCATAATTTGACCAATGTGTCCCAGCATGAATATTTCCTTAACTCTATTAAAATGATTCAGAAGCAAGAAGGGAAATATTAGCCAAGAATGTGGGTCTGCAGAGAAGCAACTGTGTTTATTGTTGCCAACAAAATACCCCACTATCCATCGATGCCTATGGCAAAATTGTCCACTTCTCCAACCCCTGCCACTGCCACAATTTTTAATTGAATAGACAGCCTGTTAAGCAGTAGTTATGCCTTAGTGTGTGATTGAAAACTCACACTACCTTCATTTATCTGACTGCAAAAAATGTACGTTTTATAATGGCAGTGGTTTGAAAATAACTTCAATTAAGTTCTGGTGATTTCCCTTGAATTCAGTGGTGAAGACTGCAGATAGAATCACATTGTAGAGCACTGAATTATTAACAACCAGGATTTCCACTTTAAGCACCCCTGTGGTGAAATACTTCCGGTTTCACAAAGTACTAATGGTGAACTTTGGTAGTTGACATTATTACAACTGTAACATCTAGTACGCTCAATTGCAAAGTATGGTGTGATGAATTTATGCATTTATTTTGAAAAATTCCTTATTTTTGAAACAAAACACTATTGGAATTGGATTATTATTGTCACTTGTACTGAGGTAACGTGAAAAACTTATCTTGCATACTGTTCATACAGATCAATTCATTACACAGTGCATTGAGGTCGTACAAGATAAAACAATACAGAATGCAGAATAAAGTGTCACAGCTACAGAGAAAGTGCAGGTAGACAATAACGTGCAAAGTCATAATGAGGCAGATTGTGAGGTCAAAGGTCCATCTTATCGTACGAGGGAACCATTCAATAGTCTTATAACAGCTTGATAGAAGCTGTCCTTAAGCCTGGTGGTGTGTGCTTTCAGGCTTTTGTATCTTCTGCCTGATGGGACAGGGGAGAAGAGAGAATGTCCCAGGTGGTTGGGGTCTTTGATTATGCTGGCTGCTTTACCGAGGCAGCGAGAAGTATAAATAGAGTCCATGGAGGGGAATGCAGAATTTGTATTATTAGTCAAAATTTGTACAGAATTTGAGGACTGTATAATTCTCAACACCAGGTCTTTGTGATCACCTTTCAACGTACAATGCAGCAGAGTGCTTTTTCATCAAACATTCTGTTTACATAATCAACCTACATTTGAGCAGAATACAATATTACATTTTGATAGGTTGAGAGATAAAAGTGGACAAAGTTTGGTTATAATTAATCATTTATTTATCACTAAATGCATAAAGAGTTGCTGGAGTTCAAGCAAGTCTTCATGAAATTCAGGATCATCCACATTTTTTGTTAGCTAACTAAACAGTATTTTTGTATAAACAGAGCTCTATAAAATGTAGATCTCTCTTACCTGCATTGGTCGAGCACACATGTGGGTCAGCACTTCTTTCCTAGTGGCAGAATATTGATCTGTTCCGAGTGTTTTATTTAAGCTCGTCTGTTTTGCAAGCAGCAAGGAAAAAAAAAGTTAACACTATTTACATCTTCTCTGTATCTGGCTTTTATTTCCTTATGTTCCTCCAACATGCATCTTTGCCTTTTAATACTTCTTGCCTTCCACATCATCACAAACTTTCCTTCTATGTCAGTTGTGGCTCTCATTAGGTAGCACCCACACCTCTGAACCAGGGGGTTTTGGGCTCAAGAAGAGCTCCCAGTTCAATAACTGAACATCAAGGATTAGCTACACAATTGGACATGCCATTTTTTCGATGAGACAATAAACAGATGCCCTGTCTGTTCTCCAAGGTGAACTTAAAAAAGAGTCTCATGGCACTATTTTAAAGAGGAGCAGGGGGAGTTATCCCTGGTACCTGGTCCCATATCTGCTATTATTAAAACAAATTATCTGTTCACTCTGAGGTTGTTATTTGTGGGGCTTGTTGCAAACAAATGGGCAGCTGTGTTCTTCTGATGAGATCCATCATTGCTTTATATGTACTTCACTTATTTTAAGTACTTTGGGATATTCTGAAAGAGACATGTATGGTACTATATAGGTCTTCCTTTTTATTCTTTTTCCATTCAGGAATTCCAGCTGTGAGAAAAACATGGGTGGGGTGGGTGGTGGTGGTTTGAATGTAGGTGGTGATTCAGCCTAACTGATATAAACATTTAGTAGTTTGAACAGCATAAGGAAACTTAATCCTTAATGTTAAATCTACATTTTTTTTTTAGTTTCCTGAGTAAATTTATCTACATATAGGTTCATCGTCATCAGTATACTCTCATTCTGACTCACCTTAATGTGCTCAAAGTCAATTCTTCATCTGACCATTTAACTTTCAACATAACCATCACCAGGCATTGAATATCTTTGCAAACAGCTAATGTTCACTTTAGTGTATACAATTCTGGTTAGTAAAATAAATATTAATACTGCTCTTATGTAACCAGATCAATTGATGAAAACTGTGTTTGATTTTGGAAGAAAATGTCATTATCTCAGGTGCCAGCACCTAGTCATATTTATTAAATGTTTGAGCTTTGTCATCAGGAATAAAAGGTTGCATTAAAAACTATATTGCTAACAATAATACACATGACTGGGTGTCATATGATCAGATAACCAGGAATATCTCTATTCCTGCTTGCCAACCTTATCTCATACATAAAGACACTTAAAAACAGAGATAGAACACAAAACAGTACAGCACAGAACAGGCCCTTTGGCCCACAATGTTGTGTTGACATAGCTATTCCCTCCTACCTACAGAGTGCCCATATCCCTCTATTTTCCTCTCATTCATGTGCCCATCCAAGCGCCTCTTAAAAGCCTCCAATGAATTTGCCTCCACCACCCTAGCAGGCAACACATTCCAGGTATCCACCACTCTCTCAGTAAAAAATGTACCCCTCATGTCTGTACTGAACCTACCCCCTCTTACCTTAAATGCATGCTCTCTGGTACTGGATTGCTCAATAATGGGAAAAAGATATTGCTTTTCCACCCTATCAATGCCCCTCATAATTTTATACACAGATTCCAACAGATCACCCCTCAGCCTCCGCCGCTCCAGAGAAAAAAGCCCAAGTTTGTCTAGCCTCTCTTGATAGCACATACCTTCTAATCCAGGCAGCATCCTAGTAAACCTCCTCTGCACCCTCTCTAAAGCCTCGATATCCTTCCTATATAGTGAGGTGACCAGAACTGCACGCAGTCCTCTAAATGCGGCCCAACCAGAGTTCTACAGAGATGCATCATAATGTCTTGACTCCTGTACTCATTACCCAAATTAATAAATGCAAGTATTCTATAAGCCTTCTTAACCACCCTGTTTACCTGTGTAGCCACTTTCAATGAGTCATGGACTTGCACCCCAAGGTCTCTCTGCTCTTCAACACTGTTAAGGGTCTTGCCCTTAAGAGTGTACTGCCTCTTGACATTGGTCCTACCAAGGTGCAACACCTTACATTTATTGGTTAAACTCCATCTGCCATTTCTCTGCCCACATCTGCAACTGATCTATATCACGCTGTATCCCTCACCAGTCTTCTACACTATCCATAACTCCACCAATCTTGGTATTGTCTGCAAATTTATAATCTATAATTATATCATTATCATTATACTTAATTAGTTAGAAATAGAATTAGAAGATCCTGTAATGTGAAATATTTTTGACATAATTGAGATTTTTGTTGCTTTAATCATGGAAAGACAACAACTTTAAAGCATCATTTAGTTTTGTGTCTGTTTTTTTTCAAAACTCACGTGTAATGCGCCTGCAGAACTGAAGTCAAGTTCAAGTCCCAGCTGCTCACACAACTTAATAAGATCATCAACCATCTTTGTTTGAGGTGGTGGATGGCGACGTAGTAAAGCTTGCTCTGGAAATAAATTGTAGATGCTGTGGCTACAGCCATGTTTGCCAGTAACATGAATTCTTCGACCAATCTAGAAGGAGCAACACATTTTTTTAGGTTACAAAAATACAATGTGCAACTTTCTCACATTTGGAGGGAAACATGCATTCACAGAATCATATAATGATAAAGCATAAGAGACAATTTTGGCCCATTGTACATGCCTCTTTGGTGGAGCTATCAAATTAGTCCCACATTCACCTTCTCCACCTCTAGCTCCCATGTGCCATTGCCTTCGAATCTTTTACCCTTCAAGTATTTATCCAAGTTTTTAAGGTATTTGCTTTCATTATCTTTTCAGACAGTGGATCACAGGGCACAACAGACTGCTGTATTTAAGATGAGCTTCCTCATTCTGGCCCCATTCAAATACCATAGACATGTAACACTGGTTATTGACTCTTTTACCACCGTATGCCGGGTTTCCTTCCTATCAGAACAATGCAAGATTTTAAACATTGCTATCAAATCACCATTTACTATCTCGAAGGAAAATAACCCCATTTCACCAGGTAAATGAAGTTCCTCATCCCTAGTACTATTGTACTAAATCTCTTCTATATCCGCTCCTTGACATCCTTCCTGAAGGGTAGTGTCCAGATTGAATGCCAGAGCCTTAGCATTATTTTGTGGAGGTTAAACATAACTTCAGCAATGCACACAAAATGCTGGAGGAACTCAGGTCAGGCAGCATCTATGGAGGGAAATAAAACAGTTGACGTTTCAGGTCCGGACCATTCATCAGGACTGACAGAATCTCTTGGTTTTCACAGAGATTCTGCAGATGCTGGAATCTGGAGCAAATCCAGCATCTGCAGAATCTCTTGTGAAAACTGTTTTTGCTGCTCCACTGTGAAGTCTCTTCGAGGTATGCCTACCCTGAAGAAGTTTGCTCTGCTCTCTTCAAAGGGCCGGATTTCTGCCCTCTTCCTTTCCAGTCCTGATGAAGGGTCTCGACCCGAAACGTCAACTTGTTTATTTCCCTCCATAGGTGCTGCCTGACCAACTGAGTTCCTCCAGCATTTTGTGTGCGTTGCTCCAGATTCCCCCATCTGCAGAATCTCTTGCGTCTCCATTAGGCATAACTTCCTTGTTTTTCTTCACTGTAGTGATCCATTAATGAAACCAAGGACCTCATTTTAAAATCATCTTCATATTTGTCTTGCCAAAAAATCTTTAAAAACCTGAAGTCTGTTTGTTCCTGCATCCTCTAAATCTATACCATTTATTTTCTACTGCTTTACATATCCAGTGCTCTGCATTCTGCCGCTGAATCAATTTATAATCCCCAGTTCTACTGTAGACCTTTAATCCCACGGGCTTTGTTTGTTAATGATTTAAGTGCTTTTTAAAATCCATAAAGATGAAATCAATCTTCATCATATCTCCATTAGTTAAAAGAATTTGATGAAGTTCATGGAACACAGTTTCCCTTTAAATGTTCCATGCTAATTTTCATTTATTAGTCTACGCCTGTTCAAACAGTCACTGATTTCTATTTTTATTCTGCACTCTCAGCACATTCTGTATGATTGCACATTGTTATCATTTGTTTTCAGTGTTCAAGCTTCCTTGCAAGCTTACTGCAATATTTGCAATGTTATTGCAACATTCCTTGCAATGTTACTACATGTTGCACCATTGTCTACCTGGAACTGTATCTCTCAATTCTGTATGTCAAATGCATTGCAACTTGTTTCAGTATTTGATTTTTCAACAGATTGTTGAACATCAACTCCCTTTGAATCTTTTTGCCATTAACCTACACTAAGGGCTAATTAACTGTAGCCAATTAACCTATCAGCACATCTTTGGGAGGTGGGATGAAGCTGGTGCACTCAGAAGAAACCCATTCAGTGAAGAAGAGAATGTACAAACTTTGTACAGTTATCACCCGACATCTGGAAAGAGGCTGGGTCACTGGAGCTGTGAGGAAACAGCAATAACTGTTGCACCACGCCATCCAATATCATCAATATACTTTATGATATCATGCTGTGTTATGCTATCTTCTGAATTGTCCTTGCTTTAATTAATGTACTCCTTGTCGTATTCCTTGGATTCTTGATGAGTTGTGTTATGTGTACTTCTGAGCTACCCACAAGCCTCATTTCTGGGGCTGACAAATATATTACCATGAGATGGTGGGAGATAGTGCTACGTCTCACAGTGAGGAAGACTCATAGATAATGTCATAAGCAGTTTCACCATGCATCTGATGACATAGCAATTTTCCTGAAGAATGTGTGAACGTAAGGAATAAGAGAAGTAGGCCAGATAACCCTTCAAGTTTGATCTGTTATCTGATCGTGCCCTCAGCTCCATTTTGCTGCCTGTTTCCCATTACCATTGATTGCCCTATAAATCAAAAACAGGCTCTGAATATATTTAATCCTAGTCTCCTCAGAACTCTGGGATAGCAAATTCCAAAGACTCTCAAAACTGAGAGAAGAAATTCCTGTTTTCCATATTAACTGGGCAACCGGTTTGGACAGGTACATTGACATTTAGATAGGTACATGGATAGGTTTAGGGGGATATGGGCCAAAAGCAGGCAAATGGGACTAGCTTAGATGGGCATCTTGGTTGGCATGGACCAGTTGGGCTGAAGGGTCTATTTCCATGCTATACGACTCTGTGACTCAAAGTCAAATTCCATTTTCTTGAATAGGTACTAACATGAATAACCTTTCTTCATAAGTTAATCCTTTCATCCCAGGATCAGCCGAGTGAACCTTCTCCAATCGACTCTAATGCTTTTTCAATGGGGTACGGTTGTGGCATAGCTGTTAAGTTAATGGCTCAGCAGGCCAAACTCAAATCCCAAAACAGCAGCTATGGAAATTAAATAATTTGGAAGTAAAACAAGCAAACATTTTGCTAGTATTGATGACAACAAAACGACTAGATTGTCATAAAAACTCATCTACAGGCTGTACCAAGTTACAACAGGGTTCCATTCCTGAGAACTGTTCGTAACCCAAACTGTTTGTAAGTTGGAAATGAACAAAAATAGTGTGTGGGAGAGGATCACAGAAACAGCTGTGTTGGGAGAGCGAGCAGGCGTGGGAAGAGTGGCCACCAGCTGGTCTCACTGACTCAGTGAGTAAACAAGTGAGTCTGCTCAGCTAATAGACTAAACCTTACAGAGTCATGTCTTACAGACAACATGTCAGCTTCCCTCATCACAGAGCCAACAGAGGGCATACAAGCCCTGACGGTCCTCAACATTGAAGTCCCAGGGCATTAGGTCCACGGAGGAGAAGTAAACCTCCTCTTGATTACCACCTACTGATTATCACTTATGAATCAGTGCTCCTCCATGTTGAGCAACACTTGGAGGCACTGAGAGTAAAAGGGCACAGAATGCATACTGGGGCAGGCAGTTCGGTACCAATCACCAGGTGTGGTTTTGTCACACTGCCACTGCACTATCAGATCAGGTGTGTGGCACTAACACAAGGGATAAATCCACTTACCTTGCCCTCACCAATCTCTCTGTGGCAGATCCATATGCATTTTGCCTTGTTATAAGTGATCACTGCACAGCCCAAATGGATACAGAATCCTATCTGCACATCCAGGACACTCTCCATTGTCTTTTGTGCAATGCAGTGGTGCAAAATAAGACTAACAACAGATCTGGCAGCTCCAAACTGGGCATCCATGGGGTACTGTGGACTCCAAAGGAAATCACAGTCTGTAAACTCACCACCAAGCATATCCTTCACTATACCATTACTCAAGAAGCAGGGGATCAATGAGGGGAACGGAAGGTCATGGCAGGAGTAACACCAGGCATTTCTAATGCTTAGGTGCCAACCTGATGGAGCTGCAACAGAGGACTACATGTAGGCTAAGCCTTAATCTCTCATTATGTGCCAGGTTTTACAGATTCCATGAAAATTCTCTTGTGAAACATAGGTTGCTTTACTGCGTTAAATTCACTGCAAAGCCTTGGTTCCAAATACAGATAGAAGAGCTGAATTCCTGACTTAAAGCAAGTGTAACTGCCTTTGATATCAAGGCAGCGAATTACCTTGGAGCCCTGGTAAGATTGGGAATCGGGGAAAACTTTGGGAATATATTTAAGAAAGAAAAATTGTGTTTTTTGGAGGTTAATTATGTCAGATCATTGGTGTAGGAATCCTTTGTGGAATGACACACATCTAACCGCTACAGCTATCTTATTAAATTTCCTGCATCAGATCATCATGAATGGAATATACACTGATAATTGCAGAGTTAAGCTCCCCTTGCAACTACTCCTTTTAATAATATCTGAATGAGACACATTGTGGAGTACTGACTACAATTTTAGTCTCCTTATCTAAAACACATAGAAGAAGTGTAATGAAGATTTACCAGACTGAGTTGGCAGTTTGCCACATGAAGAGAGACCTGCATTCTCTAGAGTTTAGAAAAATGAGAGGCGACTTCAGTGAAACTTTAAAAAAATTCTTACAGGGCTTGACGAGGTGACTTAGGGAGCATACTTGTCTTGGCTGAGGAGTTGGGAACAAGGAGTCTCAGAATCAAGAGCAGACCACTGGGACTGAGATAAAACTTCTGCAATCAGCTGGTGGCAAATTTTGGAATTTTTTGGAATTTTTGGAAGGCTCTGGAAGCTGAGTCATTAAGTTCATTCAAAATCGAGATTAATACATTTCTGGATAGTACAGGTAAATGAAGGACCAGCCATGATCTTGATCAATGGCAGACCAAGCTTGAAGGTTCAGATGGTCTACTACTGCTCTGAACTTTTAAAGCAGACAACTTGAATGGCATCCTATCCACTGTCTGAAACACTTACCCTTGTGCAAGGATCTTTCGAATTTACAACCTCCATTATCTGGATGATAAAAGAAGTGGCTGTATGGGAATATCATATTTATCATTTCTGTCTCCAAGTTAAAGACCATTTAAACGTGCAAATGCTGCTTCACCATTGTTGCCAGGACTTGAGAACCCCAACTTCTCCTTCCCACTCTCTCCCCTCCCTGACAAACAGCTCAGTAGAAGTACTTTCATAATTTTATAGCAGATTTTCAAAGCATTTCAATAGCACTTTCTCAAGGGTCCATCATCAGGAACAGCAAGACTTTTTCAAAATCAGACTAAAAATCAAGAAGGTGTGGGAAAAACATTAACAGCAAAAAGACGAAAAAGCTTGTAACTCATTGTTACACAAAATTTAAACAAGTACTAACTATACATAAATATTTATTAAGATATAATAATATTTTCAATGCATAATTATCTTGCATGTGTAATACACTGCAAACTGACTCTATTGATACTTCAGTCGTTTAATGGATTTAATTATAATTTTGAACTTGTTGAGAGCATGCAACAAATAAATACACAACAAATAATCAGTGCATTATTATTTCACTAGATGGCAGCAGCTATTAGGCTACAGCTAACATATTTGAATCAGGAACAGAAGTCAATCCACACATATATTAAAATCAATCCACGCATATATTAAAAACAATTTCTTCTTGAATCCAACACTCAAGGCAGAAAAAAACAAAGCAGATGTTTTATATATAACTTTTTCAGGATGCACATTTACATTAAATGTGTTTTACAAATCTCAAGAACCAGAACAGCTGTACATTTGATCTGATGAGAAGTTTCGTACAGATCAAAAAAGTCATATGCGTCACTTGGTAATTTATCTGGACTAATAAACAGAGGCTATTATGACTAAGTCAAGCACTGTTGTTCCTCATGGTACATACATTTGAATGCTCATACGCTATAATTAAAACTATGATTTAATGTTGTGTAACATTCTAACAGAGCCAGCATAAAAAAATGCTTGTGTGCAATCAGATTGAGAGAAAAATCAAATCTCAAATTATCTTGTACCAAACAAAGTAACAGCAAAGCATTTTGAAAACATTTGTCATCTTCAATTCACTAGTTAACTCACAGCATGCTTACAGGGACCTTTGCAGAACTATCATTAGGCATCTTCAACAACCATTTATATTGCAATTTTAATGCTGCAAAGAAATCCAAAAGTGCTTCGGAAAAACATCTCCAAACAAAATAAAATCAACACCAACTCATATAAGAGGTATTAGGGCATATATCCAAAAACATGCCCAAACAGGTGGGTTCTAAGGTGCTTATAAATGAGGAAAGAGAGGCAGAGAAAATCTTGGATGTGAGTCCAGAGGTAAAGGTTTTGGCAGATGAAGGTACTGCTGCCAATAACAGAGGGATTAATTTTGGGATTCACAACATTGCAGAGTTGGAGAAGCTCAAAACTACAGTAGGTTATGGAGCTGGAGGTTACAAGACAGGGAGTGTGAGGGATTTGAAAAATGGATGAAGATATGTTCTGACAAAGGGTCTTTTTTTCTTTCCACAGATGCTGTTTTACATAGTGAATGTTTCCAGCATTTTCTGTTTTTCTTTAAAATGTGTAAATCTATTTCATTGCTTAAATGGAAGCAAGTATAGACGGGATGAACAAATGGAATGGAAAAAGCTTGGACACAGGCAACAGAATTTTAAGTAGAATGAGGAAGACCAGCCAGAAGTGCATGTGCAACAAAGGCACAGTCAATAGATTCAGCAGCCAAAAAGCTGAGGTAAGACCACAAAGAGGTGATGGTGCAGAAATGGAAATAGTGCAGAAATGGAAATAGACAGTCTTAGATGGTGCCGATATGAGCTCCAAAATGCAATCTGGGATCAAATATGATTCTATGATTTCAGATAATCTGCTTCAAATTCCAACAGATGTCATGACATGGATGGAATGGAAAAGGGAACAGGTTTGTGACAAGTTTTTTTCCCCAACTTTTAACTGAAAGAAATTTCTGTTCATGTCGAACTGGACGTTGGACAAACAGTCTGACAAAATAGATACAGTGGTGGGGCGGGGGGGGGGGGGGGGTCAAGTGAACTGAGGTTGGGATATATGGAAGCAGATGCCACATTTCAGATGAGGTTGCTGAATGGCACGATATGGCTGGACAACAGGAGTGGTTCAGGGACCCCAGGGATGATGGTACTGGAAGATGAGGCACTAAAGTGGATTCTCGAGCTATGACTGGATAGATAAGAATGGAACCAGGGAATTATAGTCCCATCCTGTTGCTTGCAGTTAAAGAGAAGTTGGTGAATGACTGTGTTGTCAACTATGCCAAACAGGTTTGAGGAGCCAAAGACAGGTTTAAGATGGACAAGAAAGAACTGATTGCCATTGTTAAATTCACAATAGGATTACATTTTCTTTCAATGAGTTAGGTTACAAGCACCTCAAATTTGGAAGGCTACAACACATTTGAGGAGTCTGGAAAGGAATGGGAGGTTGGAGATGGTTGGAAGGCTGGAGATGGTGCAATAGCTTGCAAATAGAGATGGGTCAAAGGTATTTTTGAGGAGATGGGTACTGACAGCAGATGTTAAAGGAAGAGCAGTGACTGAGCCAACGTACAACTATCAGGAGACAACATCCATTAACATAACCAATAATCAGAAAAGTTTTCTGGTCAGTTGCTTAATGGGAATAGGTTTCAGTGATCATGAGGTAGATTTCATGAATTCTCCATTTAAATACAACCATTCTCTGCAGATGGGTTAGGTCAAAATTACTCCAATTACTTTGAGGAAATGAAGCTCAACTGCAGCAGAGAAATAACATGTTTTGTATTATATGGCAAGATGGTTTGCTCCCTATAAAAAATAGCATATTATTTAACTTACAGTGAATACTACCAAGGGAGAACAGTAAGTTATATATTAAAAGAGGTACATCAGAACACAGATATCACACTCTGTTACAGAGGTAAAAACAATACTAAACTGCAGGATGCTTCTAAGCTGTGAACTAACTGACAAGTACATTTCAATCCGCAAAGTTGCTGACTTTACAAAACAAACTCCCAGCAACTTCAGGCTACCTTTATCTGTAGCAATTAGACTTGATGGGCTTAACAAAATAACTTGGCTTAAACAAAATTCCACTGTAGCAGTGGCATAGTACATTGAATACTGTTTCTGTCCTTAAAATATACTATACTTTCCAGTTTTCCATCAGTAATGTCACAGGAGAACTGTCTACAACAAGTTTTATTGTAATCCAACATGATTGGACCCTTCAGCTCCTCAAACCTGTTCCACCAATTAACTGAATCATGGCTATGCTGCACCTGAACTCCACATCTGCATCTGTTCCTTATCTCGTGGAATCTATTGAACTCAAGTTTCAATTCCAATTGATTCAGCACCCACAGCCTTTTAAGGGAGTTCCAGATTTCCATCTCTTATGTGTGAATACTGAGGTATAAATGCCATAATTGCAGATTGAAATGTACTTGTCACTTAACATCTGCTGTCAGTACCGATTTCACCCCTAACGGCCCTGCACTAGTTTTATGATGATCTCTTTTTTCTCTCTTCTCCCAAAGGAAGTAATTTCTGTGAATGCACACAATAAAACCTCATCATCCCTTGAAACAGCAACTTTTTAAACTAAAATTCATATAATGTAAGCTCATAACAACACTTAACTGAGCTCTGATATCATTCAGATGAATATGGGTTCTTTCTCCTTGAGTGAAGCTACAATGGGCTATTGTCCAAAATATTAATTTAATTATATTAAAAACTTGACATAAATGTTTTATTGCTGCAGCAATAGCTACTATTTGCATCTGAATTAAAATTTCTTGTATAGATCCCTGAGCAGGCACTTAGATGTAGTTTAATAGAGGAAGGAAGATCTACAGAGCAAAGGTAATGAACTTCAAATTGTAAAAACGACACAGTGCAAAGATGACAGTTTTGCTTATTAAGTAATGCGTGATGTTGTATTGTATTTCTTACCTTTGAAACTAGAGGATAAATATGTAAAATAAACATTGTATTTGCCACATAGACATAAAACACATATTGCAACTTGCATAAGCTCAGGACATCACTTAATGCTTCACGGCCATTAAAGTACTATTAAAGTTTGCTTAATAGTTTGCAGTAAAAATACCGCAGGCAATCAGCCCAGCATCGTCCCTTAAATTGCAATCAGATAATGACCAAATAATTTGCATTGAAACATTGGTATTAAACTTTGCCATGGACTCCAGACAGAACTTCCCTGTACTTCAAGTAGCATTGTGGTTTCTTTTATGTTCAGGTAAAACTGACAGGCTTTGGGTTGATGTCTCATTCAAAAGAGGTCATTTTCAGCGATGCAATACTCTCTACTGTCTGCAGTGTCACCCTAGATTCTCTGATTAAGTCTCTGGGGTTGGACTTGAATTCCCAACCTTCTTACTCAAAACTAAGAAAACTACCAATGTGGCTATGCCTGAACTATTTCAATGCTGAAGGCCAACAAATAATGGGAAAGGGAAAGTGGCAAATTTAAGACAAATAATAATGGGGAAACCTAATGACCCTAGTTTGGGAAAAGATTAAGGTAAAGAAAGGTAGAAATTCCTGAAATGTGAACTAGAATTTTTGTGATTAGAATGCTTCAAGTTTGAAGAAAAAAGCAACTTTGGATCTCGTTGCAGGAACAAGGTGAGAAAAGAGGAGGATGCTTCAGTTTGATAGCAATCAAGGAACACCAATCACAATATCATTATGTTCAGAACAGTCAAGAGAATTGAATATTGTAGATTAGATTAGAGTTAATTCCATGAGTTGAAAGGGAGTCTAACCCAGTTAAATTAAAGTCAAAATTTGGCAGTTAAAACAATTAATAAATATTGGGAGCTTTTTTTTAAAGATAGTTTGGGTAGACTAGATGCATTCCCACAAGGGGAAAAATAAAAATACCCAAAGTTGAAGCTCTCTGGATGACTAAAGTATAAATGCCATAGTCCTGTTTAATGCCTTTATTAAATGGAGAAATTTCAATCTTAACTTCAATTGCAACGCCGATATCTTTAAATTTGTTAAGTATTACCTGGTATATGAATTTAGTTTGAGATTTTTTTGCCAATGTTCATAACTGCTGTCAACTTGCATAGTACCTACATTCAAACCTTGAATAAATTTTAACAATTCTTATTAATGTTAAGGGAAAGTAGTTCTGTCATCATATATATATATATGACTCTTCCTTGTACAATATAATGCTGGTGACTTGGCAACTGAAAGCTCTGCATGCAGGTTAAAGCATATGGTAAAGCTATATAATATTTTAGACAACAGGAATTTTAAGTTTAAAAAATGAAATAATGTTATTTGAGAATTGGTCTCATAAGTCATTTCAAAACAATTGACACTAATTTCTGCATTAACAGAGAACTCCATCAAAGGTGAAGCTTTTTAGGGTAATGTATAAAATCATAACTTTATCCAACATGTGCCTATATTTTAGTTTACTTAGCACAACTGGCATATCTAACACTAGATGCATATACTTGCAAAGCACAAGCTTCATTATTCTCACAAATGTCTATATTGCTATATTGCATTTGTTTCTGCAACGTACACAAAATTTTATCAGTCACACAGCTGGAACATGACATTCACACACACGTGCACTGACTACAACATAATAGTTATCACAAAGCAATGAAATGCAAAAATGAGCACATTCCTCTTAAGTGTTTTCACTTACAATAGCAACCCAGCTCATTAAATAGAACCTTTATACTATGTTCAATTATTTTGAGGTGGGAACATAAAAAATAGTGGCATTGACATTCATTTGAAGGGAAAGGAATGAACTGAACAGCAATTGTAGACTCAGAAAACATGCTTTTGTAAGTGAACAATACCTTGTCTACCTCTATTAATCAAGGCGACCCAAATTATTCAGTGACATACATATAATTAACAAACTGAAGCACCAACAGAAGCTCAAGCCTGCAGACTTGGTGATTAGTCATTAATGTGGAAAAAGTCAGAGTCTTTTTCTGCCACATGTACATAAATCAAAATTACTCCTGAATTGATGTACAGTAGTATGGTAATTAAAGTCTGTCCAATGTTCTGTTAAAATCTTATTTCATGGCGCCCAACCCCTTGTATGTGTATATAAACAAAAATGATGCATACTTAAACAATGATGTTGCAAACTCTAAACCATAGGTATGTGAAAAGCAAGTTTAAAACAGCTTTAACGTATTATTTTAAAATAAATCTCAGTTCCAGTAATGGAAGACAGATATAGATCATAAGTGCTGATTTACACTAATCAATCAGGGATTTCTAAAAATCATGACAAAGGAAATAGAGGTGAAAGGGGAAAGATTTAATAGGTACTTGAGGGGCAATAGAGGGTGGTATGTAGAGAGTGGTAATGAACTGCCAGAAGAAGTGGTTGAGTCAGGTACAATAACAACATTTAAAAGACAGTTGGACAGGGTGCATGGATAGGAAAAGTTTACAGGGATATGGGTCAAATGTGGGCAAACAGGACAAGCTTGGTCGGCATGGATGAGTTGGGCTGAAGGGTCTGTTTCCATGCTGATTTACTCTAATTCATGAATCCTGAAGGGTTCTGTTGCCCTCTTCAATAGAGGAAGAGAGTGGACTGTTACTTTTATAAGGATTGTGGCAATCTCAGCGAAAGGGATAGAATTTATTGTCCAAGGATGGTTTCACTATCCATAAGTCATGTTATTTTCAGTTTTTAATCAGATTCACCAAAACTAAGGCTGTGGAAGACATGTTTGGATGGGCATTTGGTTGGAATGGACCAGTTAGGCCAAAGGCCCTGTTTCTGTGCTGTATGACTCTAGAGACAAGAGTGTGACTGTCAGTGAGGGTACAAAATGTACAAATTTAAATGTCCCTTGCCAAGTACATTTAAATGCTCAACTTTATTTCAAACCAAAAGTTTTAGCAACTGAGGATACACAGTATAGCTTTAAATTTCTTAATTTTCACCAAATGCATATAATAAAATACACTGAAAGGATCATTTTAAAGTTACACATTAATTTAAAGCAAAAACAAATAGAAGTGTTATCCAAATGTTAAAATCAGATAATCTCAGTGATTTATTCTGTTCTCAAACACAGGTAAGCTGTGCTTTCATAATAATGATCTGATTGGGATAGTACAAGTATTACTAACTAGTCCCTATGAAGAGTGGCAGTGCATGTAGAAACAACGTAGAGCATACCTCATCTATGGATGCAAAGGCATTTTTAGATTTGAGTACAATAATCAATGATGTTGAACAATAATTAATGTTGATGAACATTCTTATTACTATCTCAAATACTTCTTAAAAATCAAATATGTTCTTTATATCTCTCAAATATTAAATACACTGTTAAGTTGCATTGAAACACATGCCATTCTGTAGGTTAAACAATCTGTTACTTTAATAAATTCCTGCTGAATACTAATCCCATCAAGATGCAGGAAGATTAGTGAATGTTTGTTTATCATACATAATGCAAGCCATATTAGCTCCTTCAATCAGAGGACAGATGTTGGCTGGAGGGTTGTAGCTAATGTCATTCCCCTTCATATATTTTGGTGAGTTTCTATTTTTAACTGCCCAAGTTGTTCATTCACTGGCAACAAAGACTATTTTGCTATACTCAGTGCCGTAGATGAAGAGGACTAGAAAGATCACACTGCTTTTGGAGAAACACATCTGTCTTCTCCCAGTTTTCTCCAAAAGAAAACAATGCGAGTCTTTGCCATTCATAACATGCACAGCCAAGGAATTAACAAACTGGGATTTTCTCACATTGAAGCATCTATTTGATGTTAACCAAAGGAACAAATTAATAGCTGCACAACTTCACTGTTGCTATATTTTCAGTTTGAGGTGTAGTTAAAACTACAGCAATGTGTGGGATCTTAAACTTCCCTCCTTCCCAAATCTAAGGGTTGGGTGCTCAGAATTCATTTCCAACCCTTTGAGAGACACTTACTTTGTTTTCATCCTTTTCAGAAGTACTCAAAATATTGTGTTATGGAATCCTTTGAAGAGATTAACTATATATTGAACAAAAGTTAGAGATAAATTATCCTAATTTCTTCCAGTGTAGTAAAATAATGTTCTGCAGAATAAGTTATATAGTGATTCTCTTCTAACCCCTTGCACACATTGCAAACCTGGTCTGTCTTGGACGACAGTTTTACTAAAAGAAAGATGAGGAGTAAACCCACCGAAAGTTTATTAGCATGAATATATGAGATTGTTCTGATGAAGGAGTTAACCTAGCCAAGCAAAATCCATTTCATGACAGGCCCTTGCTTTACTTTCAAGCTTCTCATTATTTCTTAATGGATTCTGGATAGTATAAGTACTGATACAGAAACTACCTAAATGAACTAAAAGACAAAACAGAAAATGCTAAAAATATGCAGCGTATCAGGCAGCACTAATACAGACAGAAACAGGGATAGCGTTTAACATTGATGAACTTATTAGAATAAGTGTATTTCCACATATGTTGCCTGATTATTTCCAGCATTTTCTGTTTTATTTCAGATTTCGAACATTTGCAGTACTTTTTCTATGATGAATTATTTACACAGGGCACTTCTGAGTCTTGGAGTAGCCCATGCAAGACTTGTTTTCTTGGTGACTCACCAATAATCATAACATGAGATCCTCCACGCCCTCCGTCATCAACTTTGTTTCTGTCTTTGATGTTCTCAACTCCAACATAGATTGGATGGTATCCCATCCACCCTGTTGCTCCCGTGGTACAACAACCAACCTCAAAAACAAGCTGACAAATGCTTGAGCACACATGGCTCACTACAGGCATGATTGCTCATTGACATCAATCAGGATCTTCGCAACAGTTGTGCCTAACTTTTCCACCAGGGAAACTCTCTGAAGGAGAAGACAATTGTAAATTCCTTTTCGTTATTATAAGCCACAGCCTTTGATCTTTGACAACTAATGTGATCTCATATCTATCCCCAAAACCTCTCAACTACTTCCATCAAGCCTTTGAAGAAAAAAATCCAGAAATCTAATTCCAACTCTGGAGTTCAATTGGGTCCAGCCCCACCTTACTACCACACTCCTCCCATCATCCACTCAACCTGGCTGGCTTCAAAACTTCAAACCCTGGCAGTGGGTGAGGTGGACAGATAGATCCATGTGGAAATGGGGACGGCAGTTGAAATACCATGCACCCTGGAGCTCAAGATGACCATTGTGGGACAGAGTGCAGGCGCGGTCAGTGCACAAATTGGTTGCCCAGTCTGTGCTTGGTGTCTTCCAAAGACGTATGGGCTAGGAAGTTGTGGGCATGCTATGTCGGCGCCAGAAGTTAGCGACACTTGTGGACCGCCCCAGAACACTCAAAAGATGCATTTCACTGTGTGTTTTGATGTACATGTGATTAATAAAGATAGCTAATCTTATCAATGTAGAGGAAGCCACATCAAGAGCATTGAATGCAATAGTCAAGGTTGGAGGAGGTGCACGTAAATCTTTGCCTCACCTGGAAGGGCCATTTAGGTCTCCGGATGGTGGTGAGGGAAGAGATGCGAGGTCAGGTTGCAGGGGAAATGCCTGTGAACAGACTGGGTGAATGGGAAGGGATGAACAAACCAGGGAGGCCAGAGAGAGTGGTGGGGAGGGGAAGATGTGACTGGTGACGAAATCACATTGCAGCTGGCGGAAATGACAAAGAATGATGTGGTGGATGCTGAGGATTTTTGTGTGACATTTTTATACGACAGTCTCTCCTCCTTCTCTACTGGTTATAGAATCTTAAAGCACTGTGCACAATACTCTGGAATTCTTATTTTAAACACATTGCCTTGTTTTGCTCTGCAGTACTTTAAAGGAGCTCAGAAACATAATATTTTTAGTTTGTTTGTGGCCACCTTCTACGATTACTTCTTGCATGATCTGTTCTTTTGTGACGAATGATTTGGGATATGTTGTAATGTGCAAGGCATTATGTAAATGTGAACCATGGAACCAATTACATAAACTGTCCAGAGTAATTTGTTGTATGCCATCAATGTTAATGTTTATGATTTGGTTCCTTTGGTGACATTTTTTCTGACTCTTGATACTTGCTATTATGATTGCAGAGGACACAGGGTTCCATTATTGAGGAGCATCATAGGGAATTTGAAGCCATTTATATATAAGTTGGATGTGGGATGTTAACATTTTCCTGGTCTATGTCTGAAGTGTCTTTCCATTGAACACTCTCTCTAGCAAGTGAGGAATTGCTACTAAAAATAATTTCAGCATCAAGGCAGAACTATGGGTGCTTTTTCAACAGTGAATGCCTGGTTACTTGAAATAGAGTACTACAGCACAGAAACAAGCACTTCGGTCCATCTAGTCCATGCCGCCTGATCTTCTGCCTATTCCCATCTACATATGAAGTAATATTAATCCAAATGATGATTAACTGGAGCTGATAAATGATACCTGGTCTATTGGATCCACAAAAAGAATTTTTGTCCTTACAATGCAACCAATATCAGCTGCTGAATTGGAGCTTGCAAACATCACACTTCTCATCAAAATGTTGGAAGAGACCAAAACATTAACTTGACCAGAGGCCATTTAAAAAAAAACTACAAAAAAAATTTCAAACCTTACCAATTATATAGCAGAACTGAACAATAATATAACCATATGACTATGGAGTAAAATTGATAAAAACTGGCAAAAAAAAAAGCATATCAATGAAGGACCATGGGCCTGAAACATTGATCTCTTGTCCTTCACAGATGCTGCATGACTTGCTCAGTGTCCCAATATTTCCCATTCTAACCTGAAGGCCCACATGGACAAAATTGTCTTTTGAAATGCGTGTATAAATTCATGATCAAACTCATTAGCATTCTTACATTTTTCAGGACGCAGAAGTTTCTCAAGGGGGAGTAGGGTGTGATCTGCTATCTTCTTGATCCACTGCGGTAATTATAGTGAAAGTACTCCCACAATGTCGCTGGGTCAGAAGATTCAGGATTTGAAGTCAGCGATTATGAAGCAGTGGCAATACATTGCTAAGTCACCTTGGAGGGGAATCTGCTGGTGGTAATATTTCCATGCAACCTCTTGGTGTAAAGGTCATGGGTTTGGGAAATGCTGTGTGAGAGGCCTTGGCAATCAATTGTTCTGCATTTTGCATAAGGCCTGCACTGGCACAGTGCTATAATGGTGGATGGTATGAATGTTTAGAGTTGTGGATGGATCCAATCAAGCTTTGTCCTGGAAGGAATTGAGCTGCCTAATTGCTGTTGGAGCTGCACATATCCATGCAAATGAAGAGTGTTCCATGACACACCTGTCTTATGCCATGCAGATGACAGAAAGGCTTTGGGAAGTCAAGATGTGACTTATGTGCCACAGGATACTCAGCCTCTGTGATATGCACTGGCCTAACTAAGGTGGAAGAAGCCAGAAAAGCAAGCATGTATGCAGGTACAGACAATAAGCAAAAGATGCAAGCAATTACACAAATAATAATGATGATTTTTCCAAGGAAATAATTGTAAGAGTTCCTGAACTAATCTGCAAATACAGCAGAATTGTTATTTCTGTTGTTTGCAGCAAAACAGTACTTTGGAATTGAGAGCACCTATGCAATGCATTGCAGGTGAAATTTAAAAGCTTCAGTATCAACTTCTGGTACAGCACAGATGTCGATGAAAGAAACTCAACTAAAATTGAAAGAAAGCACAAGAAAGAGGAGGATATCGTTCATGGATTTTGCTTGGTCAATGGTGTAATCGGGACAACAGTGAAACAAGCAGATGGGCCCTTCAGTGAGCTGTTTTGCAAAAGAGCTCCTCAGCAAGAACTCTGTCACATGCCACACCAGGTTTAGAGCAAGCATCTGTCCTAAATGTTCATAATTTTATTAAGTTAAAATGACTTTGTCCTGCATGATTTATTTCAAGTTAGCTGCACTGGAGACCAAAAGTTGGTGCATTTTCTTTATTGAAGATATTTAAAAATTGATTTTCCCCAAACACAAGTAAAAACTGTAAACACAATGCTGAACAGAACTAAAAGTAAAAGCTAAAGTACTCAATTCCAAATGTATTAGCAAATAAATATACAATTTGACTATTGGCAGACATGAAAAAAATTCTCCTGTGATTTTTTTGTTCTCTCAAATATAACATAAAAAAGCTCTCTTCAGTATTCATTCACAAAAATATAAGACACTGTGAGAATATTTTCTGATATCTCTGTTTTTAGGTAATATCAGATATGCCAACACAAAAAAATTAAACAGCAAGTTTACCAAGAACTACACTTGGTAGATGGCCATAACGGAATGCCCTGATCCTTACATTGTTCAGCCTAGGAAGAGTCCAGATAGCAACATTAAAGTTTTTTATTTACTGTTCAATGACTAATCATACAAACAAAATAGTTACTGAAATTTATTTTAAAGGTCCGTACTTGATAATTATTTCAAGATTCACACCATATTTTCCTCATCTGTATTAAAATGCCTGCTACTCTTTACAAAATTGAAAATGTTGCATGAACACTTTGAATCATAAAATGATCTATTGTTGTATAACGAGACCTCAAAGAAACAAATGAAGTGTAAAGAATCCATTAAGTATACTGGATAAATAAGCAGTTCCATGACAACCCTGACTAAAATTGCTTGTGCTCAAATAACCAGGGTGAAACTGATCACAGTCAGACATCTGCCAGGCCAGTAGTATAAAACCTGCCTCGGCTTTATGCAGTCAAATAGAACATTTCTGATTTAATTCCTTATCCTTTTGATAATCCAAGCAATTTGTATATGGCCATCCGTTCAACCACGAAAATAATTCTAAAATATTTAATCTGATCATTTATATAATTACGAGGGATTTGGATTCAGGAACTATTTAGATATGAATGCCTAGCTACTTCTATTCATGCCAATTTTTGTGTCATTTTGATTGATCTGTACAATTTATCATATTATTTCCAAAGTCAATTCAGAGGAAGATTTTTCCCATGCAAGAAGTTAATCTCTTGGCCAATGCAAATACATGTGCTTTATTCAACAAGGAAAACAGAGACACTTCAAAGAAATTATTCAGCACATTTTGTAAAACTTATACTTTCTTTTGCATGTGAAACTCCTTGGAACTCATGTCCCTTTCCCAAATGCACAGCATAAATTGGGTAGTGCACGTTTCCTTTGGACACCATTTGAACTCTGCACAACCCAGCTGTATTTCTAGATTTTGCTCATCTTGTGAGCAAACACCACGAGAGACCACCACCATGGATCTGGTGCTCAATCGAGGCAGGGAGGAGGAATTCAGCACTGCAGCAGACTGAACTCACTCAGAAATATCAACAGTAACCAGTATTTTCAATGGTGGAAACTGCTCTTGTCAGCAGCAAAATCTCATAGACTCACAGTTTAGCAGAACCCCCTCCAAACAATTATAAAACCCGACTACACGCTGCCAAAAACCTAATCATAAAAATGGAAATTTCTGGCTCTCCCTTTGAAAAACCATGGTGCGTGCGGGTGTTCAAAATAAACACAGAAGAATCTTTTTTAAAATATGATTACGACTTTGAGCTGTTTCTCACTTTAAATCAGATACTTGGAACACTTCCACAACTTCTGACAAGTCTGAAGCTATCTTCAATGATGCTGACATCTAGGTTTATTTGTAATTTGCCAAGATAATGAGAAAGATTTTTAAAATATTAGGGTAAATATTACTGGGCTGGAGTTTTCAGAAAGTGAAACTTCAATGGCTCAAATTTCTGTGCTACAGAATGTGTCGTGAAGATTGTTAAAGCAAATATACTATGTATTAACATGGCATAAGGTCGAGAAGCCAAGCATAATGGTCAGTTAAGTTGAAACTGATGTTGGCTGTGAAGAATGTGCTGAAACTGATTTAAGTTTAAAACTTGCAGACTGTGAAGGTAGGGGCACTTAGACTGTGGTGTTATGCTGGAAGCAGACACAAGAGGCAGTATATTAAATCTATCAAAAATGTGCTAATGATGTATGGTGCTTGAACCAAATAAATCAGGGGAAGAACACCAATGGTTGTCTACAACCCAATGGCAGGAATATTAAATTCTCCAGTTTCGGGTAACCAGCACACCTCTGTTCCTTTCTCTCTCCTTCTGATTTATCCACGGTCTCTCAACCACCCGCCCCCCATTTTTTCCAAGCCCACCCCCAGCCCTGTGTTACCCAGTTTCTTTCCCTTTTCCCACCTGGTTCCAATCTATCATTCACACACTCAAACCCACTGGGTCCACATCCCCTTCCCCAACTGTACCCATCTGCCCACCATCCCTCCCTTAGCTGATTCCACTCATCGTCTTCCTTTCATTTCAGATTCCATAAGCTGCAGCACTTTGTTGTTCTTCACTTATAACCTCCCATCCTCTGTCTCTAATCTCCCCCTTCCCTCTCCCACCTGGTTCCATCTGTCCATCAACCCCTCCTCACCTGGATCCACCTATCACCTGCCAGCTCCTGCCCCATCTTTCCCCTCACCTCTTAATGCTGGTTATCTCCCCTCTACACTCTGTCCTGATGTAAGGTCTCAAACCGAACCTCCGTAGATGCTGCCTGACTCGCTGAGCTCCTCTGGCAGCTTGTTTTTTTGCTCCACATTCCAGCATCTGCAGTCTCTTGTGTCACCAAGAGAGACAGTAAAGGAGAGGTTCAAAAATAGCTCAGTCTGAAAGGAAGTAACAGGTCTCGAAATGAATAAAGCATAAAAAGTATTTTTGAAATGACCAGAGGTAAGGTACCTCATGAGATAGAGTGTTGGCTTGTAAGATCAAAGAGGGAGTGAGATCCTGCAGAAAACAATATAAAGGTGGGGGGGGGGGGGATAAAAACTATGCCACAGTCACTTGGAGGGCAAGCTTCCAAGTTTCAAGAAAAGACTGTGACTATAGTCCTTGTAAGTATTAGTTCTTTGCACTGGATGTAATTACATAATATATCTGTCGTCATTCCCAATACACCTGTATCCAAGTGGTTTGTCGTGATGAAGAACACATTTCTTTAGTAAATTTAAATTAAATGTTTAAAGTAAAACAAAACTACAAATGAGCACATCTTACAATTTGGAAACCAAGTGTAAACAGCAGAAGGAGAATACAGAAGCTCAAACTCATCTTTACTTTGTCAAGACTCTCCTACCCTAAGTGTTGTGGAGTCTCCAGGTCTCTCACAGGACTCATTAGCCATCTGAAGACCTACAGAACTCGTGATAGCAGGTCATCCGTGACCTTGAGGGTCCATCAAAACAAAAGGGCTTTGGGATAAATCAGGTTTCCAATTTTAGTTATAATCTGCAACGATCCAACTAAAATTTTCCATTCAGAGCAATTTTAAGGCTGTCTATTTTTGTATTGTGATAAACATGAAAGAAAATAAATGGTTAGGCATTGGGCCACCTCCCTGCAGCCTGCATATTGAATAATCAAATGTTTTGTGTGAAATAAATTAAGCTTGGAGTCGACCACATGTACAATATCATTTTTCAACTTTAACAGTGAAACAGAGGAAATCCTTATATTATCAATGGCATTATATAGGTCGTCATTACAAAAACCATCAATACTTTGGGCAGCAGTATCGCTGACTGGGACTACAGGTTTAAATCATTACTTAATCTCTTCTAAGGCAGCTAAGGGTAACTCTCAGATTATGTACCAAATACTCTCTGATGGTGCCGTGTTGATGGGAAGGAAGGAAACAATGAAATTTAAATAAAATAGCAGCATGGGGGCTACTTTGCATGTTCAGTACTCTCTAACTGCCGATAACAGAGCAGTATTGAAAGAAGCTGCAACAAAGTTCATGCATTCTTTAGTTTAACATATACCAGAATTTTGGATAATATAGGTAATATAATATAATATCAAAACCATTTTCAATTTCAGAGATGCTAACTTTTTTTTAGGTATCTTGTCACAACTTTGGGAGATTTCAGACTAATTGTGACATAAACTGGGGGTAATTTAATGAACATGGCATTCTAATTCACCCTTGAAGTCAAAAATTCAGACAACTGAGAAATTCAATACATTGTAAAGATGAGCAAACGGTCACCCATCAAACAATGAAGAACATACAGTAATTAACAAAATAATTCAACAAATTAAAAATCTTGCTTCTATGTCAATCTTTGACACTTCATTTGAACAATTCTCAGGGCAGCTTCTGTCAAATAAAATTGAAGTATATCTTTTCATTTCATAAGAAAACAACAGTATTAAAATAAAATAAACTGACAGTAAAATTTCCTCTAGACAGATAAAGTTGCTCTCTTCTTTCTGAAAGACATATTGTAAGGCCTAATATCATCAATAATATCGCTTATATTAGTAGAATGGGGCCACGGTGCTGGGGGCAAAGCACACAGCTTGTGTATAAATCTGATATTTTAATCTGTTGCACTAATGGGAAGATAACAGGGTCGGATCAGCCTACCACCTTGCATCCTGTTGAATTTCAATTTATACTTCAAATACAATTCAAAAAAATAAATTCCTAGTCATATGTGTGGTTTCAAACTTGACATCTCAGAATCAGGTTTATTATCACTGACATTCGTCGTGAAATTTGTTGTTTTGCGGCAGCAGTACAGTGCAAGACATAAAAATTATGACAAGCTACAAAATAAATAGTGCAAAAGAGGTAGTGTTCATGGGCTATTCAGAAATCTGATGGTGGAAGGGAATAAGCTTCTCTCACATGCAATAAGTATTAAACCAAACAGTTTATTATCAAAGCATGTCCTATTAGCTTGAACACTGTATTGTGTTTTCATGTGGCCTGCCAAAATAGAAATTAATGAAAAAGGTGACTGTGAAAACTTGCATCATCATTATCAAATGAATTCACTGGTGCATGTATCCTTTCACTTGGTGGTGATTTTGTGAAAATAGAAAATATGAATGAGAGCTGACTGGTAAATATTGTACATTTCAGATCTAGTTAAGTTGAAATTAGCATGACCATTGCATTTTATTTTTGGTAGGGAGATGAGATTACGCCTGAGGCCTGGCTGACAATTTTTAAAACCACTTCTGCAAACCCATGGTGAGAATCTGTGGGACAATGCACACCAGGGAACACATGCTTAGCTATTGAGCACACTTCTGCAATTTTGAAAATGAGCTCAGTGTATTGATCACAGTAGGAGGAACATTATAACACAGCCTGTACAAAATCTGCCAATTTAACTCCCTGTTGGGCACTGCACAATTATGTGACTAAATAAGAGGTCATTAAAGACTTTATTCTGACATTTTTGAAAGCATTGTACAGTTTAGATGGCTTTGGCATCCAGAAGCACAAACAAATTTCATGGCATTTTAAATCACATAATGGAAGGGACAGTTTCACAGCACTGTGAAGTTTGTTAATTTAGACATTACTGAGCTGAGCTCGAAACACAATATTCTGCCTGTAGTCTGAGACAATTTTTCAGTCAGCATTTTGCACACAAGCAGATGCTCAAGGCTCACAATTATATCCATGCTTTAGAATTATAGATAGCAGGACAGACTGAGAAGCCTAGATAGATTAAGAATCAAGAAATACTTTTAATAAAAACATTTTTAATAATTCTTGGACACTATTCTCCATGAAATTGAGAAAAACTATTTTAATTTACACACTTTGAAATACATTTAATCCCTCTGTCTTTATTTATGGGACATGGGTGTCTGCATGGGTGTCCTTCATTTAAATGTACAAATGGATTAGAGGAAAGTTATTGTGTTATCTATTCAGGGCACAAAACTACCCTAATAGTTTCAACCAGCAGGATGACTCGTCACTTGAAGGTTTGTGACCAAGCTACACATAAATGAAATTAACTTTACCTCAACTACAACATTTTCCCTTCCTGTCAAAGTTTTTTTTATTTCACTCTTCAGATTATGATAATTCTGCTTCAGTGAGGTGTGGTATTATTTTTGCCTCCATTTATTTCCTCCACTGATATTATTGGTGAGGTGCAACTGCATAAAATTATCAACTGATGACAAAAGTATATCTATAGAAGCAAGAAAAAAAATGGAAAACTGATTCTTACTTGAGAGGCTTCATTGAATTAAACATCCAAGTAAAATCTGGCAAAAATTTTGCTTTCAAACTTCACAACTTCGCCAGATCTGAGATCCACAAGTTAGAGGGTTTCAATTAAAATTTTATCACCACAATGTCCCTGTATATACATAAAGCACATACAACATCAGAGACTTCATTTCCTTCAGAAGGCATCTGAAGCATCCTAGTACAGGCTGCAAAATGGGTAATCAAGAAGAGATAATGCAAGTTTAAACATGATAGTGGTGTTTAGAAGACTTTTGGTAGACATATAAATATTCAGGGAATGAAGGGATAAGGATCATGTGCAGGCAGAAGAGGTTTAGTTTAATTTGGTATCATGTTTGGCACAGACATCGTGGGCCGAAGGGCCTATTATGTGCTGTACTGTTCTATGTTTATGCTTGGGAAAGAAAATAGTGAAATAACATTTTTTTGCATTATGGTAACAAAACTGCTGTAATTCTACAGTGATTTTTGATACGGTCAAATGATCTGAACATATTTCTCTGCATGAGTAAAAACCATTGGACTTTGCTTATAACCTTTGATTCAAGGATCATTCCTCAAGTCACAAAGTGATTTGTGATTGAAATATGATTAATTTAAAAATCTTAAGCATTAAAACTTTTGCAATCTCCTTCACGAAAATGTGCCAACCTTAGAAACATCCTTCATGTCAAAGATGTAGCTGTGGGAACCCCCGCAGCCGAATACTACAGCTGGTGTACCCCAAGGCTATCCTTGACCCCCTCCTGTTGTCATCTGCACACTAATTCTTGTTATCAGGTTACTTGTCTGACATACAATTTCCTCCAATTGAAGACAAAGGTAATCTAAATCAGTTTTCAGTCTCCTCAAGAAACCCAGAGATTCTATTCCACTCCCTGCTAACTGTCTGAGGCCAGACATATGTGACTCCAAGGTAAGTTTGACATTGCTTCCTTTTTACCTCCAGTTCATCTGTGCCATTAAAATCTCTAGACATGACTATTCCAATGTACCACTGGTGAGACTCCCATCTCAAAAAACTTAAGGGAATCCAAAACACTCCTTTGCATGTCCTAACTCATCAAGACCTGTTCTTCCATCATCTCTGTGCTAACTAATGTACATTAGCCCTCCAATACGCAACTTCTTTTTTTACAATTCTCATCTTTATTTTCTAATACTTCAAAGCACACCCCCTTCTTATCTTTATAACTTCCTCCAATTCATTAAGATGTCTAAACTCTTCTATTTTAATTATTCCACCATAGATTACCACAATCCTATGGTCCTCCCTAGATCTCTCGACATCACCATTGTCTTCTTCCTTTAAGATGCTGCATAAAGTGTATCTATTTGACCAACCCTTTGGTCATCTCCCCTAGCACCTCCTTTTGTGCCAAAGTTTGTCTATTTGTAAGTAGCCACACTAATTGTTGCTGACACAATGACTACTCCTGTCAAAGGGATCATAAGTTATTCCCTTACTTTTTCCTGGTCCATTAAACACCTCAGATCCCCGTACAACTGATCCATCCCACGTGTTGTCAATTAGATTGTGATGTTTCTCCCCTTGGTCTGTCTTGCTATTCCTGTACCAATGCTCTTCAGACACACACTGCATTTTCCTACTCCCCTATCTATTGTTTGGCAAGAGACCGCAGGAGTTCCTGGAGTACTATTTGGGATGCTGCTGCTATCACAAACATGGGCACAGTAGCTCAAACTCTTTATAGGAGACAACACCTTTACATAAAAGAGAGGACAACTTAATACTATTTGGTTGATCACGTGACATCAACCTCAAATAACACTGTAAAACCACCACAACAAAGAATGGGGTATTAAATTTATGATAAATAATGCAAGTTTCTTGCAACATTAAAGAGCTTGTCAATGTCTTAAAATGGAGCAACAATCCATTTTCTTGACAGTGACACTTTTTGTCAGTGAAAATTAGCTGAGCCCACAAGCTGTTCTGTGTTTCATGGAAAGGATTTTCTATTTTGGAATAATATTTTAATACTTAAAGCCAAAATACAATTAGGTAACTCATCTAAGCACCAATTCATGAAATCAATGTGCCACATCTGAATAGAGAACATTGCTGATCATGGATGAAATGTTTTCCTTTCAGAAACCTGTATATTGGTAAGCCAATGATAACAAGTGACTAAGAGGACTTTTTTTTCTTGGGTCAGTATCCCTCAAAGGTCGGATACAATTTTTCCACAGTACAATGCAGTCTATATTGTAGAACTTTTGCCTGTGTTGTTGCCAAAATGTGGCAAGACATGTCTTGAGTACCACAATTCTAGCCTGCATCATTACTTCACACATCTTAGTGTTGATGATCTAAATGGTATGTTATTCCAAAAACATGACTACTGCAGAGCAACTTTTTAAATGTAAGGATCAAAGAACTGTAATTGGATTAAGTTACTTCAACCTGCTGCTATATAAAACCCTTCACTGGAATTTGGAGATGTGAGAACTGACTCACAGGTTAAGCATACACAAGCCCTAATCTTATTGCAAACATAATACGTTGATAATTTACAGAGATTATTTCTTTCCTTGTTACTACTGTAATTCTGAATCATAATCACACATTTTCACTACGTTGTTCTACATGCAAGGAGGCTTGCTACTGACATTCTTGAAGATTGTGGGTTGACCTTAATGAAGACTGCAACAAGGGGAGTTGATGTAGGTGCCAGTATTTTCAAACTCTGATGCGGGTGGCTACATTTACACTAATACTGTTTTCTTTCAGAACCACCATTCCCCCATCTTAACATTGCCTCCACTTCATATATTTATACTATCCAGTTGCTGCCTATATGACCAGCTGCTGTCTATATGACCAGCTGCCTTGTGTTTGTATTCTAGTTTCATTCCCATCTCTCAAAACTTCCTGATCATATTCTTTCATCCAAGATTTTTCACATCGAGAACACCCTGGTTAAAGTTTCAGAGAGAATCCTCTGTGATCGTGATGATAATACAATCACAGCTTCATAAAACTCCGTTTAGGCCACATCTAGAGTATTGCATTCAATTCTGGTCACCCCATTACAGGAAGAATGTGGAGGCTATGGAGAGTGTGCAGAAGAAGGTTACCAGGATGCTGCCTGGATTAGAGGGTATATGCTATAAGGAGAGGTTAGACAAATTAGGTTTGTTTTCTCTGGAAGGAGGCTGAAGGGAGACCCAATAGATGTTTACAATATATGTGAGTCATAGATAGAGTGGACAGCTAGTATCTTTTATCCAGGGTCAAAAGGTCTAATTCTGTAGGGCATACATTTTAGGTGAAAGGGGGAAAGTACAAAGGAGATGTGCGGGACAATTTTTTTTTATGCATAGAGAGTGGTGGGTGCCTGGAATGTACTGCCAGGGGTAGTTTTAAGCAGATTTTAGATAGGAGCCACGAACATGCAGAGAATGAAGGGAAATGGGCCACGAAGACAGAAGGGATTAGGTGTCATTAGCTTAATTAGTGCAGCACAAGTTGTCCTCAATTTAAAACTTTAATTTGTGGACAACATCTGTCCCTTTCCATAACTGATCTAAAACTAATAGAACTGTGGTCACTGGTCCCAAAGCGCTCCCTCACTTACACTTCAGTCACTTGTCCTGCCCATTTCCCAAGAGTAGGTCAAGTTTGTCCTCTTCCTGGTAGGGCCTTCTCTATATTGCCTGAGGAAACTTTCCTGAACACACTTAACAAATTCCACCCCATCCTAGCCCCTAGCAACATGGCAATCGCAGTCAACACTAGGAAAGTTACAATCCCCTACTATGACAACCCTATTATTCTTGCAATCCTCTGCAATCACCCTGCATATTTATTCCTCTAATTCCTGTTGACTATTAAGGGGATAGTACAATCCCAACAAGGTGACCATTCCTTTCTAATTTCTCAGCTCCACCCACTGGACCATCCCTCAGTAATTTCATCTCAGACTAATGCCATGATGTTCTCCTTAATCAGAAATGCAACTCTCCCTCCTCTCTCACCTTCACCTTTATCCTGGTTATAGCGCCTGTACCGTGGAACATTCAGCTGCCACTCCTGTCCCTCCTTTAGCTATGTTTCTGTAATGGCTATAATGTTCCAGTCGAATGTAGCTAGCCATGCCCTGTGTTCATCTGCAACATATCAGGCCTCTTGCATTGAAATAAATGCAATTTAATCCACAGTCTTTCCTCGCTCCCTGCCATGCTGCTGCTCTCTTGCCAACTGACCTTACTGAATTCCATCTAAACTTCCAGCTTCCCATCCGCCTCACTTCTGATTTGATAAATTGATAAAAATATATACACAGCTGGACTAATTATAATGTTGAATCTATCAAAGATATCAAATACTTTTAAAATCCCATTAAGCAATCAAAGAATTAATTTAAAAGATAAACTTAATGAAAATTTTGGACTTTTTAAAGAGGTGTATACAGTCATGAGGGGCATAGATAGGGTGAATGTACTAGTCTTTTTCCACAGGTTGAAGAATCAGAATAGAGGGCATAGGTTTTAATAGGAATTTGAGGGGCAACTTTTTTTTTCTTCACAGAGGGTGGTCTGTATATGGAATGAGCTGCCAGAGGAAGTGGTTGAGGCAGGTACAACAACAACTTTTAAAAGACAGTTGGGCAGGTACATGGATAGGAAAGGTTTAGAAGATTACGGGCCAACGCTGGCAAACGGGACTAGCTTGGATGGGCATCTTGGTCGGCATGGACCAGTTGGACCAAAGGGCCTGTTTCCATGCTGTGACAAACTGTACAGTTTTAAAAATACAATACAAAATGAATAGATTAAAACAAAATAAAGTACATAATGTTTATTCCCTCACAGCCATACTTCTCCATTCAAATGGAGGGATTTTGTACAGGTTCAGTGGACAGCTTCCCTAGCACAAAGCTGAGAATTGCTCCAAATTCATTGTCCGCCACAGGACTACCATGCTGTACCCAGCATCAGACTGGAGCTGGCAAATCACCAGCAAAAATGGCCAACAAGGTTGTAACTTTGGTATTTGCAGGGAACTCTAACATGGAGAAATGCAAGCAGCTTCATCTGGAACTGGATGATATTTTCTTGCAAGGACAAGCCTTTTAAATTGACATTTTTTTGTGAAATTAACATAAAAAGATTTTCCACCACTTCCATAAATTTTGTTTCCTTCCCTAGCTACTTGCTGAGATTTCATCTGATCTTGTCATATTGTTAATCCCAGATTTGAATTTCAAATTTTACTTGCAATCTGTCAAATTCTGCCTTCACAAACAGCATCTACCTTTATCCATGTTGCATCTCACTGCCAATGCGCCCTTTTCCCACTGTTTGATAGTTTTTCACTTTTGAGATCTGCACTATACTTAACTGAAGCTCTGTCAGTCTAAATGCATGCAACTACCACAGACATGCTTCCTCCCACCACCACCAGCCCTCCCCCCAACCCTGGAGCAATCCATTTGCATCCCTCTCCAACAGACATAGGAGTAGCAATATGAGGTCTGATGGCAACTTGCTGGTAGTAAAATTCATGAGCTTCTGTTCTGGCATTGGCAAATGAGTTCTATAGAAAATGTCAGCACTAGTTCCTTGGTAAGATCACAGTAATAATGCATTATCTTCAGCACATTAATTTTGGCATACTTGTTTAAAATTCAACTCAAGACCATTCTAAAGGTAATTAACATTAAGCAAGAGGTCTTCTTGATTATATTAAGTGAATGTAACAATATTTTAAATCAGAATACTAAATATTGTTTATTAAATTTGCACTTTTCTTGCAACACACAACTTCTCAGTCATTGCTTTTTGAACCAACATGTTGGTCTTACATTGAAGGTTGCAATTAAAATATATTTTAGATTAAAACACAAATAAACAAAAAAAAACTGCACACTAGATTTGTCTTTTGTCAAAACAATTTCCATTATAAACAATGTGTTGATTATCTGCTTGTAACAAGAGGATAGGGCAAGGGTGATAAAAATTTTGAAACACCATATGGACCTACCTAGTCATATTGGGAATATGGAATTAGCACATGTACAAAGTAAATATATCAACTTCAGGAATCAGAATGATGTTCAGAGTTCTCCTTATTAGTTTTGCATAGGATTATTCACTTCTTTTGGGAAGATTAATTAAATGGGGTCTTGCATTGAATATTTAAATCAACAGCCTACTGACACACACATACAAAAAGCTTCTCGAATACAGGAACGTAACATTACTATGAATCGGAGTAGGTCACAATGGCCAATCAAGCCTGCTCTGGCCTTTCACCAAGATCATGGTGATCTGCTACCTCAGCATCGTTTTTCTGCATTATCTCCAAATTCCTTGATTCCCATAATACACTGGTACCCCACTTAGTGCTATCTGGCAGAGCACTGATTCATTATAGCGCTTTTGGTCCTTCCACCTGAACACTCCCTAGTTTGTACCACACTGTGCTTTGACAAAGACATCACTCAGGGAGCACACTGCCGAGCTGGGAACCTGGCATGATCTCCTGCCTTTCCCACTGCTGCACCGGGAACCTGCTCTCTCAGCAGGATGGAAGCTGCTGTGTCTCCCTCCCTTTGTTTAGCTGCACAGCTCTCCTGCCCAGAGCTTTCTCTATGGTAACACACTCAATGGCCAACAACCACTTTTGAGCTTGTTACCATAGAGAAATCTGTGGGCTGGGGAGAACTGTAAAGCCAAACAAAGAAAAAGGGAGACAGCAGCTTCCATCATATCAAATTGGAGGTGTAGAGAGAAACCATTGGATCTGGGCAGTCTGTTAACATAGGAAGGTGATGCTGCCAGTTCCGGGCCATGATCCGGACTCACCATTAACCAGGGTGCAGTCCTAAGCCCATCTCAGCACTGAGCGGCCAAGCCACTCACCCTGGCCTGCGCAGAACTAGTCCTTAGGGCATCTACTCATTGCCCCAGTGAACAATGGACAATTCTTTCCTGTGGGAGCAACGAGCCGAGGGCAGGGGTTTTGCACCAGGCTCGTGGCTCGAATGATGTCAATAATGCATCTTTCTATAGATAATGCTGTAATGATTCATTTTAGTGCTGATTCCAATTTAGAACATGACATAAGTGCTCTCATTCCTGGGAACATATCCTAGCACTAAGTGAGGTACCAGTGTATCAGAAATCTATACATCTCTGTTTTGAATGAACTCAAATGTCTGAGCCTCTGCAGCCATCCAGGATAGAAAATTCCAAAGGTTCACCACCCTTGGAGTGAATACACTTCTCCTTGTCTCTGTCGTAAGTGGCCTACCCTTTACTCTGAAACCATGCTCCCGGGTTCCTTGCACCTCAGCCAGGGGAAACATCTTCCCTGCATCAAGCTCTTTAAGAATTTATAAGTTTTGTTGAGATATCCTCTCATTGTTTTAAATCCTAGAGAATGCAGTCCCAGTGTACTCAACTTCTCCTGACAGAGCAAACTCACCATCTCTGGAATCAATCTAATGAAGCTTTGCTGCACTCCACTATGATAAGGGGAACAAAACAGTACACATTGCTCCTGGTGTGATCTCACCAAGGCCCGAGACTCTGGAATAAGACCTCTTTACTGGGCTAACATTTACCCAGCTAATCACTTGCAGAACCTGAATGATGGCCTTTAGCGACTTGTAAACAAGCACATCCAAGTCCCTTTGAACATTAACACTACCCAGTCTCCCACTATTTAACAACTGCTTTTCTGTAACATACACCAAAATGGAGAACTTGACATTTTTCCATTTGCTATGCTCTCATCCTCTCACTCAGCTCATCCCTTAAAGCCTCTACATCCTCCTTTAGACTTACAATACCACCATGTTAGCATTGTCAGCACACTTTTCATCCCCTTAGCCAACTCACTGATGTAGATTTTGAAAAACTAGATACAGAAACTAGGGCCTAAATACAGATCCTGTGGAACCCCATTAGTCATAGCCTTCCAACCCAAAAATGATCCACTTATCCCCACTGTGCTTTCTGTCCAATTCTCAAATCACTTTTGAAAATACAAATACAGAATATCCACTGGTTCCCCCTTATATATTCTACCTGTCAAATCCTAATCCTGAATATTTGGATTATCTTGGTTTTACTTTGTGAATTCCATGGAACAAATATAGTTTTGCAACATTAATAAAGAAAACATTAACTTGATTAATTTCACTTTCAACATTGAACAGTACAGCACAGGAAATAGGCCCTTCAGCCCATGATGTTGTACTGAACTAATCCAACTAGTAATTAAATTAAACTAGCAATTAAAACATAACATAATTTTGGTTAGCTAATGAAGGAAATTTTGAAGGAAATGAAGGTTATGAAATTCCAAGTATGAGAGGCCACTTCAATGAGTTGAGTCTGGAAATGACAAATTCACGCAAGAGAATAAAATACACAGACAGCCAATATCACAGAAATGGATTCAGGCAGTCACAATAGAGAAGTGATTGAATATGTTCGAAACTCAGTATCAAATGTAATGGTGAAGTTTACACACAGCCTGGATCAGCCCAAAATTGTCTGATTTGGGGAAATTGAATCAATTGCAAGATTATCACCTTTAGGGTCAAGGCTGACCATGATAATTTTGGTGTTAACAGAATTATATTGATTGGTTTGAATTGGCATTGTAGTTAAACTTGAATTCTTCCCTCCACATTCTCATCTAACCCCTGCAACCTCCCTCAACCCACCCACCCCAGCAAGCCCCCAACTTCTTCAGGGATTACATTTTCAGTATGATAAATACACATCACCCAAATGTGAACTCCATCAGCTTGGGCTGAGTTTAAGAGCCAGTTAACCATGCTCTTGATCAGACATTTCCTGTACACCACATTTTCCCCCTGTAATTTGATAGTTTAATTGTCTTTCCTGCATGCTAAAAACAGTTTCCATACTTTCCTGGGTTGTTTTCCATATGTGCATGTTGGAAAAAATTTGATCCAAGGTTATAAATAACATAATTAAATAATATACACATTCATGAGCAATCTTCAAGGATATTACACACTGTAAGGTGCATTGAAAGGGTGCATTATACTACAAAATTTACATTAAATTTCTACATTCATTTACATTCATGTATATTGTGCTGTTAACATAAGAAGCATTATGCACAGTTATTTAACAAGTCCAGAAATGAGAGACTTCAGAAACTCACTCAATCAACTAAGTTTGTTGCCTGTACTGTCAGGTCATAAAATCAAATAGGAATTGCTGACATCCCAATTTATTAAAATAAATTTGGACGGAACTCCATTATCTAAGAGTGTGACAATGTCAATTAAGGTTTGTAGATAGGAAGTATGGGCCCTACACAAAACCTCTGTGCATGAGTGTTAGAAGTAGTTCCCCAGATTACTGTTATTGAGCAACTGAAATAATAGTCTGAAATAAATACAGACTGAAATAATTCAATCTGAAATGTTAACTCTGCTTCTCTTTCCACAAATGCTGCCTGACCTCCTGCATTCTTCCAGCATTTTCTGATTTGATTTTATTGCTGGACTGGAACCTATCAGAGCAGGACCTCCAAGAATGTGTACCCTTAATCTTTCATTCCAAACCAACAGACTTAAGTTATTTATTCCAATGCAAGACTATGTACACAAAGCTGAACAAAGAAGAAAAAAAATCTGAGTTTAAGATGGATAAAATGAAAGGAAAAAATAAACCCTGAAGTATTTTAATTTCATACAATTTCATCAGTGATTAAAATCTAAAGTAATGTGACTCTATACTCGCAAAAGTTAAATTTCCAAATTACCAAAATCAGGTCCAATGTGCCTATCCCTTACTTCTCGAGGGAGACTAGCAATTTTTTTTGAAGGTATGGTTGCATAATATTGCCCAGGGTTTGGTTTTCTCTGAAGACCTGAATAGATGTTCATTCACCATGGTTTGTGTTTATATTTGTTCAATGCACAAGATACAATGAATTTTCAAGTACTTATGCGGAGAGTAATAAAAAATATTGTGAATGATTGTTTTGGGGACATGAATTGAAAGATAAGTGCACAATGAAGGTTCTGAATATTATACTATTGTATGCAGAATTTCAATCTCATTTTAATAAAATTTCAATATCGTCCTTAATATGTGCAAATAATACAGCTTTTCCTTATTTTGTTGTCTTATGTACTTAGTATAGCTAAAATTAAAGCGGTAAGCACAAAATTACACACAATTATATTAATGGTTTTACAGGAATATAATATTTTAACAATTACTCTCCAATATGTGTAAAATTATACTCCAGTTTGTGTTTTTTCCATTGTGAAGTATTATGGTGCACTGTGTTTGCATACTTTGAACTCTGAAATTTGCACTAGAACTTCTTTAATTGCCAAAAATAGTCAATGGGTGTAAACTTCAATTGTACTTTGGTACATAGCAGTTGTTCTCACTTTACTACACTTCAGATTAATTTTTAAATATTTACACAATCCTGTGCAATATTACTTGTTTTATTTGTAGTACATTCTGCATACAAGGTAATCACAAGAGTCTATGCAAAATGTATGCTTGGCCACTGATGATACCAGTGACAATATACAGTCTTGGATCAAGGCATGGAAAGGGAAGGGTGTTGGCGCACAAACTGTTTTCTCTAGGCTATATCACTTTTTGGATTTATTATGATGCAGATGGAATATAATCTTTTCTCTTCTATCACCTGCCCTTCCAGCTGGGCAGATGATATCCGAGGTTTGTGCATGGGTCCTTGCAAAACTTTTTCTGGAAGGGAACCCAGACTACTTGTGCAATCTATCCATTTTCTCCCCAAATTAAAATTTATTTACTTTGTTATTATTCTTGTCTGCTACAATGAAAAGGGAAATCAATAAAAATACTCTCCCAGTGACAAAAATTTGCTACGTTATTGCACTATGATATGCATTATAAAACAATTCTCAAAAAAGATACAATGTGAAGTGCACCATGTTTACTCCTAGCCTTCTAGTGCATCTTAGCAGATGGTGGAACATTGACAAAATGATTGTGGAAACTGCTATTTCTTTAAAATATTATGTATTTCTGAAAGGACATCTTACCTGTTGCTGTCTTTATACTGATAGACATAGCATCCTTGAGGCATTCCTGTCTCTTTGTCCAAGGTAAAGGCAATCTTCAACTGTAAAAGAGACACATTTAATCGCAATGCACTACTGTTTCAAACAGTATTGTCAAATGTTAAGTCTACCAGATAATTGTATCTAAAACACAAATCCATTTTGATAATAATGAGGTACCATAGATTACACAACAGTTGGTGTGGTTCTACTCATTCTTTGAATGATGTTCAAGCTCCACCTTCCAATAAGTATACTTCCATAGAAGAGTGGACGGATTAACATAAGAAACATAAAAATGGGAAGAATAACAGTACTCTGATTTTCAAAAAAATACAAAAATCAGGTTAAATATTTAGACAAGACAATTGTTTTAGCCTTAGAGTGGATCAACAACAAAGAGAAAATAATACAAAGTCCATTAAGTAAAAGTTAGAACTGTAGTGATTGTCCTGGGCCTGTGCAATTAATTGCACTGTTCTGTTACATTTCATGAGGCTGATGCCATGAAATGTAACAGTATACTTCAACTGAAATGTTAAAAGTGAAAGAATGGTGAAACAGTATCCTGAATTGATCTAGTGGCAGCAAGTTCTTCTTGAGAATAGTTGATATCAGCCAATTATGAATGGTAGATCTAATTTAACATCAATCGGGAATTGCCCTAGTTCATGAGAATTCCCAGATTTCAAAGGATATTTAAGTACATAAAACATTTTAAGAGGTCTCCAATAAGCATGATGATTGTGAAAATGCTGATATTAAAGGAAAAACCAGACTGAATAATTTTGGTGACTGTCACACTGAATGGGAAAAACTAAGTGTTCGTAACTCCTTCCCTTTACACTGAAACATCCTTTCTGCATGATTGCCTGATTTGTTTATCAACTTTCTTGAACTCTCCAGTTACTAAGCACTTGCTTCTACTGATAAGTTAAGCTATGATCTTGAATTTCGAAATGAAGTTTATTCCAAATGAAGTTCAAGATCGTTACAGCCACCTATTTATTAACATAAGTTTTATTGCTACTTAAAAATGCTTCTCCTGAATGTATTTGGTTATTGTTACCATCTTTCATTGCCCAAAAGCCACCAAGAATGAGCCAGGGGTCTTCTGGAAACTGCTGCAGTTTTATTTATTTTCAGAGCTATTCCTTAATGCTTGTTGCAGCAACAAATTCATTCTCCATGATACCAATACTATCTGCAGCTGCACAAGTGTATGGAGGGCAAGGGAGATTGGCAGCAGGACCACTTGAAGAAGTAGTCATGTGACTTGGGGAGAAGAGAGAAAAACTGTGGAAAGAGATGTAGGAAAGTTTGAAGAAGTTGAAGGAGGACTAATGACCAGAAGACTGGGATTTACATGGATACAAGAGTTTGTGCTTGAGGATGGGGAAAAGTTGATAGCAAACTGGGTGATCTGAACTGAGGTAACCGACATTAAAGAGAGGGAACCGCAAAACCAGGCTTCATCTCGTAAGGAAACTGGGGAGTTTGGGGCTCTGTGCGTGGGGGAGGAGATGAAAAGTAAGAATAAGGTTCTCATCTTCTGTGTAGTATGAACATTGCTTATTATTGTCATAGCTTTGAATTTCAGTCACAATTGCAAATAATATAAATACAAATTGACTATGCCATGCTGGAAAATTCAAAGTAGCTCTATGTATAAATACAAGACACATACATAAATATGATTAAGTCAGTCCAACAATATTCATCTGCCAATAAATATTACTGTTAAAAAGTGTTACTAATATTTCGAGATTAAATATAATCACATTCCTTACAAGTTAGTGAAAATCTAAAACAAGGTTACTGGAAACACTTAGCATCTGCGGAAGAAGCAATAGAGTTAACATTTCAGGTCAAAGGACCTTTTATCAGATCTGGAAAAGAGAGAGATAAAAAAGGTACTTTTAAGTTCCAGAGAAGGTGGCTGGAACCATAGATGGAGTGTCAGCATTTAACATGTGCAGAATTTATCATAGGCACTATCATGAATAATTTACCTTCCTGAGTTTCCTTTTGTACTTTTGTTTTGAATGGTCAAATTTGAATATCATCTTACTCATTTAATGCTCAATAAATACATTTTAATTTGTCTTTTATTTCACCAGATGTCAGATAAATACAAAGGGACGTGTTTTATATTTCCTAAGTACATTGCTGTTTTTCTCTTATTTATCTTGTATATTGCCTTTTAATCATACTGAGGAACTTTTAATAACTACAATGAAAATACTTGAATGTTAACTAAAGATAAACTATATGATTCTATTGCCACAATTAGAAACTATAATCAATGGAGCATAAAAATACAACGTTGAGAACAAACTTACTGAAGACTCTATTAACTTTTAAATGGATATCAGACTCTGTTCCAGTACATCTTGAATCCAAAAAGGTTTTTGCAAAATACAGTTTGATTACCTGGAAACCTGGCACCCCAGTTGGTTCTCATGACCACGTTGCTCTATTCAACACTGAACAAAAGCTCTACCGTTTCTAATTCTACACAATGTAATGCTTGGTTAAACCACAAAACCCAAGTTATCAATCAGCAAAGATCAAAACAACTGCCAATATAATGTTAGAACAGCAATGGCCATTGTGGCAAACTTTAATATGATTAAGTTAAGAAATTTACAAAACACTCAAAAGCCTTCACTTCATTATTTAAAACGGTCATCCCTTAGTTACTGGGAAACCACCAAATCTCTGGAATGGCTAGATTGAGGCGCCAAAAATCCATTTTATTCTTTTGAAAAACCAGACAAAATAGTCATTCACGTCAGTGCATTACTGAAAGTGGTATTGTTTGAGCTATTCCCCATCACCAGCAGGGGTAGTCTCCAGCATGGCTTAAGTTGACGATAAGGTCATATCACGTGCCACTTAGACATACAATAAACTGCATTTGAAAACAGAGTGCATTAAGTTAAATTTATGTTCAGATTCTTGGATGTAACAAGTGTATTTTATAAACTATAGAACCTCATCTATCATTTATACAAATGATTTGAAGTGCACATTCCTTAAACTGAACATGTTCCCAGGAAAAGGGCACAAGGACAGAAATCAAAATAAACCACTAACTGCTTGCCCTACATTATTTTCCTACTGTGTGGGAGTTTTAATTCTGTCTGTGCAGTACTGGAATATCCAAGTAAACAGGAAACCAAACTCAGTAGTACTAATTTGAAGTAAGAAAAAGAACTTAACTCTGCATAATTCCTAACGCTATTTCCCCAAATATAAAGATATCTCTGAGCCCACAAACACTTTTTAGTTAACAATGATATTTGTATGTAAATGTACAGAATATTTGTATGTAAATAAATCTCTGAGCCCACAAACACTTTTTAGTTAACAGTGATATTTGTATGTAAATGTACAGAATATTTGTATGTAAATAAATTTATGTACACGACCAAGATTTCAGAGCAAATGGGTCTCTCTTGAAAACATTTGTATAGCCAATGTAAATAAAAATGTAAGTGTTCTTACTTAGGTTGCTACACAAGGTTTTTCCAGTTTACAAATAGGAAATGGAAGGATGAAATAATCAAAAAGATGGGAAAAAAGGAAACAAAAACGCCTGAGATTTTTCATGTGGTTTGTATAAAAACTTTTATTTTGTTTTACCCTATTAAAATTCTTTAATTCATTAGCCTTGTCCAACTGATACTTAGACATTAAACATGAGCAGTTAATACTTTGCTGCAATATGTCTTAGTTGTTAATTGAACATCTGCAGAAATATTTTTCATTTAACTTCTAACATGAAATAAAATACAGTTGTTGAATTTTAGCTCTGTGGAGATCATATTCAGTCTGGCATCATGATTACTTAATATGTAGCAGTTTATATAAAATTACATCACAATGCAAGTGTTTTATGGAAACAAGGCCGGGAAGTTCTTTTGGAAGGTGAAGACAATAATTCTCTAGCCATGCTCCCTCATGCTGGGCGAGTTGCCTGGAGATGTTCCATCTGGTACAACCACTTCATGGATCAAACCCATGGTGATTATAAGTTCCGTTACGGACCTTTGAAAGGTTCCAAAGTAACCTGGGAGAATGATACCTGGCACTGAAGGGGATTGACTATTTTGAAGGATAGGTAATAGCTGTTTTGGATGATAAAGACTTGCACAGCTCTGTTGAACTCTTACCAGACTTCCTCTGTACCTAACCCAACAAGTCAATCATTAAATCATATGCCACAGAAGGAAACTGGGCTTTTGTGCCTGAACTGACTGTTTGAAATAGTTTTCCTATTGGTCTTGCTACTCTTTCACCAAAATTTTTTTAAAATCTTTTTAAGCATTTATCCACAACTGAGGATAACTTGGACTACAACTTCCTACAGCCTTTTTTTAAAATTAAATTTTAGAGTTTTATTTACAGCATGGTAACAGGACCTTCCGGCCCAACAAGTCCGTGCCGCCCATTTTAAACCCAAATTAACCTACCTGTACGTCTTTGCAATGTGGGAGGAAACCGGAGCACCTGGAGGAAACCCACACAGACACTGGAGAATGTACAAACTCCTTACAGACAGCGGCGGGAATCGAACCCTGATCGCTGGCACTGTAATAGTGTCGCGCTAACCGCTATGCTACCGTGCCACCCATTCTTTAATCAAAATTTGCTGTTTTCCCACCTTATTGAAAAACATTAATTTCATCAGATTTTTTTTAAAGAAAATCATAATCAGTATCTCCACTTGTCACTTTAACTATTGTGTGCAGCTCTGGTCACCACACCGTAGGACATATGTGATTGTGATGGAAAGAGTGCAGAGGAAATTCACCAGGAAGTTGCCTGGATTGGAGGACTTTGGTTATGAGGAGAAAATGGATAGGCTCAAGTGAAGGAGGCTTCCATAAATTTTTAAGATTATGAGAGGCACAGATAGGGTAGGGGATTAAAAACAGGTTTAAAGTGAGAAGAATGAGTTTTAAAGTGGATCTGAGGGGTATGTTCTTTTTACTCAGAGAGTGGTTAATATCTGAAACTCACTGCACGTGAAGTTGGTGGAATTAGATATAATTACTATGTTTAAGAGGCATTTAGACAGACACTTAAGTTGGCAAGGTATAGGAGGGTACAGTCCTGATGCGGGCAACTGGGATTAATATAGATGGACAAAAAGGTTAGCATGGACACAGTGGGCAGAAGGGCTTGATTCTGTGCTGCAGAACCCTGTGACTCCATGACTGTCTCTTACCAATATTACTGAACACTTTGAGGTGACTACCACCCACACCTTGTGTCTTAACTACATAGATTTTAGACACTTTAGTCCAGAAGCAGACCTCCTGCTTTCTTTTCTGGTACATTTTCATCTGGTTTTGTAATTCAAAACCTTACTTATCCCTAAGCAGTACGACCAATTCTTTGTACAAAATGAAATTCTGATCTTGCTTCAATTTCAAGACAATTTCTAATCATTTTGACTTTTCTTTAACTCACATATATAGTTATTGTATTTTTCATATTTTTGTATTTTTTATATTTCCTTCTGTATTATCTCCTTAATTTATTTATTTTAGGAAAACATTATTTCTTTCTAATGGGCCTACTTGCCACACTCTTCATTCCATTTCCAAGTTTGTTTCATCGATTTTTTTTTAAACTTAAAAAGGCAAGTACTTAATATGCACCACCTCAATCTTTTAAATATCTACCACTTCATTCTGATCTGCCTCATGACATTATAGCCAATTGTATTCTCTGATTCGTATTCCTCAGATCTCCCAACTTACCCGTTTTAATTTCCAGCAATTAGATCTAGCACGACATTTTTTCTGGACATTCAACATTAAGTAGAGCAACATTTCTGGATTCTTTGAAAACTCCCCATTCTGACTGGAATCCCTTCACTTTCACTGTTATTTTTGCAAACTTATTTTGTTTCTTTCAATTCATTTCAATTTCATTCTCAGGTGATCAATAACATTTATTGCCCATCCCCAAATACCATTGGGAAGTTACCAGCTTGAATTGCTTCAGTCTTAGCACAAATATACACTGTACAATTTTTTTAAATTCAACCCAGACAGTCTCAGACCAATAGAAGCTTTCCTTGCCATGGCTAAGCAGGAGACCTTAATTAATAAGGTTGCTTCCTTTTCTCTTCATTTTTTCCTGAAAATTTTGTAGATGGGAAAGTCATCATACTTCTCAATTTCAATTAAAGTATATTATAATACCAGCTGCACTTTTAATCATATGGCTTTTTGCACTGTAATTTGCATAAAAAACAGCATTATACCAATCCATTCATAAACTTGAGAACTCATCTGTTCTATTCTTTTTAACCTTTCATTTGGTCAAAGATATAGCTTTTATTTTCATTGATGTGTTCTTGATCATGTGTGTGATGAATAGGAAGTTCTCTCAATTCTATTTGTAAGTCGAGATATTTTTGTTCCTATAACTAGCATCCAATTTTCATACTGCAGGATGTGTTCACTTAGAAATGACGTAAGTTGTTACAGACAAGATCCATAGCGCATGTGTAATTTATCTGATTATATAAACATAATTTTTCAATTGTTTACTTTGTTCAGATAAATGGTCAATAAAGTCAAATGGATTTTGCAACTCATTTACAAATGGATCAATCTCCAAAAACTAATAGATGGATGCTGCTGGCCTCCTAGGAGTAGTACATGCAGCTGCAAAGACACTCTGTGTTTAAGAATGGTATGCAATTACTTGATTTTGGAAGACACATTTTGAATTTCCTCTGCTCCTAGTCAAGCTTCAAAGCATATTAAAGTCCAGAAAAGCCTTTAATCCTGCATATTGAATTTAATCTCATCTCCTGGGCAAGGCATGTTTCTGTAATCCTTATCATAATTTCCTCTTGCTAGGAACCTGATTGAAACGGTATGAACTCATTTCACAGAGGGCTCATACAGCCAGCACAGAGGGCATGCTGGGTAATCAAGATTGGAACAAATAGATCCCAAAAGTGAAAAGACAGTGTAGACATTAGCTACCTTTCAATTTGGAAAGCTTTTATTGTTAATTCGGTGTATTACTTAAAGGTTTTATCACAAATTAATTTCTACGTCCACATAACCTGAAACATTATAAATATAAACCTAAACGCACGGCTGCAGTTATTACAAGTAACTGAAGACATACACTTGTAGTTGCAGTTGGATTTTACATTGCAGGAGATTCAACTGCTAAAAGAATCTTGCTCTTGTTTAGATATTGGACCAAATTCCAGGCAGACTCATGTCTAGACTGCAGTGTAGCAATTACAACCTTCAGAATCCTTGGAAATAGCATGTGTTCTGACTAGAGAGACCTGCCTTCATTTTTCTAGAACTGTAATTTAACTAATGTTAAACAATGTAAGATTAACTTATAAACTGCAGGAACAAAATGTTAGGCACTGCCCTGCCTGCTGTTGGACCTCAACGGATTCTGTGCACCAGAGATGCATTCACCTGCAGAGTAGTTGTTGCATGCAACTTTCCTGATCCAAATTAACATGGTGGCCTGGGAAAACTTTTCCATAGACTGACCACTTAGTCACAGAAGTATTATTTTTGCAGGTCAGCTTTGTACTCGTCTGTTCGAGCACAGGTTATACCCTCTGTTCCAAGTTTGTAATGGTTTGCATTTCAAGTCCCAGTGGAATCCTAAAACCATCATACTTTCAGCCTTTCTCCCCCACTGAGAAACTGTAACGTTTACAGAAAAAAACTTATAAAATTGGACAAGGTAACATACAGGTGTTTGTAGTATCATGCTGTATTTTCATTGACAATGTCCAGGAGGAAGATTTGCCTTGCACCTTGGCCAAAAATTCTAGAAAGGCATGGGCGCAAAATGGTGGGATTCTGAAAGGAAAATGACCACAGTCCCTCCAGATCCATCTTCTATTTATGTCACATTTCCAATGGCTTCTGTCTTGCACCATCTGTCTTTGCTTAAATCCAACTGTTATTAATTCTGCTGAAGGTCATCAACCAGAAATGATAACCCAGTTTCTCTTTCCACAGGTGCTGCTGGACTTGCTAAGTATCTCAGCATTTCTATTTCATTGTATTTTGCTTTTATTTTGTCTGAAGTAGCAACATTGAACTTAATAGAATTTGCACAAAAGCACAAGTTTTTAAAATGAGTAAAATCAAACCAGTAAAACTACTCTTCATACATACGAAAAATTAGGTAGATAATAGAAGGGTTGTAAGTCCAAAAAAAATCAGGGAATTAAATTGGGAAAGTATGCAGACTTTGACAAACTTAGCATGAAAATGAAATGAGCTCAGAAGGCTCTACTTGGTTATTAGACAATCATCTGCAATCATTTATTCAGAAACACCAAGCAGGTTAGACAACATCTGTCAAAAGAGAGACAGTTAATGATCACTAATCTGCAATGTTAAGTTTGCTTCTCTTTTCATAGAAGCTGCCTCACCTGCTGAGAATTTCCACCATTTTGTTTTTAATTCAGATTTCTGGCATCCATGGTAGTTTGGTTTTAAACAAATTCTTCAATTTGTACATCACACTTTGATAAATTCTTGAGAAATAAGTCAAGTTGTTGCAGAAATACAAATTGGCCTGTCTTTTATAGTTTGTTGGTCTGAACAGACACACTTGTTCTTTCTGTCAGAAAATGCCCCATATAATACACCTTTCTCTGCAGTCTGGAATCAATTTAAAATTCTTGGAAGAATTGGTAAAAAGTGTACCTCACAAACATACAACACCCATGAGAATCCAGCACTATTACATGGTCCAGTTTCCATAACGATTGTTTCTGTGAGTTGACTTAATAGAAAATCATTCCATACCAAAGAGTTATTCCAAGTTTTATTATACTATGTCAAATCACAGATTGGAAAGTAATTTAGATTACGGTAAAGAAAACTCAATTTACATGAGAAAGTAAAGAAATTATTCAGAAAGCTGTAATTAAAGCTATCACATTGATAGTATAAGTTACTAGATTTTGAGTGCCTGTGGTTTTGAGTGCCTTTTATAAGTTAATTGGTTCTTCCTTCTACAGATCTGTTTTCTTGGGTACCTGTTTATTCAGATTTCTCTATCCTGGTATTTTCTGAAAATATACAACTTCTCTGAACAAATCAATACTAACTCCTCCCACTATCTCTCTAGAGAGCCTATTGCAGAAATTGATCACCATCTCGTAAATATTGTTTCCACCGATACATATGAATTTATGATTTAGAAGCAAGAGTAGGCCACTCTATTATCCAAGTATGCTCCAGGATTTAATACGATCATGACTGATCTGACTGTAAGTTCAATATTGCGTTCCTGTCCACCTTGTATATCAGGTATCTAACTCTGCCTTAAAAATATCAAAAAACTCTGCTCCCACTGCCCTTTGAGAAAGAGAGTTTCAATAGATTCACAGAGTTAGACAGTACGGAAACAAGTCCTTTGGCCCAACTTGTCCATGCCGACCAAACTGCCTACCTGAGCTAGTCCCATTTGCCTGTACTTGGTCATACCCCGCGAAACCATTCCTATCTATGCACCTGTCCAAATATCTTTTAAACTTTGTAATTGTACCCACCTCTGCCACTTCCTCTGACAGCTTGTTGCATATATCCACCACCCTCTGTGTGAAAAACTTGACCTTCTAGTTCCCGCTAAATCTTTCCCCTCTTACCTTAAACGTATGCTATTCAGTTTTAGAACCCCCTAGCCTGGGAAAAAGACTGTGACAATCCATCTGATCAATACCCCTCATGATTTTATACACCTCTATAAAGGTCACCCCTCAGCCTTCTTTGCTCCAGGGTAAACAGTCCCGGCCTATCCAATCTCTCCTTATAACTCAAGCACTCCAGTCCCAGCAATATCCTTGCGATTCTTTTCTGCACCCTTTCGAGCTTAATCACATCCTTCCTCTCGTGTGACGACCAGAACTGCACACAACATTCAAGGCGTGGTCTCACCAACATCTTGCACAGCTGTAACATGACGTCCCAACTCTTATATTCAGTGCATCATCTGATAAAGATAAGTGTGCCATATGCCTTCTTCACTATCTTGTCTACCCGTGCTACTATCTTCAGGGAACTATGTTCTTCAAACAGTCTCTCTGTTCTACAACACTCCCCAGGGCCCTGACATTTACTGTGTTTATCCACTTAACTTCCCAAAATGCATCTCTTTGCACTTGCCCAAGTTAAATTCTATCTGCCGTTCTTTTGCCCACTTCCCCAGTTGACCTAAATCCTGTTGATAACCTTAGACAACCTTCTTTACTGTCTACCACACCATCAATTTTGGTGTCATCTCCAAACTTACTAATCATGCCACCTACATTCTCATCCAAATCATTAATATATGACAAACAGCAGGGGACCCAGCATACATCTCTGCAGCACAGCACTGGCCACAGACCTCCAATCTGAAAAACAACCCTCAATTACCACCCTCTGACTCCTACCACCAAGCCAATTTTGTATCCAATTGGCTAGCTCACCCTGGAATCCATGTGATCTAACCTTCCAGACCAGTCTACCATGTGGGATCTTCTCAAGCCTTGCTAAAGTCCATGTTGACGTCCACTAACCGGCCCTTGCCAATCCCCTTCGTCATTTCTTAAAGAAAAATCAATCACATTTGTGAGACACAATTTCCCACGCACAAGGCTATGCCAATGTTCCCTAATCAGTCCTTGCCTTTCCAAATGCAGATAGATCCTGTATCTCAGAACCCCCTCCATAACTTTCTCACCACTGATGATAGGCTCATTGGCCTATAGATCCCTAGCTTGTTCTTGAAACTCTTCTTAAATGAAGGCACAACATTAGTCACTCTCCAGTCTTCTAGTACCTCAGCTGTGGCAAAGGAAGGCATTCCACAACATCCCAGAATACACTTGCTTAGGCCTCAAGGATTTATCCAAAATTGTTCCAGCCACAGAAGACAGAGTGTTGGTGGAGGGATGTTATTCTGACAGGAGGTCTGTGACCAGTGATGTTCCACAAGGGTCAGTGCTGGGGCCTCTGTTGTTTGTTTTATATATATATATAAATGACTTGGGATGAAAATGTAGGTGGGCTGATTCGTAAGTTTTCAGACAACACAAAAATTGGAGGAGTTGTGGATAGTGAGGAAGGTTGTCAAAGGATTCAGCAGGATATATATCAGTTGGATATATGGGCAGAGAAATGGCAGATGGAGTTTAAGCCAGACAAGTGCGTGGTGTTGCACTTTGGGAAGTTAAATGCAAGAGGAAAGTACATAGTAACTGGCACAACCCTTAGGACCATGAATGTACAGAGTGGGGTGCAATTCCATAACTCCCTGAAAATGGCAACACAAGTAGGTAGGGTGGTAAAGGTGTACAGCATACTTGCCTTCAACAGTCAGGATGTTGATTATAAAAGTCAGGAAGTCATACTGCAATTGTATAGAACTTAGCTTCGGTCACATTTGGAGTACTGTCTGCAGCTCTGGTCACCACAGTACAGAAAGGAAATGGAGGCTTTGGAGAGGGTGCAGAAAAGGTTCACCAGGATGTTGTCTGAATTAGATGGTATTAGCTATATGGAGAGGATGGACAAATTTGGATTGTTTACTCTGGAGCTATGGAGGCTGAGGGGCGACCTGATAAAATTACATAAACATTTTGTATAAAATTATGAGAGGCATAAGACAGAGTAGATGGGCAGAGTCTTTGTCCCAGGGTGGAAATGTCAAATATTAAAGGGCATAGCTTTAAGGCGAGAGGGGGAAAGTTGAAAGGAGATTTATGTTTTTTTTAAAAAAAACAAAGAGAGTGGTAGGTGTCTGGAAAGCACTGCCAGGGGAAGAGGTGGAAGCGACATAATAGCAACATTTGAGAGACATTTAGTCAGGCACATGAACTGGCAGGGAACTGAGGGATATAGACTATGTGCAGGCAGATGGGATTAGTTTGGATTGGCATCATAGTTGGCACAGACCTCGGGGCTGAAGGGTCTGTTCCTGTGCTGTACCACTCTATTTTCTATGTTTATGTGCCTCAAGATCGCCAACACCTCCTCTTTCGTAACATTGATATATTTCAGAACATCAGCGTTCTCTTTCCTGAATTCCCTAAATTCCACGACCTTCTCCATGGTAGATACAGACGAGAAGTATTCATTTGAGAGCTTGCCCATCTCCTGTGACTCCACACATAATCAACCAACTGATCCTCAAGGGCCCTATTCTCTCCCTAGTTACTCTTTTGCTCCTAATACACTTAGGGAATATCTTAGCATTCTCCTTTACCTTATCTGCCAAGAATAGCTCATGTCACTTTTTTGCCCACCTGATTTTGTTCTTCAATGTATTCCTATATCCCTTATATTCCTCAAGGGATTCTCTTGATCCCAGCTGATTATACTTACCATATGCCTCGTTTTTCCTGACCAGAGTCTCAATATCCCTCGTCATTTAGGGTTTCCTAATCCTGCTGCCTTGCCCTTCACCATAACAGGAATATGTTGGCCTTGAACTCTCCCTGTCTCACTTTTAAAAGCCTCCCACTTGCCAGATGTTCCTTTACCTGCTAACAGCTTCTCCCAATCAACCGTTGCAAGTTCCTGTCTAATGCTATTAAAATTAGCCTTGCCCAATTTAGGACTCACCTTTTTCCATAATTATTTTAAGACAAATAGAATTATAGTCACTGGCCCAAAGTGCTCCCCCACTTACACTTCAGCCACATTGGAATGTTGCCCCCTCTCTAGTAGGGCCATTTACAAATTGCTTGAGAAAACTTTCCTGGACACAGTTAACAAATTCTGCCCCATCCAATCCCTTAGCTCTATGGCAGTACCAGTCAATATAAGGCCAGTTAAAATCCCCTAATATTACAACCTTCTTATTCCTACAGCTATCTATGATCTCTCTACATATTTATTCCTATTTTTCCTGCTGACTACTAGTATTGGTTTATTATTGTCACTTGTACCAAGGTACAGTGAAAAACTTGTCTTGTATACCGATCGTACAGGTCAATTCATTATAAAGTGCAGTTATATTGAGTTAATACAGAGTGCATTGAGGTAGTACAGGTAAAAACAATAACAGTACAGAGTAAAGTGTCACAGCTACAGAGAAAGTGCAGTACAATAAGGTGCAAGGTCACAACAAGGTGCACCTATGGTACAATCCCATCAAACTGATCACCTCCTCCTTATTTCTACCCACACAGCCTCACTGGACGATCCTCCAGGAATATCCTCGCAAAATACTACAATGATGTTCTCCCTGATCAAAAATGCAACTCTGCTTCCTCTCTTACCTCCACCTCTATTATGTCTTTAGCATCTGTACCTTGAAACATTGAGCTGCCAGCCCTGCCCATCGTTCAACCATGTTTCTATAATAGCAATCCCGCATGCCTATCTATACCCTTGTCCATCTGCCTTGTCTCTCAGTCTTTTTGCATCAAAATAAATGCAGTTTAGTCTATCAGACCTTCCTCGTTAACTGCCCTGTCCCTGCCTGTCAATGACTCGTGATCATCTAAGAGAAAGAATTTCATCTCATCTCTACTAAATGGGAAACCCTTTATTTTTAAGGAGGGACCAAAACTTCCAGTTTCTCCTGCAAGAGGAACATCCACCCTCATGATCCCTCAACATTTTATATGCTTAAATCAAGTCACTTCTCACTCTTCTAAATTCCAACAGATATAAGCTTAGCCTGTCCAATCTTTTCTCATCAGACAACCCTCCAGATATTAGTCCAGTAAACCTTCTCTGAACTGTTTTCAATGCATTAACAGTCTTCATTAAATAGGCAGCTAATACTGTACATAGTACTCCAGATGTGGTCTCACCAGTGCCCTGTATAACTGGATGATAAGCTTCCTACTTCTGTGTACAATTCCCCTTGTAGTAAATGATAACATTGTTAATTTTCCTAATTACTTGCTGTAGCTTCATACTAGCCTCTTGTGAATCTTGCATGAGGAAAACTATTTCATTGTGGATTTACCTCTTTCAAACACAGGTCCCAGTCAAAATAAAACAGCTTGTCATGGTCCACTTTAGCTAGTTTTCTGGATCCTAAGGGCATATTGGTCACATTCATTCTTCAGGTTTCCTTTTACTAGTAAGAAAACATCCAGTTTTCAGAATTGTTTCTCTTGGTCCAATCCATCTAGTTGCTTCCTACTCCGTCAGGTAGTATTGTCTTCAAACCACAAAAACCAGAATTGCACATAATATTAGTGGTGTGCTTGCATTAATAATGGCTCAGCTGCCACATCACTTCAGTTTAATATTGACCAGATCTTGCAAACCTAGCCCTGAGCTAAACTTTATTAGACAAGTTGTCATTTACCAACTGTTATCAAATGACAACTTGTGGTAAAAAAAAGACAAGACAGAACAATATTCCAGGGAATAACCATTGTTAAGTCTTGTGCCTCCTTTAAGATTTCACTGGTAAACAGCAGGTGCACAAATTTGTTCTATCCAATTTATTATCTGAAGTGGAGAAATGCCAAACATTGTGGAATATTATATTAATGGAAACATCTGTTGAGTTTTTAAAAAAAATATCTTCCAGAACCAAATGCCATGAGTTACCCAACGGGATCCAGATGTACATTGACAGTTTTTGGTCTGTATTTAAGAATTTATTCACGCATTATATGTAGTCTATCACACAATAATGCAAAGTGGTTCCCAGTCTATTACTGTTGAACTGCAACAGCTACTTTTTGGATAGTATGAATAAATTCTACATCTGTGGTGCCCTACATATAGGTAATGTGACAAATGTTTTAAATAGCATTGGCCGAAGAAAGATAGTGGATAAGTCACATTGTTCAATGTGATTCAGTATGTTGTGCTTTTTCTATTTATCTTACGTGCATCCCTTCGACGACATCATCCAAAAACACAATTCAGATTTGACATGCATGCCAACTCATCATGGTGCTACTTTATCACCACCTCACTTGACTGTTCCACTGCATTTGATTTACTATGTTGTTTGCCTGACATTCAGTTTGGATGAGCAAAAATGTCTCTAATCAATATCTTCAACCCCACCACAAATGCAACTAATTCCAACTCCTTCATTTGCCGCTATGTGAGGCTAAACTAGATAGTTTGGAGCTTCTGAATCTTATACAATCCATTTACTAAACTAGAAAACTTATGATTTCCATCACCAAGATAGCCTACTTCTACCTCTGTAATACTATCCACATCTGCCCTGGCTCAATGTCTGGAGGCGAGTTCAGTCCGTTCTTTGGAGATTACTTTCATTCCACTAAATGTCAATAGAGTTGGTGCTCAGAATGAATACTCATTCCTCAGACAAATGAAGTAAAACATATGAAGCTTAGTATTTTTGGAAATTTTAAGTTATCTGAAATTGTAGAGCAATCATTGGGCCAAATTGTGCTAGACCAGCCAGATGCTGAGAATTACCACTTGCGTACATATAGTACATATACTTTCCCAAAAGGGAGATAGAAGGCCTATCTCATGGCCCTCTGCACCATCAAGTCCAACAACAAGACCCAAATGTTGGGCCCAAACTATACTGAGGCTTGGGGAGTAAGGGCCTTGCAAGCCTGGCGATGGAGCTTTGTCTTTTGCCAATGATTCCAAGAGTGAGATACTTAAAACTAATAAGTTTGAAGTAACTAAAGATAAAGTAATTTTAAAAAGTTAATGAAAAACATAACATCTTTCAAAGTATTAAACTAAAGCAACATAATTAACAGATAACAAATTCTCGGTTTTGCTTTGTTAAATTCAAGAGCCCCCATTAAAAGGAAGGTGGTTTCAATCCTGCACTAGTCTGGCTTGGGTTGCAACCTGAGTAGAAATTCTTCCCAGGATCACTGGGAATTGCTGCTGAATGAGATGCCCCAATGTCTGAATGTGGAATGTTATTGTATACTGTTTGCTGGGAGGTAGCTTGTAAGCCATACCCAAGGTGTGGGGATAGTGAACAGAGAAGGAAACCAAAGATACAGAGGTCAGGAAATGACCTAAAGCTGGGCACAGTTAAGTGGAAAAGCCGAGGAGCAGGGGCCCCAAGGGTAATGCCCACAGCAAATGCTGCTGAAAGCTGCCAAACTGGTGAAGATCCAAGCTGAAGCAGCAGCACTTCCCTATCCCTTCTCCTGGGAAATAAGCAGCTAACTCCCATTGCTAGAAAGATTTGCCCCAGGTCAATCAGGCTTGTGTGTGTAGTGAACCTGGTATCAAGCCTAGCTGGGTGCAATAAGTCAATTCCATGTCAAATCTGGGACAGTGCAAAGCATCAGGTGCTGAGACTGGGACAGTGTAATGTATCAGGTGCTGAGTTCGGGACAGTGCAATGTATCTATGTACCTGGTGGAGGCTGGGTTTGTGTAATTATTGAGTCCGGTTCCAAGCATAATTCAAAACAATAAATGAATCCACTGCTGAGCCAAACTCAGCATACTAAATAAATGGGGTGCAAATCCTGGGTCAATGCAATGAACAGTTAGTACCAAGCCCATGTTGTTGCACTGAATGAGACAGGATCAGTGCAATGAATGAATCTGCTGCTCAGCCTGGCTTGGTGCAATGAATAGATCCAGTACCAAATGCAGTTCAATGCCATGAATGAATTGGATTCTAAGCTTAGACCTGTGAACTGAACCCCATGAAAAGCCTGGGTCACAACAGATAAATCTGCTGTTGTGAGATCAGTACAAGGACAGAATTGGTAAGATACTATTATGATTCCAATGCAAACTGTTTATTCAGGAACACAGGGAAGCTATTTTAAAGGGAGAGATACTATGAATGAAACAATGTGTGTCTGCTAATTAGAAAGAGCCTGTAATTGTGAATAAAGCCTGGCTACCTCACCCTATTTTGAAAAGTCTGGTTTTGTGACAAGTTCAGATTGGGTATTAATAAAATTATAAACTCAGGCTGGATTCTGATCAGCTGCAGTCAGGTTGGATTTTAATTTCCATCAATGCAATCCTCTAATTCCTATAAATGGGAGAGAAGCAGAAGGCTAATCACTGGATTCATTACATACAACATAACAGCCCTAGCATCTCCAGGTCAGGTGTGAGGTACTAGTCAACAGACCTGACTACACAATTCAAGCTGACAACTTAGTGTAATACCAAAGAATTGAATGCTATCAAAAGCACCCATTTTTCATTTGAAACATTATACCAAGTTCCTACATGAGCTCTGAGGAGTAAAAGATTCCATGAAACAATCCAAGAACAACTAAGTTTTCTGCCAATACTTATCCTCAAAAATAGTAGGTATGGTCACAGAGTCATGCCTTAAGGTTAAAAAAAATTCTTGTTCTCACATTCCACTGTGTACTTTTAGCCCAAAATTTTAAATCTATGCTCCCTCATCCTCAAACTTTCCTTCCATGGGAACAGTTCCACCCTATTTGCCTGTCTGAACAAGTAATAGTCTGAGACACCTCTAGCAAATGTTCTTGCTGCCTTTTTTTTTCTCCAGTCCAACCTTATATCTGATATCCATCATCACTGCAATCATTCTCAAAATTCTTTTCTGCACCCTCTCTATAAACACCACAATTTATCAAAGATCAATTTACAGTGCAGTTTAATGAGTGAATCCTTGGGATATAAATTGGAAATAATAGAAGATGAATTTAGATTGGCTTCGTAAACCAGCCTGTATCAGCTCTCATAGTCTGTGGGAGAAAAAGAAAATTACCACTTTAGGGTCAATGACCATTTATTCAATGCAAGGTCATCAACATGAAACATTAATCCTGTGGATTGCAGTGTGGAACCCAGCTGTGCATTTCCCTCCATGTTACAGCTGCAAATACCTTGCAATATTTCATTTGTAGAAGAGCACAATGGGAAATCCACTTGTTATGGATACAGGTGCAGAGTTTGATGAAGGGAGGAGAGAAAAAAGGGAATCTGCGATTAGGTGGAGGACAAGAGTCGATTAAAAGACATAAGTGATGACCCTGCTCATTAAGAGATGATGATTGGAGCCATAACATCATCAGCACAGAAATGGGCCCTTTGACCCACAACATCAAAGCCAACCATTTTTCCCAACGACACAAATCCCATTTGCCCAAGTTAGGACCATATTCTTCAATACCTTGTCTATTTAAGTGTCTTTCTAAATGCTTCTTGAATGTAATGATTGTATCTAATTCACCACCTCCTCTGGCAGCATGGTCCAGATATCAAATCTCTGTGTTTAAAAAAAACTTACCCCCTCAGATCCCCTTTAAAACTCCTTCCTCTCACCTTAAACCTATGCCCTCGTTTTTGATAGGTCAACTGTATCAAAAACGATGATGAGAAATAATGTTGCGTTCAGATAACGAGAGCAGTCAACTGTCTCCGATGGAAAGACAGTCAGTTCAAATTCCATTACAGGATTATAGACCACAAGATATAGGAGCAGAATTAGGCCATTTGGCCCATTGAGTCTGCTCCACCATTCAATCACGGCTGATGTTTTTTCTCAACCCCATTCTCTTGCCTTCTCCCTGTAACCCCTAGCCTCTTTACCAATCATGAATCTATCAGTCTCTGCTTTAAATACACCCGATGACTTGGCCTCCACAGTACTCTGTGGCAACGAATTCCAGAGATTCACCACCCTCTAATCAAAGAAACTCCTCCTCATCTCAGTTCTAAAGGGAGGTCCTTTTATTCTGAGGCTGTGCCCTCGGATTCCCAGACTCTCCTATTAACGGAAACATCTTCTCCACTTCCACTCTATCCAGGCCTTTCAGTATTCAACCAGAAAAGATGTCATCTTCCTAAAAAAAATTGTCTTTAAAACATGAGACATAAAAGCAGGAGGCTGCCTCTATCCCGTGAGCCTGTTCCAACACTCGACAAGATCTACTGCATTCACTCTCCTGGAAAAAACAAGATGCAGGAGGAACTCAGTGGGCCAGGCAGCACATATGTGAAATGTTCTGAGAAATCTTTGACACATAATAATGTTATTAAAAATCCAAAAACTTTTTATGACTTCATTATTTAGTGAAGAAAATGTGATCAATACAGCCAGATTAGTTTTGAGCCATGCTTGCAGAAGGCAATAGAAATCTTCCACTTTCTAATTCAGGTGATTAAAATGAGCCATTTCATTTGAATAAAACTACCAATCGAGTCATAGAACCAAACAGCAAGGAAACAGGCCTTTCGGCCCAACTGGCCCTTGCTGACCAAGATTCCCATCTAAACTCGTCCTATTTGCCCATATGCCTCTAAACCTTTCCTATCCATGTAACTGTCCAAGTGTCTTTTAAATGTTGTAATGTACCAGCCTCAACCACCTCCTCTGGCAGATTATTCCTTATACAAGCCATTCTTCGGATGAAAAAGTTGCCCCTCAGATTCCTATCAAATGTCTGCCCTCTCACCCTAAACGTATGTCCTCTAGTTTTTGATTTCCCAACCCTGGGAAAAAGACTGTATGCATTCACCCTATCTCTGCCCCTCAAGACCTCTATAATATCACCCCCCCCCTTTTTCCTACACTCTAATGAATGAAGTTGCAGCCTGCTCAACCTCTCTTCATAACTCAGTCCCTCGAGTCCTGGCAACATCTTTATAGATCTCCCCTGCACTCTTTCCAGTTTAATGCCATCTTCCCTACAGCATGGTAACCAAAACTGAACACAATATTCCACATGCAACCTCACCAATGACTTGTACAAGTGCAACATAACATCCCAAGTTCTATACTCAGTGCTCTGGCTGATGAAGACCAGCCTGTTGTCAATACTTGTAATCTCATGTTTGATGATTCAGAACAGACATAGTCATGTCATAATTTACAAGATGCCACAAAACCCTTTCAATCTAACCTGAGATTAGAATTTAACAACAATTTGCTGCACTCCCAGAACCTGTAGATCTACTGCAATCAGGATGCTCATAAATGTACTGGTCAGCAACATCCTCCTTCCATCTGAAGTCTGCTCCCTAAATATCTGTTTTTTTTTATGCCACCTGGCACCAATTACCTAAATACTTTGAATTCTAATGGGGAAAAGAAGAAAAACAGTTTATCCTGATATAGTTGTCAAATGATGATTGGCAAATAAAACAGTGATATTCTTTACCAGACACATGGATGAAAAGAGACTGCCACTTAAGCAAAAAATTAAGAGATATGTTACTCTTACAAACCTTCAGCAGCTCCTTGGCTTTTCTGTAAAAGGTTAATAAAAAAAGATTGCAGCAATTCTTGTATAATTTACAGCACTGAGAAGTGTTCAGAGTTTTGGTCTCATTTTGAGGAACAGAAGGGGGGGGGAATGAGAAAGATAAACACTGCAATTAATTTGAATATCATAAAGGTATCATTGGATGCCACAATTATGGTAGCAATTTAAGAAAATATGCAACTGAAATTCAGAGGAGATGTTTAATTAAGCATATAAAAATGACAAGCAAAATTTATTTCAAAAAGAAATTGTTGCAATAATTCTGAGGGAAAAGAACTTGACAACCTTGGAGCAAGAACACTATGCGAAAATACTGGATTTACTTTAATGATTTGATCCTAGTCTGCCAGACTTGCAGCTGAGTCTAATTTGAGGTTCACTCTGTTATATCTAGTTTCTCCAATCTCTCTTTGGGATATTTTTGGCCTCCCAATCTTTTCCAAATCTGGTTTCCTACTCACTTTTGTTTTGTCCAATATTTTCTTATGTTTCTCAGAAATTTATTCTAATATCTCCCAAGTCAGTTCTGATGTTACTTGAACTTCTTCTGCTTTAATGAGCCTCATGACCTTCTGATTTCCAATTTTTCTTCAACAAATTCTGAATTTTGTTGTTATTTGAAAGGTTCCACCATACACTTTAGTTATTGTGATATCAAAATGGGTAAGAGATAAATATATAATTTAATAACTTACATTTTGCTGGTATACTGTTCAGGACATTGTATAGCCCAAAAGTTAAAAATTATATTAAAATGCTATTTCCCAGAATCAAAGGAAATAATATTTTATCAAGCAGAACATCATACAGAAAAACATCAACTTCCTTTAAACCCTGCTCAAGAACTGGGCTTATATTTGAAACCATGCTCCAGATACATTTTTGCAATTCTCTGGCAGAAAGCTGGCAAAGTAACTGCTGTGAACATAAATTGGCAAATCTCGTTAACGTCCTCTGCATTTCATGGCTTGTGACAGTTTTATTTGCTTTATTCAATGTTAAAACCACTAAGTTTTGAAATTCTACGTTATCAGATTATATGCACAATTAATTTACATAGTAATATTTCTTGTAGTACTGCATTCAACCTTTAAGGTTATATTTGTCAGATTATCAAATACCAATATGCCTTCTACTGTACATGAAGACTACATTTCTTGTATACTAAGTACAGCTTCAGAATAAAGAACTAACCTACACTCCTTTGATTGGTTTGGCTTACATCAATTTCAAAAGGGGCTGTTGAAATGATATTAAGCAAGCAGTGACCCAAGGAACATTAAGGGAAGCAATGGCACAGCTAGAGAGCCGCTGCCTCATAGCACCAGAACACAGGTTCAACCCTGAACCTCAGGTGTCGTTTGTCTGGAGTTTGCATGTTCTCCCCGTGACTGCATGGATTTCCTCTGGGTGCTCCGTTTCCTCCCACATCCCAAAGACGGGTCAGACTGGTAGGTTAATTGGCCACTGTAAATTTCCCCTAGTGTGTAGGTGAGTGGTAGAACCCAGAGTGGGGCAGTTGATGAGAATGAGGGGAGAACAGAAAATGGGATTAATGTAGGATTAGTGTAAATGGATAGTTTCTGCAAAAATCGGTGAGCAAAAGGGCCTGTTTCTATGCTGCACCTCATTCTCTCTTTCTGTATCAGGGAGTTCAAGTAGCTGCTTATATCACTGACGCATTATTACCCTGCTGCAATCAACCATCCCAGGAATACCTGCAGAGTTCCTGTAAATGTCACAAAGAAAAATTTGCAGTTTGGTAGTAAAATTAATCAAAGGTAAGACCCTAACAAAACTGCAGCATAAGCTTCAAAATATTACTGCTGAGTTGCATATAAGACAGTCAAAATTGCATACGTTATTTTTTTATTTTTATCAACTGTGATAATTTCAAAAGTCAGTAGGCATATTCATTTCTGGAGGGGAAAGAGTGTAATCAATGGTTATACATTTTATTTAAAAAGAACATGCGAATCATGTCATTAAATCAAGATTTAATGTGGAGTGTTTCATTGCAGTAACTATTTTTTTAAAATACTAATCCCTCGGTGCACTGTGATTCATTGCTGCAAACAAGAGGTGTAATTGATTTGGTTCATCGGGCCAACTATAGAAACAGGTGAACCTGAAGAGGCCAAGGATCCCAGGATCTGGGTGGGTTGGACAACTTAGCTCATTGTGGTAGAGGCAATATCGTAATTTAAGTAGCACCTTAATCAAAGGTGAAACAGGCTCGAACCACTGCCTACTTTGTCCTAAATATCAGACTTCTTTGGCATAACACCTTCTCATATCACACTCATAGCCGCAAAAAATTAACCAGAGGTAAACCCTCAGCAATAATGATTAATCAACTACTTCAAAATATTTCCATCCATGTCAGAATGCAAAAGTGAAGAATCACCAGCATAAATCACATAAATGACAAAAATAGGAAAACAAACTAAAAATTGATGTAGTAACAGAATACCCTGAAAACACTTAGTAGTTCAATCAACATCTGTGGAGAGAGTGACCAACTTAACATTTCAGGTCAACGTCTTTTATCAGAACTGAGGATAAAAAATAAAGCTGGTTTTACGGTGCAGATAAAGGGAGGGGAAGAGGCAACACATACCAGGTATGGATAGAAGAAAGAGGTGTGTAAATTATCAAAGAAGTAAAAGATAAAAGGTATAGTGGATTTGTAAGTGCAAACTAATTATCTGAAGTTCCCAAAGGAAAGTGGAAGCTGTAACAATCTTCTGGACAGTGAGTTTAATTTCAGAAAATGGGTCAAATCACACTGGGTGTAGCTGTTGGTTCTGAAGTGAACCGCTGGCATTCAGCTGCTCCCACGCAAGCAAGTCTCATGCTTATACATTATGTTGGGGAATCTAGCTCTCTGATGTTACATCAGATTGGTATAGGATTCTATTCATTTTAATGTGTGTTTATAGTCTGAAGGTTAGAAGGAAAAAGACAAGATTTTTTTTAAACTTTATTGAATTATTTCTTAGCATTTCATGTGCTTGTTTTAATTTTAAAATTCTATTCTTAAAATTATTTACAGCAATCTTGAACATCAGAGGCATTTAAAAACTGCAAATAAATCCTCACAAGCTTTGATACAAGACAAAGCCCCACGCCCAGCTTTGCCTCCTGTCTCAGGCTATCTGCACATTCTATGGATGAGGCCTAGCAGAAGGCTGCATGAGGCCGACTAGTTGCTGAGGCAACACCTGGCAGAATGCTCCCCAGATGTGGAAAGTCAGTTCAATTGGGCCTCTGCATGTGACCCAGTTTGTTCTCTCCTCTATCCATCACTCCTTCTCTGTTACTTTAAACCTGTTTTATTCTCCAACAATTCTCAGTTTAATGAAAATCATCAATCTGAAACATTAACCCTGTTTCGCTCTTCACAGAAGCCCCTTGACTTACTGAGTAGTTCTTAAATTATTTCTGCTTTTGTATTAAAAACAGGTACTATGGTCAGTGTTTGATTTAGATTCGTGTGGAACTTATGAAACAGATTTCCAAAATACCATAAGTTTCAAAAGGTCTTATTGTGATCAATCTTATTTGATTATAATAGTCCCACACCACATGATTCACAACCTCTAAGATTCCAGCCATTGGGTTACTACAGTATAGTACTGCTGATACTTTAAGCAGTGGGAAACGGCACGGTAGCGTAGCGGTTAGCGCGACGCTATTACAGCGCCAGCGAGCGGGGTTCGATTCCCGTCGCTGTCTGTAAGGAGTTTGTACATTCTCCCGTGTCTGCGTGGGTTTCCTCCGGGTGCTCCGGTTTCCTCCCACATTGCAAAGACGTACGGGTAGGTTAATTTGGGTTTAAAATGGGCAGCACAGACTCGTTGGGCCGGAAGGTCCTGTTACCACGCTGTAAATAAAACTCCAAATTTTAAAAAAAGAAACATATCCTTACCTCAGTTACCAACTGGGCACAATTTGCATAGATAGCACTTTCCATTGGACATGTGTTTTGTACAGCAACATCAAGGTAATGTATTGATAAGTCTTCTAATGTTATTCCTCCACTTTTAAGGGAACTATCTTTTCACAAGTTTAGGTCCAACCTAGTTTAATTCTAAATTGGTACATTACTGAATTTTGTTAATTCTTAATCTCTTGGAGCATTTGTTGCTCATACATACAGTGAAATGCTGAGACTCGTGATGAGATTACAGGGGAACAAGTCTTTCCACATCTCACCAATTAGAGACTGTTCCTCTTCTCTTCATCTCCTTCTCCCAACATACAAGAATGTTGGAAGACTTCCCTCAAATCCCAACACTTAAAGTTTTAGTAATAGTGTTTGTTGAATATCTCATTGATTTATGGATGTTATCCATTCTCATCTCACATTACCAATAACTTCATAAAATCCAACTCAGTTACTCAATCATGATGCACATCCATCCTAGCCCCGATCAGCTCACATCTGCTCAAAATGCTCAGTCATTTTGTCTCTGATGACACATTCCTGTAACATCTTCACACTGGACATTAAACTCTCAGACTAGTAACTTGTTTTTTTTTACTTCCTTCTCGAATAACAGAGAAAACAAGAGAGGAGTACAAGGAGAATGGAACAAGAGAATGGGAATAGGGGCCCTTCACTCTCCCTCTCGGCCTCTCACTCTCCACACCCTTCATTTTCTCAAGCCCAGACCAGCCCCAACCTATCAACCTCAACCTTCTTGTCTGATATTAGGTAATGCAAAAGAAATTGACTTCAAAAGAAGTATTATCAAGCTATTTAATAGCAGTCCACTACAATTAGTTATCAACAATGGTGAAGGAGGTCGGGAATGTGCAAGCAAGAACTGGACGACAAAATACATTATTGAGTTGTAAGACTATTGGAAATTACCAAGGAAATGGCTAAGAATTTTTAATTATAAAATAAGAGGTTTTTAAGGTAATAAAAAAAAAGCATTTTCCCTTGGATCATTCAAAGTTAGCAGCAAGATTTTTTTTTAAGACTTTTAAAAATATCGATATTCTTCTATTTAACAGCATCATCAAAACTGTGATTAACTGATGATAAATCTATTTAGTTGTATTACAAGTTTTGATGATTATGTAATTCTTCATTTAACAAATTTTGCAGTCTTGTTTACATTAAATCTACAAAATTCTTCCTGCAAATATGCTTTAGGTTCCCTTGTACAGCTGCTATTTGGCCTTTTTCTCCACTGGAGTCATAGAGTTATACATCACAGAGATAGGCCCTAAAGCCCAACTCGTCCATGCCAACCAACTGCCTTCCTGAGCTAGTCCAACTTGTCCCAGATCCTTCTAAACTTTTCCTGTCTACGTACATGCCGAAATGTACATGAACATAATTGTACCTGCCTCTCCCACTTCCTCTGACAGCTTGTTCCATACACCCACCACCCACTGTGTGGAAAAACTTGGCCCTCTGGTCCCCTTTAAATCTTGCCCCTCTCACCTTAAACCTATGCCCTCCTGTTTTAGACTCTTCTGGTCTAGGAAAAAGACTGTGACCATCCAACTTATCCATGCCCCTCATGATTTTATAAACCTCAGTAAGGTTCTGAAAACAGCTACCGAGTACATCCCTAACACAAAAATCAAAAAGCTGCAGATGCTCAAAGTCCAAAATAAAAACAGAAAATGCTGGAAACACTCTGCAGATCAGGCAACTTCTGTAAAATGAGTTAACATTTCAGGTCAAAAACCCTTTGTCAGAACTGAGAAAGAGAGAAAACAAGTTAGTTTCCAATTTGCAGAAAGGATGGGGAAGGAATGGAGAGGACAAAGGGAAAGTCTCTGATAGGGTGAGCCCACAATTGACATGGGGTGAAGTTGTTGGCAGATTAATGAGGACAGTTAGAGAGTGTGGGCGCAAACAAAGAAACTTGAGCTGTGAGATGTGGTCTGGTTGAGAAAATTTCATTGATTTTGCTGCAAGCTTCCTTGGTAGGTAAATTTAAGCATCCCCTGTAACATCATTTCTTAGGCCTATGAACAACTCCCTTAAATTCTGTACTCAAATCTCAAATAATACTACTCCATCACAAATACCTGAACTTTAAGCGTGAGCACACTGCTGCCCCTTTCTTTACCTGCATTCACCAAGACCACAAATTGTTGGCTTTCACCAATGCCCAGCCCACCAGTGCCTCAATTTTCACAATTTCCATCCCCATTTTTAAACCCTTACATGGCCTTGCACTTGACTATCTCTGCGGCCTCATCTAGCTTTACCACAGTCAAAAACTGTACATTCCTCAAATTCAAGCTTCAAACGTCATCTGCTATCCTGACTCCAAATGGTGAAGTTCCCTCAATAAGTTTCTCCACTTCTTTATTCTCCTTTCGCAAGCAACTTAAGATCTATTTTTTGACAAGTTTTTGTCATACCTGTAAGCAGTATGATAATTGTTTAAAGGTTCTTGGGACACTTTATTTAATTTATGTTTAGTTCCTACATTGTAAATATTAAATAATGGCAACCATTTTCAGCAAGCCAAAAAAAATGCATCAGCAAAAACACCATGCCTTTCTAAAAATAAAATAAATTCACAAGCATCGTGTTCAAAACTAAATTAATTACAAATTGCACAAGTTGAGAGAAAAGTGGTGAACTTCTGAATTTTTTTTTACATTTGTACACAAACTATACAAGCCTAAAAGTTCTGTCACTAAATATTTGTTTTTATATGCATTTAGCAAAACAGACAGCAATTTATGATACTGCTAGATTGTAGACTAATTGATAAATAAACCATAGCTCTGAAGTCCATAGCTCACTGAAAATGACCACGCAAGTAGATGGGGTGGTAGAGAAGGCATGTGGCATGCTTGCCTTTATTGGTCAGGGCATTAAGTATAAGAGTCAGGAAATCATGTTGTAGCCGTAAATAACTTTAGTTAGGCTGCACTTGGAGTAGGGTGTGCAATTCTGGTCACCCCATTACAGAAAGGATGTGGAGGCTTCGGAAAGGTTGCAAAAGAGGTTTACAGGATACTTCATGGATAAGAGGGTATGAACTATGAAGAGAGGTTGGACAAATTTGAGTAATTTTCTCTGGAACTTTGAAGGCTGAGGGGAAACCTGATAGAAGTTTATAAGATTATGAGAGACATAGATAGGGTAGACAGTCAAAAATCCTTTTCCCAAGGTAGAAATGTCAAGTACTAGAGGGCATGCGTTTAAGGTGAAAGGGGGAAAGTTTAAAGGAGATGTGCAGGGCAAGTTTTTTTTTTACACAGAGAGTGGTAGGTATCCAGAACAGGCTGCTGGGGGAGTGGTGGAAGCAGATAAGGTAGTGGCATTTACGAGGCTGTTAGGCAGACACATGAATATGTAGTGAGTGGAGGAATATGAATAATTTTCAAGCAGAAGAGAATGAGTTTAATTTGGCATCATGTTCAGTGCAGGCATTGTGGGCTGAAAGGCCTGTTCCTGTGCTGTACTGGTTCTATGCTGTACTAAAGCAGCACCACTTCCAGTTGCTTTCTGCCAAATTAGAACCATCTTTTGTTGGTATAATGCCTGACAGTCAGAGATATTTTATATACACTTTCAAATAAAAAAAATGCAATCATAAAAGGTAAAGGATTTTAAATATGTATCAAGCGAGCTTTTTCCTCCATATGGTACACTTCCTGATGTGAAGTGAAAGTTGACATCAAGGTAGGGGATGTGCCATCACGGATCCCTGGCTAAACTGGAGTCAACGGGAATCAGGGTGAAAATCCTCTGCTGTTTGGAATCATATCTAGCACAAAGCAAGGTGGTTGTGGTGGTTGGAAGTCAATCACCTCAGCCACAGGACATCTCTGTGGGAGTTCCTCAGTGTAGTTTCCTAGGCCAAACCATCTTCAGCTGCTTCATCAATGACCTTCCTTCAATTTAAAGGTCAGAAGTAAGGACGTTCACTGATGATTGCACATTGTTCAGCACCATTCATGACTCCTCAGATAATGAAGTAGTTCACACCCAAATACAGCAAGACCTGGACAATATGATAGGTGACAAGTAACATTCACATCACACAAGTGCTAGGCAATGCAGATATCCAACAAGGGAAAATCCAGCTATCACCCCCAGACATTCAATGGCATTACCATCACTGAATCTGCCACTATCAATATCCTGGGGTTACCACTGACAAGAAACTGAGGAGTAGTCGTCATATGAACAATGCAGCTACAAGACCAGGTCAGAGGCTGGGAATTCTGTGGTGAGTAACTCACCTCCTAACTCCCTAAGCCTGAACACTATTGACAAGGTTCATCAGGAGTGTGATGGAAGACTCTCCACTTGACTGGATAAGTGCAGCTTTAACAACACTCAAGAAACTCGACACCATAAGGACATAGCAGGCCACAGCCATTCACTCACTCCACACTGATGCACAGTAGCAGCAGTTTGTGTCATCCACAGGACGTACTGCAACAACTTACCAAGACTTCTTAAACAGCATCTTCCAAACCTACGATTTCAATCAGCTAGAAGGACAAGGGGAGCAGAAGCATGGGAACACTACCACCTGGAAGTTGCCCTTCATCCTGACTTGGAAATATACCACCATTCCTTCCAGGATCCCTCCCTAACAACATCGTGGGTATACCCACATCTCAAGGATGGCAGCAGTTCAAGAAGACAGCTCACCACCACCTTCTCAAGGGCAATTAGGGATGAACTAATTAAATGTTGGCTCAGCCCGCATCCCTTGAATAAGAAAAGTACTAGTAAATTCAAATTGCTGAGCTCATTGTATAGCATATATTAATAAGTACAAGTGACTAAATTGATTCATAATTATATATCAATTTGGCATAAAAGGCAAATTTGCCTTCAATGAAGTATTAGGAAATATATAGTCTGCTAGTAGTTAAAAGTCATTTAATATGAACTGAACAAATTCTTTTAAGCATTAAATGCCCCATTTTGCTTTATAATTTGCAGCTCTTAATTACAGTGCAATTTATTTTTGGCAAAGAGAAACATCTTTGAATTATTGGTAGACTGGGTCATTTAAAACTACATTGTCATTTGAAATTAGATTTCAGAGAATGCCTAGGTTACATTTGCTTGTCAAATTGCTTCCTGGGCACAGTCAAATTGTTTAGTGATGTGATAAAAATCATTGCAATGGACAACAAAAATCTGACCTTTGATACCTAAAATACAGATTATCCAGATGAATAAATGGAAATATCAACAAAGCACAGATATGCGTGTTTAGTATAAGATTTCTACTTTTTTCCCATGTTCTCAAGTATTTTTGAAAGGAAGCTCATATTGTGTTGCTCTTTCACTGCTGGCCTGAATTGGCTGATAAAAGTGGCATTACTGTGGCGCAAAGGAGATCCTCTTCCTTATGAGGAAACACATGACCACAGTGAGTAGTTTCCCACATTAACTTGGCTGAACAATATGCGAGTTAGAATAAATAATGAATCACATTGCGCTAAGCCATAATCCTGAACTTTAAATGTTTCGACATAAGGTACCATTGAAATAAATTCTGTATTTACAACTTTGTTCCTCTAGTCCTAATAACCTTAAATATTCTAAGAACACAATTATACTGAGGCACTGCTTTCAAAGCATTAATAAATTTGTTTGACAGCACCATCTAAAACTGCAATCTCTGTCCTCCTGGATGGATGAGAACAGCAAGTGCATGGGAACACCACCACCATAAACCACATCATTACTTGCAAATGTATTGTCATTCCTTCATCATCACTGGGGAAAATCCCAGAACTATTTCCCTACTTTCACCACAAGGACCCCATTGATTAAAGGCCATTTTAAGGCTAGTTAGGGAAGGGCATTAAATGCTCATCATTATAGAAGAAAGAAATCTACTTCAAATATTTGTTTAGGCATTATTGTTCAATCCTTTAAAAAATGAATACTATTATGGTACTTTTGCATTAAATGTTAAAATGTTATTCTTTAGTATTTCCTCTGCAAAATAAAAGATGCTCACCTGGTCCAAGCGTAGAGCACCGCTGTCAAACCTTTGCTTACGAAGATGTTTGGCAATGTTATGAAGATTTATTACTGCAGCCTTTACTTCTGCAATACTATGCTCAGGTGAAATGGGTGGTAGTTCATCATGGGTCAATGTCTTCTCTGGATCCTCAATAATACATTGTGCATGATTATAACTCAGCTTTACACAAGAACGAATAATAGTTCGCCCATACCACTGATCTAGAATCTGCAAAATAAAAATTAGAGAAAGATTTTTAAAAAGAAACAATTAATAGTTCAGTTCCATGTCACATCTCCCATAAATTGAATGACAAATGAAAAACATGCACATTGCTAAATATAACCAAAGTTTATGATCAGCTTTCACTACAATCACTGGGGGAACAAAACCAAGTACTTTCATTTGCTGCTTGAGACCAAGTGAACAACTTGCTTGCTTGTAGTTATTCTCTTGCACAGATCTCTAATGTAACATTACAACAGGTTATTCAGATTGTTCTCAGAGTGAACAACATTTCCTTCAATTCAAATACAGGGAATTGCTTTGGAAACCCATCAAAACTATGCCTTTCTCTTTATTGAATGCATGAAACATTCTGTATTTCAGGCTGACACAGGTAACCTTCCCCACCACCTGTTCAAGTATAATGATGACTGTATCAATACCATTTCAAGCTCTCACCCTGAACTAGAAAATTTCATCGCCTTAGCTGCCAGTTTCCATACTGCCCTCTTAAGGTCACTAGATTCTTTCCTCAATTTCTGTGTCCATTTCAGATCGGCAGTGATCACTATCCATGACAAGTCTACAAACTTGCACAGCTATCTTCTCCTGACTTTTCCGTTTCATCTATTCTGACATTGCCACCTTTCACACTTGTGCTTCCTCAATAATGGAGTCTCCACCACCACAGCTGACAGTGTCTTTGACCTCACCCATTCCATTCTCTGGATGCTTACTCTCAGACCTTATCTGCAGTCCTAGAACCAGGATAGGGTTCCATTCTCACTTTTCATACCACCACATTTAACAGATCAAGCTCTACAATAACTCTAACATGATACCACCACCGGACACACCTCCTCCTTATGACATAGCATGACACTGGGCTTCCAGTCACCTGTTACTTTAATTCTCTACCTCACTCTCAGACTTCTCTCTGTGCTTAGCATCTTCTGTTGTTCCACCATAAACTTGATAAACCACACCCCATCTTCTGACTCAGCACATTACAACCTTCGAAACACAACTTTGAGCAACAATTTCAAACAAATTGGTAAATTGATTTATTATTGTCACATGTACCGAGGTATAGGACCTTCTTTTTCTCTAAAATAAGATTCCTTCTCACGTCCACTAGCCAAATACGTTCTGAGCTTTCCCTTTGTCTTAGCCCTCACCTCCTTACTTTCACATTTCTGTCTAATCCTCTCATGCTCCCTGAAAGCTGATTTTCTCTATCACACATATATTTCAAGCTCATATTCCTACTCCCAGCAAACCGCTGACCACCCAACTTTTTCTTTCTCACCTCCATAATATTGTTGAAGCTTACCCCGCCCAGGTACCCAACCCTTCCCTTCCAATCTGTCCTACAAAACTACTCAAAATCAAAAATAAAACAAACAACAAATGCTGGAAATCTAAAACTTAAAAAAAACAGAAAAGGTTGGAGACACTCAGCAGGTCAGCCAGAATCTGTGGGAAGAGAAACAAAGTTAACACTTCTCTTTCACTCACCAACAAATCCCATTCATCCACTTACCAGATAACCTTACTTAGAAGCTTATCCCCATGGTCCCAGGGTTTTGCCTCACTCTCCCTGCAATATAACAAGCGTCTTTTGCCTCCTTCCCAATTCTGATGAAGGGTCTTCAACCCTGAAACATTTACTCCATTTCTCTTCCCACAGATATGGCCTGACCTGATGAGTATTTCCAGCATTTTGTTTTTTTAACTGCAAACCACTGTCCCATCTTCAAACTTCCCTGAACCTCTTCAATTTTGTTTCCACCTATGCCGCAGTAATGGGATAACATAACAAAATCTCAAATAGGGTAAACTACCCCTCCTAGTCTTCATCAAGTTTTTGACGTGGTTGGACATGTCGTCCCATACCATTTCCAACATCTAGCAGGTTGTCTGGTCCCATGCTTGGCCATAGAATGACTTGCAATGAACAAAGAACAGAGAACATTACAACACAGTTCAGGCCCTTCAGCCCATGATGTTGTGCTGACATTTTATCCTGCTCTAAGATCTATCTAACCCTTCCCTCCCACATAACCCTCCATTTTCCTATCATTCATGTGCCTATCTAAGAGTCTCTTTAATGTCCCTAATGTATCTGCCTCCATAACCTCTGCTGGCAATGTGTTCCACGCACCCACCACTCTCTGTGTAAAATACTTACCTCTGACATCCCCCTTATACCTATGCCCCCTTGTGTTAGCCATTGTCACCCTGGGAAAATGTTTCTGACTGTCCACTCAGTCTATGCCTCTTATCATCTTGTACACCTCTATCAAGTCTCCTCTCATCCTCCTTTTCTCCAAAGAGAAAAGCCCTAGTTCACTCAACCTATCCTCATAAGACACACTCTCCAATCCAGGCAGCATCCTGGTAAATCTCCTCTGCACCCTCTCTAAAGCTTCGACATCCTTCCTATAATGAGATGACCAGAACTGAACACAATACTCCAAGTGTGGTCTAACTCGAGTTCTATAGAGCTGCAACATCACCTCATGGCTCTTGAACTCAATACCCCGACTAATGAAGGCCAACACTCCATACATACACCCCATCTTCTTAACAAACCTATCGACCTGTGCGGCAACCTTGAGGGATCTATGGATGTGGACCCCAAGATCCCTCTGTTCCTCCACACTGCTATGAGTCCTGCCATTAACCTTATATTCTGCCTTCAAATTCGATCTGCCAAAGTGTATCCCTTCACATTATTCTGGGTTGAACTCCATCTGCCACTTCTCAGCCCAGCTCTGCATCCTATCAATGTCCTGTTGTAATCTACAGCAACCTTCCACACTATCCACAACACTACCAACCTTCGTGTTATCAGAAAACTTACTAACCCATCCTTCCACATCCTCATCCAAATCATTTATAAAAATCACAAAGAGGGTCCCAGAACAGATCCTTGTGGAACACCACTGGCCACCAACCTCTAGGCAGAATACGCTCCATCCACAACCACTGTGGGCAAGCCAATTCTGAATCCACACAGCCAAGTTTCCCTGGATTCCATGCCTCCTGATTTTCTGAATGAGCTTTCCATGAGGAACCTTATCAAATGCATTACAAAAATCCATGTACACCACATCCACTGCTCTACCTTCATCAATGTGCTTTGTCACATCCTCAAAGAAATCAGTCAGGCTCCTGAGGCACGACCTGCCCCTCACAAAGCCATGTTGACTGTCCCTAATCAGCCTATGCTTCCCCAAATGCCCAGAAATCCTGTCTCTAAGAATCTTCTCCAGTAATTCGCTCACCACTGAAGTAAGACTCATTGGTCTGTAATTCCCAGGGTTATCCCTACTCCTTTTCTTGAACAAAGAAACAACATTTGCCACCCTCCAATCATCCCGCACTACTCCTGTGGCCAGTGAGGACGCAAAGATCATTGCCAAAGGCACAGTAATTTATTCCCTCACTTCCTGTAATGACCTTGGGTACATCCCACCCGGACCCGGTGACTTATCTATCCTAATATTTTTTCAAAAGTTCCAGCACATCCTCATTCCTCACGTAGACATGCCCTAGTGTATCAGCCTGTTGTATGCCATCCTCACAAACATCAAGGTCTCTCTCACTGGTGAATATTGAAGCAAAGTATTTATTAATGACCTCCCCTACCTCTTTTGACTCCAGGCACGTTTCCTCATTTATCCCTGATCGGTCCTACCCTCACTCTAGTCATCCTCCTATTCTTCACATATGTGTAGAATGCCTTGGGGTTTTCCCTAATCCTACTTGTCAAGGCCTTCTAGCTCTCCTAAGTCCACTCTGAAGCTCCCTCCTGGCTACCTTGTAACTCTCCGGAGCCCTGTCTGATCCATGTCTCTAAACCTTAGGTAAGCTTCTTTCTTCCTCTTGACAAGATATTCTACGTCTCTTATCAACCACAGTTCTTTCACTCTACCATCCTTACCTTGCCTCAATGGGACAAACCTACCTAGAACCACATGCAAGTACTCCCTAAACAACCTCCACATTTCTGCTGTGTACTTCCCCAAGAACATCTGTTCCCAATTTATGCTCCCAAGTTCCTGCCTAATGGCATCATAATTCCCCCTCCCCCAAATGAATACTTCCCCAAATTGTCTGCTCCTATTTCTCTCCAAGGCTATGGTAAAGGTTAAGGAGTTATGGTCACTCTCTCCAAAATGCTCTCCCACTGAGAGATCTGAAACCTGATCAGGCTCATTGCTTCGTACCAGTTCCAGAATGGCCTCTCCTCTGGATGCTTCTATTCCAGCTTCTGGACAGTTAACTATTATTGGGCACTCCCATTTTTCATCTTCAAACCATCCCTTAGGATCACCATAATAAATAATGTCAGGTACACTGACAACATCCTGATCAACATCATCATAGGACTTACAACCCCTTCACTGAACCTCATACAGCTATTTTTGCTTTCACAAAATCCAAATGAACTCTTCAAGGAATATGGCATAAAAATCTTTCTGTTAAGAATGGAGCAAGTTCAAACCAGAAATTGATATGTATTATTTAATGAAGTAGATTCAGCAAACTAACTAAAAACACACTTACATACACAGTGTCCCACAAGCAAAGAATTATTAGATTACAAATATTGACAAGTTCCAGTATTTTCTTTAACTGCTCCCTAAGTTTCCAACAAGTAGGACTGCACTTGCTACAATACAACAAATATCACAGCTGAACATACAAGCTTCAATTATCTTGGGAAAATCAGTGATATCAAAAGTTTTGCATGCCTATAATAACAAGGGAAGCAAAAAGAGTTCAGTACAATGAGATTGGAAGGAAAAACTCCACCTTATGCCAATATAAACACACAAATACAGAGGTATAGATTGAAAGGAAAAACTCCATGACATTCTAAAAGCAAATCTAATCTTCATACTATTGCAAATGTCCTGACTTTAATTTGAAGTTTTTGAAAATAGAATGCGCTGAAGTGACATTCCCATTTACCCAGTTTGTAAGCCAGGAAAACTCACCATGAAGACATGGCAGCCATGAATACAATGAATATGTGGACCGATGAATACAGTTTTCCAAAATATGTCAAAAATCTTAAATCTTATCTGGTATCATAATGTCTGTCTTATCATTATAAATACTACTGTTATAAAGGCAGCCACAATATAAACAGAACATTTTAATTAACCACCAGAGGGTGGTGCAATACCTTCAGTTCATAAATCACATAAAGTGATTAGATCCTGCATTGATCCTGAACTCTGGAATCCACTCTCTAAACCTGTCTCCCTACCTCTCACTTGTCTGATAACATACTCATTGTTATTACCTATTTGATCATCAGCCCAACAAGATCTTACAGAGCTTGGTTGATAATTTTGTTTCAAAATGCTCTTGTGAAGTGCCTAGTAATTTTGTTTAATTACATTAGAGGTTCTGTTTAAATGCAAATTGTTAAAGAAGCTTTATAATCTCATTATCTCCTGCAACAAAAAACTAAAGATATTGAACTTACTGTGAAGAAAGCTGAGAGAATTTTCCTCCAAATGAATTTACGGTTGTTAATTTGTAAGGATGCATGGGAACCAGTACAATAGATTGCAGAACTGAGCAGCCTGAATGGCTTAGATTACTGACTGCAATTAAAGTAAAACAATCATGGCCAAAGTGAAAACTTTGTTCATGATTTACAGACATGCCTTTCAATACCAAATGTTTCAATTCTGACAAAAAATAGATGAATTAATCTGGAAGTGTTTAAATGCTGATACAATATTCTATTTTATCAAAGAGAATGACAAAGATTTTTTAGATTCACCAATATCCAGAAGAATATCATTGTGGCTTAGGTGAAAATGACCAAATCAAAGGGTGGAACTGCTGAATAATCGGAAACTGCAATTAGCATCCGGCTTCGACTGGGTGATTCATTTACCAAGCTTTTGATAAGCTGCTGTGAATGCACTTCTGCACATCCACATTGTGCTGACAATAAGGAACATGTATAAGGAAAATATGTATTACAAAGCTCCTTTGTTGGTGCAAGTTTATAACATTGGATAAAAAAGTGGATATTTTCATTTGCATTGAGCATATTTAGTGAGTGGATATATATATGATCAGGCAACTAAACTGAACTTAAATCATATGGCCAATTAAGTATTTTCCATGAATTTCCATTGCTTTCAATAACCTGTTAAATTCGCTTTCCTTTTTCCCATTGTACTACTCCACTGCAAAGTCTCTTCAAGGTATGCCAACTTTGAAGTTTTCCTTTTACTTTTCTCTCATCTTGTGAAACTGTCCATTTTAGAAACCAAAGTGAACATAGAAGCAATTATCCAGATAAGCCATACGATATCCATTGACAAACCAACAAATAAGCTTCCCAAAGTCATTTATGTCTGTTCATGCACGAAAAATTCTCTAGTATCACAAGGTATGTGATACACTACTTGCTGTCATAAAAAGCATAAGGCAATACAAAGGTGGAGAACATTCTTATCAGTTAACATAATCAGATGTGTTCAACAACAGACTAGCCTATTTACTGTGCAGAATCAAAAAGAGATAACTCCAGCCTGAAAATTCTGCTTGTGTTTTTTCATAAACCAGATAATAAGGTTCCTTCTGCTACAGCTGGCAATCAACAATGATCAAATTCATCTGGAAACACTGGCAGTGATGAAGTATCTTAACACCATTCCTTTCAGCTTGGAAAGTGAAGTGAATCAGATTCTGAACAGCATGAAACTATCAGTTCCAGCTAATAATTATAAGAAAATGAACATTTTGGACAGCCGCAGTTACCTGGAGCTAGAGGCAGGGAAGGAAATAGTGCGAGTTAATATCTTACAATATCTCCTGCCTACTGAGTACAAAGAAAACAGCAAAACAGACGTACTCTGCAGTTACTGCAGGTGTGATTATTGGCCAGATTCTGTACAAAGAATCCATGAAAGCTGAGGTCAAGAAACAAGTTTGATAATGTCTGTAATCTTGCTTCCTAGAGCTATGCAATCAAAGGAAAAGTAATCAATGACAAGTTAACCTGAAAGGCTGAACTGCCGGTTTACAGGAGAAATTTATCAAGATTGAACCAACCAACCAACAAAATGAGGTCTTCCATTTGAGACTCTGCTGTGGATACTCATCCATCTCTCATTAAACAAGCAACAGTTTCAGCTGGGAAAAATGACTTAATCAGGGATGTCATGAAATTAAAAGAAATTAATCACAGTTAATCAAATGATTTTAAAAAATGTGCATGAATCATGGCTTTAACCACATTGTTAAGGAATAATAGAATATCAACATCTTTGAAAGTCCAATAGGAAATGCTGTGCCTGTATAACCACGAAAGAGTTAATTTAAAATTTTCATTATGTTCAAACCCCTATGTAAGTTTGCCCCTTTTAGTGTAACATCCTCCAGTGCCGCAATCCGTAGGTCTCTGCCTTTCTCTCATTCAGTTCTCTTGCGCATCTCTAAGTTCCTTTGCCCTACCACTGGTGATGCATGGCTATAATCAAATAGCTTAGTTACACAATGTTAAGCTTATATTGCAAGAAACGTTTGTTTTTTAAAATGAGGGACTGCAAGAGGAGAAGAATGACAAACCAGGGAGAGTATGCAGTTGTGTCGTTGGTGGTGGACAAAACTAGAGTCCATTCAGACTCCACCTACACCACTTGTTAGTTTCAGAGTAAGATTGAGCTAAACATGGATGATGCAAAGGTCATGTGACAACAATATGTTGGATCTATGTCCATGCAGACATGCAGATGTAGAGATAAAATGGCATTCACAATTCCCAGTGCTGGGGAAATTACTAAACTTGGTGTTGTCCCACCCCTGTGGTCAGCGAATCCAATTGAGACCCAAAATTCAGTCAGAGAAGCCAAGTCTAATTCAACCTGGAAATAAAAATCAAGCCTTTGCTGCATCTCATTTTTCATTTCTCTCCCTTCCCCTCCTCTCTTCCCTACAATCCTCACCGCCCTTTGCACAAGGCTAGCCAGAAGTTCAAGGAAAGAGTCTTTGGCAGGGGCCAGGGAGGGAAGCACAGAGAAAAAAAGGCTGGTTGGCAGTGAGTGAAGTCCAAAACCCAAAGCAGTGAGCCAGGTGCAGCACATGGGAAGTATTATGGACCATTTATTTTGAAAATTCTGTTTAGTTTAGTTTATTAATGTAAGCTTTTTTGCTATTAATTATCAGACCTACCATAACATTCCATTCCATAATGGACAACTGTGTCTAATCCCAGCCTCTTCAGATGATTTTGAGACTTGGGAAAGGAGCAGGATGGGCACTAGCTTAATTCAAAAAAAAATTATCAAGATGGTCTAAAAAGGCTGGAAGCTTACATCTTAGAAAAGAATTGATATGGGAGTAATTTAATCTTGTTTTACATGATGATGAAGGGAATGTATTGTGTTTATATTGACAATTTAAGCAAGATTCTTAATGAATACTTTGCAGTTATCTTCATCAAAAGAGGGAGGAGGAAACAGCACTGACACTGTAGTTTAGAGGGCAACCTATAAGATAGTGGATGGAATGAACATAAGACAGGAATTATTCAGCTGAAAGTAGATAAATTGCCTGGCCCAAATGGAACATAACCAAGGCTGTTAAAAGGTTCAAGGCAGAAACTTGGGGATCAACATTTTCCATACCTCCGAGTTTAAAAGTACAACCAGATGTTTGGAGGACTGGTAATGTTGTACCACTGTTTAAAAAGGAAGATTGGGATAAACAAAATAATTACAGGCTACTTAGTTTAAAATTGGTGCAGTGCAAATTACTGGATTCAATTCTGAGGGAAAGTAATAACCTTCATTTAGAAAGGCACAAATTAAACAAGGACAGTCAGCATAGATCTGTTGAGGGACGATTGTGAATGGATTTTTTTTGAGAAGGTAATAAGGAGAGTGGCAAATGGAATTTAATCCAGAGGTGTCAAGCATTGCACTAGAAAGCAACAACAAGGCAAGAGAATACATACTATATGTGGATAAGAAGTGTTAAGGACCAAGAAGCCCACGTCCACATATCCTAAAAGGTTGCATGAGAAGCCAATAAGGTGGTTCATAAGACATATGGGATGCTTTCCTTTATTAGCCGAGGAAGAAAATATGCTAGAACAACCCCATTTGGGCCACAGCTCGAATACTGCATACAGCTCTGGTCAATACATTGTACAAAAGATGTGATTTCATTAAATAAGGGATTTACACGGCTGTTTCCAGGACTAGACAATGGTTGCTACAAGAAAAGATTGAATAATTTGGGGTTGTTTGCTTTAGAGGCTAGGAGACTTGACTGAGGTGCACAAAATGATATGGGGACTAAATGGAGCAAAGAGTCAGAAGCTTGGACTATGGACTTAAAGTTAGAAGAACTAAAGGGAGATGAGGAAAATTATTTTCACCCACAGGGTGGTAAGGGTCTGGAACTCACTGTATGTGAGTTGGTTGTGGCAGAAATTCTCATCACATTAAATAATACTTGGATACGTATTTGAAGAACTGTAACCTGCAGGGCTAGATATCAAGTGCTGGAAGGCAGGATGAGGCAGATTGGCTCTTTTTTGGCTGGTATGGACACAATACATCAAATGGCCTCCACCTGACTCATAAGTGTTATATGATTGGTTTGTTTCAAGAATTAAATTAGGGAGTAGCTGGGGTTATGAATTTCAGTTGTGTAGAGCCAAATCTTGATTTAATGCCTAATTTTTATTCTTTTCCTTGAAAATAGTAGACTTTTGGGAATGGCCCCAGGCATGTGTAGTAGACACCAATTCCTCTTATACTTGTATTTAGTTGATGTGGAGGTCACTCATTAAAAACAGATAAATAATGCATCATCAGTACATGATTAATTTTGATCACTTAGGAGGACATGAAATGAATTTCCCAAATATTTGCTTCATATTGGCCTTGATCTTTAATGTGGTTTTTCACTTCTGCCAGCAAGTCACATAGTTTTGACATTCACTTGTATCACATTCACTTGGTATAAACTAGGTGGACAAAGTGGTCATTTCCTTTCTGATATTACTTTCTGATATTACTTTCTGTAACTTGACAGATCTCATCTTTGTTTGATCTCTAATGCACAGATATACTACTGTAAAGGAGACAGCTGACAAAAGCAAAAATATGCTACTTTATAATGAGTCAATTCCCCTTTTAAATATATTGTTAAAGCTAATATGGTTCATCACAAATTGAACCCTACACTTTTTCTCATGTTTTAAAAAATTGACTGTTGTATTTCTTGTTTGGTTTATTTGTTATTAATGCCTCATTAGGAAATATGGAGCTGGTCTTGCCTACCCAAGGATAATGAAACTGCTATACAATTAACACAATCAATTACTCAGCAGGAGATAAAACATGCACTGACACATTCTATCCTTTTTCTGGCTTTCCAGGACATAAGAGTTTTCTCTTGGCTCCTCAGAGATTCCTTCTCAGTTGGGAAGCAGATTAGCAGTGTATGTAAATTAGCATTGCAGACTCAGTCACTAACCACAATGTTTATTAACTATTTCCTGGACAGTAAATTTTCTGGATGACAGCAAATAATGTATTAATAATTTATCTATAAGTTACAAGTTACCTTTGATTTTTAAATGATTTGACAATTATTTGAAGACATAAAAATCAAAGGTACCTCTGTTGAAAGTATCCTGACTGCATCATGGCCTGGTACAGCAATTCGAATGCACAAGGAAGTAAGAAGCTGCAGAGAATAGTGGACTCTGCTCAATACATCACAGGCACATTCCTCCCCACCATTGGTAGTAATCTGTAGGAGGCGCTGCCTCAAAGAGGCAACATCCATTATCAAAAATCCCCACCATCTGGGCCATGCCATCTTTTCGGAGCTAACATCAGGCAGGAGGTACAGAAGCCTGAAGTCCCACACCACCAGGTTCAGGAACAGCTACTTCCCTTCAATCATTCGGTTCTCGAGCCAACCAGAAAAACCCTAATCACTACAGTTTAGCAACAATATGATCACCTTGCACGAAAATGGACTTTTTTTGTTCCAATTGTGTCCTTTCTTGTAAAAATTGTGTAAAATTTATAATTCATATTTTTCTTCTGAATGCTGCTTATATGATGCTATGTGCCTGTGATGCTGCTGCAAGTTTTTGCCATGGGTGCATATGACAATAAACTCGACTAGAGACTATAACTAAAACATAATAAATATTCAACATCTAATTTATCTCACTGTCAGGTCTGAAGGATTTTCCTACATTTTAGAATTTGATTATAGCTTACAAGAAAACATGCAAAGGAATGGAAATGATGGGATTGCTTTGAGGGTAGTATAGTCTGAATGGGTCAAATGGCCTCCTTCCACATCATGAGAAAAAAAACAGCAAAAAATATGAAATACTTATCTACATGCTTTGTTAAAATATCTCTGCTAAGATATCTTAGGCCATCCTGAGACTGCAAAGTGCAGTGATACATGCAAGAAAAGCAAGACTGGGATATGATCAAAAGTTCAGGAATTTCATGAAAACACCATGGTGGTGCTATTTTGCTGACAAGGACAATCATATGCTGAGAATCCGATTTGCAAACCAAATAAATAAACCAAATGAAATATATAATCCTTAAATATACAGACTTAATAGGTTGTTTACAAACTGAGAAGGAACCAATTTAATAATAAAGGTGACTCATTTAGCGTGAGAAATAAAAGAAGTTTTTACTCTAGAACTAGCTACAACATAGTTAGTTGCAGGCACAGGAAGAGGAATTGATGTGACTGACAGTAAATTCAGGTGAATTATTATTGTGCACTGTTAACTCTTGCAAAATTGTTCCAGTTCATGGAATACTTACAACTGGTTCTTCAAAAATGAAGATGACAAAATTAGAAATATAATTAATACTTACAGAAGATGAGAAAATGGCCATTTTAAAAAAATGTACATTTGAATCACAAATGGTTGCACCTTTGATCAGTTTACTGTCACTGTTCAATTACATGAGCAATTAACCATGTGAATTGGCTCAACAATGGCAACAGAAAGCAGCTGCATGATGCTTCAAGTGCATTCACTAAAGATGACCCTGCTGGATTCCAAGAAACACTTTGAGTGACATCTTCAAACTTATGAGTAAAATCTGCATGATAATATCAACTATGTGAAAACCACATTGTCTTGTTTAGGAATGCAAATGAGAGAAAGTGTTTCCTTATGTATATTACTGCTCTGAATTCAGAGTTTATGCTTTGGAGTCACTGCAACTGCAAGATGTCCAAAGTTAAGCAACCTTGGTGATAAGAGATAAGTGAACGAATGAAGGAGTATCAGAATAAAACTACTATAAGCGAGATTTGTTTGCTTTGTGTTCATAAAAACATGTCAAAAGCAGAAACCTTTTGATATTTGAGAGTGTCAAAATGAAGAACCCACCACCATACAAAAGCTCTGTGATCTAGACAAATAATTACCTCAAAGGAAAGCAGCATGTTTTTTTTAATCTTTTGCTTACAGTTAGTACAACTTCAATAATATTCCTTAATTCAGAATTTCATTTTCAAGAACCATCTACCAATGCTCCTTGACTGTGGCAAACCTCCTTCAATGCATGGCCTGACCCAGAATACCACCCCAACACTGTCAGAAACAAGGTGCGCTTCTCTTTGAATTCAGTTAATGATAAAACTGTACCTTTCCTTGAGGAGTCAATGTCCAAATGACAGAAAAGGCTAGCTTGTCCTGCATTGGATTCAAGCTGCAGAGTTCTTCACAGAGTAGTCTTGGAAGCATTGGGATAACCTGTATTAAAACATTACCAAAGCAAGACAAATGAAGTTTAAATAAAGGACTTTTCTGTGTGATGCAACATCATATTCATTTTTGTCCTAAGTGTTACGAACCTAAAAGCATAGCTTATTTTGTAGGTACTAGTCAATTTTGCCCAGCACAGCTCACTAAAATAAGTAAACCATATTATACATTAGTTCCTAAAACCACCCCCATTCTCATTTCCCACATATTCATTTTTGCTGTCCAGCTTTATTACTCTTTCTTGTGGTCACCCCTGAAATTCTCTCTTGTTCTGGAGAACTTTTGTATCTTTTTTTCTGGAAAATAATTATATTTTTAAAAATTCATATGGGCTTGCAGTAATCCAGTTAGAGGCCTAATGGGCAAAGTTGTGAGCAATGTTCCAAGCGTTTAGCATCAAAAATGTGCCTTACACAAAAGCTATTTTATGCGACCGCATCCCAAGATATACGTTGGTGCTTGCTGCAATTCAGGAAGTACTTTTTTTGCTTTTCTAAGGGAACAAAGGTCCTAAGTCATGGACTAAAGGTCTGTATTTACTTCTGTAACCAAGAGAGATAAAGTTTTTGTTGTATTTCCTTTACCCTTACCACTCAGGGACACTACAGATTATTCTGCAAATGAACACCCATAATCTTTACACATTTTCATTTACCTTACGTTACATCAAAAATACTAGAATGTTTTACACAGCCGTGAAAATTAGGAAGTCAGTCTCATTTATCACCTGCCTGACCTAGTTGACTGTGGTGGCATTACGATGGAACTGCACAAATGCATATTAATGAGCTAATTCCCAAATAACCATGTAGAATTGAATATCAGGATCTATACACATATGGCAAATGGGTATTTTTAGATGGGGTAGGAATGTGATTATTTTTTAAATTATGTTTTAGAAGTTGCATGCTTCCCTAAGAAATTCCCTAAGAAAATGTGTAGAACTGGTCCTGAGTTGTGGCTCAGATCACTGGTCCAGAAACTATTCAAAAACAATTCCCTTTGAAGTAACTACATGGGCAGAATTTAATTAAAAATTCTTTAGAGACCATATTGGTAAATTTATTATTCATATTTCTGCAATAAGTTCCAGCTGTTTAAAAATATCCCCAATAGTATCAGTTTCTAATTCACTGAACTGTTAAACTGGAAAAAGGTAATTTGATGACCCACTGATCAAATAGAAAATTTAGTCAAACACTTCAGCCTTATTGCAATAAATGATTAGGGCATGAAGCAATTTCAGACAAAACATGTTCAATAATCTTCTTCTCACACTGTTATAGAGCCAACATGCACCAGATTCTCAATTACTGTTACTTTATAAATGCATATCAAACTACATTTCCAGACTGCAATATTTTTAAAAAACACAACTAAATTGAGTTTCACTTTAAATGTTTATTATACATTCAGGTAAGTGGAGAGAAGAGCATGAGAAATACTTAAAATAATGATCAACTGTATGCAACAAAAATATATCCCACTGAAAACAAACAAACAAAGCAGTAATGGCACAATAAAGACTTCAACATAAAAATCTAGGCTGACAATTTTGTAGCAAGGGAGTACTCAGTGTTAAGCTATCTTTTGAATGACACATTAAACGAAGACTGCATCTGTTCTCCCAGGTGGATGTAAAAGATCCCATGGCATTATCCTAAAGTTATTCTTTGGATCTTGGCCAAAATTTATGCTTGCAATAATAGTAAAAAAAAGATTATCTAGTCATTATTGCACTTTCCATTATTCAATTTCCCATTATTGAATTTCTGTGCTCACATGAGAAGTCAACTTCCAAATGCTTTTCCTGCACTGCAACAGTGAAAGGGAAAAGAAAGCACCTTAAAGACACAGAAATAAATTTCAAAATACAGATGGGCCCTTAAGAGATATAAACAAAAAATAAATTCACAGCAGAATGGCAGAAACATTTAGCCATTTGTGATTGCGCCTGTCAAGAAACTGCAATCTGCCATGTCTCCCCTTCCAGAACCAGATATGTCAGCCTAGAGGTCACAGCAATTCAAGTACCCATTCAAGTATTTTTTTAATATGATAGGTTTCTGGCTCTACTACCTTTCAGGCAATGAGTTCCAGACCTCTACTACCTGCAGGGTAAAAATATATTTTCTTCATCTCCCCTTTAGTCCTTCAAACTATTTTATATCTCTACTCCCTGATTTGATGAGGGAAATAGGTCCTTGCTATTTACTATAATTTCTTCACAATTTTATAAGTCCCTGCTCAGCCTCCTCTTTTGCAAAGAAAACAATCATAATGCATCCAATCCTTCTTCAGAGCTACAATCTTCTAGTCCTGCCAATGATCTAGGAATCAATGGATTCTTAAATATTAAGGGAGTTGAGAAATATAGGATTAATGCAAGAAAGTATCACTGAGGTAAAAGAGGCAGGCACAGTAGTGTAGCGGTTAGTGTAACGCTTTACAGTGCCAGCTGCTGTCTGTCCAGCTGCTGTCTGTAAGGAGTTTGTACATTCTCCCTGTGTCTCCGTGGGTTTCCTCCAGATGCCCCGGTTTCCTCCCAAATTCCAAAAACGTACAGGTTAGGAAGTTGTGGGCATGCTGTGTTTGTGCAGGAAGCATGACAACACTTGCGGGCTGCCCCTAGAACACCCTACGCAAAAAGATGCATTTCACTGTGTTTTGATGTACATGTGACTAATAAAGCTATCTTATCAGTTATGATTTTATTAAATGAAAGAGCTAGTATGAGAGACTAAAGAGCCTACTTCCACTTCTATCTCTTATGTAACATTCTCATACATCTCCTTTGCACCCGTTCAGTACAAAGAAATCATTATTATAATGTGGTGACCAAAACTTTAATGCAATACTCAAGCTGTGGTCTCACAAGCACTTTACACAGTTCTAGCACCAATCTTCTTGCTCTTTTAGTCTATGCTTCAATTAATAAATGAAAGCATCCTGTTTGCCTTCAACCAACTCGACATGCTCTGCTATCATTGAGGATCTGTGAACATACTCTCCCAGGTCCATTTGTTCCTGCACATCATCCAGTATTCTGCCAGTTATTGGGTATTTGCTTGCCTTGTTACACCTCCCCAAATGCATTACTTCACAATTTTCTAGAACTCAATGTCATTTGCCAATTTTCTGTCCATCTGACCAGAACATTTATACCTCCCTGCACAGTAAAGCTTTACCCCTCACAGTTAACCATGTAACTGATATTTGTATCATTGCAAACTTATTTATCATGCTCACTATATTTAAGTTATTGATATATATTTAAATGAAATTTTACACTATCCGTCAGAAATAATTCCAGTCATATTTCCACCACAAATGTTGAACTAATTGGCCTGTAATTCCTTGGTTTATTCCTTCGTCCCTTTTAATCAACAATCTTCCATTTCTCTGGCATTAGGGAGGGTTGAAAAACTGCAGTCAAGATTTCTTCCAAATTGCATCCAAAATTTTTTTCCCTTGCTTCTTTTAACAGCCTAGGATACATAGCTCATCCCCCTGTTAACAAAGGTGCTCGATTCCCAAATAACTATTCATTATGCAAAAATTCATAAGGCAGGAGGTACTGTTACCCTTAACATTCATGGTGTCATGGATGCTGAGTAAAGTCATATGTTGTAAGGATGTAGTAATATTTTAACAAACTGAGACACACAAGGTGCAAAGTACAAGTCATTTATCAAATGGTCATGATTGCCAGATGGAAAGTCACAGGTGCTCAACTTTTATCACCCACCTTAAAAATCACCTATTTAACTGATTCCTTACCATTAACCATTAAGACTATTAAATCTCCTGGTTTTTTAGGGATTTGTTTTTGAAAGACAGCCTCCAAATCTGTTCCCAACCCTTCACTGTGTGAATAAAACCTTGGTTACGTGACAAATTTAATCCTTCACTGTGCCGACGATTCATTATGTACACGTTCACTAATCAGGGCAGAGCTGTGCTTCATCTGGAGCTAGCAACTTACCCATTTTGAAAGCTGGTAAACACATTCATTTTTAGATTTTTTTTTAACTGATGATCTAATTTTTCACTTCACATTCTTCTGCCTTAACTACAATGTTTGCACCATTCTCCTCTTTTGTGATGACAGTCCTAAAATATTAATTAAGCTTACTGATATCCTGCACATCCATCTTTCTTTAGTCCCCAACAGGCCCTATACTTCCCTTAGTTATCTTCTTTATGTAAAACTTATCTAAATCTTTTTTGGATTTTATCTCTTTATCTAAGACTTCTTATGATTTTCTTTGATTTTGGTTGCCAATATTTTTTCCATAGCCTCTCTTTACTTTTCAACTTTTTCTCTGATTTCACTTCTACACTTGCGATGAGATGAGATGAAATGAGATGAGATATCTTTATTAGTCACATGTACATCAAAACACACACAGTGAAATGCATCTTTTGCATAGGGTCTTCTGGGGGCAGTCTGCAAGTGTCGCCATGCTTCTGGTGCCAACATAGCATGCCTACAACTTCCTAACCAGTACGTCTTTGGAATGTGGGAGGAAACCGGAGCACCCGGAGGAAACTCATGCAGATACAGGGAGAACGTACAAACTCCTTACAGATAATAGCCGGAATTGAACCCGGTCACTGATGTTGTAACAGTGTCACGCTAACCGCTACACCACCGTGCCTGCCTTATACTTCCTATACTCTTCCAGATTTTCTAATCTATTAAGCTCTCAATGTATGATATAAACAAGAGTAGTCTGTATGGATTCCAAAAGGGATAGCAGGCTTGATCAACCAAAGGGCAATAGAAACAAAGATAGCAATATTGCAGTAGATATGTAATGCTTGAATATTTAAAAAAAAATTTGCATTACAGATTTATGACTATGGTCAGAAGATGTCAAGTCAGGGGACAAATACCAGGATAGAAAGCAGGCTGCAAATTGAAAATGAAAAGTCAGGGTTAAAGTTAACATATGCAGACTGGCAAAGGATGGTAGTTGTTGTCCCATGTGAGAAGCAAACCTACAATTAGCCTGGGAAGAGAGGTTTGTCCAATCACGAGCAGTTAAACAAATTGAGGTTTAGGAGAATGAGGGTGATCTTAAGATCTTGGGTGGCAATGATAAAGTAGATGTCAAGCTGTTTCTAACAAGATTAAAGAGCATTCATTTAAAATTAAGGGACGTAGGAACATCTTGCAGAGGGTGGTGAAATTCTGGAATTCTACCCCTGAAGGGTTGTGGAGGCATGATCATTTGGGGTATTTAACAAAGGAAATACATACATTTTTGAAAGACCAGGGAATGGAGGACCATGACGAACTGGCACAAAAGATGAGGTGAGGCCTAGGGCAGATCTGCCACATCCATTTTGAATAGTGGGGCAGGCTTGAGAGGCCGAGTGGGCAATTTCTGCTTTTTTTTAAAATGTTCTTATAATGAAATTTGTGGTTGACACCAAATCAGGGGAATATAGCTTATAGCAGTATAGGTGAGAAAATACAGATAGATATTAATAAATGCAGAATAGATATATAACAGGCATATAAGCAAACACACATTGGTAGGAATAAGGGGCCGTATAATCCTTGGAAAATATATTAATTTGGTATGGAACCTTGATTACAATACACTTGGAGTACTGTGGGCAGATCCTGTCTCAATGTTATATCAGAAAATACAATCTAGATTTACAAATATTATACCACAAGGTTATAACTATCAGGAAAGGCTGTATGGGCAAGCTGAGATTTTTCAACATCTCAAAAATTTTGAAACAGCATAGGTTGGGAAAATACTTCCACTTACAGGCGAGACTGAAATTAGGGCCCACAAATACAAGGTGGTCACTAATAAATCCAAAGGGAATTCAGAAGGAACTTACTCAACCAGAGAGTGGATAGAGTATAGAATTTGATGCTAGAGAGAATGACTGAGGCAAACTTGTTTATGGGGTCAGGTGAATACAGGTGGCGGAGGACTGAATGATGTCATCACAGTGAAAAATGCACGCCACAATTTTAAATGTAGATCTTATCCACGCTCATCAGTATAGGTAAAACTATTCTGTAAAAAGAATTTTAAACCACTTGGTTAACTTTCATATATGTTACCTTCTGAACTAGGTAGACACTGGTTGCCCTTTTGCTGGCGATTTCGTCAACAGCAGTCCCCTCACGAACAAAGTAACTCACATCTGCAATATGCACTCCAACTTCCATGTTTCCTTTAAATAAATCATAAGAAATATTAACTGCAAATGTTCATTCCAGATAAATAATAAACATTTTTCTGGAATTTACTAAATGTGGTTAAAACCAATACATTTTAAATTCAATGATCCAGTGTTAAAAGTAATGAAATAAGAATTCCAGCTTATCTTACAATAAAAGCTTGCAGTAGCTTGTTTAAAATCAGCTCCTGAACATTGAACAATACAGCACAGGAACAGACCCTTTGGCCTACGATGTCTGCCAACCATGATGCCAATTTATACTGCACATTTGCCTCACTTCCCTGCCTGTTTATGAACCTGTCTAAATGCCTTTAAAAAAAAGTCAGTCATTATTATTATTTATCATCAGATTATTATTTACCAGAGATCATTAGTCACTAATTCTGCTGTATTTTACCGGGGGAATTCCAAGTTCTTGAAGAAGTCCTAAACGTTCAAGTTATTTACAGTAACAAAATCAGTAACAAAGAGCAAATATTTAAAAGGCTTTAAAACAATCTGCATCACTACAACATTTTTTACAAGACATTTTACAAGGATGTTATCAGACAAAATTTGACAGATCCACTTAAAGGTAATCAATTTAGGTGACCAAAAGTTAGGTTATAAAGGAAGGCTTTAAGGAGTATCTTAGGAGAAGTGGAAGAAAATGAGAAAAGTTTTGGCTTCAGAAAACTGAAGATATGTTGGAATGAGAGGGGCAGTAGGGAGGTGGGTGCAGGGAAATTGTAGTGGTGGCCAATAAGCCTGAACTCAAGCACTCCATATTTCTCAGGGGGTTGGTGAAAGGGAGGAAAAAGGCCATAAGCAATTTTAACATGAGGATGAGTAAACTGAAAATAAGGCATTGCTAAACAAATGGCCTGGGTAGATCTGCAAGTGCAAAGGATTGTAAGAGTGCAAACAAATTATTTGTTGAGCTCCATTTAACAAAGAGCAAAAGGTAGGAGGATGACTGAGTATTGGAAAAGTCCATGCGCTAAAAGTATGGGTGATGACTTCAGTCAGACATGCAATGTGGTAGGGGCATCTTGGAGGTGGTAGCAGACAGCTTTGGTTATGAGAATGGGATTTGGAAAGTTGCCTCAAGAAAAATAGGATGCAAGGGTATGAAACCATTCTAGCTCAGCTTCACCAATGGCTAGGAAGGCACCTTCATTTGGTGTCTGGAAGAATAAATCAGACAGGAACTGAAACTGAACCAGAGGAAGTACTATTATAAGATAACTAAAAGTTTTTAACCAAAGATAGTCTAAATGGAGAAAAGATAAGATGCTTTAATTCCACTAGTAATCATTAAACACAGAGTAAAGGCTCAATTTTAAGATTTGTTCACCAATTTCTCAGAGTTGCAACAGTTTTGTGCAGAAAGCTGCTACACTTGACTGAAATTCTGTCCACAACTGAAATGAGCCAGAACTGTCTGGCCTCATACAATGCATGTTGATGAATGTTACCTTCTACTAATGCATCAAAGTATAATGCACAAGGTGCAGTTTAATGAAAGATGTGTTGAATTATTGGTCATTGAACAGAAAAATCTTGTTTAATTGAGCAAATGGTGAGGGCTTACCAAATAACCTGCCAATACGGTAACAGACACAACAATTTTCAATAGGTGCAATTCCAAAGTGGCATAAATGGCTTGAGTGGAAGTCAAAGCCCTACTCTCACTTACAGCAATTTTACACATCTACTTTTTGCATTTATCACAAACCAAAGATATACAAATCAGGTCATGAGTTGATCATAGCCCATTCTGCATCAGAATTCATTCACTGCAGCACTGGAAAAATGTGACTAGTTTCCAGTCCTGCATAAGATTACCTTCACAGAAGCTATAAGCATTTGAAGTAAACAAGAAGTGCTGTGCCTGCCTTAACATTCTTTATTAATTAATGTCGACAAACAATAGAAAAAACAAAGATTCCTCTTACTGATGAAATTCTCTTTCAAATACAGTTGGTAAACAGATTTATCGTTTTTGAAATCATGTTCAATACAAAGTCACCTATCACAAATTAAACTGTGCAAGTGAACTAGATTGCAGCAGCCTATTAGAGTTATAAAGCCTTTCAGTATCTTGATAACTTCTCTAAATCTGTTTTCTAAGCAACTATCAGAATAAATTTTCACTTAAATCTATTGTTTTAGTTATTTCCAAGTGTTTCACAGTAACCTTGAAAAAGTGCTGACAACTACTCCTCTGAAAAACATCCAAACTCTATCATTCTTTTAAGACTCCAACTGGTCACCCATCCACCTAACGACTTCTACCTTCCCTATCACCACTCAACCAGTCTGAGCCAAAAAAAATTCCCATGTAATGTACAGTAATTTCATGTGAAATTAAAATATCTGACAGTTATATTAGTTCTGAAGATCCCAGTACAGTGTGCTATTTTAAGGATAATAAATGCAAACAAATATGCATTTTAAAAGTTAAGTTGCTCAAAATGAGAATAACTTAGCTTGGGTTAGGAGTCAGAGGGTGGTAATAGAGTGTTGTTTTTCAGATTAGAGGCCCGTGACCAGTGGTCTACCACAGGAATCTGTGCTGGGTCCCCTGTTGCTTTGTCACATTTATTAGCAATTTGGATGAGAATGTGGATGGCATGATTATTAAATCTGCAGATGACACCAAAATTAATGATATAGTGGGACAGTGAAGAGGGTTATCTAAAATTGCAACAGGATTTAGATCAACTGGGGTAATAAGCAATGGAACGGCAGACGGAATTAAACTCATACAAGTGTGAAGTGGGAAGCTAAGCCTGTTCAGGACGTACACAGTAAATGGCAGGGCCCTTGAGATTGTTGTAAGACAGAGAAATCTAGGGGTACAAGTACATAGTTCCCTGAAAGTGGTGACACAGGTAGGCACGGTGGTGAAGGCGGTGTGTGGCATGCTTGCTTTCATCAGATAGGGCATTGAGTACAGGAGTTGAGATAACATGTTACAGCTGTACAAGATGTTGGTGAGACAGCACTTGGAATATTGCGTGCAGCTCTGGTCACCTAGTTATAGAAAAGGTGTCATTAATCTGGAAAGGGTTTTGAAAAGATTCATAAGGACACTGCCAGGGCTTGAGGGCTTAAGTCATAAGGAGAGACAGTATAGGCTGGGGGTGTTTACCCTGGAGTGTAGGAGGCTGAGAGGTGACCTTATAAATAAAATCAGTGGGCATAGGTTTAAGGTGAGAGGCATAAGATTTAATGGGGACCTTAGGGGCAACTCTAGGGTATATGGAATGTTTAAAAGGTGTTTGGACACGGACATGGATAGGAAAGGGTTAGAGGGATCTGGGCCAAACTCAGGCAAATGGGACTAACTCAGACAGGCACCTTGTTTTGCATGGACAAGTTGGGCTGAAGGGTCTGTTTCTGCGCTGTATGACTCTATGCCATTGTAAATTGATGGGCCACCAAAGTTACATATCAAATCCTATTTGCTGTTTAAACTGGTGATTTTGTCAAAGAATGAAACTCCAATGTTTTTGATAATCAATGAATATACAAAAAGGGAATATCATCCAAACTAGCGGCTAATTCCAATCACATGATACAATTTGATCTAAAGATCTAAGAAAAATAGCAGGCTTCTGTCAACCAGTAGGATTACTATTGATAACCAAGCGACTAGGCTTTTGTATTTTTACAGGTAGTTTAACCTTGGACCCATGAGATTTTGGGACAATTAAGCCAACAGTGCTTTTGTTGCTTTCCCTTGTTTCTCCAATGTCATGAGTCCAGTGGTGGAGCATATTTAAGCAGCAGCAACATCTTCCAATATTATTACTTGACTCTGCGCCATACCCAGAGTCCAAAACTCGGGTACAACATTAATACCATCAGATAGTTTCTTAAGTACTTCGGCTTGCAAACCAACATGACCCAGTTACATGCTTTCTTTCACTGACTTTCCATTTCCCCTGCGCTTTTTTTGTTCCTTCTGTTCATCTCATCAACATGTTCCAAAAATTCTCGGCTAATAGTAGGAAGGCTAACTGAAGTTTCCTCCATGACACTGGCCAAGAGACGTCATTAAAATTTAAGGGCTGGCACCATCTAGGTACGTAACTTCTTTTTTAAAAAAAACTTGCCAAGCCAATGTGTATGATTTCTCTGATAAAGGATCATTTGACTGGAATCATTACCCCTGTTAGTCTCAAATAAAAAAAAGGTCACTATTTAAGTAATTTTAAGATCTTGCCAAATAACAGTAGATTAGCAAATTCAAGATTGCAAGACACTAGGCCATTGTCTATGACTAACAGCACAATATTACTAGGCAGGACACAGGGCAAGTTGTCAACAACATCAATAACTCGAACAGGATATCAGCTTCATGTTAGTGACAAATTCTACCCTCTGACTCACTGTTGGCAATCATGCAGGAAATCAACTAACTTGTCATAATGACATACAATCATAGTGGCTGGACAACTCATTGTTTGACAGCATGGAAATAAAAGTAATTTTTTTCTGAACCAGCCCATGACAAATGTAATATTTTCCTTTATATATGGTCAGACAAGAACTAAATTACTAAACTACCTTCATTTACAATATTAAGCCCAGGAAAGATATGAATCAGTCACTATCTGGAACAATAACAGACTGATTTGTGACTTTGCTAGGATACACCCAAAATGTCATAATGTGTCTGGTCTTACATATGGTAAATGACCCGCCATCCATTTCTTAGATCTCATATTTTGCATTTCAGTGTAATCTCATCCGAGTTTTTTTTTCCCTTTTGGCTTCATTTAAACATTCTCCAATACAGAGTCTTCCAAGATAACAGTCACCTCTAAAAGGTGGTTTATGCAAAATTAGCAGAACTTTTCACATTCTTCTTCTAACCCTGATTAAGAACAAAATTACATGCATCTTAAAGCAAGATAATTATACTAATAAATGAAAATAGTCTGGAGATGGAAGGGAAAGGGAAACATTACTTCTCTCAAACCAAAAGAAAGCTTATTTCACCAACAAGTTATGTTAGCTCATTCGTAAGGCAAATAGACATCTTCAATCACTATTGCACGGAGGAGTTTAGAGACACTTGCTCTTTTCCTGTTTCTATAACTTTGTATAATGTTTGATAAAGAAATATAGGCAACAAATTTTCATCAAATAATTTGAAGATACAACTGACAAAAAGAACATACCATCAGGGAGCTCGCGGCAAGATAGTGCATCATCCAAATCTCTAGCAGTTATTGGATCAATTGTGAATATGCATTCCTTCCTATCAAGAAAATCATACATTTTACATCATCTTGCATAAACTGTTAATTTTCTGATGGAAGCTATATAGGAATTTGTTGGATTGTTACAACAACAATATACTGCAAAAGATCCCAAGATCCACTTCACAAGATCATTACCAAATAAAATCTGATTCTAAGCCACTTAAGGCATTATTAAGACGAGATATTCTGTCAAAAAGGCAAGCTTAGAAGATCTTCTCAAAGATAGAAAAAGGGGCAGGTACAGAGAGACGATTAAGGAAAGAATGTTAAAGTTAAAGGCCTTTCAGCTGAAAGCATGGTTGCCAATGCTGGAATGATTGGGAATCATCAAGAGCCTAGAAATGGAGGAGCACAGATAACTTATAAGGTTGGAAGGCTGGAGAAGATTAATGGGGGTAGATCTGCAAACGCAGATAGGCATTTTAAAACTGAAGCATTGTGTAACTAGGAGCTAATGTAAATAAGCAAACAAAGGGATGATGGGTGAATAGGAATGGTTGTGAGCTCAGACACAGTAGAGTTTTGGATGACCTCAGATTTAGAGTGTAGACCAAGGATGGGTATTCTGGAGTGTCCTTGAGGGCCCTAAATCAATAGATGAGGGTTAGAGAACAGATGTGCTGAGACAGCAGCTGAGTTGAGTGGCATTTTGGAAGTGGAAATAAGCAATCTTGAGTGATGACACTGTTCATCCTTAATTAAAAATGACACTAAAGTTTGAAATTTCCAGAAATGAAGTCTGCATTTGGGATTGAAAACAATGTCAGTAATTAGTTTGAAGGAACTCGTGTTCAACCAGTACTGAACATTGGAGAAAAAAAAATGGAGTCAAGATATGTGGAAGTGAAATAGCACTGGATGTCATCACAGTATACGTGGAAATTGACACTAGATCGGATCTTACAGGGAAATGTCAGCAATGTCACTTGGACTTGGTGACACTTACAAGTGTCACCAAGTCCAGAATTCCCAAGTACACATGGACAAACTGGTTTGGCAGGGTTTTCTCAACTGTGTTCTGTTGGAACACAAAGTAGCAGAAATTCCCCAGTACTGACACTGGGCATCTACCTTCATGATGTATCGGCATAGAATGTTTCCATTCCTTTAAAAGGAGAACAGCGGAGAACAACGGTTGTGAAAGACCTTGGTTACAACCACATTACATATTTTGTGACTGCATTTGGTTAATTTTTTTTAACCAAACGTTTCAAGACAAGGCAATGGGTCAGTGGTTTGCAAGGTTTTGGTTAGGAGGGGTGAGGTCTAAATTTGTTTTCTGAGGAGGTTGGTTAGTATAGATTTAAAAGGACGACAGTGCCTGAGGAAAGGCAGCCATTAACAATGTCAGCCAACATGGGCCACAGGTGGGTCTCTGAATGATTCGCAGTCCAGTATGGTTAGGAGAAAGGGAGCAGGAGGTGGATTTTGTAGTTAAGGTGAGCTCGAAGAGAGACTGGGCGGAGGACAGGAGAGAAATTAGAGAAAGCTGTAATTTCAGGGTTATGGCTAACAGGAACCTTAGAAGGCTGGTCCGATAAGTTTGGGACATTTAAAACTGAATAGTTTGTATACTTTCTTTCCAAAGAATATTCACAAAAATCCAGTTTTGTTAATTTTGACACTTGTCAAGTTTGGAACACAAGAAATGTTGAGACAAAAAATAGTTGGTGACGTAACTTCTTATTCCAATAGCATATGCAAAGCTTTAAAGCAGATAACTTTCTTTGTGCTTCAATAGTAATGCTCCAAAACAGATATTTTACCTAGTTTAGCTATTTTACCTCAGGTAACCTAAAAAATGTTTTGGATCCTCACATAAAGGCAAGATTTATGCTCATAAAACAGGCAATTTTGGAAGCACTCAGCAGCCCAGGCATCATCTAAAGGCACCTAGATGCTGCCTGACCTGCAGTATTTTCTGTTGTCCTTTCAGATTTCTAGCATAGCTGTTGTTTGACCTGCTGACTGTTCCCAGCATCTAGTTTTTGATTTTCATGACCTATCTTTAATTGTTCTGATTTTGCTGGAGTTGTGGGAGTTGGGATGTCAGGTGGTAGACATTGAATCAATCTTAGCTAGAATAATTAGTTAAGAAAAGGGAAAAAAAGAAAGCAACTCAAATAACAAATTAATAGATATTGCATATATTCCTCAAAATCCAAGCTTTAAAAGGGTCCAACAAATTTTCAATAACAAAATTTTTTCCCCAGAATTAAGTATTCCCATAATCAAGATCAAAAATATTTGGAAATGCAATAGGGTAATAATTTGACGGACAATACACAAAAACCTATTTAAAGGAATGTATTAACAAAGCACCTCAGCACAACAAGCGTAATTTTTGTTCAGCCAGCAAACTTTCATCAAAAGGACATGAATCCATCTCATTGGCTAAGAATGAAGCCAATCATGATAAGTTCACACGAGGAACCATGCAACATCAACAAATTTACTGTTCAAGAATAGTTCCATTGGAAATTGAGATGCAATGCTATAAAATTACTATTAACCAAAAAAATAAGCTGTACAATTAAGAGCTAAAACAGATGCCGTTAACAAAATTTATTAGAAAAATTTATTTTGAGGCCTTAAGGATTAATCATTAGATTATAGCTGACAGTGAGATGAATTCATTTTTTAACCCTCAATATCCCCAGATTTAGATTCCACTAAATGCACCATCATATACCATCATGCTCCCAAATAAACTATTTCCAAACATCTAATTCTAGCTTCAACCTCTAACAGAATGCATAAATCTTAGTGCAGGTTAACTAAATACAAGGTTAACATTTATTTTGAACACTTACCGTAAATCTTTACGATCTCTGAATTCTTCATTTGGGATGGTCCAGGGTAGAGATTTTGGTAGACATTCCAGAACCTCATCAGGGAAGTCCGAGAAATCCACATCATATTCTATAAGTATACCTTCAGTTTCAGGTTCAATTTCACCAGCTTGTCCCAGACTTCTGGCCAAATGCCTATTACAGAGAAACACAATACAACTAAATTTGTGTAGAGCATTTTACTTTGACATTTTATTTGTTAATTCCAAGTCAGTTTTAAAATCTCAATCCTTAACAGATTTGCCATTATGATTTTAAATTCCATTTAATCACTAAATATTCTACTTAATGATTAAGTACCAGATAATACAGCATCAAGCAGACAATAATATTGACTGCAAACACAAAAAATACGCATTGGATGTTTTGTAGTTAAGCTGAACACAGAGCCACTGCAGGGAATAGGAGAGTCTCAAGGGAACTAAAATGGAGAAATTTAGGAAGGGATTAGAGTTTAGGGCTAGAAAGTCAAATATGGAGCTGGTGCTGCACAACAATTATGGGTTCTATCTACCCTGTTTTTTGAAGCCACTTCTACAGAGCCATGATTAGAAAAACAGTTTTTGGAAACTAGAGAGGTGGAGAGAGGCAAACCCTGGCAGGGTTAAACATGAGGATGTAAGGTTTAGGTAGGTTGTATGGTGAATCAGGGCACATTGTTGATCAATGAAAAAAAAACACAAAATTTGATTTGACTAATCAAATAATTTTGAATAGAAACATTAGTACCAGCAGTGATAGGTCTTTTGTTTTCACAGATCAATAGGGGAAGGAAAACAATTTGGTTCAATCTATCCACTCTGTTTTTTTAAGCCATTTCTCCCATGTACAATAAAATATAATTATATGGATTGCCCAGCAATGATCGACACACAGGATTTAAACATGTGAAGTCTGAAGACTAGTGCCTAAATTGGGAGAACAATCTCATAGACTAGTCAAGCATCAGCACACTCAACAGCATCACTTCCAGCTAATAACCACAACTCCTCCATCACAATCCTGTGTGGTTGCATTCAATCCCACCAGAAGGACTCATCTACAAGTAATGGCAGGAAGATGAGAAACAATCAGGCTTGATTTGTCCGGCTTATCCATATCATTAACTTCAGACCCCATGAATACTCATGGCATTAGATTACCTCCTGCTGGTTCCCAATCCTTAGCAGATGAATTAATGCTCCAACATGTTGAATATCAATTGGAAGAAGCACTGCAGGAAAGTAGGGTGGAGGACTTCACTATACATCACCAAAAGTGGCTCAATCACACTATCACTCATTGAGGTGGCAAAATTTCTGATGGACATAGCTGTCAGAGTCTCTATCCTGCCATTTCTAGTCAGTGATGGTCCATATCACTGCACTGACACAGATGCATCTGCCTATGATAGCAACAATAGGGAGCAGCTTCCTAAGAGTCATGGTGAAGATAGAGTCTAGTCTTCATAAAATAAGAAAATTCTACATTGTATTACTGCCACTCTGCCAAATAGTGCAAATTTTAAATAGATCTATTACTTAAAAGCTGGAGACCAATGCAACACTGTCAATCACAAAAGCAAGCAAACTCACAACCCGGATGAAAACACTTTGCCATTACCATCAAATCAGGGGACCAGCTTTGGTTCACTGATGAGTGTAAAGGTGCTAGATTGACCGATTAAGAATTTACTGGTTGATTCTTGAGATAAAAATGTTTATCTATGATGAAAAATGGTCTTGCTGTAATTTAGAAAAATTACATGATTAAAAATGAGTGTGACACAAGAATGTACATGGTGGATTGTGACAGGGTGTTTCTCTTGTCTACAGAGTCTTTTTTGGAATCTTTTTTAAACACTGAAAGTTGTAGATATTTTGCCATTCAAAGTTTGATATATTTTTAAACCTAAGGGAAGCAAGGAATATGGGGGTCAGGCAGGATAGCGAAGATGTTCAGCCATGATTTTATTGAATGGCAGAGCAGGTTCCAAGAGCCACATGGTCCTCCCCTGCTTTTATTTCATATTTTAGATATATATATATATATTTATATATGTGTGTGTGTGTGTGTGTGTGTGTGTGTGTGTGTGTGTGTGTGTGTATGTATTATATATATATATATATGTATGTATGTATGTATGTATGTATGTGTGTGTGTGTGTGTGTATATATATATATATATATATATATATATATATGTGTGTGTGTGTGTGTGTGTGTGTGTGCTTTCCAGCAACAACATAAGCATCAAAAAAAACAAGATGCCAACCTGTCAAGGCCAAAGCACAGGACAATATTAAACAGTGAAAGCCAAATGCTATAACGTCACTCAACTCAATCATAGGATATCAAAGACCTGCAGTCTTGCCATATCCAGATGGTGTAGCATTAAACACCTGACATGGGGAGGAGGAAGGTCCATGGACATTCCTACCATCTGTCATGGTAGAACTGAAAATGAGTGCAAACAGCCAAAGTAATTGCAACCATCTTCAGTCAGAAATACTAATGGATGATCCATCTTGCTTCCTCCTAAGGTCCAAACCATCAGAGAAGCCAATCTTTTGTCAATTCAATTCACTCCAAATAATACAAGCAGCAACAAGAGTGCACTGATGATTCAAGATACATGGCTAGGTCATGTTGTATTGAAGACTTAGTCTGAAGACTGAAGTTGCCACAACTTAAGCCAAGTGGTTCCAGTACTGACGCAACACTACCATCTCTTCAGTAAAGTGAAAAATTGCAGAGATATGTCCTATTCACTAAATTCAGAAAATACTAACGCCATCAGTCCACCTTCAATCAAAGTGATGGAAGATGTCACTAAATGGTGCTTTCAAGCAACATCTATTAAGCGGCATCTACCCACCAAAAATCTATCTACCAATGATCTCTTTTGGTTCACAAGTACCATTATTCTAGACTTCATTACAGTCTTTGTCCAAACATGGACCAAAGCACCATTTTCCTGAAAAAAAACTTTAATTCCCCATGATATTCAAAGTAGCATTTGGTCATGTGTGACATCAACATGCCCTGTTAATATCACAGGGCAGCATGGAAGAAGGGCGTTTGGCCCAGTGAGCCCACACCAGTGCCAATCTAGCTAATCCCCCTCCACACCCTCTCCACATGGTCCCACAAACTATTTTCTTCCAGGTACGTATATAGCTCCCTTCTAAATTCGACAATTGATTCTGCTTTTTTTGCATTCTCTGGCATTGCATTCTGGACCCAAAACACTTAATGTTTGTCAAAAAAAATAATTACCTCATTCTTGATTCTATTGCTTATTGCCTTAATGCTACATCTATTTGTTCTCAATCATCCACTAACAGAACAGCTTCCCCCCCCACCCCCCAATGAAATTTGTTCATAACTTTCTAACCTCCTTTGTTCCAAGGAGAATAACTCCACCCAATATACCCCAGTCTATCCACATAACTGGCATTCCTAATCTATAGAATCACATTAGTACATCCCTCCTGTAATCTCTATACATCTTTTACACCTTTCTTAAAATGTAATGCCCAGAATGGGACACAGTACTCCAGATGTGGCCAGATCTATGTTTCATCAACTTCATTATGACTTCCCTGCTCCTGTATTTTTTTTGAACCATTATTTATTAAATCCAGAATCCTCAAAGTTTTTTTTAACCATTTTCTCAACCTACCCTGGCAGTTTCAGTGAAATACAATCATACACCGCCTCCATTCATACATCTCTCTTAGAATTTTTTTTTCACCTGTTTATCATGCCATTTCTCACTGTGCCTCCAAAATTTAACACTGGACATTTCTCACCATTACATTTGACCTACTTCCTATACACCCAGTCCACCAACTTGTTTTTATCTCCTTGAAGTTCATTCCTATCCTTTTGATAGTTTTACTATGTCTCCAAGTTTGTGTCATATAAGAAATTTTCACTGCCTGGAGTCAATCCCAGTAAAAGGAAGCTGGCTCTGACTGATAAAGGTCATTATCTCACATCCCAGAATTTCACTGGAGGAGTTTCTCAGAACACTGCCCTCATACGTTCATCTGCTTCAACAATATTTCCTCCATTACAGGGAAGTCTTCAGATAATGAAGCAGTCTGTCCCCACATCGAGCAAAACCTTGACAATAAATTATGCCTGAAGCACAAGCATGATGGAAAACTCCTGTTGCCTGAATGTATGCTACTCCTGCAACACTTAAGTAGCTCAACACCATTCAACCAAAAGCACCTCACCCAAATCTTCTGCTTTCAAAGATGAAGGCAGAAGATCTGTGGGAACACTTTCGTCTCCAAGTTTCCTTTCAAATCACAGGCCATATTAATCTATAATCAAATTATAGTTCCTTTATCTTCACTAGGTTAAAAGACTGAAATTCCCTAACTACTCTGTGGAACTATCTTCTTCAGGTCTGTAGATTTTCAAGGCAGCACCTCACAACTGCCTCCTCTAAGACAGTTAGAATTGGGCAAAAAATGATGGCTCTACCAGTGACACCTCTATTCTACGAATGAATAAATAGTATTCTTTCGTAGATGATTATGTTACTTTTCAATGACAGCAGCAAAGTTTATCACCTAAGCTTAGAAAAATAAACTTCTGGCTGAGAATTTGCATTTCTACAGCAGATAACAGAGGATATATGCCTGAGATGTTTTGCTATGAGGAGAAAAACTGGAGACCAGGAACGTGAAAAGAACAGGTGGGAATAATTAAGGAATGGAGTAAATTCAGGAGAGAAAGCAAAACACCTTCCATAATAGTTAAGTGGCACCATAAATCAATCATAAAAAATAGCAAAAATAATAATGACATTTAAAATGTTGTATTTTGTTTAGAGGAATTTGTAGCAATTAACTTACGTATTCATCATAGCTTATTAATAACAATTTATGAATATCCTTTACAGAATTTACTAATTTAACTTTGATTTTATCCCACCTGGTTTCAATTTAAACTAATTAAACCCTGTTCTAGTGTTGAAACACTTTAACATAAGCCCCCAGGTAGTAGCAAAGATATTGAGGAGCAGATTGGGAGGCAGATTTTGGAAAGGTGCATGAATAACAGGGTTGTTATCATGGGAGACTTCAACTTGTCAAATATTGACTGGCACCTGCTTAGTACAAAAGGTTTAGATGGGGCAGAGTTTGTAAAGTGTGTTCAGGATGGATTCCTGTCACAGTATGTTGACAGGCTGACTAGAGGGAATGCCATATTAGATCTAGTATTAGGTAATGAACTGGGTCAGGTGACAGATCTCTCAGTGGGGCACAGTGACCACCGCTCCATAACCTTCAGCATTGTCATGGACAACGATAGCAGCAGAGAGGACGGGAAGATATTTAATTGGGGAAGGGCAAATTATGCGGCTATAAGGCTAGAACTTGCGAGTGTGAATTGGGATGACATTTTTGAAGGGAAATGTACTGTGGAGATGTGGTCGTTGTTCAGGGATCTCTTGCAGGAGGTTAGGGATAAATTTGTCCCAGTGAGGCAGAGAAGGAATGGCAAGGTGAAAGAACCATGCGTGACAAGAGAGGTGGAACAACTAGTTAGGAAGAAGGCAGCATACATAAGGTTTAGGAAGCAAGGATCAGATAGGTCTCTTGAGGAATATAGGGTAGCAAGGAAGGAACTTAAGAAGGGGCTGAGAAGAGCAAGAAGGGGACGTGAAAAGGCCTTGGCGAGTAGGGTTAAGGAAAATCCCAAGGCTTTTTTCACTTAGGTGAAGAGCAGAAGGATGACGAGAGTGAAGGTAGGACCAATTAGGGATAAAGGTGGGAAGATGTGCCTGGAAGCTGTGGAAGTGGGTGAGGTTCTCACTGAATACTTCTCTTCAGTATTCACCAACGAGAGGGGTCTTGATGATGCTGAGGACAGTGTTGGTAAGGGTAATGTTCCAGAGTATGTAGATATCAAGAGAGAGGTTGTGTTGGAGCTGTTAGAAAATATTAGGACAGATAAGTCCCCGGGGCCTGACGGAATATTCCCCATGCTGCTCCGCAAGGCGAGGGAGGAGATTGCTGAACCATTGGCTAGGATATTTGAGTCCTCGTTGTCCACGGGAATGGTACCGGAGGATTGGAGGGTGGCAAATGTTGTCCCCTTATTCAAAAAAGGTAGTAGGGATAGTCCAGGGAGCTATAGACCAGTGAGCCTTACATCTGTGGTGGGCAAGCTGTTGGAAATGATTCTTAGAGATAGGATCTATGGGCATTTAGAGAGTCGTGGTCTGATGAGGGACAGCCAGCATGGCTTTGTGAAGGACAGATCATGTCTCACAAGCCTGATAGTGTCCTTTGAGGAGATGACCAGACAGATTGATGAGGGTAGTGCAGTAGATGTGGTCTACGTGGATTTTAGTAAGGTATTTGACAAGGTTCCACATGGTAGGCTAGCTCAGAAGGTCAGAGGGCATGGGATCCAGGGAGGCTTGGCCATGTGGATTCAGAATTGTCTTGCCTGTAGAAAGCAGAGGGTTGTGATGGAGGGAGTGCATCCAGATTGGAGGGCTGTGACTAGCGGTGTCCCACAAGGATCGGTTCTGGGACCTCTACTTCTTGTGATTTTTATTAATGACCTGGATGAGGGGGTAGAAGGGTGGGTTGGCAAGTTTGCAGATGACACAAAGGTTGGTGATGTTGTGGATAGTGTGGAGGACTGTTGAAGATTGCAGAGGGACATTGATAGGATGCAGAGCTGGGCTGAGAAGTGGCAGATAGAGTTCAATCCAGAGAAGTGCGAGGTGGTACACTTTGGAAGGACAAACTCCAAGGCAGAGTACAAAGTTAATGGCAGGATTCTGGGTAGTGTGGAGGAGCAGAGGGATATGGGGGTTCATATCCACAGATCCCTGAAAGTTGCCTCACAGGTGGATAGGGTAGTTAAGAAAGCTTATGGGATGTTAGCATGCATAAGTTGTGGGATCGAGTTTAAGAGCCACAAGGTAATGATGCAGCTCTACAAAACTCTGGTTAGACCACACTTAGAGTACTGTGTCCAGATCTGGTCGCCTCATTATTGGAAGGATGAGGAAGCATTGGAAAGGGTGCAGAGATTTACCAGGATGCTGCCTGGCTTAGAGAGTACACATTATGAGGAGAGACTAAGGGAGCTAGGGCTTTACGCTTTGGAGAGAAGGAGAATGAGAGGAGACATGATAGAGGTGTACAAAATATTAAGAGGAATAGATAGAGTAGACAGCCAGCGCCTCCTTCCCAGGGAACCAATGCTAAATACAAGAGGGCATGGCATTAAAGTACGAGGGGGGGGGGGGGGTGGTGCTGGAGGGAGTTCAAGGGAGATATTAGAGGGAGGTTTTTTTTACCTAGAGTGTGGTTGGGGCATGGAATGCGCTGTCTAGGGCAGTGGTGGAGGCAGGAACATTGGTCAAATTCAAGAGATTGCTAGATAAGCATATGGAGGAAGTTAAAATAGAGGGATACGTGGGGGGGGGGGAAGGGTTTAGATAGTTTTTAGGCAAGGTTTAAAGGTCAGCACAACATTGTGGGCCGAAGGGCCTGTATAGTGCTGTACTTTCTGTGATTCTATGATGATAATGCATTGCATGTAATGAAGTGTGCCTTCATGCAGTGTATAGCATAAGCAACTAATATAATAAAACAATGCAGAAATTTTTAGAAGTTAAGAATTTAAAGAACAAATGCAACATTGATTTACCTGAGAGACCATAAAATCGTGAAGCTTAACAAACTGGAACATCATGACTCAAAGCAATGAAAGAATACTGATTAACATAACAGCATGATAAAGCGAATTAATGAAATGATAAAGGATGAACCTCGAATACCAGTGAATTTAGTGAGTAAAACATCTGGCAGTAATGCCTTAATTGAAGAAGCATGCAGTATGCATTAAAATATTCACAAGAAACCACACCAAGAAACCAATACAGGAATGGAGCAGTGGACAAAGCATGCCATTAAATTAATGGAGCAGTTAACACCAATGAATTAAAAATTCACTAAGGTAGGTGCTGGCACAGATACTTGCAAAGTCTAAATTATCACCAAGTTATCATGTGGGACAACTGGCACAAATCCCAAGCTACTCAGTTTGGGTCACCTGTCTTGCCACCATTAAAAGCAAAACAAGGCATGTACATTATTTAGTAATCATCCCATTTTAGCAATAAAATAAAATGGGATGGGTGGGATTTGTTAAGCTTGAGCCCCAAGTAAGGGTGTGGACATAGTTTAAGGGTAAACCTGCAAATGGCAAAGAGATCCTCGGTAATCTGTTTAGTCGATGAAAATTCTACCAGTTTTAAATTCCAGAAACAGAGCAGATCCAAAATTAAATGGCACAAAAAATAGTGTGGGTGAAGAGTCAGGGAGGCTAAAATATTTATTAAGATATTTCCAAATACACTAATGTACACCAATGGTCTAAGCCTCCAAACCATATTGTGACAGAATTGTCCTAATAATTCTGGTGGCATAGTGAACTTTGACATAAAAGCACAAATCAAATATCATTTTGCAGAACTGTACAATTATGTTTTATGACTGTATTTGGGATTATTCAGCACTTCCCTTTGCCACTGCTCTTTAAAATACCAAGAATGAAAAGATCCAATTTCACTGAATTAACTACCGACAAAAGATATGAGCTCAAAGGGGTACAGAACTGAAACCGTAGTCACATGAGGGAGAGGAGAGACGTATAGGAAGATCAGCTATCAAACTGGTAAGCAGATGGGTTACAACAAAAGTTAACAGTGAAATAAGAGCAAGGTTTAGCAAGGGTAGCTGCAGGTAGTGGTAGTCAAGGGTGATAGTGGTTGAGTCAAAGGGGTATTTGGGGGTTGGGAGGGCGATGGGGAAGACAAGTTGTTTCAAGTTGGAAATCCATCCAAGCTGATTAAGGGCAATAAACATCAGGAGCAGGTATAGGGGGGATCTCAAAGGGCAGCCGAGTAAGCAAATTACTTAAGGGAACCTTCTCAAATTGTACTATCATGCTAGTCTTCTCAGGAAGGTATCCTATTCTGTTGTGTATAATAAGTTTTCACAGGTGCAAGTTTGCTTTTGCATAACAGTTCTATAGATTCTAAACTAAATTTTTTTAAATTTTATTTACGGCGTGGTAACAGGCCCTTCTGGCCCAACGAGTCCACGCCGCCCATTTTAAACCCAAATTAACCTACCCGTACGTCTTTGCAATGTGGGAGGAAACCGAAGCACCCAGAGGAAACCCATGCAGACACGGGAGAACGTACAAACTCCTTACAGACAGCGACGGGAATCGAACCCCGATTGTTGGCACTGTAATAGCATCGCATTAACTGCTACGCTACCGTGCCACTAAAAATACAGGACTAACAGTGGAGAAGCTCAAAGAAATTAGCATAAGTAAAATGACTGGTATTGCAGAAATCACTGGGACTGAAGGACCTAATGAGCTGTATCTTGTAGTCATGCCTTCAACGAGAATGCATAACTCATGCTAAACCAAAACTGACCAGAATTCCTACCTTAAGATACTCAGTGATTATACTGAACCCTTCAAACAAATTATAAACTGAAAGGAAATCTGGAAATATGTGTTTGTAGAAACCCAAGCTTTTCCCTGGACTCCTGCTTTGTGATAATGTCACTAAAAGTTACAAATAACAGGATTGTTGTGTTTCTGTAAACATTACTGGAGTAAAAGTCATTGACAACCTTTAAGAATGCTGATAATTGAAATTTTCCCCATCAATGATTTTTGATATGTTAATCACATCAATCGATTCTGTTATCAATGATTTTGATAACAGTTGGACATCAAATATTCCACTAATTAATTTTTTTGCCTGCCAAGAGGGCTATGGGGGCTCAATGACTGAGTATATTCTGGACAGGGATTGATCAATTATTAGATACTTTGAGAATCAAGGGGTACAGGGTTAGTTCAGGAAAGAATCAATCATGATTTTATTGAATAGCAAAACAGACACAAGGGGCTGTATGATTCCTACTCCTCCCTATTTCTTATGTTCTCAATTACTGCAGTGGCTTTCAGCATTGCATACGTGATTACCACCACATATATCCAACGACCTTGGCACGTTACACACCAGGTGCAAGGAGAAACCGAAAACAAAAAAATTCTAGTCTTACAAATCCACATAAATTACTGTCCTTGACTGACTGATTTTCAACAGATATTGCACCACACAGTGCACAAACAGATGCACTATACTGTACAATTTGTAGGAAATTCTACTGAAGGTTATCAAAAAATTCAATCTTTGTGAATAAAATAAATTGCACCACTATAATATAAGCAAGAATGGGCAGCACATATTTTTTCTGGTCGTCATATCCCAAAATTGAATCACTTCCTTTAAAACTGAAAAATAATTTGATGTTAATTTAGTCAACATTAAATAAGCAAAAATATATCATTTAGAAGGCATCATTTAGGCACTCTAATGGAAAACAATGTTAATTATTTAATACTGAATCAATTTTTACCCTTAAGTGCTGCACATTTTTCAACAAACTATTCCTACCCATCTGCAAAATTGCAATCATCTCTCCAGTCCACAATGCGGCAAATAAACAGAATGTTCCCATAATCTCCTGGCCTAGCCATGAAGTCTTCTGGACAATCTTCTATTGGCACCAAGATTCTAGGTACTCTGTGATCAACAGGTGAAAATATAATGAACTCCTTGTAAAGGTCACTATTTTTATCAGTTAATGGCTTGATGAATCCTGTCACAGCTCTGGAATGCTTCTTCTCCACAATGTAAACGACCTATATTTATGAGAAGAATAATATTAACAATGTTCAACAATTCTCATAAATAGAAGAAAATCTTCAAAAGACTTTTTAGACATATCACTTGTGAATATAAATCAATTTTATACACTTTACCTGTGCTAAGTGCTCTATATTCTGAAGTCACGCTAAAATTAAACATTTGAACTTGAAGAGTAGAAAAAAAAACTATCTCCCCTTAGTTACTCCTGTAAACTGGGGATCAATGACTAGATAATCTGCTTTAGTGATGTAGGTTGAAAGTTAAAATATCCAGGATGGCAGGACAAATCATTTTTGAATGGTGCCTTGGCATTTTTCACATCCACCTGACATAACCATGATAAATTTTCAATAATATAATTAAACAGAGTATCCCATATTTTTGTATCAATTGAGATTTAAGACAACTATAATGCCATTCAAACACCAAGCCAATTGCCCACTCTGTAATGAGCTGATTTCATTTTGCCTGCCCATAATTCTCTTAGATCTAAACACTTCCATATATCACCATACTATATGGTCCTAAAGACAATAAAAAAGTGACAGGGCCTGCAGTGACAAAGTGAAGAAACCCCATCCCCAAATCAACTCGCACAGCTTTGAAGATGTGCAAAGCCCTACCCTCTACTTTACTAGCAGTAAAAGTTGTGAGGGTAGTTTCAATAGTTTTTAAATCTCTGGGATTCAGAGATATTTTAAAAAATGATTAAAAATGAAATAACTAAGTTTGTTAAAACATTTCAACAAAAAAAACAAAATAAAAACATTGAACAAAGACAATTTTTTTTAAAGAAAAAAGGAACTTCCCTTCCCTTTTGCCTCCAAACCTGCAGCCTGAAATTACTTTCAAGATCAATAGGATCTACAGCTATCACAACAAACTCTCATTCATAGCCAACCATTTGCAATGGGTATCCAATTTGACCCAGAGATAAGTTTCCAATGCCCTACACACTTCGATCACCACAATCCCTAACTTCTGCTTCTGTAATATACCTGTCTCATGCTGAAACCCTTATGCATGTCTGTGTTACCTCTAGATGCAACTTGACTATTCACAGGAACACAAGAAAATAGCAGGAGTAGGCCATCAGGGACTTCAAGCCTGCCCCACCATTTAATATGACCATGGCTGATCTATGCTGTCCTCAAGTCCTCTTCTGTGCCATTTCTCCATATCCCTCTTTTGTTCAATCTATCAAATATTTATCCATCTTCATATTAAATACTTCTAATGATCCAGCTTCCACCACCAGCTGGGGCAGAGAACTGCAGAGATTCACCAGCCTCTGTGAGAAGACATTTCTATGAACCTCAGTTTTCAATGATTGGTCCTTTTTTTGTAGTTATGTCCCCTTGTTCGAGACATAAAACATCCAATTACCTACTCTATCAAGCCCCCTTAGGATCTTACATGTTTGAATGTGGTCACCCCTCATTATTCTCAAACTCAAAATATAGGCCCTAATCTCTCTTGGTAGGATAACCCTCTCATTCCAGGAATTAGCTTGGTGAACATCCTTTCTACTGCCTCCAATGTTACTAATATCTATTTTTCTGGTAGGACACCATAACTATGTGCAGTATGCCAAGTTATCCCTCACCAACACCCTGTACAATTGCAATAAAATTTCCCTATCTTTAAACTCCAACTCCTTTGCAAGGAAGGCCAAAATGCTGCTTGCCTTCTTTTTGGAACTGCCTGCTAGCTTTTTGGGATTCATGCACCAGAACATACAGCTCCCTCTGTACTTCACTCACTTGCAGTCTTTCCCCATTTAGATAATAATCTGCCTTTTGATTTCTCTTTACTGAAGTGCATGACTTCACAATTCGCCACATTAAACTCGTTTTGCCAGTCTCAATCTATCTATATTCCATTGCAGAATCACAATATGCCTTTCCACCTGTTTTCATATCATTGGCTAACTTGGAAACCCTACATACTGTTCCTTCCTCCAGATCATTAATGCAGCAAGTGAATAACTGTGGGCCAAGAGTAGCAGTACTCCACGAGTTATCTCCTTCCAGTCTTGAAAGGACCCATCTATTCCAACACTCTGTTTTCTATGAGAAAGCCAGTTTTTAATCCATTCTAACACACTTCCTCCAATATCAAGGGTTTTTAATTTATGCACCAGCCTACAATGTGGCACTTCTGGCCCTTCACTCAGCTCTGGAGCATCTGGACAGTAAGGACACTTATGTTAGACTATTGTTTATTGACTACAGCTCTGTCTTCAATACAATAATCCCAAGCAAGCTTGTCACCAAACTCCAAGACTAGGACTCAACACCTCCCTCTGTAACTGGATCCTTGACTTTCTAACAAACAAACTGCAATCAGTGAGGATAGGCAGCAATTCCTCCGGCATGATTATTCTCAACACTGGTGCACCTCAAGGCTGCGTCCTCAGCCCTCTACTCTACTCCCTATACACTCATGACTGTGTGGCCAGATTCTGCTCTAACTCCATCTACAAGTTTGCAGATGATACTACCGTTGTAGGCCGTATCTCAAACAGTGATGAATCGGAGTACAGGAAGGAGATAGAGAGCTTAGTGGAATGGCGTCATGACAACAACCTTTCCCTCAATGTCAACAAAACTAAAGAGCTGGTCATTGACTTCAGGAAAGGGGGCAGTGTACATACACCTGTCTACGTCAACGGTGCTGAAGTCAAGAGGGTTGACAGCTTCAAGTTCCTGGGAGTGAACATCACCAACAACTTGTCCTGGACAAACCACGTGGATGCCATGGCCAAGAAAGCTCACCAGTGCCTCTACTTCCTCAGGAGGCTAAAGAAATTTGGTTTGTCCCCTTTGACTCTCACCAATTTTTACCGATGCACCATAGAAAGCATCCTATCAGGATGCATCACGGCTTGGTATGGCAACTGCTCTGCCCAAGGTCGCAAGAAGCTGCAGAGAGTTGTGGACACAGGCAGCGCATCATGGACACCAGTCTCCCCTCCTTGGATTCTTTACCTCTCGTTGTCTTGGTGAAGCAGCCAGCATAATCAAAGACCCTACCCACCCGGGACATTCTCTCTTCTCTCCTCTTCCATCGGGTAGAAGATATAGGAGCCTGAGGGCACGTACCACCAGACTTAAGGACAGCTTCTACCCCACAGTGATAAGACTATTGAACAGTTCCCTTATACAATGAGATGGACTATGACCTATGACCTCACGATCTACCTTGTTGTTACCTTGCATCTTATTGCACTGCACTTTCTCTGTAGCTGTGACACTTTACTCTGTACTGTTATTATTTTTTTTACCTGTACTACATCGATGCACTCTGTACTAACTTGATGTAACTGTACTGTGTAATGAATTGACCTGTAAGATCGGTTTGTAAGACAAGTTTTTCACTGTACCTCAGTATAAGTGACAATAATAAACCAATACCATTACTTTGTCAAACACCTTATGGAAATCTAAAAACACCTTATGGAAATCTAAAAACACAACATCTACAGGTCCCCTCTATCAACTCGACCTGTTACATCCTCAAAGAATTAGAGCAAATTTGTCAAATATGATTTCCCTTTCAAAAAACCATGTTGACTAAGTTTCTTTATAGTCAGCTAACCTGAAAAATTAGCTATTTCCTCTAATGATTGCTGAATCTAACATCATGCCAATAATAGCTGTTAAACTAACTGGCCAGTAATTCCCTGCCTTCTGCCTTTCTTCGTTTTTGAACAAGAGTTACATTGGCTGTTTTCCAATCTTCTGATACTGTCCTGCAGTTTAAGCAGGTTTTGAAAAATTTCAACCAATAGGTCCACCATCTCTGTAGCCACTTCCTGTAAAACCACAGCATTCAGTCCATTGGGTCCTGGCAACTAGTCTGCCTTTAGCCCCTGGAGTTTCTCCAATACTTCTATCCCTTGCAATTGGGATCTTTCCTAAATTCTGACATGTTATTTGCAATTAGCCCATCTGATATCTCAGGGATATTTGCAGCGTCTTCCATGGTGAAGACTGTTGCAAACAATTTATTCACAATATCTGCCTTTTCTTTGTTTGCTGTTATTAATTTACCACCCTTATTCTCAGGAGGCCCCACATTTACCTTGACTGCCTGCTCCCTATTTATGTATCCATAGAAACTTTTACAATTTGTTTTTATACAACATGCAAGTTTTCTCTCGAGATTCATTTTCTCCCTTCTTTTGGGCTTTTTGGTCTTCTGCTGCTGGATCCTAAGAACTTCCCAGTTCTCTGGTCCACCACTAGCCCTTGCCACTTCAAATACCCTACTATTCAATTTAATATTATCCTTTAGCTTCTTTATTAACAGTGGATTTACCTCTTTCTCATGGAATCCCTCTTTCAGATTAGGATAAGCTCTAGCTGAGCGTTATAGACCAGCTGCTTGAATATCTGTCACTGTTCCTCTACTGACCTGTCTCTTAACTTATTTGCCTTAGACAACTTCTCTCTCATACCATTATAATTGCCCTTATTTAAATTGAAGACACTGGTTATGGACCTATGGGGTTCATCCTCAAACTACATTTGGAATTCTATCATATTGTGGTTACTTTTCTAAGGGGATCTTTAAAGACAAGATCCTTCATTAATCCTACCTCATTACACAAGACTAAATGCAAAATAGCCCATTCCCAGGTAGGCTCTGCAATATACTGCTCTAAAAGCAATCCCTGACGTCTTCCAGAAATTCTTCTTCTATGATTCCCTTGCCAGTTTGGTTCATCCAATTAATATGTAGATTAAAATCTCCCATAATTGCAGTTCCCTTCAAACATGCTCTTGATATTTCCCCATTTATGCTCTAACCTACTGAGAGGTCACTTTTTTTTTAGGGGTTTATAGACTACTCCCTTCCCCTGCTATTGATGACTTCAACCCAAACCGATTCCACATCACTATCCACTGCTTTTATATCATGAGTCAGCACTGCAAAAGTACTTTCCTTGATTAACAATGCCACCCACTTCCTTTCCCCTTTGGCCTGTTCTTTTGGAAAAGTGTATAACTTGGAATATTGAGCACCCAGTTCTGCTCACCCTGCAACAATGTTTCTGTAATAGCTATTACATCATGCTCTTATATTGCTATCTGTACTATCAACCCATCTGTCCTGTTGCAAATGCTACATGCATTCAAATAAAGAACATTAAGCTTTTTTTTAAACAACTATTTACAGCTTTAGACGAGGGGTGGGGTATACAGGACTGAAAGTGTTATATTTGAATGCGCACAGTATACGAAACAAGGTAGATGAGCTTATAGCACAGTTAGAAATTGACAGGTACAACATTGTGGCTGAAAGAAGATCAGAACATGGACCTAAACATCCAAGGATACACATCCTATCAAAAAGACAGACAGGTGGGCAGAGGGGGTCGGGTGGCTCTTCTGGTAAAAAATGAAATCAAATCCTCAGCAAGAAGTTACATAGGATCAGAAGATGTGGAATCCTTGTGGGTAGAATTAAGAAACTTCAAGGGTAAAAAAGACCCTGATGGGAGTTGTATACAGGCCTCCGAATAGTAGCCAGGATGTAGGGTACAAATTACACAGGAGATAGAAAAGGCATGTCAGAAAGGCAGTGTTATAGTGGTCATGGGGAACTTCAATATGCAGGTAGACTGGGAAAATCAGGTTGGCACTGGATCCCAAGAGAAGGAATTTGTAGAATGCCAACAAGGTGGCTTTATAGAGCAGCTTTGTGGTCGAGACCACTGCAGAAAAGACAATCCTGGATTTGGTTTTGTGCAATGAACTGGATTTCATTTGGGAGCTTAAGGTCAAGGAACCCTTAGGAGGCAGTGTCCACAATGTGATAGAATTCACTCTGCAGTTTGAGAGGGAGAAGCTAAAACTGGATGTATCAATATTACAGTTGAGTAAAGGTAACTACAGAGGCATGAGAGAGGAGCTGGCCAAAGTTGATTGGAAGGGGACCCTAGAAAGGATGGCAGTAGAGCAACAATGGCAGGAGTTTCTAGGAGTAATTCGGAAGATGTAGGATCATTTCATCCCAAAGAAGAAGCAGTGTTCTAAAGGGAGGATGAGGCAACCGTGGTTGACAAGGGAAGTCAAAGACAGCATAAAAGCAAAAGAGATGCAATACAATAATGCAAAAATTAGTGTGAAGCTAGAGGATTGGGAAGCTTTTAAAAACCAACAGAAGGCAACTAAAAAAGCAATAAAGGGAGAAAAGATGAAAAATGAAGGTAAGCTAGCTAATAATGTAAAAAAGGATACCAAAAGTTTATTCAGATATATAAAGAGGCAAGAGTGGACACCAGACCACTGGAAAATGATGCTGGAGAAGTAGTAATGGGGAACAAAGAAATAGTGGATGAACTAAATAACATTTTTGCATCAGTCTTCACTGTGGAAGATAAGGTAAGATATCTTTTAGTCACATGTACATCGAAACACACAGTGAAATGCATCTTTTGCGTAGTGTTCTGGGGGCAGCCCGCAAGTGTCACCACAATTCCGGTGCCAACATAGCATGGCCACAACTTCCTAACCTGTATGTCTTTGGAATGTGGGAGGAAACCGGAGCACCCAGAGAAAACCCATGCAGACACGGGGAGAACATATAAACTCCTTACAGACAGTGGCCGGAATTGAACCCGGGTCGCTGGCACCATAAAGCATTAAGCTAACTGCAACACTACCGTGCCTGCATCACCAGCAACGTGCCGGAAATTCGAAAGAGTCAGGGGGCAGAAGTGAATATGATCGCTATTACTATGGAAAAGGTGTTTGGGAAGCTGAAAGGTCTGAAGGTAGTCAAGTCACCTGGACCGGATGGAGTACACCCCAGGGTTCTGAAAGAGGTAGTTGAAGAGATTGTGGAGGCATCAGTGGTGATCTTTCAAGAATGGTTCCAGAGGACAGGAAAATTGCAAATGTCACTCCATTCTTTAAAAAGGGAGAGAGGCAAAAGACAGAAAATTATAGGCCAGCTGGACTGACTTCAGTGGTTGGTAAGAATTTAGAGTCTATTATTAAGGATGGGGTTTCAGGGTACTTGGAAGCACATGATAAAATAGGCTGAAGTCGACATGGTTTCTTTAAGGGGAGGACTTGCCCAACAAATCTGTTGAATTCTTTGAGGAAGTAACAAGCAGGATCAGCAAAGGAGAGTCAGTAGATGTTGTTTACTTGGATTTTCAGAAGGCTGTTGACAAGGTGCTGCACATGAGGCTGCTAAACAAGATAGGAGCCCGTGGTTTTACAGGAAAGGTACTAGCATGGATAGAAGATTGGCTGACCGGCAGAAGGCAAAGAGTGGGAATAAAGGGAGCCTTTTCTGGTTAGCTGCCAGTGACTAGTGGTGTTCTGCATGGGTGGGTGTTGGGTCTGCTACTTTTCACATTATGACCTGGATGATGGAATTGATGGCTTTATGACCAAGTTTGTGGATGATACAAAGATAGGTGGAAGGGCAGGTAGTGTTGAGGAAGCAGGAAGTCTGCAGAAGGACTTGGACAGGTTGGGAGAATGGGCAGTAGCAGATGAAATACAGCGTAGGGAAGTGAATGGTCTTGCACTTTGGTCAAAGGAATAAAGGCATCAACTATTTTCTAACTCTGGTCTAACTCTGGATTTGCTCCGTTTTCCATATTTTCATTTACATCTTCTGCCCTGGCCTATCACACTGTGGCTGTTGGTTTCCCATTACTCTGTCATTCCCTTCTGATTTATCAAACCTGCCATTCTTGAAGCTCTTCTCCCTCCTACTTGGTTTAAGGCCCTATCTGCAGCCCTAGTTATTGCAATGGTCTCCTGGACAGCCTCCAGTCTCCAACCCTCGATAAACTCAAGATCATCCAAAATACTGTTGTGCATTTCCTCAGTCATATCTCATTCATTCACTATCCCTGCACATGTTAACCTACAATGGCATCGATTTTCAAAATCTCTCATTTGCAAATCACTCCACATTCAACCCTCCCTTTCTCTGTAACCACCGGTGAATTTCAAAGTACTATAATAGTCATTCCCCCTCCTAATCCTTCTACGGATTTCTTTAAATCTATGGCCCATGATTTTTGACCCCTCTACTAAGGAAACAGGTCCTTATTATTTGCTTTATCTAGGATCATCAATTTTATACATCTCAATTAAGTCTGCCCTCAGTGTCCTCTATCACAAAGAAAATTACCACAGCCCACACAATATTTCCTCATAGCTACAATTTTCTAGTCTGAGTAACATCCTTTTAAATCTCTTCTGGACCTTTCCCAGTGCAATTACGTTGTTCCTGTAACAGGGTGTACAGAACTCTACAAAGCAGAGTTGTCTGGCTAGTGCTGTGCAAAATTCTAGTATAAACACCCTGCCCTCACATTCTATGCCTCAGCGAATAAAGGAAAGCATCTTATACGACTTTTTAAGCAATTAATCAACCTATCCTGTTACCTATAAGGATTATGGACATACATGCCAACATCCCTCCATACTTTCATGCATCTCCATATCCTTTCAGTTAATATGTATTTCTTTGAGTCATTGCTGTTCCCCAAATGCATTACTTTGAGTTTCTCTGGTTTGAATTCTACTTGCCATGTTTCTCCCAACCGATCATACAATATCTTTCTGCAATCTACAACTTTCCTTCTCACACTCAGTCACATAGCCATTTTTTGTATCATCTGCTAATTTCTTTATCATGTCCCTTTTGATTCTTCATCACATGTACTCTCTCCTTCATGATGCTCCTTCAAATCAACCTCTTCATCCACATGTTTAATCACAATCCTAATATTCCCTAATATGTGACATAGTCAAGTGTTAAATGATAAATTTCCAGTAAAGCATCAGGGGACCTTTAGTAGGTTAAAGGTGCTATCTAAATTTAAGCTATTGTTGAAGAATTTTGAAGCATCAAGTATAATATAAAACTGATAAAATGATACTGGATGACTACTGGAATCCATCATAGGCCAAAATAAAACTGGCACACACAACAGCCTCAACGACACTTCCTCAATTTGTAAAGGGAAACAGCAAAATTATGAAAGTACTTTTGAATTAATATACGTGAGAAAGTAACTAAGGATTAAATTTTCACAATTTAGTAAAATCTCATGGTACAGTGATAAAAAGTCATTAGCTTGACTTCTATGAGCACTTGTGTGTAGTATTAAACCCATCACATAAACTCATGTTCCCTACTCATTAATATAGCATTAAAATTGGCAATATAAAATATATAAAGTAAGAAAAAGCAGACGTATTTGACAGACAAACAACTATTTCCTGCACAAGTATCAAATATTTCAAGAAATCTGACATTCATCTCAAATTACTATAAATTCAGATCATTATCCATGTGCTGACAACTGATTTACCTTGCCAGTTTTTTGAAGGAACCTATCTGGATGATTTCTTGAATCATTTGCAGCCACAACGCAAAATTTGTCCTGTCTTGAAGTTTGCCTTCTGGTGATGCTATCAGCGGACTGTAATCCACCAGAACCAATAGCTACAAAATCAGTTATAGCAAAAATACAGCATTACATAAGAGGTACATTACATTTCTCTCATTTGTTAAAAATCTGATCAAATAATGTATTTTAAGTTCTAAATTCAAGTTAGATAAGACATCCAAATGAAAATGAAGTCTTGTATTACTGAATATTGGAGAACTAAAGATAGCAGTCCTTGAAACTGTAACCATGGACAAATTGAGCAATTCAAACAGAAATCAATTGCGTGGATCCACACAGCCAGGAATTCAACAATTTATCCTATAAAAGTGACAAAATACTGGTTAAATTTGTACTCTGCTCCAAAGGATGCCCTGCAGAAAGTTAATGCCAAGAGAACAATTTATGGGTCTATACAGCAATCCATTCCAGTGTAAAATGCACACTTTTGAAGAATACCAACAAATTAACTGTTCCCAGTGCAGTTTACAGAAGTTTCGCCTGTCATATAACATAATTAACTTTTAGTTCTTCTCTAATTGCACGGTAGAGGCATAAATCCGATATAAAGGAAAAGTGGAATTTGATTTCTGAGACAGCCAAACAAAAAATATACCATTACTTATCACTACACATGCAATTGAATGTGTTGAATAGTTCAACAGAACTGAGGAATTAAAAGCTAATCACAAGGAAACATGGCAAATAGTTTCTGGTAATCTAAGGCAAGTTGCCTACAAACTCAGTATGGTTTGCACTGACTTATTCTTCATCAGTCCTTTCTTGTTTGAAGAACCAAATGGATTCCTGAGATGGTGAGACATAGCTTAGGTGAGAAATGTCCAGTGACACGTGGATCGTGACAGTTGGCTTTGTCATATGTGGCAATTCAGCTAATGAGGAGCAATAACCTCAGATACATGTGGAATTTGAAGGATGCTAGTCTAAGTGTGTACAGTGTGGAAAATAATCAGACTTAAAATCATAATTTAAAAAAATCACCCATTTTCAGAATTATTTCAAAACCAGCTAAGTGTGAAATTTTTCCTGATGCAATTTTGACAAAAAAAAATTTGAAGTGCTCTTTTACTTTAGTGAAACAGACACAAGGATGATTAGAGACAGAGCTTTTTCTTTAAATTGCTAATTCAGAAGTTTAAATATCTTTCTTCATGAAGAAATATTTAGGCAGCTGTAACATTTATTTCTTCATCTCAAAAAAATACTTATTTGCACATTCAGGGCAAAAAGCTTAGAAACTTCTTTCCAAATTTCTTCACTCAAAATAGGCAACCATCCACCATTTCCACATCACATCAAAGAATTTCCCACAGATCTGAAAGAACAGCAAAAACCACTGATTCGTTCTAAAATAAGTCTTTAAATGTTCTGCTGCAACTATACGAAACAACATGTCAGCTTGCACATTTATCACATTTCTAGCATTTTCTGTACCAAATTTCATAGAGCGGGTCTCTTAAATTTTATATTACTGAAAGATAATATATCCAAACTAATAGGCATACCAGCTGTGAATGATGCAGCTGATGGTGCACAAGTCAATACAAACCATAAATAATTAAAGGAAAAAAATTAATCAAAAGACTAAGAAAAAAAATGCCTTTCAGACAGTTCTAAGAATATGTATTAGCAGAATCAGTATCAAGACAAAATTTACAAGATAAGTTACCCGCATTATTTTTCATATGTTTTAGAAATGCTACTGACAACTTTCCTGATAGAGATCTGCTTTCGGGGAAAGGTACAAGGCTAAGAATACCACAAGGTCCTGGACCCAAAAGAATACGGCACAACTAAAAGTTTTCATTCTTACATAATTTGTTCCACCCATCACCCAACAGTGAGTACAAAGAGCAAGAAAGATCAACAGATATTGTGTGCTATAGAGAGAACAATCATGAATATGTGACTGAATGGTCATGGCAAAGAATAGAAAGCATAGAAGGTATGTAATAGAAAAAAAAGACTCCCCTCCTCCACCCCCAACCAGACCAACACAAGCAATGGGACATCAGCTCAGTTCTTTTATCTCTTTCATATTCCTACAACAGAAAAGTAGATCCTTTGACAATACACATGCAACATTAAGTTACATTAATACACCGAATCTTGTGGTTGCAGTAAAGAAAATCCTAAATCTACAAAGGGGACAAGTAATGATGTTCCACGCTCCTTGTGTGAAATGTTCAGGAAAAATGGTCATATATTGAACCATTAATGGTAAAAATCACAAAAATAATGCACAATGATAATAAGGGCACTATATGAATCTACAATCCTATCTCAAATGTATTGGTGCAAATTACCTCCATGACTTCTTTTTGTAAATAATGCAAGGGTAGGATTTGCAAAGGGACAAAATATGAGAAGAAAGCATGATTGATGTTCAGAAAGTACAAGATAAAATAGTCTAATAAATAAAGTTAATAACATATGACTACTGAAAAGACGCAAAAAAATTTGACGTTAAATTTCTATAGCATCAAGTCATTGCTAAAAAGATGAAAATACAAACTTGAAAACAATGTGTAATATAGAAATTACATTCCAATGTTTGCTACAATATTTAAAAAATATTGTTTATATTAGTGCAAATTTGATTTAGTGGGACAAAAAAAATATATTGCCTATGCATGATAAATCCCAATGAAAATAATTTATGAAAAGACATTTAACTTTTTTTTAATATCAGCATCCAAACAATTTTCAATTCTCAATCTTCAAAATGGAGACGATGATTAGATTAATATTTACAAAGCCATTCACTTTTCCTGCCTTGTGAATAAACTCTGCCATGACTGATCAGTCTTCTGCCATAACTAGATCGAAGCACCTGGCCAAAAGAAAATCACTTTTATTAAAGCAAACTGCTGGCACACTTAATTATGAAGGGTGGCTGATTTTATTTAATGGCCTTGTAAAAAAAAAAGGAAACAGGAAGTACTCAACATCATACACCTTGAATTAAAGTGTGCAGGTTTTCTCAAATTATTATAAATGAATGTCTAAAGTAAACTAAATTAGCTTTAAGGAAAAAATGAAGTCATCTCTTTGCAAGACTTTTTCTGCATATAATGAGCAAAGGATATGATAGTTTAGCAATTTACTGCTCCAAAATTGCATTAGTAATTCATTCCATTCTATAATGGAACATTTAGCTTTTAAAACTGCAGAACACAAAGAATTACAAAATCATGTCAGAGCCATGCTGTAATAAAAAAGGCCACATTTATCCATGAGTAGCTCAATTTTCCAGGTATGCTTTTCTTCCATGGACCAAAGCCGACTCAATATCGAGTTATCCTTCTGGCCGACATGCAACTCCAAACTTATATGATTCACTCCCATACCAAGTAAAACACACCAATACTGGACATGTGAAATAAAAACAAATTGTTGAAAATACCCACCAGGTCAGTCAGCATCTAAGGCAGAGAGAAACAGAGTTAATGCTTCAGGTATGATAGCACCTCCCAAGCTCTACCAGATAGAATAAGGAGGACCAGGCACATGGGACCTTCCAAGATACACGGAAATATATTGCCATTATTTCATTGTAGCTGGCTCAAAATTCTGGAACAGCACTTAGAGTAACTTCACCACACAAATTCCAATGGCTCAAACTGAAGTTCAAAATCCCATTCTTCAGGTCAATGAGAAATTAATAATAAATACTGGCCTTTCTGAGCACACAGGATATCACAATTTTTAAAAAAAATTCTCTCCATAGTCCTACCCTTCCCGATCTCTGAAAACTCATCCAGAAGCTTATTGCCCTCCAACAAAATTATTGTTCCTGCAATTCTGGCATACATTCCATCACTGGTAACATTCCCTTCAGCTACTGAGAACCAAGCTTTTGAAGTTCCCTCCCTAAGACACTACACCTCTTTATTCTCCTCTAAGAGGCTCCTTAAAATCTACCTTTTTAACAAGGCTATTGATTATCAGTTTTAAATCTTTAGTGAGGCTCATTTCCAAATTTTCACACATAAAACAAATCCATTATGCAACTGAAAATAGTTTGCAGGTGGATATTCCAGAGAAAATAAGGGACTGGGGCAAGTATAGACCTCTCAACAAAACAAATTACAGGTTAGATAATTGTAAGGCTGATTGATTGAAGGGGACACTGATAAAAAGGGAGAGCAAAGAGTTCATCGCTCAAAAGGCATCCAGAGCGGGTTGTTTGGCAAAAATGGAGGATTTTGTTTCAGTTGTTACTCTAGAAAATGCAGCAACAGCGAATCCAGTGTAAAATAAAGGAAAATTGTAAAAGCTCAAAATGTGAGAAAAGATAAAAATTTGTCAGTCAAACATACAGCATTTGGCAAGATAATGCAGATGAGAGATCAGTTAGTTATGTTAATTCCCTGAATGACAAGAGATATTGAGGCTCTAGTCATGAAAAAGAAGGTATGGGTCAGGTACAGGCAGTGGGGATCAAGTGAATCACTGGAGAAGTACAGGGGATGCAGGAGTATACGCAAGAAGGAAATCAGGACGGTAAAAAGAGAGCATGAGACAGCTTTGGCAGAGAAGATTAAGGAGAATCCAAAGAGATTTTATGTATATTGAGGGGGAAAAAAGTAACCAAGGAGAGAATTGGGCCCCTCAAAGACCAAGGTGGACATCTATGTGTGGAGCCACAGAGGTTGAGCGAGGTCCTCAATGAATATTTCTCCTTTGTTTTTACCATGGAGAAAGACATGGGCTAGGGAAGTCGAGAAATGAAATGGAGGTGTCATGAGGATAGTCCACGTTGCAGTAGAGGAGATGATGGACGCCTTAAAACTTATGAAGGCAGATAAATCTGCAGGGGCCTGATCAAGTATATCCAAGAACACTGTGGGAAGCTAGATAAGAACTTGCAGGAGTCCGAACTGAGATATATGCATCATATTAGAGACAGGCGAAGTGCCAGAAGATTGGAGGGTGGTTTACTGTTGCACCTTTAATTAAGAAGCGCTGCAAAGAAAAACCTGGGAACTACAGACCAGTAAGTCTAACATGTGTGGTAGGTAAGTTATTGGAGGGGATTCTGAAGGATAAATATACACACATATCGAAAGGCAGGGGTTGATTAGGGATAGTCAGCATGGCTTCGTATATGTGAGAGATCATGTCTCACAAATTTGATTGAGTTTTTTTGAAGTAACCAAGAAGGTTGATGAGGGAAGGATGGTAGACATAGTCTACATGGACTTCAGCAAGGTCTTTGATAAGGTTCCACATGATAGGCTGCTTTGGAAGGTTAGATTGGTAGGATGTTAGCTAATTCGATACTGAATTGGCTTGATGGTAGGAAGCAAAAGGCAATGATTGAAGGCTGTATTTTGGATTGAAGGCCCATGACTAGTGATGTGCCTTAGGGTATGGTGCTGGCTCATTGCTGTTTGTCATCTCTATCAACAACTTGGTTTGCAAGTATGCAGATGAGACTAAAATAGGTGGTATTGTAGACAGCGAAGCAGGTTATCAAGAACTACTGTGGGATCTTGATCAGCTAGGTAAGTGGGCCGAGGAATGGCAAATGGAGTTTAATTTAGATTAGTGCAAGGTGTTAAATTTTGGGAAGTCAAACAAGGATAGGACTTTTACAGTGAATGTTGGACCTGAGGAGTGTCAGAGGGACCTAGGAGTACATGTAGACAGTTCCCTGAAAGTGGCATCATAGTAGACAGAGTGAAGAAAGCTTTTGGCACACTGGCCTTCATCAGCCAGGGCATCATGTTGCACTTGTTCAAGACATTGGTGAGGTTGCACTTGGGATATTGTGTTCAGTTCTCGTCACCCTGCTATTGGAAAAATGCTGTTGAGCTGGAAAGAGTGCAGAAAAGGTTTATGAGGATGTTGCCAGGACACAAGGAGCTGGGTAATAAGGAGAGGTTGGGCAGGCTGGGACTTCATTCATTGCAGTGTCGGAGAGTGAGGGGTGATCTTATTGAGGTGTATTAAGTCATGAGGGATATAGATAGGGTAAATACACAATCTTTTTCCCAGGATTGGGGAATCAAGAACTAGAGGGCATAGGTCTAAGGTGAGAGAGGAAAGATTTAATAGGACCTGAAGGGCAACTTTTTCCACACAGAGGGTGGTAAGTAAATGGAACAAGTTGCCAGAGGAAATGGTTGAGACAGTACAATAACAACATTTAAAAGACATTTGGACAGGTGCATGGATAGGAAAGGTTTATAGGGATATGGGTCAAATGTGGGCAAACGGGACAAGTTTAGATGGGCATCTTGGTCAGCATGGACGAGTTTGGCCGAAGGGCCTGTTTCCATGCTGTATTACTCTACGATTTTAATTCATGTATCCTGAAGGGTTCTGCTGCCCTCTTCAATAAGGGAAGAGAGTGAACTGTTACTTTAATAAGGATTGTGGCAATCTCAACAAAAGGGATAGAATTTATTGTTCAAGGATGGTTTCGCAATCCATAAGCCATGATTTTTCAGTTTTTAATCAGATTCATCAAAAGGCTGTGGAAGACAAACTTCTTGTTCGTGAAAATGTACACAATCTGGAAGGTAAGGCAGACTACAACGGAAAGATGTCCAAGTGCTGAACGTGATAAGGAACGAGAAGTTAAAACCCAAAGAGCAGGATGGGCAAGATAATTGTTGAGAGTTTCAAGAGGATCAAAAATCGTCATGTATATTCAGTAATAGATACTGAGGAACATGAAGAGATGGGCTAGGCTCTCATTGTGAGGGTCTCAAACATAATTGGAAAAAAAAGGTTGAGAAAATTGTAGGTAATAGATGGAACCAAATAGGAAGGGGATGATGGGCAGATGGAACCAGGTTGGTGGGTGGGGGGCAGTGGAGGAATGGGACAGAGGCTAGTAGGTGATAGGTGGAGCCAGGTGGGGAAAGGAATGTGGGTAGATGGAGCCAGATGAAAGGAATGAACAAAGGGAGAACAAAACTGGTTCCACCCACCAGCCTCTGTCCCACCCCCACACGTACTGCTATATATACTGGCAACCCTCCTTGTTCCCTCTGAATCCCGATGCAGGGTCTCAACCCCAAACGTGATCCTACACCTTTCGCCTCCACAGGTGCTGCTTGACCCATGAAGTTCCTCCAGCATCCTGTCTTTGTTCAATGTGCTTGATATTTCTGAATCACTACGTGCAAATACTATTTTGTTTCTTATAAGCAACTTTACTCCTCAAGTCTTTCCTGTTCCCTCTACTACCTGCACCCTCATTAGTTTGAACATGTTTTTGCACACCAACATCTCTTTCAGTGTACCCCTTCATCCTTATCCCATCTGATTTTTAGGCTATTTGTCATCCTCCTTTTGATTTTTATTATTTTGTTAATCAGTAACAAAATAATGCAGCATGGTGATACAGCAGTTTGTGTTGCCGCCTCACACCTCTAGGGACCTGGATTTGATCTTAACCTCTGTCTATGCAGGCTTTTCACATTCTCTCCATGGGTTTCCTCTGGATGCTCCAGCTTCCTCCCACACCCCCAAAAGATATGCTGATAAGTTAAAGGGCTACTATAAATTACCCATTAATTTCGTTCATGCCAAAAAGAATCAAAGGAGAGTTGACGGCCCTGTGTGCAAGACAATAAGTTGCAGATGTACAAGGAAATAAAGAGAGGGGAATGCAACTAATGGGACTGCTCTCCTGGAAACTGGCATGGACCCAAAGGGCTGATTGACCTCTCTATGTGTTATTATAAAATGAGATTAAATAGGTGCAACTCTAAATGGATTATGGGTAAGCTTTTATCTTGCAATTTCCACTTTTATATTAGCTCATACTCTGATGAAAGGTTGAATGTTCCTGTCAATATATTTTTTCTTCTCTTGGATTTCTTTTGCTATTTTCCCCATCTACCTTACTTTTTATCACCTTCTCCTTTCAGATTTATTTTCCTTCTGCATGCATCTTTCAGCAACAAATTAACTGTCACCTTCTTGCCTTCAAGGACTTTTCACCACATTTTGAAATGAATTGTGTATCATACAGCAGTTAACCACATCTTTAAGGATACAAAAACACCCTTCCATGTAACAGAGGAAGCTTCTTTAAAAGTCAACTTTATCTTTTGTTTCTTCTCTTTCCCAACACCATACCCATCACCACTCTGCTGTTCATTTTCAACATTTTCTATTCTAGTTCAAGTTTACTGTTGTCATAGGCATACATACACAGGGTATAAATGCCATGAAAATTAGTATTTTGTAGCGGTGGCAGCGCATTACCTTAATCTTAAATTATTAAACATTTTGATTAAATGTGCAAATTTTTAATGTTTTTGTGTTTAATTAAACAGCTAGGTCCAGTTTGCAAGGTAATTATGTTAATACACTTGTTTGAGAATCTTGTTATAACGATGATGAATACTTGTAGTTAGAAAAACTTAAGCAGATATTATACTTGTCAAAAGTATTAACTCTCACATTAATGTCCATTAAGGTTTCAACATTACTATCTCTAACAGTCTTTATTTTAGGAATTTTCATATGGTTCCAATACTTCAAGAAAAGTTCCAAAAAAAACTATCACAAACAGACCAAGTGTATAGAAAGCATTACATTATATCAATCATGGAAATTCATAACTAAAGTACCATATTGTGCATTAAGATGCATTTATACATCAGAATAGTTGGGCAGAATTATATCCTGCGCAGAAAATATAACTTGTACCACTGCCAGGAGTTAAAGTAAATCGACATTTTATTTGTTATACTTTGCTAACATTTATTCGGTATACCAAGATAACAAATTACATGACAACTTTTAATTATTTATCTGCAGAACTAAAACAAGTTATAAATCAAAAGAGGGATCACTTAATTTCCAGAAATATGACATTATTAATGACACAAGATACAATACAAATCTTACCTTTTCCAGAAGCACCAAGGTTTGTCTTGCTAACATCACCACCAAGTGCATCTTTCCACAAAGCACCAGTTTCATCCACGTTCTCATCCTGGGCATCATATTGCTCTTCAATAATTACATCAGGACTCTCCACAACCACATTAATTTTATCCTGAGCTGGAAGAGCCTCAGAGTGAATGTTAATAATTTCACCAGGCACATCTGATTGAGCAAGTGCATTAGCTTCTAACCCATTCCCCTCTGGCACAATAATCTGCAGAAACACAAAATAAAACCAAAAGAATACTGAATTTAATCAATGGAGATCAAATACCTTTGCCTAAATTACAATTAACTAGACAAAAGTACTGAATAATAGAGAATCAAGACCAAATCAAAAACCTAGTGTAAAACAAATAGATATTCAAGTCACAAAGTCATACAGCATGGAAACAGACCCTTCAGCACAACTCATTCATGCCAATCAAAGTGCCTATCTGAACTCGTCCCATTTGCCTGTGTTTGGCCTGTACTCCTCTAAACCTTTTCAATCCATGAACCTGTCCAGATGTCTTTTAAACATTGTAATTGTACCAACCTCTACCACTTTCTCGGGCAGCTCATTCCATATACCCACCTGCGTCTGTGTAAAAATCTTTTCCACTTACCTTAAGCATCTGTCCTCTAGTTTTAGACTCCCTGCCCTGAGAAAAAGACTGACCAGCCACCCTCTCTAAGCCCCTCATAATTTTAAATACCACTCACAAAAAGGTCACCCCTCATCCTCCTCTGCTCCAAGGAAAACACACCCGTCCTATCCAGCCCTCCAGTCCTGGCAACATCCTTGTGAATCATTTTGGCACCCTTTCCAGCTGATTAATATCTTTCCTATAACTAGGCAACCAGAACTGCACACAATACTCCAAGTGTGGTCTCACCAACATCTCACAGCCATAACATAATATCCCAACTCTTGTACTCAGTGCCCTGGGTGATGAAGGCAAGCAAGCCATATGCCTTCTTCACCATCCTGGCAACATGTTTTGCCACTTTCAGGGAACTATGTATTTGTATCACTAGGTCTCTCTGTTCTACAACATTCTCCAGGGCCCTGCCATTTACTGCGTATGTTCTGCCCTGGTTTAACATCCCAAAATGCATCACTTCACACTTGTCCGAGGTAAATTCCATCTGCCATTCTTTGGCCCACTTTACCAGTTGATTTAGATCCTGCTGTAACCTTAGTTAACATTCTTCACTGTCCACTATACCACCAATTTTGACGTCATCTGCAAATTTACTACCAATACCAACTACACTTGCATTTAAATCATTAATATAGATGATAAACAAAAGGAGACCCAGCATGGATCCCTGCGGCACACCACTGGTCACAGGCCTCAATCTTTTCTTTCTTTTTCAATCTTTTTATTAGTTTTCAAATTAATACAGATTGATATATAGCATTAATGTTTATACATGTAATACAAAGAGATCAGGATAACAATCATGGCATAGATAATCATAAAGAACAATAAAATACAAAAAAATCTGTAGATCCAATGATCTCTTAGTAAATGGATATAATATAAAGGAAAGAAAAAGATTTATTATATAAATTAAAAAAAAAAGAAAAAAATCCCCAAATCAATAAAAAAAATATAAACAATATAAACTAAACTAAACAAAAAAATTTCAAAAAAAACAAACAACAAACAAAAAAGAAAAAAACTGGGCTAAAATTTCTCAGTAGAAACAGAGCAATATTATGTCATCAACTCCATTCCTCTAAGTTGGAAAGTTATTGAAAGGGGATCTACATCATGTGAAAATATTGAATAAATGGACTCCAAATATCTTCAAATTTAAGCAAAGGATCGACAGTACCACTCCTAATTTTTTCCAAGTTTAAACATGATATAGTTTGAGAAAACCATTGAAAAGTAGTGGGGGGGTATTGGATCCTTCCAGTTAAGCAAAATGGATCATTTGGCCATTAATGTAACAAAAGTAATCATACGGTTAGCAGAAGCAGATAAATGGCCAGACTCTATCCTCGGTAATCCAAAAATTGCAGTGACAGGGTGAGGTTGTAAATCAATCTTCAATACATTTGAAATAATGTTAAGAATGTCTTTCCAATATTTTTCCAAAAGAGGACAGGACCAAAACATGTGTCAAAGAAGCCACATTCGATTTACATCTATCACATATAGGATTTATATGGTTATAAAAACGAGCTAGCTTATCTTTGTACATCTGGGTCCTGTGAACTACCTTAAACTGTATCAATGAGTGTCTGGCACACATTGAAGGTGTATTAACTAAATGAAGAGTTTTCTTCCAAGTCTCTGTAGGTAAAGATGTCTGGAGTTCACTTTCCCATTCATTCTTAATTTTGTCCACTGATTCTGGATGTATTTTCATAATTAAATCATAGATTATTGCTATCAAGCCCTTCTGATAAGGATTAAGACCTACAATTTTTTCCGTAGTTTCAATTCTGTAAGGTGTCGGAAAAGAGGGTATAGTAGCTTTTAAAAAATTTCTATTCTGCAAATATTGAAAAAAGTGTGATCTAGGCAAATTGTACTTGTTAGACAATTGTTCAAAAGATGAAAAACAGTTATCAATGAATAGATCGCGAAAACATACTATTCCCTTCTTTAACAGTTAAAAATCAAGATTAAACTTGTGCCAGTATTGTAAAAGACTTATTAAAGGGTGGTAAATAATAGACTGAAAAGTGCCCGAACCAAAGCCAAATTATGACTTAGTCCATCGAGTGCCACCAACAGACTATCACAGGCCTCAATCTAAAAAAAACAACACTCTACTACCACCCTCTGACTCCTTCCACCAAACCAATTTTGTACCCAATTGGCAAGTTCACCCTAGATTCCATGTGATCTAACCTTCTGGATCTCATCAAAGGCCTTGCTAAAGTCCATGTAAACAATGTCTACTGCTCTGCCCTATCAATCTTCGTGGTCACCTCAACATCCTAAGATACACTTTGTCAGGGCCCAGGGATTTATCCATCTTTAGGCACTTTAAAACTGCCAGCACCTCCTCATTTGTAATGCATGTTTCAGGGTATCACTATTCTCTCCCCTGAATTCTGAAGCTTCCATAACCTTCTCTAGGACAAATACAGACAAGAAATTTTCATCTAAGATCTTGCCCATCTCCCATGGTTCCAGACATATACAACAACACTGATTGTTAAGGGGCCTGTTTGTTCACGAGTCACCCTTTGCTCTTAATATACTTATAGAAACTTTTGCAATTTTCCTTTACCTTATCTGCCAAAGCTATCGCACGTCCTCTTTTTGTCCTCCTGATTTCCTTCTTAAGTGTACTCCGACATCTTTTATACTCCTCAAGGGATTCACTTGATCCCAGCTACCTATACTGATAAATGCCTCCTCCTTTATCCTGACCAGTGTCTCAATAGCATTCATCAACCAGGGCTCCCTAATCCTGCCAGCCTTGCCCTTCACTCTTACAGGAACATGTTGACCCTGAACCCTCCCCATCTCACTTCTAAAAGCCTCCCACTTGCTCGATGTCACTTCACCTGGGAACAGTCCCTCCCAGACAACCTTTGCAAGTTCCTGTCTAATGCCTTCAAAATTAGACTTGCTCCAATTTAGAACTTTAACATGAACCATTCCTATTTTTTCCATGACAACTTTAAAACTAATATAATTATGGACAATGGATCTAAAGTGCTCCCTCACATGAACCAGTTGCCCAGCCTCATTTCCTGAGAGGTCAAGCGTAACCCCTTCTCTAGTAGGGCCATCTACATACTGCTTCAGAAAACTTTCCTGGACACACCTAACAAATTCTGCAAAGTCTATCCCAGTTAATATTTGGGAAGGCGAAATCACCTACTATTACAACCCAATTATTCCAACACTTATCTGTAATCTCCCTACACATGAGCTCCTCTAATTCCCACTGACTTTTGGGAGACCCAACAGTGATCACCCCCTTCTTATTTCTAAGTTTTACCCATATAGCCTCACTGGACATTCCCCCAGGAATATCCTCTCTATGAAAAAACATATTGTGACATTTTGAACATAGGGCCAAAACATGCTGATAGATGCCAACATTTCCTTGACAAAATATCAGCGACCACCAGTTCTGGAATCCCATGCAAACAGACATCTCAAACATCACAATTATGCTCAGATACTGAACACTGCATGGAGTCCAGTGAGGGAGCCTGAACTAACTAAATCCTCCAGTAATTGTGATGGAGAAACTGCATCATGCTAAACCTGATATACATTTGGCCATGCATTTGGTTGGCAAAGGCTGATTTGAGGAAAAATAGTTAAGTTTAAGGTAGTTATTAATTTATTATTTTTAAATCTGTTCACTGTAATGTTTCTAATTTAAAAGTATTTAAAGTATTTTAGTCATTTAGTTTCATTTTTGATAGCTTTTAAACTCTTTTAATTGTTTCATTGAATTTTAGCTTTTGAATGGTTTTGAATGTTAGGTGCATTAAAACACATTCAGAAAACTTAACAGCCAGCAAAAGGATCCACAAAAGGCAAGTTCAAAGCTTTTGTGCATGTCAGACTCAAGTACAGACAGGAAGCCACTCTCAGCAAATAAAGGTTCTCATTCTAAAATTGCCAGCAGCAAATTAATCAGAGAAATGGATGTACAAGAAGGAATATCAGAGGAAAAAGAAGGCATTGGAGAGTTTTGGAGCTGTCTGAAGTTACAAAACTAGTGAGGAGTAAAGTGTCAGAACATTAAGTGATTATACACAATACTAGATTATCTAAGTTGAGGGCTTTAAGAGAATCAGGAGTCAGTGTAGAACAGAACAGGAAGAGATTAGTATTTCAGTGAGCAAGAGAACGTGGTCCATTTGTGTCCAAATGACAACAGTTAAATGCAAAACTGCAAGCATTTCAGGACTCCCACATTACGTGTACATCAAACATGAAAGGTGCTAGCCCTCTTTTATGCCAGTATCCCTACTGCTCTGTAAGCTGGACTCCTCGTGGAATCCAGCAGTACAGTGTAAAGTTGCAGCAGTTTCTCAGTACCTTTGTTGAAAAATCTGCCTGAAAAATCTAAACTAGACTAGATTTGGCTAAAGAACAGGATCTCCATTCATTTGAATGGGAGGACCAGGTGCAAGGAAAAATGTATGGATTAGGTCATTTTCATGTTTTCAATTAATTGCTTAGTTACGTGTTTTAATTGCTTAAGTAATGTTAAGTGCTTCACAGTTTCATTTGTAAGATGTTTTTAAAAAAATCAAACGGTTACATTTAAAGTTGAATGTTTCTTAATGACAGGTTTGACCCTAGCTAAGGCAGGGATGTAATTTACCTAGCAAGACAAAAGTATTTTCAACTGCTTCATTGGCAATGCATGGCTTGATCCAAGACATCCCACTTAATGCTTCATTTACATTACCCTGCCCTTCGTTGTTTAGTATCCCATTATTAACAGTCCAAACACCTTCAATCAACAAATGCAAACTACCCAATGCAAATTAGTTAAATGTATCCTTAGCATGAAGATCAGCAGTGAGCATGGGTGGCTTGATCCAAGACATCCCACATAATACTTCAATTACATTGACCAGCTCTTCTTTGTTTAATGTCTCACTAGTAAGGATCCAAAACACCTTTGATCAGCAAATTAGCAATAGGTTTATTATTCTCACATGTACCGAGATACAGTGAAAAAGCTCTGGTTTGCACACCATCCAGACAGATCATCCCAAACATAAGTACACCAAGGTCGTACAAAAGGAAAAACTATGACAGAATGCAGAACGTAGTGTTACAATAAGAGAGAAAGTGCAGTGCAGATTGACAAAATAAGATACAAGGGCCATGACGAAGTGAATTGAGAGATCAAGAGTTCATCTTTATCGTACAAAGTCTATTCAAAGACCTATAATTGCAGCATTAAAGCTGTCAAGACTGTGGTACATATGTTCAAGCTTTTATATCTTCTGCCTGATTGGGGGGTGGGGGGTGAGAGAGAAGAGAGAATGACCAGCTTGGGAGGGCTTTTTGATTATGTTGGTTGCTTTCCTGAGGCAGTGGCAAGTGTAAACAGAGTCAATGGAGGGGAGGCTGGTTTTTGAGATAGACTAGGCTGCGTTCACAACTCTCTGCAATTTCTTGCTGAGCAGTTGCAGTACCAACCTGTGATGCATCCAGATAAAATGCTTTCAATGGTGCATCCGCAAAAATTGGTGAGGGTCAACAACAACATGCCGAATTTTCTTAGCCTTCTGAGAAAGTAGAGGCGTTGGTGTGCTTTCTTGGCCAGAGCTTCTTTGTAATTGGACCAGGACAAGTTGATAATACTTACACCTAGGAACTTGAAGCTCTCAACCATCTCCACCTCAGCACTGTTGATACAGACAAGGGGGTGTACACCTCGTCTCCTGAAGTCAATGACCAGCTCTTTTGTTTTGCTGACTTTGCGGGAAGGTTGTCTTGATACCATGCTACTCGGCTCTCTATCTCCTTCCTGTACTCCGTCTTGTTGTTGTTTGAGATCCAGCCCACTATGATGGTGTCACCTGCAAACTTGCAGATGGAGTTAGAGCAGAATCTGCCCACAGTCACAAGTGTATAGGGAGTAAAGGAGCTGAGGATGCACCATTGCGGGCACCAGTGTTGAGGATAATCATGGTGGAGGTGTTGATGCTTATCCTTACTGATTGTGGTGTGTTGATCAGGAAATCAAAGATCCAGAGCAGAGGGAGGTGCTGAGTCCTAAGTCTAAGAGTTTGGAGATGAGTTTGTTTGCATTTATGGTATTGAAGGCAGAGCTTTCGTCAATAAATAGGAGTCTGATGTAGGTGTCTTTGTTATCCAGATACTCCAGAGATGAGTGTAGGGCCAGGAAGATGGCATCTGCAGTGGACCTGTTGTGGCGGTAGGTGAACTGCAATGGGTCAAGACCAGCTTCTCAAAGCATTTCAGCATTTCATGAGGACGGATGTCAAAGCCACCAGGAGGTAGTCATTAAGGCACGTTACCTTATTTTTCTTTGTCACCGGGATGACGGTGGTCTTCTTAAAGCAGATGGGAACCTCAGATCGGAGTAGGGAGAGGTTAAAGACACCTGCAAATACATTTTCTTTTTTTATTCCATGCTCTGATAATCTAAGAGGGCGGCACTGGAGCATGACAACTCCTTGCAAGCTGCTCGCAACAGATCTATTCATTGCATTTATTATCATTGTTCTACTCTTTTAAATCTCAATTCTATGACTTTAAGAATTTACTAACAATGTTTTCTTACGGTCTGCTTACAGGTCTGGCGATCTGCCGACCACCTGGAGTGACTGATCTACAAACCCGACTCCTGGACTAGAAATGGACCTAACCAGCAAGGTCTAGGATGGCCCTGACTGCTTGGAGTGTTCGACTGCAAGTACCAACCAGTCCCGACAACCAACACCAGATCTACAGTCTACAAGTGCCCCATTGATCGAACTGCCCAGTGCAAATTAGGTAAATGCATTCTTAGTACATAGATCAGCAGCGAGCATAGATGGCTTGTTGCTGCCTAGAAAATCTAGGCCAATGTTTGCAGAGCCCAGTAAGTGAGAGGCTCTCCCATCAGTGCTTCTGAATAACCATGTCAGGGTGGGTCAAGCTTTACAGCAGATGGGCCAAAGCAAGAACAGAGGCAGATAAAAGTGAAGATAATAAAAGATCAACTTGCAATTATCTAATACTTTTCAGGCACCTTTAAGATGTCTCAAATGCTTTTCATACAATGTGTGGAACAAGCTCCCACAAACAGCAAGGCAATAACAATTTTGTAATGTTGAGCACTGCGTTAATAATGGCTAAGTTACCAGGGATGACTTATCTGCTTTTCATCAAAATAGTACTACAGCACTTTTTTCATCTTTCTGAACAAAAGAAACTTAGGTTAAAGTCTCATCCAACAAATGGTACATCCAACAGCGCCACATTCCCTCAGTACTGCACTGCAATGTCAACCTAGATTTTGTTCTCAAGTCTCAAGTAGTGGAAGAAAATGGGATGACAACACACAGGGTAAAAACAATAACAAAATACAGAGTAAAGTGTCACAGCTACAGGGAAGTACATTGCAGGTAGACAATAAGGTGCAAGGTCATAACAAGGTAGATGGTGATGTCAAGAGTCCATCTCATCGCACTCGGATCTGAACAGCCAGTTGTCTACCTTGTTTTGATTGTTCCACTGTTTGTTCAACCTTATTTTTCTCCTGGTAAGTGAAAACATTGAAGCTGTAATCTTCTTCCTGTGTTACAATTTGTTTCATTTTGCAAATCAGACTGTTAAGAACCACCTTTCTGTTTGATCCCGAATTCATCTTCTCATCCCATTTTCTTCCACCTCCACTAATTGGCTGCACTCTCGCTTCTGAGCCAGAAATCTGCAAGTTTTACTACAGAGACTTGAGAACAAAATCTAGGTTGAGATTGCAGTGCAGTACTGAGGGAATGTAGATCCCAAGCATGGTAGATGCAGGTGAAACTGAACTCAATTTTCTTTTCAAATGTATTAACATGTTAGAATATTAAAGCACCCTTGAATCTGTATAACGAAGCAACACTCTCAATTGTAAATGATTCACTACTTGAGCAACATACAGGAGGACATGGACTAAACCAAAAAGTGGTACAGGGCAGGAACCATCTGCAGAGAAAGAAACAGCATTTCAGGTTAACTGCAGATTCTACCTGATTTGTTTCATTTTCTGTTTCATTTCAGATTTCTAGTAACTGCAGTATTTTGCTTTCGTCTAATGAATAGTTGTAATTGCCAAGTATTAAAGCACCCTTGAAGTTTAAACAAAAGCTTATGTACCTGATTGAGTTCCTGCACAGCAAAGCAAATGTAAAGCTCTTGGTTATGCATTTTAATTGGCTTTAGTTTGTTGTTGATTAGATTCATAATGTGGGATTGATATGACCACAGGTGCCTATTCGTTTGTGCACAATATAATAAACACCCCCAAATGGGAGCAATCGTCAGTTTTGTCAATGGAGACTGCTTTGGCCGAAGGCACCTTGAACCAATGTAACAAAGCACAAGTATTTCAGCTAATTTTATGCAAAAACATGCAAAACTAAACTGTGTATTAAAAGCTGATCCACATCCAGACTCCTTCAGTGCAAAATCACAAGGCTTGGAAGTAGATTTGGACGTCGTGAGCAGAACTTTTTCCTCAGTAGGTTAACTGGAAGGAATTATGCATGGTCTAGTTCCATTGTTAGCCTGCAACATTCAGCCATTCAATAACGCTCTCAACTAAAATGTTAACTTTGGGCTTAAATGTAATATTAAAAACAAAAAGGTCATTCTTAGGCTAAGCTCATTACTGATGCTAGCAGATACATTCCATTTTTCATTGCCTTTGAGATGATGGTGGCAGAAAATCTTGTTTTGTTGGGAGTCTGTGTAAGGCGTTCCCAAAATGCAGTTATGTAGGGAATTTGATGGTATTAGTCCAATGCTGTGCAAATTGGGATGATAGCATTAATGGCATTTCCATGTATCTACAATCTTTTATCGTTTCAGGTGATGAAGGGTGATAGTTTGGGAATTGCTGTAGAAGTATCATAGATAAGTTGCTGTGGTGCAGTGTTCGCCATCTGCAGGATGCAATAACAATGGAGGAAATATATGTCAAAGATATCCTGAGAGAATCTGAACATCTTGGGTGTCACATCTGCACTCATTAAGATATGTGGAAAGAACTCCATTACATTCTTCAGAGTATCTTGTGAATGTTGAAGTGAGATGACCAGCCGTTTTGACACTGAATACCTAACCTCTGATCTGCTTGACATAATGTATGTAAAAGTTCCAATTTCTGGTCGATAGTGACCTTCAGGAAGATAATTGTGCAAAATTCAGAGATAGTCATACTATTAACCATCAAACCCAAATGGCTGAACCCTTTCTTGCTGGGGACTGGTCATTGCCTTGGGCTTGTGCAATGTGAATGTTATTTGATGCAGTTCAGACCTTGCTGTGTGCAGACACAGACTGCTTAATTCTCCCTGAAACTGAAAATGGAGCAGAAATGCAATTATCAGTGAACATTTCCATTTTTGAATTCATGATGGGGGAAGATTATTGATAGAATAGTGAGCAGAGGATACCACCCTGAAGAAATGCTGTAGCAATCAACTCAATTAGTTATCAGTATTTTCAAACAACAGCAACTTGAAATTATGTAGCATCTTTAACTGAGTAAAACGTCCAATCTGGATTCTGACAAAATTTGACAACAAAGGCAAAGATGATCTTCTGTAGGATGACTCAAAGCTTTGCCAAAGAATAAGAGATTGGAGAGTAAGAGAGTTTATTGAGTAAATTCTATGGTTAAGGGTTGAGAAAGTTGAAGGAGCAAATTTATGACCCTGAATGCAAATCAATAACTTAAAAGGGTAAAGTTGAAATAACTTTGACTATGCACTTATTTAAGAATCATGGTCTATAGGATTAGGAGCCCAACTGAAGAATATATAAAACTGAAAAATTGATTTCCCAAAGTTACTATAAAGTAAATTGCACAAAATCAACAGCTTATGTTGGATCACAGTTCTAGCTGACTCAGCAAGTACCAATTATTCCTCAACAAAAATTACCAAAAACCATATCTGTGGAACAAATTTTGTGGCAAATAAATGAATATGGAAAACTCCAATATTTAAAGATATTTTGTGATCGTATTGTTTCAGTTGAAGGCAGTTTTAAAGAGGCAGTTTTACAGGGGAAGCTGAGGATTACATGGCTAAATTTCCTAATTATGTCTATTCCACTGTAAAAGTTCAAACTAAAATTGGTTAGTTTCTCCATGACGATACTTGATCACCTGACAGATGTAGTCAATTGTACTGCTGAGGAAATGTGTAACTGTTGCTGATAAAATGTAATCGAATAAAACTAATTCCACTGAGCAAAATAAATAGAAAATCAAAATGGAGATAAAAACATGTTTAATAAAGCAGATCTAAATGAATCTCAAAGTGCTTCAACTTGGAGCTGTTAAATTGCTGCTTAGTATACATGAGCTAAAAAAATAGTTTAATTTCAACCATTTGTTTCAAGAAAGTGTTGTCCTAACAGACATTTCTCCTTTAAGGGAAATTCAATACAAATGACTTCTGAACACAAGCCATTATTCCTATTAGTATGAAGTTCCAATACCTTAATGAAGCCCAGAATACATGCATTTTAAGCACATTTTACAAGCTCAGCAAAGAAACAAAGCAAAACACTGTTGAAAAAGTTTATATGTAAGCCAAGAAAAGCAATTCAACTTTCCACAGTTCACTTTAGCTTCTGGCAATGGTTCTTTCCCGTAAAAGCTAGATTTTAAACCTGTCATATTAAATAACAATTTATGGAAGTTCTCAAGGGTACTCATACTAGTGGGAACTTCCTTTTGGTGGTCTGCTCTAAATTACAGTAGCATTTGTTTATTTATTTATTGATACCAATCGATTATCATATTTAATAGAGTTGGCCTCATACAAACTTTAATACACTTATTTTGAACAATTCCACGAGCTATCGTCCTATTGCAGGGTCCTGACCCGAAACATCGACAATTCCTTCCCACCACCCCCACCGCCCTAGATGCTGCTCAGCCCATTGAGTTCCTCCAGCAGTTTATTTTTTTGCTCCAGACTCCAGCATCTGCAGTCTCTTGTGTCTCCATTTCACTAGCTGTATCTTGATGGACATGAATAATTTGCCAAGTGTGGCTGGACAATGACTTGCACTTACAAAGGGGTCAAAATATTATACTGTACAATATGACAATTTTGGATGCAAAATTTCAATTTTTGGATTCATTGCAGATTAGTTGATTTCTGTTAAAAAAATTTTATCAAACACTGAGCCTCATTACACTGATTTTTTAAAAATTATATTACAGTTATGATGAAAATTGCAGCCATGAAAGGTTAGGTATGTTGTACAGGGACTAATATGGCTGCCTGCTTAGCTTTGAAAGTGGCTGTTAAAGTATCCCATCGCTATTGCAGTCTATCCTCCTGCAGAATCTCAGGAGTGTTGAGTTACCAATTCAAAAACATGGCTTGAGCTGCTCTGGTGAAGGATTACAAGTTCATTCTCAGGATCACAGCCACTCAGCCAGCCAGCCCAAAATGGTACAGCCCACTGAGAGAAACTCCAATGTGTTGCCAAGCCTTCAAGGCCCATTGTTTGTCAAGGTGATCCATCAAGGCCATTTGAAGGGTCCACGATGCAAGCTCACTTGTCCCCCAAATTCCTCCAGAATTTTGCTTTGGTATTTTGTTAAAACACCAGTGAGCATGAAGGCAAATGGAAGATGGTTATATGAAAGGTAATAGATGACTGCTGGGAGGGTCACTTGGTGATCCTCATTTCTCTCGCTTACGCACTTGGGGGTGGGAATTTTCTAGTTATTGCTATCCAGTAAGGAATGATGAAGTTACAAGATATGCAACAAAATGTGACAAATCTGGACACCCACTCATCAGGATCCTGCATAGCCAGACAACTAGAACAATGGTCCAAGCTGGACTGTGTATGGACAATCTTGCCTGAAAAGAATCAACTGTTACATAGAACAAAGAACACGACAGCACAGTACAGGCCCTTTGGCCCACAATGTTGTGCCAACATTTTATCCTGCTCTAAGATCTATCTAACCCTTCCCTCCCACATAGCCCCCTATTTTTCTATCATTCATGCGTCTATCTAAGAGTCTCTTAAATGTTTGTTCATTGATTTTTCTTGTAGCAACACAGCAATCGCTTATATGTTCTCCAACCACATGCAGGTTCCTGGCTAAAGTTATGAAGCGTCTCTGGGACAGGAAGAGATAATAGTTTTCTCTCAGGACCCAATAAGCCAGCTAGATGCCCTGTCTGGAATAAAGGTGGAAGGGAAAGTTGGCAAAGGATAGAGATCACAGAACTGCAGGACGCACTGCTTGTGATTGCAAAGCAATTGTTCATTGAAGAAATTCTTATTCACTGGTGAAAATTTTATGTAATTATGTATTTTCCCCCATGACATCCATTAAGTAAATTCCTCCAGTAACATTTCTACAGAATATTTCTGACTTATGCAGAAACACAAATTAAAGAATCTCCTTCAGGATTTTTCAAAACTTCAGTGATACAGTTGGATATAAACACATTTCACACGCAGTGAACTTCTTCTCTGTTATTGCAATCAATTACTTTAAGATTGTTTAATACTCCAATAAAGTGAGATAGAGAAAAAAAATGAACATTCTGAGTGAAATATAATTTCACTATTGAGAACTTGAATAAAATGCACTTAAATATCAAACACAGAATTTGTAACATGTACTGAATTAATACGTCACTTGCAAGACCTCCGTTATCTATTATAGCAATAAAGGAAACCTGTTAACAGTTAACTATTCCACTCCACCCAATAACATTTGTCTGTGATTCCGGTATTAAAGATCACAGCCTTGCCACTCCAAATCATTTGTCACTTTCAGGATAAAGGTCTGCACTCAGACCTATTTTAAATCACATCATAACACTGACAAAGCAATTTCCCCTTCCTGTGTTTTGTTGCCCTGAAAGATTTTTCATACTCAGCTACACGCCCAAGTACTCATATCTTTATTGTAGAATGTTGTCAAATTTGTTACACCCATGGAAATAGATTCTAAAAATCTACAAATTATGGTGAACATTTACACAACACTTCATTTCCCAAATAAATCTCAATTTAATCTTGCTCATAACTTTTCACTAATCTTCCAATACTAAATTATCCACCCTTCCTGGTGAGAAAGTCCAAAATCTTCGGCTCCTTTATAAACGTAGCAATGTAGATATCGACAAGAGTTACTGCACAACTTACAAATATTACTATTAATTGCACAACTTTTAAAACATTCTGCTAAACCATTCAAAAATTAGATAAAACTACGAGAGATCCATCCTCAGAACAAATCTTCTTATACAGCCCCTCAGGATCAAGGATGGCTTGCTTCCAATTCAGTTTTATGGTTTCATGGTGACTGATGAAGCCAATGTGGGAAACACTGAACCTTCCACACATGGGAAAAGTGCCTGATAGGGTGAGTGGCTCAGCAGTTTGTGAGAAGGTACACTCTTTCTGCCATTTCACAGAATTCCGGTATACCACCAATATATGGACTCAAGGTTCTCAAAACCATTCTGAATGCTCCTTCTTCATTTTGTACAGTCGTGGGCCAGAGATTCCTGAGAATCAGGTTGCCTTTCCTCCAAGAAGGCTTTGAGCAAGTCCTTAAGTTTTATTCTCTATCTACCTGGTAATCTCTTCCAGTGACTGAGCTTGGAAAAAGAGTGCCTGTTTCTGGAGCCTGGTGTTGGGCATGCAAGTGATGTGGCTTTGCCCAACAGAGCTGAGTGAGTGCAAGTAGGGCCTCAATGCTGGGGTTGCTGACTTTGGAGAAAACATTCATGTTGGTTCACTTATTCTTGCAGTGAATATTTTGAAATATTTTGTGGAGACAACGATAACAGTATCTTTTCAGTGCCTTGAGGTGCCTGCTACAAGTTTTCCAGGACACAAAAGGGCATGGATCACTGCTGCCTGGTAGAACTTAAGCTTTGAGATCCTGATCTTCAAATGCCCTTTTGCTGGCACTTTGAAGACAATGATTAATTTCATCATTGATGTTCGCCTCGTGGTCCATTTTTTTCTTGGATCTTACCATAAATCTTTATTGTGGAGGGCAATGTTGCAAAGTGGGAACAAGTTGATAGAGGACCTTCTACAGATGTTGAGTACAAGGCTCCTCTACTCATATGCTTATGAACAAATTGACGAAGGCTTGGAGTGTGGCTTCCATGCTTGCACACAAATAGCAATACCATACAGCAGTTTGACTAGCAAGGTTGGAGTGACCTTAGTGCCAGAGAGTAGCTGCCAAAAATTAATATTTCCCATTAGTTCTTAAGCTGAGCTCCAGTATCACAGGAAGGCTGTTGGAGGAAAGGTGCAGAACAGAGCTAGAAAAATTGAAAATAAGTGCTCATGCAATGATGCAGCCTTACTTGATGCTGGATTTCACTGATATTACCTGCATTGTAGATCCACTGATTAAGACCATGTCTTGCATGCCATCATGAAACAAATGCAAGGTTGAGACAAATTTCTATAGATAGTCAAATTTGATGAGAGTGTTCCACAGTCCCTACCATCTTTAGCTGCTTCATACGATTGTTTTCTTTTCCCATATATTTGTTACGAAGCTTTTATTTGTATACTTTTCAACTTGTTTTGTTTTTCATTGTACCTGGCTACAAATAGTTACAAAATAACTTTGATGCCATTTTGTATGGGTGCATATATTCTGTAATCAATTGAATACTGTAGTTCCCATGTGAAGCATAAATAACACAAACTAATGATACAAATGGTATTTTTCTGTTTTATGTCTCATGCAGTTGAGTTTTTTTTTAGCAATTCGATTTGTTAGCTTTGAAAATGGTGGCTTGACAAAAGATTAAGGGCTCTGATTGCTTTCTACTTGTGACTAACATAGTGATCATTTGGCTAATCTTATTTTCTTCCCCTTAAATTAGCAACTTGACAGACCATTTTGGTCAATTATAACTTCATACCAACACATCTGAAAATGCACTTTCAATAAAACACGACAGTCTTTTATGTATCACTACAATCATATAGTCAACACAAGCCTATTAAATTATAGACACCTAATGATAGTCCACGCAAACACTTACCCGAAGTTAATTATTCTAGTAATAAAAAAAATGTGAATAAAAGATGCAAAAAGCCAAACGCCATCAAGTTGAGAAATAATGAAAAAATGAATAACAAAGTTAAAAATATCACCAACCACAATTATTATTAAATGTTAATTTCACAGGTGTAAACTTTGAAAACTTTCAACATGCAGCATACATTAATCGTCAATCTACACTACACATCAATACATTACAATGTATGATGTTTATAACAATGTGTTTAATGAGGAACAAAGTTTTTTGTGGCACAATCCTTGAAATGCTTTTTAAATTTATGCTGAAGAACTATAATTAAAAAAAAACATGAGAAAGCATTTGTAAGTTAAAAACACAACAGATTTCATGGCCTTGTTTAACATTTGCCCAGAACCTATAGCTTTAATAATATTTCTGCCCCCTGCTGTACAAAACCGTTATCTATACTCTGAAAATATCAAAAGGATTGCATGATCAAATTAGAGAGAAGAAACAAAACTATAGTCTAAGATACTTTGCCATTTCCTAACTTGTTACTCTAAAGCTGAGGAACTAGCCAAGTCTGGTGAATACACACTAAGTCTGGTGAATGACGACTTACATTAATCCATTTATGTTATTTATGGCCATCTAAACAAAATGGCAATTCATTAAACTAAATTTTTATGGAAACATTGCAATTTTAAAAGACATCTCAAATGAACCAATAATTACAATCATTTAATTTACAAAAATTTAACTACTTTTTGTTGATCCTTGTACTATAACATATTATGCATTTTAAAATAATCAGGTATTTCAAGAAAGCATCATGGTAGCACTGATATAATTACATTTTACTTCTAACCTAGACTGACACTCAAACTAAGTTGAACTTCAAGAGATGTACAATACAACACATTTGAAAATATTGTACTTTAATTGGTCATGTATTATAACATATAATAATATATTGGAATATCCACATAAGCAAGTATTTGAAAAATGAACATCCAGAATTTAATGCAGATGTTCTCTGAAGTTTAGTTTTCAACACAATAAATGCTGAACTCAAACAAAAAAATATTGGAAATGCTCAGGTATCAGGCAGTTTCTGTGGAGAAAGAAACCGAATTAAAGCTTCGGATCCATCATCAAATGAAACTGTTTCTTTCTCCACAAATCCTGATCAATTTACTGAGTATCGCCAGAATTTTCTACTTTTACTTCCAATTTCTAACATTTGTAGTATTTTCTTTTCAACTAAGATAGAACTGATTGAAATGCAAACAACAAATTATTAACATAGAGCAGTACAGCACAGGATCACGGCCTTTGGCCCACGATGTTGTGCCAAACTAACTGAATTAGTAATAAAATGTCCAACTAAACCAATCCCTTCTGCCAACACAATGTCCACATCCCTCCATTTCCTGCACATTCATGTGCCTATCTAACAGCCTCTTGAACGCCTCTATCGTATTCACCTCCACCACCACCCCTGGCCGTGCATGCCAGGCACCCACCACTCTGTGTAAAAAAAACTTCACCCGGCATATCTCCTTTGAACTTACCCCGCTCTCATTTTAAATGCATGCCCTATGGTACTAGGCATTTCAACCCTGGGAAAAAGATACTGGCTGTCTACTCTATCTATGCCTCTCATTATCTTATAAACTTCTATCAGATCTCCTCTCAGCCTCCGCCACTCCAGAGAAAACAACCCAAGTTTGACCAACCTCTCCTTATAGCTCTAATCCAGGCAGCATCCTGGTAAACCTCTTCTGCACCCTCTCCAAAGCCTCCACATCCTTCCTGTAATGGGGCGACCAGAACTGAATGCAAGATTCTAGATGCGGCCTAACTCGAGCTTTATAAAGCTGTAACATAACTTCCTGACTCTTGAACTCAGTTCCTCGACTAATAAGGTAAGCATGCCATAATAATTCTTTACCACATTTCAACCTGTGAGCCACTTTCAGGGAGCTATGGACTTGAACACCAAGATCCCTCTGTACATCAACACTGTTAAAGGTCTTGCCATTTACAGTGTACTGTCCCTTTACATTTGATCTCCCAAAGTGCAACACTTCACACTTGGCCGGGTTAAACTCCATCTGCCATTTCTCCGCCCATACAACAACTGATCTATATCCCACTGTACCCTTTGGCAGTCTTCTACACTATCCACAACACCAACAATCTTCGTATCGTCTGCAAACTTACTAACCCACCCATGGACATTTTCATCCAGCTCATTTATATATATCACAAACAGCAGAGGTCCCAGCACCAATCCCTGCAGAACACCGCTAGTCACAGACCTCCAGCCAGAATAAATCCCAACCACCACTACCTTCTGCCTTCTCTAAGCAAACCAATTCTGAATCCAAACAGCCAATTCACTATGGATTCCATGCACCTTAACCTTGTGGATGAGCCTCCCATGAGGGACCTTGTCAAATGCCTTACCAAAATCCATGTAGACAACATCCACAACTCCACCTTCATCGATCACCTTTGTCACCTCCTCGAAAAACTCAATCAAGTTAGTAAGACACAATTTGCCCCACACAAAGCCGTGCTGACTGTCCCTAATTAGGCCATGGATTTCCAAATGCTCACAAATCCCATCTCTAAGAATCCTCTCCAGTAATTTCTGTCACAGTGATGCGAGACTTGCCGATCTATAGTTTCTAGGATTATCCCTCGTTCCCTTCCTGAATAATGGAACAACATTACCTACTTGCCAGTCCTCTGGGACCTTGCCTATAGCTGGAGAGGACACAAAGATATTGGTTAAAGTCGCAGCAATCTCATTACTTGCCTCTCTCAATAACCTGGTGTATATCCCATCAGGCCCTGGGGACTTATCCACCTTAATGTTCTCTGAGAGACCCAGCATTACCTCCTTCTTTATCTCAAAATGCTCTAGCGTATTAGCATGCTCCACACTGATCTCCCTATCCTCCGCATTCTTCTCCATATTCTGTGATGGAGTCAGAGGAGATGGTTGAGAGGGGGAGGAAGAGAAAAATATTGTTTTTTTATTCCATATCTGAAACTTACTTTCCACTGTTCCCTGGGCAGGAGCTTTACCACCACAACATCACCATTCAAAGCTCTATTTCGAGAAATGACACCATCGATAAAAATATCTCTAGTTCCATCCTGAAAAAAAATTGATCGGATTAATGTTAAAATCATATAATGATACCAAGATAATGTCAAATAATATTAGATTACTTGCCCTGAATGAGATGCTCATCTTTCCAAGATTTAAAATTCTACATAGAAATAGGATATTCAGGAATACGATGAGATTAAGAAGAAAATGACTCAAGGCCACATGAACTAAGTTACACACCATCCAGGAAGTTAACCTTTCCAATTTCATTTGAGTGGTCCTATCAGCTTTTGCTTTAAATCTTGTTTTAAAAATCAGAATTAGTGCTATGCCCTTAAAAAAAAATGCCAGGTGTTCCTTGTACCTAACACCAATGGAATGAAGAAAATGCAAATGAAGAGCATGCTGGCCATGAAACTTAACTGAGCATTCTTCCTTATTTTCTAAGTCATTGCAACTAAACAGGGAATATGCTAAGTTCATGTCAGAAACGAAGGGGGCCTAGAGCCCAAAGGGCTTATGCACTCATCATTTTCTTGGTACCACCAAAGCAGACATGATACTTCTGTCTTATAAACAGGTTAGTCCATGAACTCTAAATTTTAAAAAAAGAAAATTCTGGAAATAGTTTGGAAGTCAGCCATCAACAGTGGATAGAACTAGAGTTAACATTTCAGGTTCATGACCGTTCATCAGAATTTGCAAAAGTAAGAATTCAGATATGTTTTAAGTTGCAGGGAAGGGATGGGGTGGAGAGGACAGGAGGCATGGCTGTGATAAGGTGGAAAACAAGGAAGAATGAATGACACAAAGTGGTGACATAGGCTGAGAGAGAATGGTGGAGGCTTGTTGTTCACAGCTATCCTATCTGTTGCAAATGAAAGAAGTCAGAAAGGAAAGAAAAGTAAAACAAAAATGTGCTGCAACTGAGAGATATGGAACACTGCAATTACTGGAAAGCTGAAATAAAAGAGAAATACGCCATAGGTCAGGTAGTATTTGAGAAGAAAGAAGAACTGAATTAACGTTTAAATAATTTTCATCAGAACTGAAAAGGCTGGTCATCTAAAATTGTTAAACTCAAATGCTGACTCCTATCAGATATATCATGCCAAGTTCTGAAAATGAGGTACTTTTCGTCAAGCCAATATTGAGCAGTATTGGATGCCAAAGACAGAGGATAGGGTGCAAGTGCGATGGAAAATTAAAGTCAGAGACATGTGGAAGCCCAGGGTCACCCTTGCAGACTAAACAGATGTGGAGCAGACCATCTTGTGAACTAAACTGGAAGTAGTACAAGTAAATTGCTCCTTCACCTGGAAGTACTGTTTGGGTCAATGGCTGGAAGGGAGAAAGTAAAATGGCAGGTGTTGTAATTTCTGCTGTTGTATGGGAAATGCCATAGGAAAGGAAGTGGGTCCTGTAGAGATGGAAAAGACCAGGAGCTGCACAGGGAATAGTCCCTTTGGAATACTAATAAGGGCAGGAAGGTGACAATGCAGCTGGTGATTGCAACATACTGAAGGTGGCAGAAATTGTGGAGCATCCACTGACTGAAGACAAGGACAAGTGGTACCCTGTTCCTTGCTCAGGGTGGGAAGAGAGAGGGTGATAGAAAAAGTATAGGAAATAGAACAAACAAGATAACCATGGTGGGGGAAAGACACAGTTAAGGAAAAAAAAGAACTCTTGGGAACACTGGTGTGGAATGATACAGAACAGATACAATGTCTTTCACCCAAGATATAAAGTCCATTTCTCTCTTCACTGATGCTGCTTGATTACTTCCAGCATCTGTAATTTGCCTACTTTTGATTGGTTTAAACCTTAAACTGTCCTGATGGTTCCTCACTATCACGGATTAAAAGAGAGGTCAAAATTGCCAGTGCTCATATTCCCTTGAAATATCTCTTGGCTGAGGATAATGATTTCACATTGTTGAAAAGACCAGATTCCACACTGTGCAGGTACAGACAAGGACAGAACAAGGACATACGCTCCCTACACAGTGGGAATATTTCATTTTATATATTTACAGAATAATTCCAGGGCTTAATATATACATGCCAAAATTGTGTTTGATAAAGATGACACAAAATAAAGCATAACTATTTGCAAGAATAGTCACAAGAGAATACATTAACTTTAAAACAATTAATGAAAAATGATTTGAAAGGAAAAAGAAAGCCGTACGTACTCAAGTTTGACTTATGATAGAGAAAAAAAAATTCCAGCTATACTGGGGGTTAGTACCGAGGACATTTCCAACCACTATCCAGGACAATTAGTTGGTCATAAACAAATGCTAATAAAGTACTGATTTATTTGCCATTTATTTGAAGGAGACAGGTATGTGAGGGAAGGGAGGGGGGGGTCATAAAGAGAGAATTAGGATTGTTAGCATAAATACACTCAGCAAAACATTGGATTTTTTTTTCTCTTGCTGAAAAATGCTCAAGTGTGGAGTAGGTGCACATGGTCTCCTCTTCTATGGGGAACTGTTAAACAGCTGACTGAAAGTGTCACCAGTCTTTGTTAATGCCTTGCATGGAGCTGGGTGGGTCAACACAAACATTTTAATTCTTTATTTAAAGGTTATTTTGCATCAACATGACCTTTAACATTTACATTAAAGACTAAAGGGAAGCCATACTACAATGAAAGCAGCAGTGCAATATGTGACAATTTTCCAGCACAAATCCTACTGGTCTTCATAAGCAAAAAAATGAGCCAAAATAATTATAATTTTAATTTTTTTTTGCATATTTTATCAAGTCTGTGGCACAAACTGACGTTCAGTTGACTATCAAATCTGTTGACAGTTCTTCAACTTAGGATGCCTAAATATATGTTCAGATAATTATTCAATTGATTTTGAGTCTGTAACTAGACACTCCGAAACCAATATCATGATCTTTATCTGAGAAAAATGCATTCTAACATTGGTAAATTTATTCAACAGTAGCAGCCTGTTACTGAGTTCAAGTTTGAAGAAACTTGATCAATCCAAATATTATACCATGAATTTGCATGAACCACAAACTACCTGTTAGATGCAACAAAACCTTTCTGATTGGATATATTCAGCAACTGAGTTTCCACAACCCACTTGGGAAGAGAATTCCAGTGATTCACTACCCTCTGGGTTGTATTCAGAAACCTACATCAAAAAAAATTAATCTAACTCCTCGTAAATCAACATTGACCAAATCTGGCCAGACAAAAGGAACTGTTTTTGTAAAGCAAAGGTGATAATCTTATCGCATTAAAGATTATGCCCAGTTCTGAACCTCAGCACAAATATTTATCCGTAAATTAAGCTATGCTATAAGTGATTTCTGACAGCATTAATGTCAACATTACATGGCAGTAATCAACAGTATCATCAGAAGACTAACATAAGCAAATGAAATTAGCATTCACATTTATTCTCTACTACAGAAAGCCATCAACACAGATTCCCATTGGTATTATGCTAATAATCAATGCTGTCACAATATACAGTATGCATATCCTGTTGGAAGCCATATCATTGCTAATGACAGTTTCACTTTTATGAAGATTTACTTGTCTTCCTAATAATATGTATATTTGCCGAGTAAAACATGCCAATGAAGCCAATGGGCTTGACAGATGCAAATCTGTGACATATTTTGCACAATATGTTGTTTCTGTCCTTTATTAGACATATTGAAATCACAAAATACTATCCATTGGACAACACTCCAAACAGTGTCAACATTATTTCAACTTCTAGTATAAAATATGATACTTCAGGAACTAAGCACACAAATTATAAATGATACATTTTCTCTGGAAAGGCTTTTCAAAAAACAATTTAATAATTTTTACTTACAGAGGAGGGAATAAAGGCTTCGTGATACTTTTTAGGATTAATTCTCAGTAGACCCTGTGAATGCCAATCAAAGATAAGAAAACCTTAATTTTTCTAACCATAAACATTTTGAAGCAGTGGTTAAGAATGAACTGAACAAATCATCCAAGGGAATGTCAAAAATTCATAAAGGCACATAAACAATGTGAAATTGCAGAAATAATTTGACCAAGTAAGACAGAAACAATTAAATACTGGCCAAATTAAAAGGTTTCCAAAATGTTTCCTCCATCTAAAATGCCTCCATATTAACACACTGCCGACACTTTAAAAGTACACCTCTGGTTGTGAAGTACCACGAGGTGCAGTGAAGTTGAAAAAACCCTATAAAACTCCAAGTTGCTCTTTTAAAGTACAGTAGCCAACATAACGTACCTTTGCTTTTCTGATGCTTTTTATTTCCAGTTCTCGTGCTGATGCAAAAGCCCATGGTCTTCAAACATTAAATAAATTATTGGAATATTAATTATCTGGCCTAAATACATCATAGAATTATTCCATCCAGTGGGGCATCCACGTGCTATAAAATGGCGTTTAAAAACAGAATAGTACAGGGACGAAGTTTTTGAATAAACAGTCCTAGCTAGATTTATACAGTCACATTTAAATGTGTCAAGCAGAATTATTTTCAGAAAAGCTGTAACCTGATACTAGCCTTTTCTGAAAATGCAAAGTACAACTGAATCACCTCTACTCTATCATCTTCACGTAGTGCTATTTCAACACACATGCACAATGGCTTGATCGTCATTCTTCATTCCTGTCAGGCTTGCCTTCATTCTCTGTTCCTACATCCTTCTCAAATTGTAAATGAAGTCCTGAGAAGTCTTTTTAGGCTTTTGAAAATTTTTTATCATCCTATGACATTCCATGTTGATTGTACGTATTTCTTCAGATTTCACTTGGAAGTAGTTTTCCACTGTAAACTACAAACTTAAAGTTTGTGTCAACTTCTTCAGCAGGGCTTTTCAAACACTAAGCAGTAAGCTCCTTGAAGTGCCATGCACAGGTACCATCATTTTGGTGGGGTTTAAGAGAAAGAACAATCCCCTTCCATGAAACAGCCAGAAAAATAACTTTCACAATTTCTAAGTCACAACCTATCCCAGCTGGATGTCATATCTGGATAAAACTTTGAACATCTGATATTCAAAAACTTCCAAATTCATTCAAGAGTATTTTTTTAAAAATAAAAACAGTAAACAGCTAAACAAAAATAATGAAATCTACAAATACTCAAGACATAGTTATCAACATTTAAGTAAACTCAATAACTGAACAAATGTAAATTAACTGATACTTTTCTTTGCCCCTTGCAGCCTTTGCTCTCCATTGAAATGAATGGAGACAATGTTCCTATGATAACGGAACTTAACAGAGAGCAAATGACCCACTGTAAGTATATCTCTTACTGGATTTCATGGTCACAATGATTTTGCATGTTAAATGCTCTAAAATTTTGTCATGGCAGCATCAAAGTGTATCTGAAAGGTTTCTTTATCACAACAGACCAAACAAGACCACCAAAAAAAATGCTTACATGATGGTCTTTTCAAAGAACTACCACTAACCACCATCAGTACTTCTCAAGGTTTAGACGATAGGATTCACGTTTGAAACTTAAACGTGAACAAAATTGCATTGCCTTTTTCCCCCCCCATAATGCCTTTATCTTTATAATGAATCACTTTTGGAAGACAGTGATAATCACATTGGCAAGTATTACTGCCACTGGCAATTTGAGATTGCTGGTTCAGAGAGGAATGCTGGCCAACTGCAAGAAATGTTCCCAGTGACCAGTGCTAATGCTTATCACTCACCACGACAGATAGCCAAGACTTTTATTTAACATTACCCAAAAGACATTGAATTCTTGCATGTTGCCCTGGGAATTAAATTAAAAACCAGAGTATTGCCAACTAAGCCAAACTAACATATCTAATTGGCCACACTTGTATATCTTTCAATTTCCAGTCATTATGTGCTCCATTACAACAAAAATGTTTCATTATTTAAAACAAATTGTTTACACATTGTGGTGAATACCAAAACGTAGCTTATTTCTTTCATAAATTATATAGTTAAGAAACTATGCTCATCTGTTGGAACAAATTTGAAGCCATGGAAAAGCTGCTAATAATTCAAATTTGACTTAATGCTTGGTTTACTCATGTGGTACAAGTCCAAATTAATGCTAGAATTAATTAAACAATAAGCCCTCTGGGCTTAGAGATGACCCAGTCAGCTGAGTTATGAAATCATTTGGCAAGGCAACAATTGTATCAATAGCAGGGAGAGATTCCCATTGTGATGTCAATAATGGAGCAGAAGCTGAGCAAGAGAAGAAACAAACGAGACGCAACTATACCAGTTTTACCTGAATGGCAATGACCCCCAAAGGATCATTATGAACTTGATTTCTCACTTTTCTAATATTTTTCAATTCAAAATGTGAGGTGAACTTTATTATCCATTATTACAACTAAACTAGATTAATTTACTGGTTTCATAATATTATCACCTTTACAAATCAACTGGCCTATACGATTGCAGCATCCAATTCCACATTCCAATTTTTTTTAAGATGCACATGCCACTTTAATGACTGCTCTTCAAAGTGATTAGTTACCTGTATAAGTTCTCCTCTCTTTAGGCCAGCTGAAACTTCACTGGTTGACAAGTAGGGTTCAAATATCTTCTTCCTCCTCCCTCGGCCACTTCTACTCCTATTCCACTTATCATTGACGTTTGAACGTATAGCTAAGTTTCCCACTGCAATGAACAAGGATGCCATTAATACAATTATGGATATACATTTCCTCTCCCATACCAATTCTCCAAAGTTTCTTGTGTTAGGGATCATGCCTTCAGTCAACTCTTCTCTCTCTTATATTTTAGCAAGTGTGAAGTGTTACATTCTGGAAGGAAAATTGATTAGTTTCTATGCCACTTGTCAAGAATCTATAGGAACCAGGCGATCTAAGCATTAATGTCACTTTCAAGACAAATTTACAGGCATCATAGCACTTTATTAATATTTCCAGCAAACCAAATGAACTCTATTTTCAGATCTTATGAACATTGCTTTTCACAAATCAAAGGATCACCACTTTATAACAACAGGATGATCAAACCCTGCAGAAGATGGATCTTAGACTGCATAGAGCCAAGTCCATTTTTAATAAATGTTATTCTGTTTTATTTTACTGGTGGTCTGGGATGCCATAACATGCATTAGTCTGTATATCCTAGTTTAAACCTTATTAAAATCTATATGGATAAACAGATGAACAGATTTAGCATAACCAGGCACAAGAGAAACTGCAAAATGGGAATACAGATCAGCAACGTCATAACTTTTCCACTTGACTACATTAAGTGCCATTTGCCATTGAACAGCCCACGTTTGCAACACATTCCAATCTGTTAAATTTGGTCACTTGTTAATTGTAGAAGAGACATTCAGACATGAACTATAAACTTGGACAAATACCAATATTGATTATTGTGAGGGGACAACTCCCAGTCTTCCTGACTCAACATAGTAAATTATTAAATATACTTTTTTGGGTCCCTTTTGGCTTTAGCTGTTCTATGCAACTGCCTCTACCTGATAGAAAAGTCACAGCAGCTCCCTGCTCAAACCACAAATTAAAATACTGATTGTCCTGATGTTACCACCAGGACATATATATGTAAAAAAGGACCATGCTGATTTTGGGTGTCTGCTCTCAAGATCTTATTAGAACTTAGGACAGAGTTCTGACCATTCTATGGCTACTAAGTAACATTTATGAAACTAACTGCAGATCCACCCATTTCTGCCAGGTGGGTACAGTAAAGCTGTACCTGGCCTGCGTCTATGTCTCAGACAGCTCTATGTAATTTTACCCACAAAAAGTGGTGGAGGAACTCAGCAGATCAGGCAGAATCTATGGAGGAAATAAACAGTTGACGTTTCGGGCTGAGACCCTTCATCAGGACTAGAAAGGAAGAGGGCAGAAGCCAGAATCTGCCCTCTTCCTTTCCAGTTCTGATGAAGGGTCTCGGCCCGAAACGGCAACTGTTTTTCTCTCTCCATGGATGCTGCCTGACCTGCTGAGTTCCTCCACCACTTTTTTTTATGTATTCTAACAGCTGCAGAATTTCTTGTGTCTCTGTCTATGTAATTTTACTGTTCAGATTTTGTAGTCAACACCCAACAGATGCCACTCTAACTTTTAATAAAAACCTAGATCATCAGTTGTCAAGTAAAGAACGCTTCAAAATTTAACTTAACAAAAAAAATGCTTAACTTACAAGGAAAAAACTTGGTTTGAAATTCTATAGGAAACCATAGGTATAACAGATATATGATTATGTTGCAACTTTCTTAAATTAAAAATACAGACACACAGCCTCTATGCAAATCCAGCTCATTGAAGATTTTGGGTTTTGCCCTAGGACTTCAAATAATTTTGAAAATATAGCAATCCACTGGAAGCAAAATGGAAATATTAAACTAGTAATTCCAACTGTACAAACAAAATCCAAAACCCAACCACGTCTGACCAAAAACTTTAACAAAGAGGCAGATTTTCTGGTAGTAAAGAAAAACTTCAACCAATGGCTCTACTATTGCCGCAGCCACTTCTTTTGAAACTCTTGGGTGCAGGCCATCAGGTCCTGGCTACTTTTCCATTACCTAGTTCACTGTGATGTGGATTGTTGCAAGTTCTTCCTTGCTATTTGAACATTTTTATCTTCAGGATATCTTCAAAGTCCACCACTGTGAAGATTTGTGTAAAGTATTGGTTTAGACTACATGTCAGTTCCTTGTTTCCCACTGTGAGTACCTCAGTCTCATCCTCCAGTGGTCTCACGCTTACCTGAATGACTCTTCCTTTTTATAGATCCATCATGGCTCTTGCAGCTTGTTTCAATAGTTTGCTTTACTTTCCAGTTTTCTCCCTCCTTTTTACCTTTTCAGTCTTCATTGCTGGGTTCCTGAAAAATTCCCAGTATTCTGATCTATCACTAGCTGTTGTATACTAAAACCTTTCAAACGCTTGCCATTTAAAAATTAATTCCCCAGTAGATGACATCACATTTTTCAACAATATATTCCATCTGCCATTTCTAAATCCATTCACTTTACCCATCCATATTGCCTGAAACCTTGTGGATTCTTCTCACAGCCCACACTGACACCTGGTTTAATATCACTATAAAATTCAATATATTACAGTTCATCTCTTCATCCAAGTCATTCAATATAGATTGTGAACAGCTGGGGTTTCAGCACTTAACCCTGCAGCATTCCTCCAGTCACAGCCTTCCAAACCTTTTATTCCTACTATTAGCTATCCACAGTTCAATCTTTAATCCATACTAGTATAGTAACTCTCCATGGGCTCTAATTTTATTTATTAATCTCATGTGGCACCTTCTTCAAGTCCAAATACACCAAATCAACTGGTTCTCCCTTGCATATTCTTTTAGAACCATATACACAATATCTCAACCTAAAACAAACATTAAGAAATTCCATTTTTTGCAACAGTACTCAACAAATGGATTTCAGGAGACATAGCAAAGTCAAAATATTCTTTGGAATCTAGAGCAAAAGTGCAATTTCTATCTAAATCATGAGCTAATTTTGGCCCAAATAATCTCTCTCAACTGTATTCAGCACAAGAATCATCAAAAAAATAAACCATGCAATAAAATTATATAAAATTTAACTGTAACTACAAATTACATAACCTGTTGATTCCATCAGTATCTGTTTCCAGGATGACCTGTGCTTTGATGAAGACTATTTCACAGGCATTCACTGAGATATGCAAGTTCAGTTTATCTTACAAATGTTTTTGATATTCATAAAATATAACAAATGCATTCACTCAATCAGTACCAGTTCTTCATTGTAATTTATATAAGTTGAAATATAGTGCGAAATTTTAGCTACAGAAGCATTAAGAATAGCTCCATTTGTAAAAGTCTGTGAAAGCACAAAACCGATATATTAACACTAAATGTTATCATCAATTTTGGTAAGAAATGAAGACAAGATTTGATCAATTCAACAGCAGGAACCAATTTAAATTCTGTAAATTTACTGAAGAATCTTAGCTTAGAAGACACTCTAAACTCACGAGAAAAAAAGTTTGCCATTGCTGCCATTTTACTGTCTAGCATTTCCCAACTGACCTACAACTCTCAGAATACTTGCCAGCAGTCTACATTTTAAAATGAAACACACGTGTTAGATTATAAAAAGAACACAGTGTACCGCTTGAGGGATCTACTTCAAATTTACTCTTAGGATGGGAATTTAATATCTTTTGCTTTTCTTAACAGGTGGTGGGCAAATACAATGTGCAAATATCAAGCTGGAAATAAAAACCAAGGAGCATAAATGTCCTTATTAATGTATTGAGAGATCCTATTTTTTTGAAAATTGATGAAACTGCATCCAGAGAAGACAACATTTAAAACTACATAGTGTAATGATTTTCTTAATTATGGAAGAAGATTGGTTTCTTCCATTTCTTTAACAAATATTGGAACAAAAGCCAAAACACATTATTTGGGCTCCTTGCATCATTAATATCTATTTCCAAACCACTGCAGCATATCCTTTAGAAAAGGACATGTAAATATATCACTGCTGATTTACAGCTCATCCCACCCCCTCTCTCTTAGTCTACTGCAAACAGGCACCAACTCTTCAGAACAGGTGCATTAACAACAAAATGAGCATCATGTGGCTCAGTTAAGATTGATTTAAAATTGATTGTGTTTTACATGTAATCTTAACATCCAAGGCAAAAATATTAAAAATAAAACTGAAGGCTTTGATAGCCAGCAAAGCTGGTGATGAGGCATTACAGTAAAACTCCGATAATCCATCATTCTATTATTTGGAAATCAAGGTGGTTTCGCATCTGACTCACCGGGTGCAGTTTCCCCACGCCTACTCTAAACACATAGGTACTCCATTTCCTCCACTACCTTTAAAGTCATGCCATTTAAATTCACTGCGGCCCCGATTCCCACACTCTTTCTAAACTCACTGGGCCCCTGTTTGTCTTGTTCCCTTTGAACTCACCAATGCCCATTCCCATGTTCCATTTAAATTCACCAGTTCCACTGGAACATTTTTACAAAAATGTAAATTAAAAGTGAGTTGGTGTATTAATACAAGTAATATGTAATAGTCAAGAAAATCTGGCAGTACAACAAAGTCCTGAGGGTGCCAAGTTATTGGAGTTTTACTGTACTAGCTGTTATTTTTCAAGGCTCTACAACCACCCAGTACCCCAGTGTTGGATTCCAGGATGCTTAAAGCCTGCATGATAAACTGGCCTGGATGCAGAGGCCCTAAGTTTTGGCAATGGGAAGACTGTAAACAGCAATTGTGGGCAATGGGCCCATGCTAGCAAAAATCCAGCCTGTTTTCCCCTTGGCTATTTGTGGAAGAATTTCACTGAGCTCCATTTCTATTACAAATCTCCAATTTGCCAACACATATCATCCTATGTTTAGAGCTCCATGTTAAACACACAATATTTTTTCAGAACTCTTGTTACCTTTACACATTTATAAAGTTCTTACAGTTTCAAAAAGATGGGCTTGAGGGCAGAGATGAATAAATTTAGTTATAGGCCCCATCTTCCCATTTGAAATGGAGTTAAGAAAACCACTCAGTATAAATGCAAATAAACTATCAAATGAAGTAAATCATGAAATTATATTTTCAAAACTAGTGCTAAGCATAACTTGTTTCACCAATTAATATCTTAGAGATTTTACTTCATCTGGCAAAAAAATCACCACCACACCAGTACATTTCTATTACGGATTTGAATCAAAACAGGATTCTGCCAACACAACAAGAACATTACTAGCATGTTAGATAACTGAGTAAAGAAAGACTTGATTTATATGATGCCTTTAACAGGATGTTCCAAAGTGCTTTATAGCTAATGAATTGCTTTTGAAGTATAGTTACTGCCGTAATGTATGAAATGCTACAGACTGTATGGACACAAAATTCCCACAAAAAGTCATGTGATATGATGTACTGATAATCAGCTTCGGTATTGTTGAATAGGGGATTAATATTGGCAGGAACATCAAAGATAATCCAACTACTCCTCATAACACTGCCAGGTGTTTAATGTTTCATCTAAAATATAGCATCCTTATATTGCAGCACACCCTCAGCAGTATGAGCTTAGGCTTCTATGCTCGATCTCTGGAGTGCAACTAAAACCTGGCACTGACTCAGATACAGGAGTGTTATCGACTGAGACGCTGTGTGACAAAGAATTTAACAATTCCAACTGCAAAACTGAAGCAGGACAATCTCCTGACCAAGGGTGAAAAAGTAGAACAAATAAATCAAAGAATTTTATTGCTGAGGGAGTAACTTTGACTGTCACATCCCATTAAGCTTCCAAACGTTACTAACTGTATCTGATAAACACAAAACCACATTTTAATGCTGCTTGGCAGTAAGATCAAGTCTGTATTATCTACTGTAATTAAACAAATTACTTTAAATTTCAAATTTTAAAATCATACAGCAGCAGAAGCAGCTGTATTGGTGATCTGCCCTTTAACAACATGTTATTTGTCCTCAAAGGAAAAGGAATCCTGTTACTTTGCTTCCATATAAACTTCACAAAAGTGTGTCCAAAAGAATTTCAGTCTTGATAACAACTTGCATTTATATGACACTCTTAATGTAGTAACCCATGTCACTGTGACTCACAGGAGCATTGTCAAAAAAAAATGACTATGAAATGCAAACTTTCTTCTCATCCTTACATTATGAAACATTGTCTCATCAAACCAGGAAAATGGTAGAATTACCTAATAGGGGAAATTGTTGACATTCCCTTTGACAAAAGTTGTCTTCCATTCTTTGTCAGAGGGACTGCCTAAAATCGATGATGACTAACTGGGACTCGCAAGACTGGAGTGTAAAAGTGGCAGAAGAAGAAAATGTAGGAACTGCAAACTCTTCGTAATCAGAGCAAGAGATGCCTGGTGACGTGGGCAGGTGGATAGTTTGTGAGACAGTGCTATCCTTCCATTGCCTGTACAGGGTTTCTGTGTGCTTCAAAGCACAGGTTCAAGGCTCTCAAACCAACCCAATATTCCTTCTCTACATTGAGCAATTACAGCCAGAGATTCCCCAAGAGCTAGTGGGGATGTTGCATTTCTTTAAAGGAATGTTTTGAGCATATTCATGAATCCTTTCCTCTCTCCACCTGGTAAACTCATCCATGATAGATCCATACATACATCCATCCATAATGGCATGGGTTACTCAATGCAGCTGACAGCATGTAACTAGCCCTCAATACTGGGGATGTTGGCCTGGAAGAGAACACTGATGCTGGTTCACTTATCCTTACAATGAATTTGGAAGATTTTGTGACAATGGCATTGACACCATCTTTCCTGTGCCTTGAGGTATCTACTGCAAGCAGTCTAGCAAAAAGCGAAGCAGGAATCACTGATACCCAAAAGACCATGAATTTTGCGCCGGGTCCAAGGTCTTGATGATTAAATACTCTTTTTCTCGAACTAGCGAGTTTCGTCATTAATAACTGCCTTTGCCAAGAGGTAGTTCCCAAGATATGGGAAGTGGCCCATGTTTTCTGAAGTCTCACGGTGAACTTTTATGCCCAAGGGCAGTGTAGTGCAGCAGGGGCACGTCAGTATTGGTTCTTTGCCTTGGGGATGTTGAGTGAAAGGCCCATCCTCCAGTATTCTTCAATGAATGAGTTGGAGCTCAGCTTCCAAGCTTACTCAAATGCAAGTATCATCTGCTTTATCCAGTTTTATTACTGATGATATGACCTTAGTTCTGGAGTATACTCGACATAAATTTAAGATTCCCATTAGTTCTGAAGATTAGCTCCACTTCCACAGGAAGCTTGTTGGAGGTAGGATTCTTCCTGTGGTAAGATTGAGAAAACAATTGGGCAACAATGCAGCCTTGTTTGACATCAGTCTTCTCTGAGATTGGCTAGGATCATAGGCACATTGGTCAGGATCAGTGCATGCAAGCAATCATGAAGCAAATGTAAAATGGGGACATATTTCTGAGGACAGCTGAATTCGAAGAGAGTGTTTCACATTCCCTCCCTATTGAATGGAGATAAACGTTATAGTGAGGCCGAAAAAGACCACGTTTAGCAGCTGGTGTTAACCCTAACATTCTTCTTGAGGTTGTCATGTGATGAAGATCATGTCCTCGGTATCTCTAGGTGGTCAGATTTCTCACTTCAATTTTGGGAGTATCTCTGGCTACTGGGAGAAAGCAGTTGAAAATTAGCCTGGAAGTGACTCTCCCTGTAGCAGACAAGGGAGACCTTTCTATAGTTACTACAGTCAAACATTTCTTTTTTTTGTGGATGTCATGATTATAGTATCTCTGAGGTTCCCTGATATATCTTCCGCTCCCCAGATATGGGCAATGAGATTGCAGACTGACTGAAGCACTTTACCACTATGTTATAGAACGTTAGCTTAGGTACATCTGCTTCAACTCTTATTTTTTTAAGTTTGGTTATGGCCTTTTCGACTTCTTCTCAAGGAGTCTGGACCAAATAGGTTGCTGGGACAATGTCAAGAACAGAGTTTTGATTGAGGGGGTCTTCACAGTGTTCCTTCTAGTGGGCAATGACTGCCTTTATGTCCCTGAATAATTCACCCCTTTCTAGGCTCTCAGTGCATAGAGCCTTGACAATGCTAAAGGACCTACACATGTCATAGCTGTCAGCAAACTGCTGAGTGTCCTCCATTCTCTCCATCTACCATCTGTTTTTCTATTCACATTAATAATCACCTCAAAAGCTCTCAGAAAATTGAAACACTGATGTATTTTTTTTAATTTTGGAAAAGTTCGATTTATAGAAACTTTAGACTTAAAATAAATCTGATCAGAGAAGTGGGACCAAACAGAGAGAAGTGGCAGATGTTTGCTACAGCAGAACAGATGTAACTCCACAGGATGAATTATGCCAACCATTGAAAAGCACACCTTGAAATGGAGTTAAATTTATGCTGTATTAGAATTAGTCTGGAAGATAATGTAAGACTTCTGAATAATTCCAAAGAACAAGAGGGCTAGTTGGCTATCCATTCACTGATTCCCAAAACAATTCGCCTCTAAAGATAAAGTCAAATCCTGTCTTCTGACAAGGTTTAAGTAAATGAATTTGTTTTGGTAGATGACAATTTCTAGTAAAACTGCATTAAACATGGTTTCCATGAGCAACAAGTACAATCCAGGTCATCCCATCTCTGTTGTTACTAGTCCCAATGATGGTCACTAGGAAAGGAGAAGAAGAGAAAAACATTTCCTGGACTCCTGACCGAAGGAGATAACAAAGTTCTATGGAAACAGATATACACGCTTCTGGGATTCTTCAGACATGAAATATGACTTCATTCACAAGTCTGTGTAGCTTACTTTGAAGTGTGAAGCGAGCCAAAAGAGAGACTGCATGCTAATGAAAACTGATGATTATGATTTTGTTTTAAAGACACATGATGTGCTGGTGTTCCAATACATTTAGCCAAGGTGACATGTAGCTAAGCTCAAATGTTAGTCCTCTTGCTCAAGTCAGAACTTTGTGTTACAGTTCCTTTTATGAAAAAAAAACATTGTAGTCCTGAACAGAAACATTTTTGGAAGTGCTGACTTTCCCATGATATGTTAAACAAGACCGCCTGTCCTTTATTCCATTGAATCATACAGACAATAATTACACTGCACCATATAAAGAAAATTGTATGTCATGCCACTATCTGGCCAGCATTCCATTCTCATAAACCCAAAGAAAAAAGTGAAGATTAGTTGGACAAATCTAATTTTTCCTCAATGTAGCTTTTACTCCCCAGCTAAGTCACTGTATTTAAAAAAAAGTCACATAAACCTCCATAGGACGGGTAAATTAAAATAAAATGCAAGGCAAACATCTTGAATTATATTCAAGCATTATTCAGAGGGCACCACAAGAAACCTGCTCAGTGGCTTAAAATTATTTCTTCCTTTTCTAAAAGCATTAGCTCCTTGGAACTAATCATTTCCATGGACACCAGTCATTCATAGAATGATAGAGTTAAATGGCACCGAAACAGGCCCTACAGCCCAACTCGTCCATGCTGACCAAGATGCCAATCTATGCTAATCCCATTTGCCTGTGTTTGGCCCACATCACTCTAAGCATTTCCTATCTAGTACCTAACTTAAATGTTCTTTGTTAACTCTCCCATCTCGCCATTCATTTGCAAGTTTAAATAAAATCCAGAAGTATCACAAACTTAAATCTATCACTTTTTCTCATTTGAATAGTAGTGGATTTTGCTCCAAACTAGACAGGTGACCTTTTCAAATGACAACTGCTGAAGGTAGATCCTCTTGATAACAAATAACGGATTGAATTTCTTGTAATTTGTCAATGGAACTATGCTTTAAGCTTTATATTATACCAGCTGTGTTCTTCAATGGTTTGCGTTAATTCACTCTGTGGAGATGCATTTGTTCTGAAAGAGCAAATGCCTGCCACTTATCAGTCCCTTGCTACAGACAAATTCAGTCATTTTATATCAATTTTAAGTCAAATCCTCCAAAACCATCTTCAGTCTTTTGTAAAGATTCATTCCTCTGTAAGTGACCAGAAAAAGCAAATGTTCTGCATTTACACAATCTCAAATGATTTCAAATTACCAATCAACCTTACAATTAAAAAAAATCAGAAAACTTCCACTATTGCATGTTATTAAACATCTGAGGGCAGCACAGTAGTACAGCCAGCAGAGCAGCTGCCTCACAGCTCTTGTGATCCTGGCTTATTCCTGACCTCCCTATTGTGTCTGTGTGGAGTTTGCACTTCTTGCTGTGCTTGTCTGTGCTTCCTTTGGGTTATCCAGTTTCCTCCCACATCCCAAGACTTGCAGGTTGGTAGGTTACTTGGCCACTGTAAACTTCCCCCAGTGTGGTGGAGTCTGGACTTGATGGAATGTGGGGAAAAGAAAATGGGATTAGTTCAAATAGGTATTTGATAACTGGTGTGGACTCGTTTCCAAGCTCTATAGTTCTCCATGAAATATTCCAAACAGGCACATGAAGGCCTTCCAGTATCAACATTCAAATTCAACAATTTCAATAATTAGCATTTGCAGCACTTTTATTTACAATTTCCAGTATTTGTGCTAACCTCCTTGGCTAGATTTTGATAATTTGATTCCCACATTTTGACCACCTCCAGACTGAGTTTTGTTCCCTTACCTGCTCCATTAAAACCTTTTATCTTCCACTCACCATTCCCCAAGTTACTTACTTTGTCTTTCATGCTAACACAGACCTTTCTTACTCCTCTCCTCCTCGTTGGTCTTGCTTTGCAACTTGAAACAAGCAGTTTCAATGAAAGGTCAACAACTTGAAATGTTAACCCCCATTTCTCTCGCCACCGGTGCGGATGGACCTGATGAGAATTTCTAGCATTTTGAGGTTTATTTCATATTTTCATCAATCACAATATTTTAGCTTTGTAAATTTTGGATTATGTTAACAATAACGCGCACAGAAGACAAATTCAAAATTACAGTATACATTGCAGATCTCACAATTTCAGGACACTGCAAACTGCTCAACTGCAAAGAACTTGTGACTTAGCCAAAAGTTAATGCCAGACACGCAAATGGGAATGAGAAAATTTTAAGTGTTGTATCCAGAAACAAAATTAATTCATACAGGCTTAAAAGTCACCCATTACGGACATTAAAGACTTCCTTTGAACCTAAACAAGCCAGCTGCTAGAACGTCAGTTTACATTTACTTCAAATAGAGACAATGAAAGTTAATTCTCTCATCCTGATTCATTAAGTTATGATGGCCCCTATTCATTTGGAATACAGGAGATGCTGTCTGTTCAGCCACACCTCAAAGGGAAAGGAAAAGTAGAGTAATCAATTTGGTTGACAGATCTACCAGCAAGTCAGAAATAAGGAATGAGTCAGAGGTACAACCATCCAACTTGGTGGGAAAATGAAAAAAAAAGCACTTAAGCAATCATCCAGCCAGCTAAAATAGGGAAGGAAGTATGCCTAATGAGAGGAAACACAGTCATCTGAAGCCCAGAACTAGTCAAGATCAGGAACCTGCCCAGGAAAAGTTAAATGGAAGAGCGTGGAATATTTTCACTTTTCTTGTTCCCAAGAAGGGCTCTGTAGTTAGCTAAACCAATATGAGAATTTATTTTTATTGTTATTCTCTCTTAAATAAAGGAGATTAACAATCCATTTTTATCCACATCCTACTGAAAGTGTTCTTTGGTCTGTCTTGAGAAAGATGTACAGAAAACATGATCCTAATTTCAATCACAAAGTTTCCACCTCTGGGATAATGCTCTTAATATATATTAGACAGCATATGCACATTTCTGCTTAGTGAAAGCAAGGGCTGCTGCTTTAATAACATCTTTGTACCAAAAAGTAATGCAGAACAAAAATGTATAAGATCTCTAAGATATCTTATAATCTTTAGACTGGATTTTTCCCCCTTTATAAATATTTTATATTAGGCTAATTTACTTCTATCGTTGACATAACACACATCACACAAAGTAAAACTTGCAAACAAAAGTCAATATATGAAATATAGTCCAACAATAATACTGTCATTTACAGCAAAATTAAATCAATTCCCAAAGCATTTAAAAGCTTTTATTTCTTGGATCAGGGTGAATTTTCTTGTTACCTGCCTTCCCAGTTAAGGGACCATGAAACTCCACCAGCATAGTTAAACATTTCAACTTTGGGTACTTCTTTTTTAATTGAATTAACTCTTGAAGTATTTTGTAATCCATTAATATTTACACCAGAGGAATTGAACAGAATCTAATAGAGAAATATATCTTCTAATGCCTTACTTTGCACATGGTCGATATTGGCTTTCTCCGAATGAGTAGATTCCAAGTCATGAAGTGCAGCAACTTCATCTGCAAGGCAGACTCCATCTGAACAATGAGTTACACCCAAGCTTACATCAGTTTTACTTTTGCTCTTTCTTCGATTTCTCTTTTTCTTATTATTCTGCACTACAATTTCATTAGCCACTCGTCCATCAGTTTCTGTTCTCTCTGTATCAACGCTTTGAACACAATTGTCCGAAGACAGTTTAAGCCTCGGCAATGCAGATTGAGAACACCGATTATGATCATTTGCAGTCACTGATTTTGCAAGCTCCTTGTGATTGTCCATAAGTGTTTTTGAATGGATTGATTTAGGCCTTATTTCTTTGAACATCACTTCATTTCCCAGTTCAGTATTTTCAGCCTGGCTGGTGGTGGTATCTCTTTGTTTGTTTTGTTTTTGCATTGTCAATCCGTGCTGCTGCTTCTTCCGAGAGTCTGGCATAACAGTTTCAGCAGCATCCCCAATGTTTTCCAAAAAGTTAACAGACATGTTTGGAAACAGGGCAGCACAATCAACATCCACCGTTGATGCAGAGTGACTGTATTTTCTATCTTCCAGACTTTGTTGATCATTATTAATATCCCTTTGTCGCTCTTCTTCTACTACTGAAGGATTCAAATCAGCCTCAGGAATAATTCCAGCTTCATCATTTTTGTCAATATAATTAACCAGTTGAGAAAATCGGTTTAGATATGCTCTAAACCTACCACTACGGTGCTGGTTTACCAGCTTAGAATAAGCATTTTTTGGTGAATAGTAAACTTTACAACAAAATCTTTCATCATAAAAAGAATGTGTTTCCTTTGTTTGTCCTGAATGATCCATTTGGTGATGTTGGTTGTCATAAAAGACACCAAAAGCTGCAGCAGAGAAAACAACACAAATATCAACTTTGGATGTTAAATGTAACATTACCTAGAAAATTCAAAACTTGATGTTTAAAATATTTTAAAACAATATGCCATATTAAACCAGTTCAATATAATAATGGTTTTTTATTCAATAATCATACTGATTCAAAATGTCTTGGTTTTGAAAATATGCACCTATTCTTCCATATATTGTTTGCTGCACATTTCTAAAGTTTAGAAAATAGAGATTATTAATGAAAACTCTTCTTTTCAAACCTCTAGGCTCAAAATTCAAAGAAGGCAGTGTAGCAAATAAGAAGTAGAAAAGAAGTATGACTGATTTACCTGTGCTTCAAGGGTATAAAAGGCTTTATACTGGCTGCAATCTGGGTGCTACTGATAGATTCCTCAGAGCAATACTGGAGAATCCCAGCACAAACAGATTCCAGTACTGAACCCTTTGTGGATCCAGCAACAGAGCAGAACAACAGATCTAGCATATGTCACTCAGTATGCCTGCTTTACAGTGGGTCTGCGTAATCTGGGATTTAGTTAACTGACAACAGCTGATAATCAGCAATTCCCTTCTTTACCATTAATGAAGCCAAGGCAATTTAGTTCATATCTAAAATTGTCTCCGTTTAAGCAATGACATCAGCTCTAAATAAAGTACATCTCCAACAATAGTGCTGAAACAGAAGGGATTGGGAGATCATATAATAATGATTTTAAACTTAAATTCTGTCAGCTGAAATGTCAGAAGACTGCAGTAAACAAAAACAGAAAATCTTGGCAACAATTCAGCAGGTCAGGCAGCTTTTGTGGAAAGAGAATTAGAGATAATGTCTCAGGTCAAAGATTCTGCGTCCAGCATTTTCTGCTTTAATTTCAGATTTCCTGCATCTACAGTTTATTTGATTTCCCAAAACAACTCTATCTTTATTTATATCATGAAGAGGGAGTGCAAAATGCAAAAGATTGTTAATCAAAATTCTTCTTCACATTCATTTTTTATTAGAGAAATTCAGAGCATTTTTAGGAGAATTAAAACTTTACAATTTCATTGCCTTTGCAGCCAATTTCCACCTTACTCTCACTTTCAGATGGTCCTTACTCTTTCCTTTCTTGACATATTAATCTTCATCTCAGGGGACAAGTGAGCAACCAATATCCATTTCATCTCACTTACACCTTCTCCCACCCTGCTTCCAGTAAGGCTGCCAATCCATTCCCCCAGATTCCGCCTGTGTCATATCTATTCTGATGAGAAGACTTTCCACACCAGTGCCTTTGAGATGTCTACCTTTTTCCTTAACCATGGTTTCTCCTCTACCATTTTTGACAGGATTTGCAATCACATCTCCTCCTTTCATGCACTCGTGCTTTCAGCCCCTATTCTCCCAGCCAGAACAAAGATTGGGTTCTCCTGATCTTCACTTTCCAACCCACCTTCCTCCACATTCAATGGATCATACTCCATGATTTCTGTTTTCTTTTATGGGATTCCACCACACACATCTTTCCCTCCTCTTTAAACATTCCAAAGATTGTTCCTCCATGAGTCGTTAATTCACCCTTCCATCTCCACCATTTCCTTTTTCACAGCACTTTTCCATGCATCCATGAAAGATGTAATACCTTCCCTTTTGCCTCTTCCCTTCCCACCATTCTAAGACCAAGTAGTCCTTCCAACTTGGACTTCTTCCAACATAGTGTATTGCATTTGGTGCCCATGATAGGGTCTCTTCTACATTGGAGAAAGCAAGTGCAGAATGGCTGACCACTTTGCAGAACACCTCCGTTCAGTCCACAAGAATTACTCAGCTTTCATTCATCTGTCACTTTATTCTCTGTGGCACTTCCATTCTGACCTGTGTTTGGCCTCCGACACTGTTCCAACAATGCCCAATGTAAGCTTGAGAAACACACCTCATCTCCTGCCTCAACTGCAATTTTAAGTAATATTTCATTGAATATTCAAGTTTCAATTTGTTCTTTTGTTTCTTTTTTCTTTTGTCACTATCTGCCAATATTTTAAAGTAATAGTTATAGAGTCATACAGTATGGAAACAAGCCATTCGGCCCATCATGTCCATACCGACCAGTAGCACCCATCTGTATCAATCCCATCTTCCAGCACTTGGCCCAAAGTCTTCTATGCCTGGACAATTTAAGTCCTCATCCAGACACTTCTGAAATGGCATCTGTGACTCAATTTCCACCACACTCTTCAGCAGTACATTCCAGGAACCCACCAATTTCTGGGTGAATAAGGTCACCCTCAGATCCCCCCTAAATCTCTATTTACCCTAAACCTATAACCTTTAGTTTTAGAACACAGAACAGTACAGCACAGAACAGGCCCTTCGGCTCCACAATGTTGTGCTGACATAGCTAATCCCTCCTACCAACAGAATGCCCATATCCCTCTATTTTCCTCTCTCATTCATGTGCCCCTCTTAAAAGCCCCCAATGAATGTGCCTCCACCACCCTATCAGGCAACACATTCCAGGCATCCTCCACTCTCTCAGTAAAAAACTTATGTCTCACGTCTGTGTTGAACCTACCCCCTCTCACCTTAAATGCATGCTCTCTGGTATTGGATCACTCAATAATGGGAAAAAGATACTGCTTGTCCACCTTAACCCCCTCATAATTTTACACACTTCCAACAGATCACCCCTCAGCCTCTGCTGCTCCAGAGAGAAGAGCCCAAATTTGTCCAGCCTCTCCTGATAGCATATGCCCTCCAATCCAGGCAGCATCCTAGTAAACCTCCTCTGCACCCTCTCTAAAGCCTCGATATCCTTCCTGTAGTGAGGTGACCAGAATTGCATGCAATACTCTAAATGTGGCCTAACCAGAGTTCTATAGAGGTGCATCATAACTTCTTGACTACAATATTCAGTACCTCGATTAATGAAAGCCAGCAATCCGTAAGCCTTCTTAACCACCCTATCTACCTGTGTAGCCACTTTCAATGAGTCATGGACTTGCACCCCAAGGTCTCTCTGCTCTTCAACACTGTTAAGGGTCTTGCCCTTAAGTGTGTACTGCCTCTTGACATTAGTCCTATCAAGGAGCAACACCTCACATTTATCCAGGTTAAACTCCATGTGCCATTTCTCTGCCCACATCTGCAACTGACCTCTATCACACTGTATCCATTGCCAGTCTTCTACACTATTCACAACTGCACCAATCTTGGTATCGTCTGCAAACTTACTAACCCACCCATCAACATACTCCTCCAGGTCATTTATGTACATCACAAACAGCAGAGGTCCCAGTACAGATCCCTGCAGAACACCACTACCCACGGGCCTCCAGCCCAAATAAATCCCTTCAACCACCACCCTCTGTCTTCTACAGGCAAGCCAGTTCTGGATCCACACAGCCAATTCTCCACTGACCCCATGCACCTGAACTTCCATGGTTATCCTGTTATGTGGGACCTCGGCTTACTGAAGTCCATATAGATGACATCCACAGCTCTACCTTCATCAATCTCTCTCAGCTCCTTGTCAAAAAACTCAACCAGGTTGGTAAGACATGACTTGCCCCACACAAAGCCATGCTGGCTTTCCCTAATCAAGCCATTGGATTCCATATACTCGTATATCCTATCTCTAAAAATTTTTTATTCATCTTTGATAAGAGGAAAAGTTTCCTACAGTCTATCCTATCTTTACCCCTCATAATTTTATATACATCAATTATGTCCCATCTTAAGCCCCTCTGCTCCAGGAGAAACAGACCTAGCCTCTCCAGTCTCTCCTCTTAACCTTAACTTTCTATTCCACACAACATCCTGGTGAATCTCCTCTGCGCCCTCTCCAGCAATATCACATCCCTTGGTTGAAATTTTTCAAAACTCACTAAGTTCCAGGAAGGAACCAGCCGATTGAAAACCCCCCCAGTGTGACTCCATTGTTCAAGAAGGGATGCAGACAAAAATGTTCAGTTTCCCTCTGTGTCAATTTTTTTCTCATTTTGTGGTCTGGCCTTGTTTTACTCTCCCCTCACCCTCCATGCTGCTGTTCTTGATGTAAAGGCTCCATAATACACAGGGTTTCCACAAATTGCAACTGGTCAAACAAATCACTGGGTAGCAAGATTTGTTTTTGAAACAGTGATGGTTGACAGTTCTTGCCACTGACTCCAAAATCTGCATCACAATCCTTTTCTGCACAAGTCACTGGACAGTTAATGGAAAGCACCCACTGTGACAGAATATCTAACGTCCATGTGGGAAAAAAACTGAGATCAATTGTAACATGCCCATTATTGCTATAATGAATGCTAACTCAACACAGACCAGGATGAATATCCATTTTCAATAAATCAGTAACACACAAATCAGTAACACACTGAATCTAAAATATCAACTCCAATAATAAATGAACACTTAATTTACTTCATACCTAATGACCAACTTCCATGTTACAAATATTACTCTAATTTTAACTTGATACATTGCACATTTACAGCTCTAGAACAAGACCCTGGTCAGTTGACTTGTACAATCCAGAGATAATTGAAGATGCACCCATACCTTGTAGTTCAACTGGAACCCTGTATATACCAACAGCATTGGTTTGTTCATAACAAAAGAGAAATTAATTTGCAAGTGCACCCGTCTTAAGTAAGCACAACTAATACAAAATGTAAACACATTAATCCAATTTCTTAAAGTTTTGGAAGTGTTGAAAGTCATTCTGCCATTCAACTCCATGCCACCATTCAAAAAGATGATCTTATTCTTCAATTCTACATATCTCCACTATTCCCTGAATTTCCATGAACGCTCTTAGTATCCAAGGATCTATTGAAAGTGTCAGTGAAGCAAAAGATTAACCGTAATCTTACTGAATGATGGACCAGACACAAGGGGGAAAATGTGTTTCTACTTGTGTTATTATACAATCATGACAGGGAATGTTCAATTTCCAGTTAATAATTGAGATTCAGCTTTTTTTGTGGTTGTATCTGCACATTTCAGTTCTCTACTTTGAAAGTGAAGTTACAAAAGGGAGATTGAAGGATTTGCCATCCACTGATGTATTATAAAACATTATCAATTTGCCCTTGTTTGTAAGAAACAGGTCAAAAATGTGATAGGAAATGCAAGAGACTGCAGATGCTGGAATTTGGAGCAAAAAAAAAACAAACTGTGCTGATGCAGGGTCTCAATCCAAAAGCTCAACAGTTCCCTTCCTCCACAGATGCTGCTCGACCAACTCGTTTTTGGTCAAAAATGTGAATACCATTGCCTCTGAACTTGGTAATTCAAATATTCAGATGTTGTGCTTGTCACAGCACCTCCCAGTGTACTACCATTGGTACCAGGGGAGGACTTCAGTGTCCAAAAGGGAGCTGGATATATATCCAAAACAAAAATATTTGCAAGGCTATGGAAAAAAAGGGAGAGGGCCAAACTGAATTTACTCAACAATGGTCTCCTGTACCTGCATGTTAACTTTCTGTGAATAACGTGCAAGGATACACAGGTCACTGAATACCACTATCTGCCATTCTCATGATTTAAAACATATTCCACTTTTCCATTTTTCTATTTTCCAAGTAGAGTGCAAAATTTCTAAATATGTTATTCCACCTGCCGCATTCTTCCTCACTTAAATCTAGTTCCATCCCTTTGCAGCCTACTTGGGTATTGCTTAGAGCTCACTTAAAATCATAGGAAATATAATTCATATTATGGTGCAGCACTGGAGACATGACATGGTTCCTTTTCTAGACTGCCCAGGTACAGGAAAGATTCCATGAGAAGCAGGCAGCCTCAGGACAACATACCGGACATGTGAATCACTTGGTTTAAAAGCATGCCCACATAGATATCTGTTTTACCTTCCACTTTACCTCAATTCAATGCCAATCACACTGCCCCATCTCTCTACCACCCCCAACCCACAGAGTAACCAAAGATCAGAAAACACATGACTGAACTGCAGCCAAACACTGACACACAGCTTTCTCCAATAATGAAGATGGACTGTAACCTATAATTCCTCACAAAAGAGAACAGACACCAAGGTACGGATCTGCCAGCAACTCAAAGATCCACAGAAGTGAAGGCAACATAATCCACTCCAGATTCTCAAAGGTGCTAAGAATGACTCATTCCGAATGTCTGCCAGACAACAGCGAGTGCCTGAACAGAAGATGAGGGTGTGCAGGAATGCTGATTAAAAGTGCACAAAGGGAATTTCTGAAAGAGATCTAGCTATAAGAGAAAGATAACAAAGGAGATTTGTTTTAATTTAATTCATTCAAAGAACATGGACATCACTGACAGTCCTAACTACACTTTTATGGGAAGATAGCAAAGAGTCAGCCAAATTAGCTGTTTCGAAATCATGCAGGCCAGACCAGTAACTACAGTAGATTATCTTTCCTGAAGGACATTAAATGAATCAAATGGGTTTTCAATGACAATCCAGCAATGTCATGGTCACATTATGTAATTACTTGATAGGAGATTTTTTTTTATTCCAGATTTATTTCAATACTTGAATTTAAATTCCCCAACTGTCAAGGTGAGATTCAAATTTGTTCCCAAATCATTGATGCTAGCCTAATAATTCTACCTTGCTACAATACTCCAAAGGCATCATGCAGTTGATAAATTCCGCCCAAATGAGTTAGGATCAAAGAGGATACTTCCACATGCTTGGACCCTTTCAATGAAACTGATAAAGAGCACGGTGCAAGCTTCTGCTCCTGCATATGTGGGGCTGGATCCAGGGCAGAAAGTTCAGGGCTACCAATGATCCTGGTGACATACTGCCCACTTGGCCTCAATCAAGTTGATTCAATGACTCTGGTTAATTTTGCAGCTGAAAATCTCTCATCCCAAATCACTGAAGTCAAAACATAAAACAGAATTCGTGAAATGGTGGCACAAGAAAAATCAACACTTTCTCAAAAGATCCTCCAAGATACTTGAAGTCAACTGTGCTACAAGTACTGATTAGGTCAGGCAAAAGGACAGGCAGCACCTGCAGGGATCTTGCATCCCACACATATAGTTCAAGAATCAAAGGATCAAAATAATACAGCAAAAGAAAGGGGTCATTAAGCACATTGGGAATAACAAACTCATTGAAAGATCTTGTACATGAACCAATGAAAGCTGACTCACAGGTACAGTAAGCAAAGAGGAATGTAAAATATGTGTTGGCTTTAATTGCAAGAGAATTTGAGCATGTTTTACTGCAATTATGTAGTATCCAGGTGAGACTATATCTGGAATGATGTACACAGGACATGTCTGAAATATTTGCAACAGAGGAAGTGCAAGGACAGTTTACCAGACTAATTCTAGGAATGGGATATTGCCTAATGAGAAAACGTTAGTTGAGAAAAAATGAGGGAATCTTGTTGAAATTTACAAAGTTCTTAGACAGCTCAATAGGCTAGAATCAGTAACGATGTTCTGGAGTGTGTAGAGTCAAAGGTCACAGTCTCAAAATAAGGATCTGTCCATTCAGAACTGATAAAAGAAAGATCTCTTCACCCAGAGAACAACCAGTCTTTGGAATTATCTATGCAAGGGATCTGGGGTCAGTGCAGGAAAATGGCATTAAGGTAAAAAGTCAACCTTGATCTTACCGAATTGCAGAACAAGTGTGAGGAGTAGAATGGCCTACTCCTGCTTCCATGTTCTTATACTCTACCCACATCTTCAACACCATGGCCCAGTCCTCATACCCCTGTATTTTTTTTTAAATTCTTGTTTAAAACCAGGAAGGCAAGATCAAAGTACTTGTGACAATAAACATTAACTTATTTTAAGGAGCTATAGGGCCAACTTTTATTATACTGTGGATATGAAATACAACAAATGTTTTAAGTTTTATTTTCAACTTTATGCTGCATTCATAGAAGCACAGAAAATGTATGACAAAAAATGAAGCTATTTGGCACATTGCTCTGTGCTGATCAAATAGGGATACCCAACCTCACCCCACCTTCCAGTGTTTGATCCATGACCTGCAGGTCACAACTATTCAAGTACATGTGCAACTTTAAACGTGAGCAGGGCTTCCACCTCTACCACTTTTTCAGATATCAAATTCCACACCTCTAACACAAGTTTCTCTTTATTTCCTCTCTAGTCTTTTCATTTGCATCATATGCCTGATTTTTGACCCTCTGATGGAATGCACAGTTAAAGACAAACCACCTATGTAAGACACCAATTTTATACACACATTTAAGTCTCCCTTCAACCTCCTCACTTCCAAAGAAAATAACCCTAGCTAATCTTAATTTTTCCTCATAACTATAATTTTCCCAGTCACAGCAACATTCTCAAATCTCTTCTGCACGCTCACCAGTGCAGTGATATCCTTCTCATAACGTGGAGATGTCAACTGTACACAGTACTCAAGTGAGACACACATCACCTTTCCTTAACAAATCCATAGCTTTCCAAATAAAGGTTAACACTGAACCATACAATGGATTCTAACAATTTGCCCACAGAAATTAAACTAACTGGCATGAAAACATTTAGTTTATCCCTTCCTCCCTTTTTAAACAATGGTAAATGCTTTGACCAGAGGATTGAAAAATTCCAGTCAGAGCCTCCACAATTTTCTTCTTGCCTTATTTTAAACAATCTGAGTTACATATCCAGACCTAGCATTTATCCATTTTCAAAGATATTAAACCCTTGAATACTTCTTTTACCATGTTTATCCCATCCAGTAATTTACTAGTCCATCTTAACAGCAACATTGGCATCATCCTACTGTTTCCCAATAGTCAAAATGTTCATTATTACCTACGTCCTCCAGCTCCACACACAGGTTACCTTTTTAATCACAAATACACCATATTCTCTCTTCAGTCATCATATTGCTTTTTAAAACATTTGGATTTTTTGAAAATTAAAAAAAAACCTGATGCTGGAAATCTGAAATAAAAATAAAGTGCTGGAAAAACTCAGCAGGTGAGACAGCTCCTGTGGAAAGAGAAGCAGTTAACATTTCACACGTGGGACCTTTCATCAGAAATGGGAAAGAGAGAAACAGACCCAAAAAATTAAATGTCTCACCTGCTGAGTTCTTCTAGCACTTTGTTTTTATTTGGATTTTTTTACATTTCACCTGCCAATACTTTTCAATGACCATTTATTGTTTTTTTAAGTTGCATTCCAACATCACTCCAGTGCTTTCTATATAGCTGTTAATGACTTTCTATAGAGTGTTGTATGCTGTTTGCAAATAAATTGATTTGGATATTAGTTTATATTATAAATACATGAAGTGTTCAAAGTTCAGTTCACTAGGTGGCTCAGGTGAACCATGAATAAGAATCATGTTGCATAACATCATAAAAGAGAAAATATTTCCAGAAAGGCCAAATTGCATTTAATTGTCAAAATATTAATTCATTTATTGCTCTGGAAGTGAGGTCAAGCCAAATTAGGAAAGAATATAACTAACAAAGACAAACTTAATAAAGATGAGACACAATCTGGACAGTATCTGGACAGTAAAGACACATATGTAAGACTATTGTTTATTGACTACAGCTCTGCCTTCAATACACTAATTCCAAGCAAGCTTGTCACCAAACTCTGAGACCTAGGACTCAACACCTCCCTCTGTAACTGGATCCTTGACTTTCTAATAAACAGACCGCAATCAGTGAGGATAGGCAGCAATACCTCCGGCACGATTATTCTCAACACTGGTTCCCCACAAGATTGCGTCCTCAGCCCTCTACTCTACTCCCTATACACTCACGACTGTGTGGCCAGATTCTGCTCTAACTCCATCTATAAGTTTGCAGATGATACCACCGTCGTAGGCTGTATCTCAAACAGCGATGAGTCGGAGTACAGGAAGGAGATAGAAAGCTTAGTGGCATGGTGTCATGACAACAACCTTTCCCTCAATGTCAACAAAACTAAAGAGCTGGTCATTGACGTCAGGAAATGGGGCAGTGTACACACACCTGTCTACGTCAATGGTGCTGAGGTCAAGAGGGTTGCAAACTTCAAGTTCCTGGGAGTGAACATCACCAACAGTCTGTCCTGGTCAAATCATGTAGATGCCACAGCCACAAAAGCTCACCAGCACCTCTACTTCCTCAGGAGGCTAAAGAAATTTGGTTTGTCCCCTTTGACTCTCACCAATTTTTACCAATGCACCATAGAAAGCATCCTATCTGGATGTATCACGGCTTGGTACGGCAACAGCTCTGCCCAGGACTGCAGAGAGTTGTGGACACAGCCCAGTGCATCACAGACACCAGCCTCCCCTCCTTGGACTCTGTTTTTACCTCTCATTGTCTTGGTGTAGCAGCCAGCATAATCAAAGACCCCATCCACCCAGGACATTCTCTCTTCTTCCATCGGGTAGAAGGTACAGGTGCCTGAGGGCGCGTACCACCAGACTTAAGGACAGCTTCTATCCGACTGTGATAAGACTATTGAACGGTTCCCTTATACACTGAGATGGACTATGGCCTCACGTCACTTGTTGTGACCTTGCACCTTATTGCACTGCATTTTCTCTGTAGCTGTGACACTTTACTCTGTACTGTTACTGTTTTTACCTGTACTACATCAACGCACTTTGTACTAAGTCAATGTAACTGCACTGTGTAATGAATTGACCTGTACAATCGGTTTGTAAGACAAGCTTTTCACTGTACCTCAGTACAAGTGACAATAATAAACCAATACAAGAGACTGCAGGTGCTGGAATGTGGAGCAACAAGCAATCTGCTGGAAGAACCCAGCTGGTCGAGCAGCATCTGTGGGAGGAAAGAAATTGTCGGTGTTTTGGGTCCAAACCCTGCAGAGGCTTGACCCGCTGATTTCTTCAACGCCCACCCTGGACATTCTCTCTTCTTCCCCCTCCCATCAAGCAGAAGATACAAAAGCCTGAAACCACGTACCACCAGGTTCAAGGATAGCTTCTATCCCACAAAGTCTATTGAACGGTTCCTTTGTAGGATAAGGTGGACTCTTGACCTCACAATCTACCTCATTATGACCTTGCACCTTACTGTCTGCCCGCACTGCACTTTCTCTGTAACACTTTATCCTGCTATTGCTTAAACCTTGTACCAGCTCAATGCACTGTTGAAATGAATTGATCTGTATGGACTGTACGCAAGACAAGATTCTCACTGTACCTCGGTTCATGTGGCAATGGAAAAAAAAATTTATTTATTAGATTGTCTGTTGCTCCAAACTTAAAAAAGAACTAAAACCTCACCGCCTTCCCTAAATACAGGCCCATGATTAAGGTCGTTATTATAAACTGACTGTCACTGCAACCTCTGGTGACAGCGCAGAGCGGGGCGTTTAGACCAGATGTCCACAATGAGTGGCCGGCGGCCGGAGCAGCGCTCCCTCCCGGGACCCGGGAACGGCCGGAGGCCCCGGGCCCGCCTCCCCTTCCGCCGGCCGCTCTGAGCAAGATCCCCGCCTCTAAACTCCTCCCTCCTCCCTCCTCCCTCCTCCCTCCCCGCTCCGCTCCGCCAACTTACACAGGACCCCACCGGCGGGTGAGCAGAGCGGCCGCCACTCCTTTAACGGACCCCTGGCAACCCGGCGCACCCGGAAAGAACATCCGGGTCGTCTTCGGGCGGAAGGGCACGGCAGGCGGGCACGATGCATTGTGGGAGTCATGTTCCTTTCTGCTGCCAACACCTGGTGCCCTGAACCACAAGCGTGGCCCCGGGACCTGCGGGCAGCTTCCTTCTCATGCTCTGTCTTGCAATTAAAATGAGCTTTGGCGCATTAAATGCTCTCCCCGTTTACCGTTTGCAGGATAACGATTACATTTTGGATGTAGTTTTAATAGCATCATTTCAAGAAGTCGCATAATTTTTTGACAACTATCCGTCATTGTCGCCACCTTGGACAGCAACTGCTCAGACAACAAAGCGGCCGACAATGGGAAGTGGCTGCATCGAAATAAATAAAAGATTTAGAAGTGGTAAACGATACCTTGTAAGACGGGAAAACAAAACAAAACTGACATCAATCACCTTCCTTTGCGTAATTCCAGCGATCTCCTCCTTTATTTTTAGAGATAGTTAAATATCAGAAGGAAAACCACACCGATGCCCTGTAGGAACGTAGCCCCAAATAATCCGGCTAATAATGCGACAATAATTTTGATGGTTTTTCTATTCATATTATGACATCAATATCATTTCTACTATGAGATACAAACAGTTTCATACCCTAACATACTTTGCTCGGAGAGCGCTGATTTGCAAAGCCTTAATTGGTAGCCGAGTAGAGGACATTTTCACATCATTATTCTGTTGCTAACGTGTAACAAAGCCTGAGTAAAACAAAAAATGTTTATCCATAAACTGGTAATAAATGGGGTGAGATCTCCATGTGATTGACTATTGTATTTAGAGTTTTGATGGTCAAATTTGATTTTATTTCCATAAATAAACATTTATGCTACTTATTGACAATGTGGCATTAGCCCTAAGTAATTATTACATTAGTAACGTTGAATCCAAGAGCAACTCTCTATGGCATAACCATTCGAAATGTGTGCAGTTATTATCGGTACCAGCATCCCTTTTTACATTTAATTCCCGTAACCTTGACATCGCATCATCCGCATCTTCTACATTCTCAAGGAATTATCTTCCCCTTCATAAAATGCGGCGAACCTCTGTTTAGCTGAAGTTGAGGCAACGTCATGTCATAAATACTCTTTAAGTATCTAAGACACAATTACTTATCAAACAAAGAACGATGAAAATATACTTTCAGAAATTCAAGTCGGGTCGCCATCGAATCCCAACGAGTCGTCTGTGCTCCTTATTTATAGACAATTTTATTCAATGAAATCCGCCAGAGGACGTTAAGGTGCAGTATTGGTGTCGTTTTAAAGGTTGATTAGAAATTCAGCTGTGATTTGTCTGGCGGTCTTACTTCGAGCGTGCCAATCGGAACCCAAGAAAACGTTAAATCGCGTTATCCTTTTCATCACATCCTCTCCAGTGAAATATCTAGATTAAATGTGAAGAAGCCAAATGTCAATGATCCAGAGTTCAAGGTTCCGTTGCATTGGGCCCATTTTTGTACTAAAATGCAACAATGTAAATAAGCAATAAAAAAATGAAGGAATCTTCATTTGTGTTTGTACATGTCAACTGTTATTATTGTAATCCCGATCTCTTCGTGCTATGTGTATAATTACTACTACTATGTGTATTAATTTGAAATTTAATAAAAATGAAAAAGAAAGAAATGAAGGAATGAAGTTGTGACTTTTAGAAATGTGTACAAAAGCCACTAGAAGCTCGGTAGAGAAATTTGTTTAATGTTTTTAATTTGGCTTGAACTGAATTTTACAACTACAATTTTATCTCCAGTCTTCCTCGAGGTATGTAATGGAATCCATTCCGCTTAATCTGTGCTGTGCCATTGCCTTGCAAACCAACCGATATACAAAACCTTGGTAACGACAACTTTTGACAAGAGTTGGACACGGATCAGAGTGGGAAGGTAGTGTTAAAAAATGAATCGCACAGGGGGAGCTAAAATGTTTAATACAAGGAAACCATACTGCGGAAAGTTATGAAATGCCACATTTTTGTTATTACCTATTGGAAAAGCAATTGGCTTATCAGAATCGTCCGTAAAGTATCGCATCGGATTTTTAATCAATCTTTACACGATTATATTACCTAGGAAAACAGTTGCGAGTCTAAATGCTAATCTCTACCAAAGCCTGACCATCAAAGCATCTACCTGTAGCATCGGAGACAATTTGTTTTTGACATTTCATCACCGTTCAGAGCCATAAGTATTGTTGATAAAAACTGGATAAAAATGGCGAAATTGTCATACTTCGCCGATCATAATCGTTGTAGAGATGGTTGTAGAGTAGACACTCAGAAATTTGTATAATATCCTGAAAGTGGTCTTTGCGTACTTTATGCATCAAAACTGTCAAGTTGCAGAATCTGTGAGGTAGTTGAACGAATGGTGGAATATGGAAGTTTTGATTGAACATTTAAAGATAAGCCACGAGAACACAAAATAAATGGATTTGGGAGAAAGTTTAGACCCCAGTAATAGATGATTTTGGCTCAGAAAACCAACGGCTAACATTGTAGTGGAAGTGGGCATAAAGTCGGGGGGGGGGGTGCGTGGGGAAGGGGGAAGAAATCAAATAAGGAAATTAAGTAAACGTGCAAACCAGTAAGAAATCATAATGATTACAAAAGCTTACCACATGTTACAGACATCCGCAATGAATGTCAACGCAGATCAAGCATTGAAGGTGCACAGAGAATATTTACGACAGCCAATTCCCAATTATTTATATTTTGATAACGCCGCACTGAAAATGCCTCAGTATCACAGTAATAAAACAAGCATTTGTACGAATGGAGTTTTTTGTTTGCTTTCATTTTTTCCTAGTTGTAGGTTCAGCTGCATTCGGTCCGGCTGAACCTGCACATATGTCAAGTTATCCATACAAAGAAATACTAGCGTTTTGTTTAGCTTTAATCCTAAATAGGAAGAGCATTAAGAATAATTCTTTCCAGATCGCTGTGCCGACAAAATTAAAACGGTCTTCCCTAGTCTGAAGATTGTCAGGATAGGATGGGTGAGGTCGACTGGTCGTGGCCCATGGATTGCAATTTAGACACCCCAGTTTAAAGACCTGCTTCCTCCAATCCCCTGAATACGCATAGAAACTTGAACACAAACTAAATATATGCCCAATCAAATCACTGATTGCCACGATTGAAACATGCGTACGCTTCTGCCTGTGGGCCTTTTAAACAAAGCAGAACTCGTCTCTCATAAAATTTACGAAACTTATCGAAGTTCTTCTCAGCCATTTAAGAAGAACATGTGGAAGATAAGGAAAGACTTTGCACCAAATATTACTTACATAAACGCATGCTCAAACACTTCATGTTGCACAGAATTTCAGGACCTTTAATAGTTGGGTTGGTTCAATGTAAGTTAGATGGAACGCAGATATTTTACCTAAGATTCACGGTAAAACATTCTTTTCTATAAGGAATTCTGACAGGAAATGTATTCAGCCATTACCAAGGTCTTCTCCGTGTATGTTTTATGGATAGTGTAATCGTTGCAATTCCTCAGAAGGAAATATCCATACCCAGGCTCTATGATTGTGAAGCAGGTTCTGTGATTATACAGAGCCAAGTTTCACACGTATTATTTAGTAATGCACGAGAAATTTGCGTATTTGCGTTCTTTAAATAAGTATTTTATACCTTTCTTTGAAATCAATATAATGTATTGTACTATTAAGAATGAGGTATGGACGGTCTGACGCATTGTCTTTCAACGAAGGCTAAACTAGTCTTCCAGCTCTACGAATGTTGGCACTGTGTCAATTTCATAAAACGAGATTAAGCTCAACATTTCAATGATAGCGGACCATATGTTGGTTATGTAGACAATATTTTCTGTGATTTAGATAGGAAAGCATGTAATAATCAAATAATATCGTTGTTGTTTACATATGAATGGTGTTGTTTTAATAAGATAATTCATCGTTTGCATTTCGGAATATGATTACGCAACAGTTTCAATTTTGAGATTGTGTCACTAAGTATAGAAGTGACAAAGACATACCAAATCATTAATGCACATTCTTATCCATCGCAAGTATTCCCATTGCTATATCATACGAGTTTATCTATGGCGTCATACATTAAACGCGAATGTCCCATAAAATCGCATAGCACAATTGAAGGAAGATTAGGCGGCTTTCGTTTCTCACAATTTTGAGCATTGCATCAACCAGTAAAGCGAACCATTTAGAATAGATTCACAGCAAATAATTCTTTCTTGTTAAGAGTTTTACTACTTTTGGAGTATTGAGAATTACTTACAACGCTACCAATAATTTTTTACTTTTTGCAATAAATTTTCTATCAGTTGCCTATTATGTCCACTTCTTTATATAAAAGTAAAATATGAAGAAATTATTTTGTACTGACGTTATTTCATTTAAACTCCAATTCTGGTTTCACTGCTAATTTTTAACTATTCGTCTACATCCGAACACGGCCGTCACACTTAAAATAAAATGTATTTACAAGATAATAGGTCATTTTTGAATAACGTGAATATTTTAACCTTGTCCTAGTGTGAAAAATATTTGCCTGGATTGGTCCTTGCACTTCTTTCGCATTGCTGTTTCGTACTTCGTATACGTGAGCTAAAAATTAGAAAAAAAAACATTCGCTTTTCGTCAAATTCAATGGGATCTCTAGACTTCAAAGAATATTTACTCTTTTTTCAATGATCTGTGTGAAGGCACGAAAGACACGATTGGAGCCGCTAATGCGTTATGGTCTGCGGATCGTATAGGATAAACACACGATCACAATAATGTCTACCCCGCGTCGTATCGATGGCTTATCAATCAATGCATCTACCCATTCCTTCCTCTTACTGTAAAATCGCCAGTGTTTCCGCTTGGTTAATACATTGTTTGATTACTTCTCTTTTTGACTCAGTATTGGAGAGATATCAGAGTTTCCCACTGTTAACCGTAGCTACTTCCAGTCAAGGAATAGCAAAAAAAACCCAGTGATGTAAAAACGGGAAAGGAAGAAGAAAAGGCAAGGCTGCCCTTCCTCTGATTGTTCTTCGCAAGTTCCAAAAGGAGACGCCTGGTGACGTCATTTCATGTTATAAAATGATGGAAAAGCGGCCGAGAAAGCAGCAGACGACTCGATCTACAAGCAGACAGAACTCCAAACATAACCAAACGATTTTAATTTTTTATTGATCTAGGCGTAGAATCCGCTACCGTATAAAACAAGAATGAATATCTCTTCGCTTATGATTTCTGGACTATTCCTGGTTTTACTGTCCGCAAAGACGGAGGCAAAACCCTTGGCTCAGTCACAGCAGGTAAGTTGATGAAATTTGTTAAGACAGCAAATGAGAGGCGATCCGTATTGAGAAGCGCGCATAGATTTGCGTAACCTTGCATTCTGCAACCAAAACTACTCAATCGACCAAAATAAGTAACTGTGTTATGGTTAGAAAATGTTCGCAACTCTTTACTACCTTTAAGATTTGAATGTCTATCCAACGAATATTATTCGTGTTCTGTGTTAAAGATGGTCAGAACGCTTTATCTATAAACGTACCCAATGAAACATCAATCTGAAATGAATATTATGTACTTGTTTTAAGCTGTTCCTTCTGTGACTGCCATTGTGTTTCATTTGGCGAATACTTCATTTCAATATTTCATTGTAGAGATTGACAAACATGTCCTATCTAGTTTACTTAAAATGGTATCAGGTTTAATGCCTAATGCGTGTTTGGTGACAAATTCAGATATAAATAAGATATCTATAAATATTACTGCATTCATGAAACATACAGTTGTAATAACATTTATAATGTCTTCTGGCAAACAATGCATTATATGTTCCGATTTCGTGTACTATGACAAAAGATTCCTTAATTCCGCTTCCTTTTACAGGATCCTACACATTTATTGGGTGAAGAATTCATTGAGAATATTTCCTCGGAAGAAAGGGGTCACATTACAAATGTGGTGCCTAGGATACGGTCCTCACGAGGCCTCAACCTTGAGATCAAACCAAAGAGGTCCTTAGGTTGGCGCAACAACTCTAGGAAAAGCTCCAAGAAAAAAGGCTGTTTCGGACTCAAAATAGACAAAATAGGAGCAATGAGCAAACTGGGTTGTTAGATCTGCGACTCCTAGCGACGGTAAGTGCCTGTGCGAATATTGCTCGGATTCGCTTGATTTGCTTCATTGGTGATTTATGAACATAAACTTGCTCTTATCTCCGCCTATCGGGTCACCTTGCCACAGAGCGCACGGCGGTGGTAACCTCAGCAATTCAGTCCTTCACTCAGATTACTCGATCTATGATCGTAACACAGACACGTAAAGTGTTCCAAATAAATATGCGACTGTTTTCGACAGCGAAGCTTGCTTTAACCAATTTGTAGTAACCTTCAAATATATAACATACGGCGGCTCGTTTCCAAACCGATTTCAAGTTTGGTGAAGTTTCTTCATCCCTGATCTGTCCTTGGTGCGTTACCCTAATATCCAGCTGCACTGGCGGCTGCGTGATGTCATCCGCCATGAAAATTAATTCCCATTGAAGTATCCTTTCATTTACTGCCAAACTAACAATCACTTATTTCTATTCATAGGACACCAGGCTGGTGATGGGCTCCTAAAACTACTTGTGTGTTTTATTGTCTCGCGAAAAGTACCCTTTAATAAGAAAACGACGCAGTTTCTCCCGGTACGAAGAATCACATTTACCAGCGACTTTGTTGTAAAGAAACGTGATGGAGCATGTCGTTGCTATCATAAATTGTTTATTTCATTTCTGCATAAATGTATTTATGTTTAAACTATGTATATCTTTATAAAAGAAAGATATTTATAAAAGTTTATTTATGTAACGAACTGAACAGATGGTTAAAGTAGAATTTGTAACATTTGTCCTGATAGCGATTACGTGTTAAATTGCATTTCACGAAAGTCCGAAAAGTCTCCTTATTTATTACTGTCCGTGCAATACAAAATAAAAAAAAATCATGGTGGCAGTTTTTGCTTTGTTTTGAAGCGGCTGTTTAAATTCAGCGCGAAATTCTGAGGAGCGTTTGTCGCTTCACCCACCGCGATTTCACTGGCATCTGTCTGAGTTTTCCCTGCGCATTCCCTTGTTTCCATATTAACTGCACTGGTGGAGAACTCTATGTAATGGACAATGGACATTGTTGACTACTCTTTCTTAAAATAGTGTAATTACAAGCTGAGAGCAGCAAGTTCAGTGTGGTGATCGTCGGTTGCTTCCGTCCGAGTCACCACTACCCCCACTCTATCTCACATGCACACACCAACAATATTCAGCTTGCACTCTTTCGCCCGGCAGTTTTCTGGCCTCCCCACTTTACAATAAATAATTTTAATTGCAGCGGCCGTTTCATGTAAGCCAGAGCGGTATTTGAATGCTTTCGACTATTCCAAATAATTATGGAGGGGAAAGTAAACTCAGATGTTCCGAAGTCATTTTCGACGTGGTCATCAAATTGAAGGGCTATTAACAGGAATATTTGCCACTGTACAATCCAAGCGAGACCAAAGGTGGATATTGCCTTTGGTCCGGTAACGTACCGTTTTAATATAGACCTTGCTTCTTTCCCCCACGAATTTCCTATGCTACTTACTTTCCAGTACTGGGCATATAAATCATTGAGGGCGAAGAACCAAATCAACAAATTTGAAAGGAAATGTCACATTAAGAAGTCTTCATGTATTTTTTTTAAATCTGATTGAATCTCAGGACACACAAGGGAAGATGGTTTTCAATTTTTGATTCAGATTCAACCCGGAGTTAAATGTTGATCTGACCGAGTTTTTTTTAAAAGAAAACGACAGTAGTAGAGGCTATTTTAAAAATAACTTCACTTTGGGGATAACAATTCCACGCGCATGTGTTCAGTGCAGTTTCACACAGGATGCAAGTTATGCCAAAGCGAACGTGCATTTGGAAAAATCATTTTTATATGAATTCGATTGGAGTAGCAAACGAACACCCAATTGCTACCAAGGCCAAAAAGTATAGATATTCTGTTCTGCGACATGCCACTTCTAACATTTTCAATAAGGTGTGCTTTTGAAATCTATAGGTAAAACTTTTGAGAAGGAAGGCGTGTACAAGATAGGGCCTTTCATCATCATAGAATTTGTTCAAGCTCCATGAGGTCAATTGATGGGCTTCAGTTGTGTTGGGATATAAACATTATCGTGGACAGCGGGGAGAGCTTCCGCGCTGTCCAAAACAGTGCGTGAAATCTTGTCCACCCACCTGAAAGAGTGGATGATCCCATCGCCCGCTTGCTGCTTCCCCCACCACCCCCCCCCCCCCCCCCCGTTCTGTCACTGCGGTGCTTGATAGGCTGCTTTTAACTCAACTATCCTATATTCTGCCACCTCTGCCCTGATCAGTTTCATCCTGTTTCTGTCCATCCCCATCATTTTATTGGTTAGGCACTGATTCTCAAGAAACTCTCTCTAGTGATTCCACATTTCTGTCATTCTCACGAGCTTCATCCAATCTCTTCCCACAATCGCACTTTCCATCCAACTCTCTCCTGGGTCCACCCACCACTGCCTCCCCGCCTCTCAGCGAGTCCCTGCTTTCTGCGCCTGCGCACGGCAGAATGTAAGTGCCGAACGTGTTGCATCTCGTTCTGAAGTTGGCCTCAGCATCAAGTCCGGGGTGCCACGGTATAAGCATCATGAAATTATGAACAGAAAACGCTGGAAACATTCGGCAAGCCAGGGAGCACCCTGCAAAGAGAACCAGTTAACATTTCAGGTCTGAGACTGGGAAAGAGGGAAGTTTTCAGTTGCAGAGAAGGTGGGACTGTCTCTGACCGAATGAGTTAATGCGGCAGTTCGAAGCAGACAATGCCTCTCTGTGTTTTGTGTTGCTAATAGCAGGACCATGGGATATGCCCAGCAGGTCAGGCTATACTAATACAAAGAGAAAAACTATGCCAAAATCACAGATGGATAACTGGCAGAAGTGGCCAAATCTGATACAAAGAATGTGTGAGCTAACTAAGTTGTCGAATTCAGTACTGAGTACAGAAGGCTGCAACGTGCCCAGATAGTTGGATGTGTTGTTGTTCCTCCAGCTTGAATTGGCCTCATTGTAATAGTGCCAGAGGCCACAGATAGGTAGGTCAGAGTGAGGGTGGCTGGAGAATTTAAGTTGCAGGCAACCAGTAGCTCAGGATAACTCCTGTTTTTGTTTTCTCCAATTGAGAGGAGACCATACTGTGAACATGAAGATTGGAGGAAATGCAAGTAAATCACTGCTTCACTCAGAAATACTCTTTGGGTCCCTGGATGGTGCAGAGGTGAAAGAACAGGTGTAAATGCTGCAGGTGTGTGGGAAGATGCCATAGATGGGTTTAGTGGGGACTGAACGGAGGAGCAGGATATCGCATAGAGACTGATCCATTCAAAATACTGGGAGGGGAGGGGCATTGTGTCTGGTGGTGGAATCTTGTTGAAGCTGGTGGAAGTTGTAGAAAGCAGAGGCTGGTGGGGTGGAGGTTAGGGCCAGGGGGGACACTGTTCTTGTTCTGTCCCAGAGGAGAGGAAATGAGAGCAGATATGAGGGATACAGATGAGATGTGGTCAGTGGCTCTGTCCACTGTGGGTAAAGGGGAAGTCAGGGTTCAGGAAGAAAGAAAATATTTCAGACACACCTGTGTAGAAAGTCTCACCATCCGAGCAAACACGACAAGACGGAGCGACTAGGAAATTGAATAGAGCCTTACAGGACGGGAGGAAGTAGAGTCAGGAAAGCCGTGGGAGTCTGTGGGGCTGTGATGAATATCTGTGGCTATTGTCAGAACATAATAGAAGGAATAAATGAGAAATAGCAATTCCTAATTTTATCTATATTTTCTGTTACATAGCCCAGTGACATTGAAAGATTCTAACACCTCTTATAGTTTCTATTATGCTTAACATGTTTTCTGAGCATTGTGATGTAAAGAGTTGTTATAAATTTTAACTTGCATGCATCCCTGTTTTATCACTGTGGCTCTCTATAATGGAAATAAGTTTGAAGTATAAGAACATAAGAATGGATTGTAATTAAAGTATTCACTAAAGGAATGTATTATTACTCATCAGTAAATTGTCATATTGTGTGTTGCTTTGTTGTACTCATGATGATTACCATTTTGTGGCTTGACATTGACTAAGAAGCCACTCAGCTGGTATTCAGTGTCAGTTCACATATTCACAATCTATTGGTGACTAATATTACATTGGCAATTTTTGTGCCTTTTTGATATGGCTTGACAACAAATTCCATCCTCTGATGGCATTACCTCCAAACCAAATCAGACATCTGTAATTTTCCAAATTATCGAAGCCCACGTTTAACAAATAATGCTGTGCTTGTTTTGTGGTAAGCAATTTGTTTGGGATCAACATATCACAATCTATACTTAGCTGACAAAGTTGAAAAGTGAATTTCTTCATGATAAATAAAATCAAAAATATTAGCAAAATGTGCCAGGCAAAATGGCAACAATCTACAAAGAGCATCTTTTATTGGATGTTCTTTTCAAAGTCTTGTAATGGAAATGTTTTTATGGATAAATGTGATGAATATGTTCATGTTCCTTGACAAAAAGCTGGTGGAGTTTTGAGTAAGAAATGAGATGTTGCACCCATGGCATTGATACAATTCAAGACCAGTTGATAGAACAGCAACACTTATCTTTCTGGGCTTTCTCTAATGGAGTCTAGCAAACTAAATATCAACACTCTGTACTCCTTTATAGGCTATATAATAATGGAAGGGAACTCTTATCCTCTACTCCAATATCTTCATGACAAAATCAATCATTAATTAAATTATACTGACTAGTTTTCAAAGAATGTCTCCAGCCCACCACTTGGTTCTGTGTGAAGTAATTTCCTCCATTTGAAACAGCAACTAATAAAACAGCACGTCAAGAAGTAAAAACAAAAATCATTTTTTGGTTTTTGAGCAAAGCCAGCATTTATTAGCTATCCCTAAAGACCCTTGAGAAGGTGGTTCGTAGCCACCTTTGTAAACTGCTTCAGTCCATCTGGTGATGAACTCCAACAGTGCTGGAATTCAATTACTGAAATCCAGTGATGATGAAGGACTGGCAATATATTTCCAAATTAGAGATGGTGTTGCCCTACCATGCTTGTCTTTCTTGCTGGTACAGATCATCTGTTCGGAAGGTGCTGTTGGAGTAGCTTAAGTGAGTAACAACAGTGCATCTTGTAGATGGTAGACACTGCAGCCACCGTGTTTCTGTAGTGGAGAAAAAGAACATGTAGAGTGATTGATGGGGTGCTGGTCAAGAGGACTGCTTTGTCCTGGATGGTGGCCACCTTCTTGAGAGTTATCCAAGCAAGTGAAGAGTATTCCATCACACCCATAACCTGTGCCTTGTAGCTAGCAGAGAGATTTTTAGGGTGTCAGGAAGTGAGTCACTTGCCATAGGATACCCAGTCTCTAACATCTCTCATAGCTAAGTCTTACATAGCTTGTCCAATTGATTTGTTGGTCAATGATGACCTTTAGGAAGTCGATGGGAGTGTTGGCAATTAGATGCCATTGAATGTCAATGGTAGGTTGTTAGATTGTTGTTGAATTATGAAGAAATGTTATCTGCAGAGCTCCTGACATACTGCTGGGAGGTGGAATGAGGGTGGGAAGGGCACACAAACAATGGGTTATTTGACTTTCAATATCACAGATTTTCTCTAATTATTTTTCATTATGCAATTCAAAAACTATTATTAGAAGAAACTTCTCGTGTGTGAATATCAGCCTGAAACTTTCAACCAATCACAAACAAAATATCTGCATTGTCATTTTTGTGTAAATTTGACAGCAACTTTGACATGGACTGAAAACATCAATCTGGAAGTGGCTGTTAGCAATACTCTGTTCCAGCATGGAGTTTGTTCTTTGCAGGTGAATTCCTCACAATCAATGATTTGAAGTCTTTGGCCCTATTTTTATTATAAAATATACTGAAAATGTTAAGCTTTTTTGAATGGGGTGTGTCTGAGTTTTGAAACGGCATACTCAGAGAGAATTACTGCTGAACAGCCTCTCTAGCATAAACGAGAGGCATTTTTGAGCATGAGATTCCATCAGAAGTGCAATAAAAGCATTCCATGATTTAAAAATAAAATTACATTTCATTTTCTCCCTTAATTCCATGCATAAGTTCAACCTTTATTTCACTTTCTAACTTTTGATAATTAAATGATATGTGAAAAATTCCCTGTTTTTTTGTGGGAAAAGAGGGTTTGATCCGATTGGCTTACTTGAACATCTAACAACTGAAATCTTAGACAAAATCTTCTATCACTTCATGACACTATTAACATTAAAACCTGAGATAATGTAAACTTATCAACTTTAAAGTTCAACTGAAGATCCAAATATTATGCTAATCATTGTGGATTGATAATGGAATCAGCTTCTACTGTTATATACCCACTCAATTCCATAATAGATTCCATAATAGATTCTTAAAGACTTTAGTATTGTAGTAAATTCTTGAATGAGCATATTTGCTAATGATGTGAGCTTTACAAATGTCACTGACGTGAACACTACAATTTAAAATTGTCTTCAAATAATCGACTATTATTCAAGTGAAATGAAACAAGCTACAGAAAAGGGGATTTGTATATATGCTCACCACTCATACATTCCATGGACCAACAGGACGGCATGTAGACACCAGTTATAAAAAGAACCCTTGTATTCAATTGTCAAGAAAATTGTGAAGTTAATATTTTTTTCCAGAAATGGGTTTAGTAAGAGTTCATACGTGAATAGCCTTGGTGAAACAGCACTATTCATTGGGATATATTCACACTTATGTAATTTTTCATAATCCCGGAAAGCTTGAATGCGCTTTAAAAATCATTTATGTACTTCAAAGTATTGTCAGACACAACAGCCAATTTTCAAACATGGTAGTAATCAGATTTTCTCATTTAAATAAATATTGGCAAGGATACCTGGGTTAGCTCCCATGCAATTCCTGCCATGGAATCTTGTACATTGGACACCTGTTCTATGTCTCAACTACAAATGGTACCTCAGCAACGTACTGCATCCTTTGCTGCCTAGAATTTGGCTTGAACTCCCAATCTTCCAACCAGGAGAGTGCTACCACTGAGCCAGCCTGACATCTGAGGGAAATAAAAACATCAAATTAGAATTCACCAGCCGAGCTTTTATTCATTTATGCCCACACAGATTCCTTATGAGAAAGTAGCTGTGAGAAGCTCTTGAACTACCAAAGTCCAGATGCTGCAGATACTCTCCTAATGTTGTTAGGCAGTGAATTCCAGGATTTTGGCACAGCAAGGATGAAGGATTGCCAATATGCATTTGACATTGTGAAACTTGGACTGAAGGGTTTCAGTGCTAGTTTTCCCTTTTCCTTCTAGGTGGTAGAGATCTTGGTTTATAAGAAACTGTCGAAGGAGCCTTGGCAAATCTCTTGGTGAATCTCATCAATGGTGCAAACTACAAACACAGCTTGCCCTTGGAGGCAGTGAATGTTTAAGGTGGTGTGTGGGTTGCCATCAAGCAGACTGCTTCACTCTAGAAAATATTGTGGGTCATTGAATTTTGCTGGATTTACATTCACCAGGCAATTAGAGAGTATTCCATCACTCCTGTCTTGAGCACGTTAAGTGGTACAAAAGCTTTGAGGATTCAGGAGGTGATTCATGCAGTGCAGAATGTCCAACCTCTGATCTGTGGTAGATCTAGTTAAGTTCTTCATCAATGTTGATGGTGAGAGGTTTGACATTAGTGATTCCAAAGAAATGGTGTGGGAGATGGCTAAACTCTCAGGTTAAAGATAGTTATTGCTTGGCCCGTGTGTGATATGAATGCAATACATTCAAAGAACAAACTAATAATAATTTTATCTTAACAACATGATTGCCATGACATAGGTACATAAAAAAATCCTGAGAAGTTCTATGTCACTAAATGTAGCCAACAGAAGACATCTATGTTAATTCAAAAGCAATAATGATCAGGTTTTAGCACAGTTACAACAAAATTAGTTTGTTCAGAATAGAGTCATAGAATCATTCAGCATGGAAGCAGGCCATCTGGCCCAACTCATTCATGCTGACCAGTTAGCACGCTCTTGTATTAATCCCATTGCCCAGCACTTAGTCCATAGCCCTCTATGCCTAATTAAAGTGTTTATCTAAACACCTCTTAAATGCTGTCAGCAACCCAGCTTCAACCACTCTCTCAAGCAGTGCATTCCAGGATCTTACTGCTCTCTGGGTGAACATGCACCTCTTCATATCCCTTCCCCCTACCCTGAATATGTCTTCTCGCTTAATCTACCTCTGATATGGTGAAAATTTTCCTGCAGTCTACCCTACCTATACCCCTCATAATTTTACATACCTCCTCTTAAGTCATATCCCCTCTTAACCTCCTTCGCTGCAGGAAGAACAGACCCAGCTTCTCCATTCTCTCCTCATTACTAAACATTCCAGGCAACATCCTGGTGAATCTCCTATACACTCACTCCAGTGCTATCACATCCTTCCTATACCATGGTGACCAGAACTGCACTCAATACTCCAGCAGAAGCTTGACCAAGGTTTTAAAGTTGGAGAACAACCTCTTTCTGTATTCAGAGCCCTGATTAATAAAGGCCAGTATCCCATGTGCCTTTTGAAGCATGCTATCTACCTGTGTTGCCACCTTCAAGGATCTATGGACTTGTACTTCAATGTTCCTCTGTTCCACAATACTCCCTAAGACCCAATCATACACAGTATATGACCTAGCCTCATTAGTAGTCCCAAAATGCATCACCTCAAATTCAGTCTGGATTAAACTCCATCTGACATTTTTCAGCCCATCGCACCAATGCATTGATATTTCTCTGCAGCCTAAGACTACCTTCCACATTACCAACAACTCCACCAATTTTTGTGTCATGCGTGAGCTTATTGATCATGCCTCCCACATCCACGTCCAAGTCCAACAGCAAGGGTCCCAGCACCGATCCTTGTGGGGCACCATTAGTCACAGGCATCCAATTACAAAACAACCTCTACCGTCACCCTCTGTCTCCTATTGCCAAGTCAATTTTGGATTCAGTTTGCCAACTTGCCCTCGATTCCATGGACCCTAACCTTTCGAACCAGTGTTCCATGTGAGAATCATATCTACTGTGTGCCTTCATGCTTACACTTTGTTACATCTTCAAAGAATTCAGTCAATTGGCCAGATGGGATCCAGCCTTGACAAAGCCATGATGGTTTCTCTGATTATTCCCTGCCTTTCTAAGTGATCATTAATGCTCTCCCTCAGAATTTTGTCCAGTATCTTCCCTACCACTGATGTTATGCTCACTGGTCTATAGTTACCAGGCTTTTCCCTACTGCCTTTCTTGAAAAGGGGGACCATATTTGCTGTCTTCTGGTCATCTGATACCTCACTTGTGGCCAGCAAAGATCTGAAAATCTCAGCCAGAGCTTGAGCAATCTCTTCCTTTGCCTCCCACAGCAGCCTGGGATAAATCCCATCTGGTCCTGGGGACTTATTCACCTTTAAGCCAGCTAAGGTATCGAGCAGCTCCTCTTTATTTATGAAGACCTGCACTAGACTTTCACCTACTCCTTCACTGAATTCTCCAGCTACTAAGTCTGTTTCCTTTATGAACACCGATGAAAAGTATTCATTTAGGGCCTCACCTATACACTATCTCGAGGCACAGATTTCCCATGTTGTCCAGAATGGACCCTACTTATTCCCTGGTTATTCTTTTGCCCTTAATATACCTACAGAATGCCTTCAGATTTACCTTAATCCTGTCGACCACTGATTTTGTGTGACACCCTCTTTGCCTTCCTAATTTCCTTTTTAAGGACCTTCCCCTACACTATTTATACTCTAGGCAGGCCTCCACCATCATTAATTCCCTATACCTGTCATAAGCTTCACTTTTTATACAACCCTCGTTATTGCTCGACATCTTGGGTTCGCCATCCTTGTTACTCCAGGCTTTCACCCTTACAGGAACATGTTGGCCTTGAACCCTTGCTGTTTCTACTTTGAGTGCTTCCCACAGTGCAGATGTAGGCTTACCTGTAAGTAGATTCTCCCAATCTACATTTTCAGGTCCTCCCTTATGAAATTGGCCTCCTCCCAATTTAAGAACTTTATCACTGGCCCATCCCTATGTTTTCCATAACCACTTTAAAATATACAGAGCTATGGTCACTATCTCCAAAATAATCTACCATTGAGGGCAGCACAGTAGTGTAGCTGTTAGAGCAACGCTATTACAGCGCCAGCGATCGGGGATCAATTCCCATCGTTGTCTGTAAGGAGTTTGTACGTTCTCCTGTGTCTGCGTGGGTTTCCTCCGGTGCTCCGGTTTCCTCCCACATTCCAAAGACGTACAGGTAGGTTAATTTGGGTTCAAAATGGGTGGCACGGACTCATTGGGCTGGAAGGGCCTGTTACCACGCTGTAAATAACATTTTTAAAAAAATTTTTAATTTAATTTAAATTTAATTTAAACTTAAAAAATGTAATTTGAAACTACCTCCACTTGACCAGCTACATTCCCCAAAGTCCAGTAATGCACCTTCCCTTGTTGGTATATCTACGTACTGTGTCAAAAAGCTCTTCTGGACTCATTTCAAAAAATTCTTCCTCTCTGTGCCTTTAACTCATGGGCAATCCCAGTTAACATTTGGGAAATTGAAATCCCGCAGTATGATAACCCTACTTTTATTGCATCTCTCTGTGATATCTGCCTACATATCTGTTTCTCTTTCTTCTGTCAATTGTTGGGTGGTCTGTGATACACCCCCAGCAAAGTGACAACACTCTTTTGGTTTCTAATGACCACCCATATGACCTTGTTGAAAAGCCTTCCCGGATATCCTCCCTCAATACTGAAATAATGCAATCTTTAACTAACAGTGCAATACCTCCTCCCCTTTTACTTCTCCACTGTCTTACCTGAAAATCCTATACCCTGGGATACTGAGTTGCCAGTCCTTCCCGGGCTTTATCCATGTCTTGGTGATGGCAATAATATTGTAGAACCCCATGTTAATTAAACTTTGAGTTCATCTACTTTACTAATTATATTCCTTGCATTAAAATAGATGCAATTTATCTTTGAATTCCTTGATGTGCACTTACTCACTTGTTCTGCCTACTGAAACTATTTCTCCTCTAGGTGATTGTACCTCTCCTTCAGAACCAACTACTCCGAGCCCCCTTCCCCTGCCAACTCAGTTTGAACTTTCCCCAACAGCACCAGCAAACCTCCCCGTAAGGATGTTGGTCCCATTCTGGTTAAGGTGCAACCCCTTCTGCTTGTACAGGTCCCGCCTTCTCCACAAAGTCCCATTGATCCAGGAATCCTAAAACCCATCCTCCTGCACCTTTCCTTCAGCCATACATTCATATGACCTATTCTTCTTTTCCTATACTCACTAGCTCGTGGCACTGGAAGCAATCCAGAGATTATAACCTTTGAAGTCTTGTTCTTCAAATGGCTATCTAGCTCCCTAAGATCATGTTGCAGGACTTCAACCCTTGTCCTACCCACATCATTCATACCTACATGCACCAATACCCTCCCCTTTCATAATGTCATGAAGCCACTCTGCTTATCCGACCACCCCCCCCCCCCCCAACCATTTACAATAGAGTTCCCTACCACTATCGCTCTTCTATTCCTGTTCCCCCTCTTCTGTACAGCAATGCCCAACATGATGTCACAAATTGGGCCATTGCTGCTATTCTCACCGGGAGGCCATGCCCCCCCCCCACCCCCCCCCCCCAACAGTATCCAACACAATATACTTGTCAGAGGGGAGCGAACACAGGGGACCCTTGTACTATCTACCTGCCCTGACTGCCCTTCCTGCTGGTCACCTATCTCCTCGCTGTACCTGCGGAATGACCAGCTCACAAACAGAATGTTCACCACATTCTCCGCATCTCGGATGCTCCATGGTGAATGAAATACACTGAAAGCCTGATATTTGCTTCCCTCTTGTGGATGCATTCTTGTGGAAACATTCGTTTCATTATCATGTTTGAAACAATCTTTTAAAAAAAAACAGGAAAAAACTCTATATTTCAGATAATATATTTGGAGATGAAGACAATCAATTGAGGCTGTAGGCCTCAGATTTTCAGCATCTGCAAGGTCTTACAAAGGTCACAATGGAATATTTCAAAGGATTCAATGCTGCTGTGCCTTTCTGCTATAGCTATACCTAAAATATATATATCCGGCCCTATATAACTGAAATATAGTCATGTCTTCTGTACAATCAACCTGCACTCAGAAAATATGGAAGAATCCTTAACTAAAAAGTTGTAAGTATTCAATTTGTTATTTTCTTGCAATTTATCTTATTTCCTTATTCTGAATCTTCACTACTTATAAGACCATAAGACTACACTTGTGTTTCTGGATGATAAAAGAATCAAACCAATCCCTTTTGATTGATTGAAATCAGTTTTGACTGCCAGAGTGGAACTACATTGTTGCATATACACAAATTAATTGAAGGCAAATACTTTTCAAATATCCATGTGAATTTTCTAAATCCTGTAATCTCAAACAAAGTTACAGGAAGTGACCAAAAAGTACTTCTGCTCCAAATTACAATGAGGCAATTTCTCATGCTTGCTATTTGTAGCCAAATCATACATAAACCATATAAAAACATATGCTATAAATAGGATTCATACCCTTTGTTTTGAGTCATTTCAAAAAAGACTTGCATTTAGATAGTGCCTTTCACAGTTTAGTTGTTGTTATAATTTAGGAAAAACAGGAATCAATTTTCATACAGGAAGGTTCGATTAACAGCAAGGTGTTAATGTATCAATGATTGAGAAATAGAAGCCGGAAAGCTGGGTATCATATTTATGGATCTTCTTTGAAATAGTGCTGTGGTATTCTTTACCTCCACGTGAAAAAGTGGACAGTGGCTGGGTTTTATATTTCAAATGAAACATATTATCTTCAATAATGCCACCCTCTCTCAAGAGAGCAAATTGAAAGGTTTTGGGTAGTTTTATGAGTATGAGTTAATTTCACAGAGGAAATGACTGTGTTCAATACTGCACTGAAACTGCAGCATAGATTTTTCTGCTGAAATCCTGGGAATTGAACTCACAACATATAAACTAGGAGCAGAAGGCCACTTGGCACCTCAAGCCTGCTCTGCCATTTAATCAGATCATCACTTCGGTTTACCCATGGTAACTTTTCACCCTGTGCTTATCAAAAATCTACCTACCCCTGCTTCAGAAATATTCACCCTTTGAGGAAAAGGGTTCTAAAATTTCATGACCTTCACAGAGAGAAAAAAAAATCACCTCACTTCTATCTTAAATAGGTGACTCCCTTATTTTAAAATCTGTGAAATACTCTTGAAACATTTTCTCCACGTTCATGTAAAGACCCCTCAGGATCTTATATGTTTCAATTATCCCCTCTCACTCTTCTAAACTGCTGTAAACACAAGCCTGGACATCCAACCTTTCCTCATAGGATAGCACTCCTATCCCAGTTATTAGTCTAGTGAACCTTCTCTGAATTGCTTCAAATGCATTCCCATCTTCCTTGAATATGGAGACGAATATGGCACAAAGGTATTCCAGATGTAGTCTCACAAATATCCCATGTAACTGAAGCACTGTCTCCCTACACTTGCATTCAATTCCCCCCACAATAAATGTTTTCATAACTACTTGCCATATTTGCATTCTAGTCTTTTGTAAATCACACATTAGGACACCCAGATTCTTTTGCATCTTGGAGCTCTTCAATCACTCACCATTTAAATATGTTTATTTTTATTTTTCTGGCAAAAATGGACAATTTCACATTTTGCCACACTGTACTCCACTTGCAAGATCTTTGCACACTCACTTAATCTATCTATAGCACTTTGTGGCCTCCTTATGTCATACTTCTGATTCACAGGCATAAGTGTAGCTAACTGAGCCACAGCAGAAAATTGTTAGGAAAACCTCACCATACCAAGGAACAACATTACTCAAGGGCTTGTTGTGGACCATACTTGCTTGCAACACCCTTAAACATCATTAGCCATATAATATTGGATTGCAACAGAAAATAATATTTGGTCTTTTACAGCAATCCTATCGAGAGAGACAAAATATAAATTTCCGAAAGGACAATGACAGTCCTGTCTGAAGAAGTCACCAAATCTCCAGCAGCTATCAAGAGATACTGTGGTAGCTGCAAAATTAATGAGTTCCACCTCACTATGCAACAAAGATTTTCCAAACCTAATTTTGACCAAGAAACTTGCCTAAAAGAGCTAGTTAGGGGGCTTTCCACTGTAAGAAGTTGGAACTCTCCATTATAACAATCACAATTAGGATAATTGTTATGTTTGTAGTTCCCATATTTCATGCATAAAGTACACATTGAAAGAGCATTAGGACATGGAATCAATTTTACATGTAACACCTTTTTGGAGTCAGCATACAAAGGAATCTATTTTTCCCTAAATAAATACATCACAACATTAAGCAAATACTTAGTTAATGAAATGATTAAATCTTCAAAAAAATTCTCAGGCAATTATTTCCTAACAAGTACCTCCATTTTCATCACAAATAACCTCCGAAGTTATATTAAGCTAATATCCCAAAATTTCTAGTCAAATCAGACTCATGAAGATTTCATTCATGTTGTGCTCCTGCCTTTTGAATATTCCAAAGACTTACAATTCCTTAATAACTGGACTGCTAACTTATTTGTTTTGTATTCATTTACAGTGCTAGAAGAATATCTTTACAATGTCAATCTTCAACCTTACTGAGTACTGATCAGTCAAGTGTTTTAAAAGTCAACAATGCCTTTTACCAGCACATTATTTTATCCTTAAGGTACTCACCTGAATAAGTCTGAAGAATCACGTTATCTTTGCTGATATTATAATTCTTTCTCCTATTTTGCAAAGTTCTAATTTACGTTTGGAAGAAATCAGGACAGTAAAGTTGATGTATTTTTCTTTTGCCCTCATCCTCAATCAACCATTCCAATGCATGCTGCTTGTTATTTCCCTTCAGAGCTTTGTAGCATGCACTCATTTACCAGTCTCCTGCTGCTGCAACAGGTTCTGATGAATTTTGATATATTTACTTCTTGACATGTACACCAATATAAGTAAGTAAGTCCAATCCAGAGTTGACACGCATGGATAAGGGATTCAGAAACAGATTAGCCTAAACGTGGAGTTAGGCAGAATTACAAAAATGGAAGTAATATAATTCATGGTCCAAATATGAGATTGGAACCTTAGAGGACAAATACCATTGAGAAATACAAATAGTACAAATCAGTTTCAGGCAGATGCCAAGCAGAGAGATAGTTAATGGCTATCTCTCTAGACAAATTACCATCAAGAAGGAGCAGGTCATAATGGGCTTAATGGTGGATAAATCCCCAGGGCCTGATGAAATGGATCCCAGGCTGCTATGGGAGACTAGGGAGGAGACTGCTGGGACCGAAAGGAAATTTCAAATCCTCTCTATGATTGGAGGACAGTTAATGTTATATCTTTATTCAAAAAGGGCAGCAGGAATAAATCAGGTATTTGTAGACCACTGAGTCTAATACCAGCAGTAGAGAAATTATTGGAAAAAAATGTGGAATGAGACCAATCGACACTTGGAGAAGCAGGGTTAAGGGGAGATCCTGTCTAATTTGATTGATTTTTTTTGAGGAGTTGTCTGAGGGTAGTGCAGTTGATGTACTTTACATGGACCAGTAAGACCTTTGGCAGGGTTCCACATGAGAGACAGCTCCATAAAAGCTCAGGGATCCAGGGCAATTTGGCAAATTACATCTGAAACTAGCTTGGTGATAATGAGCAGGGGGTTGTTCTAGTGACTAGTAGCCTTGGTTGGGAACTTTGCAATTTATTAACAATTTAGATATGAATATAGATGGTGTGAATAGTAAGTTTGCAGATGACATTAAGACTGGTGGTGTTTACAGAGAGAAGAGTAGCCTTTGGCTACAGAATGATTTTGATTAGGTGGGTAAGGTGGGTAGAGAAATGGCAGATGGAGAATTATTAAGGCTAAGATATACAATGAGTGGTAGGACCTTAGCAAATACTGAGGTATACAGGGACCTTAATGTACCTAAGAATTCTGAAAGTGGCAGCATTGATAGATAAGGTAGTTAAGCAGGCGAAGGGATACCTGTCTTCATGAGCAAGGGCAATAAAATACAAGACCAAAGAGATTATGGTACAACTATATAAAACATTAGTTAGGCCACGAGCACAAAACAGACTGCAGATGCTGGAACCTGGGACAGAATATAGAATGGTAGAAGAACTCACTGCTTTGTGCCATATGATTCTTAGGCTGGGGAAACACATATTTGTGACAATGGTTTCTGCCTTGCCAATATTGTTGGAAATAACTTCCATTCATCCAGAACTGGATTTTGGACAAGTAACCTGACAACAGAGGGGTAATGTAGAGCTGAGTGTTATCAGTTACATGTGAGTAATCGTGGGTCAGCAGAAGTAGGTATTTGATTGGGAAGGTAACCAAATGTCATAGTGTATGAAAAAAGGCTACTGCAGATGATTTTCTGGCTACAACTGGATTGACAAGAATGGAACCAGTTAAGTACAGCCCCATCCAGCTGGGTAGGAATACCAGCCCTCCCCTTCTCATTCTACCCATGAAAACAGAATATTCTGTTTAAACGGTGAGAACTTGCATGTACAGAGGAATCTTCGAATCCTGTTCATGAAGCACAACGAATAGGGCAGGACTTAAGCAGTGAATGACAGGGCCCTGAGGAGCGTTGTAGGACAGAGAAACCTTGGAGTACGAGTACACAATTCCTTGAAAGTGGCAACACAGATAGACCAGGTAGTGAAGAAGGCGTATGGTATGCTTGCCTTCATCAGGTGGGGCATTGAGTACAAGAATTGGGATATCATGTCACAGCTGTATACGGTGTGGTGAGAACACACCTAGAAATATTGTGTGCAGTTCTGGTTGCCATACTATGGTAAGGATGTGATTAAGCGAGAGAGGGTACAGAAAAGATTTGCAAGGATGTTGCTGGGATTGGAGGGCTTGAGTTATAAGAACTGTTTTCCCTGGAGGCTGAGAGGTGACATGATAAAGGTGTATAAAACTATGAGGGGCATAGATAGGATAGACAGTTACACTCTATTTCCCAGGGTAGGAGAGTTTAAGGGTCTGTTTCTGTGCTATATAGCTCTAGGAGTGACATGCAAGTTTAGCTAGAAATTTGGTGGGGGGGGGGGGGGGGGTGTGGCAGGCACTGGGGAGAGGAGGGAAGTAATATGTTGGCCAGTAGTTCAAGGGGGTCTTGCTGAGATTGTACACAGCTTTAGCGAGAACTCATTTGAAGTGTGTAGTTTTGGTTTGCATACCTAAAAGTCGAGTGTGCTTCATCTGGGAGTCAATATGGTGTGGATGTATTAGATTAGATGCTGGAATGACCAAAGGCGAGATTTAGATTGGCCTGTGGAAAAATGAGAGGTGATCACATAAAGATTCTGAGGAGGATTGACATGTGGTCACCAAGGCTAGCTCTTCCAGCTGGAGAGTCTGGAACTATGAGGGAATAGCGTTAGGGTAAGCAGTAAGCTTTTTAACACCAAGATGGAAAGAAACTCCTTTATGAAAAGGACTGCTAATCTTTAGAATACTGTACTTGAGAAGGCTTTGGATGGTTAATAATTGAGATCAGTGGATTTTCTGACACTGAAAGAATCAAAGGAAATAAGAATTGGATGGGTGAGTGGACTGAGGCATAGGATCCTGTATGGTGGTGCAGGCTTGAGGAACCACATGCCTATTCAACAATTTCTTATGTTTTAACTCTCTTATTTAAATGCTGTCTTTCTCAGTTATATATTTAAATTTCCTTCACACATCAGCTGAATGCAGAGACCGTGTCAAGACAGCAGACTTCAGTAATATTCTGACAAAGCATCTTGGACCTGAAACGTTAACTCTGTTTCTTTTCCCACAGATACGGCCTGACTCGAGTATTTCCACATTTTCTGTTTTTATTTTAGATTTAAATGATTTCTTTTGTCCCCTCACTAAACTGAAGTCTACTCCATTTGTGAAAATGAGTTTAATCATGCTGATGAGAGTAATGTCCCAAGGAAAAAGATATTTTTTACTTTTTCCTGGTTAAAGTTAAGAAAATAAATATTCATTACAAACCAGTGAGCACATTGCTTGCAAGATAGATTATAATTAGTGCTAAGTACAATACCGAGCTCCAAATTGGTTCCACCAGCAAAATCTCAAGATTAATTATTTTTCTGGTGTTTTCTGGTGAGTGATTGAAGTGGGCAGAATGACTTGAGACATGAATCACCAACAAAATATTGTCTCTTAAACTTCTAACCAGTTTTATAAATTAGTTTTGTTTTCATTGAATAAAGACAACCACATTTTTGGAATAGAACTAATATGATTCCCTATCCACAAAGTTATGCATCCAATTCATATCTAATTCTTAAAAAGCAATTTGCTTCAGATGGCAATCTCCAGTTTTTACAGTTAGCAACTTTAGTTTGAGAATTTCCATTCAAAGCAAATATTTGAAATATTAGCTGTATTGTCAGACACAATTAATTACAATGAACCCAATGTTATTTATTCATCTCAATATGTTTTTCTGGGCAATCATACTCTTTTGAAGTGCATCATTTTGAGATTATTGCACACAAGATTTGACCTAAAGTTTTTGATAAAATACAAGTTATTAGTTGCTACTAAAATATTTTCAGAATCGTCTAACACAAGGGATTCTTTAACCACTAGAGAGTAGCTTTTGTAGTATTCTGCCTACTGCCATATTATTTTGGCTTTTCAGTCAGTGAAGGGAATAATGATCAAAGCTTTACTGCATGCACATCACTTCAGAAGTCAGTTTGTAACTAGTCCCATTTAATAAGAAAAGCTGATTCAGTAGTCACCTGAGATACCTACTAAAAAAAACTATATATTACAAAAAGATTTCAAATGCACAGGAAAAGTTACTTAAATCTTTTTCAAGTGTCATTTATGAGAAGCATTGCACTGTTCATTATATATTCATTTCTTCTCGGTTTTCTTAAAAGTACTGGATAATCCTGCCAATATGAGGTTTTAATGACGACTAGATGATAAACTCTTAGCTTTTGACAATTTCTTTGTAGATGGACGTTGTTCAACAAGCTGTGGAGTGTCACGATCCATAGGATGCTGATCAGGATCTTGCGCTGAGGTAGAAGCGGTTGCCTTCAAGGTCTTCTTTATGTTCGCCACCTTTAAAATAAAAATTGTAATTTTCAAAATTATTGTTATTGTTAGACAGACACAAAGCCACATTGAACAGGGCAGCATTTAAGCCATTTCGGGTTTTATGGAAAAACACAGCCTCTCGTACAAGAGTTGAGGCACTGGTGAGACCACACCTTGAATATTGCGTGCAATTCTGGTCACCATACCATAGGAAGAATGTCATTAAGCTGGAAAGGGTTAAGAAAAGATTCAGAAGGATGTTACCAGGACTGGAGAGCTTGAGTTATAAGGAGAGACTGGATAGGCTGGGGCATTTTTTCCCCTGGAGCACGGAGGCTGAGGGCTGAGGTATATAAAATTATGAGGGGTATAGATAAGGTGAATTGTCGCAGTATTTTTCCCAGGTAAGGGAATCTAAAACTAGAGGGTGTAGATTTAAGGTGAAAGAGGAAAGATTTAAAAGAGACATGAGGGGCAACAGAGGGTGGTGTGTATGTTCAACAAGCTGGCAGAGGAAGTGGTAGAGATGGGTACATTTACAACATTTCAAAGACATTTGGACATATTCATGGAAAAGAAAGATGTAGAGGAATATGGGCCACAAGCAACTAGTTCAGTAAGGCAGCTTAATTGGCATGAAAGAATGGGGCCGAAGGGCCTGTTTCCATGCTGTATTACTGTGTGACAAAAATGCAAGTGGGGGTGTTGATGTACTAGATTGGATGCCAGAATAAGGAGAGATTTAGACTGGTCTATGAAAAAATGACAGGTGATCATATAAAGACACAGAAGGATTCTGGGAAGGACTGACATGTGGTCACCAAGGCTACTTCTTCCAGCTGAAGAACCTGGAACTATTTAGGAATGTCTAGAACTGGAAGGTATAGATTTAAGGTGAGAGAGGAAATACTTCAAGGGTACCAGAGGGTTATGTGGAACAAATTGCCAAAGTGGGAGAGGCGGGTACAATTACAACCCTTAAACGATATTTGGACAGGTACATGGATTGGAAAGGTTTTGAGGGATATGGGCCAAATGCAGGCAAATCAGACGAGCTCAGGTGGGCAAACTGGTCGGCATGGACAAATTGGGCCAAACAGCTTATTTCCATGCTGCATAACTTTATGACTCTATGATAAAATGATGAAAATTTGCAGCTGAGCTTTGATTAGATAGAAATTATTTCTATCCAAACTAAAGTCTGATAGAGAATTTAGTTACAGAAGTCCATTTGATTGTTAAAAGGCAAATGAACTCACTGGCAGTCAGCTCAGTCCAATAACACCAAGACTAGTACACTCCTTGTCCTGGAGTAAGGTTCAACTATATATACTATCCATTGATTCAGGATGTATTTGCCTAATTTCTCTAAGTAGTTGCCTGCACTCCCACTTAAATAAAAATGAATTTATCTACAAAAGTGCAGCAGAGTTTAAAAGGGTAACTAAAACAAGTATGATTACAAATTATTTGCTTTTTAGAAAGCATTTCATAAAGTTGCATATTGAGCTTTTGTCCATTACACAGTCTGCTACAATTTCCTATTAAGAATCCATCTTTAATTAGTTTATGTATTATTCACTTTAAAATCTCGACCCACTGCAATTCGCCTTTCGTCGAAACAGGTCTACAGCGAACGCCATCTCCCTGGCCCTTCATTCAGCTCTGGAGCATCTGGACAGTAAAGACACCTACATTAGACTATTGTTTTTGACTACAGCTCCGCCTTCAATACTCTAATTCCAAGCAAACTTGTCACCAAACTCCGAGACCTGGGACTCAACACCTCCCACTGTAACTGGATCCTTGACTTTCTGACCAACAGACTGCAATCAGTGAGGATAGGCAGCAATACCTCCAGCACAATTATTCTTAACACTGGTGCCCCACAAGGCTGCGTCCTCAGCCCCCTACTCTACTCCCTATACACTCGTGACTGTGTGGCCAGATTCTGCTCTAACTCCATCTACAAGTTTGCAGATGATACCACCGTAGTAGGCCGTATCTCAAGTAACGATGAGTCGGAGTACAGGAAGGAGATAGAGAGCTTAGTGACATGGTGTCATGACAACAACCTTTCCCTCGATGTCAACAAAAGAGATGGTCATTGACTTCAGGAAAGGGGGTGGTGTACATGCACCTGTCTACATCAACTGTGCTGAGGTCGACAGGGTTGAGAGCTTCAAGTTCCTAGGAGTGAATATCACCAATAGCCTGTCCTGGTCAAATCACGTAGATGCCACGGCCAAGAAAGCTCACCAGCACCTCTACTTCCTTAGGAAGCTAAAGAAATTCGGTATGTCCCCTTTGACACTCACCAACTTTTATCGATGCACCATAGAAAGCATACTATCTCGCTGCCTTGGTGAAGCAGCCTGCATAATCAAAGACCCCACCCACCTGGGTCATTCTCTCATCTCTCCTCTTCCATCAGGTAGAAGATACAGGAGCCTGAGGGCACATGCCACCAGGCTCAAGGACAGCTTCTATCCCAAGGTGATAAGACTATTGAATGGTTCTTTTACACGATGAGATGGACTCTGACCTCACAATCTACCTTGATGTGATCTTGCACCTTATTGTCTACCTGCACTGCACTTCCTCTGTAGCTGTGACACTTTACTCTGTACTGTTATTGTTTTTACCTGTACTACCTCAATGCACTCTGTACTAACTCAATGTAACTGCATTGTGTAATGAATTGACCTGTACGATCGGTATGCAAGACAAGTTTTTCCACTGTACCTCAGTACAAGTGACAATAATAAACCAATACCAAAATAAACTGTGGACATAGGATTAATGCATTAAAGAGTCTTGTCTTAATTATGTTCAAAACTCACCTCTGTTTCTACCTGCTGCTGAGTTTTTGTGTGGCCCTCTTTGTACTGATTTACGCGGAGGACTTGCTGTTCAATACCCAGTAGAACCGCTTGACAACAATCACACCTAGAAAGAAATAGAAAAATTGTTGGCAATGTGATCTTTTCACACAGCCATCACCTATATGCTTTTCAAAATAACTGACCATAAAGATAACTGATAAATAAATTTCCAAACAATTGTGTTAACCTGGAGAATAGAATGGAATTCCAGTACCACAAATTGCATTTAAAAAAAAGCAATAGTTATCACTTAAGGTTGTACAAGTAACATACCACATATTAAGTAAACTGACACATTAAGTATTACATTACTTAACATTACACATCATATCACATTAAGTAAACTGACAATCCTCCCTTGTAATGTTATGAAAAGTAATTATATTTTAGATTGTTGTTAGGGTCTCACTGTTTATATTAACCATGCAGATGCTGCTTTCACTCTTAGTCCAACACATTTGACATTGACACAAAATAATATAAATGTCAAATATGCACTTCATGGTACTGTTTTTGAAAATATGAGTTTTAACTTGAATAAAAACATAATATTGTTCTTGGTTACTTTCTCTATTAAACATGAATAAGTTGAAAGAATCGGGAAGGGGAGTACTTTTATCCAAAGTAATTTGATTTTTCGGAAGGAAAATGAAAGAAAGTTGGAATCTCTGGATCAAGCACACACTTCATTTTGCTTTGGAACATAATATTCCATGGCTTAAGCTTCATGTACTCATCTTCAAATCAGTTGGCATGGGAAATAAACTTCACAATTGCAAGAATGTTTCAATAAGGTACTGACATATCCTAAGGGCTTTTCCGATTGTTCCATAGCATTTTCTTATTACATAATAATTATAGAATATTATTAATTTTTCAAAAAACACTCACCATTCCTGAAGAGTTTTAACAATGTTGCTGATGTCTTGCTTTTGGAGATCTCTGCCGATGCAAAAGTCAACCTCAAGCAGCTGATTTCGCTGATCGAGTTTGCCTTGTATTATATCAGTATAAATTGCTTCAATAATTAAATCCTCCAATTCTCTGAGGTTTTTTATATCAAGGTCTTTCAGAAGCATGGAATATGGAATGCACTGCAAAATTTTAAAGTAACTGTGAGCAACTTCATGGCATTGAGCAGATTTTTTAAAATATATATATACAGCTATTCCAATGGAATGAACAAAAAACATTTTTTCCAGCTGTACAAAATGTAATAAGTGCTGAAGGTATTTCTTACTTTTGATCCATCATTTCTAAAAGCACCTTACCAAAACTGAAAACAACACCTGGCTTTATCTTTCTATTACAATGAACTGTCACAAAAAACAAAAATGCAAAATCATACATGAACAAACTTTAGTGGAACAGCGATCTCAAAGTAGAGAATAAGCTTATTAGCTGTTCACATATTATATTATCAATCCAATTGAATAAGACAGTCAAACAACTAAACTGTGAAGTTAGAAAACTCTTTAATCATTTGTTGAAAGGAAAACACTTAAGTAAAAGTTCTCAAACAGTTTATTTAAACAACAAAACCTGTCTTTTGCATCAATTAAGATTTTTACTAAATACATGTTTTTTATTCAGCAACAGTGACATTGCAACACTATCAGAAATATGAACTACAAATGTAGAAATTAACTGAGAAACTCAGAATTGTTGGAAGAAAAATTAGTGGTGCCAAAAAATGACTTATTATTTATATTCAAACACAAAATTCAATTTCATATACTTAAACACTCCAGAAGATGATACATTTGGAGTACTGTTTGAGATTTTCACTTGTTTGATGCCTAGCAAGAGGTAGGTCTCCCGCAAGAGATTCAGGGCTTATAATTTGTCCAATCAAGAAGGATGAAAGATGATCTCATTAAAAAGTATCAACGTGCTGTTTATCCTGATTAGAGCATCTAAAACCAGAGGAAGCTGTCTTAAAGCTAAGGAATCAGATTGAGTTGAGAAGCCATTCTTCAGTAGGAAGGTTGCAAATGCAGGTTTTCTAACTTAGAAGGATGTACATACTCATTTTTTGAATACATTCAAGGCACCTCATTTTTTTTTGGTCATTATAGGAATGAAAGGAAATAGATTCAGAATGGGAAAGTGATGTTGTTTCTGAAGTTCAACAATAACTTTACTGAATGGTGGAACAGATTTGACTGGCTGTATAGCTTATTGCAGCCCTCGTTTCAAATATAAGTAACTTCAAACGTTACTTAGGATTTAATAAAAAATTTCCAAACCCTCTAGCATTAGTGTTGTTACATGCAAGGGATATTACAATTTTTCCAGGCCCGAGATAAAGTTTTTAAGAAGTTTTTAGCTTGAGAGGAACATTCAGTGTCCAGTATTACCAGATCAACATAGATTAGATGCTAAAGCACCTTCTACTCTTTCCCAACTATGGATCTGAGTCCAAACTTTAGGAAAGTAATCATGCAATATTTTTACACTTTTCCCATCAAAGATCCTGTGAGCTCTGTATTAATTGATAGTGCAAACCTGCCTTGAATTGTCATCCCATTACCATTACGAATTGGGTTTAAACCAGCCAACCCAATTTCATGTAGTATTTAAAAAGACAGGAATCAAGGAAGTTTTTCCATTCCCATCAATTTGAATTGTGTGAAATGGCTATCTTGCACCCCACATCATCACTTGGACCCCTGGAATATTCTCTATTCTGATAAACTGAAACAGCAAATAATAAACAAAAATAAGAGCTTAAGCAATTCAACTGTGCCAGTATAAGATACCTCAACAAGGAATAATAAAAAACACTTCAGAGAAAAAGTCATATTTCTTATTCACCAGCTGACCAGCAGCTAGCTGGAACACAATTTTAAAAAGGTCACACAACATATCCAGCCACTGTTTTTTTTTGGGGGGGGGGGGGGGGTGGGGAAGCAGATGAGATGGAGTGGAAATTAATATTTAGTCTTCTCTTAAGCATGAAAGAGTACCTATTGTCTCTTAAGTCCAACACATTTGACTACAAAAACAGCCAAAAATCTCCAAAGCAAAAGTAAGCAAATATTACCACACTATATCAAAACTGAGTTTCCATATAGCTTGTATTCACTTATTGTGGCACTAATAGTTGAGTATAATTGCTGGCCAAGTTAAATATAAAAAAGGAGTTTATAAACAATATTCACAAATTCAATTGGGCTCTTTACAAAATAGTGTTGGCTACAAAACTAAATCAAATGAAAACATTAAAAAAAACACTACATGACAATGCATCCTGGACACCTAGCATGTATGTGCAAACAAAATCTTTTAAGTACCTTCATTCTTGCAGCCAAGCTTACTATGGTGAGATGTTTCAGCTTGTTCTTCTGAGCTAATGTTAATTCAGGCAGACTCCCCTTATTTGCTAAACAACAGAAAATATGTAATTCTAGAAAGAACCTTTAGAATTAATTAAGCAAGAATCATACATAGCTCAAATCTGATTAAGTGCATAACCATTTGCCAAAGGAGCTTAAGCCTTGATCAGGATTTTGTTAAATTTCCCCAAGTCTGTTTATTTTTCAAATCAATTTAAACAAAGACATTTATTTTATTGTAAAAATGAAAGACTCCTATTAAAGATGTTCTATTGTCCTTAGTCAACAGTGAATTAATTCCCTTTAGCGTTGTAACTAATATTAAAATGACCGTAGAAAATGTAACTGATAAGCATTGATGCTCATGTTGAACATAAATCTACAACTTGCAGAATCAGAATGACCATGAGGAAGGGGCAATTTCATATATAGTTCAGACATGCTTTTAAATAAAACTAACTACACATATGATCTGGGTTAATTCGAGTTGTAATGAAGAGTCAAGAGTACTCATGAAACTCTTAAGCCTGAGTGAACTCAAAAATGTTTTCTCACAAGTGAAATTAACCCAAGAATGCACAATAGATTTAAGTTAAGCATATCACATAATGCAACTGAAGAAGGCAAGTGGAAAGTGTTCATGTCACAGGTAATGATAGAACTGAGATTAAATTATTGGAATAGCAATTCAGGGGGCATGGTCCATAATCCTGAGAGTTCAAACCTTACCATTCAGCTACAAATTTTATTTGGGAATAAAATATTGGAATGGCCATGAAACTAATGGACTGTCATATGAACTTATTTAGTTCATTAATATCTTTAAAGGAAGGGAAGTTGTCTTCCTTACTCATTCTAGTCTAAATGGGATTCCAGAGCTACAGTATTTGACTCTTCTGTATCCTGAAATGGCCTAGGACTATCAGTACAATGGTAATAAGAGATCAGTAAGAAACACAGGCCTTGGCAGAGATGCCCACAACCCAATGAATGATTAAATAAATATGTGCAAAATCTGGAAATTCTTGTTGGCATCAATGATCAGTTATGGATACTGTGACTACTGCAGCCACACAATAGATTCACATAAACGAGACACCAATTTCAATAAATACATACTATGATTAATTTTTAAAAATCATGCCAAAAATTAATAAACGTATTTAAATTTCAGATTATAGCTGAATAATTAATGTACAGGACTATCAATCCAAAATTTGAGTATTCTGGTAATTTGCAGGTTCTGTACAATCCTTTTTCCCTTCCGGTGACAAGGGGTAGCAGAATAAAGATCCTTTGCCTGGGTAATAGATTATAAAAAGAACGCAATGGGTCCAATTTCAACAATGCAAGATAAAAGGGATAGGGAGGCACAACAAAGGTTAAAATCGTGAGAAGAAACAGAAAAGAATGTGTACCTTATAGGAACAAAACAGGGACACATAAAAGCAGGACATGTTCCAAAATAAAAGGTAAAAGGGGAAAGAAGGTGGGTTACCATTGTTAATTAAGGAAGGTATCAGTGAGTAGTAATGTGGATGCAGTGGATGTGGAATCAGTTTGGGAGGAAATAAGGAATAGCTGAGGAAAAATGATGTTGGTGGGAATAGTAAACCCCCAAAGTGTTGACTCTTCATAGGAGAGAGCATAAATGGGGAAATATCAGAGGCATGCAAGAAGGGATCTACAATTATCATGGGTGATTTCAATCTGCATATTGATTGGACTAATCAAGCTGAAAGAGGAATTTGTGGAGCGCATCAGGGATTGTTTCTCAGAGCAATGTTACAGAACGTACTTGGGAATAAACTATTTTAGATTAAGTTGTGTGTAATGAGATAGGATTAGTAAGAGATCCTGTAGTTAATGATCCTCCAGGGAGTAGTGATCACAGCATGATAGAATTCCAGACACAGTTTGAGGGCAAACACTCAGGTACTCAGCCTAAATAAGTCTGATTACTAAAGTATGAAGTTATGTAGAGTGTACTGAGAAAATAGACTGAAGAAAAGGTCAATGGATGAGCTGCCTAAATATCAGGCATTGCTTTTTCATAAAGTTTGGCAGAAATTAACCCAATTAGAATGAGGTACTCAATAAGAAAGGTGAACAATCTGCAGTTGACAAGGGTGATCAAGGAAAATATTAAATTAAAAACTGAAGCATACAAAGTTGCAAAAGCTAGTGGTACACAAGACTACGAGTTTTTCAGGAACTAGCAGTGAGAAACTTAAAAGATAATGAGAAGTGAGAAATTTGATTATGAAAGAAAATTGGCAATTAATATCAAAATAGACAGCAAGAGCTTCTATGGATATATACAAAGCAAGACCATGGCTAAGATAAGTGTAGGCCCCAATACTTTGCATCAATCTCCACAGTGGAGGACACTGCAAGTATCCCAAAGATGACATAGAAGCTATTTTCAGACAGAAGAACCTGTAACAATCACCACCACTATCAGGGACAAGGTATTAGAAAAACCAATGGGAATAAAGGACAAGAAACCAGGACCCAATGCCCTGTATCCAAGGGTTTTAAAGGAAGTGGCTGTAGGGATAGTACAGCCATTGTTTAAGATTTTCAAAACTCCGAGTTCCAGGAGGGTTCCATGGATTGGAAAACAGGAAATGTGACTCCCTTGGTCAAGATGTCAAAGAGCAGGAACTATCGGCGAGTTAACTTAATATCTGTTGTTGCAACATGCTGGAGTCTTCTAATCAAGGAAAGAACAGCTAGTCATCCAGAGACGTTTAATGCCATCAAACCAATCAACACAGTTTTATTCAAGGAAAATCACATTTGATGAATTTGCTTGTGTTCTTTAAGGACGAGACAAGTAGAGTTCATAGAGGGGAACATTTGGATGTTGTGTATTTGGATTTCCAGAAGGTACTTGATGCCACATAAAAAGTTGGTAAGCAAGGCAAGAGCTCACAGTGTTAAGATGGTTTGGTGACTGGTTATTACACAAAAGACAGAATCAGAAGAAATGGGTCTTTTGCAGGCTAGAAGGATAATACAAGTAGAGTGCCCCCAGGATCAGTTCTTAGCCCTCAGTAATTTACTCTCTATACTAATGAATTGGAGAGTCAGAGTGAAAGAATCCAAGTTTGCCAAAGACACAAAAATAGGTACAACGGCATGCTGTGATGAATATCTTTGGACCCTGCAACTAGATATGGATAAATTGAATTTCTGAGCAAAAGCTTGACAAATGGGATTTAATATAGCAAAGTGTGAAATCATGCACTTCAGTAGGAGGAATCAAAAGACAAACTATTATCTAAATGGAGAGAAATTGGAAATCAGCGGAGAAAGGAGAGATCTAGGTGCTCTTGTGCAAGAAACACCAATAGCTAGCATGCAAGCGTAGCCAGTAGTTAGAAGGCAAGTGGCATATTGGGGTTAATTGCAAGGAATTTGCAGTATAGAAATAGAGTAATATTATTAAAATTGTACAGGACGTTGGTGAGGCTGTGACTGGAGTACTAGATACAATTATGGTCCCCTTATTTAAAAAAGGGTACACTAGCATTGGAGGCAGTCCAGCAGAGATTCACCAGGCCGATTCCTGGGATGAAAGGGTTGTCCATTCATGAACAGCTAAAAAAAAACATAGATCTGTATTCTTTGGATGAGAACAAGGGTTGATCTTATTGAAACAAAAGATTCTAAAATAGCATGACAGATTAAATCTTGAGATGCTTCCAATGCTGGGGGGTGGGGGGGGGATCTCGAATGAGAGCAATTGGTTACAAGTTAAGAAGACAGTTATTTAAAACTGAGGGAAGCAGAGAATTATTTCTCGCAGACAGTGGTGAATCTCTCGTATTCTCTACCCTAGAGGGCTGTGAAGGACAGATCACTGGGAGAGTTGAGTGTTTTATAAAACTACCATAAAAAAGGATTTGAGCGGAAGATCCAGGATTCCATTGTATGGCACAGCAGACAATCTACTCCTGCTCCTATTTTCTTGCGTTCTTCTAAGACAAGAGAATCATGTCTGATCTGTACCTCAAGTCCATTTATTCATCTTTAATTGATATCCCTCAATATACAGTCCAAACAAAAATCTATCCAACTCAGACTTAAGTTTTAAATGACCTTGAATCCACAGCTTTTTGGAAGAAAGCTCCAGATTTTGTTAATTGTTGTGCTAATTCACATAGGAATAGCCCAATTCTAACTTTAAGACTGTGCCCTCTTGATCCGGATTCACCCGCCAGAAGTGATAACTTCTTTGCATCATTTTATCCTTCTAAACTCTTCAACTCATCATTCCTCATCATTCTATGTGAAGGGAATACAAGCTAAAGTTATCAAGCAGATGTTAATTTAGCCTGTCACCTTAGTATAAAATTTATCAGCATTATATCCTCTCCAAGACCAATGTATTCTTGAAGTGCATGTTTAAAACTGAAAGTGGTACTTCAATAGGGCCTGACTCAGGCCTTGCAGAGCTGCGGCATCACTTTCAAATTTTTAAAATTCCAATCATTTTTAGTTAAGTCCAAAACTTCATGCAATTCTTTGGTGAAATTTTGTTCATGTGGTCAAGCTTTTGGCTACATCCACATCACTGATATTTATGGTCAATAGCTGAGGTGCCATGCAATGAGAAGCACTACTTGTCTTATCTGCTGAATAAGAGCACTCCTCTTTCATCCCAACTTAATTCTCTTATTTCCAAACCAACTTCCAACTGGTGCTGTAAAGTTGTTTCCAATACCATGCTCTTACTTTTGCTAATAAAATCTAGTGCACAGAGTTATCAAATGCTTTCTGGAAACTACACGGTCAACATTCACAGACAATTCCTTGGCCACCATCATGTTAGTGAACTCCTCAGACAACTTATTCAGAATATTTACTCTTCAGAAGTCCACGCGCATGGTTTTGATTAGGTTCCACTAACTTCTTCATAACTGATACTGGACTGATGGGCTATCTGGTTTCTCTCTCCCCCATTCTTGAATAATTAAAAATACTTGAATTTTAATGATACTTTTAATGCAGTTAAGAGATTATCCAGTAAAAATTAGCTCCAGAGGAATTTCAGGAGATATTTTGCACAGTGACCAGACTTTAATTAGAAACATAGATTTAGAGGGGCATCTTAATGGAGGAAAAAGAGGTCATGAAGGTATTCCAAAGAATTAAGGCAACTTTTGGTAAAGGAAGGGCTAGATCCAGTGTATTAAAAGGACTGCAGGGCTAGAGAGTATAGTGCTGGAACAAAGGGCTTGAACACCAGGGTGAGAAATACAAAATGGAGGCATTAGAGAACTATGAGCCTGCGTAATTCAGTGAGCAAGGGGCTGATGGATGAACTGGAACTGATAAAGTTAAGGGGTTTACAGTTTAGATTTAAGAATTTTATGCAGGATGGAGGATGAGAGGAGTAGATTGGATAAGCAGTCTGAAGTTATCAAGATATTGGAGTGATTGTTGCACTTTTTCTCCAATTCAGTGGTAAAATTGCTAAACCAAGAAAACATGTTTTTTTTAAAAACACCTGATAAAACCTATTCACTTTGAGAGCAATATTCAACTCTTGAGTAGAATTTGGCTACTTGATTTTTTTTTAAATTGTTATTTAGCAAGAAGAATAAATGATTAGTATAAAATGGAAACCAATCTGTTTAAATGTAACTTTAGCGATGCAGATATGGGAATTTCACTGAGATGCCCCTCTAATGAGGTCACAAAGAACAACAGATAAGAATGACTTAAAGGTCAAGTTAAAGCTACAGCCCAATGCCTTCCAAGGATTTAATTTTTACTATTTTCATTACAAAATTGTGATTGTTCACGTTCTGGAAGTTCAGTGAAATTTATACAAAAATGCAAATTTGCTTCTTCAGCAATGAAAGGCCAGACCTAAAGTGTGCTTATATATGTGAGCTTATAATATTGTATTAAAGATATATAACAATGCCAAATAACCTTTCCCTGTCATAATAGCAATATATTAAGCAATATTTAGTACAGATGTCAAATACTGTTATTTCTTCACAAGTACAGTCAATTTATTTGGATCCATTTCCTACTATATAACCTTTATATACCAAATAACCTTTCCCTGTCATAATAGCAATATATTAAGCAATATTTAGTACAGATGTCAAATATTGTTATTTCTTCACAAGTACAGTCAATTTATTTGGATCCATTTCCTACTATATTTGACAAATAACTTGCTCTTTATCATAATGCATAGTTGACCAGATCTGGTTATAGTAGTTCAACATTTTACAAATCTGAGTTGAATATGATTAATTGTCTATTTAATGCCGAACATGGATGCTTACAAACCTTAGCTGATCACAGATAAACACAATGAAAATCAGAAACACGTTTGCCCAAAATAATCATCCCATAAGATCATAATGGCCTAATTCGTAATAAAAACTAGGTACAGAAAATATGCTGGCAAATATCCAGTATATAAAAGAGTGCAGAAATTATTATTTTGAAAAGCATGTATACTACTACATTGTGTAAATATATTTTGCTCTTGTATAAAATGGAACCTTTTTCTACTGCTCAAAACATATTCATACAATTAACTCTGAACTATACCCATATCAACATACTTAAGTAGAATAAATTATATTGCTAAAATTAACAAAATCACAAAAACAGAAAAATCAGGGAACAAGTGATAAAAGGAGAAAAAAAAGATCCAGCAGCTACAAGCTGGAAAGAGACAGGTAATCAAGTTGGGAGCTTGATGGGCTGAAACAAGCCAATTTCTCTGGGTGAGTTGCCTGATGTTAATGCAAGCAGCACAGCGATGTAGCAGTAGTGCCGCTGTGTTACAGCTCCAGTGATCCAGGTTTGATAATGACTAACAGTTGTCTCCATGGAACTTGCATGTTCTTCCTGTGACTGCATGTGCTTACCATGGGTGCTTCAGTTTCCTTCTATTTCCCAAAGACATACTGGCTGGTAGGTTCATTGGCTACTGTAAATTGCCCCACGTGCAGATGGGTGGTAGAATAATCATGTGAGAGTTGAGGGGTATGTGAGAGAGAATAGATTACAGAGAAATAAATGGAAGAAATAGGATTCCTCAATAGTTGGCAGATTCAATGAGCTAAATAGTTTCCTATGTCAAAAGAAAATAATGAAATATGAGAAAGTAGCAATATTAGGAGGCCTTAGAATAAGATTCTGCGCAGGGAATGGGAAGGGGCTCGAGGAAAGCTAAAGAAAAACTTATGGCTGGTTCTGATGGAAGTTTAGCAAACTTAAACACATATTTTATTTTCCTCCTTTTCTCCCTCTTTAAGATGTTTCCTGACCCGCTGAATATTTCATACCAGACAGGTAAAAGAAGATCAGACAGCTGAAAACATGGCTGGAAAAATGAAGATGAGGATTCCATTTTCAGCTCTACTCTGGCAATAACAGGAGTTCCTGAAGCTCCCTCTGAACTAACCTATCACAAAATTAAAGGATAAATTTGTAGACACAAGTTTAAATCAGTAAACTCAGAAATATATTTGGAAAGCTTTATATGGAAAGTCAATGGGGAGGAAAATACTGTAACTGGAGTGAAGAACTACTAAAATATTAAACTCATAAGATTAGTGAATTTATTCTAAGTGGGCAATTCATGACTCAGTAGCACCATCACTGACTTAGCTGAACTTGCTGAAAAACACAGATGCAGAACTGAGTCGCAAACATTCAGAAAGCAAACATTAGGTGGTAACCGACCTGACAGCTCTTTACCATAAGGTACCCATCACCCATAAGGTACTTCTGGCCCTTAACACTTCTCCCTTTGCTGAATGGGTATGATTAGCAGAACAAATTATGGATAGATCTAGCTGATACATTTTAAGTAGTCATAAACTGAATATGGATGAACACAGTAACAGGAGTAAGTCTCTCAGACCCTCCAGCTGTACTGACATTTAATTAAATGATGGCTGTTCCATATCACAACTATTTATCATTAAAAAGTTTTGAAATTGTTAATTGACATAACCTTTAAAGGACAGGATTCCAGATTTCCACTACTTTGAGCGAAAAAATGCTTCTTGATCATCTCTGATTTTCCTGGCTCCAAGGCTACATTGATTGTTATGGAGCCATAATTGGTGAACTAATGCCTTAGTACACATTCCTCACTCTTCCACCCACATCAAGGAAAAAAAAACAAGCTTGGTTTCATGGGAGTTTAGGAAGATGAGCCATGTTCATTGCTTGTGATACTGTGGGATGAGTAGCCAACATGATGGAGGCAACCTGCATACTAAACATCAAAAAGCAGCATGATGTATCCCATTGTAAAGCACAAGTCCCAACACCCAGCGAGTCAGAATAAAGCTGTTACTCTTCAACATCCAGTCAAGAATAGTGGTGGATAATCAAGCAGTTAATGGGAAGTTACTTCTCAAAAAACATGCCCATTTTCAGCCTTGGCAGTGCCCTCCACGAGCTGGAGGCAAGATATTTAAATCAAAAATGTCTAATAGATAACTGCACCTGAAGCTCACACAATTATTGATGATGTGATGCAGACAATAAAGGTAATGAATTTCTTAATACATTTACAGAAGGATGACACTGATGGCAAGATCAGCATTCATTTGAGACTACCCAGATGCCTGCCACCTTGAATCAATCCAGAAGGAATGTATAATATCTTCTATTCAAGATAGTATGCAACTTGGATGGAAACCTTCAGGTGATGATGTTCCAATGTGCCTGCTGCCATTGTCCTTCTTAGGGAAGAAGTCATTTTTATTTTAAAGAGGTATTTTCAAAGTAGCTTTGGCAAGTACTTGCAGTACATTTTGAGATGGTACATTTTGTGGCAATGGTACACTGCTGCTAGTGGGAATAAAACATTTAGGGTGGTGAATGGCATAATGGTAATGGATTTGTACTGCACAGATCAAAACAAGATTGGATGGGATTTACCAAAAGCTATGGGTGCCATTCAACAACAAGGCTATAGGGCTCTAGATATTCACATAAAGACATAGCTGCAACTCCAGTCAAGCTCTTCCTGAGGGGTTATGCTACTGTCATCACCCAAAAGAGGAAAATTGCCCAGATTTTGTTACACCAGAATAAAAAATAAGACACATCTAATCCAGCCAATCAGTTCACCACTGATTGAACGATTTCCCCTCAAAATGGAGTGAACATTAAATCCATCAGACTTTCAAAACAACTCATACCACAAGAGCAAGTAGGGGTTTGCCCCAACTTTTCTGCAGAACATTTTGAACAGTAAGAGGAGGCATGTGCCGGCAGTCAGTACATTAATGAACCTATAAAATTTGCTGACATTAAAGCCCCAAACCATTTAAGAGACTGTTTGTCTGTGACTAAAGAAGACAAAGTCTGGGGCAAACAACACCACAATTCACCTGAATCTTAAACACCTCCACTTAAGAGAAATCTTGCAAATTCATTATCGACAGTGTATTGGACAGGGGAACTACATCTCAATTAACAAGTGATGTCCAACAACAGCCTGCACTGTAAAAAAATTCCTTGAATGACTCAGTTAATGCAGCTTAAGACATTGATGGAGGTAGGAAATAATGTTAAGTGCTATTTGCCTTATACAGGAACTTATGAGATAAACAGGGAACAATGCAAGTGAGACTATAGGAGCTATTCAACAATAACTTATTCATGGCATTCAATTCAGGATCTGCCCAAACAACTCAGCTATATATTATATCACAACTTTCATCCAGCGTGGACAAGAAAAAGATGACTGAAAGGAAGGGGAAGAGGTGGAGGCCCCAATATCAAGGCAGTATTTGATCAAATATGGTAACAAGAATTCCTAAAAAAGCTGACAGGAAAATCCTTGGAGTCATGTTGCATATACAGGAAGATTGAGTAACTAACCAAGGCCAACTACAGTTCCAGGACACTGCTTTTGGAGATCTTTACATCAGTATTCATTGTGCAACCATGTTCAGCAGGCTTAGTTGAGTGTTGTTCTACTTTATTCCAAAATGTACTAAAAGGTTGTATATCATTAATAACAAGATGCTTAGGAAAGTGAAGGAGCAATTTAATTAAATGTGTCAGAAGTGAATGTGTGATTGGAGGGAGGAAGAGAAAGAGACAGGGGACATTAAATTAAAAAGAGCAAGAGACAAAAATGGGCTGGTTCACCAATGCATGGACTGGAAGTTATGGGAGTAAACACTGGTGCTTCCCTACATTTCTAGTGAGAAGGTGGCCAGATCAGCACAGTGGGTTGTTGATTGCCAGGCTGTCTCCCTGTCAACTGTCCACTCGTCCAAGTTGGTCCCTTGTCACATGACAGGAAATTGAAATCTCTCAGCTTTTACATTGACAAGCGGACCCTACTTGACAATTCGGTTGCGCTGAGATTTTTCAGTGCAAATGGACAGCTGAAGATGAGAGGCCACTGAATAAGATCCTGGAATGGTTCCTGGTGAACCAAAACAGAAAATGCTGAAAACAGTCAGGGAACATCTGTGGAGAGAGAAACAGAGTTAACATTTAAGGTCAAAGACCCTTCACCTTTGTTTCAGATTTCCAGCATCTGCAGTGTTTTTCATTTTCACTTTGAATTTGGTGAACAGTGACCACATAATTGTTTGCCTAAAATACCAACCAACAAAGCAGAGATATTTTGGCATAAATATTTAAAAGATGAAAGAAGCTGGCTTTAATTTCTTCTGTTACATATTTTTCAAACTTGCGTTTCGTCCCAGTTGATTTACTTAGAAATCCAATTGAAGCTTCCCAGCTACGTCCTAACTTAAGGTGGGGAGATTGGTATGAGACCACACTGATTCCACCCCCAAAAGGACACAGCTGAGTGTTTTCATGTCAATCACCTATGAAATAAAGGAACGCTGATGAATGTCAAGTGACATGCTATGTGTCAGAGGTAACTGAAGTGAAAAGTTGGGGTGTGTGGATGGCAGGTGGAGAAATCAAATAGTTTAAGATTGATTGTAATAATCCAAAAGATTATTTACACTTGTTGGCAAATTTTTAATAAGGTGTGAAAATGCTTAGGTGCAAATAATAAGGTGCAAAAATGCTTAGGCCTCAAATTTGCAGTTTGCAATAAAACAATTCATTGCTGATCTCAAAGAACATTCCCAGTAGGTTCTAGCAATCTCTATAGCATGAACTTTCCTTTACACGTGCTTTGTTGCTGCAGACATCAGTTCAAATTGCTGTACCCAGCAGCTATGATATCAAACTTAGCAGCCAGTCATATTAAGGAATTTTCAGACAGCACATCTTGCGCTAAATAAAGATGGGAGTGGGCATGTGATTAAGATAAATGGAATATGATAATATGAATATTTTAATCCCATTTTAAAATAATAATGTGAAGGGATGGTACAGAATTAATTATTTTAAAGCCAGATAGTTTGATAAATAGTTTGATATTTATATATGACTTAGATTGTGATTAAAAACTCATTGGTCCTTTGTAACTAATTGTAAAATTTGCAGGGCATTTTGTAACTTGCTCAGTTTCTAATTAGCTTAAATTCACCTCAGTTCAACAGATTTCGCTCACCAGAGAAAACTGCAAAACATAGTCTATGAAGGAGGGATGAACACTTAAGCAACTTTGAGATTTTGGTGTTGAACTGCATATGCATGCAATCTACAGATTTGCTGTTAGTTTAAAAATGAACTGTAATTACTAACACAAAATTTGGACCTTGGTATTATTACAATGGTGAAACTGTATGATTCTTTTCCCCACCCCAAGAAACGCCCATTTCCCCAACTCCCACACTAAGAGATTACTAGAATGTAAAATTAGAACATGCTTGCCTGCAAGTTTTTATTTAAAGTAAGATTATGACGTCTCAAAGAAGAAATGGAAAAACATTTCAAAGGTATCAAAGAAAAAGCAGGAAAATAGGATCAAAATAAGTAAATGACACATACTTCCGAGGACAAATTATCTCCATCTGTGCTGCAACTTTAACAGCTCTAGTATTTTGGAGACATAAATTGTGGAACAGAAAATAAATACCAGTTCCTTACCTAAATAGTCAGGATATGTTCCATATGCAAACACATTCAACAATTCAAAATAGGCAGCGTGTGATCCATTTGCCAGCTGGGAAGGAACACACAAGGATCACACAAAGTTAAAAACACTAAAAAATAATAGATCTACAATTAAAATAGGCTTAAAAATTCACTTATGTAAAGTACAGATTCATTGGATTTGGGAAGTTAAATACTTCAAACTTAGAACTGAACTCCAACTGCACACTACAGAAGAGCTCCAAAGTGGGCAGTTCATAAATAATCTCAGTATTCTGCCATTTCAGTAGATGACCACTATTGCATTAATTACCTTGCCTCAGTTACTTTGACCCATCACCACTGATCATATACTTAGTGAACTCCCAACTTTGAGGACTTACAATGACTAACGAAGCTGAACAAAAATTAATTGTGATTTAAAAAAATGCTTATTGATATTGATATTTGATAGGCATATTATACAAGCATTGTGCTGTGAATACTAAAGCATCTGTATCTCTTGTTTAAAAATGCCTCCCTTTCAACTCACATTCTCTCCTACATTATTATTATTATTATTGGGGTACAGTTACACAGTTCCCCAAAAGTGGTAACACTGATGGACAGATTGGTGAATAAGGCCTTTGGCATCATCAGCTGAGGCATTAAGTACAAGAATCAGGACATCAAATTCCAGTTGCACAAAGCATTAGTTAGGCTGCACTTGGAGTATTGTGTACAGTTCTGGTTGCCACACTACAGGAAAGATGTGATTAAGCTAGAGAGGGTGCAGAAATGATTCATACAGATGTCACCTGGATTGGAGGGCATGAGTTATAAAAAGAGATTGGATAAACTGGTTTATCCAATCTCTTTTTATAACTCATGTTTTCCTTGGAGCAAAGGAGGCTGAAAGGTGACATGATGGAGGTACATAAAATTATGAGAATCATAAATAGGGTAAATAGTTAGAACCTGTTTCCCGTGGTAAAGGTGTCCAAAACTAGAGGGCATAGGTGTAAGGTGAGAGGGAGGAGTTTTAGAGGGGATCTGAGGAGTAAATTTTTTTTGCACAAAGAGTAGTTGGTATCTGGAATGAGCTGCCAGGAGAGGTGGTGGAGGCAGAAACAATAACCAACATTTAAGAGGCATCTGGACAGGTATTTGAATGAACAAGGCATAGAGGAACATAGAAATGATGCAAGTAAGATGGATTAATATAGATAGACATGATGGTCAGCACAGAAGCAGTGGACCAAAGATTCTGTTTCTATGCCTTACAACTCTATGATCTTATATTAATGACATGGAGGAAGAAACAAATGAATGGTAGCCAAATTTGTGAATGACACAAAACAGGTGGGAAGGCAAGTTGCAAAGAGGATGCAAACAATTTAGAGAAAGACAGTAATAGGTTCAGTGGGTGGGCAAAATGTTAGTAAATGTGGCAAAGTGTGAAGCTGTGCCTTTTGGAATGAAAAACAAAAGAACAATATTATTTCAGAGGACCAAAACTGCAACAAGAATTTAACATGAAACATAAAAAGCTAGCATACAAGTGCAACAGGTAATAAGGAAGGCTAATGGAATGTTGGCTTTTATTTCAACTATACAGGGTACCAGAAAGACTACATATAGAGTATTGTGATTAATTTTGATCCCCTATTTAAGGAAAGAAAAGATTTTATTGGAGGTGATTCAGAGAAATGTTCCCCACCGTATTTCTGGGTATAGAGGGGTTGTCCTACAAGAAAGGTTAAACAGGCTGGGACTCTATACTATGGAGTTGAGAAGAATGAGAGGCAACCTTATAGAAATATAAAAAAATTCTTAGGAACTACGCAAGGTAAATGCTGAGATGATGTTTGCCCTAATGGGAGAGTCCAGAACCAAGGGACACAATTGCAGAATAAGGGGGCAGCCACTTAAGACTAAGATAAGGAAGAATTTCTTCTCTCAGAGGGTTGCAGGTCTTTGTAACTCCTTGCCACAGAGAGCTGTGTGGATACAGTTCTTGTGTATATTTAAGGCTGAGAGAGATTTTTAATCAGCAAAAAAATCAATAATCATGGGGAAAGGGCTGGAAAATGGACCTAAGGAACAACACATCAAGATCAAAGACCAAAATGATGTCCACATGTTTGTACTTTTTATGGTCTTATAGAACACCTACATTATATTTCTATCCAGAGGAAAGCTATTAGCACAGCAACCCTATTTAGGTTTTCCTCTGGATTCATAAGGCACAAGGACCCCATACCATTCTTAGAGGTGGCCAATTAGTCACACTTCTCTGTTCTTTTCCCTTAGTCCTGTAACTTCTAGCTTATCCAGCTCATTTTTGAAATTTACCACTGAATTTGTATCCATTGACTTTCAGGCAGAACATTCAAGATCATAACTGCTACATTAAAAACATTTCCAAATAGTTATTTTGCCAATAACTTTAAATTTGTGGCATCTGGTTATTTGAGGCCCTCCTGCTAGTTGAAACAATTTCTCTCCATCAAAAACCGTTACAGTTTTTGGAAGTTTGTTAACTATTTTCGTAACATTTTCTGCTCTGAAGAGAACAATCACATCTTCTCAAGCCTCATTTTAGCCTAGGGTTACTAAAATAATTGGCAATACCTCATAGTTACGACACAGCAGAATTGAACTTAAGTCTAGTGCTTTTCCAGGTCAGTTGTAAAGGAAGCTCGGCTGACTAACCAGCAAGTGACAACTTGGACTATTCTTATAGAAAAATCACAAAATCAAACTTGCAGTATTCAGTGTTTTACATTGTAAAAGGTTTAATATTTCAAATTAGTTGGCAGAATGTTCATCATAATGCCTGTGAGAAAAGCATCTTAAAATTGCCTAGGTTTTCTACATTTTAAATTTAGTAACTACTCAAGATAATTCAATTAAAAAAATTAATATATTTTTTACTGTACTATATTCCTTCTTACCTCCTGTATATTAGGTGTTTCCAGAAGTTCACCAAATACAAAAACCCCAGGAGCCTCCAAAACCTGGTTAATAAGTGTAGTTAATGCTGGACCTTTGGCATTTCTAGACAACAAAATGAACTGTTCCAAAGGATTACTTGTAGCTTTTGATTCACCCGCCATTGCACAAAAGTGGTTCACTGTAAAATGAAGGAAAAAGTTAACAATTTTAAGTTTAGTCTGGTTAAAAATAAGAATATTTGAATCAAGAAAAATGAAGCAATGTATGCTATAAATGGAGCTCCTCTGAGTTGCCATACTCTGTCCTAGTTTTACCTGCATTAAGAAAAAGACTCAAACACCAACATTTAAATGGAAATCATCAGTTCATTGCACAAGTACTAACCTGGGATATACTGAATATAACTTCAGAAAGAATTTTAATCAACTAATCTCTTTGACATTTTTTTCTAATAAGTAATGTGCCAAGAGAATTGCGAAACCAAATGATATACTGAAGGAAAGAAAGCAACCAGTAGTTAGGTTGTATCAAAACAAGGGTATGTAAAACAGTGCCCAGAAATCCCTTGCTGTTTCCTACCTACTACAGTTTGCAATATAAAATCCAATGTAAATTAGTCACATTTGCAAAGGCAAATAAACTGAGGAGAAAGATTGATGAAAGAAAAATAGCTGTGGCAAGTACACAATGAATGTTACAGAAATAACTACTGAAGTGGAAAGGAATCAGAGATTCGTAGCAGGTCTGTCACTGAAATAGAGCCGCAATACATAATGCAAATAGATTGCTTAATTATTTGGTTACTTCACCTGAGTCTGAGATGGAAGGCATGAAGCCAGAACTGTACTGTGTTATGGTCATATTCCACCAAAACTATTCAGTTGATGTTGCCAGACAAAAGAGAAACATACAAACACATTGGGCAAGAAAATACAGGATTCAATTAAAAAGATTCACAAAATGGTAGGTTGCCTAGCACTGATCCTTTAGTATTGTATTACATGCTTACATCCAACTTGATATCACCCTCAGCAAGTACTGACAGCTTGCTTTCCTTCAAAATTCACCAAATTTGTTTTTAATTACATTAATCAAAGAAAAAACCCACAAGCTTAGAGTAATATGAGGTCAAACTTCTGCTTGGACCAACAAGACTTCTATCAACTCATCAGATTTTCAAAATCGCAGCATTAAATTGGAACACTATTCTGCCATCCTAAACAAGGAAGCACAGATTAAAACTGGTAAAAGGGAAATTTGACACAGATGTGTTGGATGCTCATCTTTATCCTGCAATGCTCTTTCTGGTAGAACAGATGGAGGGGAAATCCTTAATTCAATCACAACACTGATTGTGGGAGAACATGACAAGAGAATAGTTTTTCTTTATTCTGGATTTATGAGATGAGGCAAGTTAAAGAAAATACTGAAATTGATTTCTTGATTCCAATTGGTAATGACAGCAAATGTAGTAAAGTACAGCAGAAATTTTCTGGGCTGGTGGCAACTCTCAGCCCAATTTGGTATTATTCCAATATGGGTTTAAATAAAATTGTGAAAACCTCCAGTGGTGGAACTGAAAATACCAGCTAATCAGTATAGTGAACATTCACTCACCTTAAGTGGCAAAGAAAAGTTTGCAGGAGGGGGGTTGGTGTGCTGTGAAAAAGTATTCTCTGCACACAATTTATAAAAATGCCCCTGCATTTCTTTACTAAGATCAGTATTTCTTACCTATCATAAACTCATATTTTGAGCTTCAAAAACCGTAACTTAAAATATCACAGCCCAGTAGAAATGAATAAACAGAATATGGAACAGTACAGCGCATTCCGGGCCCTTCGGCCCACAATGTTGTGCCATGATCAATCTAACCCTTCCCTCCTACACGAGCCTATAACCCTCCATTTTTCTTACATCCATGTGCCTATCTAAGAGTCTTTGAAGTATCAAAGTCTTCTTTGTATCAGCCTCTACCACCACCCAATGTGTTCCAGGCACCCACCACTCTGTGTGAAAAACCTACCTCTGACATCTCCCCTAAACTTTCCTCCATTCACTTTAAACGGATGCCCTCTGGTGTTGGCCAATGCCGTCCCGGGAAAAAGGTGCTGGCTGTCCACTCTATCTATGCCCCTCATCATCTTATACACCTCTATCAAGTCGCCTCTCATCCTCCGCTCTAAAGAGAAAAGCCCTAGCTTGCTCAACCTTTCCTAAAATGTTGTCTAATCCAGGCAGCATCCTGGTAAATCTCCTCTGCACCCTCTCTAAAGCTTCCTATAACGAGGTGATCAGAACTGAACACAATACTCTATGTGTAGTCAAACCAGAGTTTTACAGCTGCAACATTACCTTGCAACTCTTGAACTCAATCCCTCGACTAATGAAGGCCAGCACACCATACTCCTTCTTAACCACCCTGTCAACTTGTGCAGCATCTTTGGGGGATCTATGGACTTGAACTCCAAGATCCCTCTGTTCCTCCACACTGTTATGAATCCTGCCATTAACCAGGGGCTCCACCTTCAAGTTCGATCTTCCAAAGTGTATCACTTCACACTTTTCCAGATTGAAATCCATCTGCCATTTGTCCGCCCAACTCTGCGTCCTGTCTACATCCCGTTGTAACCTACAACCTTCTACACTATCCACAACATCTACAACCTTTGTGTCATCTGCAAACTTACTAACCCACCGCTCCACTTCCTCATCCAAGTCATTTATAAAAATCACAAACAGCAGGGTTCCCAGAACTGATCCCTGCGGAACACCACTAGTCACCGTCCTCCAGGCAGAATATGCTCCATCTACCGCCACCCTCTGCCTTCTGTGGGCAAGCCAATTCGGAATCCACACAGCCAAGTTTCCATGGATCCCATGCCTCATGACTTTCTGGATGAGCCTACCAGGGGAACCAGAGAGTTCAGGGTTATGAGGTATGTTTGTTTATTTATAAGGGGAATAAAATAGTTAATATGCAGAAATATTCATGCCCAATTTTGGAGGAATTGACAGATGTATTTCAGGAATCGACAGATGTATTTCAGGAATCTTTATGTTTTCATCAACTTCCTAAAACTGTGGCTGATATATGAGAATTAGTAAGTTTTCCTTTTGTTTCATTGATACTTTAATCAAGGTTTTCAGTCTGGACAATGTACTCCATAAGGACAAAGTATTGAACAATTGCGCAAATTATTTTGCAAAATGGTAAATTATAGAGTCATAGAGACAAGGAATGAAAACAAGCCCTTCAGCACACTGAGTCTGTGCTGATTATCAACCATTTATTTACACTAATCCTACATTAATCCCATTATTTAGTATTATAGAACATAGAGCATTACAACACAGTACAGGCCCTTTGGCCCATGATGTTGTGCCTACATTTTATCCTGCTCTAAGATCTACCTAACCCTTCCCTCCCACATAGCCCTCCATTTTTCTATCATTCATGTGTCTATCTAAGAGTCTCTTAAATGTCCCTAGTGTATTTGCCTCCACTACCCCTGCCAGCAGTGCTTGCCATGCACCCACCACTCTCTGTGTAAAAAAACTTACCCCTGACATCCCCCTTATACCTTGCTCCAATCACCTTAAAATTATGCCCCCTCATGTTAGCCATTTTCGCCCTGGGAAAAAGTGTCTGACTGTCCACTCGGTCTATGCCTCTTATCATCTTGTACACCTCTATCAAGTCACCTCTCATCCTCCTTCGCTCCAAAGAGAAAAGCCCTAGCTTACTCAACCTATCCTCATAAGACATGCTCTCCAATCCAGGCAACATTCTGGTAAATCTCCTCTGCATCCTCTCTAAAGCTTCTGCATCCTCTCTAAAGCTTCTGCATCTTTCCTATAATGAGGCGACCAGAACTGAACACAATACTCCAAGTGTGGTCTAACCAGAGTTTTATAGAGCTACAACATTACGTCGCGGCTCTTGAACTCAATACCCCAACTAATGAAGGCCAACACACCATACGCCTTCTTAACAACCCTATCGATCTGCATGGCAATCTTGAGGGATCCGGGGACATGGACCCCAAGATCCCTCTGTACCTCCATACTGCTATGAGTCCTGCCTTTAACCTTGTATTCTGCGTTCAAATTAGACCTTCCAAAGTGTATCACTTCACACTTCTCCGGGTTGAACTCCATCTGCCACTTCTCAACCCTCTCTGCATCCTATCAATGTCCTATTGTAACCTACAGCAACCTTCTGCACTATCCACAACACCACCAACCTTCATGTCATCTGAAACTTACTAACCTATCGATCTGCATGGCAATCTTGAGGAATCTGTGGACGTGGACCCCCAAGATCCCTCTGTACCTCCATACTGCTGAGTCCTGCCTTTAACCTTGTATTCTGCGTTCAAATTAGACCTTCCAAAGTGTATCACTTCACACTTCTCCGGGTTGAACTCCATCTGCCACTTCTCAACCCAGCTCTGCATCCTATCAATGTCCTATTGTAACCTACAGCAACCTTCTGCACTATCCACAACACCACCAACCTTCATGTCATCTGAAACTTACTAACCCACCCTTCCGCATCCTCAGCCAAGTCATTTATAAAAATCACAAAGAGCAGGGGTCCCAGAGCAGATCCCTGTGGAACACCACTGGTCACCAACCTCCAGTCAGAACACAGTCCATCTACAACCACCATCTTCTACGGGGGAGCCAATTCTGAATCCACGCCTCCTGACTTTCTTCCCACATTCCCATAAACTCCCCCTGATTCTACCACTCACCTACATACATTTACAGTGGTGAATTAACCTACCAGACCACACATCTTTGGAATGTTGGAGGAAACAAGAGTACCGGAGGAAACCCACATAGTCACAGGAAGAATGTGCAGACTCCACACAAAGAGCAATCAAGATCAGCAGTGAACCCCGGTCTCTAGCTGCCCCACTGTGCTGTCCAAATGACAGTTATTTAGTCAGTTGTTTACATCAGGCATTTTGCAACATCAATAATGCCAACAAATCTTCACAATTCATAATTTATTAAAATTGTTTTAATAAATACAAGGCCAGAAACTTTTGACCTGCTCTCAGAAAATTTGCAGACAAATTTGCCTACCTTAAGCAATTTCAATAACCTTTCACTTTATATTATTATTGTTTCAGTCCAGGACAGAGCAACCCAAATTTCACTTATACAACTAACCACCTCCAAGACACAGAAACACATGAGGCTGGAGATACTGGAATCTAGAGCAACAAACAACCTGCTGAAGAAACTCAGCGGGTTGAGCAACATCTGTAGGAGGAAAGGAATTGTCAACGTTTCGGGTCGAAACCCAGTCCTGTGCAGGGTTTTGATCCAAAACCTCAAAAATTCCTTTCCTCCCACAGATGCTGCTCGACCCACTGAGTTCCTCCAGCAGGTTGTTTGTTGCACCTCCATGACATGTTTATTCTCACCCCAAAATGAAATCATTGGACCCTGCATACAAAATGGCCATATACAAACCCTTCCTTCTCCTGACCATTCCTTTCAGCTGCCAGTGCCAAAATACCTCCCGCATTGCTTCCTGTAATTTCATCACAGGATTTGTAATCTCATTGTTTGAATCAATCCTGAGCAAATTTCTACGCCTCATAATTTGGAAAATAATTGCAAGATTAACCTGCTCTCTTCCTTCATCAACAATCAAGGCATTCGACAAGGTCCTCCATAGCAGGCTCATCCAGAAGATTAAGATGCATGGAAACTACAGTGGCTTGCCCATAAAAGACAGAGGGTAGTGGTCGATGAGTCTTACTCTGGCTAGAGGTCCGTGCTGATTGGTGTTCCAAAGGTGATCAGTGTTGGGACCCCTGCTGTTTGTGAGATATATATATATATATATATATATATAAAAAACCTGGATGAAAAAATGTATGGGTAGGTTCGTAAGTTTGCATATAACAAAAGATTGGTGGCATTGTGGATAGAGTAGAAGGTTGCCAAAGGATACAGTGGTATATAGATCCATTGCAGATATGGGCGGAGAAATGGCAGATAGAGTTTAATCTGGGCAATTGTGAGGTGTTGCACTTTGGGAGATCAAAAGTAAAGGGACAGTACACAGTTAATGGCAGGACCCTTAACAACATTGATGTAAAGGAGGAACTTAGGATCCAAGGATCCAAGTCCAAAGCTCCCTGAAAGTGGCTGCACAAGTTGACGGGGTGGTGAAGAAGGCATATGGCATGCTTGCCTTGATTAGTTGAGGCACTGAGTTCAAGAGTCAGGAAGTGATGTTGCAGCTTTATAAAACTCTTGTTAGGCCGCATCTGAAGCATTGCATTCAATTCTCGTCACCCAGTATAGGAAGAATGTGGAAGCTTTGGAGAGGGTACAGAAGAGATTTACCAAAATGCTTCCTGAATTAGAGGGCATGGAGAGTTGGGACAAACTTGGGATATTTTCTCTGGAGCGGCAGAGGCTGAGGGGAGACCTGGTAGAAGCTTATAAAATTATGAGAGGCATAGATAGACAACCAGTATCTTTTTAACATCTAATACTGAAGGGCATGCATTTAAGGTGAGAAGGGGAAAAGTTCAAAGGAGACGCGGAAGTCTTTTTTTACACACACAGTGTGGTGGGTGCCAGGGGTGGTGCTGGAGGCAATACAAATAAAGGCTCTTAGATATGCGCACGAACATGCAGAGATTGGAGCGATATGGACCATGTGCAGGCAGAAGAGATTAGTTTAATTAGCCATCATTAGCTTAATTAGTTCAGCACAAATCATGGGCCAAAGGGCCTGTTCCTGTGCTGTCCTGTTCTATGTTAACAAATCTTAAGCTATGCTTGTGTCACATCATGAATGCTCTTCCTTCAAAGTTCACAAACTCCAATCATTTATGGCTGAACTCTGTACCCAGTGTAACTGAAAAAATTAGATTATCCCCATCCTTAATGAAATACATTTGCTTTCTGCTTATCAAAACATCAATCTTCAAATCCTTAGTTTAAGCAATTTTCTCCAATACCAAGGCCTGTAATTCTCTCCTTACTTCCTTTAAGATGTTCTATTTAAAAACAACTATGTATTAATCTTTTGGTCATCTTTCTTGATACCTCCTCAATGGCTCAGTATCAAATGTCATGTTTGTTACCACCCTTATTAAGAACATTGTCACATTTATGTAATTTAGAGCATTATAAATGCAAACTGCTAATATTTCCAGCTTCGATGTCTCAAAAAACACAAAATAATATTAATTTACCCATTGAAGTAGTACTATAAGGATTAGCTTTATTCAAAAGGCTCCACCATTCTTAATCAATCCTGGCATGGTGCATCCTCTCAACTCCTGTACCATGTTTGGAAATATCATCTGCAAATTTCCCACAAAACTTCAGGTTATTTTAAATTGTTGGGATCACAGAGTTCACTGTGTGCGATTGAACCAATATCCTTTTACATTGTGTGATTTATTTTACCAATTATATTAATTTCTCAAAAAACCAAACACCAGAATTCAGCACTCTATTCTTAGCTAATCATTACAGCATTTTCATAAACTGGTTTAACTTTGAAGGAACAATTACTCTTATTCCTTTTATTAAAATAAATCAACTCAATGTACCAAATTTCAATCAGCATTTATCCACCTACATTCTGCAAGCTTGTTTGGGTCTTTCCAAATTTTGGTGTAGCTCTACTCATTATTAGCTAACCTTCAAAAACTGGCATTATATTATTTTTAAACAGCCTACTTCTAAATATTGTACATTCATGGTAAAAAAAAATTCCAGCACAACACGCAATTGCTGGAGGAACTCCGTGAGTCGAGCAGCATCTGTAGAAGGAATCGTCGATGTTTTGGTCGAAACCCTGCATCAAGACTCCAGCATAAAGTATTCCAGCACAAATCTCCACCCGAACTAAATTTCCATTAGTTCAGAAATCTTCTTTTAGCAGAAACGACTTTTTTTTCCCCACAATTCTACTATGTGGCACTTTATAGAAGATCACCTAATTAGTTCAGGAATCTTTCGTTCACCATGAAAAAATGGCTAAGCACGAAATGTCTTTTAGATTCAAATAGGTTTAAGAAATGCTACATAATGCAAGTATTATAGTTAGCTGCTCAGGTGTAAGTGCTATGAAGAGTGCCAAGGAAAGTATACGAGATCTGACGTCCTGAATGTGGCAGTCTCGTTTGTTCCACCATAACTCTACAGACTGCCACACTCTCAATCTCAATGAGAGTTTTAAGGGTGTTAATTTCACTTATGATTATCCCTTGTGCACAGATAGATGAAAACAGACGTCCTTTGATAGAAGAGGCCTGGAGGCATTTAAAGACAAGAGGCAGAAATCTGCGAGTACACGAGCTATGATACTTCACTGCCCTCGTTCTCTCTCTTCAGATTGCCACATTCTTAACGTCAGGTGGATTTTGAGCACTTTAGCCCAGTTTTGCCTATGCATAAACTGAGACACAACTCCTCGGGCCGAAGAGACACTTAATTCACATGCAAGGGGCGAGAATCCGATCCCCGCACCCACAAACAAAAAGAACACTTCACGCTTGCTCCTCCAGGCCCGGGCCTACATTCTCACAGCCACCCGATCTGCTGACGGTTCGGGAACACGAAGGCTCTGGCACTACATGGCGGAAAGCCTACATTTCCTGCCTTCGGATAACCGGTCATAAATCAGTTATCCTGAGACCCACATGCTTTTAAATAACTTACCTGCGGCAAAATCCTTTGGCGTTGTCCCTCATTCAGAGGTAAACTGGACAGGCGCCTCCGCTCCGAGCCTATTGGATGGAAGAACGTATATTCGGATCGGCCCCCTTGAACAATCTCGGATTCTGATTTGCTTGTTCAGTTGTCGATCTGGACACGTAGCTCCGCCCCGGAGGTGAGCGGTTGGCAACTCGTCGTCATTCTGAAATTTGAATTTAAACTTCTGTCGGTGCGTTTTTGAACGGTTTTATTTTATTTCGCGACTGAGAGGGAATTAAAACAGCGGAAGCGAGAAATGCGGGTACGCCAGATTTGGGGACAAAAACGTTGCAGATGACGATGGAGATTCAAAGTCCCACATTCTTGGATGTGTGAGACAAATGCAAGGTCCTTGACCCAAAACTTCAGCTGTTTCTCTGATGAGCAGATCTGCATTTTCTGTTTTGTTTCAGATTTCCAGCATCTGCATTTTTATGCTCAAACTCAAAACATGAAACGAGAATTTTATTATTCGTACTCTTGAATACCACAAACCGCCGCAGAGACCTGTTTATAATTGTCAATGCTTATAATACAACCAATATTCACTACCCTAAAGTGATTTTACCAATTTTTTTTCAATCACTCTGGAATGGCTAAGGATTCACTGGTGCAGAACTCGTCAATTTCATAGACTTCCACCCTACCCTCAAATTCACAAACTATTTCCAACACCTCTCTGTCTCCATCTTAAGAGATATACTATCCACTGGCACTTACTACAGACTCACTAACTCCCACAACTACCTAGACCATACCTTCTCCCATCCTGTCTCTTGTGAGGATGCCATTCTTTCTCTCAGTTTCTCCATCTCTGTTAGAACCATAGAAAACTACAGCACAGAAAACGGGTCATTTGGCCCTTCTAGTTTGTGCGGAAACATTATTCTGCTAGTCCCATTTACCTGCCCCCAGCCCATACCCCTCCAGACCTCTCTCGCCCATTTGTTTCTGAGATAAGACCCTCCATTCCAGGATATCTGAGAAAATGGGGCTTTCCTCACCCTCACCACCCCCCCCCATTCCCCCCCCCCCACAGTGCTTGATGGAGCCCTCATCTGTATCTCCTCTATTTTCTGCATTTACCCCACCTCCCCCCAGACAGAACAGGGATAGAGTTCCCTTGGTTCGTATCTTTCACCCCACCAGCCTACACATTCAGCACATCATTCTCTGACACTGTGATCCCACCACCAGCCACATTTTCCCCTCTCCACCCTGCCCTGCTTTCCGCAGGAATCACTCTCTGTGACTCCCTGGTTTGGTCATCCCTACCCCTTTCCCTCCCTGCAACTGTAGGAGGTGTAACACCTGTCTCTACACCTCCTCCTCACCACCAACCAGGGCCCTAAAGAGCCCTTACAGGTGAGGCAGAGATTCACATGAATCTCCTCCAACCTTGTTTATTGCATTTGGTGCTCGTGATCAGGCCTCTTCTACATCAGTGAGACCAAGTGCAGATTAGGCAACTTATTTGCTGAGCACCTGCACTTGGTCTCACCTTTAATTTTAATTCCCCTCCGCATTCCCACACCGACCTGTCTGTCCTCAGCCTTCTCCACTACCAGGGTGAGGCTAAGCACAAACTAGTGAAACATTTGGCCTGGGTAGTCTACAACCCAATAGCATGAAAATTGAATTCTCCTATTTCAGATAAACTGCTCCTTCTCTATCCCTTTACTCTCTCCTCCTGATTTATTCACTTCCTCTGACACCCACCAATGTCCCCCCAAGCCTCCCATCACTCTGTTTCTTTCCCACTCCTCCCACTGGGTCTCCTTTCCCCACTGTTCTCATCTGCCCACCCCACCTCCCTTATTCAGTTCCGTGCTCCACCATCCTTTCCTATCTGATTCCATCATCTGCAGCCTTTTGTTGCATTCACCTGTCACCTCCCAGCCTCTGTCACTATTTCCACTCTTTCCCCCCCCCCACCTGCCTATCACCCCTCCTCACCTGGATCCACCTATCACATGCCAGCTCCCTCCCCCTCACCTCTTTATACTGGCTCTCTTCCCTCAATCTTTCAGTCCAAATGAAGGGTCTTGACCTGAAACATCAACTGTCCATTTCCCTCCAGAGATGCTGCCTGAACAGTACCTAAAATTAGGAGCTAGACACTTATGTTCGCGAGGGAACATAGAACAGTACATCACTTTTCCCCCAGAGGATTGCTTCAAAGGAGACTAAATTATGGTATCATTATTAATGAGCAAATCTAAAATGGCCTGTTCCCTGGTTGGCTTCACAATGTTTCCTGAGAAACTGTCCTGCATACACTGTAGAATTTTGATTTCTCCAATCTATATGATGATTTAAATCATCCATTATTATTGCAGTATCTTTCTTGCAAGCCCCCAATACATTTTTGATTTATACTCTACCCTACTGTTACAGAGACAATCTTTCCCTTGCTATTTCCTACCTCCACTCAAATTGATTCCATATTTTGTGCTTCTGAGCAGAGATTATTTATCTTTACTTTGATGGTCTCATCCTCAGAGCTACTCATCTCATTTTCCTTTCTGTCTATCCTTGTGAAATGTTGTATCTCAGCCTGGGTCGTCTGATAAACATGTCTCAGTAATAGCTATCAGATCATACACATTTATTTTTATTTGTGCCATCAATACATCCAACCTGTTGCACATGCTGCATGCATTCAGATAAACAGCCCTTAATTTTACCTTTTCATATTTTTCTTATTTTGACTCCATTTGAAGGTGCAGTCTTTGTCCAATCTGCCTTTCCTGTCAGACTGGTTGACATTACTCATTTCCTCATCCTGCCCCATTGCTGTGTCCTTTCTCTTCAACTGGCAGGCAGCACAACCTTTTGGATACACATTCACAGCTTCAGAGGGCAATATCTATCTAACTATACTATGCCTGTATCATTCTTTTCACTTCTCTACTTCACCAGCCCTCTGCACCAGTCTTATAGTTGATTTGCTCATCTTCCCTGTTGTTGCCGTTCCCATCCACATAGGTTGAGGCTCCTCCAATGCTACCTGCATGAGCCCCATTCCTGACTCACTCCTGGTCACACCCTTCCATCCTTTTCCACTGCCAAATCCATTCTATTTGCTCTACGGGGTGTGAGTACTCTCTGTTACAAAGCTTCCAGATACATTTCCCATTCCTTGATGCATTGAAGTGGCTGAAACTCAAGCTCCAGGTCATCGGCTTTGAGCTGAGGTTCCTCAAACTGAGGCATTGAACTGCAGATGACTCCAATTTTGGCCATTATGGTCTCACCATCTCCCACAAGTTACAGCCAGAACACATTACCTGTACTGGTGCATCTGTCTTACTTAATCAGTAACTAAGTTTTTGATTTGCTATTAGTAATCGTTAATTAATCTTTGGTCTTTCATAATCTAGTTCTAGGGTACCAGGATAAATTGTCTTTATCCTGTTTAGCTCTGAGTCTATTGTGAAGCAGCCCCACTAAAAGTTCATTAATTAGCACCTCTGAGCTTTTTTCCCCCCAGAATATGTGATCACTTGAGAACAAAGCCCTTGACTTCTCCATTCTCATAGAAGATTTGATTTAAATTCTAATGCTTTGGAAACATGCCCAGCTAACAATCATTCCTTGTCCTCTTAAAAATCTCCAAACTTGGTGACATTTTTTTCAGCTACCCAATTCAAGCATTTAGCTGGTATTTTCCCTCTGAATAACTATTGTTTTAAATTTCTTGTGTCTAACATTAACTCCTTGTTAAGTAACACTTAACATTAAAAATATTGTTGTTTTCCAATCCTTCTGTGGCCACACCCTGAGCTCTTTCCTCTAGCCATATCACACGGTGCTGGCCTCCTGATCATCCCTGAATATAATCATTCCATCACTGCCTTTACCCTAAGTTCTTGAATTGCTACTACCACTCCACAACTGTCTTTCCTCCCTTAAGACCATTATTAAAAGCTTTGGCAGTTTGCCCTAATATCTTATGTGGCTTACTGCCAATTTTTCTTTAATAACGTTCCTGTGAACCACCTTGGCATGTTCTGTTATATTATAAGTGCCAAGTATATACAAGTTGTGTTGTTGGTGCTGAGACAATCTCTTGGCCTTAACATTGAATGCAGGATTTTTGGCATGTCTACCAATGCACTAATCATTTAATTGTACATGCTCATCAAACTCCTTACTCTCTGAATGCTCTGATCACACTCTGTGAGAAACTGGTACATGCAGTACAAATCATAAGCTTTATATTCAGTTTTATGGCACACTTTTGTATTACTGGGTAATTCAAGTAACTCAGTGCATTTTTCTGCCTTCTGCTGTGGATTTAAAGTGAAAAGAGTCTGTTGATTTCTTTTTAAACATTTTTATTTATAAGACACATTTTAAGCTTGAGTAAAGTGCACAAATATTCAACCAGTCTAAACATCTTGCTTGGTTTGTAATGGTTGATATACATTGAAATAGGATTTTGCTATGGCAACATGAAGTACAGTGCAATTATGAAAAAAAACATTGATCTCTTAAAACAGTTTATGACTTATAACAAAGCATGGTGAAACAGAATGTTATTTGAACAAAAAAAACTACTTACACAAAGATTTTCATAGTAAGTAATTAACAGAAGTACAGATTTTGCTGTTCTTAATACAGTTAGAAGAATTTACTTGATTTTATTTAAGAAATCAAAAATGCAGTCAAGATAATAAAATTAACCAGCCACATTTTATTCAACATTTAAAAAAAAAGTTGTTTATTTCAAAATACACAAATTTGAAATCACCACACTGAACACTTTTCAATGGGATTCATTGGAGCTCTTTTAGGGCAATGGAATACCCTTCCAAATTCATCAAATTGAGAAACACTTCCAATAACCCTGTTAAAATAAAAAAGGAAGGTAACCACTTGTGCAATAGACAACTCATTCATCTAATTCTGTGTTCTGCCAACTCTGTGTTCATAAGCAACAAAAACATACAGAGTGCAACAATAGAAATGAGAAGGTGTTTCATCCTGATCTCACTTGGGTGATAGGAGAAGCACTACAATGGCCCTCAGTTTCCTAGAACTAGGAAGGAGGCAAAAAGCACAGCTTCCCAGTTCCCATTGTTATTCAGCATCCTCTGATGTAAGAGTTTGTTAGGTGGGAAGACAATTGGGGTTGGGTGTCTCCCGTAATCTGCTGACATACAGGCTTGAATTGTGCTAACTGACAGCCAATAGGGACCCCCCGGTGTATCAGCCGCACATGTTATACCACATCCTTAACCACCACAAATAGGTAAAATTCTGAGTCAAACTGGAGGTCAAGATAGGCTCATCTGACTGTCCATTCCTTGGCTGAATTCACAGTAGGTTTCACATTCTTCATCTTCATACAGTTAAGCATTCACTTTTTAATTCTGCTTTACTGCCTGCTCCTTTAGGCACCTTTGTAAAGTTTTAATGTACTGATGAAATATTTCATTTAGACTGCTTAAGAAAAAGAGAAGTGGGATCTTTAATGAAAATTAAACTTGGGATATAGGAAATACTTACAAATTGGTTATAGTAAAGTAATCCATTTCATTCTTTTTAGTTAAGGGTATCACTTTCAGGTTTCCCTGCTGTTTAACAGGAAAATTGGAATTCATAAAGAATTTAGAGGGCTATAGGCCAAACACAGGCAGATAGGACTAGCTCACTGGTCAACACAGTCAGCATAGACGAACTGGGCCGAAGGGCCTGTTCCCCAGCAGTAAGACTCTATGACTCTAATTGGATGGAAAATTTATTAATTGCACTTGGGTATTGATTTGGTAATCTTAGACACAATTTCAAAATTATAGGAGATTTCAAGTGCCATTTAGCTCAACGTTTATGCTAATGAGACATCCCTACTGCCAGAAAGACATAGAAATCAGCTGTGGATAACTTTAAGGCTACAGGAAAACACAAGCATTTGGTAAGTAATATAGATGTAGTGCAGTCTTGTCATAATCAATCAGGCAAACCAATTTTTACCAAATGATTTATAATTCATTCTGGTAAAAGTGTGGGCTTCTTACTTGTTATTTGTTTAAAAGAATTTAATGTTCTTTCATTTCAAAGCATTTAAGTACATTTCATTGATGATTGAATGTGTTAAGAATATTCTCTACTAGTTCACTGAAGTATTGATAAATAAATAGATCAGTCAGGCAAAACAAATTCACAACATGAATAACTCGCAGACAACATCTGGGAAAGCAGTGAGCTGATTTAATACACCGTGTTAGAGGGTAATGTTTTGAAACAATCAAGCTGATGTGATCGGTATCAGTTGTCCCTTATTTATTTCCACCATGCTGTACAATCTTGACCTTATTTTGCCCATTCAATCCTGCTATCTTGTTCTTTTCCACTATCTTTTAAAAACACAATCATCAATCCACTTATGGGTCTGGCCACTTCTAGGATCCATTTGACCCAGTAAAGATTAGAACTGAATCATGTGCTTTAAAGCCAGAATGAATGTCTTGGTCCAAGGACTATGACACAATATATAACTTTTACTTTGCTCTCAGCTATTTGGGGAAGGGTTATCATGATTTGAGAATGCCAATGAAAGGGAAGTCCATTGATTCAAGTTGACAATGGACTAACAAGATTTAAAGGCCAACATTGCAAATCAAATAAACGCAAAAACTGGAGATTTAAAATAAAGACACAAAATGATGGAAACCTTCAGCAGGTCAGGCAGCATGTCCCAACACTCACAGGTACATACCCATCTGCACTTTAAAAAAAAAATCTCCTCAGGCTGTGCACAGCTGTGCAAGGAACTTAGCATGAGTTTGTGTCCTTCCTACTGTTTCATGCTACTGTGCCAAGAACCTGGCACAATTCTCTGCCCTCCACAGGCATTCCCACATCAATAAATGTGCCATGATTTGGTGTAGTATTGGGTGGGCTGGGGTAAGAGGTGCAGCCACTCAGCACTGAGATGTGGGGCTCAGCAGTGCACCCTGGCTGCACAGTGAGTTTACCTCATTGTTGGGTACTGACATCTCCTGCTTCATAAGCTGAGAGACCACCCAGATCCTATTGTTTGTATCATCACCTTATGTCCGTTTCCACCCCTCTCTGGCTGTGTAGTAATCCTCAGCCCAGAGGTTGTTACTATGGTAACAAGCTGACTGGTCTCCAATGGTTGTTGAGGTTATCATAGCGAAACCTCTGGGCTGGGGTGAGTTGTACAACCAAACCAAGAGAGGGGGAGACAGAAGCTTCCTGCACATCTAACGGGAGGTGAGAAAAGAGGTTGTCGGATCTGGGTGGTTTGTTATCAGCTGCTGATAAACCCAAGCAATGGCCCCCACTCTCTGTGTCATACAGGGTACAGACCTGACCCCACATCTCAGCGGTGAGTGGCTACACAGCTCACTCCAGCTTGGCTAACATCAAGCCTCACAGGCAGCATCTCTACACAGAACCATCAGGTGATTCATTAATGTGGGAATGTCAGCAGGGGGCAGGAATACGGATGAGGTTCCATTTTACATAAACGTGAAGCAGGTTGCATTGGTGACATTACATAAAGAACATATACATGAATTAGAATAACTCAAAATCATGTAACTTGCATCCAATTGTACTGTAGCGTGAGGGCAGCAAAGATTCACCTGGTTTCAGGGATAGCACATCTGTCATATGAAGTGAAGAGAAGAGGCTCGGCATCTATTTTCTGGAGTTTAGAAGAATGAGAGGGGACCTCTTTGAAGCATACAAAAATTATCAAAGGGCTCGACAAGGTACATGCAGGAAGGATGTTTTCCCTGTTTGAGGTGCCTGGAACTAAGGGTCAAACCCTCAAAGTAAGGGATAAATCATTCAGGACTGAAGTGAGGAAAAAGTTCTTTGGAATTCTCTACCTTGGAGAATGATTGATACATTCAAAACCATCAATAGATTTCTGGATGTTAGAGGAAATAGGGTGAAAAAGGGTGAAAAAATGGTGTCAAGGCAGAAGATCAGCCATGACCTTACTGAATGGCAGGACTGGCTTGAGAGATTGAACAACCTACTCCTGTTCCTATATTTTAGGTTCTTATGTTCTTATAAAGATCAGGTTCTGAAATGATGACAAGGACCACATCTCTATCATAAAAATTTGGTTGGGTTGGACACATCAGTAAGGGGCAAAGCGTAATTACCATTAACTTAGTTTTGTTTCATTTAAAGATGAGAGGTCATCATCCCCTATAAGGTAATGGACAGTAATAGACTTGTTACAGGTCTGCAGTAAGAGAGCAGTGGTTCCTGGGATAAGTATTAATGAAGTGCAGAGTGGTGATTGTGCCCAAAGGCTGCTTTGGGATGGAAATGTAAATCAAGAAACTGTAATGCTGGAAATCTGAAATACAAAAAAAGAAAATGCTGGAAACACTTAACAGATTATGCAGCATCTCTAAAAAGAGTAACAGTGTCAGGTCAAAGATGCAGTGAGGATGGAGGAGGTATGAAAAGGAAAAGGGAAACATTTCTGATAGGTGCTTAATTGCTTATTTGATAAGCTGTTGATGATGCCATCTGATTGAAAGATTAATGAGGACAGTTAGAGAGAGAAAACAAATCAAGGAATTATGTGAAAGCTGTAAACTACAGGTCAGAGCTGCAGGAGATGCCCAGCAGATCAGGTAGTGTAAATGAAGAGAGAAAAACTGAGTTAATATTACAAATCAACAACCTTACAGCAGAACTGGCCAGTTCTGATATAAACAGAGGAAGTAAGTAATGTGAAATTGTTGGATTTGATATCAATTTTGGGCAGCTGCAACATTTTCCGATGGAAGATGAAGTGCTATTCCTCAGTGTTAAGTCTCATTGGAACAGTGCAGAAGTCATAGGTAGATAGGTCATAGTGGGAGTGGGACAGAGAATTAATGAGACAGGCAACTGGAATTTCAGCGTCACGCACTCTGGGTGCTCACAAAGCAGACACCCACTCTGCATTTAGTTTCTCCATCACAGAAATGATATTGCAAGCATCAAATGCAAATATAGAATAGATGATACCACAGATCAGAATACCTGATCTGTGTGCTATGTCTCACTGAAATGTGGCTTACACCTGTTTCACCTGGCTGTGCCATTCAACTTGAGGGCTTCTCAATCCACCGAATGGACCGTACAGAGTCCTCGGGAAAAGTTAGAGGTGGAGGGGTCTGCTTCTTAATCAATAACTTGTGATGCTCAGATGTGACGGTCCTGGCAAGCTCCTACTCACCCAGCCTGGAATATCCAACCGTGAAGTGTCGACCATACTACCTGCCACGGGAGTTCACTTCAGCTATCCTGATGGCAGTCTACATCCCACCCCAGATGGACATGAAGCCTGGATTCAATGAACTATACTCTGTGGTCAACAACCTTGAGACAGGATACCCTGAGGCCCTCTCCATTACTGCAGGTGACTTCAACCAGGCCAACCTCAAGAGCGTGTTACCAAAGTATTACCAGCATGTCTCCTATTCCACCAGGGGCCCTAACACCCTTGACCTTGTATCACCCTTGACCCTTGACCATCAAAGATGCCTTCCAAGCCACCCTTTGCCCTCACTTTGGTAAATCAGACCACCAGGCTGTGCTCCTTCTCCCTGCATACAAACAGAAACTGAAATGGGAGGATCCACCACAGAGAGTCGTGCAGTGCTGGTCTGAGGAAATAGATGAACTTCTATGTGACTGCTTTGAGTCAGTGGACTGGTCCATGTTCAAAGACTCAGCTGCCAGCCTTGATGAGTATGTCACCACCATCACAGACTTTATCAGCAAGTGGGTTAGTGAGTTGAGGACTGTGTATCAAGGAGGACAATACGGGTGTTCCCAAACTGGAAACCACAGATGAACCGGGAGATCCACTCCTTACTGAAGTCGAGGACTGCTGCACACAAATCTGGTCATCCTGACCTTTACAAGGAATTGAGATATGACCTCCGGAAAGCTATCAGGAATGCCAAGAGACAATGCCGTTTCAAGATAGAGTCCCAGACTAGCCGTCAGTTGTGACAGGGCTTATATGCTATATTGGGCTACGAAACAAAGTCGGGCAGCATAGTTAACAACAGCGCATCCCTTTCTGATGAGCTTAATGTATCCTATGTGTGTTTTGAACAGAAGGGAAGTGGATTATCACTACCCACCCTGACAGCCTCCAATGCAACTGAACCCATGGTCACCATAAGATCAGTCTTCTAAAGAGTGAACCCGAGGAAAGCATCTGGCCCAGATGGAGTCCCTGGCCGAGTGCTCAGATCTTGTGCTGATCAGCTAGCGGGAGTATTTGCAGACATATTTAACCTCTCCCTGCTTCAATCTGAGGTTCCCACCTGTTTTAAGAAGACCACTATCATCCCAGTACCGAAGAAAAACAAGGCAACATGCCTTAATGACTGCTGACCAGTGGCTCTGACATCCACCATCATGAAGTGCTTTGAAAGGCTGGTCATGACACACATTAACTCCAGCCTCCCAGACAACCTCAACCCACTGTAATTCACCTACCACCGTAACAGGTCTACAGTGGACACCATCTCCCTAGCCCTACACTCAGCCCTGGAGCATCTGGACAGTAAATGCACCTACGTTAGACTATTGTTCATTGGTATTGGTATTGGTTTATTATTGTTACTTGTACCAAGGTACAGTGAAAAGCTTGTCTTACAAACCGAATGTACAGGTCAATTCATTACACAGTGCAGTTACATTGAGTCAGTACAGGGTGCATTGATGTAGTACAGTTAAGAACAATAACAGTACAGAGTAAAGTGTCACAGCTACAGAGAAAGTGCAGTGCAATAAGGTGCAAGGTCACAACAAGGTAAATCGTGAGGTCATAGTCCATCTCATTGTATAAGGGAACTGTTCAATAGTCTTATCACCATGGGGAAGAAGCTGTCCTTAAGTCTGGTGGTACGTGCCTTCAGGCTCCTGTATCTTCTACCCAATGGAAGAGGAGAGAAGAGAGGATGTCCCGGGTAGGTGGGGTCTTTGATTATGCTGGCTGCTTCACCAAGATAGTGAGAGGTAAAGACAGAGTCCAAGGAGGGGAGGCTGGTGTCCTTAATGCGCTGGGCTGTGTCCAGGTAGGAGCTGACTACAGCTCCACCTTCAATACTATAATTCCAAGCAAACTCATCACCAAACTCTGAGACCTGGGACTCAACACCTCCCTCTGCAACTGGATCCTTGACTTTCTGACCAACAGACCGCAATCAGTGAGGATAGGCAGCAACACCTCCAGCACGATTATTCTTAACACTGGTGCACATAAGGCTGCATCCTCAGCCCTCTACTCCCTATATACTCATGACTGTGTGGCCAGGTTCTGCTCTAACTCCATCTAAAGTTTGCAGATGATACCACCATAGTAAGCCGTATGTCACATAACGATGAGCCAGAGTACAGGAAGGAGATAGAGCACTTAGTGACATGGTGTCATGAAAACAACCTTTCCCTCAATGTCAGCAAAACAAAAGAGCTGGTCACTGACTTCAGGAAAGGGGACAGTGTACATGCACCTGTCTACATCAACTGTGCTGATGTTGAGAGGGTTGAGAGCTTCAAGTTCCTGGGAGTGAACATCACCAATAGCCTGTCCTGGTCCAACCACATAGATGCCACAGCCAAGAAAGCTCATTAGTACCTCTACTTCCTCAGGAGGCTAAAGAAATTTTGCATGTCCCATTTGACACTCACCAATTTTTAGTCGATGCACCATAAAAGCATCCTATCTGGATGCATCATGGCTTGGTATGACAACTGCTCTGCCCAGGACTGCAAGAAACTGCAGAGAGTTGTGGACACAGCCCTGCGCATCATGGAAACCAGCCTCCTCTCCATGGACTCTGTCTATACCTCTCGCTGCCTTGGTGAAGCAGCCAGCATAATCAAAGACCCCACACACCCAGGTCATTCTCTCTTCTCTCTTCTCCCATTGGGCAGAAGATAGAGGAGCCTGAAGGCAATATACCACCAGGCTAATGTACAGCTTCTATCCCACGGTGATAAGACTATTGAACGGTTCCCTTATACGATGAGATGGACTCTTGACCTCACAACCTACCTTGTTTGACCTTGCATCTTATTGTCTACCGGCAGTGCACTTCCCTGTAGCTGTGACATTTTACTCTGTATTCTGTTATTGTTTTTACCCTGTACTACCTCAATGCACTCCGTACTAACTCAATGTATCTGCACTGTGTAATGAATTGATCTGTACGATCGGTATGCAAGACAAGTTTTTCACTGTACCTTGGTACAAGTGACAATAATAAACCAATACCAATAAGCGCAAGTAAATTGAAGGAACTCCAACACGATTTCTGTCACTTTCAAAGGGATTCCCCTCCACAGCCTTGTTTAACCACCAACCACCTCCTCCCCACACCCCCCCACAACACCCTGAAGGGACCAATTCCTTCATGACTCCTTGATCCACTTTTCATCTTCATGGACAAGTCCCCTTCTCATTGGCATTTTCCCATGCAACCACAGGATGTATAACACCTGCTCTTTCACTCTTCCCTTCCCACTCTCCAGGGACCCAATCCATCCTTTCAGTTGAAGCAACACTTCACTTGCACTTCTTCCAGTCTGATGTATTGCATTGGGTGGTCATAGTGCTTTCTCTCATTCCCAGTTCTAATGAAGCTTTACAACCTGAAACATTGACTCTGTATCTCTTTCCACAGATGCCCTGTCTTGCTGATTTTCTTGCATTTTCTGTATTTATTGCAAGCTTGAACTTTGGTAAGAGGAAATGATAGTGCCATTGCAGTTGCTGCTCGTAAGGAACAACGTAATTATTTTTTGATATTTATATGATAATTCAAATAAAAATTGTGAGAAATGTGCAAGGAGCTACATCCTTGTTATCCCCATCTGCGCCAGCATACAAGATCAGAATTTACCCTATTGACTCTTGATCTCTTGATGCCATGTGAAATGGATGAGCAAGCCTCATGCTTGTAAAATCAATTGCTGCCAAGGAAAACAGATTACACTAGCTTCTCAAGGCAATTAGGAGTGGGCAATAAATACAACCAAAAAACTGGATTTCATATCCAGGAGAACAAACAAACAAAAAAATTATTATATTTTGCAAATGTAAGCTATACACAGGCAGTATTTTTTGAAAAATAATCGCTATAGCTTATTTCTCTGTTTGTATCAGCACTTTAGTTTGAAGAAATATATTTGGAAGATATTGCTATAGGTATATCTGTGCAGCAAAAGCACCTTATTGATTCAAAATCATTCAACGAGTCCAGGATCCACCATAGGGTTGTATTAAGCTGCTTTTATTTCATGCATTAGTTAAAGTGATCAAATATTATAATAAATACCTGCAGTGTTCTGGGGCATGTTTGTCAGTAAGCAGCTGTAAGTAGATGGATTGTGATCGTCTCTTCATACACCAGTTCTAGTGATGCAATGAAACAATTTAAAACACAATCAATATTTAATTGTGTAGCCTACATTAAATATCACAATATCAAATTAAGGACACTATTGTCTCAAATAAGTTATTTTTGCAGAAGATAATTGCACATTTTTGACATTATATTTAGCGGAAGCTTTACCAAATGGGTAAAATAAACTGCACATTTCTTAACTTCTTGAAGGTAACCGTATTTCAGATGTCCTGCAGTTGATTTTATGCTGGATTACAGTGAGGTGTGGTGTCATATGAACAGAACAGTTTCGCATAGCCTGTAGAAAGGTAGGTTACTTGACGAGATTCATCTATGCCACCCATAACACTGAGTGGAGTGGCATTTGAACAGGTAGGACAGTTTAGTTCCAATTCATTATGGAGATGAAATGTTTACTAATGTTCTAGCACACAAAAAAGATCTGATTTTGCCAATGGTAATAATTGACAAAACAATCTCAAAATAAAAACTTGATAATTCTTGCTCAAGATGCATACTTACTGTATATTTTGGACTTCTGTTTTAAAGGCATAACTGCAGATAGCATTAAGTTCATAAAAGTAGTAAGCAATGGGGAGGATAGTGAAAGACTTGAGGAGGACAGTGTCAGTGTTATGAACCAGCAACAAAAGAAAGACACTGAGTCATGATTCATGTTAAAGACTACTTTATTAATAGCTACTTATGATAATAAGAAAAATAAAAGTAAAAATGTTAAAATGTTAGCAGTAAAAATGTTAAACCTTAAACATTAACCCCAAAACCAAACTCGTAGTGTGTGTGTGGCAAATTCCCAAACTCCAAGTCCAGGAATGGTTCTTAAAGTTCAGTTCAGCAAGCCATAAGGTGAAACATGAGCAAAGGCTTCTTCAACAACCACCGTTGTCTGAAGACGTAGATGTAGAGAGAAAATAGAGAGTAATTACGAAATCCAAATGTTCCACGATGGAACCCAAACGACACCTCAGCGTTTACTTGGTAGTGACTTCCTCACCCCGAAAAGCATCTGAATCGTGGCTGTCCACACAAATACCTGTTTCCTTCTACAGGTCAACAACAAAGTGAACTCTACTGCGTCGTTCTGAAGTATCTGCCACCCCGAAAAGCATCCGAGACGTGGCCATCCACACAAACACCTGTCTCCCTCCACAGGTTAACGACAAAGTGGACTCCACCGGATTACTCCAAAAATCCATACGTGGATTGTAGTGACAGACACAGTTATTGTTTCTCATCCATCGATAGAGAAACTAGCAGGCTGGTGTCTCTCGCTCTCTTCTCCCTCTCTCTCTCCTCTGACTGACTCCGACTGACTTCTTCAACAATATCCTTTATCTTTTGTTGACGTAAGCATGCCCCACACACACGCACGCACGCACGCGCGCACACACACACACACACACACTATACCCTATCTTAAAGGGACATTCACCAATAGTAACCTAGTCCGTAACAGTCAGGCTGATGAAATGGGCAGATGCATTGGTGATGACACCTATCACTGAGAAATATAAGGAGATACAATTTTTGTAGTAGTAACAAAGAGGAGCAAAATGAATGCAATGTTCCTATTTTCACGGCGTGTAAGAACAGACTGATGAAGGTGAATGTAAAGATTATGTGAAGGAGGCACAGTACGTCGGGAAAATTATACAAGTTCCTTAATTTTATTAAAACTGTTCTTCCACTTTGTAGGAGCTTTGTGTTCACTTCTGGGTATGGTGCTTTAGGAAGAATGTCAGATATTTAGAGACAATGCAGGAGAGATTTAACAATATGATACCAGGAATGAGGAACTGGGTTGTTTTCCTTAAGGCAGAGATGGTTAACAGAAAATGCAACATAGATGTTCAAAACTCATGAACTGTTTGGATACAGTACATAAGAAAAAGTAGTTTCGAGCACCAAAGTATTAATAACCAGATGACACAGATTTAAGATGATTGCCAAAGTTCCATTGGATGACGGGAGGAACATTTTTTACATTGCAAGGTTTTGATCTATAAAGTACTGATATAAAAGGGGAATGGAAGCAGATTCATTTTTGAATAGTTACATTCAAAAGATAAAAATCTGAAGGGGAAAAAAGATCAAAGCTAAAGAGCAATAACATGGGTCAGGGAATGGAACATTGTTAAAAGCTGGCACAGGCACAATGGACCAAATGGCCCATTCACTCAAATGGCCTGGTTATCAGTCAGTTTTGGGCCTACTGCTGATAACTTCAGTAGTGCCCCAGGCTTAAGCGGGTGTGGTGGAGACAGGTGCCTCCACTGGAGTCCTTGGGAGATCAGATGATATGGGGAAATGAGAATCAGTGGGCTGAATGGGGGTTGCTGGGCTGAATGGACTGTCAGGAGGAAGAATTGGTGGCAGACAATTGATTGGAGAGTTGTTGGGACAACTAGAGGAGTGGAAGGGAACTGAAGGTGCGTGGGTGAGACATGTGAGCAACAGATGGGGTCATTATTGTAGTAGGTCTTATCAGGGTCCCAGTCTTGCACTGCACTGTGAAATCCTAATTGTTCAGGTAGTGCTCAATGATGGTTGCTCCCGGGACAGCTTGATGTAATCTTCCTGGCAATGATCAAAAGTTAGCATTGCGCAGGTAATGATAATTTGATGTTTATCTGGTGCTGATATCACACTGGAAAATAGCCAGTTGAACTTCTGCAGTGAAGTGAAACAACCTGGAAACAGTTATCAATGTGTTTCACTCTCAGGTAGTTATATTTTTCATTGTGAAGCACTTAAGTAAATGGTGCACAGTAGTGTAGTGGTTAGCATAACACTATTACAGCACCAGCGACCTGGGTTCAATTCTGGCTGCTGCCTGTAAGGAGTTTGTACGTTCTCCCCATGTCTGCGTGGGTTTCCTCTGGGTGCTCCGGTTTCCTCCCACATTCCAAAGATGTACAGGTAGGAAGTTGTGGGCATGCTATATTGGCACCAGAAGTGTGGTGACGCTTGTGGGCTGCCCCCAGAACACTCCACGCAAAAGATGCACTTCACTGTGTGTTTTGATGTACATGTGACTAATAAAGATATTTTACCTTATCTAATTTCTATGCAAGTGATTCCACATTCCAGACTGAACTTTTAAAAAGAACAAAGGTCCTAATTGCTCTGTTTATATTCAGAGCTAAACAATGGCTTTTGGAACCAGTCATTTGGTGTTCCCTGTCTGATATTAACGCAGTGAATCTACAAGGATTAGTCTGGTAGGGCTAAGCTTGAGGAAACATTGCTAGATAAATAATAACATAAATACATCAAAAGTACTTGCCACTAGGGTTCTCTTCCTCTTTGTCAGCTGGAAGTCCATTTATGACTGATTTCAGAGAAGGCTATTAATAGTTTGATTTCCTCTGGCTACTCTAAATTCCTATGATAATCAAATTTATACAGATGTTACAGTAAAATTGAATAAAAATAAAGCTCTGTTTTGGATCACAAGTGTGTCATACAGCAGGTTCCTCTCATTGTTCTGACGGGCCAGCCCTTCCTGCCCATCGACTTCAGACATAAGTAAAAAATAAAAAGCTAAAAAGCTGAGACTGTGTCATGCAGACACCACCCAAGTTATCTCACACACAACTTGTGTTTATTTTTTTTGTTTCTTGTGTGCAGTCATGCAGAGGTTCTGGGAAAAATAAGAACTGAAAGAGCCACTAAAGTAAAAGTTCAGCAGCAAACACGTTGTGCAAAATATGTGAGACATGCACATAACAAAATACACAATTTGATTGATCAGTGTGGTTGCATGTGGACTGATGTCTGAGATCTTGGTGGAAAGATGTTGGAGGAAGATGCTAAGGGGAGGCCAGGTGTTTCCTGGATGGAACATTTACAGTGAGTCACCAAACACTGTTTTCACACACCTCTCCTAATAACCATTAATAATGATAGCAGTGGGAAAGAGTTGCAAGCAGATGGCTGTTCCTGAGAGAGAGATCCAATTACTTTTGCAGGTTTTTACAGAACTTTTGTAAAAGGAGAACACAGAAGGATTTTGACTTGAATAAACATAGCTGTTACTCTGATATCAAAAATTAGTTCCCCTTCACTTGAGGTTTTGGAATATATTTTTCTGGGTAGTTTACATTTCCATGATCCTCTTCAGACCAATTAGACCAGGGCAGATATTTTGATTTCAGTTAAATGCCAATCTCCAGTCTCTTGGCTCGGGAAAGGTGGAGGAATATGAAGATCTGAACAAAGGAAATTTACATGATTTCTGCCAATCCTTTCACTGGATGGAGTCCTAAGACTTTGACTAACCTCAATTCAATGACTGTACAGCATGATCTTTTATCACAAATTGCAGCTGAATATTTGGTAGAGTGTGCCGAACAAGGGGACTTTTAACGTAGCCTTTTTGAATGGCCACACCAGCCTGTACATAATACACTATTTTCCAAAGTGTCACAAAAAGGACAGCAATGTCTTTTGAAACAAGTTGGCTACTTACATTTTAAATCCTCCTTCCCCCACCCATCAGTCTCCCACCAGAAAAGTGTTAGAAACCAGCAATACATCAACATTGCTGGTGTCCATTTCGTACATTCAACATTCTTGGAGTGTAAGGGAATCAAGGGTAATGGGGAACGGGCAGGAAAGGGGAATTGAGGCCAATCAACCATGATCTTACTGAATGGGATAGGAGGTTGAGGGGCTGCATGGCCTACCCCTGCACTGATTTCTTCATATTTTATATCCAGTATTTCCCTGGTAGCAATGACTAGATTCCTGTATTTCATTTTCCTACATTGACATGTCATAGGACTACAATTGTCCACACGTACAATTGTCTACATGTCCACATGCACATGTCCATTTTGTGATATTTATTAACAACTTAGATGAGGGCGTGGAAGGGTGGGTTAGCAAGTTTACAGATGACACAAAGATCGGTGGTGTTGTGGATAGTGTGGAGGGCTGTAGAAGCTTGCAGAGGGATATTGATATGATGTAGAGCTGGGCTGACAAGTGGCAGATGGAGTTCAATCCAGAGAAGTGTGAGGTGGTACACTTTGGAAGGACAAACTCCAAGGCGGAGTACAAGGTCAATGGCAGGATTCTGGACAGTGTAGAGGAGCAGAGGGATCTGGGGGTTCATATCCACAGATCACTGAAAGTTGCCTCGCAGGTGGATAGGGTAGTTAAGAAAGCTTATGGGATGTTAGCTTTATTAAGTCGGGGGATCGAGTTTAAGAGCCGCGAAGTGATGATACAGCTTTGCAAAACTCTGGTTAGGCCACACTTGGAGTACTGTGTCCAGTTCTGGTCGCTTCATTATAGGAAGGATGTGGAGGCGTTGGAAAGGGTGCAGAGGAGATTTACCAGGATGCTGCCTGGATTGGAGAGTATGGATTATGGGGAGAGATTAAAGGAGCTAGGGCTGTTCTCATTGGAGAGAAGGAGGATGAGGGGAGACACGATAGAGGTATACAAGATATTGAGAGGAATAGATACAGTGGACAGCCAGCGCCTCTTTCCCAGGGCACCAATGCTCAAAACAAGAGGACATTGCTTTAAGGTATTGGATGGGAAGTTCAAGGGTGATGTCAGAGGGAGGTTTTTCACCCAGAGAGTGGTTGGCGCATGGAATGCACTGCCTGGGGTGGTGGTCGAGGCTGATACATTGGACAAGTTCAAGAGATTGTTAGATAAGCATATGGAGGAATTTAAGTTAGAGGGATATGTGGGAGGAAGGGGTTAGATAGTCATAGGTGTGGTTTGAAGGGCGGCACAACATGGTGGGCCGAAGGGCCTGCATTGTGCCGTATTGTTCTATGGTTCTACGGTTCTACTGAACACTCAACAGGAAATTCTGGAAGTTATAGTCAATCCTGGGGAACCTGTGGATTGGTTTGTCACTGATATTTTTTATGCCTCCATGTGTGGGCATTACACCAGAAAAACAGAATAACTTCAAAGGCAATTTGACACCCAGACCACAGTAAAAAAAAAGCTGCACACTTTCATTGACAGCACAGTGGTGCAGATAGTAGAGCACTACCTGACAGCCCCAGAGACCTAGGTTCAATCCTGACATTGGGTGCTGTCCATGTGGAGCTTGTATGTTCTACTTGTGACAGTGTGGGTTTCCTCTGGATGCTCTGGTTTCCTCCCACATGCCAAAGGTGTTAATTGGATACTGTGAATTGCCCCTACTGAGTGTTAAAATCTGGAGGAAGTTGAAAAGAATAAAAAAATGTGATTAATGTAGGATGAGTATAAAATGGATGGTTGATGGTCAGTATGGACTCAATGGGCTGAAGGGCCTGTTTCCATGCTGTACCTCTCTCTGACTCTGTAACTGTCACTGCTGTATTGATCATCTAGTTTAAAAGAAACCCATTCATATAGTTAGGACAGCTTCTGCAGGTAAAAAAACTTAGGTCCAATGTCATGTGTTCCAACCAAGCACATGACATAATTATGGGAAAAAGTACATACGAGGATTATGGTTTTGTAGAACAGACTTTGAGAGGGTTCTTTCAAGAACTATGGTTGTGAGAGTGTATGCAGATAGATATGAAAATTATTAATGTACGTTTTCACACAGACCTATATTCCAATTATTTAGCCTTAAATACTAGAGTAAATAATACAAAAATTGACCAGGTTGAAGATAATGAGGAAGAAAACTATAAGCTTTAGGTGGCTGTTACAGAAATTGGCAAAGGGAATTCATGAGGAAGATTGAGGTGCTTAATTTGGGAATGGTAAACACAGCAAGGCAATGTACCATAAATGATAGGATTCTGAGAGATATACCATCAAGTTTTATATATCCCTGCTGATAATAGGATGAATAGGTATGGTGGTTAATCCTTTAGGCATAGAACATATAATCAAGGGGGTTATAACAGAATTATACAAAACACTAGATTTCTTTGGCACAGTGGCATACCTAGTTCAGCTGCTACCTCACAACTGCAGTGAGCAGGGTTCAGTCCTGACCTCTGGTGCTATGTGTGGGGTTTCTAAGTTTTCCCCATGACTGTGTGGGACTGCTTTCTCCCACATCCCAAAAATATCGGATTGATAGGTTGATTGACCAATATAAATTGACCCAAATATGTAGATGAATGGTAGAATCTGGAGAGTAGTTGATGGGAATATGGGGAAAGTCAAACAGGTTCAGGCAGGACTACTGTAAAAATGGGAGTTTGATGGACAGAGTGGTACCTCAGGGCCTCTTTCAGTGCTGTTTCTCTCTCAGACTCTGTGACTTAAGGGAACAAGGGATCTGGTGATCAGTCAGGAATGTGTACAGGAGGCACAAGATCAACCATGATCTTATTGAAGGGGAGAGCATGCTTGAAGTGCATGCATCTTTTAAGTTATTGTACATTCATAACCTCACTTTATACATATTAACTTGCAATGATTATAGGGGCATGGGGTGTGGTCCTATGTTGTGCATGGCTGTGAAAGTAGGTGATTGTGCAGGAGCTAAAAAATGAGATTAGTTTAATAGCTCTTTTTTACCCAGCACAGGTAAGATAGATTCAAATGGTTATTTCTGTGCAATAGATTTCTCAAGATTCCCTGAATATGGTCATTCGAATACAATAGGATATTGCATTTTTAAGTTTGCCTGATAAAATGGACCAGTTCAATTCACATTATATGTAACCTTTTGAACTTTCTGAGAATGTTCTGAGAATCCCTGAGAAGCTCCTTTATTGACTCAATCAATAACACTCAGAACAAATCAGACATATGATTCTATTATCTCATCGGGATGTAAACAATTTCTTATCAATGCTTTTCATCTACAGGGAATTTTCATGCATTAAATAAAAATAAAAGGGATTTCATGGAAAGCATTTCTTTTACCTGAGCAAATGCAATGAAGAGAAGTTGATTGTGGGTGTATTTAAGGCCAGGAAGGGGACGTTCAGGACCATGATCCCGAATCCATTTCTGATAAGCCTGGAATATAAGGAAGATGGCTGTTGGCTATGGTTTACAGCACTTCACAAAGTGATCACTTTGTATACAGATTACAAATTTACTTACATAGTATGCAAGTTTAAGTCCTCCCATGTCAGCAATGTTTTCTCCAAGTGTGAGTTGGCCGTTGACCTGCAGAGGGAGACAAATAGTGCTGAAGGAAATTGATCAGGAACATTCCCAGATACACAATTATTCCCTCTAAAACACAATAGACTTTTCACTGATGTCACAGGTATCCTGAAATTGTGTGGGTGATATGTGGGATGGTTATTTTTAATATTGACTCATATTTCTAGTTTGCTTAATCATTTCTTTCTATTGTGAAATGTGTTACCAGATGACAGATCAGAATCAGATTTATTATCACTGAATTATATGACATGAAATTTGTTGTTTTTCAGCAACAGTACAGTGCAGTATAGTTAGTTTCATTAGTTGCCTCATCTTGGACCAAATGTGAAGTGGGAGTTTGGATTCTGATACCTGGCAAAGCTCATACCAATTGTACACTCTTCCCTTTTAACTCACATTCTTTTCTATGTTATTATTAGGAATAAACTATGAATGAATTCTATCAAAACTCTGTGACATTCTGCACTTGTGATGTTTCATGTAAATAGAAAACTGAGAAACAATATTGCTTTACAAAAACTGTTTAAAAACTGATATGTGTTCTTTTCTCTCACTTAACTGTTCATGTCAGTCATGGCTCAGTGGTATCATTCTTGCCTCTGAGTCAGAAGGTCATGGCTCAGAGACCTAAGTGCAAGAGTTCTATTTGACTCACTAGTGCAATTTTTACAAAGTGCTACACTATTGGGAGTGCTTTCTTTTGGGTGAGATAATAAATTGAGGTCCCATCCAATCTTTTATGTGGACGTATAAGGTCCCATGGCACTACTTCAAGGAAGAACAAATGAGTTTGCCAATATTTAACCTTTAACCAACATCACAAAAACAAAATATTCGTTCAATTTCATATTGTTGTTTGTGGGAATTCTCTGTGTACCAATTCTGACTCTCATGTTTCCTACAATCATGATTAGACTTCCAAAAGTACTCTGTAAAGTAGTCATAATGTGCTTTCTGAGACCTGGAATAAATGCAAAATTTTCTTTCTTTGCTTTCCTTTACATACATGATGGATTCAGAATGTAAGCTTAGATAGTGAAAACATCCAAAAAAGCAGAACTGCCAAAATGTGCATTTGGGAAATTTATGTTGTTGAACCCAATAAACTTTCCAAGATCATCTACCCACAACATTCACACCGTCCAATATCAGGGAGATTATAAATTTCAATGGATAGGATAGATAAGATAAGGTACCTTTATTAGTCACATGTACATCGAAACACACAGTGAAATGCTTCTTTTGCACAGAGTGTTCTGGGGGGCAGCCTGCAAGTGTCGCCACGCTTCCGGTGCCAACATAGCATGTCCACAACTTCCTAACCCGTACGTCTTTGGAATGTGGGAGGAAACCGGAGCACCCGGAAGAAACCCATGCAGACACAGGGAGAATGTACAAACTCCTTACAGACAGTGGCAGGAATTGAACCCAGGTTGCTGGCACTGTAATAGTTTTACGCTAACCACTACACTACCGTGACTGCCCTTTGTTAGGTTTGGGAATGAATATACTGGACCCACGTTGGAGAGAAGGTCATTGTGACTATTACGATTAAAGCATTTTTTATGTGTGATCTAAACCTTTTTGTTGCCTTCTCACTTACAGCAGGTTTTGAGGTTTGTGGTGAGGATTGTACTATTGCGGATCCCAAGGATTGATGTGGCACATGTCTTGGTAAAATTGGTGTCCTTGAAGCACTACCATCAATAGCTTATTGGTTGTTTACCTAATGCCTATTTGCTGCCTTTAGAGGGGATGGCATTGGTAGCCATGCGATGCTGGGCATGGACAGAGTTGGGTTACTGATCTGCAAGACAACAGGTTCAATTTTTCCAATTAAATCCTAAAAACATGAATTAGGATAGTCTGATCCATGGAAGCCATCATAACTGCCACACTTAAAATAACAATTGCCTTAGAATCTCTTCTTGAGCCTATATTTACCTTTTGAGTTGCATATGTGGCAGCTTAGACATCTCAGGAATTTTACCTACTTTATACTTAGATGAAATTTGTATGATACATGGTTTAAAGCAGGCTCTATAAATTTAATAGGCCTAATATGTAAAGAACTTACAATTCACATGAAATAAACTTCTTACCCTTTGGTCGTAAACAGTGAAGTTTTCATATAGACTGGCAATGCAAAGTGCTCGTGCCATAAATTTATCGTAGGATCCTTCTGTCCACCATTTTTTCAGATTGCCATGTTTATCATAATGACTTCCTGAAATCAAACATGTATAATGTCACATCTTTAGAACAGCACTTTCCCATTTAGTTACCTGCAAGTTTCTCAGCAGAAGGAACTGGTTTTAAACTTAGACAAACTGTCCAGTGCAACCCCTCCCATCATTTCAATTCCTCCACTGTGAATTTTACTGCTCCAATGAAACTATTTAATATTTTATGTTTTTACAAACAAAACCATCACAGCTGAAGTTCCAAAAAAATGAGGATTGGATCCAAAATCACCCAGGAAATTGTTAGATTATAGCTGGGTTATGTATAGCAATTCAATATAGAATGAGAATAGGACATTCCATAAAATGATCTGACATTTTTATGTAACTGACTCTAAATGTACCAGATTATATAATTGTGCAAGTCAATAAAAAGAGTTGCACCTAGTTAATAATATTTCTTTTATTCTCTTTTTGCAGAGAATAAAGCATTTCTGCAAGCTTTACTTATTGCTACCAAAACAAGCAAAGTAAAATACCTATGTTAATGGAGTGGGCAGTTGGATATCCAAATTAATATTTGCATTTACTATTTCAGCAAAGCTGGACAAAATAAGTATTTACTCATTCTGGAGGCTAGAATTGCTAAGAATATTGGAGGCTGTCAATTCTGGGGTTTTCAAGCACAATGAAAGTTAGCCTGCTGGTTGATCTTATTTTCAAATTTAGGTGTTTCATCTTGGTTGACAGAAAAACAGGTGGTACTTGTCCACCTTAAGTATCAAAACACCAGAACTCCAGTGAAGCTGGGGCATTAGGGGCCCAGAAATGTCGTGGTTCTGCAGACTCCAGATGTTTATAAAAAAGTACAAGTGATGGCGTTTGAGCTGTGCCTGGCCATACAATCATGAGTGTAGAGAGAGTAGAGCAGCAGGCTAAGCACACATCCTTGAGGTGTGCCTGTGCTGATTGTCAGCGAGGAGGTGTTACTACTGATGCACACTGACTGTGGTCTTCCAGTAAGGAAGTTGAGGATCCAGTTGCAGAGGGAGGTACAGAGGCCTGGGTTTTGAAGCTTGTTGATTAGTACTGAGGGGATGATGGTGTTGAACGCCGAGCTGTAATTGATAAAAGGCAGCCTGACGTATGTTTTGCTGTTGTTTAGTTGCTCCAAAGCTGAGTGGAGAGCCAGTGAGATTGCATCTGCTGTAGACCTGTTGTGGTGGTAGGCAAATTACAGTGGGTCCAGGTCCTTGCTCAGGCAGGAGTTAATTCTAGCCATGATCAACCTCTCAAAGCACTTCATCACAGTAGATGTGAGTGCTACTGGGTGATAGTCATCGAGGCAGCTCACCTTGCTCTTCTTGGGCACCAGTATGATTGATGCCCTTCTGAAGCAGGTGGGAACCTCCGACTGCAGCAGTGAGAGATTGAAGGTGTCCTTGAACACCCCAGCCAGTTGGTCAGCACAGATTTTCAGTCCCCTGCCAGGTACACCATCGGGACCTGACGCCTTGCGAGGGTTCACCCTCTTGAAGGATGTTGTGAGGAGATGCACGATCTGTTCTTTCATCTCTTCCCTTCTCACATGTAGGAACCCAAGCAGTTTTTCCAGATGAAGCAGCCATTCACTTGCACTTATTCCAGTCTAGTGTACTGCATTTGGATTTCACAATGTGGTCTCCTCTGCACTGAATCACCCTTGATCTTCCTGTTGTCTGCCACTTTAATTCTAAACCACACACCTATTCTGACCTCTTTGTCTGTGATCTGCTGCACTGTTACAAGAGGGCCCAACACTTCATCTTCTATCTGAGCATGTTGTAGCATTCTGGACTCAGTATCAAATTCCCCAGCATTAGCTCACTTGCTTTCTCGATCTGTATCAGAAGCAACCATTGCTGCTGTAAGTCATCCATCTGTCTCAGGCTTTTCTCTGTCCATTAGCATAGCTTGACCTGCTGGGCCCGTCCAAAAGCCCTGCTATTAGAAACATATCACTTCTTTGTCTATCATTTCACCCTCTAACTGCCTTCATTAACCCATTAGATTGGAGAACCCCTCCGACTCATCTCCACAGCAATCCTGGTCTCACCCTATCACAGATATTCTCTTTGCCATATCCATCCCTACCTTCTCTGCAACTTAAAATTCCCCTCTTTGTATCTTTCTTTCCCAGTTCTGATGAAGGGTCTTCAGCCTAAAACTCTGTTTCTCCTTCCATAAATGTTGACTGACCTGCAGAGTGTTTCCAGCTTTTTCTTGTTTTTATTTCAGATATCCAGATTCAGCAGTATCCTTTTCACAAATCTATCATCTCCTTTCATTTATTTAATGTGACTTACGGATGGTCAGTTCTTGGTCGTTCAAATGCCCAGTCACTCTATCCCAAATAACAGATTACAGTGACTGGTCTGCAATTTACTTTAGATGAATTGTTATACTGGACCAATAATACTCTACATTTTGAAATATTCTCAGGTGGAAATCATTGTAAACTGCTGGATTTCCCCATATAATTTACTTTTCTTTATAATTTTTAATCAACAACATTAATTTCTTCATCACCTTCTTTAACATAAATTGAATCTAACTAGTTAATTTATTCTTAAATTTTCTATACCTTTGGATAACTTATCATCATCATTCACTGTGGAGATCAATATAACGTAACTAAACACTTTCAAATAAAGCTAATTTTTATTCACCATTCATGTTTTTGTGTGCAGGTAACTTTTAGTTCAATGTAAGTCTCCAGGATTTCATCAGCAGCACCCAATATGTACACTGTGACCTTGTTTATCTATAAGAGTTTGACTAACTGCTATGAAGAAATTAATGATGATATTCTGTTTATAATTACAGCCACTATATTACAAAAGAAATGGAAATTACTTGATCCAGCCATATAGTACAGCAAGACAATGTAAGATGCTGCCTGAGTCTAAAACTTACCCCAATCATCATAACCATGGGTCAGCTCATGTCCTATAATAGTTCCGATACCTCCGTAATTAAGGGATCTGTAAACACATTTTTGACATAAAGCAATTTGTAAGTATTTTAGATGATTATGAAAACTAATGTATATTTATACAGGAAATGTTATGAATTTGTAATACTTACTGAGGAAATTCAGGATCATAAAGTGGAGGCTGTAAGATTCCAGCTGGAAATACTGAGAAAGTAAATACATAAGATACCAAACACCATTTTTGACTGGACCAGTATTTTTACATCTTGACAACTCTGGTTCTTCACAAGTTTTATGTCAATATACCCAATGGTAGACAGTGTGCCCAGAATGAACATGCTCAAAAGGAAAGTAGATTGGAGAATTAAGATTATGAGGATATTCTAATTCTGACCTATACTGCCTTGGGGTAAATATTTTGTTCTGTCATGATAGAATCGCTGCAGGATAAAGATTAATTGATCAGAAAAATAACTGTTTTATATTTATAAAATTATGGCAATTTAGGATAATAAAATTTAGCCATGTTTGAACAGTCCAGTAATACAGAAGTGGATGCCTTAAAGGTATAAGAAACAGGTAACAAGTCCTTACGTTTAAAAAAATAATACATTATTCTATTTGAAAATGAAAAATATTATAATTGTTGAAAATCTGAAATAAGATGCTGGAAACACTCAGCAAGTCTGAGATCATCTGTGGAAAGAGAAAGAGAGCTATGTTTAAGGTCAAAGACACTACATCACAACTGGGAATGTGAAAATACAGAGATGTTAGGGAAGGGATGGATAGGACAAAAGGAATCTCTCATAGAGTGAAGTAAATGTTGCCTAGATAATCCCATTACGTATGGAGCTGTCTGCTAATATCTTAATGACTAGAGTTAAAGAGAGAGAGAACAAACATGTAAAAGTTGTGAAATGCATATCAGAGATGTAGATGAAATCTGAAATCAAAAGAACAATGCTGGCAGCGCCTGTGGAGAGAGGAAACTGAGTTAATTTTCCAGACAGATAACCTCTGAACAGTATTAGCTAGTTTTCATACAAATAGAAAAAGTGGGTTACCTGATATCATTGAATCAGATATTGTCCCAACAGCAGAAACATGCCCAGACAGGTTCTGTGCCTCAAGCTTACATTGGACCTCTGTAGAACAGAGCTGGATGCCACAGTGAGATAGGTCAGAGTGGGCATGCAATGGAGAACTAAAGTGACAGGCAAATAGTAGATCAGGTACTCTGCTAAGTGTCACCCAATCTACATTTGCTTTCTCCGGTGTAGGGGAGTACTCATGGTGTATTTGGTACACCATGAGTACCAAACGCAATACACGAGAATGGAAGAAGTGCAAGTGAATTGCTGCTTCACCTGAAAAGGCTGTTTGGGATTCTGGATGGTGGGAAGGGACAGGGTAAAAAAGCATGTGTTGCATTTGCTTTTCCTGCAAAAACGGGAAAGTGCCATGAGAAGGAATCTCGTTGAAGGTGGTAGAAATTGTGAAGGCTGATCCGTTGAATGCAGAAGCTGGGGTGGAAGGTGAGGGCCAGAGGAACTTTATCCTTGCTATTATTCTATTCTCTTCTGATCAGAGGAGTTACAATAGAACTGTGTGTCAGAAAAGAATGCAGAGTCTATAGCAATGTTAGTGAAGAGCTGTCAACCTAGCCTGACCAATCTTCTTATAATTTATTTGAGGAAATGACAATCCTGTTTGACTGCAGTGCGTACTTCGATTTTCATTAGGCACTTGATAAGTTTCCACATAAAATTTGTTGATAATCTCAAAGCTGTGATATTTAGGAAATGTCAAGGCATTGGGCATTTAAGTGAATGAAATGGCTCAAATGGGAACAATTGGTTCTTAATTGTGCTCTGAATTAACTGCTTCACATTATGCGGATGAACTGCTCCTTAAGAATTGCTACATTTGAAGGATTTCAATTAATAAAAAGTTTGATCCAAGAAGATGTAACAGTGATATGTATCCAAAACAAATTGCAAAAATAATGAAGTGATTTATTTCACAAAACAATAAAAAAGCATGTGCAGTTCAACCATGAATATTGGCTCACAGAGGAAGTACAAACGAAATCTTTATTCATTATCAGTACAATGAAATATTGATTTGTTTTTACTCACCCATTTGATTTTGTGTTGACAAGTAATAAGCATTTAGAGTTTGAGGAGGAAGCAGCCATCTATAAGCAAAGTTATATTGCTTTACAAATGTTATCACAATTCTGCACAGAACTATTTCAGTGACATTATGACCTTCAATAATGAATACAACATAGCATTTTACAGTTATAAATCCAAATGTCAGGAATATGAATAAAGCATTTGGTTTGACTCAGTACTTCTCTGCAGTAACACAGCTAAGGGCAGTTAGATTCAAGTATCAGCATCCCCATACTCCATTTCAGTTATAGATAGCATCACCACTCTGCTAGTATTGCGACTTTTATTATGCAATATTTGGAAAAAATAAAATGAGCAGAATACTCACGCAGTCTTGTCCACTTGTTGGCGTATTTTTCTTACTGAGAGTTTAATGTTGTACCTTATGCTGTTAAGCACATTCTTAAAGTACGTTTTCTCATGAACTTCAAACTAAGACAAAAGAAGAAAATTTAGGATTGAAAAGGACTGAAAATTTATATCTTATTTTTAAAGGCTCAGTTTTTAATGAATATATAACATCTATTACTTCTTTCCTCTTGTCTATTTGGTTAATCAATTCTTCCATATAAAATCTTACATCCCATTCTGAATGCCCTTGATTTACTATCTGTTTAATGATTCTGATTACTGATTCCAGATGTTTGCCCAGCACCTGATATTTTTGGAGGAATTTACTGCTTCAAGTTTTATTTGTATTTATTTTTCCAATTTATTTCCTTTTAGTATGCATTGAATACAGACTGTTCTAAATTCTAAAAGCAGTTTGATTGTAGATTTTGTTGATGTTATTTTTATTTTGTTTATTTTTTGGTAGGGGGTGGAAGAGAAGACTTTCTTCTGTCCTAGGTATTTCTTAATAGTTTTGAGAACAATGGTTTAGTGTACAACACATTTGTAGGTTGTGGGTTCAAATCCTATTCCAGAGACTGAGTACAGAAACCTAGGCTAGCACTCCTGAGGTAGTGTCACATTATCAGAGCTGATATTTTTACCGAGAGCCCTGTCTTCTTCCTCAGGTTGCTGTGGAAGACTATGGCATATTCTTGAGGAGGAGCAAGGGAGTTAACCCCTACATCCTCACCAGTAGTTATTCCTCAACAAACATCATCTAATTCTCTGGCCATTGCTACACTGCTATGCTCAAATTCCCTGATGTATTTCCCACATTATTACAGTGACTACACTTCAAAAGTGCTTTATATGGTGCATACTAATTGGGAGATATGAAAGGTGAGTAAATAAATCATATCTTTAATTTTTATCGTTTATTCCAAACAATCAGATTGGCATATCTTACAGATTTGAATATAGTTGCTGCTGTTAAAGATAATCTACCCCTGATGCAAGGTTAAATTTTCAAAGAAGTTCTGGCAATCTTTTGCCCATCCTTATTTACTATCAAATTAATGTCAAAATATAATCACTTTATTTCCTGAGAGAACATGCTCAAGTATTATTTTCTTTCAAATAATGCAAAATGTCATCATGTATTGCATTTGACTTCTTATCTTTTAATCACCTTAAATGTCAATCTTGTGCATTGCATTGAGGCCAACTATTCTTCAATCTTAACTCGTTATGTATCAGGAGTTGTGGAACTTTAACAGTTGTGATCAAGTATAAACTAGAATAACATGAGACCTTTTGACAAAGGCAGACATCAATGAAGAAATTAACAGCATCCTTCAATGTGCCAGCACAGTCTTTGGTCGGCTGAGGAAAAGGATACTTGAAGACTGAGATCTCAGAACTGACAAGAGATTGATTGTCTGCTGGGAAGCTGTGATCCCGGTTCTATATGCTTCTGAGACCTGGACTACCTACAGCAGGAAACCTAAGGCACTGGAAAAAATACAATCAATGCTGTTTCAGCAAAATCTTCTACTAGAAGGACAAGTGAAGCAATGTTAGTGGCCTCTCCTAGGCCAACATCCCTAATTACAGTCAGATGGCCACTCCGTTTCCATGCTTGACAATGGACTCCCATGCAGACAATTTATTTCTTTGTGGAAAGAGATTACCAGCTGGATAGTGGAAAAAATTCAAAGACATGCTCGAAATCTCCTTGAAGAAATGTAACATCCCCACTAGCTCTGGCTCATGACTGCTCAAAGTGAAGAAGGAGATTTGGGATAGTACCGCAAAACTCAGGACCGTGCATCGAAAGCACACAGTAATAGAAAGAATATCCAACCTCACAAATTGGAGATGCCTTATAAGCCACCTCAGAACTCACAAAACTGGATGGAAGAAGTCATCCTCAATCCCGACAGACTGCTTAGAGAATAATATGGCAATCTAATATGTTGGTCCAACCAGCTAAAATACATTAGTGTTCAGATAATTGTTATTTTTCTTTGCAAATCTTAAGCAAAAGTTGTCAGTACTTACACCATATTCATTATCGACAGCATTACTAATTAGCAGAAAGTCTGGATAGCCAATCATGACCATCATATGCTGAAGCTGAAAGCAAAAGAGGAGATATTAAATTATTTATAAAAACATTCAGAGGGAAGGCAATTTTCCCATCTCAAGCAAGGAAACAAATCCCAACACAGCACGGAACGCAGGAACATCCATCAGCTACAGACTATCTTATTACCTACTCTGCCAAAAGCCTAAATAGCATTTACTGCAAAAAACATACTCTGAAGAATATGCTGAAGTATAATTATATGATAGGAGATCTTGTTCCATTGATAAGCCATTCAAGCATCAATCTCTTAATGTTTGAAACAAAACAAAAACAGAAAATGCTGTAAGTACTCAGCAGGTCAGGCTGCATCTGTGGGAAGTGAAACAGAGTCAATGGTTCGGGCCGGGGACGCTTCATGAGAGGAGACAAAAGAGGCTTGTTAGGCTGCAGGGAGGGTGGGGGAAGGAAAATGTCTCTGAGTGGGTAAAACTAGGTGACGATGGGTATAAGTTACAAACAAGGTCAATGAGTGAATGGAGGTAGTTAGAGGGTGACAACAGAGACAAAAGAACATGCACAAAAGAACATGTACAAAAGAATGTGGGAGTTGAGAAATGCAGAGAAGAGGACAAGCCCAGCAGGTCAGACTGGGGATGTCCTCAACTCCAAGTGTGAATAGACATAAAACAAAAAAAATTGAGCTGAGCTAATATCACAGGCTGAGAAATCTAGTTATCTGAAGTTATAGAATTCAATATTGAGTCCAGAAGGCTACAACATGCACTGACGGAAGATGAGGTGTTGTCCTCAGGCTTCCTTTGGTCCTCCTGTGAGAGAACAGGAAGCCACAGACCCACAGTTCAGAGTGAGAATGGGATTGGAATTAAAGTGTCAGGCAACGGGAAGCTCAGGCTCGTCCCTGTGGACTGAATGTAGGTGTTCCGCAAAGCAATTGCCCAATTTGCATTCGGTTTCTCTGGTGTAGAGGTGACCACAGTGAATACCAAATGCAGTACTCTAGAGTAAGAAGTGTAAGTGAATCACTGCTTCACATGGACTGTTTGGGTCCTTGAATGGTGTGAAGGGAAGAAGAGAAAGGACAAATGTTGTATCGCCTGCAATCGCAAGGGAAGGTGCCATAAGAAGGGAGGTGGCTGATGGGAATGGAAGAGTGGACCAGGTAGTCATGAAAGGAACGGTCCCTATGAAATGCTGAAAGGGGAGGAGAGGGGAAGATGTGTCTGGTGGTGGAAAATGGAAGGAATGATCTGTTGAATGCGGAGGCTGGTGGGGTGGAAGGTGAGGACTAGGGGAACTCTATCCTTGTTCTGTCCCAGAGGAGAGGGGGTGAGAGCAGAGGAGCATGAAATGGATGAGATGCACTCACGGGCTTTGTAAATAAAGGTAGAGAGGAAGCCACAGTTCAAAACAAAAAAGGCATTTCAGAGGCACCTGTGCAGAAAGTCTCATCATTGGAGCAATTATGATGGAGACAGAGGAACTGGGAGAATGGAATAATATCCTTACAGGAGGCAGGGTAGGATAAAGAGTAGTCGGCATAATGTGGGAGTCACTTTGGTTCATCATCCCATTCCCACACTAACCTATCGGTCCATGGCCTCAGTACTGTCACAGTGAGGACCAATGCAAGCCTAAGAAACAACACCTCATCTTCTGTCTGATCTGCTGGGCTTGTTCTCCCGTTCTGCATTTTGCAACTCCCAAATTAATTTGTCTTGGTTCTTTTGTCTAGATTCTCACTCTAACTACACTCATTAACCAGATAACCTTGTTTACACCTTATCCCTGTGGTCTCCCATTTTACTACCAGAGACATCCCACTCCACCACCCTCCATACACCTTACAAGCTTCTCTTGTCTCCATTTTAGTTCTGATGAAGGGTCTCCAACCTGAAACATTGACTCTGTTTTTCTTTACACAGATACAGCCTGACCCGCTGAGTATTTCCAGCATTTTCTGTTTTTGTTTTAGATTTCCGGCATCTGCAGTTTTTTTTATTTTCTCTTCATGTTTGATCTTGTTTCTTTGCAAGGTAATGAAGATTTTATTCCCTTTTCATCTCTCAGATGTGGGCATCACTGGCAAAGCCATTGTTTATCGGCCTGTCCTAAATGGCCATGATAACCTGCTGATGAGGAGTCTTCTTTAATTGCTATCATATATCCGGTGAAGATCTTCCCATTGTGTTCTAAAGTAGGAACTTCCAGGATTTTGATTCAGTGATGATGAAAGTTCCAAGTCAAGGTGGCTTGTAACGCAGGGGGCAGCTTGGGCATGGCGGCAGTGCTCTGTGTCTGTGGTTCTTGTCTACCATCAAGCCTCTCATCTAAGCAAGTAGAGAATTTTCCACCACACTCCTGATTTATGCCTTGTAAATGTTGGAAGGAATTGGGGGTTCTAGGGTACTCGTCACAATAGGAGTATGATATTAGGCCACAAAAAATAGGGTCAAATAGAGGACAAAGGTATAATGGGACATAGCGCGTGCACACACACACACACACACACACACACACACACACACACACACACACACACACACACACACACACACACACACACACACACACACACACACCATTGTATGCTCGGGCCTGTAACAAGACAAGAGGCTGTGTAAATCACAACCGCATTCCTGAGAAAAATATAGACCTGCATTTAAAAGAGCCAGTGAAGGCCAACCGATGTCCTGTTTTCTCCTCCTAACACCATAAATAAGCATAGGACATAATTATAAATTTCCAGACAAATACCCCAAGGAGAGAAAGAAAGGTCAATGAAATGACGTTAATTTAACATCCAGAACTAAAGACAACAACCAGCCAAAACTAACTGATTGTGATCATTGGTAAGAGAAAACAGAAGACTTGCTTAAGAAATTAATGCTAATAAGGATAAAGAACTGCTAGAAAACAAACAATTTCTTTGTCAGTATAGGCATAAGTAGCAGCTACAGATGTGATTTAGTGTGGAAACAACAATGGCCATTAAGATGGATGATAGTGTTCGAAGAGTCCAGAGTACTTGTCACTGAAAGAGAGTTTAACTCTTTCTACTTCATCATTGATATCAGTAAGCATATATGTTATCACCCAGCACTGAGGGTAATAATTTACCTGTGTAACATTGTAAGCTTTTCCTTCTATTCAGATTCATATTGATCTTTACACGTGCAATAAAACATCCTAGTCTTACTAATAAGATGTCAAATTGAATTATTAAGCAATACTTCTCATATCTCAAAGTAACAGCTTAGAAAGAGTAATACATTACATGCAGAATACTTAGGCTCTGACCTGTTCTTGTAACCAGACATTTATGCAGCTATGCAGTTAAGTTTCTGAATGATGGGGACACTCACCAGGGTTTTGATATGTTGATAGCAAAGAATACAGCAAAAGGGAATGTCAAGGGGAAATGATTAAACTCACTCTTGCTGGAGATAGACATTGCTTGGTACCTGTGGGCATAAGTGCTACTTGCCACGTTTCATCTCAAATCCTAAATGTCAATCAGACCTTGCTCCAAGTGATCACGGACTACTTCATTATATGAGGAGCTGCATATGGAACTATCCAATCATCAGTGAACAACATCTGAGCTTATAATGAACTGGGAAAACTTTGGAAGAAGTCACGGAAGAAGCTTGGGTCTTGGATATTGCCCTTAGGAATTTTAGCAGTTATCTTCTGGGGAGACTGCAATGTTTAGCCTCCAATAAAAACAATCATCTTTGTTCTGTGTTTGACTCTCACCATGGAAAAGTTTTGGCTTTGATTCCCATTGGCTTCATTTTTTACCAGGACTCCTTGATGCCACAATCTTTCAGCTGCTGCCTAGATGTCAAAGACAATTACTCTCACCTCACCTCTGGAACTTAGCTCTTTTCATGTTTGAACTAAAGTTGTAATGAGGTCTGGAACCAAGTGGTCCTGGCAGAAACCCAAACTGAGCATCAGTAATGAGTTATTGGAGAGTTAAGTGTTGTTTGACAGCACCATTGACAACACCTTCCATCCTCGCTGATGAAAAGAGTTGATTGATGAGGAGTTAATTAGGCAAATTAGATTTGTCCTTTTTTGTTGAGAACAGAATGTAACTGGACAATTTTCTACATTGCTGGCAGATCTCATTGTAGCTGATCAAGAATAAATTGGTTAGAGACATGGCTCATACTGAAGAACATATCTCCAGCACTATAGCTGAGGTATTTTCAGGTATTTTACTATCCAGTGAGCTTTGTGTTTGATCATATCACATGGAGTGATTTAATTTAGCTGAAATACATGGAGTAATTGTCCTTGACATCTAGGCAGCAGCTGACAGACTGTGGCATCAAGGAGTCCTGGTAAACTGAAGCCAATGGGAATCAAAGCCAAAACTTTTCTGTTGTTTGAGTCAAACACAGAACAAAGGTGATTGTTTTTATTGGAGGCTAAACATTGCAGTCTCCCCGGACGATCACTGCTAAAATTCCTAAGTGCTGTGTCCAAGACCCAAGCTTCTTCTGTGGCTCCTTCCAGAGTTTTCCCAGTTCATTATCAGCTCAGAAGTTGTTCACTGATGATTGGATAGTTGCATATGCAGTTCCTCATATAATGAAGCAGTCCGTGACCACTTGGAGCAAGACCTGATTGACATCTAGGCTTGTGATGATATGTGGCTAGTACCCTTTATGCTGAAGATTGACTGAAAATAACTGTGGAATATTTCAGCCTTATTGTTTTTCACTTACATGTTGAGCTGTGCCAATGTTGGGGACAGAGACATTCTCAGAGCCTACTCCTCCCATCAGTTGTTCAAATGTCCATCACCTCGCATGACCACAGGACTTTGATTTGCTGTTTAAGAGATTCCATAGTTCTGCCTGTAACATCCTGCTTCTGCATGCCTAATGCCTTCTGTTGTAACTTCACTAGGTTGGCACCACCACTCGATGGTGCTTCTGGCATGCTCTTCTAGAATCCTTATTGAACCAGGGCGGTTGGTTGCTTGGACTGATGGAAATAGTAGAATGTACTAAGCCAGGAGGTAACTGTCAAGAAGTATAATTTCACTGCTGATGACCTGCAGCACCTTATGGAAGCCCAGCTGTCAGATGTATTGTAAATCTAACCCATATGATATATTGATGATGACATATATTATTTTCAGTGTATTATCTTTAGTGTGAAGATGAGACACTCTATCCATGATTATGTAAGTCTTTATCAGGCTGTTAATTCACTGTTTTGTTGGATAGTTTCCCAATTCTTGGCTCAAGACCCTATATGTTGGTGGAGGACACTGCAGAATTGATTGGGCTGGGTGTGGATTGGGTTTTGTTGAGTCTGGTGCCAAGATCAATGCTTGGTGATGCATTCAGTTTTATTCTAATTATACTTTATAATAGTGGTTTCCTAGATCTTGATGGCTTGCCAGGAAATCTCAGAGAGTAGTTGTGGATCTGGTATCCCATACAGGCCAGATAGAATTTCTTCCGTTTGTGGGAAGATGGGATGGGAAAACCAGATGGGATCTTACATCAATTTGTTTGTTTATGTTCCTAGCTGATTCAAGCTTGTTTAAAATTCCAGATAGAATGTCATAATAAGGTTGCACTACTAATTAAGGTACTGACTAGGAGTAGATACTAGCAGTACTTGTACCAGAGACTCGAACACCAAAACGTCACTTTGCCATATTTTTAAGTTTTGCCACTTATTAGAAAAACACATTTTAAGCAATATTAAATTTTGTTTTCTTTTTCATTGTTATAGGATAGGCAGAACTCAGCAAACTCACAATGTGCTTACAATTAGCACTGAACTCTACCGTGAACCACTAAACACTGTCACAAAAGTTTTATCCATGTAACAACGGTACATGCACAATGTAATTCACCCACGTGAAACATTTGGGACTTTTCTAAAGGATGATAAGCTCTTTCTTCTTCACATGCAAATAAGTCAAACTGACAATGTACAGTTGTAATCTAATTATAGAAGGAGACTGGAACTGATGTATCATCATAGATCTTCCACTGCATTTCTTGTCAAAGCTAATTAGATGATTTAAAATCCAATATAAAAACCCAATATTATTTAGTGCTGCTTAATGATATTTCAGTAGGATTCCTGGAACAGACCTTTGCTCTTGCTGCTTCTTTTGTCTCTTCATCCATCCAATCTAATTCATCTAGTCGATGATCAAATGCATGTTTAATGTCTTCAACCAGTTGTTGTACCTTATCAGAATAAAAATAATCACAGTTCTATAAGCTGATGGCTTATTTGCATGATAATTCAAAAATATTAAATTAATCTGTTGTTGGAATCTTAATGGAAAAAAAACTTACTTTTATTTTGCTGGAAGATGAAAAGTATTCTTCAACAAAAAGGGCTCCCAGAGCCATCCCAAATTGCTTATTGGCTTGATTTAAGCACTTTTTCCCAAGATCAATCTGTTTCTCTGTGCCATCCAATTCTTTAGAGAAGTCATGAATTGCATCTCTGAACGGTGTGGATAGATGTTCACTCAGAGCAACGACAATGCGCCAGATCATATAATTATGCAGTACCCTGAAAATACAGATGTATGACCATATACTGTATATCAATGTTGTACCTCAATGAATGCATTCTGCATATTATTTGCTTCTGTTGTTAATATTTTCACATGATGACCACAATTATCTATTCAGAGCCACGCATTAGTGAAATGTTTGGATATTTAACACCAGCTACACTCTTTACATTGGGAACTGGGTCCTTCAGTTATTTTCAGTTAATATGATTTGTACTGTAGGATTGGATTATTTCTTACACTCCTCTTCCTTTTCTGAATCTCTCAGGAGACAAACTATCGACTGATATCTACTATAAACTTACGCTACAGACTTCCACTCCAACCTACACCTTCTCCCACACTTCCTCCTGTAAGGACACCATCCCCTTCTCTCAGTTTTGCTGACTCCACTGCATGTGTTCTCAAGATGAGACTTTCTGGTCTAGGACTTCTGAAATGTCAGGAAACATGGTTTCCCTCTGCCATAGTCGATGGACCCCTCAGATGCATTTCCTCCATTTTCCGCACATCTACTCTCACACCCCCGCCCTCCTACCCACCCCTCCTCAGACAGAGCAAAGATAGAGGTCCCTTGGTCCTTATCTATCACCCTAATAACCTCAGCATATCATCCTTCACCACTTCTGCCAGCTCCAATGGGATCCTAGCACCAGCCACATATTCCTCTCTCCCCACCCTTTCTCTTTTTCCATAGGGTTGCAGGGACCCCCTCACCCTCTTGTCCCTTCCCACCGACCCCTCCCTGTTCCCTGGCACTTTTCACTGTAATTGTAGGTGGTGCAACACTTGTCCCAACACCTCCTCCTTCATCACCATCCAGGGACCTAAACAGCCCTTCCAGGTGAGGCAGAGATTCATGTGCACCTCCTCCAATCTGGTAAATTGCATTTGATGCTCATGATGTGGCCTCCTCTACATTGGCAAGACCAAGTGTAAATGTGCTCTGTCCACAATGGCCATCTTAAGCTTCTGGTTGTATGTCACTTCAACTGCTCTTCCACTGACCAGTTTGTGCTTATCCTTCTCCACTGCCGTGGTGAGACCAAATGCAAACTAGAACAACACGGCACGGTAGTGTAGCAGTTAGCGCGACGCTATTACAGCGCCAGCGATCAGGGTTCGATCCCTGTCGCTGTCTGTAAGGAGTTTGTACGTTCCCCCGTGTCTGTGTGGGTTTCCTCCGGGTGCTCCGGTTTCCTCCCACATTCCAAAGACGTACGGGTAGGTTAATTTGGGTTTAAAATGGGTGGCGCGGACCCGTTGGGCCAGAAGGGCCTGTTACCACGCTGTAAATAAAACTACAAGAAAATTACAAATTTACCTCATATTCCATTTGCATAGCCCACAGCCCAAAAGTAGGAACGTTGAATTTTCCAATTTCAGACAAACCACACCCCCTGTGTTCCTTTCCCACTCCCACCAGTCTACCCAGGGTCTCTCTCCCTTTGTTCACCTTTTCCATCCCTTCCCCTGCTTCCCCTTACCTAGATATCACCCTCCCCCACCTGGTTCGATCTGCCTATCATCCCTCCCTTATCTGTTTCTATCACCTACCAGCCTCTGTCTCTATTCTTCCCCCTTCACTCCTCTGCCCAGCTCCAATTACCTAATTTTTTTCTCTCTTCTTTGTTTCCACATCACCTACCAGCCTCTGTCTCAATACTCCCCCTCCCCTTCCCCCACCTGACTCCATCTGTCTATCATCCCCCCTTTATCCTATTCCAACTATCACTTGCCAGTCTTTGTCTCACCTCCTCTAACACTGGCTATTTTCACTCTCCAGACTCAGTCCTGATGCAGAGCCTCGACTCAAAACATCAACCATCCCCTTACCTCTAAAGATGCTGCTTGACCCGCTGAGTTCTTCCAGCAGGTTATCTTTTGCAATAGGATTTGTAAGTTTAGTTTCAACAATAATATAGCATCCTCATGGCTCTGCAGAACTTTACAGTGGCTTATTGAGTTTTTCCAGTAAGGATTAATACAACTAGCGTCAGTGCCTCTGGGTTAGCCTGGGAATAAATTGGCTTCCACTCTTGTAGTCACAGCTGTAGTAGAAGAGACTGCCAGTGCACATTGTCAGGGTTCTCCAAAAGTCTCTCATTAATATGCAAGAGAGGATCTCCCACTGAAAAGTCTATGCCTCTAGCAGAGGAGGTTAGAAGGGAAAATCAGTGTGAAACAAGAAAACCCAGTAATTATACTTCTCAGACTTTCAGTCAGAGCTTTTGGCTTTATGTTTTTCAGTCACTCTGAGAGGACTTGACAGGTTGATTGTCCTCCTCCTGTGCCATTATGACTCTATAATAAGCATGCAAACACATTGATTTTTTTATATAGCAATTCATATTCATATCTGAATATATTCTTCTGGTTTGCCTTTTAACTCAAAAATCAGATTTGGGAATTAGTCTATGGCATCAATGAAGAAAGATTTTTGCTATTAAACCTAACATCTCCAATTTTGAAGCCAAAATTCCATTGGCAATGAAATGGTTATACTGGGTCAAACTGTGAGTTAACGTCTGCATTAACGGTGCAATGACTGAATCAATTCACAGCGAATTTGTAATAGGTTTAAAATCACTTGTGTATTCAGAGGTTCTGTTTGAGTGTAAACACTTGGAATTATCATTGATGGCCTGTCATGGAGAGTGAAAAAACAAATAAAACGCTTCACTGTAGGCTTGCATAATAGAAACTGTATACCTAGCAAAATATCAAGCCTTTGTAAATAAATATTATCATTTTTATGAGTCAAATATATTAAATTAACTACAGTGTCCATGGCCCCCTCATGTTTACCATTTGTTAAATGTATTTTGTTCACTTCTTCCTATCACACAGCTATTTTCCTCTATCTTTGATTCTAGAAGCAGGCAGCACAGTTTTCAACTTGACTCTAATGGGAATCGTGCCAAAAGCACAGGCAGCTGACATGGATCCTCATCAGTTTCCTTCGGGCAGGGACAGTCTGAGATAATGGTCATTATGGAAACTGATGAAATTAATCCAAAAAAAAGGACCTCAGGGATATTCACCTATAAATTTATACTGGAAATGCATGAGATAACTATTATGAGTCACAAGACTCCATTATATGTATGAAAGAAAATCCTCCAGCCACCAGCCAGTGGAATTGGAGGTAGGTTAAAATTTCAAAAATATTTAACTACTTTAAAACATGCATATATCTGGTACCACCAGGGCAATGTTTAGGGCTGAGTACAAAACCTGTTCTAGAGAGATAGTAGAGACATAGGAAATTCTGCAGATTATGGAATCTGGAGCAATACACAAAAAGTGCTGGAGGAACTCAGCAGGTCAGGCAGCATTCATGGAGGGAAACAAACAGTCTTCTGTTTCTGGCTTCTGCCCTTTTCCTTTCCAGTCTTGATGAAGAGTCTCGGCCCGAAACATCAACTATTTATTTCCCGCCATAGCTGCTGCCTGACCTGCTGAGTTACTCCAGCACTTTTTGTGTATTGCTGGAGAGATACTAATTTACTCGAATGTGCTAATGAGGTCATGTGCCTAACAAATTATTGGTTCCAGGAGCTGCTTGCTGGATTTCCCAAATTTCAGGAAAAAACCTGCAATTAAAGTAAGGCAAGAATGACCAGCTCAGCCTTGATCTGCATTTATTGCTGGGATTGGCCACTGTACAAAACAATCTCCCAAGACCTGCGATCTTCCCCATAATGTCACCAAGGACCCCATGATCCATTTTATCCACAACACAACCTCTTCAATCCTCCACCAATCCCAGTATCCCATAATCTTCCAACTGATACCATATCCACCCCGTCCCTCTGCAACTCTGCAACATTGGGATCATTGCCTCTTCCCCTTTCAGCTTTCCAGAAGGACAAACAATAAAACCAAAAGTTCAGATGAAAGGTCCTAAAATGTTGAATCTGTTTCTTCCTTCATGGATATTACCTAATCTGCTGAATACTTCCAGCAGAATTTCCAATCACAATCTCTACTCCTAGTTTATCTTCATATGCATGTTTGCAAGAAGTGAATATGTTTCCAGTTTACTATTCTGGAGGCAGTGTCCCGTGTCCAGAACCTCAAGTGCCCTTGTGGCTTTCAATGTGGCCACAATTCAATGTGGATTTTTATGTGTACTTCCTTTGATCTGATGTAGTGTGCTCTTTTTCCACTGTGATGCTCTACATAAAGGTGGGTGGTATATTTGTTTAACATGCTATTCTGTCTACAAGCAAGACTTTGACCTCCCTATGACTTGCTCTATCGACTCCCCCCTCCAACCCCATTCTGCCTTTGTTTTCTCCAGTTATGTTCTGGCCATCTTCACCGCAAGCTTCCATCCTCACTGCAAGCTTCAGGAAAATTATTTTTCTTTCACCTCTCTGCAGGAGTACACACATATCAGCCAAATGTGGAAATTTTGCAGATACTCTCAGTGATACCCTGTCCCTCCAGAGTCTGCATTTTATCCTTCTCCAGCTTAATCTTCAGAAATCTGTCATCTGAGAACTTCAGGTATTAACACACCATTTTTTTCTGGCTTTGTTGCAGCAGGAGTAAAGAAATTTGTATTAGAGTTCCAGATAATGCTTAATTACTTCTTTGGTTCTAGAAAGACATTCTGTGTTTGAATTATCACTTCTTCAGATAGTTAAAAGATCCTCACTTTTTAAATAATAAAAATTAATTTAAATTTATTTTTATAAGTTTATGCCAACTCAGCTTCTACCTTAAACTTTGTGATTTCCAATCTTTACTTCATGCTGTGTAATGTATTTAAAAATACATTTAAAAATACATTACTTCCTGTTTTGCTCTCTGTGAGAATTCTCAAATGATTGTCTACTCAGCCTGCTGGACAACATCTAGCAGAGTTCACCAGAGCATTGGAAATGGTGAAATTTATGCTACATGGATACCTAGTGTTTCACTTTGCTGCTGACAGCAAAATCTAGGCAACAGAATTTTAATACCAAGTATTGTTTGTGACTGGATTAATCTACAGAGTGATGGGTAAATCAGTTGGTGTTTATGATGAAGACCCTTCGCTAACTTCCAGTGTATATTAAAGTTCTGAATCTGGCGCAGGTGACTTGGACTGCCTGGGCTATAGCATTTGGCCATTTTAGATTTTCCTTGTTTGGGGCATTGCTTTTCCTTTTTTATCCATTTTGTTGCCTTTTTCATTCTCTTTTCCATGTTTCCTGTGCTGACCATGATGCCAGTTTGAACTGCACCTCTACCTGCACATGGACTATATCCCTGCCTGTCATGTTTCTGTCTAATTGCCTTTTAAATGTCATTATTGTATATCAACTTGATAGCAACCTGTAATCTATCTGAATGGGCAGTCTGAAAATAGCATTATTATCCAAGTTGCACTAACTTGATTTTTGCTCAATGTTTCCTTCTTCAGCTGCTTTTCAATTGAATTAAATCTTATGCCCAGTAGCACCAGCTCCAATGTGCAGTCTCGCATTGCCAACAGCAATCCAAGCATAAACTTGATGGATCTACAAAGATAACCCTCTGGAAATACAGAATTAAGAAATGGCCGCAAGAGAGCTGTTACTGACAATCAATAGGTGTGTCCTGGTTCAGCAGAAATGTTCACATTTGTAATTTCAATGGCTGAAATCTGTGCACTGAAATTCTGGATCATAATTTTGGAAAGGAACGCAGTCAAGGCTGGATTTTAGATAAATGATGCCATTTTAAAAAAGGAATTCCAGTTGTAATATTAAGAAGGGACAGGGAGCTGGTAACTTGACCAACCTTTGGTGGCACCTGAAAATTTGCAGTAGGATATAACGGAGCCATAGGAAAGGGTGTCTGTTGTTCATTGTGAACTAAAGAAAAAGTGCATTGTTAAGCATTTCATACCATTATGCTCAATGTCATAATAAAACAAAACTATATCTTGCTCAAATTATCTCATTTATACAAACCGATTATCAAGTGATGGCAGTGAGTTCAATTAATGGCCTGGGACTAATCAATCTGGCTTTAATAATCCTGGCCAGCTTCACATTGCAGTTATCCCATTCACCATTTGACATAGCATCATGTACTTGTCTGTGGCTCTTGTCAACTGCTGGCTTCACATGTTGGGATGTGAAATAGTGACTTCACATGCAGTGTAAGAAAGAAGAATAGGATAGGGTATGAATACAAATGGTAGGAATTGGGGTGTGTGTGTGTGTGTGTGTGTGTGTGTGTGTGTGTGTGTGTGTGTGTGTGTGTGTGTGTGTGTGTGTGTGTGTGTGTGTGTGTGTGTGTGTGTGTGTGTGTGAGTGAGTGTGTATACAATCTAAAAGTGAGAAATAAAGAATGCCCCATGCAAGGATTCAGCAATATGACATCCGTAGATTGGATGTGATCCAGGTGGAAAAAAGGGACCTGATCTTTATTATCAAATCACCCTTTTTCTGTCTTGGATGTTACTCTTGGTTTGGATAGTCTCTAATGGATAATGACCATTTAATTACAATTCTTTTTTCCTGTCAACCAATTCTCAATACATGTCAGCATATCATCCCCAATCCAATATGCTTTAATTTTGCACATTAACCTCTTAAGTGGGATTTTATCAAAAGCATTTGAAAGCTTAAGTATACCACATTCTCTATTCTACTACTTACATCTTCAAAAAAACTCAATAGATTTATTAAGCATGATCTGTCTTTCATAAAACAAATCTGACTTACTGCAATCCAGTTAATGCTTCCCATGTGTTCTGTTATTGCATCTTCTATTATTGACCAATAGGACACTTGGAGAAGGGAGGGGAGTGAGGACATGGTTTATGTTACTCACTGTAGATTGAAAGAACACACACAACCCCTGCCTTCTTGCTCAAGCCTGATGGGACAGTATATGGATGTTGATTCTGCCAATCTTTATCACAGAAATCACAAACAAAACTGCCAAAATTAAATGCTGTTCTGTACAACCCCTCCACCCCCATAGACCTGCAAGACCCATACTGAATAAATGACCCTGTTCCTTCCAATTGGTTGTACAGGTATGCCAAAAATTCTTGGCAGAGCCTGGATCACTGCAGCAGAGGTCCCCCACTGATGCAAGGGCTGGGAGATTTCTAGTTCCCAGCAGTGCAGTGAGGGGCTGATGGGAGTGTGAGGGACCAGGGAGCAGGTGGTTGGAAGGTTCCTTACTCGGCAAGTGGTGAATGGCTCCATCCAACCTGAACTGCCAGCAGGGATTCAGGCCTTCTGGCCCAGTACAAAAACAGCTTTTGACCTTTTTTTCCATCACAGACAACTCACTGTAGAGAATTTTCATACAACTGGAAGAGAACAGTAACATAGTTCTTCAGTGCTCTCTGATAACAACACATCTACCATTCTAGAGGACAAAGATTCAAGATTGTTACCAAAAACAGAAAGGTACAGAAATGCTGCAAAGTGGCTTCCATCTGTGGCTGTAAAGACAACAAGTTTGAAGGATGAGATTAAAACACAGAAATAAGATTTGCCTTTTAGATTTTTAAGTTTTGGTAAAATATCAACATCATGTTTATTGTCTTGAATGTAATTGAATGCTTTCTTTAATGACTTATCTGAGCAAAGATAATGGCCATTTATTTGAAATGGATATCAAACTGCTGTGAAATGTTTACTTCTTGTGCATTTGTAAACCCTGACAGGTATTAAGGGTTTTATGGTTTCTTTTTATCTTTGTGGATCCAATGCAAACAGCTCAACATAATGAGCTGGAGCAAACCCATAGAAAAAAAACCAAACAGCGTGTTCATTCAGTTTTAGTAATAGTTCTGACTATTACCACACACGCCATGCAGAATCAAGGGGGTAGCTAAAATGACAAACTATAATGTTTCTCCATTTATTATTAATGCTGCCTTCTCTATGAGGCCACCGCCCCCCCCCCCCCCAACCATGGGCCTAACGGCATGAACGGCATGAACAATGAATTCTCCCACTTTAAGTAATCCCCACAACCCCAACCCCCCTCCACCCCCTAACCATGCCCCTTCTTTTCTTCCCTTTCCTAGCCTCTCTCTCTTTTTTCCACCCTTTTTTCCCTTTTTTCCTCCTTACCTTTGACCCATCCCCTGGTGGATCTGCTTTCCCCTCCTTCCCCACATCTGCCTATCACTATCTCTTACCTGCATCTACCTGTCACCACCCTGTGCCCACCCCACCTCCCCTCTTTTGTCCACCTATCACTGCTCTGCTTTTCCCTCCTATATATTGGGCTTCCCCCTTTTCCTATCTTCAGTCCTGAAGAAGGATCCTGACCCAAAACATTGACTGCCTGCTTTTCTCCACGGATGAAGGTGAGGCGTCTACTTAGTTTATTGGGAAGTATCTAAAATCTAGCCCAAATTCTGTATTTTTTCTATAATGTATCCAAAATTTAATTCTGTCCCTATAAAAGGATATATCCTTTTCCTATGGAATAAATCCTATATGGAATCAATATGGAAATTATTCCTATGGAATAAGTTACTTATTCCATTTGGGAAGAAAATCCATCTATACAATGTAATATTTCTCAATTTTTTAATAGGTTAGATTTGTATCCCAGTTTCTGCAAAGTATATTGACCATATTTTAAGCCCGTTGAACACACCATTTACAAGTACAGTATAGTGATAAGATGTTGAAAATTGACAAGAGAATCATTGGAATTAGGTTTCATAAAATTTAAACACATTCCATATTTAAGGTATATTTTACCTTGGAGAAGTCTTTGATATGAGTTCTGAAACTTTCTGCATGTAATGAGTGGCAAGCACTACAATTTCTTCATCCTCTGAAAGATTATCATGAAATATTCTGTCTAGTAAATGTTTCCATTCAACCTGTAAAAGTAGATGAAATGCAATACCCAGATCACTAATTTGAGTTAAAGGTGAGGAGAATCACTCTACTTTTCAAAAACTAAACAAAGGCTACTCACATTTGGTGCAATGCGCTGTAACTCTCTTAAAGTGATCTTTTTGTACGTGGTATTGATGTCTCTTACAGAATCAGATTCAGAGATTGTTATCTTCAAATTTTTGGGAAAATGAATGGTTAGATATTTCCACAACATGAACTGTTGCAATATATTTTACTTAAATTGATCTGTTAGTCACATTTGTGTAATAAAGAAAACAAGAACACAAATAATGGTTGGCATGTTTCACTATGGGTCTCTGGTGGATATTGATAAAGTAACAACAGATCATTTGGCTAATCTCTCAATGACAATAGATTAGTTTTACAATTCAAATTCAATCCACTAATTTTGTCATCCTTCCTATTGGGTCCTGCATTGAAAACAACATCAAAACAGAAGTACAAGATTTGTGGGCACTGACCATTCAGTTATGATTCCTTTGAATTGTGGAAGTTGCAATGCCTGCAATACACATATAAATGTAAATGCTACATGGAAAAACAGTCCGATTTCTTTTTCAGGGGAATTTAGATGTTACGCTGCCACAGTGTGCTGATAACCTCCTGGCTACTGGCCCAAAACAATTTCTGGTGGTACATGCTTTTGTCTGCACTTTTTCCTGCTGTTGTTTCATTTTATTCCATTTTCTTCAGGCAAGTTGCTTGCTGAATTGCTCTTTTTCTAAAACACCCTAAATACACAAATCTCTACAGAGCTGAATCAGGTTTATTGAAATAGATTAGAAGCATACAGGAACCATTCAACCAACCATCTGCGTTGCCTTTAAAAGAGCCATCCAACTGGTCCCCTCCCATTTTATTTTATACAGCCCTGCAAGTATTTTTACTAGTTTCCTTTTGAAAGTTACTAATGAATCTACTTCCACTCCTCAATCATGCAGTGAATTCCAAACTGGTAGACACAACTTTTAGAAATGCTGGTATTGTAACTTTAATACTTGCTTTGCTGTTATTTTTGCCCCCATAAACACTTTGTCTTCCATACATTCCTCTTTCACAGACCGTGGCAAAGTTTAGTCATATTTGGCTGATCTTTAAAAACATTGTTATTTTTCTTTGTATTAATGACAGCCTCAATTTGATCTAAAGTAGCAACTGGCAGTCAGTCCATCTGCTGTAATATCAAGACTAAGAATTGAATATTGATTTTCATGAGAGTTTCATAAGCTAAGTTCTAACACTATTTAGTAGTGTCTCTCTCGGATCCCAGCATTTAGACTGTGCACATTATTTATAACTTATGTTTATGGTAATCCATTAGCTATATCTAATGAATATCAGTTATGACTCTGATTAGAAGTAAAACAGGCATAATAAATTTAAAACAAACCCCTGTCAAAGGCTGACAGAAATTCACAGTCAGTTTGGTGTTTTACTTACGTTTGCCAATTGTATCTCCAACTGTAATATCTCTTCTGTTTTCTTTTTGGCATTATCTCCTCCAAGAAGGCTTACTAATTTCTCCATCAACTCTTTATATGCGATTAAAATCTGTGCAATATAAAGAATAAGTTGACAATAAGTCTGCTGAGTTTGGCTTCATAATATTTTGCTTATCTTATGAGTTCATGTATCCTCCGAATCAGAATATGGAATTATTCATCCCAAGAGTAAATTATTGAGAATTTAAATTGATTTTTCTTCTCTAAAGGGTTTTCTGACACCATTCCACAAATCAATAAAAAAACATTGGTTTGCTGCCATAACTCGAAATAGATAATGAGAAAGCAAACAAGAATTGACTGAAACAACTTACCCAGACTGTGGCTCTGTGGTTGTTGGAGAATTTAAACTATTTCCTTACGTTTTGGGGATATTTCCAAAACATAGAAAAGAATCCAAGATTTATCTGCTGTAATTTTAATGTTTTACACAAAAACTCTTAACTATAAATCTATCAAATGCTATAAGCTGAAAAAGGAAGAAAAATGATGAATTCATATTCTTTTCTGTGGTGAAGCACAATAAATTGACAACGTCAATGTCAATTCTGACACCCGAGTTTGAAGACAGACTTTTTTTAAACAGCAGATGAACACATCTTTTGACTGATGCTTGTAAATGTCTGAAATGAAATAAGACTGGGCATTCTAAAATGACTCTTTATTTTCCAAGAAGCCTCATGAAATGATATTCAAGCAAAAGACCTGCAATGATAATGCATTATACTCTTCACTTTGGCTAGTGTCACCAGTTCTAAAGAAGTCCTGCTGGAAGTCTGAAACTCACATTTACCATTGAGTGAACAGGGCTTGGTACTTTTACTTTTAACTGGAGATCAGACAGTATCTGACAAAACAAAATAAAAGGTGGATGTCCACTGTTGTCTGAGCAATTAAGGTTTGTTATTGATTTCTGTAAGTGTGACTGTCATTGGGAGACTGCCACCCATTGCACATTTCATCATAAAAAGAACTTCAATGCAGTTAATTCAGTGCTGTTATACAACACGACAAAGCTAGATCATTTCGATCCATTGTCAATTTCTCACAGGGAAGTCAGAAACTGGATGGAAACTGAGAAACACAAAATAAAATATTACTGATCCTCTACTTCTCTCCAGGCAAATACTCGGCAGAAAGAAGGGAAAAAGGATCTGAAGCTCACAAGTGAATTGCATCCAGGCCAATTTTATCCCCAAACTCAACCATTCCAACATTTTCTTGGATGACCTTCCACAAGAAACATTAAAATAAAAGAAGTTGGTGCAGGAGTTGACCATTCAGCCATGCAAAACTGTTCCCACTTTCAACATGATCATGGATGATCTTCGATCTCAAACAACAGCACTCAGTGGTAGAGAATTCCAAAGATCCGTTAGCCTTTGAGCAAAGAAATTTCCTCTCATCTCAGTCCTAAATGGCCTAACCCTATTATTGAGATTGTGACCTTAACCTTAGATTTCTCAGCCAAGGGAAATTTACCTTTTTAAGCCTTCCAAGAATTTTGGATGTTTCAATGAAGTCACCTCTCACTCTTCTAAATTCTTGGAAATTGCTAGCTAAGTTACTCAATCTCTCCTCAAATGACAACCCTATCATCCCTGGAACCAGTTTGTTGAATCGGTACACTTTCTCTATAGCAAGTAAACCCTTTTGTAGACTGTACACTAGGAGGTCTATTGGTGGTGCTGCATGGAGTGAGACATATATTGGCTCTGCTCCATCTAACTTTTATGTAATACCCTTTAATAAGACTTCTATAATACTGTTACAAGATTAATTTTGATTTTTAATGGTCAAAATGAATATCAGATCCAAAGCTGGAGCTAATGGCAAGAATAATGGAGATCCTCAACCTACTTTGGAAGCTATTTCTAAACTGGATAAAAAGCTTAATTGAAGATTTGCCGATTTGGAAACACTTTTAAAGGATATGGAAGACAGACAAAATACACGCATTCAGGAACACGCTAAACAGCAGCAATTAATTGACGAGCTGGATCAAGCTGGTAAAAAGAGAGATTTCAGGCTGAACTCACTTGAAAAAGATTTGATTACGACCACACAAAAGCTGGAACAGCAAAAACAGAGGATTATTGATTCAGAGAGTTGCAGTCGGAGACAATGTAAGAATCATCGGACTTCCTGAAAATGCTGAAACTAGCAACCCTATTGAATTCTTTTCTAATCTTCTGGTCGATGTGTTTGGCTCTGCAGTGTTTCTGCTCAGCCTATTCTGGATTGTGCTCATCAAGCAATAAGACAAAAGCCTTCGCCAGAGCAAAAACCATGGCCAGTAATATTGAGATTGCACTACGTTAGTATGAAAGAACATTTGATACAAATTGCTCGTTGTCATGGAATGATTCAATACAAACAGTGGAAGTTTCGTTTGGTTGAAGATTACACCCCAGAAGTTATGAAAGAGAGACTGAGTTACAAACCAGTTATGTCGCATCTCTATCAAAGCAATTACTATCCAGCATTATTATTTCCAGTACGGCTGAGAATTACATTACCCGATAAATCTCATAAATGGTTTAACTCCGTCAAGGATGCCGAAGATTTTCTCATGGACTAGCCTTCAATTTTAGAGGGTTAAGAAATGCGTTTTCCCTTGATTTAATACTTATTTGATCTATTAAGTAATAATTAACTTTCAGATTTGACTCTTCCTAATTTTGGAGATATTTTTCTCTCTTTCGTTAATGTTCTCCTGCTTGGTTCTGGAACAAGGACACTTATTATACTGAATGATTCTTCTTTTCCTTTTTCTATTATCTCTTTTAGTTTAATAATCTTTTTAATCCTCTGTTTTAATAATAATCAAGAACTTGACAAAGTGATTGATTGCTTTTTTTCTTTGAAATAATTACAAAACTGTATATTTTAAATGTTGACCGTTAATATCCTTTGCTTTTGTTTACAATTTTCTAACAAGTTTTGCTTATAGTTCGGTAAATTTGTTTTGGGTTTTTTTGATTCTTTGTTTTGACTACAAAAGGTGATTTACATTCTTTTCAGTTTTGGAGCTTTGCCACCAATGGAGTTGGGGGTATTCAAATTAGTAGATAGCATTCTGGTTGCCTATTGGCCAGTTTTCGGGATTTTGTGGGTGGGGGGTGGGGTTGCTTTTAGGTTAGTTATTTTCCTCTGGACTGATGAACTACAAATATGTCTGAATTCTCATCATATCCAGCTCCTCTTTAAACTCTTTTTCCTCTTCCTGTTAATGAGCCTCCTGTACAGTAAGGTTAACCCTTTACATACCATATGTTTTTAGTCTATTAAAATGGATAAGATGATTAATTTTGTTTCCTGGAATATGAATGGTTTAAATAATCCCATTAAGCGCAATAGGGTCTTTAAAGTTTTTCATAGACTGAATGCTTAGATTATTTTTGTCCAGGAGACTCGTGTGAGGAGAGAGGATAATCAACGCTTTTTTAGGTTTTGGAGTGGTCAACAGTTCCATTCTAATTCACAAGCAAAGGTGAAAGGAGTCTCTATTTTTATAGACTCCTCAGTTTCATTTGTTCATCATGAGATAATTTCAGATCTGAATGGTAGATTTTTTATTAATTACTGGCTTACTTCATAATAAAAAAGTTGTTATGGTTAATGTCTATGCACCTAATGTTGATCATCCTGAATTTTTTAAACATTTATTTGCATCTTTTCCTAATTTAAACAAATATTCTTTGATTATGGGTGGAGATTTCAACTGTTGTTTAAACCCTCCGGTGGATAGATCTGTGTCGAATCCTGCACTTCCAAACAAATCCGCTTTCTTTATTAATTCCTTTTTAGTCAATTCCGGAATTTTAGATGTTTGGAGATTTCTACACCCATATGATAAAGAATTTTCATTCTTTTCTCATGTTTATCACAATTACTTGAGGATTGATTAATTTTTTACCGATGCTAGATTAGCTCCATTTATTATTGACTGTAAATATGATGCAATTGCCATTTCTGATCATGTGCCATTGAAATTATCAATTAAATTAGCAGATGTACCCTCTGGTGTCAGACAATGGCGATTCAATCCTTCTCCATTGCAAGATTTAGACTTTCTTCAATTTATCAAAGAACAGGTTTCATTTTGCTTTTTAACTAATTTACTGAAGAAATCTCCAGTGGGATAATATGGGATACTTTTAAAGCATATATCCGCGGTCAAATTATTTCATATTCTGCTGGATTGAAAAAACGAACTAATAATGAAATACGTATATTGGCTGATAAGATTAAAGAAATCGATAAAAAATATTCTGATGCTCCTAATTTGGAGCTTTATAAAAAGAGAACAGAACTTCAATTACAACATAGTTTACTATTAACATCTCCAATCAAAAATCAATTGCTTAAAACTAGAAGTCAGTTTTATATACATGGTGACAAATCTGGTAGATTGCTTGCCAATCAATTGAAAGCTGCTTCAACTAAATGTCAGGTTATTAAAATTCGTAAGCCAGATGGTAACTATACGGTGGACCATGAACAAATTAGTAAAGCTTTTCAAGAATTTTATACTTCTTTATACCAATCAGAATTCCTTGAATTTTTAAGGGATCTGGAGGTTCCAAAATTATCATGTAATGAACGTTCAATATTAGATGCACCCATTTCGGAGGAAGAAATAAAGAAGGCAATTTTTTCAATGAATTCAGGTAAAACACCTGGTTCTGATGGGTATACAGTCGAATTTTTTAAATCTTTTTCTGATCTTCTTTCTCTCTGGTCAGGAAACATTTTTAAAGATGCCCTATCAGTGGGTAAACTTCCACAATCCTTTTATGAAGCTACTATCTCTTTAATTCTTAAAAAGAATAAAGATCCCACTGAATGTGCATCTTATAGACCTATTTCTTTATTAAATGTGGATGCCAAAATATTTTCCAAAATATTGGCTTCTAGATTGGACAAGGTTCTTCCACAAATTATCTCTGATGACCAGACAGGATTTATCCAGAATCGTTATTTGCATTTTAACATTAGGAGGTTATTGAATATTATATATACCCCCTCATCTAAAATTCCAGAATGTGTTATTTCATTAGATGCTGAAAAGGCGTCTGATAGAGTCGAATTGGAATATTTATTTAATACACTTGAGAAAAATAATTTTAGTCCCAATTTTATATCTGCGATCAAATTGATTTATCATACACCTATGACTTCAATACTTACTAATAATCAGAGACCCCCTCTATTCAGGCTTTTTCGAGGTACTAGACAGGGTTGCTCTTTATTATTTGATATTGCTTTGGAACCCTTGGCAATTGCCCTTCAGGATTCTTTTAATATATTTGGTATCACTTGTGGACAGGGGATTCATAAGGTATCTCTATATGCAGATGACTTGTTACTTTATATTTCTAACCCAGAGGAATCCATCCCTGCAGTATTATCACTGCTTGCTGAATTTAGCGTTTTTCTGGTTATAGATTAAATCTTAATAGGAGTGAACTCTTTCTATTAAATATGCAAACCCCAATTTATAGGCAATTACCATTTAGATTAGTAACAGACTATTTTATGTATTTGGGTGTTAAAATTACCAAGAAGCATAAGGACCTGTTTAAAGTTAACTTGTTACCTTTAATTGACCATGTTAAACAATTATTTATAAAATGGTCCCCATTATCCCTATCATTGATAGGCCGAATTAATGCGGTTAAGAGGAATATTTTACCAAAATTTCTATATCTACTTCAGGCGATTCCAACTTTCATCCCAAAATCTTTTTTTGACATTATTGATTCTAAAATTCTTTCATATATATGGCAGAATAAAAACCCAAGGTTAAGTAAGAAATATTTACAAAAATTAAAAAAGGATGGTGGCATGGCTTTGCCTAACCTTAGATTATATTACTGGGCAATTAATATCAGACATTTAATTTTTTGGGCACAAGATTTAGATGTAATTCAATGTCCCAAATGGGTACACCTTGAGTATGAATCAGTGCAAGGATTTTCATTAGTTTCTATCTTAGGAGCCTCACTCCTTTTTGCACTTACTAAATTAAGTAAACATATGACTAACCCAATAGTTAAACATACAATACGAATATGGTTTCAATTCCGTAAATTCTTTGGATTGAATAAATTTAATTTATCAAGCCCCATTCAATCTAATTTTTTCGTTCAACCACCCAGAATTGACTCAGTTTTTTCTGTATGGAAAATGAAGGGAATAATATGTTTTCGTGATCTATTCATCAATGTTTTTTATCTTTTGAACAGTTGTCTTATAAATACAATTTGCCTAAATCACACTTTTTTTGATACTTACAGATTAGAAATTTTTTAAAAGTTACTACGCCTTCTTTTCTGACTCCATATAAAATTGAAATTACGGAAAAAATTTTAGGCTTCAGTCCCTATCAGAAGGGCTTGATAGCAATAATTTATGATCTAATTATGAAAATACGTCCAGAGACACTTGATAAAATTAAGAATGAATGGGAAAGAGAACTCCAGATACTTTTACCCACAGAGACATGGAAGAAAATTCTTCAATTAGTTAATACATCTTCAATGTGTGCCAGACACTCTTTGATACAATTTAAGGTGGTTCACAGGACCCATATGTTGAAGGACAAGTTAGCCCGTTTTTATCACCACATAAATCCTATATGTGATAGATGTAATTTGGAGGTGCCTTCCCTGACACATATATGTTTTGGTCCTGTCCTCTTTTGGAAAAATATTGGAAGGATATTTTCAACATTATTTCAGCTGTATTGAATATTGATTTACAACCTCACCCAATCACTGCAATTTTTGGATTACCAATGATGGAGTCTGGCCACCTATCTGCTGCTGTTTGTCATATGATTGCCTTCATTACATTAATGGCCAAGCAATCTATTTTGTTTAAATGGAAGGATCCAATACCCCCCACCACTTTTCAATGGTTTTCTCAAACTATATCATGTTTAAACTTAGAAAAAATTAGGAATGGCACTGTTGATTCTTCGCTTAAACTTGAGGAAGGTTGGAATCCATTTATTCAATATTTTCATATGATATAGATCTCTTTTCAATAATCTTTGAATTTAGAGGAGCGGAGTTGACGACATAATAATGCTCTTTGTTCATCAAGAAATATCAGTCCAGTTTTTTTTCTTTTGAAATTTTTGTTTTAGTTTGTTTCATTTTATTACTTACAATTTTTTTTTTTGATTTGTTTTTTTTTATATAATAAATCTTTTTCTTTCTCCTTTTGACTTTCTTTTTGTAATATACTCATTTACCAAGAAACCGTGGGGCCTAGAATTTTTTTTATTCTTTATGATTATATATGTCATGATTGTCCTCCCGATCTCTTTGTATTATGTGTATAATTACCGATGTTATATGTATTAATCTGTATTAATCTGAAAATTAACAAAAAGATTGAAAAAGAAAAGACTGTACGCTATACCTCAGGTGCGGTGTCACCAAAGCCCTGTATAATTATACATGAAATTACCCTTGTACTCAAAAGCTCCAGCAATAAAGGCTAACATATCCCCTTCCTTTCTGACTGACTGCTCCACCTGCATGTTATCTTTCAGCAACTGGTATACATGGATACTCTAGTCCCCTTTTACGGTGACAATTCCCAGTCATCTTCAAGAGGTGGTGCCTCAAGAAGGCGGCATCCATCATTAAGGAGCCTCATCATCCAGGACATGCCCTCTTTGCATTACTATCATTGGGGAGGGGGTACAAGAGCCTGAAGACCCTCACTCAAAGTTTTAGAAACAGCTTCTTCCTCTCCGCCATCAGATTTCTGAACGGTCTATGAATCCATGAACTCTACCTCTTTTGCACTATTTATTTATTGGTAACTTATACTAATTTTTGTCAGTTGAGATAAGATAAGGTATCTTTGTTAGTCACATGTACATCGAAACACACAGTGAAATGCATCTTTTGCGTTGAGTGTTCTGGGGGCAGCCCACAAGTGTCGCCACACTTCCGGCGCCAACATAGCATGGCCACAACTTCCTAACCTGTATGTCTTTGGAATGTGGGAGGAAACCAGAGCACCCGGAGGAAACCCATGCAGACGTGGGGAGAACGTACAAATTCCTTACAGACAGCGGCCAGAATTGAACCCGGGTCACTGGTGCTGTAATAGCGTTGTGCTAACTGCTACACTACCATGCCTGCCCGTACTTGCACTGTACTGCTGCTGCAAAACAACAAATTTCATGACATATGGCAGTGATAATAAATCTAATTCTGATTCTGATATTTTGCTGTTATGTACTCCATTTGTCATACATGAGTGCTCACTTATTCTGCTTCTTTATATCAGTTTTAAGCCTCTGCATCCATATCATTACTCACAGTTCCATTTCATACATTTGGTCCTTTCAGACAAATCATTGATACAGATTGTGAGCAACTGGGCCCAAGCACCCATCCCTGCAGAACTCCATTGTCATCCTTGTCGACCTGCAAAGGACAAGTTTTCCCTTCTCCTCATTTATTACCTGCTATCCAACTCTCAGATCATGTTAATTTACTATTTTCAATTCCGTGTGCTCTAACCTTGTGCACTAACTTCCTACATCTTTCATACAAAACTCTCTTATATTTAATGCAACCTTTTTATCCCTGTGCTTCCTGATCTATGCTATCTCCAGACCAAATATGAAGTTCTCATTCTTATTTTCATCTTTGCAACCCCATACCTCTCTCAAGACTCCTCATTTCTCTATTTAGTGCCTTTTGTCCATCCTAGATGCCAGGGCAAGAGTTAAGAATGGATTAGACAGGGAGTTGAACATAAAAAGAAATAAAGTGATTTGCGGACACAGATAGCACATCAGGTTTGATGATGTGGGAACACCTTCACCAGAAGGACTGCAGAGATTCAGGAAGGCTTCCCAAGGGAAATGAAGGATTGTTGACAAATGCTGGTCTAGCTGGTGATGCTCACATTAAATAAATAGAATTGTGGAGAATAAACACTGAAGCAGACTGGTGGTTGGAACAAATGGCCTGTTCCTTTGTTGTATATTTCCATAGGATTCCATGTAATTCTGAATTCTCTGATATTCAAACATGCTCGGGGTTTTATTTGTCAAGGTCATTTAAAAATACAAAATCTGGATAATAAAGGCCTTTCTTTCCTAAAGCTTAGCAATCAAGATAGAGTGAAATAGAAACTGGAAATAAAAACAGAAAATGCTGGAAATACTCGGTGGGTCAGGCAGTGTACATGGAGAGACAATGTTAAACTGTTAGGTCAAGGACCTTTCATCGGGAAATGTTAGAAATGAATCATGTTTTAAGTTGCAGAGATGGGAGAGCACAAAGGGAGTGTTGTGAGAGGATGGAGACCAGGAGACAATGAATGACGCAGGTCTTGGTGGTGGTGCTGGCTGAGAGTGGGTGGTAAAGTCACGTTAATCGCAGCAGATCTATCTAGGGGAGGTAAAAATAGGAGATGAATGAGAATATTGTATGTTAAGAATGCATTTGTTTAGGATTCCATTTAAGAATTGGTCAATTTTCAACATTAAAAGGATTAGAAAATGCATTTCCAAAATGTGGTGCACAGTCCTCTTCAAAAGATCTGTGACCATTGCACCATGGGACAACTGATGCTTGTCCTTCCTGATGCATGGAAAGAACTATCAGTTAGCCATAGCTCAATTCTTTATATCTCACTTAGTGCATCCTTCCTCCAGATAGCCAAACCACCAATCAGAAAGAGAAGCCAACTTTCAATGTTGACCCACTAAAAGCATGATCACCTTTCAACGTCAGCTATCTCTTAACTGAAGCTGTTCAAAAGCTTCAAGACAATCTAAGTAATTGCTCTGTAGCATGGGGGTCCAGACAAATCAATATTAACTAAAGGAATTGCTGGAATTTGAAAACAAATTCCTTTTGAGCAATCTTTTAATTTGGCAGTGAATTCATTAGAACACAAGGACAAAACAACGAGGAATGATTATTTGCCCCAGCCAGCTCTCCTGAAATATCCAGAAACATTCTCAAAAGCTGATGTAATCCTTTATTTGAAAAAGTAATTTACCTATCTCTGGACCAAATCCACTTACTTTACTGAATTAGGAGTGAATATGATTACCTCTTGAACACGTCAATGGAGAATTTACCATAAGCAGTGGCAGACGGTTATATAAATCAATGGCAAAATTTAAACTAATAGCTTGCTTGGTTAATGATCACATTCCCTAATTCTTCCATTGTACTTTTGCATAAAGTATCTTTCTACATCAAGTTATCTATAGCCTTAACTATTGTAAGAAAATTGAGTCATATCAACCTTAATTATTTTTGTAATGGAATAGTTTTAAATTGCTTTTATATAAAATATGGAATCATTTTGTGTGTCTTCTGAATCCTTTCCACTCACTCAATATCATCTTTATGTATGAAATCATACCTTGACACAATACCCATCTGTGGCTTTTCTAATGTTTTATAAAATGTCAGAATCACTTCTTTAGATTTATATTCCATGGAGCTGCTTGGATAACAGGTCATGTTATTTTTCTTTGCAGCTAGTATCATACATTTTGCATCGATATCTGTCAACTCACATTTTTAACATTAAATGTCATTTATATTCTGAATGGCTTAAGTTTTAAGATTGAACTCTGGGAATCTGCTGATCATAGCTGTCCAATTAGAAATAACTACCTTTGGTTTCCAATTATGAACTCAATTTATTATCCAATTTACAACATCCTCCTTTATCATAAGAACTTTCATTTTAACCACATCCTTAATGGAATAATAAATCTAGATTTTCAGGAGGCTATTGATAACATTTCCATTTGCCAATTCTGTTTTCTTCCAACCTACTTGTGTGACTGCCGTGTATATTCTGCATTAATGGGTTAATTTTAATGTTAATTATCAAATTAATCTGCTAAATTGTGCTGTATTTGTTTTTGCCTTCAGCAAAGGGGAAAAATGTGTTCCTGTCATTTTTCTATTTTCACAATTTTCAAACCGCGAACAATTTTGTTTAATGAGGTGAAGAGAAAGAGGAAAACTGAAACAAAATATGATGTATAAATCAGACAGATGCCCAACTCATCTGCTGGATTGCAATCAGCTGACTGGTCAATTAAAAGCAAATCAGAGCAGCAGATTGATTCTATATTGCCTGATGCATCCACTCAACCCCAGTCTTATATGCAAAATGTTAACATTAAAACCCTTTCTCTCTGAATCAGCTGCAGTTTATAAATTTTGCAACAAAACTCCAAGTATTTTTATGGTGCCATGAAGTATCTTTGTAAACCCCAAATCTTTTTACAACCAGTGGAGTACTTGTGCAGTGCAGTCACCATTGAATTGTAAAATAGGACAGGGAATATGGACACATAAAGTCTAAGCAAACAGCAAATAAGATAAATGAGCAGACAAACTGCTTCAGTAAAGTTGGTTAAACGATAAATATTGTCTAGGATCCTGAAAAATATTCACTGGCCTGGAAATTAGATTGCATCGTGCTGCTTATTTCAGCAATTGAAAATAACCTTTTGTCAGATTGAACACCAGTAATAACCATTTCCAAGTTCTTTCTTGTCCATCTGAAAATCAACCTTCCTTTTGTGTTGCAATACACAACACTTTTTGTGTATTGCTCCAGATTCCAGCATCTGCAGAATTTTTTGTGTCTTCCTTTGGTGTTGTCTGACTTGTCCCAGGTGAAATGATAGTTGATCACCTCTGGAATAACCATGTCTTCAATGCCCAGATTTGTACCCCACCAACATAACTCCCATTCTCACCTTCTATTCTACCCTCCCCAAAGGTACTGACTCTCCCAACTACCTATAAATCTCCCACCCTTAGATGATCTAACCAAACACTGCACCTCACCACCCTCTATCTGCACTTCCCTGGTACCCTGTTATTTTGCTTGTCCCCTCCCTCTTCCTGGCTGTTGATTTGACCAAACTCTCCCAAGGTCTTGCTAGGCACTCCCAATATCAAAACCCTCTCTCATCCAACACCATCAAACTTAGACTTGATCCTCGATGTCACTTTTTAGTGAAAAAGTGCATGCTGTTCAGAAGCTTCAGACATTCCTAACTTTTGCAGTTACAGACTCATGACAACATAGTGCATCTCTACTGGCACACTGCTATTTCTCAATCCCCAATCTCTCAATAGTTCCTCATAGTGCTTGTTATGACCACCTGAAAGAGCAGATGAAATATGGGTGTCATCCAAGAGATGTCGTCTCCTCAGATTGGACTGAGATATCAGCCTTGGTTATGTGCCCACACATGTGGGGTATAGCATTCCAAGGAAACAGCATTTCTCAGAAAGAGCAAGATAGAATATTTCTACGTATTTGTTCTCCCTTGTATTACAGTCATGTACGTCAGGTCCATACATCTTTGTTGTCTTTCAGATTCTACAGGAATGTTTTCCAAAATGAAATTGTCAAGGCTCTGTAGATGCAGCCAGTGTAGTTCGGCACAAAAATTTTCAACATCAGTTTGTTCGTATCATTAAATATGGAATAGACAGGAATTGCAGAACAGGCAAGTGGTAGTATCATGCATCATGCATTCAGTGAGTGCTCTCTATTTGAGGATTTATGATGCATTGAACACTCAACTCCTAAGCTTGTGTTAGGAAGGTTCAAGAACTCAATTATTCTACTTGTGTTTTCTGACAAGGAGCCTAAATGGGTGTGATGGGCAAAAAGTTCCATGTCAGCAGAGGGCATGCATTTAAGGTGAGGGTGGTAGGTTCAGAAGAGACATGAGGGGTAATTTTTTTACTCAGAGTGGTGGATGCCTGGAATGTATTCCCTGCTAGAGTGGTGGAGGCAAATTCACTGGGGGCTTTTAAGAGGGGCTAGGATGGGCAGATGAATGAGAGGAAAATGGAGGGATATGGGCATTCTATAGGTAGGAGGGATTAGCTACGTTGGCACAACATTGTGGGCCGAAGGGCCTGTTCTATGCTGTACTGTTCTATGTTCTATGTTCTGTGTCCTCACACACAGAACCAAGGCTAGAGAGAAACTCATTAAACATCACCTCCCGTCAACTGCACCCCAAGGCTCACACACTGTGCAAAACTATATACACACATCAATCACACATCAATGATCTCTATCAATCAGGACTGAGATTTATTGTTCAAAAGCTACACCACACCACTACTATAAGCCTCATGGCTACATCTTACAGCTTGCACATGGTGCCAGCTTTTCAACTGTGGCAGACTCATCACCCAAACACATTTTATGGCATCCACCAATGCATTTCCCCTTCTCCTAAAGGAAAAGGTGACACACAGTTGATGCCTGCAGCAGCAAAGTGAAAGAGAACAAGCGTGACCCAACTCTGGAATAGTCATATTCAGAGTTATTTTGGTCAGGCAGATGCTATGAAGATCAGCAGGAGAATGTAAGATAAGAACTATAGTGAAAGCAGGATTACGCATCAGTTTATTCACAGCACTATCTGAAATGTTGCATTCTGACTGCATTAGACAGGGATTCCAGGTATTTCCTCCTCCATTTATCCCATTGATCTGAGCTCTCAGCACAGGCTAAGCCCACATTACGGCTGGCTGGGCTGTGGAGTCTACAACAGGTAAGTACGTTTGAAGTACATTTTGCTTTGCAATGCAAGACTCACTGAGGAGAATTGCTTCCTACACAGTCCTGTTGGATGAAGTCACTTGCCAACAGTCCTGCCCCTCCTCTTCCTTCCTCCTCACAGGAAGCTATTCTCCCTGGGTCCTCCCTTCATTCTCACTACCAAGCTCAGATCTGGAGGAAGCTTACTAACAGCCCCCATATCTAACAGCAAGAGGCAGGACTTGGCTAAAGTATAGAGTGGAGGCCATAGACTGAAGACTTCTGAGTCTATTATGTGATTTCTGAAGACTGAAAAGCACCACTTCTCCACAACCTGCTCTCCTTCTAATTACTTGCAAAAAACATGCAAAGAATTGATCCCCCTGGTGGAGGTACCTCCTGCTGATCAAAACAGTTTTTCTGTGCAAATTAGGCACATTGTTGAGGTTTTGCAATACTGGCATCAAGCCAGTGTAACAAACTGACTGATGTCTCATTCTGCACACTTCCAGCATGTGTGTGCATTGCATATTGCCATCTACATGACAGTCATGCAAGATTTGTTTACAATGTGGCTGCATTTGTCATGCGTAAAATTCTAGCCAAACAATACCAAAGGAGGCACAAAATCATCCTCAGTAACTTGCACTGAATACAAATCACTGGATTCAATGGAGCCAGATTTTGGAAGCAGATTCCATCCCTATAGTAATCTGCACATTGCATGAGCGACCATGGACAAATTTCTTCATCATAAATTTCTTCCAATATAATGGAGTCCAGATTTATGGCCAATATGAAAAAAATTAGCTCAGGTTTTGTGGTTTCACAGCATCTATCTGTTTCCACTGTAAGTTAAGTTTTCTCTTGCCTGCTTAGGTCTATTTACCTTTATGTTTCAGAGGTCTTAAATTTGAACTCATCCAATGTAACAACAGTTGTACAAGAATGAAAATCTATTTAATCTAAACCTCTGAACTTGCTTGTCCTATAGACTATCAACAGCTGTAGATGTAATTGGGAAAGTAGTACGGGGAGTTCCAAAAACCAATGTCTGTGGTTCCCAGATGGTTAGATGATGTGTGGGCCAATTCGGAACAGAGAAATGTATTGACTTAGCTCAGAGCACTGAAGAGGCAACATAAGGCCTAGATAGTATAAACTGACAAGTGTTGATTGGGATGGTAGGGGGAGGTTTGGAGTTGGGATGGGGTTACTGGGGAGGGAGGGCAGTCAATGGGACTGGAGCTGGCTGTGCACACCTAAAGGATCAAAGTGTTTGCCATTCAGCTCAAATTTAAATGGTCAGTAGATTCTGAGAACGTGCTCAGTCACCAAAAAGTCACACACATCGGTAAAGCATACACTGTGCAGGGGAAGCCGTTGCGTCTTTCCCTACTCAAGTAGAAGACATGGGAGACACCACTAACTGGTTGGAACACAGCAAATCATTCATTACACAAGGTTCTCTTATCCAGATGGAAGCAGACAGTAACTCAATTAGTGGCAACATCCATCTATCATCCAGGCACATAACTAGAATTTGATGGACTAACTACATGGGTTGTTCTGGCAATGTGGATGCACTTACATAGTTTTCCACCAAGATATAAAACAGCATGAATGAAAAAGCTCTCACTTTGTGGATAATGAAAATATTCTGCACAAACTGTGCCTACTGTGGTTATGCATACTTTGCATACTTGCGAATACAGGGAACCTCTATATAATGCTAATTCTTCAACATGCATTGGACTAAAGGGTTAGAGGATGTGCCAGCCTCTTGAACTTCATAGACTTCTCTGATCCAGACCAGTCCACAACTGTGGTGACATATTTAATGAGGAGTAGAGAGCCCTTGTAAGTGTGCCAGAGGGCTCATATGTGAAGGATCTCAACAGAGAAACCTTAATCATGTTAGGTTTTTGGACCCATTTTTCAATTTGAACTCCATGAGAGTCTTGTGCATGATGCATGCTCGAACATTTGGTACTGGGATGACATCAGGACTGCATCAAAGTGCACACAACACTGCATTCCAAGCAAGCTTCAGAGCCCCACAATGTGGGTCTGATACCATTTAATGAGCACCAATACTATTGATGGAGAATGTCACATTAACTGTCTCATAGAATTCTTCCCTAAGATTTCTTGTTCTGATAAAAGCATCCACATATATCTTTTTGAAGGTTTGTCACATATTCTGACTGGAGTCAACATTTGACTCTCTTGGGAAATCTAAAAAGGGATCACAAAACAGTGACAGGCTGGCTGAGTTGACAGAAAGTTCCCAGTGTCAGACTAATTTAACTTACCCCTACAGAGATGTGGGAGACTTTGTCCCAAAGCATCAAGAATTTGCACACAAAAAATCTTTAGCCTGGGAAAAATTAACTGACACAATGCGACATGAGCAGGTATAAGTATAAGCAGACCAGATGAAAGTCGGAGAGAGCACTGGTAATATTACTATCATGGAACAGCAGGATGACATTTTCATATGGCTGCTTATTGCATGGTTTTCTGGAGCTTACCAAATCAGATATTCCTCGAAGATGTGTAGGGGATATTAAATGAAGATTGATTCCACTCATAATATCTAAATTTAACTCAGATCCCAGCAGGGGCAGTGAAATGATATAAACCACTGTAGCATACATTCCCAAATTAAGTTTGTTCTCTATGATGTGCATTGCAGTATTCTGAATCATCAGACATCTCTGCAAAATCTAACCCAATATGCCTACACATATTTACAAAGCCCAACTGAACCGGCACGTGCAGTTTTCTTCCAATTATTTTGTTACATTAATTTGCCATAAAAAAATATCTAAAAAGGTTTATAATGGCATTACCTTTTCACTTTCTTCATCCTCCCCAAAATAAAGAGTAGGCTCTGGCAGTGTGAGTCCATCATGGTCAATCTATAAAATATTAGAATAGATTAATTCCATTTTTTAAAGTGTTATTAATCTGAAATGTTAATCATGAGTTGTCTTCAGGAATCCCTCGGTGAATCAAATTTTCACCAGATATTTGAAACAAATGCTGCATCCGTCACAGGGTATTAATAGTGAATGTTAAAACTCACAATGGTTTGGTCTGTAATTTCTTTTATAATTAGTTATTGTTGCTGGATTATAACAAATGGAATCACTGAAGAATGGATAAAGAGCAGTGTGTTTACTTGGATTTACTGCATAATGATAATACAAAACAGCAATGGGAAAAAGTGCATGAAGAACAAAAATCATACCTTTTCTTGTCTTCAAGCTGCTGAAACTAAGAATTAAAATCTATTGCCAACTATATACCATTCTGACTAAAATTTCAATGCTCATCACTCCCTCATGGTAATTAGAGTGGTCCAGGTATGCCATATATATTAGAGGTGCCTCTGTCCAGATACATAACACAATACAAATATTATCACAAAATAAAAATTAAATCGTCTCAAGATTTTTAAAAATTCAGGCATGTTTTGGTCTTCAAAGTGGATGTTCTTATTCCTTTTTTTGCTTACATTTTATTGGTTGTTAATCAAAATGGAAATCAGTGGGTGTTTCCCTTCTGTCAGGTTAATGAATTATAAATTTGAGTACTTTAACAGCAAAAAACTGGTCAATCACAAAGCACCTGTAATTATGCAGGATTCACATTTATCAAGCAGCTAATTAGCTACCTAACTGCTCTCAGTCCCAGATGTCATCAATCCACTATGTGGTGGAGCTGTACACAAAACTAAATCACTTAAAAACATTGGGCTAAAATGTTTGCAAATTCTGATTTACTGTCCATATTACAAACACCAAAGCGGCAGCCTATTTGTAGAGGCGGACGATATCATCACGTCTCCAAATGAATACTTTGTTTCTGTTTTCACAAAAAATGGGGGTGGTGGTGGTAATATGGGTACTGTGTTTCAAAAGAAAAAGGCGGAATTATTACATATTATAAACATAGAAAGACGAGTTTTAAAAAGTAAATAAATTACCTGCTCTAGATATAATGTATCCCAGGCTCTCAGACTAACAAGGGAAACAATAGCTACAGACGTGACACTAGAGACCTGGACACTGTTGTTGTGATACTGTTATTTAAAATGGCAGAAAGGAATGGATTGCCAGTCAGCCTTCAGTGATGGACAAATTATTGGAAGAAATTTTGATGGACTGAAAAAAATATTTTAATCAAAGGCAGTCAGCACAGATTTGTTAGGTAAGAGCATACCTGGACGGCTGAATTTTTGGAAGAGGTATTAAGGTGGAGTTGATGAGCTGAGTGCATTTGATGCTAAATGTTTTTTTACGAAGGCTTTTAACAAGACCCCAAATGGGACACTGATCAGAAAAGTAGAACTCTGTAGAAGCCAAGACAAAGTGGCATGAGGATCCAACACTGCCTCAGAGGCAGCAGGCACAGGGTAAAAGTCAATAGGTGTGTGCCTTAGTGGTTGCAGAGCTGCTTGTATGGGATTCTACCTGGTTTGCAATTGGACAATATTAATGGCCATGATTACAATGTCTGCAGATAATACAAAACATGCCAGTCTGTCAGAGGACGAAAGCTGCAGAGTACAGGCAGATGTTTATGGATTAGTCAGTTTGGCAGAAAAATGGCAAATGGAATTCAAGCCAGGAAATGTGGGTAAAGGACGTTTGGAGGGCAAGCAAGTTGAGGGAATAATTGGTGGGACACTGAGAAGCACAAAGGATCAGAAAGTCCTTGGAATTCAGCACTGATCCATGAAGGTGGCAGGGCAGGAAGATAGAGTGATTGAGAAGACATAACGCGCTTATGGGATTAGTCTGAATAGCTCTGTAATGGCTGCCATGAACACCATGAGCTGAATGGCCTCCTTCAGTGAAGTCAATTTCAACATCTCTATTGAGGTTCAATGAAGTGAAACTGTGGAGATGCTGTACACTCATTGAATAATAAACAATGTTCCATAATTACCAAATGATCCAATTATTTAGAAATGGAGATAAATGTCATAACCAGAATTTGATTTTCATAATTGTTGGTGGAGAAAATTATTTTAATAAATGCATTGCATACTTAGTAAACATCTTTCTTTTTAAGTTGCATTTTAACATGTCAGAGCACTAGTCATGTAGTAGAAATTGAAGTGATAATATTTTATTGGCATTTCTCAATGTACTATAACTATGAAGAGATTGATATTCCTGTAAATATCAACCCAATAACTAAATGAAAGTACTCATAATTTGAATGGAGAACCATTGATGGTTTTAAAGAGAACAAACGTAACACCAGTAATAATGATTATCCATTTGTAAAATATCTAGTGTACAAATAGCATCCATGATGGTAAACATACTTATTTGCTTATATTCACATCAGAATTACAGTTCCTAAGATATATTCACCTCAGGCCTGATGAGATCACGCAACCAAGGACCCTCCTAATCCTTTGGATTTCCTCCTCTCTCCCCAAAGATTCATTATCCTTTGAAGAAATTTCTCACTTCTCTATAGCAGGCCCCTTCTCCCCCAATGCCAAGCCAGACTCACCAGCCACATAAGTAGCCTCTCAGCAAATTCTCATGGAATTTTGTTGCTCATTTTAATAAACTCACTCTTATTCCCCTCACTGTCCCTCAGAGAAGCCTCCTCAACCCAAGAGTCAGTTTGGCTGCATAGTTATTAATACATTTAATTATTTTCCCAAAGATATCTCAATAATCAATTTATTTACATGTGCATAATGCAACTTTGCATCTGACAAGTGTTAGACTGATGAAGGGATGAAGACAAATTCTGTTTTTTATGTCACTAACTATTTTTCATCAATAAATGGAACTTTCCTTGTAACCATTGTGTATATTACATCATAAGGTAATTTATTATACCTCTTCATTCTCTTATCACAGAATTCCTGACCTCTTCCACTTCTATTCCCATGTGTCATCATGGTCTGGCCCCACAAAAGAGGACCATGTTTTGTTCTATCTCCAAGATGATATCCATTTGCCTGATCTTGATCCAGTACCTGATCCAAGTTCCATCACACTGAGCTCTTATGATCTCAACTCTCCAACATGAATACATTATTCATACACCATCTCACTTGCAAAGAAAAAGCATTTGTACATCATAGTATCTCAAAATGCTTTATAGACAATGAAGTACATTTATAATTGTAGTCACTGGTGTAATGTCAGAGGCATAGTGGCAATATCCAAACAGAACATTCCCACAAGCAGGAAAGTGAGAAAGACCAGATATTATCTGTTTCAGTACTGTTGAAGGAGAGATAAATATTAGCCAGGCCTTTTTATCTTCAAAAGTAATGTTAATGATCACCTGAGAGAGCAGACAAGGCCTCAGTTTAACATCTCATTCAGGAGTAAATATTGTGAAATAATTTTGGAAAGTAATTCAATTATTAATTTTTTGAGTGATTTTGAAACTGCTGCTGTTTACCTGGAAAATATTCTTGCTTTATGAAAGCAATTGGAAACAGTAGTCACAGAATACTGATTTAAATTCAATAACCTGCCTCAAGACATACCAGTCAACCTGCTGAGCAGGACGTCGCTAATGCATGAAGTGCAGTTTGTCAGGAAAGAAATAATACATTCTCTGGGGTTGGGAGTGGGGTGATGTGTTGGGTGTTAGTATGGTGTTGGGCCAGGGGTTGGGGTGGTGGTGGGAGTGGATATACTTGTAAATCATGTTAAAATACAGACTTTATTATTGAGGATAAACCTAAAATGTACCCTTCTGTAATAACCCTGACAAAGGTTTCCAAAGAGGAAGTTCTGCTTAACTAACTCCCTTAAGTCACTTGAGGAGTGACTTTCTAAGTGGACTGACCAAAGCATACAAGGTTATATAATGAGACTTCAAAATAGCTTTTGCGAACATTTGCACAGAAATCATCTCCTTGAACTTAAAAACTAACAATTAGAAATGAGACACATTTGCACCTGATGCTAATGGGTATAGATCATGCATAAAAATCATCCTGTACATGTTTTGAAGTGTCTGAACTCTTTTCATGCTGAAGCACCTCCATCAGGAAATTGGACTGGGCACTTCCCGTTGCAATTCACCTCAACACTGTTGTCATTTCCCCATCACATCCCAAGCACACGATGATGTCATCAATATTTACAATGCCCATTCATTACTTGCTGCCAGAAATTAGACCAAAAGGTTGTAACATCTGACCTTTGCAATTAACACACGGTTCAACAATAAGCAGATCACACTTAATGTAGTGAATCATGCATGAGTTAAAGTGTCCCTCTTGGACATGACTTACGTACTTCAGAAATCAGCCAGTCATTTTAACGTGTTAAAAACCTGACTCTCGCCGATGCTGGACATTGATCGAAGCCTCAGTGCACTGATATTTACGGTTCACAAATGCCTCACTCAAAAGCCTGGACACTATCACAGCGCACAGTGGTTGAGGACCATCCATGACACGAGACGGGATTGCCCTGCTTCATGTGCCTAGAGGGGTTGCCACCTCCTCCACTTTACCCAAGTTGGTGTATGGGCAAACTTAGGGCCCATTCTGCATACCAAAAATCGGCACGGTAGTGTAGCGGTTAGCGTGACACTGTTACAGCGCCAGCGATCGGGGTTCGATTCCCGTCGCTGTCTGTAAGAAGTTTGTACGTTCTTCCATGCCTGCGTGGGTTTCCTCCGGGTGCTCCGGTTTCCTCCCACATTCCAAAGACGTACGGGTAGGTTAATATGGGTTTAAAATGGGTGGCGCAGACTCGTTGGGCCGGAAGGGCCTGTTACCACACTGTAAATAAAATTATTATTATTTATTATTATAAAATTGGTACAATCCAACTTAAGTCTGAAAAGAGCTGGCAAATTTACAAAATGTAAATATTATTCATATATTAGGAAATATATTTCCTGTAATATTCTTTGAGATATTTTTGTTACATTACCAAGGCAATGTAAATGGAAGTCACTTTTGCCATTATTGCTGGAATAGTTATTTGTGGGGCAGTGTTGAAATAAGCACCCATTGGTCAGTGTTGGCACCTTCATAATGCTTTTAATTTGCATTATTGAAGTGGCAAATAGTTGAGCAACAAAAGTGCCAGGCGATGGCTACCTCAAATAAGACAGTCTAACCACCTACCCTTGAAATTCAATGGCTTTACTAATGGCTTAAGCATAAAAAAAATCAACTACTGAGGCCACAAGAAAGGATCAGAGGTCGGGTGCCCTGCAGCAAGTGACTCACCTCCTGACACTCTAGATCCTTCCCACCATCTGCAAAGTGTAAGTCAGAAGTGATGGAATAATCTCCACTTGACAGTATGAATGCAGTTTCCAACAACAAGCAAGATGCCTGACACTCTGGGACAAGGCATCTTTCTGGATGGGCACTGCATCCACCAACCCAAAGCATTCATTCCCTACACCACTGATTCACACTGACTGAAGTGTGTGTGATCTAGGATATGCACTGCATTTATTTGCCTCAGCTACACTGATGCGACTCCCAAACCTGCAACCTCCACTATCAGGTAGGACAAGAACTGCAGGTACATGGACACACCACCACCTGCAGGTTCCCCTCTAAATCACACAACATCCTGATTTGGAAGTGTATGGTTGGACCTTCATCGTCAATGGGTCTAAATCCTGGAGCTCCCTATGCAACAGCACTGTGAGAGGAACTTCATCAGAAGTGCTGCGGCAGTTCAAAAAGGTGGCTCATCGCCACCTTCTTCTGGGCAGTTAGAAATGGGCAATAAATGCTGGCCTTATCATCAATGCCCACATTCTGAAAAAATGAAAAAACTTAGTGAAGTTGAAAGCAATCAGGAAATAAAGCACTTGTGTTTATACGATAGCTCATAATTTCTCGAGATCTTTACAGACAGTTCATCATTTTGAAATGCGGTTACTATTATTATACACACAAAAAAATCAGACATGTTACACACATCAATAGACCACAAGCAGAAGTGCAATGATAGACTGATCATTCTGTTCTGTTGTTCTTGATGGAAGGAGGAAGTCAGGCCAGTATGTGAGTGTCTTCACGCTCTTTGAATAGTGTGATCCTTCAGACCATAAGAACCATAGATATAGGAGCAGAATTAGGCCATTCTGCCCATCGAGTCTGCTCCGCCATTCAATCATGGCTGATTTTTTTCAACTCCTGCCTTCTCCCTATAACCCTTAACCCCCTTACCAATCAGGAATCTATCAGTATCTGCCTTAAATACACCCAATGATTTGGCCTCCTCCATCATGCTCGAGCTGAAAAACTTCCTCCTCATCTCAGTTTTAAAGAGGCATCTCTTTATTCTGAGGCTATGCCCTTGGATCCTGCCAGAAGGCATGAAGGGGACTATGACTGAACCCCTAAGTAATGCAACTCTGTTTCAACACAGTATTGATTTATCAAACTAGGCTTTGTGCTTAATGTGGAATGGGGTTTCAATCTGTAATCTTCTGATTCTGAGGTAACCAACTCACCCAAGCTGGTGCAGAGGCATAGAAATAAACAGTTATCAACAAAGGAAATAAATTTTTTTAAAAAACTCTAAATCTGGCATTAAAATAGAAATTGCAATAAATGCACTGCAGGTTAGCTGGAAAATGCAAATCAAAAATAGCTTTTGGCAAAGATTATCCACTGAAAATATCATAACCTGCCCTTTCTATTTGGAGATGTTATTCAGTCTGCAGTGCATTTCTGGCAATTTCCATTTTGATTTAAGCAAATAAAGTACCAGATCACAAAGTCAGAAGCATAAAATTTAAGTTGGAGGAAGTCATGCTTAAACTGGTCAAATCAGATCTAAAATACAAAATTCAATTCTAGCCACGGAAACACAAAAGAGGCAGACAATGAGCCCTGAAGATGTCACTGAGGAAAACCATAAAAGCAAAAGAATCATAGAATGGTAACAAATATAGGAGGAGGTCATTCAGCCCATTACTGGCTCTCTACCAGAGCAACTCACTTATTCTATCTCCTTGCCTTTTCTTTGTAGCTTTGCAAATTTTTGCAAATATATTTATCCAATTCATTCTTGAAAGCCATTATGGAAATTGCCTCCACCTCACCTGCAACAGTACATTCCAGGTTCCACCAACACGCTGTATTAAAAAACCTTTTCCTTCCATCATTCATAATTCTCTTTGCCTTTATTTTCTGTCTGTGATCTCTTGCCCTGACCCCTCCACCAATGGGAACAGCCTCACACTATCTACTCTGTCCAGACCCTTCATCATTTCATATACTATCAAATTGTTTAAAGAGAACAATTCCACCCGCTCTAATCTATCTTTGTAACTGTAGTCCTTCATCCCAGGAGCCATTCTCATAAATCTTCTCTGGACCTCCTTAATGTCTTTATGTCCTTCCTATAGTGATGCAACCAGAACTTAGCAAAATACCCCAGCTGAGGTTTATGCTTTATAAAGATTTAGCATACCTTTCCTGCTTTCATACTCAATATGTCCTATTAACCACTCTCTCTGCCCTGCTACATTTAATGGTCTCTATGCCCATACACCCAGATCCTCTGCTCCTGAATCCCTTTTCCAACAGTATCCTTTATTCTATATTGCCTCTCTCCAATGACCCTACATCACCTCACATTTCTTCTGCCATGCATCTGACAATTTCACCAGCCATTTTATATTCTTCTGCAAGATATCACCATCCTTTTTGTTGTTCACAAGTTTTTTATAACCTTCAAATTTAGAAATTGTGCATTGCACCCCAACTCCAGGTCAGAGATCAAAGAAAGCAACAAACTCAATACTAATCCCTGGGGAACACCACTATTTTCCTTCCTCCTGTCCAAAAAACAACCCCCTGTTGCCTGTTACTTAGCCAACTTCATATCCATGCTATCAATGACCCTCTTATGCAAGGTGCTTTGCTAATTAGCCTGCTGTGTGGCACCTTATCAAAAGCCTTCTGGGAGTCCATGAACACAACATCAACTACATTACCCTCATCAAACCTATCCATTGCATTGAAAAATTGTATCAGATTGGTTAAACATAATTTGACTTCAACAAGTTCATGCTGGCTTGCCATAGTTAATCTCCTAAAGGTTCCCCTCCTGAAATTCAGTGCAATTGACCCACCTCATTCCCTAGAAGCAGATCTAGCAATCCCTCCTTTTTGTTGGACCAGAAACATAGTTCTGCAGAAAATTATTCTGGACACACTTGGAAACCCTAATCCTCTCTGCCAATCCCAGTTTACATTGTAGTAATTAAAGTCCTCAATTATACCTACCCTATAGCTTTTGCACTTCTCTGTAATCTCCCACATACTTATTTGCTGCATGTCTCCCACTTGATGGTGACCGAAACAATACACAGAGCAGTGTAATGTTTCCTCTGCTCTTGCTTAGCTCTAACCAGATTCTGCCTTTGACTCCCTTGCACGATCCCCTGTCTCCAGCACTGTAGCATTCTTATTAATCAACGCTGCTACCTTTTCTCCTTTCTTTCCTTCCCTACCTTCCCTGAACATTTTGTATCCAGGAATATTTAACTCCCAGTCCTGCCATGTTTGAACCAAGTTTCTAATTATTGCCACCACATCATATTCCCACCTGCCATCTATGCCTGTGGTTCACGAACTATTTTCTGCACTGTCATAGAGTCGTGGAGTTATACAGCATGGAAACAGGTCTTCCGGCCCAACTCTTTCATGCCGAACAAGCTGTCAGTCCAAGCTAGTCCCATTTGCCTGCATTTGACCCATATCCCGCTAAACCTTTCCTACCCTTGCACCTGTCTAAATGTCTCTTAAATGTTGTAATTGTATTTGCATCCCCCATTTCCTCTGGCAGCTCAGTCCATATACCCACCACCATCTGTGGAAAAACCTGCCCCTTTGGTCCATTTTAAACCTTTCCCCTCTCTCCCAATACACTCTAGCTGTCATTGCTGTTGCCTTTTCTTTCCTGAATACCTCCTCATCTGAATCCCTATCTCCAGTTTCCAACTTAGCTTTTCTCTCTTCAGATTCCACCCCAGGTTCCGAACTGCCTGTAACTTATTCAAATCTTCCCAAACAGCACTTGCAAACTCTCCTGTTCAGATAATGCTCCCAGTCCTATGCTGGTGTAACCCATCTGGCTTGCAGAGGTCCCATTCCACATGCCCATCCCCTCCCATGCCCCCATCCCAGAAATAGTGCCAATTCCTCATCTCTCCACTCACATATTCCTCTGCTTTCTCTTCCTATTTCCATACTAACACATGGCACTGGTCGTAAATTAGACATTACTACCTTTGAGGTCCTGCTTTTTAACTTTACTAGCTCTTTAAACTCTACCTGCAGGACCTCATTCCACAATTAAAATCCCTGGTCCCTTCAGACAAAACTCATGAAGGAATGAGATAACTGGGACATAATGCACAGAGGTATGCAAGATAGGAAATAATATTGAACAAAATTTTAATTTAGAAAAAAATGAAGGAACAAAATTTGGAACAGAAATGAACTCGTAAGATGAAGGGAAGCAAAGACCATGGATTTGTTTAACACCCATCTACACAGTGCAAAATGGAGAATTATAAGTCTTCTGAAACACAATATTTAAGTCAGGACAATTTTTTTCTTGTCTACACCTCATTATCTTACATAAGTTTGAAATAAAGTTGAATTAAGATAAGTTTTGATGGAATTAGAGAATTCCACACATGGAAAATAAATTGTCTAATTTTGTAGGGACAGAGCGATATTGCAGAGAGCTTTTGTTAATCATTTATTGTCAAGATTACTTAACTGTACTCAAAACTTTACAGAAGTCTTCTTTACCCCACTGTCTGTGGAATTCTCAGATGGGAACACTAGTGTCATCTTCTTCAACCCCCTTTTCTGATTCTCATAACTTGCTTTCTTTGTCCACTATTTTCGTGTTTGGATCAGTTAAAAAATATATAACTTTATCTTTTGCAAACAGTCTCACTGAACAATCTCTATTGTTCTGCTCAAGCTTATTACCCTCACATATACATGCAGGAGGATGTACTAGAATTCATCTGGCCCCCTTTAAGAAAGTTATGTCACCACTGCAAATATCACAGGTCTTGACTGCTGCTCTTCACCACAAGATGCCAACAAATATCAATCACAATCAAAATACTACTTATTGCCCTGTCCCTAAGCCTCATTGCATTAGGTTCTGAGCCTGTATACCTTTAATTGCTCGAACCATTAGACAACAGCCTCACAGTTTTGACAAGAATGCGATAGATAAACCACAACCTTGGTAAACATCCAAACTTATCTTCAAAGTAAAGAGCAGGATTCAGTTTAGTACCTTGATAAGTCTATAGTGGATGAGCACTCTTTGGAGACCTTCACACTGAATGATCAGAAAAATTCAAGGTATCTAAGAAAACTAGAATCTGCCATAAAAACCTTCTTGTGTTTAGGGGCACCAATTACCCCTTTAAGTAGTTTGGGTGTTATGATCTTTTGTAGTTAATTCATATTGTCTTATACAATCATGCAATCTCGGAGTGTAACCACACAGTTTTTTGTTTTCCATGTGCAATTCTTCATTTTTCCAAAGGGAGACATTTGGTAGATGAGGCCAGACACAAATCATTAAGGAGCTTTATTTCAAAGGAAGATGAGCATGAGGAATGACAGTTATGTTCACATTCATTTAATTAAGATTGAATAACTTATTTGAATGCAATCACGTAAAATAAAACTGTATCAAACACATTACATGGGTACAGTAGAGTATTGATGAAGTTACTGGACTCAGAGCTGGAGTTTGTGATCATTGATCCAGAGATATGAATTCAAATTTCACCATGACAGCTGCAGAATTTAAGTTCAAATAACTAAGTAAATCTGGAATTAAAAGTAGTCTTAGTAACAATAACCATGAAACTATTCGGTTCACCAATATACTTCAGGGAAGGAATTCTGTCATTCTCACCAAATGGTTTGCTCATAACTCTTCAATTTAGGGGCAATTCGTAACGGACAATAAATGCCAGCATTGGCAGCAATGTCCACATCCCGTAATGAATAAAGAACAAAACCTTCCTCACGTCCTACCTGACCGAAACAAGACAAATCTGACCATCGTCTTCATTCCTCATTCTGTTCACAGTCCTTTGCTGCATGATAAATTTGTAACGTGTGTCAAAAATTCTGTTTGATTGTCTGTATCTGTATGTGTCACATCTGTATGTGTATGTTCATAGGTGGAAGGGGTGATTGATTACTGAGTCTTTTGATTACCATCCACAAGGAAACAAAATCAAAGCTGTCTCTTTAGCAGCTTAAACATTCACGATCACTAACTAACTTCCTTAAAAGCTTGTATTGTGCACTGTCAAAGCACAATGTACAAAATTATTTATTTTCCCCAAATCCTGATGAAGAAGTCATAAAAAACCTTGAAATGTGACAAATATTAAAAAATAAAGCAGTCAATGTATATATTGTATATGTGTATATAACATTAGAGAAGCAGACAGAGATAATTACATTCATAAAGTAGTTGCCATATCCTTTGAAAATTCCAAACCACTTTACAGCCAATTCATTATGTTTGAAATGTGTTCCTAGTTATTTTATGTCAAATACTGCATCCAATTACAAGACTGTGTCCCTTAAACACCATGAGAGAAATCAACAGGGAATTTATTTCTGGTGAGAAATTTGTTGATTGAGGATAATTATTGGCCAACAGATCATCTTCTCTTTATTAAATGGTGTCATGGTATTTTTACCTGAGTAGGAAGATGGGACCTGGGTTTAACTTTTCATTCAAAAGACAAACCTCCCTTATCACGGCACTGATTATTTTCTCAAGTTCTGGAGTGTGGAAAAGTCAGTGAGCAAACAGTGAGGAGATAATAATTGGCTGCAAAGAGATATAGATCGGCTGGTAGAGTGGGAAGGTAAGTGGCTGATGACATTTAATACAGAAAAGTGTGAAGTGATACACTTAGGCAGAAACAATGAGGAGAAACAACACAGACCAACTGGTGAACAACTGTTTTTTGAGGGAGAGTCAAATTGACAATCCAAACAACTTCAGAGAGCCATTCACGTTGAACATATTTTGCTTTAAGCACACACAGATTTTTTATCACGTTTATGAAGACCACAAGTGCTGAAATTTATTAAAAGTTTATCTTCTATTCATATTGATGTCAAACAAGAACCAATTAAAATTTCCTTATATAAAATGTAGGGAATTATTCCTTTTGATTTTGTTTGATTGACCACATAAGCTGATTATAATTATTTTTACTCTTTATCAGTCCAAGAGACTTCATACAGAATGGGTTGGAATCCAGGCAGCACCACATCAATTGCTTTACAAGTTGAATTCAATTTCTATTATTCAACCAATGCAAATTTACCTCACCTTCCTCACCAATCCTCAAACCAGTTTTAATTAGTTTTGCTTTTGGTCACTGGACTTACTGACCACAAGACTCCAGCGTCTTTAAATGTTTCTAAATTTATTTACTGAGAAGTTTTAGATATCAGAATTTAATTTTGCCTGTTATACTGCAATTTTTGCCTGTTATACTGCAATCCCCTCTCCCTGTCCCCCACTACCATCACGGAAATCTTGCTCCAATCATTTTGGTAACTTCTCTCATGAAGATCCAGTGAGTTTACAATTAGTTTGACAGAAGAGTTAGGAATCACCAAATACGCCACTGATATAAATAACCAACATCAAATTCTTGCTCCAGTGGATCATTAGTAAATACAGATCTAAAGGGGAGGGTAGGAAATTTACCTTGGAAACTAATGAAGCTCCCTTCATTGAAACAGACTAAGAATTTTCCCTGGACTCCATCCTGGATAAACTGCTTTTAAGAGTTATTTTGCAGACATTGCAAGGGTAGAATGAGAGAAACCTCCACACCTGTCATAACTCTTCCTCCCTCTCCCATGTGACAACCACACAATACCCGAGGATAATACATTAGCCAGCCTCCTCTCAAGGGACATCATGTAACTAGCTATGTTTGGGAATATGGCAAAAGAATTTGAGAGAATAGACTGATAATCTTAATCTCTTTCTTTAACTCTCTTCATGTTTGCAATTTTTCAAGACCTGCCCATCAGCTGAGGCAAATGTTGAATGAGCTACTCCAAACCCCACCTACCATTCTAAAAATGTCTCTCACGAGGTGTATGGAACTGGCCCCATGATGGTTCATTCACTGCTGGATCAACATGGTGATCCTCTGCTCGGCAGCAAAAGGGTTTGATTATTTGGAGGAAAGAGCAAGCTGCAAACATCACAGAGACTGGGCAACCGAAAGAGACAAAGTTCAACGGTCTGGAATTGTCTTGCTGATGACAAACTGCACTGACGATACAACGACTGCAAACTGGTAGCTGGCATTGGATGTGTTCTGCTGTAGAGGGTTATCAGATTCCATGAAAAGAACTCAGTTGGTTTGGAGCGTTCGGAATTTAGCATCCACATGCAAGGATCTCAACCCAAGCCAAATCAATCAGTCTATAATAGAGGCTCTGAGATGGGCTGTATGTTTGAACCAATGCTACACTCTAAGCGGCACGGTTCTGAAAGGTGTGCAAGGATGGAGGGACTAGGCTGGGAGACCAGATAGTAAAGGCAGTGGAATAGTAGGCTTCATAAATATTGACACTGAGTACAAAAACTGTTATATCGAACCATAATACACCATGGGTCAGGCTACAACTGGGTACTGCATTCATCTTGCTTTAAGAAGGATATGAAAATCCTCAAAAGGGTGCAGAAAGGTTCCAAGGATGAAGGCTTACACTATAAAATTAAATGGGAGAATCCAGGGTTGTCCTCTTTAGAGCGAAGAAGGTTGAGAGGAGATTTGATGGAGATGAATAAGACCATGACAGGCTTCGATAGGGAAAATGGAGAGGAGCTGTTCCTATTAGTGGAAGGTTCAAAGGCCAGGGGCATATATTCAAAATGATAGCCAAAACATGGTATGGGAGGGGAGAGAATGTGATGAAGGGAGGTTTGATTACGATCTGTAACTCACTGCTGTCATGGGGGTAGAAATGGAGCCAGTAAGTGCTTTCAAAAGGAAATGGTTAGGTACTTGAGGTAAAATCATTTCAGGCACCAAGGAAAGAACAAGGGAATAAGAAGTCATGCAGATAGGTTGACGTTAGCAATTAATGAAATCAACTTTGTGTTAAATGGAAGTCGAAGATTTAAGATTGGACCAAAGAAGATTTAAAATAATAACGTCTTCGCCCATCTTTTAAGCATTACCTTCTAATTTCACCACCGTATGAAGACTGTCCAACATCTTGCAGATGAAAGGATACCAGCAAGTTAGTCAGGCAATGCTCTTGTAAGATGAGGCAAAGGCAGAAAGCCATCCATCCCAAAGTGATTATTGATCCAGTCGGGGAGTTGGAGTGTGCTTTGTTTGCAGCTTACCCACAGACTTTAAGCTGAGCTCTTTGGTGGCACTCAATGGTGAGTGCAGTAACTCGGACATGGCTTCTCTCGACTGGGTGGTTGAGGGTCCTGTTTAACAGCTGATAATGAAAATCTGGAATTTCTCAAGATGTTGCTTGACCTTGACAGTGCATTGGAGCTTTGAACTTCCTCTGCCCACCAAGAGGTTCTTGTAAAGCACAAACCTCAGCAGATAATCTCAAGGCATTCGCTTTACATGTCCCCACCAGCAAAGTCTGCAAGCAGCCAATGGAACCGGCATCAAGTGTAGATTGGTTTTCAAGGATTTTGCTCTTGGTGATCCACTGACCTCAAGTGACTCCAAGAATTTTGCTGAGACAGTGAAAGAGAAAATATTCACTTTCTGTTCCTGCTTGGAGTACGTGATACAGCTTTCACAGTTGTAAGGAAAATACTTACAATGCAAGTCTGATAACCTTCATGTTCAGGGTTATGCAATTTGTTGTGGTAAGACAGAGGCTTTGTCAGATTTCATCTCCAGATCAACTGTGTTGATTAGAGTTGAAGTGAGATAGTAGAAATTTTCTGGGGTTTCATTATTCTGGATGACATATCTTGGTGCATGTGTCAGAGCTTTAATTCATTATGAAATATTTGTTTATATAAATTTATAATCAGTTACCCTCATGAGTAAATGTAAATGGTTCCACAGGACTACTTTGACAAAGACCGGGGTGTCCCCTGATCAAAATCCCTCAAAATGCCACTCAAACAGATTATTATTGTATCACTATTTGTGGGAGCTTGTGTGCATTGCCACATTTCCCAAATTATAATCTTTGTGTTCAGGGTTAGCAGATTGTTGTAGTAAGGCAGATGTTATAGTTCAAAATCACATCAGACTGAGGAGGGGCTATGCACAAAATGCTGGAAGAACTCAGTGGGTCAGGCAGCATCTATGGAGGGAAATGGACAGTCAACATTTCAGGTCAAGACCATTAATCAGGACTGGAAAGAAAGGTGGAGACAGCCAGTATAAAAGCCAGTCTGCAGTTTGCAAATGACACAAAGGTTGGTGGTGTTGTGGATAGTGTAGAGGATTGTCGAAGATTGCAGAGGGACATTGATAGGATGCAGAGCTGGGCTGAGAAGTGGCAGATGGAATTCAATCTGGAGAAGTGTGAGGTAGTACACTTTGGAAGGACAAACTTCAAGGCAGAGTACAAAGTTAATGGCAGGATCCTGGGTAGTGTGGAGGAGCAGAGGGATCTGGGGGTTCATATCCACAGATCCCTGAAAGTTGCCTCACAGGTGGATAGGGTAGTTAAGAAAGCTTATGGGATGTTAGCATTCATAAGTCATGGGATCGAGTTTAGGAGCTGCGAGGTAATGATGCAGCTCTACAAAACTCTGGTTAGACCACACTTAGGGTACTGTGTCCAGTTCTGGTCACCTCATTATAGGAAGGATGTGGAAGCATTGGAAAGGGTGCAGAGGAGATTTACCAGGATGCTGCCTGGTTTAGAGAGTATGCATTATGAGGAAAGACTAAGGGAGCTAGGGCTTTACTCTTTGGAGAGGAGGAGGATGAGAGGAGACATGATAGAGTTATACAAAATATTAAGAGGAATAGATAGAGTAGACAGCCAGCGCCTCTTTCCCAGGGCATCAATGCTCAATACAAGAGGGCATGGCTTTAAAGTAATGGGTGGGAAGTTCAAAAGAGATATCAGAGGAAGGTTTTTTACCCAGAGAGTGGTTGGTGCATGGAATGCGCTGCCTGGGACGGGTGGAGGCAGGTACATTGGTCAAATTCAAGACATTGCCAGATAAGCATATGGAGGAATTTAAAATAGAGGGATATGGGGGAGGTAGAGGTTAGATAGTCTTAGGCGAGGTTTAAAGGTCGGCACAACATTGTGGACCGAAGGGCCTGTATTGTGCTGTACTGTTCTGTGGTTCTATGATAAAAAGTGGGGGGGGGGGGGGGTGGAAGGAGTGGAGCAAGAGCTGGCAGGTGATAGGTGGATCCAGGTGAGGGGGGTGATAGGGAGAGTGGGAATGATGTAAGAAGCTGGGAGGTGATAGGTGGAAGTGACAAAGGGCTGAAGAATATTGAATCTGATAGGAGAGGACAGTGGACCATGGAATAAAGGGAAGGAGGTGGGGAGGGGACCCAGTGGGAGAAATGTGTGGATGATGGGCAAATGGAGAGGGCAAGGGTGCAGAAAGGGATAGGGTGATGGGGGCTGGTGGGATCAGGAAGAGGGAAGGGACAGAGGGGAGTGGTTACCGGAAGTTAGAGAAATCAATGTTGATGCCACAGGGTTGGAGACGACAAAGGCGGAATATGAGGTGTTGTTCCTCCAATCTGCATCTAGCCTTAACTCGGCAGTGGAGGAGGCCATGGACAGACATGTCAGCGTGGGAATGGGAAGTGGAATTACAATGGCTGGCCACTGGGAGATCCTGGCTGGTATGGCAGATGGAGTGAAGGTGCTCAACAGCATCTGCAGTCTCTTGTGTCTCCAAACTGAGGAGGAGGGAAGGATATCATAGAGGAAACTGCGAGATGGCATGGGGGTAGAGGAGGAGTTATGGAAAATATATTGGGGGTATGTTGGCAGTATGAGCAGAGTGATTCAGTTGCTGAGGAAGTTACAGGTTTGTTTAGTGGGCCATTCCTGTCTCTCACACAGAGAGCGTTAAGAGGAAAATAAGTGCAACTCCCTTCATGGTCTTCAGACATCCCAAAAACATTTCATTGCCAAGCTCTTGAGGATGCCCTGAGATTATGAAAAGTGCTGAATAAATACCAATTATTCTGGTTTTCTTTTGCTTTAAATTTGTTCAAAACAATCTATCTTATTCCTGAATTTTTTTTCTACAAATTTTCTAAAGGCAAATTACATTTTGGCTTCAAAGTCTTTCTGGTCCTTGGATGGTACCTGCATTGTTCATGGTCTGTGGACATTGATGGCAAAGCCAACACTTATTGTCTATCACTAATTGCCCTTCTGGGCCATTTAAGAGGGCAGTTAAGAGCCAGCCACATTGGTGTGTATGGAGTCACATGGAGACCAAACAGGGTAAGAGTAGCAAATTTGCCTCCTTGTGATCCAGGTGGAATTTTATGACAATCTGACAACTTCACAGTCACCATTCCTGATTGTAGCTTTTTATTCTAAAATGTATTTGGTTACTTGCATTTAATTTAGTAGTTGCCATGGTGGAATTCAAACTCTTCTTTCCAAATTTATAATCCAGCCTTGACTGTACTTCATGCCAAGACATGGTTGATTCAGACGCTCCTACGTGAGTAACTCACAACTAGTGAATGCAACAGATTTAATACCAAAAGCATTTCAATGTGCTTTTCCGTTTACCTCATACTTTTATTTTTCTGATTCATTTTCCTGCTTACTTTTCAGACTTCAGTATATTTTATCTCTGCATTAGAGTGCTCACATGATGCAGTTAAAAAGTGCCCCAGCAGATTCAGTTAACAGTAACAGTTATAAACTATTTTTAAAGGTTTACCTTCTTCAAATGGCCACATGAAACTTCAATTTTTTTATGAGATAGGAATAAACAATAAATAGTGGAAAAGGCTGTGGTGGTTAGGAAAAAATATTATGAGATGTTTGAGCTTGTGTTGCATCGGGTATGACTCTGATGGCTTCTGGAGAGATTTTTTTCTCTTAGTCTGGGTGATGTACAACTAAAGGAAGACATGTTAGTTTGAGGGAAAGAGATTGAAGTCAGTTGCGGGAAAGGATGCAGTACTGAGATGGAAACCTGGCAGAATGAAAATGGTGTTTCTACAAGATGTTCCAGGCAGGACAGACCAGAGTTACACAGGATCCAGGACAAGAGGCAAATGATTTGTTTCAGAGGGTGACTATATCAGGGTCATAAAAGGCCATAAAGGAAATGGTTGCTCTGCAACAACAAGGCATCTGAGGAAAGATTAATAAGCAGGTCTCTGGACAGGACAGAATTGTTGATGTGATCAAGTGAAAGACTATTTTCTCCACAGCATTTGTACCTGGAAGAGTTGGTAGCATTCAACACAAAGAAGCAAGGAGTTGCCACAGGTGGAGAGCAATTTTAATTTCGGTCAAAGGAAAAGGCCAGCTTGTGTGACAATTGAGGAAGATGAGTATTTCACCTGCAATTGGAGATGAATAACTTCGGATACTGCCAATAAAAATATTACATCACAAATATCACTCCATAACAGGCAGAGTAATTTAATTCACAGCAAAATGCCTCAGCTGGTATTCTGTTGGACAGAAAAGATCACCCTATGTCTGTGATGTGATTTGCCACTGCTAAAAGCAGAAGGAAAGAAATAGTACACAAATCATAAATCCGATTTTTGTTTACTTTTTAACTCTGTACTCATTCCACAAAAATCTATGTTATGTCGTTTGTGAATTACTATTTTGCTACACTGTTACAAAAAAAATTAATTCCGTCCACGTGCAATGACACTGCTGTATCACACAGAGTGGGGCAGGGAGCTGTCACTGCTCATACCTAATGATGCTCTCAGGGCAGGTCTCCTGCACCATGAATCACCGACATGATAAAGGTATATATTGGTCTCTAAGTAACTTCTCCTCAGATTCCCACAGTCCGTATTAAAATTTAAATGGTGAGATAAAGTTAAGTGGTCATGAAGGCAGCAATTTCTAATGGACCATAATTAACCGATTTCAGTGCATTTTGTTCTTAGACTGCAATCAAGTGCTTCACGGTGCTGAACACACTATGAATGGACTATTTTCGAGCCTTTGCCATTTCGTATTGTCTGTTTAACTATCCCGCACACTCTACAATGATGGACTTTTGCCCCAACCAAGGAATTCGTCAATAAGTCGAGCACCGAGACATCATGAAACCTATGTGTGTATTTATTAAGCTAAACCTTTGGATATCAGTTATTAAATCACGGTTCAGGAAAAAAAATATGGGCGTGGGTCGTGCAATTAATTACGTTATATATTTCATATTTATTGATCCTATAAGGGCGGGAAAAGCCAGCCGGCCCAGAATACACACCCTTTCTATTGTCTTTATCCAAACTTCGGAAGACTTACTCTGATCACATTCCGTGAAGAATTTTTATCGTCCACGTTCACGTTCAAAGAGAAGAACGCCGCTGAGCTGTACACCTCTTGCGTTTTGTACAAAAGTTCACCAAAACTCCACCTCGTCCTCTTCCAGGTCCCAATGATATCCCAGCCGCCGCAGTCCTCAATAATCTCCAGCATGGGTTTAGCTCCGAGCCGATCTATCTCCCTCATATTGATGCACGACCTGTAAAACTGCTTGACCTTCCTCTCGGCAGAGCTCCTGTGATGTCTCTTCACTGGCTGTAGCAGGAGCCGTTGAAGTTTTGCTTCATTCTGCTCGGCAATGGTAGTGACTGTCCCATAGCTGAGTTTATCCTCCGGAATACCGTGCCTCCTCAGCCATCCTCCGCACGAGAAGGTGTAGAAATCTTTGCAGGGGTCAATGGTTGGGTCAATATTACTTGCAATCAGCCTGGCCGCCTTGGTGAAGGACTTCTTGCGGTTGCAGTCCTCCCGGCAGAGGCTCTCTTGTCCGGATGCGATGTACTTGAGGACCAACATGCTGGCTAGTATGATGCAGAGTCCCGTGGCAAAGACTAAACCCGAAAGCAGGCAGATCTCCCGCCTGCTCCATCGCGATTCACGCTTTCTACTTCTGCTATTTTTGTCATGCTTCCGAGAACTGAGGTGCAGGTTTAAACCATTGTGCAGAGTCCCAGAGCTAAATTTATTAACGTACTTAACTTCTTGAAACTCGTCGTAATGAGCTGTCAGAGAATAAGTCTTCTCCATAGTTTTCCAGAAACTACATCAATAACGTCTTGCTCGACCGAGTCAGGAAACAGAGAAGAACTGATTTGTCCTAACACCACATCGCTTTTCCTTTAGCAGCGTGGCTGTACCCGCAGTGTAGCTTCACCAGGCTAAAGGAATGAATCCAGGTGGTTCACGAGCTGAGCTGGGCTGGGCTGGACTGAACTGGCAGTACCTGCAAGAGCTCTCTGCAGCCCTGTTAAGTACTGATCGCAATGATTGACAGCCCTTCACTGATTTCAACCAGCAGCCCATTTCCCCGGACTCCACGTCAGAAAAAAAGGCAACATCATCGCCCATACAGGAACAAGACGAGATTGAATTGCACACGTTTAAAGTGCGAGCCAGGCACTTCACATATTAGATGTTCAATGTTAGCGGCCTCATACCGCCTTTTAAAAAAAATATAAACTCCCTCCGGCACCTCTTTAAATTTGAGAGTAACCTGACGAGAGGGGAAAATGCTATCTTACAATTTGAAAGAATTGATTACGTTTTTGATTGACGTATGCGCAAAATATTTTAGAAAATACTTCCAAGTTTTTTTCCATTCAGCAAAGGTAACTTCAAGTTAGACGTCGGCAATGGGGTTCTCAGGTAGAATTCTCTTCACATTGACCCAAGTGGGATATTGTGCATCAGCAAAATATGCTTGGGTGACCATTCCACGTCGCATTACAAGGTGGTTACAATTAATGTACCCGCCCTGTCTGCTCGATGGCAGAAATAATACGCCGTTAAGACTACCGTCATTACCAACAAATGGCAAAACCTACGGTATTTATATGTAGAATATATCTGCCACTTCTGGACTATTTCATAGAAAATTCTGAATATTAACAGTGTAGTAGATACATAAAATAGAAAACTTTACTGCTTCAAGCTACCCATTGTTTTGGAGACATTTAGTTGAAAAGCAATCTGTAGCTGTAATTATGAAAATGGCATGCATTATTCATAAAGCCCATGATTGTAGCAGCGTTAATTGTTTCTGGTTAATTGACTATTCCTTGATTTAAGAGAGACCACCACCAGTGATCCAAATGGACGGGTTATCATTAACTGCTATGAATAACAGGTTACAGCTAGCAACGTTTTGCGAATGAAAATAGGTTTTCGACTAAGCCTTGATAACAGTGGGTAAACATGTAGAGAAACGACGGGCTACCAAAGGGCAAACATGTATTTACAATTCACATAAATCGTGCTTTGGAGACTTATCCTGGTTTTAGAAGCATGACTCTCTTGGATCTGGGGTCCTCCCTCAAACAAAGAGAGATGTCACGATGACGTCATTGCTGTTGCTGACCAACGACTGAAGTCACATGTGTGAACCAAGTTCACCTCTTGTTATTGTGTGTAACGTAAAGGCAAGTGATTGGAGTCACTGAGGTACAAAGGTGGGCAAGATCGTGGCCTTTTCAGCAGTAGGTAAAAACAAGCTGGTGCTGAGGTTATCTGGTTTCGGATTCGATCTCCCAATGAGAATCGATCACTGTGTGCCAATAAGATAATTAATAAGAGATAAGTAAACAATACTTAACTTTTTATTGCAATAATGCTAAAATTACAATTTGCTGTTCAGGGAAATAAGAAAATATTGCTCGCCACATTGTTAACTTCAGGAGTTTCAAGAATTTATCCCTCAAGGAACCCCTCTACAGCCCAACGATGGAGCAAAGGATTCATTTGAAAACTGCCCCAGGACTTTTCCATTTCGCGCAGAGTACTACATAACTAAATGTTTCCAGAAATCCAACAGCAGGTGGCAAAATCACTTCTCGGCACTAATAATTAACAGTGATTTTCCTTTAGTCGCTGCGCTCACTTTAGGATGTAAGCTTTACTTGGAAGACTGAAAATAATGAGAGAGAGTTTCTGTGCACTCAAAGGGTGGTCCCTCAGCCTCCATGAAGTGCCGGAAGATTGTGTTAGAGGATTACAGAGACAAATGTGTTTGCGCTCAGTTCAAATCGCTTTAATGGCAAAAGGCTTTTACTTTCAAAATTATTATTTACTAACTCTAATTGAATCAAACTCAATTGCCCTGAAACATAATTTGAATTGCAAATGACTGCGGGTCTCTGGCTATACATTCTTCATTTAGTGGCAAGTAGTGCTTTTCTTTTAAATCTTTCCATAAATAATTATAATAATATTAAAGCTACTCAGCCATGAAACAACAAAAACAAAGTTGTTTTAAAATGTGACAAATATATTTCAAGCTGCTCAATGCAATCATAGATCAAATGAAATAATTGCAAGCGTTGAGTGGTGCGGCAGGGGATGTTTCACAAGTGCAGTTCCTCTGAGCATTGTATACTTAAGGTGTAAACCCGAGAGCAGTGTTCGGAACAATAACATGAAGCTTTTCGCCAACAGAACCAGCGCACCCACCAGAGAAACCGACGGAACCAGACACAAATGCAGTCTTAATTATCCAGTTAAGTCAGTGTGAGGACTATATAGTTCCATAGAACCAAACGTACTCGACACATGGAAAGCTGAACGCATGGATGGATGGACAGACCAAAGGTTTAATGGACTAAGGGAGGGTTTTGATTCAACTCTGGAAACAATGTTTTGACACGTTTGGTTGAGAGCATCACAGGGTAGATGTTAGCTTGTTCCAGTGGAGGATACTTGTTGAAATGTCCAACTTCCATCTACAAAGAAGGCGCGTAAAATATATATCACCGAGTCCGTGCATCTTCCAGTCAATGACACTTCCCCGGGGTGAGAGTGCAAAGTAGTTTTTGTATATTCAGAACCAATTTACTTTGCAGGAAGAATCATTAATGGCTGTGATAATTAGGGGAGTTGCCCCGGTTTTAGATGGGGGTGGGGGAAGCGAAATTCAATTTATCTCTCAAGATTTAATTTGAGAACTGGAACTGTGCTGGAGTAGAGGACATTCTTTAGGCGTGGAAAGTTGGTATTCCTCTAAAGGTGACGGAGAAGCTGACCAGAAGTACTACATTTATATCAGAGCACGAGGAACAGGAGTAGACAGTCCGAATAAACCATGTAACTGCCTGGGGAAGTTAAAGCCCGGGCTAATTTAGTTTTCTTTTCTTCTGTGTGGTTTGGGGTCTATTTATGAATGGATCCCGCGAGACGCGACTGCATTTACTGAGCAGAGAGAGGTCATAAACTGACCCAAGCAAAGAAACAAAATACCCGTGGGCATTGTAATAGAGCAGCCGACTGCCAGAGGAGTATTAGTTGGAATACATTTTATCCATTATTTTAATAAGCATTAAATTTAATGGATCATGTCGGCCAATACGTTTACATGAATTGTATTACATTTGGAATAGATCACACACACATTTCAACGGAGAAAGTAAATAATTTTGCTAAGTGCCTCCACACATTTAAGTGGGGGAATGCAAGACTGCTTCAATCCAGTCAAAAATAAAATGAATAAAATGCCAGAAAACCTATTTTGAATCAACTGTTTATAATGGAGCCAAGCCTAGTGGTGACAATAAGCTGTACAGAGGGGCTTGTAGCTTTATGTTCAATCATTTAAACTATTCCTATGGATTTGGTTGGCTATTTACATTTTCTCACACTGTTTAATGATGAACAGTGAAACTGTTTTAACAATCACCCTTTCACTACTCTTCCTTTGCAGTTGCAAGATTAAGCAAAACTTTCAGTCTCATTGTTTGTTGTCCACCTGAGAGCAGTCGTTCGGTCACGGCAAATGATGTCTGGAAAGGTTGGTCCGAGACCAGCACGGAGAATGGGAGAATGGAAGTGTGTGGAGATACCTTAACTGGACAGAAAGGATGGTCGTTTGTCACTAGGTAACCTGTAGTCACTGGGTAATCAATTCTCATCACAACTGAAACCACACGACCAAGGCCCTGCCTAAACTTCAAACCACACAGAGAAGGTTTGGACAAGACGGGCAAAATTGCTAAAGAGTAATATATATGCATTAATTGCAATTATGTGCAAAGGAGGCATATTTATTTCTAGGAAAAAAACAACTTGAACTCCATAAATTAAAACAGAAACAAATGGAAATACTCAGTAGATCAAGCAGCATTTGTGGAGGAAGATTAATGTTTCATTAGTAGTCTGAAAAGTTAGAAATCAATCATGTGTTAGGTGGCAGAGAAAGGGGAGAGGTGGAGAAAACAAAGTGAATGTCTGTGGTAGGGCAGAGGGAATGAAGATTGACAGAAGTGACATTGATGCTGGCTGAGACAGAGGCGGTAACCGTGGGGATGGTCCAGAATGACAATCTGGAGGAGATGAATAAGAATAGAGAGAGAAAAAAATGCTGGAACAGTGAAATTAAAAAAATCACTGCAGTTCCTGGAAACTTAAAGTACACATGATCGTTGAGAATACTCGGGAGATCAGGCAGCATGTATGCAGAGAGAAGGATGGAGTTAATGATTCACAGACTGATTACCTTTCATCAGAACTGACCAATTGTGATACAAAGTGGAAAGGCTGGTTCTCTGAAATACAACATTGAGTGCTCAGGGTTGTAAAATGCCTGGTCAAAAGCTGACAGGCTTGTCCTTGAGCTAACAGTGTATTAGAATTGACCACCACTACGGTATCCTTCAGTCTCTCCTTGTCTCCACTCTATCAATAGATCTAATCATCTCTCCTCCTTCTCTGCAATTTAAAACATGTCTGTTTTCTGAATGTTCTCACTTCTGATGTAAAGTCATCAACCTGCAACTGCAACATAAACTGTTTCTCTTTTCACAAATTCAGTTTTATCTGCATTTTCCATTTTTATTTCAGTGTTACACCTGTTGCAGCTTTTTTGCTTTGTGATTGAAGTACATAAATACTTCTAATATTTTTATGAAAGCATTTAAGTCCTGCTGTTAACTCATGCCTGTGGAGTCCCTGTCCTTGGTAACTAGCATTATTTTCCAAGATCTACTCTTCTTTGTTCCAGTCCAGGGATGTGATTGGTTTGGTTTGTGGAATCTGCTGCAGAAACAGGTGAGTGTGGGGTTTGGGATTGAGGGGGCAGTAGCAGAGCCATGAGCTGCTGGGAGGGAGGCAGTAACCATGAGAGAGTCGGAGAAGGAGCCAGACTGGCAGAAGCAGGAGCAGGTCAGAGGGTCCGGCAAAACTGGGAATTTCCACAACATCGCAACTTAGATCAGGCTTTACACACTACTGGAATCAGAATCAGAATCAGAATCAGGTCTATTATCACTGACTTATATGTCATGAAATTTGTTGTTTTGCGGCAGCAGTACAGTGCAAAGACATAAAATTACTATAAATTACAAAATAAATAAAAAGTGCAAAAAAATAACAAGGTAATGTTCATGGGTTTCATGGACAATCTTTTTGGTGGAGGGGAAAAAGCTGTTCCTAAATCATTGAGTATGGGTCTTCAGGCTCCTGTACCTCCTCCCCAATGGTGATAACGAGCATGTCCCGGGTCGTGAGTGTCCTTAGTGATGGGTGACTCCTTCTTGAGTCATCGCCTCTTGAAGATGTCCTCGATGGTGGAAGAGTTGTGCCCATGATGGAGCTGGCTGAGTCTGCAACCCTCTGCAGTCTCTTGTGATCCTGTGCATTGGAGCCTTCATACACTTCTAGATAATCCCTTCTACTGAAAGGTGCACAAAATAAAGCCACCAGAATCTTATGGTCAATGATGCAGTTCAGGTCCTGAGATGTTCATTGGATGCAAGAGCCCTAAAGCAAAGTGAGTTACTGGTCACAGAATCCCTAAAGCATAGTGGTGAACACTGGTTACACAAGCCTTAAGACATTGCAACAGGAGGTAGTAGAGATGCCCCTTCTTAGAATGGGTATCTGCATTATTTAGGTACTTGTCTAGACGCAAATCATTTTGTAAAAAGTAAACAATATTTTCACTGGGTACCATGGGAATACCTGCAATATTCGGAATTTTAGCAGCTGATCGTTAGAGAGACAAATGCCTTAGTTAGGGAATGCATTGTAATTAGCAGTATCACTACCACCTTATCATGTATTTCCTGTGTGAGAGATTAGACATTGCTAAATACAAATGGCATATGTATCTGTCTTGTTCCATTATGCATATCCATCATGAATGAGTTTGTCCTCAAAGAGGACATACAGATGTCAGCAAATGGCATCAATCACAGCTACACCATGAGTACTTTAACAGCATTCATAAAAATAGATAGGTAATCCATTTTTGCAATTTATTGCTTGTGTTCCAACTGTTGTATGAGTCGCGCACACTTACTCTTAAGAAGAGATCCAACAGCATATTTAAAATGCATCATAAAATGCTCCCTCTTAAAAGAGAATGGAAATCAAATTTTCCAACTGAATGGAGTAAGTGGTAAACAAAATGCTTAATGATTTGGATGACTGATAAAGCTCATACATCACACATGAATTGGCAAATTTGACATGGATAACTTTTGAATCATATTAAGATTATGATTATGTAAATGTAAGAATTTGAAGACATATTCCATTGATTAGAGCTATTTTATATATTAAATAATGAAAGTTTTAAGGAATTGTTACAATTTTACAATGTCAAATACAGGACTTAAAAGACAAAAAAAAAATCAATTTTTCTTATATCCCTCAGCAAAGGAAATCAAAACTTTACAGTGACCATGGTTGTTTTACATATTTGAGATTGGATCAGATAAAATACTCTCAAAAATATTTACAAGTTTGGATCCAACATTACATTTTAATCAATAAATTTAAATTTAAAATCCATATGGGGTTGTTAATTTGAAATGCGATGTGCCTCTTAGATATGTCCCTTGTAGGGTCTTATATAAGATAGAGCTCTGCAGCTTTAATTTGAGCAGTCACTGAACATAAAAGCATGACGAAAGGTCAATATTTGAGTCAGACAGGCACTTAGGAACGAATAACTAACCACCATTACTCTGACAACTGCATTTTTTCCACAGATGATTGAATCAAGCTAATTAAAACGAGTGATTTCCTCTGAGAACCAGTAGGACATTAGAAAAGCTGCCACTTATCAGATTTATTTTCAGGTAAATGATTCAGATGGTGTTTAGTGCTTCTACATTAGCAGGTTACACTCTGCTACATCTTTACAGCATCGCTATGCAGTGTCCATTTATCCTAACAATTGCTAACTTGTTATGACAGCCTTGCTGTATTCCAATGTACCAGTTTAAAAGCATGACCCATACAGTGAAACTGGTATCACTAAAAAATTCATAGTGCATTCCCAATCATTATGAGCAAGCTTACTGTATTTAGTATCCAGTGAGATTCCTTCACGAGTCTTATAATCATTGACTGAAAAATGAAGGCATTACTGATTTGAGTATCTTGATACAGAAAAACTCATTAATATGCACTCTTAATGTCTGAAATTTAAGAGAATTAAACTAGTGGACTTGGTGATCAAGGGATTACAAATATTTCATGCTTCTCCTCCTTGCCTCAGCTTGGAAAGCCAATGGCCAATGATTGATCCACTATCTATAAGTTTCTGCACATTTCTAAAGATATCCAAGAGACATCTGTATGGGACTGACTGCACTTAAATTGCCACATTGCAGATCATCCAATGAGCACACAAAATAAACTGCAAGATTAAATGTGGAAGGTTTTTACAGTCAGGCTATGACAGACAAATAAAGGAAAGATAGTTCATTCCAATATCATATTTTGGTACCAGATGCAAATAAAATATTAAAGGAGTATTTGCCATTGTAATACACATTCTGACAATCAGTATGTGTATGTCAAGTAAAACAGGAAATGTTAGTGTACATCAGAATAAGCCAGTCAATATCTGTAGAAAGAAAAGATTAGTTAATATTATCAGTAGATTTATGTGGAAATGAAAATAAATAAACAACTGTGTTAGGAAACAAGAGAAAAGGATCAACAGATTACAGAAAAGAAATTATTGGTTTGAAGAATCTGTGGCAGTTTAAAATTAATTCAGGAAATTATTAGAAAACATTACTTTAGCACGATGTTGAAAAGGTTCTAAAAACGTGTAGCTGAGTTGGTTACGGTCCATGCCAAGGAAAAGCAAGTGCTCAAGTAAATGAAAGCAAAGCCTGAAAATACTTGGTTGAAATTAAATCTGAAATGATGGCAAGATGCTGTGGATACATCTAAACTGGAAACTCAACTCTCCCCACCTTCTGACAATTATTTATAAATCATTTAACTCATAACCTGTTTCCTTTAATTACAGTCCCTAGTGTTTTCTTATTCCATTCAGTTTTTAATCCCAATTATTCCAATAAACTCAGTTTTCTTTTAGTCTTCGGTATATTATATATTACCACCATTTATTTTGGTGTTTAGAAATGTGTCTTATTTTAACATTTTATAGGAGTAAGAGAATTGTTTAGGACTGTCACCTTTTTAAAGGGTTTTTTGATTGCAGACATGAACAAAAGACCATGGAATAAGAAAAGTGCATTTTATGGATCTGGCGTGTTCCCTCAATTTTACCCTGATTTTCTTTCCTGAAAATGGACCAAGGAACTCCTGGATTGATGTCTGAATCTAAACAGCCCACCATTAACAGCTGAAAAAGTCTCATCACATGGAAAATATTCTTCAAAACTGATGAAGGTTAATTGAGGTCCACAGATGCCATTTGACCTGATAAGTATCTCCAGCAATTTCTGTGTTTTTAAGATTTCCACCACCTGTGTTTTTTTTTTGCTTTTCTCTTTACAAATATTGACTTCAGAGTCAGAATCAGAAACAGATTCATTATCACTGACATATGTCGTGAAATTTGTTGCTTTGCAGCAGCAGTACAGTGCAAGATATAAAGACATAAAAATTACTATAAGTTACAAAAATAAATAAATAGTGCAAAAGAGGAATAATGAGGCTCATGGACTGTTCAGAAATCTGATGGCGGAGAAGCAGAAGCTGCTCCTGAATTGTTGAGTGTGGGTCTTCAGGCTCCTGTACCTCCTCCCTGATGGTGGTAACGTAAAGAGGGCATGTCCCGGTGGTGAGGGTCCTTAATGATGGATGCCGCCTGCTTGAGGCACCGCCTCTTGAAGTTGTTTGGGACAAAAAATAACGTGGATAATATATTGTGTGCAGTTCCTGTCAATGCTTAGTGACGTTGCTTCTGGTGCTTGCAAGCAGGAGGCCATTCAGCCCCTCATATTCATGGTGGCTGATGAAGAATTTCTGAGAATAATCCCCCTTTCCCATTCTTAGTCTCCTGGGTTACAACACATCACATCTGTTTGATAATATGTTCACAGAATGTCAACATCAATAGCAAGGCCAGCATTTATTGTTCATTGCTAACTGTCTCCTGAACTGAATGGCTCAACTAGCATTTCCAAAGGTAGTTAAGAATCAACCACAATGCAAACTTGATGCATAACAGCCAAATTAGAGCCAATACTCAAGTACTGGGTGTTTTTAAGAGCTGTGGGGCTGATTATTATGTAAAATTGACGATAAATCATGATCAATGGCTTGTGTCATAGCAGAACCTATTACTGAGCATCATATGTACCCAGAAAAAAAACCACTATGATGCTGGAGGAACTCAGCAGGCCAGGCAGCATCCATGGAGAAAAGCAGGCAGTCAATGTTTCAGTACAGGACCCTTCTTCAGTACTGAAGATAGGAAAAGGAGAAACCCAATACTTAGGAGGGAAAAGCAGACAGTGATAGGTGGACAAGAGAGAGGAGGCGGGGTGGGCACAAGGTGGTGATAAGTAGATGCAGGTAAGTGATAGTGACAGGCAGGTGTGGGGGAGGAAGGGAGAGCAGAATCACCAGGGGATGGGTCAAAGGTAAGGAGGAAAAAGCAGGGTAGAAAAAAGAGAGATAGTGTAGAAAAGCCCAGGCATGGTTGGTGTGTGTGTGTGTGTGTGTGTGTGTGTGTGTGTGTGTGTGTGTTTGTGGGGATTACCTAAAGTGGGAGAATTCAATATTCACGCCGTCAGGCTGCAGGGTTCCAAGACACAAAGTGAGGTGCTGTTCCTCCAGTTTGCGCTTGCACCCAGAATATTCAGGAATGAAGTTGATAATCATGCAATCATCATTTATCTCTCCCCTGTGTAAGAGATTCTTGTATATTCAACTAACACACACAATTCCGAATTTACCTTCAGTACCTCAGTCACATGTAATTTATTTTGCTTTTGTTTAACTAAAAAAAAAGCAATTGTCTCACTATTTGCAGATATTTTCCCTTCACAGTGGGTATTAATTAAACTGGAAAAAGAATTTCTCTTAACTATATGATAACCCAAAATGAAGAGGGATTTTCACTGAGCCAATAATGAAATGATTTTTCTGACAATAATTAAGTACCTGGGAAGGAGAGTTGCTGTTGCTGTGTTGAACTTCCTAAAATGTATACAGTTCCTCCCCAGGTTACGACAGGGTTCTGTTCCTGAGAACTGTTTGTAATCCAAACAGTTCATACATCAGAAATGCAGCTGCCCGGCAATATATTTAAATAAAAACATAGGCCAACTAAGGGCAACATGTAGTTAACCCAGGGTGTTCAACTCAACCATTCGGATTTCTCTGCAAGATAAAATGATATAAGATAAGATATCTTTATTAGTCACATGTACATCGAAACACACAGTGAAATGCATCTTTTTGCGTAGTGTGTTCTGGGGGCAGCCTGCAAGTGTTGCCACGCTTCCGGCGCCAACATAGCCTGCCCACAACTTCCCAACCTGTATGTCTTTGGAATGTGGGAGGAAACTGGAGCACCCGGAGGAAACCCATGCAGACACAGGGAGAACATACAAACTCCTTACAGACAATGGTGGGAATTGAACCCGGGTTGCAGGCGCTGTAAAGCATTACGCTAACTGCTACACTACCATATCTACCCACAAACCGAGTTTGCCGCAAACCGAGTTCCCACATGGCAGAAGATGCCTGCAGCCCTGCAGCAGCTGGCAGATCCATCCTGGTGGCTTCCCAAATGCTCGTTCACATGTATGGGCTGTACATAAGTCAAGTGTTTGTAACCTGGGTGGAACTGTAATGGAAATGATTTCAAATGAAAACAATGACCCAAAATTTGAGGTGAAACTCTCAGGGCTCAGCAATGTAAAATCTGAATGAAACTTGTGGTGGTTGCACACTTGAGGTTAAAAGCAGAAATCTGGAAGCAGCTGCTCGTAATACTGTTCACATCTGAAAGGTGCACTGGTTCAGTCTTTCCAGATGCACTCAATACAGAATCAATGATTAAAAGTGAATTGCAAATTTTTACATATCATTCTCACTTTAAGGATATTTAAATATTAAAGCATTTTGAATGTGTAACTGGATTTTAGCTGCTGAACATCCCTGGTGGTCCTGAAAAAATAATTTTGCTTGTATGGATCATGATTCTCTCAGAAATAACATGAAAATTCTTGTATTTTTAAAACAACAAAAAGTAAATTCATATTCTGCATCCACTTACTTTCTGCTTATCCCAAATCATGGTTCTTCTTGCAATACATTTGGGCACTGCCTCATTCTCATGGATCTCGGATCCTTGGGCCTATCTACCATTTCCTTGGGCTCACCCAGAGGTATGGTAATATTGCAGTAATATGTGGTTATGGTCCTTGAATATTAGTTAACTTACCATAGAAGCACTATTCTTTTATGAATGTCAAAATTAATTGGTTTATCCTTATGACTTGGGTCCAGTCACAATACATTAGGATTTGGTGGTTAGTGTGCCAATCATTTATTCTAATTAAACACTTCTGGTTCAAACAGACAAAATTCTCACTTTCCCAGATCTGATGAAAAGTCTTCAACCTGAAAAATTAACACTTTTTCCTCTTTCCACAGATTCTGCTGAGTGTCTCTAGCTTTTTCTGTTTTTATTTCAGATTTCTAGCATCTGCACTTTTTTGTCTTTTGAACTGAAAAAGCCATTATGCATCATTTTAGCTAATTAGCTAGATGACAACATTTTTAATAAGGCTTGCACTGTGAACCAGAAAGTGCCTGTTTGTATACTTCATTCAGTATCAAAATGGCTATAGAAAACAAAATAAAAAAGAAAGAAAAACAGATTATGGGAGACAAGAGACAAAGTAATAGTTCCAAAAATAATTTAAACATTGCCCAATCCAAATCAGAATTCTGCATCTAGTATTGCAACAAACTCCTCTATGCCTTTCTGTGTTTCTGTTGTAACTAAAGATACTTTCTCGCTGTTGTTGGAGCCAAGAGCCTTTTTAATCAATGCTCATCAAGCATGCTTGAAATCAACAGATTATATGCATATTTCCTATGCCTAGCTGTACACTTGTCATTGAGCACAAATCCCTTAATTGGTAGAGGAAAATAAATCATGTTCATCTGTAGAGGTTGAAACAACTGATAACTTTGAAAGGTTTCAAACATTTTCTATGAGCTCAATTGCATCCAGCCTAATTCAGCACAACTATATTCCATTTAGTGGAGACACAAGAGACTGCAGATGCTGGAATAAGGAGCAACATATTGATGTTGCTCCATATTCCATTCAGTGTCTGCATTTGAATAACAACCATGGTATATAAATCATCTGTAATACAGATTTCAAAATAAGTCACACACTATGTGTTTTACTGAATGTGGTTTGAGTCCTTCTTTAACAATGCATGTACAATGTGGGCAGGCATGGTAGTGTAATGGTTAGCGTAATGCTTTACAGCGCCAGCAACCCAGGTTTAATTCCAGCCACTGTCTGTAAGGAGTTTGTACATTCTCCCCGTGTCTGCGTGGGTTTCTTCCGGGTGCTCCGGTTTCCTCTCACATTCCAAAGACGTACAGATTAGAAAGTTGTGGGCATGCTATGTTGGCACTGGAAATGTGGCAACACTTGCGGGCTGCCCCCAGAATATTCCACGCAAAAAAGATATATTTCATTGTTTGTTTTGATGCACATGTGACTAATAAATAAATCTTATCTTACCTTATCTTACCTTATGTAGAAATAAGAGCAGGAGTGAGCCATCAGCTCCACAAGCCTGCTCCATCATACATTTAGGTCGTGGCTAATCTCTTCCTCAGTGCCCCTTCATAGCATTATTCCCATAACCTTAGTGTCCAGAAAACTATTGATCTATATTTTGACTGAAAACAATGACTGAGCCTTCACAACCCTCTGAAGTTGAAAATTCCAAAGGTTCACCGGTCTCTGAGTGAAATAACTTCTCATTTCAGTCCTGGTGGGTTTATTCCCAACTCTGAAACTGTACCTCCAGGTCCTGGACTCATCAGCCAGTGGAAGCATCCTCTTTGTATCTAGCCTGCAGTCCCTTTAAAGATTTTGCATGTTTTAATGAGATCTCCTCTCATTCATCTGAACTCTAGAGGATACAGGCGCAATCCACTCAATCTCTCCTCACACAGCAAACCTGCCACCCCGGAACCAGTTTGAGAATTTTTGCTGTACACCCTTCACGGCAACCACATCCTTTCTTAGATAAGGAGATCAAAATGGTTCAGAGTACACGAGGTGTGGTCTCATCAAGACTCTATAAAATTACAGCAAGACCTCCTTATTGTTGTACTCGAATTCTCTCATAATAATTGCTAACATACCAATTGCCCTTCTCACCTCTTGCTGGATCTGCATGTTGGCCTTCAGAGACACCAAGGTCTCTTTGAACATGAATACTACCCAAACACTCTCCATATGTCAAATATTCCACTTTTACCTTATATGCACTGAAGTGGATAGCATCATATTTTTCCAGATTATATTTTATTTGCCCTGTTCTCACCCACTCACTCAGCTTGACTGTATCCCCTTGAAGCACCTTTATATCGGTAGCACGTGGGCAATTTAAAAGTTGCAGCAGGAGCTTCAGCGTTCTGATCAGCAGCGAGGGGCGAGGGATCGGAGAGAACCGGTAACTAACGAAGTGTTGAGTGTTTTCCTTTTCCCTTAGCGTTCGGGATAGCAGCGAGTGACTGCGCAGGTGCGTGATGTCACTCGGTAATGTGCGGGCAATTTAAAAAGAAGACTGCCATATCCAGCGGGCAGCATCGGAGAGGGCAGTGGAGTGAGAGGAAGCAGAGTGGTTGGGCTTTGGCTCAATGGGCTTCAGCGAGATTTATAGAGCGGGTGTAAGTCACTGGTAAGTCATCTGAGTAGTATTGGACAGTGCCATAGCAGTATGCATCTGGGATTAGTTTTATGTTTGGAGTGCCAGATGTGGGGACCCTGGGAGACTACCAGCCTCCCCGATGACTACATCTGCACAAAGTGCATCGAGATGCGGCTCCTCAGGGAACATGTTGAGAGTCTGGAGCAGCAGCTCGATGACCTTCGGTTGATTAGGGAGAGTGAGCAGGAGATCGACTGAAGTTATAAAGAGTTTGTAGAGAGTACCTCTGTGGCGGTCCCCCTCGAAAATTGGTATCTCATTTTAGATTCTATTGGAGAGGATGACCCGACAAAGGAAGACCACAGCAACCGGGACTTTGGCACCGTGCCTGGTGCTGTGGTCCAGCGAGGAAGGACTAATGCAATGGTTATTGTGGATTCTATAGTGAGGGAAACAGATAAGAGATTCTGCAAACCTGACAATGAATCCCGGATGGTGTGTTGCCTCCCTGGTGCCAGGGTACAGGATGTCACTGACCGGGTCCAGAATATTCTGAGGGGATCCAGAAGTCCTGGTACATGTAGATACCAATGACATAGGTAGAAAAAGAGAAGAGGTCCTGAAGGAGGATTTCAAGGAGCTAGGAAGAAGGTTGAGAAGCAGAACATCTAGGGTAGTAATTTCAGGATTACTACCTGTGCCACGTGCTAATGGAAGTAAGAATAGAAAGATCTGGCAGATGAATGCGTGGCTGAGTGACTAGTGCAGGGGGAAGGGCTTTAAATTTCTGGATCATTGGGACCTTTTTTGGGGGAGGCATGACCTATTCACAAAGGATGGGTTACACCTAAACTCCAAGGGGTCCAATGTCCTGGTGGGAATATTTAATTTAGCTGTTGGGGAGGGTTTAAACTAACCTGGCAGGGGGATGGAAACCAGGATGTTAGGATACAAGATGTTAGGATAGAGGAAGAGGTATATACGAATAAGTCCAAGATAGTTTGCAGTGAAGATGGTAAGAAGGACAGGCAGGTGAAAAGTCAGGATAATTTGCTGAACAATAGTAGTACAACAAAATCGGTAGCAGATACTGGCCTAAATGTACAATATTTAAATGCACGTAGCATTAGGAATAAAGTAGATGACCTAGTGGCACAACTACAGATAAAAAAATAAGACATTGTGGCAATCACCGAGTCATGGCTTTATGATGGATGTATTGGTATTGGTTTATTATTGTCACTTGTACCAAGGTACAGTGAAAAGCTTGTCTTACAAACCGATCATACAGGTCAATTCATTACACAGTGCAGTTACATTGAGATGTGATTGGGAACTGAATGTCCAGGGGTACACAGTGTATACGAAGGATAGGAGGGTTAGGCAGAAGGGGTGGTGTGGCCCTGATGGTTAGTAATGATATAAAATCAATAGAAAGGAAGGACATCGGGTCAGAAGAAGTGGAATCCTTATGGGTGGAGCTAAGAAATAGCAAGGGTAAAAGGACAATAATAGCAGTGATATATAGGCCCCCTGATAGCAGTCAGGATGTGGACTATAAGTTACAGTTAGAAATAGAAAAAGTGTGTCAGAGAGACAACGTTAAGATAATTACGGGGGATTTTAATATGAGAGTGGATTGGGAAAGCCAGCAAAGCAGTGGATCTCAGGAGAACGAGTTTGTGGAGTGTCTAAGGGACGGCTTTTTGGAGCAACTTGTTGATGAGCCCACCAGGGGATCGGCTGTTTTGGATTGAGTGCTGTGTAACAAAGGTGATTAGGGAACTAAAGGTAAAGGAACCATTAGGAACTAGTGATCACAATATGATTGAGTTCAGTTTCAAATTTGAGAAGGAGAAGCTGATAGCAGGTGTATCGATATTTCAGTGGAACAAAGGAAATTATGGTGGCATGAGAGAGGAACTGGCCCAAGCTGATTGGAAGAGTAAGCTAGCTGGAGGGACGGGAGAGCAGAAATGGATAGAATTTCTACAAGAAATAAGGAAAATGCAGGATAGATATATTCCAAGAAAAAAGGTTTTGAATTGCAAAAAGGCACAAATGTGTATAACAAGAGAGGTGAAGGCTAAAATAAAAGCAAAAGGGAGGGCATACAAGGAAGCAAAAATTAGTGGGAAAACAGAAGACTGGGAAACTTTTAAAAACCTGCAGAAAGAAACTAAGAAGGTCATTAAGAAAGAAAAGATGAATTATGAAAGGAAGTTGGCAGATAACACTCAAAAGGATACTAAGAGATTTTTTAAATATATGAAGAGTAAAAGAGAGACACGGGTTGATAAAGGACCAATTGAAAACAGTGCAGGAGAGATTATAATGGATAACAAAGAGATGGCAGAGGAACTAAATGAGTATCTTGCATTGGTCTTCACTCTGGAGGACATCAGCATTATACCTGATAGTCAGGGGTCTCAAGGGGTGGAACTGAGTTCAGTTAAGATTACTGGAGAGAAGGTGCTTGGGAAGCTAAATGGACTAAAGACAGATAAGTCTCCCGGACTGGATGAGGTGCATCCCCGGGTTCTGAAGGAGGTGGCTTCAGAGATTGCAGAGGCATTGGTGATAATTTTCCAGGAATTGATAGACTTCGACATGGTTCCGGAGGACTGGAGGGTCGCAAATGTAGCTCTGCTATATAAGAAAGTTGGGGGGCAGCATAAAGACCTATTACAGACCTATTAGTCTGACATCAGTGGTGGGAAAGATATTGGAATCTATCCTCAAGGATGAGGTTATGGAATACCTAGAGGTGCAAGGCAAGATAGGTTTCATGAAGGGAAGGTCCTGCCTGACCAACCTATTGGAGTTTTTGTGGAAATCTCAGGTAGGGTGGATAAGGGAGAGGCTGTGGATGTTGTGTATTTAGATTTTCAAAAGGCCTTCGACAAGGTGCCGCACGAGAGGCTGATTAATAAGATGAGAGCTCATGGAATTACAGGTAGGATAATAGAATGGGTGGAGCATTGGCAGGTTGGCAGAAAGCAAAGGGTGGGAATAAAAGGATTCTGTTCTGGTTGGCTACCGGTTACTAGTGGTGTTCCACAGGGGTCAGTGTTGGGGCCACTTCTTTTTACTTTGTACATTAATGATTTGGATGATGGAGTAAATGGCTTTGTGGCTAAGTTTGCAGACGACACCAAGATAGGTGGAGGAGTAGGGAGTATTGAAGAACCAGGAAGGTTGCAGAGAGACTTAGATAGTTTAGGAGAATGGGCAAAGAAATGGCAGATGAGATTCAATGTTGAGAAATGTGCCATTGTACGTTTTGGAAAAAGAAATAAATGGGCAGATTATTATCTAGAAGGGGAGAAAATTCAAAGTACAGAAGTACAAAGGGACTTGTGGATACTCGTGCAGGATACCCTAAAGGTTAACCACCAGGTTGGATCGGCGGTAAGGAAGCGAATGCTATGTTGGCATTCATTCCGAGAGGTATAGTGTATAAAAGTAGGGAAGTGTTGATGAGGCTCTACAGGGTACTGGTGAGGCCCCATTTGGAATATTGTGTGCAGTTTTGGGCCCCATATCTTAGGAAGGATGTACTGATGTTGGAGAGGGTTCAGAAAAGATTTACGAGGATGATTCCTGGAATGAAAGGAATGATGAGCATTTGTCAGCTCTTGGACTGTACTCACTGGAGTACAGAAGAATGAGACGGGGACCTCATAGAAACATTTAGAAAGTTGAAAGGGCTGGACAGAGTTGATGTGGCTAAGCTGTTTCCCTTGGTGGGTGAGTCCAGGACCAGAGGGCACAATCTTAGAATTAGAGGGTACCGGCTTAAAACAGAGATGAGGAGAAATTTCTTTAGCCAGAGGGTAGTGAATTTACGGAATTCTTTGCCACATACAGCTGTGGAGGCCCGATCATTAGAGGCATTTAAGGGAGAGATTGATAGGTATCTAATTAGTCAAGGTATCAAGGGATATGGGGATAAGGCCGGAAATTGGGGCTAGATAGGAATAGTATTAGTTTAGCTCATGGAGCAGACTCGATGGGCCGAATGACCTACTTCTGCTCCTTTGTCTTGTGATCTTGTGATATCCTCCTCTGTAATCCCAATTCCACCTACTTTTAAGTCATCAGCAATCTTAGAAATATGACATTTGGTCCTGTCAGCCAGTGGTCAGAGCCTGCCAAATCTTAAATAACCATGAGTCAGAGTACAGGAAGGAGATAGAGCTTAGTGACATGGTGTCATGACAACCTTTCCCTCAATGTCAGCAAAACAAAAGAGCTGGTCGTTGACTTCAGGAAGGGGAGCAGTGCACATGCACCTGTCCACCTCAAAGGTGCTGAGGTCGAGAGGGTTGAGAGCTTCAAGTTCCTTGGAGTGAACATCACCAGTAGCCTGTCCCGGTTCAACCATGTGGATGCCACGGCCAAGAAAGCTCACCAGCACCTCTACTTCCTCAGGAAGCCTAAGAAATTCGGTATGTCCCCTTTGACACTCACCAACTTTCATCGATGCACCATAGAAAGCATCTTATCTGGTTGCATCACAGTTTGGTATGGTAACTGCTCTGCTCAGGACTGCAAAAAACTGCAGAGAGTTGTGGACACAGCCCGGAAACCAGCCTCATCACAGAAACCAGCCTGCCCTCCATGGACTCTGTCTATACTTCTCTCTGCCTCAGTGAAGCAGTCAGCATAATCAAAGACCCCACGGGTTATTCTCTCTTCTCCCCTCTCCCATCAGGCAGAAGGTACAGAAGCCTGAGGTCACATATCACCAGGGTCAAGGACAGCTTCTATCCTGCTGTTATCAGACTATTGAACGGTTCCCTTATACAATGAGAATGGACTCTTAAGCTCACAATCTACCTTGTTTTGACCTTGCACCTTATTGTTCACCTGCACTGCACTTTCTCTGTAGCTGTGACACTTTACTCTCTATTCTGTTATTGTTTTATCCTGTACTACCTCAATGCAATGTGTAATGAATTGATCTGTATGAACGGTATGCAAGACAAGGTTTTCACTGTACCTCAGTATAAGTGACAATAATAAACCAATACCAATACCAATAAGGAAAGTATTAAGAACCATTGTTGCAGCATTTGTATCAATCCAGAAGTCATAGAATCATAGAGTACTACAGCACAGAAACAGGCTATTTGGCCCATCTAGTCCATGCCAACCTGATCTTCTGCCTAGTCCCATCTACCTGCACCCGGACCAGATCCCTCCAAACCCCTCCCTCCATCCCAGGTTTGTGGGGTGCTGTTGCAGTAGCACAAGTACATTTGTAGATGGTATATACTGCAGAAACTAGCACAATCCTGAATGACAATGATTACTTAACCTTCAAGAACTTAAAACTGATTGTGCAATTAAGCTGAATGAATCAGATAGTAAATCACAATCAAGTGTTGAAATCATGAATTTCAGATGTAATGGGGCAAGAGAAAGAAAACAAGAGCAAAGGTTTACACCAGAACAAATGACACCATTACTTTTTGTTGGAAGGGCTGGATCAAACTGCAGCAGCCTCTTGTAATTCCTTGGACAGAACTTAGGTTTAAATAACAATGCAACATTCAATGTTCACTGCTATCAAAGTGTAAATCAGGCAATAACTACATGTTCCATTAAATGTGGAAATCAGGAAGTTGGACTCCAATTTGCCCTCCACCAGCAGAAGTGTATAATGCTGGTTTCCCGCTGAGAGAATTGCACTGAAACACAGGGAAGTATATGGATTTGCTTGAATTTAAATGCACACTAAACTCAATAGAAAAAGTTAGAACATCACAAGTCAAGTGTAAGTAACTTTTGAACAGAATTGTATCTTAATTATTATCGAACAATCTCTCTGGAACTAAAAATGGAAAGTCTTTTTATCCATTAAGATTTTAATCATTGCTGATTTGAGCATTTATATTTTTGGGAATATTTTTCACTAGTCTCTTTTACATAACCTTATCATTCTTTAGCTCTTTTCATCTTACTTTCTGCATCTGATTTGACATTCATTTTAAAATTCTAACAGACATTTGTTCAGAAACGCTGAAGGTCAGTCTGCTGGAAATTCACATTGGTTCAGATGCTGCATGAGTTTTTGACGATCCTCTAAATAGATTGGTTAAAGGGGTACCTGGTTACTTGGCCTGTTCACACAGATCTCAGGTCCACTACACAGAACATGCTGCTAGAAGTGTTGCTTTCAATCCCAAAGGCTATAGAAAGTCTGTGGATAATGCAACAAATGACTGGTAATGCAAAAGTTCACCTGTAATACAACCCGGGTGTAAATGGGACCAAGTAAAAATTAAATATAGTCTAATTTTGTCACTCCAAACAGAGAAATAAAAAAAGGCTTTCTATGATTAGTTGACTTATAAAGAAAGGCGTTGGATTGCTTACCATGATATTACAGTGTAGAAGCATACCTTATGTTTTGACAGCTTTTATAAAATTTCATAAAGACACAGTTAATTTTAACTCCTTGGGATTGGTGAGAGAGGGCCGGGCAGTCAAAATATTTTAACATGAAATCTTGACTAAAATATGCCTATTTCTGTTGTTAATGAGCTTGAGAAACTCAGCAACTGGTGAGAGGCAGGAAGTAGGATAAGCTCAGGGTATTTTCAGGACTGTTTGCTGGTTGGAAGGAGCAGAACTATTTCCTCTGGTCCATGCTCCAAATGTACAATCCATTCACTAATGCCCAGGCCCCAATAATGCATTGCAGTCCATCTCTCTGCCCTCACAATCTGTGTTCCTGTCCTCTTAACCCTCAAGCCACAACCACTTGCTCCCATAACCCTTCCCTGCATCCGGTACTGGCCCTCTCACCTGCCCAGCCAGTCAATTTGACTGCCCACCTGTTGAGAAATAAGGAAACAATTTTAAATGAAATTTGGCGGGAACTCCACATTGCCCAAGTGACTCCCAACTCCTTATTTCACCCCCATCCCCTCAACCCATAAAGTTTACATAAATCTGTCATCAAATCTGGGGGTTCATGTCAACACGCTTAAGTTGTCACCTAATTTACTGAATATATTTCTATTTGCATTACTGAGAGAAAACTGTTTGAATGTATTGATAAGAGTTATAGCTTTTAAGTGTCATTCAGTTAATACATAGTAAGTTTTATCAGAGCTCTTAAATAGCCATAAAACTGAATTTGTTTCTTGAGTTACTTTCTCAGCCTTGTTTGTAGAAATGTAAATAAAAACTGCTTTTATTTCTTCCTTCACATTTATATTTCAAGCAGAAGAAGATTAAATCAAATCCCATTCCTTCACCATGTCCCTGCTGCCGGTTCTGTCCATTGTTCTTTGATGAAGTTACTTTATATATCCCTTTCCTTATGCTGTTTAACTCCAGCGAATTTAAAGAGTACTATTTTTAAGAAAGATCAAAGTGCAGGGTAACAGAAAGTAGTTCATGGTCATTATTTTTTTCACTTCAACTTTTTTGCAGTTATTTTCAATATTGCCTTTATGGCAATTTAAGTTTGAGTTGACAAATCCCTCAGAATCAAGCTCTGTAATCTGTCCGAATCCAATGTGAAAAATCTACCATTCTGGTTGATTACAACCAAAGCTTTGAATTCCACACCCTCCTGTCTCCAAGTTTGCCTCTTACAACTGGCACACCATTCCACCTCATTGCCTCCTGTGATTGATTTCTCAAATACTCATATCTCAAATAACAATGAGGCGGAGTACAGGAAGCAGCTAGAGGGCCTAGTGACATAGTATCATGACAACAACCTTTCCCTCAATGTCAGCAAAACAAAAGAACTGGTCATTTACTTCAGGAAAGGGGATGGTGTACATGCACCTGTCTACATCAATGGTGCTGAGGTTGAGAGGGTTGAGAGCTTCAAGTTCCTGGGAGTGAACATCACCAATAGCCTGTCCTGGTCCAACTACGTAGACACCATGGCCAAGAAAGCTCTCCAGCGCCTCTACTTCCTCAGGAGGCTAAAGAAATTTGGCATGTCGCCTTTGACACTCACCAACTTTTATCGATGCACCATAGAAAGCATCCCATCCGGATACATCACGGATTGGTATGGCAGCTGCTCTGCCCGGGACCGCAAGAAACTGCAGAGAGTTGTGGACACAGCCCAGCACATCACGGAAACCAGCCTCCCCTCTCGCTGCCTTGGTGAAGCAGCCAGCATAATCAAAGACCCCACCTACCCGGGTCATTCTCTCTTCTCTCCTCTCCCATCAGGCAGAAGATACAGGAGCCTGAGGGCACATACCACCAGGCTCAAGGACAGCTTCTATCCCACTGTTATAAGACTATTGAATGGTTGATATGGACTCTCGACCTCACAATCTAATTTGTTATGACCTTGCACCTTATTGTCCACCTGCACTGCACTTCCTCTGTAGCTGTGACACTGTATTCTGTTATTGTTTTTACCCTGTACTACCTCAATGCACTGTGTAATGAATTGATCTGTACGAACGGTATGCAAGACAAGTTTTTCACTGTACCTCGGTACAAGTGACAATAATAAACCAATAACAATACGCCCATCATCACAAACTTCAGCTAATTCAGACCACTGCACTGGGAACCAACTCCTGCTCTGCTTCTCACCAGCTACACTTGGTGGTGGTTCAAGGTGTGGCAAATCAATTGCATGGATCTCTGCTACCTTCAAAGTTATTAGTTTCTGTATCTGTTAAAGCTTCTCCTGCAATGCAGCATCCCGTTTTCTAATTTAGTTTATTGCTCAGGCTACTCCAGTGGTGACGTCCTTGGTCATTGCACCCTTTCCTCCTTGAATTCATTTCCAAAAATGCTGTGGCCTGACAGTTCTCTCTGCTTCAAGAGACATTTGGAAATCTTTATTCCACTCCATTTTTTTGCTCATACATGCTCTTAAAGATGCCAGTTTGCATAGGAAGCTTGAAATAAATGCAAGAGATTGTTATTAAATATTATGCACTGTTGTCCGGCTACAATAAAATCCATTGCGGAAGGCACTTTCCTTTGCCTGACAGGTGGGCAATTTCTTTCACAGAATCTCAGGAAAGTTAGAGCAAAGGCTGGAGATCACTTGTCCTGTGGAGTCCATACTTCTTTTAATTTCAAAAATAAACTTTATTCATAATAAAAAATGTACAACGGAAGAACACAGTGCAAAGTACAAAAGCTTAACATTCATGGTTGTTACATTCAGTAGTGTAAAATGTAAGGAGAGAAAAAAAACACACAAACATAGCACCATTGCCACTTATGTGGCTCCCTGAGGTGATACACCTTTCATTGTTTGAGGGACTTCCCCACCCTACTCAGCCCCCTCCGTGTGTGGTAGCGGAAGGAGCCCAGACTGTGGTCCTTCCTCACAGAGCCTTAGCATTGGCTGCACCGAGCTTCAGTGCGTCCCTCAGCACGTACTCCTGCAGCCTGGACTGTGCCGGTCTGGCTTTATCTAAGTCTTGCTCCTCTATCCACTCCCCATAGTCCTACAAATTATTTCCTTTCTAGTACTGATCTAACCCCTTTTAACTGATCATTTTTAATATTTAGCTGGGGGGGTGCGTTGGAGGGAGTGCAGTTGGATTTAGAAGGTAAGTGTCAGGAATATTTTATGTAAATCAAGATCATTGTGTCTGTGGGAGGAAAGTCATAATTGAATGAGGTTTATGCTAATAGAAGTTTGTAGAGTGGGTACTTCTGGCACGTAGCTAAAAAGACTTGAACAGACAGGAAGATTCTTACAGTATTTGGAAATTTTCATTGACGTTTTTTGTTGCAGAGCTTTAGCAACATGCTTTTCAGATTGGAGTCTGCAGAAAATAATGAATAATAAAAGAACACATTGTTTTACTGTCAGAGATCCATTTACAGGGAAATTACAATAATTCAATAATTCTAATAGTGTGGAAATCCAAGTGGTTTAGCATCTGGCTCACTCTTTAATCCAGAACATGAGCTGGAAGGTCCAGAGCGCAAGGAAGGTCCAGAGCGCAAGTAAGGTCTGAGGCCAGAGTCGGGGTCTGGAGTGTAGCTGGGGTCAGGTGTGCGACTGGAGTGAGGAATGGGCTTCAGAACACCAGGGGTCAGGAATATGGTAAATTTGCGGCCAGAGCCAGGGTCTGGAGTGCTTGTATATTTCTGCTTCCCTTTAAACTCCCCAGGTTCACTGGAAAATTAATTAAACTTCTGTGTAACGTGACACTAAGTGTGTTTGGGTATTAATAGGAGTAACGTCCTATAGTCCAGAAAATCTGATAGTCCAGCACTACCCATGTCCCAATGGTGCCAGATTATTGAAGCTTTGCTGTAGATATAAGGGGGAATTCATTTCTGCAGCCAGAAAACAAAGATTCTTTTCTGATGAATGAGATTTTCCTTAATGTCAAAAGAAAGAAAAGCACTAGTCATTGTGCAGAAACAACAATGAAGATACAGGCGACCCAGTGTTACAACCATTTGGGTTATGGAAATTCGCACTTACACAATTCACTACCCCAAAATTTGAGATACAGAGTAAAATTTACTCTGATGGAATTCATGTGATTAAAGAGTAAATACATGAACATAAAATTTATCTTTTTTCAACTTGCATCTCTTGATGCAGGCATTAATGACATGGCTTTGTGTTACAGAAAATCATGATACAGACCATTTTCTAGGAATGCAATCTCCCCGTAATGTGGGGTTGCCTGTATCTAGTTGTGACCATCCACTCAATAACTTGTGCAAATACAGGAAGCTTTAGTGTGTGAGTGAAGGTAGAAAGGTGGTCACTTGAAGAGAAAAACTGATAATAGCGTTGCTTACGAGACACCAAACTGTCTGGTGATTTGATCAACAGACCAGCCAGTCCAAGTTGCTTTCCTGTAAATTTCTGATGAAAATGTTTCATGGTAGAAACAAGTGAAGATCAATTTCAAGATATAGGAAAAAAGATAAGGTGACACTGACTCAGAATGATACAGGTTAGCTGCCAATGTTTTGAGGTACTTTTTGGAAAATTATTCAGTAGAAAAAATATTGTCAAACAACAATCCCATTGTAAAATGCGTTGCTATAAACATTAGACAGATATCTAACAACTGTGTGTTAGAACAGGTTTTATTGAGTATTATTTCTGTACAATTCTGTGGATGCCTTCTGGCAATCTGTCTGTAATCCTTTAAAAAACATCCATCAGACACACTGATTTTAATCAATGGAATGTAGCTGAATGTTTTTCTCATCATATTAATACTGATAACATTGGTTTTTTTCTTGAGATGCCAAGTCTAGCAGTAATTACTGCTGCCACTGAAGATTACTGTCTAAAAGATACCCAAGAATTCAGTTAAGGATATGGGACTGTTGCATAAGATCCAATAATTTTAAACATTCTATTTTGATCAACTGCACTGTTATATTTTGGGCTTCATAGAATCATGGAATGAGGCAGTTAAAAAAAGGGGGGCATTCAATACATCAAATGTGCATGGATGAATATAGAACATAGAACAGTGCAGCACAGGAACAGGCCCTTCAGCCGACGATGTTGTGCCGAACTAATTAAACTAATAATTAAATGCCTAACTAAATTAATCCCATGCCTACACAATGTCCATATCCCTCCATTCTCTGCACATTCATGTGCCTGTCCAAGAGCCTCTTAAACACCTCTATTGTATTTGTCTCCTCCACCAGCCCTGGCAGTGCATTCCAGGCACCCATCACTCCGTGTAAAAAATTTGCCCTGTACACCTCCTTTCAACCTACTCCCCCACCTTAAATGCATGTCCTCTAGCATTAGATATTTCGACCCTGGGAAAAAGATCCCAGCTGTCAACTCTATCTAAGCCTCTCATAATCTTATAAACCTCTATCAGGTGTTCCCTCAGCCTCTGCCGCTCCAGAGAAAACAAGCCCAGTTTGTCCAACCTCTCCTTATAGCACTTGCCCTTTACACCTCTTCTGCACCCTCCAAAAGCCTCCACATCCTTTCTATAACAGGGCCACCAGATACTTGAGTTCAAGTTCACGCAGCCTCCATCATTCTCCGAGTTGATTTTACGATCTTGTACATTACGCCTACACAGGCCACAATATTACAAAATAATAAACATCGAAGGACTAACATTAACATTTTCACATCCTATTATCTTAAAAAAAAATTGAGAGCTAAACATCTCCTCCCATCTCAAAATAGTTGAGTTCTTTAATTTGTGGAGATTTTCTGCAAAATGGAGTGTAACGCCCTTATCAACCTGGCAACTGATGTACTGTTCAAATGACTGAGAATCCGAAACTTTTTGTGCCAGATGGTATAGGGTCCAAAATGCAAAAAGAAACAAAGAAAGTAAGATTTGCAGGGCCATATGACCTACTCCTGCTCCTATTTCTTATATTCTCATGATAGTAAACTTATGATTGGACAAAAGGATATTCAGATCAAATTCAGAAGTTTTTTTTTAAATCCTTTCTGCTTTCTTGTTGGGAGTAGTTCTACAAATGCTGACTGCTGTCAGTGTCTGTATTTCACAGAGGCTCAGGTAGTCATGCCTCTTCCAAATGATCATTCTTCATAGGTATCCAAGTGGTGAATGCCAGAAGATCAAATGACCAATGATAGCATCAATTTGCCTCAGTGCCCTTGGTCTAATGTTAGTCAAGGTGGGTTCTTGCTGGCTTCAACCAAGCATTGATCTCACCCAACATGAAGCTTGAGTAAGGCCTTGGGTGATTGTTTTTCCTTTCCCTGGTCTGGTGACACTGAAGCCAATTCTAGCTGGGTTCAGCCAGGACAGGACAGCTAGAATTAACCCTACGTGATAAAGCAGCCTATGTGCAAACTTTGTATTTCTGTGAAATGAGGTAGAACAACAGATGTCTGTTCAGGGGAAGTACCATGCCTTACCGCTCATGAATCATCCAGTTCTCCCTTTCCACTTGCTCCCTTCCTATGTCACTTAAAGCTTCTCCTTCTCAAGTAATTATATGTAAACCAAATCCACGGAGATCTTCGATAACTTTTGTGAACGTTGTGGTCCACATTTTGCAGGGAAATCCCAATGTTGCAGTCAGCTGCTCATTCCAAACATGTTCAGACACTGGATTCCCTGTAGAATTCAGTGGGGGAGCCTAAAGTAGCAGGAATAGTGGAGAATATGCATGAATATCTGACACAACTTGGATCTGGTACAGACATTGGTTCTCTGTCGATTCCAATGGACAGGCATCATTGCAGATGACGAGGGTGTTTGATAATTTATAGTTTTTACCATTATTTAAGTGTATTTGAATGTACTTGTGTTTTTTGACGCTTAACAAACTTAAATATTCAACAGTTTAAATTACTTCACTAGGTTTAAAATATTTCTGAATATCAAAAGCATTGAAATCTGTCAGGTCTGACTAAGATAGGTAATGTGACTCAGTCAGATTTTTTTTTAGGGGTGGAATGCATTTTGGTTTCCCCATTTCACTCAATGAACCCCATGACACTGTGACATTGGAGTGGATGAGCCACCTTTGGATTGCAAGTTCCCACTGGCGTTGGGGGGGGGGGGGAGGTTGGTGGGGAGGGTAGGGGGTAGGGGGCTGGTTGCCCCAGGTTAGTCCGAACTTTCTTTGTTGTTTACCAGTTTTTGGATACTGTCCATCCTTGTAAATTATAAACCCTTCCCTCTGCATTAGGTGAATCACAGGTACAGAAGGAACAGGAATAGGCCACTCAGCCCATTCCCCGGCTGATCTATAGCTTAACATCCATTATCTGCCTTTGATCATAACCCTCGATCACCCTGCATAGGAAAAAAATAATCGAATAAATGCAGTCAATAATATTTTACTTAAATCACCATCCACACCACCTGGGGTAATGTTTCAGATTCTCATTCAGCTTTATGAAAAAGCAGTGTCTGATTTCACACCTGAATGACCTGGCTCTGAGGCTGAACCTCCTTGTTACGGATTTCTCCACCATGTTTTTCTGCATTTATTCTTCAGGATATCTATTATTTGATAAACTGCAATGCGATTTCTCAACATTCTAAATTCATGGAAAATCAAGCTAGTTATGCAATTTCTCATATTCCAGATTGGAATCTTACATTTCTCATATAACCCAGTCATATTTCTATGAGTTTGTGGATGAGCATATTATGAATTTAATAGTTATCATGGTCATGTTAAATTGCTCATTGGAATGCCCAAAATATTTTCAAATCAATTTAAAAAAAATATTTAGTAACTGAACTGCTACATGATTATTGATGCTATTTAGTTACAAACACAATCAATGCAAGACTTGAGACGGTATACTAATAGTACTTGATAATATGCTTGTGTACAATTTGGATAAGAGGTCTGTTGGGGTATAAAATTAAAACCTGACTACTATTAATTTCCTCATACCCAACCCAATCCAACCATCACTGTTCTTGGCTACTTTAATATGATGATACCTCTACACCTCCTGATCGGTGTGATGCTGAAACAGCAAATAAATGAACCCCAAATCACCCAAGTTATTTGGGTGCAAGTTACTGCAAGTTACATTCTTACCAACCAAATCATCCTGACCTGGTTAAAGTACTGAGCCAGGCCAGCACAGCCAAACCTGACTCTTAATGTCAGATCTCATTGTGTTCACACCAGGCAGCCAGGCTCCAGTCTGGATGATTAAATGAAAATGTCTTTCTGTAACTTCTGATAAAACTCTAAAATGTGATAATCTTTTAAATGTAATACATACACTGCGTTGCTGACAGGGAACATTGCAACTGGCTATTTATTAGAACCACATGTGAATTGCAAACAATTGCAAATTTCTGTTGTTAGTATACTTTGAAGAAACCTGGGCAATTGAAATCTGGGCGACAGTTAACCCAAAAAATCAACTGTCTTAATACCTTAATAAAAAATGATTTTCAAATGTTGCTTTTTACCCTTGGGATTGTGACTGCACTTACAATTATTTTTGCACCCACTGGTAGTCAAGTGTTTCACACGTTGGCTGACTTATTAGATTGGCAAAAATACTGTGCAAAATGTGAACAAAATGGGAAAGTGAAGCACAGTTTTTGAAAATATAATTCAACCAGTAGGCTCAACAACAAATTACATACAGCCAGGTAGTGAGTCTGCTTCTCTCAGGGCTGAGGGGGTCTCAGTGATGGTGGATGTTTTTGACTTGTGATTCTGCATGAAGCCTGCCCAGTACCCCATCAGCATTTATTAACTTACACCATCTTAAAACCCCTCCCTTACTTTAAATAGGCTGATAACTCCACATTTCCTGACTACAGCTCTCCCAGTGACATTGCCTCGAGTTCTCTTAGGCTTTTTATTTGTTCTTCTTGCATGATTGGGAAAAGGGATGGGGCTAGTGGTGGGGGGGGGGGGGCGTGTGGTTGTTCTGTGAGGAGAGAATAAGCAGACTGGACCTTTACTTCAGGTTTACAAGAAGAAAAGGTGATCTTACTGAAATGTACAAAATTCTTACAGAGCTTGATAGGGTAGATGCAGGAATGTTTCCTCTGTATGGTGCTGAGGTAAAAGATCAGCCCTGACTTTACTGCATGGTGGACTAGACATGGGGGACCAAATGGGTGACTCCTGCTTCTATTTCTTGTTTTCTCATGTTCTTACAAGAGAAATTAGAGCAGAATGTTTGCTAGCAGCAGGATTCTAAAGGAAGGTATAACTAATTTTGTGGCATATAAGGGAATCATGAAACTCAGAGCTACTTCACGCCTGAAATAAGAAACAGCTGCCACCCTGGCATTGCTGTGAGGCTCCATATAGAAACAGTTCCCACATGCACCACCTGCAATATCTCCCCCACCATCACCATCACTTCTCCCACCCCCAAACTGGTTCAAACCCAACCTTCAATGTTAAGAAATCAGAGAAAATAGAAAACCTTTGATTTATGTAATACAATTTCACAATCTCAGGACATACCAAAGTACATTATGATCAATTGAGTTATTTTTAAGTGTCGTCAACATTACAATGTAGGAAAAATAGCGGCTAATTTGTGTCTAATACTTAATGGTATAATCACCCAATAATGTTCTGGTGATGATGAAGATGAAATATTGGTCAAAACGTCAGGAATAACTCCCTGGTTCTCTTTGAAACAAGTAATGCATACCCATCCCTGGTCTCAACCACACTGATTACATGAGACCACTGGAGGATGATGATCAGGTCAGAAAGATTTAACAGGCAATGGATTGAACCCTACCAACTGAGTTCCTGCAACTTACCTGCTCCTATGCCAGCCTCTTTTAGCTTGTGCATTAGTAGCTTTTGCAGAACTAGGCATTAGTTCAGATACTTTTAACTAAAGTACAAAGCGTGAATGAGGATGTGGTTCTCGATAATTCAGTACACGTGAAAGAGGATGGTCCGCGTGTCTCATATCACAATGTTGACGAATCAACGATAGTCCCTATTTGGCTACAAAGTGCTTTGTGATGTCCTGAGGTTGCCAGTGCAGATTTCCTTCCTTGCTTGTTTGACATTGAATGATTGAAAAAGGATGGGGCGTGGTGGAGATACGGTAGAAACCAAGGAAATGGTTGACTATGACTTTGAATTCGTGGTGATGCAGAACTCTTGGGTGTTCATCTGGCAAGTATGTCGAAGGAGTACTATCTGTTACAGGCTATGAGATCCAACAGCAATTTACAGAAAATAACTGGGTTTACTGAGGGAGAGCACTGGAGAGAGAAAAGGCTCCCATGCAAGAGTGGTTGACCATGCTTCTGTGAATAAGGAGTAAACATGGATGTAAATTTGGGAATGATGGCTTGGTCATATGTAGAAAAATACTACTAAGGTAGTATTAATTTCTTTCTCTGGAATTATTTTTCACTTCTTAATCAGTAGATTGGTAAAAATATTAAGAATTAACCATATCGGTTATGATGTTAAAGTTTTGGAACAGTACATATCATTCCATTTTTACTGTCTAGAGAGCTGCAGTAGTTAAATGGAAGAGATGAAGAAAATGAAAAGTCAGATCCAAATAGTTCACAAATCACAACCAATGGTACGTTGTAAAGTGCCTGATGGACAAGAAGCTAGATGCAGTCACTTATTTCAGGGCTGTCAATATGAGGGAACTGTTGATGATTAATGACCACCAAGAGTGAAACAAATTGCAAACTCATTTAAACATATGGGCCTGCTTTTAGAAGAATGAAATACATCAAAATAGGCTGTATTTTGGGATTGGTCACTTAAAATTTAACTTCAATTGTAGTTGCTTCTTTACAAAATATGCTGGAGCTTGTGACCATGATTATCTTCTTGGGGGAGGGGTGGGTGGCAGGGGAAAGGGGAAAGTAAGATAACCAAAATCTTGAAAGATATTAGAAATTGATTTTGTGGATCACAGACTCTTTTGATCCCTGTTGTAGAACTAGGAAAGGTTTTTCTTTAAATATTTTCAACATTTCTTGTCCTCTAATTGAAAGCATCCTGAGCCAAAACACAAAGCATGTTCACCTTCAGCAGCAGCACATTTATTTGCATTTAGTAGTATACATAAGGCACAAAGATTATCTTTGATTATCAGTGGAAATATATGTTAGTGCATGGTGATATTAGCATACAAGTAATTTGTTAATGTGTTTTTCACACAGTTTTTTTTCCAGGAGAAAAATATTTTGTTATGACATAGTCTGACTTGTAGACACTAAGGTATTAAAAATTCAACATTAATCACACTGGCATATAGAAATTGTTCAGTGAAGCCATTATTTGTTTTTCCTTTGAGTTATTTTTGAATAATCTGGAAACATATTTAAGTACTGTTTTATACAAGAGGGTACTGCGTCAAAGATTAAAACAAATTCTAATCCAGAAACATCCACTTAGCTACTTAAAACTAATAAACCTGCACATATCTACAAAATATAAAACTCCCCCACTGTATCACAGTAATTAAGTAGATTATGTTTTAGTACCAGTAAGTGACATTTACCCAGACAATCATGCTGTGATGATGTACACGAGGAATAGAAATGGATCACTGCAAATGCTTTTAACCCACAGGAAAGAACTCCATGTGCAGTAATTGGTGTGGAAACAACTAAATTTACATTTCAGATATCTTATCAGTGGATTTAGCAGCACATGTCGGTACAGAATAGAAACAGTACATTCATGCATATTAATTCCTACCTGATGAGTTCTTAAAATTGGCTGTGCTGTCAGGAGGAGCCAAATGCTTCCTCACACAGGCAGGGAACCATATTGTTTCCTTTCTCCTTCCTGCTCTGTAAAGGCTAAAATTCCCAAGTTTGTCACATTTTCAGTATACACAGCACTAAAAAAAAGTTTCACTTACTGACGAGTGCTTTTTAAACCATTTATAACATACTAGAGCTTTTTAAATCATTCATAATATCCTACAGGCAAATATGCACAACATATCTATGCTGTGCCTTATCAGAAACCAATCAGTATAAAATTTCACGGACCACTTTTCATTATATAAGAACATAAATATAAACAGGAGTAAGTTTATTCAGCCCTTTGCATCTGTACAATAAGATCATAGCTAATCTTTTATCTCAGTGTCATTTTCCTGTACTAACCCTGTATGTCCCTAATATCAAAGAATCTATCAACCTTTGCCTTGAATATACTGAACCCTTTGGGCAGAAAATTCCTAAGAATCTTCAGCCTCTGGGTGAAGAATTTTTTTCTCAATCAAGTCCTTCATGGCTAATTGCTTATTTTGTGACTGACACCTGGTTCTAAAACAGTCCAGCCAGCAGAGACAGCATTCCTGAATCTACCCTATCAAAATTCATAAGAATTTTGTGTGTTTCATTGAGAAGTGAGTATAGACACAGTCTGCTTAATCTCTCTTCCCAAGAATCAATCTGGTGACCTTCATTGCAATAAAGGTCTATACACCATTTGCCTTCCTAATCGTTTGCTGTACCTGCATGTTAATTTTCAGCATTCTGTACACAAGCCATCCAAGTCCCTATTTTACATCTTTTATCTTCACCTTTTATATTCTTTGTTCTTGTGCTGAGTGTACTATTAAAAATGATGTACTTTCTAAACATAAGATCCATATCTATAATTCAATATTAGAATGTATCCAAACCATTTCAAATGGACAGCTTAAGGTAATAAGAAAACTACCTAGCTAAAACCAGTGTATGATTTGAGAACTTATATAATACTCAGGTCACCATCACAATTGGTTCCAAACTGCACTGATTAAATAATCATTCAGGAGGAGTTTATGCAACCCCATACAATTAAGACGTCAAAATGTGTAAACTTATATGAATGAGAGGAATCAATAGATAAACTTCAAAAGCATATACTCCAGATAAATAAAGAAATAATGTTTTTCAACTTCAATCAAAATCTGGATGGTCGGTTCAATTTAATATTATAATAACACTAGCAGTGTTAAACATGGATTAATACTGAACGTTAAAACTGCATAACTGTAAAAGGTGACTTTGACAGTTTTCCCTTTTATAACCTCGGGGTGCCAAGGTTAAATGTAGCATGCCTGTTGTCAACCTAAATGAAAACCAACTGAGGGCACAGATTAGGAGTTAAACTGGGACTTCCCAGTTTCATGCTTGTACAATCAGAGGAGCCCATTGTTTAAGGATAAATATTTAAAACATGTAGCCTGTAACCTAGACAGTTATTCCAAAATGTTTGCCTTTCTTATCAAGTCACTTCTCTATTTACAATATACAACTGATCTCTTGCATTTGGGTTAAGGTTGCCTTCATTGCTGGTATGTTTTTAATGTCTACTGAAGATACTGTATTAATGTGAGCTCTTTCTTTAACATGCCAGAAAGGGATGCAATAAGATATCAGTCAATGCTTTAACAAAGTATGAACAGGATTTCAATCTATAGATTTCTTAGCCATGAAAGACTCATGCATTCTAATTGCTAATGGCAGAAAACTAAAGTTACTGATGAGAAACTGATGAGTGCAGCACCATGGCACAGCAAGTGGAGTTGCTGCCTCTGAGTGCCAGAGAATCCTGACCTCAGGTGCTATATGAGTGAGGTTGCATGCTTTCCCTGTGACTGCATGGCATACCACCCTCACCCCACCACCACCAGCACCCCCCTCCCGCCCCCCCCCCCAAGTGCTCCGGTTTTCTTCCACATTCCAAAGACATGTGGTGTAGTAGGTTAATTTGCCACTGTAAATTGCTCTGTGTCCAGTGGACTGATAGAATCCAGGGAGAGTTGATGAGAATTTAAAAAAAACAGGATTAATGTACAATTAGTGTAAATAGGTGGTTGATGGTCCATATGGACTCAGTGGGCTAAAGGGCTGGTTTCTGTGCTGTATCTTTCTATGACTCTAGGTAGAATGAGGTTACGTTGCTTAATTTTCAGAGATGTGCACCTATCAATAATTCAGTTGTTGGGATATTAATGATGAAACAGACATTCTGAAGCAAACTTGTAGAAATAGTTTTTTTTAATTAAGTCGCTTATTATTGAGAGTAGATGGGCATTGATTTTTATATGAGAGCCAGTTTTCAGGTGTCATTTAATGCTTCTTGAATTAGGGGTATGATTTTGATATGAAAGATGGTTATAGAATATCAATGTAATAAAAAGTTGAATTATGATGCTTCAAAAAAGTCAATTAAAAATACTTCTGCATGCTCACCACAGAATACCTGCTTCAGTATTAATATCCCAGCAAATGAATTATTAACATGTACACAACTCTGAAACTAAACAAGATAACCCGAGGCAAAGATCAAGATCAATAACTTGTACAGTGACATTAGCATTAATTCTCAATTGTCTTCTACGAAAGTATCAGAATGACATGCACTGCTGGTACCTTATTAAAATTAATGTGTTAAGGGGCCCCTGTTTAATAATGATGGGGTAGAATATAAATACTAAATGCATTCTTTCTTCAGCAAGAAACCCGTATCTTCAAATGTTTTAATAGGGTATGTAGGATGATTTTAAATATATATTCCATTTCAATTTACATGTGTACATTTTTTCTAACCTAGGATATATGGTTATATTTTGGACTAAGTACGACTGCACGGGTTATTTATGTAAAGCTGAACTTTGTTTAGAAAAGTTTTGTCACTTTAGATGTTTGAAGTTCTCCCTAACTTTGATTTCCAAATGCAGTTCATTAAAAAATCTTTTAAAAATGCCAAATGCAGGCAATAGGAACTAACAAAAATAGTGCAGGCAGAGAGTTTTTCTGTGAAAACCCATTGTTTTTATTGTATTGCTCATCATTGGGTTCTCAGGACTGTGCAGTACGTGCTATTTTTAATATGTTATTGAGTAATATAGCGTTGTATATATTGATAGACTGGACTATTACTTCAGATCATTTTATGAAAGTCTATATTTTAACACCGGTTATGAGATTTTGGCAGTTACATTAATATATTCTTTTTCTATTGCTCTCATTTTGGATTGGGATAAAATCCATGATTCCCCAATGGGAGCTTGCAATGTCATAAAGATTATGACAACAAGCAACCACAATGACTGTTGTAATTTTCCCTTTATCAGAATGCAGTCCCAGAGTATCCAACACCTAGCAACGCACAACCCCTGTCAGTTTAAGCAAACCAAGTTCTTCAGGTTCTAAATGCTTAAGAAACAAAGCCAAGTAACATGGCTCTCACAGTAAAAGGACGCACCAGAAATATAGTTGGCAGTAATTTCTCAATTCATAAACCAGAATTCACAGCAGCATTCGATACCATTCAATAGACATGCTGTGTCTGTATCAGTTTTTTGCCAGAGCAATCCAAAACTAAACTCACTGCTCTGCTCTTTCCAGTCAACTAACTCTGCTTCAAATATTTATCCACTCTTATATTAAAATATGCAATGGTCTGGAGCTCAATTATTCCCTTTAGCAAAACAGTCCATGCCTGACCTCTTATTTCAAATCTCACTGATGATCTTAAATTAATGACCCTTCAGAATAGACTCCCCTGCCAGAAACGGATTTTTTCTATTCGTCAGCTCTCTGGTTCCGTGATGGACACCTGAGGGCTTTGTGGAGGTTAACCTGAACCACACATTTATGCTGTGCAGAAGTCACTGAAAGGTGTAAATAAAAAGTGTATTTTTGCAATTGGTACAGAACCTGCTGTAAGCATAAAGCTTAAAAATTAAAAATTTAATATGTCATAGTCATAAACCTGCTGTGTTATTCATTGGCTGCAGTTTAACCTATCTGGTCTAATGACTTCATGATACATATATATAAAAAAAATCACACACTAGTTGCAAAAAAATTAAAATAGCAAGGTTACACCCAAAGCTAAGTACAGCTGATGCAAACATAAAAAAATCAGGAGCAAGAGTGGGTCACTTGACCCATTAGCCTGGTCTGCCTTTTAATAAGATCATGGCTGATCGTAACTTAACGTGGTCACTGAAACAATACCAACCACCTCAGAAGTCTGCCTCCTGCATTTTTATTTGATCCTAAAATAATTATTTCCAACACCACCATTTTGGCACACCCAGAAATATCAAAAGAAAAGCAAAAAATGCTAGAAGCATTCAGGAGAACCAGTGCTTCTGATATGTCATCCTTTCTCCTCAGCTGTGGCTTTCTCTCCACTCCTGTTCCTTTCCCACACATCTGTCCCTTTCACACACATCTGTCATCATCCAATATCCCCCAACTCAAAACAAGGATAGGGTTCCCCCTTGTGCATACCTTCCACCTGAACTGTGTCTACATAAATCATACTCTGATTTGGTACCTCTTAAACATCATTGGCTCTGAATACTACTTCTCCTCCCCTTTCAGCATTCTGGTCTCTCTGATTTTTCCCACCAATACCCACTCCCCTTTTCAAATGCAGCAAATACAACACCAGCTCTTTTACCTCCTTGCTTCCTGCTGCCCAGAAATCAAAACACACTTTTCCATTTATTATACTCCATTTGATCTGGTCTTCTCTGCATTGGGAAAAGCAGCCGAGGAGAGGATAGCTACTTTGCAGAAATCCCCCATTCAGTCTCAAGCATGACCCTGAGCTTCCTGTTTTAATTCTCTGTCCCACTTGCACTCTTATCTCTGTGTTTTGGTCTCCTTCACTGTTTTAAAGTCCAACAGAAGCTTGAGGAACAGCACCTCATCTTTTGAGCCATCTGGACTCATCACTGAATTCAACAATTCCAGATGCTCAGTCATTCCAGTCTTGCATCTCACATTCCAGCATTTATTTTTTTCCCCTCCCTCTTCTGGTACCTCCACCAGACACACCTTATAAACTCACCTTCACTGCCCTCCTTTGGCTTGTAAAACCACTTGTGCCATTCAGTTTTTCCTTTTGTTCTCTCCATCCCCCTCCACTTTCTTTGCAACTAAATCTTGTTCCGTTTCTAACTTTTCACAATGGAAACATCAATTTCATTACTCTCTTCACAGATGCTGCTTGACATATTGAGCATTTCCAGGATTTCTGTTTTTTTATTTTGTATTATTTGCAATGATATATCAAAAAAAATGAGGATGAACAATAAACTTGTGCACCCATTTATAATAATAAAACTCGGGATGCTCAGCTAAACTACACTTAAAATCCTGGAAAAACACTATAGGAAGTGGAGGCTAATTGGTGTTTTCAGCTTTATTTTACTGTCAGTTATACTGCAATCACAACCTCCACTGTGATACATGCAAACCTATTGCTCTGATAATACAGAACTGGCAAAACTGTATCAACAGATCAAAAAGTATAATTTATACGTTGACAAGTGACCAACAAAACCCTGTTTAAATGTTTATAGAGATTATTGAAAAAGTCAAAATGTCACGGCAAAAATGATAGCATACAAAGAGCCGTTAAAAATGTAAAACCAAGAGGCATGATCTTTAAATCTAGCATCCGTTTCCTTCACTGCAAAATATTTTAACCATACATTTTGAGTATGCACTTTGTCTCAGACTATTTTTCAACAACATACCTCCTATTTCTCATATTAAAATGTTTCAATCACAATTTGTGGAAAAAAATCCAGTTTCAGAATACAGGAAGCTACCTGCAAATTTAACAATAATCCAACTAAAAGTATGAGATTATTGCTGCTAAGATCAGGTATTTCTCCTGATATATAAAACTTAAGTTGTTCATATCAGATGGAGGAAGCCGGTTGTGAACTTTTAGTATTCAGAATATTTTCATTGCATGTTATGGAAGCGTAATAGAACTTTGTAGAAGTAACTCATATTTGATGTAAGGTTTAAAAGCCCCTTTTCAGAATATTTCCTATGAGGCTTCATCAAATCTAGAAATGCTGGATGTGTGGATGGATACAGTGGATAACACCTTTGCTTTATTTTGATGAGTAGGAAGATCAGGAAGAAAAAAGCAAACTACTAAAAATGTCAGAGCTACAGACCTCAATCCTTCTGTTCAGTTTCAAAAATTTGGTTCTACAGTACAACTAAACCTTTTCCCAATCTTGCACCTTCACTAGCGACATATTAACTTCTCTGTTCTTAACCATCGCAATCAATGGTTTAAAATGCATCATCTAAAGATCAATACTGGTGACTGCACTAATTCCATGAATTAACAACGTGGGTCCCAGGTCCCTGGTCAAGATATCAAGCTGCTCCAGATACCGTTCATGTAGAGTAATGTCTGCAGGAGGCCGTGGTAGATATAGAAAGCGGATTGCAGGATGGGTGTCCTGCTCTAAAAATCATCTTATTACAGCTATCAAATAGTCATTTGAGATTTCATTGCATTTGATGGGAAATTATTACAAAAACTACTTTCATCGTTAACTCGCTTGAGGCATCTGCTTGTGCCAATGTAGTGCAGCAACACTATCCCAGTGCAGAGTTTAATTGAACCTTTAATACGTAGCTGACCTAAAAGCTGTTTTAATTTTTTCTCATGCTCCCCAGCACTGTTCCCGGATTCAACACACAGAAAAATACGTAGTTTGGCTGTCCTCCAGGAACGTACCATGTTAAGAATGCATGCCATTTGTAACAGAAATAAACTGCAAGTATCTACATAATTAGCACTGTCAGGACGGAGTGGATTGAGCGGCCACACATCTATGGAGACGTCACAGTTCTTGCGATTGAACAGATCAGCTTTGTTCAGCTGGTTGAAGTATCGGGCTAAGCAAACATTTTTTAACATTTTAATGGAATCAGAGATAATGCCCACATACTCTCTGCCTGACAGTGCCTTGGGAGAGGAACCATGTCTGGTTGGAGGAAAATGAGGCAGTAGGCTGGAGTCTTCATCACTGTTGATAGAAGGATTATTATCTGAAAACGCTGGAATTTGTTGTAAACCATCCTCAGGAACACAGTCATCATAGAAACCAAGGATAAGAGTATTGGGTCTCATTCCACCTACAAAACAGGACAACATAAAGACAGGATCTTACTGCACTATGATGAAAATATCATTGCAGGTTTGCCTTAACTGATTACCCAAGAATAAATACAATTGCTATGAACATTTGTTAAAAATGAATTGATTTTTTTTTTATTTACCTAGACCAGAGATGAATAAAAGATGTTGAACTCCATGACGTACTGAGTCAGAGAGGGTAAGGCTGACAAATGATTTTACATTCAGTGCATCAACCAAGCTTAACCAGGAATCATACTGTGCCTGAAGAGGATCAGAAGGCATCTCATCTAAAAAGCAGAACATAGGCATATTTAAGTTAATTTCACCTGCTTTATATAGAATCTTTTATTTATCCTATATTTATCCAGATACTGATAATGACAGAAATCTTTATACCACTAATAAAATGCAAACTGAAATCATACAGCCATTTTATATGTATACAACAGACAATTTGATAAATACTTTTGGAATGATGCAAAGTTTTTAAAATAAATGAGAAAACTTGTGATGGGAATTGCTGCTTCCTCCTGGCTACTGCTGAATTATCTGTCTTACTCAGGTGATTAATGGTTGCATTTACTGGCTGCTGTAAGGCACTGAATTGACAACAGCAGAGCTTCAATACATTGGGCAAATCTTGTAATATAAACTGTTGCTTTTTTATACTACTGAGGTAAATATTCCACACTGAATTGAATTTGGGTACTCTGAATGATTGTTACTCAGGTTACCAAATCAAGGAAGACGAGTTGCTAATCTTCAAGATCCATAACCCCCATTCCCATCTTGTCAACACATATCAGTCTCCCAGTCATGATGTTGAATGTTTGCCAACTAAAAGATGCCGTTGAAGCTGGACAACCTATGACCTGCCATTTGAGAGAACTCTCAAATAAGAGTGACCACCATTTATGTAATATATAGGATAAAATATGCCCAATAACAACAAACTTGGATTTATATCTGTTCACAAATCAAGTTATCAAGCATCAGCTGCATGATAAAATATATTTTAAACAAATGCAATTTTGTAGAACCTGGCTCAGCAATAAAAATGGCATACATCATGCTGTCATAATAAATCAGCACAGACAGTTTCATATGCTGCTAGGTTATGCACAAATTGCAATGTGGTAATGAAAGTAAATTTCTTGTTTTTGAAATGATTATTTGCCCTGTGGTTATTTCAGATAAACAAATGCTTATTTTTAAGGGTTACTTCAAAAAATGAACAAATTAATTCAATGTCAAATAGCGCTGAGAGGGCTGGTAAGGCATGGTGCATTCAGGAGGAGGAGGAGGAAAAAATGGAAGGGGGGTGTTCATCAAAAATAATATTATGCTCCTGGAACTGAATGATGTGTTTAAACAGCAAGGATTCTATTTGGATAGAACTGAGAAAATAGTATACTGTTATATGTGGACTGCACAGCACCAAAATAGTGGGAAAGAGACAGAAGTTTATTTCAGAAAATAGAGTGCTGCTTTTGAAGATGTGATGGGGGTGAGGGTGGGAGGGTTAAATAACTCAATAGTCACTTAGAAATTCAGAAGTATAATTGACACATAGAAGGAATTCCTGAAATGTGCACAAAAGAATTGTCTAGATCAATTTGCATCTACCCAATGAGAAAGTTTTTGATAATTCCAAGCAATGAAGGAGCAAGTTTCATTGGGAAAGTATTTGGGGAGCAACAATGACAATATTATTTAGTTGATAGTTTATAAACTATCAAAGGTAAAAATACTTAATTGGAGGACTAATTTCAGCAGGTTGAAAAATGACTGATGGACTGGAAATAATGACAGATGGAACAGAAAATAAGCACTGCAAAGCCTTCAACAAGATAGTGCAGCCATATCTTGTCTTAAGACTTCTTCCTAGTAATGTGGAAAGTGAATGCATCCCATGTTAGAGCTCCCTAGACCGGTGATTACCAACAGTTTTGAATGAAAGCACCACTTTTCACAGTCAATAAAATATACCCCTCCCACCTCTACTCCTCCCTGCTCCCACCAACCATAAATGCCCAATAACATCACTCAGGAGACTGTGAGCAACCCAACAGTTGGGACAGCCAGCATGCTGACTAGTGATGCTTTAGAACGATAAGTTCACAAGAACCATAGAACCATGCAGCACAAAACAGGCCCTTCGGCCCACCATGTTGTGCCATCCATCAAACCACCCTCACACTACCTAACTCCTTCCTCCCGCATATCCCTCCATCTCACATTCCTCCATATGCCTATCCAACAAGCTCTTGAACCTGTCCAATGTATCTGCCTCCACCACCACCCCAGGCAGTGCATTCCATGCACCAACCACTCTCTGGGTGAAAAACCTCCCCCTGACATCTCCCCTGAACCTCCCACCCATAACCTTAAAGCCATGCTCTCTCGTCTTGAGCATTGGTGCCCTGGGAAGGAGGTGCTGACTGTCTACTCTATCTATTCCTCTCAATATTTTATATACCTCTATCATGTCTCCTCTCATCCTCCTCCTTTCCAGTGAATAAAGCCCTAGCACCTTAAGCCTCTCCTCATATTCAATACTCTCTAATCCAGGCAGCATCCTGGTAAATCTCCTCTGCACCCTCTCCAACGCCTCCACATCCTTCCTATAATGAGGCGACCAGAAATGAACACAGTACTCTAAGTGTGGCCTAACTAGAGTTTTGTAAAGCTGCATCATCACCTCGCGGCTCTTAAACTCAATCCCGCGCTTATGAAAGCCAACATCCCATTCGCCTTCTTAACTGCTCTTTCCACCTGTGAGGCAACTTTCAATGAACTGTGAATATGAACCCCCAGATCCCTCTGCTCCTCCACACTGCCAAGTACCTTGCCATTTACCCAGTACTCTGCCCTGGAGTTTGTCCTTCCAAAGTGTACCACCTCACACTTCTCCGGATTGAACTCCATCTGCCACTTGTCAGCCCAGCTCTGCATCCTATCAATATCCCTCTGTAAGCTCCGACAGCCCTCCACACTATCCACAACACCGCCGATCTTAGTGTCGTCCGCAAACTTACTAACCCAGCCCTCCACCCCCTCATCTAAGTCATCTATAAATATCACAAAAAGTAGAGGTCCCAGAACCGATCCCTGCGGGACACCACTAGTCACTGCCCTCCAATCCGAGGGCACTCCTTCCACCACAACCCTCTGCTTTCTATATGAAAGCCAATTCCTAATCCACACAGCCAAGCTTCCCTGGATCCCTTGGCCTCTGACCTTCTGAAGAAGCCTACCATGAGGAACCTTATCAAACGCCTTACTAAAATCCATGTAGACCACATCCACCGCACTGCCCTCATCAATCTTCCTGGTCACCTCCTCAAAGAACTCTATCAGGCTTGTGAGGCAAAATCTTCCCTTCACAAAGCCATGCTGGCTGTCCCTAATCAGTTGAGGTTGAGGTTACTGTGCAAAGCGAAAGTGGAAGATTGAGAGATTTTTGGATGTTAAGGGAATCAAGGAAAATGACATTAGTACAGGAAAATGGCACTGTCAAAATATCAGTCATGACCTTACTGAACGTCAGAGCAAGCACAAGGGGCCAAATGGCACATTTCTGCTTCTATTTCATATGTTCTTATGGAAGCAGCAAAGGTTTTTGCCAGAATCTTACAATCATTCTTGGATATATGGTAGTACCCAAGGACTGAAGAAATTCAGATATTATATTCTTATTCAGAAAATTTGAAAGAATATAAGCAAAAGGCTTCCAATCAGGTAGCCAGGAGTAGAGACAAAATTAATTTTCAATGAATATTAATTTGATAGTCTACAGAAATTTGTTAAAAGAAAGAGTGCTTGATGAAATTTCAAGCTATTTGACAAAATAATATGCTTTTAAAATTTTATTTATTTTTTGGGATCTGGGCCTCAATGGCAAGGCCAGTATTTATTTCCTACCCCTAGCTGCCCTTGAGAAGTTGATGGTGAATAGTCTTTTTGAATCACTGTGGACTTTCTGGTAATGATATTTTCCACAGTGCTGTTGGGCAGAGTTCCAGGACAGACATCCAGTGATGAAGAAGGACTAGCAATATACTTCTTAATCAGGATGGTGTGCAAGTTGGAGGAGCACTTGCAGGTGGTGGCATTCTCATGTGCCCTTGTTCTCCTTGGCATTAGAGGTCACAGATTTGGGGGATACTCTCACAGTAGTCTAGGGAGATAGTTTCCCTCTGATGCCACTGACTTCAGTTTTTAATCAGGGATCTATAATGTTAAGGGTAGTTACTCGCACCTCATCTTCCAAAGTTAGCTCTTCATCTATGTTAGGATCAAGACTGTAATGAGGTCTAGGGCTATAAACTTTATTTATACAGCATGGTAACAGGCCCTTCCGGCCCAACAAGCCTGCACCGCCCAATTACACCATGTTAACCTACTAACCCGTATGTCTTTAGAATGCGGGAGGAAACTGGAGCACCTGGAGGAAACCCACGCAGTCACAGAGAGAATGTACTAACTCCTTACAGACAGCAGTGGGAATTGAACCCCAATTGCTGGCACTGTAATAGCGTTATGCTAACTGCTACATTACTGTGACCGGTATCTGGTCACCAAATTGAACATCAATGAGCAAGTTAATGGAGAATAATAATTTTCAATAACACCTTCCATCACTTTGCTGATGCTTGAAAATAGAGATTGATAGTTGGACTTGTTTTTCTTAGAGAAAAGGTGATAAATGGGAAATTCAGAGATATCGAAAAATTTTATTGGGCTGTGGAGAGAGAGAGCAGGATAGTGGGATGAACTGCATTTCTCTTTTGATGAGCTGATAGGAACAAGTGCCAAGTAATCTCCAACCCTGCTTTTTGATTAGGAATAGGCATTTTCAAAATTGGAAATTTCTCACAGAATATCAACTCAAAATCTGAAATACTTTGTGGGAGAAATGTGTCTTTGGCTGGGAGTGCTAAACATGTGTCTGCTACACATGGATCCACTGAAGTCTATGAAACTGATTATGTGTTTAACAAGTCTAATAGCAGCTGCCTAATACTTGTGCACACCTTCAGAGCCAGCAATTAAATGTGAATTTCTCTCACTCTGTTTCAGAATTATGTATTCACTTGGATGTGTGGCCATACTCATGTCAAATTTGTCTCCTCCTACATATATCTCAGGGCACTCGCACAAAATAGAATCATGCAAACAAAATGTTTTATTGCTTTATGATTCACGGCTGAAGAAGGATTTTCCTTAACAACATACTATAGTTAAGAAAAAGACTAACGCTTAGTGAGGCAATCACAATCACTCTAAAACCCGTATCATATATCTGTTTCAAGGTCATAATGTTCTGTCAGTTGATTATTAATAAAAATGTAAAGTGGCTGTTCAAAGCCTCTGGTAAGTGCTCCATTATGTGTATTGCAGTTGAAGGCATTTCAAACTTTGATCTTTAAAATATCATTATAGTTTATATATTACAATGGAAAATTATTTTGGTTTTCTTAAACATTACAGTTTTGTGAACCATAGTCTCTTGGTCACATCTGCAACACCAAGTTATCTCTGGAATAGACTTGATACATTGGAGGAAAACAAGAAAATACTCAACTGGTTAAACAGCATCTATGGAGAAAAAGACCTGATTACCAGCAACTGATGTATTTTGCTTATGAAATACTGGAGTTCTTACCACAGATGAATTTGAATCTATTGGCAACAAAAAGGTACTGCAACGTTTGGCTGTGAATTGGATTTTAACATAAAGCAGAGGGTCCATGAATCTTTATGACAGAACAAAATGCACAAAGCTGCAGGTAGAAAGTACGCTAAAAGAGATTTAGATTAGATTTAGGATTAGAGCCTCCAGCAGAAGAACTGGAAAGAAAAACTGGAATGAGACAGTGGCCGAGGAATTAACAGTTTTCAAACAGGAAATGGTTTGGATTTAAAAACTAGACACATTCCCACAAAGCTATATTTACCTGAATGAGAACAGCCATTAAAATGCAAAAGTAATTTAGAAATGATACTTAAAACAAATCTGGAGCATGTATCACAGAACATAAATACAGAAGAAGGGAATATGTATAAATATTTGTGGAAAAATGACTTTAAAAATCTATGAAAAGTAATGGAATAGCCCAAGGGAAAAATATGTTCTGTTGCAGACCAGAAAAGTCATCTTGGACAGCATAAGCACAAGGATATTAAATAAGTATTTTACCATTCACAAAGGTTTGTGGCAATGGGGTGTTTAAGGATAAAGTCAAAAAGGTGAAACAATAAGCAATCTTAGATGCAGGGGAGAATAAGAAACACACTACGAAAGTTACCAGACCTCAACAGTGTGAATCAGAGAGTGGAGGAAAGATAGAATAAATAGTAGAGGTGTTAACCATAAACAAACTCCCTTGGATATGGAACTTGTACAGAGGATAACAAGCATCCCAATGTAACAGCTCTGGTCAGACATTTGGGATAAGTTTAGTAACTTTTGACCAAACAACCTAAATTCTAGAGCTGGCAACGAGATAAAATTGGAACTTTATTAGTACTAATTGACGTCCTTATAAGGCTAATTAACAATAACCAGATCAATTTGTAAAATACAAATGAGATTTGATATATTTCCAAGTTCTTTAAGGAAGTGCAGGTAATGCATTTGGATTTTCAACAGGTATCTTCTGAAGTGTCACCTTCATTTTTTAATAGGATACAAGTTGGCTCAAACAATCATTGTTAACGCATGCTTTTCAGCCGAGACACATAAACAGATGACTGCAAAAAATCAAAGTTGGGATAGGTGATTTCCTCACCTGGTCTTATGAAAGGAGGCTTATCCTTAGTATCTATGTGTGTGTGCTAAAAACGGGCAACACAATTAACTGAAAGTTCCATGTGCACCTTGAGTGCAAATGTAGAAATAATATTAAATCGGTTGTCAGAATGAGATATCATATTTACTTGGAGAATGTTTTCTTCACCCACTAAATAGCAACCTTGAAAGGAGAAGACTGTTGAGACTAGGGTTGCCAACAAAGTATCCCAAGAATAAGGCTTGTGCACAGGGCTTGTTATGATGAGGTTTTACCTGGTTGTTTCGTTCCTCCCCTGAGCCAGATCTTTCAAGAGCCCATTGGCAGTTAACTCCGTACTTGTCAGTGCTTGAATCTTTTCCCTTGTTTGTAATGCAGCAGGTGCCTGACTGCCTCTCTCTGCCAAATTAATACAGGATCCTACTGCCTTGCTGAGCTCAACGAGTTAAAGATATCTCCCAGCTCTTGCATGGCAGTTACCATGGGCCTCGATCCAGGCAGCACCATAATACATTGCCCCAATTTGTTCGAGAGGCACGTCCCTGCTTTATTAGATGCAGCCTCTCCTCCGCCCTCCCCGTCCGCGGCCTCTCCTCCGCCCTCCCCGTCCGCGGCCTCTCCTCCGCCCTCCCCGTCCGCGGCCTCTCCTCCGCCCTCCCTATCCTCTGGTGTCACTCAGCCACCAGACATTTTTGTTGTGGTATTTTGTGCCCCAAGGGATTCCCCACCCTGACCCCAGCTTCCCTGCTGGCAATACAGGGGAAAAAAAATCATATAGTCAGCCAAGATTCTTTGTAGGTGCAAGAAATCCTGTACAATATAGGATTGTTGGCAATCTTGCCCATGACAGACATTTAAAAGGAGCACTAAATAACGTGGCTATGTAAAAACATGTCATAGATCTTATTTTTTAAAAGAGAACATAAAGTACCAAGACAAAGATAACATCAGATTTACATAAATTATTGGTTTGGCCACAGATAGAATATTATGTTCAGTTTTGAACTCCCCACTTTAGAAGGAATGCTAAAACCAAGGGTTAGTAAAGAAATAAATTAATTAAGCTATCAGGAAGAGAGGCTCTGATTATAAAGGAAGCACAGGAAGGCTTTGGCAGTTCACATGAACATATAAAGTCATGGAAATCTGGTGGCAGTTTTCAAAACTGTTGAAGTAAATAAGGAAAAATTATTTCCACTGATTGATCTGTCGTTTGAAGTCAAAAAGACTTTTTCTGAATTTTGAATCAGCAACAGAACAATGAGGACATGGAACTTCCTTTCAGTTTTGTTCTTCCCCAGAAGCAACTAAGTGAAATTGGACAGATAGATGATTGAAAAAGGAATTGAAGGGATATGAGAACACAGTGGGTAAATGTAATTGGAACTATTTGCTTGAATGGAGAGTAAACACTGTGAAGCTAAATGTGCTCAGTGGTCTGTGTTTAATGGTCTGTGATTTTGTTGTAATTACTATACACTTTTAATGATAGAAGCAAAATTCATTCAAACTTTTTTGGATCCTGATAAATATTTGAAATACAAGGTATAGTCACAGCTATACCCAAGTTCACAGCTGTTTCAGAAAATGACTTGTCTATAATGTTGAATGGTTTTCTTTGGTGATGTAAAATGCTATGACAATATAATTTCTTGCACGTGAATTGATAGAAAAAGGTACTGTTGTAAATGTTGAAATATAAGTGAATCTACATATGCAAAACAAATTACTATTGTTTGTTAGTATATTAATACAATGACAGATAAGAAAAAAAATCAGGAAGCTGGGTAACACAAATATTAAACCGTGGCCCAAGTTTAAAATGAGTCACTTTAAATGGTTCAATGTGTTTGTAAACTTTCAGCCAAATCCTGGCATGAATAATTGAACATGTTATAGAGAAATACGTGTATTAGAGAATGTTAGTAGCAAGGAAATATCAAAGTTGCAGCAAGCAATTTGTAGGCTAAATTCATTAGGTTAAGCGATGAGTGTAGAATACACCTAAAGTTTTCAATCACAAAGAGAACAAGATCATTTGGTATAGAAAATATCACACAAATACAGGAGAGATTTTCTCTTGGGCTCAAAATAGAGAAACTGCAGCTTTTATCTGTTGCTAATCTACATTAAAGCCAAAGTTGCAGTTCCTCAGTCAAAAAATAACTTAAATAAGGTGTTTCACATTGCAATAATTTGAAAGAGTAGGAAAGTTAGGATTGTTCACCATGAAGCAAGGAAGGGCTGAGCAGAGACTTAATCCAGGTGTTCAAAATCAGGAATAGCCATGACAAAGTAAGGAGAAATTGCTTCTACTAAGACAGAACCAGATGATTCAATTTCAAGGTAACTGGCATAAGAAGCAGAGGGAAATTGACAACTTCATACAATGGGTTATGATAGTCTGGAATGCACTGAAAAGAATGGTTGAAAAAAATATCAACAGCATTTTGGGTAATCAGGGATAATGGGCAAAATGACTGTGTGGTAAGATTATATGAAATTTTTTTTTACGTGCACTATAAACATTGAAGAAAACATGAACTTTTCAAAAGACTGACTCAATTCAGAACTCAATTGGAAAAATTAAGAGCGAAACATTGCCTACCCAAATTTCCTTTCTGCACGTGACCAAGCACATACAATCCACTTTTCTTTAGGTCATTTGCGAAACATATTAGTTGAGTACTCGTTCTAGGGTTGGCAACCATCAGCAGAACTTGTGGGCGCCAAAATTTGACATGATCTTTACGGACATCAAGCATGAGAAGATATTTTCTAACCTGCAAACATAAACATTTGTTACAGGATTCAGAATTGTACTGCATAAATATATTTATCACAGAATAAACTGCAAAAAATCTATTTCTTGAGTGAAATGCAAATCAAAACTGACTCCAATTGTGAATTCAACATTTGTAAATTTGGACTAATTATCATGAGATATTTCTACATTCCTTTGATGATGACCTTATACTTACATTTTGCAGTTAAATGCCATTTCCTTAGAGATCTTGACCTTCACATGGGAGGATTTCACTGAAATTTGCATTTATTTGGTGAGCGATCAATGTGAACACTGCCAATGATCTGGCATACGTGGATTATTATATCTATATTAGCATTTGTAAAACACCATTTAATTTTGTCTATCCCTCTGAATGTTGCTGTTAATCTAGCAGCTAGATGATGAGACAGAAGCCTGGAATAGTTACTGCTAAAAAGAATTCTTTCTCCAAATGGACAACCAAGAAGGTCTAACCCTTATCAGTGAGGGCACACTTGCTTAACTATCTTCACTTCAGCAGAAAACTTACTTGTTGTACATTTGCAAATATTTTTGCATATTTTGGTGTAATGAAATCATGCAAATTTTTCCAATTTTCAGTTTATTTCTGTATTAATATTCCAGGTCAACAACAATCTATCAGAATATCAGTCTTGATAAAACTTTATCTGAAAGATTTCTCTGCAAATACTGCCTGCTTCCAACATTGTGTTTTTGATTCAGATTATTACCATCTGCAATATTTTGGAGCTAACTACAGCTGCAACCTGCCTGTATTTTTGCATCAACAAGTGAGTATCGACCTTGGCAAAGAAAATAGTTGTATTTACAGATTTCAATAGATTTCAGCTAACTCTGTTAAAAATATATTTGATCAGAGGTACAGTTGCACTGATGATGGTTTGTTAATAAATCTATTAAACAAATGCTTAAAATGCACAATTGTCATCATCGCACAACAGTTCCTATAACAGTTAACTTTACCTGATGGAATATTATAGCTTGGCTGATATAACCCCAGCTGCTAGAGGGTGATACATAGTGAAGGACCAACAGCAGTATCAGCATGAATGCAATACTAGATGAAGCATATATTGGGCTTATCAAGAACATCATAATTCCACAACCAATGATCCCCAGCACGCAAGTATGCCAAGTGAAATAATGGAAGGTTGGCCTGAGAAGAGAAAAAATAAATTTGAAAATTAACAAATTAGCTGAAGAGCACCTATTGTAATGTGTTCCACAAATTAAATATGCATTGTTCAAGGGCAGTAGAATAATACTGACTGGAGCAAAAACAAGCTGCTCCATGAAATTTTGGATCTTGCCCTATCCCCCACAATCTCACCCCCAACACATTAACAATTCCAGAGCAATAACATTAGGAAACATGTAGAGGACAGACATTTTACTGTGTGAACAGTATCCTTCCAATATGCTTTGTTTCTCAAATATATCAATACGTACATACCTGGAGGCAGGTTGCCTCCTGAGTTACAAAACACTGGGCGGGAAATACAAGGGTAGGGGCCATATGTTTTTTTTCAGAAAAGGGAAAAACAAGTTATATCAGCCTTCTATTTTGCAAGAAAATAATTTATTCTATATTACTGGAAGAGAATGGTAATTGACTGACATTTCAAATGTAACAGCAAGATAGTTCATTCTTTTAATTCTTTTAATTCAAAGTCACTTCATTCGAATTATCTATTAATTTGAATTCCTTTCAAGCATAAATAGCCTCAAGTGCTGTTTGATTTAAATTGTGTTAATACAAATTACTGTATAATTTTCAAGTTATTCAGACTTTGAATTAACAGGAACAGCCTTCACAAAAATGCATAAAACCAGAACTGAAAATATGATAAAGGAAAGGCTATGCACTTTTAGAATGAGGAAAATTAAAATCATGATTTATACAGCCATTACTTTTGATTGTAAATTTTAATCTTTATAAACAAAAAGAACTTTATGTGTTGTCTCCAAAGTCAATAGTTTAGTCAGACATTTAGGTAATAGACTTCATCATGTTATATATTGTGCCCCAAAGCTACCAATTTTTAAAAAGTAAATATGAACAAATTTATTCCCCCAGTAGGGGCTCAATTCAACTTCAGAACAATGACAGTTGTGTCATAAGTGGTTCATACATTTGTCTTTCTGAATGCTCTGTGGTGAAGTATTCTCAGCCAAGTCAAATCACCATAAGAAATAAATTCAATAAAACCAGAGATGCCAGATACAGCAAAGAAAATGCAATGCTACAATAAGAGTGAATAATAAAAGCAAAAGCTAAGAGTCCTGTTGTTTATCAACCAGACAGGAAATGCACATTTAGTAAAACCTGAAGAAAGCCAACAAAAAAATACTCAGAGATTTAAATAACAATCGAGTTATTGCAGTGGATTGTTGCAAAATCTATTCACCACTATAATTTACGAATACAAAGATCCTTTAATATATAAAAGTATCTCAAGGCTCCTCATGGAAGCAGTGAAGAGAAGGGATGATATTTGCTCATGCAATGTATAATCAAATTTGCAAAACCATTCCGTGGCCAGTTTTTTTCCCCTCAAGCTTCAGAAAGATGTGCAATGGCTTAAGGAAGAATTAAGATGAGACTGCCAGGATTGGAACATTTTACTTATTACGGATACGATGGGCTTGTCTCCTTTGGAACAGAGACAACCAAAGGGAGAATTAATTCAGGTTCAAATGGGGACTAGAGAAAGTATACATTAAGTTTACATTGGCAGAGGGGTCACAACTATGGGGCACAAATTTAAGTAATTGATAAGAAGGATAACAGGGAAGCTGACAAAAATATTCCCATCCAGAGACTGGTTGGGGGAAAAGAGTGGTGGAGGTAGAAACCCCCAACACGCATTTAAAATGTATTTGAGTGTGTGTTTGAATAGCCTGGCCCTCCTGGGCTGCGGATTCAGTGCTGGGGGATCAGGTGAGGTTATTTTATTGATTGGCACAGTCACAAGGAGCCATCTGGCCTCCTTCTGTGTAGTAATTTTTCCTCTGAAGGAGAGAAAGCTCCAGAGTGGGACCACTGCTGAAAAATACTGCAGGCACTTGCAGAGTGAAAGGCAGGAAAAGGTGGGGATAGAGTGTTGAAAAGATGCACAAAATGTGAGAGTTGAAGAATGGAGAATTTGTTCAGGCAGGTGTTGTTAAGCCAGAGCAGATTATAGAAGTAGTGATTGGGTTCATTAATAAATCAAAAGGAAAGTGAGAGTTTAACATTAGGGGTGTTGGGGGAAATTACTACTGAAGTTATTGATATTAAGGAAATACAATGGATCAGAAATATGCCTGTAAGGGAAAACTGAGATGAGCACAAAGGTATTATGGGTGTATAAAAGTGGATTTACACCCTGCATCAAATACTGAATATTTCGCAGTTATTGGTCAGGCTTGTGATTATTTGGAATCAGTTACCCAGATGGAAGAGTAAAGTGAGATCATACCTAATAACCAAAACAGAAAAGCAACTTCATCTTGATTTTACAGCTCAGGGTTCAAATTAGTACTTTTGTCATACTGTCGCTGTCTGTAAGGAGTTTGTACGTTCTCCCCGTGTCTGCATTGGTTTCCTACGGTTTCCTCCCACATTGCAAAGACATATAAGTGAGGAACTGTGGGCATGCTAGGGCACCAGAAGAGTGGCGCCACGTGCAGGCTACCCCCAGCACATTCTCAGTAATGCAAAAAGACACATTTCACTGTGCGTTTCGATATACATGTGACTAATAAATAAATATCTTATTCCCACACTGTAGCCAGTTTATTTGCATGCCAGCTCCAAAGTGGGTGAGTGGCACAATGTGCATGTGAAGAGTCATTTAGATAGTTAGACCAGTGTGCAAGTGAAAATTGATTTAGATTGCTTGACCAGTGTGCATGCATCATGACAAAACTGATTGCAACTGTGCTGTCCTCATAGGGATCGTGCTGATGCTGAATCAACCTTATTCATTTGAGATGAGGAGCATAGATGCAACAATATGTCAAGTTTGGGAATTTGGTAAACATGAGAACAGGTAAAAAAAATAAGTTTTTTTTTACATTTTCTTGCAGAATTAGCATTTGGAATTCAACTTTGACTGGCAACTAACCAAAATCTGTAGTTCCATTTACAATGCTGGCAAACAATTGCAAGAGGCTGTTAATTAGGTGGCATGCTATTAACTTCAAACTTTCTCAGTCTACCAAAACTATACTCATGCAACAAAGGCAGTGATGAACTTCATCACCGATGTCAGACTTCACTGAGCGGGAGGTTCCCAGGATATTGGAAGTACAGCACATTCCACAGGGTTTCATTGTGAAACTTGATGTCGGACGAAAGAGTTGTGCAGGTTTGTACAGAACCTTGGACTTATAGATGTTGAGTGTAAGGCCCATCCTCTTTCATACATCAGGCTTGGAGATCAGTCTCTGAGCTTGTGCAAATGCAGGCATTGTCTGCATATTGCAGTTTGAATACCAAGGTTCAGTCAACTTTGGTTCTGGAATGTGGTCGATAACTAGTTAATTGAATTAAGATAGTTACTGTCAGCAGAGGCAGAATCATTGCTTATGGAATTTAAGTGTGGGTTAAAGGTAAATAAACCAATAAGATTTTTCTAACATAATGGTTGCACAGTTTAAAAGTGCAAAGATTGGGAACTTGGCAAGTGTGGGAATTCAGTGAAGAGAAAAGGGTGCAGCTTGGTATTGAAAATATAAAAAGGGTTAAACTGAGGAGGAAAATAATAATTTAATCAAATGAACCAATATCCAGCTGTTAAATGCTGACCCAGATTGGTTGGTGGATGTTGGAACCATGTGTTGCACAGATCTAAAACCAGCACATGTTCAAGATATATGATCTGCTGGAAGAGGTCTGGGTTTAGCTTTCAGACCTTGTGTAAAAGAAGCATTACAGTGCACCTTTAAGGCTGAGTGTTACATGTCTGTGGTCACCCTACTGATTAAGGAAATGCAGGCTGAGGGGGAATGGGTGATCAGTAGGCAGTCTAGGAGGACCTGGAAAGGACTGAAGTCTTGACAGAAAATCACCTTGGACAATAATAGCCCCTCAGAAGAGTATAGCCATAGCCAAGTCCATTATAGTATGTGTGATTCAATTAGGGTAAAAGTTTCAGAAGAGCTAGAGTGATAAGGGATTCAACTGTTGGGAGCTGGAGACAAATGAGTGTTTCTATAGCTACAGACCTGATTCCAGGCTGATATATTGTCTCCCTGCTGCTGGTATCAAGCATGTCACCAAGCAGCTGCAGAATATTCTGAGGGAGGTTGGGGATGTAGAGTCTGAGGTTGTGATTCATAATGATATCAAAAACAAGATGGAAAGATGATCTATAACAAGCAAATTACCAGGAACTATGCAGTGAGTAGGACAAGTACATATGAGTGCACAAGAGATGGTGCAGGATGCAGGTCTTACAATTCCATGGGTATCAAGATTAGTTCTTGGGTAAATCAGACTTGTCTCAATACAAGGCTGGAACCAATAGGAGGCTGAGAGGAGATTTGCTACAGTTTAAACTAGGAGGGATAGAAATCAGAGTTATTTCATCAGGGCGAGATGGAAAACTGCACGTGGAAGCAGGAAAGTAGAGGTTTAGTAAATATGTCTAGAAGTCAGCAGAATGAGTTTGGAAAGCACAGGAAACAAAGAGTGGGAGAAAAAAAGATATGGCAATGCTTAATTGTGTATACTTTAATGCAACGAATCTTAGTAGTAAAGACAATAAACTGAACAGGTGGCCATAACACCACACCATTTAAAGATAGGAACAATAGCAACTCAACATTGCAGGTTATAGAATTTATAGAGTTTTCAGACTTGGGGGAGGTGGGGGTGGTGGGAGAGAAGAAGGAATTTTGCAATATTGGTTAAAGAATCAAGTACAGCTGTGACAAAAAAATTACTTGCTTTAAATAACAATTTAGGCATTTTGGTTTGAAAATGAGGAATGAAAATAAATTGGGCACTGTTGACCCCCCAAACAGTCAAAGGAAAACAAATATGTAAGCAATCTTACACTTACTTACTATCACAAGAAAAAGGACACTTGGCCCATCAGGTCCATTTTCCCTCTCATTATTTCCTGATAACCCTGCTACTTTATTCTCTCACATGTTCCATCAACTCCCTTTCAATTCTTTCTTATCTACACTAAGTGATAATTTACAGCAACCAATTCATTTAACAGCGAAAAAAACCAACTGCTGGTGGGAGGAACTCAGCAGGTCGATCAACTCCTCTAGAAGTACTAGACAGCAGCACTAACTGATGTGTCCCCATGCTGCCCTTCTGAGATGTGCAAAAATAAAAGTCCCATAATAGCAAAGGATTTCAACTACCTTATCATTAATTCAGACCCTAGCAGATTAAAGGGAAAAGGAAGTGCAGAGTGTTAAAGTGAATTGAAGAGAACCTTTCACATCAAGGGAGAATGAGGGTTCACATCAAATATGTTCTCAATTAAAGAAAGGGGGGGGGAGAAAGAGTTGAGAGGGAGTGCGATGGGGAGACTCCCAAACGTGAACCACCAAGAAAGGCTCTGACAAATACTCAAAGCTCTAGACATGTTCAGGTGAAAGTAACTTGCAGGGCCGCAGGCTAAGAGCAGGGAATGGGGCAGAAGGGATTATTCTAAAGAGAGTTGGCATGAACATGATGGGTTGAAAAGCCACCTCCAAGGTTCCAAGTGTTCTACCATTCTCAAAAGTGCAAGGATAAAATTAAAATGGAAGTCAGAGGTGCATTAAAAATATTTACAGGCAAAATCAAGGGAAGAAAGTTTTTCCTCCCAATAAATATATGGAAGGAAAGTGGTACAAGGAAAGAATAGGTCTTATTCAAGTCCAAAACAGTATGGAAGTTGAACTCCTGGATAGTTCAAAATGAGCTGATCCTCACCATGAGTGGGATGATACAGATTTCATCACAGTGGAAGATCATAATGATAAATGTACAATAGGAGTGGACATATTTCAGAGGCTTTGAATCTTTGAAAGTACATAAATCTCAGATCCAGATGAAATATATCCCAGGCTCCTGCGAGAATCATGAGGGGAAATAGAGTTTCTATCATGTTCCAAACCACTTGGCTACTGGCACTGTACCAGAAGACTGGAATTCAGCTAATGTGTTATTATTTAAATAAGGAGAAAGGGGTAGACCGACTCATTACGTCAGTCAGCCCACTGTCAGTAATGGACAAATTGATGGAATTCAGAAGGAGCATAAGCAATGTTTAGAGCAAATTGTTAATTATTGATGGATTTGAGAAAAGGAGGTAGAGACGGACTAATTTTATCAAATTATTTTGATGTGGTAACGAAAAATGTTGCTGAGAGTAGAGCTAGAACTTTAGCAAAGCATATGGCATTGGTCATGGGTTTCAAGGAAAAGTGGCAAGTTAGACTAAAAACGGGCTCAATGAAAGACAATAAATGGTAATGGTCAACAGGAATTTTAATAAGTGGAGGACTGTACAGTAGGATTCAGGAGAGCTCAGTATTAAGTCCCTTGCTTTATGTCATATGTATTAATGACATGGCCCTTATTTTTAAGAAGATTGCTGGTGATAACAAAATTTTTGATTGGCAACTTGCCTCCTCATGTGCTATAAACCTTATGATTCAATGAGGAAGACCTCCTAAAAAAGGACCTTAAAATTTGGTGACTTTAAAATGTGGTTGTTCCTTGCTGAGTTTTATAATAACTCATTTAGAAAAAAAAACACTTGTAATTTAAAGTGCCCAGATTATAATGTACAAGGAATACAGAAAAGCAATAATACACTGAAGGGATCCATGATGTTTTTAACCATTGTATTTATCAGATACTGTCAAAAAGGCCAATACTTATCAAATTACTGCCAAATTAAGGCAATATCTTGTGTACTTTCAACACTGATATTAACTAATTGAGCAGTTTTGACATACTAATAATAAGGATAACAATTTAGTCTGAGGTTGTCACCTAAATACCTTATTGTGCAATGCGAGCATATAAAAAAAACTTGTGTAACAAAATCAAATCAGTTTTAATTCAAAGGCATTTTTGTTCAGTTTTTTATCCAATCAGTTCTTTATTTTCCCCCCAATGTACAGTGATGAACCAAGAGCAGCCTCAAAATGAAATCTTGCTTGATGTCATTATCTTACAATCTACTTGCCATAATCAAAGCATCCAACCGAGAAAATTGCAGTAAAAAGGAAAGCTGAAAAAGCCTCTCAGAGATGCCTTTCCACACAAAGCAGCATTATCATTTATGTTTTTTTAAGAACCTTTGCAGCAGCCAGCTTTAAAAAAAATGCTTAGTGCATTCAAACTGAATTAATAGTTATTTGCAGATGATTTGTTCTTCAAGGATATTATCCATACCTGGGCCAAAAACAATTATTTAGAAAGCCACTTAAAGTGGCTGGTTGCTCAGTTCTTATTTTTATGGACTATGAAAGGTGCTGGCCTGTGGCAATACAGGATCACCCTCCATTAAAGCATCACCTAACTGTGACACTTTTGGTGTCTATGTTGCATCTGTGCGACAAGTGGAAAATTAAATTTACAGTTAATTTATGTGCACATTAAACAGACATATTTTATACAGCGATTTACTTCAAAGAATTGTTTTGCACTTAGCAAAGAATATTTTACATTCTTCGATACATGTAAGTGGTTGGATTTCTACACTTAAGTGGTTAAGCAAAGAGCATTTGTTTTAAGGAAATAATAACTTTATTTTCGCCCTTCAAACCTTTTTTGTGTTGTAGATTTCTGTGAGGCTCTGCCAGTTAACACGGAATTATTCAATTATGTTTTAATCTGTCAAGTGAAAACAAGACTAATGTTTTGTCAATTAAAATTGTGCTTTCATGCTACTATTTAATAAGATTGCAGGACTATATTATTGCTATTTTCCAACAACAAATAGTTTCTTTCATTTTGTGCTCTAGAAAATTTTTAGTGTAGTTGAAATCAGTCTGCTTCTTTGCAAATGATTAACTTTTCTAACTCTTTCATGCTGCGTGCATGGAAGTGGATTTCAGCACTTGCTAAATTTCAACCTGTTGTTTGCCTCTGCTGCTTCAGGAGCCAAGTGAACAGATGTACTGATCTTAAATGACTATTCAATGCTTCTAACACTCCACTTGATAATAGAGCATACTTTAAGATGCAGCAATAGTTCAAACATGCTGTACAAGTTAAAAAAAAACTATGAAGTGAATGATGGGATACTGGCATGAAAGTGGACTTGAGGTGCAGGATTAGTCATTTTACTGAAGGGCTCCAGGGCTGTTTGGCCTACTCCTGCTACTATTTTTCTTCCCTCCTCCCAATATCTAGCCATTAAACATGCATTAAAATACTTCAAGACGACTTTAAGCTGAGAGTTGCCGAAATTGATTGCTTGGAATAATGACTTTAAAGTTATACATCGCATATTTAGTGTTGTAGGGACAGCACATTCTGCACATTTTTATCTTACCAGGAATTATCTGCTACAACTTTTACTCCTGAAGGTAACTTTGCAAATGGATCTATCTATTGAAAGGAGAAGCAATCATAATGTGGAAAGCCTTTCACTTTGGCTCCAGGATCAATGATACCATTAGCTGTGTTTGATTTACAGAAGCCCAGGCTAACTATTGCTGGATTGTCCACTTGATGCTCTCCATCCTCAATGGTGAAAAATATCATGTTCCCAAACCACAAAATCTGACTGAATCACAAATCCAGATAGATTTATAATTAAATTCATATATAGCAGCTAAAGGATACGGAAAAAATAATTATCAGTGATCTTATAAAGCATGTAGAGCATTGACAGAGGCCATTTGGACAAACTGGTCCACGTTGATTATCAAAAGGAGGTTACCCTTCGAGTCCATACTCTCTTACCCTCTCCCCACAGCACAGCAAATTCTTTCCTATCAGACACACATCCAGCTTTATTTTGAACATTACAATTGAATCTGCCTACTCTACTACCCTTCAAGTGCATTCCAGACCCTAACCACTTGATATGTAAAAATACACAAAAAAAGTGCTGGCATTGATGCTGCCTGACCTACGGAGATCTTCCAGCACTTTTTTTTGTGCATTGCTCCAGATTCCAGCATCTGCAGAATTTCTTGTGTCTCTGATATGTAAAAATTTGCTTTCCCCATGCCATTTTTGGCTCTAATGCAATCTTGATAGCCTGTTCCTTGGGACCAAGGATGCCAGCCTTCCATTCCAGTTTTGTGGGCTCTGAGGTGGCCAGTGTGAAACCTGCAGAATCTTCCACAGGTGGGGCAAGTGGTGATCGATGGTCAGAAGAGGAGTTTGTGCTCACTTCCCTGACGAAATAGGGTATTTGTCATGATGTGGCTGCGCTCCAAGCATTTTGTCAAGAGGAGGTCATGGTTGGATTTAGTCTTCCCTACTCTGCCCTTGCCATGGAGCTGTTTCCCTTCCCACCCCGGCAGTTGACTGTCCAGGTGTACCCACAGTCTTGTTCTTTAAAATGGCCATCTCCAGTCCACCATGTCTTAGTGCAGCAACATCAACGTCAGTGTTTGAGTTCCTGAGTTATTACAGTGGAGTGGTGTTCAACTCTGTCACTGTTGGGATTTTCCATGAGGGTTCTGACATTCCATGTCCTCATCTTCACACTGGGGAGTGGAAGCTGCCTGTGCATGACTTCTTTTAATGTGGGGTTGCCATTGCACACCAGCTCTCACACAGAGTAAGGGTTTGATCTAGTGGCAAGGGAGCCCAAGATGACATAGGCTCTAGTGCTTGGAATTAGTGCTCAAACATTAGTGGTCATGTGTTGGTGCCACCCAGCAAGTGCACACGCAAATGTAGATGCACACACCTGTTGACTCTGGCCATGTGCTTGAGCATGTCCTGAGTCCTGATACCTGCTGCACACCTGACCGTACCAGCCAGTGGCACTGCCCATGCACCCAATCACCTTCATTCTGTGGTCCCCAGTTCTTGATTCCTTTGCCAATGGAAACAGTTTCTCTCTATTCTGTCCACATGATTTTAAATATCTTTATCAGGTACCTTCACACCTTCTCTGTGCCAAGAACTGTGGCTTCCCCAGTCAATCCACATAATTACAATTCTCCATCCCCAAAAGCATCTTTACAAATATTTTCTAACCCTCCTGAAAGTGTGGCACACAGAAATGGACATAATAGTACAGTTGTACCCAACCAGTGTTTTATAAAGATTCATTCATGCTGCAGTTGTACAAAATGGTGGTTAGACTACACTATAGAGTACTGTGTACAGTTCTGGTTGCCACACTACAGGAAGGATGTGGCAGCAATAGAGAGAATGCAGAAGAGAATCACCAGGATGCTGCCTGGAATAAAGAGAGAATGGATAGGCTGGGCTTATTCTCACTGGAATATAGGAGCTCAGGTGTAACCTTACAGAGGTTTATAATCTTATGAGGGGTATAGATAGGATAGATATTCAGAATCTTTTTCTCAAGGTAAGGGAGTCTAGAATTAGAGAGCACAGATTTAAGGTGAGAGGGAGAAATTTAAAGGACTCCTGAGGGGTAACTTTTTCCACACAGAAGGTGGTGAATATTTGGAACAAGTTGCCAGAGCAGTGGAGGCTGATACTATTACAACATTTACAAGGAAGAAACTTGGATAGGAAAGGAATAGAGGGATATAGGCCGAATGCAGGCAACTGGGATTAGCAGAGATGGGCATCAGGGTCAGCACGCGTGACGTGGGTTGTAAGGGCCCGTTTCTATGCTGTATGTCACTATGATCCTCTGAACTTCCTTGCCCTTGTGCTTTATGACTATTTATAAAGCCCATGAATCTATTTTCTAACAAACTTGCTTCCACATCTCTGTTCTCGTAGAATTGTGTGCTCTCGTTTATACGGCCTATTCTCATTCTTCCAACCAATATATAACACTTCACATCTCTCAGCATTAAATTTCATCTCATACCTATTCATTCATTCCATCTGCTGCTGTATATCCATTTGAAATCAATTACTATCCTCACAATTCATTTCACCTCCAAATTTTGTTTCATGCAAATTTGGGAAGTGAACTCCATCCAAATCATTAGTATGTTTAAGAAAAGCACGGGTCCCAGTGAATCTCAACAATACATTTCCCTCGAACCCAAAGATAACCCATTTCCTGTTACAGCTTCCTATTACTTAGCAAATTTTTTTCCATGCTTCTCTAGCCTCTTTGGCCTTCATTCTTGATGACAAGTCTATTGTGAGGCATCTTATTAAATGCTTTTTTGGAAGCCCATATATACCAGATCAACTGCATTTCCCTCTGTGGTACTTCAAAAAAAAATCAAATTAGACATAATTTGCTTTTAAACAAGTCTATGTTGGGTTTTCTTAATCATTCCACACTTGTCCAAGTGATTTCTAATTCTGGACACAATTGTGACACCTGAAGGCCAAGATAAGAAAAATAGGTTCTTCCTATTATCAGAAGGGTCAAAAACAAGGGCATGGATTTTAAGTAGTTTAGTAATAAAGAAAAAGATTGGATGGAATATTTTGGTAACAGACGATGGTAGGGATCTGGAATACATTGCCTGCCAACTGAAACCTCCATCCCATTTAAAACACCTGGATTATATTTGAAAAAAACCATGACCTGCAGTGCTATGGACTAACAACTGGAAGGTAGAATTAGGCTGGAGAGTACAGTCGACCAACACAGAAATGACTGGCTAAGCAGCCTCCTCTTGTGTGACAAGTTGACTATGATTCTGAAACCAAACTGGGAAATTTTCCATTTCTGGTGAGCAAGCGTTGCAGCTACACTGGAAGACTTCACAAGAGGTGCAGTTTTCTACTATTACAAGTAATTGTTGCCACATCATTTTTTTTCCAAAGCATCGGGCCCTGTGTCCTTCTCTGTGTCCAGTGCAGTCAGTCATTACATGATAATGCTCAACACATCAAATCTGTAACTGACTGGCACCTGTGATTGTGCAGAGTTCAGACAAAGACCACAAATCATTTTGCTGAAGATTGTGGAAATAGTTTTAACTTTGCTTTCTGCACTTGTGTTGGGCTTTACTCCCACAGAGTGGAGATTTCCACATCTTTCCTTTCCTGTCAGTACCTTATTGCTCAGGATTATTTGCAACAGGCCGCAGGACTACTGAAGTTTGGTCTGATTTGCAGCTTGCAACATTAATTATACATACAGTATATAATTCTTCGGCATGCATGTAGTTTCATCAGCTTACCACCTGTTTCATGTAGAGCAAAACTAGCATGCTGCTTCACTTATGATTGAACAAAGTCAGATCACCTGGCTTGATCATGATAAGAAATTGATAGATTGAAGGATGTGCCAGGCCACAAGATTAGATTTTGGTGAAATGCATTTGTGCAAATGGCATTGTACATTAAAGATGCCCAACTTGCAGCTACCACATCTGTTTGGAATCTGTCCTATTTACCACAGCGGTATTACCAAATAACGTTATGTGAAGACAGAACTTGGTTTCCATTTGGATTGTACGGTGATTACTCCTGCCACAATGTTTATGAATGCACACATTAGTGACAAATAGATTGACAAGCACGAGGACAAGTAGGTTATTATTTCAACCTACTCGTGATGCTCAACAGAAAGGTATCCTTATTCATCACTAAAGGAGTGGGGTAGGTGGTAATAAACAAAAGTTTTTGCCATGTCGACCAGAAGCTTTGAGACTTCACGAAGTCCACAGTCAATACGGGGGATTCCCAGGATTATTCCCATCTGACAATAAATAACTGTGTCCCTAATTTCAGTGACTATCCTGCCATTGGGACAATCACATCTGGAGGTCTTGAGTAGTCTGGTTCATTGATGAGTTGTGAGTCTGTGATTACAGCTGTCAGGTTGATGCATGACTCAGCTGGGTGATAACATTATCTGCCTTAGCGCCAGCAAACAGTTGTGACCGAGGCATTTCTTGCAGGTTGTGCCTTTGCCATCCTTATTTGAATAATCTGTCCAGTTTTTATTTTCTTTGCAGCAGCTTACTAGACTACATCAAAAGGCATTTAGTGAACCAGATGTTTTTAAAAAAAGGTGCAACTGCTTCATTGATATAGTAATACTTCATTGAACAAAACTCAAATCTAAAGCTGCTTTAATAGGATTTGAATTTGCATTCATCAAATTATTTATCCAGAACTTTGAATTCAAAAGTCCAATAATTCATCATACCCATTTTTCAAAGATCAAAATAGAGTCACAGATTCGTACAGCATAGAAACAGGCCCTTCGGCATCCCCGTCCATGCCGACCTTTTTACCCACCGACACAATCCCATTTGCCTGCATTAAGACTGTATCCTTCTGTGCCTTGCCTATTTAAGTGTCTGTCTAAATACCTCAAAATTACAATATTAATGCCTCCATATTAAACTACAAGTAGAATATACGATTTTAAAATGATCTCCCATTTTCAAATCCAGTTTCACCTGAAGATTGCACTTGGCATTCTTGGCTCCTTGAACTCAGGCCCACGGGCTATCAAATTCAAAATCCAAGGAGATACTAGCCCAAGAGACTAGCCAACTCCAAAACTATGCTCATATGTGGAAGTGCACAAATATGTTCAGGAGAAAATCTGAGTAACAATAATACTTGCATATGGAAAATAAACACTAAAATTGAAAGAAAATCTAATTTCAAAAACTGACCAGAAGTACAATAATTTGAAGCAATGCAACAACATACTCATTAAACTAGTGGAAGAGAGTTGGCTAGAAAGGTAACAGAACAAACCTCTGACTTTATATTCAAGTCACGGCTGGAAAACAAAAATGGATCAAAGCAAAAATATGGATTTTTCAAGAAATAACTATGTGTAGCTGGAATGGGATGCTATTTCATTTAGCCAGGTTTCAAAGTTGTGAACATTTGCAAGTCAAAAGCAGAAGCAGGAGTGTTGGAAATAAGCAGCAGGAAGCAGCAGAAGAAAGAGATAAAACAGATATAATATAAATCCTCAATAATTCAAGGTTGCCTCAGGGTCAGCAGGGTCAATATCTGATCAAAGCACATTTAAAACAGGAACAAAATTTATAAATGACAAAGAGGAAAGCAGCAAAGCTTGAAAATGTATGACGGTAACAAGATACAAATGGATTAAGCAAAGGATGACTTCTTCTCAGAACCATCAACTGACATCAATCCTTGTTCCACTGGAGTCCCTTCATTACCTCAAGCTTAAACAAGATTTTTGGAATATCTCCTGTGCCAATACTGCATTGACTGCCGCACTGTTGCAAACTACCAGATCCCCATTTGTTTTCCACCTAAATGTTCCCTTTCTCCACTTTGGAGTTAAACCCCCATCTCCCATTCTATCCACCAGAATCATTCATAAAATGTTATTTCCTTGCAGCTAACCAACTCCAGTCCAGACAATCTAACTTCACAAATTAGCACAAAATATTTTAGCATCATTATCAACCTGTTTCCAAACCACCATTAACACTCCCTACAGAAACCAATCTTAAACTTCTCACTCTCCAAATTTTGTTCTACCTCAAACCTATATTTTCCTCTTAATTCCCTGGAAGGTGTGCAGTGCCTTCTCAGTATCCTCTTGTTCTCTTTACAATAGTTCCAATCTGCCCCATCAGCAACATAAATATTCTGTGAACCAAAGTCACCAATGACTTAGGAAACATTATTATGCTTAAGCTACTCAAACAATAGCCAAGAATTCCAGGCTAACCAACTGGAGATTATGTTCAAATCCCAGCATAGTTACGAAGTATTTTAAATACAGGAAGCCCCCGACTTACGAACGCCCGACTTACGAACCGACCTTCGTGGTCAGTTCGTAAGCGGGCCCAGCCCCCGATCCTACCACGGTGGTGGTACACCTTCTTTGGCCCAACCCCAGGCCAAGTGCGCATTTGCGGCTGGGGCCATATGCAGCTGCGATCCCCGGCCCAAGTGCGCAATGCGCGGGCATCTGTTCCGAGTTACATACAAAATCGGGTTATGAACAGTCTCAAAAACGGAACTTGTTCGTAACCTGGGGACTTCCTGTAATTTGGAATTTAAATGAAGAGAAGTCAAATCACTGGAGAAGCATTAAAAACGTTTCTGGTTCACTAACATTCTTCAGGAAAAGGAAATCTACCAAGAGAAACGTGATCACAGAGTCAGAGTTGTACAGCTTAGAAACAGGCCTTTCGGCCCACCATATCTATGCTGACCATCTATACTATATCAACCGTCTATACTAATCCCACTTGCCTGCATTAATTCCATATCCCTCTATGCCTGATTCTTTCAAGTACCTGTCCAGGTGCCTCTTAAATGTTGTTACTGTTCTTGCTTCCACCATCACCTCTGGCAAGCTCATTCCAGGACACCAACTACTCCTCATGTGAAAAATGTTACCACTCAGATCCCCTTTAAACCTGCTCCCTCTGACATTAAACCTACGTCCTCTAGTTTCAGACACCACCCTATCATGAAAACAGATTCTGGCTATGCCTCTCATAATTTTATTATCATGTTACCTCAGCTTCCTGTGCTCCAGGGAAAACAGACACAGCCTATCCAATCTCTCCTTATAACTCAAGCCCGCTAATCCAGGCAACATCCTTGAGAATTTTTTCTGCACCTTCTAGTTTAATCACATCTTTCCTATAGTGTGGCAACCAGAACCTTGGGCGACAATGGAGTAAATAAGGTTCTAAGCAATGATTTCAAGGGCACCTGCTAGAATCCATTCCTCCTCAAGCCCTCCCATACAGACCCCAGAAGGAATCCAAATTCCCAAGGACTCTGCACGCTGCTGGATATCGTCCACTTCTACCACAGACTGCCAGTAGTGCTCAGTCATACTGAATTTATGACCTCGTCCTTGAGGATATTCCCTCTTTTTGAAGGCAAACCCAAACACCTTGGAGGCTCAGGCAAATAGTAAATCTCTTGCTCATCCTCATATATGGCACCAGAAGCTCACACTGTGATGTTTCTCCCACATTCCAAAGATGTACGGGTTAGGAAGTTGTGGGGATGCTACGTTGGCGCCAGAAGCGTGGCGACACTTGCGGGCTGCCCCAGAGCACTCTACGCAAAGATGCATTTCACTGTGTGTTTCGATGTACATGTGACTAATAAAGGTATCTTATCTTAGCTTAAACCTCATTGAGTCATCAGAATGTATTTATAATGCTGTAAAGGGCTTATGGTAGTATGTGGACCTGTCTATATTCTATTCTATCATCTGCTCAAGGGTCTGCCCACTTTACAGATTAACAGGGGTTCCCAACCATCATTCATACCACATCCCACGAGATTCCAGTGGGTGTTGGCAGATTTCCCCTTTGCAATTTGTCTCTTGCTCTACATGGTCTCCCTGCTCATTTAGAGATTGCCTTCACATTATCCTTTGATGTCTTTGCACTTCCTGACCTTGTGCTCCATCTATCACATTCCCTCTGCCATTCCTGGCTCCTTTGGGCAACCTCTGTTACAACACTGTAAATAACAAAGACATTAGAATTAGAATGCCTCTTCTAATTCCCTTATTAATGGATTAATTGCTGCAATTTTTCCTGCAATCCTCCCTTCTCACCTTTTCATTTGTTCACTGTCAACCATGGTCTGTTGATCTAATCCAACCCTCGTCTCCTGTTTCTCCTACCTCAGGGGCCCCAGCCACTGGGCAGCACTCATCACCTTGCAAATATCTGTGTTTATCCCTCTTCTCCATTTAATTTCCCAGAAAAATATTCTGTAATCTACTCAGAAATCAGTTTACTTGATTTAGGAGTGCTTGAAACATGAAGTCCCATTGAATTTGTCAAAAACTGCAAAAATTGTTGTTCCAATCCTTCTGATCCTTTAGAACTTCAACACTGTGACTTACAAGACAGATGACTAGGATTCTGTAATCAACTAACTTCTTTGAGATTGTGTGTTCTATAAACACCATCAATAATCTCACCAGTATTACAAATCACAACTATTCTACTAAGGATTTCTTACTTAGCTGGTAGATGCTGTATGCAATCAAACCTCAGTTGGTCCTGGGCCACATAATTCTGAGTATCAATGCTCATGCCTCTCACCTGATCCTCAGTTTGCTGGTCTGGGCACTTGATCAACCACTTTTTGCCATGTTCTCCTTATTGACCAGCTACCTGTGTCATACTTATTTTGCTATCTTGTCACGTAGGACTAGGCTGCTAGACTGCTGTGAATAGTTTGTCTTTGATCCATGGCCAAGTTTAGCAGTCCACCATTCCCTTGTGCATTATAAATTCCCTTCAAGTAGATTCCACAATGTTTTTCAACTGTATTTTTTACCTTGGAAGTTTTTTTTAAACCTCCAGACCCTAGAAGTGTTAAATAGAATAATTCCACACTGGTAAGGGCTCCACAACCAATGAACCAAAACATCACCTCGCAAACATGGACAAGGAAACCACCTAATTACAATCTATTGTCCTTTTAGCTGATAAATTACTGTTGATTCATGTTGAAGACCATAAGGTAGCAGGGACACAATGTACTCCGGGTGGAGGACTTCAACATCCATCATCAAGAGCAACTTGTTAGCACCATCAGTAAGTGGTCTGACCAAGACCTGAAGGACATTGCTGCTAAACTGTATCTGGTGAATGACCTAATACAGAGATAAAGCTATTAACCTCATCCCCACCAATCTATCTGCTGCAGATATATCTGTCCTAACTGTATTGTTAAAACAACTACCATGCACCCCTTATAGAGGCCAAAATCCTGTGTTCACACTGAAGAGATCCACCATTATATTGCGAGGCACCACCATTGTGCTAAATGAGATAAATTCAAAGCAGATCCAGCTGCTCAAAACTGAACATCTACGAAGCAATGTGGGTGACTAGCTGCACCACTCCATTACAATCTGGAACTTCATGGCCCACCAGACAGCTCACACTGTCCTCATTACCAATGCAAGGGAGCAATTCTGGTTGAATGAAATGCGCACAATGCAGTACAAGACTTCAGTCTGCACAGTTTTGTCACTTTGGCACCTCTTGCTGCATTCACTTGTGAAAGTCGGTATATAATTAAACATCCAATTGAAAGCAGCGGCCTCAGAAACATGCCCAACCTCAATGATGCCATCGCCAATGGCAGACTGGCAATAGCTGAAGCAATTGCAGCCACATTTAGCTCGTAGTACTAAAGAGATGATCCATTTCTGCTTCGATGTTTCCAGCTTCTCAGCAGTCAGCCTTTAGTCGATTTGATTCATTCCACACAATATCAAGAAATGGTTATTAGCCCTGGAAACAGCAACGACCATGCGACCAATCAACATCCTGGTTGTAATGCTGAAAAACTGTGCTCCTGAACTAGCAATGCCACAAGGCTAACCATTCTGATAGAGTTACAACACTAGTATCTTGCCCTATGCTTTGGAAAAATTGCCCAGTTACATCAAGCACACAAAAAGAAGACAAATCCAACTGTGCTATTCACTGCCCAGTCTGCTTTCATGTGTGTTCAAAAGGATCATTAACAGTTTTATCAAATGGGGTTTACTCACCAAAAACCTTCACTCAAGTCTGGGTTTCACCTTAACCACTTGGCAATAAAGCTCACTGCAGCCTCAGTCCAAACCCAAACAAAAGAGGTGAATTCCAGAAATGAGCAGGGGTGAAAACTACTACCCTTGACACCAAGGCAGCATTTGACTAACAGCAGCATCAAGAAGTGCCAGTGAAACTGAAGTCAATGCAAATTCAAACAAATAATTCCCCATTGGCTAGTTGTACTTCACACAAAGAGAAATGGTTGATAACGATGGCAAGTCACAGGAGGTGGATACAAATGAAACAGTTTTTCAAGGCAGGGTCCTAGATCCAACTGCTTCATCTGTGATCTTCCTTCCATCCTAACTGGTAATTGGGATGTTTACTAAGGATTGCCCAACATTCAATTCTATTTGCAACTCCTCAGAAAACGAAGCTGTCCTTGCCTGCATGCCACTAAGACACAAAAAACAGAAAAACACTGGAAAAGACTCAGTAGGTTAGGACATTCTGATGAAGGGTAGCATACCCAAAATGTTGGCCGGTTTTCCTTCAAAAGACATTGCCTGACCTGCTGAGTTTTTCCCTAGCATTTTTCTGTTTTGGTATCAGATTTCCAGCATCTGCAGTTTTTGGTTTGATCTTCCACATCAATACACAATTGGCATGGGCTGGTACGTGGCAAGTTGAAACAAGTGCCATACAAGGGTCAGGCAATTAACTTTTCCAACAAGAATCTCTAACTAGCTACCCTTTTTTCAATGGCATTATTATTGCACACCATGGAAGTTAACACTGACCAGAAACTTAACTAAACCAGCAACATAAATACTGTGATACTTGCATCTCACGAAGAACAACTAAAAAAAAATTATGACTTCCTGTACTGTGCAATTTGAACAGTGGCTCTTCCTCGCTTAACCTCAGTGCCACGTTTCACCTAGAGAAGTAAGGTGTTTTTGTTACAGGCATGGTGACAGTCATTGGAAAGATCAGATTATAAAGTTTAGTGGTCAGAGTTTAATGGAAAAAGAGGTAAAAGGAACTGGCTGCAAGTCTCATGAATGAGACAAGAGTATTGAAAGGGGTGGGGGAGAATCTAGGCAGAGCTTGGAATTTAGGAGTGAAGAAATAGGGGAAAGATTTACTTTGAAGAGCAAAGGAAATAGGTGAAAGCACTACTGATAACTGATTTACAGTAAGACTATTCTGATGAAAAGTTACTGGTCTAAATTTCTCCATGGAGATCTGGTAGCCAGCTGATTATTTGCAGCATATTTTGAATTTCACTTTTCTTTCCTTCACTTTTGTACAATTTTACTAAAGCATTTAAAATCTGATTCTCCTATTTCCCACACATTATTTTTAAGTTGAGAACTATAAAAATGTCAATACATGCTGTAATAATGTCACACACTTTTATTCATTAATGACCAATATCTTGAATTTCTAAAATCTCTTTCCTACCTGAAATTTGGTGCTGAGGCCCATTCCAATGCCAGGACAGGCGAGATCCACAGCAGCATAGACCAACAGAAAAAAGATGGTCACTATCCCAGCAATAGTATTCAGTTTGCCAGTAAACCAACACGAGCTATAAAAGCAAAATATATACTTTAATAACATGATGAGCATTCACAAACTTTTCCACTGAAATCATGGATCCAAATAAATGTCAGATAACAATATTTGCCAAAGTTTTCCTCTCTAAAACAGCAGAGACAATTTGCCTCTAGCATATTCAAGGAAGATATTTTAAAAAGGTCAAGAATTCTTCTTTCAGTTGTTGTAATCTTAATAACACACCATCTGCCAAGGGCATCTGATATTAATGCGAGTGAAAGAGTACTGCTGTTAGTCATTGTATATTATACAAATACATCATTTGTCACAAATGAGATTCTCTATTACTGTGACGTTCAAGCTACATTATCAACAAAAAAAAAGTTGCATTTTAAAATGCATATTAAAACCATTGACCATCTGCGCAGACACATGACCTTCAAATACCAATATTCCTCACCAATTCACTTCCAGTCTATTTTGCCACAAAACACTAACTCGACAAAACACTTTTTACATTACTCTTTCTGAGCAACCAGGCATTTCCTTTTACAAGTAATGAATGTGCTTTGCATCAGACAATTCCAAATTCTTCCCACTTTTCTTTATCTTACCCTTTAATTCCATTTGTGAACATCTTAAATGTACGCACTTGTGTTGATAAATATTCAACTGTTTGCAATAATTAGCGAGTTAATTACAGCTCATCAGATTATCCCTCATCCTTTTCAGCTCCAGTTAGAAAAGTCCCAATATAGAAAGTTATAGCCAGCTCATTTCTGATAATATCCTGTTGTATCTATATTGCTCATTTTCATTAGGTTTTACTATTTCCAGATTGGAATGATTGACATTGCACATAATAAGAAGTCAGGGGTCAGCAAGAAGAGGTGTGATTAGAACAAATACAGGAAGTTAAACTCTACTTTGTTTGCTTTAAATGGGTTAAACAAAACAAAAAAAATTTGGTTGCTAACATTATGACATTAAAGTAAACCTGTAAGCATCTGTCACTCCACCAGTTATCCAGAGGATGAAGCCAATTTGCAATCCTGCCAATGGAGTTAGCTAATGATAAGCAGGCTGGGGGCATTATAGATAGGATGACCCCTAACCAAATGCTCAGTATGCCGAGGGGAGTAAAGTTGAAAGGGAGAGAGAGAGAAAAAAATCAGTGTCCTTTTTCTTAAACGAAATTACTAAAATAGTTTTCACTATAGTAAACTAATTCTTGCTCCATTTCTTCTCAAATCTTAGTCTCATTATTTGGAATACACTGATTCCAAAAGTTGCCCTTTCTGCCTTTATTTCTGATTTTCAACATTTGCAGTTTTCTGCTTTTCAATTTTGGTCGCAATGTAGCTTTGTGCATGAAAGCCAGGTATACAAACGTGCCCTTCAAACTTACTGTACTTCTCCCTTGAACCAAATTGCTTATGTGAATGATACAATTGATTTGTGGCTGTTAAGAATATGAATATTTTGTATTAAAAAATGAAGGCTATTTATTGAAATCTCGGTGCTGAAACAATTTGATGTGGTAATTAATGTAGATTAAAGAATGTTGTGAAATAGCACCAATTCAAACTGACTATTGAATTGCATAGAACAGGAAATATCAAATATCTGCACTAAGTTAGTGAAAAAAATCTAAATGAACAAGTATCCTGTGTAAACAGAGCAAATATGACACAAATCCCTCTTTAAAAAAAGATGTAGTTTTGTTGTTTTGAAAGGGAACTGTAAGCAGCCCAACAGTGGAAACCTCTTATAGGTCTATTAAATACACATAGCTATCAAAAAAGTGTTAAATGATCATTATCTGGTCTGTACTTTAAGTGTTCTAGTGAGGGATGTTTGTGCACATAATAGATTTCTGTTTGCTTTCATTTTGATTGCAGATTTATTTCAAAATATTATCTGTTGTCTTGTCTCCATAAACTTTTAACTTAAACCGATAACCTAGTATAAAAATAAATCCAGAGTTAAAAATTTAAGTGGTAGGTGGAGATCATATTCTTTTTCCTCATCTTCTAATCATTTCATTCAATATTTTTCTAACATCAATGATAATGACCTCCTAGAGGTTGTTTCAGCACAGGATTTTATCAAGGAAATTAAAATGGGGTGTTTACCCACAGTGTGACTGCATAATCTTCAATCTCACTACATTATGTCTGAATTCCCTGGTGAGCTTTAGTGTGGACAACTCAACTGATTTTTTTCTTTTGGTAATCTTCGTAATGACAATCTGTTAAATTAGTGCTTCCAAGCTCTCCCCTTATCTGGATTAGAAATGGACCAGAGGAATTTGTATCTTATAAATGTAAATTGATGTTTAGTTATTTCGGCATGGATTTAAATGAGATCAAATTAAATTAAATAACTGATTTTTCTCCAGCATTCTCTTGTTTCTCTTGCTTTTAAGAAATAAATGAAATTGGGCAATATTTTATACTGAAATCTTAACCATGTTTTATGCAGAAAAAATATAAACTTACAGGCAATTCCCACATTAGGGAGGGTTGCGTTCCTATAATATGGGCCATTTCACTATTTTCTGTAATGCAAAGCTGTATCAACTGCACATGCATCACGAAACACAAGTTCAAAAATATATGGGTTGATTTATTTACTCTCCTCCCCCCACACACACAAATTCAGAGAGAGCAAATTTTATTCCATGTTGCAAATTTTTGGTTTGTGAATTCTGTAAGGGGTGGGTTTCCATAGCCTGAATGATTGTAATGCAGGGGTCACCTGTGCCAGTTTCTTTAAATGACTAGCCCAGAATCATTTGTTACATGATCTCATATTGAAAGGTTTGGCACAATATATTTTGGTGAAGAGAAAGACAATCTTGGATTTTATCAAGAGAGAAAACTGGATAACAAAGGAGAGGAACTGAAATATGGAAGGTGTGGACAACCCTTCAGATGCTGTCAGAAAACCAAATAAACAATTGTGCTAATGGTGCACCTTGAATGAAATTTCAGAAGAACAAAATGATACTGCCAAATCAATGGCTGCTTTAACAGGATTTAAACTGAAGTCAGGGCAGTGGGGCTGGATGTGAAGAACTGTGCAATGTCAGTTAGAATGGTTGTCACACAAAGACATTGGCCATCAGAAATTTAATGAAAAGGGAGTCATGCAATTATGAGCAGGTTTCATAAATAAACTCTGTGAAGGCATGAGTTAGTTAAAAATCTAAAAATATATATGGCTACTTCTTTTGAGGTACATTAGACTTTACACACAGGAGAAGGTGGTGATGCGAAAAGTCCTACTTCTAACTCCTTGCAGCGAAACTCTGGAAAATCAGTTTTCCCAAATTCCACTGAACTTGGCGTTAGTAGGAATTCTTTCAGCCATCTACTCCTAATATTCCAGAAAACCTTCCATCTTTAAAACTCGGCACTTCCCCTTCTTTAAAAACTCTCCTTAAAATTCACCTCTTTCACCCATGCTTTAGTCACTCTCCTTGGCATCTTCCGTGGCTAGCATCTATTTTTCATCATTTACTACCACAAGAACATGTATGCTTACCATACCCTTAACATACAAAAACATTCCAAACACCTCTCCCCATCTCTTTATACTGGCTACTCCCTCTACCAGAGGGGCTTGATGTAGGGCCTTAACAACTATCCCTTCATTTCCACAGATGCTGCTTGACCTGCTGAGTTTCCCCAGCAGCTTATCTTTTGCTCCAGATTCCAGCATCTGCAGTCTCTTGCATCTCCTCTCACAGGAGTGTTATTAAATACTTGACATTTTATATATCAAAAACATACAAATTCAAGCTGGTTTCCCTCTCCCCCAACCTGACAATTTACTTCAACAATGCTACTTTATAATGTGTGCTCCCTCTTCTAGACCCGAAACCAGTTTAGCATTATAAAATGAAGAACTTTTTTTTAAAAAAATGCAAGAACAGTATTACCAATTTACTTCCACCACTGATTTGAATGTTCCGTGTTCTCCATCTGATTGGTTTGTTTTAATTGATTAAAGGACACAGCATTCTGACATTACATGGCTGGTGTAACTGGACAGGGTGCTATTAGAATTCACAGCAGAAATAACTTCATTATGGAACAAGTCCTGCTACCACCTTGTGATCCATTCTGGGGACTTCAATTAATCAACTGGACCAGAGGTATTAATATTTATAGCATTTGCATCAGTTTTTCCAATAAAGTTCTGCCATCTGCTAGATGACAGTTTTCAGCAAGCATTAGTGTCACCATTGGTAGACAACTCTGAGAACGCAATTAGCAACATAATCATCCAAAAACTTCAAATTCAAGATGTAACTATTCGCCCTGATTGAACTATTCCAACTCTTCAACTGCCATCACTAGAAATGGTGGCATGGCATGTTAAGTTTATTAATGAAAGAAAGTCATCAACCAGATCTTACAAGCCACTTCAAAAGTATGGATCCTATTTCACACCTTTTGAGTTATAATTCAGGAGTAGTGATGATTTTTCAGTGAAGATGATGGAATTTCTTCCAGTTTTACATAAGGATTTTCAAATATGTTTAAAAATTGCATTTATTTTCATCAGTCCATAGTTGGAAAGTATAGTTGCAACCAGATTTCAAACCAGTTCTGGATTTTGACTCATTAAGTGAAGATTTTCCCAATTTTCAAAACAGGTAACAGCATGGGTTTGAAAAGACAAGTGAATAAATTTCTTATAAAGCAAATCAAAATTCAGATATTAAGTGAACTCTGTTTTTGAAGCAATGTTGACATTTGAACAACCAAGTTGGACCATGGTCTCTAGAGTCCGTCTTTTCAATGATTTAATATACTTGGATGGTATGACTTGAAGTCTTCATTTCAGTTTTCCGCCCCCTCCAGCTTCCCTCCAGATGTCTCCAACTCCCCAGTGAAATAGCTGTCTGATTCTTTCGTCCACAAGTTACCAGTATAGATCTACATTTAAAGTGCAATATTTTACCCTCTTTTTGAAAATGTGATAGTCCAGTGAAAGCACAGTAAGCTTTTATGATCAATATTGCATTTCTTGCAAATTGATGAAAGACAAAGTGGAGAAATTAGGATCTAACATTGTTAATGCTCATCCTCACAAGTACAATGGTACTTTGAAATATAAACAGGAAACCCAAAGATTGGGAACAAATATAGGATGAGGTAAAGGGCAATAAGTGCTTGTTTTGCCAGCAATACTCAGCTTCCCCCCCCCCCCCCACCCTGCCTTACACAAAAACAATGATTGGATCAACACATAGGAGTAGGTAAACTTGGAATGCTGAATGGAATCAAGAAATATTGATAAATCACTGAGTGGGATGTGCTCTACCCCAATGAATGCAACAATCTCAACAGTGAAATTACATTTCCAATGAGAGAAAAATTAAAACAAAAAACTCCAACTTGAAAAAATTGCTAATGTTAAGAGAAAAACAATTTGAACAAGATTACCACAAATGTAGAGCACTGATGATCCTTTGAAGCTTCTAAAACAAAAAGAAAATTCTGATTCTAAATGACAAATCCCAGAGGACTTCAGTCTACAGAATGTTTAAAGAAAAATAATTATATACTGAGCTTCAATACCGGCCAGTGGAGCATACCATATTTATTCAGTCAGTCAAAGAAATCTTACAAGAAAATACTGTGACCTGAACTACTGAAGTTAGTATTGAAAAAGGCAAAAAATAGAACTTCTTGGTCAAGCAGCAGTTAAATCAGGAGGACTATACGGAGATGTCAAAATAGAGACAAATTAATATTACTAGACACATTAATCATTAGTACAACATAATGAAAATTACACAAGACCCTACGGTAACATTTGGAACGGTTTATCCTTTACTTGACTGGACCATATAATTTTTTCTGCACGTCAGCTTCCACATTTATCATTCAATTGCATTTCCTAGCAGACAAAGGGGCAAATGAGTGGACATGAGGCTTTCAAATCTCTGGTGGCTTAGAAACAACTTATTATGTTCTGAAAATGATTGTCAATTCACTGCTGCAAAGAGCAATTTCTTATAGTGCTTTTTGTTCCATCATTTAAGCAAGAGGAAATTTCAGTTCATTTTAATCTTCAAAGTGCACAATATATGCTTAAATGCAAAGCAAACCAAGACTCTTGATTTTAAAACCTTTGACACATTTATATTGCTGCAATACATTTACATCTCCAGACTTTGAAAAATTATAAACATCATGTTCCATAAATATAACATCTAAACTCAAGAAAACTATATTTTTGTTAATCCAAATGTATGGGAAGTGAATAATTAAATTCTGACATGGTATCCTCTGGCTCATGAAAGTAGCAAAAGACCAATATTTTGAAAGCAAGATCAACTAGGGGCCCTATTTTCAATGAGTCAATTAAAAAGCATTTGAGATAGGCTACCCATGGAAACCATATACAGTTTGTAAATATAGCTCTGAACGTGTATTTTGGTTTAAACAAAGGGCATGATTACCAATGCAGTTGATTTCTCATCTTCTTAAGAACTGTGATAATTATAGTAATTCCTACCAAAATAAAACCCAGCAAGATATTTGTCCATGGATCATCCTAAGATATGTTCATCTTTAATTTAACCGGATGTCATGAATTATGAATAGAAACACAAAATAGTGTGCACTATTCCTTTAGTGATTATGGTTACCTTAACAGGAAAATAAACAGTGATTATGTTCTTACATGGAATCAAAGATTTTAACAAGGGACCATTTGATCAATTTTATGACCTCCACATTACAGAAAAACTACTCCTGCATCACATTCCTCTTCTGTCTTTTAACGCTTTTCATATAAGGACTTGAGTAATTTTCTACTGGCATGCTGTGATTTTCAGACTCAGATGAACTCCATTCATGTGAAGAACTCCATTTCTAACATTTACATGAAGCCTTTCTTTTTCCCCTCTGAATAAATGAACCTGGATCATTTTGAAAATAAGGTGTCTTCCTTTGCTGCACAAAATAGTATCTCATCAGCACATTAAATATAGAAATAATATATGCATGCCCTTGTTTTATGCAGACCATCAGGACAAGAGCAGAACAACCTTGAGACTAAGAAATTAGACCTGTTAGGGTTAAATTATGAGAAACTGTTTAATGGATGACCAAGGTGATAACCATATTTCAGCCAAAATTAAAATAACCTCAACTCCTACGCAAGTGGCATCAGTAATATTGAAAAATGTTTGAACTGTTGACTTTCAAAGCCCAAAATTCTTTCACATATGAAAAAGAAATCAAGTTCTGGTTATGTAACAAGATGAGCATTCTTAGAAAAGTTGCATTACAAAATTGGAAAGTAGGGGAGCTTAGGTTCAAGCCATCTTGCTGGTATTTCTATATATTTTGCACCTGGATTGAAGCAGAAGGTGTGAAGAGAGAGCTCAGTTGGAGAGGGAGTGGTTGCAAAGGCTGGGTAGAGGTGGAGTGAATAATTCTTTCCTTCAAGACATGGCGCAACTTACTGACATCTCAATTATGCAACTTCAAAACAGGTTAAATTGCCATCACCAACAGAAATGAGGCTCACTTTAAAACTGACCATCTACCCAGACAAGTGCTGAATGAAATTGAACATGAATACTGGAAAACCTTGTTTAATTCTGTCTGATTTCCATCTTCCTCATTTGGAAAATTGGCATAAAATTTCTCAACAATTGAATAAATCCTCAATTTTTTTTTCTGGAGAAGGCAGTGCAAAGAAAAATGCTTCTCCAATTACTCCAAACTCAAGCATACTTTCCCTGCAGGTGGCTGCAGAGCAAAAGGACATATTAATGTATAATTTGCTTTGCAAGGTTAATTTTATCACTACTTTGCTGCAGCTTTTCTGACTATAATATTAGGCGTGGTCCCTATGGTTACTTATAGGATAAATATTCCTTCACATCCAGAATATGGTCAAAGAGAATTACTTTCTTTCTTCAATATTAATGTACTGGCAATACAAGTTATTGTTGAGTAATTTGAGTGCTTAATTAGTGATTTAATTAGTAGTTTCATTGAGTGATTTAAGCACATGGATGAGACTTTTAATTTGTAGATTGGGGAGGGGGGATCTGCAGTTCGAGAGAAAGGTAGTAGGGGTGCAGATTACTTGTTAATTAGACACTTAAGATTTTTTTTTGATGAGCTAGAATTTATTCAGGGTGGGAACCAAATCACCAGCTAAGACAAGCTTTGGGGTGACAAAACTATAGAGTCATAGAGTTATACAGTACGTAAACGGGCCTTTCCCCCATATTTGGCCCATATTCTTCTAAACCTTTCCTATCCACACACCTGCGTAAAATGTCCTTTAAATGATATAATTATACCCCGTCTGTACCACTTCCTCTGGCAACTCATTCCATATACCCACCCCTCTCTATAGAACGAGATCCTTTTATATCTTTCTCCTCTCACTTTAAACCTATGCCCGCTAGCTTTAGACTCCCCTATACTGGGAAAAAGACTGACATCCACCCTATCTATGCCCCTCATGATTTTGTATATCTCTATAAGGTCACCCTTCAGCTTCCTATGTTCCAGGGGAAAAAAGCCCCTGTCTCTCCTTATAGCTCAAGCCCTCCAGTCCTGGTAAAATCCTTGTGAATCTTTTCTGCACCCTTTCCAGCTTAACGACATCCCTTCCTATATCAAGGCAACTAGAACTGCATACAGTAGTCCTAAGTGCAGTCTCACCAACATCTTGCAAAGCTGAACATGATGGTCCAACTCTTGTCCTCAATGCCCAGACCAAAGGCGGCAAGCATGCCATACGTCTTCTGCACCACCCTGTTTATCTGTGTCTGAGAATGCTATGACAATGGAAACTGACATTCCAGATAAAATGGATCACTGAAGAAGTACATCTGGAAAAAAAGGCATTGGCCCGAAACGTCAACTCGGTTTCTTCCTCCACAGATGCTGCCTGCCTCAAGTACTCCCAGCATTTTTTAATTTCAGATTTCCTACAACTGCAATTTGCTTTTCAATTACATTAATGCAAATTGTACTTGACTAAAATGGAATCTAGAAAAAAAAGCTGAGCTCTATTTCAAACTTTTGACCACATGAAAGATTTATGTACATGAATAATTCGGTATACAGCAACAGATAATTATCTCATTGCTCTCTGTATCATGAAATGATCCTACCTTTCCATTTTAGGGTCAGAATAGATCAAACTCATTAAAATAAACACTTTGCCGGGCCATTCATGCCTTCATTTGCACTGTCACAAAAGCTTTTATCAATCTGCCACAGCATTCTTCCTTTCATCTTGATAAACAAGAGATTTGAATTGAAACCTCGGGAGGCCTTCGGGGGGACTGACACTTTCAACAAGGTCTGGTGAATTATTTCTGATCTGTTGAAAGTGGGTAGCTTCCCTCCAGCTAATAATTATTGGCTGTCACTGAAATCACTGAACTCATCTTTAGACCCACAAATTCTTTTTCCTCTTCCACGGCTGCAGATCTCAAATTTTTGTTTAAAACATCATCTCATTCTATCAGAAAATTAATTCCCCAAATGGGCAATAATGTCATTTTGTTGCATGTCATGGGAACAGCAAAATGCTCTGACTAGGGGAGAGTGTAGAGAGGAGAGTGGGGCACTCCCTGGGAATACAGGTGAGGAAATAACAAGCTCTCATTCATTTAAATTACTGCACCAAGAAACAAAGGCTGTGGTTCTGCAATCTTGTGACAAGCCAATTCTTATCAATGCTATTTCACAGTGAAAGTGCTTGATTAGATAGTCAGCCTGTAATATTTGTTTTTTTTTTTTACCTAAGGTGTAGAATTTTACACATCAGGAAGGTGCTCAATCAGCAGTGTCAATGTCTGTGCAAGGCTTTTTGCTGGAACAATCCAAGAATAATCCCACAGCACTGCTCTCTCCCTCTGATTCTGCATCTTTCCCCACTTTGAATACTTATTCAGATTTCCCACAAGCAGCAATGGTCTCTGCTTCAACCACTCCCCGTGACAATGGCATTTCATGCTCCAATACCACTGTGAAAATAGATCTTTCTTAGACTCACTCTTGTTAAGTTTGAACATAAGGTGTGCTGAAGCTCCAAATTTCCTTTCAATGTAGGAGGCAGCCATTCAGCCTATCAAATCTTTGCAGGTTCTCAGGGGCATCCTCATTTCCCCAGCTGGAAACCACATGGTCACAAGAAGAAGATGCAAAATCTAAACAGACAGTACCCAAGGTCAAGACTGAATCTGGGTTTATTGGTGCTGCGAGGCAGCAATGCTACAGCTGCAGCACCCTGCCCCACATACAAGAAGCTTAAATTGACAATCCCTTGTCACAAGTTTCCCAACGTGAGGAAAAAGATTTCTTGATTCATTCTACCAACAATCTTTAATCAATAAACCCTATTCCACCTTTTCTTTGATCCAGTGAAAATCTCAAATCTCCCATCGTGACTATAGCTCCCCATATTTGGTGACACTCTGTCAATTGCATTCAACCTTCAATAAAAGCTAAATTTGGAATCAGTACAAGATCCATTTGTTATTGATATTCACTTGCTCAATTTGATAAATATTGTTCTATCAGAACTAAAAATGATCTTAAGTATTTCAATCATTCAACACCTTTTAATTTTATCCTTTTACCATAGATCACAAAGGAGTCAAGTTCTTTATGATAATGACTCACTCTGTGATAATTACTTCATTAAATGTAAGATTAACCACTTTATCAATCCAATTTTTAAAAAATCCTATCGACTTCTGGCAGCATTAAACCTCCAATAATATGAAGTGCCTTTTACTCAAAATATTTCCTTGTTCACTTTGGCTCCTGAACAATACATTAACATTGGAGGCAATCAGCCTAATTCATGGTATGAGAGGGTTGTCCTATCACAAAAAGGGTAAAATTGTTTGACCTTTATTCTTTGGAGTTAAGAATAAGTAGTGATCTTATTGAAACATACAAGATCCTAAGGGCATGACGGGGTAGATGATGAATGATAGCGACTGGTCGGAGCCTCAAAAGAGGGATTACGGTTACTATACAAGGGGGCAGTCGTTTAAAATAGAGATTCATAGGAATTTTCTTCTCACAAAGGATGGTGAATGTCTAGAATTCTTTATCTCAGGAGAATGTGGAAGTGAAATCAAATGGAGGCATTTCAAGAGATGGCAGATACTTTTTTTGAAAGACAAGGGAGTAGAGGATTATGTGGAAATGGCAAAGGAAAGTTGAGGCCAGGGACAGATTAGCTATGATCAGGGCGAGCTCAAGAGGCCAGCTGGCCTACATCTGGTTCCTGTTTCTTCTGTTCACAAAAATTTATTTCTATTACTCATCTACTTCTTCATTCAGAAGTATTCTGAAAAGGGGGAGAAAAAGTCACAAATGCTACATTCAAATAATGACCAATACAAACAATAGAGTTTAATTTGTTTAGATCTTCATACAATTGATCCAAATTTAATGTCGAGATCATTGCAGATTATCTCCCAGGATTTAAATCCAGACATGGCCCTCACAAAGCTGATGTCTCAAAACATCACTGTGGAAAACTGCATACTGGGAGACTTCAGGGGGAAAAAAAGTGTTTTCTGGGCTGGTGTCCAAGGGCCTATCAATTGCAACCTTGAACTTCCTCTGTTTAGCCGAGAGAGACTAATGTACCAATTAAAGAATATTTATTCTGCAGCAAACAGATAGGATAGATATATAGATATATATCTATTTGTGTATATTTATATATTATATACACATACATACACACACACATATGCGTAACAATGCAGTCTAATTTACTTCCGTTTTGTCCAAAATGTTTCATGGTACACATAATTTTGGACAACTAGCTCTTCAAATACTGGACTGACAGTTACTGAAATCTTCCATTAGGCTTAAGTAAAATTTATCTTTTGGTTGCTCAAACAGGGTCCATAATAAAATCAAAGTGGAAAATTGATCGAAATCAATCTTGTACAAATTGCTCCACATAACAAAATTTCACAGTTTGCCAATCTTGAAACAATTCAACAATCTGTGGATCAAATGATATTTCTCCCTCAGAAGATAGCAAAACAATTCTGTAGATATTTCAATTTCTGTGCGACATTGATTACATCAAAACAAACCAAACTGAAAGTACCTGCACTAGCATCCACGATATCAGAACAGCAGCCCAGGGATTTCCACTTCGTGAAGTTTTCTTTGCAGGCATGAGAAGTTTATCTAAAATGTGGAAAATAATAATGTTAACCTATTGATCAGATTAATCAGAAAAAGACTAGCAATAATTCCCTGATATTTAAATGTTTTGTTAGATCAGCATTTAAACAATGTATCACGTTACAAAAGACATTGCAGTCATCAATCATGATCCCATCCCCCACCACCCCCACCCCACCCCCCCCCCGAGGATTTCTCCTTGTTTTGCTCAACCTGAAAATAAAGTCTCTGCTAAAATACAATGAAAGGATTTCAGTAAATGAGACTTTGTTTATCTGCAGATGCTTAATATTACATAGTTTCAGGAGATATTAATTACAAGGCAGTAGTTCAATCAAGATGTTCACTTTATCGTGGTAAAAACTGAAATCTCTCTCAAGTTACTCTTGGACAAGAACAGTTGTACCCCTCTAGATGGATTCCGTTTATTAAAAATTTCTTATTTTGTGTAACATCTTTAAAAACTGAATTGAAAAGCATGGAGTTTTATTAACATCCAATAGTCTGGGAAATCTGTTACATGACACCACCTTGCATGTGGATTAATGGAGTTTGACAGTAGTCTATATGGTTCAATAATGAGAGTTCTGAATTTACTTTGGATTAAGGTGGGTTAAATTGATTAAATGGCGAATTTTGGAAACAGTAGCTTCCACTGAATTAATTTGCAGTGGTTATTAACAATGTTTGTTTCACTCTTTAATTTAGAAACATTACTGTAAATGTTAAAAGCATTTTTGAAAGGCTCATGGTTATTTATTATCAGTGATTAAACCACTAATTGCGAGAGGCAACGGTCCTTGTGAAGCTAAAAGCTAATGAAGAGTATTCAGAATAAGGTTACAGTGTCAAATAATCATAGTTAATGACAGGAATTAAAATCAAAAGTGATCACAGCTGGTCCAGAATCTCACCCCAGGTGCAGAGGAAGGTAATATGTCATCATATGTAATGGTTTAATGGAGCACCATGAATCAATCCAAGCAAAAATGCCTTGTTTACTGTCCTCTTTTGGGACATTCCTCAAAAAATTCCATTCTTTTCATTCTTCACTATCTTTGTGTCCAGCAGAAAGGTTGCACGTTTGATTCAATTCACCCAAATAAGTGATCTTACATTACTTACATCAAATCTGGGGCGTCATCATTTAGAGTTAGCCATATTCACTTCAAATATCACAAAAATTTATAACATTGTTTAACTTTTACAACTTGTTTCCTTGTTGAAAACAGCATTTTATAATCAACAAGCAATTTCATAGAAGAAGGATAACAAAGGCTTGACAAGTATTTCCTTACATCGCATCAAAAATAATTGCAGCTTTAATTTGAATGGAGACTTGCAGAATAGGTAAGAAAACATGCTGTAAAAATATACATGATCACAACTAACTACGCAAGCAGGAGACGAAGGGGCAGGAGGGCATAAAAGCCAAAGGAGAGGCAGCCTTTCTCCAAGCGTTTGTCCACCATTTTAGTATTTCTTTTGATCTGGGCATAGTGGCATTGCTGGCTCAGTGGGGGGAACCGAAGTCCGTACAGATTACTTCTTTTAATTAGAAAACAAACTACTTCCAAGAACAAGATGAATTCCATTGTTTTTAAATAACGTTCAAATCATTCTGGTCAGAATGTCCTAATCCTTCAGCAGCATCCAATATTATGATGACATGTTCATGATCTAAGCAGTCATAGATCCATTGCATTTCTGCTTGCATTGCTGTTATGATGTGTTCTCCAATTGCAAAGTCACAGTCAGTGCTCATCTAGTTACTTCGTAAATGTTGTGCGAGTCTTTGCCTCCACCACCCGAGGCAGTGCGTTCCAGATTCCAACCACTATGCCCTCTCGTTTAGGCACATCTATTAATGCAGATAATTTTTTTTTTTAAAAAACTGTCTATCCTTTCTACATCCCTTAATTTAGTATACCTCAGTTAGGTGGCCCCTTAATCTCTCCGCTCCACAGAAAACAAACTCATCTTTCCAGTCTCTCCTCATAACTGAAATGCTTCATCTCAGGCAATATCCTAGTAAATCCCCTCTGCATTCTCTCCAGTATAATCACATCCTTCCTATAGCATGGTGACCCGAATTGAACATAAGTACTCCACCTGTGGCCTAACCAACGTTTTATGAAGTGGGTACACAACCGCTCTATTCTTTCATCATATGCCTTCTTCACCACCTTATCTAACATCAGGGATCCATGGATTCGTACAAGAACGTTCTTCTATTCTTCAATATTCCCTATGACGCCATCTTATATTCTCCAAAATTCCCTTGAATATCAGCCCATTTCAAACAATCCTCTTGTGCTAGGAATCAACCCAGTGAGCCTTCATTACATACTTTAGTTTATATTTCCTTAGACCAAAACAGAGGAGCATCATAACCCTATATTAGCCTTAACAAGGACTGTAATAATTTGTATGCTTCAACGAGATCAGCTCCCTAAACACTATTTTCCTAATCTCTAGAGCACGGGCCTAGTCTGGTAAATTTCTCCACAGCCAACAACGTCTCTGCTGGAAATCAATCCATTGAACTTTCCTTCCAGTACAAGTATATCCTTCCCTAGGTAAAAGGCCAGGGGTAAACAACTTCAACATTTACGGTACATTCCTTTTCCCATATTCTAACAAAATATATTACATCACATGTTTCTACACACAACTGAATTTGGCACCTTTCAATATTCTCTTCTAGTCTTTTACAATCCACATACACCTTTTAAAAGAAAATGCAAATATGCAACGATCTGCCTAAAGCTGTACTCAGCTTTAAAGCAAAGTGGTTTCCTGAACAGCGTGCTTTTAGCAAATTTAGTGTAGTTGTGACAAGCAGAAATTCTTGCATAAAAATGTAACTTCAACATCATCTAAATTCTCGGCACAACTTTGATTCCAAACATTCATTTTATAAACAGAAAATAACCTGAAATAACTTGCCAAATATATTGTCCTTGGCAAGAGCATAGAGAATTCTTGATGCTCCAATCAGTGTGCTCATCGCGGCTGACAGAGTTGAAGAGTAGACTCCAATTATGACAAAAGGATGCCAGATGTTAATATCTTCAAGGAAGCCGTAATTATGTTGGAGAAGAAATCTTCAAAAAGAAGGAAATAAAATCACACTTGAAATAGCATGCATACAGGAAACCAACCAAAAAAAATCAGTTTGTCCTACAAAACGCAAACTGCTAAACCACCTGGCACCATTGCTTGGATTTGGTCAGTTTGTAGAAGTAGTTCAATAGGCAGTTGTATAATTAAACAAGATCTAGAAGACAAGGAATACATAGAAATATGCCAGAGTTCATGACGAGAGAAATTTTGTTCTCCTGCTCACTGATTACTTAGAAGGAATAATTTTCACCTCTGCTCTTTTTTTAAGCACAACTCCATAAACACCAGTCATCGAGTCATACAGCACGGAAACAGGCCCTTCGGCCCAACTGGTCCATGCTGACCAAGATTCCCATCTAAACTAATCCCACTTGCCTGCGTTTGGCCCATATTCCTCTAAACCTTTCCTGTCCAGGTACCTGTTCAAGTACCTTTTTAAATGTTGTTAATGTACCTGCCTCAACCACTTCCTCTGGCAGCTCATTCCATATACTGACTGCTCTCTGGGTAGAAAAAGTTGTCCCTCAGGTTCCTATTAAGTCTCTCCCTTCTCATCTTAAACCTATGCCCTCTAGTTCTTGATTCCCTAACCCTGGGAAAAAGACTGTGTGCATTCACCCTATCTATGCCCCTCAATTTTATACACCACCATAAGATTATCCCACATTCTCCTACACTCCAATGAATAAAGTCCCAACCTGCTCAACCTCTTTCCATAACTCAGTCCCGTGAGTCCCAGCAATCATCTTCATTGCCTTCCCAAACACACACTGCTCATGTGTGATCTGCTGCAAAAATTGCAAGAGGATAGCAAGTCATTTGCATGTGAGGTGTGAAGAAAAACAGCCAATTTGCCCTCACCCAATAAACACATACACTTTCCAAAAAGGCAGCAATCTGAAACAGCAATGCTCCCTGGTTTTCCATTTTACTATCTTGTGGCTTCAGGGGAAAGGAAATTGGTACACATGGACTTCCATGACTTGGCAGCCATACTATCAAGGCAACTCATTACCTTAAAATAGTAATAAAAATTGAGAGATTGAAATCACACAGTAATAAGTTACACCATGTATGTACAATGCTTGCATCTTGGCAACATAAACCTCTCAGAATAAACGTATGCAATGTATAGAATGACTCTGTACAAGGTTAGTAAATTCAGCTCAGTAACTTTACTCTGGGAAAACATATTAAATGAATTTTTTGGAAAGTAAACACACCAATCTTAATCAGAATACAAGCTATCAGAAGAACTTAAAATAATTACATTTTCCAACTTCGGTTTTAAAATGCTACAGGTCAGCATTTCTAAGTGCAGCTAATAAAACTAATGAGGCACACAAGGCATTTCCAGGAGAGTGGAGTGTGCCATTCAATTTTCATTATCCTATTTGTGCATCTAAAACTTCATGTATCCAGTCTCCCACGTGGCATGCATACTTATGAACAAAAGGTTTTCATGGCAGGCCATCTGAGATGACTCAACATTACTGTACACTTTTGTGCTGCACATGTCCTGCAAATTGCTTTTGCAACTGGGCTATTGCTTGAAGCAAGCTATAATAAAGACAAAATCCCAATCACCTTTTGTTTTGATTTAACAAAATATATTTTATACATCAATGTGATTTCATTTATTCCGCTCGACATTTCAGCTGCAATGCTTCCTGCAGAAAATAAATGTCTGTGATTGGTATTGCAGACGACATAATGATTACAACCCAGAACAACATTTCTTGATTCTTTTGCACTAACTTTAAACCTGTCTACTGCTGGGCAGGGAAAATAAAAGCATTATTTTTGTATTTGCTTTTCAAACTTTGTGGAATTATTGATTATGAATCAGTATTCATTTTCAGGAAAAAGGTGGAAGAATTGTCCAAATTAATTGCATTTGCTTCATTTCATATTCAAAAATATACAATGGTGCATTGTGGTACAAAAGGTGCTGCAGAAATGTAAACTCTTCTTTCCTGTTTTAAAATATTGTGAAGCAAGCAGATGAGATCAAAGGTAGGATCTTTGTGCAGAACTTTAAAAACAACCTCATACCAAATTACAGTGCTCAGCATCACGAGGCAAGTGGGTCTACCATTTATAGCATCTAAGTGCTGGGCTCCAAATCATCTGATCACAATGTGATTGCCTCTCACTATCCTTTACCTCACTGATTTATAAGCCCAAGTTCCTACTTTTTCTGCACAGGACAACACACTCGGTCCAGAAGTCAGTTCAGTGAATCAACTTCAAGGCAAAGATATTCTTCTTTAATTATGATGTCCAAAACAGGATAAATTACTCCACATGAGGCTCTGCAAGATTTCCTTACTTTTGTACTCCTGCCACCTTGCAATTATACTGTGTTTTCCAAACGCTTGCTGTAGCTACACAATTAGTCGATGCATCTCATCAACCAGCACAACCCCCTATACACGAGTATTTAGCTTTTCATTCTGAAAAAAAATCCTATTCTTCATATCCAAGTGAATAACTTTACATTTCCCACATTATACTTCATCTTTCACCTCCTTGCTCACTCACTTAATCTGGATCACTTTGCTGCCTCCCTACACTTTCCTCACAAATCACTTTCCCATCGTGTTCATATCGAGAAACAAGAATGACTTACACCTTGTATTTTCATGACAATGATATAAAATATGTAGAGCCAAAGTCCAGTACTAACTCCTGTAGCACCCCAGTAGCAAGTCTGTCAACCCAAAAATGACCTGGCTGGATCCACTGTGTCTTTGATCCATAGGTAGGTCAGTTGGGCTGTTGACCCTGCTCTGTCATTTGAAAAGATAGTGGCAAGATCCCATCTTGGCTTCAACACCAGTTTATCATGCTCTCCCCATACCCCTCCATTCACTTAGAGTTTAAATATTCTGTCAATTTCCTCAAAAAATATATTCAATGATTCATAAGAGAATCCATACAAAATTGTCAGAAAAAAAAAATCAGCAGGTTTGGGAACAGTTTAGAATTCAGCAAAAGGGGCCAAAAGGATTAAGAGAAGGAATACAGGGTATGAGAGTAACCATGGACAGAAGAGTAAAAACTACATATTTGTAGAAACTTTCACAGTTAAAGATAAAAACATTGAGAGATGACAAATGCGGGTTCCTTAAAGACAAAAAAGGAGGAAATTATAATTGGGAACAAAGAAATGGCAGAACAATTAAACACATACTTTGGTTGTGTCTTCAGACAGGGAGGACACAAATAACTTCCCAAATGCATTAGGGAGCCAAGTGTCAAAAGAGAGATAGAGAAACTGAAGGAAATCAGTACTATTAAATAAATATTACTAAGGAAATTAATGGGCCATAGGCTTACAGCCCCCAGTGTCTGATAATCTACATCCGAGAACACTAAAGGAAGTGGCCTGAGAGATAATAGATGCATTGATGGTCACCTTCTGAAATTATTTAATCTCCAGAGCAGTTCCTACAGATTGGAGAGTGATAAATGTAAACCCACTGCTTAAAAACAAAATCAAAAACACAGGAAATGGCAAATCTGTTACTCTAATGGATACAACTATGTTCAACAGTAGAGCAGGCCTCAAACACTAAACTCCTGCTCCTGTTACCACATTTCTTTAACTCATTTCTCTGGGATAGAGAATTCAGTTGATTTCTGGACCTCATAGATGAAATTCCTCCATCTTAAATGTCCAACCCCATATTCTTAAACTGTGCACCCAAGTTCTAGATAACAGCACTAGGAGAAACATCCTTTCAGTATCCACACTGCAAATCACTCTCAGAATCTTGTATGTTTCAGAGAGATCTTCTTTTCTGTGATGAGTGCAAGCCCAACCTTTCTTCATATCTCATCCATTTTATCCTAGGAATCAATCAATTTAACCTTCCTTGTACTGCCATGTTTGCTTCAAACTCACTGGAACCCCGTTTCTGTGCTCCCTTTAAATTCACCGGGTTCACTGGAAGATTTATTTGATCTCTCAGTAACAGCTTAAAACAAGTGAATCAAAAGAGGGTTAGGATATTAATAAGAGTAATATCCAATAGTCCAGAAAATCTGCCAGTTCAGCACCAAAGTCCCGAGGGTGCTAGATTATCAGAGTTTTACTGTAATTTGCTTTCTAGTTCTTCTTCCCAAAGTTCCCACATTATACCCCATATGCCCACTCATAATCTACTGATATCACTTTAGAGGCTCCTTGTTTCCTTCTCAAAACTTGTTAACCCAGCTATCTGTGTATCAATAATTCATTTGTTATGTTACCACCACCTACCTCCCAATTCCAGAAGCCTATAAAAAGGTACCTTTTATGCACTATGTTTTAAACAAAGTTTCCGAAAATCCAAAATTTTGTCTGAAATCATGTTGACTCTGCCTATGTTACATCATGATTTTAAGAGCTTTATTATTATAACAACTGGTTGATTCTAGCATTTTGCTTGCAACAGATGTCAGGTTAACAGTTCTAAGTATACTTTTCCTCCCTCTCTTATGAATATCAATGTTATATTTACTACTTTTCAATCTGTAATGGTTGCAGAGTCTAGGAAATTTTAGAAGATTGCTAATATTTTTGCTGTACATTGTTCAAGGAAAGAGGAACAGAGTCCAACTGTACTATTTGAAAAAAAAAGAGATCATCCAAATTTCTAGAATCATTAGTGAAAATGTGGCTACATCAAATATTACCTGAAATATAAGATAGATACGAAATACAAGCAAAGATAGATGTGGGTAAGAGCTGATTGTTTAGTAATGCTCAGAACATGCCAACTGACTTCCAGCAATAAACTTATCAATGGGTAACGTACATTAATTACTCTAGAATTTAGGTGAAAAATGTTGATAACAATACAATCAAAAAGACTTTCTTTGTATATTAAAGTCTAGTGAAATTACATTGAGTTGAAATCCACAAGGCAAAAAATCTTTACAATGAGAATATTCTTCCTGTAATATGCCAACAGAACAACCTTACTCTTCCTTTTTGTAACTATTTTAGAGATGGGGGCATGAACTTTTTCTTCGTGGTTCACTGACATTCAAGATTTGTCACAGCTTGTTCAGCTACAGTTCAAACTGTGGAAAAAAAAGCAAACTTTTTGGGAAATTAATCTTTAAAGTCATTCAATCAGGTGCAACAAGCTTTTGCTTTCTAAAAAATAATTAATGCTAATCAGTTGAAAATGGTTCAAGCTGATTTGCATCACTTTACCACTTGTTTGCCACAGCAGCAACTTTATTTAAATTGGCTACAATGCTAGAATTTGAATTAACTTGTAATCTTAAATTAAATTTAATGTAGAAAAAGAAATCAGTTAAACATACCAAAACAAATGGATTTACCCACACAAATAACCACAATTCTTGGTGATGATTCAGCAGTTCTTTATAGCAAAAGCATCATATCAAGATTAAACCTTAACTATTAATTTTTTTTAAAAAGCTCTTCCTCCAGGACCACTCAAAATAATGGGTTAAGAAAGCAAGATTTTATGAGTTGGGTTTCACTGTATACATTTTGAATCTGCTATGGTGATCTGAAGACAGTTTAATTCTTCACAGTTTGACTCTGAACAATAGCAAACAAATTCTCAACATTTGTTCCAGTGACTTAAAGTAGATGCAAACAAAGTTAAATATTGGCATGCATCTCAAAACAATCACCAACCAACATCACACTGCAAAGCAAATGAACAACAAAAACAATGCTGATGGCTATTAATAATTGGGATTTATTATGTTCAAGAGACGTTCAGAGTTTGTCGCAGAGGCTGAGCAAGGGGAGGTGGTGGGGAGAGAGCAGGCACAGATGGGCTTAAGGGCAAGGCAGGGATCAAAGTAGCTTTTCAGCAAAATGAAATGTTAAACTACAGCAAATATGTTACTTACATTTTAACATGAAACCATCAAGTCCAAAACAAAACATCTGTATGGAAAAAAACACTGGTCAAACTGTCCAAGGTGAGGCAAATCTCATTTTATTTCTGCAATTGAAATCAATACCCATTTGCCTGAACTGACAAAGATGGATTGATTGCTTCTTTAATTTATTTTTCTTAAAACTGAATACAGTAGCTTGGTGTACAAAACACTGACCGACAGTAGTACTGGTACAAAGAAGCAAATACCACATCACATTCCACATCCCAAGCAGTGGATTACAGATGGAAATCAATTGCAAGTATAGTTTTCTGCCATTCCCAGTGCTGGTTAGTATAGAGTATCTTCCCTTGTAACGTTACACGGCCAAGGAATACAAGATGAGCTGGCAGCAAAGCAGAAGTATCGCTTTTCTGCTGTTTATTTAACTTATTTAAACACCTGCAGTACAATGTTCAAGTACAATTGTACTTTTTCAATTGGCAAGCAATAACATAAGTGTAGAAATTTTGACCTGAACTAACTCATGTACCTCAGCAAATGAGAATATTACTCATGTGGACTGGGTAAATACTGCCAGCCTTCCTATAAGTTCATCATGAAGAATTTTATCTCTATGGTCAAGGCTTATTTATTGCTGATCCCTAATTTCCACCAAGAGGGTGGTGATAAGTGCTGTGGACCAGTAGTAATAGCAGAACTATGCCCATCACATTTTGCAAACTCCACACCTTGCTAATTCATCATTATTACTAAATCATGCCAGAGAACCAACTTTGGTTCAAGAGGAGTACAGAAGAGCATGGCAGTAGCAGTATCTGGCCCTGGCCTACCTAATAATGAACTGCTAATCTGGGGAAAATATTGTGGGCATACATGCATGCTGAACAGTGGGAAACAGGGTGCAACAGTTAAGTAACCTTGCAACACAACAGTAATTAATCTTCCCTCAATTCTGCTTTCAGCCTCGGTTGTTTGGAATGAGATTGGGAACAGAATGGTTATTACTAAACCCAAGTTGAACGCAGTGTTCCATTTGTAGCCAAGTAAATGACATCTTGTAACACTGCAATCCTTTTCTCTGTTCCTCGCTAATGGGCAAGTAAGAGATCCAACTGGATGTGTCTTGCTTAATAGGGACAGGCCGTCATTGGGCAATTTTCCCTTGGTTGGGTAGGTGTCAGTGTTGTTAAGATCAAACAAATAGCAGTTATCATTATACGAGCTTTCAGTCCTGTTCCATCATTCAGTTTGTTCATAGTTGATCCTCTGCCTTATCCTGTTTCTGTTTGAACCCCAGTATGGTTGAACTGTACTGGGGCAGCTTGGCCAGAAGTCAGCAGGTTCTGAAGCACGGGTCTTCATTACTACAATAGGATGTTGTCAGGCTCCACTGCCTTTGCTGTATCCACTGTATTCTCTTATTTATCATAATTAAATGCCATGCATTCATTGTCTGAAGCCTAGCTTCAATACTGGTAGGAGGCTTGACAAGGTAAATGCAAAGAGGCCATTTCCTCTTGTGGGAAAACTTAAAACCAATGAGATGAAATTTTCTGAGGGTTGAGTTTTCAGAAGCCCCTTCCTCAAAGGTGGTTGGAAGCAGGATCTGTTAATATTTTTAAGGCAGAGTAGATACATTCCTGATTAGGCAAGAGGTTGAAAGGTTATCACCGTACATGGGTGTGTGGAACTGGGCTTGCTACAGTCAGATCACCTGTGATCTGACTGAATAGCAGTGTTAGTTTGAGGGGCCAAATTGGATCATTCTTTGCACTTCTGGCTCATACTGACATCGAGGATGCAACAATATCTAGAGCCTCTTCCCAGTAATTGTTCAATTGTCTACCAGTATTCATTGTTAGCAAGTTTGAGAATGACACCAAAAGTGGTGGTACAGTGCATTATCTAAGATTACAACAAGATCTAGATCAACTGGGAAAGTGGACCAAGGAATAGCAGACAGAAGTTAAGTAGGACAAGTGTGAAGTGTTTCATTTTGGGAAGTTAAATCATGGCAGGATTTACATAGTAAATGGAAGGACACTGGAGAGTATTGTAAAACAGAAAGACCTAGGGGTACAAGTACACAGCTCCCTGAAAGGTGGGCAGGATGGTGAAGAAGGCGTTTGTCATGCTTGCCTTCAGTTAGGGCATTGAGTACAAGATTTGGAAGGTCTTGTTACAGCCGTACAAGACATTGGCGATACCGCACTTGGAGTATTGTATGCTGTTCTGGTCGCCTAGCTATAGGAAGGACGTCATTAAGCTGGAAAGATTCACAAGGATGTTACTGGGACTGGAGATCTTGAGTTCTAAGGAGGTACTGGATAGGTTGGGGCTTTTTTTCCCCACATGGAGCAGAGGAGGCTGAGGGGTATTTAAAATCATGACGGGCATAGATAGGGGGAATCTTTTTCCCAGGGTTGGGGAGTCTAAAACTAGAGGGCACAGTTTTAAAGGTGAGAGGGGAAAGATTTAAAGGGCACCCGAGGTGCAACTTCTTCCACACAGAGGGTGGTGGGTATGTGGAACAAGCAGCCATAGGAATTGGTAAAGGCGAGTACAATTACAACCTTTAAAAGACATTTAGACAGGTACATGGATAGGAAAGGTTTGGAGGGATATGGGCCAGACACAGGCAAATGGGACTAGCTCAGGTAGGCAACTTAGTCAGCATGGACGAGTTGGGCTGAAGGGCCTGTTTCTGTGCTGTATAACTATGACTCTACAACTACGTGCAGCAGGAATCCCAAGGCTTGATCTGATAGGTGGTTGTGGCTTCACTTAGGTCTGTCATAGCATTCTCCTTCAGCTGTTTAGCATTACATTTATTCAATCTCTGCTTGTCTTCTCCCTATTACAGGCCTTCCTTTTCATTGCCCCCATCCATCCAACTCTTCCTCCACATCTTAAAATCAGTATTATTTCTAAATTTTCACAGTCTGATGAAAGATTGTCAAACATTAAAGTACTCTCTCCACTGATGCTGCCTAACCTGCTGAGTATTTCCATCAATTTGTTGTTACTTCAGATTTTCAGCATCTGTAATAATCTTGTGCTTTAGGTTTAAAAATAAACAAACTGACTCCAATGAATAGTCAGCGGCCTGAAATGCAAAGTCTGCCTTTCTCTTCACATGCTGCCTAACCTGTTGAGCAGTTCCAACACATTTCCAACATCTATTTATTTTGCCTTTGAACTAGAACAGAGTATTTTAAACAATTCAGAGCACTATTAAACAACTCAAAGCACAAGCACTCCTAAAGATTTTTAATTTCAAAAATGTATTAAGACAATTTTCCATCATGAATCAATATTTGCTTTATAAATTCATCAACACATCATTTAGTTACTAATTTTTAAGCACAAAACACATTCCTTAATTAACATTTTAATTAAGGCCCAGGAGAGTTGGAGCAGCGGGTCCCTAACAGGTAAGGACAGAGTATTTAAAAGTGTTGATTGGTTGATTAGAGGGAGTGAGTACTTGAGATAATTGGCAGGGACAAATATGAGGAGGGGTAACTGTAGAGGAGCAGCCAAAGTGTGAATGGCTCAGGGTAGGAGTGGAGCTTTAAGGCTTTGGTGAGCAGAGGATGAGTTTACTCCCAGTGAGGTAAGGCTGGGTAAGTTCCTTTAATTAATTTAATTAACTTACAAGTAGGTAATGAAGGCAGAAGTTAGGGTAGTTGTGTGCTCTGTATGCAGTATGTGGGAAGTCAGGGACAGAACACTTGTCCCTGATGACTACACCTGTAAAAGGTGCATCCAGCTGCAGCTCCTGACAAACTGAGTTAGGTAACCGGAGCTGGATGAACTTCAGATCATTCGTGAGGCAGAGGCAAAAATAGACAGGAGTTTCAGGGAGATAGTCACCCCTAAAAGTCATGAGGCAAGTAGCTGGGTGACTGTTAGGAAAGGAAGACTGAAAGAGCAGAGCACCCCTGTGACTGTTCCCATCAACAATAAGTATACTACTTTGGATACTGCTGGTGGGGATGATCTACCAGGGATAAGTTGAAGTGGTCACGTCTCTGGCACCAAGACTGGACCCTCAGCTCAAAAGGAAGGAAAAGAGGAGAGCAGTAGTGACAGGGGATTTGATAGTTAGGGGGCCAGATAGGAGGTTCTGTGGGAGAGATCGAGAATCCCAAATGGTCTGTTGCCTCCCTAGTGCCAGAGTCTACGATATCTCAGATCGAGCTCTCAATATTCTCAGGAGGGAGGGTGAGCAGCCAGATGTTGTGGTCCATGTAGGGACCAATGATGTGGATAGGAAGAAGGAGGAGGCCCTGCAAAGAGTTTAGAGAATTAGGTGCAAAGTTGAAGGACAGGACCTCCAAGGTTGCAATCTCAGGATTGTTACCTGTGCCATGTGCTAGTGAGACTAGAAATGGGAAGATAATGCAGCTAAATACATGGCTAAGGAGATGGTGCAGGAGGGAGGGCTTCATGTTTCTGGATAATTGGGCTTTGTTCCAGGGAAGGTGGGACCTGTTCCGAAGGGATGGTTTGCACCTGAACTGGAGGGGGACTAATATACTCACGGGTAGGTTTGCTAGTGCTGCTCTGGGGGGCTTTAAACTAGATTTGCAGGGGGGAGGGGAACCAGAGTGCTAAAGCAGATAGTGAGGTGGAGGAGGATAAAAGTCATGCGAGGACTGCAGGTATAGACAGAAATCAAAGGTTTGTACATGATAGAAATGTTCTCAGGTGCATCTATTTCAATGCAAGGAGTATTGTAGGTAAGGCAGGTGAGTTTAGGGTGTGGATTGGCATGTGGGATTACAACATTATTGCTATTAGTGAGACTTGATTGCAGGAGGGGCAGGACTGGCAGCTTAATGTTCCAGGGTTCTGCTGTTTCAGATGTGACAGGGAGAGGAATGAAAGGGGGAGGAGTGGCATTACTATTCAGGGAAAATATCACAGCTGTGTGTAGACAGGACAGCCCGGAGGGCTCATCTTCAGACTCCATATGGGTGGAGCTGAGAAACAGGAAAGGTGTGACCACACTAATAGAATTGTATTATAGACTGCCCAAAAGTCAAAATTGGAGGAGCAAATCTGTACAGAGATAGCAGACTGATGTAAGAAAGTTGTAATAGTAGGGGATTTTAACTTTCCACATTGACTGGGACTCCCACACTGAAAGGGCTGGATGGCTTGGAGTTTATCAAATGCATTCAGGAAAGTTTTCTAAATCAATATATAGAGGTACCAACGAGAGAGAATGCAATACTTTATCTCCTATTAGGGAACCAGACAGGTCAGGTGACAGAAGCATGTGTAGGTGAACACTTTGGGTCCAGTGACCATAATGTCATTAGTTTCAAGTTAATTATGGATAAGGATAGGTCTGGTCCTCTAGTTGAGGTTCTAAATTGGAGAAGGGCCAATTTTGTGGAAATGAGGATCTAGGAAGAGTGTATTGGGATAAGTTGTTTCCTAGCAAGGATGTGTTCAGTAAGTGGAAGGCCTTCAAAAGGTAAAATTTTGAGTGCAGAGTTTGCATATTCCTGCCAGGATTAAAGGCAAAGTTAACAGGCATAGGGGACCTTTGTTTTCAAGGGATATGGTGATCTGGTTAAGAGGTGTATAGGAGGTATAGGCAACTAGGAACAAATGAGGTACTTGAAGAGTATAGAAAATGTAAGAAACTACTAAAAAAGTAAATCAGGAAGGCAAAAAGACATGAGGTTGCTGTGGCAGATAATGTGAAGGTAAACCCAAAGGGCTTCTACAAGTATATTAAGAGTAAAAGGCTAGTAAGGGACAAAATTCATCCCCTAGAAGACGAGTGGTCATTTGTGTGGAGCCTCAGGAGATGGGGGAGATCTTAAACAGTTTTTGTATCAGAATTTACTCAGGAAACTGGCATAGTGGATATGGACGGAAGGGAAACAAGCTGTAGTGTCATGGAACACAGATTAAAGAGGAGGAGGTGCTCGTTGCCTTACAGTGAATAAAGGTAGATGAATCCTCCGGGCCTGACAAGATATTTCCTTGGACCTTGAGAGAGATTAGTGCAGAAATTGCAGGGGCCCTGGCAGATGTATTTAAAATATCCTTAGTCACAGGTGTGGTGCCAGAGGACTGGAGAGTAGCTCATGTTCCATTGTTTAACAAAGGCTCTAAAAAGTAAATCGGGTAATTATAGGCTGGTGAGCCTGACATCAGTAGTGAGTAAATTATTGGAAGGTGTTCTGAGATCGGGTTTACAAGTATTTGGACAGCCAAGGGCTGATTAAGGATAGTCAGCATAGCTTTGTGTGTGGTAGATAGTGTTTAATGAATCTTGTAGAGTTTTTTCAGAGGAGGTTACCAAGAAAGTATATGAAGGAAAAGCTGTGGCTGTTGTCTACATGGACTTTAGTAAGGCCTTTGACAAGGTCCCATATGGGAGGTTAGTTCAGAAGGTTCAGACACTAGGTATCCATGGAGAGGTTGTAAACTGGATTCAAAATTGACTGTGTGGGAGAAGACAGTGGTAGTGGATGATTGCTCTTCAAACTGGAGGCCTGCGACTAGTGGTGTGCTTCAGGGATCTGTGCTGGGACCATTGCTGTTTGTCTGTATCAATGACCTAGGTGATAAGGTGGTAAATTGGATCAGCAAGTTTGCTGATGACACTAAGATTAGAGGCGTTGTGGACAGTGAGGAAGGCTTTCAAAGTTTGCAGAGGGATCTGAACCAACTGAAAATGGGCCAGAAAATGGCAGGAGAAATTTAATACAGACAAGTGTGAGGTGTTGCATTTTGGAAGAACAAATCAAGGTAGGACATGCACAGTAAATGGTAGGGCACTGAGGAGTGCGGAGGAACAAAGGGATCTGGGAGTTCAGATACATAATTCCCTGAAAGTGGCATCACAAGTAGACAGACTTGTAAAGAAGGCTTTTGGCATCCTGGCATTCATAAATCAAAGTATTGAGTATAGGAGTTGGGATGTTATGGTGAGGTTGTATAAGACATTGGTGAGGCCAAATTTGGAGTATTGTGTGCAGTTCTGGTCACCTAACTATAGGAAGGATATCAGTAAGATTGAAAGAGTGCAGAGATTTACTAGAATGTTGCTGTGTCTTCAGGAGCTGAGTTACAGGGAAAGATAGGACAGGTTAGGACTTTATTCCTTGGAGCACAGAAGAATGAGGGGAGATTTGAGGTTTACAAAATTGAGGGGTATAGACAGTAAATGCGAGTAGGTTCTTCTCAGCTAGATTAGGAGAGGTAAGTACATGGCTTTAGGGTGAAAGGGGAAAGATTTAGGGGGAACTTCACTCAGTGGTGGGAGTATGGAACGAGCTGCCGTCTGACGTGGTAAATGCAGGCTTAAGAATAAATTGGATAGATACATGGATGGGAGAGGTCTGGAGGGTTATGGACTGGGTGCAGGTCAATGGGACTAGTGGAATAAAGTTTCAGCACAGACTAGAAGGGCCAAATGGCCTGTTTTCTGTGCTGTAGTGTTCTATGGTTCTATTTTGACTTGACATCCAGTTACTCATTACTCCAGTTTTCAGTCATAACTAAGATTCTTACATAATTTAACTCAACCACCAGCTTGCTTATCTTGTATACTACTACTTTTGGTATTTATCCCATTTGAAGCTTCCAAAATGTGTACTTGAGATTTCTAAAATAAGTAGATCCTGATGATAAATGAAACAGGACCTGGTGCTCACCTATGTGCTAAAGTTTTTGTTAAAACATTATATCCTAATGCTGCTGCAACCTAATGACATACCAATGTACTGTGCATGGAATGTTGAAATAAACCAGCAAATGGAGCCTCAATCTGAATTTATTGGGGATGCTTCCAAGTGCAAGGAGGAATTTATTTCACAAAAAATAAGCTGGAGTGGCAGAGTTGGATACAATTATTCGGGAAGAGAAAGTAGTCCAATGTACAAGGGTACAGAGTGAGAATAAAAAGTGGTAATTATGATTTGTCCTTTACATTTTTTGACAAATTTTGTTGCCTTGGATAAAACAGCTGAAGGAGGAACACTTATTCTGTGTGCCCTCTTCTGGTCAATCCAAGTAATTCTGAAAATAATTCCTTCAAAACAAGGTAGAGTCAATTGTGGCCAAGATAACTTCCAGCAAAACAAGTTTTATTTGTCTTTTTCCTGAAGTGTAAAAAATTTCATGCAAAAGCCAGATTTCCTGAAATACTTGGAAATTGTTAAAGTCTCTGTAGCCCCTCTGCTCAAATCAAATGCTCAACAAAAACAATGAGCAGAATTTCATAAAACAACTTACAGCTTCTAATACATGGGTAGGTTGACTGCATTGTGTGAGCATATTTTAAACTTTAAATAAAAAGAATGCAGGATTCACTCAGCAGGTCAGGCAGCACCTGTGGAAAGAAGAACTGAGCTAATGTTTCAGGTCACTGACCTTTTATCAAAACAGGGAAAGAAGAAAAATAAGTAGTTTCAAATTGCAGAGAAGATGGGAGGTGGATGGATAGGACAAAGGGGTATCTCTGCTCAAGTGAGGCCAGGGTTGCTATGGGTATACACCATAGAACTCATCCTATAGAGAGGAAAAAGCTGCAAAATAGAGACCTGTGGGACATGCCCAGGTTAGAATGTGTGAATGGAGAGAGAAAGAGCCAATATCACAAATAGATGATTGTAAATGAGGGCGCACAAGAGGGACTGCAGGAGAGAGCATGATAGAGATTTAAGCAGAAGAATTGGAAACAAAGGCCTTGTCAGCTTGAAGTGGGGTCATGCTGATGTTTGGACATCTGGTTACTGATGATGTGGGAGCATAGCTGAGACAACTCTTTACAGCCCTGAGAACATCCCACCATCCCTGAAGCTATAGGAAAACAAACATATTCTGATGTGCCCAAACACTTTAGGATACCCTGTACCAGGGCCAGTCTGGTAAATTGTACAAGTGTAAACACTAATTGCAGACCAGGTGGTTAAGGTGATTATGGAAGCCAGCAGGAATTTGAAGGAATTAAAAGAAACAAGTGATCAACTTGTGGCCAACTAGCTGCAAAGTCAAAGCAATGTCCAGGAGGTAGGTAAAGTGTAAAAAGGTGCCTCAAGATGATCGGCTGCAATAACTCGAGACCAATTGCAGATCCTGAGTCAGGTCCCCTGGTCAGATTGAACCCTGGCCAGTTCATCTACAGCAGGTAATATCCAACTACAAGTAGTGGGGTTTGGAAGAAACTAACTACTAGAGTTAAGCAACTAAAGAGTTAATGAGTCCTGTTTGAAACTACATAGTGAACCTTTGAGTTGTTTGAACTAATGGCAACTAATAAAGTACAGTTATTAAGCAAAGTCATTGTCTGCTGTGTTTTATCATGTGCTGCATTTAATTGGCAAGAAGTAAACCACCGTTCAAAGAAGACAGACATCTGCCAGACAACTGGAAAATCTCAAATACAAGAGAGAAAGTACCTCAAAATGGAATGGAGAGCCTGCAGGGGACAGATTGGGAGGAAGCATAGTTGAGATAACTGTGGGAGTCTGTTGGCTTGTAATGAATGCATGTTCAATAGATCCCTGGACATTGAAGGAATCAAAGGCTATGGGGATGCTGCTGGAAAATAAGAGGTAAAAGATCAGATCAGATTTTAATGAATGTCAAACCAGGCAGGGCCTGATGATCTACTGTTGTTCCTATTTCTTATTACAACACTTTCAATAATCTTGATGTAGTGATGGTAAGCTTAGATGTAGCTTATGAGCAAATTTCATTTGAGAAGCTATTTAACAGAAGCTGATGTGAGGGTACTAGTTACTACATCAGGTAATAACAAAGCCAGTCAGAATTTGAGTGGAATCAAGAGAACAGATGTACACTTCTCAACAGGATGAATAATGACAAGCCAGGTTGAGTTAGGGAAGAAATTAGAGAAACATGGAGAGTTTGAATAGGAAGTTGAGGTGGGCAGAGGGGAAAGGGAAAGTATCTGAATGAAAGGGTTCTACCTTGATGAAGAAATCCACTAGCTCCTTCCACTTGTCATTAGCAAGGATTATGAAGATGTCAGCCTGGATTTTGTTTTTGGCTTCATCTCACATGCAAAACCACCCATAAATTTGCTACTAATTCGGTGATTCACTCAGCATGGCAAGAAAAATGCAGTGTGAAATCAGGATTGTCACACTAGTTGCACTAAATTTGGCTGAAGCATATTACTGGAGAACTGGAAAAATATGTTGCAATTATTTTCTTCAATGTTTTAAGAACATTTACATAAGAAATAATACATCCCTGTCATTATAGACAAGAGGAACAATAGTCAATCTACAGCTTAGATCAGTTAGCACTTGAAATCAAAACTTATTTAACACTTCATCTATAACCCTACAAACAAAGGTAGTATAGAGTGGTTTTAAATTTGCAACAAGAATCACTATTGGTATGATTTTAAACACTGAGCTTACAAGTCATTCAGGTATTACCCATTTAAAACAAGACATTTCTCAAAATATTAAGGATGTTAATGAAATTTTGTTAAGGCCAAACATTCCATTATTTTTCTTTAAAACCAACCATCTAATTCAGTAATGGATAACAAATTAAAATGCAGATGCTGGAATCTGAAACAAACAGAAATGCTGTAAGAACTCAGCCAGGCAAGCAGCATCAGTGGAAAGTGAAACCAGTCATCATTTGATGTGAACACCACCTGAAATGTTGACTGATTTCTTTCCACAGATGCTGTTTAACTGGCTGATTTCTTCCACTATTTCTGTTTTTGTATCCAATTCCGTATGTAGAGCAGTCGTTGCTTTAGCAGAATTTTCACAGAACAAATGAAGGTGACCTACTTAAGTGAGTTACACTAGATAAAAACAAAATGCATTCATCAATTCAAGAATGCTGCATTTCTACAGCAGAATGTAATTGCACTGAAAGGTGGTGCATAAAAGCACAGGAGGTTAAATGTTTTCTTTTCAGGGAGCATAACGATCTGACTGCATTGTGTGAAAATGACTAATGTGCAGCCAGAGTAACGTTTCTTCGCTAATGGCACATGCTTGGCTAAAATTACATGGTATTTGTCACATATTTTAAAGCAATTCAACTTAAAGAATGCATTTCAATTCAGTTTCATTGGAAGAATAACATACAAAGTCACATAATGCAAAATCATTCAATGTTACATCTATTACTTTGCTCATTAGGATTGATGCAATCATGTGAAAATGACTGCTCATTTCTGGATACGCGTGATTTGGCTCCAATTGTCTCAGTGCACTTTGCAGTAGCATCAAGTCAAATTGACCAAAAAAATTCTGGTCCTAACCTCCAAGAACAATTTGCATTTAGTGATTTTTCCAGTATACTTCATATATTAAATGTCACAGTAATCAAGAAAGTCTTGAACAACAAAGGGAGAATAATTGGAATAGGATCCTGTAATCAGGGCTACAGAACAGGAAGTGGGGGAAAGCACCATAGATTAGATTACTTATTCACTACCCAAATGATTTGTCAATCCTAGCTAAATTGACATCAGCTATTCTAGAATAATGCTGGGTTGGGAGGAAAAGGAAGCAAAGGAGATGGTGTTAAACAACAGCAAGAAATTACTTCCAACCTCTTCAAAATAAATCTCTGCTGACATCAGGCAAAGCCAAGTTAGGCCAAAGTACTGGATCCTTCCAACTCCTCAAAAAGACTATTAACATTCAATGAAGCTCACACCTGAATGAGCATTTTAGCAAGATATTGGAAATCATTACTTCCAAACTTGTCTGGCCAGCTTTCAGGAATGAATAAAAACACTAAGCAGTTTTCAGAATTATAGGATCAATGGATCAAATCAAGTCTATGATGCGCTGAGTGACAAATCACAAAGTGTCACTTTGCACCATCATTGGACTCAACATTGAGTCCAATAGCAGACCCTTGGCTTGCTGGCATTCCCAGTATTATTCTGGAAAATCCACCTCTTTGCTCCTACATCAGATGTAGAATCAGAGGCTTCATTCATTTCAATAGGGATTCTCAGCCTAAGATTAGGACAAAGTTACTTACTTTAATGTTTTTAATTATTTGTGGTGTTTTAATTAAATTTACTTCAAGACTAATGCACAGCAAATTTAGTGGGTTGCCAAGGGATCAGAAGAGTGAGGCCTCAGCAATTCACCAATTGAGGCCTGCTTGCCTCCAAGATCTCACTACACTATGACAAATACCTCCCGGGTATGAAGGTTCACGTCAACTTGGCCTTCCACATCTAACATAGTATATGTAGGCAGGGAGCGGACATCAGGCCAGATGCAGCACGACTTAACCCAGATTTATGCGGGGGTGGGGGGGAGCGGCCGTGAGCCCATGCTGTCAGTGCTAGCCTAGCAGAAAAGTCATTTAAGTTAAACCCACGATCCTGTTGTCAGTCCTGTAGGTAGGGTATTCAGTGCTGCTCCAGGTGTGTTTAAAATGTGACAGAGTTCCTACCTAAACTATCCTTCCAGAGATGACAAAGAATGCCTTATTGACTATTATTCTTTGGATTAAAAAAAGTCTTCCATCACCCCTCTGATTCCTCATCCAATTACTTTTAAGCTGTCACTAGTTACTGACTCTTGCAAAGGAAATAGGTCCTTACAGTTCACTCAGTCTTCTTTCATAATCTATTTATTTACTTACTTACTTACAAACTTTGATTTAATCTTTTCAGCCAATGTTCCAAAGAAAATAACTTCAGCCAAACCAAGCTCTTTTCATTTGCTGCCTGCACGCCCCACTCGCAAAATTTACCTTTTCCAGGTCTGGAATGCTGATTATGCTGGTGGCCCAGATGGCAGAGGAGCTGAGCTGCAAGGCCCTAAGAGGAGGGCCCTCGAGCAACATGATTAGGTGACAGGAGAGGAACCCCTGCCATTGAAAGCACTGCAGAAACCTTTGACAAAAACTGTTCCAGCTTGGAAAATACAGCAGGCAATGTTTCTGATTGGCTTGGGCATGTAGAAGCTTAAAAACTATTAAAACTGAAATAATTTTAAAATTAAACTTAAAATAACTAAAAACACAAACAATTTAAAGAACATGCACCTTCTTTCCCTTTCTCTCTGCAGGACTACAGTACAAATGGGCGAATGGATCCTATGCCAGATCATAAGCAGGGAGTCCAATGGCAGAGAACCATTGCAAAGAATCCCCAGAGTCAGAGGTATACAGCACAGAAACAGGCCGCTTGGCCCAACTCGTCCATGCTGACCAAATTGCCTACTTGAACTAGTCTCACCTCCCCACATTTGGCCTACATCCTTCGGAACCTTTCCTATCTGTGTACTTACATAAATGTCTTTTAAAAACTGTAATTGTGCCCACCTCTACCACTTCCTCTGGCAGTTCATTCCACATATCCACTGTCCTCTGTGAAAAAGATGCCCCCTCAGATCCCTTTTAAATCTTTCCCCTTAAAATCTTTCTCCTACCCTGGGAAAAAAAGACTCTTACCATTCACCTTATCTATGCCCATCATGATTTTATAAACCTCAAAGGTCACCCCTCAGCCTCCTACACTCCAGGGAAAAAAGCCCCAGCCTATCCAGCTTCCCCTTGCAGCTCAAGCCCTCCAGTTCTGGTAACATCCTCGTGAATCCTTCCTGGACCCAGGCAACCAGGACAGCACACAGTATTCCAAGTGTGGTCTCACCAATGTCTTGTACAGCTGTAACATGATGTCCCAACTCTAGTACTCAATGCCCTGACCGATGAAGGGGAGTGTGCCAAATGCCTTCTTCACTACCCTGTCGACCTGTACACGCATTTTCAGGGGGTACAGGTACATAGTTCCCCATGTGCCTCCGTTCTACAACACTTTCCATGGCTCAATCATTTACTGTGCTAGCCCTGCCCTGGTTTAACTTACCAAAGTGCAATATCTCACACCTGTCAGAGTTAAATTCCATTTGCCATTCTCTGGTCCACTTCCCAAGTGGGTCTAGATCCCCTTGTAAACTTAGATAACCCTCTTCACTGTCTACTACACCACCAATTATGGCATCATCCAAATTTACCAACCACATTAACAACATTATCGTCTATATTAACGATCTGGATGACAAACAACCATGGACCCAGTACCAATTCCTGCAGCACACCACTGGTCAGTCCTCCAATCTGAAAAACCACCCTCCACTGCCATGCTCTGACTCTTTCCATCAAGCCAATTTTGTATCCAATTAGCTGGCACATTCTGGATTCCATGTGATCTAACCTTCCAGACCAGCCGACCATACAGGACCTTGGTAAAGACCACATCTACCGCCCTACCCTCGTCAATCTGCTTGGTCAGTTCTTCCAAAAACTCAGTCCAATTCATGACACACAATTTTCCACACACAAAAGCCATGCTGACTGTTCCCTAATCAGTCCTTGCCTTTCCAAATGCTAGTAAATCCCATCCCTCAGAATCTCCTCCAGTAACTTCCCACCATTGATGCAAGGCTCACTGGCCTGTAGTTCCCCAGCTTTTCCTTGCATCCTTTCTTGAATAAAGGCGCAACATTAGCCACATTCCAGTCTTCAGGTACCTCACATGTGGTTACGGAAGATACAAGTATCTCTGCCAGGGACTCTTCAATTTCTTCCTTAACTTCCCACAATGTCCTCCAATATACTTGGTCAGGCCCCAGGGATTTGTCCAACTTAGTATGTTTTATGACTGCCAGCACTTCCTCTTTAAAAACGTGGATATGTCCCAATACATCACTATTCATATCCCTCAATTCCTTAGCTTGAATGACCTTCGCCACAGTAAAAACAGATGAGAAATATTCATTTAACATCTCACCTATTCCTTGTGGCTCCACATATAGACAACCACATTGATCCATTGATCCTTAAGGGGACCTATTTTCTCCCTAATCACCCATATGATCTTGATATACTGGTAGAATCTCTTAGGATTCTCCTTTACCTTATCTGCCAGAGCCACCTCATGTCCTCTTTTTGCCCTCCTGATTTCCCTCTTAAGTCAACTCCTAAATCTCTCATACGCAAAAGGATTTGGTTGATTCCAGCTGCCTATACCTGTTATACACCTCCTTTATCCTGACCAGATCCTTAGTATCTTTCTTCAATTAAGGTTCCCTAATCCTGGTAGGTCTTGACCTTTGCTCTAACAACATATTTCAAATAATAATGAGTCCGACTACAGGAAGGAGAGAGAGCTTAGTAACATGGTGTCATGACAAGAACCTTTCCCTTAATGTAAGCAGACAAAAGAGCTGGTCATTGACTTCAGGAAGGGGAGTGGTGCACATGTTCCTGTCTACATCAATGGTGCTGATGTCGAGAAGTTTGAGAGCTTCCTAGTAATGAACATCACCAATGACTTGTCCTGGTCCAACCACATAGATGCCACGGCCAAGAAAGCTCACCAGTGCCTCAACTTCCTCTAGAGGCTAAAGAAATTTGGCATGTACCTGTCGACCCTCAATTTTTAATCGACGCACCGTAGAAAACATCCTACCCAGACGCATCACGGCTTGGTATAGCAACTGCTCTGCCCGTGACTGCAAGAAAACTGCAGACAGCAGTGTCCAACGTCACAGAAACCACCCTCCCCTCCATGGACAATACTTCTCGCTGACTCAGTAAAGCAGCCAGCATAATCCAAGACCCCCACCCACCCCAGACATTCTCTCTTCTCCCCACTCCCATCAGACAGAAGATACAAAAGCCTGAAAGCACACACCACCAGGCTCAAGGACAGCTTCTATCCCACTGTTATAAGACTATTGAATGGTTCTCTAGTACGATAAGATGAATTCTTGACCTCACAATTTACCTCATTATGACCTTGCAACTTATTGTCTACCTGCGCTGCACTTTCTCTGTAGCTGTTACACTTTATTCTGCATTCTGTTATTGTTTTACCTTGTACTACCTCAATGCACTGCGTAATGAACTGATCTGTACAAACAGTACGCAAGACAAGTTTTTCCACTGTACCTCAGTACACGTGACAATAATAAACCAATTCCAATAGGAACATGCTTGCCCTGAACTCTCTGTATCTCAATTTTCAAAGCTTCCCACTTGCCAGACATCCCATTATCTGCAAACAGCTTCTTCCAGTTATCCTTTGTAAGACCCTGTCTCATGCTTTGCCCCAATTTGCCTTGCCCCAATCTAGGACTTTAACTTGTAGACAGCCCTTAACTATTTTAAAACCAAGAGTTATGGTGACTGGTCCCAAAGTGCTCCCCCATGTACACTTCAGTAACTTTGACCTGCTTCACTTCCCAATAGGAGGTCTAATGTTGCCACCTCCCTAGTCAGGCTATTGTTTGGGAAAACTTTCCTGGACACATTTAACAAATTCTGCTCCATCCAAGTCCTTTGCACTATGGCAGCCCCAGTCAATACAAGGGAAGTTAAAATCACCTACTATTACAACCCTATTATTCTTACAGCTATCTGTGATCTCCTTACATATTTGCTCCTCTAATTCCCATGGACTATTGGTGGGTCTATAATACAACCCTACTGAAGTGATCATTGGCTTATTTTGAAGTTCCACCCATATAGCCTCATTGGATGATTCCCCTCAAGAATATCCTGCCTAAGCACTGCTGTAGTTCTCCCTCATCAAAAGCACAACTCCCTCCCTGACCTAGTTCCACCTCTATCATAGCTTGGCCACTTATGGGATTAATGCTCTCAGTTGCTGTCAAAGCCCAGCCAAATCTAAGTCAGATGTGCACCAAAGATTCGTCCACGATAATATAATTTAGTTGCAATAAATTTTAATCCAATGGAACTCATGTAGTTAGCACAATTTTTATCAGAGGTGATAATTTTTCTCCTCATCCTTAATTTCCTCATTTAAAAAAAAATTTTCTCTCCTTTAGATTCAAACTCTCCTATCTTTCCTGGATACAAAACCAACAAGGTTTTCTTTCTAGAGACACAGAAGACTGAAAATGCTGGAAACTGGGAGCAAAAAAAAAATAAACAGATGGAGGAACTCAGCAGGTCAAGCAGCACCTGTGGGAGGGGGAAAAAGACACTTGACGTTTGAGGTCAATCCTGATGCAGGGTCTCAGCCTGAAACATTGACAATCTCTTTCCCACCACCACCACCCCCCCACCCCCACAACATATGCAGTTTGACCTGCTGAGTTCCACCAGATTTATTTTCTGAGAAATGCCTTTGGATGCACTTTACATCAAGAAGTGCTCATTAAAAAAACTAAATTATTGTTGCAGTCCTGAACTAATACAATAAGGCATACTTTCAACATTCACCTCAGCAGTAAAACTTCAAATGAAAACTAATTAGTTACAAAACTGCATTGCTTTATGGTCCGAGTGTGGAATCCATCTTTGAACTGTGTTGTGGAGAGTTTTCGTTTTAATTCATTGATAAATACTCCTTGCATTGCAGTTTCTGATTGTAATAGCATCATCAGTTGACACTACTATATATTTACAAACAAGACAGCTTTCAGTAACGCAATACATATTACACCAATTGGCAATGTAGCACGTTTGTTACTGAGTATTCTAATCATGAAACTTTTTAAACACAACCATTCAATGACAAAAACCCAACTCTTATGTTGAGCAATATTTTATTTTTAAATTTAATGCTGGATTGTTCCTGAACTCTCTGGGAGCAATTTTAATTTAGCTGTGGGGGAATTAACACATAATTAAAATGACATGGTTAATTTATATAACCCTGTATACTACTTTCTTAAAATAGTTTCTCCTCAACAAATACTTTAAGAAGTGTCATTAATACAGTTCCTAACTGCTGAGAAGCAAAACTGGAATGAGTATTGTATTATCAAATTCCTTTTGTAACCATATTAAAAAAAACAGTGCTGACCATGTGGAGTTTTACAGTCAGCAAGAAGATTAGGACATAATAAAGACAGACTCACCTGTCACATGTGCAGCTGACCATGAGGGATAAAATATTATATATGATGTATGTAAAAATTACAGCTGTTATAGTGCCTCTGGGAATAGAATAGCTGGGGTTCTTTAAATCACCTGGTAAATGACAGCAATACAAAGATTTATGAATTTTGTTAACTTTTTTTGCAACCTAAACTTTATTAGATACTCCATGACGCACAGACAAAATTACATTTACAAACAATATTTAACAAACTATTTAGCAATGGAAGTGCCGTTTTGTTCACTACATTGTTAATTCCAATGAACATATACTGATAAATCTAGAGTATACTTATAAATATATACTTATTAACTATCATGCAATAAATCTTGCTATACCATAATATATGCACTTGCAAGACAAGTTATTTTGAAAATCTCAGTTAATCATGCAACTGTATTAAGCATGTGGATGTTCTCTCATATTAGAAATTGAATACAATGATTTGATTGCAAACAATTTACTATTAATTTTATGAATACAATTTATACTTCAAATATTTGGTTGAACCTTACCTGACATATTGGATCCAGCCATAATACCAGTGCATCCATTGAACATAACAGCAAATACAGCAGCAAAATTCATCAACACACCAGTTGTGTAGTCTGCTACATACTTAGCTGCACAGAGAAATGAAACCAAAACTATTAAGTTGTTTTTTAAATGTTGATGATAGTGTGAACCTAAACTCTTTAGAGCAATTGGAATTTATGGTATGTGGAAAAAGAAGTGGCTGTCTCTGCTTTTCATTTCATGGCAATCTTGGCCCACATATTAGGCATGACCAAAAAACTCTCAAGAGTATGAACAGAAAATGTCTTATGCTTCCTGTTCAAGAAATTGACCTAATTCTATGTTAAGTGGTTTCATGACTGAGCAAGAGCAAAATCATCAGGTACATCAACATCAAGTTAATAAGCAAATTGGAATGAGTTTGCATCCCTAACTTTCCTATGCAGTTAACAGCCAATCTTAGGGAGATAAACTTGAATGAAAATGGAAAACAATGCAAAAAAACAGCTGCTCAGTAGCTGTCTGAAGATCAGCTGACCACAGAAAAGCAATATCCAGAAAGTGAATACAAGTTCATTTCTCTTCAAAAATTTTGGGACTCCTCATTCTCAATTAAAAAATGTCACAAGTTATTTTTATGCTTTAAAATCATCAAGGTTCTGAGTAAAATGCTACCAAAGTGCAGAAACATTTGAATTTACCTCTTCATTCAGAGCAAAAGTTGAACGTAAATTAATTATCTTCATTAGAGTATGTTTACAAGTAAGATAAATTAAAAAATTTTGGCCATTAATAAAGTGGAATAAATGCAGTTAAGCAGTCGACATTTGCCTACAGAATTTATCAATTTACATTACAAGTAGTTTTAGGATTAACTTACATGGAAGATTGTTCTTTAGAGTTGTCAGATTAAATCCAGTATATAAACCCTCTCGAAATTCTGTGTTATTCCCTGATGTCACTGTAATATTAATAGATTTAGGTGATACTGCAAAAAAGCTAATAAATATTGTGCTGAGTACCACTATAACAATGATGAAAATTATGAAGGAGGCTTTGGCATAGATGTCAGCTCCAACCAAACATACAAGAAGGCAGAAGACGAGAATCACTGTGCCATAGAGAACTTCATACCAGTAGGAATGAGGAAGAACTTGAAAACCACTTCTTGTGGTTTGCCCTGCAAAAACAAGTGTTTTAATTAGCAATCTGCTTCCCATAATAGGAATCATATTTCAACATAAGATATAGACAACAGCAGAAATCCTCAGTTCAGTTAACTATTTTTCTATATGATAGTTTCACTGTAAATCTCAATGCCAGGTCCACAGAAGTGTCCCTATCTAGTTATTGTTGGCATCTGCTATGAATGCATGGGACATCTCTTGTAGGTCATGTAATTCACACTTTTGTACAGGAAAAAGTCACTAGACTTCAAGGCAGTAAATTATGGAGTGGATAGGCATGAGTTTATAAGCACACCTCATTTATTCCAATGTGGGAATGACCCAATTGTCCTTCCCACAGGAGGAAATTAAACCGAGTAAGCACTGGTGACTCCATCATATACTAAGAAGCCATGTGTTTGAAAACAGTCTTCAGTGACCAATTTATTCAAATCACAAAGGGCACTGGAAAACTCATTTTTAAGCAGCTTGTTGCAAATATTGAAGAAAAACTGTTTTTATAATACAAAAGTCATACCAGGAACAAAGTTATAAAGTCCTATACATATTAAGAAAGTTATACAGTCCCTGGACAGAGCATAGCATAGATTTATCAAAACATTATCTGGACTCACCAGAACAACACACATACATACACAAATTATGTATTCATTCTCAAGATCAGAAAGTAATTTGATTACAGTTTTCAAATATTAAAAAGAGGTAGGAAAATTCTCACAACTGATCCACTGATTTGAGCGTCTATTCTGAGAGGGCTCACACCAAATATTACAGTTTGGCATTTCAGGAGAGTGAGGATCCACTTGCACACAAAATGCAGGGAAAATTTAGAAATCTCTTCTGCATGCTTATCAGTTGTTACTTCCTTTAAAAAAAACACGAAACTGAAAACGAAAACTCCTCCCTTCTGGAATGCACAGAAGGTACATTCCTCCATTATTAATCACTTCCTTAAACTTCCCACAACTGCTCTCTCCATGTGATGAGCTACCTGATTTCTTCATCACAAAGATCCAGACCAAATGCTGGTAAATGGGATTAGCATAGACGGGTACTTTATAGTCAGTACTGTCATGATGGACTGAAGGGCCTGTTTCTGTGTTGATTCCATGATTTCCCAGCTTAAGGCTCATCCTTCAATCCAGCAAAATCATGAAAAGCATTATCAGAAACAATTGAACTCTTTCTATAAATGCAACACTTTATTTCAGTACAATAGTAAGAAGGAAACAAGATCTCCAGATCTACCAGTGGGTCCGATTGAAGCAATGGTCATTTTAATTTATAAACACATCAAGTCAATACGCTATTATATCAGTTTATCAATCCATGTGCTTTTTCAGTTTGTGTCTTTCTGCTAAATGAAAAATGAATGTGTATGAATAGCCATCCTCAGAAATGAATATAGCATTTGCAGAAATGAAAAAAAATGTGGAATTGATCCAATTTGTTTACCTGGTGGCAAACCAAAAATGTCAACAATAGATTCAACAAGTCCCAAGATGTAGAGAGCACTCCCGCATACATTTGCTAAGAAGAACATGACTCCAATGCTGCCTCCAAATTCTGGTCCTAATGCTCGACTGATCATATCTGGCCACAAGCATTCATGAAGGAAAAACTGCAAAATCTTTTGAAAACCACGTAATTATTCACATTCTACACAGTCTGCATTTGATATTAAAACGAGGCTAGTCTGATGAAGTTGGATGTGGTTACCTCCTTGCACATGCAATGCACAGTTCCACATAATGCTGATTTATTTCATTTATATTCTGCCCCACATGGGATTGGTGTTTTGACTTGATATGAATGCACAAAGGGAAGGAAATCAAAACAGACCACAGGTACAAAGCTGGCTTGCACAAAGTGAAGCTTGGAATCAACAATGAAACATCAGAGACACAATCTGAAAATGAGGAGCATGCAAGTGAAGTTTTAAAAGTATGCACATTTTTATTGGCCCTGGTCAGTAATAGCACTATGAACACATTTATAAACAATACTTAGCAAGCTCAGGCCAAAAGAAGGTTTCGTTCACTCTGTCACATTGTAGTGCAAAAGACGTAAATATATAGAGGAAGGGAAAAAAATTCTCATTTGTTTGTGGAGGTTAAGGTCAGTCAATACACCTTTTGTTGAGAAATACAATTTTATTTCTCCTACTTCTTTCGGTCTCTGCCTCAATACTGGCATAAAATATCAACAGACTAATGTGTTAATGAAAATGGTGCACTAAATGGATTTATGCAAATTAGCAGCATGAAAGTAACTAAGTTCACCAAGATATGAGCTTATTTACAAATCACTGACCTTGTTTAGGACATTGCAAATTCACAATGAGCTTAAAGGGTTAAAACAGATAATTTTCAAAAGCTTGTTTTCCTTTCCACTTAGAAGCTTAGAGGGTGACTAGCTGAAGTTTTTTAAATTGTAGTGGGATTAAATGGAGTGCACAATCTCTTGGAAGCATTCATAAAATCAGTGCTAGACATTCAATAAGGATTCAGTTGGGTAGTCACAGAGAAGCCATTTTCTCTGTTGAGGAACGATTTCAAAATTGGAGCCAGGCCATTCCAGAGGAAAAATCAAAAGAACATTTTCCAAGAAAGGATAGGGGAAAATAAAAAATTCTCTTCCACAACATACTTTTGGCAAATTGATGTTTTCAAGATAGAGATCAATTGAGTTTTATGAGATAAGATCAGAGACAGGTACACATTTAAATTACAGACCAGCCTGTTCCTACTTCAAATGAACACCAATCTCAGTAATAATCACTCCTTTTTGGTGCCAAATTGTCTACCAATTCTAAAAGTTTCAATCCCACTTCACCAAGTGCATTAGAAAGGTTGTGAGTGATGACAGCATAGTGGATTGCAAAATAAAAAAAAACAGGAAAGTAAAAGGGCTCAAAAATTCATTAGTCTCACCAAAGTCGTCCTTTAACCTGAAGCAACAAAAAGAGTCACCGGTACAAATTTAACAGTCATTGGTAGACATATTAAACAATTCTGAAAAGATTATTAAAATAGACTTCCCCATATTAAGTATTAACCTCCATTTTAAACATTGACACAATTGAACCTCTTAAAGCTAAATGGGGTAGAGTGTCATTTTGTTGAAATACTAAACACCAGTATGCAGAATTAATGAATTTATAAATGTTACACCAAAAGATACAGTAGGCACCACCAGCATCCAATGCACCATTTGTGGAGATAGCACACACTGACAATACAGTCATGCTTATGATGAGATATGCCACAATGAACATGAGGATAGTTTGGTAAAGTCCTGCTTGACCAACAACGAAACCTTCAATAAATAAAAATGGCTGGGTTATTAAACAAGAAAGTACATTTGCTATGCATTAAGATGAACATCCTAGTTATAAAGAGGAGAAATCTATTAATGTCAATTCTGTATTAACATTATTTACAAACATTGATAAATCTAACCAGTTTGTAATATAAAGTATGGGGAAAACAAAGATGAACCAGACAATTTCATATCCCAAAAATATTCAACTGTTATTTTCATTAAAAGGGAGTTAAATTCACCCCACTGATCTCCACTAGGATAGTAATGTTCCCTGGGAGACAAGAGGAAAAAGTCATTAATGATTCCATTCAGATTACTATCCAATAACTTCAACAAACAGTTTATGTTGGCAAGACTGGTCTTGATTATAATGTTTGATGCTATTAATTGCTCTCTGATATTCATTATTCTGGTCCATAAAGAACAACAAGGAACAATAGGAATGAAAGTAGTTTCACTGCAAGAAAGAAAGGGCTGCTTTACAAATGGGAGTGCGTTTGAAGCTGCTTATCGAGATTGTCCAGAGCAGAATAGAGGAAGAAAAACAAAACTGTTCACAACTTCACATCACTGCTTTCATAAACAGTCATCCCTATACAATCAAATAATGTTGCCAATACAGAAAAGGTCCATAAACAGCATATTAGATTAATGTCCCGATTTGGGAGTTTCGTTGAATGGGGAAATTTTGGCTGGGTTTAAGGGAGGGGAAGTCCTTGGTCTCAAGTGTCTTGGGATCTTTACAATCACATGGAGACTTAATTTAACTCATCTTTGGAGTACAGAAACAGAAGTAGATCATTCAGCCCCTTGTGGATGTCCTGTTTTGTGGAATACTCCTGAGGGCAGACACAACTTCAGTTTCATATCGCATAAAAAGATAATGCAATGATCCCACACTTCTGCATTGAAAAGTTAGCTTATATTGTGTGGGAATTCAACCCACAACTTTATTACTAAAAAGAGAAGTGCTACTCCTTAAAGCTGAATTTTAAAATAGTTACCAGAAATTTGGCCAATGATAAAAATCTGCACAATTCCTTTTTATTCCTCCCAAAAATTCATATGCAAAATTGGGATTGTGACTTTGTGGAGGTTAAAAAGTAGCCACTAATCACATCTTGTGTTTCGGTAATATCGTTTCAGTTTTTATTCACCCCTGCCTGACATTGCAAGGCAATTGCTCAGGGGAAAATAGGGAACTATCTGAGAGAAGAAGTCAAAGCAAAATTCTAATACACTGCCTGTGTGCAAGGTCTACCAAAATGGACACAACATCCAAAAATAATAGAGTCTGTTATGGTTCACAGTTACTCAAAGAAACAGCATCAGCATATTTCCCAGGCAACAAAATCAAAGAGTGAAATCAATCAGGACATTGACCAGTATTTTTAAAAGAGTGGAGTCATTAAAGCAGAAAGAACAAAGTCATAATCACGTGTAAGCAAAACCTTCCCTTCCAACTAAGCATTTTGGAATGAATTATCCTTTCTGTTTTAAGGGACACTTACAAGCTATTTCTCATCACATTTTTCAATATCAATGAATTAGTTCAGGAAAATACTATTTTATAAACTGTTCTTTTGTAAGTGGAGTTACTGAAAGGATACTCCAGTAGACTGCAATTATATACCATCATCTAACATTGTAAAGTTTCCCACATCACTCCAAGGAATGTTTTCAACAAAACCTAATCACAAGTCACATGACTTTCAAGGCAGCTAATTTAAAAGTTTGGTTCAAAAGTAACAAGAGGAGAGAGTGGTGGAAAATTTTAGGGAGAGAATTTCAAAGCTCATCACCTGTACAGCTCCAGGTTGTTGCAAGTTATGGGTCAAAGAGACTGGGGATGCAAAGGTCTTGGAGTGAAGCAACAATGAATTCCCAGAATTCTGCAAGGCTGACAGAACTTACGAAAGTAGTGGGTGCAAGGACAAGGAAAGAACTGGACAAACAGTACAAGACCTACAAAAGTGAAGCATTGCAGGACTGAGCGCTACCACAGGTATGAACAGGACTCGTTCACAAACAGCCACCATAGGTATGAACAGGGCTTTTTTTTTTACAGAAACAAAGGACTGCAGATGCTGGAATCTAGATGAAAAACACTGATGCTGGAGGAACTCAGCAGGGCAGGCAGCATCCGTGGAGAAAAGCAGGAGGTCAATGTTTTGGGTCAGGATCCCTCCTTCGGACTGAAGATAGGAAAAGGGGAAGCCCCATATATAGGAGGGAAAAGCAGAGCAGTGATAGGTGGACAAAAAAAAAGGGGAGGCGGGGTGGGTGGGCACAAGGTGGTTATAGGTAGATGCAGGTAAGAGATAGTGATAGGCAGGTGCAAGGGAAGAGGAGGGGAGAGCAGATCCAGGGGAGGAGGGGAGATGGGTCCAAAGGTAAGGAGAGAAAAAAAAGGGGGTAGAAAAAGACACTAGGAAAGGGAAGGAAAACAGCAGCATGGGGGGGTGAAAGACATGTGGAGATTACTTAAAGTGGGAGAATTCAATGTTCGTGCCATTAGTCTGCAAGGTTTCAAGATGGAAAATGAGGTGCTGTTCCTCAGTTTGCACTTGGAATTCCCCTGGCAGGGAGGAGGCCGACATATCAGTGATTGGGGGGTTGGGGTAGTTAAAGTAACTGGCAATGGGAAGATGTAGGTCGTGGTTAGGGACAGAGTGCAGGTGTCTGTGTTTAGCCTCACCAATGTAGAGGAGGCCACATTTGGAGCACCAAATACAGTAGATGACATTAAGGGAGGTACAGACGAATCTCTTTCTCACCTGAAAGGACTGTTTGGGTTCCTGGATGGAGGTGGTGTAGGGGCAGGTGTTGCACCTATGCAGGGCAGTGGAAGTTCCTGGGGTGGGGGTGGGAGCAGGATGGGTTTTCTCTCCTTACCTTTGACCCATCCCCGGCGGATCTGCTCTCCCCTCCTCCCCTGCATCTATCACCATCTCTTACTTGCATCTATCACCACCTTGTGCCCATCCCTCCTGCCCTCTTTTGTCCACCTATCACTGCTCTGCTTTTCACTCCTATATATTTGGCTTCCCCTTTTCCTATCTTCAGTCCTGAAGAAGCCTCCTGACCCAGAACATTGACTACCTACTTTTCTCTACAGATGCCGCCTGGCCTGCTGAGTTCCTCCTTCATCATTGTGTTTTTTAATTGTTTTTTTTTAAGGTAAACTTTTACCCCAAAAGAGGTATTAAGTAAAGCTAGAGAGCATTTGAATTAGTATTCTTTAAACTGGGAATGAAAACAGTGATGGAAGTAATAAGGGACTCGGGCAGCAACAGTGCAACCTCGGGTCTTGGCCAACTGTAGTTGACGTCAAGGGAATTTCCAGTTGTGACTCTGAACCAAACAACAATCAACTGGAGGAGCAGGAAGTTCGGGGTCGGGCAGAAAGTTCGGGGTCGGGCAGAAAGTTCGGGGTCGGGCAGAAAGTTCGGGCTCACTTTCAAACCAACACTTACCTATCCGCAGAAAAAGCACCACGCTGAACATGGAGAGCAGAGTGGGTACCACCACCCCGAAAAAGGTGGACAGCTTCTTAGCGGGAACCTGCTGGCCTCCGTGCGGTCCGCGGGGTCCGCCAGCATCGGGGGCCACGTACAGCCTGTAGTTGAGCAGGGGCGTCCGTTCGGCCATGGCTGCGATCCGCAGGCAACCTCACACGACCTCCGCCTGCCACCCGGCTCCTGCCGCGGCTCACGTGATTTGTCATATGACCTCCCGCCCCCAGCTGCTCTGACGCTCCGGTCTCAGCTGCGGGAACGCAGAGAATGGCTTCGGCTGTTGGTATCGTCCATGCAGAAGTACTACTGGGAAATACCGCCACGTCAACGACATTCACTTTCACTGTTACTCCATTACTTCCAACTTAATGCATAATTTTTAAACACCTGGCCTCGCAAGTTGATAGCTTTGGCTATTACGGCAACACTTTCAAATTTGTTAGAAGAAATTCTGCACCTAAACCACTTTGGGTTTCAATTAGTTAACAAGTAGGATGTCGCGGGGAGAGATTCGGGTTTGGGGATTTTGCTGCAGCTCTGCACGCGGCGCTTTTCGTTCAGTGCACCTGCGATGATGGTTTGGGAGGTTGCTGTTGAACAGCCTCGGCGAGTAGCATGGAGTGAATTTTGTGAACGGGACAGACTGCAACCATGATGCACGGGGGGGGCAGACAGGGTATACGTTTAACGTAGGGATATAGTATGCCAGTCAAGCAGGCTTCTTTGTACTGGATGGTATCAAGTTTTGTGAGTGTTGTTGGAACTGCTCTCTTACAGGCAAGTGGAAAGTATTTCATCACACTTCTGACTTGTGTCTTCTAGATGGTGAAGAGGCTTTAGGGTGGGGTGTCAGGGGTTTTGCACTTGGCACAGGATACCCCACCTCTGACCTGCTCTTCTATCGACTGTATTTTTGTGGCTGGTGGAGTTGAGGATCTGGTCAATTGTGAACCTCAGGATATTGATGATAGGCAACTCACTGATGGCAATACCATTAAATGAGGTGGTTAGATGTTCTTTTGCTGGAGATGGTTATTTCCTATCAGTTTTATGAGAGCAAATGTTACTATTATCAGCCTCTGCCTTTGTCTAGATTGTGCGAACTGCAATCATGACTGAATTTAAGATTGTGCAATCATCGGCAAACCATTTCTACTTCTGAAGTGCAAATAAACTTCTCTTCAGCCTTTATCATACATGACCAAGTACCTTGGGAAGACTTTTGCAGCCCTTCCATTTAATTCTGCTTTCTGGTCTTGCTATTATTAGCATGCAGAGATATCACTGTGGATGATTTAAGATAGTTAGATCCTGGATGTTTCTAGACATTCTGCTGGATTTAGCAGCTTCTTCCACAAGGAACTCAATCTTCAGAAACTTTTTTTTTCTTTGAGTTCCTATGAAGTTTTTAGCTATGCTCTATACATCAGCAAACAAAATGTTTAATTTATTAATTCACTGTGAGACATCCACTACTTTACATTTGAGTTAAGTTTATAGAGTCGCTTCCTTCCATACAGGGGAAGTCCAGATTGCCTTAACTTACCACAGACTTTTATAGCATCTGTAGTTTTAAACTCTTGGATAAGCAATGAGAAGCCATTTTTTTTACTCAGAAAAGCAAACTGTGATGTTCCGCAATTCAAGTGAATGCTTTATTCTTACCACTGATGCAGGTAAAGCATTTGGATTGTCACACAGAGCTACCACTTTTTCATTACACTGCAAAGCCACTGTAAAACAGCCCATGTGGAGTCTCTATATGAGTTCTGGATACAAATGTGTTTGCTAAAATCGACAAAAATAGGCCATTTTATCTGCCAAGTGTGTAACAGTATGAGCAAACATTTGTGTTCAGGTACAGCCCAAAAAATTAGGTGCAGATCCATTCAACTCAAAATGTCTGCAGTAGAACTTTAAATACCCTTGTGCTACTGCAGCGGTAGTACAGCAGTTAGTGTAACACTATTACAGCGCCAGCAACCCGGGTTCAATTCTGGCCACGGTCTGTAAGGAGCTTGTACGTTCTCCCCATGTCTGTGTGGGTGCTCCGGTTTCCTCCCACATTCCAAAGACGTATGGGTTAGGAAGTTGTGGGCATATTACATTGGCGCTGGAAGCGTGGCGACACTTGCGGGCTGCCCCCAGAACGCTCTCCGCCAAAGATACATTTCACTGTGTTTCGATGTACATGTGACTAATAAAGATATCTCAATAAAGTATTTTACAATTTACTGTGCGTAACAGTTTATTTGGTAATTTTACAGCTGTAATTGGGGCTTTATCACTGGGGATATTGGCTTAGAGAGTACACTGTTAGTTTGCTTCTCCTTCCAGTAAGTTAGGAGGATTTTGCAGACCTGGAATGATGGTATTCTTCCAGTACCTTGAGGTACCTGCTGAAGGTTGTCCAGGTCTCAGAAGCTCAGAAGGCAGCACGAATCACTGCTGCCTTGAGGACCATGAGTTCTTGATTTTCAAACAGCATTTTACTCAATCAACCAAAGCCTATACTGGCAAATTGTGGGCAGTAGTTAATTTAACCATCACTGTTTGCCTTTGCCATGAGTTAACTCTCAAGATATAGGAAGTGGTCCACGTTTTCCAGGGTCTTGCTATAAATCTTTATTGCCTCTTGTAAAGTCCTCCAAATTCTTTGGAAGGATAAGAGAACCAACATCAGTGATTCTCCCAGTCCAAAATCCCCAGCATTTAGGTCCTAGTTACTCTCATTTGGTTACACTGGCCAGGCAATATTGCTTGCATGCCTGACACCAGATTCCCAAAACAGACATACCATTCCAAGTTTGGTTATGGGAAGGGATTACCAGGCAGACGGAGGAAAAGATTCAAGCCTGTGCTCAAAGCCTCCTAGAGGAAATATACCATCGTCACTGCCTCCTGGGAATGTCTTGCCTATGCCTGCTCAAAGTGCAGAAGAAGCATTTTTTTATGGTATTGGTAAGTACAAAATGCTGGAAATACTTTTGATGCAGCTGGGCCATGCATTGGAAGCAAACAGAAGCTCTCAATAAATGATGCAAAGAGTGCACTACCTCACAAGCTGCCCACGCTGTCAGGCACCTCCTGCTGTAACCAACAGTCAAGGTATCAACATTGGCCTCATTAGTCACCTCAGAACAAACAAGCTGCAATGGAAGCAAGTCATCCTTGATCACGAGGGATTGCCTGAGTAGACTGTAATTAAGAAACTGCCACATCAGTGTTTTTATTATTTCCAATTTGAACAGGAAAAAAAATGCAAAGAAATTCAATGAAAATTAGCATGGGAGAAACAAAGCCAACTCCTCTAAATGGGGATGTTGATCTAATCTGACATTGGTCATGTTTCATGTTGTTTGAACTTCAGAGTTTCACCTAGTCCTTTGGTAACACACTCATGCAATCATTACATTTTGCGTCAAATTTAAAGGGAGACCTCAATTTTAGCTACTAGTGCTTGCAAGTATCACCCCCAACACAAAAATAAGACAAGGCTGCAATTCTTTGGGATCACATTAAATTTGTGTCAAACCCAACCTTACCCACACATGCTGAAACAAAGTGTCCTCTCCAAGACAGTGTCAGGTCAGGTGGGAAATTTAAACGTGAGAGAGAAATGGAGGAGGCAATACAGGCAACCCCCTGCATTTTTGAAGGGGGGAAATGGGTTGCATCCCCAGAAAATTGTCTGAATCATGATTTTCCATAACACAAAGCCACATCATCTGCACGAGTCAAGAAATGTAAGCTGAAAATAAACATTGACACAAATTCCGTGAGAGTGAATTTTTACTCTGTATCTCAGATTTTTTTGTTGTGATTTGTAAAGTGTGAATTTGGGTTAATTAAGGGGTTGCATATATTTAAGAACCACATTTCAAATGAAAATTTGATTGCAAACTTTCATGCTTCCATTTCCATTGGAGGTAACCATTTCCAATTTAGGACAGCCCATGGTGAATCTAAATATCATCTGCACAAGTGGAAGATAATGGATGGTCTTAAGAGGGAATGAGAGAAGACTTTCAGACAATACACTATAGTGTGGACATCTCTCCGGTGCAATACACAGGTTTCTGCAGAGGTCCTTAAAGCAACACTGGAAGCTGTAAAATGCTCAGAGTTCAGAATAAGTCTTTAGATTGTCACATCTATTTGAAACTAACAATGCAATGTTATTGATAAATGTTTCCCTCATCACACCATAATGGAGTATGATATTCTGTTTACAATATTGCAATTGTTTTAGATTACTGAGTTTGTAAGTGGTATATTATCAAATTTCTCACTGAAGGCTAAAAGTCACTATTACATTCTCACCTTTATCCACGTGTTTCAATCCAATGTCAAATTCTCTGTTATATTTCTTTAGAACCTGATTCATTTTGTACATTAATGCTGAATCTATTTAATTATAAACCTTTTAAGTGCTGCATAAAGTGATTCCATAATTTTATTTGGTGTGTTTTTATCTGGAATTTTCCAGTTGTCATTTTAAATAAGACTCAACATTCAGGAATACAAAAGCAAAAATAATGCGAATGCTCTGAATCTGGAATAAGAACAAAATGCTGGAAGTACATTTGCTGTAGTCCACATATCATGACAAAGAAAGAGTTAGTGGAACAAGTCAATGGCCCTTCATTTAAATGTCCTGATAAAGAATCACTGACCTGCAATAATAACTTCCCTTACACAGGAGCTTGTTGACATGCTGAGTATTTTCAATATACAGGGGCTTCCTGGATAATGGATGACCTGACTTATGGAAATCTGACTTTATGCAAATTCTCCCATACATTTTTAAAGCATTTTTCAAAATGGTATAACAATAATAAAATATTTCATGGTATTCATTAATGATTGGATACAGTCTGTATTCCATTAGGCTAACAATGGGTAGCGTTAGGGTGATTATTCAGTAAAATGAAAGAATTATAGCAAGTGCATGTGGAGCAATCTAATATGGGTAGCAATAGAAAACTGACATTTCTGACACAGAGGAATCAGCTTATGGACAGATCTCAGGAATAGAATCTGTACATAACCTGAGGACTGCATGTATTGTGTTTTTTTCACCTGCATTTACTGTAAGCTGGTATTCAGGTACTATTATATATTTTATCAAATCCCTGGATATTTCTGCTACTCATAATAAAGCACATTTCTTGTGTAATAACAATTAAGTTTACAGCACATACCTTACAATGAAGGGACACATTTGTTGTATTTTAAGATAATCCTTACATTGCTTGCTAGTGGACACACAAACTGGCTTTCACATCATGTGTAAAAACAATGTATTTGTTATCCACATTCTAAACTGAGTCAACAGATTTGATGTGAACAAGTGAATTAGCTTTGTAGTAATGTAACATTTTTGTAATAAAAGTATGCACTTTATGACTATATTTTTAGAAAGGTTGTGACTTGCCAAGCGACGTGAAAAGCAATTTTTCTGAAAATTTATTTTGTAAAATTATTTTAGTGCAATTTTGAAATCCCAAGTTTATGCAGCTAAAGAAGTTTGTGAATATTTCAGAGTTAGTGGCATCAGCTTTCCAAGCCTAAGGTCTTCCAAATCTCTTAACCCTGGGTAAATCTTTTTATTACTCTCTGATAAAGAACCATGACATAATTTCATTTTCTGTGGAATGAAGTTTATGATATAGGGCCTGCCAGGTCCCTCTTTTAAACATTTTTCAACTTCCAGTGTTTGGCGTTAATTCACAATTCACAGTCACAAATTACATTATGAATGGCATTCTGTGTAATTAATGCATAATTTAACAAGTACATACTAATGATTTGGGGTCATTCTAAATGTGTTAATAAAAAGATGCTTGTGATTTTCTACAAACATTTCACACACAGATTTATATATATATTTTAAATTGATTTTTTTCCAAATCAAACAAATATTATAATTGTAATAATTGCATAATTATAGGGTACTGTGTGTTTTCCCCCAATGTTCTCTTTTCCAAGAAATTAACTCGAATTAGAGTCTGGTCCACAAATGGTTGCACCCTTTCAATAACTCCTTCATGTTCTTCATCCGTGAATCTATGAAATGAGAGTCAGGATGCCATTCATTCAAAGAGGGTATCATAGCTGACTTGGAATTCATTTTTAGTTAATATCTATGTGGACTGCATGGTTCACGAACATATAATGTTTTACTAAATGAGCCATGTGAAGAGCCCATAATGGGTTTTCTACTATACACATTATCTATTTCCTTGTGATAATAATAGAAAAATTGAGACGAGCCTCAAAATTACAGAACCTACATCGTAGATATAAATCACTTGGCCCAACTGATCAATGCCAACATTTATGCTTCACCGGAACCTCTTTCCACGCTTCTTTATCTAATTCTATTAGGATGTCATTATAGTCAATTCTCCTTCAGGTGCTTTCTAACTTCAAGAAAAATAGAAAAGGATTGGGATATTCAGCATGGCAGGTGTGCCTGTGGAGAGAGAAACAGAGTTAACACTTCAGGTCAATGGCCTTAATCAGGACTGGAAACGTGAGAATACAAGCATATTTTAAATTGCAGGGAGTGGGAGGGGTCAGGGGAATGGTGGGGTGAACAAAGAGAATATCTGTGATAGGGTGGAGACCAAGGTTAAGTGTAAAGGATTAGAGTTAGGTTTAGGTTGAATGCAAGGTTGTACAAAACACACAATTGCTTTTGGTGCCTTCGAAGAGCGGGGAATGAATCATAACTGATCTGTATGCAGGCATGTAATTAGAGGATAGTTAAAGTGGAAAAATCCAACATGCTGGAACTGTGAAATGCAGAACACAGCAGTTGCTGGAACTCTGAAATAAAAGGGAATGCTGGTGACATTTGGCAGATGAAATCTATTGAGAAAGAACAAATGAGTTGATGTTACAAGTGGATGACCTTACAATAGAAAGGCTAGTCATCTGAAATTGTTGAATTCAATATTGAGTCCCAAGTTACAGGTGGAGTCCCAGGTTGCAACATGCCTCGATGGAAGATGAAATGCTGTTCTTCAGACTTACCTTGCACTTTGTTTACTGCTCCTATGAAGCCCAATGTAAGCTTAAGAAATAGTACCTCATAAATATACCTATACATCTAGAAACAAAATGGAAGGGACAGTTATCAAGAATGACAGATTTGTTACAGCACAGAAGGTGGCCATTAGCCATTGGATCTGTGCCAAAGCTATGGAAGCGTCCTACTCCACTGCCCCCTCCCCATAGCCTTGCAGATTCTCTTTTCAGATACCTTGCTCGCTTCCTTTTGAACAACTTATCCACATAACCAGAATCCCTCAATAGTAGAATGATTTTGTTAAATTTCTTCTGCACCCTCTTCAAAGCATTCACATCTTTCCCACAGTGTGGCACCCAAAAATGAACATATTCCTTCAGTTGTTGCCAAACTGGTGTTTGATATATAAATAAATTTTCAAGGTCCAAACACAGGAAGATTTGATACTGGATTAATGGGAAATGAAAGGAAGTAGAAAAGAGAAGTAAAAATAACAGAACATTGAGTGAGTAATAACTAACTGTAATCTGGTTCAAATTAAAAACTGTGAAGGATATAAGCATGATTAGGGCCAAAGTACCAAATTAGAGGAAAGCTGATTTTAATGGACTGAGTATTGATCTCCAGTATTTGAAGAGTTAGGAGGCAGGAATAGGCCATATGGCTCCTTGAATTGGAATTGGTTTATTATTGTCACATGTACCAAGGTACAGTGAAAAACTTGCCTTGCATACTGTTCATACAGATCAATTTACTACACAGTGCTTCGAGGTAGTACAAGGTAAAAAAAATAACACAATGCAGAGTGAGGTGTTACAGCTACAGAGGAAGTGCAGTGCAAGAAGACAATAAGTGCAAGATCATAACAAGGTAGATTGTGAAGTCAAGAGTCCACCTTATCGTACCATTCAATAGTCTTATAACAGCGGGGTAGAAGCTGTCTTGAGCCTGGTGGTACGTGTTTTCAGGCTTCTGTATCTCCTGCCCAGAGGGAGAGGGGAGAAGACAGAATGTGCGGGGTAGGTGGGGTCTTTGATTATACTGGCTACAGTCCTTTACTGAGGCAGTGAGAAGTATAGACAGAGTCCATGGAGGGGAGGCTGGTTTCCATGACGTGCTGAGCTGCATCCACAACTTTCTGCAGTTTCTTGCAGTCACAGGCAGAGCAGCTGCCATACCGAGCCGTGATGCATCCGGATAGGATGCTATTTATGGTGCATTGATAAAAATTGGTGAGGGTCAAAGGGGACATGCCAAATTTCTTTAGTTCCTGAGAGAGTAGAGGCACTGGTGAGCTTTCTTGGCCCTGGCGTCTTCTTGGTCGGACCAGGACAGGCTGTTGGTGATGTTCACTCCAAGGAACTTGAAGCTCTCAACCCTCTTGACCTCAGCATCATTGATGTAGGCAGGAGCATGTGCACCACCCCACTTCCTGAAGTCAACAACCAGCTCTTTTGTTTTGCTGACATTGAGGGAAAGGTTGTTGTCATACCACCATGCAACTAAGCTCACTATCTCCTTCCTGTACTCTGGTATTATCTGCAAATTTGTAGATGGAGTTAGAGCAGAAATTGGCCACGCAGTCATGAGTATATAGGGAATAGAGTAGGGGGCTGAGGACGCAGCCTTGTGGGGCACCAGTGTTAAGGATAGTCATGGCGGAGGTGTTGCTGCCTTTCCTCACTGATTGTGGTCTGTTGGTCAGGAAGTCAAGGATCCAGTTGCAAAGGCAGGTGTTGAGTCCCAGGTCTTGGAGTTTGGTGATGACTTTGCTTGGAATTATAGTATTGAAGGTGGAGCTGTAGTCAATAAACAAAAGTCTAACATCGGTGTCTTTACTGTCCAGATGCTCCAGAGATGAATGTAGGGCCAGGGAGATGGCATCCGCTGCAGACCTGTTTTAGTGGTAGGCGAATTGCAGTGGGTCAAGCTTGTCTGGGAGGCTGGAATTAAGATTAAGGTTTAAGATATCTTTATTAGTCACATGTACATCAAAACACACAGTGAAATGCATCTTCTTGTGTAGTGTTCTGGGGGCAGCCCACAAGTGTCGCCACGCTTCCGGTGCCAACATAGCATGCCCACAACTTCCTAACCTGTAGGTCTTTGGAATGTGGGAGGAAACTGGAGCACCTGGAGGAAACCCACACAGACATGGGGAGAACATACAAACTCCTTACAGACAGTGGCCGGAATTGAACCCCAGTCGCTAGCGTTATAAAGTGTTACGCTAACCGCTACACTACCGTGCGTGCCATGACCAGCCTCTCGAAGCACTTCATGATGGTAGATGTCAGAGCCACCAGATGGCAGACATTAAGGCACTTTACCTTGTTTTCCTTGGGTACCAGGATGATAGTGGTCTTCTTAAAGCAGGTGGGAACCTCATATTGAAGCAGGGAGAGGTTAAAAAGTGAACTTGCTTTGCCATTTAATATAATCATAACTTGGCCTCATCTCTGCTTTCCTGCATGTTCCCCATAACCCTTGAGTCCACTAATAGACCAAAGTATGTATATCTCAGTCTTGAATACATTCAACAATACATTTTCCACAACTGCCTTGGGTAGAAAATACCAAAGATTCACAACGCTTTGAGAGAGGAAATTCCTATCATCTCATCCCTAAGTGACTAACACCTTATTATGAAACTATGCTCTTTGGTTCTGGGTTGTCCATGAGGAGAAACATCCTCTTAGCATCTACCTTGTCAAGATCCTTCAGATTCTGTTTCAATGAGATCACATCTCACTCTTTGAAAATGTCTAACTTTTCCTCATAAGGCAACCCTTTCATCTCAGGAGACCAAGACTGTATGCAGTGCTTCACATGTGCTCCCACCACTGTGCTCTACAACTCTTGTAACTTTGTCCTTCAATACACTTTGCAATAAGGGCCAACATTCCATTTTCCTAATTCCTTCCTATGCATGCATTCTAATTTACTGTTTCATGAACAAGACTACTGAAAACAATTAAAAAATATTAAAGCAAACACAAATAATTTAAAAACATATCTATCTTACTTTCTTTTTAACCTTTCAAACAGCTCAACAATTGACATTAAAATGAATTGGTCCCTTGCTTCTGCACCAGATCTAATCTGTAAATTTCAGGAAGTTTCTACTCAGGAGGACTCCTTGTGGAGCCTCGAGGTGGACGACACCCAGAAAATTACTGGTTCGAGACTTGTCATTTGTACTGGAGTCTTGAACTCACAGGCACTTAAGATGGATAAAGGCCAGAATTTGGACATGGAACTTTTGGCTTTCCCCGGCAACATCTGATCCATCTGTTCTTCCACTGCTCACGTTACCTGACCTGCTGAGTGTTTACAGTATATTACAGAGAAAAACTAGAGGGCATCAATTTAAGATATTTTTCAAGATTTCAGAAGAGGATACTAGAAGAAACTGCTTCACCATGTGAGGTAAGAATGTACACCTCATCATGAGAGGGGGTTATTGAACTGAAAAGCATTCATGTATGTCAGGTGGCTTGATAAGAATGTGAGGGAGAGTAAAGGAGGTTATCCTGAAAGAAACAATCTACTGGAGGAACTCAGCAGGTGGAGCAGCATCTATAGGAGGAAAGGAGTGTCAGCTTTTCAGGTTGAAACCCTGCATCAGGACCTCGGTGTTTCGGGTTGAAACCCTGCATCAGGACCCAGTGAGTTCCTCCAGCAGATTGTTTGTTGCTCCAGATTCCAGCACCTGCAGGCTCTTGTGTCTCCATTATCCTGGTGGAGTAAAATGAGGCTTAAGTGGAGCATAAATGCTCTTAAGAATTGTTTGAGCCAAATACCCTATTTCTATTATGTGTGTTTTAAATAATCGTGTAAAGTCATCAGCTAGGTTTTTGAGATGAACAGAAACAATAAAATTATCTTTCTGGGAGATTTTAGTTATTGATTGGAACTGAGAGGGAGTTAATTGGAAAAGGGAATAGAATTCCTGGAACAAGTAAAGAGTTCTTCAAGCAGGGATATGGAATTAGAAAGGAAAAGGCAAACAATATTAAATTTTGATTACAGAGATTGTAATTAATAATTACAGATATTCATTGGAGTGATGACATCTCACAGATTTCAACACTGGGCCATTTCTGTTCATTGTGTATATTGACTATTTAGAAATAGACCAAGAGGGAATATATTTTGATAATAAGAAACCAGCAGTAACTGTATAGTCTGTGGAAGCAGACTCCGCTGAGAAAGAGCAGAGGGATTTGGGGATACATGTTTACGGAACATTAGAGGCATCATCTTAAATTGATGAGATTGTATTAACAAAAATAATGGAATTTTAGGTTTTGTCAGAAGAGGAACAGAATATAAAAGCCACAAGGTAATAGGAGGCAAAATAAAACCTTAACAAGACTTCAGATGGACTACTGTGTATAGTTTTGGACTTCACCTTATAAGCAAGATATTGGGTGCAATTTAGGTCCTGCTATTGTCAACAAAAGAATAGTGGCAATTTGTTGTAATTCATTGGCTGTAAAGCACTTTGGGACATCTTGATGATGCAAGAGGCAATATTTAAACTCAAGCTCTTTATTTCATGCACAGAATGGAAAAGGATATGCAGCAATGCTACCTCAACATCAGTTTTTCCTATGTATTCATTCAAGGGATATGGATGTCATTGGCAAAGCCAACATTTAATGTCTATTTGTAGTCTCCCCTGATCTGAGAAGGTAATTAACATTTAACCATATTGGTGGGTGTGGATTTCTATATAGGCTAGATCAATTAGGAATGACAGATTTCTTTCCTTAAATGACAGCAGTGAAGCAGATGGCTTTTCATTACAATTCATTCTTTTCATGGATATACTTTTTTTTAAATTCCAGGTTTATTGAACTACCCGAATTTAAATTCTCCAGCTACTGTGGTGGGATTCAAACATGTTCTAGATCTATAGTCCAGTCTTCTTCATTCTGGTCCAGTAACTTACCCACCATGTTACCATTATCCGTGGACAGATATATGACCCAGTTTTAGGATCCTGTTGAGCACTTTGAAGGAAGTATACTGCAGGAATGAAGTAGGTTTTCTCCAAAGCACTGCGGTACTTTACACTCTAACTTACAGGAATCCTCAGTTCTGCCATGAAGAGGTTCAGCAGGGGAGGGTCACTTGATGGCAGATTTCACATGGAGCATTCCTACATTTTATAGTAGCTAAACTGAGAGCACACAGTTGGGCCTCAAGACCTCCTCCTCTGGCATCAGGAGTTCAGTGCATGCTGCAGGTACGGAACTCCTGACCATCATGATCTCCCTAGCTAATTCTGCAGGCCAGATGATGTGGTCAAACTGTGGTAGATTTTAATAGAATCTGACTTGGATTTAACTATTCTATCATACTCCCAACCAAACGTTATCATTCTATCCACCATTAATTTGTGACCATTCAAAATTGTGTTGCCCATGCCCTAACATGTGAAGACCACCTCACCTCTGTGCTTGCTGACCCAAATTGAGAGCCAGTTAAGCAAATGTTTTGATTTAAAATTCCCTTCCTTGCTTTCAATTTGTGCTAATGGATTCACCCACTATCTCAACCCTCACCTCCATCTCTGTAATATTTTCCAGTCATCTGCATTAATATTTCATTGCATGTCTTGGCATTGCTTAACTTGATAACACTCCTGGTATCTGCCTTGGGATGTTCTGTAAAATTGCTATATAAATGGGAGATGTAGTTCTTACTGACATGAAATCACAAGGCAACAGAAACTAGAATACACTTATTAAGATATTAGTTTAGGGAAAAGATTTTCATGGAGATTCACGGGCAAAACTACTGTGAACGATTGCACTTACTCTCACTAAGCAATAGTAATTTCCCTTATTTTAGCAGTACTATGAGAGATTTACTAGAATTGTAATAGGAAGGAGAGTCTGAATGATGGCTGTGGTCAATGAGAATAGAAAGCAGACACCAGCATTTCAGAGCCTTACTAACAGAAAAAGATTGATGATTCACCCTTCCAAACGTATCAGTTTAACAATGACAGCAATCTCACAAACTTAGTCAAAACAAAACATTTACTGGCTATCTTCCCTCTACACTCTCAGTCCTGATGCAAGGTCTTCACACAAAACATCAGCCATCCCTTTTCCTCCACAGATGCTGCTTGAACCACTGAGTTCTTCCACTGGTGTGTCTATCAAGGATATGCATCTATATAATACATGTTCTCTGCAGTGCTTATTTTTTATTGTATGGTTATATATTAATGTCTGTAGGTTCAGAATTTCAAATTTTTTTTTGGTCCACATCGTACTTTACATCTATGTTCCTTTCACATATTAGTGATTTTTATGGCACTGCACATGTTTGTGATTGGAATAATTATCATTGCATCAGAAAGGAATATATTGTTTGTGAAGCACACTGAGATATTTAAAAATGATATGTTAAAGCATTATATAAGAGCATTACTTTCTTGACTAATGCATTTAATGTAAAGCTTTTTCAAGGTACTTCAATAAATCTCTTGAAAGCATTGTATTAATTTTCTGAATAAAATATAGCACATTCTTTAATGTGGCCAACAATCTGAAGGAAGGACAAATCTGTATGCATAAAGAAAAAGCACCATCCAATAGACTAAAGCCCAATATTTCAGACCCATTTTGAGGGAAGGCAATTATTCAGTTTATCAATTCTGCACAGACAACTAAAATATGCAAAGCACATTGTAAAAAAGTTTGCTAACTTCAAAGTTTTAAGAAGAAAATTGTAATTTTCATCATCTACTTGTGATTCTATGCTATGGTAGGATTATTTAAATCAGATCAGTGTGTTTAGCCATTGCATTCAAATAACATATATGATATCCACAGGATATTTTTATAGCAATGGGTTTTGATTAGCATTTTCATCAGTGTTGAAAGCTGGAATCAAGTTTGTGAGAATCATTTATAATCCTTTGAAAGACATCTTAACAGTCTGGGCTATAGGTTCCAGGTTTGTGCTTGATTCAGGTCATTAATTCATTTTTAAGTTATCAAATAAAACATAAGCAAAATGTTTCAATGGCCAGGGTGCTCAGGAGTGGCAAAGAAAATGCACTTTTGTTGCTTTTGGACAGTGAAGAGTTTATTAAGATTTTTGGTAACCATAAATATAGATTAATGCTGTTCCTCTAACTAATCAATACAATTGTTAATTGGTTACCGATATGGTTTGTGGCTAACTTTTATAAAATAAAGGAAAAACTGATCTTCCATGATGTAATCCCACCAAAATAGTGACAAAAATTCTCTGTTTCCCTGCTTTTTTTCGTAATGGCACCAGTTCTGAGTGATAGAGATCTTTTGATGTCACCAACAAACTAGTTCTTTATCATGGATCCCAATGTCTATTCACCTTCCTCCAGCTGATGTGGGAACTATAGACTAACACAGATGGGGCAGGAAATGCTTGAGTGCGAAGGAAAACAAGTTTGTAAGAGTGCATTCCTTCCACTATCTATGCAGGACTTCTGTGCACTTCTAATGCATGGACTGGAGGCTCTCAATGCCAGTGTGAAGGCTTCTTCTCCATTTTGAGCAGTCATGGGCCAGGGATTCCCAAGAGTCCATGAGGATATCACATATTTTCAAGGACACTTTCAGCACATTCTTGAATCAAGTTTATTATTCCTGACATGTTGTGAAATCTGTTGTCTTGTGGCAGCAGTACAGTAATGTAAAAATTAGTTTAAGTTACAAAAATAAATAAATAGTGCAAAAGAGGAATAACGAGGTAGTGTTCATGGACCATTCAGAAATCTGATGGCGGAGGGGAAGAAGCTATTCCCGAAACGTTGAGAGTGGGTCTTCAGGCTCCTGTACCTCCTCCTCGATGGTAGTAATATGAAGAGGTCATGTCCCGGGTGGTGAGGGTCCTTGATGATGGATGCTGCCTTCTTGAGGCACTGCCCATTTAAGATGTCCTCGATGGTGGGGAGGGTTGTGCCCATGATGGAGATGACTTAGTCTACAACCCTCTGCAGCCTCTTTCAATCCTGTGCATTGGAGCCTCCATACCAGGTGGTGGTGGTGCAACCAGTCAGAATGCTCTCCACTGTACATCTATAGAAATTTGCAAGAGTCTTTGGTGACGTACCAAATCTCCTCAAACTCCTAACAAGCCACTGGTATGCCTTCTTTGTAATTGCATCAATGTGTTGGGCCCAGGATAGATCCTCTAAGATGTTGATGCCCAGAAACTTGAAGCTGCTCACCCTTTCCACCGCTGACCCCTCAATGAAGACTGGTGTGTGCTCTCCCGACTTCCCCTTCCTGAAATCCACAATCAATTCCTTGGTCTTGCTGATATTGAGTGCGAGGTTGTTGTTGTGACACCACTCAACCAGCTGATCTATCTCACTCCTGTATGCCTCTTCATTGCCATCTGAGATTCTGCCAACAGTGGTGTCATTGGCAAATGTATAGATGGCGTTTGAGTTGTGCCTAGCCACACAGTCATGAATGTAGGGCAGTGGGCATCCTTGAGGTGCACCTATGTTGATTGTCAGCGAGGAGATGTTACTACCGATCCACACTGACTGTGTGTCTTCCGATAAGGACGTCAAGGATGTAGTTGCAGAGAGAGGTACAGAGGTCCACGTTTTGAAGCTTGTTGATTAGTCCTCTCTCTGTCTAGTAATCTCATTCTGTGACAGAGCTGGGAATAAAATGTCTACTTTGAGAGTATGTTGTTAGACATGCGAATAATGTGGCCCACTTAATGGAAAATGACAACTAGAACTGTACATGGTACTCCATGTGTAATTTAACAGATGATTGATTAAAGTATAGCACACCGTCAATCACTTTCATTTCAATCCCTTCAGAAATAAATTTTGTTTTTTTTTATTTGCTTTTCTTAATGGTCTTATTAACAGGCTATACAATTTGTAGTACATTGAGCATATATACTTCAAAGTCCCTTTCCACCCCAACCCATTTTAATTCATATTAATCCAGGAATATGTAACCTCCTTATTTTTCATACCAAAATATGAAACCTCACAACATTTACATTCAGAAATTCCTCCTTTGATAGCAACTTCCAAATCATTAATTTACTTGGGAATACTGACCTCTTTATCAGCCTGATTAGCTACCATTTACCCCTCTACTCTGCTTTGTAGCTGGCTAACTATCCATCCTTCTACCTTTCTCCTGACTCCACATTGTCTGACCTCAGTTGTGAATCTTCTAAGCAATGCCTTAATGGTCTTTTAAAAATCCAGAATCCAGTTACTAATTTATTCTTTGTTTTTCTTAAAGAATTCAAAATTGTTGGTCAAGCATCACCTATTTTGAAAATTGTACTTTTTAAAAATATTTTTAGTTTCCAGATGCTTTTTTTTGACAGCGGTTGTTCTATCCTTTATAAAATGTATATTAAGTAAGATGTTAGTGATTTCCTTGGTGATACTCCACCTGACTTGCAAGAGCTACTTAGTTCATTGCCTGCATTTGGGACATTCACATCAGAACATCCCTTCCCGATTAGCTTAACGCATTCTATGCACGTTTTGAACAGAAGGGATTGGAATGTCACCACCCACCCCTACAGACTCCAATGCACCTGGACTCTGTTGTCACTGTTGCAGACGTAAGATCAGTCTTCCAGAGAGTGAACCCACGGAAAGCACTTGACCCAAATGGTGTCCCTGGCCGTGACCTTAGATCCTGTGAGGATCAGCTGGCGGGGGTATTTGCAGACATTTTTAACCTCTCCCTGCTTCAACCTGAGGTTCCCACCTGCTTTAAGAAGACCATTATCATCCCAGTACTTAAGAAAAACACAGTAACGTGCCTTAATAACTACTGCCCGGTTACTCTGACATTCGCCATCATGAAATACTTCGAGATGCTGGTCATGGCACACATTAACTGCAGCCTCCCACACAATTTCAACCCACTGTAGTTCGCCTACTGCCAAAAGAGGTCTACAGCAGATGCCATCTTCCTGGCCCTACACTCATCTCTGGAACAGCTGGACAGTAAAGACACCTATGTTAGACTATTGTTTATTGACTACAGCTCCGCCTTCAATACTATAATTCCAAGCAAACTCATCACCGAACTCTGAGAACTGGGACTCAACACCTCCCTTTGCAGCTGGATCCTCGACTTCCTGACCAACAGACCGCAATCAGTGAGGATAGGCAGCAACACCTCCACTACGATTATTCCCAACACTGGTGCCCCACAAAGCTGCGTCCTCAGCCCTCTACTCTACTCCCTATACACTCATGACTGCGTGGCCAGTTTCTACTCTAACTCCATCTACAAGTTTGCAGATGATGCCACTGTTGTAGGCCGTATCTCAAACAGCGATGAGTCAGAGTACAGGAGATAGAGAGCCTAGTGACATGGTGTCATGATGACAACCTTTCCCTCAATATCAGCAAAACAACAGAGCTGGTCATTGACTTCAGGAAGGGGGGGGGGGGGGTGCGGTGCACATGCTCCCGACTACATCAATGGTGCTGAAGTCGAGAAGACTGAAAGCTTCAAGTTCCTTGGAGAGAACACCACCAATAGCCTGTCCTGATCCAACCACGTAGATGCCACGGCCAAGAAAGCTCACCAGTGCCTCTACTTCCTCAGAAGGCTTAAGAAATTTGGCATGTCCCCTTTGACCCTCACCAACTTTTATCAATGAACCATTGGAAGCATCCTATCCAGATGCCTCACGGCTTGGTACGGCAACTGCTCTGCTGTACTTGTGACCGAAAGAAACTGCAGAGAGTTGTGGACACAGCTCAGCACATCATGGAAACCAACCTCCCCTCCATGGGTTCTGTCTATACTTCTCGCTGCCTCATAATCAAAGACCCCACTCACCCCTGACATTCTCTCTTCTTCCCCCTCCCATCGAGCAGAAGATACAAAAGCATGAAAGTACATACCACCAGGCTCAAGAACAGCTTCTATCCCGCTGTTATAAGACACTTGAACTGTTCCCTAGTACCATAAGATATCTTTGTTAGTCACATGTACATCGAAACACACAGTGAAATACATCTTTTTGCGTAGTGTTCTGGGGGCAGTCTGCAAGCGTCGCCACACTTCCGACGCCAACATAGCATGCCCACAACTTCCTAACCCGTACGTCTTTGGAATGTGGGAGGAAACTGGAGCACCCGGAGGAAACCCACCGGACTCTTGACCTCACAATGTAACTTGTTATGACCTTGCACCTTATTGCCTACCTGCACTGCACTTTCTCTGTAACTGTAACACTTTATTCTGCACTCCGTTATTGTTTTACCTTCTACTAACCCGATACACTGTGTAATGAACTGTTCTGTACGAATGGCATGCAAGACAATAATAAACCAATTTACCAATCTTTGGTAAAGTTATAACAATAAATCAAGTCCAGCTCTCAGGAAAATCCTAGTCAATCAAACTGTGAGATTCCACTCTAGTTAAGGATTTGGAGTGCTACCTTAGCACAGTTACTGCAGGGTCTTTATACTCACAAACAATAACTTGGTGAGCAACAGAATATTCACGTACACAAAGTCTCCTTCAACCAAGGACTGAAATCAAGTTTGGTGGCCAGGGCAGCTGTTACTCCATTCCCCTGTAATCTTGTCAATTATTGATAACAGAAAGCAACATGAAAATTATGCTCACAACACATTACCTAAATGGGAAACAAAGATAAAAGGCTCTCTTGGCCTAGTACTACAAGCAATGACAATTCCTAGTTGATGCCAACATTACTAAAGTGAAACAAACTTTCAGTCTGTCTAACTTTTAAACTGCTTGTCTTTTGTTTTGCCATTGTGGTATTTTTCTAGCAGAACTACCTGCCCTCCTCTCAGTCATAGCCTTATTAATTTTCTAACATTCATAAACATTTCAGCAGTCTGCTCTTTACATTTAGCGATGCAAATTGAGCTAATTCAGTTAAAAAATCAACCGTTCCTTTGGTGCAACATATTGCCAAGGTGGGATTGATTAGCATAATATATTCTTCTTTTTCATTTGATTCAAACTATTCATTCAACTATTCATACTATCCATTTTATACTCTCCAGAAATTGAAGGTTTTGCCCACCAGATATGTTAAACCAGGCTCGATGTAGAACAAACATTCCATTCACTACCCTCTGCTGGTCCTTTCTGGGATGTGTGACTGGGACAACCACTATTTATTTCTAATTGCCCTTGAGAGGGTGCAGGTGAACATCTTCCTGAACTATTGTAGTCCTTGCATTCCTGTCATTTGCTTTCTCCACTCCGCAAATAAAATTTTGAATTTAGCAGAGGTGACAGAAAACAATCCACAGTCCCTCAGTTAAAACCGAGCTATTTCCATTCAAAAATTAAACGCTCTTGTGTGACTACTATAAATGCCAATGACTTGTATCAAAAACGAGCTACTGGAGGCACTCAGCAGGTGTGGAGGAAAATGGACAGTCAACATCTGGACTGAAAAAGTAGAGGGTTGATAGCCAGAAAAAGAGGTGAGAGGGGAAGGGTGTGGCAAGAGCTGGCAAGCGATAGGTGGATCCAGGTAAGGAATGGTTGATTGACAGATGGAGTCAGGTGGGGGAGGGAAGTGGGAAGAGGGAAGAAAGCGACAGAGAATGGGAGATGATAAATGGAGAAAACAAAGGGTGGCAGATTATGGAATCTGTTACGAAAGTAAGATGGATAGTGGAACCGAATAAGGGAGGGATGATGGGCAGATGGGAACAGTGGGGAGAGAGGTTAGGGGATGTGGGACCCAGAGGGAGGACTGTGTTGCTGATGGGCAATTGGAGTAGATAGGGGAAGGTAAAGAAACTAGACGATAGGGGGCTGGGGGGGGCAAGGGGGGTTGTCTTGGAAAGGAGGGGGTGTGTGGGATAACCTGGCTAGATTAGGAGAGAGAGAGGGAACTGATTACCTGAAATTGGAGAATTCAATGTTCACGCCATTGGGTGGTGGGCTACCCAAGCGGAATATGAGCTGCTGTTTTCTAGTTTGCGTTTAGCCTCACCCTAACAGTGGAGGAGGCTGAGGACAGACAAATTGTTATGGTAATGAGAAGGGGGATTTAAAATGGCTAGTAACCGGGAGCTCCAGGTGGCCAATACAGATGATCACCAAAGCAATTGTCTAGTTTGTGCTTGGTCTCACCAATATAGAAGAGGCCTCATTGAGAGCACTGAATGCAATAGACGAGGTTGGAGGAGGTGCATGTAAATAAGGGAGGAGATGCAGGGACAAATGTTACATCTCCCATGGTTGCAGGGGAAAGTGCCATGGGAGGGGGAGGGCTGGGTGGGAGGGATAAGTGAATCGGGGAGTCACGGAGAGAGTGGTCCCTGTGGGAAAGCAGAAAGGGGTGGGGAGTGGAAGATAGACTGATGTTAGCTGGCCAAAATGTCAAAGAATGATGTGCTGGATGCGGAGGCTAGTGGGGTAAAAGGTCTGAGGGGGAGGGAAGATGGGATGAGAACAGAAGTGTGGGAAATGGAGGAGATAAGAGTTAGTGGTCCATCAACCACAGTAATGGGGGGGGGGGGGGGCAGTGAAGCTACGTTTCCTGCAAAAGGAAGACATCTCAGGTGTCCTGGAGTGACCGCCTCATCTTGAAAACAGAGACAGAGAAACTGAGAGTAAGGGATGGCTTTCTTCCAAGAGATGTGTGGGAGTCAGTGGGTTTGTAGTAAATGTCAGTGTATAGTTTGTTTCCTAAGATGGGGACAGAGAGATCAAGAAAGGGGAGAGTGGTGTTGGAAATAGTGAAATTGAGGGCAGGGTAGAAGTTAGTAGCGAAATTGATGAAATTGACGAGTTCTGCAAGGGTGCAAGAGGCAGTGCCAGTGTAGCCATCGATGTAGCAAAGAAAGAGTAGGTTTGGAACAAAGACGTGGCCCATGCAAGTTCCCATGGCTACACCGTTGATTCGTAGAAAGTGAGAGAACTCAAAAGAGAAGTTGTTCAGGATAAAGACAAGTTCTGCCAGGCAGAGGAGTGTGTTAGTAGAGGGCAACCGGGTAGATCTATATTCCAGAAAGAAACAGAAAATCCTAAAGCTTTCTTTACGAGGAATGGAAGCGTAAGATCTCCTGATCTGTGGTGGTATGGAAGACAGTGGCCTGATAATCGTTGGCGAGGCCATGGTCCAGAAGTAGGAATGAGGTGTCCGGGAGCTGCTGTCTAGCCTCTTGCAAGGTAGGAGTCAGTCCACCTCCGCATTGGCACTGGTCAAGATTAAAAGTTGGTTTTGGGAGCGGGAAGTATTGTATTACAAATTAAACCCGCTGCAGCATATTACAGCAGGTCGTCATGTTTTTCAACAGGTCACGTCATGCCCCTCTAACCTCCGAGATGGGGACACAAGAGACTGCAGATGCTGGAATCTGGGGCTCCAATCTCCCAACACTCAAAGGTGAGTTCGGCCAGCGCTGGCGAGCGACAAGACCTGGATCCCCCCCCATCCAGTGTGGCGCCGCCTTCGTTCTCCGGGGTTGAGGGGGGCAGACGGGTGGGTGGGTGGGGAACGTCCTGCAAACACCCATTGCCTTACGACACTTTGCGACCGGTTTATTTATTATTGTTTGCCGTTGGCGTTGCCGACCGTTGCCAAGGAGTTGCTTCCGGTGCCCGGCTGGCTGCCGATGGCGGTGTTTCGTTGACCGGCGTGCAGAGCTCAAGGCATTTAGTTGTAAGTGCAGTCACTCAGCTAATAGCAGCGTGTCGTAGCCGAATAACTGTTGCTGGAGCTGGAGCTGGCCTGGGGGTTGGTAATCTGAAGCAGGGTGGGCCCGGTTACCTCGGCCGCACGTTTCCAGCGCCGCCTTCAGATCATCTGGGAAGCTGGGTTTTAAATATTGAAGGTTTGCATGCGTTTGCTTTTTCTCTTGCTCTTTATAAGGAGCCACTGTTTCCCGTGGTATCGGAAGATGTGGTTCCCTCTTTAAAGAGGTACGGCTTTGAAAAATCAAGAATTGAAAAAAAAAGTTACTGCACCCAAATCCTTGGACTCCCAGTGCTACAGCACAGTGGGAGATCCCTTCAGGAGGATTACATTGGTCAAGAATGAGGTTCGCTACGCCTTCTCAAATTGTTTTCCTTGCCAATGATGCCAACATCAACATCAAACGTCAAAAAATAACATTCTTTATATTGCCTAGCATGCTGATTAGTCCTTGTGGTGTTCTGGTTCATGAAAAGCAGATTATATCCAGTACCATGTTCACTCTGCCACAACAGAGACAGACAGTCACCTCTTCACCCACCCAACCAGTTGCCTTGGCTGACCCTGGAGCATAGCAAAGGAAAGGGTACATCTGATTTGCTCTGTTCGCACTGTGTCAAGTGACCAACAAACAAAAGTGGTGATCGGTTTGCAATGTACTGCATTCCTTTTATACATTTAAATGCGGGCCTTTGCTTCCTGTTTAAATTAAAACAGTGTCAAATAATCCATGTCGTATGAAGACAGATACTTGTCAGTGTTTTAGTATTGTTTTTGGAATTCAATCTTATGATCTGTGCAATTTGTCTTCAAACATGCAATAAATTCATTTTGTATTTTTGTCCATTGTTTTCTCTTTTCCTCTTTTTTTTGGGAGGGATTCTGGTCTACAGATTTTGTTCTTGACACTTTTTTTTACATATAGTAAACTTTGTCAAAATTTGTTACTATATTTGCATTATTCTTGTTGTTACCCCTCTTCTAAGACATTTTAACTAGATCAGATATATAAATTGGGAAGAACAATATTTATGATATTTGAAATAAAAATCAAAAAACTACAGATGCTGGAAGTCTGACATAAAGTCAAAATCAAGTTTATTGTCATATGCACAAGTACATATATGCACAGGTGTAATGAAAAATTACTTGCAGCAGCATTCACAAGAAAAACAATTTTTATAAGAAAGGACTCAATTAGAATAAAATTGCAGTTGAGACAGTATTTGTTCAAAGAGAAACACAATATTTCAGATCTAGGATCCTTTGTCAGAACTGATAAAGAGAGAAAATGTTGGTTAGATGCTGTCTGACTTGCTGAGTGTCTCCATCATTTTCTGTTTTTCTGATATTTCAGATACTGTGCAACATTCACTTTATTTGACAAGGAAGGGAGCAGTAGAATAAGCTGAGGGCTAAACTCAAGAGAGGCAGGATAGAAGGTAAAAATGAATGTATTTTGAGAAAGAATGAGAAAAGAGATGAGATAATAAATGGGCAGTTAGAATTGAGAAGGAGAGGGGCAGCCAGAGAGATGAGTTTGTACAGCAAGCAAACAGTAAGGAGCTGCTGGCTATTGAACAAGTTGTGAAACAGAGGGAACAAACAGAAATGAAGATAAATTCATGTGTAAATGAGGGGAGGTTGAAATGATGTGAGAGAATCTGATGTGCAAGAATGGTGGTACTGCAGTGGCTTCCCTTTGTTCTCAGAGTACCCAGCATGGATAAGGGCACTTCGGCCCAACTCGTTCATGCTGACCAAGGTGCCTTCCTGAGCTGGTCTCATGTGCCTGCATTGATGAGATAAAATAAGATATCTTTATTAGTCACATGTACATCGAAACACACATATACATCTTTTGTGTAGAATGTTCTGGAGGCAGCATGCAAGTGCCGTCACGCTTCCAGCGCCAACATAGTCTGCCCACAACTTCCTAACCCGTATGTCTTTGGAATGTGGGAGGAAACCAGAGCACCCGGAGGAAACCCACGCAGACATGGGGAGAATGTACAAACTCCTCACAGACAGTGGCTGGAATTGAACCCAGATCGCTGGCGTTACATTAACCGCTGCACTACAGTGCCTGCTTGTATCCCTCCAAACCTTTCTTATCCATGAACTTGTTCAAATGTCTTTTAAGTGTTGTAATAATACCTGCCTCTACCACTTCCTCTGGTAGCTCATTCCATATACCCACCATCCTCTGTAAGAAAAATCTTCCCCTCTAAATCTCTTTTACATCTTTCCCCTCTCTCCTTAAACCTTTGCCCTCTAGCTTTAGGTTCCCCCTACCCACGGAAAAAGACTGTGTCCATCCACCTTGTCTATGCCCCATGATTTTATAAATCTCTTTAGTAATATTGGTTGGTTTTAGGACATTACTGTTCTCGTCCCTGATTTCGCTAGCTTCCTCGACCTTCTCCATGGTCAATATAGATGAGAAGCATTTATTTATGCCCTTTGCCCATCTCCCATGGCTCCACATATAGATGACCACACTGATTCTGTAGGGGACCTATTCTCTCCCTAGTTGCCCCTTTGCTCTTAATATACTAATAGAATCTCATAGGATTCTCCTTTATCTTATCTGCCAGGAATATCTCACGTCCTTGTGTTTTGATTTTGTTTTAATATAGATTGGCTATGAGGTGATAATACAATTTATGGATCATGGGGGACAACTTGACATATGAAGCTGAACTAAATGGTTTGATAAAGGAGGTAGGTTGGAAAGAGTATTGCACTACATGTACTACATCAATGCACTCTGTACTGACTCAACGTAACTGCACTGTGTAATGAATTGACCTGTACGATCGGTTTGTAAGACAAGCTTTTCACTGTGCCTCGGTACAAGTGACAATAATAAACCAATACCAATGCCATCTGTGCACATTAAAAGATTTCCAAACTAAATTCTAGATGATAAGCCAAATTTGTGCTGTCTATATCACTGTTGAAGTGCATTGAATTATGCAAAATTGTTCTTTTGATTGTAGATGTGAACTAAACTTGTCACATAAAGCTAAATCTTGTCCATGTTAGTTGAAATACCCGTTGAATGGGTATAATTACTGATGGGCAACCTCCTTGTTTTCTGAAAATTAACTAATATAGCATGGAGTCTCATTTCCACAAGCTTGAACTGTTGTTTCAGATCTTTAAATGTAATATTTTAAAATAAAAAAAACATGTTTCCATATTGGCTCTCTTGTTTCCTGACTCATTCTTAGTCTTTTTTTGTTTATAACTTTTTTACCATTTCCAATTTGGAATTAAATTAAATTCCTGCCCTCTAATTTATATTTCTCAGTATTTGCACTTTAATTTCACAATCCTTAAATTTGATTATTGACCCAGTTCATTGAGATTGGAGATGATTGATTTCACTTGTTGTGTCCTTTTTGGATCTTGCTCTTTTAGGCACTGAACATGAAGAAAATTAGAAGGCCTAATTGTATAAAAAAATTAATGGCAGGTACCCTGCAACAGAAGATTATGTTCCCTGATTATTGGGGAATTAGTTTGAGGAAAGGGGGACTTTTAATACAAAATCTAAATTGACATAATGGTGAATGGACTAAATCACACAAGTGGATGCTTAATTTTCACCAAATTCTCATTTGGAGCCTGAGATAACTTTGTCTTCTCCCGCTGTCACTAATAATGACATTTACTGTTAATCATTTCTTTCTCACAATAAAATGTAAGTTTGATTGGAATGTTGACATTTTTATTAAAACTACACCTTAAACTGTTTCCGTTTCTCACTCAGTATTTAAAGTTTGCGGCTTTTGAAGAAACTCTGAATATGTTTGATAAGGAATGCAAAAACAAGGGAAAGACCATCCCAAAACCACCAGTGAGTGCTGGCCAAAATCTTAAGACTTTGCGCATTCAGGTAAAGTTTGTAAAGACTTCTTAATTAAACTAGACTGCAATTAATATTACATTCTGAATTATACTTGACAATTTTTACGTATTCTACACTGTGATAAATATCACTTCATGAAGCATGCTTTTAGGTATTGATAAAGAAATAACATTCCTGTTAAAAGTATTACATTTGATCACTCTTTTCTTGGTATGGTTTCAGTTTGTATGAGATCACTTAGAAATTCTGTGTTGAAGTTTGTTTTCTCTCTCCATCAGTATAGTTTGGCATGCTGGATATGTCCCACAGCCCTGGCATTAGCTTCTGCAAATCTGCTTCTGACCGCCATCTTAACTCATTTGGTTTCATACTATCAGATACAGTATATTCCCTTTGTTCTACCCATCCCTAGTCCGCCTCTCTGCAACTGAAAACTAACTCGTTTTCTCTCTTTCCCAGTTCTAACAAAGGTTCTCAGACTTGAAATGTTAAATTATTTCTCTTGCCACAGATGCTGTCTGACTTACTGAATGTTTCCAGCATTTTCTGTTTTTAATGTCAGATTTCCAGCATCTGCAGTTTTCATTAATTATTTTGCTGATTACTTTATAGAGCAGATTTTCAGATGTATGGAAACAACAGTGATTTATTTTCTGTCTGATCCAAGGGCTTTTTTAACATCTTTGAATATGTGGATCTACAGGATGTACAGGAATCTCGATGATTATGTGCATAAGTCTTTGAAAGTGGAAGGACCTGTTGAGAGACCTGGACTTTATAGATGGAAGCATGGAATAAGCAAGGAAGTTATATTAAATCTTTATTAAACACTGATCAGTGTGAAGTATTATGTGCAATTTAGTGACCACACATCAGGTAAAAAAAAAATTGAGTAGAATGGTTCCAGGGATGAAGGATTTCAGCTGTAGAGTTACGGAGAATCTGGGAATGTTCTTACTTGAAGCAAAGAAGATCGAGAGGAAATTTATTGGAGGTGTGCAAATTATGATGGGTTTAAATAAGGAAAAACAGTTCCCGATTCAGAACCCAAGTTTGCAGACGTGCAGGGGAATGTTTGGAATTTTTTTCTTTGATAAAAGTAAGAACATAAAATACAGGAGCAGAAATTGGCTGTTGTGCTTGTTAAGTCTGTGTTGCCATCCAAAAACATTATGGATGTTCATCCATGGTGTTCAGCACCATTTTCTGCCCTATCCCTCATATTCCTTGATTCCTCTAATACCCCAAAATTTATTGATAGCAGCTTTGAATGAAATTAATGAATGGGCCCCCACAGCACCCTGGGATAAATAGTCCCAAGGATTTGACTGAAGGAATTTCTCCTCATTACAGTTTCAAATGACCTTCTTATTTTGAGATTATGACCCTTAGTTCTGGACTCCACAGTCAGGGGAAATATTCTTCCCATATCTACCTTGTCAAACTCTGTAGAATTTCATATGTTTCAAAAAGGTCACTTCTCATTTTTCTAAACTGTTTACGAAATACCTGCCATGCCTAGAATCTGTTTGGTGTTTCTTCTTTGCAGTACCTCTATTGCAAATATATCCTTTCTCCTATATATCTCCTATAATATATCTCCTATAAGGAGACCAAAACTGTGCAGAATACTCCAGATATGGTATTAAAGCTCTTTGTTCTTGAACTAAGAGATCTCTACCCTTAGGCTCAAGTCCTCAAACATAATTCTTTCTGTCTGTATCATTTTTACCAGTCATCCATTTGTGACTTTAGCTCAGCTTTTCTCTCTATTCATACAACCTGATTTTTGGGCACGTCCCATAGGCCTGCTATCATCAACTCTTGACACACACATAATGATCAAAGTACTGTTTTGCCTTTATGTGTGCCTGCTGCACCTGTATGTTAGCTTTCACTGACTGGTGTACAATGACACCCAGGTCTCTTCGAACACCAACACCAACCTCTCAACACTCTGTTTCTTTGACCAAAGTGGATAACCTTGTAATTTTGTCTACACTGTTATTACATTTGCCACGCTGCTACCCATTAACTCAGCTTGTCTATTTCTTCTTTAAGGTCCCTTTGCATTCCAAATCACTGCTCAATTTCCCCCTTGGATTTATGTCATCAACTAGCTTGGAAAAGTTGCATTTGATTGCCTCAACCAAAATGTTGACATGTTTTGTGAATCCTTGAAGCCATAGCTCTGATCCATGTGGTACCCCACTCTTCACAGAATGCCAAAGCAGAAAAGACCAGTGGGGTCCTTGCTACTTTTTTTTCTCTTTCTCGATCCACATTGGTGTTTTATTTCCAATTTTATAGAACAGTACAGCACAGGAACAGGCCCTTCGGCCCATGATGTTGTGCTGAACTAATTAAGCTAATGATGCCTAGTTACACTAATCCCTTATGCTTGCACATGGTCAGCATCCCTCCATTCTCTGCATATTCATGTACCTATCTAAGAGCCTCTTAAACATCTCTATCATATCTGCCTCCACCACCACCCCGGCAGCTCACTCTGGGCACCCACCACTCTCTGTGTAAAACAAAACTTGCCCCACACTTCTCTTTTGCACTTCCCCCTCTTGGGTTAAATGCATGCCCTCTGTTATTAGACATTTTGACCGTGGAGAAAAAGATACTGGCTTTCTACTTTGTCTATGCCTCCCATAATTTTATAAACTTCTGTCAGGTTACCCTTCAGCCTCCACTGCTTCAGAGTAAACAACCCTAGTTTGTCCAGCCTGTCCTTAAAAGCATCTGCCTTCTAATCCAGGCAGCATCCTGGTAAATCTCTCTTGCACCCTCTCCAAAGCTTCCACATCCTTCCTATGTGCTCTTACTTTGTTGACCAACCTCCCAGTGTTGGACCTGATCAAAAGACTTCTGGAAATCTCAACAAGTCACATCTACTGGTTTCTCATCATTTATTGTACTAGATACATCCTCAAAAAAACTCCACAATAGATTAGTGAAACATGATTTCCCTTTCATAGATCCATTTTGACTTTGCTTAGTCATATTATTTTCTTAGTTTATTGATACTACATTCTTTATTGGGAATTCCAGGTATTTTACCCAACCACCATCATCAGGCTAACAGATTTCTCTCTCCATCTTTTCTTAACCAGTGGGGTCACATTTGTTACCTTCCAACCTGCAGTGCCATTCTAAAATTTTGGAAAATGATAACCAGAATATCCACTGTCTTCATATTCCAGAGTTTTGAAAGGGGTGAATCAGATCCTCAGGATTTATCAGTTTTTAATCGAGAAATCAGTCAAATCAGTTGTGATTTGAAACTTTCTGTCTGTAAGGATGGTGAAGGTTATCGGTCATGGCTTTTGAAAAGAAATTGGATAGACACTTGAAGTGGGGGGGGGGCGGCGGCGGTAAATAGTCTGCAGGGTTATGGGAAAGAGCAGGGGAATGGAACTAACTGGATTGCTCTATGGACTCAATTGACCAAATAACTGCCACTATATTATAGCAATTCTATGATTACAAAAGGATCCAGTTATTTTATGAATCAGCTTAATGAATTTGAAAACTTCTTTCTTCTTTCTAATCTCTTTTCAAAGCAGTGAATGTTATTAGGAATGTGTGGATGTTGAGTTCAGTGCCATATCTGATGCTTGCTTGGTTAATTTTAACACATGACCACTGACTGTTTACAAGTGATTAAAAACCATAAATCTCAATTGACTGGAAACTTAACTGGATAAGCCATATAATTACAATGTTGACAAGTGACTGGGTATCTAGCAGCAAGTGGCTCACCTCCTTACTTCAAAAACCCTTTGCATTATCTACAAGACAGAGGTCAAGAATGTGATGAAGTGGATAAATGAGGCTCCAGCATTACTCGAGCTTGATACATGACAAACCAGCTAGTTTGATTTTCACTTCATCCACTAGGCTATGTATTCACCCATTGCAAACTGCATTGAATTTACTCGCTAAGGCTACTTTGACAGCATCTGCCAAATCCACAACTTCTACTATCAAAAAGGATATGGGCAGCAGGCATATGAGAACTCCATGTCTTTATGCTTCCCTTCAATTCACACGCTTGCTGACTTTGGAAATGTCACCCCTTTTTCATCACCACTGGGTTTAAATTCTGGAACTCCCTACCCAACAACATTATGGGAATATTTTCACCAGAATGTTTGCAGCAGTTCAAGAAAGTAACTCACCATCACCTTCTAGGTTAATTAGACATAATCAATAAATACTGGTTTTATCAATAGTACCCATATGCCAAGAATGAATGACAAATAAGCTAAGCGATGAGCAAGGGACTCCAAAGTACAAGAATGACTTCTTTTGGAAAACGTTATCATCAAAATATCATAGTATTTTTAAATAGTTTTTTTTTCTCATTTTTCAACAGAAAAATTTACTTGAAGCATTTGATGATGGAAATAGAAAGGCATTCTTCAAACTTTGGGAGCATCACATTTTGCCTCATGTTAGAGAAAATGATCAACTGCTTCAGAAACTGGAGTTTCACCTTCAGGTTCATTTTGCCATCTATCCTTTGAAGAATACTGGAGGAAAACCTGTAAGTTAAATAGAAATACTGAATTATTTTCTTAATTTCCATATGGCTAATATATTTTCCCCCAAATTTAATGAATTATGTACTTAAATTTACCCATACCTTTCTTCTACTAATGCATATAACCAAAAATATTTATTTAAAAGAAATGTTCAAATTCCTTTTTATTAGCTAATACAATACTTTGTCCAGCATTTATTAAGTTATTTGTTGAACAATTGCTTTTTGGAAGCATATTATTTTAAAAGTTATCGCAACCATAAAGATATTGATTTAAGGCTTTCTTCTCTCTTTTAGCTCGCTCTTTCGATTTAATGCTTGAGTTGAATAATATTTATTGGGTTTGAAGGGAATTTCTAATCTGTACATTCTTCACCTTTGGAGTGTTTAATATTGGGAAAATTTTCAGAGTAACTCTCAAGTTGAAAAGTAGTTATCAACACAGACAGACTTAAATCACCAGTTTAAAATGTACTTAGTGCATGTACTTAAATCACCAATCAGAGCAGTCAAAAATATTTGTCTTCATATTTTATTTCCATGATGTATCACTCTATATTTGTCTATGGACCATTGATAGTTGCCGCTTCCCATATACATCTGGAGCATTTGTATCTCAATACCAAAGCAAATAAGTATGTCATTTGTCAACAATTGGTTACGTTGAGGTAACAAAATTCAGCTTTTTCTTAGTGTATTGTGTGCTGATTTGGCCAGCCTGTGAGCGAGTATTAAAAAAAATTACATCCAGCAAATGGTGCTGTTTTATCTTTACCATGTCAGTTTTAATAGTTTCATATTATCACTGATAATTTCAAGGAAATTTCCTTGCCTTTGCTTGTAAATGTTTAATATGTCAGGTAAGATCTGCTGGTGGTTCAAGGCATGCCATATCAAGCAAAGGTCTCTGGTTCAGTTTTTACTGTCTTGTGTTAAGTTGATCTTGGTGTGTATGGTAACCAAAGAAAATGATCACTTGGGTGAGAATTTAATAGGCTGCTGATTGCATAGAACCATATCTTAATGAGAGTTATTTATGATGGTGGTGATGAGAGTGTGAGAAAATTGGATGACAATTTCCTTTTAAAAATACAGTGCTAAAACATCACAAGGTGGCAGTGTTTGCAAATATCCCCAATTGCCAAGTTGATGATCCACTTTGACATCCTCCTGATTCCTCCATCATTGCTCCATCTCTATCTTGTCCTCCCTTCAGTCAGTTCAATTTATTTTATATAAAAGGAAGAAATGGCTAAGCATACTGGATCCCAACACTGGTCCCAATGACATTCTGGCTGCAGTGTTGTGGACATTTGCTTTAGGAGTAGCCATATCTCTAGCCGAGTCATTTTAATAGAGTTGCAACACTGTATCTACACTAACCCATCCATTCTTCACCCTCGCCATCGCCGATTTGAAAGGATCTTGGTTTAATTCCCACTCTGAGAAATGAGTATATTTAAATCTGTAGGTGAAAATCCAGGAAAAAAAATGCAGATGCTCAAAATCTGAAAAAAAACAAAAAATGGTGGAAACTCTCAGCAGGTCAATTAGCATATGTGGAAAGGAAAACAGTTAATTGATATCAATATTGGACTCCTCACTGAATTTTTGTTCTTTCTGTCTGTATCATTTCTACCAGTCATCCATCTGTGACTTTAGCGCAGCTTTTCTCTGTATTAGTACATCCTGATATTTGGGCACATCCCACAGCACTGCTCTTAGCAACACATGGCATAGACAAAAAAGCACAATCACCATCTAACTTCCCCATTAAACCACTTGGTCTGGTTTCGTCCTATCACAGATATTCCCTTTGTCCTATCTATTCCTTCCACCACTTCCTCTGCTACAAAATTTCCTTTTTATCTCTCTTTCCTAGTTCTGATGAAAGGTCTTGGACCTGAAAAGCTAACCCTGTTCCTCTTTCCATAGATGAGTCATGACTTGCTGAGTGTTTCCAGAACTTTGTTTTTTATTTTAAATTTGTAGGTAGGTGTTTCTTACACCTATCCTCTTGAGTTCAGCCTGAAATCTGTCTGGGTGGAGTTAAACTTGTTCAGGTTCCACTAGTCCTGAGATCAGGAGTAGTTTTTTTTTTATTGATGATTGCAGAGTGTTCATTCCTACTTGTTATTCCAATTAATGAAGTCATTCATGCCCATTTGCTGCAAGACCACAATGACACTCGGGCTAATAAGTGGACAGTAAGATTACTACCATTCAGGTGAAAGGCAGAGATCATCAGCAATAAAAGAGGTGAAGCATCTCTGTTTGTCATTAAATTATCAATTATCAACTGAATCAGTAACTGTCAACTTCCTGATGAGTTCTGATCATTGGAAACGAAATGTAACAAGCCACAAATTACTGTGGCTACAGTTGATGGTCAGAGGCTGGATGTTCTGCAAAAGTGACAACTTTGAAATTCACCAAAGTTTTTCCAATACCAATAAGGAATGTTAAACACATGATGGTATATTCTCTACTTGCAACACTTAAGCTGAACATCATGTGGGACAAAGCTCATGTGATTGGTGCATCATCCATCATCTTAAACATTCATTCCTGCCTATGTCTGTGAAATTTGTATGTGTGCCATGCATAGGTGGAATTGGGGGTGGGCAATAAGTGCTAGTTTTGCCAGCAGTGCCTATATCCCATGAATAAAAATTGATCCGGTCCTGAAAGGAGAGAATAACTTGCATTCATAGAATGCTTTTTGCAACCTCTGCGATACCAGAGCTTGTTAATTACTGTTGCTTCATTGAGGTGGTCATGTTATAAGAAATATGGCAGTCAAAATGCCCTTGGGATGTTCCCATAAACAGCAATGTGATAAAGATGAGATTAGCTTTCTCTTAAGGTATTGGTTGGGGGATAAATGTTTTCTAACACACCTTGGAGACCTGTCTTGCAGTTCTATAGAATAGTTTAAGGCTCCTTGTATATCTACCTGGAAGAATGAGAAAGGGTCTCATTTTAACACCCCATTTGAAGGCAACAATTCCAGTGGTGGTACTCTCAGCATTGTGCTGCATTGTAAGCCTTGGTTTTGTGCCCAGGACTCTACAGTTGGAACTCAATTACATCTATCTGATTTGGACAAAATAATGGTATTACTCAACTGTATTGATACAGTTAAACATGACATACTTCTGCGGGAAATAATCTGTGCCTGCTCTCAGTTTTTACCTTCCAAACAAATGTTCCAAGGTTCAAGTAATTTGGGCTCCAAGGATCTCTTTTTTTTCCAGGATAGGAAGAAATAAAAAAAAAAATTCCATCTTACAAGGTGGCAGATGTTTTATGTTGATGCTTTATTGTGTCTTAAATAACCAAGATAACTAAATAATTAATGGGATACTGAAATGCTTCCTCAGATTTTCAAAAACACAAACATTATCACATATGAGATCTCCCATTTATTCAAATTTTAGGAGAGTCCCATGCTTCTACCAATGATTATCAGCTTAAAAGAACTTTTGATGAACCTGACCCGGTGATTTTTTTTCCCTTACTTTATGCATGGCACATGGAGACAGCAACTAGATAATTCATTGTTTGACAAGCATCCTCAATTACCATAAAGAACAAGTAAATTCTTTTCTACCTATACCCTATTTCAACGAGGAGTCCTACAAAAAAACATTGTAGCACTAGGGTCCATATTTAAATTCTAATTGCAAGCCCTTTATGGAGTTAAAGGAGAAGGTGATTGTACGGTTTGTAATGTGTTTGCAATATGTTTGGTAACTGAAGGTTCATTGCTACCTTGCTAGCATAGCTTGACCTCTGTTGAATGAAGGTGTGTTTATAGCACACACCTGTATTTAGACTTGATTATGAGAAGGATCTGATCATATAAGAGCAGCGAACTTAATATAATGAAGGCTAATTTTTTTTTACAGCTTTTAGCTCTAAGAATATGCCATACATATCTGTTTTTCAGTTGTATTGGGTAAATTATATGTGTTTCTTGATTGTATCTTTTAGTGAAGGGCAGTCACAGTGCCTTGTTTGTTGAAAAGTTGCTGCAACAGAATATGAGTGTGGTAAAAGAGAAATAGAATAGAATATTTTTTTGAATTCTTCTATATTTGTAAATGCACAAACTAAAAATTTGATGGCAAATTGCAGGTGAAACTTGTGGTTCAGATTTTTCTCAACACTTATTAATTTTGTGTTAATAACTTCTATGGAACCTGGCTGATTGTTTATGTAAAAGGGATAGCATTCCCAAGATTGAAAATTTGAGTAGAGGACATTCCCAGCTTGACCTGCTGGGCTTCTCCTGCTCTGCATTTTGCAACTCTCACATTCTTTTGTGTGTGTTATTCCGTCTATGTTCTCCCATTCACTCATTGACCACATAACCCTGTTTGCAGCATATCCCCCCATGGTCACCCCAGTTTTACCCTATGAGAGACATCCCCCTCCCCCACCCTATCTGCAGCTTTACGAACTTCTTTTGTCTCCTTTTCAGTTCTGATGAAGCATCCCTGACATGAAATGTTGATTCTGCTTCTCTTCCCACAGATGTGGCCTGACCTGCTAAGTATTTTCAGCATTTTCTGTTTTGTATTGAAAATTTCCCCTTAACTTGTGGTCATAATACATCATAGTTCATAGGTGGATAAGTCACCTGGACTGGATGGACTACACCCCAGGGTTTTGATAGAGGTGGCTAGAGAGACTGTGGAGGCGTTAGTAGTAATCTTTCAAGAATTACTAGAGTCAGGAATGGTTCCAGAGGACTGGAAAATTGCACATGTCATTCCACTCTTTAAGAAGGGAGGGAGCCAAAAGACAGGAAATTATAGGCTGGTTAGCCTGTAGGATAGAAAAAGGAGAGTCAGTGGATGCTGTTTACTTGGATTTTCAGAAGGCCATTGACAAGGTGCCATACATGAGGCTGCTAAACAAAAATAGGAGCCTGTGGTATTACAGGAAAGGTACTAGCATGGATAGGAGGTTGGCTGACTGGCAGAAGGCAAAGGGTGGAAATAAAGGGGACCTTTTCTTGTTGGCTGCTGGCGACCAGTGGTGTTCCTCGGGTTGGTGTTGGGTCCACTACTTTTCGCGTTATGTGTTAATGATCTGGATGATGGAATTGATGACTTTGTGGCCAAGTTTACTGATGATACAAAGATAGGTGGAGGGGCAGGTAGTGTTGAAGAAACGGAGTCTGCAGAAGGAGTTGGACAGGTTGGGAGAATGGACAAAGAAGTGGCAGATGGAATACAGCATTGGGAAGTGTATGGTCATGCACTTTGGTAGAAGGAATAAAGGCCCATACTATTTTTAAACAGGGAGTGAATTCAGAAGTCGGAGATACAAAGGGACTTGGGAGTTCTAGTGCAGGATTCCCTAAAGGTTAACTTGCAGGTTGAGTAGATAGTAAGGAAGGCAAATGCAATGTTAGCATTCATTTTGAGTGGACTAGAATATAAAAACAAGGATGTAATACTGAGGCTTTATAAGGCGTTGGTCAGACCACATTTGGAATATTGTGAGCAGTTTTGGGCCCAATATCTAAGGAAGGCCGTGCTGGCATTGGAGAGGGTCCAGAGGAGGTTTAGTCCCGGGGATGAAAGGATTAACCTATGAGAAGCATTTGATGGCTCTGGGCCTGTACTCGCTGGAGATTAGAAGGATGAGGGGGGATCTCATTGAAACCAACTGAATATTGAAAGGCCTCGATAGAGTGGACATGGAGAGGATGTTTCCAGTAGTGGGAGAGTCTAGGACCAGAGGGCACAGCCTCAGAATAAAAGGATGTTCCTTTGGAACAGAGATGAGGAGGAATTTCTTTAGCCAGAGGGTGGTGAATCTGTGGAATTTATTGCCACAGATGGCTGTGGAGGCCAAGTCATTGGGTATATTTAAAGTAGAGCTTGATAGGTTCATGATTAGTAAGGGCATCAAAGGTTACGGGGAGAAGGCAGGAGAATGGAGTTGAGAGGGGAAAATATGTTAGCCATGATTGAGTGGTAGAGCAAACACAATGACTGAATGGCCTAATTCTGCTCCTATGTCTTATGGTTCAACCCATGTCATTTCGTTTTTGAGAGGCAGAAAACACCACCTTTACTATTCATTTAGATTAAAACTACTTATCAGATTGATGTACATATTAATGGAAAATGCAGAAGTACTGGAACACAATGCATAAAAATTGATAAAAGTGGTCACCTACAAGGAATTAATGTACCTTTTTAGAACATGTTTCTCATGTCTGGTAAGTTATAGCTTTTGAGTGATCCATAGAGCTTGTCAGCCTTGAGTAGTGAAAGAAAAGAAAATCAGAAGGGAAATTTGTAGAGAAGAGTATAACTGCAATGGTTGAATGAATGGAAGATTTCTGACAACATCTCAAGTAACATTAGTCTGAATTAAATAAAGAAAATGTGTGTACTAAATTGAAACATGGTTAGTTGAACTTCATCTTTTAAATGCTAATGTTGTTTCAACAGGACAAAGATGATTCTGAAGAAAGAACCTCTCATTTCAAAACATACCTAGAAACAAGAGGTGCAGCGTTAAGTCAGACAACAGAGTTTTTGCCCTTTTATGCACTGCCATTTGTCCCCAATCCCACAGTACACCCTTCTTTTAAGGAGCTTTTTCAGGTATGAGCTACACACTTTATCCTGTCGTTTACTGGATGATGATGATTTAGTAACTTGGGACATTTAGATATACAATTATTTTTATGAGTATTTTCTTTCATTGATGGGTTAAATCTTACAGATGAGATTTTCCCATTGGAGCCTGTAAGATAAAGAAATGTCCGTTTGGGGGAAACATATGCTGACAAGAGCATTATTTTCCTTAGGATACTACTGAGAAATAATGTATCTGATGTCAGAGTACTATCCTGTTCTCAATAATTTTTTTGAATAATTTTTTTTGTATATCTTTGATGTGTCTTTTTCACTGGTCCATTGAAATAACCTGAGAATATATCAGCATCCATTTTCATGATAATTGAAAGCCAAATTAATTTGTGACAGTGACAGTTCCTTCTTGAGATCCTGAATACAATCTGTGTATGAAGAACAGGCCTATCAACTTTCTTATTTTAACTTACATTGACTTTGCCCTTTTAATATTTTTCCCATTCTTAGCATTAACTGATAATCACAAGAAAGAAAGTACTTGTAGCTAGATAGTAATTTCATGTGCCCAAGACAGCCAAAGTTCTTTTTGACCAAAGAATTACACTGGAAAAATAGTTACCATTATTTTGAATACTGCAAGTTTCCAAAATCAACAATGAGGTGAATGTAAGTTGATTTATTTTTGCTAGTGATGAGTGACGGATACATTTAAGTCAGGGCCCTGTTCTTCATATTGTGCTGCTGATCTTTAGTGTCCACTGCTGAAGGGATGGTGCAATTTTTCTTAATTATACCTCCTATGTGGTAGTGCAGAGATCTGGACTAACAATCCAGAAATCTGAGTTCAAATCCCACCATGGCAGTTTTGGAGCTTAATTTCATTTAATTATTCAATATTTGGTAAAAACAATCACTAGTCTGAGTAAAAACTAATTAGGAAAAACCCATCTGGTTCAAGGGAAGACATCTGCCATCCTTACCCAGCCTGGCCTGTTTGTAACCCAGACCACCTGTGTGGTTGATTCCTACATGTCCTCTGAAATGGCTGACCAATCCACTCAGTTGTACCATCACTGCTACATTCATACAGAGAAAAGCAGTAAAACCTGCTGTTTCATTGAAGCACCAAATTTAGGGAAGGTAAAGTCGCTCTCAGCCCTGTTGTCCTTCTGCAGTGCTTCTCACAAACATCAGGGACTGGTATGTAATCAGGGAGAGCTGTCAAGCAACAGACTGACATGGTCATAAAATCATACCTTGCAGACAATGTTCCAGACTTCTATCCCAATCCCAGGTTATGCCTGTGCTATCAGCATGTTAGATCCACCAGAAGTGGCAGCACAGTGGCATACAGGCAGGGGAGTTCTCAGCATTGACTGCAGACCCCATGAAGTCTCATTGCACCAGTGAGTGTGTCTGTGTCCAAGAGCTGCTTGCAAGCACCACCGTAGAATGAGCTGACTGAGTCCTAAGGGGCATAGCTGTCATATTGGATCTGTAGCAGGTACTGAATAAACCAACACAAGGAATAGATCTACTTGAACTTGTCCACATCAGTCCATGATGGCATTGGTAGAAGTGATCACTGGACAGTTCCCTGTCGAGACTGAGTCCTATCTTCACATTGAGGACACTGTCTACTATATTGTATGGCACTTCAATTTAACTAAGTGAGATAGATTCAAAACAGACCCGGCAGCTGATAACTGGGCAACTGTGAGGTGCTGTGGACCACCAGAAATGTACACTACCATAATCTATAAACTCATGGCCCAACATATCTCTCATTCTACCAAGGCTGGTTCATTGAGGAGAGCAGAAGGGAATTCTGGGTGCAGCACCAGTCATATGTAAAAATAAAGTGTCAACCGAGCAAACAGGACTACATTGTAAATAGGAAAAAACTGTCTCACAATCAATGGATTAGACTGAACCTCTATCCGGCCACATCTAATCATGATAATTACACAACTAACAGGAGGAGGAGGAGGTTCCAAGAATATACGCAGTCTCAATGATGATGACGCCCAGCATCTGAGTGCCAAATAGATGTCCATCTCGGCTTCCTCTCTAGACTCCCACCATTTAAAAAAAACCACGTGGTCCGAGCTGATTGAGAGCACTCGATATAGTAATTGATGGGCCCAGACAACTTCCCAACTGCATTCCCAAAGACCAACACTCCAGAATTACTTACAACTTTGCCAAGCCGTTCCTGCAGTTACAACACTGGCAACAACCTGATAATGTGAAAAATTGCCTGTGTATGTCCTGTTCACAAAAATCAGGCAAGTCAGGTTCAACTATTTACCATGCAATCAGTCTATTCTCAATCATTAGTAAAGTGATGGAAGCAATGATCAGCTGTGCTACCAAATAGCACTTGCACATCAATAACCTATTCACTAATGCCCATTTTATGTTTTACCAGGACCACTGTTTTCCAGACGTTACCACAGCCTTGGTCTAAACATGGACCAAACAGCTGAATTGCAGAGGTGAGGTGAGAATGACTGCCCTTGACATCAAGGCAGCATTTGATTGAGAGTGGCACCTAGTAGCCCTAATAGAACTGAAGTCATTGGGCAATTTTGCTGCTATTAATAATGGTCCACAGTGCTTCAAAGTTGCCCAGTTTTCAAAATTGCTAGTGGTCAAACTTATAGCTCATACAAGGAAAGATAATTTGTGGTATGGAGGTCAACCATCCCCACTCCCAGGACATCACTGCAGGAGTTCCTCAGGACAGTGCCTAAGCCCAACCATCTTCAGCCACCATCAATAACCTTCCTTCCATCATAAGATCAGAAGTGGGAATGCTTGCCGATGATTGCATAATGTTCAGTTACATTCGCAACTCCTCAGCAAATTAAGCAGTCCATGCAGTAAGACCCAGGCAATAAGTGGCAGGTAACATTCACACCACAGAAGGCCATCTTGAACAGGAAAGTAACCACCTACCCTTGATAATTGCAGTGTTGATTCCCCACCGTCAACATTTTATGGGCAACTATTGACCAGAAGCTCAATTGGACCAGCCATGTAAATACTGTGGCTGCAAGAGCAGGTCAGATATTAGGTATCCTCAGGCTGTGCCTCATCTCCTCACCCAAAAGCTTTTCCATCATCCATAAGGCACAGATCAGGAATGTGATGGAATTCTATCCACTTGCACAGCTCTGAGAGCTTTTAAGAAATTTGACACTATCCAGGGCAAAGCAGCCTGTTTGATTGGCACCCCCCACATCCACCACCAGTACACAGTGTGTACTATTTACAAAATGCAGTGCTGTTTCTCCCTATGTTCTCCAACTGCTCTTCTCAAGCTGTCAACCTTGGCCACCAGAAAGGTTGAGGGCAGCAGGGATGTGGGAACGCTACCACCTACAGATTCCCCTTCAAATTAGTACATGATGCTGTCTGGAAAATATCACCAGTCTTTCACTGTGGTTAGGTTTAACTCCCTACTGAACAGCACTAAGGGAATATCTTTACCAGAAGGACTGCAGCAGTTCAAGAAGGTGGTTCCTACCACCTTCTCAGGAAGCATTATGGATGGGCAGTAATTGTTGGCCTTGCCAGCAATGCCCATATTTCAGAAAATGAATATATTTTTAAAAACACAAATTGCTGGAGGAACTCAGCAGGTCAGGCAGCATCCGTGGAGGGAAATGGACAGTTGACATTTCGGGTTGAGACCGTTAAGTCGGGATGAAGGGTCTCTACCTGAAACATCAGCTGTCCATGGATGATGAGTTCCACTAGCATGTAGTGTGTTGCTCCAGATTTCCAGTATCTGCAGTCCTTCTTGTGTCTGTATTTTTTTAAAAAATCAGTTTAAAATTCTGTAAGTGCCACACTGAAATATTATTAACTCTTAAGTGCTCATGTCCTCGATAGGGCTTTGAACTTTCATCCTTCTCATTCAGAACTAAAAATCTTACAACTGTGCCAGGGATAATATTTGAGTCCAGGATTTCTTCCAAGGTCAGTTGCGAAGCAATAGCTGCAGGGGCAAAAGAATTGCCTTGTTCTCCAGTTTTGTTATCCCCTTGGGCAGATACATAGTTTTAGGCCACAAGAACATTTTGAAATTGCCGTATTACTGGGATGACAGGGTGAGATACTATTTCCACCACAAAAATACATAATTGTCCTTATTATCCATTAACTCTTCATATTACCTCATTCGGTGAGAGTAGTGTCCCTCTGTGGAAATTCGTTTCAAATTGGTTTTGGATTTGCATAAAATTTGTTGCTTCTTTTAAACAGTTCAGCCTCTATACACTTTCCTATCCATGTACACTGGTCCATGGATAGGAAAGGTTTACAAGGATATGGGCCAAACTCAGGCAAGTGTGATGGTTGGCATGGATGAGTTGAGCTGAAGGCCCTGTTTCTATGCTGTATAACACTCTGACTCTAACATAAGAAATAAGCAGGAGGAGCCTCAAGGCTGTTCCGCCAGTTAGTAAGATCATCGTTGAACCTGTAAAGTTCATTTTTCCACCTGATCCCCAGTTAGCTTGATAGATTTGTAATATAGCTGCCCGTGCATAATATGGAAGAAACATCTGTCAACTTTGGTCCATTTGGCAACATAGTTACTTTTGATTCAGAAAGCTGTGAATTCAAGCTCAACTTCAGAGACTTGAAAGTAAACATTTAAGCTGACAGAGTGCAATACTGACAGAGAGTAGGAATGCAGGAGATGCTCTCTTCAGATGAGATATTATTAAAAAAAAATTTCCATCTATTCTCTCAAGGCATTGAGAAAGACAGCATACAGTGAGTCCAAGGAAGATATACCTGGCGTCCTGGGCAATATTTATCCCTTGATTAACAATGAAACATGTAGATTATCTGGTCATTACCACATTGTTGTTTGTAGGGGCTTGTTGCCCTTTGATACGTTAAACCAATGATTACACTTCAAAAGGACATAATAATGTCAAGTTTTGGGGGCACCCAGAGAAAGTGACAAGTGCTGTAAGAGTAAGCATATATATTGCAGTGTTTTTGCTGTTATGCGGCAAATAGCCTGCTACTCCTATAGTTTGTAACTTCCTATATCATTTAGTTTTTCCCTAAACAAAAGTTCTTTGTCCCTTTTGGGCCTCTCAGCACAAAGGTTTGGGATCAGGCCTTCTGCTTCTTTCCAGACAGAGGTTAGATTACATAGATGCCAAAATATCAATTCTTCCATTATTTAAACAAAGTTCTTTAGGTTTTTGTTTCTCTCATAGTTTCTCCAGGAATCAAATCTGTCAACAGTAGTTGGCACTGGTTGGCAATCCTGAGTAAATATTGTGCTACACTGTTCTTTTCAGTGCAGATATCCCACAGAGTGAAAGCTTGTAATTTTTAGGGTTCATGGTAACACCAACAAACAATCCACTTATGTTTAGGTGGTCTGAGAGAAAACAATAAAACGTCAAAAATAAATTGTCAAAAAAAGTGAAAGGCTAAGGTCTATATTGGAATTTTACATTGCTCTTCTAACTAGGAAGGTGGTTCTATATTCAAAACAAACTATCGAAAAGGAAGAAGAGCCATGGTACAAAACTGTGCTCTGAGATTACTTTCATGATGGAATTGATTCAGAACAGTGACTGCTAGCTTCCTGAGGACAATTCACAATGAGCATTGCCATTGATGAACATATTCTGAGAGGATATGAAAAATATTAGCACAAAATTTATGTATGCTGAATGGTGAAAAATTTATTCATGTGTTTCTGAAAGACACTTCTACAGCTATCCAAAAGTGTCTTTGGCAATTTACAAGCAAGTTCATGTTTTGCTTGTTAATCATATGAAGGTAGTAAAGTAATTTATGTCTATTATTTTAAGATTCGCAGTAAACAATGGATTTATTACTGTCAAAAGTGAACATATGATATCTGACTGTCACCTTCTACCAGCTCTAGCCAGAGCCGACTTAGCTAATGTAGTGAAAGTGAGTAAGGGGATATTCTAACAACCCCTGCTAATTTAGACTATTCTAGCACTCATAAATTATGGATTTCCAGGTTTTTTTTTAATTTCCACCTTAAAAGCTTCAGGAATAATGGCTATTTTTGTCTTGCTCTTATTTTCTTCTGACAGTTCCTGTTAATTTAACTTTGCTCTTCAGGATTCTTGGACTCCTGATTTGAAGATGAAACTGCAGAAATTTCTTTCCACAAGTTTAAAAATGCCCAGTGCCCCAAGGCTGCTGTCTTTATTTGTATCCTTTATATCTTAATCTCCTTGGAAACTTGTTTTTTATGACTGAGGTTTAATTTTCAAATGGTAGGCATTTGGAGTGGGAGAAGTGTGAAGAAGAGGGCGTGTATAATGGACAGGCAAAACACCGCAGATGCTGAAAAATTGAAATGAAAACACAAAGTACTGAAAATACTCAGGCAGCATTTGCAGAGAGAGGAACAGAGTTAAAGCTTCAGGTTGATGACAGTAATGGATAATTGGTCTTTCTTTCTCAGAGAAGTAAAGATGAAAGAGACAATAGATGGACAAGTGAACAAGCTGAGTTTCTCAATTATTTGGCTGCTCTTGATTTTCTATTTCTGCTGTTTGTGATCAATCTCAGACTTCTTACTTGAACAAAGCTTAATTGCATGTGAGATGGGTATAATAGAATATCTTATTTTGTATAAATAAGGAGGAGGGATAAAGAGAACAACAGAAATGTCTGTTATAGGATGGAGATCAAGAGAGGGTGAATGACACAAGTCATGGATAATTTCCCCTTATCTGGAATCAATCTAATGAACATTTGTTGCACTCTTTTTATCTCAAGTATATTCTCTTGCAATATAGGCCAGCAAACTATATGCCTTCCTAATTGCATGTTGTACCTACACGTACATGATTAATAATTCATGTGTGAGGATACCCATGTCCTTCTGAACCACATCATTCAATTTCTCGCTACTCTCCACCTTTCTATTTTTTCCCCTCACACCTTTTCACTTTATATTTCATCTGCCACGTTGATATCCATTCATTCAGCCCCTGAAGCCTTTGATGTTACAAACTTGATGTAGCAGAGGTTGTTAATTTGTTTTACAAATTCTATAAAACTTAAACATGTGTGCTCAATTTAAAAGCAGTGATCCTTAACCCAACTTTAAAAGAAAGAGAATGGACAGGAGTACAAAGGTAATGCTGTTCAGTTTAGTTTGTGACTTTTAAGGTTACTATTCATTATTTACACAAAGGATAGTAAACTTGTAATTGGCCAGAACATTGTGGAGAACTTTTAATTCTTTCTTAAGATGAGAAGTCAAATGTTTGGCAATTTACTGCAATTTTCAAATGATTTTCAATACTTTCAGCTGCTTGTTCACTTGAATATTTTATTTGTGAATAATGATGGGAAATACCACTGTCTTTGAAAGTGCACCTATATTTTAAAAAATCTATAAATAAAATTATTCAATTGCTGCCCCCAAAGTCATGAAATTTTTATTGTGTTACATAGAATCCCATTGTATATATGGAACGATAACAGACCACACTTGGTCCAACCAGTTTATGCTGATGTTAATGACCCAGTCTAGCCACTTCCCATCTTTGCTCATTCTAGTTTGGGCTCCTGAAATTGTCAGAGTGCTGTTGATAAAGATAGGTCGGTCTTAGTGTGTGCTGAATTTCTGTGAGTTTCAGATGAGGACCCTATTCCACTAAGTAGGGGCTCATAGAGACATAGACCATGACCCAATCTGGCATGATCATGATGTGATTCATAGTTGAAATAGTAAGATACAGGTTACAATCATGCTTCAGTATTATTTGGGTATTGTCCGTCTTCACCACCAGGAGGTTTCACAGGGTAGACTGCATTTGAACACTGCAAGCAAGTCAGCATCCTTATTAAGGCTATATTTGCTTCTTTAAAATAAAGTAAAACTTTCTTTGGTTCCATTTCATTTAGGAATTTTCTTTTGAGTGGAAATAGGTACATGCCCATAAGTGAGAAGGGTAGGGAAATTAACTCCAGAGATCTTGGGTTGGTTGAAATAATGGAGGTTAAAATAAACAGCATAAAACGTATGCGAGATTTTCATATCTTCTTACCACTTACTTCATTTTTATTCACCCTACATTTCCATAAGCTCTTCCTAGATTCTACCCCTCACTTGTGGGCAATTTACACTGGCCAATTAACCTAACAACCATCAACCATATTTCCATCTTGGACCTACATTGTTCATCAAAATTCAAAACACAAGTTAAGATATTATATTGATTTGTATTATTATTGAGTTGATTGGCACCTCCTCAGTGCAAAAGGTTGGATGGGGTGGAATTTGTTAGTTGTGTCCAGGAAGGATTCCTGACACAATATGTTGACAGGCCAATGAGAGGAGAGGCCATTCTGGATCTGGTACTAGGCAATGAACCTAGTCAGATGTCAGATCTCTCGCTGGGTGAGCATTTCGGAGATAGTGACCACAACTCCCTGACCTTTACTCTTGCCGTGGAGAGGGGTAGGAGCAGACAGGATGGGAAAATATGAAATTGGGGGAGGGGGAATTATGATGTTATTAGGCAGGAACTTGGGAGTGTAAATAGGGAGCAGATGTACTCAGGGAAATGCATAATGGAAATGTGGAGGTTGTTTAGAAATCACTTGCATGGGGTTCTGAATAGGTTTGTCCGATTGAGGTAGGAAAAGGATGGTAGGGTGAAGGAACCACAGTTGACAAGAGATATGGAATTATCTAGTGAAGAGGAAGAAAGAAGCTTACTTAAGGTTTAGGAAGCAAGAGCATTACAAGGTAGCCAGGAAGGAGCTTAAGAATGGACTTAAGAGAGCTAGTAGGGGGCATGAGCAGGCTTTGGCAAGTAGGATTAAAGAAAACCCCAAGGTGTTCTACTCATATGTGAAGAACAGGAGGATGACCAGAGTGAAGGTAGGACTGATTAGGAATAGAGGAGGAAACATGTACCTGAAGTTGGAGGAGATAGGGGAGGTCCTTAATGAATACTTTGCTTCAGTATTTACCTGTGAGAGAGACCTTGATGTTTGTGAGGACAGCGTAAAACAGGCTGATAAGCTAGAACATGTCAATGTTAAGAAGGACGATGTGCTGGAACTTTTGAAAAACATTAGGATAGGTAAGTCACCGAGGCCAGACGGGATATATCCCAGGATACTACAGGAAGAGAGGGAAAAGATTTCTGAGCCCTTGGCAATGATCTTTGCATCCTCACTGGCCACAGGACTAGTACCAGATGATTGGAAGGTGGCAAATGTTATTGCTTTGTTCAAGAAAGGGAGTAGGGAGCCCTGGGAATTACAGAGACCAGAGAGTCTTACTTCAGTGGTGGGCAAATTATTGGAAAACATTCCTAGGGACAGGATTTCTGAGCATTTGGAGAAGCATAGTCTCATTAGGGATAGTCAGCATGGCTTTGTGTGGAGCAGATCATGCCTCACAAGCCTGATTAAGTTCTTTGAGGATGTGACAAAACATATTGATAAGGGTAGAACAGTGGATGTGGTGTATATGGACTTTAGTAAGACATTTGATAAGGTTCCTTATGATAGGCTCATTCAGAAGGTCGGGAGGCATGGGATCCAAGGAAACTTGGCTATGTGGATCCAGAACTGGCTTACTCATAGAAGGCAGAGGGTGGTTGCAGATGGAGCATATTCTACCTGGGGGTCAGTGACCAGTGGTGTTCTGCAGGGATCTGTTCTGGGACCCCTGCTATTTGTGATTTTCATAAATGACTTGGATGAGGAAGTGGAAGTGTGGGTTAATAAGTTTGCAGATGACACGAAGGTTGGTGGTGTTGTGGATGGTGTCGAAGGTTGTCAAGGGTTACAATGGGACATTGATAGGCTGCAAAGCTGGGCTGAGAATTGGCAGATGGAGTTCAACCTGGAAAAGAGTGAAGTGATTCACTTTGGAAAGTTGAATTTGAAGGCAGAATACAGGGTTAATGGCAGGATTCTTAGCACTGTGGAGGAACAGAGGGATCTTAGGGTCTAAGTCCATAGATCCCTCAAAGTTGCTGTGCAAGTTGATAGAGTTGTTAAGAATACGCATGGCATGTTGGTCTTCATCAGTCGGGATTGAGTTCAAGAGCCACGAGGTAATGTTGCAGCTCCATAAAACCATGGTTAAACCACACTTAGAATATTGTGTTCAGTTCTGGTTACCTCACAATAGGAAGGATGTGGAAGCTTTAGAAGGGGTGCAGAGGAGATTTACCAGGATGCTGCCTGGATTGGAGAGCATGTCTTATGAGGATAGGTTGAGCGAGCTAGGGCTTTTCTCTTTGGAGCGAAGGAGGATGAGAGGTGACCTGATAGAGGTGTACAAGATGATAAGAGGCGTAGATCGAGTGGAGAGCCAGATACTTTTTCCCAGGGCAGAAATGGCTAACACGAGGGGGCATAATTTTAAGGTGATTGGAGGAAAGTACAGGGGAATATCAAAGGTAAGTTTTTGTTTACACAGAGTGGTGGGTGCGTGGAACACACTGCCGAGAGTATTAGTAGAGGCAGATACATTATGGACATTAAGAGACTCTTAGATAGGCACATGGATGCTAGAAAGATGGAGGGGTATGTGGGAGGAAATGGTTAGATTGATCTTAGAGTGGGTTAAAAGGTCGGCACAACATCGTGGGCCGAAGGGCCTGTGCTGTGCTGTAATGTTCTATGTACAAGTAGAGCTAAGTCTATCATAGTAAGTTCAGAGGGGAAGTAAGAGAGAAAATGAGAGGGAAAGAGAGAACATGAGAAAAGACTGGCAGGGAACGTAAAAGCGAATCCAAAAGTATTCTAAGGGTGAACAGAAAAAGGGTTTTAAGAGGAGAGGAGAGGTCAATTAGACACAAAACAGGAAATCCACCCATGGAGATCAGGACGTGGCCGACGCATTAAATGAGTGTTTTGCATTAGTCTTTACCATGGAAGAAAATGCCACTGGAGTTCCAGCAAAGGAAGATGTAATTGTGATTATGGCTGAGATAGAAATTGAATTTAAAGTGGATAAACTGATCGTTACTGGGACCACTGCTTTTCTCAATATATATTAATGATTTGAACTTTGGTGTGCAGGGCACTTTTTCCAAATTTGCAGATGATAAAATTTCGAGGCATAGTGACCTGTGAGGAGGTTAGTAGTATACTTCAAGGAGATATAAACAGGCTGGTGGATGACAGATGAAATTTAATGTTGAGAAATGTCAAGCATTATACATTTATAAGAAGAATTAAAAGATACAATACAATTTAGAGGGCACAATTCTAAAAGGGGTAAAAGAACAGATAAATCTTGGGGTGTAAGTGCATAGGTCATTAAAAAAGTGCTAGAATAGATTGAGGAAATAATCGAGAAAACACATGGCATCCTGGCAAGACACTATCAGGCTGACATTGCCCTTGACACATTCTTAGTGGCACAAAAAACTGCTTCACATAGAATGGTCAGGATCTGCAGTGCCTGTGAGGGGGTAACAGTGGAGGCAAATTAAATTGTAGCATTCAAAAAGGAGCTAAATAACTACCTTGAAGGAAAATATTTGCAGAATTTTTGGGGGAAGGCAGGAGAAAGGGACAAGGCAGGTTACCTTTTGATGGATCCAGTATGGATTTGATGAGATCAATGCCTCCTTCCATGTTATGACCATTCTGTGATTCTGAAATCAACCTCCCTGATGCAGATGGGATGCATTCTCGCTGGTGAGGGAATTAATGGAGGAAATTGCAGAGGCCCTGGCTATCATCTTCCAAAGTCTTTGTATTCAGGATGGTGCCTGAGGACTGTAAAATTGCAAATGTTCAAAAAATGGGGAAGTAGTAATTTCAGTAACTACAGACCAGTTAGTTTAAAGTCCGAGAAACAATAGCTGGGAACAGAATTAGCTGAAAGTTGGACAATTGTGGCTTAATTAGAGCTGCTGCTTTATAGTTCCAGCAATATGGGATCCAAATCTGACCTCTGGTGCTCTCTGTGTGTAATTTGCATGTTCTTCTTGTGACTGGGTTTCCACCAGGCACTCCAGTTTCCTCTTACATTTGAAAAATGAGCTGGCTGGTAGGTTAATTGGTAAATTGTCCCAAGTGAGTACATGAGTTGGAGAATCATCTTTGGGGGCGGGGGGTGGTGCTGGTTGATGGGATTGTGGGGAGAGTGAAATAATTGAGTTAGGATAGGATTAGTGTAAATATCAATGGTCAGCACAGACTGAGTAGGCCAAAGGGCTTGTTACTCTAGTGTATCTCTCTGTAACCAGCATGGATTTGTTGAAGGCATATCATGCCAGACTAATTTGATAAGAGTTTTTTGATGAACATATTGAGTCCGTGACAGAAATGTCATTGATGAACTGCCAAAGGACGTTTGTCAAGGTGCTACATAATAGCTTCAAGATTGAACACCATAGAGTCAAAGGGGCCCTTGCAGCATAGGGATAAAATTGGCTAAGTAGCAGGAAAGAAATAAGTTTAGTGAGAGGTTATCTGTTCTGAGCTTCATCATGGCAAGAGACTATCAAGCAAACAAAGGAAATGATTCTAGGATGTTTTCAATGGAGAAAGTGCTGTCCCCTTGAATTCAAAGGAATCCCTGGCCCACGACCATCCAAAATGAAGAAGGAACATGCTGGATGGCAGTCCTTTTTAATTGATTTTTGATTTGACAAATGTACAAATGATAAAAGCATATTGACTGAAGAAAGTAGAAATGGTTCAACGTTTGAACTTGGGACAGTTTTTTAAATTGTTGCATGCGAAGAATTCATTTCATTTATAAACAAAAACAGATTAAAGGTAATGTGTTGACATTCCAATGGCAGAGCTGGTGCATCAACTCCAGCAACAGTTAACAGAGACTGAGCGAAAAGCAGCAACATACATGAAGAGATGCAGCAAGTTACAAGAGGATTACCATAACCTGATTGGAGTCACTGCAGAACTGGTAGATTCCCTAGAAGCTACAGTAAATGGGAAAATGGTGAGGTTTATCAACTAATCAATTTATACTTTTGATGTATCATTTTGTGATTGAATAATTAGTATATTTAAATTTGTGTATTGGTTTTGAACAACAGTGCCCTAAAAATCTGGTGAATAGTCTGTGGTGTATTGGTTTTGTGTGATCTTGCCCAAAGTGGAATTGTTCCGTTTCCATTATGTATTTAACTTCAATGTGAATGGTCTATACAAAATTTATTTTAATATAAGTTCATCAGCTTTTCACATTTTAGTTGACACCACAGGGGTTATCTTGGTCATTAAATACAATCATGGAGGACCATCTCTCAATAACATATTCCCATACCCCTTGGCATCTTACATCTCAAACTGTATCTCCTTCTTAAATACATTAAGTGACATGTCCTCCACAATGTTCTGTGATTGAGAATCTCACAGGTTTATCATCCTCTGAGTGAAGAAATTTCTCTTCATCTCCGTCCTAAATGTCATCTCACTCTTAACCCTTTTCTTAAGACTGTGACACCAAGTTCTAGAATTCCCCCAGCCAGAATTTTGAATATTACAAGATCCTAATTCTTCCAAACTCCAGTGAAACAGAGCCTAATTGACCCAATCTCTCCTCGTATGGCTGTCTAGCCATCTCAGGAATCAATCTGATGAACTGTCACTGCAGTCACTCCAAGGCAAGTATATGCTTTCTTATCAAAACTGCGAGTAAACAAAAATCAGTGCTGAAAGCAAATCAGTTTAGTTAACATTGCACATCATATTTAGCACACGTCCAAAAAGACCTAAAAGCAAACTATACCTGACCTCTTAGCTGAGGCATCATCCATAGAACATATAAAAAAGGTAAAAGCAGTGAGAAAACAGAACAGTATTTATCATATTTACAAATCTATTTCCTGTTTACAGATCACCCCAGAGTACCTTCAGAGTGTATGTGTTCGATTGTTTAGCAAGCAAATGAGACAAAACATGGCCCAAAGCATTGACTTCACAAGACCAGGCACTGTGAGTACAAAGCATTGAATTTGTTTATTAATCTAGTGAATTAAATTTGAAATTTGCATTAATTGTGAGCAATTATGTGTAATTATTCTGCTTGTTTTGAAATACTGGATTCATTTCATAGAGTTGTAGAGTCATGCAGCATGCAAACAGGCCCTTCAACCCTGCTCGTCCATGCCGACTGTGTTGCCAAGCAGGCTAGTCCCATCTGCCTGCATTTGGCCCATAGCCCTCTAAACCCCTCCTACCTCTCGTTGTTCTGTCTTTACCTCTCGTTGTCCTGTCTTTACCTCTCGTTGTCTTGGTGTAACAGCCAGCATAATCAAAGACCCCACCCACCCGGGACATTCTCTCTTCTCTACTCTTCCATCGGGTAGAGGATACAGGTGCCTGAGGCCATGTACCACTAGACTTAAGACAGCTTCTACCCCACTGTGATAAGACTATTGAACAGTTCCCTTATACAATGAGATGGATTATGACCTATGACCTCATGACCTCACGATCTACCTTGTTGTGACCTTGCACCTTATTGCACTGCACTTTCTCTGTAGCTGTGACACTTTACTCTGTACTGTTATTTTTTTACCTGTACTGCATCAATGCACTCTGTACTAACTTGATGTAACTGCACTGTGTAATGAATTGACTTGTAAGATCGGTTTGTAAGACAAGCTTTTCACTGTACCTCGGTACAAGTGACAATAATAAACCAATACCAATACCTAAATGTCTTGTAACGGTTGATAATGTGCTCGCCTCAGCCACTATTTCTGACAGCTCATTCCAAATATGCACCACCCTTTGCGTGAAGAAGCTGCCCCAGTGTCCCTTTTAAATGTATCAAGAAGTTGTCTGTGTATAATTAAGTGAAGAGTTAATTCAGGTTTTTAGATTTTACCCCCTTTCAACGCATTTTGTTAATGTGGGAATAATGACTCAGAATTCCCTGGAGTTGCAATGCCATCCAAGTACCTTTTGTATGTTGATAAAAGCTTTAGTGTGATGCAACCACCCCTCTCCACTGAGGTATTGTCCTATAAATATACATTCTGCCTCAATGAAAGTAAGTGTGCTTCTGAGCATGGTCTGTGGCTCTGTGCACAAAAGAAATCAATGTAGATAAAATTATAATTTTCTGTGAAGATTTTCAGCGAAGAACGGAGGCCAGAAAGTGGTAGCAATGAAGCTTTGTTTTTTACTTGCAAAGTTCAGCAAATGCTCCTCAGTCTGGTTAGACAGAGTATATAAACATGGTTGGAGATTCTTTCACCAATAACAGGTATTAATTATCTGAATAATTCTTTATCATAACATGAAAGAGATGAGAAAGGCATATTTATTAATAAACTTGCAACACAAAGATGTGAATTAGGAACAGGTGTCTATCATTTAATATCCTCATGCTTTATGTAACTACTTTTGTTTTACACAAGAATTTCTCCATTGGCTGATTGAACTTGTACTTTAATTTTGAAGTTCAGTTTCTTTTAGATGGAATGTGGTCACTTTTTTTTCCCAAAAGGATGGTTATCCCTTAGTTTAATATGTACATTTTTGCTGATTGTAGAATTTAGTCATTTATTGTGCTGGTTTTGGGATGTTGCTGTTACTTTATTTCTGTATCAGGGATTAATAAAATAACTATCATTTCTATCTTATGATGAAATTGTTGAAATATTTAATGTACAGAATAACATGATTTTGAACTGGACTAAATATTTGTTTAATGCTTTTGTTCAATAAGGCTATATTACTTCTTTCTTTTTCAATCTTTTTATTAGTTTTCAGATTAATACAGATTAATATATAACATCAATGTTTGTACATTTAATACAAGGAGATCAGGAGAACAATCATGGCATAGATAATCATAAAGAACAATAAAATATTTTAAAAATCTGTAGATCCCACGATCTCTTAGTAAATGGATATAATATAAAAGAAAGAAAAAGATTTATTATATATATAAAAGAAAAGAAAGAAAAAAAAATCCCCAAATCAATAAGAGAAATTATAAACAATATCTCAAACCAAACTAAACAGAAGAATTTCAAAAACAAAACAAAAAAAAGACTGGATTGAAATTTCTCAGTAGAAACAGAGCAATATTATGTCGTCAACTCCGTTCCTCTAAATTGGAAAGTTATTGAAAGGGGATCTATATCATGTGAAAATATTGAATAAATGGACTCCAAATATCTTCAAATTTAAGCGAAGGATCAACAGTACCACTCCTATTTTTTTCCAAGTTTAAACATGATATAGTTTGAGAAAACCATTGAAAAGTAGTAGGGGGTATTGGATCCTTCCATTTAAGCAAAATGGATCGTTTGGCCATTAATGTAGCAAAGGCAATCATACGGTTAGCAGAAGCAGATAAATGGCCAGACTCTATCCTTGGTAATCCAAAAATTGCAGTGATAGGATGAGGTTGTAAATCAATATTCAATACATTTGAGATAATGTTAAAAATGTCTTTCCAATATTTTTCCAAAAGAGGACAGGACCAAAAGGCTATATTACTTCTAATTAAATAAATTCATAGCTACTGCCACTCTGTTGTTCAGCCCTCTGCATCTAAAACTACTTGTGTCCCAAGTTCCATTTACCCATCACTTTTGAGGTGGCTGACCTATGCTAGCTGCTGGTTAAGCATTGTCATTAAAATTCTAGCCCTTGTTTTCAGATTCCTTGACCTTTCTCGTCCCTATCTGTCATCACTGAATTTAATTACTGCATCATTCACTCCTTGCCTTCAATATCCAAAACCATAAGCTCTAGAATTCCTTCTCTAAATCTTTCTTCCTCTGTACACCTCTTATTTAAAGACATCAATTGAAACATATGTGTTTGAGCAATTTTTTGGTCATAATACCTAATAGCTTCCAATTTGGCCTGGCGTCAGATTTTAGTTGATGATGCTTCTGCAAAGTACCTTGGTATGTAATAGCTGCAAGATTAAATTTGTTGTTCAAATAGAATCATCATTTTTTTACAAAAGCATCTCAGTTTTGCACAGTTTTACCTCTATTCACTGTTTTAAAAATTGTGTTTCTGTTTTTCAGATGTTAGAATTATAGCTATTATGATTTTGTTATTTATTAAGAATTTACTGTCAAATCTTACATTTGTTGCCTTAATTATCACAATGGTAGATAAAGTGTCAGTAACATTTACATTTGTTGTATTGGACTTGTTAATATGAGGAAATTTTTGAAATAAATTTACTTTTAACAATATAGTTACAGTTTTAATAATTCTGTTGCATTTATCAGCCTTTTGCCTTCAACATTTTTACTGTATAGCTTTTCACTTTAATCATATTGTTCTGTGGCTGGTGGAGGCAAAAGAGTTGTATCTGTGTGTTTTATTTGCTTTAATATGTTTAATAATAGCATTTAGAAGTTATTTTGCAAATTTTCTAACTTACATGAATGTTTTCTATTTTGTTGTCCGATTATCTATCCAAAAAAAAGGATGTTTACATTAAGAGTCCTTGTAACAGTGAAGGATCTGTGAGTTTCTAAATTTCTTTCTAGACTTCAGAATGTCTGTTCCTGTCCTATCCTTTTTGCTTTCTGTCTATTATATATTTTTCTTGCCATATACACAACATATTATAAATTTAAATTAGAAACAATTACATAACCATCCTCCATGTGTACTGAGAAGCTTAACTAAAATGAAGTAGGATCTAGTAAAAGTGATCAATAGTCCTCAGTAACTCAACTGCTGACATGACTATTGGAACAATGTAGCTGAAAGTAGCTAATATGTGATCCCACTTTGGATTGCATTGAATTGTTGTGCAACTGTGCTTGGCATCTACAAACAATTAAAACAGCTATCTAATAAATGGTCATTCAGTTTCTTATTCCTGTTGCAATAACTGTAAGAAAAATATAGGGTCATTATCTTGTTCATTTTTTCCTAAACCTAGAAACACCAATTGAAATTAAGTCATTCTCTAAGCTTATTAGCACTTGATTTGGCTGAGTGGTTGACAGAATGCAGGTTTTGGTATGGATTTATTGAATAAGGAACTTGTTATAGGATTAATAGTTTGAGCTCTGCATTGTGCAGAAGCAAGGTTACAATTGTTTAATCTTCAGTAAATGTCCTCACTCTTCAGCAGTACTATTCACCCAGTATCAGTGATCATCAAAACAAATACCACTGAACAGTGGTTCTGCAGATTTCTCTACAATTACAAAACATTGGAGATCTTACTTCTTACAAATAAAAGATTTGTAATTTTAAATCATAGAATACAATTGGAGCTATCAGAAAATTTGGATAAATGCTCTTTACTACAAAATCCTACCTAAGTTCACTCCATCAGTATATGTGAAAGAGGAAACATTATTTCATTCAAAATTAATTTCTGGCAGAATTTGTATGTCAATGCATCTTTCTCACAAGTTCTTAAATTCAAGAACATTTTCTGTTACCCTTTTGATGAAGCTGTTTGGCTTGTAATTCTCCTCTATTTTATAACATGATTTTATGCTGATGTGCCAATTTTCCTGGGCTACTTACAGATAAAATATAGGTGATCCTAGCATGAAGCTTTGGTTATGCCTTATCTTGCTTGTCATTAAGTGCAGTGCATGTAATCTCTGCAAGAAAAATTGAGCTCCACTAATGAAATGCAGAAATTACTATTATCTGCAAAGGTCTTGCAGTTGGGTATCTGCTGATATTTTTCTTACAAGTTCATCCACTGATACTGCATGTAACGATTGATTCAATTATAATTAAACCAATCTATTTTAACAATTTTCTTTAATTTCTTTCAAAACAGGCATCATCAATGCTGAGAGCATCCATAGTTCCTGCCATGTAAGTCAATGTTAAATGGATAAAAAGTTTCAAATTGAAATTGTACTACTGCATGAACTGTGGTGCTATTTTTATTTCTTAACAGGTTTGAGATGTGGTGTTTAACATTTATTTCAGTACTCTTTTGCTGCTCATCCATTGCTGTAAAATATGACTGATTCAGTTAAAACATTTAGAAATCCTTTGAAACTGAAATATATGGACCTCAGGGTGTGCAGTTTGTAGTATATTTATCTACCACATTGCAAAAGTTACAAGGTGCAAGTTTATTCTTCTCTTCCAAGACAGTTTATTTCCAATAATTGATTCTTCAAGTATTCACTGAAGGGCTAAGAATGTTACTTATTTATCTTTAAATCCACTCCTCAAAGTTTCTTTTTCTTACTTATGGTCATGAAGCACATTGTCCTAGAAATTTAATCATTTTCACTTCCTGGAGCGAAATGTGATAATGATTACTTCAGATTGTTTTGCGTCGCTCCAAAAATTTAATCAGGCACTTCCTGGAGTGATTCACCATTGCACAAGGGATGACGTTCTCCACATAGTGCTCCACACATTATGAGGATAATGAGACCAAATTCTCCTTGGAGTGACCATTGTTGGCCACATCCTGGCATAACTGGGTTTTAATAATGCAGCATTAGATTGAGGCACAAGGGAGTTAAGTCCTGTACCTGGGTAATTGTTCAGCACGCACCCCCCAATTTTCTGCTGTTTTTCAATGGCTGTACTTTATGAAGGTCCCATGCCTATGATTTCCCCCCCCCCCCCCCCCCCCCCCCCAGCTCTAGCTCTCTGGGGTTCTGACCATCAACCCTCCCAGTCATGCTCTCCACCCATCTCCTGTTTCTCAGTCATTTAGCCCTTCTATACCTTGACCATTACTCCCCCACCACCTTCCTTCCCACATATCAGATCTTTTTCACTGATCTTCAGCTGTTTAATTGATCAGTGTTCAAAACCAGCCACTCCTGGTCAAGTCTTTCTGTCAAATCTCCCCCTTCCAAACCACAGTCTTTCTCAATGACCCTCTCTTAGACCACTTCCAGTTCTAATCTCTTTGGCAGACCCTTGTTCCACCTCCAGGCTATTTACCTAGCTGCCTACTGGAACTCCTGGCACTGATCCTTAACTGTCAGCTCTCTCTCTGCTGTGAACCACCCATACTCCCTTTCCTGGACCCAGCCTCAGTCCAGGTAACACACTTTCAACAACAAAAAAGTGCAGTGTGCATTCAGTAGCATCCAGTTCACTGAAATTTGCAGTGCCAGGTCACAAGCAGTCATTGATGCATCACTGCAAAAACCATTCAGGTGCACGAGAATTTTAAGACCTTTATTCTTCCTTTTCTTCTGAAAGTTGTTCGTGAAAGAATTTCTGAAGGAGTTTTTTTGCCCCAGAATCAAAAGGTTGTCAGTCATGCACCGGAAATGGTAATTCATGCCCGGCATGCTGTATATATCCAGCATGTTCTGTTTTTGTTTCAGATTTCCAGTATCTTCCATTTTTTTACTTTGTGATTCACATTTCTAGTCAATAACCTTTCATTAGTATTAGAAAAAGTTATAAATCAATTAAGTTTTCCATTGCAGAGAAGGGAAAGGAGTGGAGAGAACATGGTGGTATGGAGACCCTAGAGAGAAGAATGACACAATTACTGGTGATGCCAGTTGAGAGGAGGGTGGTGAAAGCTTGTTAATTGCTGCTGATCTGTCTGGATGAGATGTAATTAGAAGGAGATGAATAAGAACAGAGGAGAGAGAGGAAAAAAGCTGCAACTTCGAGTTACAAAACACTACTGATAATCTGAAATAGAAGAGGTTGCTGGAAATACCATAAGACATAGGAGCAGAATTAGACTACTTGGCCCTTCAAGTCTGGCCCCTCTGCCCACTTGCCTGTCTTTTCGATAGGATGTGCATCCTTTGATGTTTATCTTCCAGCTGTGATCTTCTTTCAACCACCACTCTGTGATGCCCACAACATCATACCTGCCAATTTCTCACTGCGCTATGAGCTCATCTACCTTATTTTGTATACTGCATGCATTCAAATACAACACCTGTATTCACCATCCTTCTTCTCAAGTTTGTCTCCATGTTGCCTAAAGTTAAATTCTTATCCCTTTCTAAACTTTCTGTCTTACTTTTTTATTCTGGAGACTTCAGTAACCTCTCCTGCACCTTCCTTCCCTTTTACTTTATACATACTTTTCCAATCTGTTGAGGCCCCCCCCCCCCCCCCCCCCCCCCCCCCCCCCACCTACCCAGCAAATCATTCAATGGGGAGAGAAAAACAGTTAACATTGCAGCTTGATGATTTTTTTTATCAATACTGTCCACTTCTGCTACAAACCACCTACTAAAATTGTTGAGTTCATAGGTAAGTCCTGAGGGCAGTAATATGCCTGTTCGGAAGATCAGATACTGTTCCTCAAGCTTCATTGGAACAGTATAAGAGGTGGAGAGGTCTCAGAGTGAGTGGATTGATGAACTAATGTGACCACAACTGTATTACATTTATTTAACTGTATTGTATTTTTATAGAGGATAGTGAGAGTGTGGGGCATGCTAATGTGCTGGGCATTTTGAGACCAGGAAGGACATAGTGCTGGGTCTTTTGAAGAGCATCAAGGTGGATACGTCCCAGGGCCTGATGGGATATATCCCAGGTTTTTCAAAGAGGCAAGAGAGGAGATTGCTGCAACCTTGACAAAGATTCTTGTACCCTCACTAGTAAAAGGCGAGGTCTCAGAAGACTGGAAAGAGCCAATGTTGTTCCTTTCTTCAAGAAGGGAAATAGAGATAATCCAGGAAATTATAGGCCGGTGGGCCTCACATCGGTGGCAGGGAAGGTATCGGAGAAGATAGCATTTGGAGAAGCATGGTCTGATTGGGGGCAGTCAGCATGGCTTTGTGCAGGGTAGGTCATGTCTTACAAACTTGATTGAGTTTTTTGAGGAGGTGGCAAAGGTGATTGATGAGGGAAGGACAGTGGATGTTGTCTGCATGGATTTTAGTAAGGCATTTGACAAGGTCCCTCATGGTAGGCTCATCCAGAAGGTTAAGATGCATGGGATCCACAGTGACTTGATAGTTTGGACTCATTGACCATAGAAGACAGAGGGTTGTGGTGGAAGGGTGTTATTCTGGCTGGAGGTCCATGATCAGTGGTGTTCCACAGGTATCAGTGCTGGGGCCTCTGCTGTTTGTGATATATTTAAGTGACTTGGGTGAAAATGTAGATGGGTGGGTTAGTAAGTTTGCAGATGACACAGATGGTGGTTGTGGACAGCTTAGAGGGCTGTCAAAGGATACAGCAGAATATCGATCAGTTACAGATATGGCTAGAGACCTCTGATAGGTCTCAAGCCTCTAATTCGTGATAGGTGATAGAGGTCTCTGATAGAGGATTGTAAGATTAAGAGAGCCACAGACAGAGTAGACAGCTGGTATGTTTTTCCCAGGGTCGAGATGTCTAATACTAGAGGGCATGCATTTAAGGTGAGGGGGATAAACTCAAAGGAGATGTGTGGGGCAGGTTTTTTATACAGAGAGTGGTGGGTGCCTGGAATGCGCTGCCAGGGGTGGTGGTGGAGACAAATATGATAGAATTCAAGAGACTCTTAGATAGGCACATTAATGTGCAGAGAATGGAGGGATATGGACATTGTGGAGACAGAAGGGATTACTTTAGTTGGGCATTTTATTATTAGTTTAATTAGTTTGGCACAACATCATCCTGTGCTATACCGTTCTATATTTTATGGGCAGAGAACTGGCAGATGAAGTTTAATCCAAGCAAGTTTGAGGCATTACACTTTGGGGAGGTCTAATTAAAAGGGAAAGCATACAGTTAATGGCAGGACCTTTAACACTATTGATGTACTGAGAGATCTTAGGATCCAAGTCTTGGGTTGCTTTCTGTGGAGCGTTGGAAGCTGAGTGGAGACCTGACAGAAATTTATAAGGTTATGAGAGACATCGATAGGGTAGACAGACAGAATCTTTTTCCTAGGGAAGAAACATCAAGTACTAGAGGAGATGCATTTAAGGTGAGAGGGGGCAAGTTCAAAGGAGATGTGCGGGGCAAGTTTTTTACGTAGAGAATGGTAAGGGCCTGGAATGGGCTGCCAGGGGATGTGGAGGAAGCAGATATGATAGTGGTATTTAAGGGGCTGTTAGACACATGAATATGTAGGGAATGGAGAGATATGGATCATGTACAGGCAGAAGACAATTAATTTAATTCTGCATCATTTTTGGCACAGATATTGTGGTCTGTAGGGCCTGTTCCTGTGCTGTACTGTTCTATGTTCTATAGTGGTATCTTCCATAACTTCTAGGCATCTGAAAACATTTCACGATCAATGCTGCATTTGTAAACCTTTTTCACAGAAGTAACTGCAGAAGTCTTAGTCATGGTAGAAATGTAACAAGTATTTTGTGCAAAGCAAGGTTTCACTATGAGCAAAAGGTCAATGGAGATGTGATGGTTAAGAGACAAATGTTGGACAGCAAACTTGGAGAACCTTTCAGATTTTCTTCACAAAGTTCTGTGGGACCCTTTGCCTACACTTAAAGGCATAGGGAGCCTTTATTTCAATATTTAATTTCAAAGTTTGCATTCCAGCAGTGAAGCACACCATCAGTACTATTTTGAAAAGTTAGTTTAAGTTATGTGCTCCAGCATCTGAAGTATGGCACAAATCCATGACTTGCAGATTAATGGCTGAGACTGAACCAAAGCTGATAATCATAGATGCTTCTGGGAACAGCTGGTGCTTTAAATTGCAGATTCCAGAGACCAAGCTAAATACTTTAAGTAAGAGTAGAAGCAGGCCACCTGAGTTTGTTGCACCACTCAGATTATGATTGATCTGAGCCATAACTCCATTTGTCTGCCTTAGTTCCATATATTTTTATTCTGTTAGCTAACCAAGATCTGTAAAAGTAACATACTGCAGATGATCGAAATCAAATAAAAACTGGAAATAATCTACAGATCATAGAACATCTATGGAGACAGAAACTGAATTAACATATCGGGTAGACTCCTGAAAATTGACTTTTCCCTGTCTTGAAAACTTCATCGATCCAAGCATCCACAGCCAGGAGTGAATTATTGATTCCTACTCCCCTGATTTTCTTCCTAAGTGGTGCAATGTTAAGATCTTTACACTTGATAGCACCTTTTAGGGAAAATCATTTTGCAGGACTTTATTAAATCCTTTGAACCATTTGCACATCTCAGTCAGATCTCCCCTTTTTTTATTCTCAGCAAATAGTGACAAAGTTTATGCAAGCTGTTTGCTTACTTTAACTAACTGAATTCTCCTTTCATTTTAATAAGACTATTTTCAAAAGACTAGCAGACTAGTGCCAATTGAATTACCAAATTTTAATTATTATTGCTTCTTTACAATCTCCATGTTACTAGGTAAGGAGTCACTTAAAGGAATAGTCTTTGATAGGGAACATGAGTGAAATGTTTGCTGGAGCTACTTAATGCAGCATTATGCAGCCTAGTCTTGGCTGGTTAACTGATTTTTGCCATAATATCTGCAGTAAAAAGAGGTCTGTGAAGTTTGATTCCTAAATGCAAAACAAGTATTTGTCCCTGAACAACAGAAAACCCCCCATACAGCATTAATTCAGTATTTTTATTTAATGAAATATGTAATGTAAAAAGAACAGAAAATGTTAACTTTATTTGTTTTTCTCACTAATTGTGCCTCACAGTTGTTTGTAAAATTTCTGGCTGGATTAACAATATTTTGAATATTTAAATACATTTGCAATATGAGAAATTTTTAAAAGCAAGTCTCCCATTTGTTACCACCTGGGTATTGTAGTTTTCAGATGAGAAATTAAGTACATAAATCTCACTGAAATAACTGTAGAAATCGCAGTCACTGTAGAAATATAACAGATATTTTGTCTCACTAATGAATAAAATAAATGAATGGATTATCTGTTCTATTGATGTTGGTTAAGAAATAAATGTTGGCCAGCAAACCAGGAGAACCCTTCTTCTTTTCTTCACATCGTACTATGGAATCTTTTTCAATCATCTGAAAGTATACAAAGCCTTGATTTAACTTATCATCTAAATGTTTGCAGTAAAGTGCTCCCACTGTACTGCAGTGAAGTGATAGTTGAATGATCTTGAGGCAGACAATCACCATGGCCTTGACATTCATAGGCAAAGCAATCAACACCTGTGAGGCTATATTTGAAGTTACAAGAAATTACAGATCTTGGTGAGGTCAAATATTGCAGTTTGAGCATTGCTACTAAAAAGCATGGTTTCAGTCAAAGGAGGATAAGTAAAACTGTGGTTCTGTGGGGAAATGTTTTCAGACTACTGAGACTGAAAATTTCATTGCAGATAAATTTTGTGTTACGGTTGATGTCATTTCAACAGTTTCATGCCAACAATAAAGCACTCACAGGGGAATGAAGACTCTGACGAGAAGCAAAGAGACAAATTTCCTTTGCTAAGACGCAGATAGGTGCCCGTAATTGCTCTTTTGCCGGTTAAGCTGATTTTAAACAAAATAACATTTTTTTTGAGTATGAGAAATATTTTCTAGCCCATTATATTGCATCTCTATTTCTCTCACAGACATGCATAGCCAGAAAATTGCAGCACCCAGGCTTAGGCAGAGCTTCTATCTCAGGTTTCAGTAAAAAGATAGGCCTATCAGAGAGGACCTTCCAAAAACAATTTCTCAACATTAATTTTGTGGACAAATTTAATGTTTTCAAATATCATGTGCTATGTTATATATATATCATTTCTTGTATATTCTCAACTAAGAAGTACAAAAGCAACTGATACTTCTGATGAAATTGTTCAAAGAGATTATCACTTTTGGTATTTTTACTGCTTTGTGAAAGTTAACTTTGGGGGAGAAAAAACTTATGTGATTGTCTTGTTTTCTTACTCATTTTTAATTAACAACTCACCCTTGCAAATTACCATTAAAATGGAACCATTTTCATTTACTCATGTTTAATAAATTTTATGTTCTATTTTATCAAAATAATAATGTTGTTTCTAATGAATGTTTGAATTCTTTAGGAATTCTAATGATGTACCTTTATTAGCATCTCTTGATTATGAAAAGTTGAAGAATGATTTAGTTTGTGGAAATGATCGACTTAAGGCACTTCTTCTGCAAGCACTCCGTTGGGTATGTGTGAAATGTTAGTTATATCTTGTAGTTTCACTTATTTTTGATGCTTTTGCTGTTTGAAGCCTGTGTAATGATGGATTGTTTTCACGCTTGTACTGTACATAGTGAATGTAGATAATCAGGTCCAATACATACGATCGTTTAAAGTTCTGAAAAATTGCTGAGATTTAATTTTGTGCCTACCTTCTTGTAGGTTATGCTCCATAATTTTCCTTTTTTAGATGTATTGCTAGAAAATTTTTGGTTTCCATCCCAATTTTCTGGCATCTTTTTTTAATCTCACTGGTGATTTGACGTTTGATTGCAGCTCTGTAATATCTTCTCCCTGTGGGGCTGAGAGTACTGTCTGGCTTTTTAAAGGCATGTACACCACATCATATTACCCACTGAGATATTGAGGGGTATGATGTGATGAAGTACAGTATTGCAGATAGTTACAGCGGAGAAGGCTAGCTGGATTGCTCTTACATAGAACTGGCATATTGAGTTTGTATCAGATCTGTGTAAGAGCAATCCAGCTAGTCTCACTCCTCTCTGCAGATTTTTTTACTGGCTCAGTTCAGATACTTCTCCAGCTCCTTTCTGAATGCTATAAATAAACCTCTCTCAATAATGCAGTGTTTTTCAGGCACAAACCTCTCACTATGTATTTAAAAAAAGCTTTGCTCATGTCACTTCTGGTTCCTCTATCAATCACCTTAGTTCTGTCTCCCCTCTTTCTTCATCCCCCTGCTAATGGAACTGTTTCTGTCTATTTTGCCTGATTTTATCATTTTAGATACCTTGATCAGATCCTCTCACAACTTCCTCATTTCCAAGGAGAACAGCTACAGCTTCTCCACTCTATCCACGTAACTAAAGAACCCCAGTCCTGGATTCGTCTTAGTAAATTCCTTCTGCACATGCCCCAAAAACTTTACATCTTTCCAAAGTATGAAGTCCAGAAATGGACACAAAGCTGTTTTATCAAGAGTCATTATGACTTCCTTGCTCTTTTATACTACGCCTCTACAATGCGCAGGACCCCATTGACTTTTTTTTTTAACAACTTTCTCAATTTGTTCAGCCACGTTCAAAGAACAGCATATGTATACCCTCTGCTCTTGTTTTTTTTTAACAGTTATACCCTCAAGTTTATATTGCCTCTTTTCATTCATTCCATCAAAATGTAACACTTCATATATCTCAGCATTTCATCCACCGTCTTTCCGCTCCCTCACCTACCTGTCTATATCTCCTTGAAATCTATTGCTCTCCCACTCACATTTCACTATCCCTTGAAGTTTTGTGTTATCTGAAAATTTGAAACTTGTGCCCTGTGTACTCAAGTCCAAATCTTTAATATTTATTAACAAGGTAGTGGTCCTACTATTGACCCTGACCAATTCTACCTATCACTGCTACTCTGTTTCCTGTTGCAGTAAAACTCTGATAATCAGGCACACTTGGGACTTTGGTGGTACTGGACAGGCAGAATGTCATGATTATTGGATGCTATTTCTACCAGCATACTTCCAATTCACTTTTTTTTAGATGTTTAGTACTATAATAAATTTTGCAATGACCCAGGTAAGTTTAAAGAGAGCACAGGTTCCACCACGTCCTGTGGCAGCAAGTTCCAGATATCAACCACTCCGTGTAAACAGAAAACTTTCCCCTCAAATCCTATTAAAAATTCCTTCCTCTCATATTAAATGTATGCACTCTTTTGATACCCTAACCATGTGGAAAAGATTCTTACTATCTGCCCTATCTCTGCCTCTTACAATTTTATATATGTCTACATAAAAGCAAAAGAGGTTGCAGAGAAGACCCAATTTATATGAATAGTTGGCCACTTATATTTGCAAAGCATGTGATTGATCTAGTTTTTATCATAACTAAAATCTAAATTCATCAATTCATTGATATTCTACAGAGGCTTTTACTTGATTTATTTACTGGCAATTTTAAATGTACATTTCTTATCAATTTGAAAGTGAATTGGAAAGCTAAAGTGATGTAACTGGTATTCTGATAGATTAAAGGATATTAAGTTTTATTAATTGATTTGATACTGTATTAGAAATCACTATGATATTTTCTTTTTCTCTTGTAGAGACTGACACGATCTCAACCTGGAGAACAAAGAGATACAGTCCTTCAGGCTTATATCAGCAATGATCTGCTGGAATGTCACAAAAAGAACCAGGTTAGCTGATTTTAACTTTAAAAAATGGAACAGTACAGCACAGGAACAGGCCTTTTGGGCAACAGTGTATTTGTAGACCATGATGTTGATCTAACTAATCCCATCTGCCTGTACCTGGTCCCTCTAATCCCTGTTGTTCATGTCTAGGTGTCTTTTATGGTTGCTTCTACCACCTGCCCTGGCAGTCCATTCCAGACACCTACCACTGTGTGTGTGTGTGTGTGTGTGTGTGTGTGTGTGTGTGTGTGTGTGTGTGTGTGTGTGTGTGTGTGTGTGTGTGTGTGTGTGTGTGTGTGTGTGTGTGTGTGTGTGTGTGTGTGTGTGTGTGTGTGTGTGTGGTTTTAAAAATAAAAACACTTGCCTCGCACTTCTGCTTCAAATTTTCCCCTTTTTACCTCTCCATTATTTGACATCTCCACCCTGGGATAAAGACTCTGTCTATGCCTCTCTCTATCAGTTTCCCCTCAGCCTGTTGAATCGAACAGATGTCTTTTGAATCAAAACTATTTTGACTGTGGGAATACAGTGCTGCCAGTTCATATAGTGCATCTAAATTGCTTTGTCTTTTCTCATTTCCAGCAACCCATCTCTTGTGTCACTGCAAGGGGAATTGGAAATATATTAATGTTGCAGATGGCACCAAATCAATTTAAAAATAACTCTCCTGTTTTAGCTACCTAGTTCATTATGAGTGAAAAATTAGTTCAGAGTATGTGTTTTTGGTGAAAGGAGATGAATAAAAATACAAAGCTTACTTGCACTGTTTTAATAAAGAATTCATTTTTCTTTTAGTCCTAGTTTCAAATCCAACTATTTTTAATAATGGGTTACCCAATTCCAATTCAGTTATGAAGAAGTGTGAGATCAGGATATTATCGGTGCATAGACGGCAAAGTGGTAGAGCTGCTCCCTCACAGCTCCAGTCATTCAGGTTTGATCCTGACCTCCTGTGCTGTCTGTATGGAGTTTGCACCTTCTCCCTAAGACAACGTGGACTTCTTCAAGTGCTCAAGTTTTCTTCCACATCCCAAAAATATGTGGGTTTGTAGTTAATTGGCCACTGTAAGTTGCCCCTAAGTGTGTAGACAAGTGAATCTGGGCAGAATAAAATGGGTTAGCATGGGATTAATGCAAAAGTACAAGTTTGATGGTCAGCACAGACTCAGTGGGGTGAAGTCCCTGTTTCCGTGCTGTATCAGTCTATGACTCTGTAATTTGGTACTTAAAGGTCAGCTATCTCTTTGGATGGTCATGTACTTCCATAAAGGCCTTATGAAAGAATGGAACACTCAGCTTGTAGTAGAGAAGTATTTGCCATGGAGAAATTTTGTTACACAAAATTTAAGATTCTTTAGTTAGGTTATGTTTGTGTTTCTTTATTGTTGGACGCAATGCATGCACAGAGTGCCTGGATTAATTGTTACTCGCCAGTTCAACTGCATGAATAGCTTTTACGATTCTGATAGGTAATAGCTGTAGCTCAGCAAAGCAGATATTTCTATAGTTTTCGATGTCCCTATACATAACGTTGAAATGTTTATTCTATTTTTGGTGGGTTTACATTGAAAAGGTGATTCAAGGAACGGTAGTTCAGTTATATTACCAGACTAGTAATCCAAATGCCTGGATTTATAATCCAGAGTGTGAATTCAGATCCCCCATAATAGTTTAAGAATTTAAATTCAGTTTTACAAAATGCTAATCTGAAAATGAAAACTTGCTATTATAAGGTGATCATGATTGTTGTAAAAATCTAGCCAGTTTACTCGTGGAACTGTATTGTACAAATTACTTTTTTTAGTCCTTGGAGATTCAAATAGCTAAAGGTAGTAATATACCTGACAATTAACCTCAGTTTTTATTGTTACCAAGTATTCATTTCAAAACTTCAAATGCCGTGGTATATTCAGCCCTCTTTCTCACCGATATACAAAATGGATCTTACAGGAATTGTGAGTGTTGCTTATTCATGCTTCCTGAGCTGGAAGGTAGCCATAGTTCCAGAAGAGCTTTATCTTTTATTGATTTTATTTTTTCTTCCTACATTTACCTTTACTGAGGTTTTTGCGGCCCTTGGGTCACTGAACTGATTGCTGATGGCTTGGAGGGGAGGGGAGGGAAAGGGAAGGCAGTTTGCTGTCTTATACCAGTTTGGATCTTATACCAGTTGGATTGTACCTTTATTTCAGTTTTTCTTCCTGAATCATTTTACCTGTTGTGTCACCCTTTAACTATTTATGTATTACAATCTGAATGCCTGAAATTTTGTAATCAGCTGCAAAGCAATGGTGCTCACCTCTGACTTCAACATTATACCAAACATGGAAAATTCTTTGGTATGGATTTTGCCCTACCCCATGATTGTCACTGTCAGCTATCAGTTCAAGGAGATCTCTGGTGTTAAGCACAAGTGGATGAGTAGTCCGTCACATTGAAAAATTGTTATACACAGAAAACCAGGAAGTGGAAAGCCTTATTTTTAACAGACTAAAGATTTCATGCAACTCCCACACAAAGATAGGTGTATAAAATTAAGATTAAAGTAAAAGCTGAATTATAACAAAGTTTTAAAAGTTTACAAGTATTTAAAATTTGTTGAGTGTGGAAGTAATGGAAGGGGGAATGATCACTGTACCTACACATATAATACTAGCTATGTCGGGCCAGGGGTATTTTCAGTTCCTAATTATGACATCAGAGAATCATTTACCACCTCAATTAAACAAAGCATAATGTTTTGTGGTTTTGTATAGCAAGAAAAATTCATTATACCTGTTCTGTTCAGTTCACTTATTTCTGAAGATTATTCTTGGGAAGATTGCAAAACATTGCTCCCTGTGAAAAAAAAAGGTAATCACTGACAATGACCTAAGTTTTTAAGTTTAACTCAGCAACTCCATATTTCTGAACTCATTGTTATTTTCGCTAGTCCTTTGCACTACAATGTTCATTGGAGGCCTTGGATCTTGCACTTGGAATAAGCTAGCATGTGGTCCAGTCCCAGACTTCTATGTTTGACATACTGTACATAGAGTCACCAGACTTCCTGCAGCTCAAATAGCTGAATCCCAATTTTTGTTTACAATGCGCCAGTTATTTGAAACCTTATCACTAATTGCAGCTTTTTGTTTATACTATGCACATCACTGAACAGCCCACACCTTGCCAGTTACGTCATGGCATGGGACTGAAAGTCAGGGCAATCACATGGGTGGGTGCTCACACACATAAAAAAGTCACTGCATCCCACCCTTCCCTATGTTTTCTCTCACCTCCATGGCGGTCTTTTGCGCAGCAGTTCTATCCAGAACCACCAGCATCTGCCTACAGAATTTATATTTACATTTTAGTTGTCCCAGTATAAAAATTGTTGTGTTAATAGCCAAAGCTGTGGTGTTTGCATGTTTTTCCTGGGGAGTTTGCATGGGGTTTCTTCCCACACCCCAAAGATGTGCAATTTGGTTAATTGGCCACTGACTGGTTGAGGGGTCACAGGGGAATTGGTCTAGGGGTATGATTCTCGCTTGGGGTGCGAGAGGTCCCGGCTTCAAGTCCCGGACGAGCCCCCAATTTTGTCACGAACCAGCAACAAAAGAAACACACTGAGCATGATTCAGTGTTAAAAACTATTTTATTAATCACTACTTATGATAATACATAAAATAAAAGTAAAAATGTTAGTATGTTAGAATTCAAAAATGTTAAACTTTGAACGTTAACCCCAAAACTAAACTCTTTGTGTGTGTGTGTGACAAAGTCCCAAACTCCAAGTTCCGGAATGGTTCTTAAAGTTCAGTTCCGCAAGCCATAAGGTGAAACATGAGCAAGGGTTTCTTCAACAACCACCGTTGTCTGAAGATAAGACGTAGATGTAGAGAACATAGGGAGAGTAATTATGAAATCCAAATGTTCCACGATGGAACCCAAGCAACACTTCAGTGTTTACTCGGTAGTGACTTCCTCACCCCGAAAAGCATCCGAATCGTGGTCGTCCACACACAAATACCTGTTTCCTTCTACAGGTCAGCAACAAAGTGAACTCCACTGGATTACTTCCAACTTCCATACATGGATTTCAGTGGCAAACACAGTTACTGTTTCTCATCCATCGATAGAGAAAACAAGCAGGCTGGTGTCTCTCTCCCTTCTCTCTCTCTCTCTCCCTCTTTCCTCTTCTTCTTCTGCTTCTTCAACCACGTCATTACATCCTTTATCTTCTATTGACGTAAGCATGCCCCACACACACATACACACACACTCTCTATCTTAAAGGGACTTTCACTGAGTCCGTAACAGGGGTTGATGAGAATGATGGGAGAATAAAATGGGATTAGTGCTGGATTAGTGTAAAATAAATACTTAATGATCAGTGTGGATTCACTGGGCTGATGGAACAGTTTCCATGTTGTATGACTAAGATGATCAGTGATGAGGTTTCAAAGTCAAAGTCGATTTTATTGTCATTTGCCCAAGTGCATGTATGGTGCAATGAAAAACTTACTTGCAGCAGCAACACAAGCACATAGAATCATATAAGCAGCATTCGCAGGAAAAACATAAATTATACACAATTTTTACAAAAAAGAACACAATTAGAAAAGAAAAAAAACAAAGTCTATTTTAGTGTAAAGTGATCAAAGTGGTCATAATGTTGCTAAACTGTAGTGATGGGTTTTGCCGGTTGGTTCAAGAACTGAATGGTTGAAGGGAAGGAGCTGTTCTTGAACCTGGTGGTGTGGGACTTAAGGCTTCTGTACCTCCTGTCCAATGGTAGCTGTGAGAAGATGGCATGGCTTGGATGGTGGGGATCTTATATGATGGATGTTGCCTCTTTGAGGCAGCACCACCTGTAGATACTACCAATGGTGGGGTGGGATGTGCCTGTGATGTATTGGGCAGAGTCCACTACTTTCTGCTGCTTCTTACATTCCTGTGCATTTGATTTTCTGTACCAGACTATGATGCAACCAGTCAGGATATTTTTGAACAGTACATCTGTAAAAGTTTGTTAGAGTGATTGGTAACGAGTTGAACCTCCTTGACCTTCTAAGAAAGTAAAGACGCTGGCACGCTTTCCTTATGATTGCATCTATGTGCTGGGCCCAGGATAGGTCATCCAATATGTTAACGCCCAGAAATTTAAAGCTGCTGACTCTCTCCACCACTGATCCTCCAATGTAGACTGGCGCATGTTCTTTAATATCTATGTTTTGAAAAATATATGACTCGAATATTGTTTCAAACTTACTTTCAGTAAGATATTGAAGACAAATGTTTTCCTTTTTGCAGAGAAGTCTAATAAATTTATTAAATTCAAAGAGTGAAATTGTCCGACAGTATACAGCACGACTAATCAATGGTTTTGCTTCACTGTCACATGGTAAGTCTTTATTTATACAAAATTTTACTTGAATGTTGAAATTTTTTCTTGCTTACATGTTTTTGTTTTTACTCTTGTACAACCAAAGCATTAATTTTTAGTGACATTATTGACCAGTTCTCTTTAATTTTATCTTTTGTCTCTCAGGCCGAACCTATTTGGCTCAGAACATGGCATTATTGAAGATACTTGAGGAAACACTGGAGACTGAGGAGGAGGATTCCATAACTAGAGAAAATGTATTAGGAGCTCTGCAGAAACTTAGCCTCAGGTAGTAACAATGTTCATTAAAATAGTGCAATATAGCAGATTGAAGAGGTAAAGGTATTAAGAAAAATCATGATATGGCCCATTTTCTTGGAACACAAATGCGGTCGCCTGTATTACAATGGATGAGCTAAATTGTGGTCAAAGTCAGGTTTTAAATGACGTTGGTTGAAAGTGAGTATGGTTGAAAGGTTTAGTGAGGAAATTCAGAGTCTGGTCCCTTGGCAGCTGAAAGCAGGCTCCCAATGGTTTGACGATTAAAATTGGTGATGATCAAGAAGCCAGAATTGGAATTTCCTTAGCATTTGGATCATATTTATTTGTAAGACATTAAGTGCTGCTGGATTTTTTTTTGAACCAGGTAAATTACCTAGAGGTGCAATAAGGAATAAAGCTGTTGTAGTGTTTCATATCTTTGTTGGTTGTTTTCTGGTATCCCTGTGAAAAAACAAATTTTGCAACTGAGATGTTCCTCTAAATTTTTACAATATTGCTATAAAAATGTTTTTCTTTTAAGACGAAAACTGCAATCAGCTATGATTAGGGATGACATTATTTTCTGGCTGACAAGAGTTCTAGAGGATTCTGATTCCTTGTCGGATTACACTTTGGAATATTCTGTTGCACTGTTCATGAACCTCTGCCTTCGGACCCAAGGTATGGTGTAACAGCCATAACGTGATAATGAACTTTCCTAGCAGCACCACTTTGTAATTTAAAAAAATACTCATTGGATAGGACTCTCATTGTTATTGTATACTGATAAATTAAAAGATATAAGAAAAAGTTTCAAGTGAACCAGGTGTAGCAAAATAATGGTCCTATTGATGAGGTACTTATAAATGACTCTGCCACATTTGGACTACAGTGAAGAAACCTTTCTATAAGCTATGCAAATGCTTTGTTTCTAAATACTCCTCTTTCCTAGCCATTTGTGTTTGCAATTTTCCAAATGCTTTATAAGATCTATTTTCTGATGAAAGTTCTTCCTCCTGAAAAGTTAACTCTGTTTCTCTCTCCATGGATGTGGTCTGACCTACTGAATATTTCCAGCAGTCTCCATTTTTGTACAAAGTATGATATGCCATGTTTCAGGATCCCTAACGCTAACATAGGAGGACTTTTCTAATAAGGATTAAGCATTTAATCTGCATTGAGCTGAACTAGTTAACACCAGTATCTGGAGATACAGATTAGGATTCAACACAGAAAAAATTAGGTCCAGTTAAAGAATCTATCCAGTTTTTTAAGCAAAAATTTTTGATATTCTGAGATTTATTAATACTGAGTGATACAGTCACTTCATTCATGTGAACCTAGCAGCAAGGCCTGTGGGGTAAAAATGCATCTGGGAGGGTGGTAATAGGTTTGGTAGGCAGCCTGATTGTGCAAATCCTGGTTGTGGAATGGTGTAGAGAATTAGAGGTCAAACATGCAAAATCCTGTTCACCTCAAAGTACCCACAAGTTCAAGATCTGGTCAGGAGGTCAGACTCAGAGAGTGAGGAACTCTCATCTTACAACTGACCAGTTTTGATAGATATGAGTTTAAAAAAATGGTGCACAATATTAACCTCCCCCTTGATCATACTTTTGATGATCTATCTTAATACTTCTTTGTGCAGCTTGGTCTCAATTTTCCTCATTGTGGGAGTGCCTTGATAAAAAGGAGAATGCACACCAAATATTATCTGTTCAAATGAAAAACACTATGATGCTGGAGGAACTCAGCAGGCCAGGCAGCATCCGTGGAGAAAACCAGGCAGTCAATGTTTTGGGTCAGGATCTTTCTTCAGGATTGAAGAGAGGGAAAGGGGAAGCCCAATATGTAGGAGGGAAAAAAACAGAGCAATGATAGGTGGATAAAAGGGGGGAAGCGGGGTGGGCACAAGGTGGTGATAGGTAGATGTAGGTAAGAGATAGTGATAGGCAGGTGTGGGGGAGGAGGGAAGAGCAGATCCACCTGGGGATGGGTCAAAGGTAAGGAGGGAAAGGAACAAAAAAGGTAGAAAAAAGAGGCTAGGAAAGGGAAGGAGAGAAGAAGCAAGGTGGGGGGGGGTGGTTTGTGGGGAAAAGGGTGGATATTACTTGAAGTGGGAGAATTCAGTGTTCATGCCCTTAGGCTACAAGGTTCCAAGACGGAAAATGAGGTGCTATTCCTCCAGTTTGCGCTTGGAATTCTCCTGGCATTGGAGGAGGCCGAGGACTGGACATAGTGTGGGAGGAGGAGTTGAAGTGACTGGCAACAGGGAGATGTAGATCGCGGTTGCAGACAGAGCGCAGGTGTTCTGCGAAATGGTCACATACCACCCCTTCCCCCCCCCCCTCCCCAACCTTGCTTCTTCTCTTCTTCCCTTTCCTAGCCTCTTTTTTTCTACCTTTTTTCCTTTTTCTCCTTACCTTTGACCCATCCCCCGGTGGATCTCCTCTCCCCTTCTCCCCCGCACCTGCCTATCACTATCTCTTACTTGCATTTACCTATCACCACCTTGTGCCCACCCCCACCTCCCCTCTTTTATCCACCTATCACTGCTCTGCTTTTCCCTCCTATTTATTGGGCTTCCCCTTTTCCTCTCTTCAGTCCTGAAGAAGATCCTGACCCAAAACATTGACTGCCTGCTTTTCTCCACGGATGCTGCCTGGCCTGCTGAGTTCCTCCAGTATCATCATGTTTTTCATCTAGATTCCAGCATCTGCAGTCTTTTGTTTCTTTATTATCTGTTCACATTTATTTTTCAAACAAAAAATAATAAATAATAACTAGTCTATTCTCACTAAAATATTCATCAATCTATCTTTTGAAAGATTGGAGAAACATATAGGCTGCATGAAAGTTTATAGTATTTAGTTAATGTAACAATGTAACATAATATTGTAATGACTCCCATTCTCTCAGTTTTTTACATAACCAGATATTAGGCAGTAAAGATCATAAGTCCTAGGAATTCAACTTTTAGACAATGGTTTGATGAACCTGAGTAAATATCTAACACAGATCTGATACTTGTAATGCAATCTCTTTATCACCCCTCAAACTTCTTCAAAATTGTCATGCTAGTAAAAGCTTAATAACTTTGCTCAATGTTTTCTTTCATATTTTAGCTCAGGCCAAGGGAGTTTGGTCAGGAAGACCATGAATTCTTTATGTTGGCAGTCAGTTTGCAGTTCTGTTCACAGTTGATTTTCAATGAAGAAAGATTTCTATTCAAAATGGTATAGGACAACTCCAGAATTCAGATAGCTGTGCTGTTAGACCACCGGCTTAGATGACAACCATTATTAGTTTTAAAGATTCTGAAGTAATTTTATCCTTTTGATCACTTGGCAATATTTCTGCTTCTCTATGACATAAATAAAATGAAATGTCAAAATCTACATTTGACCCAGGTTAAAATTTTCAGCATGTTAATAGAGGCATGATTGGACAACCTACTTATTAAGCAAATATTGGAACATTGTTCATAAATATTTCCATACTTTAGCCAGCTAAAGTCTAAACAAAATTTATTTTCTACTGCTTTTTAGGTAAACGGAAATGTGTAGAAGATGGCAAGCGAGTGTTGAAAGTGTTATCTGATCTTTTGGGTCATGATAATTATGAGGTAATAGGTCCAACTATATGATGCAAATCTTAGTGTCTACTTTGATTCTGGAAATATAGCTGATATGTGCTTGTCCTGAGACTGTTTATTGGTAATCCTGATGTTTGGTTGCTTTCTCTTTGAAACCGTTGCAAGCATATTCCCTGTAAAGAAGTGGCCTAAACGGGCTAATTGTTATAGAAAGTTTTTGTAGATTGGCAGCTCCTCATAAATTCCCCAACGTTGCCCTTGTAGGGAGGCAAGATTATCAAGATCAGAATAACTGGAGGAGAAAAGCCCTTTCTCTGTTGAAGGATGCATCCTGTGAAATATTTGTTGCAGCTCTTATCTGGACTACTTAAGTAGATGCCAGCAAATTATATGTTCCATTAATTACCTATTATTCTTAATGTTTAAAGACAGCTTCCTTTTTTTAGTTTCTTTTTCATTGTAAATCTACCTTGATTTAAAAAACACATGAAGTTTTGTTAATTCTACATGCCTGTGATGCTGCTGCAAGCAAGTTTTTCATTGTTACCTGTACCTCACCGTACTGTGCATATGACAATAAACTCAACTTGATAACATGAAATTGTCAATTAGTTATGAAAAGATTAAGTTTTGCGTTTTTTGAAAACCATGTCCAGCTTTACTGACTGCAATTTGCTTCTTTCAGATAAGGCCATATGTGAATGGGGCCTTGTACAGCATTCTTGCCATCCCTTCATTACGTGAGGAGGCAAAAGCAATGGTAAGTGCAGTAACGGAGGGAATGAGGAGGAGTAGAAATCTGTCTATTAAGATTTTTTGTTTTGATTTCACCATGCATCTTTTCCAAAACATTTATAGGGCATGGAAGAAATTCTACGGTGTTTTATCAAAGAGGGGAATACTGAGATGAACAGACAGCTTGAGTTTATTATAAAGCAACTTAATTCAGGTTAGTATACAAAAGAAGGCATGCAGATGAATTCTTCTACTCAATGCACTTGGTAATCAATAGTATATATTCAGATAACACAGGCAGTCCCCAGATTAGGTAAAGGTTCTATTCCTGAGAACTGTTCATAAACCGATATTTACATAAGTCAGAATCGAACGATTCCAATAAGGGTCAATTAACATGCCCATTTATTTGTTGTCTTCCTCTGTGTAGTTACAATGGTACAGAATCAGAATTTCCCGTATCCAGTGGCTAGTTGTGATGGCCTTAAAGCATCAATGGATGTTCCATTGTTTGGTAAAGTATTTTACAAGTGTCAATAGATTTGCCTTGTCCATTTCCAAACCAAATTTTTTAAGTGACCCCCTGCTGTGAACTGGCAGCTGTATTCTTAAAGACAGTGTATCTGTTTTAATTACTGCAGGGAGATTACATATAAACAGTTTTTTTTAAGATTGGTTGTCTTTTGAATTAACTAGCTGCTAGCTCAATTCCATAACTACTGAAGATGTTTGCATTTCTGTAACTAACTTTCCTGTCTTGAAAATTGCTTTAAAAATTTAAGTGAGAATTTGCATGAAGTCGGATTTCTGTAAATCAGGTCTTCCGTAATCCAAGGAGCCCCTATATTTATGTAAATTGGCAAACTATTTTATTCAATTTAATTTCTCAAAATGACAGCAAACACGAAAAGGAATCCAAAAATATTCTGTAGGTATATGAACAGGGAAAGGTTATAAAAAGAGAAGTGGGGCCGATTGGAGGCTCAAGAGGAAATCTATTCATTGGAGGCAAAGGGCATGGCTGAAGTACAAATGAGTACATTACATTTTTCTTTACTGAGGAAGAAGATGCAGTTGAAATCTCATCATAGGAAGGTGTAGTTGAGATTTTGGCTGAGCTAAAAGTTAATAAAGGAGAGGTAGAAAGGCTAGCTATATTTAAAATGCATAAATCACTCCAGATTGGATGCATCTTAGGTTACTAAGGGTAGCAAAGGAGGAAATAGAAAGGATCTTGGTCACTCGCTTCCAAAAATCTATAGATTCAGGATAGACTAGAAGACTACACATGTTATACCCATGTTCAAAAATCAGCTGAGGGATAAACTGACTAACTGATCAGTCTGGTTAACCTTGCTGAACAATAATCAAGAACCATGTTAGAGGTCACTTCGACAAATGTAGACTGGTTAGAGAAAGCCATCATGGTTTTGTGTATGGCAAATCATGTCTATCTAACTAGTTAGTGTTTTACAGTGAAGTAATAGAGGGAAATATGGTTGTTCGGAACATATAGAATCTCAAAAGGCATTTAATAATGTGCCAAATAACAGGCTTGTTTTCAATAAATGGAATAAAAGGGGCTGTAACCTCGAGCAAAAAAAAGTGGCTCAGAAATTAGAAACACAGAGTGGTCGTGTAAGGTTTTTTCCAGACTTGGGGAGGGGTGGGGGGGGGAGGGGGTGGAATGTTCCCTAGTGCTCAGTACTACTCCCACTGCTTTTTATATTATTGTACAGGGCACTTCTACCAAATTTGCAGACGACACAAAACTTTGAGGTATATTGAACTATGAGGAGGATAGTAACAGACTTCAAGGAGATAGAGACAGACTGATGGAATGGACAGTTAAGTGACAGATAAAACAGATAAAAGTGGAGAAATGTGAAGTGTTACATGTGTAGGGAGAATGTGAAATGGCAATGCAAACTAGAAGGCACATCTTTCAAGGGGTACAAGAAGAAAAGAGATTCTAGGGGTCCATGTTTGATGAGCATGATAGGGCAAGTAATTAAAAAAGAATACAGAACCCTGGGTTTTGTAATTAGAGGCTAAACTTAAAAGAGTAAGGAAGTCATAATGAACTTTTCTAAACCACAGGTTTGGCCACAACTGGAATATTGTGTCTGGTTCTGACCATCACACTTGAGGAAAGGTGTGAAGTCTTTGCAAAAGATGCAGAAGAGATTTACCAAAATGATTCCAGATATGAGGAAGTTCATAGATGGAGATAGACTGGAGAAGCTTAGGTTTTTCTCCATGGAACAGAAGAGATGGTGAGGGATCTGATGAAGGTATTTTAAAGTCATGAACAGTACAGATAGAGGGAACCAGGGGACATAGAATAAAGTTGATTAGCAGAACCAAAAATGATATGAGGAATGCTTATTTCACACAGCGACTGGTTAGGGTCTGGGATGTGTCCAGTGTAGTAAAAGAGGCAGATTGTATAATAAGAATTTGCAGGGCTATGAAGCAAGAGAACGGGAGTGAGACTAGTTGAATTGCTCCTAAATGGAGCTAGTACAGATTCATTGAACCAAATAATATCTTCTGTGTTGTAACCAGTCTTTGACTCTGTGATCTGGCAGAGGAAATGCTTGAAGATTCAGATTCTGATGATGAAGAGGAAGATGATGATGATGATGATGAAGTAGGTGCAAACTTTCACTGGAAATTAGTAAAACTTAAAAACTCTGACTTAATTTTTTAAAATGAATATTCACATCCTGCTGCAGCCTGCATGGTTTTTCGGTTGTTAAAGTGTTTTATGTGCATATAATCTTTAAAAAATCTTAAAATTGAGTTTTTTTACCATCTTAAATCACGAAATGTTCAAGGCTAGAAGAAGCAGATGTGAATTTACTGTTAATATTGAGCTACCTGCACTCACTGTTGGCGACTGAATGAAATTTGATCTGCCTGGTTCCCCTCCCCAGTGGGAACTCGGAGCCCAGACACACCAACAAAGTTTCCACATTGTAATGGGATCATGTGGGTGCAAGGCTTTATCTTCACAAAATCCAAACTGTTTACATAAAAAGTATCAGTTTGATTAAACTGGCTTAAAATCAAGATATAGTGAATTTTAAATGGCATAGACAAAGACAGATGTTGATTTTTCCTGCAATCTGGATGTATCAATGTATGCAAAATTTTCTGGATTATGTGTAAGTGGAAAATTAGCTTTAAACTTCATTCTGCCATTTAGACTTTAATCGTAAGGGGCATAGTAGTTATTTTAAGGGTTTGTTTTATAAAGATGGAATTAAAAATATAATTAATGTGGCTACTTTTTGAACTATCCCTCATTTAATGCTCTTAAAAGAAATTAGCGAAAGATGTCAAAAGATTTCCGAGGCCAGCAGCAGTAGCCAGGTTAGTGGCACCGTGCCTGGCTCTGAGGCAAAGAAGGGAAGGGTGAAGTCAGGCAGAGCGATAGTGATAGAGGACGCGATAGTAAGCGGCGCAGATAGACATTTCTGTGCCCACAATAGAGACTCCAGGATGGTGTGTTGCCTTCCTGGTGCCAGGGTCAAGGATGTCTCACAGCGGGTACAGGGGAGGATGAACAGCCAGAGGTCGTGGTCCATATAGGTACCAATGACATAGGCAGGAGCAGTGATGAGGTCCTGTAAAGAGATTTTAGGGAGCTAGGCAGGAGGTTAAAAAGCAGGACTTCCAGGGTTGTAATCTCAGGATTGCTACCCATGCCACATGCTAGTGAGGTGAGAAATAGATACATAGTGCAGTTCAATACGTGGCTAAGTAGCTGGTGCAGGAAGGAGGGCTTCAGATTTATTGATCATTGGGCTGTCTTCCGGGGCAGCAGGTGGGACCTGCGCAAACAAAATAATTTGCATCTGAACTAATATCCTCACTGGGTGGTTTACTGGTGCCACGCAGAGGGGTTGAAACTGGAGTGGCAGGGGGGTGGGGACCACAGCAGCAGGGCAAGAGGTGGTAAGGTTGAAGGCAAGACAGATGGAATGACAAATAAGACTGAAAGGAAGGACAGCAAGGCACAGGCTAATAAACATGTTGGGACTTATGGGCTGAAATGTGTTTATTTCAGTGCTAGGAGTATTAATGGGTACGAAGGATGAACTTAGAGCCTGGATCAGTACATGGAATTACGATGTTGTTGCCATTACAGACATCTGGTTGTGTGAGGGACAGGACTGGCAGCTCAAGATTCCTGAGTTTTGTTGTCTTAGATGTGATTGGGGAGATGGGAGTGGTAAAAGAGGTGGAGTTGCATTACTGATAAGGGAGCATGTCCAGCAGTACTCAGAGAGGACACGCTGGAGGGCTCATCCACAGAGGCAATTTGGGTGGAGCTCCAAAATAAGAAAAGTGCAATTACACTGATGGGATTATACTACAGGTCCCCCAAGAGCCACCGACAGGTAGAGGAACAGATATGTGGACAGCCTCTGGTAAGGTGCAGAAACAACAGGGTTGCCGTAGTGGGGGACTTTAACTCCCCCAGTATTGATTGGAACTTCCAAAATACAAGAGGTTCAGGTGGGGTGGGATTTCTTCAGTGCATCCAAGAGGGGTTCTTGAAACAGTATGTGGAGAGTCCAACTGGAGGCGAAAACGCACTGGACCTGGTTTTGGAAAATGGGCCAGGCCAAGTGGCAGACCTGATAGTGGATGAACATTTTGGGAATAGTGACTACAGCTCATTATGTTTTAGGATAGTTATGAGTCAGGATAAAATTGGATCTTGCGGGAAGGTACTAAACTGGGGGAGGGCAAATTACGACAGGAGCTAAGAGGCATTGATCGGGAGCAGCTGCTGTTGGACAAGTCCACGTCTGAATGTAGGAGTTGCTTAAAGACCAGCTGATCAGAGTTCAGGGTCGGCATGTTCTGGTAAGGAGTAAGGACAAGGATGGTAAGGTAAGGGAACCTTGGATGACCTGAGAGGTCCTAAATTTAGTCAGAAAGGAAAAGGAAACATAAGTAAGGTTTAGGAAGCTAAAATCAGACTGGGCCCTTGTAGATTATAAAGACAGCAGGAAAGTGCTCAAGCAGGTGATTAGGAAGACTATAAAGGGCCACGAAATGTCTTTGGCGAGCAGGATCAAGGGTAACCCCAAGGCATTTTATACTTAAGAAAAAGGGGATAACTAAGGAGAGGGTAGGTCCACTCAATGATAAAGGAGGGAATTTGTGCTTGGAGTCAGAGCATGTGGCTGAGGTACTAAATGAGTACTTTGTGTCTGTATTTACTGAGGAGATGGATTTGGAGGATAGTGAAGGCAGAACAGTGCACGCTAATGTGCCGGAACATTTTGAGATTAAGGAGGAGGTAGTGCTGGGTCTTCTGAAAAGCATTAAGGTGGATCCTGATGGCATATATCCCAGAATACTGAAAGAAGCAAGTGAGGAGATCGCTAGGGCTTTGACAAAGATCTTTGTGTCTAAACTAGCAACAGGCAAGGTCCCAGAGGACTGGAGAGTAGCAAATATTGTGCTTTTGTTCAAGAAGGGAAATTGCGATAATCCAGGTAACTATAGGCCAGTGAGCCTTGCATCAGTGGTAGGGAAGCTATTGGAGAGGATACTGAGGGATGGGATTTGGAAAGGCATGCCCTGCTTAGGACAGACAGCATGGCTTTGTACAGGCAGGTCGTGCCTTACAAACTTGATTGAGTGTTTTGAGGACGTGACAAAGGAGCATGATGAGGTTAGGGCAGTGGACGTTATCTACATGGACTTTAGTAAGGCATTTGATAAGGCCCCTCTTGGTAGGTTGATTCAGAAGATAAAAATACATGGGATCCAGGGTGAATTGCAAGGTTGGATTCAGAACTGGCTTGCTCATAGAAGACAGAGGGTAGCGGTGGAAGGCTTCTTCTGGCTGGAGGTCCTTGACCAATGATGTTCTGCAAGGATCAGTGCTGGGACCTTTGTTGTTTGTGATATATATCAATGATATGGATGAAAATGTAGGTGGATGGATTAGCAAGTTTGCAGAGGACACCAAGTTTGGTGGAGTTTGGACAGTGTAAAGGACTATCAAAAAATGCGGGATATAAATCAATTACAGATATGGGCAGAGAAGTGGCAGATGGAGTTTAATCTGGGCAAGTGTGAGGTCTTGCACTTTGGGAGGTTAAATGAAAGGAGAAAGTACACAGTTAATGGTAGGCCCCCTAATAGCATTGAGGTACAGAGGGATCTTGGGGTCCAGGTTCATAGTTCACTGAAAGTAGCTACGCAAGTGGATAAGGTAGTAAAGAAGGCATATGGCATGGTTGCCTTCACTGGTAGCAATCTTGAGTATAAGAGTGAGGAAGTCTTGCTGCAGCTGTATAAAACTTTAGTTAGACTGCATTTGGAGTATTGTATGCAGTTCTGGTCACCCCATTACAGGAAGTATGCGGAGACTTTGGAGAGGGTGCAGAAGAGGTTTACCAGAATGCTGTCTGGATTAGAGGGTATGAGCTATAAGGAAAGGTTGGAAAAAGGTGGGTTGTTCTCCCTGGAGCATCGGAGGCTGAGGGGGGACCTGATAGAGGTTTTTAAAATTATGAGAGGCATAGATAGGGTAGACAATCGGAATCTTTTCCCCAGGGTAGAAATGTCAAACAGCAGAGGACATGCTTTTAAGGTTAGGGGGTGAAGTCTAAAGGCGATGTGAGGGACAAGTTTTTTTTTTACACAGAGCCTGGATTAGGTTACCAGGAGTAGTATTGGAAGCAGGCAGTTTGGTGGAGTTTAAGAGGCTTTTAGCTCAACACATGATTATGAAGGGAATGGAAGGATATGGATGAGGGGGAGGACATTTGGTATGTCCCACAGGGGGAGGACATTTTAGTATAAATTGGCATCAAGATTGGCACAGCATCATGGGCCAAATGGCCTGTCTGTGTCCAATATCAGAATAGGCAATTACCATGTACCTGACCTTATTGTCATTCATTAATTCATGATGATAGTATAAAGGCAGTTCAACACTTTACATTTATTTATTTTTAATCTCTTACAAGTTGCAGTTTTCAACTGGTGTAATGAATGAAGAAGCAGGAAAATGTGGATAACATGGTTTATTTATGTAATTTATTAAAATCTCAACAACAGGATGACCCAGACGCAATGGAAGCTGACCTGGACAAGGCTGAGATATTAAAACCTCAGCCTGGAGAGTTATCAGGAGAAAAACTACTGACGGCTGAGTACCTTGGGGTGGGTGTTCATTATCAGACATCTGGAAACATTGTAAGTTGAATATTGAAGATTACTGTGAAATATCTAAGGTGTAGGTAATTACATAATCAATAAAAACATTTAAAAGAAAGGAAGACTTGCATTTCTATAGTAGCTTTCACAACCTCTGGGTATCCTAAAGCATATTACACTCAGTGACGTACTTTTGGCGTGCGGTTAGTGTTGTAAGGCAGGAAAAACAGTGAGAATCCTTGTCCAGTAGGGTGCCAGAAAGATAATGACCAGATGATCTACCTCAGTTATATTGATTGTTTATCTCATTGATCATGGGCCTGCACCTGCCATCCTTTCCTCTTCATGCAATCTTTTGTGTCCGAGTGGAAAATATTTAATATTTCAGAGCTTAAAGGGGAGACTTAATCAAATTATTCAAACTGTTATAAGGAACTTGAAGTGTAGCTATAGAGTAACTATTTCTGCCGTTTGAGAGGATTGTCAATGACTTGGGTTAGAATCAAAAGTCTCAGCCAGGTTTTTCACAAATGCAGTTAGGAAATTCTTCTCACACAAGATTGAAATTTGGAATTCCTTTCTGCAAAAGGCATTTGATGATAGGTCAACTGTTAACTTTCATTGAATCATAGAAGCATACAGCGCAGAAATGGGCCTCTTCGGCCTTCCTCGTCCTTGCCGACTGTGACGCCTGTCTTTGCTAATCACATTTACCCGCATTAGGCTGACATCCCTCTATGCTTTTCAATCCAAATACTTATCCCAAAGCCTTTTAAAAATTGTTGTTGTATCTGCCTCCAGTACCTCCTGTGGCTGCTAGTTCCAGATATTCACCATGCTCTGTGAAAAACCTACCTTTCAGATCTCCTTTAGATTTCTCCCCTCTCACCTTAAACCTATGCCATCTCATTCTCAACTCCCCTGTTTGGGGAAAAATATTGTGATTATCTATCCTTTCTATGCCCCTCATAATTTTATAAACCTCGGCAAGATCATCCCTCAGCCTCTTTCATTCCTGTGAGAATAAACCCTGCCTATCGAATCTCATAAGTACTGCCCTCCATTCCAGGTCACATCCTGCTGAATCTCTCCTGCACTTTCTCTCTCTATTGCTATGGCATCCTGTAATGCAGTGACCGGAATTAAGGTCTGAGATTGATGGACTTTTGTTAGTTAAATCCATCAAAGGTAACTATGTGAGGTCAGCCATGATACTGAATCCCAGATAGGCTTGACTGTGAAATGATCTACCCTTCCCATGTTCCTAATCAGATAGCTCAATATTGCAACACTCTCGATGTTTTCCTCAGAAGTATGCTCAGCCGTATCAAGGACTGCTATTAAATCAAGAAACATAGCACCATTTTTCTCTAATGGATGTTTAGGGAATTCATTGCATAATATGCTCTGTTGCATTGAATTCTTGCCACTTTTAGTAATTCACATGATAGAAGGCATTTTTGACAGTAGTTTCAAACAGTCATAGTCATCAATTACTTCTTTGGCCTTGCATAATTGGAGTTTCACAAGGATCAGATAGCTCCAGACCATATCACTGCCTTCGTTGGGTCTATGCTGGTGGATGTTGAGCAGCACCCAGGCAATGAACAATGACCTAGTATCTCTGTTCTGAGGAAGGGGTGTCTGTCCATGATCTTTTCTCTTCTCAGTAGTCATGTTGAACAACATCAAGTGATATAGAAAGGTTGCCTGGAGTACCTAGGTCATCAGGTTCCTTGAGGATTTTCAATAGTGCCATGCACTATGTACAGGCATAATGGAATATGGATCTTGTAGCATTTTAAGCTAAGTTGATAACATTCCTCAGTTACAGTTTGCCATAGATGATGGCAATTATTCATTGAACAGCCTTTCGAAACAAAAACAAATTACATTTCCAGAAATTCCACTTTTTTTCAATCTATTTCTGGAGAATCACAGGCCTATGTGATAATTAATGCTCTGTAGTGAGAAGTTGTTGAGAACAGTGGATGGTTTTGGGTGACTAATGATTTATGTAACACTGCATATGCTAGGAAAGTAATCAATACTTCTATCTTGCTAAATAGAACACACTGCTTTGTTTAGGGTCATAGACCGAGTCCCAGCTATTCCTTTAACCCAGAGGTTGCCATTGACTGGAAACTCAGCTGTAAGGTCAAGTCAGAGGCTGAGTATTCTGGCAAATGACTCGCCTCCTGAGACCCCAAAGACATTCTGCCATCTACAAGGCACAAGAGAGTGAAAGAATACTCTCTGCTTGCCAGCAACACTCACTAGGCTCAGCATCTGCCAGGACAACATAGACCACCTGACTTTACCCCATCCACTGCCCTAACCTTATTTCCTCAATCCATGGCACACAGCAGCTGCATTTGTACCATGTACAAAATGCACCACATTTATCAGCTTTGGATTCTGTGAAAGTACCTCCAAAACCTGCAACCTCAGCAATCAAGGACAAAGACAAAAGATGCATGGGAACACCACCCGCTGGATATTCTCTACTAAACTGCACACCATGCTGACTCGGTAGTACGTTGCCATTTCTTCATTATTGCTCGGACCAAATTCTGGAACTATCTCCGTGATAGCTTTATGGAAGTACCTTCAGCAGTAGGACTGCATGGATCAAGATCACCACCACCTTCTAAAAGGCGACTAGAAATGGGCAATAAATGCTGGCTTGCCAGTGACGCCCACATTCTGAAAAATCTATACATTTAAAAAAAAATTAATGGTAAAGTGTCTGGACCTTTGCTAAGAAGACACACTCATAATAACTTTTTTACTTCTTCAAGACAATATGCAATAGTTTGGCAACATATTTAATGCTGCAAAGGTACTTTTAGCTGATTAGTTCTAACAGTTGAGAAATGGACCATCAAGGCCTTTTTTGGATCTGAATCTGAAGATACTATATGTTGAAATATTTTGGTATAGCAAATATCTTCTGAATGTTTAAAATCATTGAATGTGCTTTTATTACTGGATAAGTGCAGAAGATCTCCTGATTTCTTGTCTGTACTTGAGAAGTGTAAGAAGTTACGTATGTGTGTCCTTCCAAAGAAATGTCATGAACATTGGCAGTTATAGTAGGGAAAATGTGCACATTCAGGCTTTTTTTTCAACAGCGTATTTTTTTTAATTATTTAACAGATAATGACGAACACATTGAAGGCTAGAAGAAAGCTAGTACCATCTTTGAAAGAAAGTGTTGATGAGCCCCTCCAGCGACCAGTCACACCGAGCATGCACAGGTTAGGTTATATACCGTAAGTAATCTGAAAATGACTGAATTTACTAAAGTTAGGAAGAAAAGCTTATACTGGTCCTCCCCAGGTCATGGACACACCGTACATACAAACGAGCATTTGGGAAACCGGCAGGATGGATCTGCCAGTTGCACTAGGACTGCAGGCATCTTCTCCCGGGTGGGAGCAGGGCCTTTCTGTGTGCCTTCTCTCCCCACCCCTCCCTCCCTCCCCAGAGTCACAACAGTTGGGGGCTAGATCGAGCCAAGCAAAGCTGGGAGCACTGAGCAGACTCACTCACTCACTGAGTCAGTGAGGCTGACTGCTGACCGTGCCTGCTCACTCTCCCATCACCGCTGTTTCTGAGACCCTCTCCTACTCACTGTTTTTGTTCATTGCTAACGTAACAATTCTGGTTACAAACCTTTCTAAGGAAAGGAACCCCCATAACCTGGGGACTGTCTATACTTTGTTTTTGTTTCAGGTTAGACTTTCATTGGAAAACTATTTGCAAATTTATAATTCATAATGTGTAATAAATGTCCTGTGTCAGTTTTAAGTTTGAATATGTAACTGTTGCTATTTTGTGATTTTTTTCAATAGATATCAATAACAGACGCTGGATAAATAATTATAGTCCTTTCAATTATGCAACTACTTGATTTGCAGTATGTGACCTTTGACAAATATTGTATATATAGAATGAAACAAGAACTATCGGTTACTGAAGAAAATAAATAGAGAGGGAAATCAAAGAAAGAGAACTCAAAATTATATTAAAAAAGAAAGGAATGAAGTAAAATGTAAAGAAACATGCAGAGCTATATATGAACAGAAGAGTTGTGTACTTTGTGTTACATTGTTTTTTTAAATTGTTTTGATGAGTATTAATTTTTATTCATTCAGCCAGATATATTTGTTCCTGAATTTGTAGGTTGGGAACTGCTCTGGAAAAACACGAAAGTAGAAGTCCCAGTACAGAGAGCAACCTGTATTCACAGCAAAACTCTCGGCCACCTACTCGAAGTGGGACCAGAACAAGTGATTCTGAGTTTGGAGCTTCACCTGTTAGTAAGTTGAAAAACCATATTGATTATTTAGAATATTGTTTATTCACACACCAGATCTAGCCATTATTAATTACTTCCCATTTCTAGTTTCCTGCAAGAAGACGATAATGAGCTCTTCTCCCCTATAAACACCAAAACTCCATATCCTGTCTCCCCCCTTCCCCCAGTATCTCCTCCCCCAGCATCTCACCTCCCCTTTCCCCTTCCCAAGCCTCCCATCACCTCTCTCAACCTCCCATCTCCTCTTCTCAAACCTCCCATCTATATCTGCCCCACCATGCTCCTATCTCTCCTTCCCTAGCCTCCCATCTCCCCCTCATGCCTACTTGCCTGGTCTTTCTGGGCAATGGAGGTCACGGTTAATGAAGTGGTGTTGTGAAGACTTGACGAGTTGTTTAAGGGCATCTTGTACACGTGCACAGATGGAGGACGAGGCGATAATCAGTCGGGCTGCTTTGTCCTGGTTGTCCTGGATGGTACTGAGCTTGATTATTGTTGGAGCTACACACTCATCTAATGCTGCTGCTGAAACACTGACAAAGCTTCAGGAGTTGAATCACTAGCTGCAGAATATCCAGCCTCTGATCAGTTCCTGTAGCCAAGCTATCTATGTAGTTAATCTGGTCAATGGTGATATTTCTGGTCAGTGGTGACCCTTATTGATAGAAGGCAGTTTGTCAAATGGTAATGCCATTGAATGCCATGGGATGGTGCTGTCAGTGATAGTCAATGTTCAGTGCTACAGTGGCACACATGTAAATTTCTATTTTTGTTGTTTGCAAATAAAGACTATTTTGTTTTCTGTGCAGCTACATATAGGGCTGAATACACTAATCATTGGTGAATATGCCATGATCTTATGATGAAGGAAAGGTACCATTATTGAACACCTGTAGGTAGTTGCCCTGAGGAACTCTTGGCTCAGTATCCTATGGCCTTAAACAACAGCCACCTTTTTTTGTGCTGATTCTGACAATCCCCATTAATTGTTGCTTTACTCAGACTTCTTAATGCCACACATCCAGTCGCTGCCACAATGTCAAGGGCATTTACTCTCACTTCTTGTTTGGAACTTAGATCTCTTGTTCATGTTTGGTCCAAGGTTGTAAGGAGGTATGGAGCCATGTTGCCTTGACAGAAGCCAAACTAAGCATCAATGACCAGATAATTGCTGAGAGCTGCTTGATAGCACTAGTAATGGTACCTCTGTCATTTTGTTGATGATTGATAGAAGGCCACAAGGATCATGAATAGCCGAATTGTCCTGCACTTTGTGGAAAAGATATACCAGAGTAATCTTCTTTTTCATCAGCTGAATGCTACTATTGTGCTACATTGAAATTGCTTGGCTGAAATCACAGCTAATTCTGGAGCACCTTTTCAGTACTACAGCTGGATGTAGTTTGGGCCCATAGCCTGTGCTGTTGTCATTGAATTCAGCCATTTCTTGTGAACTGAATCAAATTCACTGAACGTTGGATTCTGTGATGATAGTGACCCCCAGAGGAGGTCAAGATGGATTGTCCAGTTGATACTTCTGACTGAATGGGATTGAAAGTGCCACTGTCTGGTATTCCACATTCATTTTCTGGACTCCAACATTACTGAAGATAGGAATGTTCATGGAACCTCCAGCTCCCATTAGTTGCTAAACTGTCAAACACCAGAGTTAGACTCATTTATTCTAAGGTGATCAGCTATGTCTGCCATATTTTGGTTAGTAACCTAAACCAACAGCAGACCAGTTAGGGAGATGGACTATTCCCTGAATCCCTTTCTTCTCACATCGGGTAGGGGCATGTAAACAAGAATAAAAATCTGTCCTAGAATGGTGTCCCATGAGTTTCAAGGAAAATTTAGGGGACAGCCATTGGAGTCCTTGAAGTGTTATTACATCTTTTTAATTCATAAAGTTTTAGATAACTGCTTAAATAGCTGGAGTTGCCTGGGTTACAGTACTATCCAGAGAGAGTTTCTTCCTCTGTCATTACACAGAGTTACGTGTCACATCCACAGAATAATTAAGAGCAAATCACTAAGGCTTCGTTAGCAGAACCCTGTAGTTCTGTGGGATGCAACTCACAGAACTACAACAGGAGGAGGAGGAAGAATGACAGAAAGAAGATCAGGACACCAGTCAGCAATATGATACCCTCACTAGCCAGTGCAGTCAGGCCATAGTTATTTGCTTTTCATTTCAGATGATACTGTTCCATATTTATGGCTCAAGGAATGAGGCCAGTGCATAACTGCATGCAGCAAGTGCAAGGCAACATTCCAGCTTGGGTTTATAAGTTACAGTTGCACCACATATGTGCAAGGCAGTAACCATCTTCATAATAGGAAATAAACATTACCACTGGAATTCCACCACACCCCCACCCAAATTAATATCCTGGGCATCACTATGGACCAGATACTCGACTTAGAACCGGCACTTAGTAAACATATCTGCAAGAGCACGACAGAGACTGGGTTTTGTGCAGCTAGGAACTGAACTCTGACTTCCAGCCACACTTATCTGAATGCGTGCAGCTCCAGCCACAGAAAAACATCATAGCTTCACTCAGGATAAGGAAGTCTGCTTGACTGGCACTGTAATCAGTCATGCAGAACATTCACTGCTATTCACCTCTGACACAACGTGATCTCTCTGTGTAACATCTGCAGAATAATTAACAGCAAATCACTAAGGTTTCATTAGCAGAACCTGGGAAACTCCGTGCCACTACCAGTAGAGGATGGATAAGAGCAGCAATCAGCAGGTTACTGTACCATCTATAAGATAGTCTCCAATTTGTACACCATTCCAAGTTATAGATATGACTGTTTCTCAATTTTATCTTGGTAGAAATCTTGGAATACACTCCAAACAGCACTGTTGGGAATATCTTATAACAGGCATTTAATTGCTGTGGCTTCTCACCATCTTCTCAAGGGCAATTGTTAAATGCTGAACTGTCTGTAACACTGATATCCCATAAACAAAAGCAGAGGGAGTGATATCCCTTTTGCATTACAGTTCCCATCTCACTTTCCCTCTTTAGCTGGTCATTCCAGCATCCTCTTGACTTTACTATATGCCATGAATAGAAGACCCAGCCAAAGCAACATTTCAAACCATACTTCCATGGCAAAAATAAGCAATAGTTACCCTTTGCTAATCCTTCATGCCTGTTCTTTACCAGACTTGCCGTTTCCACACAGTGCTTCTCCAGCTACTATAGTCAAGTCAGTAGAGAGTTCCCTTTGCCCTCTCCCCCTGCCCCCACCACCAGAATACCAATGTAACAAGTGGAAGGAACACTCCACCTGCCAAACCCAACCTGCCTGCTTTGTTAAGCTTCTCCTGCCCAACATGTAGCAGAGTCTGTAAATCCCATTTTGGCTTCATCAGTAAGTCGTACTCAATCCTGAAGGACTGCCCAAGTGGAAGAACAGAGCTGATTAGTTATCGAAAGGTTGTAGATGAGATGAAGGACAACATTGAGCATCTGAGCCTGTGGTTGAGCTTTGAAATGCACCAAATTTCTCTCCGAGTATAAACTATGTTTTACTGTAAAATGCTCAGGAAACATTATGCTTTGTTGCATAAGTCTATGTGATTATTTTAGTGCCTATATTAAGCCATAATTACTGCTCAACAAACTTGAAATTTCTCATTAATACTGAAAAAAATCAAGTAAAACTCCAGGTTATTAATTCAGTTTTGTGCACTGAATATTGTTGACTGCACTGTGATTGATATTTATGTCCTCCCATCAACATGGGGACCATTTTGTTTGCTCTACTATTATCATTCCTTAAGTTCTTCAATAAATCAATGTCAAGTTGCAATTAGGATGCTGAAAATTGGAGAGCATTTCGCTAAACCTAAAATATCACAAAAAGTCAGTTTTTTGCTAAACCTAAAATATCACAAAAAGTCAGTTTTTTATGAAAATGTTATTTTCTTCTGTAGATTTTAATCACAATTCATCAATTGGTAATTATGATCATGAGCCTATAGCAGCTTCAAGTTCATTCGATATGGGGACATCTGAAAATTTGAACAGAGAATCTATCAGGTAAGAAGACATTGCAAATAATAAAATGTGAAAACATACTGTCTAATAAACTTCATGAACATTTGTCAAAGATGATTAAGACGGTAGTGTAGCAGTTAGCGTAATGCTTTACAGTGCCAGCGACCCGGGTTCAATTCCGGCCACTGTCTGTAAGGAGTTTGTACATTCTCCCTGTGTCTGCGTGGGTTTCCTCCGGGTGCTCCAGTTTCCTCCCACATTCCAAAAGACATACAGGTTAGGAAGTTGTGGGCATGCTATGTTGGTGCCGGAAGCGTGGCACCACTTGCAGGCTGCCCCAGAACACTACGCAAAGATGCATTTCACTGTGTGTTTTGATGTACATGTGACTAATAAGGATCTTATCTTATATAAGTACTTGTATTTCAACTGATCATTTTGTGTGTCTCCTCCAGGGAGTTAATCATTCCACTTAACATTACACTCATATTTATATTTTAATAAAGTACATTGTACAACATTTTGCTTTTTGATTTGATAGGGAATGAGCTTTATCTCACATCTCTGCATTTGTTTTAAATGCAGCCTTCAAATGTTTCTCTAATGGTCTATAATCAGTGCTTATAATCCAGCACAATAGATTTTTGTTTTTGCCACATGCATGTTAAGCATTCCCCAGGTGGACCCAAAGGAAATTATGAAGGGACAAGGAAAGGATTTTGTGTCCCAAGCATCACCATTCCTGATTTTCTTTCTATCTAAATTAAGAACATGAGAAATATAAGAAAGAGAAGCACAAGGCTTCTCTGCTCAATCCACATAATCTCTGATTCCTTCAGTATCCAAAAAGCTATCATTTTCATGCAGAGAAGTCCTCTGAGGCAGAAAATTTGCAACCCTTTGAATAAATAAACTTTTCCTCATCTAAATTCTAAATGGCTGTCTCCTCATCCTTGGACTGTGCTGTTCCCATTCTATACTTTGCAACTAGAGGAAACATCTGTTGGCATCTACTCCATCAATCCCTTGTAGAATGTATAATGTAAGGAAAACCTGGTAACTGTTCCTTCCTACTCATATTTTCTCCATCCACTCTGCCTGGACGGTAAAGATGAAAAAATACCTTAGTTATGGCAAGTTTTATTGCTTTGTAGTGCAGCACAAGTTGTCACTAAATTTACGGCTATGTTCCATTTCACTTTCTTCTGGAAGTTTTGGAGAAAAATCTCTATTATTGTTTATTTTTGTTTAATTTCTTAACATTGTTGCATTTAATATTTAAAATATTTTGATTATCATTTCTATTTCAGTGTCTACAATATTTTGCCTTTGTGTCATTGAAAAAGTTGGATTAATACATTTTATAAAGATCGATTATGTTGTGAATATTTTCAAATTTTTAGTCATACAACTTCAGATGAATTTTGCTAATGCTTGAGAGCAGCATTGCAGTCGTGAAAAAGCAAGCTTCATGTCAAGAAAGTTAAATGGTGGTTTAATTGTCAGGTGTTACTTAACCCTAAAATTTGTTACATAAGATGTTTTGTCTTTTATTAATCCATAATATTATATCTTCCCATGTAGGCAAAATGATTACATGGCTGCATTCAACAGTAGGCCCAAGATTCCAAGGACTCCAGATATATCTACAGGTCCACTGAAAGTCAAAACTCCGACAATTGTCCCTCAGTTTTCTCAGTCTGGCCCTCAACAAACAAGTCGTCCAACTTCTGCTGGGTCCTCTAACAGAAGCAGACAGAGTAAGTGATCAAAAGCAGAGAAGCTTAAGGATTCCATGTATTCTCACATTTTCCTATCTAAAAGGTTCTGTAAGACAGGGGCATCGCAAAATGCTGAGATATAGATTAGAGTCACTGATTCCTTCATGACGAGCAGACCTGGTAATCAGCATTAAATGCAGTGCCCTGCAGAAATCTGAAGAACTGCAGGTTCAATTTCAGCCTATTGAGTTAGCAGAACTGAAATGGAGTAGTAATTAAGACACCACAGTCAGTTGCCATGTTCTTGGCCCAGGGAAGGAAAAGAAACAGTTTGCTTCTATTTCCTGATTACTAGTGTTGCCTGTTAGAAAGTACACACTTCAAGGTGTAAGGTCAAGATAGATAAGTGCACACAAGATTCACTTATAATGCACATGTCATTTGAACAGCCTTGCCACTGTGTCTAACTTTAAATAGGCTGAAAATAGTAACTTAGTTCACTTTCCGTTTCCTTTCATAAGTTGCCCTCAATGTCCTCTTTTTGTGGTTTCCCTCTGCCCCCCTCTCAAGTTTCCTTTTCTTTCTTCCTTTGTTCACAGTTCGCTAGGTGGCTGGATATAGATGATACTTTTCTGTTTGTTTTTATTGCTGCTAAACAGGCAAAGACAGTTTGCGAGCAGGGTACTGTTCACTAGGTACAGATATATACATTTTTACAGACCAAAGCTTAAGTCTGAAGTTTAGCAGAGCCCCTTAACATTTCATAGAGTAGTGCTGTATTTTGAGAAATATGCAATATTTGTCTTCATTGTTTTGTAAATTAAAAGTGAGGACACTTCAAAGGCATTTAATTGGCCTTGCACTGCTTTGAGATATCCTGACAAAATGAAAGACACTAAATAAAACCAAGTTCTTTTCTTTCCTTCTCATTTTCAGACCAATGGTTCTGTTTTTGATTAATTGCTTTTTGATATACTTTTATCTATTAACAATCTTTTTGTTCATGCCTGATTTCTGTTGGGATGTTATGGAGAGCCCCTTTTTCTTGGCCATATAAAGGAATCATACAAATCCCTTTATCTCAGAAATACATCAAAAAATGCAGCTTTTAATTTCTGCTATAGATAACCATTTGGCAGATTAATTAACTACAATAAATTTCCATGCTGTGTTAGCAAAAGCAACATTTGCAAACAACATATCTAATATTGCTTAGTTCCAGACTTCTGTGTTCTGTTTTTCATTGTGAACTATTGACTTAAGGTATATGTTTATATCATATATCCAATTTTTTATATCTGTGGTGTTTCCTATTTAATGTTTCCATTGGCTAATTGAAACTTTGAAGAGGGAAATGTGATACTATAAAAAAAAATTAACACTGTAATTGGAACAAAATATCCCCATCAGCTTCAATAAGTTTCTGTTATATTTTCTATTTTTTGGTCCTGTGTTGAAATATCTTGAATAACAAAAAGCTGTGTTCAAGGTCATTCAGTTTGATTAAAGAATGAATTTTATTCCTAAGCAGCAGTAAAATCATATTGAATAACATTTGAAGGCCTAATTATTGCATCAGGTAATTGGTGGCACTGATACTGCGAAAAAAAAAATGCAATTTCACTAAAACACAAAAGTTGTCAGTTAGACTTAGTTTTTGTACGTTATTTTCTTCTCCAATGCTTGTTTATATTTTTGGTTACGTCTCTTCATGGTTCATTTGGCAGCATTCATGAATCTGAGTCATAAAATGGTACATTCAAGCCCAATCGAGGATAGCAGTGTGACAAAATAGCTGTGTCTGATCCACAGACTTAATGAGTGAACTCAGCTGAGTAATTGTGAGATACAGTGCAAGGTGGTTCAGGGCTTCAGCTGTGTCTGTAACTTTAGTGAGGGGAGCTTTAGTGGGTTTTAAGTTAGAGCTTTGTGGATGACAAAGGAGATTGAGACAAAAGTAAGGGATGTATGATGAATGTTGGGTGAATAATTTAAATAAGAACCGGGCTGAATATAATTATTTGAAAAGGGAATAATCTTCTGTAGTATTTCCAATGAACCATCAGTGATCTTTGGGACACAATGTGTATCCACACTTTTTCACCTAAAAATGAATGATTAATTGAAGTCCCAGAGTTTTGAACAAAAGCATTCTATATGGCCAACTCATCACTCACACCTGCCCTAATATACCTCAGATTCGAAGAACCTAATTTATCTATGTTTTGGTTTGTAACCTTCGGCTTCGGCCGACATGGACCAAGCAGTCTTGGAGAGCATTGATAAAACAGGTGTAATGCCTGCAGTTCCTGCATGCCAACCTTTTGGTCCTTACCATTATGACAGGCAGTCCCCCGTCTCTTGTAATGTGGATCCACTTCCTGCCTACTGTATTGGAGGATTGGGAGGCCGCGCCTACTGTCCAACAGATGGTTGTCTTGTGGCCTTATTGCTAGTCCTCTGCCTCTGCTTTTTCTTTCTTGCATGATTTTTAAAAAATCCTTAACATGCATTTCACTCTCTTTGGATTTATTTGCAACATACATCAGTTCTCACAAATAATCAAAGGCCAGATTTTGGATAAAAGGGTTAAGCTGCTTGCAGTTAAATTCAACTTGTCTGTTCCTTTTGTAGGCAGCCAGTCGTACAGGAAATGACAACAAATCTTTCCTGCGGAATCATCTGCTTGAAGTTTCAAACTTAGCCAACTTCCTGTAATGATCCTGCTTATCAAATACCACCTGCAGAGCTCAAGTTAGATAATGTAACACAATGAAGGGATTGTGCTACCAAACCCTGCATGTGCTTTTTGTACAACATGACTAACAGAATACTTTGGAAATAATTTCAGAAATGTAAATAAGAATAATTTATTCTTTTGTTTTTATTGCACTTTCATGTGCTGGTTTTTTTTATATAAACGTCAGCCTCTTTTGATAGCTTAAAAACTTGTATATTGCCCATTTATAACTGTAATACTTTTAAGAAATCTACTTGTACTTTGCCATATTGCTTTGATAATGAAATAAATAAAAGATTACTCTGAAAATATAACAAAATAATATGTACTTGTCTGAAATAACAGCTATGTTAGTGCAGGTCTTGGTTTTGAAAAGTGTGCTTGTGTATCTACGGTGTTTGCATTGCGTTTGTATGAACTGTGTTTTATCAAAGAGAAATAAAATCTGACAAGTTTTCAAGTTTTGTCTTGTTAAGGATATTAATAGAAAATGTACTCAATTATCACAGTTTCTGTATATACTCAATACAAGAGGGCATGGCTTTAAAGTAATGGGTGGGAAGTTCAAGGGAGCTATCAGAGGAAGGTTTTTTGACGCAGAGAGTGGTTGGGGCATGGAATGCGCTGCCTGGGGCGGTGGTGGAGGCAGGTACATTGGTCAAATTCAAGAGATTATAGGCATATGGAGGAATTTAAAATGGAGGGATATGTGGGAGGAAGGGGTTAGATAGTCTTAGGTGAGGTTTAAAGGTCGGCATGACATTGTGGGCCGAAAGGCCTGTATTGTGCTGTACTGTTCTATGTAAAACTTCTGTGTACTTATCTAGGGATATTAATCCCAAACACAGAAGAAACCACACTTTATTCTACCAATATGAAAATTTGATGGTGTGGATTTTGTATTAACCATGAGGCTGAAATGACCATTTGCTGTCAATACTCCATGGAACTCGCAACAACTTATAGTTATCACAAGTCCAGCTTCATGTGGCAATGTATTGATCACTGTTAGTTATTCAACACACTTTCATGGACCACACAGATTTCTCCAAAGCAATTAAGCAGAAATCACCCTCAATCTTCTGCTAAAGTACTTGAGCTTTTCAAGTTTTTAAAGGATGCCCCAAGTCGTGATTAGAGTCTGGTAAATATTTAGGCATTGAAAAACATTGTATATGCATTTTCATTTGTTTACATGACTATTCCAAAACATAAGAGTTTTTCCAAATATATTTTAAAAGTGTATTTGCTATTTCAGTTTCTAATTTATATTTAAGTGTTCCTATCCTTATTTAGCACTCTATTTTAAACAAATTTTTGCTCTGAGAACTCTCAGTGATTATATTCTTGATAAACCTCAGGACATTACATTTGCTAGAGATCACTTTGACCTGACTCCCATTGCCAATAGGGAAGTGGAAATCACAAAAACTTTGTGGGGAAGATTACTTGTTATCCCTTCACTAACTGCAAATTCTGTGCCAATAAATTTCACAATAGGCAACCCTATTACTTTTCATAAAATGTTAAATTACGGAGAGCTGTTACTCAATAATTGTTGCTATGAGATTATCAAAGCACTAAGTGAAGAACTTGGCATCCAGACGTGTCTATTTTTCGTTGAGGTCTGTAGTGGAACAATTTTTATTAAGCACATGATGTACAATGTGCCACGCTTGAAAGTATCATGCAAGTCAGGCCATGCAAAAAGTACAACGCCCCCTAAAATGCAGTCTCTCACAGGAATTCCTGAAGCACTGGTTCTCACTGGAAGTCATCACTTCAAGTTGAGGGCTGATTTGGGGCAGCTTTGCCTTTGATTGATGAAAGCAGGTATCGCACTTCCCTGACAGATGATGGGTCAATTAACTTCTGAAGTTGGGTGTCAAGAGGAAGGATTGGAATATTTGGGAACAACAGTCTTGACTAATGATCAGGACCTTTGGTGAGGATTCCATGGCCAGTTTCACTGTGAACTCCTCAACAGCAGCATGGATAAGGATAGATTCGGTTAGCCCCTCTTCCTTTCATTACATGGAGAGATATGATAGAATTTGCCAGTGCAGGTTATGCAAAAGAGAAAGCCTTGTCCCTTTCAACAATCGACTTTCCATTGCTAAAAATAATGTGCCAGGCAATGGAGTTTCATTAATGGCTACAATAGTATGGCTCACCCTGCAGTAGTTTGATCGCATTTCTATTTTTCACATGAATATAGGCTTCAAATATACGGCCCAAATTCCCTACATTTTCTCTTGACAGCACAGGTTATTTGGTGACTACTTGTCAAACCCTGGCCAATTCTCCATGTGACATAGAATGCTATTTCAGGCCATCAAGTATATGCCAGCTCACAGACTAATCCCATTTCCCCCATTGACTCTGTAACCTATTCTCGCCATGTTCCCATCACCCCCACCCCTCAAATTCTACTGTTCATCACAAGACAAAGGAGCAGAAGTAGGCCATTCGGCCCATCGGGTCTGTCCACTACCTCACCATGAGCTAAACTATTCCCATCTAGCCCCAATTTCCAGCGTTTTCCCCATATCCCTTGATACCCTGACTAATTAGATACCTATCTATCTCCTCCTTAAACAACCCCCAATGATCAGGCCTCCACAGCTGTATGTGGCAATGAATTCCATAAATCCACGACCCTCTGGCTAAAGAAATTTCTTCTCATTGATCCTTCTCCGTCACCCACAGACTAGAGGCAATTTACAGTAACTAATTAACCTTCCAATCTGGGACGTGGGAGGTAACTGGAGCACGCAGGGGAAATCTACATGGTCGCAGGGAGAACGTGCAAACTCCACTCTTCCTCTGACAACAGGGGGGATAAGGATTGAACCAAGGCTGAAGGAGCTGTGAGGCAGCAGTTCTATCAACCGTACCACTGTGGTATGTTATCTCAGCGACAGGGTGATGGATGGTGTTGGCCGAGATGAAATCTGTTTGATTCTGTTCCAAGGGCAATTTAGCATGAATAATTGAGGGAATTTTTCTATTGTGTAAATACTTTCTATTTCTTACTCCTGGATTTTTTTTAAAGTAGAAGCTGGGCATATTGACATTCATCTTATCAAGCCCCAGTAAACTAGTCTTTATTCTCCAATATCAGTATTGCAAACAGCTTGCTTTCTCTTGCTCCTGCTCCTTTCTCCTCTCTCTCCACTTTATACTTTTATATGTGTCTTTCACTGTTGAGGAAGTAAATTAGTTTGGCAGCAAGATGGGAACCTGAGGATGGAATGGAGAAAAGCTAAAGTGGAAATAAAAGCTGGGGGTTTAAGGGAGGGCATATTTAGGAAGACAAAGAGAAAGGAAAAAGCAATAGTGCAGGGTAAAGACGCAGTTAACAATAACCAGAGTGTATTGGGAAAGCATAAGAGTGCACTAACAAGCAAGGTCAGTATGGAAAAATAAGAAGATAAAATTAAAGGTCCTTTACCAAAATGCACGCAGCATTCATTACAAGATAGATACAAATGTATATGACCTGATAGTAATTACAAAGACATGGATCAAGAAAAGAAAAAGCTAGAAACACTATGTGGGTCAGGCAGCATTGATGGAAAGAGAAATAGAGTTGACTTATCAGGTGGAAGACCCTTCATCAGAACTGGAAACGAGAGATAAAAGAAATAGAAAATAAGTTATTTTCAAGTTGCAGTGGGCCAGACAGCAATGGATAGGATAAAAGGGACGATGTTAGGTTTGCCAAGGTGATTCTGCCGTTAACAAAACCATCTAGTTTGGTAGTGTAGCGGTTAGCGTAACGCTTTACAGCGCCAGCGACCCGGGTTCAATTCCGGCTGCTGCCTGTAAGGAGTTTGTAAGTTCTCCCCACGTCTGCGTGGGTTTCCTCCGGATGCTCCGGTTTCCTCCCACATTCCAAAGACCTACAGGTTAGGAAGTTGAGGGCATGCTATGTTGGCACCAGAAGTGTGACGACACTTGTGGGCTGCCCCCAGAACACTCTACGCAAAAGGTGCATTTCGCAGTGTGTTTCGATGTATATGTGACTAATAAAGATATCTTATCTTAGTTGGTAGATTCATGGGGGAAGTTAGATAAAGACAAATAAAGGAACATTAAAAGCTGTGAAATGCAGGTCAGAGCTGTGAAATATGAGACCAAAAGCAGAATGGTGGAAAAGTCAATCAGGTCAGGGAGTGTGTGGAAAGAAAAACCCCTGCTAATATTACACTTATGAGTAATCTCACAGCAGAACTAAGTTCAGAAAACGAAAAGTTATATGAAATTTTTGTAATCGATACTGATTCCCAAAGCTGTAATGTGCCCAAATGGAAACTGAGATGCCACATCTCAAGCTAACATTAGTCCTCATTGGAGCAGTACCGAAAGCCATGGATAGATATGTCAGAAGGGGAATGGGATACTGAATTAAACTGACGTCAGAGTCAACTCATACCAAGCTCCATTCACGGCATAGAGGGATATAGAATTCATGCAGGCAAGTAGGTTAGAATAAATAAGAGACATAGTCGGCCAAATTGGAGCATTAATGTTTAATGGTTCAAAAGTTGAAATGACTCTGCATGGCTCAATCCTGTATTTTCATATTTTAGAGCAAACTTACACTTTATTAGTAATGGCCTCCTGGACAGAAAATATCTTAGTCCATGTGAGATAAGCCAATTTTGATTAATTCAAGAGAGAGAATCTGAAAGGCAGTTGTGAACAAAAATTTGGCAAGCAGACTGCAAAAAATGGCAATTTTTAAAAAATCATTTGCATATGTCTGGCCCTTCCCTGATTCCTCCTGAGCTGAGAAGAAACTACATTGGTAGATCTGAAGTTAATAGGTTATATGGGGTAAGCTCTTTTATACCATATTAAAATTCTCCAACACCATTGGTCTCAGTTCCTGCCTCAGGTCATTTGCTCATGAATCCTTCAACCATGCCTTTGTTGGATGAAATTTGATAATTCCTGCTCTACCTGCCACCTCCATCCTCAAACGTGAAATCACCCAAACTCTGCTAGTCATGTGTTAACTGACACCCATCACTCCTTGCTTAGTTAACTCTTGGTCCAGCAAAAGCTCAACTGCAAAATTCCTATCCTTGTTCTCAAATCTCCACAAAGCCTGGTCTCTCCCTATCTTTGGAACTTCCTCCAGCTCCCTAAATTCAACAAGCTCCTTGCATCCCTTCACTTCTGACCTCAGTTGTCATCACTGAGCCATTGCTGGGCACCTTTCTTACCATCCATCCTCCTTTAACATACGTTATAAATCTCTCCTAGACCAAGTTTTTGAACATCTGTTCTAAAATATCGTTCACCATCCAATTTTGTTTGATAACAATCCTGTGAAGCAATTTGTGGCTCGTTACCAGTTTAAAGGTGTCACCTAAATGCGAATTTCTGTTGAGATGCTTTGGATTATGGAAAGTCTATTCTAGCCATCAGACTTTTTAATGAAAGGATCCTTGTTTCCACAACCAGTTGTCATTGAAGTAACAAATGCAATTTGTTTTCCCCATTTATTAAAACTTAATAATATTTCAATTCAAATTACCCAAAGGGGCTTTTTTTTAACAGAGCCCAGATCAAGGTAATGAACTTCATTGTCACTGTGGTGTTTATTGAAAACAAAAAAAAAGTGTCATTTTACTGGGAAACAGTATTAATATCTGCTTTCGACAAAGTTAGAAACAAGCCTTCCCTAATTGCTCTTGTGTCCAATAGTTAATAGTTTTCTTTCCTGAACACACCAATGTTTTTTTTATTGCAAGGGGTCAACAGGAGACGTTATGGAATTTTTTCAGGGACAGGTTTTTTTTGGCAATAGTCTGTGATAATCAAAGGAAATCAACTACGTATAAATCCTTATGACCAAAACAATACTTTTGCAGTGAATGATAAAGCCTTCCTGCACCTTGTCTGAGCTTTCCTACTGAAAGCATAGATTTTTTTTAAATTAGGGCATTTGCTGGTACATTTGTGTAATAATCATTTCCAATATTTGTTTATTGGATTTCAGTAAGAATATCTATAAAACGATGCTAACTGTTAATATGGCTCAAGTTTTTTCATTGAGCAAGACCTTGGCAAATGAAAGCATTCCTTCATGAATCTTGCAGATTGTATTTCGTTTCTTTGCTACAATTTCAGGAATTTTTGCTGCTTATGTACTTCCTTTGTTTGCATTCTGTTAGTACATCTTATTTTCTTCAAGTAACAGTGAGGATCAATTTCTTTGCACAAATCTTGACCATAATTCCTATGTCCCAGAATTTGAGGTTCTACACCAGGGTCCAATCTGCAGCATTAGGCAGCAAAGTTGAAATTATTCTGTCTGTCTCAATCTGTATTTTTATATTTTAGAGCAAACTTATGTGTAATTAGAGATAAGATATCTTTATTAGTCTCATGTACATCAAAACACACAGTGAAATGCATCTTTTGTGTAGAGTGTTCTGGGGGCAGCCCACAAATGTCAACACACTTCCGGCACCAACATAGCATGCCCACAACTTCCTAACCCGTACGTCTTTGGAATGTGGGAGGAAACCGGAGCACCTGGAGGAAATCCACACAGTCACGGGGAGAACGTACTAACTCCTTACAGACAGCGGTGGGAATTGAACCGGGTCGCTGGCGCTATAATAGCATTACGCTAACCGCTACACTACAGTGCCTGCACCAATTAGTAATTGTCTCCTGGACATAAAGTATCTCAGTCCATGTGAGAAAAACCATTTTTGATTTACTCAAGTGAGAGAATCGGGAAGGCACTGGTGAACAAAGATTAGGGAAGCAAACAACTGTATTTTTTTAAATAATATTTTCATATTTCTGATCCTTCCCTAATTCCCCCTGAACTGAGAAGAAACCACATCAGTAGGTCTAAAGTCACATATAGGCTGATGGCGTAAGCTCTTTTAAATCATATTAAAATTCTTCAACACCATTGACTATGGATAAATAATACATTAACCACAATGCTACATAAGCGCCATGCAATCCCAAATGGAACAAATTATATTTGTAATCATAATGTATCGTGATCAGGCAACTTTGTGATCTAAATGGTGTATCTGAAGAACAGACCATTTACTTAAATACTAATTGTGCAAGAACCAAGATCACCAAGATCCCCACACGATGGGATGTGCATGGTGATAAAGAAGGAGAATCACAGAGTGAGTTAAAGAATGTCACCAAGGCAGAAGTAGCAGGTGACGGTCTAATAGGCTTAGTGCTTCTTCTGAAATCAACACGAACATTGATGGCTGATTCAAACAGATGCTGATTGAGACCTTGAAGAGTGACATGCCTTTGACAGCAGAAGGTAACCTTGGTAACACAGGAAGTGGCAAACAACAAGATCTGCAACACCAGCTTCCGTCTAATTGACGACATGTGGTAAAGTTCTTTCTGCTGTTGGCTGCCAAGATGCGTGCAGTTGTCAGTGGTGCGTGCAGTGGATACGATATTCAAAGACCATGGCAGAATCAGCATCTCTCGCAAATACTTCAGTGGCAATGCCGAGAATTCAGATATGAACAGGACAAACTATGAGAATAATTTCAGACATATGATAAATAGGTTTTCCTGCCATTATTCTCTCCTAGGTCAAATCAGTGGATAATTTGCTGAAATGTCCTTCCGCTAGGATATGCAGCTAAATGGTACATAGAAATATCCAAATCACACAATTCAATGACAATTACAGATTCTGTTCAAATAAAGAAGATTGTCTCAGTTCTTCTGTTCTCAGTGTTGTGAGAATACAGTCAATTACAGTTACCCTGTGAACAAGCAGACAAAAGAATGCTGCTAGTCATTGTGTAGTATTAGAGTATCACATAGTCCTACTCAAAACCCACAGCAATGTGGTTGGCACATAACCATTTCATGAAATGGAAAAAAAACATCAACTATCCCTTTGCCTCCACAGGTGCTGCCTGACCAACCGAGTTCCTCCAGCAGCTTGTTTTTTGCTCCAGATTCCAGCATCTGCTGTCTCTTGAGTATCCATTTTCTGAAACGGTTTGACCAGATACCCAATGTACGGAACTGTTATAAACCACGCAAATAGCTTAACCACAAGAATGCAACAATTAAAGAAATTTACTTATCCTTGTCGTCACTCACACGTCAAGTTATCTGGTCATGCAGAAGCCTTGAAGAGGAAGAGGGAGGGCGTGTCACACCAATGCACAAAAGGTATCTTTTATAGAAACTGCCACTGATGCTAACGCATTAAAGTTAATCACAAATACAAGAAGCGAGCCTTCATTTTCATAAGATTACAGATTGGCCATACAGTTATAGAACATAGAACATAGAGCATTGCAGCACAGTACAGGCCCTTAGGCCCATGATGTTGTGCCGACATTTTATCCTGCTCTAACATCTATCTAACCCTTCCCTCCCACATAGCCCTCCATTTCTCTATCATTCATGTGTCTATCTAAGAATCTCTTAAATGTCCCTAATGTATCTGCCCCCCACCACCTCTGCAGGCAGTGCGTTCCACGCACCCACCACTCCCTGTGTAAAAAACTTACCCCTGACATACCCCTTATACCTTCCTCCAATCACCTTAAAATTATGTCCCCTCGTGTTAGCCGTTGTCGCCCTGGGAAAAAGTCTCTAACTGTCCACTCGATCTATGCCTCATCATCTTGTACACCTCTATCAACTCATTAATCCTTTTCCCTCACTTGGGGAGGACTTTGTCGGAGACATGAGCAACAAACACAAAGCAATCTTATTAAAAATATTAAAAGGGCTAATCTGCCCAACCTTCAAAACCTTAGGGACACATTTGAAAAACAAGCAATTTGCTCTTTAAATAAATATTTAAGTTGTTTATTGTGGAACAAATCACACACTATGCAAATATCACAAGCACACCAAGGTATTATAAACTAATTGACTTTTCATATATTCTGGATGTGTTGTTCATTCATTTTGACAAATGAAATACATCAAATGAACAAAAGATAAAAAACTCAACTGACATTGAGATGCTAGTTCCCCTACAGCTAAGAATGCCCACATGGTGCTTGCAACTTTAGCAAGCAAAACTAACCTTTAAATTGGTATTGGTATTGGTTTATTATTGTCACTTGTACCGAGGTACAGTGAAAAGCTTGTCTTACAAACCGATCGTACAGGTCAATTCATTACACAGTTCAGTTACATTGAGTCAGTACAGAGTGCATTGAGGTAGTACAGGTAAGAACAATAACAGTACAGAGTGAAGTGTCACAGCTACAGAGAAAGTGCAGTGCAATAAGGTGCAAGGTCACAACAAGGTAGATCGTGAGGTCATAGTCCATCTCATTGTATAAAGGAACCATTTAATAGTCTTATCACGGTAGGGTAGAAGCTGTCCTTAAGTCTGGTGATACATGCTCTCAGGCACCTGTATCTTCTACCCAATGGAAGAGGAGAGAAGAGAGAATGTCCCGGGTGGGTGGGGTCTTTCATTATGCTGGCTGCTTCACCAAGACAACGAGAGGTAAAGACAGAGTCCAAGGAGGGGAGGCTGGTGTCCGTGATGCGCTGGGCTGTGTCCACAACTCTCTGCAGTTTCTTGTGGTCCTGGGCAGAGCAGTTGCCGTACCAAGCCGTGATACATCCAGATAGGATGCTTTCTATGGTGCATCTGTAAAAGTTGGTGAGAGTCAAAGGGGACAAACCAAATTTCTTTAGCCTCCTGAGGAAGTGGAGGCGCTGGTGAGCTTTCTTGGCCGTGGCATCTACGTGATTTGACCGGAACAGACTGTTGGTGATGTTCACTTCCAGGAACTTGAAGCTCTCAACCCCCTTGACCTCAGCACCATTGATGTAGACAGGTGCATGTACACTGCCCCCTTTCCTGAAGTCAATGACCAGCTCTTTTGTTTTGTTGACATTGAGGGAAAGGTTGTTGTCATGACACCATTCCACTAAGCTCTCTCTCTCCTTCCTGTACTCCGACTCATCACTGTTTGAGATACGGCCTACAACGGTGGCATCATCTGCAAACTTGTAGATGGAGTTAGAGCAGAATCTGGCCACACAGTCATGAGTGTATAGGGAGTAGAGTAGAGAGCTGAGGACGCAGCCTTGTGGGGCACCAGTGTTGAGAATAATCATGCGGGAGGTATTGCTGCCTATCCTCACTGATTGCGGTCTGTTCGTTAGAAAGTCAAGGATCCAGTTACATTGGGAGGTGTTGAGTCCTAGGTCTCGGAGTTTGGTGACAAGCTTGCTTGGGATTATTGTGTTGAAGGCAGAGCTGTACTCAATAAACAATAGTCTAACGTAGGTGTCTTTACTGTGTAGATGCTCCAGAGCTGAGTGTAGGGCCAGGGAGATGGCATCCACTCTAGAACTGTTTTGGCGACAGGCAAATTGCAATGGGTCCCGGTTGTCTGGTAGGCTGGAGTTGATGTGAGCCATGACCAACCTCTCAAAGCACTTCATGATGGTGGGTGTCAGAGCCACCAGTAGGTAGTCATTGAGGCATGTTACCTTGCTTATCTTTGGTACCGGGATGATAGTGGTCTTCTTAAAACAGGAGGGAACCTGAGATTGAAGCAGGGAGAGGCTGAATATGTCTGCAAATACTTCTGCCAGCTGAGCACGTGGCCCGGGACACCATCTGGGCCAAGTGCTTTCCTCGTGTTCACTCTCCGGAATACTGATCTTACATCCTCCGCTGTGATCACAGGTTCAGCTGCGTTGGTGGCTGTCAGGGTGGATGGTGACAATCCACTTCCCTTTTGTTCAAAATGCACATAGAATGTGTTAAGTTCATCAGGAAGGGATGCGCTGTTGTTAGCTATGCAGCCCGACTTCGTCTTCTAGCCTGTTATGGCATGTAAGCCCTGCCATAACTGACAGTTGGTCAGGGACTCTATTTTGAGTCGGTATTGCCTCGGCATCCCTGATAGCTTTCCGAAGGTCATACCTCAATTTCTTGTACAGATCAGGATCACCAGATTTGTGTGCAGCAGTCCTCTCCTTCAGTAGGGAGTGGATCTCCCAGTTCATCCATGGTTTCCTGTTTGGGAACACCCGTATTGTCTTCTTTGGGAATTCATGGGGAAGTCAGAATATGTAGAGGTATTCAGCCCTTTATAAAGATGGGAAAAAATGACCCGATTTTGAATACCTCAGGGAGGCATTTGAAAAAGTCACTTGCTCTTAGAATAACTATTTAAGTTTCTCATTGAACATTAGTTGCTGTCTCAGAGACACAAAAAATTCTGCGGATGCTGGAATCTGGAGCAATACACAAAAAGTGCTGGAGGAACTCAGCAGGTCAGGCAGCATCTATGGAGGGAAATAAACAGTCGTCGTTTTGGGCTGAGACCCTTCATCAGGACTGGAAAGGAAGAGGGCAGAAGCCAGAATAAGAAGGTGGAGGGAGGGGGAGGAGCACACACAGGCAGGGGATAGGTGAGTCCTGGTGAGAGGGTGGGGGGAGGGGGAGAAGATGTAAGAAGCTGAGAGGTGATAGGTAGAAGAGGCCAAGGGCTGAAGAAGAAGGAATCCAGTAGGAGAGGGCAGTGGACCATGGGATAAAGGATGGAGGAGGGGAGGAGAGGAGGTGGGCAGGTCAGCAAGGCAGGGGAAGGGAGCCACAGGAATAAGGGAAGACAAAGGAGTGGGGGGAAGAAAAAGAAGTGTGGGGGGGGGGGTTACCTGAAGTTGGAGAAATCGATGTTGAGGCCATCAGGTTGGAGGTTGCTGTCTCAGAAATTCATCAGGGTTACATTGGATTTAAAGTGGTAATAAATTATTTTCAGCTATTCTGTTACAATAATTTCATTACAGTGGAGAACTAAATTTTAAATCCAAATTGTTTCAGTTTTTGCAGAACATTAAATATTTTACACATTGTGAGAAGACACCCTCAAAAGATTCAATTTCCTCAAAGGTGATCATCAAATTTGCGGCCACATTCTTAGTGAAATTCTAGCAATGATCTATGGGGAAGTTAAAGGAATTTCTTTTCAATGCTCAAAGGAGCAATATTATGAGGAAATAAATCAATTTATTTTTGTATTTGCTATTCTGAATAATTTCCAGAATCTTCAACTGTTTTAAAGTTTTCAATGAACAGGCAGTTTAGCACATTTCCTTTTTAAAAGGGGAACAGCAGTGAATGTGTAAAATTTATTTGGAGATGCCAGTACAGAAAAAGAAGCTGAATCCCCTTTGACTCCTTCATAATCTCATGTTTACAATCAAAAGGTTGATTTTCTGACCAATAGGATCATTCCTACTGGCATGACTTGAGTACACATAAGACGCGCAAAAGCTTGAACTCAAAAAGCATCTTTGTGCAAATTGAAAGATGATCTGTGTAAATTCTGTGCAGGGTTTTAAATATGCTTAAGACATACTGTATATAATTCATATGCATCATTCAGGCCAACTAGTCATTTCTTCAAGGTGAATTCTGTACATTACATCGCCAAAATCACTTTGTGAAAGTGAACATAGACAACAAAAGAAAGGATGCTAAAGAAGGTCCTGTGACAGAAAATTCTCATTACTGATCTTTGTAAAATTGTAATGATCTGCTGGACTGATCAACATTGTGGGCCGAAGGGCCTGTTCTGTGCTGTACTGTTCTATATTCTATGGACTGCCACAAAAATCCAGCCACTTGTTTTTGTTTTGGCATTTCTGCTTAGCCAGTATTATGTGTCTTTAAACTTGTTCCCATTCTCCCCACCCCGAGCTATGACCTATTGCTTGAAATAGTCACTTTTTATATTTACTACAATATATAAAAAACAATAGTTTACTTTCTCATCATAATTTGAAAGTTGGTACACAAAACTGATTAAAGGTCATTGACCTAAAATAGGGAAGTATGTACATTTTACTTCTTCTAAGTCTTACATTGATTGCTCAACTGTCTCAGAATGTCTTTTTTATGATAGAAGAAAAACTACTTTATGATAATATGGCTATTCCCTCAAATAGTCTTTTATTTATTTATGCTTCAATAGATTCTTGGATGAACAGTACAGCTCTGGTATTCATCCAGAAATGTGAAGCACCTCAAAACTGAACTTGAACACTGTTTCTTCAGTCATTACATTGCTAGTAGCAACATTAAATCAGCAAACTGTTTGATAACAAAGTAAAACTCCTAATGGGGAAAGCATTTCATTGTTACAACCCTTTATTATTTTATTCTGCAGTTTACTCGTTGTTAAGCTTCATGCAGTTACTAATTGGAGTGCTTTTTTTTTGCAATTCTTTTCTTCTGCACCAAGCTTCAGTGTGATCCCTAGTGCGTACTCCTGCACCTTGGAATGTGTCAGTCAGTAGCATTCACTCCCCACACTGAGATTCCAACAAGTTTTGGGCAGCCCAAAGAACATCTTCCACTGAGTTGATGATATTCCAGAAGTAGTTGATGTTTGTCTCAGTACCTGTCCTTGGGAACAGCTGTGGAGCAGAGAATCCCATGTCAAACTGCCCTTCAGGATGAATTTCAAACACTGCACTCCTTTCAGACCTGCAAGGCAAACAAACAGACCACAAGGAGGTGGATGACCAGCTAATCTGCACCACAACCACCTCGAGAACAGTGTGAAAGTGATTGAGAGTTGAACAGTACATGAAGGATCTGAAAGGGTGTGCCCTGCTCACCACTAACCAAATGAAGTCTTGGTGTTTGAGAGTTCTGTTGATGAGGCATTCTGCCAAATGATGTGCTAAGTCAGTAGGTCTGCCCTGAGTTTGGCAAGGTATCCCAAAGTTGTCACTTCTTTGCTTCTGGTCTTCTGAGTTGGTGCTCCCAGTATCCTAGAGCTGGGGTGTATTGGGCACAGTGTTGTTCCTGGTCTCCCAGAGTGAATGTGTTGGACACTGCATTACTCCCAATCTCCTGGAGCTGGGCTGTGTGGGACACTGCATTACTACCGGTCTCCTGGTGCTGGGGTGTGTTGGACACTGCGTTACTCCTGGTTTCCTGAGCTGGGGTGAGTTGGACACTGCATTACTCCCAGTCTCAAGGAGCTGGGGTGTGATGGACATTGCATTACTCCGGGTCTCTTGGGCTGGGGTGTGTTGGACACTGTATTACTCCTGGTGTCCTAGAGCTGGGGTGTGTTGGGCACTGCATTACTCCCAGTCTCCTGGAGCTGGGGCGTGTTGGACACTGCATTACTCCTGGTTTCCTGAGCTGGGGTGAGTTGGACACTGCATTACTCCCAATCTCCTAGAGCTGGGATGTGTTGGACACTGCGTTACTCCAGGCCTCCTGAGCTGGGGTGAGTTGGACACTGCATTACTCCCAGTCTCAAGGAGCTGGGGTGTGATGGACATTGCATTACTCCGGGTCTCTTGGGCTGGGGTGTGTCAGACACTGCATTACTCCCAGTCTCCCAGAGCTGGGGTGCGTTGGACACTGTATTACTCCTGGTGTCCTAGAGCTGGGGTGTGTTGGACACTGCATTACTCCTGGTGCTGGGGTGTGTCCGACACTGCACTAATCCAGGTCTCCTGGTGCTGGGGTGTGATGGACACTGCATTACTCCAGGTCTCCTGGTGCTGGGGTGTGTGGGACACTGCATTACTCCCAGTCTTCCAGAGTTGGAAAAACGCATGCCATCGCTCCCCGATCAGCATGAAGATCTGTCTCTACGTTGGGAGCGAAATCCAATCCGCAGCCTGATAGAAGAACAGATAACCACTCAGCTCTCAGCACCCTCTCTCAGCCAGAGATTCAAAGCACATTGTGGTTTGAAGAGCAAACAGGATGCTTGCTCTCAGTTACTCATTGACTGATTTTCCACAGCTGTATTGCAAAACGCGGAAGGGGCGGGTGTTCACAACTGAATCAGGTCCGAATTGCCTTGTGAGCAGTGCGCACGCTTTTACAGTTATCTGGTGGAAAGCCCATCACATTAAGGTAAATTAAACATTAATGTCTACTAGCAGCGTTTATGAAAGAGATTGAATTCGAGATTAACGTGTCGTATCGCAACGGGGACATGATTCGGGGATCACTTACAACACAATGTACTGAACAAATAACAAACACGAGTGTATTTTTCTGTGGTTTAATATTCAGGCGGTGAGTAAACCGATTACTAAATAAAATGTGGCTGGGAAATCAAACACTTTCTTAAAAAGTCACTAAACTTTCCAAGCCCCGTCCCACCTAACCCCTACCCCGTTCGGTGAAGGTGACTATTTTAGGGGAAATGTGTGACCATGTTGTGCTGTGCAGCCGCATGGGGTTTGTTACAATATATTGCGTTTGCTCTGAAATCGTTGAGTATAAAGCACCCTAACGCCTATGTCGCTAATGCACGACAACATTTTCGAATTGATTTAAGTGCAGAATTTTTAAGTTAGTAGTATTAACTTTATCAAGGGCGAGTGAAAGGAAGAAGTGTCAGTTTTATTGCAGCGCGGAAGAGAGGAACGGAACTGAGTAATGGTAGCGAGAACTTGATCACATTGCTGGATGTTTCGATAGGTGACCAACCTAGAGGGATAGACTTGGGCTATTATGAGGTGACATTACAATGAAGTGCAGGCATTACAGTGTAGTTATAATGGGGGTGCTTCCATTAACTCTGTTTAAACCGGGATAGTAATATTATTAAGGGTCGAGAGGGCGAAGAATTAATAAATTGTCTCGAATGATTTCTCTGGAGGAGGATGTTTCTGGACCAAGAGGCGTTGCTGGATGTGGTTGCAAGAAACGAGCTGGGTCAAGTGCATCGAATGTTTACTTTGGAGGGGAGAGGGATACATCCTTGGACTTGTGAGAGAAGTATGGGAGGAAATCATGGGGGCATTGACTTTAATCTTCCAATGCTTTGTGGATACCAGGGTGATGCAAAGGACTGGAAAGTAACAAATGTTTTCCTGTTGTTTAAGAAAAGAATCCGTTGCTCCATCTTTTAAAAGAAAAAGGAGTAAACACAAGTCCAGCAACTACAAGCCAATCAGTTTAATCTTGTGTCACGAACCAGCAACAAAAGAAACACACTGAGCATGATTCAGTGTTAAAAACTATTTTATTAATTACTACTTATGATAATACGTAAAGTAAAAGTAAAAATGTTAGTATGTTAGAATTCAAAAATGTTAAACCTCGAACGTTAACCCCAAAACTAAACTCTTCGTGTGTGTGGGTGTGGCAAAGTCCAAAACTCCCAGTTCCGGAATGGTTCTTAAAGTTCAGTTCCGCAAGCCATAAGGTGAAACATGAGCAAGGGCTTCTTCAACAACCACCATTGTCTGAAGATAAGACGTAGACGTAGAGAAACATAGAGAGAGTACATATGAAATCCAAATGTTCCACGATGGAACCCAAACGACACTTCAGTGTTTACTCGGTAGTGACTTCCTCACCCCGAAAAGCATCCGAATTGTGGTTGTCCACACACAAATACCTGTTTCCTTCTACAGGTCAGCAACAAAGTGAACTCCACCGGATTACTTCCAACTTCCATACATGGGTTTCAGTGGCAGACACAGTTATAGTTTCTCATCCATCGGTAGAGAAAACAAGCAGGCTGGTGTCTCTCTCCCTTCTCTCTCTCTCTCCTTCTTCTTCTTCTAACTTCTTCAACAACGTCATTACGTCCTTTATCTTCTATTGACGTAAGCACGCCCCACACACACATACACACTCTCTATCTTAAAGGGACTTTCACTGAGTCCGTAACACTTGCTGTTTGGAAAGCATTTCGAGACATTATCCTAGGAAAGGATTAATAGTCCCCTGGAGGAAAATGGCAAACTGGTTCTGATTTATTGAAGGCAAATAGTATTTAACCAATTTGATAGTACTTTTTTTATGCAGTAGCAGTTTGAGTTGATGTAGTGTATATGGATTTCCAGAAGGCTTTTGATAAGGTGCCACATAATGGGTATATCAGCAACATTGAAACACGTGGATGTAAACTTGGTTAAGTAACAGACAACAGAAGGTCCTGGTGACTGGTTGATATTTGGATTGAAAGGTGAACGATAGAATTCTTCAGAGTTTGGTGTTAGGGCCATTGTTTTTTCTTAAATCAATATTAATGCATCCTGTTGTATAAGGGAACCATTCAATAGTCTTATCACAGTGGGGTAGAAGCTGTCCTTAAGTCTGGTGGTATGTGCCCTCAGGCTCCTGTATCTTCTACCTGAAGGAAGAGGAGAGAAGAGAGAATGTCCCGGGTGGGTGGGGTCTTTCATTATGCTGGCTGCTTCACTAAGACACCGAGAGGTAAAGACAGAGTCCAAGGAGGGGAGACTGGTGTCTGTGATGCACTGGGCTGTGTCCACAACTCTGCAGTTTCTTGCAGTCCTGGGCAGAGCAGTTGCTGTACCAAGCCGTGATACATCCAGATTGGATCCTTTCTGTGGTGCATCGGTAAAAGTTGGTGAGAGTCAAAGGGGACAAACCGAATTTCTTTAGCCTCCTGAGGAAGTAGAGGCGCTGGTGAGCCTTCTTGGCCGTGGGGTCTATGTGATCTGACCAGGATAGGCTGTTGGTGATGTTCATTTCCAGGAGCTTGAAGCTCTCAACCCTCTTGACCTCAGCACCATTGATGTAGACAGGTGCATGTACACCACCCCCTTTCCTGAAGTTAATGCCCAGCTCTTTTGTTTTGTTGACATTGAGGGCAAGGTTATTGTCATGACACCATGCCACTAAGCTCTCTATCTCCTTCCTGTACTCCGACTCATCGCTGTTTGAGATACAGCCTACAATGGTGGTATCATCTGCAAACTTGTAGATGGAGTTAGAGCAGAACCTGGCCACACAGTCATGAGTGTATAGGGAGTAGAGTAGAGAGCTGAGGACGCAGCCTTGTGGGGCACCAGTGTTGAGAATAATCGTGCCGGAGGTATTGCTGCCTATCCTCACTGATTGCAGTCTGTTTGTTAGGAAGTCAATGATCCAGTTACAGAGGGAGGTGTTGAGTCCTAGTCTTGGAGTTTGGTGACAAGCTTGCTTGGGATTATTGTTTTGAAGGCAGAGCTGTAGTCAATAAACAATAGTCTAACTTGGGTATCTTTACTGTCCAGATGCTCCAGACTAAGTGTAGGGCCAGGGAGATAGCATCTGCTGTAGACCTGTTTTGGCGATAGACGAAGGACTATGACCTCACGATCTACCTTGTTGTGACCTTGCACCTTATTGCACTGCACTTTCTCTCTAGCTGTGACACTTTACTCTGTACTGTTATTGTTTTTACCTGTACTACATCAAAATGGACTCTGTACTAACTCAATGTAACTGCACTGTGTAATGAATTGACCTGCATGATTGGTATGCAAGACAAGTTTTTCACTGTACCTCGGTACAAGTGACAATAATAAACCAATACTCAGATTTGGGGGTGCAAGGCACAATTTGTAAATTTGAGGCTGACACAAATTCTGGGAGTATTGTGAAGAGGGATTGCAGGCAAAATCAGCGGGGTGATGGGATCACTTTTTGAGGCACCACAGATTTGATGGGCCAAATGGCTGTCTCCTATGTCATAAGGGTAGAGGTTGGTGCAGGATATAAACTTGCTGGTGGAATAGGTAGATGCAGAGCAGAGTGAGGTTTAATAGTGATGTATGCTCGTAGAGGGGCAATATATAACATGAAAGGAGTGTGGGGAGTAGGGGACCTGGGGTATAGGTGCACAAATCATTGAAAGTGACAGGACAGATTGAGAAAGTGATTAATAAATGCATACACAGATCTGGGCTTTATCAATAGAAGCACGGATTATAAAAGCAGGGAAGTTGTGCTGAACCTTTATAAGTCATAGGCCTGTCCTCAACAGGAGTATTGTGTTCAAGTGTGGTCATCACATTAGAGGAAGAATATGAAGCCATTGAAGGAAGTCCAGGAGATTTATGAGAAAAGTTCCTGAGATGAGGGACTACAATTACAAGGATTGGATAGAGAAGTTGCGACTGTTTTCTTCAGAGAAGGCTGAGGGAGAATTTGATTGAAGTATATAAAATGAGGGGCCAGCAAAATGGATAGTGACAGGCTGTTCCCACTCGTGGATGGGTTGAGGACAAGAGGTCACAGGTATAAAATAAAGAGCATAAAACATAGAACAGTACAGCACAGGAACAAGTCCTTCGACACACAATGTCCGCACTGAACACAATGCCAAATTAAAATGAGTCTCTTCTGCCTGCACATGAGCCATGTCCCTCCATTCCCTACATATTAGAACACAGAACATTACAGCGCAGTAAGGCCCTTTGCCCCACGATGTTGTGCTGACCTTTCAGCCTTTTAACCTTTTAAGATCAATCTAACCATTCCCTCCCACGTAGCCTTCCATTTTTCTTTCATCCATGTGCCTATCTATAGTCTCTTAAATGTCCCTAATGTATCTGCCTCTACCAGCACCCCTGGCAGTGCATTCCACGCACCCACCGCTGTGTGTGTGTGTATGTGTGTGTGTATGTATGTAAAAAAAACTTTACCTCTGATATCATGAGTGACAAGGGAAAAAAATTTTTATTCAGTGTCTGGTTGGAATGTGGAATGTACTGTTTGCAGATGTGGTGGAGATAGGTTCCAGGCCTTCAACAAGGAATTGGATAAACATGGTGAAAAAAAAATTCCAAGGCTATGGAGAAAGGGCTGAGGGATGGAACTGGGAATTTGCTCTGGTTCAGTGCGGACATGATGGATCAAGTGGCCTCCTGTTCAGTTGTCATTCTGTGATTCCATGAAAACTGCAGGTAGCTGCTTTTAATATAGTCAACTGTCTGCTAAATTTGTGCATGAGGAGTCCTGAGTTCAGACCAAAGGTTTGTCTGAGGTGCCCTGAAGTTAGAAGTTGAAAGATGAGTGGGGCAGAGTCCCAGACTGTGTGCATTCTCACTTTGGAAACATAAAGGTGACTTTCTAAATAGAACGTTGTTATTTGCAATCAAAGAGCAAAATTTATAGGAAATTTGGAGCAAGTACTTTGTCATAGTGTCCAGATTTTTCTACAGATTCAATCTAAGGAGCAATGACACCACCACAAATTCAAATAGCACTTTCATTTATATGCGTGGGCATGTGGACAAATTTTGTACCCCAAATTTTTACCGCTCACACCTACACCTGGATGTAACATTACCATTGGCAAGGCTGTGGATTCTGTTTCGAAGCTAAGGTTGGAAAGTAAAAATGTTGTTCTGAGTCCCAGCTCTCCTTGAGATGGAGAATCAAGTAGAAAAAGTTAGTGGCCCAATCAAGTTTCAGGGGCTGTGTTTGGGGTTATTTTTAAAAAAATCAATCGTCTAATGTGGAAAGCAGAATTGAGTCTAGTGTTCAGTCTGGTTATAAATGCAGAGGATGCTAAACAGCAGAAAGGGTCATCTGTGCAGCTCAGACTGCTCAGGGTTATTTTGCAGTTGTTTTTAGTAGTGGCAAGTTCAAAGCACTATCCACATGAGCCTCTGAGCATATCACCCATCCAGTTCCTTAACCACAATTGGTCTGGCCTTTAGGTAGCTGGTGATTTGGTCTTATTCTGGAGCATGCCTTGAAGCATTTGCAGTAAATGAGAAAGATGTATTGATATCATTATTCAGAATTTAGTGGACTGTGTTGCTGTTAAGCTGTGTGATACAGGCAGGCGTTTCCTTGATGAAAGTTTAATGAGGGAACCTGATAATGAATGGATGATACCAGATATTGGTGACCCCATTATCATATCATCACAATTTAATTTATGATTGATTGCTGGAAAACTAATATTCTTGAGTATGATTTCTTATACTTTGAGGTGCCTTTAGGGTACTTTTGAAGGTTCCTATTGACCTGATAAATTTATGCTCTCTTACAGTTTAGAAAAACAATTGGACTCATTCAAAGATAATGGCATCGATATGGTATTTTTACAATATTTAATATAGTTATGAGAATTGTTTTAATGACAAGTAGTTTATTAATTTCAAGTGCAGAGATTTCTAGTAAGTTTAATGAATTCATTTGGCTGCAGAATGTTTGGAAGCTGTAACTACTATGATTGTTAGTCAGTAATCCTACATAATCTCCTTTATCCATAAAGTAAATGTTTTTCTCTATTGCAGTATCAAATGCTAGTCCACTAAGAAATTCCCAATATTGTTCAAATAACACCAAGTCATTACTGTTGCATAGTAGTTTATGTATCTAGTTCGACTTTTAATTACGGATGTGCAATATGTGTGATCAGAACTTCAAATTGAGTAACTTTTGCTGAATTTCCGCTTGTATTAGAGACACACTGCTGACAACCAGTGAAAGGCACAGTTAATTTTACTCAGAACTTCAAAGACAATGTACGAGCTTGTACGGTATGCTACTCAGTACGTGAGTTGATCAGTCTTGGTCAGACTTGTGGTAACCCTTTGTTTTTGGATCTCTGCAGCACAGAAACAGGTTGAACTCGTCTGTGCTGAACAAAGTGCTTTCCTGAGCCAGTCCCATGTGTTTGGTCTGGGTCCCTAATAAACCTTTCCTATCCATGTACCTGTCCAAATATCTTTTAAGTATTGTAATTATACCTGCCTCTCCCACTTTCTCTGGCAATTCATTCTGTATACCCACCACCCTCTGTGTGGAAAATCTTGCTGCTTAGATCCCCTTTAAATCTTTCCCCTCTCAAATTAAACCTATTCCCTCTAGTCTTAGACTCCCCTACACTAGGGAAAAATCTGTGACTATCTACCCTATCTGTGCCCCTCATGACTTTATAAACCTCATAAAGTCACCCCACAGCCTCCTTTGCTCCAGGGAAAGGAGTCCTAGCCTATCCAGTCTTTCCTTATAATTTGAGTCCTTCAGTTCAGACAAAATCCTTAAATCTTTTCTGCAGCCTCTCAAGCTTAATCACATCCTTCCTATAGCATGGTGACCAGAACTGCATGCACTTCTCTGATTATGGTCTAACTAACATTTTCTGGCGTTGTATCAGGACATCCCAACTTGTACTCAATGCCATGGCTGATGAAGGCAAGCATTCCATACATCTTCTTCACCACTCTGTCTACCCATGCTGCCACTTTCAGGGAACTATATACTTGTACCCCAAGATCAGTCTCTGTTCAACAGCACTCCCCAGGGCCCTGCCGTTCACTATGCAAGTCCTGCCCTGGTTTAACTTCCCAAAATGTATCGCTTCACTTTTATCTGAGTTAAATTCCATCTGCTGTTTCCCCCCCCCCCCCCCCCAACTTTCCCAGTTGATCCATATCCTGTTGTAACAGGTATAGGTGTAGTTACGGGAACCTGCCTGCACCCAATCAATGCAGGTTCCCATAACTTCACCTATAACATGGAGGAAGTAAACGGAGAAGTTTTGTCTGAATAGTTCAGCCAGATGAAGGAGGAGTTGGAAGGGAACTGGTTGGCTAGATGTAGGATGGAAGTGCAGAGGAAATGAGTGTCCCTGGTGAAACTGGGTCAGATGGGACCAGGAAAATGGAAATTGTTAAAGTGGTGCAGGGCATCTGAAGGGTCATGGACTAAGTGGAAAGACATTGAATGTGGCAGAAAAGATAGAGTCAAGGCAAGGAGGAATGTGCTCTGTGGGACAAGAACAGGCTGAAGAATGGATATACCAGGACATTCCTGCTCGTGGGTCATGGGGAAGAGGTTGAGGTAGCTGTGTGTGCTTGTGGGACTATGAGACAGAAGGCTGTGAAGGGAAGATCTCCTGAAGAAGTAAGGTCAGTGTTTGCCTGGGAGACGGTGACCTGATGGTTAAGAGGGAAGTATGAGGATTTTTCAGAGAGCTGGGGTTCGGAGGTCAACAAGAACAGTCCTGCCCTTGTCAGTAGTGTGTTTTTGGTGGGTTCCAATTGTTTATAAAGGCTTGGCAACATGGGTGAGTTGTTAATTGGCTTTCTTTTTTATCCCAAAAGATGGATTTCCACATCTGATGGGAAAATGAGCAGGTTCCAGGCAGCTTGGTACTTATTGACTATGTTGTAAATCTGAGCATCAAGGAACAGCAATGACATTTGTTTCATATCACTTTTTAAGGTTTGTTTAAAGGGAATAAGTATGGATGGAACATTAACACTGATCTACTATTTGTAATTGATTTTAAGGTGTAGGAACGTGCATATAATAAAGTTGTCTTGTCGCTGGGATTTCTTAGCACATCACCTGAAAACATCTGTCTTTTGTAATCCAAGCTCTCCAGTTGGTGCTTCAGTGAAATTTTTTTGAGTTTGGTTGGATTTCTTCTGAAGTTTTTGTGGATCATGGAACCAGTCCCCTTCCCTCTCTCCATAGCTGTGCAAATTCTATCCTTTCAGGTACTTATCTAACTCCAATGTGAATGATAGATTCAATTCAATCTCCATTACAACCCTGGCAGTGCATTCCAGACTCTGAATGTTCACTACATGAAACTTTTTTGGGTTCTTTTTCCAGTCGCTTTCTTTCTGTAGCCGCTTTTCTTCTTTGGCATTCTGTCATTCGGAACAATTTCTCTGTATTTACTCTTGACTAGACCCTTCTCAAAGCTCTATCAGATCTCCTTGCAATCTCCTCTGTTCCAAGGAGAACAACTACTAGTTTCTCCATTCTATCCACATAACTGACTGAAGACCCTGAAACTATTTTGATAAATATCTGCTGCACCTGCCTTAAAGAAATAGGCACTGTACTCCAATTGTGACTGAACCAGAGTTTTATAAAGGCTCATCATAACTCCCTAACTCTTGCACTCAGTGGCTCTGTTCATAAAGACCAGGATCCTATGGGTTTTTACAACCACTTTTTCAACCTTCTCCACCAATTTCAATTAGCTATGCACCTATCCCAAGATCTGTTCTTGCACCATTTTTAGAATTATGTTGTCTAGTTTGCATTTTTTCTTCTCATTCATCCAACTGAAAAACAGAATGTTTTGCATTTCACTGCATTAGTTTTAATTTGCTGCCCATCCTGCAATTCTGCCTTTATCTTGTTGAAATCTATTGCCAGACTCTTTACTGTTCAATACACCTCTTGGTTTTATCATCAAAACATTTGGAAATTATGCCCTGCACAACCAAGTCCAAATCATTAATATACACATAAAGAAGGGCAGTGCTCCCAGTACTGACCCCAGGGAACCTCAATGTACACTCCCCTTCAGTCCTACAAACCAACGTTCACCACAAATGTTTCATGTAAGCATACAAGCTAACAAATTGGAACCAGAGTAGGCCATTTGGCCTGCTCCACTATTCCATAAGGTCATGGCTGATTTGATTATAGTCTCAACTGTGTTCCCCATGTACTGCAGTAACTTTCACCTCTTGCTTATCAGGAATCTTCTCTGCCTTTGCAACTATTTCAAATTCCTGTTGCTTAACTAATTTTCTCTTTGCCTTCAATCTTGATGACAGGTCTATAATTTGGCACCTTATCAAATGATCTGTGGAAAGCCAATTCCATATCAATTATGTTTCCCTTAACAACCCTCTGTTTCTTCATCAAAACATTGCCAGGTTGGTTGGACATTAATTTTCCTTTGACAAATGAATGCTGGCTTTCTCTAATCAATGCTGAAGAGACTGGAACAGCACAAGTTCAAGACCCCCCTCCCCAGCATACTGCCAACTAACATCCAGGCCATTGAGAACAAAGTTGATGAACTAAGGGCGAGACTGACCTACCAAAGAGAACTGAGGGACTGATGTGTGCTGTGTCTCACCGAAACATGGCTTTCACCTGACTGCGCCATACAACCTGAGGGCTTCTCAATTCATGGGATGGACCGTAAGGCATCCTCGAGCAAAGTTAGAGGTGGAGGGGTCCCTGGCCCTACACTCATCTCTGGAGCATCTGGACAGTAAAGGCATCAATGTTAGACGATTGCTTATTAACTACAGCTCCACCTTCAATACAAAAGTTCCACGCAAACTCCGAGACCTGGGGACTCAACACCTCCCTCTGCAACTGGATCTTCATCTTCCTGACCAACAGACCGCGATCAGTGAGGATAGACAGCAACGCCTCTGCCACAATTATTCTCAACACTGGCACGCCATGAACTGCCTCCTCAACCCCCGACTCCACACTGGTGCCCCACAAGGCTGCATCCTCAGCCCCCTACTCTGCTCCTTATATCCTCATGACTGCGTGACTGCTCTAATTCCATCTACAAGTTTGCAGATAATACCACCATAGTGGGCTGAATCTCAAAAAATGATGAGTCGGAGTACAGGAAGAAGATGGAGAGCCTAGTGACATGGTCTCTTGACAACAACCTTTCCCTCAATGTCGGCAAAACAAAAGAGCTGGTCGTTAACTTCAGGAAGGGGGGAGATGTGGAGGTTGCGAGGGTTGAGAGCTTCAAGTTCCTAGGAGTGAACATCACCAATAGCCTGATGCCACAGCTAAGGAAGCTCACCAGCGCCTCTACTTCCTCAGGAGGCTAAAGAAACTTGGCATGTCTCCTTTGACCCTCACCAGTTTTTATCGTTGCACATAGAAAGCATCCTATCTGGATGCATCACAGCTTGGTATGGCAACTGCTCTGCCCATGACTGCAAGAAAATACAGAGTTGTGGACACAGCCCAGCGCATCAGGGAAACCAGCCTCCCCTCCATGGACTCTGACTATACTTCTCACTGCCTCGGTAAAGCAGCCAGCATAATCAAAGACCCCACCCACTCTGGATATTCTCTCTTCTCTCTTCTCCCCTCTCCCATCGTGCAGAAGATGCAAAAGCCTGAAAGCACATGCCACCAGGCTCAAGGACAGTTTCTATCCTACAGTGATAAGACTATTGAATGGTTCCCTAGCATGATAAGGTGGAGTCTTGACCTCGTAATCTACCTTGTTATGACCTTGCACCTTATTGTCTACCTGCACTTTGATAGGCACGTTCGGGGGAGAGTAGATCGACCGGGGGATGGGTCAAAGGTATGGAGGCAGGTGCCCCATGGGGGGAGGGGAGGAGAAAAATAATCTGCCTTTCTGCCTGTCACTGTCTCTTACCTGCATCACCTATCACTACCTTGTGCCCACCCCACCTTCCCTCTTTTGGCCACCTATCACTGCTCTGTTTCTTCTCTCCTATATATTGGACTTCCCCTTTTCCTATCTTCAGTCCTGAAAAAGGGTCCTGACCCAAAACATTGACTGTCTGTTTTTCTCCACAGATGTTGCCTGGCCTGCTGAGTTTCTCCAGCATCTTGTTGTTTTTTCTTTTGGATAAAAATGTAGATGGGTGGGTTAGTAAGTTTGCAGACGATATGAAGATTGGTGGCATTGTGGATAGTGTAGAAGATTGCCAAAGGATACAGCGGGGTATAGATCAGTTACAGATATGGGCAGAGAAATGGCAGATGGAGTTTAACCCAGCCAAATGTAAGGTGTTGCACTTTGAGAGATGAAATGTAAAGGGAAAGTACACAGTTAATGGCTGGACCCTTAATAGTGTTGATATACAGAGGGATCTTGGGGTCTCAGTCCATAGCTCCCTGAAAGTGGCTACAGAGGTTGATAGGGTGGTAAAGAAGGCATATGGCATGCTTGCATTTATTAGTTGAGGAATTGAGTTCAAGAGCTGGCAAGTTATGTCGCTGCTTTATAAACCTCTAGTTAGGCTGCATCTGGAGTATTGCATTCATTTCTGGTTGCGCCGTTACAGGAAGGATGTGGGGGCTTTGGAGAGGGTGAAGAGGAGGTTTACCAGGATGCTGCCTGGATTAGAGAGCACATGCTATGAGGAGAGGTTGGACAAACTTAGGTTGTTTTCTCTAGAGCAGCTGAGGGGAGATCTGTTCAAGGCTCTTAAGATTATGAGAGGCATAGATAGAGTAGACAGCTGACATCTTTATTTCCAAGGTTATCTAATACCAGAGGGCATGCAGTTAAGGTGAGAGGGGGCAAGTTCAGTGGAGCTGTGCGGGGCAAGTTCTTTTTTTACGCAGAGTGATGGGTGCCTGGAATGTGCTGGCAGGGGTGGTAGTGGATGCAAATACTGTAGAGGCATTTAAGAGGCTCTTCGGCACATGAATGTGCAGGAAATGGAGGGATGTGGATGTTGCGTAGGCAGACCGGATTAGCTTAGATGGGCATTTGATTACTAATTTAGTTCAGCACAACATCATGGGCCAAAGGGACTGTCCCTGGGCTATACCCCTACAAATATTAACTGCTTGATTTTTCTCCTCCTTCCCTGTATAGTTGAGCCACCCATCATGCAATTGTTTTGGCCTGACAGCTCTCTCCAGGGAACCCTCTTTCCCCCATCAGTACTTGGAACTGAATGCCAGTTGGAGAGCAAGATGCCCTCAAAACTCTCCTGAATTAAGTGCCTGCTGATTTTTGTCCATCAAGTGGTCATTAACTTCCCCTCTGTCACCATTCCATTAAACAGCACAGTGACCATCTCCTCAAACATGCTATCCACAGACCATTTGATCATCATGGCATCAGGTGTCACTTAAGCTCCAAAGCACAGAGCTTGAGCTCCTCCAGTTGACAACATGTCCTGCATCTTTGGTTGGCCAGCACGTAGGAAGCTTGGAGTTCCTAGATGGTGCAAAAGGTGCATTCCATTGGTCTGAAGTGGTTTGAAGCCTCTATTTATTAGATTAAGATGAGTAATGCAAAGAATATACAAGATACAATTACAATAAATTACTTACTGTTTTACTTGCTCTGGACCAAATGCTTCTTTAAACTTCCCAAGGCCCTGTTTCCCCAGGTTCATGTAAAGCTTTGCACGCATGTTCAATGAGCAAGGGAAACTGGGCAATAACAGCCTGCTGAGTGCAATAATATTTCCAAACTACAGAAATGCATCAAAACAATGAGAACTGTGACATCATTGATTCTTGCCCTTAGCAGAAACAGTAGTTGTAAAATTGGTGCAAGAGCAGGTGGAGATGTGACCATAATAGTTATGCTACCAGACAAGGTTCATAGATCCAGCTGAGGGTTCAAATCGCACGAGTAGTTTGAGAATTTTGAATTAATTGGTTTTGTACTTGGGTTGAAGGGCCTGGATTTGCTGACATATGTCAGAAACATTTAAGTGACAAGCTTGACTGTTAGTATGAAATGTTGATTACTGCTACACATGTATTTGCCTCTTTCAATAACATTGGAATGAAGAAGGGAAGCCCCTATTGTATTTACACAGAATGGCAGAAATGTGAAGTGCCTTAGTAAAGATTCATTGTTCTTAGATTTTTAGTTGAATTTAATTATTTCACTGAATTATCTGTGTAATTACTGAATTAATGTTTCTGTTTCATCACTTAGAACCATTTCTGATGAAGATGTATTTTAGAGGGAAGAAACAATTAAAACGTTGCTGTATCATCTCCTTCGTGCTTGTGATAATGTTGACTGTGCTGGAGAAAAGCAGCTATACGAATCAGGAGTCCCAGAGTATCTCTTGGAGATCCAGTTCTTCAAAGGACAGACTAGTTGTCAATTTTCTGAACTTCTTCACTCCCTTGGACAACTTCTGGAGTCCCAGTAAAACCGAGACTACTGCCACAGAGATGGGAACAATAGCAAGGAGGGAGGCCAAACAATGGGATGTGACAGCTGCCAATTGTGCTCCCACCAACTTTACTCACACTGAATTGTTGACTGGCTTGGAACCAAACTTTGAACAGTTCTTACAATACAGACACTGTAGGTATTTTCCAATGATTCTCAATCATCCTGAGAAATGCAGTGGTGACATCTACCTTTTGGTGATTGTTAAATCCATCATAACACAGTATGACCGAAGAGAGGTGATCAGGAAAACATGGGGCAAAGAAATGGAGCTGGGTGGGAAGCAAATTAAAACGTTGTTTCTTTTGGGGACTTCATCCATTGAACATGAAAGGTACCACCATCAAAAGCTCTTGGAATATGAAAATATAATTTACAGGGATATTCTCCAGTGGGACTTCATGGACACTTTCTTCAATCTCACCTTAAAAGAGGTTAACTTTCTCAGATGGTTTTCCACTTACTGTGAGAATGTTAAGTACATTTTTAAAGGAGATGATGATGTGTTTGTGAGCACAGAGAATGTTCTTGAGTTTCTTAATGCACGCTATTTCCAGAATCTTTTTGTGGGTGATGTATTGTACAAGGCCAAACCAATTAGAAAGAAGGAAAATAAATATTACATACCTGAAAGCTTGTACAATAAAACTTACTATCCACCTTATGTAGGAGGTGGTGGATTTTTGATGGCTGGTTCACTGGCAAAAAGGTTATACAGTGTGTCAGAAAGCTTGGAGCTCTACCCAATTGATGATGTTTTCTTGGGGATGTGCCTAGAACTGTTGAGAATAACCCCTATGGGTCACTGTGGTTTTAAGACCTTTGGGCTAGTGAGAAACAAAAACAGTAAGATGAATAAAGAGCCTTGTCTTTATAAAAGCATGCTGGTGGTGCACAAACTTTTGCCAGCAGAGCTTCTAGAAATGTGGAAATTAGTTCATAGCAACATTAGTTGTTCTAAGAAACTGAAAGTACCATAGAAATGTTACCAAAGCAATTCTGGAGGAGTGCAATTTGTAATGTGAAAGCAAAATCCTGATTCTTCTTTTGAAAAGAATGTACATTTAACTTATTTTCCATCAACAATCTCAATTTTTTATGTTTTTCACCTGAATTTTTGACTTGTTATATGGAATTAAAATGGTTCCAAAATGGATTTATATTTATGTATTATTCATTGTCTAAAAATCTGAATGGAATGATAGAAAATGTATTTTCATCAAAATATGTAGTGATATAAATTTTGATGAGAAAGTAATTTCACTATGATTAATAAAAAAAACAATTACAAGAGATCTGACTATTGGCAGCACAGCTTTGAGTTGCATTGTGGACCCAACTTCTGCTTCTGTGATTATTACTTGAATCTCTGATTTTTTTTTGAGGGGATGTGGTTAAATATGAATACCATTGTAATTGTGTTTATAAAAGAAAACAAAATTTGTCCCAACAAAGCCATTCCCTGTGGAGGCTCTATGCAAATTTCCCTCTGGGCTTTAAATCCATTCTTTATACTGTGGAGTGACATGGTATAATTATTAATTTGTGATTTTTTTAAAATACTCATTACACCTTTTGTAGTTCTTCTAAACAATTTCTGGGATTGAAGAGAAGTAGCTTATTCTGTAAGACGAGCATGATCCCAGTTTGATTGGACCTTTTTAAATTCCAGATAGACCTCCCCACATCTACACCATTAAAATAATGTGTTGGGAGATCCTGAGTTTCTCTAAACAAGCCCTCTCCACAAAACACTCATTGCAATTCAGGCCAGTGGGTACTTGGTGCAAATCTCTCGTTGGGGCCTTTAAAAGGAATAATACACAAAACCAGGAGAGGAACTGATTTTCTTAGCAAAGTGGCTTCAAATGGGAACTAAACATTTCCATGGTGCTAGACTTCAACAGTCAAACTCTGGTCCTCCTAAAGTGGTTGGATTGGCTTGGGTTGGAATGGCGACCAGTGGTGTGCCCTTCCCAACCATGCAAATGACCACGTCCCTGGAATTTGAGATGGGGTACTTGGCCTTAGAAAGAAATCCAGTAGCATTTAGCTATGTTACATGCCAGCTAAGCTAGACCTTTTTAGAATTCCAAGTCTGAGCCTGTTACTTTAAAGCCCAATATTCCATTGGATGTTCTTGTGGCTTAATCACTTAAGGTGTTGCTTTCTGAAGTGGAGTTCCTAAATCCTGCTGCAGTTTATGATTCACAATAGCAGCAGTGGCAATGTGACTTGGCTCATAATCTAGAGACATCAACTAATTGTTAAGAGACAGTAGTAGGAAATTTTTTTTGAGATAGTAGTAGGAAAATTTTATAGTCAGCAGTGACTACTGTTGACTCTGGTTTCTAAAACAAAAATCTAGTAGGAAATTATGACCACTGAGTGAAATCTCCATGACAAGGCCATGCCAGCCACACAAAAATGTTCTTTCTCACGGGAACATGTGCACCAAGACCAGTCACAGGCAGGAAAAGTAAATAGTTAGTAACTGTCAATCAAACACATGCATCTGGGGTCTTCAGGAATTTGAAAAAAATCTTCGGTACTTCGTTTTATTTCTTTCAAACTTTAGTCTTAAATTTGAAAAAAAAATCTTAATCTTTCTAAAATCATTATTAATACTTCCATTTACTATAGTTTGCACAATGCTCTTGTACATTTCCTCCCTTTTGAAATCAATGGGAGAAAATTCCCTGTGTCTCTTTTGAACACAGTTCAGATTTCTGTAGTGGGTGCAAGCCATAAATTGTAGCATTTAGCCCAAATGTTCTCTCTGGTGTGGAACTCCATGAGGAGTTGAATGATGAGCGCACCCTGTGGCCCAGTGGTGAAGTAATTAACGGTTTCTGTTTCTGTGTGTTTGTGGGAATCCTGAAGCTGCTGTTAATCCTGACTAAATCCAGAATATACTTTACTGAGATTGAAATCAATCTGCTATTGTTTTTGTTTCTTTGTATAATTTTGCTATATTGGGGAAACCTTGTTCCTTATTAATCAGACTTCCTATTTTAAAACTGTCTTCAAATTTATGCTTTAATTCCTCTGACCTATTATTCAATAGAGTGAACTGTGGTTTTCCCCAAGAACCCAGCGGAATTCTGTGGTTGTCTTTATGCCACCTGAAAAATTGCTCTAAATTTCTTGCTTTTCCTCCCTCAGAACCCAGTAATTGATCCATCTTTCCACTGGTGTGATACCTTGTCAATAGTTTCCAGAAAGCTCCTGTACACCAGATCCATTTCACTTCCCAACCAAAACCGTCACCTCGTCAAAGAATTCTGTTCAGTTTGTGGATCTTCAGTTCCAAGTCAGTTCTGCAGGGCAGATTCTATAAACTGCTGCATATTGTAATATTGTTCTGATTGTTGAATTTAATGCAATGACTGAGGAGTGTTCATCTGGTGGGGAAGTGGTGCTTCATATCTGGAATCACTGGGACCAAATAAGGATTACTCAAGTTTTGAGAAATATGGTTCACAATTTGTTGAGTTCTGAAATTAAAATTCATTGGAAAATTTTGTAAATGCGGATGTCTGATTCTGAAGTAACGCAGGACAGTTATGGATTTCCACTCAAATATGCATGGAGCTGTTCTGTTAACGTGAGAATGGTGTCAGGGGAAGAATGCATATCAGCATGTGAAGTACCATGTGGCTTCTGGAAAGCAATGCTGTCCTCTGTTTAACTCAAAACAAGCAGTAGGTTTACAAATGTTACGAGAGTAAAGCAACTTCTTGGGCTCCATGTCATGATCCCTGCCCACACCATAAACTATGGCTTGTTTTAAGACCATAAGACATGGGAACAGAATTAGGACATTCAGCCCTTCGAGTCTACTCTGCCATTCAATCATGGCAGATTTATTTTTCCCTCTCAACCCCGTTTTCCTGTCTTTTTCCTGTAACCTTTGCTGTTACTAATCAAGAACCTATCAACCTCTGCCTTAAATATACCCAATGACTTGGCCTCCACAGCTGTCTGTGACAATGAATTCCACAGATTCACCACCCTTTGGCTAAAGAAATTCCTCCTCCTCTCTGTTCTGAAGGGATGCCCTTCTATTCTGGGGTGGCCTCTGGTCCTAGTCTCTCCTACCACTGGAAACATCCTCTCCACATCCACTCTAGGCAGGCCTTTCAATACTTGGTAGGCTTCAATGAGGTTTCCTCGCCACCCCATAAAAACTCCAGTGAGTACAAGCCCAGAACCATGAAATGCTCCTCATGTGTTAACCCTTTCATTCCCAGGATCATTCTTGTAAACCTCCTCTGGACCATCTCCAATACCAGCACATTCCACCCCCCCACCCCTCCCTTTGGTATGGGGCTCAAAACTGCTTGCAATACTTCAAATGTGGTCTGATCAATGCCTTATAAAGCCTCAGCACTACATCCTTGCCTTTATATTCTAGTCTTCTTGAAATGAATGCTAAAATTGCATTTGCCTTCCTTATTACCGACTCAACCTGCAAGTTAGCTTTAGTGAATTCTGCACTAGGACTTCTGCACAGAAAGGAATTGAATACTAGCAGGCATTTGAAATTTTGGAAGGATAGACAGGAAAAGGAGGTGGATCGGTCCAATGAAGAATGAGATCACTACAGTGAGGAATGATACTGCCTCAGTAGCTCAAGATGTGGAATCACTGTGGGTGCAGATAATAAATAGTGTAAGAAGTTTATCATAGTGCATTGTAAAGTGCACAATAGTGCATTGGCCCGCTGACAGTAGCTATACTGTAGATCAGATTATAAACCAAGAAATAATGGGGACTTATGAAAGATTCTGCAATAACCTGTGATCTTAATCAACATTTAGATTGCCAATATGATTTGCCCAATGTTACTTCACAAGATAAAAGTGCATCAGTTTGGGGTGGAGGTGGGGTACTGGTAACTAACAGAAAACACTGTCAATATAACTTGGCAATTGTTGAATTGACAAGGCAAGTGCCACAGGGATCAGTGCTAGGACCTCGCCTATCAATAATCACTGTTACTGATTTGCATGTAAGGACTGAGTATGCTGTAGCTAAGTTTGTTAATGATACAAAGATAGATGGGTTAGCAGTTGTGACGAGGACACAAAGAACTCGTAAAGTGATATTGTTTACAGAAGGAAGAATGGAAAAATCTAATTATAGTTGAAATGGAGTAAGACTATAAATCATTCCAATACAAAAGGATCTGGAGGTCAGAGTGCATGAAACACAAAGTTGGCATGCAGATGCAACAAGAAATTGAGAAGCTGGTCTTTATTGCAAAGGATATGAAGCACAAAAGTAGGGAAGTTTTGATGCAACTCGACAGAGTGCTGGTGAGGCTGCACCTGAAGTACTGTATACAAATTTTCTCTCTATATTTGAGAAGGATAGACTTGCATTAGAGATAGTAAGGTTCATTAGGTTGATTCCTGGGTTGAAACAGTTGATAAATGAGGAGAGGTTGAACAGGCTGGGCCAATACACATTGACGTGGCGCACTGGTTGCTGTCACACCGCTCAGGTGACCAGGGTTCAATCCTAACCACTGGTGCAGTTCATAGAGTTGTACATCAGAGAAACAGACTCTTCTGCTCATTGTGTCTGTGCTGGCCATCATCAATACTAATCCCACTCGCCTGCATTAATTCCATAAGACTCTATGCCTTGCTCATTCAAGTACCTGTCCAGATGTCTCTTAAATGTTGTTATTGTTCCTGGCTCCACCTCCACCTCTGGCAGCTCAGATACCAACTATTCCTTGTGTGAGAAATTTACCCTTCAGATCCCCTTTCAACCCCCTCCCACTCACCTTAACCCTATGTCTTCTAGTTTTAGACACCCATACCATGGAAAACAAGCTCTATGCCTCACATAATTTGTATGGAGTAGATGAATTGTAGAATCTAGTGGAAGTTGATGGGAACATGAGGAGAATTAAATGGGATTAGTGTAGATGGGTGTTTGGTGGTTGGCAATGGATTCAATGGCTCAAAGGTCAAGTTTCCATGCAGTGTGGCTCTTTGATTCCAATGAGAGGTGATCTCATTGAAACACCCAAGCTTCTGGAGGATTGACAGGATGGACGCTGAAAGGATGTTTCCTCTAATTGTGGTAATGTCGAAATAGAGGGCCTAGTTTCAGAATAAGGGATTATCCATTTTGGGCAGTGTTAAGGATGAATTTCTTCTCAGAGGGTCAAAGCTCTTTGGAATTCTCCAGAGAGCTGTGGAGGTGGAGTCATGGGATATATTCAAGGTGAAGATTGACAGATATGACAGGATACAAAAGTATTGGGAGAGAGTGGGTAAGTGGTGATAAAGCCAAGGTTGGATCAGCCTTCATCTGAAAGGCAGAGCAGGTCAAGGGGTCATTGGCCTCCTTCCACTGCTGTTTCTTATGTAAGTGGTGCATTTGGGGGTCAGTTGGATGAAATTAGAGCTTAAAAAATTGGTCACACTTGGGTTCCCAGATAATTTTTTTTGTCCTTCTCTGCTGTACTTTAGAAAGATTTGGGATTAGCAACTCTTCTATTCAGTTTTATAGCAAAAGTGTTTCAGTTTTACATGTCTATAAATCTCAACATCTCTCCCCAGTTCATCCCTAATGTTCTTCTCTGAACTTTGTCTCACACATTAGTGGTTCTTAGAAAGACTGCCAACAAACAAGATCACAAGACTAATTTAATGCTTTATTAAATTGCTTTAACTGAATTATTCAGAATTGTTTACTTGAACTTATTTGTCAGTTTTGTTTTGTACTTCTGCTTAAATTCAGTTATGTACAATTAAATTTATGTAAACAGGAGTAGATGACATGGGAGATTGTTAATTAGGATAGAACAATGAGTAGTCCATTTTTCTGCTATATTTGCAACATAGCCCTGTTCATTATACACATATTATGCTCATGTTCAAAACAAAGCCCTAACAGATGTGTTAGATGTCTATTATTAAACTAGTTTCAATGCAATTCTGAGCTTTTGATCCCACTATTTAATTATTTTAAATCTTGTATCAACTTTATCAAATGTCTTCTTGATCTATTTTACCCTCACAGATTTAGCCCATATTTAAAGAAGACAGTTATGTTTAAAATGTCGATCCATTCAATTGAAAGCGTATCTCTATATTCTGATATGTATTTACAGGAGGGAAAAATTAACCCATCAAATTTGCCCACGGTTAACTTTGTATCAAACACCAATAACAGGCCCACCTCATTTATTGGCCAATGTTCATCTGTATGTGATTCCAATGACAGGATTTCTACTGATCTCCCAATCCTTACATTAAGTTATTCCAACATGGATAAATTGAAACCCAATGTAGACAAATCCTTTGCTTATGGAGATTATTCACATGGGAACATTTTATTGGTGCATGCACTGGAATCAAAGGCTCATTGATCAAAAGCTAATACTTCATTGCTTAATTCTTGGTTACACCCATGCTGGCAAGAAAATGTAAATGTATGGTATAGAACTATAAAGCTTAAACCTTTGATTTGTAAATAGTGTTACTCGTGTGAATGTTATGAATATAGCAGGTTTTATATTTGTTAATATGGCAGGTAAAGGATGCTGTTTAGGAAAATGTTGAAATGTAACAATTAAAATCTAAAGCAATGAAAAAGCCAGTATTTAACTGATTTAAGGTATTGTACTTAAATGAATAAATGAATGGAACACTTTGCAATATGCTATGATTATGTACCTGAGAAAATATCCCATTTATTAAAATTATTACCTTTGGGCAACTGAATTCAATGTCTTGGGTAGCTCCTCATTTCCATTTTCTTCTTGCTATGTAAGCAGGAAGGCAGAATATTATAAAATATCGTGGTCATTCTTGGATTACACCCACTTTTGATGCTGTAAAACATTGCTGTATTTAATGCCTTGCCCAATTAACTCTTTCAAAAATAAAAGTCACCAGAACGTCTAAGGTGTTTCTTTTGTTGCTGGTTCGTGACAAAATTGGGGGCTCATCTGGGATCTGAACCCAGGACCTCTTGCACCCAAAGCAAGAATCATACCCCTAGACCACTGCCTGGTTTACACATAGAGTGAGTGGTTAGAATGGGACTGCTGAGTTCCTGTCAGAGCCTCATCTAATTTCACCCATCTCTTCATACTCTCCACTGTAGAGTCCACAGTAATGTTTATGCCAGTAAAGGTAGAAATGGGCATTGCATGAATTATTATGTTATTGGTACACATCTGATGCTGGTAAACTCTGGCCTGCTAACTTGAAGAGCACATAGATATGCTGGTTGCAAATTCATTTTGGCACAGTTACCCTGAAATTATCTCTACAACAATCAACTATTCCATGTATAGTTGAAATTAGACGTCAACAAGGGAAATGCAATCCGGTTTTGAAGGTCTCATCTTTAAGCCATCCCAGTATTTTCTACCTTCATTTTACTACTTGATGGTTACAGATAAATTTGCTGCCTCTCTCCTGTTTACCTATCCATTTATAATCTCTTCTTCCTTTATGGTTTTTGTTAAATGTTTATTTTGTTTTCTTATACATGGGATTATACGTAACACTTCTAAGCCTTGATTTTCTCCTAAATCCAATATATCAGTTGAAGCCCAGACTTACTGCACTCTGAATGCATTTAACTGGTACATTACTGTACCTATTTTGTACAGTAATATATAAGAGCAAAAGCACAAATATTTTTTCAAAGAAAGTAGAGCAAATTGTAGAATTAAATCCCCAGAGAGCATCAAAGTCATGAAATATCATTTATTAAAGATGGCATTTGATATTTCGGTGTATCCATCATAAACATTGTGGGTGTTCTTTAATAATTTATCTGAACCACAGTGAGCAGCTCTACAGGAGATTTGCTGGGTTTCAACATTTAAAAAAAATCAGATACAGGCATAAGTACAAAGTGCCCTTTGCAAATCTTCAACCTCTGGTCTTTGATGTAAACCAGCAGCACATATTTGATTTTAAAGGCCATCTATATATTTATTCTTGTTTTTTTTTAAAAGGTGGGCACTCTGTGATCTTGCACTTGTTAATGAAATGATAAATTGCTCTTTGCCTGGGGAACACAAAGCAAATGTTCATTTGACCTCTGAGCTCATCAGCATTCCAAAGCTCAATGGCAAGGAAAGTTCAAGTAACTTCATATTCCAGAAATCTCCTCCTCAAAATGGGAATAAAAGGATTTTGTTCCGGTTGGCTACTAGTTACTAGTGGTGTTCCGCAGGAGTCGGTGTTGTGGCCGCTTCTTTTTATCTTGTACATTAACGATTTGGATGATGGAGTAAATGGTTTTGTGGCTAAGTTTGCAGATGACACCAAGATAGGTGGAGGAGTAGGGAGTATTGAGGAGACTGGAAGGTTGCAGAGAGACCTAGATAGTTTAGGAGATTGGGCAAGGAAATGGCAGATGAGATTCAATGTTGAGAAATGTGCCGTTGTACACTTTGGAAACAGAAATAAATGGGTAGATTATTATCTAGAAGGAGAGAAAATCCAAAGTACAGAAGTACAAAGGGACTTGGGGGTACTCGTGCAGGATACCTTAAAGGTTAACCACCAGGTCAGATTGGTGGTAAAGAAAGCAAATGCTATGTTGGAATACATTTCGAGAGGTATAGTGTATAAAAGTAAGGAAGTGTTGATGAGGCACTACGGGGCACTAGTGAGGCCTCATTTGGAATACTGTGCACAGTTTTGGGCCCCATATCTTAGGAAGGATGTGCTGATGTTGGACAGGGTTCAGAGGAGATTTACGAGGATGATTCCCGGAATGAAAAGGCTTACATACGATGAGCATTTGTCGGCTCTCGGACTGTACTCACTGGAGTACAGAAGAATGAGAGGGGACCTCATAGAAACATTTAAAATGTTGAAAGGACTGGACAGAATAGATGTGGCCAAGCTGTTTCCCTTGGTGCGTGAGTCCAGGACCAGAGGGCACAATCTTAGAATTAGAGGGTACAGGTTTAAAATTGAGATGAGGAGAAATTTCTTTAGCCAGAGGGTGGTGAATTTGTGGAATTTCTTGCCACGTACAGCCGTGGAGGCCAGATCATTGGAGGTGTTTAAGGAAGAGATAGTTAGATATCTAATTAGTCTGGGTATCAAGGGATATGGGGATAAGGGTGGAAATTGGTGTTAGAATAGTTTTTTTTCCAACTTCTCATTTTTTTCTTTTCCCTCTTCTTTGGAGCAGACTCAATGGGCCAAATGGCCTACTTCTGCTCCCTTGTCTTGTGATTATCTGGACACAGGACCATTTTTGTACATAATAGCACTCTTGTTAAAGCTGATGGTCCATCAGCCATAGTTTGCACACCAGAAGCTTAATTGAACAAGCCACATACATACTGTGGCCACCGAAAATCAGAGGCTGTGTACCTTGTGATGAATGACTTGCCTCCTGCTTTTCATATCTATCAGACACAAGGTAGGTGTGTGATGGAATACTCTAACGTTTCCCTGGATAAGTTCAACAATATTCAATAACTTCAGCATCATCCTTGGTAGATGTGTGCCATCTGCAAAATGCATGAGAGCAAGTCTCCAGCAGTACTTTGCAAACTCATGAACTCTACCACCAAGAAAAGCAAGGTCAGTCATCACATAGCAACACCACCAGCTTCAAGCTCCTTCCAAGTCACAGATAATCCTGACTTGGAAACATATTGCATTTCCTTCTTTCTTGCTGGGTCTAAATCCTGGAACTCCTTAACCAACACCACTGTGAGAATTGGCTTATTATTGTTACATGTACCGAGATATAGTGAAAAGCTTTTGCTTGCATGCCATCCAGATAAATCGTTCCATACATAAGTACATTGAGGTAGTAAAAAGGACAACAAAATGCAGAATATAGTGTGACAGTTACTGAGAAAGTAAAGTGCGGGTAGACAAATAAAGTGCAAGGGCCATGACGAGGTAGATTGGGAGATCGAGCATTCATCTTTAAGTGTATGAGAGGTCTGTTAAAGAGTCTGATAACAGTGGGATAAAAGCTGTCCTTGAGCCTGGTGGTATGTGCTCTCAAGCTTTTATATCTTCCTCCTGACAGGAGAGGGGAGAAGAGAGAATGACTGGGGTGGGAGGGGACCTTGATTATGTTGGCTGCTTTCCCAAGGCAGTGGGAAGTGCAGAATGGAGGGGAGGCTGATTTGTGTGATGGACTGGGCTGCGTTCACAACTCTCTGCAATTCCTTGTGGCATTGGGCAGAGATATCTCCACCTTCACTGGAAAGGTTGTACAATTTAAAAAAAAGCAGCTCACCAGCACATTCACAAAGGCAATTGGGGATGGCCAACAAATCCTGCCTCCAAAGTTGGGTTTGTTTGATTTCTGCCCATTTTGAGTTTGCTTTGTAAAATCAGGTGCTGCTGTGGACCTTGTACACAACAAAAAGCAGCTGAGAAGTGGGAATCTCAAAGCTGAGTATCTGCAATGCTGAGAAAAATGTGACCTCCTCTGTCGGAGGTCTCGGAGCTTGCATTTGGAGTTGCTAAAAAAAAAGAGCCATTTAAAATTAGCGTTCTAAATTGGTTCACTTGCTGGTATTTCTTTAGGTGTAGTGATGGAGTTGGGTGATGAGGTCTGGGCATCACTGTGGCACCCTGTTGTGGGTGATTGTACCAGTTTCCAAGTACAAGGGCAGATAAACAGACGTGAGATGCCCAAAGTGTCATTTCAGCTGACAACATGCAACTAATGTGCTTGGTACTGATCCCAGAAACTGTCAGTGGTGGTACTGGAGGGTATTACTGCCTGTGGAGATAAGGGATTGGTCAGGTCCTTCAAGCTGGCATCCTACTTGTCAAAGAGACAGAGTTTTCCTCTTAAGCCCCAGTTGCCTCTAATGGAGAGAAAATCAGAGGCTTAAAAGTGAGGAAACAGAAAACATTGCCAACCACTCTACCACCACTAACCAAGTCTTCAACTAATTAGTTTCTGAGTTCAGGTTGTGACACACAACCTAGGTCCTTAGTGTAAGCTGACTCTCTGATGCTGTGGAGGAACAAGGTCATGGATTGTACCCCTCCATGATACAGAAGCAAAGTACTTTGTTTAAAGATGCGTCCAACCAAAAGAAAATAATTAACTCAGTCATTAATGAGTTGGTAGACCTTTCAATGCCCTTATTGTGCCTGGTGAAGGCTGACTCCCTTGCCTCTAGGACTTTAAGGTGATATCAAGGTTACACCAAGATTTTGTGAGAGTTGTCATTTATGTATGTATCCAAAGAGCTGTTCAGATTTCTGCGGCATAGAGTTTTGTTACACAGGGATCACAGCAAGCATTAATGCTTCACATAGGTCAATGTTACTAACACAGATACATTCTGATAATCTGCTAGATGATTGCTCAGAAATCCCAATGTTGGCATCCTGACAGATTCCCGTGCACACTCTGATAAACTGGGCCTCAGTTCCTGCACTCCCTTTAGCACACTAGGGCCCCTGTTCCCCTACTTCCTTTAACACACCAGGGCCCAAGTTCCCTTGTCCTCTTGAAACTCAATGGGGCCCTGTTCTTGTGCTCCCTGTAAACTCAATAAAGCTCCAGTTACCACACTCCTTAGGAATTCACAGGGGCACTATTTCCATATTCACTTTAAACCTACTGGATTCACTGGAAAATTTATTGTACTGCTGTGTAAGATCAAAAATAAAGTGAATTTAAAGTGTTTTGGAGTATTAATTAAAATGTCCAGAAGTCCAGAAAATCTTTCATTCCCACATCACCAAGGTTTCAACTGTGCCTGATTAATGGAGTATCACTATTATTTTAATTTTATTTTCTCCTTTAGTGTAACAAAGGGATCTCAGCAAGTTTTACAGAGGTTAAGTGGCAATAATGGATGCTGAGATAGGGGAATTGGAATTGCTTTATTATTGTCACTTGTACCGAGGTACAGTGAAAAACTTGTCTTGCGTACTGTTCATACAGATCAATTTATTACACAGTGCATTCAGGTAGTACAAGGTAAAACAATAACAGACTACAGAATAAAGCGTCATAGCTACAGAGAAAGTGCAGTCCAGGTAAACAATAAGGTACAAGGTCATAATGAGGTAGATGGTGAGGTCAAGAGTTCATCTTATCGTGCTAGGGAGTCATTCAATAGTCTTATAACAGTGGGATAGAAGCTGTCCTTGAGCCTGGTGTTATGTGCTTTCAGGCTTTTGTATCTTCTACCTGAGGGGAGAGGGGAGAAGAGAGAATGTCTGGGGTGGGTGAGATCTTTGTTTCTGCTGGCTGCGAGAAGTGTAGACAGAGTCCATGGAGGGGAGGCTGGTTTCTGTGACGTGCTGGGCTGTGTCCACAACTGTTTGCAGTTTCTTGGAGTCCTGGGCAGAGCAGTTGCCATACCAAGCCAAGAGCGTGGCAAAAGGTTTGATGAAGTGTAATAGTAATAAAGAAAACCTAAAGCAGGAGAGCACGGTAAAGTATGGAGGAACTTAGGGCATATAAGCAGATAAGAGAGGTAACACTGAATGCAGTGGGAGACCATAAGACATAGGAGCAGAATGAGGCCATTTGACCCATCGAGTCTGCTCCACCATTCGATCATGGTTGATTTATTTTTCCCTCTCAACCCCATTCTCCTGCCTTCTCCCAATAACCTTTGACACCTTTACTAATCAAGAACCTATCAACCTCTGCTTTAAATATACCCAATGACTTGGCCTCCACAGCACAATGAATTCCACAAATTCACTACCCTTTGGTTAAAAAAATTCCTTCTCACACCTGTTCTAAAGGGACGTCCTTCTATTCTGCTGTGTCCTCTGGTCCTAGACTCTCCCACTACTGGAAACATCCTCTCCATGTCCACTCTATCCAGGCCTTTCAATATTCAGTAGGTTTCAATGAGATCCCCCTTCATTCTTCTAAACTCCAGTAAGTACAGACCCAGAGCCATCAAACGATCCTCATGTGTTAACCCTTTCATTCCCAGGATCATTCTTGTAAACCTCATCTGGACCCTCTCCAACGCCAGCACATCCTTCCTTAGATATGGGACCCAAAACTGCTCACAATACTCCACATGTGGTCTGACCAATGCCTTATAAAGCCTCAGCATTACATCCTTGCTTTCATATTCTAGTCCTCTTGAAATGAATGCCAACATTGCATTTGCCTTCCTTACTACCGACTCAACCTGCAAGTTAAACTTTAGGGAATCCTGCACTAGGACTCCCAAGTCCCTTTGCACCTCCGATTTCTGAATTCTATCCCAGTTTAGAAAATAGTCTATGCCTTTATTCCGTCTTCCGAAGTGCACGACAGTACACTTCCCTACGCTGTATTCCATCTGCCACTTCTTTGCCCATTCTCCCAATCTGTCCAAGTCCTTCTGCAGACTCCCTGCTTCGTCAACACCACCTGCCCCTCCACCTGTCTTTGTATCATCCACAAATTTGGCCACAAAGCCAACAATTCCGTCATCCAGATCATTAACATATAACGTGAAAAGTAGCGTACCCAACAAGGACCCCTGGGAAATACCACTAGTCACTGGCAGTCAACCAGAAAAGGCCCCTTTTATTACCACTTTTTGCCTTCTGCTGGTCAGCCAATCTTCTGTCAATGCTCATACCTTTCCTGTAATACCATGGGCTCCTATCTTGTTTAGCAGAAGCATGTGCGGCACCTTGTCAAAGGCCTTCTGAAAATCCAAGTAAACAACATCCACTGAGTCCCCTTTGTCTATCCTGCTTGTTACTTCCTCAAAGAATTCCAACAGATTTTTCAGGCAAGATCTCCTCTTAAGGAAACCATGCTGACTTTGGCCTATTTTATCATGTGCTTCCAAGTATCCAGAAACTGCATCCTTAATGATGGACTCTAACATTTTACCAACCACTGAAGTCAGGCTAACTGGCCTATAATTTCTTGTCTTTTACCTCCCTCTCTTCTTAAAGAGTGGAGTGAAATTTGTGTTTTACTAGTCCTCCGGAACCATTCCTGAATCTAGTGATTCTTGAAAAATCTCTACTAATGCCTCCACAATCTCTTCAGCTACCTCTTTCAGAATCACAGAGTGTAGTCCATCCAGTCCAGGTGACTTATCTACTTTCAGACCTTTCACTTTCCCAAGCACCCTCTCTTTAGTAATAGCGACTACACTCAATTCTGCCCCCTGACACTCTTGAATTTCTGGCATATTGCTGATGTCCTCCACAGTGAAGACTGACACAAAGTACTTATTCAGTTCGTTCGCCATTTCTTTGTTCCCCATTACTACCTCTCCAGCGTCATTTTCCAGCAGTCCGATGTCCACTCTTGCCTCTCTTTTACTCTTTATATATCTGAAAATACTTTTGGTATCCTCTTCTATATTATTGGATAGCTTACCTTCATATTTTATCTTTTCTCCTTTTATTGTTTTTTCAGTCGCCTTCTGTTGGTTTTTAAAAGTTTACAATCCTCCAGCTTCCCACTAATTTTTTCCAATACTGTATGCCCTCTCTTTTGCTTTTATGCTGTCTTTGACTTCCCTTGTCAGCCACGGTTGCCTCATCTTCCCTTTAGAATGCTGCTGCTTCTTTGGGATGAACTGATCCTGCTTCTTCCGAATTACACCCAGAAACTCCTGCCATTGCAATAGTGTAGTGCACTATTGAAATAAGAATTTACTAAATTTTATTACTCAGTTGCAGTAACAGATGACGTATAAAATTAGTGATGGAATAATTCAATTTCCCCTCTTAACAATGTATCTGGCTTACTATTATTAATGGATAGAGCAAATATGTAGAGTTTGAAAATAAAAAAAATCTTGCAAATGCTGGAAATCTGAAATGAAAATCCTTCATCAGATCTAGAAAAATTTTCATGAAGAGTCAGTGATCTGAAACATGAATCTGTCTCTCTCTCCAAAGATGCTACCTGACTTGCTGAGTATCCCAGCATTTTCAGTTTTGTCGAAAAGAGTTGTTCTGTACATCACATGTAAAGGCCAGACCTGTGCTGCACAATGTTCTCTTTTTGTTGACCTACAAAAATCCTTAGACAGTAACTTGGCATCAGTTTGCAAGTGTGAAAGGATGATTATACTGCAATAGTACCTTATTGTTTGATATGCTTTCTAAAGAGATATCCTGTTGTGGTAGCTTGGAACAGCAGCATTTAGTAAAACACTATATCCACTATCTGAAAAATAGTGATCACATTCATAGCTGGCACAAAACTGTTATGGGCAACACACAAAAAATGGTTTCAGTAGAATAATAGTATGTACATTTAAAGTCAAGTATGACTGTATCTTTGAGAATTACATTTTCACATATCAGATTGGGCAACTGTGGAAGTACTAAGCAGTTTCAAGCAATGTGGTTTCCTAGAGAGAAAAGGAAGAAAATATGGGTAGGCTTGAGCTATTTTTGTAGTAGATTCCCTCAGTTTTGTAGGGACCTTGGAGTAGGCAATTATTTAGGAGGCTTATGTAGGGCTGGGAGTGATGGAGACATAAGATGGTAGGTGGTGGATTTTCTACCATTATCAGTAGGCACTTTAAGGATACACCGATGTACATAATGTGCATTTTTAAAAAGTGCCACTCCTAAAACAATCAAATATGATCTCTGTGCACATCCTTGCAGCTGACTCATTTTATGTTCTGGGAGAGGTGCTTTGCTTGAGATGTTTGAGACTGAAGGCTCAAAAGACTGCTTTAAAGAGCATGAAAGCATCTTTATAGAAACCACCAAAGGTGATTTGTACAATCATGGATAGAGTGTGAATTAACTTAGTGAGGTTCTACTCATTCTCTGTCAAGATTCAGAAAACCAGGTTATGCAAAAGTTATAATTTCTGGATAACAAAATTTAGAAAGGGTCAATAAGACTTTGCAAGTTAAATTTTAAAAAATCAAATGTTTGTGAAAAATAAAAGAATGAAGGAAGTAACTGCAATAATCATTTTAAGGTTCATCCTCTGCTCTGTAATTCTGCTCCTATTTCTGCTGCTGCTCCCTGGCCTGCTGAAGATTTCCAACATTTTCTTTTAATTTTTAACTGAAATAATATGCTAAAACAAAATGATTTCTGCAGTAATAAGTATCTATTGCAAGATTCATTAGTTATTGTAATGTGATCTGTTCACAAAATTGATTGCAGGGTTAATGTGGATACAAAATTGACCAAGAGGCCGAAAGTAGTGATAGATTTTTCAGTGGATTTTTCAGTGACTGTAGTTTTTCAGACTGGAGTGAGATAAACAGTGGTATCCCCAGGTTGTTTTAGTATTTGTTAGTAACTCAGATTTGAGTATATAGAACATTATTTCAAGTTTGTAGATGACATGAAGCTCAGATGTAGTGAGTCATTTTAGGTAGTCCTTTGTGATTAAGGTGACCGATGAAGCCGATGTGGGAACCATAGATGCATCCACAAAAAAGAGCAGGACATACCTAATGGAACAGGTGGTTGAGTGGTCTGTGTGGTGGTGCTCTCCTTCCATCATTTACCCTTGGCTTCCCGGTGCTTTAGATGAATAAACTCGAGATTTCAGTCTCCTGCTGGAATCTCCTTCCCCATTGGAGTAGAAATGTGCCAGGATTTCCCAGGATTCTGTCGGGATGCTGCACTTTGTCGAGGAGGCTTTGAGAACATGCTTAAATCCTTGCCTCCATCTGCTTTGGTATTCCCTTCCTGCGGCAGTTTGAAATAATGTGTCTGTATCAGGTGACTGCTTGAGATGGGAATGATGAACCAACTCAATATAAAGAACGTTGGCTTGGGAGAGAATGTGGTTGTTAGTTCACTTGTCCTTCTGGTGGACTTTTTATTCCATGTTTCCTTCCATCAGGGAAGGAAGCCATTCAGCCTTTGAGTCCATGCTGGCTCAAAAAGGAATCCAATTTTCACTGTAATCAATTTTCCCCACATTCCCACCAATTGTACCACCCAACTACACAAAGGGAAATTTACAGTGGCCAATTAACCTACCAACCTGCATGTCTTAAAGATATGGGAGGAAATGGAAGCACGTGGAGGAAACTCATGTCATTACAGGGAGAATATGCGTACTCTACATTGACAGCACCCAAGGTCAGGATTGAACCTGGGTTGCTGGAACTGTGAGGTAGAACATCTACTAACTGCATCATTGTGCTGCCCATCCAGATTTGGAGGATTTTGCACAGATCAGTGGTAGCTTTCCAGTGCCTGCCGTTGGTAGTCTAAGCCTTAGAAGAATATAAGAGGGCAGGGATAATTGGCCATGAGTATAGTGATAGATTTGAGCTTTTGATCCTCAAACAAACTTTTTCTCAGTCAGCCATGGGCTAAGTTGGTGCACTGAAGGTGGTGGTGAGTTTCATTATTAATGTCTGCCTTTGCTGAGAGGAGGGTCCTGAGATATGGGAAATGGCCCCTGTTCTCCAGGATCTTGCTATGAACCTTCATTGTTGGATGGAAGTGTTGTACAGCTGGTGCAGATTGATAGAGAAGCATTATATTACAGGCATTGAATAAGGCCCATCCTTTCATGTGCTTCAGTGAATGAGCAGATGGTGACTAGGGGCTCAACCTCCAAACATGCAAATGCAAGTGACATTTGAACACTGAAGCTCAACTACTGAGGTTGACATAACATTGCTTCTGGAGTGTAAACACTGTAGATTGAACAATTTCCTATTAGTCCTAGAGATTAACTCTTCTCCTGCAGGAAGCTTAATGAAGATAAGGCACAACATTGTGCAAGAAATATTGAAATGAGTGTCAATGCAGTAATGGAACCCTGCTTGAGGCTGGTTGTCGCTAAGATTGACTCTGTTGTTGACCTGTAGGTTGTGATCATGATTTGCATGCTGCCATGACACCAACGTGAGACTGACGTGAATGTCTGCATCAGCCATATTTGAGGACAGTCCTCCATATATCCTCCCAGTTAATGAAGCCAAAGAATTTGGTCAAAAAAGGCCTTGTAAAGTGGATGATGCTGCTCCCTATATTTCTCTTGGAGATGTTGCATGGTGAAGATGATGTCCACCATGATTCTCAATGGATGGAATCCACACTGCAATTTGGGGAGTAGTTCTTCAACCACTGGGTGGTCTGTAGCAATGACTTTCCATGTGGCTTACAGCAGGGCGTCCCCTCTGTAGTTGCCATGGTTGGATTTGTCTCCTTCCTTTAAGATGGCCATGATAATGGAACCTTGAGGTCTCTTGGTATATCCTCTCCTTCCCAGATGTGGATGATGAGGTTGTGGATTTGTGAATGTAACTCCCCACTGCCATGCTCTGGAAGTTCAGCAGGGTTTCCATCTTTGCCTGAGGGTTGTTGCCCTTTAGTTGGGATGTGGCTTTTTCAACTTCTTGTCAGTCAGAAGTGGTGGCGTGGCTGGACTAATCAGGCTGCTGAGGGATGGAGCCAAGAGACTCAAGTTAAAAATTGAGCCATAGTTTTGAAGGTCCCCTGTGGAGCCAGGAATTGGGTTGCGGAGGTAGTCAGTGAGTAATGAAGAGATTGTAATAGACTCCCTGGACATAGACTGGTGAAATGGGTATAGGTATGGCAGATGTAATTTAAAGCAGAGAAGAGTGAAGTGATACATTTTGGTAGCAAGGATGAGGAGAAGCAATTTTAAATTGAATGTGGAAACAGAGAGATGTGTAGATGTCTGTAGATAGGTTTCAAGGCAAGTTGGAAAAACTGTTGAAGAGCATATAGAATCTATGTGTTTATTATTGAAAACATATACCTAGAAAGTCATCCCTAGTTGTGTTTAATAGTTGCTGTGCTTCCTACTCTAACTCTGAAATTCAGAACCACTGCAATCAACTTTCAGAAGTAGAATGGAAACCATAGATTGCTTCTGAGTTGTTTTCAGTGCTCACCTGGTATCCATTTCAGCTTGGTTTGTGAGAACTATTGAACTATTGATGGGATTGCTCTGAGAGCTGGCATAGGCTCGATGGGCTAAATGGCCTCCTTCTCTGTTATAGGAAAATATGAACATTGAAGGGGTTGAGCTTTTCCAATCAAAAATGCTTTTGTTCTTCCTTTGGTGATATCTTCAAGTGGACAAAGCACTGAGAGCTCTAGTGGACTGGGCTGATTGTGATAACAAAGTGATACAATAAAACTAGTGGTAGCAATGGCTGCTTAGCTTTTCCTGTATAGCCTCCTTGTTCCAGAGATTCTTTAGATTGCTATTTATGTTAATAGGTTTTTGCAGAGTTGGCTCACTTGCAATTTTTATCCTATCCTTTGGGTCCCTGCAGGTTGCTGGCTGTAAGGACAACATGGCCTTAGTTTTGAGCAACTATTACGTTTCACCTAATCTTCATCACATTTGTCATTGACTTGGGAGCAACAACACCAACCATTGTCCATCATTCCAACTTAACTGTATTAATTTCACTTCAAATATTTAAGCAAGAAAATGGATAGTTTGTTCAAGCAGAAACATTGTCTGAAGCATTTCTTTTCTAGAATTGAGACATTGTATTTTTTACAACTTAATCTGAATATGTTACTAATTGTTAAATGAATGCCTTTTTTATTTGCTTAGACTAATAAACAGGTTATACAATACAGAACTGAGAACAGAATACCCTGGGGTCAGTTCTTCTATAAGGTGTAAACCATGAGGGAACAGCATGAATTGCCTTATCTGATAAAGTTGGCACAGAGTTGAAGCTGTTTCCTTGCTTTGGCCTTTGTTTAATGAATCTGAATATCTGTGCAGAGGAAACTTGTTTCTTATAGGTGGTCTATCAACCTCACTTAATTGGAGAATGGGACCTTTGGAAACAGTAACGTGGTATTTAAATTACTGTACTGATAATCTATAGTGAAAACAGAGAATGATGGAAACACTCAGGCAGGCAGTAGCAGTGGAGAGAGAGGAAATGAGTTAATCTTTCAGGTTGACAATGTTTTATCAAAACTGAGAAAAATTATAAATCTGACATGTTTGGCTGCAACAAAAGGGAGGGATGGATAGAAGGGAGAAATTTTTGTGATAAAGTGGAGACCACAAGAGATTGAATGATGCAATTGGTGGTGGTGAGAATGTGTTGAAGGTTTGTAACCCATGGTAGATCTGTCAGAGAAGATGTAAATAGAAGAAAACAATTGAAAACAGAGGAGAATGAAAAAGGGAAAAAAAGACATGTTGGAACTGTGTGATACAAATCGGAGGCCTGGATGAAAGATCTGGACTTTTAAATGCCCACTGAGTTCATGAAACTATTACATGAATTGCAGCAGTTCAAGAAGGTGGCTCCTCATCTTCAAGAGGAGAGCTGGACACAACAGTTTATAATGGCAAAGAAAATATTTGTGGAGAATTTAAATAAATATGCTGGTTTTGATTTTGCAGTCATTAATGAATATCAGACACTATTCCTGTGCCTACAGCCGTGAACATCTTTTATACACAATGTGATAATTCAAGATCCTTTCTGGCTTTGCACCCCCCTGTGAGGGAACAGGGATATGTGGGAGCAGCTTAAGCAGCAGGATGTCTCTTCAAACTGAAGAATTCTTACTGAGACAAGAAGGGTCTAAATCAGAAAGTGTAAGCTGGAAATTTAATTCAATACAAGGCCTTGTAGAAAAGGTAAAATAAAGGTATGGAGGGAAAGATGCAAGTAGAGACATGACAAAGGCAAAACAAATTAAAAATATCATCTCAATCATTTTTCCAAATCTTCAATCAATAACAAAATAATAAAAATATCCCCAATACAACCATTTCAATTTTTATAAATTATAAATTTTCTCTTGATGAAATCCAAGATAATTTACAAAGTCAATTTTGAAACGGTTAATTAAGCTTGAATATCTCTGTACTTCTTTTGGTTTTCTGTTAAATAAGTCTAAAAATCACATGTTATTAGTTCATTAAGTGAAGTTCTAAGTTTCCACATTTAATCTAAGATTTTGAATGAGCAATAATCCTCAGCATTGAGGTTTGGCTCAAAGCAAGACTCCCACATGCCTCAGAAATGTATCTGCTGCTTTATTCTCCTCACTTCCATACGCAGTTATTCTTCCTTCTTCATGACTAGAAGTGCGCAGTTGGAGCTTGCTACCAGCCCTTTAGAGCAATCTCCAGAACATGGGTATTAAAGCACCACATAGATCAAAATATGTAGGTCCTGATGCAGGATTTCAACCCAAAACATCGACAATTCCTTTCCTCCCACAGATGCTGCTTGACCTGCTGAGTTCTTCAGTGTATTGTTGCATGTAGGTCAAACTCTCTTCCTAATATGTTCACATTAGAAATTCTAAAATCCCATTGGACTGGAAATGGTTGATATCCCAGTTCATATCCCATGTGGTTTTTGTTTCCTGACTGGTAAGGAGGTTTAAAATCAGTTCCAGCAAGCTTATGCTTCTCAACTTTAAACTGCACACTTTAATTCTGAGTCACTTTATGAGGAAGGAATGACATTAAATGAAGCCAGTCTTTGCATCAAGATAGAAAAAAATTAATGCAGATCGAGTTGAATTGTGATCTTGAAATTATATCAATATGGAGATGAACTGCTTCAGAACAGGGAAGCAACTTTGAACTGAAAGGTAAAAGTGAAAAATGAACAGCAACTTATTTGAACATTGTGTGGAAAGAAGTTTTATCTGAAATTATTCAAATATCAGAACCAATTTTTTTTGTGGCTGGGGAGCTTATGTTTCAGGTGATTGAGGACAATCATGATTTTTCCCAGAAATGTTGAATTCTGAAGGATTAATGCTCTGTAATTTCCCTTAACGCTTGGCATCTGTATTTGAAAGACAAATACACATTGTTGTCTTAGTTAGTGTACTGACTTCTTGAGCTTGTGTGTAATATTTACAACTATTCACCCACCATCTGTTCATTCAACGTGAACATTAGATCTTGAAATTGATGCTGCCTTGTAATTTAGCACTAACTGAGGCTGCTCAAATGCTCTTTGCAGCTACTGATTGTATAACTGATTCACATATTTAGATGTTGAAACTACTTTTTCCCCAACACTCTACCAATGGCAGATTTAGTTTCTCATGCCAAGGCGGTGAAAGTTAGTCCTGGGGCCCACTGTTATAACAGTGGTTTTAAACTTAATCAAGCAATTGTGAGGGGCCCACCAATCATACTGTTAAGCCATAGGGGGTGGTGGGGGTTTGGGTGGGGGCAACTGCCAGAGCCCACTTCACCCTCAACCACTGGCCCCACTTGTGCACTCTGAAATTGGAATTTTATGTTCTTAGGTATAGTTGTGGTGTAGTTCCACTACTTCCCAGTGGCTAAGATCACCACATAAAGTTATAAAGCTATAAAGTTATCGAGGCCAGCGACTTCAAAGAATCATGTGATTCGTATTACTTCATTCAGTGATCCCATCTCATCTTACTCTTACTTTTCCTAAATCAATACTTAGATCTTATTGCTCTCCACCTATCTATCCCTTTGTTATCTTTAAACAATTATTACAATGCTCCATTGTCCGGCCTTTTCTTCCAGCTCATGCAAAATCCTGTGAACTGTGTGTGTCCTAACATGCACCAAACTCTGCTTTCAAGCACCAAAGCCCTCTGCTTTGGACTTCCCTCCCTGAACCTTTGTGCCTTTCACTGGTACAAGCTGGTACACAAGAGTCTGCGGGAAATTGAAACACTGAGGACGTGTTGGATTTTGATTTGAAGTGTACATTAATATCCCCTCTTTTCTAGCCAATTATTAGGACTTTGAACCTTCTGGCTCCTGATGTCCAATAGTGATTAATTCTGCAGTTAATGTCAAACTAAGAGGAGTTCTGAAAGCAGTAAAGCAACCTTAGTATAGGTCAAACAGAATAAATGAGTGGAAAGAACAATGGCAGATAAAACTTTTAATGTAGGGAACTGGTAAAATGTCACACATGGGAAGAAAATATTATCACATGGATTCTGTGAATAATGTTGAAATAGTTGAAATTGCAAAAACCAATACCTTCTGATAGATTTGATGCTATACATGGGAGCATGGCAGGAGCAAGTGGACCCAAGGCTGAGGGCCCAGTCTGAGAGTGCTAAATTAGGAGTAAAGTCCAGAGAAATATTTGGAAAGGGGACATCTGATAGCTGATTTTAAGGAGCTATACCAAATTCTTAAATGCACACAAATCAGAAATTAAATGAAGAAATATTGATTTAAATAAGAGAAAGATACCTTTGGGTATCAGAAATTCTCCATTACCAAGCATAATTAATATTAAGTATATTATACAATAGTAAGGCTTTCTCTGAATGGAATGGCCTAGCCTTTGAATTGCCAGGTTTTATACCACATAGTTCTTCACACTTTGGCTGGACTGGCAGTTAAAGTGTTGCTATTAGCCTCAGTGTCCCAAGATTAGGAAGAACAAAAGTGAGCCAGAATCCTGGGGCAATGTACTCAGTTTTAACATTCAATTTTGCATGTCTATTAATTTCAAAACATTACATTTTGCAGAGTAGGGGAAGCTCATCAAGTGTTTTGGTTTAGAATATTTAATATCAGAGTTAGTAATATGAATATTTATTTAGGAATGTAATATACTTTTATTCTAAATTTTATTTCCTGTTTCAGGTCTCACAGTTCTGTACAAAAGGTAGTTTTGAATTATGAGTGTTTTAATAGTTAGGCTGCCATCTGCAGTGCAGAAGTTGTATGACATTGAGGTATCTGTCTTACACATTTTTTAAAAATGCCTAAAACATTTCTGAAATACTACTCAACAATATAAATCATTCATAAAATTGGAGTTATGAACCCTGAAAAATTAGGATGCATTTTTCATTTTTCTAGTGTTGGCAATATTGGTTAATTTCAATTTTTAAAAAAAGCTAATTTAAGAGTTGCATCAACTTTGGTGCACCCAAGTCATATTAACTTTACTTTGTTGATTGCTTATGCTCTGGTAGTGTTCTCTCAAAAAACTGCTTGATAATAAATATTTACAGATGGACGTGTATATTAAAAACAAGAGTTGAAGTGCCTGCTTAAAATGAAGGTTCAGAAAGTCCATTGCAGTAATATACATTTATGTCCATAGTGTACATTTATAAAGTTTCTGCAGATGTTGATAGTCTTTCTTTCTGGGTTCAATGACACAAATCTGAGAGTAAGAGTGTTCCACATTTAGACTGGCTATAGCCACTACCAACATGTTGGCTCATCCTGAATAATATGCATTCTGCTCCAGATTACTGCAACATCGGAATTGGTTGGGGCTGGACTAAGCATGTATTCCATGAACAGTTCAAGGTTAAACTGCAATCTTCCAAGCTTTGGAAAAATTGTTTCTTATACAGTGGGTCAATGACTTTCACATTAACTGAAGATGAATCTTCCCCTGATATTGCAATGCTATGCCTAAATACCCCATTATTTGCCTGCTAGCTGCTAAACATTGAATGGGGAGAGATTTAAAAAATGCTTTCAAGCATTTCAACTTGTTGAACCATAGGGTGTTCACACAGGTCACAGAATACAGGTTTCAGGACCTCAATTACAAGTCTTCTTCAAATTTTTATTGAAAGGCATCTGTCCTCCAACTATGGCAGAAAAACCTCATATGTATAGACATTGTTTTAGATCAGAAGGATGATGTTATCTGTGGCAAATGAAATACACCTTTCCTCAACAAGCATCTGATAAGGGATACTGCAACTTGCAGTGGGCTTGCTCTTACTCCCATGCTAGTTTGAATAAAGCACTGGCATGAATGATGAAATCCACAACCTCCTTTAAAAAAGCCTTTATTTCCATATCTAACCAAGAGGCGGGGAATCCTACACAGGCACCCTTCAAATCAAGCTAAGTAGATTTCAAGTTTAATTCTGTGGGTAACAATCTCAGTGCACAGGTATGCCACATTAGCTCCATGGCATTTTGAATGTGGGAAACCCAGCACATTTGTACATTTACATGTTGTCATTTTCATAATTATAGCAGGATCACCATCTTGCTTCATTTTCAAACACCTCTGGAAAAATACTTGCTCTAAAGCTGGCATGATTGTATCAGAGATCTCATTGCAGGCCTGATTTATTCAGATCACCACAGGATGCATCCAGTTGATTCAAGATAGTATAAAACCATAAAATGCTGGAAATACTCAGCAGCTCAGACAGCATCTGTGGTGAGAAAAAAGTTAATGCTTCAGGTCAATGATTTTTCATCATGTTCTCTCTTGGGACAATTCAGCTGCTTGAACAGAATACTACCCAAGGCTGGTAATGGCATCTGTAGTGTTGGCCAATTGATGACATGACATGAGTATGAATGTCAGGCTGTTAATTGACTAATCTGTGGAATAGCTATTACATCATTAACAGAGACAAGTTCACATTTATTACAACTGATAGGAACATTCAATATCTTAATGTTTGATTCTTATAGTGGGTAGCTTCAAGCTATTTCAGAAGACATTAAAATTAAATCAGTCACAATTGGACTAACTGGAGGAGGTGGGGGGGGGGGGGTGTTACCTTGTTCTTAATCATGTGGAGTTAGAATATTAAATGTAGTTAGTAAATTTAAATTAAAAATCAATTTTACTTAAAATGTTTGCCAGAAAATGAGTTCATTTTGAAATTAGATCACGTGCCATCTGCTTATTAGACGCTATGTCATCCAATTTCAATCTAACCTAGGCCAGATCTTTAGCTCAGGGATATTTGCATTATTGCCAAAAAGATTATACAGCATAGACGACACAATTTATGTAACTATAAGCAGCACCTGTTGCCAGAGGAAAGAGCAGTCAAGGAGACCCACAGCCCAAAAATCCGTGAGAAGGGAGTTTGAAGGGCAGGAGGAGGAATAAGGTGGCTTTAGATGCATGTCCCTGCTCAACATTCACAATTTCCCTTTCATGTTAATGAAGGAGATACGCATTGGTCACAGAGGATATGACACACACAAGAAGCCTGTGAAGTAAAAATTCCCAGGTGCAAACCAAGTGGACCCTTCAAACACTTAACACAGTAATCAGCTAGATGAATCCATTCCTCGTGTCCTGCTACGGAAGTTCACCTATACTGAATATGAATGAATGAATCTTTGCTCTAAATAGTTTGGATAGTTTGCTTTCTCTCAGCATGCATCTCAATGAGCAATTATAGGATGTTCCTTCCTCTCCACAGCAGTCATTGTGGGCCTTGCTCTGTGTTGAATACATTGTTAAGGGTACATTGTTGCTACATTGTTAACTATTTCATGCAGTTACAGTATTCTTTACGAATTAACTAATTTTGCAGAAGGCTTTAACAACCTCAGAACTATTTGAAGCAAGTTCAGACCAGTGCACTGTGTGTACTGAAGTAGCAGTATTCTTTTTTCTTGAAAACATTTAATCATGGGAAACTTTTAGTATCATGACAGCCATCCAGGGACCTGTACCTCTTCCAACCTAGTCTGTTGCATTTGGTTCTCACAGAGGCTTTGGTGAAACCAAGCAGATGAGGTGACCATTTTGCAGAGCACCTGCACTCAAGTCTGCAACTCCAGTTACCAGTTGCATGTCATTCTCTCCTTCCCAATCACACACTTGATCTGTCAAACACAAATTGGAAGAATATCTCATTTTGCTTGGGTTACAACAATCCAAATGGTACAAATATTGAACTTCCCAATTTCAGGTTACCCACACCCCCAGTGCTCTCCTCCCACACTCACTTGTCCAGTTTTCTTCTCCTTTTGTTCATTGCTCCCACCCTCTCTGAAGATGTTCCATCCTCCCTTCCCTTTTCAGTATGCTGAAGGCACCATTCCCTTCCTGACTTTGGTCTGCTCTTCCATCTTTACAGCACCTTGTCACACAACTGCAGGAGGTGCAATGAAACCTTTCCTTTTACATCTTCCACCATGCAGGGTACAAACAGTCCTTCCAGGTGAAGCAGCGATTCACTTGCACTTCCAGTCTAATGTACTGTATGCCACAGCATCTTCTATATTGGAAAACCAAACACAGATTGGGTGGCCACAGTGCAAACATCTCTACTCAGTCCATAAGAGTGACTGAGCTTCCTGTTGGCTGCTGCATTAATTTTCATCCCATTCTGGCCTATCCATGGCTTCCTGCAACAGGCCACATGGATGAACAGCATTCCATCTTCTGTCCATGTACCATGTTAAATTCTACAAATTCACAATAATTCCTTTTTGTATCAGTATTGGACAGTATAGCTCAGGTTCCCTTGTTTCTACTTGTACAGCCTGTGTGACAAGGAATTTCCAGCAGCTCATTTGTATGTCCCTTCAAATCCCTCATTAATCTATCAACCAGATGGCTTCACCATGGCAATCCTGGCCTCATTTTTTTTTAAAGAAATTACCCTTCCAGCTATCCAACTCCAGGTCTGGTCTTCAACCAAAAACATAAACCATCTTTCTTTCCCCAGAAGCTGCCTTATGTTTCTGTTTTGCATATCAAACATCTTAACCCTGCACCATTTTCAGATAGGTGTTAAAAGGGCATTTAATTCTCAGACTTTAATCATTTGAATAACATAATGAGTAAACATAGCTTCTGTAAAGGACAGGATATGATGAAGTAAATGAAACTAAGTAAACTGCAGTCATTCATGTGATGCAACACGTTAATTCAGATGGTGTTAGTTTATACCACCTGTAGTCTTTTACAGAATCACTGCTGAAGCTTATATTCCCCAGAATCTACCAGCAATGGCTGAGAATTCTGGCAAAGCAGAACACAACAAAAAAAAAATCACAAATTGTACCCAAGGTCAGTTGAACAGCACTTAAAAACTTAACATTAGTCTGAAACTGGCAAACCTCAAGGGCTTTTTATCACAGCTTACAAAAGACTAATGCACATTCAACAGGGAAGCAAGTCCATTTATTCCACTTTTCAAAAAAATATTTTCTACAATCTTGCACCTTGGATACTTTTATTTTGTAAAAATTAAATTTAAAAAAACTTCTGTATATACAGTTGACTAATGCTTCAGCACTCCCAAATCTACAATCCCAGAGTGTAGATATGAAACAAGTACTGGAGTAGGATTGGAAAAGTCAGGCAAATCAAAGTTACAAGAAGTCCCAATGTCAAGTTATCCATTTACTAAATGGAGCATACAGGCTCAGTCCAATACATGATCAATTTAAAGACAGCAAGCTAAAGCTGCTCTTGGTTATCATCCAGAAATATAACCCTATTGAACTATAAATACTTAAAACACCCCACACAGTGAAATCTTTATAAAGCAGTCACTGTTTGAAAGGACCATATTAGCATTACTGGAATAAGTAGCTGTTATTTTAACTGTGGTGTGTTGGACAATGCATGAAAAATGCCTTTAAAAACCAATGATCCAAGCTAAATCTTGGTTAACCTTCAATTCCAACTTTCAGTTTCAGGATACCAAATGTGCAATTAAAAGAATGGTCCTGATTGATTACCTTGATAGATTTAATTTAATCAAGGTACTTGCTTACCCAAACCTTAGTTGACTTGAAAGCACATGTTGGAATTTGACAAAACCAGGCTAAGTTGGCACACATTGGGCTAAACTACTTTTGATTTTCCAGGAAAAACTTCAACAAAAGTAATAAAATCTGAGTGAGCAAGGCTACAAATTTAATCTGTAGTTGTGCCTATCAATTAATCCCTGGCACAGCTATGCACTGGCCCCAAACTCAGAGCCTAGGGGCTATATTAAAAAAGAAAAATTAAACCAGTTTTCCAGTTTTTTTTCTAATTTCAATAGGCAAGATGCCCAAAATTGAATTGCAAAACAGTTATCTACTTTAAACATTGCTATTAACAATATGAAAATGGAAGTGCCAGCTTCAAAATTTTGGTGGTGCTTTAGGTGAAGTATTTAGAAGTGCCACAGTATTGTAAACAAGTTTAGTGACCAGGTTAATGCACACTATTGAATACCCAAAACATGAAATAAGGTATCTTTTAAATCCATTAGACAGTATGCCAAGCACAACATTCTAAAACATTATTTTGCATTTACTAAAAAAAAAATCAGGAACAGTACATTTACACATTGGTGAAACAGAATACTTAATAAATTTGACAAAAATCCACAAAGGTGTACCAACAATTTGTATCTTAATTGCAAGTCCATTCAGAAACTTGGAGCTCCCACCACACTCCAAACTGCACAGCTAACCACACCATGCAGAACTCTGGAATGTCCGATTGAGGCAATCAGAGGCTCTGTCTGAACATGGTAGAACAGTCTTATCAGCCTCTAATCAAATTTTATTTTCTTTCCTTGAGGACTACCCATCTTTCCACCTCTGAATCCTGCAAAAGAAAATACAAATTTAGGTTCTAATTTGCTCTACTTTGCAGATTTATCACCCTTTACAAACAGCTAGAGAGAAAAAAAATCAAAATATTTAATAATTTCCTCTGGCATGTGACACAGAGCTCAAATAATACAAGTCTCATTTCAGGTAGAAATGGGGAACAAACACAGCAAGAAATTAATACAGGACAGACTAGCCAAATCTGTAGAAACTAGCATTACATTTTTCCATCTTAACATTCTGACAATTTATTAACAATCATACGCAAACTGCCTCTGCATTGATATCCAGATTAATGCCAATGTAGTTTTTGCAATAAAAAGTGGGACCATTCAAAACTATATTAGTGCCCAAATTCAAGGAAATAACAATTTTTCATATTGTGACCTTTTACGGTGATTACTTCTCATACCTCCAAATCCACCCCGACCACCACCTCGGCCACCCCGACCTCTGCCACCAATCCACCTCGACCTCTTCCACCTCTTCCAAAACCTCGACCACCACCACCACCACCACCACCTCGCTGGCTTTCATTCTTGGGTCGAGCGAAGTCTAGTGTAATTTTGCATCCATCGATTTCTCCATCTTCCATCATTTCCTTAGCTGATTTTGCATCTTCTTCTGACGTGAAGTCCACAAAGCCAAAACTAAAACAAATAGCAATGGCATTAATTTTATTATGGGTAAAGATACAATTTGCTCTAGTAATGCAAAAGTGATTACCAAAGTTCACATAATCCATGAATGTATCACTATGGGAAAAATCTTAAATCTGTAACACAACCGACCCCTTATCTATAACTAGGTAAGATAGATAACTAGATAAAGATAGGCTGTGTTTCAATCTTCTTCTCTTGCGAATCCATATACTGTCATCAATTAAGACAGCAAGGAGCTCAATGAGAAGGAATGAAAGAATTTAAAATGTAGTACCCTTTTGATTTTCCAGAATCTCTGTCTGTCACAATTCTTGCACTTGCAGCTCCTTCAAAGGCTTCTTTTAATGTTTCTTCAGTTGTGTCATCAGAAAGGCCACGAATAAATAAGGTCTTGCTGACTGTTAAATGATACAATTAGCAGGCATGTTTCATGGTAAGGCTACCAATTAGAGAAAATTTGAAAATTGATGGGATACATATTATGCATTTTGCTTACCATCACCACCTCTTTGTCCTTGGTTGAATTCTAATCTCACCGTTCTCGCCTTCAATTTCTGTATTGTTGTGACTTTCAAGGGCTTCTTTGGCATCCTCAATTGATTCAAACTTTACAATTGCAAATCTAGAAATTGAAAAGCATGAAAACATTTAAGTGTTGTGAAATGAAACCACAACAGATATCTTACCTACAACTGTGAATATTACTCTGCTTTTCAAAATTAGTTGAAAAAAAATGAGTCGAAGTTTTAGAGCAAGCATGCCTTGAACATAGTTTCATTTAGAAAAGAACTTCCCCTTAAATGTTAATGTTACAATGTGGAGAATAGGCAGACTACTAATAGTATACCAGTTAGAATAAAAAAAATAATCTTACCCTCTTGGTTTGCCATTCTTCTCTGGTATTTTGATTAATGATGCTTTTTTCAAAAATATTCTGAAGGGTCATTTCAGTGGCAGAATATGCCAAATTATTTACCATGAGTGTATCAGAACCTAAATTGAAACTTAATTTGTAAAACTCCTGATACAAAGAGACACTGGAAATTTGAAAATACTGCAAATTCTCAGAAGACAGGGCAGCATTCATTAAAAAATTAACCATTTCCCTTTGCCAATGCAATCCTCCTGTTAAGGATTTCAGCATTTATTTAACTTGTTCTTGATTCAATTTCTCTCCCACCGAGCTGGATCAGTACTTGACTATCTGGAGGAATTTTCAAAAATCATCACAATTATCAGATGGTAATTCATCATTTCCCAGCTATCAGATTTCTACACAAAATTCAGGACAATCATTTAAAAACAGCTTTTCCTAATCAAATTCCAGAATTTGAGTAGGAAAACACTAAAATACAAGATTTTAGATTAAAGCATTCTACCTTGCCGCGCTTGCCCACTTTTGCATTAAATGTGCTCTTAGTGCCAGCGTAGTCAACAATGATGGACCGACCCTCAACATCAATGCCTTGTTTCTGTTTCAACACCATTTCTGCAGTAGCTTCAGTTTCAAATTCAATATATGCAATGCTAATGAGAAAAGAGAAATAGTTGTTTAGAAACCATCTTTGTAAAGCAGTGATGATTAACAAGGGGGGAAAAAAGATCAGCCACCGACATTAAACATACCCACGAGTTCCTGAACCATCACGAGCAGCAGGAATCCTAATGTCAAATAGCATCTTCAAAGATCTCCCTGAGATCATCCTGAGTTATCTTGAATGGAAGGTTCTTTACAAATATGTTCTGCAATCCCTGTCTGTAGGAAAGGGATCTTCATTACTTTTCTTAAGCATTTCATTGCTATGACCACACCACATGAACCAATGTCCACAAACTTAAAAACTTCATTTTTTGAGGGCTGATGGGGTCATAGTTGAAGAAAAAGAAAATGAGCAAGATAACATTAGGTGTGAGATACACCACCCATTACAGTGACAAAAGGTGCCATACCAAGTACAGATGGTGTGCTCTTTGCCAGTGTCCACCAGAATTGATCAGGTTGAACCCATCAATTTTGCTAGATAGTGGTAAGAAAAGCCAGGGCTAGAGAATAATGCAAATTAAATGTAAATTTACCTTGACTGTTTTCCTTGCTGCGTGCTTTATCGAGTTTGACTACCTGCCCCAGCACTTTGTTGCCATTGAACTCCAATGCCTTTTCCAGTTGTTCTTCAGTCTCAAAATCCACATAACCAAATTTCCTAAATCAAGAAATTTCAAATTCACAACAATGCTCAAAAGTATTAAGAAATTCTCTATAGGACTGACTGAAAATACAGAACCAAAATAGTACCCAGAACATAAATATGGCCACTTAAAAATATTATAGACTGGGAATTTCACATTAGATCCTGCTAGAATTAAAATTGTCAAAAAGTGCCATTCCTAAACAACATATCAAAAGATTTAATTTTACCCTCCTTGGCTGGAGGGAGACCATGAAACTGATTTTTGGGGGCAGGGTTCCAAATCCACTCCCACAGTAAATCAGTCATCTAAGCATACACAAACAGCCATCATTAACCCAGCTAGGCGTCAGAAGGGGTTTTTCCACTCTGCTCTCAATGTGGAAAAATTACCTGCTAGATCCAATTCGGACAGCTGCAAACTGTAAGTTTCTTTTTAGTGAAGAAGTCGTTCAGAGTGCTTTCTTCAATTCTTCAAAAGTTCTTTCAGAGTTCAGGTTTCCAACAAAAAGTGAAAAGGCTGCTTTGAAGACATGCAAAAGGAAATTTTAAAAAAATGCACCACTCTTTTTGCTTCAATAATCAAGGTGGTACACTACCAACACATCAGAAAAAAACGGCATCACATATTTCAGTATTAAGTCCCTTCTAATGATCATCATATGTGCAGGTAGGACTCAATAATTTGAATTGAATTGGCTCGCATATATACATTCAAGTCTTTACAAATGCCAACCAAGATGCTTTTTTATTTTTTTATATACTCATGTTGTGCGGCTATCAACTGATTCCACTTTTGAAAAGCTGAGCAAGCCACCCGAAATATTCTAACTCTTCATGGTAAATTAAATAATATCGTTCAAACCAAAATTCAGATTGCATCCAGGAAACAAGAAATAGTAGCCTACCCAAGTTTATTTCAATTCAAGATACTGGTAAGCAAGTAGCCTACCAATTGCCCATTTAATTACATAACCTCTAAGAACTGTATAATTGAAGTTACTACCAGCTAACTCTAAAACTTGTCAGAATAAAGCAAATCTGTGGGTTCTGCTAAAGCACTGAAAATTTTACCATGGTGTGCACTGCCACAGTGCATGGGCTTTGGGTGTACTCAGGGAAGGCAAGTGCAAAGGTAAGCTTCATATACAAAATTATCCTGTGGTAACGATTGACAGGTACTTTGATGAAAACCAAATCCACAGTAACGTGCATTAACTGTAGAGCACAAAACCAGCTTGGAGTCAAATTCAGGCACAAAAATACAAAACAGATGCAAAAAATCTGAAATAAAGGCAAAATACTGAAAACTTTCAGGTCAGGCAGTATCTCTGGAAAAGGCAACAGTTAATATTTTCATTCCAGGGCCTTCACCAGAACTTTCCCAGATCTGATGGCACCTTTCCCTTCTGCTCAAGGATATGGATTTAAAACATTGATCGCTTTTCCCCCCACCCAACCCAAGTGTTTACACCATTTTTGTTTCTATTCATGAATACCACCAGCTACAAATGAATCTGTGGGGTACACAAGAACTGTTTTCCTAAATCAGATGTGAGTTACTAACGAACAGGCTACATTAGATCTAGTACTGTACAATGCGAAAAGTTTAATCAAATAATCAAAGCCAAGATCTTAAATCTACACAAAGTAAACTACAAAGACATGAGGTGCAAATTGGCTGTGGTACTTTGGAGTCTGCATTGAAGGCAATGCAGAATGTCCAAATACAGTTTACTCCAAAAACTGACCAAGAAAAGTGACCCATCCAGGGCCACCAAAGAAGTTAAAGCACCACTAAATACAAGGGCAGTGCTTGTAATGTTGTCAAATAGCTGTAAACATGAGGACTAGAAGATTGTCAGAATTCAAAGCCTTGATCATCCTGTCAAAGAAAGGTAAATGCAACACAACTGTAATCCAGCAAGATTACAAAAGTCTCCAATAGGTACGTAAAAGAAAAAAAAACTAGCCAAAGTTAATATGGGCCCATTACAGATTGAAGTAGGACACACTAATTTAAGAGCATCTTCATGCAAGAAAACCTTCCAGATATAGAACAGCAGGTCTAGGGACCGAGAAGCTGAAAGTAGCATTAGTTGACAAAAAAAAATCCTTGTAAAATTAATGCAACTGATAGCCCAATAAATTTCCATGGCCTGAATCCCAAGGATTTGAAAAAGGGCAGTTTTGGAGATATTGGATTATTAATTGTCATTTTCTAAAATTCCAGATTCTGGAATGGCTTGGCTTGCAGAAAATAGAAGGTAGAAAATTTGACCCCATGGGCTCAACAGGGATTGAGAGAAAAAAAAAAATCAGGAACTACAGACCAATTATAGCAAAGTGCTTAAAATCTATTACTAAGAAATGGGTCACAGGTTGAGGAAAGAAATTACTTAACAAAGCCACTCACTTTTGACATCGCAGCAGAGTAGAGAAAAAGGGAACACTAGTGAACGTGGCATTTTTTTGGATTTACGGAATGCTTTTGATAAACACAGCATTGTATTTGATACACTGGTATAGATTGAAGACTCGTGTTCACAGGGGCCAGAGTGTCCTTGTACACAAATAACTTAAAGTTAGTTTACAATTAGGAAGGAAGACTTTTAGTTTGTCTTAATTTCAAGAGGAGTTTGTGTGTCCTATGGCAATTAGAGCCATGGTGATACTGCACTAGGAATAGTTTGTGCAGATCTGGTCTCCTCCGAGTGTTTCATAACAAGGATTGATACTGGAATCCAGAGATATGGGTTAGTACAGGAAAGAGGCAGAGATAAATTATCAGTTATGCCCTTTTCAAATGGTGGAGAATAAAAAGCCTACTCCTATTTCCATTTAAGGATTATAGCAAGACTTACCTTCAGTGTGCCAACTGTATTCCCTGCAATATTTAAAGGGATCAAACAATTTTTCTCTAATGCTGACGTGAAACCACAAGGTTTGCACCCGTGGCAACTCGGTTTCTTATTTAAGTTTTAACTCAATGGCATCCATTTTTAAGACTGCCATTTCCATTGTTCTCAGCACAAATGCTCATAAAATGACCAGCCATCTTCCAATTTCAGTACATTCCATGAGCCTCCAATAAATAAGTGTAAATGTTCTATAGCTTAATCCCTTCCCAAATCTAACTTCTACCTTTCCTACAACAGTCCTTAAGCACCATCAGGTCACTAATATCTTTTGAGTTATTATCATTTTACTATGCTATTCTAAATCAGTTGATTCTCTTCCTGACCTATAAAATCTTGTGGTAATTTCAGCAGATTGCTTTAATTTAAAATAATTTAACAAGTTTCCTTGCACTCACCGCAACTGCCAGTCTTCTGTTTCTTAGCTGGTGTCACTGGCTTCTGCTCTTCTTTTTTTCTCTTTCCTGCTTTCACTGGCACAGCTACCTCTGTAAGAAAATCCGGTCAACAAAAGATTATCCATCAAGATGGAACAAGTGACAAAAAGATGGAACTCGTGCTTGGCCCTCAGCAACAGGCATTTTAAACTGAATGAGCATTCAAACAGGATAGAAAAGGCTTGGAGAGATATGGGCCTTAATATAGGCAAATAGGATTAGCGTAAAAAGGCATCATTGTCAGCATGGATGAGATGAACCAAAAGGACCCGTTGCTGTGGTTCTATGAAACCACTACAACTGCAAGGATTTTCAGTGGCAGCCATTCAGAAAGTAACCCAAGTATCATGCACTGCGCAGTCTATTCACAAAACATGGTAGGCGGACAACCTTATTTCTATTACAATCTAGTTGTGGAATCAGTAATAAGAGGGGGAATCCTACTTAAATTTTAGAATAGTAATTCTAAAATGTGTGTGTGCAATTGCAGGAGACATTCAACGTCTGAATGCCTGCTGTAAAGCTGGTTCCTTTAACTTGCATTTAATGACAGGAAAAATTTGTAATCAATCGGTATAGTGAGCATTACATACCCCATGAGTATCTATTACCAACAAATGGAATTTTACTAGGAATAGGAAAAGTTTATGAAAATACACATATACCAGTTACATACCCATCTCAGCTACATATTTAGGCTTATAAATACGAGTGAACAAAATACAAGAAATTATAAGTAACACGTGAAATTTTAAATTCTCACCACACAAATCACATTTAACACATTTATAAATCACCTTAGATGCTATTAACTTACCCTCAGCTTCCTCTTCCTCCTCCTCATCATCTTCATCATCCTCCTCCTCCTCCTCTTCATCATCATCATCCTCCTCCTCCTCCTGCTCCTCAACTTTTACCAACCCAGCTTTTTTCACTTTGGGTGCTGTGCTGTATCCATTGCCTCTTCCTCTTCAGATTCTAATAAATGGGGGGGGGGGGGGGAGAAAGCAAACAAGTAATGGCCTGGTCCTGTCCAAGTTTACCTGAAACAACAATTCATGGAAACCAAAATGGGAAACAATCAAGCAAGAGTCAAATAATTATGGAGAATAACCATGACGTATAAAAGTATGTGTACCCAACAATCTTCCACAGTGAACAGAATCAATTGGGTTTAAAATGGGCGGTGTGGACTCGTTGGACCAGAAGGGCCTGTTACCACGCTGTAAATAAAATAAATAATAAAAAAAATCACAGGAAGTCAACTTCTGGTTGGTTGCATCTATGCTGGCTCTACACACACCATGGAATTTCATCGTTCAGCCAAATCTTTCCACCACAACTGATCCCATCACTTCAGGTAGTATGCTCATGATCAACAACCCAATACAAAAACCAATAACCCTCCACATTTCTATTGACAGGCCTTTGGATACTGGCTCTGTTAGAGATTGTTGGTCAATTGACATCCTTAAGCAGTAGAAGCCAGTTAATACAACCAAGAACCAGTCCTTCAATCTAGGACAAAGATAGCTGCAATGAATACACACCATTGTTTGCAGAGGGAGCCATCTTTCAATAGTGTTCAGTGTTTCTGGATTCCTAACAAGGTGTTTGAAAATATAAAGGTGTTCTTGTCAGTCGAAATGTGCTCGCATTGTAAATATGCAATCCTATGAAGCCATTTGCCTCCACCCACAATGTTGACATTGAACTGTATTTAAATCAATCTGCCATCATCCTGGTGCTTTAAAGATCTCAATGACCGAGGTTAAGTGACATTCTTCCACAATGTCCACTTATACTGTTTAAAGATCTATTATATCTAATGCTTCAATTTGTGGAGCTCATTTAAGATTCACAACAGGATCTACATCTGGGCATGCAGCAAATAGTAATTGTTGTACAACTAAAAACCAAGTATTTGGAAAACTGAACAACAAAGAAATCAGAATTTATGAAAGATACAACAGCAGCTACTCTGTGTAAGGAGGGTACTTTCACCAAAAAAATACAAGCAGCAGTGGACAGTTCGTATTTTAATATTGCTCACTTAGTAGGATTAACCAGTCACTCTCTCATTCAAGCATTACTGTCATCACCAAGTGCAATTTAATTTTAAATTAATGAGTTACTTGGCAGAGAAACATTTCTCCCTCCATTCTGTTCAGTCTGATTTTCAAATGCTATTCAAGATGGTTCCCCTCCAGTCAAACGTTTCTCACAACCACCACCTGTAATTGCTATGAATCTAACTATATTATAATCACCATAACCCTAACATTCCCTCCACCAAAAGACATTGGCACTAGAGACACAGTTGTACAGGGGCTCCCCTTGGTTGCCAATGACCCAACGTACAGAAATCTGAATCCAAACTCTCCCATACATTTTTAAAGTTACTAATCATACATTTCACTGTATTCATTAATGACTGGACACAGTTCATACTCTATTACTTCCATTATGGGTAGTGTTAGGGTGGTTATTCAATGAAAAATAGCAAGTGTATACAGAATGATACAATGTGGGTAATTATTAAAAATAGATAAGTTTCTGACTTGCAGAAAAATTGACTTCAGGATAGTTCTCAGGGAAGAAAACCCGAAGTGACCAGGGACTGCATGTACAAGTTAGAGTAAAACTGACCTAAAAAAACCCAGAAGCCCATGAACTAAGTTTTAAACAGGCTGGTTTCAGCCATTTCTAATGGGAAATATGTGCGTCAAAAACATGGTGACAATTAATGCATGATCGCAACCAATTATACATGATTTACCATCTTCCTCCTCATCATCATCATCCTCCTCATCATCCTCATCATCCTCTTCAGCTTCTTCTTCAACCAAATTAGTAGCTTTCTTGGTCACAGGTTTTTCTTCTTCAGATTCTTCTTCTGAAAAAAAAAAGAGCATTTACTATATAAACCTCTCCATATATTTGCTTCCTCCAGGAAATCTGATTTTATACAGATATTGCAACATCCTTTGAAATTTTAAATGTGGGTTAGGAGAGAGTGAACAATGACAAATTGTATGGGGCAAGACTCCAGGTACAATGCTAACAGACATCATTTTCAGATGTGTCAGCCGTACATTAGCCATGTGCTCACCAGCCTACATTGCTATTTAGTTTGGGTGGGTAGGTGAGGTGGGGTGCAGGAGCAGCAAGTGTTACAGATCCCAGGTCATTTTAGGCTTCCTGTCTCTAATTTTTTCCAGCTTACATTCAGAGATTTGAACTCATCCATATTTGGTTCTTCAGCGTCCTGACCCGAAACGTTGACCACCTGCTTTTCTCCACAGATGTTGCCTGGCCTCCAATATCAGTGTTTTTCATCTAGATTCCAGCATCTGCAGTCCTTTGTTTCACATCCATATTTGGACTGAATACCTCCAAAGTAGACCACACTATCAGCTACTGAGGCCCCAAATTCAAGAGATACTTCCTTAAGATCTTAAACTTTTCTCCCCCATTGAACTCCTCTTAAAACATGACTAAGCATTTGATCATCAGCCCTAAAAATACTCCAACTGGCTTGTCATAGCAGTGCTTAGAAAGAGGATTTTTACTACAGAGATGTTATACAAATGCACACTGCTGCACTACCAAATAAGATAACAAGCACTGACATTCCATACTCACCAGATTCATCGTCCTCTTCATCATCTTCCTCATCTTCACTGCTCTCTTTTTTTACAGCTTTGCCATTCTTTTTGTTGATGGACTGTGGGGTTGCTTTAGCAGTTGGAGTGGCAGTCTTTTTAACAGGAGGTGCTGGTAATTCCTAAATTAATGTAATTTAAATGAAAAATTCATGGAAATTAGTAATATTTCCACTGTAAAGTTAATGGGTGACATTAAATCTTATAAAGTCACCAGAACAAGCAGTAAAACTACCAAAACCTAATAAACATACAATCACATAAAAACTTGATCCCAAAAACTACCAAATTCATACTTATTTTGCAGCCCCTTGTACAAAACTGAATAATATGCTTGCTATTGAACCTCAAATTGACGCACAAACATTCTCAGCCTTTATTAACACTAAACTGATAAAGCCATCCATTTTCTATACAAAGGCTTCATTCTCATGGCTCTTTTCATAGATCCTAAAAGAACCAGTTGACAATTACCTTTTTTTTAAACTGCCACAAAAAGAAACAAAATGAGGCAAGAAGCTGGTGATATTGCACATCAGATACATATTGGCCCAAAGACTACACTGGCTGTATGCAAGCATAGCAAGCTGCACTCCTTCCCTTTCCTGCTAACCCTGCAATTTTCCTTTCAAGTACTTAATCAGAGCCCCTTTGACAACTACCCCCTCTGGCAATGCATACTGATCCTAACTAAATGCCATAGAAAAGGTATTCCTCGTGTTAGCTTTGAGTCTTTTGGCAAACATCTTTATTTCATGCCCTCCAGTTCCTGAGTCTCTTGCCTTTGGGAAGTTTCTTCCCATCTAGAACCTTCATTATTTTAATTCTCTCTCAGATGCCCTCAACTTGTGTTCTAAAGAGAACAATTGCAGTGATTGGCATCAATCCACGTAATGGGTCCTTTATCCCTGAAAACAGAATACTAGGTTTAATTGCCCTGATCCTCTTCAATGTTCTTTTGTCCATATTTTCATGGAGGGGGGCTTGAACCCACAAATTCCAGAGAAGCTAGTGGGACTAGATAACAAATCAAGAGACCAGTCATGAATACCCACATTAATCTTGCAAAAAACTGATCCATAATGAACCCAGCATTACATTACCTCTTCTTCACTTTCCTCTTCAGAAGTGGACTCTTCAAAATCCTCCGGGGGTGGAGGTGGTGCTGCTTTTTTGGGTTTTGCTTGCTTTTTACCTGCCTGGTCAAAAAAGTCAGGATTAGAACTCTGCATTACATTCAGAGTACAAATCCTCTCCTTCCAAGGAGGAATAATTTCATTGAAATGGGTCTGGTGAAGATTCCCAAATTTTAGTGGTTGTCACTACCTAGGTAGCAAGGTAAAATTGTGAAGAAAAAATTTGCTTCTTTTAACCATCATTTAATTTCCCCTCCCTCAACAAAATTGTTCTTTTTTAAAATAAACACCCAAGACTCCCCTTTCATACAAAAGTATCTTATTGGCTGTAACATTTTTTGACTGCAGTACAATTAAAGCCTTGATTCAACACCTATAAAGAACAATCTATTAATTTGATTTTCCCCAAACTCAAGTTCATAACTTTCAGCTGTATGAAGCATTTCTGCTCTACTAACATTTGTCATATACAACAATTATTTGAATAGGAGCTTTAAGTTCACAGATGACAAAAATTGTTGGTGTATTCATAGCAAGGAACACATGTTCTAGAATATTGACAAGTTGATAAGATGGGCAAAGCTATCATACACAATAAATGCGAGAGCTTGATGAACATGGGGACCTTGCTGTACAAGACAAGGGACCCCTGAAGGTGATAGTATAGAAATACAAGTTTAGCGAAAATAAATAAATTGCAGATGCTGGAAATCTGAAATAAAAACAGAAAATACTGGAAATACTCAGCAGGGCAGGGCTGTGGGAAGAAAAGCAGGGCTAATATTTCAGGTTGAAGACCCTTGCATTACAGAAGGCATATTCTTCTTCAAACAAATGTCCTTCATTTGCCTGGACATTGAACACAACAGCAGTGAAGTTATGGTACAATTTCATAAAACAATAGTTGGCCATAGCTTAAGTACTGCACACAGTTCTGGTCACCACAGAATCAGAAGAATGTGATGGTGGTGTAACAGGTGCAGAGAAGATTCACCAGGAATGATTCCTGGGAAGAAGCATTTCACTAATGAGGTGAGACTGTAAAGGCTGAAGTTGGTTTCCCGTGAAGCAGATTAAACTCGGGGGCATAAAAATGGCAAGAAACGTTTACCCAAAGGTGAACAAAACTAGAAATTTGGGATAAGAGGTAAAAATGATTTAAGGGGAGCTGGGGATTTCTTTTTAATCCAGTGTGACAGAAACTCTCACATTTAACAAGCATCTAACACTTGAATCATCAAGACATACAAGTCAATATGTTTAGTACAAATGGGTACACGATGGTGAGCATGGACGTGATCGACCCTCAAGGGCCTTTTCCTACGCTCTATGTCTATGACTGCAGTCATTGGATTGTAACGCACAACTATTTCCAATCTTATGGTTCTTCCATAACATTTCCATCACTTTATGCTTATTATACAATTATTAGCAATATTATTTAAGCAAACCTCCCTCTGAAAAAGAATCCCATTAAGTAAAAGCAGCTTCAATCCCCAAACACGTTTGCAGCCGCACGTGTTTTCTGAACGTGGGCGACTTCCCAGAGGGCCGCGCGGCTTGGGCCCGTCCTCTCCACCTTCCCCGATCCGGCTCGAAGCAAAGGCCAGGTGCAACGTGCCCCTAAGCGGCGCGCCGGCGGCGACCGAAGGACGGCGGGCGGGGCAAGGAAAGAGGGAGAGGGAGGGTTGAGGGAGAGCGCGCGAAGCCGCTCGGTGCCGCCACCAGCGCCACGCGGGACACGCGCGCGCCGCCCGTCCGCTCGCGAGATGTGGAGCAGGAGCCCGGATGGCGTGAACAAAAACCCCCCTCCTAGCACAAACCAGGCCCGGCCCGGCCCGGGAACGGACGGTGTCTGCGGGGCGGGGAGGTTTGAAATGGGACGGTGGTGTCCGCGGGGAGGGAAGGGGAGGTTTAAAATGGCAATTTAGAAGTACTTAGAACACTTAAGACACAACTTTAAAGGAAGCGGCGAAGTTGGGAGGGAAGCGGCGGCGTGGAGCACCCCAAACTTCGGGGCCGCCGCGACCGAGCACTACGCGGTCGAGCGCCGCGCTCACGGAGCACGGATCGAGTCGAGGCCTCGTCGTCGGCGCCGCGCCAGCACCGCGACACATCGGCGTTCATGAGGAGCTTTCCCGCCCCAACCCCAACCCCAACCCCAACCACCCCCCGACGGACGGTCACGCGGCTTGTTCACTCGTAAGTTACCTTGACTAGTTTCACCATTTTGTGACAGAATCGTTGGGATTTTTTTTAAATCCCCTCACAAACCGATCACTCGACGCTGGCGAACGGCAACCCACGTGTTACAGCGAGAGCGACCTGCGCAGCAAAGAGAAAGCCACGGGCAACGTCACCGTTCTGAAAGGCCTCCTCCGCCACGTGATCCGCCTTTTACCCCACCAGCGGCTTCCGTTTGGAACCGCCCCTTTAAACCCGTCGATCCAATCACACGCTGGTTTATGAATCAGCCCTTCTCTTCACCAGTCACTGCTCAAGTTACGGAGCAATGCAATTCCACCATTTGTTAGTGGCACTGACCAATTAGCGTTGCCATCTGTGACGGGCAGCAAATCAGCATTAACTCTACGGCCTGAGTGACGAAGGTGGACTTTTAAAATGGCTGATCAGGGCGCCGGACGGGGAGCGGTTCACTGAAAGCCAGTAACTAGCTTGTTTTTTTCCGAGAACGTGAAAGAGAGTCATCGCGTAGTGTAAATTCTACTGATCTCTTGAAAGTTGTCATGTGACGCGTCAGTAATTTTTTTTAATCATGGAGTTTTTCCCCACGTGAAGTATTCTTGGGTCACGAATGTAAAATGGCTCTCAGTTGTGGGAGGAGCAGGAAACTATTTTCTCGAACTCCTTTTGTGATTCTTGCGGGCGTTGCACATCTTGAAAATGTTGCCGGATATTTGAGAAGTCGTATTGTATCTAAAATTGGACGTTGGGAAGTATCCCCAAGACTTTATCACGTTTGATACAATAATCTTCATCCTATTCATGTGACTATTTAAGAGCCTTTTAAATATATTTGCCTCCACCACCACCCCTGGCAGCGCATTCCAGGCATCCACCACTTGTCTTTGCACATTTTCTTTGAATTTACCACCCCACCCCACCTTAAATGTACGCCCTCTAGTTATAGACATTTTGACCCTGGGGAAAAAGATGCTGGTTATCTATCTATGCCTCTCAATCTTACAAGCTTCTATCAGGTTGCGCCTCAACCTCAGACGAAATGCTGGAGGAACTCAGCAGGTCGAGCAGCATCTATGGAGGGAAATAAACAAGTTGACGTTTCAGGTAGAGACCCTTCATCAGGACTGGACTAGATTTCTCCAGTTACAGCAGCCAGAGTAACAGAGGGGAAGAGCTTGCAGTTTTATTTTAAAGTTGTGTGATTGGCTAAGTATGTGGCAACTCAGCCAATAAAAGGAAGGTAGGGTAAAAGCAGAGTTGTCATTGTGAAAGTGGGCCAGTGTAGGAGTAGGAATCTGAGGCTTTGGAAAAAAAATTGTTGTTAAATGAAAAGACATCAAATTATAACTAATTAAATAAAGTAGGGATGCAGGATCAGGTGATGTGTTGTAGCTGCATGATGTGGGAACTGGTGGACCCTTTTATGGTTCTTGGTGACCACATCTGCAGCAAGTGTTGGTTGCTTGGGGAACTCTGACTCAAAGTTGATGACCTGGAATCTGACCTTCAAACACTGCGACACATCAGGGAGGGGGAAGAGTTACCTGGACACTTTCAGGAGGCAGTCACACCCATTAGTCTTCAAATTCAGTCTGTGGTCAGGGACAAGAGGGTGTGACTGAGTGAGGCAGGTAGGGGGAATCCAAGAGGTAGTACTGGAGGAGCCTCAGCCCTTGAGCTTGTCCAACAGGTCTGAGATTCTTGCTCTGTGTGGATGAGTGGGAGCTATATGAAGGATGAGTAACTGGATTGTGGTTCATGGAGCCATTCAAGAGGGGTCAGAGAAGAGAAATGTTGTCGTGATTGGGGATACTATAGTCAGGGGAATAGACAATTCTGTCACAAGGATCAAGAGACCTGAAGGTTATGTCACCTGCCTGGTGCTTGGGTTTGGGACATTTCATCTGACCTGTGGAGGAATTTAGAATGGGAGGGGAAAGATCCAGTTGTCATGGTCCATGTGGGTACCAACGACATTGGAAGAACAGAGGTTCTGCTAAGGGAATTTGAGCAGCTAGGGACTAAATTAAAAGCAGAACCGAAAAGGTAATCTCTGGATTGCTACCTGAGCCACATGCAGATTAGAGTTAAATGCGTGGCTCAAAGATTGGTGTGGGAGAAGTGGGTTTGAATTTGTGGGACATTGGCACCAGTATTGGGGAAGGAGGGAGCTGTTCTGATGGGATGGGCTCCACCTGAACCATGCTGGGACCAGGGTCCTGGTGAATTGCAAAACTAGGGCTGTGGATAGGGCTTTAAACTAAGTAGGGGGTGGATTCAACAAATTGAAAAAGTATGGATAAAGTAAGAGTGCAGGAGCAGTTACTGAAGTCTCCAGAATAAAGACTAAGACAAAGTATAGAAAGGGATAAGAATTTAACTTCAGGCAACATGGAGACAAATTTGAGAAAAAGGGTGGTGAATACAGGACTGAAAGTGTTGTATTTGAATGCATTCAGTATACAAAATAAAGCAGATGAGCTCATAGTGCAGTTAGTAATTGGCAGATATGACATTGTGGGCATCAGAGTCATGCTTGAAAGAAGATCACAGCTGGCGTCTAAACATCTAAGGATACACATCCTATCAAAAAGACAGGCAAGTGGGCAGAGGGGTTGGGGTGGCTCTGTTGGTAAAAAAATGAAATCAAATCCTTAGCAAGTGACATAGGAACAGAAGATGTAGAATCCTTGTGGGTATAGAAGAAACAGAGGGTAAAAAGACCCTGATGGGAATTATATACAGGCCTGAATAGTTGCCAGGATATGGGGTACAAATTACAACAGAAAATAGAAGAGGTATGTAAAAAGGGCAATACTACAGTGGTCATGGGGGAATTTCAATATGCAGGTAGATTGGGAAAATCAAGTTTGGACTGGATTCCAAGAGAAGGAATTTGTAGAATGCCTACAAGATGGCTTTTTAAGAGCAGCTTGTGGTCAAGCCCTCTAGTGAAAAGGCAATTCTGGATTTGGTGTTGTGCAACGAACCAGATTTGATTAGGGAGCTTAAGGTAAGGGATCCCTTTGGGAGGCAGTGATCATAATATGATAGAATTCACACTTCAGTGTGAGAGGGAGAAGCTAAAATTAGATGTAACAGTATTACAGTTGAGTAAAGGCAACTACAGATGCACGAGAGAGGTGGCGGCCAAAGTTGATTGGAAGGGGGCCCTAGCAGGGATGACAATTGGCAGGAGTTTCTGGGAGTACTTTGGAAGATGTAGGATCAGTTCACCCCAAAGAAGCAGCAGCATTCTAAAAGGAGGATGAGGCAACCGTGACTGACAAGGAAAATCAAAGACAACATAAAAGCAAAAAAGGCGTACAATATTGCAAAAGTTAGTGTGAAGCTAGAGGATTGCGAAGCTTTTAAAACCGATAGAAGGGGAGAAAATATGAAGGTAAGCTAGCCAAGAATATAAATGAGGATACCAATAGTAGAGTAAGAGAGGCAAGAGTGGACATCAGATTGCTGGAAAATGATGCTGGAGAGGTAGTAATGGGGAATAAAGAAATGGCAGACAAACTGAATAAGTATTTTACATCAGTCTTCACTGTGGAAGACATCAACATGCAAGAAATTTGAGAGTCGGGGCAGAAGTGAGTAGTCATTATTACTGAGAAGGTGCTTGGGGAAACAAAGGTCTAAAAGTAAATAAGTCACCTGGACCAGATAGACTACATCTCAGGGTTCTGAAAGAGGTAGCTGAAGAGATTAAGGTGGTATTAGTAGTGATCTTTCAAGAATCACTAGATTCAGGAACGGTTCCAGAGGACTGAGGGAAAAAAAAAATCACAAATGTCACTGCATTTTTCAAGAAGGGAGGGAGGCAAGAGACAGGAAATTATAGGCCAGTTAGCCTGACTTCAGTGGTTGGTAAGATGTTAGAGTCCATTATTAAGGATGAGGTTTTGGGGTACTTGGAAGCACATGATAGAATAGTCTAAGGTTAACATGGTTTCTTTAAGGGGAGACCTTGCCTGACAAATCTGTTGGAATTCTTTGAGGAAGTAACAAGCAGGATAGACAAAGGAGAGTCAGTGGATGTTGTTTACTTGGATTTTCAGAAGGCCTTTGACAATGTGCAGCTGCTAAATGCTAAAGATAGGAGCCCATGGTATTACAGGAAAGGTACTAGCATGGATAGAAGATAGGCTGACTGGCAAGGGGGCCTTTTCTGGTTGGCTGCTGGTGACGAGTGGTGTTCCACAGGGCTTGGGATTGATTCCACTACTTTTCACGTTATGTTAATGATCTGGATCATGAAATTGAGCACTGTGACTAGGTTCGCAGATGATACAAAGATAGGTGGAGGGGCAGGTAGTGTTGAGGAAGCAGGGAGTCTGCAGGTCGTCTTGGAACAGGTTGAAAGAATGGGCAAAGAGGTGGCAGATGGAATACAGCATAAGGAAGTGTACAGTCATGCACTTTGGTAGAAGGAATAAAGGCATAGACTATTTTCTAAATGGAGAAAATTTAGAAATCAGAGGTGCAAAGGGACTTGAGTGTCTGAGTGCAGGATTCCCTAAAGGGTTAACTTGCAGGTTGACTCAGTAGTAAGGAAGGCAAATGAAATGTTAGCATTCATTTCAAGAGGACTAGAATAGAAAAGCAAGGATGTAATGCTGAGGCTTTATAAGGCATTGGTCAGACCACATTTGGAGTACTGCGAGCAGTTTTGGGTCCCATATCTAAGGAAGGATGTGCTGGCATTGGAGGATCCAGTGGATGTTGGCAAGAATGACCCCGGGAATAAAAGGGTTAACAAATAAGGAGCATTTGATGGTTCTGGGCCTGTACTCACTGGAGTTTAAAGGATGAGGGTGGAATCTCATTGAAACCTACCGAATATTGAAAGGCCTGGAATAGAGTGGATGTTTCCAGTAGTGGGAGAGTAGGACCAGAGGGCACAGCCTCAGAATAGAAGGATGTCCCTTTAGAACAGATGTGGAGGAATTTCTTTAGCCAGAAGGTGGTGAATCTGTGGAATTTATTGCCACAGACAGCTGTGGAGGCCATGTCATTGGGTATATTTAAGACAGAGGTTGATAGGTTCTTGATTAGCAAGGCCATCAAAAGTTGCAGGGAGAAGGCAGGAGAATGAGGTTGAGAGGGAGAAATAAATCAGCCATGATCGAATGGTAGAGCAGACTCATGGGCCGAATGGCCTAATTTTGCTCCTATGTCTCATGGAAAGGAAGAGGGCAGATGCCAGAATAAAAAGGTAGGGGGAAATGGGTGAAGCACAAGCTGGCAGGTGATAGGCGAGTCCAGGAGAGAGGGGGAAGGTAGGTGGGTGTGTGGGGGATGAAAGGGAATAATGTGAATAGCTAAATGAGAGCCTTGGCTAGAGAGGACAAAGATCTTGGTCAAGGCCCCAAGAATCTCATCTCTTGCCTTTCTCAATAACTTGAGGTATAGCCTCTCAGGACCTATCCACCTTAACATTCTTCAAGAGACACCATCTCTTTCTTTATCACAAAGTGCCTTAGCACACTAGCACATTCTACACTGATCACACTATCCTCCACATCTTTTTCCTTGGTAAATACAGATGCAAAGTACTCATTTAGGACCTTGGTAACATCCTTCATCTCCAAGCCAATATTCCCTGCTTTATTCTTGAGTGGTTCTATGCCATCCCTTGTTGTCCCCTTGTTCTCAACATACGTATGGAATGCCTTGGGATTCTCTTTAATCCTATTTGCCAAGAACTTTTCATGGCAAGGTTTTCCTGGCTCCTAATTCCCTTCTTAAGTTCTTTTCTAGCTTCTTTATAATCCTCAAGGGCTCTGTTTGATTTTAGCTTCCTAAACCTTACATATGCTTCCTTGTCCTTCTTGACTGAATTCATCACCTATCTCATCATTCAAGGGTCCCTTACCTTGCCGTCCTTGTCCTTCTTTCTTACTAGAAGATACCTGTCCTGTGCTCTGTGCAGTTGGTCTTTAAATACCCTGCACGTGTCAGAAATGGATGTGATCAAAAACAGCTGTTCCCAATTAACTCTACCTAGTTCCAGCCTAATACTCTCATAATTTGCCCTGCCCTAGTTTAACACTTTCCCGCAAGGTCCATATTTATTTTTATTCATAGCTATCTTAAAACTTAAGGAGTTGTGATAATTTTTCCTTAAGTGTTCTTGCAATGAAAAGTTAGTCACTTGGCTAGGCTCATTTCCCAATATCAGGTCCAGTATGGCCCCTCCTCTTGTTGGACTATCTACATACCAATTTAAGAAACCCTCCTAGATGCACCTAACAAATTCTGCCCCGTCTAAACCTCCTGCACTAAGGAGGTCCCAGGTCTCTATTGGGCAAGTTGAAGTTGCCCATGACAACAGGCCTGTTTTTTTTTAACCTTTCCCTAATATGCCTGCAAATCTGTTGCTTGATGTCCTGGTGGCTATTGGGGTGGTCTGATGTTTAATCCCATCAGAGTGATTGCACCTTTTTTATTTTTGAGTTCTACCCATATAGACTCAGTGGATGAGCCCTTCATTATGGTCCCCACTGAGTGTAGCTGTGATATTGTCCCTGATTAATTTTGCAACCCTTCCCCTCATTTCCCCCCCCCCCCGCCCACTCTTTTACCTCCCTCTCTATCCTTTCTAAAACATCGAAACCCGGGAACATTAAGCATCCAGTCCTGTCCCCCCTTCAACCAAGTTTCTGTCATGGCCATAACATCATAGTTCCATGTACTGATCCATGCTCTAAGTTCTTACCCCTAATACTCCTAGCATTAAAATAAAGACACTTCAACCCATCTGTCCCATCATGTCTATTTCCATTCTCCTTCCATACAGACTTACTAGTCATGACATTTACTTTCCTCTCAATTCCTCCACTTTCTGACCTGGTGCTCTGGTTCCCATCCTCCTGCCAAACTAGTTGAAACCCTTCCGAGTACCATAGAACCATAGAACCATACAGCACAAAACAGGCCCTTCGGCCCACCTTGTTGTGCCTTCCATCAAACCACCCTCACACTATCTAACCCTTTCCTCCCGCATATCCCTCTATCTCACATTCCTCCATATGCCTATCCAACAAACTCTTGAACCTGTCCAATGTATCTGCCTCCACCACCACCCCAGGCAGTGCATTCCATGCACCAACCATTCTCTGGGTGAAAAACCTCCCCCTGACATCTCCCCTGAACCTCCCACCCATAACCTTAAAGCCATGCCCTCTCGTCTTCAGCATTGGTGCCCTGGGAAGGAGGCGCTGGCTGTCTATCTATTCCTCTCAATATTTTATATACCTCTATTGTGGCTATCCTCCTCCTTTCCAGTGAATAAAGCCCTAGCACCTTAAGCCTTTCCTCATATTCCATACGCTCTAATCTAGGCAGCATCCTGGTAAATCTCCTCTGCACCCTCTCCAACGCCTCCACATCCTTCCTATAATGCGGCGATCAGAACTGAACACCAGCAAACCATCTTCCTCTTTATTCTTGTTCGCTTCCATCGATCATCCACCTGCCTCTGTCTCCCAACTCCACCTTTCCCTATCTGGCTCGATCTGCTCATTATCCTACACCCACCCTCCTTAGCCCACCAATCACCTCTGGCTCTTGTCCCACCACTCACCCTCTCCTCTGTAGTGGCTACCTTTCCTCGCCACTCTGTCCTGATGTGGGGTTTTGACCTGAAATATTGACGATTCCAACCCCCACCCACAGATGCTACTTGATCCACCGATTTCCTCCAGCAGATTTGTTGCTCCAAATTCCAGCATCTTATGCATCCAGAATTGGAAATGCAAAAAAAGGTAAAACCTGAAGCTGTTATTTTGGATGATGATGCTGAGTGGAAGCCTGTGGACAATAAACAAAAATGTAGCAAGAGTCAACCCTCTGAGTGTACAAAAGGAACCTCTTTCAGATGATTCCTTGACTACTGTTGATAGACAGGCAGCCAGCAGCACCATGATGGTGAGAGGTTAAAAGTGAATTGTGCGTGTCAAAGTGTGCGGGCAGTGTCTTCATTCTTCTAAAGCTATCCACTCCTTTGACAGACCTGATTCATCTCCAACTTATCTCAAACATTTTGCTGCTGGGTGCTTATCCTATATTACCTTTGGAACATTCCAGCTTTGATTTGAGTAGAAATCCAATTAAAATAGACTTAAACGTGGAGATACAAGTGACTGCAGATTCTGGAATCTGGAGCAACAAACAATCTACTGGAGGAACTCAGTGGGTCGAGTAGCATCTCTGGGAGGAAAGGAATTGCTGATGTTTCAGGTCAAAACCCTGTGTCAGAACTAAGAGTGGAGAGGCGAGATGGCCAGTATAAAGAGGAGAAGGGGAGTGGTGAGAAAGGAGTCTAAGGTGACTAGTGGACTGAGGAGGGGCAGGTGGTACCAGATAGGGGATGGGAACAGGGGTTGAGTTGGGATACAGTGGCAGGTGAATGATAAATGGAGGTGAACAAAGAATGAGAGGAAAAAGGGAAGAAAAAACAGCTGGAGAAAGGTGGTGGGAGGAGGGTGTGAAGATTGGAGGTAACTGCTGGAGGGAGATAAGCAGGAACACGGGGCTACCAGTGCTGGACTTTAAGTCAAGGAGCTGAGAATTGGAACCACTAGGGGAGAGGTGAATGGCAGTTGGAACTGGAACCAGAATCAGCCAGGTGGATGGAATCTGTGGTTGAATTGTATGTGTGTAGTGGGTGGATGGAACCAGGAGGTGGAGGTGGATGAAGGGGAGTTGAGGAGGAATGAGGGAAAGGGGACAAAGATGGGAGGACTGGAGGAGGATTGGAAGGGGAGGGGAAAAAGTGAATTAAACATGGAGTTCCAAGAAAGACAAAATAACTTGGTAAACTCCACCAAGCATATTAGAGATGAATGGGCAGTTGGAGATGGAGTGTATCAGGATGGAGTTTTTTGTGAAACAAGGAGGAAACAACAGAGACAACTGAATAGATAGTCTCAATCTAAGTCCTCGAGCTCATGTCCTAACCGTGAAAGGAGAGGGCTTGGAGTAGAGAAAAGCTGGAGTTATTATAGTATTTTGGTATGATGTTCAGCAATTTTCTCAGATGAGAGGAAGGCCTGAAAATGTTTATGTAGTTCGGCTAATCCAGTTGACTGTCACATCCAAGAAAATCTGTGTCCTTTGGACCTAAGGGAGGGGCTTTAAGGGACAAGGACATGGCCAGGGTGAAGAAGTAAGGTTTGAATTGGAACTGGGGCATCAAGGGATTGCAGGGGTTTGATTGAGCAGATCATTGGCTGGAGAAATAATGTGATAAATGAATAGTTGATGTAATATATGGCTTATGTATAATTGGCTGTGTTCCCTTTTAAGAAATGTAGCATGTGATGATCTGCTCTATATATTGTTGGTACAAATATTTCATTGTATAACTGGGCAGAATCAATTTACCTGCCTGGAAGTAAGCCATTGTTGCACTTTTATTGTAAGCTTTTATTTTGACTAATAAAATACTTTTTTGTTATTCTGAATCACTAATTATTTTGTATGTGTAAGGAATACTGAGACATGGTGTCAGAAATGCTGATTTCTGAAACTCTGAGAAAGTAGACTCCTTGCCTGAATCCAATTACCAGTGCTGGACATCATCCCTCTCAATTTACAAAACAGATTGGATGTGTGCCAAGGAACGGGGAGATGTGTGTTTCATGGTAGCACATTATGGAAAAGAAACCCCAAGTTATTGGATAATGGAAACAGTGAAGAGCAAACTTTACACCCTGTATTGAATTGGCTATGACAGATGAATCAGAATAGACAAAAATTTGAATGTGGGATGAGATCTGTACCATAAAGCCTTCAACTGAGACCCAGAAGGATGCATTTCATGTACAATGTAATCCATCAAAAAAATAGTTCTTTACTCAACCAGGAGCTGGGAGCATCCTTTGAAACTCTCTTAATGGACCTACATTTGTCAGCAGATAACAATTTAACAAATTCAAAGGCCACATTCTTCACTGATTGGATTACTTTTTGGATCCAGGAGTACAGCATACAGTGAGCCAAAGAGTAGCAAATGGATTTCAATACAGATAAGTGTGAGGTGATGCATTTTGGCAAATCAAACCAGAGTAGGACTTATTCTATGAATGGTAGGGTACTAGGGAGTGTAATGGAACAGAGGGACCTTGGACTATAAGTGCAGAGTTGAAATCGGCGTCATAGGTAGACAGGGTGGTGAAAAAGGTGTTTAGCATGCTGGCCTTCATCGGTCAGGTCATTGAGTACAGGAGTTGGGACATTATGTTGCAGTTCTATAAGTAGTTGGTGAGGCCGCATTTGGAATACTGTGTACAGTTTTGGTCACTCTGTTATGGAAAAGACATGGTTAAACTGGAAAGAGTGCAGAAAAGATTTACGTAGATGTTGCCAGGTCTATAGGGCCTGAGTTGTAGGGAGAGGTTGTCCAGTCTAGGTCTATATTCCTTGGAATGTAGGAGAATGAGGGATGACCTTATAGAAATGTTTAAAATTATGAGAGTCATCGATAAGGTGTATGGTAACAGTCTTTTCCCCAGGGTAGGGGAGTCCAAAACTAGGGGGCATAGATTTGGGGTGAGGGGGAAAAATTTAAAAGGGACCTGGGAGGCAACTTTTTCACGCAGAGGACGGTGAGTATATGGAACTAGCTGTCAGAGGAAGTGGTTGAGGCAGGTACAGTAGTATCACTTGAGGAGCACTTGGATAGGTGCATGGAGGGGCGAGGCTTAGAGGGATATGGGTCGAATTCAGGAAATTGGGACTAGCTGGGTGGGTGCTGTGGTTAGCATGGACGAGTTGGGCCGAAGGGCCTGTATCCCTGCTGTATTGCTCTATGACTCTGTAAGGCCTAACTGGATGATTCCCTTAAGAATATCTTCTCTAAGACTTAAGACCCCATATCCATTACTATCTGCCGCCACAGTTCAGGGGTAATCAGGATGGACAATACATGGTGGTGTTGCCAGCAGCATCTGTATCCCATGAATTAATATTTCAAATTGAAAAAGGCAATTTTTTTAGTCTTGAGGATGAGTTCATTGAGTATAGTCAATGAAGCACAAATGGAAATGAATGGATATGATCTGATACCAAATATATATTCAAGACAGTTTCATAGAGTTCTACAGCACGGAAACAGGCTCTTCAGCCCACCACGTCTGTGCTGACCGTTGCACATATATACCACCTGTATTAATCCCATTTACCCATATTGGGTCCAAAGCCTTTTATTGTCTTGGAACAACCATCCAGGAAACACTGATTAATCCTGTCTCATTACACGCAAGCAGATCCTAGATTGTTTCCACAATGTATTGTTTTAAAAATACGTTGTTTCCTGAATGGAAGAACTTTATACTCCAGTCAAGTCAAGTGGAGTTTATTGTCATATGCACAAGTACACGTATGCACAAGTGGAATGCAAAACTTACTTGCAGCAGCATCACAGCACGTAGCAATAGAGACACAACATTCACAAGAAAAGCATAAATTACATATAAATCATACAAGAAATAGATTGAAAGTGATTTAGTTCAATCTAAAATCAAAATCTTAAATCTGAACAAGGGAAATCACAAAGGTCTGTGGCTGTTGTGGGAAACTACATTAAAATGTATGGCAGGTTGAAAGAGGAGAAATTTTATTGGGAATAAGCTATGGCAGAAAAAATAAACAAGTAATAGAAATTATTATCAAGGATGTGCTTTCTGAGTGTGGAAAATATAATAAGATTGGGCAGAGTCAACATTGATTTATGAAAGGGAAGTCATGTTTGACAAATCTGTTTGAGTTTTTTGTGATTGTAACAAGTGGAATAAATAAGGGACAACTGTGCATGTGGTATATTTGGACTTTCAGAAGGCCTTTGATAAGATGCTGTACAAGACTTTATTCAGCAAAGTCAGAGCACATGAGATTGGGGGTAGTAGCTGGTATAGATTGAAGATTGGTTAATGGATAGAAATCAGACAGTGGGAATAAACAGGTCACTATTGGGTTGAGAAGCTGTGACTAGTGTTGTGCTACAGAGATCAGTGTTGGGTTACCTGTTATGCACACCCTATTGTCACAAACCAGCAACAAAAGAAACACACTGAGCATGATTCAGTGTTAAAAACTATTTTATTAATCACTACTTATGATAATACGTAAAATAAAAATAAAAATGTTAGTACGTTAGAATTCAAAAAAAATGTTAAACCTTGAACGTTAACCCCAAAAACTAAACTCTTCATGTGTGTGTGGCAAAGTCCCAAACTCCAAGTTCAGGAATGGTTCTTAAAGTTCAGTTCCGCAAGCCATAAGGTGAAACATGAGCAAAGGCTTCTTCAACAACCACCGTTGTCTGAAGATAAGACGTAGATGTAGAGAACATAGGGAGAGTAATTACGAAATCCAAATGTTCCACGATGGAACCCAAGCAACACTTCAGTGTTTACTCGGTAGTGACTTCCTCACCCCGAAAAGCATCCAAATCGTGGTCGTCCACACAAATACCTGTTTCCTTCTACAGGTCAGCAACAAAGTGAACTCCACTGGATTACTTCCAATTTCCATACATGGATTTCAGTGGCAGACACAGTTATTGTTTCTGATCCATAGATAGAGAAAACTAGCAGGCTGGTGTCTCTCTCCCTTCTCTCTCTCTCTCTCCCTCTTTCCTCTTCTTCTGCTTCTTCAACCACGTCATTACATCCTTTATCTTCTATTGACGTAAGCACGCCACACACACACACACACACACACACACACACACACACACACACACACACACACACACACACACACACACACACACACACACACACTCTATCTTAAAGGGACATTCACTGAGTCCGTAACACTATATCAATGATTTGGATGAAGGGACCAAGTGTAATGTATCCATGTTTGCTGATAATTCTAAGCTGAGTGGCGGCATGCTTGTGATGCAGAGAAAGTTCAAAGGAGTACAGACAGGCTTAGAGAATGGGTGAGGACATAATAGATGGAATTAAAATGTGGAAAAAGATAAGGCATTCCTTGTAGGAAAATAGAAAAGCAGGGTATTTTCTAAAATTGTGCAAAGTTGAAAGCTGTAGTCTTCAAAAGGATCTAGGTGTACACCAGTTGCTAAAAGTTAACATGCAGGTACAGCAAGCAATTACACAGGCAAATGTTTTCTTTGCCTTTATTGCGAGAAGATTTAATTACAAGGGTAAAAGAGACTTACTGCAATTATATTGACTCTCGTGTGACCACACCTGGAACATTGGGAACAAATCTGTTCGCCCCATCTAATAAAGGATTTACTTGGGATAGGGTTAGTGCAACCAAGGTTCACCAGATTCATTCTTAGGTTTGAAGAATTGTCCTATGAAAACAGACTAAACAGATCGGGTCTGTAATCTCTTGAGAGAAGAATGAGAGGTGATCTTATTGAAGCATGCAAATTTCTAATAAGGCTTGAGAGGATAGATAAAGGTGCGGTGTCTTCCCTGGAACTAGGGGTCATAGTCTCAAAATAAAGAATTGGCCACCCAGAACTGAGATGAGAAAGGAATTTTCTTACCCAGAGGATAATGACTATTTAGAATTCTCTGCTCGTGTGATGTGGAGACTCAGTATATTCAACACAGAGATAAGTAGATTTTTGGGTGTTAAGGGAATCAAGGGATTCGTGACAGAGTAAGAAAGTTGCATTGAGGTGAAAGATTAGCCATGATTTCACTGAATGTCAAGGAAGGACTAATGATTTACTTCTGCTTCTGTTTCTTGTGTTCTGCAAAAAATTCATGAACAGCCAGAATGTTGATAATGTGTGTAAACTAGCAAGAAATATTGAAGCAGACAGTAAGATAGTTGTGAACCACCTTCTTAAACTGCTTTTTGGTGAAAGGACTCCCACAAAACTGTTCGGTATGGAATTCCAGGATTTGGAACTTGTGATGATGAAACATCGGCATTATAATTCCAAGTCAGGTTGCTGTTTGACTTGGAGGAAACCTGCAAGTGGTGGTGTTCCAATCACCCATTGCTCTTGACCTTCTTAGAGGTGGAGGTTGCTAGTAAAGGAGGTGCTGTCACAGTAGCCTATGTAATTGTTGTGCCATTTGCACATGGCGCAAACTGTAGACACAGTGTGGCTAGAATGAATGTTTGGATAGGGTGCTAGTCAAGCGCAATGCTAGAACTAACATTTCAGCTCAATGACTTTTCATCAGAAATGAGAAAAGTTAGAAATAAAATGGGAAAGGGAGTGTTGGAGAGAGCAAACAAAATGTCCATGTGATATGGTAGAGACCAAGAGAGATTGAATGATGCAAATTATGGTGGTGCCAGCTATGAGAGAATGATAAAAGCTTGTTAATTGTTGCTAATCTGTCTCGTGGAAGAACAAATAAAAAGGTATGTAGGTGGGAATTGGTGGGGGGGGGTGGTTGCTGTAAATGTGAAGTGCAGAACACTGCAGTTGGTGGAAATCTGGAATAAACAATACTAGAAATATCTAGTGGTCAGATAGCATGTGAAAAGAGAAAAACTTTTGCTGGTCAGTTCTGATACAAACTGGAAAAAACGGTTTTCTGAAATTGTCTAGGGTCTTCAACACTTCTTTTGGGTGTAGCAGCAAGTTACTCAAGCTTCTAACTGAGTGTATTCTTTTTGATGCTCACAGTCTCATATATGTTAGGGAGATGAAGTGTATGTTGGTTGAACATTTTTCTGAACAGCTCCAGTAAGTTCCCATGTATGATCCTGAGTTTCCAGTCAGTTACCATTTGAATTCTCCATCTCAGTCTCACTCTGCCTCCTATGTTGCCCTATTGAAGCCAATAACATAGTATGCTGTACCATTCTAAACTCAAGCAACGGTGTCTCCGATTCTGCTACATCCCATTCACACTTCGTCTGGACAGCTGCTTTATCTCATTACCTTCTACTTGTGCTTTCATCAGTTTAGAGATTTGACCACTCCTGTCCTTTCCGTTTTTGTTCTCGGAACAAAGAAACCATTCCCCTGATCTTGAAAATCTATCTCTCCATTCAATGAGATCATGGATACCTTCTCCAACATCACTCACTCATTATGGCTGTGTTTCCTTGATATTGTTGGCTGATAAAAAAATTATCAGTCCTGGAATTAAAATTAATTTGTACTGGACCAATATATTTTAATAATCTCTATACAGTAAACTCTTATAATCTGGAACTATTGAGACTTTAGTGGTGCTGGACTGGCAGATCTTCCAGACTATTGGATGTACTCCTATTAATATGCAAACACACTTATAATTCACAATTTTTAGATGTTACACTGTAGTATAATGAATTCTTTATTGAATCAGGTGAGTTTAAAGAGAATGTGGGGACGTTAAGAATGTGGGGATTGTAGGAGTTTTACAATCGCTTAATTTATTAATCTGTCCTTATGTTTTTATGCTCTCATCTACACTACTTACAATGCTACCAGTTTTTTGGCATCATAAAATATTGACTTATGGTTGTGTTATCTAATTCTTGCATAAATACATTGAATGGTTGAGGCTCCAGAATAGATCCTCCTGGTACACCACTAGTCATTTCCTTACAATTTCAGTACACATTTATTATTCCCTACTCTGCCTTCTACTGCTTAACCAACCTTTTAACTTGCTTTGAATTCTTTGAATTTTAATTTTAGTTAACAGCCACTTATGTGAAACTTAACTGAATGCCATCTGGACGTCCATATTGACTAAAGACAGCCCATCCTCAAAAAAATTAGGTTCAATACCTTTTTCAAATTCCTGTTGGCTCTCTGTATTCAGCTTGAATTTCTCCAAGTGGTTGCTTACTTTGTTCTTAAAATATAGATTCTAATGACCTCCCATTACAAGTGTTGGTCCATTGGATATATAACTATCTGTCACCATTATCTCATGTTGCACCTTCTTGAAAGTTGTTGAATTGATCATCTGGTAGTTCTGATGAAAGCTTGTCAACTTTAAATTTTAACTCTGATTAAAATTTGATTTACAAAATGTCTTCTTGTTTGTAATTGAGGTTTTAGGGTTCTTGCAGTACTTTGCTTTTGCCTGCTGACCTACATTAGCTCCTGGTTAACCAACATCACAGTTTTAAAATTCTTATCCTTGTTTTCAAATTCTTTTGTGGCCTTGCCCCACTATCTCGAATCTCTTTCAGTTCTATAATGCTTTGAGAAAGCATACTACTACAATTCTGGCATTCTGCTTAGCATTGCAAGCTGAAAGCACAGCTGTCAATGGTGGAGCAAAGCTCCTCTTAAATCTCTGAACCTATAAATCTCTCTTTTTTTCCTTCAGACATATTGTAAAATTTACTTTATTAACCAAACTCCTGCCCTAATTTCTTCTCTCGTGACTCAATTCCAAATTTTACTCAGTAATAATATGGTGAGATGCCTTGGGATGTCTTGCTATATTAAAGATGCTGTATAAATGTACTCATTGTTGTATTATGTGCAAGCTTTTCTAAGGTCAAATACAATGAATTAAAGGTAAGATGTAGTGATGATTATAACTAACTGTGTAACATAATTATTTAATTATTCTTTTGGTGTTAAGATCCTCTGTTAAACATACAAGGCTTGTAGGGTTTGAAAACATTTATTGAAATGTTGCTACAAAACAGTGGCTACTTTCAGTCCATTAAATCTCCCAGCTTCGCAAGGATTTAGGAGACGTCATGACATCCATATTGCAGCTGTCCATAACACTTGATGTTCAGGAACTCACAGTTTCAATTATTTCCAGAAGCCAGCATTTAATTGTGGAAAGGAAATAAACTGTTTGCTGCTAAAACAAATCTATAAGGCCACACCCATGAAAAGAATGCATTAATTGATGAGAACTATAGTGCTTCGGATATTTAGGACTTTGGCCATTAATTTTACTTGTGAAATTGTTTGTTGTGGCATTTCCCTGGTCATCTGTATAACGAAATGAATGGCTGCTGTGTCAAAGAACTATATAGAAGATAGCTTCTAACTGTAAATGGAGGGATAATTAATTGTCTGGTAGAGTGGGTGGTCTTGCTCTAACAACTACAGTCAATTTGTTAGATAAAGAAATTTACAAGTTGTCTCACTATATGAATTTTACACCGAGGAAAATATACCTGTAGTATCTCTTGGTTTGTGTTTTAGAGTTTTAGCTTTATTACCATGGAGTACACATTTTTAAATAAAGTATAACTTTAGGATCATTAAGGTCTGCAGTGCTCATTGAAAGTCTCAAACCAAAAATATATATAGACCTTAAACTCCCTTATCAATCAATTTGCACTTCTATTGTGTTAAATACAGGAATGATGGGAGTAGAATATTTGCTGAAAAAAAACAAACCATTGTTCAGCCAGTGCTTCTCTAAATCTTTTTGTTGTCTTCCCATTGACTTAAGGATTTTTAAGTAATCTTCATTCTTCAATTTTCCTGATTTTTCTCAAAGTGCAGTCTTGTTTTTAACATTATAATATTCAAATACATCCTGAAACAGTTAAAATCATATGTCAGTTGTTGCTCAGTTGGTAACACTATCACCTTTGAGCCAAAAGTTTGTGGCTTCAGATTTTTTTCTGGAGACCTGAGTACAGAAATTCTATGCTGATATTCTATGGGTGTACTAAGGATGTGCTGGAGTGTTTGGGGTGTTGACTCTCAAGGCTCTTTCTGATTTCTCAGGTAAATGTACATGCCACTATCCTATAGAAGAGTGGGAGTATCCTTCTACAGAGTTTGGAGTCTTGGACCTGATGTTATAGCTACTGTATTTATCAGACTAGTCAGTTTCTGGTCAATGGTAAATTGTGGAATGTTGATGTGGAGATTTAATGAAGATAATGTTGAAGTCAAGGATAGTTGATTAGATTCTTAACCTGTTGTATATGGTCATTGAATGCACTTGCATATTGCTTGCCAGTTATTAACCCAAGACTGAATTTTAACCAGATCATAATGGGTGTAGTTACAGACGACATCATTATTTGAAGAGTAGTTTATGTAACTGAAGACTATGCAACTTTCAGCACCATTTCTGATCTTGTTATGGAGGGAAGTTCATTGATGAAGCAGTTGAAAGTCATTTGTCTGGATTTCTTCTCTGAAGAACTCTTGTAATGCAGCTCAAATGATTGGCACCAAATAATAGCGGCACACAGAAGCATTCAGAACAATTAATAATACAATTCATTAAATAAACAGAAGGACACAAGAAAATAGGAGCAAGAAGAAGCCACAAAGCCCCTCAAGCCTGCCCTGCTTTCAATATGACCATGGCTGGATTTAGGCTGGTTTCAACTCCTCTTCTGTGCAAGTTCCCCCAAATCTTCATTTTCTTAATATTTGAAATATTTAGCTATATCCATCTTAGATATAGCTAATGATCTGGCCTTCACCACCCTTGGAGGCAGAGAATTCCAGTGATTCACAACCCTCTGAGAGAAGAAATTTCTCCACACCTCAGTTTTGAATGACTGGCATCTTATTTTGTAGCCACATCCCCTTGTTCATGACTCTTCCACTAGTGAAAACATCTCAACATCTACCCTGTCAAGCTCCCTTAGATTGTATATCTTTAAGTAAGGTCTCCTCTCATTCTAGTAAACTCCGAGGAATATAGACCCAAATTGTCTCACCTCTCTTGTTAGGTCAACCTGTCTTCCCAGGAACTAGAATAGTGAATCTCCTTTGGACTGCCTCCAATATATCCATCTTAGATATAGCTAATGATCTGGCCTTCACCACCCTTGGAGGCAGAGAATTCCAGTGATTCACAACCCTCTGAGAGAAGAAATTTCTCCACACCTCAGTTTTGAATGACTGGCATCTTATTTTGTAGCCACATCCCCTTGTTCATGACTCTTCCACTAGTGAAAACATCTCAACATCTACCCTGTCAAGCTCCCTTAGATTGTATATCTTTAAGTAAGGTCTCCTCTCATTCTAGTAAACTCCGAGGAATATAGACCCAAATTGTCTCACCTCTCTTGTTAGGTCAACCTGTCTTCCCAGGAACTAGAATAGTGAATCTCCTTTGGACTGCCTCCAATGCTACAATATCCCTTTTTTAGGTAAGGGAGCCAAAACTGTTCACAGTATTCCAGGTGTGGCTTCACAACTGTAACAAAACTTTCCTATTCTTAAACTCCAACCCTTCACAATAAAGGCCAATGTGCTGTTTTCCTTTTGGACTTGCCTGCTAACTTCCTGTGATTCGTGCACTAGAAAACCTAGATCCTCACTCATTTATAGTTTCTCTCTATTTAGACAATAATCTGTCTTTTGCTGATTCCTCTTGCTGAAGTGCATGACCTTACACTTCCTCATATTAATTCCATTTGCCAGATTTTCACCCAATCACTCAATGTATAGATATCCCATTGTAGAATCACAATGTCCTCATCACAACATGCCCTTCCCCTCATTCCTGTATCATTGACAAACTTGGAAACCTTAACATTTCGTTTCCTGTTCCAGGTCATTAATGTAAGTAGTAAACAATAGATGGCCAAGAAATGATTCCTGGGCACTCCACTGGACCAATTTATTCCAACTCTTTGTTTTCTGTGTGACAGCCCATTTTCCATCCTTGCAAATACCATTTCTCTAATTTATGTACCAGCCTCTTATGTGGCACCTTGCCAAATGCCCTTCTAAAATCTAAATGCACTATACCTACATGTTCTCCTCTATCAACTTTTTTTTTGTCACATCCTCAAAGAATTAAAGCAAATTTGTCAAATGTGGTTTACCTTCATAAAACCATATTGATTCTATACAGCTTTCATAACTCATTAACTATTTCCTCTTTGATTATTGACTCTAGCATCTTGCCAACAATAGTTGGAAGATATAAAATTTTAGAAAAAAAATCACCTGAAAACACAATTGTAAAATGTAACCTATTATTATCCTTCTTTCTTGCAAGTGTTAAAATCTCCATTCTAATGAATGGGCTCCTAAATCCTGTGTCATGTTTCACTATTACTAGATCGAAGAGCAGATTCCCAGTGTAAGTGCTGGTACTGTAAATTCTTGAAAACTCCTGCTCCACCACTGGACTCCAAGCAGAAAACACTGAAAGGATTCCCTACAGCATGGTTTTATGCCTCATAGAGTAAAATTAAGCTTAATGCTCCAGCCACAAAATGAGAAGAAAAAATTAACTTTCTTAAATGTTAATCATCCTTAAATGGTTGTCACATCCTTAAATGGTTAAATTCTGAAATTTTCTAAAAGCACTCTGCATGTTTCTAAGATATCCAAGCATTTTTAACACACTTCCGAACAAAAAACCCAGAAGTAAAATTTGAGTCATAAAACAAAATATCAAAAACAAACACAGACATTCTGTGATTTATAAACACCATTACCGCTTTTGAAAAGCAAACTTAGAAAGCTATTAGATATTATAAAAATAATCCTTGGAAAGATTTAAAGGATTATTTCTAACCTATCTATAAATCTTTCTCGGTTACTAAGTTCTTACCTATGGGTCTCACAGCTGTTCCATTCCATAAATCTTGTGAACAGGAGAATACCCCATGCGCTGCCTTGGCACAGAATTTCCTGGCAAGCTTTTATTATAAGTTCATAAGTGTTGCACAGTTGTAGCTCAAATTCCCACCATTGCAACCTGCTGGTTTCCAGCAAACTGCTGGCAGAAACCTCTGGGCTTTCATGTTAGCATACGTATATATGGAAATCCTGAAGTTGCTTATAGTGCCATGGGGTAACATTGGCAAATGCTAATAGATTTATCAAAATTATTCTGCAAGATCTTGGCTGGCGTGTGTTGTGGAGCTGATGGGCCTTGGTTAACTATTTACAGCTTCTCTCTATTTACCCTTTCTAAATCTATCATGATCTCAACATCTCTATCAAATCTCCTTTCACCCTCTTTGCCTTAAGGAGAATAATCCTAACTTCTCCTATCTCCGCGGTGGCACGGTAGTGTAGCGGTTAGCGTGATACTATTACAGCGCCAGCGACCCAGGTTTAATTCTGCTGCTGTCTGTAAGGAGTTTGTATGTTCTCCCCATGTCTGCGTGGGTTTCCTCTGGGTGCTCCGGTTTCCTCTCACATTCCAAAGACATACAGGTTAGGAACTGAGGGCATGCTATGTTGGCGCCAGAAGAGTGGCGACCCTTGCAGTCTGCCCCCAGCACATTCTTAGTAATGCAAAAAGATGCATTTCACTGTGTGTTTTGATGTACATGTGACTAGTATCTATCTTATCTATCCTATCTTTGTAGCTCAAGTCTAACATCCTGAGAACCATGGCGTTCTGCACCCTCTCTACGACCTTTAAACTCATCCTAAAGTATGGTCATCTGGTCTATGAGTAACAAAACAAACTGGAAGAACTCAGCAGACCAGGCAGCATCTGTGGAGAGAATCTGTTGATGTATCGGGTTGAGACTCTGCATCAAGACAGAGAGTGTAATGGTGAGATAGCCAGTGTAAAGAGGTGAGAGGGAGGGGTGAGCCGGGCACTTGCAGGCAATAGGTAGGAACAGGTTAGGAGAGGGATGATGGGCAGATGGAGCCACAGATGCTGCCCGACCCGCTGATTTCCTCCAGTAGTTTGTATTTTGCTCCAGATTACAGCATCTGTAGTCTCTTGTGTTGTCATCTGGTCTATATTGTCTCTCCTCATTCTTCCTACCAAAATATATCACTCACACTTCTTTGTATTAAGATTCATTTCAACTTGTTGGCCCATTTGCCAGTCTAACTATAGTCTTGAAGTATTTTAAATTCTCCTTATTGTTAACCATACCTCCAAGTTTTGGTGTCATTTACAAATTTTAAATTTCTATTCTGAACAACCATGTCGAAGTCAATAACATGTATAGAAAGGAAACAATGGTTCCAATGCTGACTCTGGTGAACAGACCATCCAACATCCTCCAATCTGATAAGCATTCATTTTCCATTGCATTGCAAAAAACTGAAGCTGCCAGATATCTGAAATGAAAGCAGAGAATGCTGGACATACTCAGTAGGGTAAGCAGCATCTGTGGAGAAGGAAACAGAGTTAACGTTTTGTGTCAATGACACTTCATTAAAACTACTAGAATTTTCATTTACCATAGATCTCTGCTTTCTTTCCTTAAACCAATTTCTAATCCATGTTGCCACTGATCTTTTTATTCCATTAGCCTTAACTTTGAAACTTATGTGTGATATTTTACCAAATGCTTTAAGAACAAGGGAAGGAAAGAATACGAGTGGATGGCAAAGGATGAGAATGAGGAAGATGGCGGAGATAGAGGAGGACAGAAAATATGGGAAAGGAAGTGGGGAACATAAATGAGGAGGGATGGGAAGGAAATGAGACAAAGTTAGGATGCGTCATCGTGAGTGAATACAAGTCCATTGCCCTGGTATGCATGCTGTGGGTTAGAGCTTGGATTTTCCTTTCAGTGCTGTTTTCTGATTTCATTTTTTACTGTATGCCATTATAAATGAGAAAGAAAAACATGTCAAAAGAACTCACCTTGTCTATAATGCTCAATTCATTTTTCAAAATATTCTGGAAAGCCTAGTAATTTCTAGGGTAGGGACATGTTTGGCACAGCTTTGTGGGCCGAAGGGCCTGAATTGTGCTGTAATTTTTCTATATTCGATGTAAAAATGCAAATGCTTTCAGAAAATATTCAGCACTTATTCACCAGAAATGACACTAGATGGCACTCTTTGACTATTAAGTTCAACAAAATTTATTCAATTATTAGATGATTGAAAATATGTCACTAAATCTTGAGACATGTCTGGTTTAGCAAGGTGATTAAAATAATGAATATGAAAATGTAAGGGAAAATCTGTAAACATCTCACCCCAGCCAACTGTGCCAAGCACACTATATAATGGGGGAATTAAGTTCTATACACAAGCGAGAGTGGAGAGAGCTCCTTCAGGTGAGGGGTAGGAAGAACAGGAGGAAGAAAATATAAAAAAATCATCACAGCGGTGTTGACTTTTCATGGAAGAAGTTATTATCACAAAGATTTTCAACAGCATGCCTCTCAAACTGAAGTTGCATTCTTCCAATCTCTCTACAATGTTCACAGTGTAGTTGGGATGCTCTAAAGGTGTCCTGTTCCCTGAAGATGCAGCATCTATGTCCAGTTGATGAGAGCTCAGAGCCCTGCACACCGAGGCAGGCTGCTATCCCTGTCTCCACCATCCACTCTTGCAAACAGTAAGGTGAAAACCCAATTATCACACTGAATTGTGAGTTCACAACTCCTGTGATGATGCACCCTCAGAGTGAGTGACTTATTAATGTGTTACTCCATGTCCAGCCCATTGGATGAAGGCCATGTGAGATGATATGCCCATAAAGTGGAACTGTCAGACAACAAATTTCAAGGTTTTCATCATGAAATTTAAAAAAAAATGTCGTGTTGATTCCAGGTCCCCATTCGTGAGTTTTGTTTGCCTCTATGATTAAATTCTGTCACTAGGTAGTTGTATCCATCTCACTGTCTTTGTTGGCCAGGCGATTCAACATGCTGGTCCCCTGCATGTGTTAACTATGAGACTGCTGGAAGGTTACCTGATCTCTTTCTCTCCTTGGTATTTTGAGTTTTCTGAAAGGAAGAGGCCTATAAATGAATAAATCCTGCATCAGGACCTCCAGTAGTAAGTTCTTTGCTCCAGATTAAAGCACCTGAAGTCTCTTGTACCTCCAGAGCCTATAAGCATCCATCTCCAATTCAATCAGAAGAAATATGGTAAAAGCACAATTTGAATACTTTATCTGAATGCACAGAGAGTTGGCAACAAGGTGGGTGAATTAATGGCACAAATGTAAATAAATGGATATGATCTAGTAGTCATTACAGAGACATGGTTACAAAGTGATCATGAGTGGGAATTAAATATTCCAGGGTACTTAACTTTAAAAAGAGATAGGCAAAGTGGAAAAGGAAGAGGGGAAGCCTTTATAACAGTTAATTGTATAAAGGCAGGAGAGAGAAAGGATCTTAAGTCGAGAAGGAGAATTAGTTTAGATGGAGCTAAGAAACAGCAAGGGCTAAAACACATTTTTGGGAATTGTCTATAGGTCCCCAAACAGTGATTGTAATGTAAAGCATAGAATAGAGCTGAAAAGAGTGATGCACAAAACAAGGGTATTAACAGCAATCACTGGGGACTTTAATCTATATTCAGAGTGGCATACTTAATTGTAGAAGGCAAATTCATGGAGTGTTTAAGAGATCAGTTTTCTAGATCAGTATGTCGAGGATCCAACAAGGGGACTGGCTATTTCAGATTTACTTTTGTGCAGTGAGAAAGAATTATTTAAGAATCTGGTAGAAAATGAATAATCATAATGTGATAGAATTTGTGATTTGTTTCAATTTGAAACCAGGGACTTAAATCTAAGCGAAGTAAACTATGAGGATTGAATTGACTTTGGTGGAGCAGAATGGTCTTGATGAAACCCAGCACTTTTGATGATACCTTCCAAAATCCTGATGATTGAAAGTAGATTGGGCAGTCTGTTTTTCATGAGATTACATATTCATTCATGAAAAGTGATGGGTGATTAAATTGGTAACAGCATCACAAGGCTCCTGTTTGGGCAGTAATTTCCTGGATTGGATTTGACTGGTTTTATTGAACAGGACATTGTCAGGTAGCTGCTGCTGTTGCAAGTATACTGTAAGTGCTTGACTGGAGGTGCAACTTCTCCAGGAGTGCTGGTCTTCAATACTATAGCTGTGATGTTGTCTGGTCCAACAGCCTTTGCTGTATCCAGTGCTCTCAGTTGTTCTGTGATGGCATGTGGAGTGAAACAAATTGGTTGAAAGCTGACTTCTGTGATGATCTCAGGAGGAAGCTGAGATGGGTCATCAATTGGCAGGCTTGGCTGAAGGTAGTTGTGAATCCTATTGTCATCCTTGTCTTTAGCACTCACATTGCCAGCCCTGCCATCACTGAGGATAGGGATATTCTTGGCACCTTGTCATCTGGTTAACTGTTTAGTTGTTCCCACCCTTCATGACAAAATTTGTAAACCAGTTAAAAGTATTGGACAAATGACCATAACCAACCAAGGAAGTTAAGGAGGGTATTAAGTTGAAAGATAAAGATTATGGGGGAGCAAAAATTAAGGGTAGGTCCAAAGATTCGGATAAATTCAGAATCCGGAGAAAGGGAACAAAAAAAGATGATAAAGGGAGAGAAAATAAAATATAAGGTCAAACAAATGAAGAAAATAAAAATGGACAGTAAGAGTTTATTTAATTATATAAAAAAGAAGAGAAAGGTATGAGTGAACACTGTTCCCGCGAGAGAATGAGGCTGGAGAAATAGTTATGAGGAACAGGCAAATGACAGTGGAGTTAAACAGATATTTTGCATCATTCTTTATGGAAGGAGATACTACAAACATCACAACTAGTCTTGAAAGGTGTGGACAATTAACTTGTTAACAGAATGATAAGGATAGATAGATATAGATAGATATTTATTTATTAGTCACATGTACATCGAAACACACAGTGAAATGCATCTTTTGCATAGTGTTCTGGGGGCAGCCCTGCAAGCGTCGCCACTCTTCCGGTGCCAATATAGCATGCCCGCAGCTCCTAACCTGTACATCTTTGGAATGTGGGAGGAAACTGGAGCACCTGGAGGAAACCCACAGACACGGGGAGAACATACAAACTCCTTACAGTGGCAGAATCGAACCTGGGTCGCTGGCCACTACACTATCCCCGTCCTCAATGATGGCAAGGCTGGCATATGATGAAGTGCTAAAGACAAGGCATGACTAGAGATTTAGTGATAGGTAAACCAATGAGTGTAAAGTCCCTGACCCAACTGGATTGTATCCTAGAATCCTATAAAAAGGGGCTATCAAGGTAGTGGATGCATTAATTATAATTAAACAGAATTTTATTTAAATAGGAAAAAAAATGAAAAAAAGCTGCAGCAACAGAGAAAGCCAGTATACATGCACAGCAGGTATTATGGAATGCTTGTGGAATATTGGATCTTATTTCAAGGGGGTTAGAATATAAAAGTAATAAAATCTTACTGCAATTGTACAAGGAATTTGTGAGACTACATCCAGAATATTGTTTGCAACTTTGGTTTCCCTATCTAAAGAAAGATTCTATTTAATGGAGGTTTTTCAGAGAAGGTTCACTGGGATGATCCTGGCTATTGAGGGGTTGTCCATGAGAAAGGTTAAAGAGGTTGGCACTCCTGAATGGCTGAGGACATATCAGATAGAATATAATGTGGAATATTTGAGGTTGTCCACTTAGGTAGAAAAATAGAAAATGGTGTGAGATTGAAAGGTGTTTCAGAGAGACCTATGTGTGCACGTACATGAATAGCTGGAAAGATAAAATGCAGGTGCAGCAATAAACTGGAAGGTCAAATGATATGCAGTCCTTTATTGCAAGAAAATTTGAGAAGAATGTGTGATGATATCTTTGAGGGTCACACTGAGTCAGGGGTTGGCCAGTCAGGACCAAGATAGGAAGAAATTTCTTCAGCCAGAGGGTATTGAATCCAACGGGCAATGGAAGTTCAGTTGCTGAGTCTTTTCAAGATAAGAATCAATAGAGTTTTGGATATTAAAGGAATATGGAAAGTGATGCTGAGGTAAAAGATCAGCTATAATCTTTTTGACTGGCAAGGTGAGAGTGAAAGGTCTACTCATTTGACTTCATAATTACTTGCCATACCAGTATGTTAACTTCTGGTGATTCATGTACAAGAACACCCAGATATCAATGTTAACACCTTGCAATCTCATTGCATTTTCCATTTTTTTCATCAAAATGGATGACTTCGCAATTTTCCATATTATATTCCACCTGACATGTCCTGACCCATTCACTTATGTTTAACTATGACACCTGCAAAAATAAAAGCTCGGACACTCTCAAACTTCAGGGCTGAAGGACAGGAAGAGGATTTGTGTGGAATAAAATTTTGCAAAAATGCTTACTGCTGAGCCCTAAATGGTCAGCCGCCAGCTTTTCTGGCCTGCGTCCAATAATACTCCCAGCTGAGTTTCAAAATGCATTAGTTGGCTCCTCTGTTCTGCTGAGCCTTTCATTATCTTCTGACTCCTTACAACCCTCTCTGATTCCTTTCATTTTTCAATGTCATGCTGAAGGCCAATGTCAAGGAAAGGGTAGAAACTCTGTTTGTAATTGGTTTAGTCCACTGCGATCTATTATGCAAATCACAGAATCACAGTTGTTACTCTGGTGGTGATGAATGCCGTACGGGTGAGTGCGAGTGCATTTTTAAATTGCTGACCACCTTATTTATAGAGCAGCTGGAAAAGGAAGCAAGAAAGTAAGGCTTGCATTTAGAGGAGATCGTGTGACTATCTTTCAGGACTTCCCAGAGCATTTTACAGCCAATGTAGTATTTCTGAAGTGAGATCACTGATGTAATATTACAGTTGCAGTGGTCAGCTGATGCACAGTGAGCTCCCACAAAAAAACAATGTGATAATGATCAGGTAATCTTTGTTTTGGTGATGCTGCTTGAGAGATAAAATGTATAAAGATCCTAAATCTATCAAAGGCTTGATGAAGCAACTGACTATTGTCATATTTTCTATGGTAAAATTTTAATTGAGTTTGCTGGCTTAGCACAATGTACCAAAATTGCTATTTCGTGCTTATAAAATCTATATTAGGTTGGATCATTTACCAAGAACAATTGCATTGAAAAACTGTAAATAGTTAAATTTTAAGAATGAATATTATGAATAATCCTGATTATGTCCATTGTGCTTGAGATTCATTGGAGCACAGAGCTTGTATATCTCACCACTAATGGATACCATTAATTTGGCTGAAAAATATTTTGGTGCATTATTTCTGGCAACATGCATTCATTGTGACTCATCCTAGCACTGAATTACAAAGTTCTGGATTTAAGGCCATGTTCTGCAGAGTTGAGCGTAAAAAATCTAAGGTAATTCTGCATAGCTGGGGTACTGTCTTTTGGACATGATGTAAATCTGAATCCTTATGCACTTGCTCAGGTAGGGGAAAAAGTTTCCATCATCACACCAAGTTTCTTTGAAAGAAAGTACGAAATTTATCCGAGGTGACTTGATCAATATTGGTTATTACCCTTGCCCCTTCCAATTGATATGCCACTAACAATCTAACAGCCCTGTCATAACCACTGATAAGTTGACTGTCTCTTCTGAGTGCCAATATATCAACCACGCCATTCTGCCCCTCTTCTTCCTGCTCCGCCTACAGCTGACTACCAATTACAGACCAGTGACCTTCCCCACCATCCTCCCAGACTTACCTCAGATTCTGTCCCCAACTGCCAACACCCTTCCTGGCCCTGGTCATTGATCTCTTACAGCCCCGTTATCTTCCTCCTGAGCTCTGGATTGCTTTTCCTAGGGTAAGCCATGTTCAGGAGAATGCATCGCCTTAGACCATTTTATTGTTAAATTTTGCAGCAGTGGGCCCTCAAAGAAAAAAAGATTGGTTGAGCCTCTGCATGCTGACCATTCATAGCATATATAGCATATTTACTGGCACTACTGATTTCTAAGCAATTATCTGGTCATTGTCGTATTGTAGTTTGCAGAATCATGCTGTAGCTGCCATATCTCCAACAGTGACTAGGTTTCAGAAGTATGTCAGTGGCTGTAAAGTCTCTGGGGAGTTCTGAAAAGGGACATTAGAGCAGGTCCAATTAGCAAAACTAATTGTTACATCTCAGCATTTCTAGCATTATTTTGCTCCACAGTAGCAGATTCAATTTGTAGACTGTTGAGATAAGATGCAGAACAGAACAATGGTGAAAGAGGTTTGCATTTTATTACACTATAAAGTATAAATTCCATGTGGGTTCTTTCAAGACTGTCTCTTTGTGCTTTGCTCTGTGACACAGTTCTAGTAGCTGGAAGCAATGGGGATGGCTCAATCTTAATTTCCCATAAACAACATAATTATAAGCATATTTTCTTAGAATTTTATTTAACAATCTTTAAAAAAGGACTGTGTAATACATTTCATTTAATGAATTGCTTATTTTCCACTGCTGTGCACTTGAAATAATTTGTGTTGTTCATAACTCAGTTTTTACCTTCAAGGTATTTGCAGTGCAAAAGGAATAATGTTGTATCAAAGACATGGAAATTAAAGATTTCAACTGCATAATTAGTTGAAGATATATGAAACTGAAACATAATTTTGCTGGATGTAAATTAAACTTTCCATAGGAACTGGCAGGATTGAGTTTCAATAGTAACTCTTTTCTGGATGGATTTACTCTTTTAAAAAAAAGCATGCACTTCAATGGAAGATTATTTTCTCATTTGAGCACAGCAAAGGGACTAAAAGACCACAGAAATGTTGGATCTCACTGCTTTTGTCCCATAGGACTGTGCGAGATTTTAAAAAACCTAGGAACGAGGAGAGTACTGTTACCCACATAAGTATTATGATTGCCAGAATTCTGGGTGAACAGTAGGAGTCAGTTTCCTTCCTGAGTACTTGTGCCCAATTTACAACAAATATGGTTTATTTCAAAACAGTGCACCCTATATTTAAAAACATAGTCTTATTCTTAACTTTAACATCTTTTTATTTTACATATTGATTAATGTTACATTCAAATAAAAATTGTTGAGACTGAGCACTGAATTTGAGACAATTGTTTCTGTCTGGAAGTCATCTTATCTCTTCCCACCAGGAGACTGAGAAGAAGCACTTTACTTCTGATTTTAACTCGGGATGGGTATCAGATAAGTGAGGCTTGAGATGAACAATAAACCACCCTGAGCTCTTCCATATAACGCTTGTGTGATTTTAACCTAAGGGTTAATTTGCTTGGCCCAGTCAGTTGCCTGCCCAAAAGTAGCAGGCGGCAGCTGACCATGGGCTGGAGTGTAATGGCAGGCAACAGAACGCTCTTCATGGGAACTTAAGGAATGGTCTTTGACACTATAAAATGATAGAGAGGAGGAGCCTGAAGCCAGAGGCATAGTAAATTTTCCTTGCGGGGCATGGAGGGCACTCCTGTCGTTCTAGGCCCACGAGGAAATTTTTTAAAAAGCTTTTAAAAATTGACCACTTTGGGCCTCTTGTCACTCCATTTCCATTTCGTGCTTGCTTTACTTGATGGAAAAGCCTCAATGGTTTCCTGTCACACCACAGGTCAGAATACAATTTGGGCTCCCAATGATGTCATCGTAGTTCAACCTTCATAGTTATGTAACACCTCAAATGGTTTCAGTAAATATCATCCTATTTAGTCAGAAGAAGAGATCAAAACAAAGATTGTAGGAGGAACCAGACTTGTTTGTGAGCAAATCTCCAGGACAATTCTAACTATGTGCCCATTCACCCAGTTTTTGATACAGCTTCTGATTGTCCATCCATTGGGGGTGTATGTAATTTTGAAGCCTTGGCTTTGTTTGCATTTGGAGTGATCCCCCAGCCTATTCTGGGACAGGCAATGAATGGAAGCTGATGAGAAAGACACAAAATTCTTTAAAAAGATGGATAAATTTGAAGTAATGTGCCTGGTTAAGGAATAATAATAATGATGATACATTTTGCAAAGACTGCTCATATTCCTAACAGTTTGGAGCCTTTTTAAGGTCTGTAATAAAAATGTCAGCCAAATGCAGCATATAAAAAAATTACTACAGATGTTGAAAAACTTGAATAGAAATGGCATTTCTTCCAAATTCCCTTGATGACTTTGGATGAATGTTTCACATTTGCACCTCTTTTAGGTTTTTATTATCTTGCACTCTCACCCTTTTGATACTTCTGTTTTCCACTTTATCATAAACCTTGCCTTTTGTTCTCTCCTCCCCAATTCTTTGCATCTAAAAAATCTGTTTATTTCCAACTATTATCAATTCTGATGAAAGGCCATTGACCTGAAATGTTAATTCTATTTGTCTCTCCACAGATTCTAGATGATATGCCTCTGTATGCCAAAGGCTAGTTGGAGGGAGGTTGCCAGCTGAATGCAGTCTTCTCTGGTGCAACCTGACCTACCTAGGTCTCTCTATTGCTTTTCCTTTACTTTCACCAAAAACATTTGTAAAGGCAAACTGAATACTATGGATCTACCAAAATAATTATGTTCCAGAACACATGGCACAAGGCCTCTTTACCATGATTGACCAAAATAGAAGTGATACAAGAAAAAAAAGCACACCCTTGAAGTCAGAAGCTGATACTATGAATGCTGAAAATCTGAAGCAAAAAGCAGAAAATGCTGGAAATACTCAGCCAGTTAGACAACATCTGTGAAGGAGAAACAGAGTTAACATTTCAGGTGGACAGCTTTCATCAGTTATCCCCGTTAATAAGTTTGAAAATTCATATTTTAGTGTTCTCAATTTGTAAAATGTGCTTTGGGTCGTGAAATGATAATTTGACTAAAAATTTGAATGGGGGCTAAAAGTACATAAATCAGCTGTGATGGTTTCCATCCACTTTCTAACCAATTATCACCACTTTTATTGAATGCGATCAGTTTGAAATCCTATATCTTAGTGTACTTTGTTTTATAAAATGTGCATTGATTCCATTACAACACTTGTCAAACATCATTGTGTTCATAAGTTGTATGTATATCATTAATAACCCAACAGTTCTTTCTACCATTCATTAATAATGCTTTATGTATAATATAATGCTCAATCTGATGCAACAAAGATTACTCTGATTGATAAATTGCAATACTGTTATTATGGTTGAGGTTGAAGCAAGTTCACTTATTTTTGTAACAAAATACAGTAACAAGTTATTAGGGCTACAAACTATAAAAATGAAGACTGCCAAAGTAAATTGGGTAACATATTCTCCATGTTTTGTACCGTAGCCACATCCTTGTGCATCCAAGTGAGACCTCTGAATTTGTTGGCATTGCAACATGCATTTGATAACTTGTCCTAAATTTAGAACTTGCATTTTCTTTCTCTTGAATTGCACACAATAGTCAAAATTTCAGTGCTGAACTCCACAAAGTGCACCCACATGCAGGAATCTGGTTATTGTCACCTTTTTCTTCGTTTGCAATATTCTTCTGCCATTTCCCGGTAAAATATATTGATCTTTCCACACATCAGGCGAGTGTACGTGTATAATACATTCTGTACAGTTCTTCCCATTAAAGGCTTTGTATGTTCATAAACCTGGTTTGATGTGTCCTGTAAGGAACAATAGAAGTTTATAACCTGTAAGTGGTTTGTTGAAATAGCACCAGTATTTTCCATGAGATCCCTTGAAACTGAGCAATATCCTACATGACTTATAATGGTTTGTGGAGAATGTGCTGATTACTGTCATGTCTCTCCAGAATTAAATCTCCAGACTGAAATTGAATTGATTCCATTGAAAATAAAAGAGCAGAATTCCAACTAAAACAGTAAAAGTACCAACGTTTTAGTCACTTTCTTTGGATAAACAGAATTGTCAATCAGGATGAGGCAACTCATAGCTTAATATGACTTTAATGTATAACATATGTTCCTGCTCATTTTCCTCCATATATCTAACCTAAAATGTATGAGAAATATTTAGATCTCTTTTCATGAATCAATCTCATAAAATGGAATTAACCTTAGATTGTCAAAAATGATTTACTATGACTAAATAAATTACAAACAGCACAAATATAAGCAAGTTTCACCTTGAAATTCATTCTAGCTGTATTGCTAAATGATCAGTATTGTAACAGCTACTTATGAAATTTGGTTCCACTGGTTAATGTAGCTAAATTTGAGAAATGAATTACAATACACAGTTGCCACTATATTGTGCATTTCATACTACTGACTGAGGGTTAATTTCTACCTGAGAGTATCGTGTTAAGTAAAGCAAATTACGTTGGATTTAGTCCTCTGGATGGACTTGTCTAGGGTTCTGTTTATTTATACTTACCTGGCTTAGATGCTTGGGGTTGAATTAGATGACCCTCCACACCTAAAAGGTGTGGTTTTCTCAGTGGTAAGTTAACCCCTGTGAGTGTACTACCGAAGCCCTGTTCCTGGGCATGCCTTGCCTACCTTTGACAGGAGACAAGTTTGAGGCAGGGTGGAGTTAAATCTAACAAAACTGAAATGGGTTTGTAACAACTCTTAGATTTCTCAGATGAGCAGAAACATGTAAAAGTTATTAAAATTGCTTTTGTGGCGACTCACCGTCTAGTCGGGCGAACCGGCTCGGCAGTTGGGTCGCGCGGCGTCGGAGCGACGAGGCCCAAGATGGCGGCGGGCCTCGTCTTTCCGAGCGACGGGGAGAACCCGCGCGCGGGAAAGTCCTGATGACGTAGGACTTACGTCATTGCCGGTTTTTTTGGGCGGGAGTTTTTCTCCCTTAAAGGGCCCGCACAAGGCGGGAAAATAAACCAGTTCTGTTTGGCAATCCTCCGAGTAGAGTCTTGTTTTATTCCGCGGTAGCAACCGCTACATTGGTGACCCCGACGGTCCAAACGGCTTTTGGACCCGCGAAATGGAGACAGCCGCCCAGGTTGGAGACTTCATCCAGTTGCCTCCGGAGGAAGATAAGTACCCGGCTTTCAAAGATCTTTTGATCCGGACCTTCGGCCTCTCCCGTCGTGAGCGCGCCGCCCGCCTGCTTCATCTGGATGGCCTGGGGGACAGATCCCCATCCGCCCTAATGAATGAGATGCTGGCATTGGCCGAGGGACACAAGCCATGCCTGATGTTCGAACAGGCCTTCCTCGAACAGCTCCCCGATGACATCCACTTGTTGTTAGCTGATGCCGACTTCAGCAACCCCTGTGAGGTGGCCGCCCGGGCAGATGTCCTGTGGAGGGCCAAGCGCGAGAGCGGTTCGTCCGTCAGTCAAATCACCAGGCCGCGAGCCCAACGCCTGCCTCGCCCGGCCCCAGCAACCGAGCAGCCACGCCCCAGGAACGCAGACGACGACACGGGTGACCAGCTGTGCTTCTACCATCAGAGGTGGGGTGCGGAGGCCCGTCGATGCCGCCCACCCTGCAAGTTTCAGGGAAACGCCAGGGCCAGCCGCCGCTGATGGCTACGGTGGCTGGCCGCCGACAGAGCCTCCTCTTCGTTCAGGACAAGAAATCTGGACGGCATTTCCTCGTTGATACTGGAGCGGAGGTCAGTATTTTGCCCCCGACAGGCCGCGACACTCGTGACAGGCCACCAGGTCCTCTACTCAATGCCGCCAACGGTACAACGATACGGTCTTTCGGCACCCGTACGCTTCAATTACACTTTGGCGGCAGCCGTTTTACCTGGACCTTTACCCTTGCCACCGTCGCCCGACCACTCCTAGGCGCCGATTTCCTTCGGGCCCACAACCTGTTAGTCGACCTGCGAAGGAAGCGGTTAGTCCAATCTAGCACTCTCCGGACCTATCCCCTGGGAGAAATCAGCCCACCAGCCCCGCGCCTGGACTCCATTACCCTTTCTGGCGACGATTTCGCCAAGCTCCTAGCCGAATTCCCATCAATTTTGGCACCTTCGTTTACAAATTCTCGGCCCACACATGGGGTACGACACCACATCACCACCACGGCCTACCATCCTCAATCAAACGGGTTGGTGGAACGTTTTCACCGCCATCTAAAATCGGCCTTGATGGCCCGCCTGAAGGGTCCTAACTGGGTTGACGAGCTGCCTTGGGTCCTGCTCGGCATACGCACTGCCCCCAAAGAAGACCTCCGCACTTCGTCAGCTGAGCTTGTATACGGGGCGCCACTAGTTGTCCCCGGGGATTTCATACCTGCCCTTCAGGACCAAGGGGAACAACCCCCAGCAGTTCTACAAAGACTGCGCGAGAAGCTCGGCGCCTTGGCCCCGATTCCCACCTCATGGCACGGTCAAGCCCCATCCTGCCAGCCCAAGGAACTACGGGACTGTAAGTTTGTTTTCGTTCGCAGGGGCACACCTCAGGCGCCATTGCAACGACCATATGAGGGACCGTTCCGAGTCATACGGAATAACGGATCCACTTTTATTTTGGACATTGGAGGCAGGGAACAGGTTTTCACGGCGGACCGCCTCAAACCGGCCCATTTGGATCTGCAACAGCCTGTCGAGGTTGCCACGCCACGACGCAGAGGCCGCCCCCCTAAGCGGCAGCTGGCACAGCCCACGGACCTTGGGGACTGTCTCGCCGGTTCTGGGGGGGGTTGTGTGGCGACTCACCGTCTAGTCGGGCGAACTGGCTCGGCAGTCGGGTCGCGCGGCGTCGGAGCGACGAGGCCCAAGATGGCGGCGGGCCTCGTCTTTCCGAGCGACAGGGAGAACCCGCGCGCGGGAAAGTCCTGATGACGTAGGACTTACGTCATTGCCGGTTTTTTTGGGCGGGAGTTTTTCTCCCTTAAAGGGCCCGCACAAGGCAGGAAAATAAACCAGTTCTGTTTGGCAATCCTCCGAGTAGAGTCTTGTTTTATTCCGCGGTAGCAACCGCTACACTTTAAGTAATTCAAAAAAAATAATTAAATGTTTATCAAAAATGAAAACATATATTACTATGTAATAATGAAAAACATTTAACATAAAACTAAATATCTAATCAGGGTAGGATTCCCCATTCAAATGAATGGAAATTCCAATTCAATGCTGAGCCTGGATTCCTCAGCATCATGTTGAGGAATTACGCTGATCTGGTTCCATTATTGGACTCTATAAGGGGTCCCTTGGCAGAGCAAAGTCACACATGTGCTGGCATCTGTCATTCAGCATGACCTACAGTTACAGTGTGTCCGTGTAAATGTGGGACTTATCCGAGAACAGCTGAATGCCATGGTTCCTTAACGAACCACAGCAACTGCCAATGCAAGTCAACTTATTAACTGTATTAAGAATAAATCAAGTTACGAATTCATGGCAATATTAAGTCCCACTATACTTTTGTCATTCCTTTTATATGGCCATTTGGAATCCTTTTTTCTGTTAGACAATATCTCGTATGCTGAAGAGCAAGATCATAGTTCCCAGTACGCAACACCTTAAATTCTGAAAGACCATTTAGACTTCCACGAATAAGCGATATCTGTTCTTTTGGATCACATCTGTTAACATGCTTGTACATTTTCTTTTGTAATGGCCTTCTTTTTTTCAGAAAGTAATGGTTCATAATGATACACTATTTTGTGATTGACAGCAGCCTTCTCTTTCCTTAGCCAAGCAAACATTCTTTAAGAACTCTAGACACGAATACTCTGGGCCAAGTGTCCTCACCATATCCTGACCTCACTCAGTGTTCACACATTAACATCCTTTGGGTTTCACTGAATAAGGATCAGCAGCAGAACCCTGGGTCAGGTTAGTTAACTAAAAGTCATTTGCATTGTTACAAGGCAATTATTGGCAAATTAAACACTTTAGCACTAAGAAGCTTGCTCAAAAATCAAAAGATAATTTCAAACTATCAATATGACTAAAAGCAAAGATTATTATTGAGACTATAGATGGCACGATGGCATCGCTCAGTTGTTCAAGCCTAGCCAGAGTGTTGGAGGGGTTCTGTGGAGGTATCGTACATTCTGCAAATAGCCAGGAAGTAAACTTCAGTAGAAAATTTCAGTGTTTACTGTCAGACTACAGACTGATTGGATCAAATTACACATTTCAGTTCTTTACTAATTGTGCTGGTGATGTAACGAATCATAGCCATCTGCGCACAGTGGGTTTCTCACCATCTCTCCAGGGATAGGTTGGAGTTACTGTTAACATCCCACACAACAGTAATGCAAGGGCCCCAGAGTTGGGCCTCTTGTACAGTCCCACCTGGTGGTGTTAACTGCATCAAATTTCACATCCTAGGCAAGGCGCTGGAGGATTATTAACCTTCTCCTTGCCAGAGTCTACAGCCCTAATTCTGTCTCTTAACCAGCATGGTTCAGTAAGTATAGTCCTAAAATTATTAGGAGAACATGGAAGCATGTAATCTAGATAGTGTTCTTTTACTTTATGATTATACAATTTACAAAAGTTTTGCATTGTGATGGACAATGCAGAATGTGCATGTTCCTATGTTAAAAGAAGAAAATTATTTCACAGCTGATAACTTTGACATAAAATGATAAATTTGAATTCTATACTTATTCCCTCTGTTCCCTCTGGTAAAATTTCAGGAAGTCTTTGAATACAGGAATGACTTTGTGGAATACAAAGATTTAAACATTTATTGCATTTTCCTGAAACTTTTTTTTTGCTATTGTAACAGAGGAATGAACCCTTTGTTTAACTAAGTTGATGACTTAATGAAAACGGTAGATATATATATACATTCATCCTCTGCTGTGTGTGCTAAACATGCACAAAATAGCAGCTGCATATTGTATTCTGTTTCCAAACTTAAGTTCAATTGACATCAATGAAACCAAGTTTTGGAAGTAGATGGGCTATCATTTTGTATATTTAATTCAAGCAATCAAGAATTAATTTCTACCTGGGGCACAATGCATAAAGGTGTTAATTATTTTATACATTGAACACTGGTACCAGACTTCTCCATCACTCTAAACATTTACTATGATTTAAAAGCAATGTACCCATTTTTTAAATGCAGAAGTGCAATATGTTGAAAAATATGCAAATCACAATTCTTAGTCATCCTTATTTTCACCCATTTAAGACTGATTTATCTTAATCACCTTTGGGGGAAAAAATCAGTCTAACACTGGAGACTATGCTAGAGCTTAGAAGTTAAGAAATATTTTGCAAAAGTACTTAAAATGTGTTTAACATCCTTTGCAGGACTACTGATCCTCCAGGGTTTTGAATAAAATCAGGCAGATTGTTTGGCTGCTTTGTCTCTAAAGTAGGCTTTTGATAGTAAAGTAAATGTTTGTATCTTATAGCATTTAGAAGGATTTATAACAGCTTTTAGAAAAAGAATTCAGTCCATAACTACTTAAGATTTCTGAGAAGAACAAAAACAAGAATAACCTGGAGAAGTCATAAAGAGAAATGAGAGAATCTTAACTTTGAAATTCTACTACACTTTTGTTTGATTTAAGTCCTACAAACCTTGCACAATGTAATTGTGCACCTTAAAAGGTATGATTTTCTTTTCTATACTTGCAGATACATATCCGGAGTTGTAAACATATACATAGGTCTCAATGTTTGTACCTTTCTAATGAGAATTCATGATATACTGGTAAATGGAAGCAATGAACAGATCTGCAGAGAGCAGCTTGCAACGAGTCGCCATGCTCCGTTTACCAACTTACCAATCGTCAATGTTTTGGTTCGAGACCCTGAATTGAAACTGAGAGTGGAGAGGGAAGATAGCCAGTATAAAGAGGAGAAGGGGAGGGGTGAGGCAGGTGCCAGTAGGTGGAGACACAAGAGACTGCAGATGCTGGAATCTGGAGCCACACACAAATCTATGGATGCTGCCTGACCCACTGAGTTCCTCCAGCTCTTTGTGAGGTGCCAGTAAGTGATTGGTTGACTGAGGAAGGGTGATGAATGACAGGCAGATGGAGCCAGATGGGGGAAGGAGAGGGTGAGGGTGGAGACAGCTGGGAGGATGATAAGGATGATAAGATCTGAGGGGCAAGTTGTTCACACAGAGTGTGGTGGATATAAGGGACAAGCTGCCAGAAGAGTTAGTAGAGGCAAGTAGACTGCCCAGGTATAATGAGCATTTAGACAAGTACATGGATAGGAAAGGAATAGAGGGATATGGACCAAATGCAGGAGAAAGAGCTTAATGTAGATAGGTATCTGGGTCAGTGGGACAAGTCAGACCATGCTGTACGACTGTATACAGTCATAGAATCATAGAGGAATCCAGCACAGGTACAGGCCCTTCAGCCCAAAGAGTCCATGCTGACCATGCTGTCCACCTGGCTAGTCCCAACTTCCTGCATCCCACTCATATCCCTCCAGGCCCCTCCCCTCCATATATCTATCCAAGTGCTTCTTAAATCACACTATTGTACCTGCCTCAACCACTTCCTCTGGCAGCTCGTTCCATGTACTCACCACCCTCTGCATGAAAAATTTGCCTCTCAGGTCCCTTTTAAATCTTTCCCCTCTCACCCTAAATCTATGCCCCCTAGTAGGACTCCCCTACCCTGGGGAAACTGTTACCATCCACCTATCTACGCCTCTCATAATTTTAAAAACTTATATAAGATTGCCCCTCATTCTTCTAGGAATAAAGGAACAAAGACCTAGCCTGGCCAACCTCTCCCTATAACTCAGGCCCTCTCGTTCTGGCAACATCCTCATAATTCTTTTCTGCACCCTTTCCAATTTCACCACATCCTTCCTATAACAGGATGACCAAAACTGTACACAGTACTCCAAGTGTGGCCTCATCAATGACTTATTCAATTGCAACATAATGTCCCAACTCCTATACTCAGTGCTCTGACTGATGAAGGCCAGGGTGGTAAACGCCTTTTTCACCACCCTGTCTACCTGTGATGCCTCTCTCAACGAACTGTGCACTTGTACCCCTAGGTCCCTCTGTTCCATTACACTCCCTAGTGCCCTACCATTCATAGTATAAGTCCTTCACTGGTTTGAGTTGCCAAAATACATCACCTCACACTTATCTGTATTGAAATCCATTTGCCACTCCTGACCCCAGTTCCCAAACTGATCAAGATCCCCCTGTAATCTATGATAACCTTCAACAGCACCTCCTAATTTCGTGTCATCTGCAAACTTACTGATCAAGCCTTATGGATTCACATGCAAATAATTTATATAAATAACAAATAACAAAGGTCCCAACACTGACCCCTGTGACACACCACTAGTCACTGGTCTCTGTTCTGAGAAACAGCCTTCAACCACCACCCTCTGCTTCCTATCTGTGAGCCAATTTTGAATCCACCTAACTTGCTCTCTCTGGATTCCATGGGAACCTAACCTTGCAGACCAGCCTGCCATGAGGAACCTTGTTGAAGGCCTTGCTAATGTCCAAACAGACAACATCCACTGGCATCCCCTCATCTACCCTTTTGGTTACCTCTTCAAAGAACTCTAAAATATTTTTTAAAACGACTTCCCATGCACAAAGCCATGCTGACTCCTCCTAATCAGAGTCTGTCTATCCAAATGCTGGTGGATCCCGTCCCTCAGAATTCCTCCAGTAACTTCCCCACTACTGACATCAGGCTGACTGGCCTGAAGTTCCCTGGCTTCTCCTTGCTACCCTTCTTAAACAACGGAACATTAGCCACCTTCGGGAACTTCATCAGTGGCTAACGATGAAGCAAATATCTCTGCAAGGGCCTCCCTAATTTCTTCTTTAGCTTCCCACAAAGTCCAAGGATGTACTTGGTCAGACCCTGGGGATTTATCCACCTTAATGTCTGTAGGGCTGCAAATACCTCCTCCCTAGTAATATGAATGTTCTCCAGAACATCTCCACTTGTTTCCTTTATCTCTTGAGCAAGCATGATTTTCTCCTCAGTAAACACCGAGGAGAAATATTCAAGAAATAGGCAGCCCTGCTGATATCTAAGGAGATGTCTCCCTAGCCACCCTTTTACTCTATTTAGAGAACCTCTTGGGATTTTCCTTAACCTTACCTGCCAGATCCATCTCATGCCCTCTCTTTGCCCTCCTGATTTCCCTCTTAAGTGTATTCTTAATCTTTTTATAGTCATCAAGGTATTCACTCGTCCCCGACCTCCTAAACCCAATATATGCTTCCTTCTTTTTCTTGACTCTATAACCCCAAATTTATTTCCTTCTTGCCTGAATTCAATTTTCTGTAGCTTATTGCTCTCTAGCACCTCAGGAAGATTGCTGAACAAACATAAATGCAGAGAAGATATTCAATGATGCACTCTTGCAATGTTCTCAGGCAGCTGAGTATGATTCTGTGCTGACTCAGTATATCTTAATTGTACTTTCTAGCAAATATCACTGGAGCAGGATCATTTTTCTTCTTCCTAACCCAAGTTTTAGAGGTTTCAATACCACTCTGGCTACAGCAAACTAAATGAGCAAAGGTGAGCATCTGGCTTGTTCTTGTAAGCTATACATAGTCTTTTCCACAAAAGCTGGCAAAGAGGCTGATTTTAAACTAATAACATAACATAAGAGAAAATAGTTTAAATGTTGAACAGAGGAAACTATTAGTTGGTCGCTTAACATCTTACCGGCACATCCATCAGTTGTAGTATGTGGATGAAAGTTCTAGTATTCCTGTAAATCTTATCTAAGAGAGGTTCTGTGGAATCATTAGTGATAAAATGTTTTGCTGTCTGTGTTGCATTAGAAAGCATAATTAGGCCTGCCTTGATTTCTTCATTTTTCATATGTTTCTGTAAAACAAAATAATATTAAAACTTCTGGTTTCAGGTTCATGTTACAGTTTATAGGTACACAGTGTAATTACCTTGGCTCATAAATACTGCGCTGTTCAATTTGCGAGTTGCTTTTGAGCAGGTTTTGGCAGTAATCGGGCTTTCACTAATGTGATGCCCTAATGGAAGTATATAATTAAGAGTTTATAGCACTGTTGATTCCAGATTGGCGTTCCTATGAAAGGGTGTGTGTTTTAATGTGAAATTATATAATGATATCCTGAACCATAAACACAATACCATATACAACTGTGAGCTCCACAATACTGGAAGCTACTTGCCTTCCCGTGGTGAACTATGATTTATATTTAATCCACTTGAAACAAACCAACTAGAAAAACAAATTATTTGGTATTATTAGTTGCATCAAAATCCTACAATAACTTTGAGGTACAAATAGGCATCAAAAATGGAGAATTTTGGCAGCACTCAGCAGGAAACACACATCAGTGGGGAACTGAGTCAGAGTTTTGGGTGAATGAACTGGAAAAAAAAATAAGAAAATAAGGTTGTTAAGTTGCAGAGAGAGTGAGGAGTGAACAGACAAATGTCTGGGTGCATGATATGCTTGTCAAGGTAACAATTACTTTAAAAAATGGCAGTTGTAGACAGAAAGAAAAATTAAACAAATTGAAACAGAGACATACACTCACATCTGTGGAGACAGAAAACAAAGAGTGGTCACCTGAAATTGCTAAATTCAATATTAAGTTTTAAGGGCTACCACATAAAATGAATCAGAAGGAAATATAATCTTTCCTGAGCCAATCTGTGTTTGGTTTCTCCATTGCCACATCATGGGCACGGAATACAATACACTAAGGAAGAAGTGCACGTGAATTGCTGGTTCACATGGCAGAGCTGTGTGGGTCCCTGGGTGGTTAGAAGGACTGAGGTAAAAGGGCAGGTGTTGCATCCTTGAAGATCCATGGGAAAGAGTGTGGTTTTCAAAATGGAGGAATGGAAAAGGGAATCACGAAAGAAACAGTCCCTTTAGAATGCTGAAAGTGGATGAAAGGAGAAGATCTGAATAGTGGAATTGCATTGGAGGTGGCAAAAATTGTGGAGAATGATCCATTGAATGCGGAGGCTGGTGAGATGGAAGGTGAAGCCTAAACATATTCTGGCTGGGAGGAGAGGGCATGACAGCAGATGTGCAGAAAATAGAAGAAATGTGTTTGGAAAAGGAAACTCATTGGACACAGATTAATATTATGACAAAATTTGTTACTTTTTCCTTTAGTAGTCAATTTTTCTGTAGTCAAAAAGTAATTGAACTATAATTTTAGCTTGTTTTAGGGAAGTGATTAAGTTCATTGAACTTTCTAAAATATGTTTATAAAATAGCAATTTTAATGTTAAGAAAGAGCACTTGTGCCATCCTTCAAAATTATAACTAAAAATATTAACAATTTGGCATCTCCAATTAAGTCCTGCCAGGAATTCTCAAGACTTATGTAATTGCTTTAAAAGCCCTAGATTAAATGTGGTATTTTTACTAAAGAGGGGTACTTACACTTTTGGACCTCCACGCTCGCAGATTAAGACCAGTACTTGGAAGAGGAATTGCATTAGGAAATTGAAATCTCTGGTTACACTGCAAGAAAAGACAAAACAGAAAAGATGACTAAATTATTCTGGAAGAATAACAGAGGATCAGTTTTATAAATGCACACTCCCATCACTGAACTTCAAGTGCAAATCTGTAAAAGTAAACAATTTTCCTTTTTTTCCCCATTCTGTTCACCTACAAAGCATTTGCTCCCTTCCAGGAGTATGGTTCCATAGTCTCTTTTTAATGCTGTGCCTAAAAGACCCATATTCGTATCAGAGCCATAAAAATATCATCATCCTTTTAGTGTTGCTCTTACACTTCCATGATTTGCCCAAAAGTACACCACATGTTGTCAATCAAGCATTCAGAGGCCATGGAAATAAAACAGCAATAATGTCTCCTTGCCGCCTCAATCATTTTCCTACATTTTTGATTATCACTAACCTCTTAAATAAATTGCAGGATGAATTTTAAGAAAAGGCAGTTGATTTGTGGAAAAGGTGGACATAATTGCAGGAAAGTTAAATTTACATTTATTAATTGTGGTAATTTGTTAAGATCAGTCAGCATATTTGTTTTCGGGGTGAAGGAGATGAGCACAACTTAAACTACATAAACTTTTATATTTTTTTCCAAACATTTAATCATGACATTAAGTTATGTCTCTGGAGCGCTTTATCTTAGTAAATATCATCTTTTCTTCAATTCACATCCAGGGAAATAATTGGTTTGGTTCTTGACGTCTGCCGCAGAAACAGTTGAGTTGGCGGCACGGTAGCGTAGCGGTTAGCGCGACGCCATTACAGCGCCAGCGATCGGGGTTCGATTCCCGTCACTGTCTGTAAGGAGTTTGTACATTCTCCCGTGTCTGCGTGGGTTTCCTCCAGGTGCTCCGGTTTCCTCCCACATTCCAAAGACATACGGGTAGGTTAATTTGGGTTTAAAGTGGGCAGCGCGGACTCGTTGGGCCGGAAGGGCCTGTTACCAGGCTGTAAATAAAATTTAAAAAAAAATTTTTTAAACTGAATGGGCAGGCAGCAGGCCCCAGTAGTGGCCAAGAAGGAGGTCCGAAACCCCATGAGCAGGCAGAATGGAGGCCACCAATCCTGGAATGGTTGTGAGGCAGGACACAAATCTTGGATGCATAAATGGGTTGGATGAGCTGATCCACTGCAGTGGAGAACTTGCAAATTAGGTATGGCTTTAGTTACCAGAGTCTCAAGCAGAGCTCACCTGTAGCTAGAAGGCCAAAATATCTGTACTCAATCCCCTCAGTTTAGAACTGCTCAATGGAAAAGTCAGCAATGGCAAGGAGGCTATAAAAGGGAAATGCCACCTTTTTTTCCCAGCAGGAAGCATTGAGGCTGCAGGCAATCTGGATGTGGTTTGTGCACAGCAACCACAAAACCCTGTATGTGGTGGCTTTAATGTTGCAATGGGTCTCTTCAGCTTGAGGCAGTATTTGGATTTGTGCCCTTTTTCCAGCTGTGAGCTCCTGGAAAATGGGTACTCTGCATCTAGGGGAATTGGGCTGATTAAAATGATTTACCATTGGAAATATGGGTTGATTCAAGTCAGGTTAAGTTGAGTGCTTTATGAGAGGCAGTAATTCTTTTGCCATTTAAAGTAAATCGTGTCAATATCAGTTAGCAGAATATCCTTTTAATTTGTTATCTCATCACTAATATTGGTAATTCCTAGCCTAATGCCAGGAATATAATGATCAAGATAAGAACTTTCATACTCAAAAATATTAATCTGTTGTTTTCTTAGAATTTACCCATGAAAAAAAAAGATCATCAGTTCTTAAAATTATAATCGTAATCTTTTATTGGACTTCCAATTTTATAGTGGTATGAGTAGAAGTTGTTCATAGAAATGTGAAAAGTGTTCATTATATTGTATCCCACACATAAGATTGATTTTTTCAACATCTCTTGCATTGAGAATTGTGTAACTGAAACCCAGGCCTTATTTTGTGACTGCTCTGTTTGCTGAAAGTTCATGAACTTTTTTAATATCAACTCCCCTCCTGCATTCCTGCCTCATTTTGAAGCTGTTTAATTCTCTGTTGAAATTCAGAGGATAACGGGGTGCCTTCAAGTATTTCACTCAAGGATCATTGCTCACTTATGAGCAACTGTCACCAAGTTATTAATTCATGGGGACAGCACAGGCAATCCCAAAATCTATAATCTGCTGGAGGAACTCAATGGGTTGAGTATCATTTGTGGGGGATAGGGATTGTCGACATTTCAGGTCGAAGCCCTGCTACCCTGAGAGTGGAGAGGGGAGATAGCCAGTAGAAAGAGGAGAGAGGGACTGGTGAGACAGGAACCCCAGGAGACTGGTAGACTGAGGAGGGGTGAAAGATGACAGGCAGGTCAAACCAGGTAGGGGAGGGGGAGGGGTGGAGTTAGGAGACAGAGGCAGGTGGATGAATAGATGGAGGCAGACAGGAAAAAAAGGAGAGGCAGAGTGAGATTTGGGGCGAGGAGGGGAGGGTGAAGGTCCCCCTCCCCTTCCTGCTTCCATCTACCCACCACACACATAGTTCACTCACAGGTATCTCCTGGCCCCCTTCCCCACTGGTTCTGGTTCCATCTGCTACTCACCGCTCCCCTAAAGGATCCCATTATCGCCTCCCTTACTCATCAGATTCCAGCACTGGTGGCATTTATGTTCCTGCTTATCACCGTCGAACTGCTGTCAACACCTTCACCCTCCCCTACCCCCACCTCACCCCTTTTTTTGTCTGCCTCCATCTATCTTCCACCTGCCTCTTGTCTCCCAACTCCACCCCTCCCCCTACCTGTCCCCTATCTGGCTTGACCTGCCCATCACTTTTCACCCCTCATCAGTCTACCAATCACCTTGGGCTCCTGTCTCACCACTCCCTCTCTCCACTCTTAGTCCTGATCCAAGGGTTCAATCCAAAATGTCAACCATTCCTTCCCCCCCCCCCCACCACAGATACTGCTCGACCTGCTGAGTTTTCCCAGCAAATTGTGTGTTGCTCCAGACTTCAGCATCGCCAGCCTCCTGTGTCTCTAATCCCAAAACTATTTTCATTTACTGTGCTTTATACATTTATAGTTCCAGCAAGGCATGCTATAGAGCAATCAGTAATGGATAAATGGCCTATTTCCTCTTCCCTAACCAAGGGATACCCAAGTTAATTGCACTGTATCTGGATTTCCACCCAGATTGTATTGCATTACAGAACAGAGAAATCATTCTCAAAAATGGCACCTGGCCTAAAACAGCCACACAAGTGGAACACATAAACAGCCTCGTGATTTTTAATTGACCCCTTCAACTTAAGAGGGACAGAAGCACATTCCTTTAGCTTGAAATGATCTGTCAATCATTTATCCTGAGATCAATAAAAGTTTGAATAGCTTTGTCTGCAATTCTCTAATAGACAACTCATTGCTCTGGTAATACTTTCAACTCTACAGACTGGATAAGCAGTTCCCACTGGTTTACTCTCAGGGACTACCCCAAATATGCAGAAGGTATTAATTTAGCTCCCGTGCATATGATATCCTGAGTCTCGATCCAGCCAAGATCTGAATGTGATTTATTTCAGACATTTTCCACCAGTGTGATGTGAATTTCTTGAATTCCAGCTTTAGCTAGCTCTGAGGGGAACACATGAGTATTTTCATTCTGGGATCCATTTGAAATAAATAATTCTTTTACATATATAATCACTTTATATTCTACAGTCTTACAAGATTGTTTGAAATTTGTAGCACAAGTAGCTACCTGAGAAAACAAGTTGTAAAGCTGGGAGTAATAAACTATAGATGTGTATTGTTGACATTTGTAGTCTTGCTACAAATGTAGCTGGTAGAATTTGAGCTAAACTTACTCAACCATTCTGTCCATCATAGGACCTTAATTAAAAGTTTTTTTGATGTTTCCTGAAAGTTTGTCAATTTATTTTGAGAATATTGGCTCAAAGTGAACAAACTTTAGCTAACTTCCTTGAGTATCCAATAAATCTGACTCAGGTGGAATAATTCAGTTTTCTTCATTCTGTAAGGAAAGATTCATTCTGGAAGATGACTCTGCTGTGTCCAACTGCCTCATCTTAACATACACATATAAACCCAGATGATGAATAATGATTGGCTATCCAGGTAATTAAACACAGTGGGAGAATTCAGAGTTAATCTTGATATGGTCTTCAGAATATGCTAGAAATTCAGCACATCAGGCAGCATGTGTGGAAAGAGTTAATGTTTCAGGTCAAAGACCCTTCATCAGTTCTGAGTGTTTCCAGTATTTTCTATTTTTATACGAGTAGCTAGCAAACCCTCTGCCCCCCCCCCACCCCCCGCCCCAGTTCAAAGACACTGAAGCAGGTTATAGAGTCTATGCTCTATTTTGGTTGAGAGTGTCAGGAACAATATCACATTTTTTAGGTCACAACCCAATTCTTTGACTATGGGTGCTGGTAATGGCTTTGCTGTAACTATTTACATCGCCATTGGCCTATCTTTTGTTTCTTTACTAATCCTGTTATTGCCTCCTTTCATCATGTATCATCATCCCCTTTGTCACTTGGTCACCCCTGCATTCCACTCCATAACAAATGTTTGTTTCTTGATAGCAATAATCTATGATCTAATTATGAAAATTCGTTCTGAACCACTGGACAAAATTAAGAGTGAATGGGAAAGTGAACTCCAGACATCTATACCTACAGAGACTTGGAAGAAAATTCTTCATTTAGTTAATACATTTTCAATGTGTGCCAGACACTCGTTGATACAGTTTAAGGTAGTTCACAGGACCCATATGTCAAAAGATAAGTTAGCTCGTTTTTATCAACATATAAATCCTATATGTGACAGATGTAAATCGAATGTGGCTTCTTTGACACATATGTTTTGGTCCTGTCCTCTTTTGGAAAAATATTGGAAAGATATTTTTAACATTATTTCAAATGTATTGAAGATTGATTTACAACCTCATCCTATCACTGCAATTTTTGGATTACCAGGGATAGAGTCCGGCCATCTATCTGCCTCCGCTAACCGTATGATTGCCTTTGTTACCTTAATGGCCAAACGATCCATTTTGCTTAAATGGAAGGATCCAATACCCCCCACTACTTTTCAATGGTTTTCTCAAACTATATCATGTTTAAACTTGGAAAAAATTAGGAGTTGTACTGTTGATCCTTCGCTTAAATTTGAGGAAGTTTGGAGTCCACTTATTCAATAGTTTTACATGATATAGGTCCCCTTGTAATAACCTTTTAACTTAGAGGAATGGAGTTGATGACATAATATTGCTCTGTTTCTACTGAGAAATCTTAGTCCATTTTTTTTCTGTTTGTTTTTTTTTGAATTTTTTTTCTCCATAGCTTAGTTTGGTTTGATATACTGTTTATAATTTTTTTTATTGTTTTGGGGATTTTTTTCTCTTTCTTTTGTATTTTATAATAAATCTTTTTCTTTCCTTTCTTTTATATTATATTCATTCACTAAGGGATCATTGGATCTACAGTTTTTTTATACTTTATTGTTTTTTATGATTATTCATGCCATGATTGTTCTCCCGATCTCTTTGTATTACATGTACAAACACTGATGTTATATATTAATCTGTATTAATTTGAAAACTAATAAAAAGATTGAAAAAGAAAACAAATGTTTGTTTACCCCCCCCCGCCCCCTTTCCATTTACCTTGGCTTTGTACATGCTTAAAAATTGTTTGAGGTAGAATTTGTCTTCAGTCACGTGCTATAAATGCAATGTAAAAGTGGCTGGGCTTTGCGCTCCATTTCCTAAGAATATAACAACAGAAATAATAAAGGCAGAAAGAGATAACTTGGCCCTTCATGCCTGCTTCACCATTCAGAAAGATCATGGGTGATCTTTCACCTCAGCTCCACTTTCCTGCACTTACCTCATAATTCTTGATTCCCTTATTATCTAGACATCTAACAGTCCCATTACCCCTCTCCTTATTTTCCTGTATCTCTGAAACTATTCCCTCTTACACATGCACATCAGCTCCACCAACTCCCTTGTGATATGTAGATTCTCGTCTTTTTCCTGGCAATGATGTAAGACTATCTAGTCAATAGTTCTCTTTTTTCTCTCCCTCCTTTACTAAATTACAGGGTTATCTCTGTAACTGTGGGAAGCGTAATAGAAGTATGGAATCTTGGAAGATGGCAGTCAGTGAATCCGCTATCTGCATAGCCACCTCCTTCAAGACTCTCAAAACCCTGGGATGTAGATCATCAGGTCCTGGAAATTTATTGGCTTTGGTCCCTTTAATTTCTGCAATATTTTATTTCACTGGTGCTAATTACTTTCAGCTCCACAATGCACAACAGACCTGTTGTTTGAGAGTTTTTTTGAACAGAGACAGAAAATATTTGTTAAATTTCCCTGCTATTTCCTTATTCCCTGATATAATTTCCACTGTCTCAGTCTGTGTAATGCATGTGACCAAGGTCAAATTTCTGATCCAAATCTGTAACATTTACTAGTTCTGCTTGAAGGTCCTTGATTGGAAACTCGCGGGTGTGGCCGGGCTGGGTTATGGGGTAGAAACCAGAGACATAGATGCTCCCCTCTTTTTTTTTTGAAATTTTATTTACAGTGGCCCTTCCAGCCCAAGGAGTCCACGCCGCCCACTTTAAACCCAAATTAACCTACCCGTATATCTTTGCAATGTGGGAGGAAACCGGAGCACCCGGAGGGAACACACGCAGACACGGGAGAACGTACAAACTCCTTACAGACAGCGACGGGAGTCGAACCCCTATCGTTGGCGCTGTAATAGCATCGCGCTAACCGCTACGCTATCGTGCCGCCTCCCCCCCAAAAATGGAACGCTCACGAATTTGCGTGTCATCCTTGCGCAGGGGCCATGCTAATCTTCTCTGTATCGTTTCAATTTTAGTATATGTGCTGCCGAAGCGAGCACGCTTAAACAAAAGGCTGTAAAAATAAGAGTTGGGGGCACTCGTGCACATATTTGCTCCATAATATCCTGGATGAGTGCACCTCAAAAGCTGTCAGATTTAAATTCCTGGGCAGGACCCTGTGAAACTTTAGCGGCTTTTCTTCTGTAGGTATTGCTCGACCCATTGGAAATGTTCAAGATTCTCTGCTGTTATTTCATATTTCCACTATTTACTATATTTTGTTTTTTTATATATATCTGAGAGCTCTGAAAGTGTCACCAATGCCGTAAAATACGTGCAGGGTCCTGATGCAGGGTTTCGACCCGAAACGTCGACAGTTCCTTTCCTCTCGCAGATGCTGCTCGACCCGCTGAGATGCGAGGTTGCTTGTTGCCAGTAACACAGGTAAGTTCTCAGAAGCAGCAAAAAAACCCAGATCATCTTTTTTATTGATGCCAATTGAGGGGGAAGCTTGAAAACAGGACAAAAGTCTGAATGTATTTGCTATCTTCTTAAGTACCAAGAAGAGGCTGTTGCTGCTTCCACTGATCCCAACGAGGATCAGCAACAAGAAAGAAAGTACTCAGACAAAATTATTTGAAAGCTTGAAATATTTCCACATAAAAATGTATAACGCAGAAAACAGTTTAAGTAGAAATAGGAAAACGCCAAGAACTGGCAATAAAGCAGTTAAACTGCACAAATATTGCCGAGCTAGCAGATGTGCCTGATTCGGTTCTCACTGATGCTTCCGCAACATGTTGAACTAAAACAAACCCCACTAAACAAAAATAGACAACGCACAAACGAATGGAAAGATGAAATTGGGAAGGTAAGTTAGATGAGTGATTTAAAAGAGCTGAACGCATATATTACTCTGACTCCCTCTTTCCCCCAGGCACATCTTGAATTCCCTTAAATCTGAGGACGTGTCTTAGCCCACATATTTCTTGCTTCCCTCACCTGGTTCGCATTTTACCAGCTGGCCATTTCTAACATTTCATATATTTTACAGGCACTTAAAAAATCATATTTATTTTGGCAATTACGTTTGAGCAAAGGAATGTCGAACCCCTGCGCTTTTCCAACAATCACAGCGCTCCGGTTTATTTATCTAAACTTTCATTTGTTCAAATACAAGGGCTTCAGATCCCGGAGTACCGATCATTTCCTTCGGAAAAAAAATCACACGTTGCCCCCTTTCCGATTACTTTAAGCATCGGACGTTTAAAAATCCATAGTCCAACGTAAACCATGAAATATGCCCACTACAAACTGCTTAATAAGCACTTTCGATGCAACATGTGGCACATGACAGCTTGACTTCATTTCACATCTTTCCCTTTGAAACCGGTATCATTGCTAGCTGTCATAGGTTCCTTTCTTTTAGAAAGTGCATGGGATATTGGAGTAGAGGTTCTGTCATAGATGACATTAAATACAACGTACAGCTCAGTGCAGAAACTTGCAGTACTCTTACCGGTGCCTTCAATAGATCCTTAGCTTCCCTGATATATCTGTCCATTACGCGACTGTCACATAGAGGGCGTAACGGTATCATCTTTGCAAGTCTGGTCTGTACTAGGCATGTTACGAGGAGCAAAAGTCCTGCAAATCAAATTACAAGGGACAGTTAGTAGCCCTTGATGCCACGCAATGTGCACTTTCAATTGCTGGTTGTTATAGTACACTCATACTTTGTACTGTACAATCTCTGGGCAAGACCCAAAGGCAATGTGAAAGATCCAAATGAAATCCATGTGCTTCCTCTACTTTGTGGTGAGAAAATGCATTATTCAACGTCCTAATTAACAAAATGTAATTTTCTGAATGCTACTCAATTAATCAACAACAGCAAACAGAGAAATACCACTTTAACCGTTCAAACATTTTTCAAGTACTTACTATTTAAATCCATAACCAGCGAGTTCTATTTTCCTCTTCTCTTACATGCCTTGATCCCTTATGTCTGAATCTGTTTTCCATTTATATAATGTGAGAGATAGCAAGAGTCCCAAATTTCACAGGATTTTGTCTTTCGCGTTGAAGACGATTTTTATCTTATCACTTACAATAAGTTGTGAGACTTCCGGTTATTAAATTGTTCTGCATATCTGAAACAGAGTGACATCTCGACAAACTCCGTGATCTCACCAAATTTCCGCAACGTCAAGCGAAGAGATCAAAGACGTTCCCGTTTAAATGAAGCAAGTACATCTCGAAGCTAAGTGGATAATTTTAACATTTTACAGACTGGAACAGTCGAAAATCTTTTAAGAAAACTTTAGTTCATTTCAGCACTGCAGAGTGCTGCATGCCAGTCTCCGTGGGATTTAATAGCACTGTAAAGCACATTGCAGCATTTGTTCCACACAATAACCCATAGGTTTAATATACTGGGGAATCTTGGAATGGGTGGAAGGATCCAAGGCGCGGTAGAGCATGGTTATTGTGTTCTCCAGAATCCCACAGCTGCAGTTATTGGTGTCTGTCTTTTGCACTGGTTCACTTTGCTGCAACTTATTAAAGCAAGTGCTTGCCATTTAGCCCTACAAATTGATACTTCTCTCCACCTAAGAATAAAACCGTTTCAGTCACATCTTTCGATGGGACATGCTATATATCGAACATATGGCACTAATTTTTGTACTTGCATCTTACTTACTGATGTCAAATTTTAAGTCCGATTTTCGTTAGTTAGTTAAACTAACAGGCTGTATAAGGTACAGCTTGAATGCTGCAAACATCTGCTAGCGAGCAAAATAAACTTGTCATTGCTCTGGGTTGCGAAACTGTGGAATTCAGTACTGAGGTGGGCACATGGGATTTTTACAACTGCTTGCGTGGAGTATAAGTATCAGCAGGGACTGGGTTTAGTTTTTATGTAATTCTGTAAAGTTTTTTTTCAAAACATGTGATTGTCTGCAGTCTGACTTTAGGAAAGCGAATTTTGGAACCTATCCTGCTGATGGCCACCTGTACAGAAAAGACAGCAATCTGCAGTTTGGGTTTGAAACCTAACCTCAGATTCAGTTTCTAGATCACAGTCTTGGCTTCAACTCCATCTTTACAGTGATTCTAAATTTGGTTTCAAGTACTCCTTGAGATAATTAGGTTAAAAATGGGATTTTTAAAAATTCTGTGCAGGACTGATGGAATTTGAACAACTAAGAAACCATCATCTTTATTGTTTACAAGACTTTTCCATAAAATTACAACTGTTGATTCACAAATCACATTATACATACACATTCTTGGGATTTGTTGTGAAATGTGGTGAAATATAGAAGTATCAGTTTGTGGGACTAAATGGCATGTGTTTTTTTTTGTTAATATATTGCAGCAAAGTGAACTCCATTTAAGTGCAATAACAAGTCATTTACTTTACTCATAAGGTGCACTCATTGGAAATGACAGCCTCCTTTCATAATCACGTTTTTTTTAGCCGATGTTTTCTTTGAAGTCCAGGGATTGTGATCTAGAAAGAATTATTGATAATATTATTTGCATCACAAAACCATAATGCATTTGATTTGTAATATCACCACTGCATGGAAACCAAGTTAGAAATGTGCCTAGGGCATGGTTAAACATATTATTTCTTTTGCCTGAATTTTATTTTTGAGAAAAGAGAAACTGAGTTGACATTTCATCAGAATTGGGAAAGAGAAAACACGTTAATTTGGAGTTGCAGAAAGGGTGAGAGAGGGATGGATGGGATAGGGCATAGGGAATAAATGTGATGGAGGGAGGCCAGGATTACAATTGGGATAGGTTGTAGCAGCCCTTCAATCAAATGTGTTAATGGAGGAGTTAGAGGGTGCTATTAAATAGAGATACAATATGTTGCAAACAGCAAGGCTGTGGGGCATACCCAGCAGGTCAGTCTGCACTAACGGAAAGAGTAAAACTGAACAAGCATCACAGATGGATGACTTGCAACAGAACTAGCCAGTTCTGATACTGACAGAGAAAGCAAGTTAACTGAAAATTTTAAAGAAGCTGCAGATGCTGGAAATCTGATAACTTACCTGAAGCTGGAGAATTCAGTGCAAAACAAAGCTGCTGGAGGAACTCAGCAGGTCAGACAGCATCTGTGGAGGGAAATGAACAGTCAACATTTCGGGTCGAGACCCTTCATCTGCACTCAATTAGAGAATTCAACATTGAGTCCAGAGGGTGCAACATGCCCTGATGGAAGATGAGGTGATGTTCCTCAAGCTTGTGTTGAACCTCATTATAACCGTGCAGAAGGTCACAGACAGATAAGGTGGGATGGAGAATTAAAGTGGAAGGAAATGATGCATTGCAGTTCCACTCTGACCTATCTGTCTATGGCCTCCTGCACAGTTATAATGAGGCCCAGCACAAGCTTGAAGAACATCACCTCATCTTCCATCAGGGTATGTTCCAGCCTTTTGGACTCAGTATCAAATTCTCCAACTTCAGGTAAATCATTTCAAATTCCCAGCAGCTGCAATTTTTTTCTTATTTTTCCTTTCTTTTCAATATATTTTCTTGCACCATGGCATTAGAGTCAGAGAGTCATAAAACTTGGAAACAGGCCCTTCAGCCCAACTCGTCCATGCCGATTGTGTTGCCCAGTGAGCTGGTCCCATCTGCCTCCATTTGGCCCATAGGCCTCTAAACCCCTCCTATCCATGTACTTAAATGCTGCTAGCTTGCCCACCTCAACCATTATTTCTGGCAACTCATTCCAAATACACATCACCCTTTGCGTGAAGAAGCTGCCCCTGGTGTCCCTTTTAATTCTCATGCCTCTGATCTTAATCCTATGCCCTCTTGTTTTTACCACCCTCTCCCTGGGAAAAGGACTATGTGCTTTCACCCTGTCTATGCTCCTCATGCTCTTATATACCTCTATCAGGTCACCCCCTCAATCTGTGTGTCTGCGTGGGTTTCCTCCGGATGCTCCGGTTTCCTCCCACATTCCAAAGACGTACGGGTTAGGAAGTTGTGGGCATGCTATGTTGGTGCCGGAAGGATGGCGACATTTGTGGGCTGCCTCCAGAACACTCTACGCAAAAAAAGATGCATTTCACTGTGTGTTTCGATGTATATGTGACTAATAAGGAAATCTTATCTTACATTCCAGGGAATAAACTCCTAGTCTACGTGACCTCTCCTTGTAACTCAGGCCCCCAAGTACAGGTAACATCCTGGTAAATCTTTTCTCCACTCTTTCTAGTTTAGTAACATCTTTCCTATAACAGAGTGACCAAAATTATACACAATTCTTCAAGTGCAGCCTCACTAATGTCTTATATAATTGCAACATAACTTCCCAACTCCTATACTCATTGCCCTGACTGATGAAGGCCAGTGTGCCAAATGCCTTCTTCACCACCCTATCTACCTGTGACCCTGCTTTCAGCGACCTGTGCATTTGCACTCCTAAGTTCCATAATACTCCCCGGGGTCCTACCATTCACTGTATAAGTCCTACCCTGGTTTGATCTCCCAAAATGCAATAGCTCACATTTACCTGGATTGAAATACATTTGCCAATCCTCAGCCCACATCCCAAGCTGATCAAGAACCCCCTGTAATTTTTCATACCTTCTACACTACCTACAACACCAGCTATTTCAGTGTCATTCGCAAACTTACTAAACATGCCTTGTACATTCACGTCCAAATTGTTTATATAAATTACAAACAACAAAGGTCTCAGCACTGACCCCTGTGGCACACCACTAGACACAGTTCTCCAGTCTGAGAAAAACCCTCGACCATCACCCTCTGCTTTCTACCACTGGAATTGGAATTGGTATTGGTTTATTATTGTCACTTGCACTGAGGTACAGTGAAAAGCTTGTCTTGCACACCGTTCATATAGATCCATTCATTACACAGTGCATTGAGGTAGTACATGGTAAAACAATACAGAACGCAGAATAAAGTGTCACAGTTACAGAGAAAGTGCAGTGCAGGTAGACAATAAAGTGCAAGGACATAATGAGGTGGATTGTGAGGTCAAGAGTCCATCTCATCATACTAGGGAACCATTCAATAGTCTTATAACAGCAGATAGAAGCAGTCCTTGAGCCTGTTGGTACGTGCTTCCAGGCTTTTGTATCTTCTGCCTGATGGGAGAGGAGAGAAGAGAGAATGAGCAGGGTGTGTGCGGTCTTTGGTTATGCTGGCTGCTTTATCGAGGCAGCAAGAAGTATAGACAGAGTCCATGGAGGAGAGGCTGGTTTCTATGATGTGTTGGGCTGTGTCCACAGCTCTTTGCAGTTTCTTGTGGTCCCGGGCAGAGCAGTTGCCATACCAAGCTGTGATGCATCCAGATAGGATGCTTTTGATAAATATAGGTGCATTGATAAAATTGGTGAGTGTCAAAGGGGACATGCCAATTATGCCAAAGGGGACTGAGCCAATTATGAATCCAATCTGCTATCTCCCCCTGGATCCCATGTGATCTAACCTTCCAGACTAGCCTGCCATGAGGGACCTTGTCAAGGGTCATTCTTGAAGAATGGTGCTATCTTCCATCTTAGGTATCTAAAGGTATAAGTGCACACATACAGGCACACACAACCCAGGCCCAGCAATGCTTCTGAAACCCCTCCAACATTCACTCCAACAGTGTTATCCTTACCGACCAAAGTTTTCTGTTTATACCATTTTTTCCAGTTTTCCAAATTAGACATCAATGAGGACTCATGAATAAGGCCTACAAATTTGTAACAAATTGCTGAGGTTTTTGATGATGTGTTCTGTTTTGTATGCACTTTATGCATGTTCACACAAGACTTGAAAAATAACAATTGGAAATGTATCATTAGTCATCATTGAATATTTACCAGAAGTTTTGTCAGTGAATTATTTTCAGAAGCACTGTGAATATTTATATCCTTGTAACATTATGGTGTATTTGATCCATCAGACATATGAAACATTTTAGTATGCACCAATTTGGTTTCCAGGATCTGGAGCAACTATATGACAGTTCCTGTACTAAACAGTATTAAGTACAATACACCACACTTACTTTATTTGCAACATATACTGGTTGGAAGTGTCATAGAGTTATGGAGTCTGACAGCACGAAAACAGGCCCTCCAGCCCAACTAGTCCATGCCAACCATTTGCCTGTGTTTGGACCATATACCTCTAAATCTTTGCTATCCAGGTACCTGTTCAATTACCTTTTAAATGTTGTTATTGTACCTGCCTCAACCACTTCCTCTGGCAGCTCATTCCACATACTGATCACTCTCTGGTTGAAAAAGTTGCCCTTCAGGTTCCTATTAAGTCTCTCCCCTCTCACCTTAAATCTATGTCCCCTAGTTCTTGATTCCCCAATCCTGGGAAAAAGACTGTCTATGCCGCTCAGAATTTTATACACCTCTATAAGATCACCCTTCATTCTCCTACGCTCCATGAAAAAAGTCCCAACCTGCTCAACCTCTCTACGTAACTCAGTCCCTTGAGTCCCGGCAACATCCTCGTAAATATCCTCTGCACTCTTTAAAGCTTAATGGCATCTTTCCTATAGCAGGGTGACCAAAATGTAACGCAATATTCCAAATGTGGCCTCACCAACATCTTGTACAACTGCAACATAAGATCAGAGAGTTAAATGTGTGGCTCAGAGATTGGTGTGGGAGAGGTGGGTTTGAATTTGTGGGACATTGGCACCAGTATTGGGGAAGGAAGGAGCTGTTCTGATGGGATGGGCTCCACCTGAACCATGCTGGGACCAGGGTCCTGGTGAATCGCATAACCAGGGTTGTAGATAGAGCTTTAAACTAAATAATAGGGGGATGGGTTCAACAGATTGGAGAAAAGTGTGGAGAAAGTAAAAGGGAAGGAGAGTGCAGGAGAGGTTACTGATGTCTCCAGAATAAAGAATAGTATAGAAAGCTTAGAAATGGATAAGAATTTAACTTTAGACAACATGGAGACAAATTTGAGAAGGAGGGTGGTGAACACAGGACTGAAGGTGTTATATTTAAATGCATACAGTATTCGAAATAAAGTAGATGAGCTTATAGCGCAGTTAGAAATGGGCAGCTATGACACTGTAGGCATCACAGAGTCATGGTTGAAAGAAGATCACAGCTGGAGCTAACCATCTGAGGACACACATTCTCTCGAAAAGGCAGGCAGGTTATCAGAGGGGGTGGGGTGGCTCCTTGTGGGGAGAGTTAAGAAACTGCAAGGGTTAAAAGACCCTGTTGGGAGTTATATTCAGGCCTCTGAATAGTAGCCAGGATGTGGGGTACAAATTACTACAGAAGATAGAAAAGGCATGTAAAAAGGGCAATGTTACAGTGGTCATGGTGGATTTCAATATGCAGGTAGATTGGGAAAATCAGGTTAGCACTGGATCCCAAGAGAAGGAATTTGTAGAATGCTTATGAGATGGCTTTTTAGAGCAGCTTGTGTTCAAGCCCATTAGGGAAAAGGCAATTCTGGATTTGGTGTTGTGCAGTGAACCAGGTTTGATTAGGGAGCTTAAGGTAAAGGAACCCTCAGGAGGTAGTGATCATAATATGATAGAATTCACTCTGCAGTTTGAGAGGGAGAAGATAAAATTGGATGTATCTGTATTACAGTTGAGTAAAGGTAACTACAAAGGCATGAGGGAGGAGCTGGCCAAAGTTGATTGGAAGGGGACCCCAGCAGGGATGATGGTAGAACAGCAATGGTAGGAGTTTCTGGGAGTAATTTGGAAGATGCAGGATCAGTTCATCCCAAAGAAGAAGAAACATTCTAAAGGGAGGATGAGGCAACCGTGGCTGACAAGGGAAGTCAAAGACAGTGTAAAAGCAAAAGAGAGGGCATACAATATTGCAAATATTAGTGGGAAACTAGAGGATTGGGAAGCTTTTAAAAACCAACAGAAGGCAACTAAAAAGCAATAAGGGGAGAAAAGATGAAATATGAAAGTAGGCTAGTCAAGAATATAAAAGAGGATACCAATAGTTTTTTTAGATATATAAAGAGCAAACGAGAGGGAAGAGTTGACATCAGACCACTGTAAAATGACGCTGGAGAGGTGGAAATGGGGAACAAAGAAATGGCAGACAAACTGAATAAGTATTTTGCTTCGGTCTTCGCTGTGGAGGACACCAGCAACATGCCAGAAATTGGAGAGAGTCAGTGGGCAGAAGTGAGTGTAGTCTCTATTACTAAGGAGAAGGTGCTTGGGAAGCTGAGCGGTCTGAAGGTAGATAAGTCACCAGGACCAGATGGACTACACTCTGTGGTTCTGAAAGAGGTAGCTGAAGAGATTATAGAGGTATTAGTAGTGATTTTTCAAGAATCACTAGATTCAGGAATGGTTCTGGAGGACTGGAGAATGGCAAATGTCACTCCACTCTTTAAGAAGGGAGGAAGGCAAAAGAGAGGAAATTATAGGCCAGTTAGCCTGACTTCAGTGGTTCGTGAGATGTTAGAGCCCATTATTAAGGATGAGGTTTTGGGGTACTTGGAAGCATGTGATAGAATAGGCAAAAGTCAGCATAGTTTCCTTGAGGGGAGATCTTGCCTGACAAATCTGTTGGAATTCTTTGAGGAAGTAACAAGTCAGTGGATGTTGTTTACGCATGAGGCTGCTAAACAAGATAGGAGTCCATGGTATTACAGGAAAGGTACTAGCATGGATAGAGATTGGCTGACTGGCAGAAGGCAAAGAGTGGGAATAAAGGGGGTCCTGTTGTGGTTGGCTACCGGTGACTGGTGGTGTTCCGCAGGGGTCAGTGTTGGTTCCACTACTTTTCACGTTATACGTTAATGATCTGAATGACAGAATTGATGGTTTTGTGGCCAAGTTTGCAGATGATACAAAGATAGGTGAAGGGGCAGGTGGTGTTAAGAAAGCAGGGAGTCTGCAGAAGGACTTGGACAGGTTGGGAGATTAGGCAAAGAAGTGGCAGATGGAATACAGCATAGGGAAGTGTACGGTAATGCACTTTGGTAGAAGGAATAAAGGCATAGACTATTTTCTAAATGGGGAGTGAGTTCAGAAATCAGAGGTGTAAAGGGACTTGGGGGATCTAGTGCAGGATTCCCTAAAGGTTAACTTGCAGGTTGAGTCAGTAGTAAGGAAGGCAAATGCAATGTTAGCATTCAATTCAAGACTAGAATATGAAAGCAACAATGTAATGCTGAGGCTTTATAAGGCATTGATCAGACCACATTTTGAGTATTGTGAGTAGTTTTGGGCCCCATATCCAAGGAAGGATGTGCTGGTATTGGTGCAGAGGAGGTTTACAAGAATGATCCAGTGAATGAAAGGGTTAACATATGAGGAGCATTTGATGGTTCTGGGCCTGTACTCGCTGGAAGTTAAAGGATGAGGGGGATCTCATTGAAACCTACCGAATATTGAAAGGCCTGGATAGAGTGGACATGGAGAGGATGCTTCCAGTAGTGGGAGAGTCTAGGACCAGAGGGCACAGCCTCAGTGTAGAAGGGCATCCCTTTAGAACAGAGATGACGAGGAATTTCTTTAGCCAGAGGGTGGTGAATCTGTGGAATGTATTGGCACAGACGGCTGTGGAGGCCAAGTCATTGGGTATACTTAAGGCGGAGATTGATAGGTTCTTGGTTAGTAAGGGTGTCAAAGGTTATGGGGAGAAGGCAGGAGAATGGGGTTGAGAGGGAAAAATAAATCAGCCACGATCAAATGGTGGAGCAGACTCGATGGGCCGAATGGCCTAGTTCTGCTCCTATGTCTCATGGTCTTATTCCAACTTATGTACTTAGTATCCTGACTGATGAGGGCCAGCGTGCCAAAAACCTTCTGTACCACCCTGTCTACCTGTGACGTCATTTTCAGGGAACCATGTGCTTGTACTCCTAGGTCATTCCATTTCGCAACGCTCCCCAGGGCCCTACAGTTCACTTTGAAAGCCCTCATTTGTCTTCCCGAAATGCAACACCTTGCACTTATCTGAATTAAACTCCATTTGCCATTCCTTGGCCCACTGACCCAGCTGATCAAGATCCTGCTGTATATCCTGATAACCATCTTCATTGTCAGTGACACCAATTATTTTTGTATCATCTGCAAACTTGGTAACCATACCTTGTACGTTCTCATTCAAATCATTGATATAGATGACAAATAGCAATGGGGCTAGCACTGAGCCCAGGGGAACACCACTAATCCTGCGCCTCCAGTCCAAAAAGCAACCTTCTGCCATCACCCTCTGTTTCCTACCATCAAGCCAATTCTATATGCAGTTAGCTAGCTTTCCCTGGATCCCATGCAAACTAACTTTTCATAGCAGCCTACCATGCTCAACCTTAACAAGTTATGCTGTCTTTTTTCAGTAATCAACAACTTTTCCTATATTTCAGCTGATTATATGTCATGTCTAATGGTTCAATGTTATACTTTGTGGATTGCATTGTTAAATCTTTTTTTCTTTGTAGGTAAGATTGTAACAATGATTACAGACCTTGGAAATCAAGTTTGGCATATTTGAGAATTTTCATTGATCTGGTGGGTCATCGGCCTCATGGAAGCAGGCCCTTTGGCCCACAGAGTCCATGCTGACCTTCACACACCCATTTATATTAATCCTACACTGATCCCATTCTGTTCTCCCCCTATTCCCATAAATTTCCCCCAAAGTCAACCTCTCATTAGGGACAATTTACATTAGGCAAGTAACCTATCATTCTTTGGGATATGGGAGGAAACCAGTGCAACTGGGAGAAATTCACATGGTCACAAAGAGAACGTGCAAATTCCACACGAACGACACTGGAGGTCAATATCAAATCCAGGTGGCTGGAGCAGTGAATCAGCAGCTCTACTGGCTGCATCACTGTGTTGCCCACACAGATGCATCAAACAGCTTATAATGTTATAGAGAAATCAAGTTCCACAGACCTTCTCGACAAGATTTCTGGTAAACTGACAATTCTGATTTGTAATGCATCTCTAATTGTCACTTTTTAAGTTCTGTTCATAACATGAGACACATTCAAACAACTCATCTAATTGGCAATGGTCAATCTATCCATCTCCCTGACACTATCATCCACCAAAAAAGGCATCCACCTCTAATCCAGGATTAAAACTGAGAACCAGACTTCAATTTGTTCTGCTGTAAGATACAGGTCATGCAATGTTTGCACTAACATTCCTTGACATTAGAACACCATTTCAAATATACCTGTCTTTATTGTGATTCCACATACTATATGCTTTTATTATAATTGGTAACAAGTCTGAAAGATAAAACTAGATTACCATTAATTAATGATTATATAGTTCACTCGGTACAAGTAAGGCAGCATTTTTAGAGTCAAGTGACAGTCATGCCTTGGGTGAACAAAACATTTAGTTCTCTTGTTTTTGTGATTGATCACATATCAAAGAATCAAGTACCCAGATGATTGCTATTAGATCCTTTAGTGCAGTAATTCTTTGTGCCAAAACTCATTGGAATGCTACAAATGGTTTCTTTAATGTTTGTTGAATTTTAATGAACCATTGATCATAGAACCATGATGATCAGTTTACCATTGGAACAGTTGAGTAATGAAATAGTCGTGTCAGAATGAACTGGCCAGAAACTTTGGAGTCTTGGTCATAGAGGAAAGCCTTTTCATCGATATAAGGTCTGATTACTGTTAAAGATATAAAGCAAAGATGACATCAATCACAATCCGAGACTCCACGCAATCCACAAAATAATGCTTGGATGATGTCACCATCCAGATGAATGGTGTTTATATCATCTCCAGAATATGGCAAGAGGTAAAAAAATTTCCATTATGTAAGATAGCACAGTCAAAATAGGAGTGGTCTTAAGTCATAATAAACTGCAATTATATAACATTACAAGGCACTGAAAAGAAGCATAATCAGACAAAAATTGTCACAGAGCCAAAGAAGAAAATACTGCAATAAGTCAATAAAAGATTAATCCAAGACATAGGTTTTAACAATTATCTTGCAGGAGGAGTTGAAATACAGGGAGGGAATTCTGGATTTTTGGCCCTAGCCAGTTAAAGCTTGGCTGCAATACTGGTACAGAAGGAGTGAACAAAACACGAGATTTTGACCTAGAAATGCATTCCCAACAGGCAAAGCATTGAAAAGGGAGAACCTCAGCTAACCTCTTCTTCCCAATGGACTTCAGAGCCCATAGCATTACAACAACTAAGATATTCATTCAGTTCTTGGAATATAAATATACAAACTTTGTAAGCTATTATTTTAAAGTTTTCATTTTGCATAGGATGCGTCTCTGCTGCAACAAATGCACCAGTGCAGCCCGGGCTTTGTTTTGCACACTTCTTGCCATTCTGTACGTTTGGCTTGGGTTCTCCACCACCCATGTCATCTGTTAATCGAACAAATAGTTCAGAACAAGATTCAATGATGTATTTCCATGAAAAATCAGTTTCAGGAATTTAGGAAGCCACTATTTAATTACCTTCCAACAACAAATGGAAGGAAATGTATTAGCATACCACATTCCACCAGTGGGATGTTTAGATGCTTTTGCTGCAATCGATGGATGTTATGTTGTTTGAGTTTGAACATAAACTGATGCTATTACAATGAAGGACAAATTATGACCCTTCATGATGAAAACAGCATGTTATCTATAACCAAAGAATTAATTCCTTTGGTGGCTTTAAGATGTTAATGTGCACAATCTCAGAGTATCAACATTACTTTCTAATATAGCTCATGATTTTGGTTTTAGAAATACATATAACCCAATGAAAACATAGCTTACAGGCATCATTCTTTTCTCCAAACGCCACATGGTACCCACCTCCTTCATCATAAAGGCCACCAATACTACAATTGCCAGAAAATGTTTGGTCTAAACTCATAAACGTAAGTGTTGACAAATACTTTGCTATTTTTACTGGTTAATGAAGATAAGCTGGGTACACCACAAATATTTTGTGTGGTTCTGTAGATTTTCCCATTTAAAAACTTATCCACCAGATGGCACAAGACACAGAAAAATAACCTTTGTCCTTGGTCAAACTTTGACAACTAAAGTAAAAACCTGAACTGGCATTCAAGATTTAACAGTGTGGAGTAGGGTATCAAACACTGTGTGCACCAAATTGTACTGTAGTTCGATAGTTTACAGAGGTTCTGAATGATATTACTGAGTAAGTGTTAGTCAAAGTGAAAAAAAAAGTACACCTTGGAGCAAGAAATGGTTGTACTTAGGAAATCAGCTTGGAGGCAAAGCCAGACTTCATTTATGCAAAAGTCCACATCTGGCTGTGCACTCAGGCTAAATGTTTCTGTTTTACAGTCGCTCTGCTTCAAAATATTGGATTGATTAAATTCTGGCAGATCTTCATGTGAGCTCAGCCAGGAGTCTTGAGCTTTGAGGAGATTTCCAGAGGCAAGGTCCTTAAAGATACTAAGTGACATTGTTAACTGAAACAGTGTAGCATCAGGCTAATGGCTAGACCCATGATGTTTAAAGAATGTCTAGAATAAGAATGCACAGCTGTCTTATTGCTCCAACAATTAATTTTGTATAAAGACTTTGACAGTTTTTGAATTGTTCTTCTCAGTTCAAAAATGAAAAAGGCAATTTTACTTAACATAAATCTCTGTGATGAGGCACTTGTTGAACTTATTTTCTTGCTTAATATTACGAAAAGAAAATTAAAAGTGTCCCCTTATAACATTGGGCATCACTGGCAAGGGGACAGAGCATGGATGAGCAATTTTTCACATTTTCAATTAGATGCCAGTGTTATAACAATACTGAGCAGCTTGCCTGGAACCTGGTTAGTTCTGGAGTGCAAGACTTCAGCACTATTCATGTGGGTGTCGCTGGCAATATCCATCCCATCCTTAATTTATTGTCCAAGCCTAATTATGTTTGAGAGGGTAAAGGTGAGCCATTTTGAATTGCTGCAGTTTTTCTGGTGAAGTTTTACAGTTTTCCATGCTGTTGGGGAGGCAGTTGCAGGATTTAGAGCCACTGAGATTGAAGGGATGGTTAATATATTTCCAAGTTGTGATGGTGTGTGACTCAAAGGGAAACCTGCAGTGAGTGGTGTTCTCTTGCAACTGCAGTCTTTGTCCTTGGTGATAGAGGTTGAGGGGATGCTATCAAAGTAACATGGGTGTATAATTTGTGTAATAACAGGACTGCTCAGTTGACTGTTTGAACCGGAAAACTAGGTGAAGTGATACTTTGACAACAAATATGACCTGCTGAGTATTTCCAGCATCTTCGGTGTTTTTATATCTTTTCTCCTATCTTCCCTCTGCTTAAGATTCCCTTGCTCTGATGTTGGCTGCATATCAGCTTTAATTTATGTCCAAACTACATTTTTAGAGCTGCATGTTGCATATCCCTTGACCCTGCTTGTTCTCTGTTTTCCAATGTGCTTTTTCCAAAAGAGTAATTAACTTTCTTTTCCAAGTCCAGGATGCCTGACATCAGTTCCACTCTGTACTGTAAGTCTTGGCTGCTTTGCTCTTTTACAAGTTTTAGTTGAGCACTGGATCTTTTTGCAGACTTGGAGTCCAAATTCCTGGACCTTGCTGGGTGTCCATTGGATTACACTGTGCTTTGCCTTTGTTTTCTTGCTCAGCTCTAAAATGTTATGCTATTAGCCAGTTTCCAACTACCATTTCTGTGCCTGTGACTGGAAAAAATGGTTTGTCTGGTATTTCAGTTTCATCTAAAATCTGGTTCCTGGCTTGAGCTCGCCAATTCCTGAAACATATTTCTCTGGTATGTTTGGATCTAATGGTAACCCCCAGTTATAATGATCATTTTCATTTTTATGTCCTAGAACTGATTCTGTTTGGATTTTAAATTTTATGAAAATACCTCCATCAATATGCCCTCTAGTAATCCCTTTTAAATTGTTTTGGGACTTCACACACTTGTTATATTCATCTCCAAGCTTTGACAATGATTTGGCAAAGGCCCACCATGTGCAATCCAGTATTGAATAGCCATCAACAAAGTCCCAAACTTTGGTGGCCACTGCAGTAACATACCTTGTGGTGTTCAATAGTTGAGGGTTACTGGCAATACTTTATCTGGAATTCACCTCAGGCACTGATCACTGTGCAATAGAAGCTACTGACATCAATCCTATATTTAGCATTTTTCAGGTTTGAACCTGTGTGATTTAGTGTTCGTTAATGATCCAGCATGAAGTAATATTTTATTCCATCTTTGCTATTTATGTAATTACATGACTTTTTATTTGCCTCCTCAGACTGGAAAACTACAGGCGAAGTGATATCATCTTTGACAGTAAGGCAACAGTTGACTGAGCACAATATACCAGAGGTATGGTAAATTAAAGTCAATGGGGATCATAAGCAGTACAAAGAAAGATGGTTATGGTTGTTGGAGGCCAATCAACTCAGCTTTTGAACATGGCTACAGGAGTTGCTCAGCAGTGTATAAGGGCCACCCATCAACAGCTGCATTGTCAACCATTGTCTTAAATTAGAGACAAAGGTGTTTGTTGATGATTGCGCAGTTCCATTCACAAATTCTCAGAAAAATGAAAAAATGCAGGCTGCATTCAACAAGACCTGGGCCACTTACAGGCTTGAGGTGATAATTGTAAAGGTAATTTCCGTGCCAAACAAGTGTCTGGCAACAACTGAGTCCAGTAAGTGGAAGTCTTTAAAATTCTCTCCTTGACTTTCAATGACACTTTCATTGCTGAACCTACCACCACCTGGGGTTCATCATTGACGAAAAACTACTTGGATCAGCCACATAAATACAATATCTACAAGAATAGATCAGAGGCTGAGACTCACCTCATGACTTGCCAAAGCCTTTCACCATCTGCAAGAAACAAGTCAGGAATGTGAAGGGATATTCTCCATTTGCTTGGATGAGTGCAGCGCCAACAACATTCAGGATGCTTAATACTATCCAAGAAAAAGCAATCCACCTTGTTCATAACAATAAACATTCAATTCCATTGTTGAAATTATATCACAATTCCTCCAACATCACTGAATCAAAATCCAGGATCTCCTACCTGACAGAACAAAGGAAGTACCTTCACCATCACCTTCTCATGTGCATTTAGGGAAGGACAATAAATATATTACCATGAGTAAACAAAATTTAGCTGAAGATTCTCCAGTCTATTGACCACATGTAGCACAGTATTCAATATAGCACCACATAGTTAGGGCATAATGTTATGTAACTTAGACTCTGCAGTTTTGCTCAAATAATTCGGTCTTCCATTTAATTTGTGATTTAAAGGTCTGCCATGATTGAAGATGCTAAGAACAAAGTTTGTTAGCTGGATGTTGGTGACATATCTTTAGTGACAGCATGTAGATGAGAGAGGAGGGAATTAAGGATTTAATACTTGTGAAGGAATCTTGAGGGATAATTACACAGGATAATTTCTAGACACATGCTGAGTAGACTTGGATAGTTAGGATGGAATGAGGAGTATACCTAAGCACTGGAGGATAAGTGATTGAACACTAATAGAGATAATTTACCATGATCACATCTGAAGAGTATGTAATTTGTCATCCAAAGTACATTAATTTATGATTAGCCATTTATGAAGCATCTTGGGACATCTTTCAATTTTAAGAGTACTACTCAGAAGAAATATGCCATGTTTCAAATATGGATTGCCCACATGAAGAAAAATAATTATGACTTTAAGAATCAATTGCTGAGGTAAATCTAACACACAGAAGACGTGTGAGTACTAAAGAACAGACAAAGGTTTCAGCAGCAGATTCGTTGGGATGAAGGTGAAGATGAGCCACATCAGAGGTGCTGGTGCTCGCTGTTTGAACAATGAATGAGTGAATTTATTAAACTCATTGCAGCTTCTGTGTGTCAGACTTCTCTCAGCAATTGATTCTTAAAGTCACAATTATTGGACAATGCATCTGTTTTAAAATTCTTCTCCGAACACAACCTTTAACCTTTACTTCACTGCAAACTTTCAAGATCTTAGGTATTCTCTCTATTTTGCTGTTTTGCCTATTCCTGACACAATTTGACCATTGTTCCCATTGCCTTCATTTGCTTCAGCCTTATGATTTGAATTCCCTTCCCCAAATCACTTCACTTCTCTACTTCTTGCTCCTCTCTTTAATTTGCTTCTTAAAATTCCTCTCATTAACAAAGCATTTGGTCAATAGTTCTGATATGTGGGTAAAATGAAGGATCTGGCAATGTACTGCTGCAAGGTGCTATATAACAGAGAGCTGTAATTGATGTTTGGACAACAAAATCTTTTCAGTCTGAGGACTGGCTAGATGTGGTGCATTTTTTAATCCTGTTAAGAGTTCAACAGAAATGCCTGAATGTGCAACAAATTCGCAGTTACAATATATTGCAAAATCCTGTTACATTACTTGTTTAACAAATTCTTGCCTCTGTATTTTGTGGAAAAGTGCAATAATGCTTTGTAGCCAACAGGCGGATTTATAATACGTGGTCTCCAAGCAAAAAATTGTCATGTGTATGCTTTATTATGGCAAGAACAATTGTTTATGCGGAGGAGGATATACACTATTATCTAAAACATTGGAAATGGTTATATTGAGCCAGCTGGGATATGATAACAGAGACCAAATGGGGCCATATGTGAATGTATAGATCAAGTTGGAAATGATAGCAGAATGTTCATTACATTCAATAAAACTAGGCACCTGCTTCAGATAGTGTGTCATGCTTCAATTTGGCATATTTTCCTGTTTCCAAATGTCAGTCTTCTGAAAAATTGTCCTTTTACTTTAACAGAGGAAAATCTGCTCTTTGGAGAGCATTACCTACTCATAAATTAGTGACAGTCTGACAATGTAAGTACTAGCTTATTTAAGTTGTCTCTAATTTGAAGAAAGAGCCAATCAGTTTGTGCAAAAAAATTCAATTAGATATTAACAAGGGACTTATGATTTCCAAACCAAAGTTTTATGAATGGGACTCAAGCACCTTCAACTGACAACATCATGATCTCTAAAATAAATCTGTTTCAGAACTTAATCCAACATTTGCTTTTCTATTAATAATTTTTAACATTTCTTTTGATGTATGTTTTATGTGCTTAGATATCCCATAAAAGGAAAATTTTGTTTCTGGGCAGATCCTTTGTCAATAAACCAACTTGATGAATTTAAATTAACCACGTGTAAAGTGTATGTTTTTCTGAGGCCTTCTGAATTTCATATTGAACACTTGGTTGCAATTTTAACTGAATAAACCCAGGGCCATTGATGTGGTTTCATTTAAATGTGGCTGGCAAATGTTCTCTAAACAGATAAGACACATACATAAAATTAGCTAAAAATGGCTTCCCTTAAAACAGCATATCTTGATTGAAACGTTTCACAGGGAAACATAATGGTCTCGTGTATTTAGTTGAAAGGTTTAGAACAGGAAGTGAAGATGATTTAATCCCTGTTTAAAAAGTGTATTTTTTTCCACATGTAAAACAGTAGTCATTGGACAATTCTAAGGTTTTTGTATCAATTGTACAAGTGGGAAATGCACAGGTAGGAAATGTGCAGCTCCAAGGCTCCAAGACGTTTAAGATATCCATGGTACAATGATTGTCAAAAATATAGAGATCATTATTTTTGCCAGACTTCTTGCTGTGTGTAAATTCTTCCAAGATGTTTGGATCCAGTGTCTGAATTTTAACCACATGGTTTTATTCAGTTATTTTAAGCCTTTCTTTTCTTTCCATTTTTCTGAATGGATGAATGCTGCCTGGATTCTAAGGTATTGATCCTAGAATATAATGAAGAAAGAATAATTGGATATAAGTTTCTCAAATAATATATTATTTCAATTGATGTGAATGATTTATTACATTAGAATGTTTAGGAGCTTGTTCTGCCATTTAATCACATCATTGCTTAGCTCAACCCTATTTACTCATACTTTGTGCCATGTCCACGAAGATCTTTGCTCAACAAAAATCTCTCCACAAAATGCTGGAAAAAAAAACTCAGCAGGTCAGGCAGCATCAGTGTAAAGAGCAACAGTTAACATTTCAGGTTCAAACCCTTAATCAGAACTGAGAAAGAGTGAAAACAGGTTAGTTTTCAGCAGCAGAGGAGTTGGGGAGAGATGGGTTGAAGACAGGGATTATCTCTGATAAGAGTAAAAGCAAATGAGTTAGAGTACCAGTTAGAGAAAACATGGTGCTTCTTTATGTGTATAATGTGTTGTTAATAGTAAGGCTGATGGACAGGTCCAGCTGGACGAATGGAAAAAAGAAATTTGAGTGAAAACAATGACAGGCAGTAATGGCCAGTTCTGATACAGAAAGAAAGAAAGAGTGAGTTACCTAAAACTGAAGAATTCAATATAGAGTCTGAAAGTCTATAACATGCCCAGATAGAAGATGAGGTGTTGTTCCTCAAGCTTGCATTGTACCTTGATCTAACAGTACAGGAGGCCATAGACAGATAGGTCAGCGTAAGAGTGGGATGGTGAATTAAAGTGGCAGACAACCAGAAGTTCAAGGTCACTCCTGTGGTCTGAATGAAGATGCACTGCAAAATGATCACCCGATCCACTTTCATTTTCTCTGAGGAAGAGGACACTACATTATGAAAAATGGATACAGTACAGTAGATTAGAAGAAATGAGAATGAATAGTTGCTTCAGCTGGAAAGACTGTTTGGTCCCTGGATGGTAGGAAGGGAAGAGGTAAAAGGACAGGTTTTGCACCTCCTGGCCATACATAGGGATAGAATGCTCAAAACTTAATGGAAGAGATAGCTTTTATGATGCTCCTAAAAGGAGGAAACGGTGATGAATTTACAAAGAGAATTCCAGAGCTTAGCCCTTGGCAGCTGAAGGCACTGCTGTCAATGGTGAAGTGATTAAAGTCACTTAACTGGAACTGAATTTATAGATCTGAGAGTTTGATGTCAGAAATACTAACATATTTAAGGAAACATGAAGCTTAACATACAGAAAATATGTACTAAATAAACATACCATAATCAACTGCTGAATGTAATACTGATCTCTGAAATTAGTGGGGGACACAGTCAAGTAAACTTAAAATGTCTTAGTTAAAATAACTGCATTTTGGGTTACTTCAGCAACAGGCAAACAGTTCTGCAAACACATGGTTCAACCTCTGATAGGATGAAACAAAATATCAACGGTAGTGTAGCGGTTTGCACGACGCTATTACAGCGCCAGTGATCGGGGTTCGATTCCTGTCGCTGTCTGTAAGGAGTTTGTATGTTCTCCCCATGTCAGCATGGGTTTCCGCCGGGTGCTCCGGTTTCCTCCCACAGATGTACAGGTAGGTTAACATGGGTTTAAAATGGGCAGCGCATAGCCGTTGGGCCAGAAGGGCCTGTCACCATGTAAGAAAACAATCAAGTGAAACATTGGCAATTTTAGGTCATGGATCTTTGTGCTCTCCATGGCCCCTTAGTTTTTTTTGTGCATTCTGGTTGCAAATTATTATGCTCTTCTATAAACATGAATTTTAAAGGATTTAATTTAGTAACATTTTTAGTTTTTTACATAACAATAGGTTTTTGGGAAAAGCATGGATACCCGGGAAAATAAGAAACGTGATTCTTTTGTACACTATTACTGCAGATTATTGTACTATTACTGTAGGTTCAGAAAGGTTAATGTTAAATATGATATATTTATCCACACTTGAGTAAACTGTCTAAATATGAAGTAGGCCTGTCTTCTTATTCTGAGATTAATTATTTTGTCATGCACTCAGTTTATTATACAAGTTGTAGGAAAAACAAAAAAAATATTTTTGGAAGATGATCTATCATTTCAACCAGTATTAATATCATTAATGTCAGTTTATCAAAGATAGATATAATTTAAATACAATAACAATATTTTCCTTATATTCTGAGCAGGTCAGGCAACATTTTTCTCTTTTTGGTAATGTTGGTATGGGTAATATACTAGAATACTTCCAACTGAAACTAATGTACAATTATTTACCTGTATGGTGCTACATTGAAGATTATCCCTCCAAAATATTTTATGGAAAGCCAACAGTGAAAGATAAACAGATTTCTACGAAGATCAAAAAGCAGGATGAGGAACCTTGTGTTATTGAGACAAAAGTAGAACTAAATCTTGAAAATTAAAAAGCTGCAGATGCTGGAAATCTGAAACAAAATACTAAAAAATGTTGGAAACACTCATTAGGTCGGGCAGCATCTGTGGAAAGAGAAACAGAGTTAAAGTTTCAGATTGAACAGCTTATCATCAGAACTGAGAAAGTGAGAAAACTTGTTAGCTTTAAGATAAAGAGAAGGTGGGGGAGGGGTGGAAATGGAGGAGGAAAATAGATTATTTCAGATAGGGTAAGACCAGGAATGTCAAGATGATCCTGATATTTATAGAGCAGTCTGGTTAACAGATTAATGGAGGCAATTAGAGAGAAAACGCCAAACAAAGCAACATGATAAAGGTGTAACACACAGGTCACATTTGTTGCTGAAACCTGATGCCAAAATGAGAATGTTGGATATGCCCAACAGATCAAGCAGTGTCTGAAGAGAATGACCAACTGGGTTACTGTTACAGATGGATAACCTCATCACAGAACCAGCCAGTTCTAATGCAAACATGAGCTATCTGATATTGTTCAATTCAATATTGAGTCCCAAACATTACAATGTGCCCTGACAAAAGATGAGATGACTTACTTCCACTCCAGTTCTGAGGGTTCTGAAGTGACTGATGAGGCCAGTGTGGGAACCATTGACTCTTCCACAGTTGGTGCAGGAAATGCCTGATGGGGCGGCAATCCTTCCAGTGTATTTATCTACTTCCGATTCACAGTGTCGAAGTCCCAAATATTCCTTTTCACCTTTCATTGGTCATGGGCCAAGGATTCCCAAGAGTAAATGGGGATGACACATTATTAAGGAGGCTTAAATCTTTTCTTGATCTCCACCTGATAACCTCTTCCCGTGACAGAGCTCAAAATAGAGTGCCTGTTTTGGGAGTCAGGTGTTGGGCATTTGAATAACATGGCCTGCCCATTGGAGCTGAATGAGTATAACCAGGACCTCAATGCTGGAGATGTTGCCTTTGGAGAGGACACTGATGTTAGTTCACGTTTCAGTGAATCTGGAGGATTTTGCAGAGACAGCATAGGTGTTATCTTTCCAGTGCTTTGAGATGCCTATTGTAGGTAGTCCAAGTCTCAGAAGCAGAAAGAAAGGCAGAGATCACTGCTGTCCAGTAGACCTTTAGTTTTGTGCCAGGTCTGAGGTTTTAATCAACCAAAGGCTATGCTCATGCATTGAAGATGATGGTGAATTTCATCAGGTTTTGAGATACTATCATTGTAGTAACTAAAGTAAGCCTTGTCTAATTGTCTTCTGATGCTGTACATGGGTTTAGCAACCATCATAAGCATATTCTGCAGTGGAATACCTGGCCAATGTATTTTCGTATACTTTAACAGGATCAAATTTATGAAAGAGATATTGATGATACCTGATTCTTTTATACATTATAGTTCACTGCCCTGAAATTGGGAATTTAGAAATTGAAAATTGGACACACTCTTCCAGTGAGCACTGAGCTTGACCACTATTATTTTCTAGGAGGCAGATATACATTGATGAAAAGGAAATGTAATGGTTACAGAGAACATAAACTCTTCTGTTAGCTTTTCTTTTGGGAAATTGACATTTTATTTTCTGTCCAGAGAGAGAATAACAATTGGCAAGGTATTGAAGGTGAATAAATGTGTTTTAATGCATGTGGTGGATATGTTTGGTTGATGCATATTCCACTATATGATTGTTGGTTGATGACTGTTCCTTTTGCTTTTTTATTTCTGATTCTGTGCTTTCCATCTTTTTTTTTGCAGATAAACTGCTTTCTTTCCTCTGTAAGAGAGAACAGATTTAGTGCTTTTGATTTTGTCATTGCATACACTAGTCTACAGAAGGAACATGGGCAAAAAGGTTGATATATTTTTCAAATCATAGAACAAACCAATTTAATTGAAAGGGTTAGGTGACTAAGAAAGATAATTGAAGTTGATCAGGCAGACGAGTTGTCAAAGCTTTTGGAAAGGCTTTTCCAGATGGCATAATGAAAGCATCTGAAGGTGTCATTTTTAACGAAGGAATATCTGTGAAATATTTACCAAAAAATTATTCTACTCCTCTGTTTTATTCATCTTTCACTTTATCAATTAGACTTGACAGATGAAGAAGAGGAGGATATTTTAGAAGATCACTTGCAGGAGGATTTATGACACTCCTATATATGCCAAGTGTGCTTATTGTAAGCAGTGGAATCAAACATTACAAATATTTCCCAGCCAGGCAAAATGCCATTGGCAGCACCTTATAAATTCAGTGGCAAGCTTCCTGGCCTAGAATGAAATGTACTGGAGTATTTTGAACAATGGAAAATTTAGTTAATCAGCAAAAAGCATAGGCTCAGTAATAAAAAGCAAAGTCTGCAAAATTTGATACCAGTGTTCATTTTATATATACATCAGCTTTCTGTTTGCTGGAAGAAAAAGGTGCACATTTTTGTGGTTCTGGTCATGCCATGCCATTGGGGTGTTCATGGTGCAACCCTCATGTGCTGGAGGTCTGCAGAACAGGGAGCTTGTGACATCAATCAGTGTGCAATATTGATTTGTTACGAGGAGGAATTCATTTCTTCAGCTACTGCCACATCCTCAACTTGCATTGGAGGATTCAGCATTTAGGAGAACAATCATCTGAATGTATTTATGCTAATTTACAAACTGCTGGCTGGATAAGCTATGGGTTAAACTTTTCCCTGATCCTTTGGCAGTTTTGGTAACAAAACTGACTGGTTTTTCAGAAGGAAATATACTGACTGTTGCTTTGCAGCCACAGGGGCAGTGCAGCATACTAAGTGAGGAGAGAGCATGCAGAGCATTACAGTCTTAAAAGGGAGGGGGGAAGGGAGAAGAGAAAACCACAGGAAGCCTGATTCAGTGAGAGTGCTAATGGAACAATTTTCTGCACATACCTCAGCGAGGAGCAGTGCTGTGGGAAGCAACTTCACTAAAGACGTTTAACTGGAGATATGCTACATATTGCAGTTACATCCAGTGACTCTAAGGGTCATGATAGCCATTAATTTTTATGCAACATCTTCCAAGGCTGCTGCAGGGGGCATTACTAACATTTCATAGTTTGAAATGCACCACTGCATTCATCTTCATCTCCCTTGTCAGAGAGCAGCTGGCAACATAAACATGAGGGTTTACCAGTTTCCAGATAGTGTAAGGTACCATTGACTGCACCTGTGCTGAGTACATTTGAACACTGCAATTTTCAACATCTGCAAGGGTTTCCACTCCCTCAATGTGCAGTTGATTGCTAATGATGCCCAAGCTGCATTGGAAACTGCAACATTGATCCTGGGTTGCCACTGTTACGAACTGGATCTGGCCTCTGCTTGCTTGTGTGGCTGCAAGCTCTGTGCAAAGCCCTCTGTAAGTTTGGTGATAGTCTTCCCCTTATTCCTTGACATTTTCTCCTCCAGACCTGGCAATATATCTAGCATTTCATTGTACAAACTTTGTCAGTCTTCAGATGAGTCCTCATCAGCAGAACTTGTGTAACAGCAAGTTGGGAACCAGGTTATCTCTTCCTTGTGGCTTGAGTCCAGACCACTTATGCCCAGTGACTCATCATAGATCCTGTTTCTGAGCCAAAATATACAATATATGAAGTGTCAGTTTGAGTTGGTGGCTGCCGGTGGCATATAGAGGGACACCATCTTTGCTTCCCTTGGTGCTGAGCTGCAATCACCTGGTTGGATTGACTATTTAAGAAGAGAAAGACACGTGAGCAGGACTGCAGTGAGGAAGTGGTATAGTGGTGGAATGATGCAGGAAAGTGTGAGGTGCATGCTTATAGTTAAAGACTGCAGGATGAGGGACACATAGATTATGACAATAGCTTATGAACATCTTCTTCAATGGCTTCAGCTGGCAATAGAGTCTGTAATGACTGCTCCAGTAAGGACCAGCTCTCCTCCCCAGAAATGTTGCAGATGTGCAGTTCCCTCATCTGTTCATTGCAGTTGGTGCCAATCATGTGTCATATTTTTCTGCAAGAGTTATGTGGTCTAATAATTGCCAGGCCATGTGTTTGAATGATGTGCCCACCATGGTTGAATAACTGGGAATTTGTGGGAGCTATGAGATGTGGGACTGAGGCATTAAGTGGTGGTTAAGATGTGAGTGTGTGATGGTGCTCATAAATGCTAATCCTGTGTTTTACTTGATGGCAATAATTGAGAACTGGTGATGGAAGCAACATGCATTGAACACTATGTGTTGAAAGGCATTCATGGTGCCTCTTGTAAGAGGAATTGTGAAACTCCAGTTCTCAGAATCAGGTTTATTATCACTGACTTGTATGTTGTGAAATTTGTTGCGTTGCAGCACCAGTACAGTGCAAAGATATAAAATTACTATAAATTACCAAATAAATAAATAGTGCGAAAAAAGGAGTAACAAAATAGTGTCCGTGGGTTCATGGACCATTCAGAAATCTGATGGTGGAGTGGAAGAAGCTAAATCGTTGAGTGTGGGCCTTGAGTTTCCTGTACCTCCTCCCCGATGGTAGTAATGAGAAGAGAGCATGTCCCATATGGTGAGGGTCCTTAGTGATGGATGCCTCTTTCTTGAGGCACCGCCCCTTGAAGATGTCCTCAGTGGTGGGGAGGGTTGTGCCGTGATGGTGCTGGCTGAGTCTACAACCCTCTGCAGCCTCTTGCGATCCTGTGCATTGGAGCCTGTGATTCAACCAGTCAGAATGCTCTCCACTGTACATCTATAGAATTTGCAAGAATCTTTGGTGACATACTAAATCTCCTCAAACTCCTAATGAAGTAGAGCCACTGGCATGCCTTCTTTACGATTGCATCAATGTGTAGGGCCCAGGATAGATCCTCAGAGATGTTGACGCCCAGGAACTTGAAGCTGCTCACCCTTTCCACCGGAGACCCCTCAATGAGGACTGGTGTGTGTTCTCCTGACTTCCCCTTCCTGAAGTCCACAATCAATTCCTTGGTCTTGCTGACATTGAGTGCGAGGTTGTTGTTGCGACACCACTCAACCAGCCCATCTATCTCACTCCTATACGCCTCCTCATCGCCATCTGAGATCCTGCCAACAACAGTGGTGTCGTTGGTGAATTTATAGATGGTGTTTGAGCTGTGTTTAGCCACACAGTCATGAACGTAGAGAGAGTAGAGCAGTGGGCTAAGCACACATCCTTTGTGCCTGTGTTGATTGTCAGTGAGGAGAAGATGTTATTACCTGCACTGACTGTAGTCTTTCATTAAGGAAGTCAAGGATCCAGTTGCAGAGGGAGGTATAGAGGCCCAGGTTTTGAAGCTTGTTGATTAATACTGAGGGATGATGGTGTTGAACGCCGAGCTGTAATTGATAAACGGCAGCCTGACATATGTTTTGCTGTTTTCTAGATGCTCCAAAGCAGAGTGGAGAGCCAATGAGATTGCTGTTGACCTGTTGTAGCGGTGGTCAAATTGCAGCAGGTCCAGGTCCTTGCTCAGGCAGGAGTTAATTCTAGCTATAACCAGCTTGTCAAAGCACTTCATCATAGTAGGTGTGAGTGTTACTGGGCGATATTCTATTTCACCACATAAATATACCAAAGGTATTTACTCCAAGTCACAGAACCAAGCATTCTAAGTGCTGCCCAGCTCATTGTGACATTCATGCTACCTTCAGACAATTTTTGTCAGGTGAGAGCTGTTGCTGCTCCAGAATGCTTGAAAGGTGAGAGAATTCGTAACAGGTTGGGCTAACATTGTTTCCCTTTTGCTAATGTAAAAGATTCAACAATTCTTTCAGGCATATGCCATAATGTTCATGGAGAAGCTCCAAACAATATTGTATGCAGCACACTACCAATATGGAATAATTAAATATTGTTGACAGGATTTAAACTTGGAAAACAGGCATAGCATGATCTAATTTCTAAGGAAAGTACTTCAGGTGCTGAAAGTCTGAAAAACAGAAAATGTTGGAAATATTCAACAAGTCAAACAGAATCTATCTCCTTCTCCCTCCACATACGCTGACTGTTCTGCTGAGTATTGTCAACACTTTCTGTTTTATTTCCAGTTTCCAGGCTCCACCATCTCAATTCTAATAATTTCTTCCACTGGAGTATACTGTGGAGTTAAAATTTATTTAAAACAGTTCTCAATTCACATACAGTACAAATGTTATCTCCCACAACTAAGTACTTCTAATTGTTTTATTGCAATAGTTTTAATATTAAACTTGTGAAATCTTTGCATTGTAATCAAAAGTGTACTGAGCAGAGGTGATAGTAGGCCAGTGTGATGTACTTGTAAGAAAGTGGCTAAAGCAGTCAGTACAAATAGGTTACGTCAGCGATCTGAACAATAGAACCGTACTGGTGAGAAATTTAAATTACTTTCATCCCGAGTATTGAGCAACGCATTTCAAAATTTTTTACAATTTTCCAATTGAAATATTATTGTTTTCATTTGTATTGAGGCTAAATAAAAACTGTTTTTAGCAATGTGCATGCTAAAACAAATTTTCAGGGGATTAAAAATTTCAGAACAACTAGAAGATTGAGATATGCATTAAAACTAGATGAACCAGTCTGCAATACATTGCCACGCACACCAATTAGAATCGAGATAGTGGACCAGGGAGCATCCGTGGAGAAAAGCTGCCTGCCCTGCTGAGTTCCTCCAGCATCACAGTGTTTTTCATCTAGATTCCAGCATCTGCAGTCCTTTGTTTCTTGAGATAGTGGAGCCTGGAAACTAAAAATAAAACAGAAAGTGATGAAAGTACCCAGCAGAGCAGACAGCGTATGCGGAAACAGAGAGTTAACTTTTCAGGTTGATGTCTTTTCATCAGAACCGAAAAGTTTTTGTTTTACACACTGTAGACGCTGCCTGGCATTGAATCTTTCCAACATTTCCTGTTTTTTTTTTCAGATTTTCAGCAGCTGAAGTATTTTGCCCTCGAAATTGAATCTTGCTATGCCCGTTTTCTAGGTTTAAAATAGGGCAACCTGTCAACAGTGTGTAATTATTCCATATTGGCAGTATGCTCCATACATTATTGGTCTGGGCTTCTCTGTGGACATTAGAATCAGAGTCAGGTTTATTATCACTGACATATGTCATGAAATTTGTTGTTTCATTATAGCAAGTGCCTGAAAAAAGTGTTGAGTTCCTTTACATTTGCAATTCAAGGGCCTAACGCTTGTTCCCAAACTCTACATTGTAAAAAAGTACTTATAAATGACCACAATGATTATTGTTAAAGCTGGAAGTCACTTGGTTAGAAACATGTTGGATTTAATTGTTTTATATTTTTGCTTCCCAAAACCACTTGTGATGACTACATTTTTAAAAAACTTTTTTCACCTTACCGTACCATCTTCAATGATTTGTATAATCCAAGGTCTATCTGTACCAGAAACAACGTTAACATTATTTACATTGCCCCTCTGCATTCTTCGCACCAAACTGTGCCAATCCATGCTAAATTACATCTGCCAAGTGACTGCCATTTTCCCGATTCATGTCCTTCTGCGGTCTCGTTTGCTTTTAATCATCTGCAAACTTACACAAATTCAGATTATTGATAATATATGTCTAAAGGACCTGTAAGTCCTGGTACTGGCTCCACTCTATACTTCCCATGCGTCTGAAAGACAATCATTGATCATTACTCTCTGTGTCTGCTAATGTTGTATTCCCATGGTAATGCTTGCTGAGGAAAACAATTCCATACTGTCAGTGCCTGTTGTTACCGCCTGCATCATATTTATAATACTTGGCATGTTGAACATATTCTGTGTGATCCATTTTGTGTTCTCACTGAATACATTTCAAGTGGATACTCTTGCCTGAGCAGCACAGAACAAGTTTCCTTGAAACCACTAATAGACATGTTTCTTACCCACAAACTATCAGCTGTTTATTTTCTCTTTAGTGGTTTGAAGCTGGTACCTGAAATTTTCCTCTTTACTTTATTTCTGTTTCCTTTATGCTTTTTTTCCCAGTTAATTTTCTACATTACCCACAATGGGTTGGGAGGAGGTGGTGGTGGTCAGGGTGGTGGGGGAGGAGTGCAGTATTGTAGGGATATTACTCTTGGATCTCTGCATTTGGTACTGCTTCTATGAATTTTTTTTGGTCTCTCAAACATCCTAGTAACAGGGACCTTGATTGCGATGCCTTGGGGGAGGACATGAGTGGGGTCTGGTAAATTGCCCAGTAGGCTAAATGCTATAGCTCCAGACTGTATCCATTCAGTGCAGGCAGGATGATAATTTTGTGCTAATTATGGTGATTACTGTGTTCATTCACCACTAACTATGCTGTTCGTTGCCTGGATACTCCAGTGTGGGGCCAAAATGGCGAATAGCTAGTTTCAGATAAAGTTAATCTGTATTTCTTAAAGGTAACCTGCACCTCTTGAGCATTGCAGCAGGAGGAGGTATGTGCAGGCCTTTTACAAGTGAACTTGACCAAAGGAATGGTAGAACAATAAAGCGAACAACAAGCTGCTGAAGGAACTCATTTGGCAGCACCTGGGGAGGGAAGTGGACAGTCAACATTTCAGGTCGAGACCCTTCTATGGACTGGACAATGATGAACATAGGAGGGAGTGCCCTCCACAGCTTCTGAAAGCTGTATGTAGTAAAGGAGAAAACTCCTGTACAGGTCCTCCCAAGCTTACGAATCCCCAACTTCTTATGTACAGCCCATACATGCAAACAAGCATTTGGGAGATCAGTGGGATGGATTTGCCGGCTGCTGCAGGGCTGCAGGCATCTTCTGCCGTGTGGAAGCTCAGTTCATGGCCACACTTCCAAACTGTGAACTGTCCGGGTTACGAACTTTGCCATAATCTGGGGAAGACCTGTATATACAGAAGGCTCTCAAGGCATATGATAAGTGGGACCAGATAGCCTCAGAGTTCAATTCCAGTTTTGGAGTTCAATGCCAGATGTCAAGCCCTGAGAATTCGGAGTCAGTAGCACAAAAAAGACCAATGACGTCATCGGAATGGTTGTGGTCAGTTACTGCAAGCTCAAATGGTGTACCGGCCCATCACACAACCAGCCGGAGACATTACTCACTGTACTGCACCCCGTCACTCAACAAAACAGCATTCTGGTGCAGGTGTGATGGGCCAAATGGCTTCTTTCAGTGCTGCAAACATTCTGTCATTCTGTAATTCTATCTCCATCACCTGGGCCCATTCTGTACCCTTATATATTTCACATCATGACAAAACTAAAATCCACAGCTCGCACATACTTCTGGCAGCCATGCTTTCCAAACACCTTGCATGACATACTCTGTCCTTCACACATGTTGAAGTACGGCGTGGGAGAAGCTAAACTGATGTGAATAAACACACCTTAAGTCTTAACAACTTGCAAGATTCTCTGACTCTGATAGCATATGAGCTGGATGTTGAGAGTATGGAATCCCTTTCAGTTTCAGTATAGACCAAAACTGAGAAGCAGTGCTCACGAAGCACTATGTATGCAGCGAAAGGCTAAGCACAAGGGAAACCTCCAATTCTATCAGATATTCTCTCTTCTCCCTAGCCTTTGGCAGGAGAAAATGAAATCTGGCCCGATCTCTTTGAGCAGAGTTAGTTGGTGACCTCCCTTAAGCAGAGGTAGATGGCAGACTTCAAGAAATTGCAAATATCGCTAGTCATGGACCTGATGCATTAAATTGCATTGCCGTATCACCTTGACTGCCGCCGACAATTCAGCCCTTGCCCTGCAGAGGATGTGGTTGTAGCTACAGTGGGTTTTAGGTGCAGTGCACATAAATGTGTCACATATGTATGACATACATGCACGTGTGCAGAATAGTTTAAGAGTGGAATAAGTAAGATGCATGTGTTTTAGCAATTCTCCATTTCTTCAGTGATTCATTATATTACTGACACTAAATGCATTTAGAATAAGAACCTACTCGGATGTTATAAATTGGTAATGAGGATGTGAAGAATAAAGAAGGGACCTCATAAAGAGAGAAAACAACAGATTTTGAATGAAGCAAGAAAATATAACCTGTGAACCGACAGCATTGGTGACTACACCACCTGCAGTCTCTGAAATCACTGAAGTTAACTTTATAACCCTGATGGCCTTCCTCAATGGAATATTTGGTCTTAACTCACAAAAATGGGTTGGGGTCACAGCGGGGTTCAGCTCGAGGGTGAAATTAGTTCCATTGACCAAACAGCACTGAAGGAGAATCCAGTCCAAGCCCAGACACCTTGAAGCAATAAGGTTTCACTAGCTCATCTAAGTTTCTCTGGTCCTAAAGGTGCCTATAATTTATGACAGTGGGTGTTAGTGGACAGGTCAGATATGAAAGGAACAGGTTCACAGCTGAGACTGATGCTGCATTCTCTGACATACACAAACTTATACCTCTACTGACCTGTTACTCATAGGTTCACTGAAGGCAAGTTCTGTATTTACTAATAATTTTACAAGGAAAATTATGAAGACCCTTCACTTCTTCCTTGAACAGAAGCTCAAGCAGTTTCCCTCCATGAATACAGGCGATCCCTGTGTTACGGATCTTCAGGTACAGAAATTCACCCTTAAAGAATTCACAAATCACCACCTAAAAATTTGAGATACAGAATGGAATTCATTCTCACAGAACTTATGTAAAAAAAAAGTAAATAAATCAACATAAAATTTACTTTTCTTCTACTCGCATTTCTTGATGCATGCGCAGATGATGTGGCTTTGCATTACAGAAAATTGTGATATGGAGTTTTCTAGGAAATCAACCCTCCCCAGTAATGCAGAGGTCACCAATACACTCATTCACCTGGCTGAACTTGGCCTACATTGAACAACTTCTCCTTCACCTCCATTGACTTTCTCTAGATCACAGATGTATTAACTGGCACTCACATGAGCCCAAGCTATAGCTGTCTATTTGCACTATTTGTACTTGCACAATGTTTTTGTCTGCGTTTATTGCATGTCCTCTGTTCTATGTATGTCCTCTGTTGTGTGAGTCTGGGGGAAATGACATTTCTTTCCTCCATGTCTTTTTATAGCATATGAGTGAATGACAATAGAGTACAACTTGAACTTGAACTTAGATGTATGAAACAGTCTTTGTTTCAGTCCTATTCAGACCCACTCCCCCAAATCTTTGTCTGGTATAAAACTGACTCATTCTGCTGCTTCTTGCAGTTGTACAGAATTTCATCACTTCTGCTGCCAATTTCCACCTTGTTTCACTTTTATATGATCCATCTCTGACTCTTTCCTTCCTTTGCTCCCCCTTGGGGAATAGGCTGGCTACAAATATCCACACCAAGCCCATAGACTCCCACATCTATGTTGATTATATTTCTTCGTACCCTCACTCCTGTAAGCACTCCATTCAAATATTAGACATATTCCTCACCTCTCCCCTTTCAGCATTTCAAGGGGATCCCTCCCATGCTGCTCTGTGCTTCTATCCATGTCATATAGCACTTTTCCATGCTACATCTACTCTTTCACCTCTTCCCTTCCTATCATCCACAAACCCAAACTGTCTTTCCAGGTGAAGCAGTGATTCACTTGCACTTCTTGCAATCTAGTGTACTGCATTTGGTGTTCACGAAGTGGTCTCCTCTACATTGGAGAAATCATATGCAGATTGGATAATTGCTTTTCAGAACACTTATCCCCAGTGCACAGGAGTGACCCTGAGCTTCCAGATGCCTGCCATTTTAAGTCACCATTTCATACCCAATGTGACTTTTCTGTCTGTAACCTCATCTTTCCATTTTAGCCTTTACGTCCAAATATCAAATTCTCCAATTTTAGTTAACTGACGTTTTCTATCTGTATTAGGACAGGCCATTTCTGCCTGTCATCTTGTTGGTTCTTTTTTTTCTACTGGTATAGTCTGGCCAGGTGGGCATGTCCCACAGCCCTGCTATGAATAACACGTTATGTAGACAAAGAAGTATACTGTGCTTCTAATTGCTACTATCAACTGATACATTAACTCATTTGGTCTCCCACTATCAGAGATATTCCCTTAGTTCTATCCATCACTCCTCCACTTTCTCTGCTACTGAGAACTAATTTGTTTTCTCTCTTTCCCAGTTCTGCTGAAGGGTCTTGAACTGATAATTTTCCAAAGACCTGAATATTTCCAACATTTTCTGTTTTTATTAAGGAAAAATATATTTTGGAAGGAGACATCTTATTGATTACTCAGGGTACCCTTAACCTTTTAATGGAATAAACTGTGTTCAGCCAAGTGGGAACATACGATTCTGACATTGCTATGAAATGTATTGTTTTTCCCAATCATTAGGTGTGCAGTTGGTAAGGACCTATTTCAGACATCACTTACTCATTTTCAGTTTTAGGTGTGTGGGAAATGTAGTGGAATTAAATCTTTTAGCTGTATTTATCTTTGGTAGTATGTAAATTCTTTGTTTTCAGTACTCCCCAAGGCTTCTTTAAGAGCACCTGTTAAACCTAAGCTTCAGTGCTCTGAAAATCAAGGGAAACAAATACATAGGAACCACGTACCCTCCAAGATGCAGGCCATCCTGCATTGGAAATATATTACTGGGTGTAAATCCTGGAATTCTTTACCTAACAACAATGATTATGCCATGGTTCAAGAAGATGGGTGACTGCCACCTTCATTAGAAATAGGCAATAACGTCCACATCACAATGTCCACATACCATGAATTTTAAAAGAAGCATTTCATTTCACTAGTTATCTAGCTTGCCCTAGTTCTGCTCCTGTTTGAAGAAGCTTCATTGAATATCATGACTGTTTACTTATTTAGTCACATCTTTTTTCAATGATCTAACAAAATGGACAAGTACAGTACATGTTTTAATGCCATTTTTTAATCTTTTTCTTGAAGTACTGACTGTTTGGAATTAATTGAGCAAACAACTGTTAAAACAACAAACAGAGAAATGTCTTATGAATATCACTGACAATAATTTCCATCTCTGCATTTTTACCAGGCCAGCTTAGCTTCATGGAAGCATTGTTATCTACTTGAGTCATAAAGCTGCAGTTTCATGATCTGACTACATATTCCAAGGGGACACTTTCACTGTAGTCTGGGATGAGATATTAAAGAGTAGGCCCTGATCTACCCATTCAAGATGATATAAAACATCCACAGATAAATGTGAAATGTTGGGGAAGGGTCTTCCTTTGGTGTTCTGATGAACAAACAACCCTGAACCAATCCTATATAAGAAAACAGTTCAGCTAGTCATTCATATTGTTGTTTCTGGGGTTAGCTGTGTAAAAATTGGCTTCTGAATTTCCTTGTATTATTGTGACAGGACTAACAAAGATGCTTCGTTATCTCAGAAGTATTTTGTACTTCCAATGTTTATGAAATGCATTACATAAATGTGAAGTTAGTCTTTGTATAGAGGATCTGTCATTCTATAGGTACATGACAATGTATGATGCAATATTCTGTGAATTTTTTTCTTCTGTTCTTTGCAATGAAATCCCAAACATGATTATGTTTAGAGAACTTGAAGCAATCTTTACTCCCATGCTGGTCTATTTTATAATTTTCAGCAGTATCTCACATGAACTATCAGGAAACGCTGAAAAAAATAAATGCATTTAATTTTAGTAGCAAAACATATTTTTATAAAAAAATATTGCTCCCTGAGTAGCCTGGTGATAAAAAAAATCAACCGACTCCAAGGTACTGGAGAAGTACAAGCACCAGTGAAACTGTAGCTCAATAAGAGTTCTCTGGATTGTAAAACTGCCAGAACTTGAACTATATCATATTGTATTCTGTATGTGAAGCAGCCAAACAGAAGAAAAAGATTTATAGCTCAGGGTGTTCCTTCATTTGCTAAAAGGATAAAAGAACATAAATAATACCATTTTACACTTTTACATAGCCAGAACTAGAACTATCATTAAAGTTAAGCCACAGTAAATATGTTTCTATTGAAATTCTTTTCTTTTGTGTCTAACAATGCTTTCATGGATTAAAAGTAATTTGAGACTTAAAGCCAAAACTCAATCATAAAGAAGAGTTTTGCCAACTTTCCGTACAGTAATTGAGCAAAGAATCTCTACTTTTGAGAAAGTAAGGCTGCATTTGGCAGTTCTTAATTATCACTTTATAATGGAAGTGTCAGCATATGTATTAACTGTAGGACATAGTCTGCTTCCATTTTGTCTTTCCTGTTTAATAAATCAAACGGAAAAATAGATGAATGTGTATTTTAGGATTTCTTTTCAAATATGGAAGATATATTAATTTCTAATGTTGCAACATATCATATTTTGATAAAATTGAGAACATATCTGCAATATTACTCTGCTCAACATTTTACTTCTTCTGAAGGTTTATATACTGCAAATATTTTGGAGAAAGTATAGTGAAAAAGAAGGCATAAAGTGATAACTAACCAGGGAAATACTTCATCTCTGCAACTAATTAGATTTCTGTTACATATGTATGTTATTAACAGAAATAAAGAGGCAACATGAATCTTATGATAAATGCATTGGATAATATTAATAATATAATTAGAGACTTTAACCTTGTATTATCAAAATTTCTTCAAGACAATTAACTTACATTAAGCTATTCAGAGCAGTTTTGATAAATATTTAAATATTTACATAAAACTTGGCAACATTAAATAGACTTGTTTTTGATGCAATTGCCAGCAACCAATAACATATGATTTCAAAATGCTATAACAAAATCTTGTAGGGACAAAGTGACTTGGTCATTTTATTGTCACTTCATTGAAGCAGAGAAAAATATCATAGTTTGTGTTTAAGCACCATAACTTAAGTTGAAAGGAAGCCTGGCAGGCGGAGAGGTCTGTTTCTTTAATATGATGGGACGCCATTGGTTTTCTTTTGGCAAGAATGAAGTTTTATATTTTGGAGAGTGTCTGCTTGATTTGGCAAATATAATTGGAAGCTCAAAGAGGCACAAAGGTCAAACTGAAAAGCAATGCCTGATAGGTCTATTAACAATTTGTTACCAAGCACGTTAAATATTATTGGAACTGTTTCACCATTTTGCAACAGAAACCTGGGAACATTAATTGCATTTTAATATTGGGAGAATCTTATTCCATGTCTGCTATTATGTAGAATAAATAATCCAAAATCATATAGGTTCATAATGCAAATGGTAATGATTTTCTGGAAGCACATATTACACTCAGATTATGCCTTTGTATTCTACATTAAAGAAATACTTTATGCCAATTTAGTTCTGTGGTTTGCTTTGACAGAAATATGCATTACAAAGCTTGCAGATCATGCAGCACTCTGTCATCCCCATGAGGAAGCAACTAAAGGTCTTAAATGAAAAACAAGAATAGATACATATAGAGGAAGAGATCAGGGTAAGAAATAGTGTTACAAAAAGCCAGTAAGTGCAATCGTCAGTGCTGAAAATCTTAATATCTGTTTTTAATATATGTCAATGCAAGATCAATATTACAAAAAATAGTATATGTTGAATAGTAGAGCATATCAATATTACAACGAAGGTGGTGTTGGAGGTATTGAAATGCATAAAGGTGGATAAATCCCCAGGGCCTGACCAGCTGTATCCTAGGATGTCATAGGAGATTGCTGGGGCCTTGGCAGAGATTTTTGATTCTCACTGGTAAGATAGTGGAAGACTGGAGGATAGTGCTGTGTCTTTATTTAAGAAGGGCAGCAGGAATAAGCTAGGGAACCTCAAGTCAATGAGCCTTATACCAATTGTGGGAAAGTTATTGGAAGGTATTCTGAGGGACAGAACTTATTTGCATTTGGAAAGACAAGGACTGATTCAGGGTGATCAGCATGTCTTTATGCTTGGGAAACCATATCTCACAAACTGGATTGAATTTTTCGAAGAGGTAACCAAGAGGACTGTTGACGGTAGAGTGGTAGATGTTGTCTACATGAAACTTAGCAAGGCCTTTGACAAGGTGTCACATGGTAGCCTGGTCTGGAAGGTTAGAACACATGGGATCCAGAGTGAGTTAGCAAATTGGATATGATATTGGCTTGGTGGTAGGAGGCAAGAGGGTGGTAGTCGAGGGTTTATTTTTCAGCTTGGAGGTCTATGACCAATGGTGTGCCACAGGGATTGGTGCTGCATCCTCTGTTGTTTGTCATTTGTATTAATAATTTGAATGAGCATGTAGGTGGCATGATTAGTAAGTTTTCAGATGACACCAAAATTGCTGGTATAGTGGACAGTGAAGAAGGTTGTCTGTGGTTACACCAGGATAGATATCAACTGAGAAAGTGGGCAAGGGAATGGCAAATGGTATTTAACTCGAACAAGTGTGAAGTGATGTAATGTTGGGAAGTTAAACCAGGGCAGGACATACACAGTGAGCGGCAGAGTGTTGTTGAACAGAGAGATCTTGGGGTACAAGTACATTGTTCCCTGAAAATGGGAACACAGGAAGACAGGGTGGCGAGGAAGGCATACGTCTTCATTGACCAAGGCAGTGAGTGTAAGAGTTGGGAAGTCATGTTACAGTTGTACAAAACATTGGTTCTGTACTTGAAGTATTGTGTGCAGTTCTGGTCTTCACACTATATGAAGGATGTGATTAAGGTAGAGAGGGTGCAGCAAAGATTCACAAGGATATTGCCTGCATTGGAGGGCTTGGCTTATCAGGAGAGATTGGATAGGCCAGGCCTGTTTTCCCTGGTGCGAAGGAGGCTGAGAGGTGACATGATAGAAGTATATAAAATTATGCATGGCATAGGTAGAGTAGATAGCCAGTGTCTGTTTCCCATGGTAGGGGTGTCTAAAACTAGAGGGCATAGGTTTAAGGTGAGAGGGAAAAGGCTTATTCACACAAAGAGTAGTTGGTATCTGGAATGAGCTACCAGAGGAGGTGGTAAATCAGAACATTTAAGAGGCACTATGACAGGTACTTGAACGAGCAAGACATAATGGGATATGGAATTAATGCATGTAAATGGGAATAGTATAGAGAGGAACAATGGTCAGCATAGATGCAGTGGGCCAAGGAGCCTATCTTTATGCTGTACAACTCTATCACTCTATGAATACAGTGAATAATCAAACAAGGAAAGCTCCAAACTGTAGAACCCTACAACCCTATCAATATCTGAGCTCATTCATTTCAGGTGTCTGCACTTCCTTGCTTTTAACCATTAACACCTGTGCCTATAACTTCCTTGGCCTTTAGCTCTGGAATTCCGCTATTGAGCACAGCATTTACTCTTGGGTCAGTATCTATTTTGTTGCTGCATAGTTACAAAGTGGGACTGATTGTTTAACCATTGCAGAACTCATGCAATTTTCATTTGGAATTGGAAATTGGAATTGGTTTATTATTGTCACTTGTACTGAGGTACAGTGTAAAACTTGTCCTGCATACGTCCATATAGATCAATTCATTACACAGTGCATTGAGGTAGTACAAGGTACAACAATACAGAATGCAGAATAAGGTGTCACATCTACAGAGAAAGTGTGGTGCAGGTAGAAAATAAGTTGCAAGGACATAATGAGGTAGATTTTGAGGTCAGGAGTCCCATTTTACTGAAAGCAGTGGGATGGAAATCAAACAAGTTCTGACTAGCCACTTAATGCGCTCTGCCTTATTACTGCCCAGGTGATACATCTGGATATTGCCCATTATGTGCTCCCTGGTCATTTGATGAGAGCTACTACCAGCACAATCAGTGCTATTAAGCAAATTAGTCTTGTTGAGAAAGCTATTGATGTGCATGATGTGTTTTTCCGGGATAATGTATTGGTTCAATATAATTCATCAATATTTATTGCTTTCAACACTTCCATAATTAGCACTGACTTTATGCAACAAATTTGGTTACACTGTGTACAAATATCCAGGACCAGTGCTTGAATAATAGACTCCTTTTTTACTGGACAATATTTCAGTTACAAAGATATGATGGTATCATCCCAAAATGTCAATGGAGACTTGGGAGGAGATTTTTAAAGAATTGCCAATTATTATGAGAGAGTCATTAGATATTAGAGAGGCACAAGGAGAATGGAAGTGAGCCAATGTGGCTATGTCAGTCATCACAATCACACATCCATTAATATTACATACCAATCACATATCCAATCACGAAGAAGGCATGCCAGCGGCTCTACTTCGTTTGGAGTTTGAGGAGATTTGGTATGTCACCAAAGACTCTTGCAAATTTCTACAGATGTTCAGAGAGCATTCTGACTGGTTGTATCACCGTTGGCATGGAGGCTCCAATGTGCAGGATCACAAGAGGCCACAGAGGGTTATATACTCAGCCATCTCCATCACGGGCACAACCGTCCCCACCATCAAGGACATCTTCAAGAGGCGGTGCCTCAAGAAGGTGGCATCCATCATTAAGGACCCTCATGATCACTACCATCGGGGAGGAGGTACAGGAGCCTGAAGACCCACACTCAATGTTTCAGAAACAGCTTCTTCCCCTCCATCATCAGATTTCATAAAACCCTCCATAAACCCATGAACACTACATCATTATTCCACTTTTGCACTACTTTTTTTGTAACTTGTAGCAATTTTAATGTCTTGCACTGTACTGCTGCCACAAACCAACAAATTTCATGACATATGTCAGTGATAATAAACCTGACTCTGACTCTGATAAACCTGATTCTGATTCTTTGTAGTCCATGCAAAATAATTGAATCAATTGCCAGAAATCAACTGTCTGATAATAACCTAGCATGACTTGGATTAGGACAAAAAAAATCAGTCAGTTAATAAGATTTGGATTTACACTCAAGTTATATTGTATATGAGAAAGTTATCTTTTTCAATTGAAAAAAAATACTGGCATAAAATGAACACTCTGAGTGACCATTAGCCGCTGTAATGTTTTCTTTTACCAACATTACAGGCGCTAATAATGACTCAGAGTGTTCCAGCTGCAGCAGAAATGTTACAATGCAAATGAGTCATGATGTGAGACATACACAAAAGCCATGACCAGATTGACTAAATCATTTTGGACACCCGGACAAGAGGAAGATATTCACATTGATGCTGATTCTTGTACAGACCTACAAGAGTATCTCAGATAGACAAATTATTTTCTATAGCAGATGACAGCTGTTAAGATTTTGTGTGACCTACAGTGATATAAGTATTACTAAAATACCTGGTGTATTTTATGAGTATTACAGCCTACAAAGCCACTTTGTTACATGAGATTCTCATTGAATTGGACATGCATCAGAATAGGTTTGCTTGGAAATTCAATTATGTAACATTATTCTTTAATGCAATGCAACTGTAAATCAATTTTTCCAAGAGTGAAACATGATAATGACAGCTTTTGTGTTTTCACGTGACCCCAATGTAATTTCTGCATTGGGGCACACTTGACATCATTATTCACGCAACTCTCCTCTTGGAGCCATTCAGGGGAATGTGGATCGCTTATCCTGTTGTTGGGCACTCTAGGTATAAATGATTTTCATTGAACTGGAGAGACCTGCAAAATAAGATTATTATTTACTGATATCCTTGGGCCCTATCACAACCCGTACTTTAACAAATCTCCCCAATATCCCTTATATCCAGGCAACTGCACCAGAGCCCAGATCTCCAGATCTGCAAGACACCACCACCCCAGGACTTACCCACAAAGTCAATGATTTTACACACACACACACACACACACACACACACACACACACACACACACACACACACACACACACACACACACAATAATTTGCTGTTTTGCTCCAATTTCACTCCAATTGTTTTTCTTCCCCAATTTGCCGCTGTTCCTGTTCCTGACATTACCCCACTCACCTCCAACCTCCCTACCATAATAATCCCCCGGACTCTAATTTGTTTTTCAATCCACCTCAACTTTCTGCAACAACCAGAAATCTGGTTCTAATCTCAGCCCCCTGCCCCTCCAGCTCCATCACAAATGATTAGGAGATTGTCAGCCTGTGGTTAATGACCTCCCGAGAAAAACCTCCAGAAATGAGGAGTGGGCAGCATGCTTTGCTTAGGAAGATGTGCAGTGTCCAAACCATTATGCCCCAGGGCTCTGGCATAACTGAAGTTTTATGTGGTTGGCTACCAACCAAAACAATCATCATGACCTCACATCAATGCCATTCTGGCATTCCCTGACAGTTGCACTAAAAATACTGAGCAGTTTTTAAATCGAACAGACTGAAATATTTCTCATTCAAAATCCCATATTTGTCTCACCAAAAGCAAAATTTTGCGCAACTGAAATAACACAGAATTTGCTGTAAGTACTCAGCAGATTAATCTGTGGAGAGAAAATCAGGATTCATGTCTCAGGTCAATGATCTTACATCATGGAAAGTTGTCAACCTAGAGCATTAATTCAGTTTCTTTCTCCACAGTTACTGCCTGATTTACTGAGTATTTCCAGCACTTCTGTTTTGATTCCTTATTGACTAATTTTTGCAGTATTATGGCAATAATTCTCAATTAAACATTTATAGGCATGAGTCTGTGTTGTGTGATATTATCATTTGAAATTCTTTCTGTCATCTTGGCAAAAACGGTCAAGTCCTTTGTACATTAATGTCAAATAGCACAATTTCCCTTTTAAGGTAGTGACTTATAGGTTTAGTTCTTTGATGGACCAATATCTTAATACATATAAACCTTTTCAAAATGTTACCTTTTAATTCCTCTATTCATAGTAACTAAAATGAAGCACTGTATGTCCACATTCTTTTATGTCCATATGCTCACTTAAGAGTACTATAATTTATTGTTCTTTTTGAATACTCACTGTCTGATTTCAAACCTATTCTATGAGTCATAACATAATATAGAGCAGCTTGCAAGGATTGTGGAGGCTAATGTATTTTTAATTACAGAGTCCATGGGCCTAATACTTAGCCTGTTGGATGTTCAGTTTAGTAATATGATGGTGAACCTGATCTTGGTGCTAACTATTGTGCAATCAGCTATCATTATAACAATGATCTTCATGATCACATAAAAAAAGGTTCACTTCCCTCTTAAGTAAAAAAATGCCTTATGCTACTTTATTGCAGAATGTGTACACATTCTCTGTTCATTTTTTAAGTTTGCATTTTTCTTTTTTAACTCAGCAAGGCTCCCAATACAGTGCTAGTTATATAAACTTACTGCTTTAGAAATAGACAACTAAGGACATGACATATATAAATGAATGTGATACCACATGAACATAAGGTCATTGGAAAATAGGAGCAGGAATAGGTCACCTGGTGTCTCAAGGCTGCCTCACTATTAATGTGATCAGGCTGATTTGCCCCAAACCTGAGCTCTTCTTCTGTGCCAGTTCTCCATAGCCCTCAATTCCTTGATCTTTCAAAATACGTTGGAATGTATTTATGTAACTCTGATAAAAGGTTTCCCTTAAGATGAATGTAAGTGAACCTGGTGGGTTTTTCCAACAGTAGCACCATGGAACTTTTTACATTCAACTGAAGGAGCCTCGTTTAACATGCCATTTGAAAGATCATAACTCTGATGGTGTTGCACTCCCTACAGTATTTAGGAGTCACCTAGATTATGTCTCTAGAAAATGGGTTTTACCATGACTCTCTAACCTGAAGCAAGAGTGTTTGCACTGAGCCAAAGCTGACACCCTGGCAAAAGATTTAATCAATTAACCAGCATTCTTCCTTCACTTTAAGTGGTGCAACGCCTGTCCCTACACCTCCCCCCTCACCACCATCCAGGGATCTGAACAGCCCTTCCACGTGAGCAGAGATTCATATGCACCTCCTACAACCTTGTCTATTGCATTTGGAGCACTCGATGTGGCATCCTCTATGTCGGCAAGACCAAGCGCAGACTGGGCGACCGCTTTGCCGTGCACCTTCACTCTGTCCACAATGGCCATCTTGAGGTCCAAGTTGTAAACCATGTCAAATCTCCTTGCCATTTGCATACTGACCCGTCAGTCCTCAGACTCCTCCACTGCCAGGGTGAGGCCAAATGCAAACTAGAGGAACAGCAACCAATATTCCACCCGGGTAGTCTACAACCCAATGGCATGAATACTGAACTCTCCAATTTCCGGTAACCCACACCCCCTCTGTTCCTTTCTCTCTCTCCCTAATCCACCTCGTCCTCTCTCACACCCATTTCCTTCCAACACCCCCATTCCGAGCCCCCTTTTTTTGCAGTTTTTTTTCCCCTTCCCCGTCTGGTTCCATCTGCCTATCATCCACACACTTCACCCGTACAGTCTCCCACCCCGTCCCCTGCCCCCACTGTTCCCCTTTTGCCAAGCATCCTTCCCTTGTGTGATTCCACTCACCACCTTCCTTTCCCATCAGATTCCATAATCTCCACTTATAGACCATAAGACATAGGAGCAAAATAAGGCCGTTCAGCCCATCGAGTCTGCTCTGCCGTTCGATCATGGCTGATTTATTATTCCCTCTAAACCCCATTCTCCTGCCTTCTCCCCGTAACCTTTCACACCCTTACTAATCAAGAACCTATCAACCTCCGCTTTAAATATACCCAATGACTGGGCATCCACAGCTGTCTGTGGCAATGAATTCCACAGATTCACCACCCTCTGATGAAAGAAATTCTCCTCATCTCTATTTGAAAGGGATGTCTTTTTATTCTGAGGCTGTGCCCTCTGGTCCTAGACTCTCTCACTACTGGAAACATCCTCTCCACATCCACTCAATATTCTGTAGGTTTCAATGAGATTCCCCCCTCATCCTTCTAAACTCCAGCAAGTACAGGCCCAGAGCCATCAAACGCTCCTCAAAAGTTAACCCTTTTCTCCCCGGGATCATTCCCATAAACATCCTCTGGACCCTCTCCAACGCCAGCACATCCTTCCTCAGATATGGGGTCCCAAAACTGCTCACGATACTCCAAATGTGATCTGGCCAACACCTTATCACCTCCCAGCCTCTGTTGTTATCTCCACCCTTCAATCCAGCACTTGAATCCATCTGCCAACCTCACCTGGATTCACCTAACATTTTCCAGCTCCTGCCTCACCCCTTCCACTCATCTCTTTATACTGGCTATCTCCTCTTAACATTCTTTGACCAGTCCTGATGCAGGGTCTTGGCCCGAAATGTCACCTATTCTTTTGCTTCCACAGATGCTGCTTGACCTGCTGAGTTCCTCCAGCAGTTTGTTTTCTGCTTCACTTTAAGACAGTTGGAAAGCCATTACTTCTCCCTTCAAGAATATTTTCCATGATGAATTATTTATTGTTTATTTAGATGTACCTGGCAGAAATGAAAATAGTCTTGCATTACTTCCATTGATTGATCTGCAATGCAAAACTGTGTTTCTAATAAATTTAGCACGTCACTGGCAGACAACTGAAACTTTATATATCCAATTGTTTTTGGAATGCAAAATGCAGCAATTACATTTTATTGTGGTTTTTCTTGTGGTTTGCCATATGCAACCAGTTAAATTTTCTTCAAAGTTTATGAAAAGTAAGTAACAGCATATGTCATTGTCACAGGATCTGCTGGCCTATTTACAAACATTGATTAATCAGGAGAAAGGAGGAAATTTTACTTGTGTACTATAATCACTAATCAATGTGCATGAGCTCAGTTTTGCTGAAGACACGCTAAACAGATTGAATTTAAGAAAAAAATCTCTCCATTACATTAGTCTGATGTTAAAAAAGTGATGCTCAATTGCCTATTTCTCGGATAAATGTCCAATTCTCCTTTATCTTTTTTACGTTGTCTCCACTGCCATTCTTTGTTAACCACTCCCTAGAGAAAACAGTTAAGTCTAAATAGTCTCTGCACCATTCCTTGTATGAGTTTCAGCTTGTACTTTTTATTTTCTATAGTGGCAAACTCAGTCATGTAAATTTTATTTAAATGTTCTCTTAAGTTATCTCAAATGCTTGAATAATATCTCCCTGAAGGTCTTTCCTTTCAAAAATAAACAATACAGATTTTTCAATCTCTTATCATAATTATGGCATATTAAAGAAATCCTTTTCATTGTCTATAATGCCTGGGTATCTTTGCTGTAGTACAATAAGCAGGATATTCACAGGTCTGACTGGACTGTACACCTTTATAAATACATAAAGATTCACCAAAGTGTGTGCAGATGGAGGTGGGACATATACGACTGGCGTTTAAGAATGTTGCATTGCCCCATTTTAAATGAAGTCTTCAGAATCCTGGCAGATGAAAGGCGGCTGGTTTTGTCCCTTTCATTGAACTACTTGAAGCCCATGTGGAGAAATAGCTCCCTAAGCATACTAAGCCTGAATTGCAATTTCAGATCTCCCCTCCTGTTCCCTTCTTAGCCAAGTTATTATTAGGCCCAGTGTCACCTCTTTAGATCTGTGCTTTATTACACTTAGAATGTGCCTCAGGATTTATTTGTTTTTCTTATCATTGCTAGGCACTGTTTTTTGACTTTTAGTCCACACAGAAAACTGGCCTAATTCTTACTGTGTAAACATAGAAGATAGATTCCTTAGTGCATTAACTTTTTTTATAATATATTTGCAGATGGACATGATATTCCTTTCTATCTTAATCTCACTTTCCATTTGAGCTCTAGTGACTAATTTCTTTAATTTCTTTTGTTATTTTTTGTTACTTAAGAAGGAAGGACAAGGATGGCAAGGTAAGGGAACCTTGGATAACAAGAGAAGGAAAAGCAAAAAGGTTTAGGAAGCTAAAATCAAACAGACCCTTCAAGGATTATGAAGAGGCTAGAAAAGAATTCAAGAAGGGAATAAGGAGAGCCAGGACGGGCCATGATAAGTCCTTGGCATGTAGGATTAAAGAGAAACGCAAGGCATTCTAAACATACATCAAGAGCATGAGGATAACTAGGGAGAGGGTAGGACCACTCAAGGATAAGGAGGGAACATGTGCTTGGAGGTGGAGGATGTGGGCAAGGTCCTAAATGAGTACTTTGCATCAGTATTTACCAAGGAGAAGGACGTGGAGGATAGGGAGATCAGTGTGGAGCATGCGAATGTGCTAGGGAATTTTGAGATAAGGAAAGAAGTGGTGTTGAGTCTCTTGAAAAACATTAAAGTGGATAAGTCCCCAGGGCTTGATGGGATATACAGCAGGTTATTGAGAGAAGCAAATGATGAGATTGCTGGGGCCTTAACCAAGACCTATGCGTCCTCCCTAGCCACAGGCAAGGTCCCAGAGGACTGGTGAGTAGGTAATGTTGTTCTGTTGTTCAAGAAGGGAAATAGGGATAATCCTGGAAACTATAGACTGATGAGTCTGACATCAGTGGTAGCGAAGCTATTGGAGAAGATTCTTAGGGATAGGATTTATGAGCGTTTAGAAAACCATGGCCTAATTAGGGACAGTCAGCATGGCTTTCTGCGGGGCAAATCATGTCTTACAAACTTGATTGAGTTTTTCAAGGAGGTGACAAAGGTGATTGATGAAGGTAGAGCAGAAGATGGTGTCTATATGGATCTTAGTAAGGCGTTTGACAAGATCCCTCATGGTAGGCTCATCCAGAAGATTAAGATGCATGGGAACCACAGCGACTTGGCCATTTGGATTCAGAACTGGCTTGCCCATAGTACTGGTCGATGGGACTTATTCTGGCTGGAGGTCCGTGACTAGTGGTGTTCTGCAGGGATCCGTACTGGGACCTCTGCTGTTTGTAATATATATAAATGACTTGGATGAAAATGTGGATGGGTGGGTTATTTAGTTCACAGATGGTACAAAGATTGGTGGTGTTGTGGATAGTGTAGAAGCTTGCCAAAGAATACAGCAAGATATAGATCAGTGGCAGATATGGGTGGAGAAATGGCAGATGGAGTTTAATCTGGCCAAGTGTGTGGTGTTGTACTTTGGGAGATCAAATGTAATGGGATAGTGCACAGTTAGTGGCAGGACCCTGAACAGTGTTGATGTACAGAGGGATATTGGGGTCCAAATCCATAACTCCCTGAAAATGGCTGCACAGGTTAATAGGGTAGTAAAAAAATTGTATAGTATGCTTGACTTTATTAGTTGAGGCATTGTGTTCAAGGGTCAGGAAGTTACGTTGCAGTTTCATAAAACTCTAATGACGCCACATCTGGAGTATTGCATTCAATTCTGGTTGCCACATTATAGGAAGGATGTGGAGGCTTTGGGGAGGGTGCAGAGGAGGTTTACCAGGATGCTGCTTGGATTAGAGGGCATGTGCTATAAGTAGAAGCTGGACAAACTTGGGTTGCTCTCTCTGGAGTGGCGGAGGCTGAGGGGAGATCTGATGGAAGTTTATAAGATTATGAGAGGCATAATAGAGTAGGCAGCCAGTATCTTCTTCCCAGGGTTGAAATGTCTAATACCAAAGGGCATGCATTTAAGGTGAGAGGGGATAAATTCGAAGGAGATGTGTGGGGCAAGTTTTTTTACACAGAGAGTGGTGGGTGCCTGGAATGCGCTGCCAGGGGTAGTAGTGGAGGCTTATACGATAGAGATACTTAAATGGCTGTTAGGCACATGAATGTGCAGACAATGAAGGGATATGGACATTGTGTACGTAGAAGGGATTAGTTTAGTTAGGCATTTAATTACTGGTTTAATTAATTCGGTACAATATCATGAGCTGAAGGGCCTGTTCCTGTGCTGTACTGTTCTATTTGTCCTATTTTCATATCCATCACAATCTTCATAACTTTATAATTTATTAACAACCGATGTTTTCATTGTCCTTATTCGCTGCGCTATTTCCAATTGGCTTTCACTTTTTTTATTCGTCTTCCTCGCGAAGAAGAATATTGCTTCTATCTCATGTTTTAACTCCTTTCTAAATTTAAATGCTTTCCATGAAAGACAAACCCTGGATTATACCATATTGGTGGCAGTTATTGTGTTCTGTGATTGATCTGTGCAACTAACATCTTGTTATTACTTAATGACAGGTCCAACAGGCTTTTCTTACAAGGGCCAGTTGACTTAATTCTTGCATGTAATATTCCAGTGTGGTACCCAGTGTGGATCATGATTTGTCGATCATCCAACCTGTCAAGTTAAATGTGATTGCACTGCATTAGTACTGATTTAGCCACAGAGAGTTTTTGAACTGTCCTCAGGACATAAAAGATGTCTGTCTCTGGGTTAGATGAAAACCCAAAGTTAAGATAAAATATTTATGACTTTTCATTCATGATTCCCATCTTTTCCTTTAGATTAGGTATGTAAAATGAGTGATGGACAGACGTATATAATGTTTTTAGACTTTTTCTATATTTTACAATATGATTGAGCAAAATGTAGTTTGAGACCATTACTCCTTCAGAACACAAAATGCTAAGATTACTTTTAATATATCCATTAAAAAAAACTAACTCCTTGTCTGGAAAGAATATGCAGCAGAAAACAGAAACATTCAAAATATGTATGAAGTAATTCTTAAAATTTCACTTGTTTCAAAGTGGGGCAAGTTTTGATGTCGCAAATCAAAAAATTGACATTTGCTTGGTGACCTTTTATTGCCTCTATGCAATAACACACTAAAAATTCAGAGCCAGTACAGCAGGCCTTATTAGGGGAACATTACTACATGTAGCCCTGATCAGCAGCATAGGCAATGCACAAATGCATAGGGATATGAAGAGTTAATATAAGATTTTGTACTCCCTGTGGAGAATCTCAACCTACATACTGATGTACAGAATACATACTGATAATGTAGGCACACATTTCCCAGAATTTTCCAGTCCTGTTAGTGTAAAGTTATAAACTTTCCCAGATTTTATGTTCATTCTAAACACATAACATACTAATGCTCACAAACTGTTGAAGATTTCCAGATTATCTATCAAAGAAAGCATCTTTGCAACAGCTGTACTGCAACTAAAATATCTAAAACTTGAGTTAAACATCTTATATGTTTAAAATATGTTTAATTGCTTTGACCCTATTGTTGCCAATATCACTATTTTGGAATTAGATGTCCATGGAAATTACAATATGTTTAATAATGGAAACAGATTACTTTAAAATGCCTCATTATTTATGAAGTTATTGAAGAAGTTTCTTCTAACAACCTAAAAAGCACTATTGGCTTCAGTGATTCCCTTAGCTGAAAAACAGCTTTGCTTAGAATTGGGGCAGAAAAAGTCAGTTATCCAATATTGCCTATAAACAAATTAGGTAAGTTAACTTTAATATTTGAAAGGAATCAAACATAACCCATCTGAAAGGAATGAATATTTTCTAAATTAGATTTTGAAAAATTTCCTTCAGTTATTATGTGTAATTGCAATCCGATTGTCTTCAATTCAGTTTGCAAAGTGTTTATGCAAAATAAAGAAGTTCAGTCACAATATTTATTCAACAGCCTGCTTCAAAGATTATTATAATCATTTGAAGAACTCAGCTAAATTATGGTGACCTTTCCCAATGATTTACTTTTATATCCAGGCTGTCGCTGGGTTAAGAATGCCTGATTTATGGACACCCCTACATACGGTTGAGCTCCCATAGCATTATTAAATTCATAAGGTTTCAAAATTCTTGTCCTTGTTTTAAGTTCTTTCCGTGGCCTTGCTCCACCACAATTTCCTATTCTTTTTATTTGAGTCCTTGGAAACATGTACCACTCTTTAATTGTGGATGTCACCCAATGTTATCCCTTATACCTGCTTATTCATGACCACATAGCTCATGAGAAGATCAAATCATGACCACTGGAGCCATATTATTAAATTGTACATAAATGGTTGCTTCACCTGGAAGAAATGTTCACGGTCCTGGATGATGCAAAGAGAGGAAGTAAAATTGACAGATGGGGCACCTCCTGGGATTACGTGGGAAAATGCCGTGATAGCTCTGCCCATTTTAATTCCTCCCTTCCAGCCATCCAGGGTCATAAACATTTTTACAACGTAGTCTCTTCTATATTGGGGAAACCAAATGCCAATTGCATGACTGCTTTGCAAAGCACCTCTATTCAATCTGCTATGGAGATCATGAGCTTCCAGTTGCTGTTCATTTTAATTCTCCATCCCACTCCCTATTTGATGTGTCTGTCTTTGGCCTCGTGCACTGTATCAGTGAAGCTCAACGTAAGCTTGAGGAACAGCTCCTCAACTTTAGGACAGGTACATACAGCTTCCTGGGTACCACAACAAATTCAGCAAATAAAACAAAACCTTCCACACCAGTGCTGAGACTTGCCTTATTTCTTAACTGTGGGTTCCCTTCCACCATTGTTCACAGGGCTCTTAACCATGACTGTCCTATTTCCAGCACTTATGGTCTTACCCCTCTCCTCCCATCCTTGGCAAAGACAGGGTTCCACTTCTCACTATCTTCTATATCCAATGGATCATCCTCTGTAATTCTGCCATCTTTAATATGATATCACCACCAGACACAGCTTCTATCCTTCTCTTTCAGAACTGCAAAGGGACAATTCTCTCCACAACTTCCAAGTTCACTCTTCCATGTTCACCAATACCCAATGGCCTTTACTCGGCATCTTTCCTTGCAATTGGTGGAAATACAAGACCTGTGCTTTTAAGTGTTCCCTTCCCACAAAACCAGCGACCCAAACACTCTTTCCAGGTGATGCAGCAATTCACTTGTTTGTCTTCCAATTTATGAGCATTTGGTACAGATTGAATAGTTGCTTTGCAGAGCATCCTCTCAAGAAGGGTGACACTAAGTTTCCAGTTGCTACCATTTTAATTTTCCATCTCACTCTTATACTGACCGCTCCTTCTTTGGCCTCCTGCACTGCTCCAATGAAGCCCAATGTAAGCTCGAGGAATAGTATCTCATCTCCCAACCAGATATATTAATCCCTTGGGACTTAACATTGAATTCAACAACTTCATATAAATAGCCTTTTCAGTTAGGGTTACAACTGGCCAGTTCTGATGAATGGGCATCAACCTGTAACGTTAACTTCCTTTCACTCTCTCCACAGATCTTGACCTCATGAATATTTGCAGTATTCTTTTTTATTTAAGCTGTACATCTACTGCAGTGTTTTGTATCTCAAAACTTGGAAGAGAATCCATATATCTCTGATGGACGATGGGATTTGTGGATCAAGGATCACAGTGATCACCACAATCAACCCCACACCAGCCAAGGAAGGAAGATCTTACTTGTGGCATGGTCTCAGAAGCTGCTGAGACCATATGTGAGAATTCTATGGTTTGGCTTACTGATTGACTCTCTGACAGCCATTCTGAGAAGAATTAGATTTTTAACTTAATGTAGAAAATGCCTTAATATTTGAAATGCCACACTGGAGTTCCCTCACATTAAGACTTGCTTTTGTATTCAAGGTGCATATGTATTTTTTATACAAATATGAGATTCATTGTTGCTGCAAATGACAATAAAAATGCATTGCATGCCAATGTATATCATTACTGTGCACCCAGCACTCTCCGTCACACATACAGAGGGCCACAAATAGAATATTCCATGGAACAGAGGTGCTGATTGCTGTTAGTGATAGTTTTGGCAATAATCACACAGTAAATGAAAACTTTGCTCCATGTGATAGTATTTCTAACACCCTCTGTCTTTTATGAACCAAAACTTAAACTAATTAATGTAATAAAAACAGAAAACTCTGGAAATACTCAGCAGGTCAGGCAGAATTTGTAGAGAGAGAGAGAGAAGCAGATTTAATGTTTCCATCAGCAACCTTTTATCTGATCTGGTTTAAGTTAGAATTGAAATGAGCTTTAATTTGCAGAGGAACCAGCAAGGGAAGGAAAAAGCAAAAAGGAAGGTCTATGTTTTGCAGAGACCAAGTGAGATGACACATGTCAAGGTGGTGCTGGCTGAAAAATGGTGGTAAAGGTATGTCAGGAGGAGCTGTTAATAAGAAGATTAACATTATTGATTGGATGTGGAATTGACTAATCATCATGTTCTGCTGAACCTTGAAGTTCCGGCTGCAATGGTTTTACTCCAGTGGGAACTGTTGCCTCCACCATTGGTCTGAGCAGGTATTCTATTACCAGAATAACTTGGGTCATCTTTTTTACATATCCATTTTACTTGCTTGTTATGACACGGTGGGAGGGGGGAGGTATTCAGCCCATTCAGGTCCATGTTGGCTCCCAGCAGAACAATCTCATCAGTCCCCTTTCCATCTTCTTACTTCCAGTAGTTCTGCAAGTTATTCATTCTCACCTGCCCAATTCATGCAGTCACTGAGAGAATGTGCAACCTCCATGTACCAACTGTAGTCAGAACCACTGAGTCACTGGAGTGGTGAGGCAGCAGCAGTAATTACTGCACCACCATGCTGCCCAAATTTGGAGTACAACTTGATGTAAAAGTGTAGTAATGTGTTGATTTGCATGTTTTTAACATGCTAGTTGTATCTAAAGATAGCAGCAGTGAGAAAATAAGGAACAATACTCAACTCAGTAAGTTACCTGACAACAAGCTGGGTCAACTGGTCCAATAACTTCTGTGGTTCCTGGACAAGAATGAGGACATATAAAAGGAGAGAACAGTGAAGGGATTTAGAAAGGGAAATCCACATGGGAGGTGCACAGGTCTGAGGCAGTTGAGGTCACCCGGCACCTTTGGCAGAAGGAATGTGCAAAATACCAAAACTGGAGGAGCCTGGAGATTTTGCAGAGCTTGGCTACCAAGATAAGGAACTGGAAGCCAATTAAGGCATGGGGGGGGGGGGGGGGGTAGGGGGAGGATGGAAAAGATAATGTGAGGTTGCAAACAATAGAGTGTTGTATGAACTTCACTTTAGAGGATGGAAAATAAGAAACCAAGGGAAGTAGTTGTTGGAAGGATTGAGTCTGGAGATAACAGTGGGATGAGCTGAATAACTACTCTTTTACTATATATATTGGTGAAGTCGAACATTGCTTCTGATGTTTACCTCTCTTACTTCAGAGCAATTACATGCATAAACACCCCTAAAATTCTTTCAGTGACAGATATTCAAAAAACCCACAGTTACTGGAAATCAATGATGACCATTTTGATATCACATACAAGGACTTGCTTTAGGTATGAGCAAGTTGTTCAACCAAGCAGGCCATCCAAATCATCAATGTGTATCTACTGTATCATCATACTGTATCTATGTGAGCATCTGCAGATGATTACTTATTGAACTTCCCAAAGTTGACTTGGAAATACAGCTGCTTCCCATGTGTAAGTGCAGAAATATTGCAAGAGTGCAATAATGTACAAGAAAAATAAGCAAAGTAGGATAGATGAGGGATTATTAAAGATGTATTAATTTCGTGGAAATATTAATACAGACAATGAAATAAAATAAAACACTTAAATCAGAATCAGCAGTGTACAATCAACTAGGAAAAGGTGATCCAGTTTCCAGTTGCCAAACGATGGAGCCTAAAATGCAGATCAGTCACATAAACGGCATATGTGCCGATTCAGCACTACATGGGGAAGTGCCACAAATGCCACTTGCATTTGGATTCTGTGGAGTTCAATTCCAATGAAAAAAATCAGTGATTATTTTGGTAGCTCAACCTTAATTAAAATCATGCTGTTATCTGCAGGGTGGTTTCACTAAGTTGTAGTTTAATTTGAAGTATTTAAAGGACTCATTTAAGGATAATTGAACCCAATTAACAGAGACATAAAGGTGAAATGTGACCAATAGAAACAATATTAGCTGTAAAAAAAATATTAACCACAATAATGCCTGCTAGAGCTGACACAAGCATACAGATTGTGATATGCTGCAATTGTGTGTATCAGAGCATTCAAGAGATTACTGTGTGCCAAACAGACAGAAAACATTTTTCATGTGTAGCATAAGCTTTAATAACTTCCCTCTGTTACTGCCGGCAATGATACCATCAAGTAAGTAAAAACAGATGAAGTTGCTGAAGGTCTTTTTTTTAACAAGAAGCAGATGTCAACTGCAAATGTTTTATCACTATATCATTAATTACAACCGCAATGCAGTTTTTAAATGTGCTTTGGAACAGAGAAGACAATTGATGAGTTAACATTTCTTTAAGATTTCATGTATTTTTCTCTGTTATGTTTAGAGTACTTAACACAATTTTGTAGTTTTCAAGCCACATTATACAGATGTAAAAATGTTTGCATGCATTACCACATCAAGAGAAGTGGCTACTTGGCTCAGTTCACAGCAAACTTTCCTCTGAGTCAGAAGTTTCAAATGCCCACCCCACCCCCAGGATCTGAGCATCTTAATCCAGACCACCACTTCAGTGCATACCAGTTGAGTGCTACATTGTCACTTGTTGCTATCTTTTTTGCTGGGATGTTAAACAAAGCCTTCATTTCCCTCTTCAGGTCATCGTAAAAGTTCCAACTGCAGTTTTTCAAATTAGAGTTGGGAATTTTCCCACCATTCTGGCCAAGGTTCATTCCTCTAACAGTGCCATCAAAACATTAACTGTTCATTCATCGAAGAATCTGGTGAGAAGCTGCTGTCACTGTCGAATGAATAACTCCCATCATTGGTGGAGTTGCCCATGCTCATTTAAGCTCCATGATATTTGTGTAACCAGTGCTGAAAATGTGAGATGGAAACAGAGCATCTGGGACCTGAGCGAATAGAGCAGCCAATGATCAATCTCCTACATTAATGGGATTGAAGGACTGTGAAATTAACAGCGCACAATCCAAACAAGTATTATCTAAAATGATGAATGTAATGCCAAATTAGATACATGTTAATAATTTGATACTTGACATGAAACAACTTGATTTTCTGCAACAATTCATTTTATCTCCATGGCACAATAACAGGAACTTCACGTTGTTGGTTGCATTTGATTGTGGAGCCGGACAGCAAAAGGGCAGTGGAGCAGCATATCTCAAGTAGAAGCAGTTAGATTTTTGCAATTAATTGTCCAAGTCTCCTCTTCTGAAGTTGCTGTAGCATTACATCAAATTATGGTGCAAGTTATTGGCCTTGAGGTTATTTTGACAACATTTCTGGGCCCTTATTCATAAATTGCCTAAATGATAACAATGATTACTGTAATTAAGTGGTTGTGAATTACTGTGGCACATCTCTAAGGTCTGAATCATGCTCTGTATGGACTTAATATGTTCGCATTTAATGTTTTGATGCAGAGCACCATGCATTTAAAGGAAAGGAAAGGCAGGTAGATTGGCATCTAATGCATTTGCTCAATTACTTCTTGTTTACGGTCTGCTGCAGGCTGCTATTCCATTCCATTGTTCTAAATTGCTTTAACTGGGGAATATTGAATGATTGCACCAAACGGTGTTACTGGCAAGCAATCATTAGAATCAGTCCTTACGTGGTCAGGAAGAGTCCAAGGGGTCCAGTTCTAAGCAAAGGTTGTGGATGCTGTTTAAGTAAGTATCATTCCAGAGGTCCTGCACACAAGTTTCAGAGGGTTAATGCTGTTGCTGATGTGAAGCAAGATGTACCATGTTCTTTCACCCAACTTAAAATTTCAGCATTTTGTTTTATTATTACAAGCATATTTCATGTTCAGTAAAACTTTTATGTTGCTGGTATTATTTAAAAACCTGTCAGAAATCAAATGTAAATAGTACAATTAAAGTTGCAGATATGAAAATCTGTGCGAGAATTAGAAATAAACCTCTATCTGAGGTTCCTACCATCATAGAAACTAGGTTTCAGCAAACTTGATTCACTTCACATGATATCCAGAAATGGTTGAGAGCGCTGGCTACAACAATATTCCAGCTGCGGTTCTGGAAGACGTGTGTTCCACAACTATCTGCATCTGCAGCCAGACCAGTCCAGTACAGTTACAATATTGGCACCCACATGACCATGTGAAAAAAATTAAAAAAAAAAATTTTTTTAATTTTACTTACAGCGTGGTAACAGGCCCTTCCGGCCCAATAAGTCTGTGCCGCCCATTTTAAACACAAATTAACTTACCCGTATGTCTTTGCAATGTGGGAGGAAACTGGAGCACCCAGAGGAAACCCACACAGACATGGGAGAACGTACAAACTCCTTACAGACAGCGATGGGAATTGAACCCCGATTGCTGGCGCTGTAATAGCGTTGCGCCAACTGCTACGCTACTGTGTTATGTCCAGTTATGTTCTGTAATAGACAAACCAGGACAATCCAGTCCGGCTAACAACCACCTCACTCGTCTACTTTCGGTTGTCAGTGAAGTGATGTAAGGTTGATTGCTATGATTTGGCAACTTTCCAGTGAACTGCTGTCTAATGGATCTTTCAGCTCCTGATCTCAATACAGCTTTGATCTAAACATGAGCAAAAGAGCTGAATTCCAGAGGTGACGTTGGCATTTGATCAAGGAGCTACGTTGAAATCAAAATTGAAAAAAAATCATTTTGAATTGATGTGTAATGAAATTGAGGAAAAAGCACTGCACTGGCTGGAGTCATACCTAGCACACAAAGATGGCTAAAGCTGTTGGAGCGTAATCCTCTTGTCACAGGATTACTGCAGGAATTCCTCAGAGTATTATCCTAGCCTCAACAACCTTCAACTGCTTTAGTGAATGCCTTAGTGATTAACGTGTTCAATTCCATTTCAATTGTTTAGAGAATGAAACAGTTTATACCCACGTTTGGTGAAATATGGACAACATTGTCTCTCACTGGCAAGAAACATGATGCACAAACAGTAGATAACAACCATCTTCAATAAGAGAATCTCATCGCCTCCCTTGATATTCAGCAGCATTACCATCTTATTGGCCAATAAGAGATCACAACCATCTTATTGGCCAAGAGAAACAAAGGACTGCAGATGCTGGAATTTAAATGAAAAACATGATGTTACTGGAGGAACTCAGCAGGCCAGGCAGCATCCGTGGAGAAAAGCAGGCAGTCAACGTTTTGGGTCAGGACCCTTCTTCACCCTCACCTCTGACTTATATGTTCTCTACAGAACTGCCAGGTACAATCCAACCCATCAATTCCCTCCATCAATGGAACATCATTGCTGCAGTCCACATGATCCACACATGCATTGCAAAAACTTGCCAAAGCAGATTCCAGAGAAGGATCATCAGCCTGAAACTGAGGCTCTGTTTTTCTCTCAGATGCTGCCTGGCCTGCTGAGTGTCTCCAGCACTTTTCGTTTTTATAATTAGAATGAGGTGTTAGAGAAGGATTCTTCAATTTTAACATTTCCTATAAATTCACAACACAGCATTTAATTTTGGTTTTCTATGCTATCTCCCTGCCCTGAATATCTAAAAATCTGTTGATCCTGTCTTGAATATAGTTAGTGACTGAGCCTCTACAGCCCTCTTGGATAGTAAATTCAAAAGATTCAGGACTCTGTGGGTGAAAAGTAATTACAATATCCATGCTTTGCTGTTTATCTCAGAATTAAATTATTGTTCATTTTAACATTTCAGAAAAATTGTTACTGTAATGAAGCTGAATGTTACTGAAAGGAAACAAAAACATTGACCTTTTCTAAAGCAATTATTTGCATTGAATGAATTGAAAAATCCCTCTTAATTTCTCATTAGCTTTGTCCATTGAATATGTGTACTCTGCATACTTCCGCAGTTTGTTTTGAGAGGAAACGCCCTCATGCAAAAGTGCTATTTGCACATTTCTTGGCACCAAAAACAGGAATACTTATGTAAACAGAACATACACACAACAAAAATCCAATTGTCGATCGTTTACTGCCAAGTAAATATGTGTGCTGAGATGAACGTTTTGGACATGGCAAAGACTGTGAGACGGTGATAAATATTTATGTGATGAAGCAAGGATAGCAACTGACCTTCCTCTGTGTGGTAAGATAATATTTGATCATAATCATTCACATCATTTTTAATGCAAAAAGTAGCTGCTCAACTTCCACGAGATTAAGTAAGACTGTCTTTCTGCTACGTTGTTTTCGGCTGTGGTTTCACCTGTATTTTAGGTTTCAAGCTACCCAGCTATAATGTTTCCCAGTAGTAAAAGTAGACCCAAAATTCTTGGGCATTACTGTGTGCAAAACTTATGCAACTGCTGTAACTCAGATCACAGCCACACGTTGCTTTCTCCGGATTATAAAATAATATGATCGTGCCAATTGAACTAGGTTTCAATTGAAATAGGTGTGTGGAGATTATTGAAATAGAAAATGAATTTATGATGTTGCATCTAGTATATCAAAATAACTAAAACAACTCAAATTATAGTTAGCACACAGAAGAGACTGCAGATGCTAGAATCTGGAGCAAATTATAGTTAACATTGCTTTTAGGTTAGATGCACTCTTCATTGTAAAAGCAACAAGTCTAATTAGTCTGCGTGGCACAATGGCACAGTTAGTAGTGCTGCTACCTCACAGCTCCAGCAACCCAGGTTCAGTCCCAAACTACAATACTATATGTGCGAAGTTTGCATGTTTTTCCCATGACTGTGTGAGTTTCCTCCGCGAACCTTGATTTCCTCCCACATGCCAAGACTTGTGGGTTGCTAGGTTAGATAAGATGTCTATTATTAGTCACACGACTAATACAGTGAATACAGTAATATGTTGAAACATACAGTGAAATGCGTCATCTTGCATTACTGAGAATGTACTGGGCGCAGCCCGCAGGTGTCGCCACACTTCCGGCACCAACATAGAATGCCCACACCAACATAGAATGTACGTCTTTGGAATGTGAGAGGAAACCAGAGCACCCGGAGGAAACCCATGCAGACATGTGGGGAGAACGTACAAACTACTTACAGACAGTGGCGGAAATTGAACCCAGTTTGCAGGCGCTGTAATAGCATCACACTAACAGCTACACTACTGTGCCGCGGTTAATTGGCCAATGTAAAATTGATCCGACAGTTGTAGGTGAGTTTGGTGGCAGTGATAGAGCCTGGGTGGAGTTGATGGGAATGTGGTGAGAATAAAATGGGATTAATGCATGATTAGTGTAAATGGATGCTTGAAGGTCAGTGCAGCCTTGGTGAACTGAAGGGTCTGTTTCTGTGCTGGATGATTCCATGATTCTAATTGTCTCTAAACAAAATCAATGCATATAATATAAAAAGAAAGCACCATTTAAGGTCACATTTTGAAATTTCATTTTTTTTCAGTTTGTAGGATACAGAAAGAGTTCTGGCTGGGAAGACTTTTTAATTATGGGTTCTTCTCAATCAACACCTGCATTCCCATAAAGGCTACTGAAGGAATTTAGGGGAATACATGTCATAAAACATATCATGGTAGGTTTCTCATAAACTGTTTCATTTGTTATGAATTTCATGAAGTGTATGGTTCAATAAAAATATTGATACACAAATCAAAAATTCTCATTAACAAAGGAAAGAACTAGAAAAGACAATCAAATGCAACTGAACAACTGCAAATCCTCTGAACATTTTGGAATAAACATATTTTCAGAAAGCTAACCATGTGATCTTTGCAGGTTGGTGCATTTCCTGATCAACTGTACCAGTTTATCAGTGAACAAGGAATGCAAGAGGTTAAAAATAGGCGGTCAATTTGACCTTGGACACTTTTCCATGTGATGTTTAATAGCCAGAGCTTCTCTGACCAATACCATACTCTGCACCAGAGTGTTAATGCACGTTCCATTTACTAAACATCAGTTGAGGCCCAAAAAGAGGGCAAAATATGTAAATGAATACTTCCTTATTTTTGCAAACTAGACATTTCTTTACCTTTTAAGAAACCTTTTTGCTTATTACATAGAATGCACAGCAACTGAACTGACCATTCTCCCCAAATGGTTCATGTTGGTCTTTATGTTGTCCACAAACCTCCTTCTAACCTTCTTCATCTAATCCTATCCATACAATAAGAACACAAGAAGATAGGAGCAGGAGTAGGCTACCTGACCTCTCAAGAATGTCCTGCTAATCAATGTAATCGTGGATGATCTACCCCAGACGTCAGCTTCTCCTCAGTGTCAGATCCCCATAGCCGACAATCCCCCAATCTTTCAAAAATTTATCCACCTCCACTTTAAATACCCCACATCTCTCTGCGGTAGAGAATTCCAGAGATTCACACCTCTCTGTCGGAGAAATTTCTATGTACCTGGATTTTAAATGACTTGGCCCTTATCTTGAAATTATGTTCCCTCATTGAGGGCTTTTCCACCAATGAAAACAAATTCCTATTCTTTTCTTCTTCATCTGTTTATCCTGTTTCCCTAGCATTGTGTCTTGGATGTTTACCTCAACCTCTCATTCCAGGAGCAAGTTTCACATTCATTAGACTGCTCTGCTTTAGTTAGCTTTATACAGGTGGAAACAGTGCTGGAAGAGTTGTAGTTTTTAGTTAGAGAAGATCATTGATTTTTGTTTTAAAGAGTATATTGGCGAAGCAGCCAGCATAATCAAAGACCCCACCCCCCGGATCATTCTCTCTTCTCTCATCTTCCATCAGGTAGAAGACAGTAGCCTGAGGGCACGTATCACCAGGCTTAAGGACAGCTTCTATCCCACTGTGATAAGACTATTCAACAGTTCCCTTATATGATGAGATGGACTCTGACTTCACGTTTTACCTTGTGACCTTGCACCTTATTGTCTACCTGCACTGCACTTTCTCTGTAGCTGTGACACTTTACTCTGTACTGTTATTGTTTTTACCTGTACTACATCAATGCGCTCCGTACTAACCCAATGTAACTGCACTGTGTAATGAATTGACCTGTACGATCAGTATGTGAGACAAGTTTTTCACTGTATCTCGGTACAAATGACAATAATAAACCCATACCAATATTATTTTTAATATTATGCATTTAATTTTCAGTATTAATATTCTTTTACTAATATGGGAACTGTTATTTCCCTCAGACTACTTTTTTTACATGATAAAAAAAGACTATTGTGTACTATTTAGAAAATGGTCTCAATAACATTGAATAATATTCTATCTTGTCTTTATATATTATTTTAACAGGTAAATACAAGTTCTACATGCATCAGAATTTAAGAAAAATGAATGCTGAAACAGTGAAGCTTAGGCTGCTGAAGATCAGGCACCAATGGTTGGGCAAATGAATGAACACAACATCAGAGGTACAAAGAATTCAATGGGGGTTGTAAGGCTGTAACGTGTTACAGGGTTTATGAGGTAATTGTAACACATCTGATGGACAGTAAAAAATTACTGGGAGGGTTGAGAGTGGAATGAGAGTAAAGTGTAGATGGGTGTGGTCAGAACACATTTAGAAGCTGACCCAATATAGCTAAAGGACAGCAGGTAAATAAGGAAGAGGAGGGGATCAAGATAGGATCCTTGGGAACTCTGGAAGTAATAGTTACCAGGTGAGTGGTGATTTATTACTGTGTGGATGGAGCTCATGGTTTAAATACTTGGCATTAAAACAAAAAATGCTGGAGGGAAACAGAGTTAATGTTTCAGATCATTGATCTATCATCAAAACTGGGAAAAGTATGATGAAATGCCATCAACCCGAAATGCCAAAACTGTTTATCGCTTCTCAGATGCTAACAGGCTGAGTATTTCCAGAATTTTCTGCTTTTAATAACAGGTTTTAGCATCTGCAGAATATTGTTTCTGGACTTCGAAATCAGTTGGCTTTCATGAAAATATATTCAAATGGATTCACGGAATGTGATCGTGGTGATAGTCCATGGAATGCTACACAGCTGCAAAGGAGCAATTTTAAGGAGACCAGAAACCAGAACAACATTGATGTCAAGTGGAGTCTTTTGAAATTAATATCAAAACAACAAAATGGAGACACAGCCTTGCCTGGGTTCACTCATCACCTTCCATTCTTATCAGATTCCATTATCTTCAGCCCCTTGTTATCTCCATTCATTACTTCCCAGTCTCTGTCATTATCTCCACCTCTCCTACTTGGCTCCATCTGCTCATTAACATCTCCTCATGATCCACCTATCACTTGCCAGCTCCTGCCTCACCCCTCCCCTTCACCTCTTTATACTTTCTGTCTCCTCTTTACACTCGGTCCCGAAACAGGGTCTCAACTCAAAATGTTGACTATCTCTTTGCCTCCACAGATGCTGCCTGACCCGTTGAGTTCCTCCAGCAGTTTATTGTTGCATCAAAATTGTCCTGGCACTTTAAAATTGTATTTCAAATTGTATATGATATCTTTATTAGTCACGTGTACATCAAAACACACAGTGAAATGCATCTTTGCGTAGAGTGTTCTGGGGGCAGCCCGCAAGTGTTGCCACGCCTCCAGCACCAACATAGCATGCCCACAACTTCCTAACTCGTATGTCTTTGGAATGTGAGAGGAAACCGGAGCACCCATAGGAAACCCATGCGGTCACGGGGAGAATGTACAAACTCCTTACAGAGAGCGGCCAGAATTGAACCCAGGTCGCTGGCGCTGTAATAACGTTACGCTAACCGCTACACTACCGTGCCTGTATATTATTAAGAAAATAAATGTTTTGGTGGTCAAAAAATATGATGGAAATCTGAAATAAAACAGAAAATGCTGGAAACATAGAGTAAGTCAGGCAGCATCTGTGCAAAGAGAAACAGAGTATTTTTTCCCAGTTCTAATGAAGGATTTTTGACCCGCAATGTTAACTGTTTTTCTTTCCATAGATGCTATCTTATCTACTAAGTATTATCAGCATTTTCTGTTTTTATTAATATTTATTATACTGTGACTCTGCAACCCCATAGAAAAACCTTGTCAGTCACTGGAGTATTAAAGACAGCGATAATGATTAAATATGGTTGGGTCTAAGTTTACAGAAGCTCTGGAGTGCCATCTGCTGGAGAAACATATCTAACAATTAGGAGTATAGCTCATCCAACCATTGAGATGTGTGTCAATGACTTCTGAAATTGCTTTACTTTTACTTCACATCATTTCTCATGCAACTGAATGAAGTATGATGGAATGAAAAGTGATTTTGGTGGTGTGAAATGGTTCTTTATTTTACGACTTTAAGCAGCTTTACTAGAAACATAAGAACATAAGAAATAGGAGCAGGAGTAGGCCATCTGGCCGGTTGAGCCTGCTCCACCATTCAATAGGATCATGGCTGACCTGGCCATGGACTCAGATCCACCTACCAGCCTTTTCCCCATAACCCTTAATTTCCCTACTATGCAAATATCTATCTAACTGTGTCTTAAATATATTTAATGAAGTAGCCTCTACTGCTTCCTTGGGCAGAGAATTCCACAGATTCACTACCCTCAGAGAAAATCAGTTTCTCCTCATCTCCATCCTAAATCTATTCCCCTGAATCCCCCGAATAATACCATTTTAAGAAAAAAAGACTTCATCACACTTGTATTTATTGTTAACTAAAACATACATGTTATTAAAGCAGATGATTAATGAACACTATAACAAGAGGCAGAGGCCAGCTGTCTCTCTTCTTGGCCATACATACAAGATTGGAATTTATTTTTTCTCTTGGCGGAGATTTGTGTTTTTTCCTTAGAAGTTTGAAAGTTACCCAGGTATTTGAAGGGCATGTGTATATGGATGCCAATGGGTGGAACTTAAATTTTGGCTCTGCAGCGGAAGTTAAGAATAAATTAAAGCCAGACTCTGGTAGTCATTCGTTTGTCCATACAGCAACAAGAAGGAAACGAGAGCTGCGTGGAAGAAGCATGGGGACTTTTAATCAATACTTGAAACTATCGAGACTTCCTCAAAAGGGAGGTCATGATATCCAATTATGAAGCCAGGAGGCTTAAATGGATTAATGGATTATTTTCATCTGCAAAGGGTCTGGAACTTCATTTCCATTGGCTGAGGTCTGTAGTCAATAAAGATCAAAGAGTTTTCTCTTGGCTCAAACCAATCTCTGATGAGTTTTCATGAATAAACCCATTTGTTTTCTTAAACCGTGGAAGGAGGATATCTAGTGTGTATCAATTAGGATTAATAGACTGTTGGAGTATGCTGTAGATGTTAATAAACAATCAATGGAAGGACATGTCTTCCATTCTGTGTCTCCTGGCCAAATCAAAGGCAAATGTTATAGATGATGTTCATACTAATTCATAAAAATCTGCTGTAGGTGACGAGAAGAAAAATGACTGTGATAAACAACACAATAACAACTAAATTACCTCAATGAGGTTGAAGATGAAATTCTATTTGAGATATGGATATTTCTGATTCTCCAGGCTACAGTTTTGAGAGATATGCCCAACCAATCTTCAAAAGCTCTCCCAGCTACAGCATAGTGAAGTAATTTTTGTTTGTTTGTTACGGGAGGCATTTCAAGTAATCAAATAGGGACAGTATGGTACTTAATTTTATGAAAAAATGTGTAAATAAACAACTTGCACTTGCACTAATTAAATTCTGTAATGATTCTGTAGTGGTGTACCCAACAATCTTCAGGGAAAAAGTCTTCAACCTGAAACACCACTTCATTTTCTATAGATGCTGCCTGACCAGATGCGTGTTTCCAGCAGTTTCTGTTTTTATTTCAGCCTTCACAGAGAATTTAAAAGCTATAGGACTACACTGTCAAGTATTGTTTTTTTTTATCCATTTACTCCAGTTCTAAGATTCAGATATGCACAAATGAGTGACCACATTCATTCTTCAAGGAAGATGTAAAGCAACGTTATCCATTATCTTGTATCCTAGTAGTACCTCATTAATATTGGCTCAGAATTTCATGCCACTGATCCACATGGTAAACATACCTGTTGCAGATAATTTGGTGTCAGCTTCCTGACTGACTTCCTCATCGGTGAATTCCTGTGTATTGACGCGGGCTTGCATTCTTGAAAGCTGTCATGTTGCACGTGTGGGAGGAGCATTGAGGTAGCAAGCATGCCCGCTATGCTACCTGTCTTGCAGGCTTTCATTCCTGTCAAACGTATGTGTGTTTGTGAGTTGCATGAAAAACATAAAAAAAATTAATAAGTAAACATTTTAAAAATTAATAAGCAAATACTACAACCTTTAACAAATAAGAACACAATTCAAATCGACCAAATGTTACCTTTGTCCTTCATAGCTATTCATTTCCTTTAAGCTAAATAGAGGTCTAACCTGGCACAAACTGAATTTTTTTTTAAAAGCATAAACACTTTAGAAGTACTACAAATTTGTGCCTCACTCTTGTACTCTGAGAGGAGTCCAATATCATCATCAACTGGGAACTAGACTGGTCAATAGTGGACAGATAGATCTGGATTCGATGTTCGGACTTGAATGTGCAGGAATTGCAATCCTCCTGACAGTGAAATGCCAGCATTTCCGTGCCAATGTGTATTAGTGCATTCTGAGATATAAAATTTAATTATCTGTGGCTGACTTCCTAAACAGATTGCTATTTTTTTTACACAAGTGATTTTATGACTCCAAATTTGACGGAATTTCCAACACTTTATGCCCGAAGCTTAAAACTAGCCCTAAATTCTGATATTGGGTTGTTTCCATGGCCAAATGGGATGCACTGTAATTGCAATGATAACACCTTATGCAACCTTTGAATGTGTGCCTCTGAATTGGGAAACAGATTTTGAAATTGGTTGCACCCTTTTAAATCTCTTAAAAGGACCTTCCATCTAACAAAATCTTGAGGCACAATGTTCAGTACTCTAAGACATTGTGTAATGCAGGATAACAATCAGCTAACAAATAAGTGTTAGTTTATGTACTCCTCAAACTATCAACATTTCAAACCATCTCTCTGCCACATGACAGCAGATCAGTACGAGATGATCACTTCAAAATTATTGTCCTTCTCTTTGTGAATGTGACATTGAAATCCTTGCAACAGAAGGTTAATAGAGAGAGAGAGAGAGAGAGATTACAGCAACCAAATGTATCCTCTTGCCCAAAGGCTGATTCCATTTCATCTTGCTCTTTTATCACTTGCTCTTTTACTGTCATCCATGCAGACTCTTTCATCTTGAAGTTATAGTGCACCACAAAAGTGCTGTAGGTTCACGTGTGGAGTGCTGAAGACAGTTTTGATTGGGAGCTGACTGCTTCAAACTTCAGAGGTGCCCATGACAGAAGGCCTCAGGTGTTACTGAAAAGCCATTACATGTCATACTGTGGAGCAGGTAAAAGAAACAGCGGCGGGCGGCCTAGGGTTCCGGCAGGTTGGCCTGCCTGCCCGTCTTCCGTGCTTACGTGCGCGCGTGGGTGTCTTTGGAACGGGAGCACGCTGTCTCCGTGGGCACCCTGGCCGAGTTCCACGCTCGATGGGCCCCTCAGGGGATCGAGTGTGTCGTGGATGGTTCCGATGCGATTTTGATATGAAGTGTTGTGTGTTGCGGTGGCGGGTGTAGTGTCGTGCGGGTATTAGTCTTGCCTAGTTTCTTTCTGTATTGGATGTACTGAATTTGATGTTGGTTTTTTTTTGTAGTGCTTTTAGTGAATAAACTTTTTGTTAAAAAAAGCAGCTAAAAGAAAACGTGGTGCCCAGGTCCGAGGTCTGTTTGGGAGGGCTAATGGAAGGGAGGGACTAGCTGGTGGTGGTGAGGAAGGTTGGATGTCAAAGGTCCAACTGAGACTAGGAGGTGTGGGATGCGCAGGTTTGTAGGGGAGGGTCATGAATAGGAACCTAGGTTGTGTGGAGGTTTGGGTGATGAGCTGCATTGGAGGCCTGGTCAGGGCTGGGCATGGGGTGAGTTTGGAAAGTAGTAAGAGAAAGTGGGTATGGGCTGGTACTGTGGATAGAAGGTTTCCCAAAGATAGAAGACATGTAATGGGCCTTATTATTCCAGTTCTGTGTGGTGCAAAGAAAGCGTGGCAGGTCTGGTGGTGACCAATGTGCTCTAATTCCTCCAGCAAAGAGTGTTGCATGTATAACAACATTAGTTGATGCATGTATGGAAGCACGATTCATGTAGGAGTCTCTCTGTCTCTCTCTGTCTATATATTTTTCACTTTTCATTTTTCAGTGTCTGGGCACACTGGCAAGGCTAGCATTTGTTGTCCATCCCTATGAGCCACCTGCTTGAATCGCTGCAGTCCTTCTGGGTTAACATAAAGTAGTAAACACTCCTATCTTTATTTATTCACAACTGCCCTCTGAATCAGCTGCTGTGTCTTTTTCTGTATCTTGTGTCCAATAAGGATGTACCCTTTGTGCCCTCCTTGTCTCAATGTTCTCCCCAGCAACATCACCCAAGAGCAGGGTGCCAATTTCCACATGTACGCCCTATCTTCCTACTGTAAAATATTGTTTGATTGTACTTCTGTGGAGTGCCTTAGGTTTTTTTTCTGTCTTAAAGCTGCCACGTCAGTACAAGTTACTGCTGTTGTAACCTAGGTACTTCTGTATGGATAGTTTTTTTTTCATTACATTTGATATAACAGTGCATTTTGTCAATCAACTGGAGTATTCCATATTCAGTTTATTTCACTTCAAATGCAATGACAGACATGCTGCAGCACTCACAAAGTTGTGGTCAGGTTAAATCCATCTGTTTTCCTGGTGTCTTACTTCATACAAAACATTATGACAGAATAGGGACCTTCCTTAAGTCATATAATCTGGTCCAGGAAATGGTAAAATCTTCAAGGCTAATCTGTAAAATGCTATGATAATATTCACATTATTCCAACATTCCAATGTATGCTTCATGATTTTCCATTACTGGCTCTGCACCAGAAAATTCTGGTCTCCAACTGGGCTATTAGTTTCAAGTGGCAAATGTAGACAAGGTACTTCACCAAAGTGAAGCAAATTCCATCAAGTTTACAACAGATGGGGAAGCTATTCATTGCATCATTCTGTGTCAGTACTTTGCTGGATCAATCAATAATTAACTTGTATTCTCCCTAAAGCTTGGTTAATTGGTCTACTTCAAATATTTAATCTATTTTCCCTAAAGGATGCTCTGCCTTTGCCTTAGCCATTCCTCTGGCAAAGTATTCCACATCCAAACAATGCTCTGTGTAAAAATAAATGTTTCAATATTCTCTTTCTCTCAGTGGCAATTTTGATGCAATGACTGCCTCCTGGATCACCAACCAAAGGAAGTATTCTTTCCCTATTCACTCTTATCTAAATCTTTAATCAATTTTAAAGATACTATTAATTTTCTTCTGCCACCTTTGATGCAGTGAGAATAGTCCCAGTAACTCAAATCTCTCATAACAAATTCCCCATTCTTGACAAATCTACACTGAATCTGCTCCATATTATCATGAAGTAAGTACATTAATTGTGACCTCACCAATGTTTGGGATAAATCTCTCTTTACTTCTTTGTTCCTGTGGATTTCCACACTGACCTGTCTGTCCTTGGCCTTCTCCACTGCCACAGTGAGGCCAAATGCAAACTAGAACAACAGCACCTCATATTCCACTTGGGTAGCCTGCAACCCAATGGTATGAGTATTGAATTTTCCATTTTCGGTTAACCCACACTCCCTGTGTCCCTTTCCCACTCCTACTTTTCACCTGGGTTTCCTCTCCCTTTGTTCAACTTTTTGTTGCCCTCCCCCAACCCATCACCTAGTTTTGTTACTCTCCCCACCTGGTTCCTTCTACCCATGATCCACAAACCCATCCACCTGAGTTTCTTCTCCCTTGGCCCACCCTTCCTATCCCCTCCCCCATCTGATTCCATCTGCCAATCATCCCTCCCTTATCTGGTTACTTATCAGCTTCCAGCACCCAGCTTCTACCACACTCCTCCCTTCCCCCCACTTGGCTCCACCTACCTATTTTTTCCTTATCTGTTTCCACCTATCACTCGCCAGCCTGCGTCACAACTCCCCCTTCCCCCTCCTTCCCCTGGTTCCATCTGCCCGTCATTCCCCACCTCACCTAGTTCCACCTATCACCTACCAGCCCTGTCTCACCCCTTCCTCACTCCTCTTTATCCTGGCTATATTCCCCTTACACTCCCAGTCCTGAGGCAGGGTCTCAACCCGAAACATCCACCAGCCCTTTGCCTCCACAAATGCTACTTAACTCGCTGATTTCCTCAAGCAGTTTGTTTTTTCACAAGGTGGATCAACTCAATCTGAACATTGCAAAAGGTAAAGAAACAAAGCATGATGATCAATTAGGTCAAAAACAATGCTAATTGCAAAGAATGTGGTGAAGGAAGGCTATGGTTGAAATCTGTAAAAGGTCAAGGTACCAAGTGCAGGATGAGCTGGGATACTGTTAAGTTTGAAATAGATATATAACAATGGAGAAAGCATCAATTAATTCTTAAAGGAATGTACTAATGAGGTATGGTTCTTGAAATAGAACACTAAGTAAATTGAAGGTAGAACGCTTAGGAGACATGGAATAAATTAGGAGTTACATCATCCAAAAGATCTTATTACTGGAGCAAGGACATTCGTGGCAAAATACAAGAAGGGTTCCGTGAAAGTCTCAGATTAAGGGTAGCTCAGTCTGAGAAAGAAGAAACAGGGTTTATAATGAATAAAACATAAAGATGTACTATTGAGTTGAAGGGATGAGATAGGTCAAGAAACTGTTAGTTGCCATGTAAGATCAGCCTGCATGAGAAAAAGTGTATAAAAGTACATTCAGGGAGAAAGAGAAATAAAGTACAATTAGGAGGAACAGAATCCAGTCAACAGGACAGACAAGAGATAAGGGCACCCTGCTACAGTCACCCAGAGGACAAGCTTTGCCTTTCAAGAAACAGACCATGACCACTGTCGATGTTAACTGCTACTTTCTTTTACTTAACATAAATTAGTTAATAATTCTGTTCTGATTATAACCAACATATCTGTACCCATATTAATTTAAAAACAGAAAATGCTGGAAACATCTGTAGAAAGAGATACAGAATTAATGTTTTGGATCAAAGACCTTTCATCAGAACTGGGAAAAGGAGAAAGCAAGTTAGTTTTATGTTGCAGAGAAAGTGGGGTGGGGGCTTTTGTTGTTGTCACAAACAAGTATTTTCAGTGAGATTAGATGGAATTCTGAAAACAGAAAAAACAAAAACGGCAGAATCTTGTGTTGCGATAGCAACAGTAAGCATATGTGCATTTTTCGTGCTTGACAATTCGGGAAAATTGGGAGACTGTCAGGGTTGGGATGCCAAGTTTTCCTCTGTTAGATGGAGTAAGATTCTTGTGGCAAGGAAGTAAACATTCTCATAGATATTTGTACAGTAAAAGTAATGATGTGTTCTTACAGTTCATAAATTAACTCAGTGCAAGTCAATCTTAACTGAAGCCCAAAAGTCACAGCTCTTGTGCAAGTCAATCTTAACTGAAGCCCAAAAGTCACAGCTCTTGTGCAAAACATTCTTTACGATTCAAAACACACAAAACAAAGCATAGGCCAAGGTTGAAAGCATGAATTCTCTCAACAGAACCCATACTTCACTGAGATCTGTGCTTGTGGATCAATGACTGGTATTTGCAACTTGAATAAATACTTGCTGGGATTGGGTGTGAAGTGCAAACACAATCCAATCCTGGATTTAAGCAGTTGCTCAGTCTTTCTAGTACCATCTGAGCACTCCCAACTCAACCAGACTACAATGAAAGATTCCACTATTGACCAAGTTAAATTAAAGTGCTTTATTTTCTCAAATCCACAATGATTATTGTAAGATGTCTAATTGAAAGGTAATATTTTTGCAGTTTCTGTTCTATGAACGGGCATCAACTTGAAACCTTAAGTCTGTTCTGTGCTCTGGACAAAGGGACAGAGGTCTACATCGGTGAGACCAAGTGCAGACTAGGCTTCACTAAGCACGTCAGTGGCCATCTGGAGTTCCTGGTTGCAAGTCATTTTAATTCCATTCCCATTCCCACACCAACCTGGCTGTCCTCGGCCTCTTACACTGCCAGGGTGAAGCCAAACGCCAACTAGAAGAACAGCATCTCATATTCCACCTGGCTAGTCTAAATCCAACTGCATGAACATTGAATTCCCCAATTCCAGGTAACCTGCTCCCTCGCTATCTCTTTCTCTCTCCTTCTGATCTACCCAGATCTCCCCCACCCCCCTCCCCACACCCCATACCCGTTTTTTCAGACCAGTAAACCTAACACTAGTAGTAGCGAAAAATGCTCGGATGTATTATAAAAGAAAATTTACACAACATGCAAAACATTAGCGGGATTGGATAAAATGAGCATGGGTTTATGAAATCATGCTTAACAAATCTCCTGATTTTTTTTGTGTGTGAAAAGAATCCAATAGAATCGATAAGGGAGAACCAATGAATGTGGTGTATTTGGACACAATGGGCCAAACAGCCTTCTTCTGTGCTGTAACTTTGTTTATTATTTTTAGAGACGAAGTGTGCTGCTGAATGAGTAAGTAAATAAGCTGGTGAAGTGGTAGAGTCATGGTGAATGTGTGTGTTTAAGACAGGGTGTGATAAGGAAGAGGGTGTGTGTGTGTGTGTGTGTGTGTGTGTGTGTGTGTGTGTGTGTGTGTGTGTGTGTGTGTGTAAGACAGTATCTGATGAGGACAGGGGTGTGATAAGGACAAGGGTGTGTTGTGTGTGTGTGATTATGACAGAATGTGATTGGGACAAGAGTGAATGTGTGTGTGTTTAAGGCAGAATGTGATTGGGACAAAGGGATGTGTGTTGTAAGGAAATATTTTTAACAAATTATGAATGGTGGCAAAAGAAAGAGCTGCAGATATAATAAGGAAGTCTTGGGTTCTGAGAACTCATCTTGCCCTCCAGAATAACCGATGCAATCAACTGCAAGTAAACAGCCTTTCCAGCAGCTGCATTATGCTGGTGGTGTTGTGTGCTTGTACCTTTAAGGGCTGACTGATGAGCTCTCAGTAGTGGCAGCTGCAAGAAATTTGACAAAAGCTTTTCAGTAACACTTGTTGTTTATGAATCAGCATGGCATGATGCAAGGAAGTCCAACAATACTGTTTTTCAAACAGTGCTGTTGAATATCATGATCTTTTTAAAGCTGTTTAAAACAACATTTGGAAGACCTGGCAATGGCACTTTAATGTTGAGAAAACAGTGTATTTGAATTTCTAGGCCAGAACCTATTTGATTAGAATTAAGAAACTATAATACTGCTAGGTCTATACTAAACTCCACCTAACAGTAGAAAAAGCATTAGGCAGCAAATTGCAGAAAGTTACAACTAATGATAATCGGGATTTCAATTATCTAATTCAGAGTGGGGAAAATAACCATGTAAGAGAAGAGGAGGATTTTGTGATTCTGTATGTTTCCAGCCACTAAGAAATGAAACAATGCTAGGCCAAGTTTTGGGCAGTGAAAATGATAAGCTTCAGTGTGGAAACATCTGGGGGTCAGGGATCATGATATCATTGCGTTAAGGAAAGTTATTCAAAAAAAGAATAACCAACTGGAAGGGGACTTAACATTGTTCCTTCCTCCACAGATGTTGATTGACTGGCAGAATATTTCTAGCATTTTCTATTCTTATCTCAACTGAAATGGGAATAATTTTTGTTCATTGAAAGCAGAACTTGCACGTGTAGAAAAAAACCTCAAAGATTGTCAGATGTAACAGTTAAGGAGCAATCGAAGGCCTTCAAAGTGGAGAAAATTCAGGCCCACTTTTTCATAATGACAACTTGATAAGCTTTTGGTTATAAAGCAGGGAAGTAAACTGAGAAACCCAGTGTACCTAGGACTTTGTGTAATGACTATCTCTAACAAGGGGAAGTCTAACTGCCTACCCTTTATACTTAAAAGCATTACCATTACCAGGTCCTCTCCATCAACATCCTAGAGGGTCACCATTTTCCAAAAACACAACAGAAATTCTGTGACTATAAGTACTTTCAGAGGTTGGATATCCTACAGTGAGTGACTATAATACTTATAGGTCTATACTAGATTCTCCTGACACCCCAAAGTTTTTTCACATTCTACAAGGCAAAAATCAGGAATGTGATGGGCGAGTCCCCACTTGCCTGATTGAGCACAGCTACAACATTCAAGAAGCTCAACTCTCTCCCAGGGCAAAGTAGCCTACTTGATTAGCACCCTATACTCTACCCTGGATTACAGCAGTTCAAGAACGTGGCTTGCCACCTTCTCAGAAGTAATTAAGGATGGGGAAATAAATGCTGACCTTGCCAGCAAAAGATGAATTTTAAAAAAGACCATTGGATATCTATAGCATCACAAAACATTCCAAGTATTTAGTGGACAATAAAATGCATTTGAAGTGCAGTAAAGTTGGAAATGCAGATTATTTTGATTTGTATTTGATACTTTTTATAGCTCAGTAAGATCCCAAACCAACTCCAAATATTAAGCATCTCACCAGTAACACACACCTGATAAATTGCCCTTATGTTTCCAGTATTTTAATGTTGGCTATTATGACATAATTAATGTAATTCATTGCCTAAATTGCAGTCACAGCACTTATGAGTAGGAAACTTTTCCACTTTTGGCTCTAAGAGTAAGCATCAAGAATTCCCAGGTGATGAATAGCTTGCCAAGGTCCAGAATAACACTCCTTTTAATCAGTTTCTACAAAATGTATTGGTTCCATTTTAAAACCACTGTCTCTGTTTCAACACACAAGTCATTGTCGTAACTACCCTGTCACTGAGGTTGCTTCAATTTGTGCCAAACTGCTGGCCCATACATGGTGGGAAGTAATTTTTCAGACTTTATTAAATTTTATTCAAAGTTGCAAATGGGGAATTCCAGATTGAGGTTGATTCAAATGGAGATTCAAGAAGGGACGTTGTTGAGCCAATTAGTCCCTCTAGAGCCACATAGAATTTTTAAAAGGTTTGAAGCATTTCCAAATGTAATGTTGATGTCTTTCCAATTATATTTAAAAATAAAATCAATTACACATTATTTTTATTCAATGATGTAACAGTCTTACCAGGACAAATGATTAGGACAATGATTTAATACATATATTCTTACATATAAAATTCTGTTAATTTTACTTGTATCTCTGCTGCACTTTTTGCAGTTCCATGGGATCAATCAAGCTGGAGCTCCAGATTCCATCGCTGTTTAGTGAAGTGGAGAGAACTGTGAGTGACAGCTGGACCTCAGGTGATGATTTCTGAGTCCCTGTCCCCAGGTAGCTTTTACAGCCTTCAGACAGGTTGCCAAAGTCAGGACACATCAAGGAAGTTTTAAGTGTTCTGATTGAAAAATAGTTCAATTGGATTGGTAATTGTTTTCTTATTGTCACACGTACTGAGATATAGTGAAAATCTTTTGTTTGCGTGACATCCAGACAGATCATTCCATACATACGTACATCGAAGTAGTACAAAGGAATGCAGAATATAGTGTTACAATATCAGAGAAAGTGAAGTGCAAGGGCCATGACGACATAGATTGAGAAATCAAGAGTTTGTAGCAGCTGCTACCGTGATTCGAAAGTAAAGACACGAGTCTGTGAGTTGTAGAACAAGACTGACTGATTTATTTCCCGCCGTGTGCGGGCCTTTTAAGTGAAACGGTTCCCGCCTTCCGAGAGAGGAAATGACGTATGTGCTACGTCATTAGAGTCTTCTTGCGCGCACGGGTTCTCCCCATTGCTCGGGGAAGATGAAGGCCCAGCGCCATCTTGGGCTTCACCGTTGCAACGATGTGCACCCCGACCGTCGAGCCGGTTCGCCTGCTCGGACAGTGAGTCGCCACACAACCCCCCCCCCCCCCCAGAACCGGCGATACGGTTCCCAAAGTTTGCGGGCTGTGCTAGCCATTGCTTAGGTGGTCGGCCTCTGCGTCATGGTGTTGGGACCTCGACCAGTTGTTGTAGGTCTAAACGGGCTGGTTTGAGGTGGTCCGTCGTGAAGACTTCCTCCTTGCCCCCAGTGTCCAAAATAAAGGTGGACCCATTGTTTCTGATGACCCGGAATGGCCCCTCGTATGGCCATTGCAACGGTGCCCGGGGTGTGCCCCTGAGAACGAAAACGAACTTACAGTCTTGTAGTTCCTTGGGCTCACAGGAAGGGGATGGACCATGTCGCGAATTGGGGATCGGTGCCAAGCTGCCGAGCCTCTTGCGCAGTCTTCCCAGGACTGCTGCGGGTTGCTCCTCTTGCCCCCTAAGGGCAGGTATGAACTCCCCTGGGACGACCAGGGGTGCACCGTACATGAGTTTGGCTGACATAGCGTGGAGATCCTCCTTGGGGGCAGTGCGTATGCCGAGCAGAACCCAAGGAAGTTCGTCGACCCAGTTAGGACCTTTAAGGCGGGCCATCAGGGCTGATTTCAGATGGCGGTGGAAACGTTCTACCAACCCGTTTGACTGAGGGTGGTAGGCCGTCGTGGTGTGCAGCTGCGTTCCTAGCATGTTCGCTAATGCAGACCATAGGCTGGAGGTAAACTGGGCATCTCTGTCTGAAGTGATGTGGGCCGGAACACCAAAGCGCGAGACCCAAGTTGTGAGCAGCGCCCGGGCACAGGAATTGGTCGTGATGTCTGAGAGAGGGGTTGCATCTGGCCACCTCGTGAACCAGTCCACGATGGTAAAAAGGTACCGCGCTCTTCTTAAAATTGGCAGGAGACCAAAGAGGTTGACGTGAATGTGGTCGAACCTTCTACGGGTAGGCTCGAACTGCTGTGGTGGGACCCTGGTGTGTTGTTGGATTTTTGATGTCTGGCAGTGCGGACAGGTCTTGGCCCACTCACTGACCTGTCTGCGCAGGCTGTGCGAGACGAACTTGCTGGCGACTAGTCGGACAGTCGATCTGATGGATGGGTGCGCCAACCTGTGTACCGAGTCGAAAACGCATTTCCGCCAGCCTGCAGGAACTATTGGGCAGGGCTGACCGGTTGTGATGTCGCACAGGAAGGTCTGCTGACCTGGGCCAACTATGAAATCTTGGAGCTGCAGGCCTGAGACTGCGGTTCTGTAGCTGGGCAGCTCGTCGTCGACTTGCTGGGCGTCAGCCAGGTCTGTGTAGTCTACACCCAGGGATAGGCTGTGGATGGTCGGTCTGGAGAGCGTGTCAGCAACGACATTGTCCTTTCCGGAGACATGTTGGATATCCGTTGTGAACTCGGAAATGTAGGACAAATGTCATTGCTGGCGGGCTGACCAGGGATCGGAGATTTTAGAGAAGGCGAAAGACAATGGCTTATGGTCAGTGAACGCAGTGAAAGGGCTGCCTTCTAATGAGTACCGGAAGTGCCGGATTGCCAGGTAAAGCGCTAGTAACTCCCGATCAAAAGCGCTGTATTTAAGTTCAGGTGGCCTAAGGCGCCTGCTGAAAATTGCCAAGGGTTGCCAACGGCCTTCGATTAGTTGTTCCAGTACCCCACCGACCATGGTGTTGGATGCGTCCACTATGAGGGCAGTTGGGACGTCTGTCCTGGGGTGGACCAGCGTCGTGGCATCTGCTAGGGCTTCTTTGGCCTTAATGAAGGCAGCCGTGGCCTCGTCATCCCAGGCGATGTCCTTGCCCTTTCCAGACATGAGCGAGAACAAGGGGTGCATGATCCGGGCTGCTGCAGGGATGAAACGATGGTAAAAGTTGACCATCCCAACGAACTCCCGCAGGCCTTTGATCGTGTTGGGATGGGCAAAATGGCGGACTGCGTCTACCTTGACGGGTAGGAGTGTTGCTCCCTCGCTGGTGATTCTGTGGTCGAGGAAATTAATAGAGTCGAGCCCGAATTGGCACTCGGCCAGGTTGATAGTGAGGCCGAAATCACTGAGACAGGAGTACAGTTGGCGGAGGTGGGAAAGGTGTTCTTGGCGGTCACGGCTGGCGATGAGAATGTCATCTAAGTAAATGAACACAAAGTCCAGGTCACAGCCTACCGCGTCCGTCAGCTGCTGGAAGGTCTGCGCGGTGTTCTTAAAGCCGAACGGCATTTGAAGGAATTCGAAGAGGCCGAATGGAGTGACGAGCGCAGTTTTGGGGACATCGTCAGGGTGGACGGGGATTTGGTGGTACCCCCACACGAGGTCCACCTTGGAGAAGACATGGGCCCGTGTAGGTTTGCTGTGAAGTCCTGGATATGAGGGATGGGGTAGTGGTCTGGGGTGGTGGCGTCGTTTAGCCTGCGGTAATCGCCACAGGGTCTCCACCCGCTGGTGGCTTTGGGGACCATGTGCAGGGGGGAGGCCCAGGGGCTGTCTGACCTGCAAATGATCCCCAGCTCCTCCATGCAGTGGAAGTCCTCCTTCGCCAGGCAGAGCTTGTCTGGAGGTAGTCGTCGTGCTCTGGCGTGAAGGGGTGGCCCAGTCATAGTAATGTGGTGCTGCACCCCGTGTTTGGGCATCGAATTCCTGAACTGAGGTGCCAGAACTGATGGGAACTCAACTAGGAGCTTGGTGAACTCATTGCCAGACAGGGAAATGGAGTCCAGGTGCGGGGCTGGTCGGCTGGCTTCTCCCAGAGAGTAAGTTTGGAGGGTTCTGGAGTGCACTAGCTGTTTCCCTCGCAGGTCAACTAACAGGCTGTGGGCCCGGATGAAGTCGGCTCCCAGGAGTGGCTGGGCGACAGCGGCAAGGGTAAAGTTCCAAGTAAAACGGCTGTCATCGTATTGTAATTGGACTGTACAGGTACCGAAAGTCCGTACTGTTGTGCCGTTTGCGGCTTTGAGGGCGGGTCCCTGTTGCCTGCAACGAGTGTCGTGGCCGGTTGGGGGTAGAACACTGACCTCTGCTCCAGTATCGATGAGGAAACGACGCCCAGGCTGCTTGTCCCAAACGAATAGGAGGCTGTGTTGGTGGCCAGCCGCTGTAGCCATCAGCGTCAGCTGGCCCTGGCATTTCCCTGAAACTTGCAGGGTGGGCGGCATCGACCGGCCTCCGCACCCCACCTCTGATGGTAGAAACACAGCTGGTCACAAGATCACAAGATCACAAGACAAGGTAGCAGAAGCAGGCCATTTGGCCCATCGAGTCTGCTCCAAGGAAAAGGGAAAAAGAAATGGGGAATGGGGAAAAAAAAAACATTGTCTCTGTTTCTGGGGTGTGGTCGCTCGGCTGCTGGTTTAGGTAAGCATTGGGCACGTGGTCTGGCGATTTGGCCGACGGACGAACTGCTCTCGCGTTTGGCCTTCCACAGGGCATCTGCCCAGGCGGCTACCTCACGTGGGTTGCTGAAATCGGTGTCAGCCAACAGCAGGTGAATGTCGTTGGGCAGCTGTTCAAGGAAGGCCTGCTCGAACATCAGGCAGGGCTGATGGAGGTCTGTCCCCCAGGCCGTCGAGATGAAGCAGGCGGGCAGCGCGCTTACAACGGGAGAGGCCAAATGTCCGAATGAGAAGGTCCCTGAAGGCCGGGTATTTGCCTTCCTCTGTAGGAGACTGGATGAAGTCTCCAACCTGGGCGGCTGTCTCCTGGTCCAGGGAGCTGACCACGTGGTAGTACCATGTGGAGTCGGAGGTGATTTGGCGAAGTTGGAACTGGGCTTTGGCCTGGTCGAAGCACACGCGGGGCCGAAGCGTCCAAAAGGTGGGCAGCTTGAGTGCCACTGCATTGGCTGCTGCGTTGTCGGTCATTGTGAGGGTCCAAAATCAGTTTGGACCGTCAGGGTCACCAATGTAGCAGCTGCTACCATGATTCGAAAATAAAGACACGAGTCTGTGAGTCGTAGAACAAGACTGACTGATTTATTTCCCGCCGTGCGCGGGCCTTTTAAGTGAAACGGTTCCCGCCTTCTGAGAGAGGAAATGACGTATGCGATACGTCATTAGAGTCTTTTCGCGCACGCGGGTTCTCCCCCATTGCTCGGGGAAGACGAAGGCCCAGCGCCATCTTGGGCCTCACCGCTCTGACGACACACGCCCCGACCATCGAGCCGGTTCACCTGCTCGGACGGTGAGTTGCCACAAGTTCATCTTTAGTGTATAAGAGGTCCATTCAAGAGTCTTATTACAGTGGGATAGATGTTGTCCTTGAGTCTGGTGGCGCATGTTCTCAAGCTTTTGTATCTTCTGCCTGATGGGATGGAGGAGAAGAGAATGACCAGGGTGGGAGGTGTCCTTGATTATGTTGGCTGCTTTCCCGAGGCAGCAAGAAGTGTAGACGGAGTCAGTGGAGGGGAAGCTGGTTTGTGCAATGGACTAGGCTGTGTTCACAACCCTCTGCAATTTCTTACCTTCTTGGGCAGAGCAGTTGCTATACAAAGTTGTGATGCCTCTGGATAGGATGCCTTCTGTGGTGCATTTGTAAAAATAGGTGAGAATCATCGAGGGGGCATAATTTTAAGGTGATTGGAGGAAGGTATAAGGGGGATGTCAGAGGTAAGTTTTTTACACAGAGAGCGGTGGGTGCGTGGAACGCACTGCCGGCGGAGGTGGTGGGGACAGATATATTAGGGACATTTAAGAGACTCTTAGATATCCACATGAATGATAGAGAAATGGAGGGCCTCATTAGAAGGAAGGGTCAGATAGATATTAGAGCAGGATAAAATGTTGGCACAACATTGTGGGCTGAAGGGCCTGTACTGTGCTGTAATGTTCTATGTTCTATGACATGCTGAATTTCTTTAGCCTTCTGAGGAAGCAGAGATGCTGGTGTGCTTTCTTGGCCATCGAGTTGGTGGACCAGGACAAATTGTTGGTGATATTTACACCTAGGAACTTGAGGCTCTCAACCATCTCCACCTCAGCACCATTGATACAGACAGGAGCTTTATTCCATCTGCTGCATGAAGTCAATGACCAGCTCTTTTGTCTTTCTGACATTGAGGGAGAAGTTATTGTCTTGACACCATGCCACTAGGCTCTCTACCTCCTTCCTGTATTTTGTCTCGTCATTGTTTGAGATTCGGCCCAATATGGTGTTGTCATCTGCAAACTTGTAAATGGAGTTAGCGCTGAATTTGGCTATGCAGTCGTGAGTGTACGGGGAGTAAAGTAAGAGGCTGAGGACGCGGCCTTGAGAGGCACTAGTGTGGAGGATAATCGTGGAAATATGTTTTAAAATAATTTAAAAATACAAAATTTACTAAATAACTTAAAGTACTAGAAATGATTTCAAAGCATAAAGTGAAATAGAGAAAATACACAAACCAGTGGCTTACCTTTTCAATTAACATGGTGATACTTGACATCTACCATGACTGGGGTCCTAAGCTATGGAGTTAGATACCAAATACAACCAGCCCCTATGCTTAGCATGTCAGTACTCCACCCTGGACTCACTGGCAGCATATGCCTCCGGCTCCTTTCTAACTCCTGCCTTTCAATGTACAATTGTGGAAGTCAGAGACAAGCAAACCCACAAGGTGAATGTTCCAGGTAGTTCTTCGTGGAACTGCTGGCTCGGGGGTTGCTCCCTGCGCTGTGAAATATTCTGATTTCAACTGCAGGGGGAGCTGGTGATATGTATTCCTGGACAGAATTCTCATCACTTTTTAGCATATCTACATAACTCAGCAATCAGTGAGACACAAGTAAGATTTGCCAAAAAAATGCATCAATAATAACTATTTTTCAAAAATTCCAACTGATAATAAAAATATGGAAGTGCAATGTTATAATATGGTTTCAGGAAAGAAATGCAATTTATTGTTAATTAAGTTTATTTCTTTTTAATTTGTTCACTGATTTCTATTTATTTGAATCTATTTGAATTTTTAAAAAAATATTTCTATCAGAGGTATTTACAAATGATTTCAAAGGCCATTGACTGTGGAGGGTCAACTCAGTGGTGTTTCCTAATCTGGGCCAGGCTCGTGCAGGTTGGCTGGCACCATGGGCAGCGTGTGCCAGCACAGCCTTTCCCCATAGATGTTGTCTGACTTGTGGAGTATAAATCCCTGATTCAGTGATATCTTTAGATAAAACATTTTTTTTTTTGTAAAACAGCTCTTTGGAGAATTGTCCACATATTCAGTCCGTTTCTTAATTTAATATTTTACAATTCAAAAGTGGTACAACCCTTCTGACATACCCTATGGAATTTTTCTTCAAGATCTTCCTATTCCAGCATATCACTTCTTGAAAATAGTTCCATTGAGTTTGATAGTGACTTGTGATGAATATATTGCAGTGATGTCATATATTATTATTGTGATTAATGTTCCATAATATCATCAATTATCTCATTAGCATTACCCAGTGAGTGCCTTACCATGAGTATCAATTCCTATGATGGACAGATTGTCCGATGAGGAGAGCATAAGCAGTCTGGGTCCATACACTATAGTTGAGAAGAGTGAGAGATGATCTCATTGAAACATAAATAATATCTTAGTTTACCAGGAAGATGTAGAGCTGATGGTTTTCCAATGAACTAGCACACCTGATTAACTTGGCCCTGAAAAATATTAAGGAATAATGAATAGATTTATCTGAACAGAAAAAAACTTTGTATTGCAGCGGGATATCAATAAAACCTCATTTCTAATGGTAAGAAAAACATGCAGGCAGCAGCATCTCAATGTATAAATTCAGCGTACGTACATAAATTAAACATTTGGATTGACTTAAGCCAGGACAAAATGGGAGTTGAGCATCTGCCAAAGAGGCACCAAAGGCTGACCTTGAATGCTGGTGGTGACTGGAAAGTGAAAGAAAAGATGGAACTGATGACTGTCTTGTGCATTAGCAGGTGCTGTAAATCTTTGCTACCCGTGGAGCTCACGGAAATTGGTCTCAGACTGATCTGATTAATATTAATGCAATTTGCCTAAGCTTTTGCTTATAACACCATTCCAACTTCCTGTTAAACAAACATAAAGATGATAATTAGTGAGGGTGCTCTTGAACAGAGTTGACACATTGGATTTGTGATTGAGCATGATAACTTAGGTGGTGGTGAGAGCCAGAATGAGTATCTGAAATGTTCCTGGCAGGATGGGACAGCTGGGGGCCAAGATCAAACCTTTTGAAGCTTACAACTGCTGCAAGGATCAAAAAGGGGCATTACAAGGAGGAAAAAAGAAACATTTTAAAATATGGTTGTCGATCTGCTTTTCTTGTTTGTAATTAAGAAATTTTCCACCTGTTTCATAGGCTGCAGAATACATGCACAGTTTTCAAAAGCTAGGCTCCCTCTCTTGAAGCCGCAATTATCTGAATTGGCTAGTTCTCATGAATAAATAGACTAGTGGAATAAGATTACAAAACCATAGCCAGTTATTCATCTAATTCTTCTTCCAGGGCTATAATATTTCCCTGTGATAGTTATTGGTCCCACAACAAAGCTTGGACATAAATTGAATCTCAAGATGAATGGTAACAAGAAAAAGATGGATTATATACTTACTTTACTCCCTTGTTCAAGAAAGTGAGTAAGGATAAGCCAACAACTACAGGCCAGTCGTTTAACCTTGGTGATAGACGAGCTTCTGGAGACATTTATCTGAAGAAAATGGATAAATTAAGGCCAGCCAGCAAAGATTCGTTAAGGTCAAATCATTTTTAACAAACTTGATCAAATTTTTTGATGATGTAACAAATAGGGTTGACGAGAATAATGCAGTTAATGTGGTACGCAGATTTCCAGGAGGCTTCTGATATGGTGCCACATAACAGGCTTATCAGCAAAGTTGAAGAACATGGCATAAAAGAGACATTGATGATATGAAGTTTGCTGAGGAACCTAAGGGTAAGGATGTAGGATTATTGGAAGTGGCAGGGCATGGCATTGTGGCCAAGTTTGTAGATGATACAAAGATAGGTGGAGGGGAGGTTGTGTTGAGGAAGCAGGGAGTCTGCAGAAGGACTTGGACAGGTTAGAAGAGTTGGCAAAGAAGTGGCAGATGGAATACAGCATAGGGAGTTGTAAGGTTATGCACCTTATCAGCAGGAATAAAGGTGTGGACTATTTTCCAAATGGGGAGAGGATTCAGAAATCGGAAGTGCAAAAGGATTTGGGAGTCCTAGTTCAGGATTCCCTCAAGGTTAACTTCCAGGTTGAGTCTGTAGTAAGGAAGGCAAATGCAATGTTAGCATTCATTTTGAGAGGACTACAATATAAAAGCAAGGATGTACTGCTGAAGTTTTATAAAGTATTGGTCAGACCACATTTGGAATACTGTGAGCAATTTTCGGCCCCGTATCTAAGGAAAGATGTGTTGATCCTGGAGAGGTTCTCAAGAGTGATCCCAAAAATGAAAGGCTTAATGCTTGAGGAGCATTTGGTGGCTCAGAGCCTGTACTCGATGGAGTTCAGAAGGATGAGGGGGGATCTCATTGAAGCCTACTGAATATTGAAAGGCCTGGATCGAGTGGACATGGAGAGTCTAGGATCCGAGGGCACAGACCCAAAATGAAGGGATGTCCATTTAGAACTGAGATGAGGAGGAATTTCTTCAGCCAGAGGGTGTGAATCTGCAGATTTCGTTTGATGGAGGCCAAATCATTGGGTGTATTTAAGCCATGATAGATATTGATAGGTTCCTGATTGGTAAGGGGGTTCAGGGTTATGGGGAGAAAGTGGGAATATGGGGTTGAGAGAAAAATAGTCAGCTATGATTGAATGATGGAGCAGACTTGATGGGCCGAATGTTCTAATTCTGCTCCTAAATCTTATGTTAAACGAGCAGTTAATAAGGTACATACAATTCTGAGCATTACCAGTTTAGTTTAAGAGCATAAAAACAGAGGAATTATGCTGAACCTTTATAAATCACTGGCATGGCCTTAACTGGAATGTAGTGTTCAAGTCTGGAGGGAAGTGAGGACATTAGGAAGGATCCAGAAGAAAGCTCCAAGAAGATTCCTAGGATGAGGGATTACAGTTACAGGAATAGATTAGAGAATGCAGGACCGTTTTCTATAGAGAAGTGAAGGATGGTGGGGGAGGGGGGGAAATTGATAGAATTATATAAAATGATGAGGGATCTGGATAAAGTAGATAGTGGGAAGCTGTTCCTATTGATGAAAAGGTTGAGGACTGGAGATCACAAGTATAAAATGGGAAGAGGATTAAGAGTGACATGAGGAAAAAACATTTTATGCAGCACGTGGTTGGGGTTGGAATGCAATGCCTGCAGAAGTGATGGAGGTATGTTACATAGTGGCCTTAAAAAGCAATTTGAATGGATGGATATATGGTGAAGAAAATTTACAAAGTTTTGGAGACATCGCCAGTGAGTGAAACTACAGAGTCATGGCAGAGGGCTGGCATGGATATGATGGGCTGAATGACCTCCTTTATTGCTGTAACCATTCTAAAATTCTATGATCATCTACATTGTTGTTTGAGGGGCCTTACTATTCTGAATTTGGCTGCTCTGCTTCTATGTTAGAACAGTGTCTACACTTCACAAAGTACATCAGTGTTGAACAGTGCCTTGGGAAATTCTGAAAAGTATTATAGAGCTGCAAATCCTCCTTCTTTTATCCTGTGGTAAACATAACTTCTCTTCCATAGTCAACTGCATTTTTGAATCTAGTGTGTCTCAGCCCTCCTGCAGATATGCCAGATATTACTTAGAAAGTGAACTTTCTGCTCTGCTGCATGTGTTTACTCAATTATGCGACCCTTTAAGTTGCTATAAGCCTTTAAATCCTTCAGCATGATACTTTCTGTTCCTCCAACAGGCGAGCTCCAGATCAGACACATGAGCTTGCCCCAAGATGTTAACATCATCCCTGCAATGGTATGCATGAAATACGATCCAGCCTACTTTAGTCCTGGATTTAAGACACATGAAAAATCTTGTGGAATATTGTTTCATCTTTTTTACTGTGTAAGAAAATATCAAAACTTGAACTGATCATGCAATACTTCCAGTGAGAGTGCCTCCAAAAAGAGTGACAACATTAAATGGGTACAATAATGCACTGCTTAAATTTTACTGCACCAGCATTCAACAGCCTGGACTGTTGATCTGGAGGCATGAGTTTAAATCCCATCATAGCAACTATGAAATTTAAATTTGTGGAATTAAGTAATTCTGGAATTTAAAAAACATGAAACCGCCCAGTTATTGTAAAAGTCACCTAGTTCACTAATGTCATTCAGGGAAAGAAATCTGTCATCTTTATTCAGTGTGGCCCATTTATGACTCCAGACACACTAGTGGTTGACTCTTAATTGCCGCCTCATTTCAGCAATTAGGGATGGACAATAGATCATGGCTTTGCCAGTGACAACCACATCTTGTGAATAGATAAGTAAAAGAATTTGCAGGTCATCTACAACTTTCAGACAAAGAATGCTGCCAATCTTCATTCATCTGTTTTTCACCCAATAACAGAAATTAAAAATACAGTCTCCTTGAGAAAATAATTGGAAATAGGTTACTCTGTACAAGCGTATTACTAACATTTTTAGCTGATGGATACACTCAAAAATCAATGAGTGGTCAAAAATTATAGGAGTTCATCACAAATATAGATTGCTATTGAAAATCAGTGAGAGGTGGAGTGAGAAAATTTCCACTTTGATCGAAATCGAGAAATTGTGCTCAAATTGTACTTGAACTTATGTCAGTTTTGTGATTTGAAATTGCACTTTACAGCCCTCCTCCCTCCCTCCCCCCCCCCCCCCAACCACATTTCAATGATCCTGAGTGTGAAATTTACCAGATATCGGTGCACAAAGCAGCAGTGCAAACCAAGCAATGGATTTGTGACTGTGAATAGAGTCAACAAAAGTAACTGAAATAAATTTTCCTTGTGAGAGTGAAGATCAGAGTATAAAGGGCATGTTTTGCTCTCCCAATTGTTTTTGACATGTGCCTTATTTTTATACATGTGTGAGAATTTTCCTAATTGGCTTAACTTAAAATTAAAAATTATCAGTGTGTAAGTTTTAAAAATGCAAGGGATTGGTAATGGAGTGGTCATGTTACTGCAAGTAATCCTAGATTAAAGATTTGGTTTATATCATTAAATTCAGTTAATGGAGCAACTCAATTAACAAACTGGAATCAAAATGAAGCTGCAAGATTGTTATCAAATCCTACCTGATTCATCGGGGAAGAAAATCATATGCTCATACCTGGTTTAGTCTATGTAGAGTCATAGAGAGATTCAGCACAAAACAAGCCCTTTAGCCCACTGAGTCTGCACCAACCATCAACCACCCATTTACAATAATCCTACATGAAAACCATTTTTTATTCTCCCCATATTCTCATCAACTGCCCCCAGATTCTACCTCTCCTACAGTTTACAGTTTACAATATAGAGATAATTTACAGCGGCCAATTAACCTACCAACATGCATATTTTTGGGATGTAGGAGGAACCCAGAGAATCCAAATGAAACCCATGCATTCAAAGGGAGAACATGCAAACTCCACACGGACTGCACCCAAGGTCAGGATTAAACCTGGGTCTCTGGTGCTGTGAAGCAGTGGCTCTACCAGCTGTGCCACTGTAGTACCCAGAAATTAGACACTCTATTCCAAACCCTGTTGTGGAAGGAAGTTACCAAGCGGACAGAGAAAAAGATTCAAGGATATGCTCAAAGCTTCCCTAAAGAAAGCCAACGTCCCCACAGGCTCCTGGGAATCTCCAGCCATTGACTATCCAAAGTGGAGAAGCAGCATTTGGGATGGCGTTGAAAGACTCCGTGCTGTGCATCTACCCTGTCAAAAATTTTCTATGTTTTAATAAGATTAACACTCAATCTACTAAACTATAGAGAGTATAGGTTCAGTCTGCTTAACCCAGGAATCATTGTGGAGTGGCTTCATTGAACACCCTCTCTTACAAGCATATCCTTCCTTAGATAGAGGGACTATGTTTGTACACAATATTCCAGGTGTGGTCTCAGTTGCAGTATTCAAATCCCAAATTCAAAAATGACTGCTTATTCCTTCACCAACAAGGCTTATCAAGTTTGTGCTGTCTTTCTACATTGCTGTGGGATCTCTTGGCTACTCCTGATGACCAGGACTGGACTGCAACAGCTGAAAGGCTGCTGGGGAAAGGAGGAGGAAGTTGTTTCTAACACTCCTGTTTCACTTTCCTGAGAGGTGCTCAGATGCTGGAGGCTGAACAAGTTCACATTGAGCCTCACACCCAGACCTCCTCTGAGGGACAGAGGATGCCCAAGTAACTGATTTTTGTTGTTGCAAGGACCCGTTGACACAGAGACATTCTGGATGATATTCTCCCACAGGCCAGAAGCCGTCATTCTGTTTCACATGCCCCTCTCTTTGCTGTTTCTAGACATGAGGCCCTTTTGGAATGCTCACCAGTTTGGATTCAGCTAATCGCTTTTTATAGCAAATCACTTTTAGAAGCCAGATACACATTGTTGCAGAGGTTCCCACTGTCAGCAAAGGTTGAATGGGGCTGACCTTGCCTATTTCTGTTTTCACTAAAATATCTTTTCGCACAAGGAAGAATTTGTGCATGTTAGAATGTTCTCCCTCTTGGATTTAATTGTTTGTAAAGTAGCCAAAAAAGATTATTGCTTGGCTATTTTTTTCAACAGCTATGTGGCTAGCAAGAGCCCAATATGATGGATAGAAGCAAAGAACCAGCTTATTGAATTACTAGCTGAAACATTATACAGCGGCTGCCCTGGAATACACATTATACCAATGCAACTAAATTACATAGGCGTTCAGGTCTAGATTTAGCTTATTCAGTTAGTCTTTAGGGTTAACTAATTAAAATTACAAACAATTGTTTACATTGCAGGAAGTCCTTATGATAATACTGTTTGAAAATCATCCAAAATAGATTACAACTTCCAATTACATAATATTTAAAGAGGATTTTCTATCGTACATCATTGCCAGACAAGAGCACTGAGTGGATGATCAATTTCACACTCCCCCTGAAGATCTTATCATCAAGCTCTTATTGGCACAGCTAGTAGAGCCACTCCCTCACAGTGCCAGAGGCCTGGGTTCAATCCTGACCAAGGGTACTGTCTATGTGGAGTTTGCAAGTTTTTCTGGTGACCAGCTGAGTTTCCTCTGGGTGCTCTGGATTCCTCCCACATTCTAAAGACATGTAGGTTGGTGGATAAATTGGTCACTGTAAATTGCCCCTGGTGTGTCGGTGGGTGGTAGAATCTGGGGGATATTGATGGGAACAAGAGAGAATAAAAGAATAGGATTAGTGCAAATGGGTGATTGATGATCAACACAGACTCAGTGGGCTGAAGGTCCTGTTTTCATGCTGTCACAGAAGCAAGCCTTTAACAAATTCATTTCATTTCATAAGATGGCAACAAACAGCTGAATGTAAGGTAAGATATCTATTAGTCACATGTACATCGAAACACACAGTGAAACGCATCTTTGCGTAGAATGTTCTGGTAGGCAGCCCGCAAGTGTCACCACGCTTCCAGCGCCAACATAACATGCCTGCAACTTCCTAATCTGTACATCTTTGGAATGTGGGAGGAAACCGGAGCACCCGGAGGAAACCCATGCAGATACGGGGAGAACGTACAAACTCCTTACAGACGGCAGTGGAATTGAACCCAGGTCGCTGGTGCTGTAGTAGCGTCATGCTAACCGCTATGCTACCGTGCCTGTACTGGGTGAGGAGGGGCCTGACAACATCTTATCTGCAATGCTAAAGATGTGTCACAGGGCTTGCTGTGCAGCAGTGTCCTGGGCTCATAAAATTATTTAATGAAGTCAAACTGTTGAAGTGAAATTATAACACTGGCATCCATCTGATGAAGTGGGAAATGACCCAATCATCTACTCCTCAAATAGCAGCACAAATCCACTTCAGTCAGTTTACTCCTCATTGTTGTAAAGTTGACTTGCAGTGACCTTCTCACTAATGCCCAGATTTTATTCTGCCAGTGCAACTTCTCCAGATCTCATTACAAATTTGATCCACTGTGCTTAAGTAAATGATATGAGAGCTATGGTGAAAGTGGATGTCTTTGATATCTAGGCAGCATCTGAGTAAAGCACCAAGGAGCCTGAGTAAATTGAAGTTAGTGAGGATCAAGGGGAAACCTTCCACTGGCTGTCGTCCTACTTAGCTGATAGGAATGTGGTTGTGACTGTTGGAGACCAGTCACCTCATCCCAGGACACTGTTGCGGGAATGCCTCAGGGCAGTATAGGCCCAATCAACAGCTGCTTCATCTCTCCATAGTGTTGGAAATGGCAACATTCCCAGATGATTGCATAGCCTTCAGTTCCATTTGCAACCCATCACATAATGAAGCAGCACATAGCAAGATCAAGGCAACATCCAGGCTTGGACTGATGTGCCAAAGAACAATTACATCACACAATTGGCAGGCAACGACCATCTCTGACAGCAGAATGTCCTAATTGTAACAGAGTCATAGAATCATACAGCAGGAAACAGGCCCTTTGGCCCAAGTTATCCATGCTGACCAAGATACCTATCTATGCTGATCCATTTTCCTGCATTTGGCCCATATCCATCTATTCCTTTCCTATCCATGTACCTCTCCAACCACTTTTTAAATGCTGTGATTGTACCTGCTTCTACCACCTCCTCTGGCAGCTTGTTCCATATACCTACCACCCTCTGCATGGGAAAACCTGCCCCTCATATCTCCTCATATCTCCTTAAATTATTTTCCCTCTCACCTTGAACCTATGAACAGTAGTGTAGCAGTTAGCGTAACACTATTACAGCGCCAGTGACCTGGGTTCAATTCCCACCGCTGTCTGTGAGGAGTTTGTACGTTCTCCGTGTGACTACGTGGGTTTCCTCCAGGTGCTCCGGTTTCCTCCCACATTCCAAAGGCGTATGGGTCAGGAGTTGTGGGCAAGCTATGTTGGTGCCTGAAGAGTGGCAACACTTGTGGTCTGCCCCCAGCACATTCTGAGTCAAGCAAGAAGATACATTTCACTGTGTGTTTTGATGTACATGTGACTAATAAATAAATATCTTACCTTATCTTCTCTAGTTTTATACTCCGTTACCCTTGGAAAAAAAGTTATGACTATTTACCCTGTCTATGCCTCCCATGATTATATAAACCTCTATAAGATCACCCCTCAGCCTCCTGTGCTCCAATGAGAACAATCCCAGCCAATCCAAACTCTCCTTGAACTAAATCCCAGCAACATCCTGGTGAATGTCAACTGCACTCTTTCTAAGTGCTGTGACATCCTTTCTGTTGTGTGGTGTCCAGTACTGCACAGAGTATTCCAAGTGTGGCCAAGCCAATGTCTTGTATAACTGCAACATGATGTCCCAACTCTTATACTCAATATACCTGCCTATGAAGGAAAGCAAAATAAACACCTTCTCCACTACCCTATTCACCCGTGTCACCATTTTCAGGGAGCTATGAACTTACACCTCAAGTATGTCAATGCTTCTAAGGTCCCTGCCATTTACTGTAAATGTCCTGCCAATATTAGACAACACAAAATACATTAAAGCACACTTGCCTGGATTAAATTCCATCTGTCACTGCTCAGCCCAACTTTCCAGTTGATCTATGTCCCTATGTATCCTTAGGCAACCATCCTCGCTATATACAACTTCACCAATCTTCATGTAATCAGCAAACTTACTTATCAGACCACAGATGTTCTCAAGCAAGTCATTTATATTAACAACAAGCAACAAAGATCCCAGCACTGACCCCTGTGGTATACCACTCGTTACAGGCTTCCAGTCAGAAAAACAACCCTCCATCACTACCCACTGCCTCCCAAGGTGGGCCTTGGATACTGTCCAAAGAGTGCTGGTAAGTTCTATTTACAATAACAGGACCTTCATATTAAGGGTACTTTATTCCAGCAACAGCAAGCAACTCCCTACATGTACTTACACTCTACTGTGGTTCCACTCTGGTTTTCTGTGTTCTGAAGTTAGTGATGTCAATGTGGGACCTGCATACTGTACCAACAGATTGTCAGATGGGATGGACGTGTGGATAGATTGTGAGGTTATGTGCTTCTTCTCCTGTTTATTCCCTGAGGAGTTCCTGCAGCAATGTCCTGGATAAAGCAATTGGTCTTCAACAATCGCAATCATCTTCCTATCAGCTAGGTATAACACCTGCTAGAAGAACTTCAATGTACTCAGGCTTCTGCGTGCATCGACCGAAGGTTCTCAGTGCAATCCTGAGTGATCTTTCTTCACTTTGTGTGCTCAGTGGGGGAGGGAGCTGAGGGACCAAGGGAAAGGGAGACTGAGAGCAGCTGTTGGGGTAAGGCATTAAAAAAGGGAGACTGAGGACAGGGCTCAGGGTTGGGGGAGGTGAGAGGGAAGAGCTGAGGAAAAGTGTGTGTACAAGATTATGTGCCATGGTGAGTATAAGTACAGAGTGCGTGCATGCATACACAGTGTATGCTAGGTCTGTGCAGCAGATTCTGGTCTGCAATTGGCCATCCACACATTCCAGGCATTTGTATAGTGAACCATCTCTGCTTCCAATGCATTAACATCTTACCTTAAGTACGGAGACCAAGACGGCACACAGTACTCCAGATGTGGTGTCATAAGTGGCCAACATAAGTGAAGCATAATCTCCCTACTTTTGCATTCAATTTGCCTAGCAATAAACAATGACATTCTAGTAGTTTTCCTAATTACCTGCATACCAGCCTTTTTGCAAATCATGCCCTCAGACAGCCAGATCCCTCTGCATTTAGTTCTGCAATCCCTCACAGCAGAGATGCTTCTTTTTTATTCTTCCCCTGGCCTTCATTATCAGAGATTTTGAGCGCAGGAGCAAGGATGGATTGCTACAATTATACAGGGCCTTGTTGGGACCCCACTTGGTGTATTGTGTGGAGTTTTGATCTTCTTACATAAGAAAGCATATGCTTGTCATAGAGGGACACATCAAAGGTTCACCAGACTGCTGCCTGTGATGGCAGGACAGCCATATGAGGTAAGATTAGGTTTGACTTGATTTGTATTTATGAGAGTTTAGAAGAACAAAAGGGAATCTAATTAAAACTTACAACTTTCTGACAGGGCCAGACAGACTGGATGTAGGGAGGATGTTTTCGCTTGCTAGGGTGTCTAGAATGAGGGGTCACTATCTCAGTTTACATAGCAGAAGGTTTGGAACTGAGATGGGGAGAAATGTTGTCCTGATTAGAATGGAATTCCTTGGCAGTCTTCACTACCACCTGCATGGAAGTCATAATTCTACATTCCACATCAAATGTAAGGCTTTTTATGCCTAATGATTTTGACGTTATTCTTCCATATTACATTCCTAGAATTAATTATAATTAGACAATGCACAAAACTTGTCACTGAGTGCACAATCCAGAAACTCCTTAACGTGACAATACCTTAATAGATCTTTGAATGTGTTGATACTTTCACTCATGGATTCTGCCAGCTTTTGACTGTGAATGAGAAATTTATACCCTTCTACTACCTCAATTCTTCCAGCCTTTGCAAATGTGATATCTGTAGCTTGCTGCGGATTACTAAGTTTCTGAGTGTATGATACACCTTGAACCAAGTTCCGTGAGTAATATTACCTCCTTCTGTTTCCTTATTGCTGTATTCAATGTTTGTGGAGTTCAGTGTTGTTTTCCAACTGAAGAATATCAATGGCCTTGAAAAACATAACCATCTTCTCCACGTGGGCTTTGAGTGATTTACATACCTTGTTATATCCCCAGGCTGCCTCTAGAGCCTGCTTGCTTGCTTTGTTTCTTTTCAACCAATGTACTACCACAGTACTCAGCTTCTGGTGTTTGTGCACTTTTATCATAAGCTTATTTCACTCACTTACACTGTCTTACTTGCTTTAATTTTTGCTTAAAAAATCAGTTGGTGCAGCTTTAAGAATGACAGCTGCAAATAGAGCTGCTTGGAGCTCTCCATGTCTTCCTTTGGTCTGACCTGTGACCCATGCAAAATGGACTTGGTCTGCAGTCGGGAAATTGAGCAATGAGCGTCTGTATTCCGATGTTTTAGCTGGCAGCGTGGAATTTACACAAACTACATGAAGAAAGAATGCTTCTCTTAAAGATGTGACTCTCACTTTTCTTCTGATTTTACTTTTAACTATTCCGATTGTGTCACCGATTGTACTGTGCATGAAAGAAGATCCTGCTGGAGGGCTGGTAAGTTGTACTTAAATAACAGTTACAGGATTCTCAAAGAAGAGTGCTTACTTTATTCTAGCAATGGAAAGGAACTTATATATGTGGTACTTATGTCATATGTATGGATGCACAATGATATCACTATGTCCTCTGCCTGTATGACTTTTTTACATAACTATAAGCACAAATACCACATTACTGACTTCCATGTGACATTCAATCTCATTATTACTAGTGATTCACTCATTTTCAATATTTTGGAAATCATTAGTGACCATAAACCAACTGGAATAACCATAATACTTATGTGGCTGGGCATTATCTGCTGAGTGATTCATCATTGCACTCCCTGGCTATCACACACTTTTACAGTTTACAAGGCACAAGCCAGGAGTGAGATAGAATGCTCTTATTTGCCTGCTTGGATAAAGTATTATAACATTTTAGAAGCCCACACAATACAAGAAAAAGCAACCCGCTTTAAATGTTCACTCCCAATACCATCAATGCAATGTGGTTGCAATGAGCATCACCTTCAAGAAACACTGCTGCAGCTCACCAAGGCTTGTGGAACAGAGCTTTCCAATGGCACAAACTACAGCACCTGGAAGAACGAAGACAACAGATGCCTGCGAACATTGCAATCTACAAGTTTGCCTCCAAATTTCATACTATTTGGGCCTATAAATATACTGCTGCTTCTGTGAAACTTGGTCAAAATCCTGGAACTTGCTTTCTAATAGTATTGTTACCATAGACAGCAGCAGTAGACTTCCAACCACCTTCTCGGGGGCAAATAGTGATGGACCATAATACTGGAATTGTCAGCAATGGTCCTACTTCATGAATGAATAAAAGTCATATGGTTCAGGTATTCTTGTAATTTATCTACTTATAAGGAGACGTAGAATGGCTATTATGCAGAAACATGGTATGGTAAAAAAACTTGAACGTCCGTTTTTATGATATCATATGCTCGGGACATCCCAAAGCATTTTGTGTTCAATGAATTGCAATTAAAATGCAGCCTCTATAACGTTGGCAAATTTGGCATCTGATTTGCATTGTTAATTCCAGAAATAGCAAATACAATAAATAATTATTTAATCTCTTTAACTGATTAAGGGAAGGATGTTGAACAGAACAGAGTATCTCTTGCTTTTCTTCATATTGTTCTTGAGATCTTTTGTAAGACTTGACTAGCAAAAAGAGATCTTAATATAACATTTCATCTGGAAGAGTCCACATTCCTATAAATACAGTGCTCCTTTTAAAATGCACTGACTTACACCAGTGTGTATTTAGGTGTGAGAATCCCAGAGTAGAGCTTGATCCCAAAATCTTTGGCACAAGGCCTGAGTAACATCAACTGACTAAGGAGGGAATTCAGAATATATCACAGAGAATTCCAATTGTAGAAATACTTAAAAATATGAAAAAGTGAACATTTTGAAATCTAAATCTACCTTTCTTTTTCTGAACCTGACTGACATGCTGTGTTCCAGATTTTAGACTTGTAACCTGTTTATCTATGCTTTTAATATTTTCTGAAAAATTACAATGCAATTGACAAACTGCAGTATTTATTGTTGAAACCTTACGCTTCATTAATAAAACAAATTACTTTATGATAATTTGAAAATTGCTGCCCCACAAACGTGAAGTATTGCATTAATTCCTATGTTGCAAGAGTTTGGTAATGGAAGAGTTCTGGTATCAAGTTATTCCTGCTGTGAAGTGAGGTTTGAAGTTCACAAATATTTATTGGTTGACAGTTTTAATAAAGATAGTTTTAAATTACTTAGTGAAAATAATCTGCTTCAAGTTTATATTCTCGGCATGTAGGTGTGCAATTTGCATGCACAGTAAGGAAGATGGCTGTGCTAAATCATCCCAGAGTCACAAGATCACAAGACAAAGGAGCAGAAGTAGGCCATCTGGCCCATCGAGTCTGCTCCATGAGCTAAACTAATACTATTTCTCTCTAGCCCCAGTTCCAGCCTTATCCCCATATCCCTTGATACTTTGACTAATTAGATACCTATCAATCTCCTCTCCTTAAACACCCCCAATGATTGGGCCTCCACAGCTGTATGTGGCAAAGAATTCCATAATTTCACTACCCTCTGGCTAAAGAAATTTCTCCTCATTTCTGTTTCAAACTGGTACCCTCAAATTCTAAGGTTGTGCCCTCTAGTCCTGGACTCACCCACCAAGGGAAACAGCTTAACCACATCTACTCTGTCCAGTTCTTTCAATATTCTAAATGTTTCTATGAGGTCCCCTCTCATTCTTCTGTACTCCAGTAAGTACAGTCCAAGAGCCAACAAACGCTCATCATAAGTAAGGCCTTTCATTCCGGGAATCATCCTCGTTAATCTTTTCTGAACCCTCTCCAACATCAGTACATCCTTCCTAAGATAAGGGGCCCAAAACTGCACACAGTACTCCAGATGAGGTCTCACCAGTGCCCCATAGAGCCTCATCAACACTTCCTTACTTTTATACTTTATACTTCTCGAAATGAATGCTAACATAACATTCGCTTTCTTTACTGCCGATCTGACCTGGTGGTCAACCTTTAGGGTATCCTGCACGAGTACCCCCAAGTCCCTTTGTACTTCTGTACTTTGAATTTTCTCCCCATCTAGATAATAATCTGCCCATTTATTTCTTTTTCCAAAGTGCACAATGGCACATTTCTCAACATTGAATCTCATCTGCCATTTCTTTGCCCATTCTTCTAAACTATCTAAGTGTCTCTGCAACCTTCCTATTCCTTCAATACTCCCTACTCCTCCACCTATCTTGGTGTCTGCAAACTTAGCCACAAAACCATTTAGTCCATCATCCAAATCATTAATGTACAAAGTAAAAAGAAGCGGCCCCAACACCGACCCCTGCAGAACACCACTAGTAACCTATAACCAACCAGAACAGGATCCCTTTATTCCCACCCTCTGCTTTCTGCCAACCAGCCAATGCTCCACCCATTCCAATATCCTACCTGAAATCCCATGAGGTCTCACCTTATTAATCAGTCTCTTGTGCGGCACCTTGTCGAAGACCTTTTGAAAGTCTAAATACACAACATCCACAGCCTCTCCCTTATCCACCCTACCTGAGATTTCCTCAAAAAACTCCAATAGGTTGGTCAGGCAGGATCTTACCTTCACAAAACCATGCTGGATTGGGCCTATCTTGCCTTGCACCTCTAGGTATTCCGTAACCTCATCCTTGAGGATCGATTCCAATAACTTTCCCACCACCGATATCAGACGGATAGGTCTGTAATTTCCTTTATGCTGCCTCCCACCCTTCTTATACAGTGGAACTACATTTGCGACCTTCCAGTCCTCAGGAACCATGCCGGAGTCTATTAATTCCTGGAAAATTATCACCAATGCCTCCGCAATCTCTGAAGCCACCTCTTTCAGAACACGGGGGTGCACTTCATCCGGTCTGGGAGACTTATCTGCCTTTAGTCCATTTAGCTTCCCAAGCACTTTCTCTCTAGTAATCTTAACTGAATTCAGTTCTATCCCCTGAGATTCCTGACTATCCGGTATATTGCTGGCGTCCTCCACAGTGAAGACCGATGCAAAATACTCATTTAGTTCCTCTGCCATCTCTCTGTTATCCATTATAATCTCTCCTGCACTGTTTTCAATTGGTCCTATATCAACCCGTGTCTCTCTTTTACTCTTCATATATTTAAAAAAACTCTTGGTCTCTTTTTGAATGTCATTTTGTTCCTCTTCTATACTGCTCCCTGTGGAATTTACTTTAGAAAAACCATTGTTCGAACATAACAAATGGAAAGTCTTAAATAAAAGTAATCCAAATGAGTTAACAAAAAAGCTGTCTGAAACAAAATTCATCTTAACAAGCATTCAATTTTGTGAAGAACTGGAGTTCAAGGACTGCCTCTATTGAAAATGATTTTAAATAATCAACAACTACTTTAATTAGATCAAGGATGAAGCAAAGCATTATTTATTTGTGGTGAAGAAGGGCGCTTTGAGTTTTGATTAAATGCAAGCAATGTATATTTAAAGTTAAGCATAGAATAATTTCCAGATGGTAATATTGATGAAACCATACTATATTGGCATATATGATAAGCAAAACTGAAAGACATATAGAAAATAGCCTTTGATTTACTTTTACATTATACAGATAAGAATAGCTAGCTAAATCAGCAGAAATCTTGCACCCAAGACAAGCTGACGTGTAATAAGATTGTGGTTTAACAAGTTTTCTCTTCTAGATCTATGCTAAATGTCAGACTTCTAAAACATTCCTTGTTTCTCAAAAACTCTTAACACAGTTGTGCCTGCTTTAATTTCATTTTGAATTGTTCATCACAACATAATCTGATAATACAGTGCAGTATTAAATATTACTTATGTCTTCTTATTAGGCAGTCCCTCAGGTTTTTACATTCATTTTCAGGATCTAGGCATGGTTGACAAGGCCAGCGTTTATTGTCCATCCCTAATTGCTCATGAGAAGATAGTGGTGAGCCACTTCCGTGAACTGCTGCAGCTCTTTTGGTGAAGGTACTCCCAGACCATTGCAGGATGTAGATCCAGGGACAATGGATGCAATATATTTCCAAAACAGGATGGTGCTTGACTAGAAAGGAAAATCTGTAGATGGCCATGTTCTCATGCACCTGCTGTCATTACTCCTTTGTGGTAAAGGTTGCAGCTTTGGAAGGTGCTGTTGGAGTGGCCTGGGTGAGTAACTGCGGAGTATTTTGTAGATGTTACACACTGCAGCCACTTTGCACTTATAGTGGAAGGAATGAATGTTTAGGATGGTTACTCGGGTGGCAATCAAGTGGGCTGCTTTGTCCTGGATGGCGTTGAACTCCTAGAAAGGTTGAGGTTGCTTCCACAATGGTTCTGTGGGGTCTAAGGTGATTAATAAATCCATTGTATTGTCTGTTTACTCTGCCACAGTTGAAGCAGGGGCTTGACAGCATTTTTGGATTGTTGTACGGCCCTCCCACCGTTGCACATGGCTTGCGTGTACGCATGTTGGCCTACCCCGCCAATGGACTTGGAGGATGTTCTGGAGACAAGTGTGCTTTGAGTACCCTGTGGTCCTGCTGTAAGTTGCCCATGCATGTGATGCATACATTGTTGCTCAGTAGACCAGGAACTTGGTGCCAGGTTTGATGTCTTGGTGTTCAAATACTTTTCTTCTCAGGTGACTGTGTGAGTGCACCTGAGACTGTGGTGAATTTTATCATTAAAGTCTGCACTTGCTGAGAGTGGCTATCATGTTGTAGGAAGTGATCCATGTTGACCAGGGCCTTGTCATGAGCCTTGATTGTTGGGTGTTGTGCATGGGGGCAGGTTGGTGAAGGATCTTTTACTTATTAATGTTTAGACTCTCACACATTGGTGGAGGAATTAATATTGGTTCGGAGTTCCGCCTCCAACTGTGCAGAAACACAAGTATTGTCAGCATATTGGAACCTGATAATCAAAGTTGGTTGATCTAGGTTCTGAAGTGAAGAAGATGAGGATTACACCATTTCCTGCTGAATTCCACTCCTTCTGGAAGTCAGGTAAAGTACTGCTGTGAGGAATATTGAGAAAAGGGTTGGCACAGACTTGCTTAACCCCCAGTTTGCTCTGGTATTGTGTCAGTGGTGGATCCTTGATGAGGATCGTGGCTTGTAATTCATCGTGGAGCAGACAGAGGATGGTAACAAATTTCTGGCAATAGTTAAATTTGAGAAGGATCCACTTTGCTTCCTCTTGATTAATAGGTGCCGGCTTTTGTGAGGTCAAAGAAGGCCATTTATATGGGTTGATACTTTTTCCCACATCTTTTCTTGGATTTGTCACATGGTGAAGATCTCATCCATTGCATCTCTTGATGAACTGCATCACAATTCTTAGAGGAACTCTTCTGCGACTGGAAGCAGATTGTTGATGGAGATTCTCATTGTGACTTTCCCTGTGGCAGGCAGCAGAAAGACCTCATGGTAATATTGACAATGAGGCTTGTTTCCTTTTTTTGAAAAATGATTATAATTATAGCATCACTGTGATCCCCTGACACACTTACCCTTTCCTTGGTCAGGGAGATGAGGTGCTGAATTTGTGCCAGCAGTATTTCTCTGCCACGAGACTTCATGCAGGCTAGAATTACGCAAAGGTCTCCAAGAGTTGCTCCATCTCGCCCTTATACCTCTGTGCTACCACCTTCAGTGGACCTATATAACACCAGCAGCACTATGACAGCGGAAGAATCCCTGGGCACTAGTTTTAATTTTTCTAGTTCCTTGGTACAAACCACATACTTGCCTGGTAAAGGAAAATTGTGAGGGCGGCACGGTAGTGTAGCAGTTAGCGTAATGCTATTAGAGCGCCAGTGACCTGGGTTCAATTCCTACTGCTGTCTCTAAGGAGCTTGTATGTTCTCCCCGTGTTTGCGTGGGTCTCCTCTGTGTGCTCCGGTTTCCTCCCACATTCCAAAGACATACAGGTTAGGAGCTGTGGGCATGCTATGTTGGCACCGGAAGCGTGGCAACACTTGCAGGCTGCCCCCAGAACATTCTCAGTAAAGCAAAAAGGCGTATTTCACTGTGTGTTTTGATGTACATGTGACCAATAAATAAATATCTTATCTTATCTTATCTTATCTTATCTTATCTTATCTTATCGATATACAGAAGTTTAAATGAATGTGCAAAAATTTGAGCTTTCTGATCAGTTTAATTTAAAAGGATATTGTCTTGGGAGTTCTGTTTTGTGCTGGTAATGATCTGTTGTTTCCCCTTTCCCATGAAGAGTTTTAGGTGACAATTCCAGTTTGTTTCTGGTTTTAGCATGTCCTTGGGTTTCCTTTCCTTGATTGGCAGACATGCTGGCAAAGCTGCATTAATTGCTCATCACGAGTTGCTACTGATAAGACAGTGAGGGGTCTTTTTCTTGATGTTTGATTGTTTGCACAATGAGTGGCTAAGCCACTTCAAAAGAACGTTAAGAATTAAACATATTCGGAGCTTTTGTTATGGGCATTTGGGGAAGGAATTGTGGACAGGAAGCCCACTATTCCAGGTTTCCCAAATGCTCAACGGTTTTCAACAGCAGAAAGCCTTTTCTCTTTAATAAAAACAGAAAATCCTGGAAACACTCAGCAGATTCTAACAAAAGGTCTTGAACCTGAAACATTAACTCCATTTCTCTTTCCATGGGTACCGAGTGTTCCAAGCATCTTTTGTTTTATTTCAGATTTCCAGCATCTGCAGTTTTTTTTTCAGTTTTCTTGCCCACAATTTGTTGGGGTTGAGTAAAATCTGTTTCCGCTCTGGTTCTTTGTATCTTGGGGTCCACGCCCATAGATCCCTCAAGGTTGTCGCGCAGGTCGATAGGGTTGTTAAGAAGCCATATGGAGTGTTGGCCTTCATTAGTTGGGGTACTGAGTTCAAGAACCACGAGGGAATGTTGTAGATCGATAGAACTCTGGTTAGACCACACTTGGAGTATTGTGTTCAGTTCTGGTCGCCTCATTATAGGAAGGATGTGGAAGCTTTAGAGAGGGTGCAGGGGAGATTTACCACGATGTGGCCTAGCTTGGAGAGCATGTCTTGTGAGTGAGCTAGGGCTTTTCTCTTTGGAGAGGAGGAGAATGAGAGGTGACTTGATAGAGGTGTACAAGATGATAAGAGGCATAGATCGAGTGGACAGTCAGAGACTTTTTCCCAGGGTGACAATGGCTAACACGAGGGGACATAATTTTAAGGTGATTGGAGGAAGGTATAAGGGGGAAGTCAGGGGGAAGTTTTTCACACAGAGAGTGGTGGGTGCATGGAACGCACTGCCTGCAGAGGTTGTGGGGGCAGATACATTAGTGACATTTAAGAGACTCATAGATAGACACATAAATGTTAGAGAAATGGGGAGCTATGTGGGAGGGAAGGGTTAGATAGATCTTAGAGCAAGATAAAATGTCGACACAACATCGTGGGTTGAAGGGCCTGTACTGTTCTATGTTCTATGTATCTGAGGTGGTTGATGAGGATAATGTGGGACCAGCAGATTGTGTCTAGAATGGGGCAGGAGGTGCTGGATAGGGTGGGCAGGTGGGTGATGTGCTTCTTTCACCAGTTCACTGGGCCTCCCGCATACTCCCGACAAAGACACAGGAGGTTGGCAGTCCTACCCTGGGGAGCTCCTTCTCCATTTTAAATTGTCATTGGCCAGGAATTCCATGAGTCAGTGAGGATACCACATTGTTTTAAGGTGGCTCTCTCTGCCCCTCTGGTAGTCTAATGCCACTTCGAAGTTCGCAGTGGAATGCTTGTTTCTGATGAATGTTCAGAGAGAATGAGGGATACCTTGGGCAGTATTGGGGGGTATTAGCCTGGAGAGAACACTGACATTGATTTGCTTATCCTGTCAATGGATTTGGAGGATTTTGCACAGAACACATGAGTCCCATGTTTCCAGTGCTTTGAGATGCCTGCTGGAGGTGATACATATCTTTGAAGTGCACAGGAGGACAGGGCTTTGAACTGGGTTTGAGGTCTTGATCTTTGAATGGTCCTCAGATGTCTAAAGGCTGCCGGGATGTATCGGAGACATTGATGAATTTCATCATCAACATCTGCCTCAGTGAAAGGTGGCTCCCAAGAAAGGAAAAATGGTCCATGTTTTCCTGAGTCTCATTGTAGGCCTGTACTGTCAGGGGTTGGTGTTGTACAGCAGGAGCAGGTTGGGGGGAGGACCTTTGTGTTTTTCAGATCAAAAAATGAAAATCAAAAAAAATTGCAGATGCTGGAAACCTGAAACACTCAGCAGGTCAGGCAGCATCTGTGGAAAGAGAAATCGAGTTAGTGTTTCAGCTTGAAGACCCTTCACCAGTGATGGGAAAGAGAAAAACAGGTAAGTTTTCAGTTGGAGGGAAAAGTGGGAAATATTTTGCAGTTGTTTAGTGTATGGCAAATTCATATTTTTCACTGAATTAGTTGATGATGACTTGGAGCTTGGCCCATGAGCCCTGGAACCTTATGGACTAATTAATAAATTGACTGCCTTTTGGGTGGGCAGGACTGTAACACTGTGAGCAAAAGCTGATTGGGAGGTGTAGGGTGATTACACTCAGGGGTGTCCAGAGGAAGGGTGGGAGAGATAATGGCAGGACATGGTAGGGAGGAGTCGGACTAATTGGAATCTAATGGTGGGATGTTAACTGGATGAGCTCACTGAAGATGATGTTCAGTGGTTGGGAAGAGGGGAAACGTGTTCCATCATCGGGGAGGGGTGGAGATAATGGGTTAATGGCAATTTTAATAACAGGCTGGATTCAAAATTATTCAGGGATCTAAAAAGACTTGTTAAGCACACTTAAACTAGATTGACAATGTCGTGGGGTTTTCTTTCATGCCATGGCAAATTCATATGGCAAACTTGCCTGCACTGGGTGGCTCACATTGCTTCTCAATTTGTGAATTCCACCACAGTCTGACTCGAGAGATTTCACAACTGATCCATTATCTGAGCCGGTGGCTGCAAGTGTCAAGAGGTGCCTTCTTCATCACCCTCATGCTGTTCAGTTTGGCCACAAAGGTATTCTCAGCTGTCTGAAAAGAAAACGGCATAAGGTTGGGTTTATGGAGAGGACAAGCTGGGGGTTGTGGCAGGATGAAGGGAGAAGCAAATAACGGGAGCATGCTTACACCATCTGTAAATTGTAGATCTGAGATAATTATGCCATTAAGGATCAGTGTGAGTATTTTTCATGGTCTCTGTGTTGCAATTGGCCATCAACAGAGTGATGGCCAAATCAATAACCAATAGCACTCTGTCCTCCAAGGCCTGCATCCATTGGAACTGTGCATGTATCTTGGTGGTTTAGTGCTGCTGCTGACAATTTTATGCCATCTTGTCTTGCAATAAAAAGGGTTGTGTTGGTGGATGTCACCCGATGAACTTGAGTGATATTACTGCCAAAGAGGAATTGTTGGCGCCATGTACAATCTTTGAGTGTGGATGTAGGGCATGGAGTGTGTGGTAAGTTTTGAGAGAATGGTGGGATATTTGAATATTAGACCCCAATCTGGATTGATGAAGATTATTATTATGTGAGTGATTACTTGTATTGCTGAACAGTGTATGAGGCTATTGGTATTTTTGTGGGAGATGGGATAGATTGTTTTGCTGACCTTAAACCCATTTGTGAGGTTATTGAACCTCTTGAGGTACTGTCTTCATTCCTTGGGCCTGGCTCCTTATCTTCACATCAAGTAAGAATGCCTCCCATTGCTACTTCACTATGTGCCACAAAGGTTTCCTGCCTCCAAATGTAGAGGACTTCTCTCCTTCTCACCGCTTTATCCATCAAAGTGTCCAAAGCCATAACAGAAAATCTGTGTGCCAACTCTCACCCATGCTTTACCACCTCTCAAAGCCTACAGCCAATGCTTCTGGAATTACTTCCAACTCCAGTTACAGGCACAAACCAACTCAGTTTTAAGGTATGCAGGCTGACATTGATCAACACTGGTTGCTTGAACTGACTCTTACCATGGGAAATGTGGGTCCCATAGTTGCATTTTAAAGCAATAAACAAAGCAGTTACCAATAACTGGTTGCTAAAATCATGCTGATTAACTTGGACTACAAATATTTTATATGTTCTGCACCAGATCAAGCAGATTGGTTTTAGTACTGTTCAAGCCAACCCCCATCCTGAACATCTTGTCGGTGCTTGGATGTGACTGCATTCTGGTTTAAAATGGGAAATGTCCCCTGCCATAAGACAAAACAACTTCAGTGTGCCTGGAAATCAGATAAATAGTTTGGGAATGGGAAAATATTCCGTTTGTACCAATGTTAAGCCAATGATCTCATGAAAAATCATGATGGGTGGTAAGGATGTATTTAAAATTAGTTGCTCACAGGGAGCTTTAATGTCAAGACAGACTGATGGAGTTGAATGGTCTGTTTCCATGTTGTAACTTCTGAGTATTTCTGTATTTGCCAGAGGTAAACTGGACTGCATTAATCAGATATATGTAGAACGCCGGTTATGAACTGATTGTTTGCAGTTAAAACATTCAATTTATAGATGTGTTGCAATGGACTTTCACTTAAGATGGGTTCAATATGGATACTTATGTAATTCTAGGTTGAATGGATTTCATGTGTTTTGCATTAGATGTTATGTTTTGGTTTTCAATAACATATTCCTCACATCTATGGGTGTTGGTATGTTAAAACACCTATTAAACTCCTGACCTTTAGCCTTTCGTGGCTAGGCAGGCAGCCATAAATATACTTGTCCAAGTTGGCATCTGCCTTTTAAAAATTCTAACTATTTTTAGAACAGAATTAGACAAATATCTTTAATTGTTGTTTTACTTGAAATGTTTGCTTAATGTAAGAGAGATATTTAATGAATTTCAGTTGAGAATTTGATACTTTTTGGCACCACCCATCCCTGTACAATTTGAGGTTTTGACAAATTTTGGCTGAAGATGAAGAAATCTTGAAGTTAATTGATAAAGCTCCAATTTTTACATCAATCAGTATGTGAATGATGTCTTGAAAAAATATTTGAGCCTGCTATTTTTTTCAAACTGCTGTTATAATGTGAAAGTCTGCAGGAACTTTTGTTTGATGTAAAGAACTTAATGAGCTTCCTGGATCATACAGTTGTTCTATCTGATGAGTAACAAAAGCTGCTCAAACCAGAAGACTGGCAGGCTAGATGCCCTCTAAATGATAATTTAGCTCATCTAAACCCAGTGATGAGAAGGCATCTACTATTGGTTGTAACATCCTGGTAGTAGTGGAAATAGATTTTGAGGATTGGGGGATGGAGTTGGCAGGGGGAGGGTCAGTGGGAGCAGAGATGTAAAGGAAAAGAGAACAGACAAGAGCCTGGCCTCAGGCAAAGGCTGAGCCTTCCAGATGATGAAGTCATGGAATATGCAACAAAGTATTCAAACATTTGTGGTGACTACTGCAGGGCATTGCCACGTGGACACCAGAATCTTATCTTGAGGCCCCAGTGGCATTTTCCACTGGGCTGCCGGTGGTCCCACAGCAATCATTATAAGAGGACTCTACTGCACTCACTGGAGCAGAGACAAGAATCAAAAGTCAGGAAGATGGGAAAAGCCCATGTTCCCAAGATAATAAAACAGAATGTTCTGGAAACGCTCAATAGGTCAGGCAGCATTTGTGGAAAGGGATACGGTTAATATTTAAGGTCTGGGACCCTTCATTAGACCTTGGAAAGAGAAAAAACGTTAGTTTTCAGTAGCAGGAAAGGTGGGGGAGGAATGGATTGAACAAAAGGAATATCTCTGATTGAATGAAACCAAATGACTTAATGTGGCGATTAAGGAGCAGATTATGCTTTTTTTGTCTTTTGGATGTGTTGCTTATGGTAAGGCTCTGGGACATGACCAGCAGGCCAGACTATACTAATAGAGAAAAGAAAAACTGATCCAAAACGATGACAGGCAAAAATAGCCAGTTCTGATATGGACAGAAAGAAAGAGCGAGTTACCCAAAGTCGGAGAATTTACTATTGAATACAGAATACAGAATACAACCATCCAGGTGAAGAGGCTGGATTTTCTGGCACATCTGGAGGAATCGTTAAGTGAAATCAATCGTTTTCATGAAGGATACTTACAGAAAAGTGCTGATATTCAACACTCAGCACCTACAATTAAATTACCACTTGTTCATACTTATCCAAGTCCTGTTGTAGTTAAGTAGGTGTTAAATCTAGGACACAAGTAACTCACAATATTTGCCCTGCTATGGCAGTGCAAAGGAATTGAGAACAAAGGAAACCCTTACTGGAAGGACCAATATGGTATGAGAATCTGTGCTAATCCTTAACCTCAGCTAATCAATTGTTCAGCATTGAATGTTGTGATTCAAATTCAGAGCTGCATAGAACAGGTGGACAAAACCTTGACCATCACCAGTGTGAGGAATGGACATCTGAAGACTGCAAGGCTCTCTACACCTATGGGCATGTTTGGAGTCTACCTTCCAGTACAGATAGTTCTGAAACATGCCTGTGCCCATTTCATTTCATATTAAAAGGTTTAAAGATGGAACCATTGAAGAAGACTGGCAATTCCCAACATTTCAACTCACGGTTGAATGCCAGCTGGTACTGTGCTCAGTACTTCCAGACTGGTACTTCCTCCTTCTCACCCTCTGGGGAGCTCCTGTATGGTAGCACAGAATGGGTGCTGGGGTCTGGAGCGTGAGGGGTTGTGTGGCTGATCATGCAATGATCAACATTACAAAGAAGAGCATGGTGATAATGAGTGATGATGCTGTTAGGAGGGGTGCCCAACAGACATTCAGATGCACATAGATAGAATGTTCATTTCTATTAGGGGAAGAGGCACGTTGAAGGTCCTGTCAATGCTTGCTTATCTTCTACAGCCATGACATCCTCTGCTTCATTGGCTGTGATGGCTTATGTCACATGGCTTGGAGGAGAGGCACCCTATAAGCACAGGAGCCATCACATCAATGATCACATGAATGTGTCTGTAAATGTCTGGTATCAAGTTACTAACCATCATGTATCATCCAGTACCAAAGGAGTCTGGTATTTCTTTAGGTTTATGATGAGTAAAATAAATACTTAATTTCAGATCTGTATGTTATTGTTCGAGAATATATTAAAGATAACATTTTCTAAATGCAAGATAAAAGAAGCCACATAATTGGCATAGCTTCAAAATATTAGAGAAAATATTGTTATGCAGCTGTCTTGTTTAACATATTCCTTGTGAATATTTATTGTGCAATATTGGTGTCATTTAGTATTCATTAAATCTTTTACCTCTTTGCCACCTGTTGTGAGATAATGTTCAATGCAACCTGAGATAAATTGCCCTTTGTTCTCTACCAATAATGTGCTACATCCCAACTTTGGAAAATTTATGTTCCCGCATGAGCTCTATGCTGATGGTGGTGATGGTGGAGAGTTGGGGAGGGGGTTGGTGGTGGTGGTAAAACACCATTTAGTTTTCTAGCTTTGAATCAGTTATCTCCTAATTCATTGTCCAGTAATGTGAAGTAGTCAATTTTCAATGATTCAATAGAAATCCACAGTGTGTGACAATCCACATGTGTGGACAATATTCCAAATCTGCTTTTCTCAATTCAAAACCAGAAAGCAGCTGAGGCTTGAACTATGAATCGCAGAATTGGCATTAGAGAGATCATGTCAATTTATGATTAGATTGTTTTCTTCTTTTGTAATGGGATTGTAACTTTCAGCTTCATGAAACACTTTAGATCTCCACAAGGAATCCTTTCTCTACATTGGCTAGGGCTTGATTCAAAGTTAGACAAAGGTGAAAAGATAATCTGCCTAACCCAATATGTCAACTTCTCCCACCTAATTATATAAAATGAAAGCCAGAAGAGTTATTTAAAGTTATTGGAGCATATGTTTTATGTTACTAAAATTTCTTTCCATTGTACCGTATCCTTTATATTGATGCCACTAATCATGCATAAACTAAACTCATTCATTATCTGCCTGACAGAACATAAGACACGTCAATAGGAGTTGTTCAATCAGCACCTCGAGCCTGTCCCATCATTCAACAAGATTGTGTATGATTTGATTTTGGCCTCAAGACCAGTTTCCCATATTCTCCTCATGCCCCTTGGTTCCCTTGCAGTTCAAATATCTGTCAATCTCTACTTCGAATATAGTCTAAGACTCCACTTCCATAGCTCTCTGAGGTAGAGAATTCCAAAGGGTTACAGTCCTCTGAGAGAAGATATTCCTCTTCATCTCTGTCTTAAAAGTCTCCTCAATCTGAAACCATGCTCCCTAGTTCTATGACGTTTCCCTAGTTCCCACTAAGGGGAACATCCTCCTAGAATCTTGTACATTTCGATAAGATCACTTCTTTCTTCTTATCTCCAGTGAATACATCCCAAACTGCTCAACCATACGTCAACCCCTTCATCCCAGGAATTAACATAGTGAACGTTCTCTGTGCTGCTTCCACGAAAGAATATCCTTCCATCATTTTTTCTAGTTCCAAAAGTATAATTTATTTAAAATAATAAATATAGAAAATACAATCGACACAAGTCTTTCTCAACATTCACTATACCATCAAATCAATTTATTCTCTTACCTGTGTCTATACCACTTGTGTTTCCTTCTTAAAAAAACACACCCATGAAATGTTGAGGGGCTGTCACACAGGACCCAGCCCCACAGTGTCCATGGGGGCAGGAGCCTAGAGTGTGGTTCTTCCCCACAACACCTTTGCAGAGAGCTTCAGAGTGGACCTCAGCACATACCCCAGTACCCTGGAGTGCTACCTGGCAGCATTTGCATACGAACATCTTTTTACACTGGAGGACCAACAAGATTCAGGCAAACCAAAGTGGATCTTTCACAGACTTGATGATCTTCTGCAGCAGTTAATGTTGTCTCAGCATGTGTCCCTGGGAACAGCCCTTGGGTCACAGAATCATTTGTTACCTCAACCTGAAAACGATCCATTTATCCCGACTCTGTTAGTTAGTCAATCCCCTATCTAATACATCCATATATTTACCCCAGCCTTGTGTACTGTCACCTTGTGCAGTAACCTTTTATGTGGCATCTTACTGAAATCCAAATGCACAACACCTACTGTTTCCCCCTTTTATCCTCCCCTTGTCACATCCTCAAAACTTCCAGCAAAATTGTCAAACATAATTTTCCTGTCATAAAGTCATAGGCTCATACAGCACAGAAATGGGCCCCTCAGCCCAACTCATCCATGCTGAACAAGGCGCCTACCACAGCTAGTCCCATTTGCCTGCATTTGGCCCATATCTCTCTAAACCTTTCCTATTCATGTACCTGTCCAAATGTCTTTTAAACATTGTAATTGTACCAGCCTTTACCACTTCCTCTGGCAACTCAGTCCATATACCCACCACCCTCTGTATGAAAAACCTGCCCGTCAGGTCTTATTTAGATCTCTCCCCTTTCATCTTAAACCCATGCCATCTAGTTTTAAACTCCCCTACCCTGGGAAAAAGACTTGTGACTATCCACCTTATCCAGGTCCCTCATGATTTTATAAATCTCAATAAGGTCTCCCCTCAGTCTCTTTCGATCCAGGGAAAACAGTCCCAACCCATCCAGTGTCTCCTCATAACTCAAGGCCTCCAGTCCTGGCAGCATCCTTGTGAATCTTTTCTGCATCCTCTCTGGCTTAATCACATCCTTCCTACAGTATGGTGACCAGAACTGCACACAATACTCCAAGTGCAGTCTCAGCAACGTCTTGTACAGCTGTGACATGACATCCCAATTCTTGTACTCAATGCCCCAACTGATGAAGGCAAGCATGCCATATGCCTTCTTCATTACCCTGTAACTGTTCAGGGAACGATATACTTGTACTCCGAGGTTTTTCTGTTCTTCAACACTCCCCAGGGCCCTGCCATTCTTTGAGTTTGTCCTGCTCTGGTTTATCTCTGAAAATGCACCACTTTGCACTTTTCTGAGTTAAATTCCACCTGCCATTCCTTTGCCCACTTTCCAGGTTGATCGAGATCCTGTTGTAACCTTGGACAATGTTCATTACGGTCAACTAAACTACCAAATTTGCTGTTATCCACAGATTTACTTACACCACAGATATTCTCATCCGAATCATTAATATATATGACAAACAACATTTTTTTCATAAAACCGTGTTTAATCTACTTGATTATCTATTGATTTTTTAAAAATGTCCTACTTTTAAATCTCCTTAATGATGGCTTCTACTTTTTCCTAACACAGATGCTAGCCTATGTCTTGTCTTTTATCTCCCTCCTTTCTTGAATACATTTGTGGTTTTCCAGTACTCTAGGCCCACTGCAGAATCTCGGGAGTTCACGTAGATTACAACCAATGTATGCACTATTACTGCAGCCACTTCCTTGAAGAGCCTAAAATGCAGGCCAGCGAGTCCAGGGAACTTATCAACCTTTAGCTCTATTAGTTTGCCCGGTACTTTTTCTCTAGTGACAGAGATTGTTTTAAGTTCATCCCTCCTTAGAGTCCTTTGATTCAATTATTTTTCCAGAAAAGCATGCTGATCAGATTGCTTTATCTATAGTCTCAATCTCACTGCAGCAATGCACTGCACCACACTAAGGATCTTTGACCTGACACATCAACTCTGTTCTCTATTCACTGATGCTGCCTGATCTGCCAAGTATTTCTGGCATTTTCTGCTTTTATTTCAGACTTCCAACTTCTGCAGCTTTTTTATTTTCAATATATTCTAGTCATCAGCTTAACATCATTTCAATGGCCTTTATTTTCTGTTCATCCAATCATTGTGAGAAGCTACTCCTCTGATTATTTTAATGTTTTCCACATTTACTGACAGATTTACCAGCATGACAGTTTTTTTGTTAATGTATGTATGACTGCCCTCTGGTGGAAATAAATATTGAGATATTCAGTTGAATCTAGATTGAAAACCAATGAACAAACTTCCACAGCCCTCTCAAATAACACCCAGTACAGTTCAAGGCAGGATGCTCAATTAGTACCACAAAAGATTAAACAGGAAAAGAGGAGGGAACAGTTGGGACCAAAATGACAATCTGTGCCTGGAGCCGAACGACATAGATGAGGTCTTATGAATACTTCCCTTCACTGCGGAGGAGCACATTGTAGTTGTAGAATTCAGGAGGGGCAGTGGAACTCTAAAACAAATTACTATTAAAAGGGAAGAGAATGGAGGGACATGGGCCATGTGCCAACAGAAGGGATTAGGTGTCTTTAGCTTAATTGGTTTGGCACAACATCGTGGTCTGAAGGGCCTGTTCCTGTGCTGTACTGTTCTATATTCTGTGTATTATGTACCTGAGGTAGCTAAGTGTGGGCCTGATGAGCATCAGGGCCTGATGAGATGGATCCCAGGCTGCAAAGGGAGATAAGGGAGGAAATTGTTGGGCTCATTCAGAAATTTCAATTTTTTTTCACCACGGAACAGGTGCCAGATGACTGGAGGACAGCAAATGTAGTTCCTTTATTCAAGGAGGGCAGCAGGGATAAGCCAGGTAATTATAGGCCAGTGAGTCTCAGATCTGTAATAGGGAAGTTTTTGGAAAATATTATGAGGGACAGGATTAATCATGCAATATTTCAGTATTTCCTGATGAATGACTTGGAGATATCTAAGTGGAGAGGCAAGGATTAAACAAGAAAAGTTACCATGGCTTTATTAAAGAGAGAGCCTGTCTGCCTAATTAGAATTTTTCAAGGAGGTAATCAGGTGTGTGGATGAGGACACTGCAGTTGATAGTCTACCTAGACTTCAGTGAGGCCTTTGAAAAGGTCCTATAAAGGAGATAGATCTGAGAGGTAAGAGCCCATGAGCCAGGACAATTTGGCAAATTCGCTCCAAAATTGCACTGATGATAAGAGGTCATAGTGATGGTTGAGGGTTGTTTGTGTGATTGGAAGTCTGTGACCAGTGGTGTACTGCAATGGATCGGTGCTGGTACACTTACTCTTTGGTACATACTTTAACAATCTGGGTGTGAATGTAGAAGGTTTGATTAATAAGTTTACAGATTGGTGGTGTAGTTGATAATGAAGAAGGTAGTCCAGCTACAGAATGATATTCATTTGGTAAGATGGGCAGAGAAATATCAGGTGGAATTTAATCTTGAAAAATGTGAGGTGATATGCAAGGATTAATAAGGCTGGGGCATGTACAATGAATGGTAGGAGCCTGGGAAGTTTTAAGGAACAGAGGGACCTTCGTGTACAAGCTCAAGGATCTCTGAAGACAGCAGCACAGGTGGATAAGCTGGCAGCCACAAGAAAGAGACAGATTGCAAGGGAGAGAAACTGCTCCTGTAATTATTCACAGGCCTGGCAGGTCCTGGCCAATGACGTACATGCTGAGAAGATCCTGTACATTAGGGAAGATCATGAGACCTGCCAGGCTCATCATAAGAGGAGGCTAGCAGGAGGGAGAAACAGTGGTCTCCTCCAGGAGTGAGAATCCTTGTACAATGGAGCAATGCTAGAAGAAATTTCATATCCTCATGAGCTATAACAGGATAATGCACACCCCACTGTTTACTCCCGCAGAGTTGAGATCCTCACAGGAAATGTATTTTATGCAGAGGTCTGAGTTCTTTAAGTGAGGAGTCATTCATCAGGAAATACAGAGATAATGCAGCAAGCAACTAAAAGTAGTTGGAACAAGGTTTCTTTCATTCATGTTTATATTCAGTGTTGTGGACCTGACTAAGAGGACGTAAGGAAATTTTATACGTTTTCTGATCTCACTGGCTGATTATTGTCGTACCATGTTAGTGTTAAGTATTGTAATGTGGAGAAGATCACTTGGTTTGCACTGGGGATTTTTATTTCAGAGCTTCTTATGAAAATCATCTGTAAGGGAGCGCCTTATTTCTCATGTAGATGATGCCTGCTTCTTCCACACAGCTGGGAGGTAAAGTTTTGAATACTGAGCAGAAATATTTCCTCCTCCTTGTGTTCCTCCTGCTCTATAAGCTCTGCCTGATGGATCTTTCGGCTTTAGGCTTCTTGCTGATCTTCCTTTGGCAATGGCTGCTGGTTGTATTTCGTGAATTCATAATCTTGGAGTCTCGACATCTGGAGTGTTGCTGCAATTCCCCCTTCTGACTGCTGCAGGCAACAAAATCTCACCATGTAGAAACCAATGGAATTTTTCACCACTGTCCCATGTACTTCCATGTCTGTATATTGGGAGGCATGGTAGTATTCTGCCTCAGCTGCTTGAAAAGATCCTGCTGCAAGGACAAGACAAGACAAGATTTCTTTATTGGTAACATGTACATTGAAACACACAGTGAAGTGCATCTTTTTTTGCGTAGAGTATTCTGGGGGCAGCCCGCAAGTGACGCCATGCTTCTGGCGCCAACAGAGCATGCCCACAACTTCCTAACCCATATGTCTTTGGAATGTGGGAGGAAACCAGAACACCCAGAGGAAACCCACACAGACACGGGGAGAACGTACAAATTCCTGACAGACAGCAGAGGGAATTGAACCTGGGTCACTGGTGCTGCAAAGCGTTATGCTAACTGCTACACTACCACATGGCCTTGACCTACATGGAGAGGGCAGTCCGGGCAGATGGGCGTGACCAAAGGTCTTCTCACACAATGCCATACACCCCAGTGATGACAAGCAAAAAAACGCAGATGCTGGAAATCTGAAATAAAAAAACAAAATGCTGGATATATTCAGCAGGTCAGGCAACACTTGCAGAAGAGAAACAGTTAACATTTCAACTCTGTTTCTGTCTCCACAGGTCTGTGTTTATGTCTCTGTGATGACAGTCTTTGAAAATGTAAACCTTTCAATACATTGCTCATCAGCAAGGTCCAGGCAGAAGACTCTGGGAGTAGGCTTGTTGCAGATGGGTAGATCTTTGCCTCCTGCCCTGTGGTCTGTGACCCATGCTGAGTGGCTAGGCCTGGCCGTAAGAAAGCCTTCAGTAATGTCAGTAGTGAGGCACCCATTGAATGCAAACCTCAGCAGGTAAGTACTCGAAAAAGCATTAACTCTTACTTGTTGCACATTTTCTGGACTCTACTGCCAGTCAGTCTGAGGTTGTCTAGTCAGGTATCCTGGTCAGCTAAATGCCTCTTTATATAGCAGAAAAAGCAATGTTACCAAGATGAGACTGCTCCATGACAATTGTAGATCACAGCCTTCTCCTGCAATTTATATCAACAAGGACAGAAATATGCTTCACACAAATAATGCTGTAATTTAAGAGCTTCCTCATGCTGGAAAAATGTTAGGCGTGCTAACGTGAATAGCACACAGTAGTGCCAGGCCCAATTTTGCGTCTGGCGCCATTTCATCCAGGAATGATCTTCAACACAATCTACTCTGGATAAAGTGGAACTTGGACTCCTTACACTCAAAAATCAGTGGCCAATTTCTAGACTATTATCCAATTTCTAGACTATTATCTACACAGACAATACGCTACACTAGTCTAGTTCCCAGACGCCAAACTATAAACAAAAGCTTACGTATAGTTCTTGGTATTTCTGTGGCTTCTTGGGATCCTGTGTCTGAAATTATAAATGACAGTTATGTTTTTTTCATATTTATGAATTAAATACTTGTGTTAATTTGAAGGAATGTTCATAGTAAAGAAAAACCACCATTGATTGACTAGATGTTTAGTCAGTTCCACAGAAGGAGAAACCAGAAAAGTTTTCTTTTCCAGATGTCAGTAAATTGTCTGTTTTATTTCTGATAGATGGAAGTTATTTTTAATCAGATTTCCTGTCAGCCTTGTGCAGCTACAAATATCATCAGTATTGTGGTTTTCAGTTTCCAGTGCAGCTAATTACTGCCTTAATTTATATTATTTATTCACAGATGCCAGTACTGTTGACAAGTCCAGCAGATGTTGCCCAACACCAATTTAAAGGTCAGCTAAGAGTCAATGACTCTGCTGTGGATCTGGAATCACACATAGCTGATTAAACGATATTAGCTCAATGGAGTTTTGTTTCAAAGTTTTATGTATACAGTCCTAGCTTTCAAGCACAAGTTATTGAACTGAATTTAAACTCCCCAGCTGCTGAGGTGTGATTCAAACTCATATCCCTGGATGGTTTGCCCAGAGCATTACTATTCTGGTAACAATACCATTGTACCTCATGGCCCTGGGTTTGTAGTTAACCCTTGAATGCAAGAATGTGAGATTTCCAGACTCTCGGCTAACAGCTGTCACTTACATTTTGACTTGATTGCAGGGGTGCCGAACCAAACACCAATAGTAATATGTTCAGGGGTTCTTTTGCGTCAGAAACAAGTTTTTAATATTACAGCCTACACAACTGAAAGCCTTGAGCTTGGGCTTTATACAATGTATTTCTGCTTATTCTGTTTCCCCTTCTGCCTGTGCTACCTTTTCACTTTAATATTTTTATTTTGCAATGTGTAACAAACCTGATTCTACTCAGCTTGTACTTCAATGATGATTTGCCACGTAGACGCTGTGGCCAAGAAAGTTCACCAGCGCCTCTACTTCCTCAGAAGGCAAAGGAAATTCGGCATGTCCACAATGAGCCTCACCAATTTTTACAGATGCAACATAGACAGCATCCTATCCAGAGGCATCACAGCTTGGTATGCAACTGCTCTGCCCAAGACTGCAAGAAATTGCAGAAAGTCATGAACACAACCCAGTCGATCACAAAACCCAGCCTCCCCTCCACTGACTGTCGATATAAGACCATAAGATGTATGACCACTCAGCCCATCAAGTCAGCTCCGCCACTCAGTCACGGCTGATTTTTTTTAGCCCCATTTTCCCACTTTCTCCATGTAACCCTTAACCCCTTTACCAATCAAGAACCTATCAACCTCTGCCTTAAATACACCCAATGACTTGGCCTCCACAGCCGTCTGTGGCAATGAATTCCACAGATTTGCCACCATCTGGCTGAAGAAATTCCTCCTCATCTCAGTGTGAAACTGATGTTCCTTTATTCTGAGGCTGTGCCCTCAGATCCTAGACTCCCCTACCCTACTAACGGAAACATCTTCTCCACATCCGCTCTATCCAGGCCTTTCAGTATCTGGTAGGTTTCAATGAGATCACCCTCATCCTTCTAAACATCCTGTACAGGCCCAGAGACATCAAATTTTCCTCATATATTAAGCCTTTCATTTCCTGTTCTCATTCGTGCAAACCTCGTCTGGACCCTCTCCAATGCCAGCATAGCTTTCCTTAGATATGGGGTCCAAAACTGCTCACAATTTTCCAAGTGCCATCTGACTAATGCCTTATAGAGCCTCAACATTACATCCTTGCTATTATATTCTAGTTCTCTTGAAATGAATGCTAACATTGCATTTGCCTACCTTACTACTGATTCAACCTGCAAGTTAACCTTTAGGGAATCCTGAACTAAGACTTCCAAGTCCCTTTGCACCGCTGATTTCATCTGCCACTTCTTTGCCCACTCTTCCAACCTGTCCAGTCCCTCTGCAGACTCCCTACTTCTGTGACACTACTTACGCCTCCACCTTTCTTTGTATCATCTGCAAACTTGGCCATAATGCCATCAGTTCCTTCACCCAGATTAACGTATAGAGTGAAAAGTTGCAGTGCCAACACTGACCGCTCCAGAACTCCACTAGTCACCGGCAACCATCCTGAAAAAAGACCCCTTTATACCCACTGTTTGACTTCGGCCAGTCAATCTTATATCCATGCTTGTACCTTGCCTGTAACACCATGGGCTCTTATTTTGTTCAACAGCCTCACATGCGGCACTTTGTCAAAGGCCTTCTGAAAATCCAAGTAAATAACATCAACCAACTCTCCTTTGTCTAATCTGCCTGTTACTTCCTCAAAGAATTCCAACAGATTTGTCAGGCAAAATCTCCCCTTAATGAAACCATGCTGACTTCATCCTATTTTATCATATACTTCCAAGTACTCCAAAATTTCATCCTTAATAATAGATTCTAAAATCTTACCAACCACTGAGGTCAGACTGACCGGCTTATAATTCCCTGTCTTTTGCCTCCCTCCCTTCTTAAACAGTGGTGTCACATTTGTGATTTTCCAGTCCTCTGGGACCCTTCCTGACTCCAGTGATTCTTGAAAGATCACCACTGATACCCCCACAATCTCTTCAGCTACCTCTTTCAGAACCCTGGGGTGTGGTCCATCCAGTTGACTTGATTTATCCACCTTCAGGCCTTTCAGCTTCCCCAGCACCTTCTCCTTAGTGATGGCCACTACACTCACCTCTGCCTCCTGACTTTCTTGAATTTCTGGCATGTTGCTGGTGTCTTCCACTGTGAAGACTGATGCAAAGTACTTATTAGCTCCTCTGCCATTTCCCTGTTCCCCATTACTACTCATCCAGCATTATTTTCAAGCAGTCCAATGTCCACTCTTGCATCTCTCTTACCCTTTCCGGACCTTAAAAATCTTTTGGAATCTTCTTTTATATTATTGGTTAGTTTATCCTTATATTTTATCTTCTCCTCCTGTATAGCTTTTTAAGTTGTTCTCTGTTGACTTTTGAAGGCTTCCCAATCCTTTGGCTTCCCACTAATTTTTGCCATATTGTATACCTTCTCTTTTGCTTCTATGCTGTCCCTGACTTCCTTTGTCAGCTGTGGTTGACTTGTCCTCCCCTTAATGTACTTCTTCTTTCTTGAGATGAAATTCTGCTGTGTCTCCTGAATTACTTCCAGAAACTTCTGCCATTACTGCTCCACCATCTTCCCTGTTAAGGTCCCCTTCCAATCAACTCTAGCCAGCTCCTCCCTCGTGCCTTTGTAGGTACTTTTACTCAGATGTAATGCCATTACAACAGATTTCAGCTTCTTCCTCTCAAACTGCAGGGTGAATTCTATCACATTATGGTCACTGCCTCCAAAGGGTTCCTTCAACTTAAGCTCCCTGATCAAGTCTGCCTCATAAATCCAGAGTTACCTGTTCTCTAGTGGACACTACCACAAGCTGCTCTAAAAAGACATCTCATAGTCCTTGGGAAAGCAGCCAACATAATCAAAGACCTGTCCCATCCCAGTTATTCTCTCTTCTCCCCCCACTTGCATTGGGCAGAAGGTAAAAAAGATTGCGAACACGTACCGCCAGGCTCGTGGACAGCTTCTAATTGGCTGTTATAAGACTCTTGAACGGACCTCTTGAGCGATAAAGAACTCCTGACTCTCAATCTACCTTGTCGTGCCCCTTGTACCTTATTTGTCTACCTGCACTGCACTTTCTCTGTAACTGTAACACTATATTCTGCATTCTTTTATTATTTTTCCTCTTGTGCTACCTCGATGTATTTATGTATGGAATTGTCTGTACGGATGGCATACAAACAAAGCTTTTCACTGTATTTCAGCACATGTGACAATAATAAACCAAATACCAATTTTCTTGTTTGTCCATTGTAACAATATCAGAAAAGCAAAGAAGCCTTAGAGAAATGAGTTCAATGTCAGTTACATCGTGGCTCCAAAGTTTTCTTCCATGATTTTGCATGGTCGTGTAACAGTTAGTGTAATGAAGTTGTGGACATGTTATGTCGGCACCGGAAGCATGGCAACATAGCATGCCCACAACTTCATTACACTAACCATGGTCCATTGATAATGAACATAAAGAGTATCTGTTTTTGTTAATCAAAACCTTGATGTTGGGGGATTTGGTGATGTTAATACCACCGAGTATCAAAGGTAGATAGTTAGACACTGTCCTGTTGGGATGTCTTGTGATGCTAACATTACTTCCCATTCATCAGCTCACGTTTGAATTTTGACAAGATTGTGTTACATGCAGGCATGGACCAGTTCATTTCTTGAGGAGTCACAGATGGAAATGAACGTTGTGCAATTATTAGCAAACATTTCCACATCTGATGTTATGATGGAAGGAAGGTCATTGGGGAAGCAAACTGAAGATGGTCAGGCCAGGATGACTATCCTCCCACAATCACAGCCATTCTTCTATGTGTAAGCTAATGTTCTAGCCAACATCCCTCCATTGACTAACACCATAAAGAAAGAAAGTAACTTTTTACTCAGTGATGGGTACAAGAAAAGTTGATTGTTTGTCTACAGAACATCAGCTTACATTTTTAAATGGTCCATTGATAATGAATATAAAGGAGTATTTGTTTTTGTTAATCAAAACCTTGATGCCATCAGAATCATTTCTTATGCTCTGGGTCTTGCTTTAAATATCTTAAGTCATCTTCCCAATATCTGTGGCATTCAGAAGAAGAGTAGGATGCATATGGAAAGCCAGACTCCTCAGGCACTGCAGAAGTTTCTTCGCACCCACCCTTGAGCACCTAGACACCAACCTCTACAGAACGATACCCTCCTATCTGAACAATGAATAATGTTACATCAGTATGCTCTTCACTTTTGGGTTGTAGATCTAAGTTTTGTAAAGGGCTTTCTTTAAGATGCACAGGGAACAAAACAACAAGTTCTAACCAATAAATTGAACCAGATCCTCTTCTTCTTGGGCGGTTCCTTGTGGTTGAGGACAAGATGATTCTTCTCAGTTCTCTTGGCTCTGAGGTGGTTGATGAAGCCAATAAGGGACTTTGCCAGAGATGCAGTGGGCAATTTGATAGTGTGGGACTGGCATGCTCCTTCCACCATTTTTGCTGGGCTTCTGTGTGAGCTCAATGAAGATATCCTGGATGCTCCTTCATTTTGGGAAGTAATGAGCCAGCAATTCCTTCAACCATTTCCTCTATCCTCCTGGTAATCTTTTGCAGTGGTGAGGCTTTAAGTACAGTGCTTGTTTGAGGAATCTAGTGTTAGGCATGCAAATGATGTGAGCAGTCTGACCAACGTTTTGGATACACATTTTAAACACATTCTATTTCCATTTGCCAGTTTTTTTACACACCAGAACTGTATCATCATCTTCTAGCAGGAGGGAGGAAGTACCAACAATTAAAAAGGCACGAAGTGCTTAATCAGAACATGATTACATTGGCCATTTGTTAAATGTGGATTGACTAAATCCAATGGTCAGTTCTCCCCCACCCCCATCCCGAACAAGGCTATGCAGTAATCGCAAATGATTTCCTAATTAGAATCAATAAACACCTCGTTATCCTGTAGGAAAGTGTTGGAAGTGTCGGCACAGTCCCTTCACACTAGGAGGGATAGTTGTAGGAAATTAATTTTGGAGTTGGATGGCTGGAGTTGTATGTCATCAATTTACACCTTTTACCAATAGGATTTGCTTTTAGCATTCGCAAATTAATAATACACAGCTATTTGTAAAACATATATTTGCGTTTGAATAAGTTGTACATTCAATTTGCAAATTTAAACTGACTCCTTTTCCATTTTTCAAGCAATAAGCTTTACAAAACAGGAATACGTTGCTGTTCGGCACTTGTATGAATGTGAAATGCAAAATGTGTTTTGGTTTACGAATAATTTGAGGTTCGTTTTTGGTGTTCTATTTGTGCAGAATTATTACATAAAATTATTGTAATAAATTTAAGCGTCCGCACTGTCCAAATACGTGTTGAAGCTACCTTTATCGCGGTACATTAAATTTTATTGTTTATTAGTGTATTTGTGGAACTAAATTTAAATCTAAAAAATCTTTTTTCAAAGCTTTCAGCTGATTAATGTATTTTGCAAGCGAATCATTAAATAATAGCAGATTCCTCTCATTTACTGATTTTAATAGATTACTGAAACTGGACTGCGACAAGAAAATCAACCCCAAGTATCATGCGGGAAAACTGCTAGAGCAGTCTGCGCTCCAGTAGTTTGAAGTGGGATAGTTAAGTTTTCACGCAGCTATTTAAAAAATTGCAGTCCATTTAGCGGATTTTTATTTAACCATGTTCTCGTTTAGCCGGGAAATGGGATCTGATTTTATAGCTAAAGCTGCTGCTTGGCTTTCTAAATGAGCCTAACCTCGTTTTGTAAATTGTTCTTGTCTGCTCCTTTACTTTTTCTTTAATTATCCTGTGACCTTAAAAAAATCCTTTCAAAGCTATTGTCAGGCCATAGATATAATGCCGATGTTGTTTCGCGTTGATGCTGACTGTGTGCCTCAATGACCTTAGACATCTAATGTATGAATAAAACATACTTTTTGAAAACACCTGTTTGACTACAGGCCTTAGGGAAGTGCGTGGGGACACAATGAACAGAACAAGATGTGGTGTGGGATGGACTGGAGGTTGGAACCACTCCCTTCCCAACGCAGATCAAATTGACATTGACCATCCCTGGAACTGCCTCAGTTCATAGTTACAAGTATTGTTTTTACAAAAATAAAGGACTGCAGATGCTGGAATCTAGATGATAGCATATTTTTTTTTACCTGCCTGAGGTTCAATAATGACTTATCAGGCTTATAATCGGGAAATAGGTTTCTTAATATTTTCTGTTTAATCTTTTGCGTCTGGCAGGATTTCACCGTTCATTATCTCCATGTTACTTCCTCTCGTGTGGGGAGGTGACGGTGATAACGTATTGCGGAATAAATCTGTCTTTTTAAATTTTCTAAGCTCAAGTTGACCTGCGCACGCTTCTAGCACCCTTCTGTGTTGTGCCGTGGGCATTTAGTAAAACGTTTATTGTGTGTGATGGGCGCGTTATCACTTCACTTTTAAAGCCGCTTTGCGTTGTGTATTTATCTGAAACCAACAACGGGAACCAGAACTCGAAGTGGCAACAGTCAACAGTCCAAAGAAAATGTAATCCTCAAAACATGCGTTTTCCCTTCGTGACCTTATAAGTCGAAAATGTTTGAGTACATTTGGTAAAACAACGTGAGGGTTGAATCGCGCTCAGAAGTTCGCCTGATTATTTATTAACAGGCTCTTAACAACTCTGGGCTCGAACTGAATTTCAAAGAGTAGTGGTGGGATTTGTTTTCGACTTCTTGGGCTGGTCTTACCCCACACAAAGGAGGTGCTTCTTTTTAATTCAGCAGTGATGAAGGCGGGTGTGCTGTTGGCAGTAATGGACGAATTCCTGTCACTGTACTGTGAATTTCTGGAGCAAATATTTGACCCCGCTCTCTCTCTACTTGTGTGGCTTTCACAGGGCCGGGGGGGGGGGGGGGGGGAGGGTGAGGAGGCTCACAGCTGGCCCCCTTGAAACACCCTCATTTACACCTCCGCCGACCTCCACTCATTTCTCCTTGCATTTCAGCACGGAGCCGAGCGCGTGTAAATAAACGGGGTATCTGTGGGTGGTTGAAAATGTCAGAAATAACACCCAATTAAAATTCATTCAAACTTTTAATGAAATCTCCAAGTTCTGACACCTTGGCTTCGAATAACCAATTTACAAGGGACCATCCGAAGACTTCACAAGGCCACGTACAATGTTAGGCTGGGCCATTGCAACAGCATTCATTTGCAGAATGCCATCTTCATCCTTCACCATCGTTGTCCAAAACGAACCTCTTCAAATTTGAAATAGATTTGACCTCCATTCCCAATGGCCGCAATAATAGGAAAACGCAGATTTTCAGGGGAAGCTGGTTTGGCGTAGATAAGATTTGAACTGATCACATTAGGCCTGATGCATATTTGATTCCTACAAATCACAGGGCGAGGTGGTATCCTCATAACTCCGATTTTATATTCTAATGAATGGTCTATCGGTGCCAGTTCTATGGACCGTTTTCCCCAGGAATATGCAGGATCGGACCAATATATTGAAGGCGCGTTCGCTCTGCGCTCTCCTCGAAATATTTCTTGATCCACTGATGTTGCATTGATGTTCCAACATTACCGCAGGGCCTGTAATTCATGACATTTGACAAAAGTTTAAAATATTACTGTGGTCATTGTAGTCCCGAACATGATTGTCCTAAACCAGTTATAAATAACACACTTATCGACGTAGATTTTCCAACCCCGCGTTTGGTCAGGATATTGCAAATAAACAATTACGGCAACATTTGTGATGCCTTTATAGCGATAATTTGTGCCTTTGGTATTTATAATGACACAGATGGAGACGGTCATTGACAGAGGGGTCTGTTATGACATGATTGCCTTTGGTTTAGGTGAAAACTTCCTTCGATATTCGCACGAATGTATTGGTTTACAAGAAGTTAGTCTCTTTCTCCCAAATCCTTGGTTCAAGACATAGTTAATGGCAAACGGTTGGTTGAGCGGCTGCAGAAAGCCGACAAGGGGAGCTGCTGAGAGTATTCAATCTAACAGCAACATCAATAAACTGACAAAGCTATGTAGGATCAAAATTACAGTTATTCCCAGAAGGGTCGGGGGAAGACTGCGCGCAGCCTACATTAGACACCATTTGTGACTGAGCCAAAAGTAACTATTCCGCCTTGATCTTCTCAGCCTATCTGCAGCCTCCTCATTGTTGACCACATCACATCCCTGGACCATCACACAACTGGGTGAGGCTGCATTGGCCCGATTCCATTCTAAACCATCCGATCTTGGTCATAAAGTCACATGCACCGCATTAGTAACTCTGGTGCGCCCCAGAGATTTTATTTGGGCACTTTTCTATTTCTCTTTGATATGCTGCTCACCAACGGTATCGTCTCAGAAACCCGCAATTTTAACATTCTTGTTCCTAAATCCTTACATGACCACCTGCCTATCTCTGGAAACTCTTCCAATCCTCCAGATGCCTGGGCTCACCTTGGAGTCAAATATAACAGCAAGGATGTGACCAGTGTGGGTCAATTTCAGATGGTTGCCTGGATGATCAGGGAAGCCGGTGGCGAGAGAAAACATGTGGCAATGGAAGAAAATCGTTTCCGGGTACTTAGTTGGAGGAAATGTCTGCATATTCCAGTACTGACAAATTAGACCTGGTAGAAGGGTGGGTTGGGTATGGTTGAGCTGGGTATGGTATTAAATGCGTCATATAGTTACAGGTTGTTATTATGCCATCCCCGCACAGATTCAGTTATGTACCATGAGGTCGTCTGGTGCTCCTCATCTTGGGCGTGCACTTGACGCCTGGGTAATGCAGAAGTAATTTCTCAAAATTTGGGACAGATTGAAAAGGGCGATTGCCCGTATTTATAACGCTGGCCCTGTGGAGAAACGCCCTTTACATTTTACTGTCTTTTAAGGCCGACAATATAAGGGGAATTGCATTCTCTGGCGACCAGGGTTCGGGGGTGAAAGGACTACACTATTGCCTTAGATGTCAAACCTGATATGTGACGCACAAGCGGCCCGTTGTAGGTGTAAAGTGCACAATCGGAATTTTGGCAAAAGTAATGTGTTCATTGAGCGGCAGGAAATTTTCCATTCAGAACGTAGACGTTGAATAAAGTTGTCCAGCACTAATCGGAATCACAAATTTAAAGCTGGCTGTGTGATTCCAATCATTTGGGTGAACTTATTTTGTTATAGGTAAATGCTAGCCCTTGTGATTATTACTCAGTTCTCATCCCTTAATAATATTAAGAAACTATATAATCCAACAACCGTTCTTTATATTGGGCAGGACTATCTGTTCCTTTCCAACTCCACGTTGTCAGAACCCTCGGCATCAGAGAACAAAATCGGGGTGAGAAAAAGATGGGAATTCTGCTTGGGTGTTTAGGAAATGATTTAAGTCGTGTTTAAGTTGAAGTACATCAACATAACTGTCCAGGTTTCTTTTTAAGTATGACATTCTGAGGAAGAGGACAAAGAGGAATATAAATGAAGTTTATATGATGCTTGAAGTAAAACCTGTTTTCCCGCATTAAACATTTTATATATCCAGTTAGTTGTTTGATTTTTTTTTGTTGGTTCTAATTTATCGCATATTGTTTTTCAGACATCCCCCTGATGACAATCAACGCACTTTATAAGGCGGACCATTTCCGCGAAATAGCAATTCGTTTTAATTCATAGAATGTAATTATTTGTAACTTTGTAATCAGTCTACTTCTGAAGCCGGCAAAGATATTTTGCTATCGATGTCTGGAACATTGGATTGATGTAGAATCCTCATGATTCTGACTCTTGAGTCCATTCCTCCCGCAGCCCAATGTTGACTTGGACTCAGCTCCAGTTCACAAGATATTTTGATTGGAATCATTAGTCGATGTAGATATTTTTCGTGGATTAGAAATATTTTTATTTAAATATCTTCCGCTACTCCTGACACGTGTGTGGATAAGATGAACTAGGCTAATATTCAGAGCATGTCAGGAGCTGCTTCCAAAATGAAATAACTGATGAGTTCCTCTAAGTTTTGTGGGAATGAATCCTCATCAGTATCGGCACCACGGGACCTAATTTAAAATCCCAATAAACAATAAGGGGCAAGAAAATATTCTTGGTCATCTTTCAGCCAACCTACACTTTGAATACACCCAATGGATCCTCTGTGGTGCAGTCTAAAATTCGGATCTTAAATGTATGTAAAATATAAAATGCAGAATAGTTATTTGTATTTCAATGCTACGCCACACGCCTTCGCACGAATATATTTCTTCATCTTTGCCAACAGATATATCTAAAAAAAACTAGAATGATAAGAGCAGACACTTGGTCCAGTAACACAATCAAACAAAATGTATTTTGCAACTTTCTTGCCTTGATTTCACAGACAATTTAGTGTTCACTCAGTCTTGCTCTGGTTTAGACAAATGCAAACACTGCCTGGGGGCTTGTAAAAGTGTATTTCACTGCTCAATTGATTCAATCTCACAGTGATAGTTCTCAGTTTTAAAATACACACTTGGTTCTCGGCTCCGAGCCGCTCCACGTCTGTTTTTCATTGTTTTAACACTTTCCCAGTGAGTTTGAAGAGGGTCCCACGCTGTGTCTGCTAATCATCTTTCTATGAGTCGATTTGAATATTCCAGTGATTAAGGCTTTGTTGACTTTGATGCATGTTCAGGGCTTTGTTAAGAGTATATAAAAACAGGGAGTCCGCGTACAAGGTAGTACTGGAAGGCTTGGATTTCCTGTAGCCACAACAAACTGACGCGGCTTTCCAGAAGTTCTCAAGGCCCCTCAACTGTCTGTTGTTAGTTGGAAGGAACCGTTGCCCAGTCAGAAATTGAATTGTCACTTGTTGGATACAGTAGACACAATGAGAATACTGTATCTGGTTTCTGTGTTGCATTTAGTTTTTTTGAAGTTGATATCTGAAGCAGTTGGTCTCCGACCGAAGATTCCTCCTTTACCCATTCAAGCAGAAGATGACCTCGTCCATTCTAAAGGAGTTGCAGGTAATTCTCTCCTGAAGCTGCTTCTTCTCTGATCATCTTTCATGCACTTCTGGGGCAGTGGAGAGAACAAATCGCCGCATTTTCTTGTTCCAGTACAGCTTTCTTTCTCGCTCTTCTGGGAATACCTCCCATTTGAGATTAGTTTCAACCTTAGATGTGTTTGCAAGAAGATTGTACCTGTTCATAACACATCCATTAAATTCGCACTAATAACATTGCATGTGTATTTAAAAAAAAGAGGACGCTGTTCGTTTTTGGATATGAGTGGGAGGTATTTATGTTGGTGAAAGGTGGGGAATTTAGATGTTCTGTTGTTACCCCGTAGGCTGCTCTTTCGGTGGGAAACTGTACGCGCTCCAGGATACATGGCACCCAGATCTAGGACAGCCTTTCGGAGTGATGCACTGCGTCGTTTGCCACTGTGAACCGGTATGTATTATCGTCACATCTCGATTTTAAAAAATAAGCTGCATTTTGTATCTTTCCGTTGTTTCCTTTGAAGAAAAAATCCCTTGAATTAATGTGTATAGATCATCAGTGCGATCCTTTACTGTCATGTAATTCACTCTCTCTGTGTGCGGGCTTTCCTCGCAGTGCACGCATCATAATCTCTTCGTTACTGTGTCCGTTCCATGAAACCTTCATTACATTTAAATTCACAGAATCATGGCGCTGAAGGAAGCCGATCGGGCCATCGAGTCCATGCTGAAACCCTGTGGAGCAATCTATTTTACCCATTCCCCTCTTTCCCCGCGATCCTGTAAATTATTTTCTTTTAACACCAACCCAATACTCTTTTAAAAGCGCTGATGGACCCTGCTTCACCGTCCTCACAGTTTCCATTTGCTGCCTGAATGGATTTCCTGCATTGCCCCCACTCTGCATCTTTTACCCTTCACTTTTAATCTGTTCTCCAGGGCAATGGGCACAGTTTTTCCCAATTTACCTACTCTAAACCCGTCGACATATGTAAAGCTCTATCAAACATCCTCTCAACTTTCTTTTCTCCATAGAGAACAACTCCAGCTGCTCCATCTCATAGCCGAAATGTCCCTGGAAGCATTCTCGTAAATCTGTCCCGTACACTCTCCGAGACCGTCACATCCGTTGCCATCCTTATAGAGCCTACTTTATTACTGCGGGTTCTCTTCCACAGCTTCCATGTCTTGTAGCATTTGAGTATAGAATATCCTTCGATGTGTTTATCTGAAGAGACTTCCTTCAGGTTTATTTTAGATCATGTCCATCACAATGTTTAGATCTCCCAGCCACTGTATTGGTTCTCTCTCTCTCTCGCCCTCTGTGTGTGTGTGTGTGTGTGTGTGTGTGTGTGTGTGTGTGTGTGTGTGTGTGTGTGTGTGTGTGTGTGTGTGTGTGTGTGTCAGGGTGTGGATCTACATACTGCATTCACGGTATAGTCTTCGTTTAGAGAGAAAGCCAAGAGCCTGGATGAGTTTTCTGTGAATCATCCGAGTTTTACTGTAGGTCATTTCTGTACAAAGGTTGTAACACAAAGGATGGCATGTTGAAGGTGGTAGGTGAAGTTCAGCGGTCAGAGTTAAAACATTATCCCCGGTCCCCGGCGAAGCGACAAATTAACTAATCCCCAGTTTCCTCTTAACATAACACTCCACTCTTAACATAACCCAATTTTACTCAACAACCTTCCGTGTCAATCTGCAAATTATCCACAATTACACAATATGTTATTCCCCCATTAGCAAAAGATCATGAGATACTTAGAGAACAATACACACTTCCTTTTTAAGAAAGACACCCATCTCTCCAGATTCCATTCACATCGCTAATTAGGTGCTGTCTGATTGCATTTTTCTGCATAGATGAATGAGTATTTGATGAACATTCGCGTTGCTGTATAGCAGCCAATTAGGCTGATAGTTACCTCTTGGGCAAACGTGGTCACCCTGAAGTATTAAACAGGCCAAGTAAATAACTCCTGAATAAAATAAACAAAAATAGTGTGTGTTAAGGAAGGAAAGATAATTTCATTTATTGGCCTAGTGTGCTGCAGATGGGGATTGTGGGGGGCGGGCAACTGAAATTGGGAGTGGGATCCATGCAAATGGAACGATATTTATGTAGTAAAGTTCATTCTTAGTGATAGATTTAATTAAGACAATTGATGGTACTCTGTGTTCATTTCCAACACATTTTCAAACCTGAAATACAAGACTTGTTTCAATGTTTCGTCTTTTTTTTTAAAAGCAACGAAATCGAAGAGATAAAGTTAATGGCAAAGTAAGTTGCAGAAACATCAAGCACGACTGCCGCGAGCCTCCCTGTCACGCCCCGATCTTGCTGCCCGGACACTGCTGTAAAACCTGCCCCAAAGGTAAGGGTGTTTCGATCTTTTGTCGTCAATTTCCAACCGAACGAACCTTTAAAAAGAATCCATTGGCCCGGTTTTCCCGAGATGACAAACCCGCCATATTGTCCATCTTGCAGAAAGTGCCAGCAGTTCAGAGAAGAAAGCTGACTCCACCTTCGACGGATTTGAGTATTTCCCTCTCGAGAAAGAGGATGACCTGCAAAAAAGTCACAACGACCGGTCTTACATCACCTCCGAGGACATTTCGATGGATGACAGCAGGACAGGTACACATTACACGTGCACGGTCAAGGAGGCAGCACTTGCGTTTGGTGCTTGTGTTGGGAATTCACCGGGCTCTGCGCTTTCTCTCTAGATTTTGTGGCCTTGCTCACGGCGACGTCCGTCCAACTGTCAGCATCCACAGGAGTGGCTAAAGCTCGACTCACTCTGGTCAGGTCCAACCTCGTATTCGCCATCCACACTGAAAGGTATTTTAAATGGGTTGGTGAGCGGTGGGAGGAGGGGATATTTGAAGGAAGAAGATTGCAACTGTCTATCAGTAGGCAAAGTCAGTGAGACGCAACCAAGTACTGTGAACAAACCTTAGCAGGACATCTTTTGAATGCCAGGGTGAGTGACCTCCCCGTCCCATAACACAGGCGGTGAAATGCTGCCGGCCGGACTGTGGAGAGTCCCAGCTCCTCTTGGACGTGCGAGACACAGATACCAGGTGTAGGGAAGGATGGCCCCGGGGATGTGTTCGAGCCGCTGGGGAAGCCAGCAGGGCTTCACTTCAAGCGGATCGGGTGAACTGAAACCACCACCAACACCCAGATAGATTCTGCTCCGCCGCCTCTCTGACCAGCTCGGGCCTGAACCAGATCATCTTTCAATGTGACCACCGTCATCCTGCACATCAGCAAACCCGTGCTGTAACCTCCAGGACTACAGACCCCTCACTCTTTGGGTGAAATCCTCCTCTCCATTTCCTTCAATCCATGTAACTCTGCCCACTGGGGGAATGGCTCCATCTAATTCAATTTTTCTGGGCCTCTTCGACTTTTACATATCTCCTTTATATCTTCTCTGCTCCAAAGAAGGTGACCACAGCCTAACTAATCAGTCCTCATAACTCGAACCATTTAGCCCCATCAACCTGCTCATAAATCTCTGCACTCTCTCCAAAACTGTAACATTGTACCCAATGGTCCATCTGTGGCTTCACTTGTTTTCCACAGTCCAGGTATGTCCTCCTTGCTCTTCTACAGTGTCTCCCATTTTAAAAAAAGCAATGTGTAACTTATCGCAGCCTATGGTCTCCCTCTACACTTGTTCCTGTGTATTCCCTTGCCTTCCCAAATGCACTTCTTTCCTCCTCCGTAGATTGAATCCCACTTGCCATAGCCCTATCCACCTGGCCAACACACAAATACCTTCCCGCAGTCCACAGTTTTCCTCCTCGTTAACAAGCACATGCAAAATTTGGTAACCTTTACAAATTTCTCAATCATCACTGCTACATCTGTAATTATATAATTTAAAAAGTGGCCAAGCACTGAGCCCTGAAGAACCCCACTGCAAACAGAACACCTGAAGACCATCACTTTCTGCTTCCTTCGACTGCACCATTGGAGTCGACCGGCCATGTCCCTTGGATCCCAATACTAAATCCTTATACTAGAAATTAAGCTTAAAGGGTAAAATGTGGTTGCAATTTAAGAGATCTAAAAATGTGGGACATGATTAGGAAATGAATATTTCAGTCTCAATAATGTTTAAAATGGACAGGAAACTTGAAACAGTTGAGAGTTATATGTACAATCACAATAGTAAAATTAAGAGTTTTTAATTCTGATGTGAGGCAGAACAACACAAGTTTAAAAAAAGGCAGAATATATCTTGAACTTGTCGGTAAATTCCTTTGGCTACACATTTCCTCAACAAAGAGAGTCAGTGCAGACATATAGAGAGTAGGTACGATTTGACTAATCACAGTGCTTGTATTAAGTCAGCAGTAGAAGATATTTAATAAGATTCTGCTAATAAAAAGAATGAAAACAGGCAATCAAAAGTAACATTGTGATGAAAAGGCAATTCATTGGGAGGTAAAATAAGGAAATTAAGGAGAAATGATTTGTTCATTGATTTGGGGTGGGAGGCTGTGTGGTGTCAGTCAGCGATCTGTATTGGGTCTCAGAATTCCACTAAATATATTAATAATTTGAATGAAAGAATAGGGTTCTTAATTTTTGATGTACCACTAAGCTAGTAGGGACAAGTTGTATGATTGAGAGAAGTAAGTTATAATGTACAAAAGAACATAAATTGAGTAAGAGAGCAAAACTATGATAGGCAGAATTCAAAGGGGGGGAGGGAGTGTGAGTCTTCCATCTCGGGTCTCTGAAAGGAAAGTCAAAATATTTGCTCAATGTGAAGAAACCCAAAGTTGAAAGGAGCACATGAATTCATGTGTCCATGTGGACAATTCACTAAATGCTGGTGTACAAAATAGAACTAAAAAGACCAATGGAATGCTGGCCTGCAAGCATTAAAATGCAAACAGAGGGACTGATGCTTCAGTTAAACAGAGCATTGATCAGTTCTCTCTTGGGCACTGTGCATCAGGAAAACCATATCGGTCCTAAAGGAGGTACAGGATATATTCATCCATGTGATGCCGTAGCCTGAGGGCTAAATTCTGAGAATATGCAGCATAAACCTGGCTTGTGTTACCTTTTAGATCAGAAGGTGTTTATAATAATAAGGAATATAATAGAAAGGGAAACCATTTCCTGAAATGGAGGTGCACAGAACTAGACTATTTGGTGAAATCTGAGAACACTCTTGCACTTCAATAAGGGTGGGAGATCTGGAACAATTTTGCTGTGGATGGTGAAACACTGAAACACTGAATTTGATAGGTTTTTGTTCAGTCTAACAAAGATATGGGACAGAATGGCCTCATGGAATTGAGGTACAAATCAGCATGATTTAAATTAATGAAAGAATTGGCTTAATGGGATGTCAGTGACCCCCACACTCCCTATCTCGAATCAAATGTCAGTGAAATACTTGATCTATGATATCATCAGTTTGCATTCAGTTCTTCCAACATCTCTCTTGCCAGACTTTCATATTCCACAAATTTCAGGTTATTCCAACACTCAGCTTCTCTTGGCAATAACACCATTTTCCTATCGCAATCATCCTCATTGGCATCCTGCCTCCTTTGGCCTGAAATTAAAACTTTTCAAGCGTGGCTTCACCCTAAGCCATCTCTTGATTCTACACCCAAATCTGAGCTATGGTGTAAACTGGGCAAAGTAAGTAGAACATAAACCAGGCATTATAGATTTAGTGTATTGAGGGCTTTGAGTTTGTAGCAGTAATGTGTGAGTAATAGCATTTCTTGAGGTTTGTCTCTCTGAGGCTACAATGAAAACGAGGGATTAAGGGAACCAAGCCAATATGATATTGTTGTTAACTAAGGTTATTGCATTAGATAAAATGATCATTCTGAAATGCATTCCCTTTAATCTGAGTATTTGCTGCTTTCTTCTGTGTGTAGACTCAGTCGCCCTATTAGGGTAAGCTTTCGGGATCGGGATGGGACAGTCTTATTCGAACATCCAGTTCACAAGACAACCTCACCTCAAAGCAACCTGGTAAAGTGCTGCTCATCTTTCACCCATCACCAGCTGGGTTCTTTGCTTTCTGTTGTCTTCCTTCTGACTTCTGTATTTGGCCTTGTTTGCAGATCTGTGGCATGTGGAGAAATGTACATAAACCTTACATCAAGCTGCTTAAGTCTGATCAGCTCCACGTTGCGCTGATGACACAGCCACGGTCAGATGCTGGCATCCAAGGCAGAATCGTCAAACACAGAGCACTCTTTGCTGGTAAGTTTGTCACCTTAAAAAAAAAAAATCACCTCTAAGCACTTAAGCAAAGTTTGAGGGGTCTGGGGTGCTTTACACGGTCTCAACATTTTCCCTCATTGACTCTCCAATATACCTGAAGATAGCCAATTTACATATTAATAAACAAAGGTATCTTGTTTATAAGATAACTTACACGGTGCAAAGCAATGTTCAACAGCGGCTTTCTCTGCAGAACTAGATAGCTTCTAGAAGCTCCTAAATTGAAATAGGGTAACAAAAACATAGAGAACGGTTGTTCATATGCTATAATTCCTACAGTGGTACCAAACCGATATTTTGTATCTTACAAATATGTTTCATTCCCCAGAAACATTCAGTTCTGTTCTGACTTCAACCGACCTTGATCGCTCAGGACTGGGTGGTATTGCCATGCTGACGCTCAGTGACGTTGAAAATAATCTACACTTTATCATCATGTTCGAAGGTTTGCTGAAGAAGAGTGAAGAAGGTAAAACCATTTAATACATTGTTGTTTTTTTATTGGATTCAGACATCAGCTCAAAAAGACTTTGTAATCCTCTATCATGACATAATCCTGCATTAGAGCTTCCTTATATGGTATATACATGACACTATAGGAGATTTTGAAGAAGGTAATGTTCTACCTTTTATGATTTTCACAACCTTGTTTTGATTTTGACAGTTATATTACAGTTACTAACTTTTCATGTTGTGGCTTTGGCCATTTGATAAAGCATATTGCAAACATCCTGCTTATCTCCACATAACCTTGAGGTACGTGGCTCACTCACAATTCTGTTGTTCTATTGCAGATCACAGCCTAGTCCCAGTGCGGGTGCAGTTGTTGTACAGAAACCGACCACTGAGAGAAGTCAGAGACAATGTCACCTCCCATGTGAGACTTTGTTTTCCCAAATTTTACACTGCCACAGGTTCTAAACACTAAACATACAAGGCTTGGCTCAAGGATGGGGTAATACAGGAATTAGAAATACTCTGCCCAAGCCTTAAAATACTTGAGAATCTTTCCATTGTATCAGAATTCAAATGGGAACATCTTAACACATCACCAGTTCAATGTTAATTACTGTTCTCAAAGTTGTAATTATTACCCAAATTCTGTAACTCAAAACTTAACCTGAGTTTGAATGTGGTCTGGATCGCCACTGCACTTTAATCACAAATATTAATTTTTTAGAATGAAATTTTACTTGACAACACTGCTAAGATTTTTCTATTCATTCATGAAATATGGATGTCACTGGCAAGGCCAACATTTATTGCCCTTCCAAGTTGCCTGAATTGAGTGGCTACTGAGACTAGCTCAGAGATCAATTAAGAGTCAACTGCACAGTTGCAGGTCTGGTGGGAGCTATTGCAGATTTCTTTCCATAAAGGGCATTAGTGAACCGAATGAGTTTTTACAATGATCCAGTAGTTTCACTCTCACCACTTCTGACACTGGCTTTAGATTTCATATTTATTTAATTACTTTAAATTCCCCAAATGCCTTCATGGGATTTGAACTCTCATCTCCAGATCATTAGTCCAGAGCTGTGGAATCTAATTAATTCATCTAACTACTATGCCATCATGCTCTGTACTTTATTAACACTTAGTTGATTTCATTGATTAGTAAAGTCCAAAGAACTATGATGCTATTCCTTTATATTAAGTTGGTAAAAGTACTTCTACCTTTTGCCCAGGACTCCAATTTTGCTGAAGTGATGACTGACCTAAGTAACAAGGAGATGTTCCTGCTTTCACGTGGCCAACTGGAAATTTCTCTGGAAACTGAAGGCAGAAATCCAGATCGTATTTCGGGAATCATCACAGCCAAGAAAACATGTGATAGTAAGTGGAAAACCTAAGTAACTGCAAACCTGAAAGGATGGGTGTGAGTTACTGCAAGAGTCCTGAAACTGCAACTCAGGCTGAAGAACTATGGAAACCACGGTGCAGATGTGATAGACACTGTTTTGCTAAAGTTTCTGGAACTTTATAGCAAGCAAAAGAATCCCCTTTATCTTTGTCAGCTATTTAGGTGACAAGTGTAAAAGGGTTTGAAGCTTTGCACTGATGTTAAATGTTGCGATATAATTTGGAGTCAGCATGCGTGCACAGATCTGAAAAGATGAGCAAGAAAAGACCATCAGGCCATCAAACTCATTTAGTCCAGTAGATTGCGTAACCTTGTGCACCGACTACCGTCCCTACTCCTCTCCTGGGCGAGGGAGCAAACAGTAATTTGGCAAAACTCAGGAAAATTCTGCTTCAGCCCCTGAAGGAAGTCAGGTAAATTTCAGGAGATCCTGATTGCCTTTGGCATATTATAATGTAATTTTGCGATGTCCTCTTCTTTCAGGAACTTCTCAAGTTCCTTTTTAAAGAATGGTAATAATTGCACACCCATCATTTTCTGCAGGAATTTGTTCCAAAGGACTGAATAAGGTAATAATTCCTGGCATCTATCCCAACTAGAGTCAGCAAAGCGGGATACATTCACCTCACATAAGAGAGCATAAATTTCAGAGCTGAATTTTCCTGTCAGAAGACCTCCAAAAAATAAAACTTTACACTACTATTTTCTTATAAATACATACTTAAAGAAAATAAGCAAAACTATGTGCTGTCATTGAGTCATAGAGCAATACAGCACAGATACAAGCCCACACCAACCACGGTGCCCACTCAGCTAGTCCCAATATCCTACATTTGGCCCATATCCCTCTAAGCCCCGCCCCTCCATGTACCTATCCAAGTGCTTCTTAAATGATGCTAGTGTATCTGCCTCAACCACTTCCTCTGGCAGCTCGTTCCATCTATTCACCACCATGGAAAAAGTTGCCCCTCGGGTCCCTTTTAAATTTTTCCCCTCTCACCCTAAACCTATGCCCCTAGTTTGGACTCCCCTACTCTGGGGAAGAGACTGTTACTGTCCACCTTATCTGTGGTCTATCATAATTTTAAACACTTCTATAATATCATCCTTCATTCTCCAAGGAATAAAGACCTAGCCTGGCCAATCTCTCCCTATACCTCAGGCCCTCTTGTTGTGGCAACATCCTCATAAATCTTTTCTGCACCCTTTCCAGTTTAACCATGTCTTTCCTATAACAGGGTGACCAAAACTGTATACAGTACTCCAACTGTGGCCTCACCGACAACTTATACAACTGCAACATTATGTCCCAACTCCTGTACTCAGTGTCCTGACTGATGAAGGCCAGCATGCTAAATGCCTTTTTCACCACCCTGTCTACCTGTGACGCCACTTTCAATGAACTTGTATTCCTAGATCCATTACACTCCCTAAGTGCCCTACCATTCATAGTATAAGTCCTACGCTGGTTTAACTTTCTAAAATACATTACCTCACACTTATCTGTATTGAAATCCATTTTCCACTCCTCGGCCTATTTCCTTAACTGATCAAGATCCCTCTGTGATCTACGATAACCTTCTTCACTATCAGCAACACCTCCTAATTTCGTGTCATCTGCAAATTTACTGATCAAGCCTTGTGTATTTGCATCCAAATCATTTATATAAATAATGAATAACAAGAATTCCAACACTGACCCCTGCAGCACACCACTAGTCACCAGCCTTCATTCCGAGAAACAACCTTCAACCATCACCCTCTGCTTCCTATCTGTGAGCCAATTTTAAATCCACTAACTAACTCTCCCTGGATTCCAAGGGACCTAGCCTTCCAGACCAGCCTGCTATGTGGGACCTTGCTGAAGGAAAAGGAAATACAGTTGCCTCTCACTTTGTTTCCAAATTTCATAGTGTTCAATATCGTTCTTAGTTATCTCTTCCCCATTTTGAATGAACACTGAATTTTATGTGCTTGTCGTGCATTTGGGAATAAACATTTTACTAAAGCTTTTTCATTTATTTAATGTGAGATTAACTTACTCTCAGGCCAATTGGTTACTCCTTCCTATATCACCATGTACATAATGATCCACCAATAAGATGTGTTTTTAAAAAAAGGAAAATGTACAAGGGAAAATGTCAGCAAGGGAAAATGCCTAAACTTAAATAAAGCCTTTCACATCTTAACGTATTTTATTTCTCATGAATTACGATATAAACATCATCATAGTAGCTTTGTGAGCAAACAAACTTGTGACAACTAATGCCAACACAAACCTTTGTTGAGTTTGATTCTAGATTTCATTGCAATTCAGAATTATGCACTCTCCATGTGGGAAAGTTTGATGAGAGTTTGGCCAGATTTCTGGATAGACCTCTGCACTTGAACTGAACCCTTTAGAAATGGGGGTCATGACTAGCAGACGAGGAACAATTGGAAAGATCAGTTCTCGCTCACAGAAATGCACCTCTCATTGGTTCATAATTGAGATATATTAATGTTGATATTCTTTCATGATTCACAATATCTCACTGTCTTTCTTAAACAATACTCACGGAAGCACTGATAGGTGTAATCCAATTTTATTGAATATATTTAATGTGGTTTAATGTTTTTTTTCCCCCCTCTTAGCTATTCAGAGTGTACTTTCAGGCGGAAATACTCTCACTCCGATCAAAACTGGTGCTGTTGGTTCAGCAAAGTTTACTTTACATGACAATGGGACCCTTGAATTTCAGGTAAAAAAGTTGCATTTTATTCCAGGTTATTGTGTAACCAAGTGCACAAAAACACTTCTTCCAATAATACAGACACTTCCTTCTATGGACTATTTCCTGCATTGTTTAATATTCTATTTCAGAATTTGCATGCATTTCATTTATGCTTTGATTATAATTGCAAGGGATTTCAAATATTTGATTATAATCAATTGCACACATTATTGGCATACAGCACTGGCAAATGAATATTTTGTTACAGGTACAAGTAGCTGGTACTGCCAGTGAAGTCATAGGACTCACAATTGAAACAAAGCCTCGTCGCAGGAACAGACGCAATATTTTACATGATTTAACTTCTGACTACAGGAATAATTTTGTAAGTACTCGTATCCCTTGATGGAAAAGTAAACTGCACAGTCATTGATAAATAGCTGTCTGTGTTTTAAACTCCCAACTGGTTTGTTTTGTAATTTCAGGCAATTGGAGTTAGCAACAGTCTAAATGCCAGGGACATTCATATGCTATTACAGAATGAGCTCTTCATCAATGTTGCAACAAAGGAGTATGAAGAGGGAGAACTGAGAGGACAAATCAGTTCTTTACTTTATAGTGGCCTCCAAGCAAGATACTACGGTAAAGAAAATACTTATGCCAACAACTGTTCACCTGACAATGGGCAGAACAATGCCCATTTAGCAGTTACCATTGATTCAAAACAATACTTCTATTCAATTAGAAATTATAGAAATTTATATTTTTTGCCCAAATTCAGTGCTTTCACCAGCTCAATTTTATCTTCTGTAATAGAAAAACAACAAAAATACAATAACAAACGTGGATTCTGGAAATACGAAATAACAGCAGGTAATGTTGTAAATACTCAGCAGGTTGGGCAACGTCTATGGAGGAAGAAATAGAGTTTAATGTGCCTGATTGCACTGATCCCAGCCTCTGCCATGCAGCCTTGCATCCAAGCTAAATGTATGTGGCTGTGCAGCTCCTTAGATCCTGCCAGTGTCCATCAGAGTCCATCTGGGAGGCTTGGTACAGATTATTAGCAGCAAAAAAAAAACACAAGCAGCAAAAAAGACACACACAGCAGAGAGTAAGAACAGCCCTTGGACTGCTGTAAAGGGCTTCTACCACTTAGGACAACAGGTGACCGATTCACTGCTTAGAAATGTCACTGAGGATCATTTCAAGAGGGAGAAAAATTAATAATTATTTAAAAGAATAGAACATTGGGGAAATTATTAACTTAAAATATTACTTAATTAAAGCACAAATGTACATTGAAATAAAGAAAACTGTAAGAAAGCTTACCTGAAATTACCTTTTAAAAGGTCAGTGATGCTATTCAACTGAATGTGAGTGCACTTGATGTACCAACTATGGATGCAGAATGCTGCGTGACCAGTATGCCTGCATCTGACCTCCAGCATATTCTCGGTTTCTGAGCTGCAGTGCACAGCACGAAGGCCTGAAATGCACTGTTGCATGCAATCCAGTTAGCTGGTGGTTCTCTATAGCTCTGCTGCTATAGCTTGTTCTGGCCCAATGGTTCTAATTAGTGACTTTCAATCAAAAGCAAAATCTGCAATCAGGTTTTCTAAATGTGAGTCATTTAAAATGCATTTTCTAAATGTGAGTCATTTAAAATGTGCAGAGAGAGGTGTGCCCTCAAATTAGAGAGCTGTAAATCTTTCCTGGATTATGGCATAGATGCTCAAGGTTTATTGGGAAATCACATGGAAGAACAAAGGTGGATTCAGTGGGCAGGTTGCCTTTGACAAATTTATTAGATTTCTTATATGAAGGTTACATAGCTGGTTGAATGAAGGCCCTGTTTGTTACCATTATCAATTTGGATTTTGTAAAGGCATTTTAGACTATACCACCTTTCATGTTGATTCACTCCTGTACCCAGGGGGGTACATGGCAAGATATTGCACTGAACTCAGCGGTTCTTGGAAGGAAGACCACAAAATGGTGATGGTGCACAGGGGGATTGAGGGACATTAACTAGTTGCTAGAGTCCTGTGAATCCTTATCCTTCCTTTTGCTGGCTACAATATTTGTAAGTGTTTGAAGAATGGTGTATTGCTTCGGTTTATTTCATGGAATCTAGTGCTGTGACCAATAATATTAAACAATGAGTAATAATCCAAAAGATCTGGGCAGGGTACCTAAATAGCTTCAGAAAATGTAGAAGGAGTGCAACATAAGTAAGTGTACAACTAGGAGACTGAAAAAAGTGAAAAATTGAACTGCATATTAAGTGGTAATATATTTCAAATAACAGACCAGGAAAGGGAACCTGGGGCTTTATTGAATAGGTCATTAGAGTAACAATAAAATTACCAATATAATTGGCTGGAATTTTTAATACAGACAAGTGTAGCAACACACTTAATATTCATCTCCATTTTCCCAAGCAGTCAGAAAACACAAAACATAATTCATTAAGTTGACAGTTGGAGACTTTTGAAACCAGGGAAGATGATTTTGGAGTTGTATCTGACATTGGTGAGAGTGCATTTGGAGGCATGTGTTCATTTCAAATTCCTGAATCACAGACTATAAAGTTATTAAAAATAGTCTAGGAAGGGAGCTGCAAGACAGCTTTCAGAATTTATAGGATTATATTTTGAGAAAAGATGATCTGTCCTGATATTTTACCTTTCTGAGAGGTTTAGAGCAAGAGCGTGATTTCAGATCTGTATAATTTTCAGTAGTTGATAGAAACTAAATCCAGAAAAGTTTTTCTGCTGAGTAGCACACTTCAAAACATACTTCAAAGCTAAGAGTATCATAGAAAATCAGGAATTTATGCAAAGTATTTTTAAATTGAAAGGTATTGGAAATGTGAAATGGACAACCAGCTGAAAGTGGCGCAACAGCAAAATCCAACAGGTTTAAGGAAGGATTAGATGATGTTTTACTTGGAAATAGGTTTCAAGATCATTGATTTGCAGGAAAGAACCAGATGGCAGCTTCTGACAGATCACCGACAACATGATCCTTTCCTGCTCAAAGCAATAATGGATTACACAATGTGTCAATCAACACCTAAAACAGAATGACAGATTAGCGTGTTGGGCAAAACTTTTAATCAGAATTGATATTATTCTATGTGTCTCTTTCTTGGCCCCAGTTCTGACTGAGGTCATTTCAGGCCAGAAACATTAGCTGCATTTTTCCTTTCAGTTGCTGATTAACCTGTGGTACTTTTGGAGTGTTTTCTGCATTTGTTTTGTTTTGCCTCTTATTTTATGTAATTCTGTTCTTATTGCAAATGCTGTTTTTAACTGTTACAGCGGGTTACATGTGAACAGCAAAATACAGCCTGTTGGGGATTAAGCTCAACATTCAATACTAATGCAAACAACCTCTCCTCCACAGAGCTGCCAATTCCATTAGCTGGACAGTTTGTGGTACCCCCTGTAAAGACTGGCTCAGCAGGGCATGCTTGGGTGTCTTTGGATGAGCATTGCCACCTACACTATGAGATAGTCGTGGCTGGGCTGAGTAAAACTGAAGATATTACCATTAACGCACACCTCCATGGATTTGCTGAGATTGGGGAAATGGATGATAACAGTGGTGAACACAAGCGGCTCCTTAAAGGTTTTTATGGATCGGAGGTAATATTTTGTTTAAATAGCACATCATTTTTTAAAAAAATCAAAATCACTTCAACCATATGGATGGGGAGAATTTGACCAAAGGCAACATTTTCATGACATCAACTTCAGAATGTTATTTATTGACAACATACACATTAAATGTGTAACCAACATGCCAAACTCTTCCCTGGATTCTTGATCTGCTCTGAATTATCTGATCTCAGTTGGGCAGCTGTTAGAATGCTAATACTGACAGAACATTCACAGGCTGTAGAGGGGAATCAGCTGGGATTCCAACTCCGGATTCTAATAGCCTCAAAGTTCTCAGGAGCAGATGTTGAGTGAGAATAGACTGGAATTCACGGTCATCCATGCTAAATTACAACCTGTCAACTTCTCTCTAAGTGGGCTTCTTACAAAATTAAATACTTTAACTCATAAAAACAAATTCAATGCATATGCGCAAGAAAATCTCCACATTCTCCATCTAGGCTCCCACATGAAGAATCCTAACTAACTCTGGTCTGCAGATGTTTGTGGAACCAAACCTCTGGAGGAAGACAACACCTTCAGTAGAGCCTGGAAGAAAATGTGATTTTTGTTTTGAAAAAAGAAGCTGTTCTGCGTCAAAAATAGATTTTGCCCTCCCGATTCCCATCATAAGACAAATCATAATATTTAGGGTGGAAGTGGATTTGGCTGTGATTATTTCCATGCACCATTTAACTCCCCACAAACATGAAATTTATTCCATTTTATATCTCATAATAGAAATCAGAACTCCTGCCTCCAAGTGATTATATTTGAATGAGGTATTGAATAACTAAAGATATTACCTTGGCTTCTGACAGAATAATATTGTATTAAGAAACATATGAATTGCAAAGTTAATTATTGGTATTTTTTAAATCCAATACCAATACTTTCAAGTAAATCATAAATCATTTAAGGAATGTGTGGAAACTTTGATTTTTATATATGGCTTAAAGGACTTACTTTGTGATGGTCTTTTAGGCTCAAGGAATATTAAAGGATATCAGTACAGAACTTCTGCGACATCTTAATAGAGGAACTGCATTTATTCAAGTTAGCACAAAACTTAATCCCAGAGGAGAGATACGAGGACCGGTATGTACCTAGGTGTTAACAGTTGGAAGCAATCTTTCACAATGGCTGCAGAATGATATTAATGAATTGGTTAGAAGGACAGGACAACAACAGCAAATAGGATGTAATTTTGATAAATGTGAGGTGAAGCATTTTGGGAGGACCAACAAGGGCTAGAATATATAATGAATGATGGAACTCTAGGAAATACTGCAGAACAGAGGGACCTTGGCATATATGTCCAAGGATCTCTGAAGGCAGCAGCACAGGTATAAAGGTAGTTGAGAAGACATACAAGATTCTCACCTCTATTGATTGGGGCATAGAATATAAGAGCAAGAAGGTTATGATACATCTATATAAGACATTAGTTAGGCCACAGCTGGAATGCTATGTTCATTTCTGGTTACCATACTATGGGAAGGATACGATTGCACTGGAGAGGGTGCAGAGGAGATTACCAAGATGTTACCTGGATGGAGCATTTCAGCGATGGGAAGAGAATGGAAGGGCTGAGTTTGGTTTTCCTTGGACTGGGGAAGGCTGAGGGGGGACTTGATTTGGGTAAGCAAACTCATGAGGGGCATGAATAGGGTCGATGGTGAGAAACTTTTCCTCTGAGCAGAGGTATCTATAACTGGAGGACACAAGTTTATGGGATAGGAGAGAACTTACAAAAAAAATTTTCACACAGGGGGTGGTTGAAATCTGAATTTCTGCCTGAAGGGGTGGTGGAGCGACATACACTCACATTTAAAAAGTATTTAAATGAGCACTTGAAATCCAATGACAAAGGCCATGGGCTGGAAAATGGGATTAGCATAGCTGGGTACTTGAAGGCCAGCACAGATGTGGTAGGCCACAGCACCTCTTTCATGCTGTATGACTCCATCACATTATGAAACTAAGGGCATCAAACTGGAATGTAAAAGTAACATCTGTTTAAAGAAATATCCACCATGTTTAACAACTGCTGCATACTGCGATTCCAGCATTTTCTTTCAATAAATTGTTGTTTTGTCTAGAGCTAATCCACTTTAATTTTGGTTAGTTGTAAAATGCTACTGGTTTGTTCATGGTGTGCAATAAGATATTACAGAATTGTGTTAGAAATACTCTGTTCCATAACATTCTTATTGCAGTATCTCACTGTTAACTATTCAGTTGGATAAAGCCCACGTTTTTAGTTGAAGGAGCTGAAACTGTCCTCGCATGCTCTAATTTTGTATCTATTATTAAGCGGACACTGAATTCAAGATCACAATTGATTGTATTAAAACGATAATCTTCTTCAGGTGCTGATTCAAAACCAGTGCGAGTCAAAAGGATTTGTCATACCTACAGAACATGAGTACGAAGATGACCTTTTTCAGGAAATTAAACCTGATCCAGAGGAGTTGAAGAAAGATCCAAATTCTTGTTACTTTGAAGGGCAACTGAGAGCCCATGGGTCCCAATGGGCACCAGATTATGACCGGAAGTGCTCCATCTGTAGTTGCCAGGTGACATAATGAAAGCCAGCTTGATTGTCTGAAGGTTTAGTTGGGTTTACTTTGTCAATTCTCTTTTTTAGCATGACCAGTTTTACTCACATTGGGCATATTTCTTTACTGTTTCAGAAAAGGACAGTAATATGTGACCCTATCATATGTCTTCCTCTGAACTGCACAGAAATTGTTCATGTTGAAGATAAATGCTGTCCTGTTTGCCAAGGTATGTTTTTAATCAATGGAAAGCAATGTGCCATAAAATTAACAGCATAATGTCAGAACCAATCATTGTGCCATTGCATAAATGAAGCAACTGGATACATGTAATTTATATATTTAGATAAATATCAATAAATCAACTTATCAAATAGACATGAATGAACTTGATGGAATTTTTTTATTAGTTGCATCAAGAAACATCTGAAACAATCATTTAGTTAATGCCTTGCTCAATTATAATTTGAACAGATAAAATTGAAGCAAAAGATGAAAAGAAAACGGGAATAGACCAGGTTGAAGGTAAGTTTGTAATGTTATTTCATTTGACAAACTACTGCTTTTGATAATCCAATCATACATGAATTGTTATGTAAATGTTTAAGCCTGGAGCTTCTTAATTTTTCTGCACAATTTCATCAGTATGAGCTTACCTAGTGAAAAGATTGTGGAAACTTTAGGTACAAATTTAGTCCAGCATAATTGAAACCTTTACAATCTTTGCAACTAGGTTAGAAACACTATGGCAGAAGCAGCTCCCACCCACAAAAGTGACTCCAACGTGAATTGGTTACCATTGGGAATTGGAACTAATTGGCCTTTAACAAAGCTGCAACAACTAATCTAGATATTTTGAGCACAATGACATTAATAGGGGTGCATTTTGAATGATTTTGAATATTTTAGGAAAGCTTTCTATGAAACTGACATCTATATCCCAATGTAGGAATAATAGCTATAAGCTGTATATTGTGAAAAAAATACCTTCAATAATATAAAAGCAGCATGCTGTCAGGTGATGAATTGACACTATGATTTAATTTTTAATTTTTTGTAATGAACACATCTTCAATGAAACTTCACCATGTTACTACATTTAAAAGGGTGTTTTGTTTTAAAGCAAAAATTAGATTCTTGGCAATATGCAAAATGTGATTGAGGTGAATTTTTCAAATTGGACACAATTTTGGGTACAACTTTTGTTGCAAGCTGAACTGCACTCAAAGTGGAAACTTTATCCCCCAACATTTATCGAGACAATGCTCAGAAATCTGACAGGCAATTTAGAGGAAATTGTATATATGGAGATGAATGCTTGAAACTAGAAAAGGCACAGAACAGTGAAATTAAGCTTTTGGATTGTTTTATAAAAAATGTTGGCACAGACATGATAGATTATTTTCCTTGGGTAATTTCCTTTGTCTCTTTGACATTTGTTTCCGATTTTATTCTGGATGGAAAACACCAGCGAGTTTTTGTTTTAACTTTCTCATGACATAGAAGGAGGCCATTCAGCCATTGCATCTATGCCAGCTCTTCGAGCAATCAGTCCCTTATCTCCACATACTATTATCTATTCTTTCTCACATGGTCACCAACTCCCGCTGATATACCTACATACACCTACCACTAATTTGTATTTCGGTTAATTTACAGTAACCAATTAATCTATCAAGTAGCACATCTTTCTGATGTGGGAGGAAGCTAGAGCACCTGGAGCATAATGATGTGGTCACAGTGAAAACATGCACTAGATGTCGGTGTTGAATCTAGATCGCTGGAGCTGTGAGGCAGCAGCACTACCCTCTGTACCACAGTTCCCTTATGCACATTAAGCACTTATTAAAGTGGCAATACCAATGTATCCTGCAGCAGTTTTTCATGAGGCTGCAGGATAGTGAGGTTCCGACATGAGCAACATTAATCAATGTTGGAATTGTAAATCCAAAGCTTTCTCCACCTAATTGCTAACTAACAGCTCAAGTGTTCCAAAGGCACATGCTTCAAAAGCAAACCTTGCAACATCACTCTGGTGCAAATTTAAGCTGAGTGGCAGATTGGTATTGAGGATGGGCATCCTCCAGTTAAATCCTTCTCTTGCATTCAAGACACACAGTGCCTGTCAAGCACTTGCTTACACAAGTATATTGTTAACAGCAAAATCATTCATGCAGTGCATGTCAGTTAGCATGATGACTGTTTGCCCGATGGCCCATGTGTTTAAGCTCATAGAAATCTACATGATTAGTTTCCCATAGTGTGGTATGCTTGCAGAGTTACCAATCACATACAGTGACTAGTTTTCAGATAAAAAATACTATTGCAAAGCCCATTAAACATTAGAATTCTAGGTCCAGAAATTTCCCCCTTCGTTGTTTACTTTGTTGAAGTAGCTAATAATTACTGATGCACTGTTTTAAGGCACTGTTTTAAGACATTGATAATATGAGATCAAGCATTTTGATTCAATCATTGATCAACATAGCAGTTTGTACCAGGAGAATAGAAGATGCAACTAGCTTCTGTGTATTGGCAATTGCTAGAAATTGGCAGCATTCTCCCCTGTGCTTACTGAGGTAATCTTGGTGTGTTGCAATGATTAGGACCAAATTATCTTGCCATATGTCATGAGTTGTGTCCAACACAATGATCAATTGTAGTACAATCATATTTTTGTATTAGCTAAAATTTTCTAATTTTTAACAATATCATTTCCTGAAAATTTCATTTTCTCCTATATTGAGAGGTTCATTATTGATTTCCAAAAAGAAAACATACTGATGATTACTCAGAAGAAACCATCTTTAGCAAAAAACATTCAAAGAAAAATGAAAAAAAATCTTAAACTAATATGTGACAGAAAGATGCAACATATCCTTGCCCCAAGTGCCATGGATTAGTAAAACGGATGCCTTAAATGTAGTTTCATATCTTTTGAATCCCTAGCAATGTCATTCTGAGAAGCAAGACTCCAAGGGGAAATTAGGGTTGCTTTCATTTATTTTCCCATTTCACCCTTGCTGACGGAGGGCTGAAACAGGGGCTGATATTACAGGGATGATGATACATCCCTGCTGCAATACTATACAGAATTTGTAAAAAAAAGAGAAATTTCAAATGAGTACTGGAACATTTCAGCAACCATTTCTAGGAAGATTTGTCTAAGTTTTCATCATGGTAGTGTAGCAGTTAGCGTAACGCTATTACAGTGCCAGCGACCCGGGTTCAATTCCCGCCGCTGTCTGTAAGGAGTTTGTATGTTCTCTGCTACATTCCAAAGACATACAGGTTAGGAAATTGTGGGCATGCTATGTTGGTGTTGGAAGCGTGGCGACACTTGCGGGCTGCCCCCAGAACACCCTACGTAAAAAATGCATTTTCCTGTGTTTTTCGATGTACATGTGACTAATAAAGATATCTTATCTTAATGGGCTATTAATACCATTTATATCTTGGTATATTTTTGCTGTGACCATGGATAAAACAAATGAAGCCAAAGTCATTCTAATAAACCATCCCTCTTATTATATTCCAGGCTGTTATTTTGATGGGGACAGGAAATGGCATCCTGCTGGGACAACCTGGCATCCATTTGTCCCACCGTTTGGTTATGTGAAGTGTGCAGTGTGCACCTGCAAGGTAGTAATCTCCTTCAGACCATTGCTTTTGTGAATCAGATGAAATTTTTCTGAGTAATTTACTGTCTGCTGCTTGTTATAATGTTTTAAGAAAGAAATAGTAAAAAACAATTACTTTCACTTCAGCACCACCTGTTTAGTGAACATAATGACTTTTAAGTGGCTTCTGCCTTTCTCTTGTAAATTTATGGGAACAATGTGAGAAATACTGTTTGCATGTATAAAGAGGCATTGTTATTAGAACAAAGGATATCAGAAATGAGGTGAATCCTGAAGTGAGTAAGAATGAGCTTTACAATGTTGTTATTGATTAAAGGAAAATTTGATGTTAGTTAAACAGAAGAAAGATAAGAAGCCAGGAGCCAATGGGATACATCTTGGGATCCAGGAAGAGTTGATGGAATTGCAGAGAAATTGATTTGTAGTTACCAGCGCTAAACATGCAATTTTGTTCTAAAATTGACACTCTGTTTCTAAAATTCAGTTCCATTGACTTGAGTGGATCCAAATTAGACAGGAGGACTACAGTATTCACATGGTTGAATTTCTCTCAGGTGTGATGTTTGGAGTGGTGGAAAATGGGCATTAACAATTTTCAAAAAGATGGACAGAGCAATTCTAGGCAGTTCCATACCTTTTAATTAAACCTGAGGTAGGGAAAAATTTGGAGTCTTCAAAGGGAAAAAAATTATCTTCATTGCTAGCATTAAGTGTCTGGGTATATCAGGCACTGCTTTACTCAACTCCGTGTTTCATTCTATTGGAATCATTAGAACCAAATGTACAAAAGTGAGTACAACCAGCTGCATTTATACTCTCATACACTTAAAAGAAACAACTAAAGTTGAATTTCTTCTTCCGAATCTAGATAGAGAGGGAGATTTATGAATTGCATGAAGGTTCCCAATAAGTTGTCATATATCAATAATGATATTGGGTATATAAAAATTAATATTAAATACTTCTTTTGCTTCAAAGGGGGCAACTGGGGAGGTTCATTGTGAGAAGGTTCAATGCCCACTTCTGCCTTGTAGCCAGCCCATTAGAAGGAATGCATCAAACTGTTGCAAGGAATGCCCAGGTTAGTAGTTTGTACTACTTAATCTTTTACTGCAGTGCATTTAAGAAAAAGAAAAAATCTTGTACTTATAGTGCACTTTTATCACCTCAGGGTTTCCCAAAGCTCCTCACTTTTGAAGAGTAATCTTTGTTGTATTGTAGGAGATATTTAAAGGACCTAAATTAAAAGGTCTCAATTAATTAGTTGTAATTGTTTTGCAATTACTAAATGGGCAATTGCTCAAATATTAGTGTCAGGCAACATCAGCAACATATCAAAATGTACCCCAGAGTACCCAAAGCACATTACCAATCAGAAATAGACTTTGAATAGTTGTGGATAGATACCCTGAACTTGCTTCTGAAATTTGCTTTTTTACCACAGTTACAGAGATTACCCCTTTTGACCACACAGACATGATGCAGGCTGATGGGCCCAGGCCCTGCAAATTTGGGCGTCATATATACATGAACAATAATAAATGGCATCCTGAAGTTCCTCCGTTTGGGGAAATGAAATGCATTACTTGCTGGTGTGATGTAGGTATTCTATTTAACGTTAAGAATCAGACCACATCAAAATGCTGATATTGCTTGAAATGTTGAGTTATTATTTAAAGAGTTACCAAGATGCTGCTATCAAAGGTATAATTTGTTCAGCCAAAGTCAGAAAATGAACTCTAACTCAAAGATATTCAATGAGATTTATGAGTAATTACTAAATGGTTGCTTAATATTGTAAGTTACTGTTGGATTTTATTGTTTTGCTCGCATTAGAAAATATAAATTTATTAAAACACAAGAGCACGGTGTTGGACTGGATTGGCAGAATATTGTTTCAGTCTTCACCTTTTTGAGTCACCAGGAGGCTTAAACCAGACAGTTGAATCCCTAAACTGAAAGAGAGTGGTCATCAGAAACTGAACCAATCCTGTTATTCTCTCCGGCTGATTCAGAGCAGTGTTGGTGGAAGCTATGGTGAAGGAGTTTTAGCAGTCCTCTTGGTTTTAGCAGGCTTCACCTTCAGTTAGTAGAGGAAAAGAAAACAAATTGAAAAAGCAAAACAGATTAATTATTAAATGTATGACTTAATCGAATAGTCAAATTATAATACTTTGTACCTCAGATTTGAGATAGATTTAAGATAGTAATTATATGAATGGTCAATAAACTGGTTGGCACAGTGATACAGCTATGAGAGCCACTGCCTCTCAAAACCAGAGACCTGGATTCAATTCTGACCTCAGGTGCTGTCTGTGTGGAGTTTGCAGATTCTCCCTGTGACTGCAGGGTTTATTCTGGGTGCTCATTTTCCTCCCATATGCTCTGCACAGTGTGGACTCAGTGGAGCAAAGGGCCTGTTTCTGTGCTGTATGTCTCTATGACTATGAAATACATTTGAAGTGAAGTCACTGTCCTAATATTGGGAAGTTCAGGAAGCCAATTTAAGCACTGTAAAATCCTTCAAACAACAATGAGATAAGGACTAGATAACCTGTTTTACTGATGATGATTGAAGGATAAACGTTGACCAGGACTTCTCTGAGTAGAGCTATATCATCTTTTACATCCTCTCTGAGCAGAAGGGACCTCGCATTATCATCTTAATTTGATGCTGACAGCTCAGTATTCCATTGTTACTGCTCTGAAGTGTCAAAGGATTATATGTTTAAATCTCTGGAGTGGATTTAAGCTCATAACTTCCTGAATCAGAGGCAAGAGTGCTACCATTGAGCCAAGACTAAGCCCAAATAAGTGAGCAACAAAAATGGGAATTCTGCATGTAGTTGTGAGCCAGAAATGCTGTGACAAAAATCCACTAATTGTGTTTGAAATTTCAGGAAGGAGCCACAAAGTGTCAACGAGAGAAGTGTCCAGTTCTAACCTGTGAGAAAATTGTAAAGCGACAGCATAAGTGCTGTCCAGAGTGTGAAGGTAAAACTTTAAAAATTATTTGCATTGTTCGAGTAAGGGAAAGCTGTGTCTGACCAATTTGATGGTATTTTGAGGGGAGGTTAACAAGGAGGCCCAATGATGGTAGTGCATTTGACACAACTACATGGTGTTCAGCAAGGCGTTTGACAAAGTCCTGTGTGGCAGGCATGGTAGAGTAGCAATTAGCATAACGCTATTACAGCGCCAGCGACCTGGGTTCAATTCCAGCCACTATCTGTAAGGAGTTTATATGTTCTCCCCATGTCTGTGTGGGTTTCCTCCGAGTGCTCCGGTTTCCTCCCACATTCTAAAGATGTACAGGTTAGGAAGTCGTGGGCATGCTATGTTGGCGCCAGAGGCATGGCGACACTTGTGGGCTGCCCCCAGGACACTCTACGCAAAAGATGCATTTCACTGTGTGTTTCGATGTACATGTGACTAATAAAGATATCTTATTTAAAAAAAAGTAAAAGTTGACAGGATTCAAAGGAGTATGGCAAACTAAATCTAAAACTGACTTTGTGGCAAGAAGTACACAGTAATGCTTGATGGTTGTGACTGGAAACTTTAACCAGTGAGGTTCTACTGGGTCTAAAAACCTGATTTCTGCAAGGATCTGTTTCCTTTAGCAGAGGGTCAAGATCAGGGGACATGGAGTTAAAGTAACAGGTAGAAGGATTAGAGGAGAGATGAGGGAAAACATTCACACAGAAGGCTGCAGGGGTCAGAACTCACAGCCTGAAAAGGTGGTAATGGCAGAAATCATAAAATTTAAGCAGGACTTTGATACGTATTTGAAGAACCCTGACCTGCAGGGCTGTGGACCTAGTGCTGGAAAGTGGATTTTGACTTGGTGGCTTTTATTTTAACCAGTATGGACATTATGAGCCAAATGGCTCCCCTCTGTGTCCTAAATTTTCTGTGATTCTATAAGGTAGCTTGGCTAAAATGTTGTTGACAAATTTTATCTATTTAAAGACAATTGCATTCTGTTAAACATTCCTGAAGCTGGACATTGAGAGTGGAGAATACCCAATGATTCAGAAAGGTGCTGTACTGATGACAGGAATCATACAAAGCTATGTGATTGCTGTATGTGGTGATGTTCACCCTGGAGAACCTTGCAAAGCATGCAAATTGCTAATGGCCTGCTATCCTGCTACATCACCCAATTCATAGGGAACATGATGTTGGAGTTTTTCAGTATGGATAGAGCCTTGATGACTTTTCTGAAGCAAAGGTGGACTGCAAACTATGAAATGCAACTGATAGCACCTCCTGCAGGCTGGAGGATGCATGGCAGCCATTTAGCAGTGCTGTCCTTGGCTGATTTGCCCCATCTCCTTTGTAAAGTGAAGATATTTGAAATGTTATTCCTGTGTAGTTTATGTAGGAAATGCTTCTGAAATTCTGTTGTGGTCATTACCTTCTACCCAGAGCCTATGTTTCTGCCACTCCTCCAACTTGTACCTGCTTCTCCTTTTCCTTGCTGCATCCCCCAGATCCTCTACCCCAAAGCTACCCACATCAGGCCACCCACGACTGCACATGGGAGACAAATACAGTGCAGTAAAATTTCTCCCTTATCATGAAGACTTAAATTACAAACTAAAATACGAATCAAATAACCCTAGGAGTTAACAAGCAGTCTAAAACAACAAACTGGTGACTAACCTGTTTGTAGTGAATTAACTTTTAAAATTGAATTTACTGACGCGTCTTTTTTGAGTTATTGAGCAAGCTTATTATGTGCTAAATCTGGGCAGAGCAATAAAATAAAAGGAACACATGGTGAACCTAAGGCTCTTACTTAAATATTTTAATCATTGTTCAACGAAGTTTTGGCATGTGCTTGAGATACCTGGGGAGCAGCGCTGTGTTAAAAATGTACCACAGAGTACCCATTGTACATGGTGTATCATAAATGAATGGCTCAAATGAATTTCTACATTAGTACACTTTTAAAAATATGTACAGTTTGTAATGTTACTAATTGCTGAATTTACTATAATTTCCCTCTTAAAATGGAAGGAAGAAAGGAAAAGGAAGAAATTGAACTAAAGTTAGTTGTAGTGTAGAGGTTAGCCTCAGAACATCTGCAGAAATATATTTCTCAGTTTGATAATATGTGCAATACATGGCTTTTGTTTAGCAAACTCTCCCAGACTGACAAGGTCATATACACATTTCAAATGGCTGCATCACTTCAGTGAACAGCTTATATTGCATTGTCATCAAAATAATTCAGGAGTGAATTTTCTTGGGGAGATGTGGGACAAGAAAGCAACCCTCTCAAAAATGCAAACAATGAACTCTGCTTCTTGTATGCTTAGTGTTTTCTGTCCAGGCACCTTATCACTGTCTCCAACAATGTTGTTTCAATCTACTAACTGTCTTTCACATCTTTAGCAGAGACTTCATATTATGATGAAGATGGAGAGAAATTAAAAAGCCAACAGAAGGACAAGAACAGCTAATTGACTGAATTTGTGTTAATGCATTCCACATGTGCAGTGAACAGAGTAAGAATGTGCAGTGTGCTGGGATGCCTACTTCAGTTCATCAAGTTGAGATTTTGAGAACTTCATTTGAAAGACAGATGAAAATTCAACTATTTAAGTACACTCAGTTGATTCAGTACTCGGTGTGTTAATGAAAGAGAAACAAAGCTGCGAATACCATCGGCCACTGTGACTTGTTCTTCATGCTGAATTCTGAAGTAGGTACCTGAGGTATGCAGGACTGGTGTGGAAAAACGATCATCAAATCCTGAAAGGCTCCTACCAGTTGCATGAAACCAGGTTGGAAGATCTTTCAGAAGTTGGATGGATAAGCTAATAATGAAATATTCATTGCCAGTGGGACTCAGATAATTATTACCAATGCTTGCTACAATTCAGAGGACTTTGATATGAGGAGCAGATTTATTTCATATTATTAGATAACTTTGTCTTAAAATTGACAAGATGTTGTGCTTCTCGTCCATATGTTAACTGCTCCTTGAAGTGCAAATCCACAATCATGTGATTATAGCAGAGAAAATCACATGAGTGTGTGAGTTCCATCCAGTGAGGGACTTCCTGAGAAGGAAGCCCAGAATGCAGCTGAATGAATGAAGATGATATCTTTCGTTTTCTTTTAGCAATTTGTTGTTAAGTTTCTTTTGGAAATTCCAAATGAGAGAAACTGCTTGGTTCATGTGCCCTGATCTCCATTACAATTGACCTTTTTTATCCTTGCTGTGAATGGGATTCTGCTTCTGTGATTATCATTTGCATATGTGAGATCCCAGGTGGTGGGTGGTGGGTGGTGGGGGGTGGGGGGGGGTTGTGGGGAGGGGAATGAAAGTGTCAGATAATTGAAGTGTTAAGTATGAGGTGATTTACATGCATGCCCTCAGCTAGCACCAGCTGCATTCTTCCTAAATTCCTCATAGGGTCCTAATTTGTAAACCTCTGGAAGGATGCTTTTGTTGAGAGATTTAATTTACAATGAAATAAATTGAGGTAGGTGAAAGTAAAGAAGGATGGAGAACTGTGGCTGAGGACCTCCAGCCAACATTTGCTGTAAATTACGAACACATGAATAGCGGAGCAACCTCACTGTACTATGTGTAGCTGTGCTAATGTAAATAAGAACTTGGTCTCTGCTACAGGTGATGTTGTGAAATGTAGATAATATAAGTTCCTGGGTTATCTTTTTTCCCCATCAATATTTTGCTATTTAATAGAAATATACAATGATACACTTGTTAGTAAAATAGTAAACAAACCACATCAAAGTGCTGGAACATGCTTGAATAGTTACATTCTGCTTGCTGAGTTTACTTTAAATAAATAAAAATCAGATTTACCTGTAACTTTTGAGACAGAGGTGATCAGTAAGAAGGTGAAGAAAGAGTGTTAAGTTGAACACCAAAGAGCACACTGATGGCTCCTGCTCTTTCTCCTCCCAACAACATCCTTACATCTCACCCCACCCCTCCACACAAGACCCTCGATAGTCTCCCGGTGATTTGGTGCATAAATCCACGCAGTAGAAGAATGTAGCAATGTAGAAGACCCAGGACAGGCAGGTCGGTGTTGGAGTCGGAAGGAGAGTTAACTGTGTACTGTGGGGAGGCCAAACTCAAACTGGGAGAACAACATCTCATATTCTGCATGGGTAGCTTACAACCCAATGGGATGAACAGTGAATTTTCCAGTTTCAGGTTACCCACACCCTTGGTGCTCTCCTCCCACACACACTCACCAGTCCACCCAGTTTTCTTCTCCCTATGTTTATCCCTCCTATCCCCTCTCCCACTTGGTTTTATCTGCCTATCATCCCCTCCCCATCTGGTTCCACCTGTCAACTACCAAACTCCAAGCCACCCTCCCCTTTGTCCTTCCATATGTAGGCAATCTTTCCTCTTCCTCTCAGTCCTGATGCAGGGTCTTGACCCAAAACATCAACTTTCATCCTTTGCCTCCACAGATGCTGCTTTACCCACTGAGTTCTTCCAGTATTCTCTTTTATGAACATAACAAAAGCTGAGAAAGGGAACATTTTCAGTTTTGGAACTCAGGGAACAGAAGACCATTTGAAAAGTAATTATTTTCTTGGCATTTGCTATAAAGTGTAATCATAATTGTTAGAATTTTCCATAATAGTTGTCAAAATGCCCAGATTCATGTATTGAAACAAAAGCCCCAGCTGTTCAAATGAATTTGCTTTTCTTCAGCAAGCAGTTAATTACTGAGGGGTCTTGAAACCATAGTGGAAACCATGGGAATATTAAACCTGAAATGACAGGTTCCTTTCATTAGTACAGGGAAATGGAGTCAGAAGCAATTTTTAAAGTTATATGGATAGTAAAGGTTGGACAGAATTAATTGCCGTGCCATTCATTGATTTTAATTCAGTTTGGAAATCTAGGTTGCTTACTCTCACTACATTGTATAGAAGGTAAACAGTGTCCTTCACATAGTTGTCCCATTTGAGTAAGTTCTAACCCGAGACTTTGACAACGAATTTTGACATGAAGACAACATCAAGGTTCTGGTTCCAGCATCCAACAATTACCTGATGAAGGCCTTCACTGAAACAAGAAAAACAAGAAATGGCAAGATCTGTGTCAATGATCGCTTGAACTCTATGCCAATTCTTTCCAGTGGGCACCAGAAAATCAGATCCCCCATATATTTCATTCCTGGTCCACCTTTTGTTTTTTGGGAATTTATTTGTGTTTATCCAGTTTGTATGAATGAGGATTGTTTTTGTGTGTTGGATTACTGCTCTCTTCCTCTTACAGTACTATAATATTATTGGAACTATGGTTAAATTTTAAATTATCCATTGCTTTGAAAGACTATGGTAACCATAGAATAACTAAAGCAATTGTAGTAGACTGATTGCTTTTAATTTAAACCTATCAGACTTAATTTGGTTTATCACTGTGACCCCCCTCTCAAGTGCTCAGTGGGATCCTACACTACATTTTTTAAAATAAGGTAACATTGTGTCACAAAAGCTCACTTATGCAATCTAATTTCCTCTCAAATTGCTTTATCACTCTTATTGCAGATGGAATGTCTTCTTATTCTTTCCACTTAATTCAAGAATTCCTAAGAGACTTTCTCCCTCCAACTCTGTCCCTTTTTAACATATATGATCTGCTCCAGTCATCATCCAATCTATCCGCCTTGTTTCTGATTACTCATCTCTAATTAATTTCTTCATATCTAACCAGCTCCACAGCGATATGGCCTTTATTGCATCTTAATCTCCTCCATGACCTTCAATGGGGAATTGTTTTAGAAGGTCACTAAAAATGCATTTCTTCCTGCTAACGCCTCTTGATTCTCTTTTACCCATCGATATTGTTCATCTTAGCCTCTTCTTTGGCATCCAAAAGAATTTCCATTGTTGAAACTGTCTTCAAGAAGCTTGGCTTCCCACAATGCTCTTTTCTTTCTTCTACAGCTTTCAAACTTTTAAAACCTAACTGATATATTTTAATTTATTTTAGCCTTTCATTCCTTCTTTTCAAGCTGTAGTGGCCGGGACTATAAAATTTGGTCATTCACTTCGGATTACAATAAAACAAATGTCTTCCCATTTTTCTACTTTAGGCAGTTCAACATGTGCACATGTTATAGTAATTTTCCTAAATACAGACACTTGACATAAAAAGGACAGAAATTAATATTGACTCAAAGCATAAACTTTCTAATGATTTTAACAAAGAGATGTCAAGCCAGCATAAGGTATTACTGTTGTTTCATGAATCTGTAAACTCCCAAGATTAATTGCCATGAAGTATTCTATATAATTACCAATAAAGTATTGTTAAACCAATTACTATAATGCTCTACTGCTGATCTGTTAGACAGCTGTGGAAAATTTTAGATCACAGAAACAGTTGAAAACTATTCATCTCAAATGCTGCTCCACTTTGAGATTTTAACCCTTTGGGGATTCTATTTTCTTTGAGCTGGGTATTTTTCTAAATGTTTCCAACACACACAATACAAAACAGAAACTATCACCAGTATTACATTAATAAAGCTGCTTCTATGTTAGTTGTTCCATTTCCACCATCACTAAAATTCAGAAGTTTACTTTTATTTAAGGTTTTATCTTCACATTGCGGCAGCAAGGCAGAAAGTCATCCCTGGTTACATCTGTTACATACACACATGTAATAGTAGCCTTTGTTCCTGCTTATCACCCTCCAGCAGTTGTCTCCACCTTCACTTCCCCTCTCCCCATCTCACTCCATCTGTCTCTCCTTTTTTTTCTTTGCCTCCACCTGCCTCTGTCTCCCAACTCCTCCTCTTCCCTACCTAGCTTGACCTGCCCATCATCCTTCACCCCTCACCTCAGCCTCCTGTCTCACCACTCCCCCTCTCCTCTTTATTGTGGCTATCTCCCCTCTCCACGCTGATTCAGGGTTTCAATCAAAAATGTTGACAATTCCTTTCCCCCACATATGCTGCTCGATCGGCTGAGTTCCTACAGCATATTGTTTGTTGTACATATGAAATAGTTTTCCACATGCAAATTTGGGAAGTGGAGTTCAACTTAAACACATTACCATATCAGGCATCTAGCACAAGAAATCAAAGATGAATTTGTACCTGTGGTACTATTTTCCATCACCATTGTACATGCTTAATAGTACCACTTTTAATATAGCTTAATAGTACCTAAATACCTAATATACTAAATACCTAATATATAAATAGCTAATATTTTATTGAGTTGAGCTTATCAAAACTGATATCTATCACTACTTGTGATTTACAAAATGTTATTGTGGGCATTGGAAGCTATCAACATCCGAGCTACTGGGAGAAATTTGAATTATGTAGAAAGAAAGAAATTGCAATGATTGAGAATGTTTCACAACTTTAAAACATATCAAAGCAGTTTCAGCTAAATAAGCACTCTTGAAGTTAAAACAGAAGATGCTGGAAACATTTAGCAGGTCACGTTGCATCTGTGGAAAGAGAGGGAAGAGTTAATGTTTTAGGTTATCAGAACTCAGTACCACTGGAGTACCGATATGAAGTAGGAAATGCTTCAGTCAATCTGTGCATCAATTTGCATTACCAAAACTGAAATAATAACCAGTTTTTTAAAGTGATATTAATTAAAGCCTAAATATTAGCCAGAGTATTGGGAAAATTTCTTCCAAACAATGCCATGGCTTCTTTTACATCAGCACAAAATAATGCCACATCTGAAAGATGGGAAATTATTCAGCTGTACACTGAAATATCCACCTAAATTATGAGCTCAAGGCCACTGTGGTGGAATTGACATTACAATCTTCTAATTCCATGGCAATAGCACAAAAACTGATATAAAAGAAGGAAGGAAAATGGAAAGGTGATCCTTGTACTGATTTACAAAAGGAAAAGAATGAGATATTCAACTACAAGTGAGTCAGTTTAAACAGTCAAGTGTTGCCCTGAAGTATTCAGTGGAGATTAGTGGCCAATATGTGAGTGATCTTGTGAGTTAAAAAAAGACCAGAGTATGAGCAATCAGCTATTCACATTTATATTGAACTGAATTGGACAGGTCAATATAATTGATTAAAGCAGTTCTTGTACTTGATTTGGCAAAACCTGTTATAATGAAGCTGGAAGGTGGCCTCATTGAAAAGCAATGCAGTATTTTTAGAAATGCAATATGTGTAGAAATCAGGTTGTTTGGTGAGTTAAATGCAAATGTCAGACTAAACTTTACTTCAGGATGATCACATTCTGTTTCAACTAGAAAATGTTAGTACATGCAACAATGAATGTCTAAAATCTTGGTTCATTATTTCAATAACTTTACTTTTGCTTACACGGAGTCAGAGATTTCAATGGGGTAAACCAGCATTGCACAAAGAACTTGCAGGCTCTGTACACCTGAGTAACCATTGAAATTACATTGTTGCCAGAAGAAAAATTAACAACCCAAACTGCAAAGTTTCTGCCCTGCATGGATCTCTACTAAAGTTGATAAACTGGAACTATCAAGTGAAGCATTTCAAATGCATCAGGTCTATTGGAAAAAAACTGGAAATAAAATTTCAAAAAGCAGAAAACTACATATGCTGAAAATCTGAAATAAAAATAGAAAGTGCTGGAAATACTCAGCAAATTAAGTAGAACCTGTGGAGAGATGAAAATTCATCAACTTGAAATGTCAAATTTTTCTCTATCCACAGGCCCTACCTGATCTACTGAGTACTTCCTTCAGATTAACTGTTTTTATTATGGAAACAGAAGTTCCTCATTTTCTAAATGCCTGTTTGAGCGATTCATGGATATAAGTAGAGGGAAGTATCAGTGAAACCAAGTTTGGTTGGCAGAACCATAAAAGGCAACCAAAGTACCTAGGCTTATTGATGAAAAAATGGTGGTAAAGTTTCAATGTACCCAAAGTTCCCCTTCATGTATTCAGATATCGCAGAATCTCAGATAGGCAAGCTGGAGACACAAGAAAGACTACAGATGCTGGAAATCTGGAGCAACCCACAAAACGCTGGAGGAACTCAGCAGGTCAAGCAGCATCTATGGAGGGAAATGGACAGTTGACGTTTCAGGTCAAGATCCTTCATCAGAACGGGGGTGATGCCCCCCCCGTCCTGATGAAGGGTCTTGACCCAAAACATGGACTATTCATTTCCCCTCCATAAATGCTGGCTAACCTGCTGAGTTCCTCCAGCATTTTGTGTGTTACTCAGATAGGCAAGCATTTGATTTTATCAGATGGACAGCTGATGTTAGCCAGTTGACACCACTGATTATACAGAGCAGAACTGAGTAGTTCTGTGTTACCATGGTGGCAGAGTTCAATCATTATTACATAATTAGAGATAATAGTACTGATAGCACATGCTTGCTTTGGGTCAGGAATTGTAGAGTGTGGAATATTATAGGCAGGTAGAATAAATATTTAATTCAATGTAATTGTCACAGAGAAATTTGTTCAGAGAAATTTGTCACCTCATTTAGGAAGGGAATCATTGTAATGAAACAGCAGCTGAAGGAAATCTATTGACAGGTAAATGAAATAATTAATTTGAACTGATTGCTGGAGGAGGCCTACTCTTCAGCTGCACCTGGAACTATTTTCAACTCTCCTTTAGCTATGAATATTGAGCCTTTCTCTCAGACAAACTTCAACTTTTCACGATACCTCTGGCACCAATAATTTTTTTTTAACCATATACCAGCTGTGCATGCTCTTCAGCACATTCCTCTTTTAAAACTCCTTTGCTGTTGTCCGCTATGTGTATATGGGATGCAGCTATAAGATGGTGTTCTAAATAAATAGGTTTGAATAATTTCATATCATTTATAATATTGCCTCTATAAAGGAAATACATGAAAATTGTACACTAACATGTTTTAATACCTGCATACAGAATATCTGCAGCATTATATTTGATATAATGAGTTTGACACCATAAGCCTTTGCTTAGTTTTTATGTTACAACAAGTTGGACTTGCATAACAAATGCCTTCAAGCTATGCCTGTATATGGTATTCAGTGAAGTGTAATTGCATGTCATTGTGGATCAGGTTGGGCGAAGTGGGTGGTGAAAGCAGTATTTGTCCTTCCCTTTTTCTTTGCTGCCTCTCCCTTCTGAAGGACCTATGGGTCCCTTTTACACAGTATGGGGGATGGGGGCAGGGTGTGGTTCTTGTTGTTTCATCCTTTGAATATCAAAGTATGTTGGAGAAACCAACATCATTTTGGAATTCTTGTATTCTTCTCTTCACATTTTGTCAGACCTGCTAAATTTAAAATAGTAACATTCCACTGCAGTACCCGTCAAACACACCTACTTCAATTAGAAAGAAGAGGCAAGAGTGGTTAAAAAATGTTGACCCCTTTCCATCACTCACAGAATGATTCCTCAGCAACCTAAAGAAATTTTAAAAGTAGCATTCACCTTGTTACTTCAGCGTCACGAATTGAAACATAGAAATATAAAACAGGAATATATGAATTTGGTAGGGGATTACTAGGGGCAAAAGAGAATTGAATTCCTTATTTTTATCCATATTTATTAAATTCTGAGTTGCATGTCAAAACGTCTGATGAGCAGAAGTAAGAGCAGGATTCCATGCATTGTTACATGTTGGCTGTAGTTACAACGTTTGTTGGTCTTGATCATTGTGGTCAGTCGGGTTCCAGAAAAATGCTAATAACCACCTCGCTTACCTCCTAAACATTGCATATTAACACAATTTACCTCCATTCAGATCTCATGGAGGGGATCCATTACTGTCTGCTCTGGAATGCATGGTCCAATAAATCAACAATACTGTTCTAATATAGGTCATCAGAAGCAACCCTTATTATTTGATCTGATCTAATCCAAAACCAATTTTTGTTACGTGTTTGATTCCCATTTATTTAAAATAAAGTCAACAAGAAACTGAAAATATTACATTGTTTTATTGACTAGATGCTCCTTTTAGATAACACAAGACCTGAACCATTCATCAGTTTCCAAGATCTAGACCAGTGATTTCCAAATTTAGTTGTCCAAGCCCCTCAGTTGCCTGACTCCCTTAGTAGGGTTGACAAGGTGTTGGGTTGTAAGGTTTGATAATATTGAATTATTTAAGTCAGAAGTTTTACAAAAAAAAGTAAAAAGAAAAAGATACTGGGCAATCTTTGTCCTAATGCTATTGTTCATAATCATATAGTTTGATTATGAGGGAATTGTTTTTGATGTCACAACATAATTTGACAATGTTGTTCTGACTAAAGGTCATTCAGCTGAAACTGTTTCCCTTTCCACAGCATCTGGGAGACGGGTGGTTCATGAATTTTACCAAATGTAAACAGGTGAGGCTTTCATTTAGAAAGGTTTGGAACCATTAATACAGAACCCAATGTACCACCTCTAAAAACAACCATACAGAGAATGAAAGAATGGGTTTGTCATATACTTGGAAAGAGAGATTTTAATATTCTCTTACAGTCTTTTTAGACATCATGATTATTGCTCAGCTGGGGGGAATGACTGTTTTATTGAATGGCAATTACAAAGCAAAACTAGTTGCTATCCTCTGTGACAGATGGCAAATATGAGAGAAAATATATTTTAAAAAGTTAAATTGGCTAAAATTAAATAGACGAACATTGGGTTTAGAACATTTAGGAACAATTAAAGATGAACGTTCTTAACTGGAAGAGGACTAATTTTAGTGTGTTGAAAAGTGGTCTGCCCACAGTCAACTTAAAAAGTTACAGGTTAAATAATAACAGTCAAACACTGATTATAAAGGGAGCCCAGGGTGGAAATTTGTTCTCAGTCACGCGTGCAAATTGAACAAAATGGTTGTCATTACGTATTGTGCCTTGCTTCCAAAATTTGATTTTGTTGACTCCAATGAAAGCCTATTTTGGAAGCAAGGTACATCATGAAGCTGCTTCCACATTGCACATTGAGCACTTATGGCCTTGAGTAACTTGATCGCATTCTTTGTTAAAGTAAGGGAGAGGATTGATGAAGGTGCTGTTGCCATTAACTCTGATTCTCTCTCCACAGATGCTGTCTGATCTGCTGAGTATTTTCAGCATGTTCTGCTTTTATTTTAAATTTCTAGCATGTGTAGTTTTTTTTATTTTCAACTTTCAAAAATCATTTGATAGAAAGTATAATGTAAAAAATATGTTAGCAAAATTGAAACACATGAGATTAAAGAGGTTTTGGCAGAGTGGCTAACAAAAAGTAGAGGTTAATGGTGAATGGCGTTTTATTTTATCCTGTAGGCAATTCTACAGTGTTATCCCCAGGGACTGTTTTTTTAGGATTACTTGAAATGAATGATCTCTGCATTTGGGTATTTGGCTTAATTTCAAAGTTTCCAGCTATGAAACACAGAAATGTAAAAAAAATCACCGAGGAGGGTTGTAAGCATTTGCAGAAGGACATTGACTGGTAAAATGGACCCCATACATGACAGATGAAAGTTAACACAGGGGAGTACAAAGTGAATCATTTTGGTATGAAGAGTGAGGGGAGGAACGTAAACCAAAAGTTCTGAAAGGAGATTCAGGGACAAAGAAGTGACTGCACATTTGAAACTGCGAGGCTAAATGAGAATGATGCTTGGTTCAACAAACAGAGGTTTGGAGATTAAAATCCAAAAGGTTTTGCTGACCTTTCAATGATCACTGGAGTACTCTGCGCAATGCCGGATACCATACCTAGGAAGCGTGTTAAGGTTTTAGAGAGAGAGCCCAGAGGAGAATCACTAGAATAGTCCAAGGATGAACACCATTGTCATTTTTTGTACAGTGTTTGCTTTTATTACTGCATCCTTTTGTGACTACACAAATCATGGAGATATTGGAGAAGTTGAGGCTGTGCATCTTATAGCAAATCTAAGGGGAGATCTAATGAAGGAGTTGAAAATCTTGATGGGAAGTAACAGTATTTAGAGAGAAACTGATTTGCAGAAACATAAGAGCTAGTAACCAAAGGACATGGATTTAGAGGAACTAAAGGTGAACTGAGGATAATATTTTTATAAATTGGGGTTATTTTGATCTGGAAGGTTCTAGTGAAAGACTGGTGGAAACATGTTCAACTTACTAAAATAAATTGAGTAAATACTTCAAGTTATAAAATATTGCAGTGCTGCAGGAAAAAAAGTCAAGGTAAATACAATTAATTTGGTAGCTCTTTCAAAGATCTGGCATAGCTATGATCAAACAAATGGCCTCTGTTGTGCTATGTAATTCTATGATTTAATAAGCAATGGGAGACAAGGAAACAATGATATTACCTGGAAGAAATAATAAAGGTAGCAGTACGACAACCTTAACAGCAAATGCACACTGGAGATATTTAAAATGGCAGTTTATAAAATAAAACCCACAAAAGACTTGAAACACTTAACAAGTCAGGCAGCACCTGCAGAGGGAGCAACAGAGTTCATGTTTCATGGCAGTAATCTTGACCAGAATGGAAAAATGTCACGGTTTGTAAAGCAACAACAGAGACAGTGATAAGCAGGGAAGAAGGTAGAACAACAGGGAAGATCTTTGCTGGGGGGAAAGCAGTAGAGATTAAATGAGAAAAGGTATGGTACTATTAGGGAAAAGGGAAGTGATAATGTGACAAGGAAAACTTATATAAAAGGTATATAAATGGTATAAAAGGCTTTTGTAATTTCTGTTTCTTTTTTTATTCCTTTCAGTGTACTTAGGCTAGAAAATATTCATACAGCGAGAAAACTGGCACTGTCTTACTGAAAGAAAGCCTTGTATTTATATAACATCTTTCACATCTCTTACAAAACTTCCAAAGGACTTCACAACCAATGAAGTGGAGTTGAAGTGCAATCTCTTTTGTAATGTAAAAAACATGGCTACATATTTGCATATAGCAAGGTCCCACAAACAACACGGTAATAATGATCAGGTCATCAGTTTTACTAACATTGGGTTCAATAGTGATGACTACCAACTGGCATAGAGAACTGTGGCGAGCTGCGGTGCACATGTCATATGCTCTAGACTTCTGCACATGCTCACCGCAGTGCAGAAGTGCAGAATGCACTGGTGATCAGATGGCAGCAGGCTTGACTCCCACTCTTTCCCTGGACTCACCATTGACTCCAGGGGAGTTCCGTATTATTCCAAGTGAGGAGCTGAATACACCAGGTCTGGCCGCTCAGGTTTAGGCCAGCCACACCTAGCATCTCTCATTCATTTGTATGGGGTTTGGTGACCTTCATTAAAAGGGTGAGTGCAACTTGTTTTTTCTTTGGTTTTCTTTATTTCACTGCGTTAATGCTTTTAGTTAATTAATTGTATTTTATGTTTTTATGTAAAATTATTACTTTTAGAGTAATTTCAATCAATTTTAATTGATTCTCAGGGATATTTAAAAACAGTAAAATAAGCCTTTACAGCAGTGCTGAGACTGGGACCTCAGGATGCAGTGGCTGTCACTCTCTGGCCTACTCTGTATCACAGGATACCCAGCGAACCAAGGGGGGAGTGTGAGCAGCAGGTTGGACTGCATGTGACTGAATGATAAATATTGGCCAGGACAACTGGGTAACTCCTCCTTTATTTCACACTGGTGCCAAGGAATCTTTAATGACCTGCAAGAGAAGAGAAGGCTTCAATGTTCCACCTTTTCCGAGAGATGGCACCTCTAACAGTGCAGCAGTGTTTGAACGGACTGCCAGCCTTGACCTTCCCGCTCAAGTCCCTGGAGTCTGACAGTGATCACAGAATCTTCTCATTCAGCTTCCTACCGAACCACTGCTGCACACTGGCCAAGCACCCTACCAGCATGAGTGATCCAACTTTACACATGGGTGAGGACATGGAAAACACTTTGTGCCCATAGAGCCGTGCCTGAGATATTGACAACAAAGGAGAGGAGACCATGGAAAAAAAACAGGAAGAAACTGTTCATCCTTCTTTCCCTCTGTCATTCTGAACAAGCTGTTGCTTTGTAGCAGTAGCATCGGACTGCTGACTTAACAATCAACGTATTAAACAAAATCCAAAGAGGGTTGTTTTGGGGCCAATTGAACTCTAACTTTCCAACTCATTCAGTTGCTTCAACATTACCAAACTATGCCAGAGCAGGTAGAACATGGACATGTGGAGGTAGTGGGAGAGCAGGAGGCTTCGAGTCATCAACGAAAAACTCTGAGGATCTTTCAAAAGAAACCCTTGAGAAAATGCAGACAATAATTAAGAGCCACAGTACAGCTTGTTAACACTAGAGGTTGCTGATGGGCTTTTAAAATGCTTGATGAAGCCCGATCAGGAATGTTAGCAACTATAGATCATGTGAGTCCTCAATCAGAGTTTTATGCCAAGGCAACTCACAAAAGATAAGAAACTTTTCAGCCTTTTTAAATATTTTCTGTTTTCAAACTACATTTTCATTAGTTCTTGTTGGTTTTTAGGTTTTTTTCCCTCTAACAGTGAAAGTTATGCTTATGTGGAACCAAAAATAACTCAACTGTTTGCTGGAGACACAAAAAATTCTGCAAATGCTGGAATCTGGAACAATACACAAAAAGTGCTGGAGGAACTCTGCAGGTCAGGCAGCATCCATGGAGGGAAATAAGTAGTTGATGTTTTGGGCTGAGACCCTTCATCAGGACTGTTTGCTGGTTCATCAGAAAGCCCGTTGTAATTGTAGCTTTTACAAAGATTTGGCAGAACAGGTAGAGGTGAAACAATAGGGGGCGTGAAAAACAAGAGTTCTTACAATGCAAATGTTCACAAGAGCCCAGGGAGAAACAAGGCCTCGACACGAAGGGCCCCATGACAGTTGGCAAGTCAAGATAACATTAATGATGGTGGTTGGTTACCAAGTGTCACAAGCACAGATTTTCAAGGTTGCAATGATGTAAGATGATGAAGGTATATAGAGAGGCCGCACCTGGTATGGCACCAATAATCAGCAGTAGCTGACACGCCTATCCGACTGGTAAGAGAAACTTAGTAGTGTCCTGACTTTGCCTAAAGTGAAGGCAAAGCAGAATCCTTGTGTATTGGCCAGAAATATGAAATGGATAATAGTTCATAACCTACAGAGTTGTAGTTTTGAAATCAAATGCTCAGATTTGAAAGCAAGCACCAGAGTCATAAGGGAATGAGGAATTTGTTCTCCTACTCCTTTAATCTTCCAGTTCTGATATATCACTGATTATTCTGTCTCAACTCAGATATTTTGTTCCAGAATGAGGATATTAAACCCTTTTCAACACACTGGTGGTAAATTTGATTGTCCGCAAAAAATTGTGGACATGGGTTGTGATTCCCAATTAACCCATTGATTCCAAGCAGGCAGCACTCTGAATTTACTCTGCTTTTTCACTATCTAACCTGCAATTGATTGGCTGGATGCATGAATAAGAGTCCAAAGTCATGTGTGGTTATCAGCAGGCAAAGTTCCCTGCACTATGTAAAATCAGCCTATTAAAGGGAAGGTCCATGGTGGCCATAGTGCATCAGTCACTCAACAAGTAAATCTGATCTGGGAGGAAAAATGGTGTGAAATGGAGGAAAGGTTTTCAGACACTGTACAGAAACCTCAGTGGGGGTGATGAAAAGTAATTTATCCACAGGAAGACAGAAGCCGTTGAAGATATGCTCAGAAGGTAGAGGAAGTAGGTAGCTTTGGTGGTTAAAGTCAAAAGTCAAGTTCCAAAGAGCAGTGCTGCGAGAGACTCAAAGATCTGTCATGAGTTGTCAATGTCAGCGAGTGTTTCTTCAAAGGCCAAATCACGTCAACTGTCCCACTTGTCTCAGACACAGCACAAAGCACAACATCCTCATTACACACTGAGAAAACAGTTTCTATCAATCAGGACACATACCTAATGTGCATATGCTTCACTGCTCCCTCACACAGCATCGAAGAAAGTCTCAGACCCACATCTCACAGCTTGTACAAGCTACCAGCAATTCAACCATGACAGCTGCACCCCCAAAAACAAATTTCATGACAATCACTAGCACACTTTTGTCTTTCTTGTAAGACAAGGTTGCACATAATTAGTGGCAATAGGAGCTTACTTGAGGGGAACCTGTCCTAATTGCCTCAGAGGAGATGGTGTTGGGCATAATTGGGACTGCAGTTGCAGAGCTGAATCCATCAAAGATACTGTATCTTAATACTTAATACTCCTTCTCAAATCCCATCTCCCACTCAACCCACCCTTCTGATTACTAAGCAGCAGTTGGTGTAAGGGTGCACCCCATATTTCTCCACACCACAACTTTTTGCTTAGAGCTTTTACATCTTAAATATCAAAACCATAACGAGACATCAAGAGACCTTTCAAGCACAATTTAATACCAATCCAATTAAGTCGATGTTAGTGATAATGAGAAAAACCTTGGTCAAAAAATAGATTTTGAGGAGAACCTTAAAGGAGGAAACAGAAATGGAGAAGTTTAAGAAATGGAGCAATTTCAGAGGTGAGGAACTTAGTAGATGAAAAATTGATCAGAGCCATTAAATTGAGGAATGTTCAAGACGCCAAAATTGGAGGAGTGCTGTTATCCTGAGGGGATGGAAGGGATAAAGGAAATTATAAATCTTGGAAGAGGACAAAGCTATGAAGGGATTTGAAAGTATAAATGAGAATTTTAAAACTGAGTTGTTGCTTCACAGTGAGGTCATGTGGGTTAGACAAAATCATGAATGATGCAAGTTGGCATATGGACAGCATTTAGTTTCACATTTATAGAGGGGGAGATTTGATATATTTACTCTTGAGGTAACTAAGGCATGACAGAGAGTTACAACTGTATTTGAGATAGGGAGGGAGTTGGGTGACTTTACAGAAATGGAAGTAACCTGTCTTGGTGATGTTGTGGATTTGATCTGAATACATCTTGGGATGAACTGTTACCAGAGTCGTGAACAGTCTGGTTCAATCTCAGACAGTTTTCAGATAAATCAATGGAGTCAGTACAATGGACATGGTTTGTAGCAGGGACCAAAGACTGTGCTTGGGGTGTTGCCAATGTTTGCTTTCTTTGCAGGCAATGGAGGAACAGCAGGAAGGCATTGCCAATGAATATACACCGACAATTTCACACCAACAGATATCAGCTCAGATACCCTTCAGATGACTTCAACGATAGATTTGAAACAAGATCTACATGTGGAAAGACACTGGGAGATTTACCAGGAGGTTGCCTGGATTGGAGAACATGTCTTATGAGGATAGGTTGAGCGAGCTAGGGCTTTTCTCTTTGGAGAGGAGGAGTATGAGAGGTGACTTGATAGACGTGTACAAGATGATAAGAGGCATAGATTGAGTGGACAGTCAGAGACTTTTTCCCAGGGTGACAATGGCTAACACAAGGGGACATAATTTTAAGGTGATTGGAGGAAGGTATAAGGGGGATATCAGGGGTAAGTTTTTTACACAGAGAGTGGTGGGTGCATGGAATGCACTGCCGGCAGAGGTTGTGGGGGCAGATACATTAGGGACATTTAAGAGACTCTTAGATAGAGAAATAGGGGGCTATGTGGGAGGGAATGGTTAGATAGATCTTAGAGCAGGATAAAACGTTCGCACAACATTGTGGGCCGAAGGGCCTGTACTGTGCTGTAGTGTCCTATGTTCTAAATAAGTGTCCTGCAGCTAATTTAAGGGCCAGGCAGGTGTCAGCTTCTCCTCTGGTGAGTTCACACACAAATTCTGCAGATGACTCAGAAGAACTTGATTGATGCTAGGATATACATGGTTAATCAGTCCATTTTAAATGCAAAGTGGCATCATTTCAGTCATAAATTTGGTTTGTAGTGTCTATTTTGTGGTGGGTTTTATTTTTGCATTGTGGTCAAACAGATACCATGATGGTCATTGACAGAAATAAGGTCAAGCATGGGACTGTTGGTGAGTACAGAATTATGGTTGTGGTTGTGGACTTTACATGTGAATGAATTCTGCACAGACAATGAATTCTTTTATTAACTCCAGTCAGAAAAATCTACTGCGGTTAATAAAAAAAAATGCTGGAAACATTTCAGGTCAAAGGCCCTTTGTCAGAAACTATTCCTCTTTCCACAGATGCTGCCTGACCTGCTAAGTGTTTCCAGCATTTTCTGTTTTTATTTCAGATTTGCATGTTTTTTTATTTTCAAACTGCACAGATTGTCTCCCTCCTTCCTCTGCCTTTTGCTTCTCCTCCCGCTTCTGCTCCTAAACTGCCATGTAGGCTGTCCCTCACAGTGACTAGGTTGTGTAATATACAGCAGACCACAACATGAACCTTGTCTCATGTTCTACTGGGAGCTGAGGGCCTTCTCCAGAGCAGTCCAGGCAATGTTAGTGTAATTCCAGCACATCTATTGTTCTGTTTGATCAGATGTCCCAATGCAGCATGGTTCTTGTTGTATATCTCCTGCATGTGTGAGTATGGGTTAAACACTGGAGATCTGCAGATAGCCCTCATTGCCCAGTAGTTACCTTTTGTTTGTTTGTAGTGGTTCAGCTATGGCCAGAACAGCAAGAGGTGATAAAAGAAAGCATCTTGACAGCTGCCAGGATCACAATCATTGACCTGTAGAACTTGCTGCCCATATTCCCTGAACAAGGGAAGATCCCATTCCCTTAACAAGGATACTAAGGGAGTGGGATCTTCCTTGGTTCCAACACAGGCCAGAATCAACATGGGATGTCTGCAAAGTGATGTTCAGAACATCAATGGAACCTTTCACCATGGGAAGTCAACAATTCTGATAAAGTCACACACTCTTTCTTCCTGCTGGTTTCTGGCAATAGAGAACAAAAGATAGTTCTCTTTGAATGGAGTACCTCAGTGACCTCCTTTACATAAACCATAAGATTTTACAAATATCTTCAGCTGAAGCCTGAGAGGAAGCTGGCAAGTAGAAATTTATTGACCTTAGCAGCTGGTAGCCCTTGTGATCCTTGTCTTGAACTGAGGAAGTAGTTGTAGCTAAGGAAGGCAACATATTTTAGCAAGGGACTCTTCAATGAAATACTGACACCGCATACACTGTTTCTCACTGAGGTTCAGGTGGAAGAGACAATCGTTGAACAGGCTAGGCAGGCATGTCAATCTGAGAGAGCTTTCCCCACTCCTGCTTCTTCCAGCATCTTTTACTGCACTGTGTGTCCTTTGCTCATTCGCCCTGTCATGCCGCTTCAAAAGAGAAATGCCTATTAATGCACCAGTACCAAGAAGCAATTGATTTAATCAGAAATATCGAAGCCAATGCAAAGTCCTTCAGCACACTTATGCAATCTGAACTAATTTCAGTTGGCACCACACAATTATTGCAGTAACAGCCAGGAGAAATCAATAAGTAACTAACCTGTAATTAGTTGATAATGTGTTCAAATTCTGTTAATTAGTTGTGGTGGGGATTCTTTCCTGTTGCCGAATGGGTGTTCCCCCTTCAAGTAGGTGTGAAGGTATTAGATGGAGTGTTCAGCCCTAAAATGATTGCGTGACATCCTCAAAAGTGCATGCTGATTAACATCATGAGTTGGCTGCTTTGCATACTTTCTGCAAATTCCGGCTGTACACACACTAATGTCCTCAAGAATTTGTCCGTTGTGATTCACCACAGCTGTGCATGCAGGCCACAGCCATCATTATTGAGTTCCAAGGGCACTTATAATGGCCAATGTCCTGATACTCTTGAGCTTAGTTTTATCTGGGCTAGTTTACGCCATATGGTATTAAATAGCAGCTTTAGTAACACATGTTTTTAGAATAAGGAAAGTAAGTATCAGCCTGAAATTGAATAGCTAAAATTAATATTAGTATCAACACTGTATCATGATAGGTCTGATAATTTCTGGGGAACTATAGGTAATTATATTATAAAATTATTCAGACTTAATAATAAAGCAATCGTTACAGTACACAAACATGATTCATTTTGTAGTTTTAAAATTTAATTAAAAATGTAATTTTAATTGAGTTAGTCAAGTCAAATGCACGTTAATGTAGAAACGTAGAAGATAGAAAAATAGAAGCAGGAGAAGGCTATTTAGCCCTTTGAATTTGTTCTGCCATTCAATGCAATTATGGCTGATATTCTGCATCAATGTTATATTCCTGCTCTCTCCTTATACTCCTTAATGCTTTTTGTATCTGGAAACTTGTCCAGCTCCTTCTTAAATATATTCAGTGACTTGACCCCTACGGCCTTCTGTGGTAGAGCATTCTACAGATTCACTACCTTCTGACCGTGACTCCTGATTCTAGACTCATCAGATGGAATACTCTCTGCATCCAGCTTACTCAGCCCTGTCAGAACTTTCAATGAGTTCTCCTTTCATTCTTCCTAACCCTGGTAAATACAGGCCTGGTTGATTCAATTTCTCGACGTATGACTGCTTGGTGAACCTTTGCTACACTCCATTACAAGTATACCTTTTCTAAGGCAAGGAGAAGAAAACTGTACATAATACTCCAATTGTGGTCTCACCAAGGCCTTGTGTAACTGTAGTAAGAGCTCCTTGTTCCTGTATTCAATACCTTTGCAATAAGGACAACACGATTCAGGAACAGCTTCTTCCCCTCCACCATCAGATTTCTGAACGATCCATGAAACCCATGAACACCACCTTGTTTTTTTTTTGCACTATTAATTTATTTTTGTAATTTATAGTAGCTTTATATCTTTTCACTGTACTGCTGCTGCAATGCAACAAATTTCATGATCTATAAGTCAGTGATAATAACTCTAATTCTGATTCTGATACTATTTGCTTTCCTAACTGCTTGCGGTACCTATACGTTTGTTTTCAGTGACTAGTGTATAAGGACAACTCGATCCATTTGTAAATCATCATTTTCCAATCAATCGCCATTGAAGTAATACTCTGCTTTTCTGTTTTTCCTACCAAATTTCTACCAAAGTTCCAATTTCATTTTTATCCGCATTACACTGCTTCTGAAAGTGTATTTGCCCACCGGTAAAATACTGGTATTTTACCTCCCAATCCTATATACTTCAATTTTGCACACCAACCTCTTAAGTGAGAATCTTATAAAAGACCACCTGAAAATCTAAATACACCACATCCACTGCTTCTCCCTTTTGTATTCAACCAGTTACATCCTCAAAATACGCCAGTAAGTTTGTCAAACATGATTTTCCATTCATAAATCCATGTTGACTTTGTCTAATCCTATTGATATTTTCTAAGTTTCCGTTATAAAAGACTAACATTTCTCAACTGCAGGAAAGGCTAAGTGGTCTTGAGCTCTCTTACCCTCTTTTATTTAAATAGTGGGGTTGCACTTGACACGCTCCAATCATTTTGGAAGATGACAACTGAGTATTTACTATTTTTATGGCTTTCTCATTCTGTAGATTTAGTAGTTTTCAGTCCTGTTAATTTCCCCAGCACTATTTTTTTCCTATACTAATTTTGTTTCATTTTTCCCCTATCTTGTGGGAAGCCAGAACCAAGGTATTTGTTGAACTGCTCTGCCACTTCTTTGTTTCCCATTTAAAATTCCCTTGTTTCTGACTGTAAGGGACTTGCATTTATCTTTGCTAGTCCTTTCTTTGATTAAATAGTTTAATTTAAGCATGCAACATGGACCTGAAACTAACCTCAATTGCTGTATACAGGTAGCTAAAGCAAGATTGAGAATCTTATATTATCCTACATCAGTGCCCCCAGAACACTCTATGCAAAAGATGCATTTCACTGTGTGTTTCAATGTATATGTGACTGATAAAGATACCTATTCCTCTATTCCTATTCAAATGTTTTCATGGAATTTTTCAGCAGCATTGAGGCTGACTTGCTTCCTCTCTGGTTTTGTAGCTTCTGAGTAAGTATAGATATAAGATATCTTATATACCATGGACTTACAAGAGTCTTCAAAGCTTAATGGACAAAGATCTCATACCTCCAATAATTTCAGAGATTTTCTAACTTCCCATGCATAGGATATAATGAACATATTGAATAACTTCTAAATAGTTGATTTGGGGAATAGTTCAGTAAATTTCTCAGTAAATCTTAACTGCTTTAAGTGGCACAGGCCCTATGTTAAAAATGATGTTCAGGGTCTTGTTTGTTGTTTTGTGATGGAGAAGAGCCAGAAGAACCATCATCGTAATGGTGTCCACACTTCATGCAGTGATGCATTTCAACTCAATTTATGTCATTAGATCACATTCTTGTAAATAAGGAAAAATCTTTGCCAAGTTTTTTTTTGTAAAGCTGGTAAGGTGGTGGGTTTGGTCAATTTTAAACTCTTACCTACCTGGGATGGAAGGAAGTTATAAAAAAAGAGAGGACAATTGCCCATTTTTGCTCCATAGGGATTCCAGCACCATTCTGCTGGTGGTGGACGAGGCACATGCAAGTGGCTGCTCCACCCAGCAAAAGCTTCTCTGAAGACTGAAGAAGACACAAAAGGAAAATCATGGCTAATGCTACCCTGGACCTCTATCACATTCCTCCTCACCACAGGACCCCAAAAATACCTCCTATAACATCTTCCAACATGTGGCTGCTTCTGGGCAATGCAGTTTTAACCAGCTGCTTACCAGTCAGGCGGCACATTCTTCACAGCCAATAAGTACTACCACAGGTGAGTGGATTATGCTACATTACTACCAATCATGTTATTGAGCCTTCAGTGGGTTGTTACTATAACATCTGGGGTTGAAGTTTATCCTCTGCTATATGTCCTGGATGCATGATGTAGTGACAATTGTGCATTGAACTCCAGTTCTAAAATTGACTTCAACAGAGCAGAGTTTGGGTACCTTACTAAGTCACTTGTTTAGCTCATACAACAGAAGATGAAGTTTGACCTATACATATGAGTTAATAGATTATACAATCTCTTGACATGTTTCTACTCACATTATGATTTTGTGACCGTATAATTCAGATTGCATAAGTAGACTACTTAGGAATGTAATTTTAATTTAGCACCACAATGAAAAAACAAGGTTTTAATTTACGCTGTAACCTATCACATTCCCCACATGTTTCAAATTGCTTTGAATCAAGAAATTACTTTGAATACATTGGTTGCAGTTCTATGGACAACTGTGGTAATCATTGGGTTACAATTATTTCAAACAACAATGTGATGGATGGCCACCAATTCATCTGTTTTTGGTAGTGTTGGATGAGGGAATGAAAAGCTAGATTATCCAGGCTGATTATGACACATGGACAAACTTTCTCACAACTTCCTTCAAACCAGCATAACATATGAATTTTATCAGTGTTTACCATCTCTTCACATCAACAGTTCACTGTTCATTTTCTAATTACTGTCTAAGCTCATTCAATGATATTTTTGATTTTCATCCAATTTCATAATTCCTGTGACCTAATTTCCACGATAAGTTCAATGCACACAGTGTCCGCTCATGGATTATAATAATTATCATGCATTATCCAATTGAAGCAATAATTAAGCTTGCAAAATGATGGGCATTTGGCAGAGGGAGCTTTCAATTCAGATCAGTTTAGGGAGATAATTCCTGAGGAGAAAAAAAAGTGAATAGAAATATTTTAACAAAACAATGTTCTTGACTGCTCAAACATCAGTTCAAACATTTCAAATGCTCTCACAAAGTGCTGTTTCACTTCAAAGAAAATGTTCAGTCATTCAGTACTTTCAAGGTGAAGAATTATTGGATTTTGAACAGCATCAAATTCTTACTTCTTAGATAGCCCCTTGGGATCGAGGATGACTTGTTTCCTTTCTGTTTCTTCAGGTTCTGAGGTCACCAGAGGCCTGTGAGGGATGGGTAGACATCTGAACAGGAGGTGCCCAATGGGGTGGGTGGAAGGTTATTTGAGAGATAGTGAACTGTTTTCTTGTTTATGTAGTGCGTCTGTGTATTACCAACATAGGGACTTGAGGTTCTTGATATTGTTCCAAATGCTGCTTTTTCATTGTAAGTAGTCATGGGCAAGGAATTCCTATTGTGGGAACATTGCATTTTTGCAAAGAGGCTTTGAGAACATCATTGAATCCTATTCATCTGGTAATGTCATCCTATGACAAAGCTCAGAATAGAGTGTCTGCTTCAGGAACCTGTGTTGAGCATGAAAATGACAAATTACAAAGAAAAATATAAACTATTCTGATGCAATGGAAAGACAGGGTACATGTAAAACAAAATCAAAGTGGTTAACTAGCCATTTGTAGACAGAAATCAGACCAAATAAGACGAAATGGTGCAGGCTAAAAGAAAGTAGATCTATTATTAGGGTAGAATAGAAAGTTGAGATAATTTGGGCAACAAAGGTAAACAAACAGATTGAATTGGCAATAAAATACTATACAGGACAATGAAAGAATTATTCAGAGCATAAAATCTGTAACTGTCAATGTGAATGCAGGTGTGATCCCAGAAAGAATAAGAGTTGATGGAAGATATGTTAAATGAGCATTTTTTTCTGGGATCCTGAGGGTTTGTTCCAATGGACCGGGGGAAGCCTCATGTAGGACCAATACTCAAAATGGACAACAACGGGAACAAGCAAGTTAAAGGTTTATTATTGGGGTTTCAACTGCAGGAAGTAGCTGGAAGGTACCATCAGAGGTACAATGATCTGGATAGAGCAAGGATTACTTGAGATACCCAAAATGGTCTCTGAGAATAAAGTCACACCTCACCAACTTGGAATCTTTTAAGGATGCTATTTTTGAGGCAGACCAGTCAACGTTATATATGTTGAATTTCAAAGTACTTTTGACAAGTTGACACTGAGTAGAAAAATCAAGAAAACTTCACATGCTGGAAAACTAAAATAAAAACAGAAGATGTTGGAAATTTTCAGCAGGTCAAGTCACATCTGTGAGAAGAGAAATAGAGTTAATGTTTCAGGTCAGAGATCCTTCATCAGAACCAAGTAAACTAACTGATAAGAAATAGTTTAAAGGTTTTGGCCACAAATGTCAGAGGAAATGTCCTATTGCAAAAAATAAACTGGTGAAGAATTCAAGCAGCATTCTGTGGAGTCAAAGGGATGGTTGACATTTTGGGTCATGACCCTGCATCAGGACTGATAGTGTAGAGAGAAAGTAACCAATATATAGAAGTGAGAGGGTGGATGGATAGGGGGGAGGGGTGGTAGACAAGAGATTGGTAGGTGATCCGTAGAACCACATGAGAAGGGAGGGAGATGATGGACAGATGGAGCCAGGTGGGAGAGGGGTCATGTTGAGACAGAGGTTGGTAGGTGTTGGGTGGAAATAGATAAGGGAGAGATGATGGACAAATGGAACCAGGTGGGGCAGGGGAAAGTAAATGTGAAGCAAGGGAGAAGAAACGCAGTTAAATGGGTACTGAGTGATGGGGAGATTGAACAAGGTGGGGGTGGGTAATGATTGCGGGAGGGATGGAAAAGGTGAACAAAGGGAGAAAGGCTCAGGGTAGACGTGGGAGTGGGAAAGAACAAAGAGGCCATGGGTTACCTGAAATTGTAAAATTCAATGTTCGTACCATTGGGCTATTGGCTGCCCAAGTGGAATGTGAGGTGCTGTTCTTCTAGTTTGTGTTTGGCCTCACTCTGGCAGTGCAAAAGGCCAAGGAGAGACAGAAGCTAGAGATAGCCATGTGGACAGAGTGCAGGTACTCTGCAAAACAGTCTATGCTTAGTTTCGTCAATGTAGTGGAGGCCACATCAGGAGTGCTACGTTGGAGGAGGTGAAAAACCTATTTTTGTTTTATAGACAGAGTATTATGATTAATGTTTGAACATGGCTGTTTTACAACCTGTGTTTATAATTATTTTCTTCAGGAAAGCTGCCTTGACTTATATTAGTGGACAGGAATACATCTAATTAATTATACAGAGTGGGGAGGTGATCAATGCAAGGGTAAATTTGAAAGAGTAATCACTGTTGATGGTTTTCTTCAGTCAGAGCCAGCTTCACTGTTAGCAGCATGTGGCCAGGTAACCTTCTTTTGTAACTTAACCTAGTTCGATTGCCAAACCTGCCAGTTTCACATCTTTAACCAATTTAGCCTCCTTCAAATCTGGAGACAGTGTTACATTTTTGGCAATGTTAATTTGATTTATCAGTTGAGTGAAATTATATTGTGGTCAACTTAGTCTGGGTGCTCCCACAGAGGCCTGACACTATATGTGCATTATTACTGGAAATTAGGATCAGTATCTAATTTCCCCAGTTTCTTCCCTAGAAAATTGTGTAAAGAAATAATCATTCATAAAATCTAAAAATCAGCTAATTTGGTACTGACTGGCAATCAAACCTGCCATCCGCTAATCATTAGTACCCTACTTAAATTGTAATATTGATAAGATAAGTATCTTTATTAGTCACATGTACATCGAAACACAGTGAAATGCACCTTTTGCGTAGAGTGTCCTGGGGGCAGCCCGCAAGTGTCGCCACGCTTCCAGTGCCAACATAGCATGCCCACAACTTCCTAACTTGTACGTCTTTGGAATGTGGGAGGACACCGGAGCACCCAGAGAAAACCCACACAGACACGGGGAGAACGTACAAACTCCTTACAGACAGTGGTTGGAATTGAACCCGGGTCACTGGCGCTGTAATAGTGTTACGCTAACAGCTATACTACCATGCAAATCCTGCACTATCAGGCCTCTGCTGCAACGGGCCTGATTATCCAATCCAATGAAAGTTCGTCGACTTTCCTGCTCCTGGGGTCCTGATACTCCTTCTCTACTGACATTTGCAAATTACTGCAATTAATAGAAAATAAGTATTACTTTTCTGTAGTTTTGTCTGCCTTGCCTGCAACTCTGCAATTCTTTGAATTTCATCCCACAATTTAGGAAGGGCCTTACTAATCCTGCATTAGTATTATGTTGAGTGTTGTACTGGGTCACCAAAGGAAATTAGGTTTTTCAGTTCTGTTTGAAAATAATAGGGAGCCTTGAAAATGGTAAAGTTTCCAAAGAGAAGCTATGAAGAGTTTTGAATGAACAGTCAGGATGTCAGTATTTTACACATGCAAATTTTTTTCAGAATCTTCCTCTGTCCAGCTGTGACTGATTCTTTCCAGAATTGTAAGTGCCAACATTTCCCAATGATTGACAGCAGACATCAGAGAGAACCGACATTTCCTTCTGTATTCAATTGTTTTCCCGCTTCTTTGACAGTGAGATTATTTAGTGTTGATATTCCTCAGCTGTCTGATCTGTTTTCTGATCTTTGTTCAGCATGATATGCCCCCTTCCCTCACCCCACTGCCTTCCTCTATCTGTTTCATCATAATCACTAACATATTCTTCCATTTAATTAGAAAAGGTCTTTTTCTTAATAAAGTACCCAGTAAGTATGGCCTCCAGGGCAGAACTGTCCCTAATTTGGCAGAAATTGGAAAATCTCACTTGGAGGAGTCATGGGATGATTGCTCCAAAAATTTACATTGCTGATCTGAGGCAAAGCGCAAATTTCATTCTCCATGTGTAACACGAGAACATTCACATCATACCAGGTCTTCCTCTTTCCAAAGGAGGAAGGAATTAAGGCCAAGCTGGCCTTGTAGCTGAAGAAGTGATCCAGATGTAATAGGTTTTCCTCTTACAGCTGAGAAAGTGCATGGGCCTCAACCAGGAAAACAGGCTTTAATAGGAAGATGAAGGCTAGCTACGATGTTCCAGAAAGGAACAGTCCTTATGTGAGGTACTGTTGGGGAGTCTGACATGGAAAACCACAATGGATTCTTCTCTTCTAATGCACCAATGGACCAGATTTCTCAACACTCTACAGCTGAGATCTTCTATTTCTTTTAGTTGGGATGGGTTAACCTCCAGGTGTTCAACTCTGCCATTACAATGTCCAGCCTCAGGTCAAAGAATTACTGTGGCTTATTCTGTGTCTATCTTGTCACTCGTAGCATTAGATGACCTAAATCCACATCCCCCTACTTTTAGTACCAGTTCCCTTTGAGTACTGCCTCTTTAAAATACCCCAGCATGACAGAACACCCCAGAGATATACTTCTGCTTCCAGGGTGACTTCTGAGACTGCAATCAGTTATGGCCTGAAAATCATGGCAGTAAGATGCATAATATTTCTTTTCCCAAGCCTGGATGACTTTCCACAGGTCTTTTGTGCATTGTGGAATGGAAAGATGTATGTTAGAAAGATAAGTTTGATGGGATTGAATCTACCCAGAACTACCCTCAGAATCTGAACTTAAACATAAAAGAATGAGAGAGGTTTAAAGAAAGTGACAAAGGTAAAGTTACCTTGTACCTTGACCAGGTGTGTGTGCTGCAAACTATTCCTTGATAACACATCACTTACTTTCCAATAACTTATACATTCATACATTCAGAGTCCATCTTTGGCCACTCTATCTGTGCTTACTGTGGAATGGTGCTACATTCAGTTTGAATGTAAATATCCTTCAGGTCACATTTTGCATGTTTATAACTAGACACACAGGATGGATTGTAGGATATACTCCTTACACCTGCAATTTCTCATTGCTTGCAGAACAACATGACATTTCATAAAAAGAAACAAACCTAACTCGAAGTATGAACTATACATTGCAATAACCCAATTCCCTTGGAGGAAATCAGAAACAGAAGGAAAGATGGGCTGGTCTCGGCCCTTCAGGTCTGCACTATGCCTCCCTCTCTACCCACCCCCCATCCCCATTCCAAACAACCTCAGGGCTAATACCATTTTGCTCTCGTCATGTCTAATTTTCTGATAGTAGAGGCACACAGGTATGTACTCAGCTACAGAAACAGCACACATAGTGTAGAGTGATTTCAGCACTGTCAAAGTGACTTTTGTTAAATTGTTACATCTATTTCTCTTTTGTTGTAGGCTGGAGAAAATTGGCTACCAATCCTGCAGTGGGTCTGAACTAACCCTAGATCCTTGCTAATAACTCTCATAAGCACAAACATAATTACACAATCCCAGAGGATATAAATAAGAAGCTTGGAAATGTTACACCAACTGAGCCACAGTGCATAGATAAAAGAGAGCAAGTGATGAAGGCAGAAGGAACACCTATTATCTAGAGGACAGTAAAGTTCTTTCTTCAGTACTCTATATACCAACATGTTCCAAATTCTTACCGGTCTCCATATAAAGAAATTACTTTGAAATTCTTTATTTGAACTATTGCGTTGACATCTCCTTGCTTTGGACTCGCCCACCAATGGAAATGGGTTCTCTGTTCTGTCATATGCTTTCATAATATTAAAGAAGGCCAGATACCCTAAAGGTACTCTTTATTCCAGAGAAAAGAGCCTATCTTGTTCAATCTTCACTGATTTTGGATTTTCTCAATTCTGATAACACCCCACTAAATCTTTTCTGCAAAACTTTAATACATATTTTGTACTCTGGTTACCAAAACTGCATGCAGTGTTCCTAATGAGGGCTTACCAAGATTCAATGTAACTTTTAAATTACTTCCTTGCTTTTGTACACTTTAGAAATGAACTCATTATCAGCCTTGCTAATTATAACATAGAATATTGACTTCACCAGTGATAGTTTGTAATACCCATGGACTCAGCAGTGAGGGTTTTCCATATGGAATGGGATTCAAGGGCAAAGCAAACAGTGCAACAAATAAAATGTAGCACTTCCTCCACCTCTTCTTTAATTATTGTCTAATGATTATCATTGTGTAATTATTAAAGCAATTGTTAAAAATTTTATCACAAAGCAACAAATATAAAAATTCTCTGGAACAATGTCCATCAATACAATTGCAATTTTACCTTGAATGTTAATATGATTTAATTTATGAAGGAATGTTAAATATCCAGCTTTCATTATAAGGAATGTTAAACTTTTGACCTTCTTCATAAAGTGGACAAATCATCTGATATTGCTTGCTTTTCACAATCCTGGAATGAAGTGAATCTGTTTAACGTTCATTAAAAAGCTAACACTTTCTTAAAGTTTAGCAAGGACCTCAAATTTAATTGATTACTCCAGTGTCTGTAGGTTCTTTCAAGTTGCTGTTCACAAAGTAACAAAGATAGAACTACCAACAAAACATCCTTTATTAAAGGCAGTCAACACTCAACTGCTCGTACAACATTTATCAAAAGTCATACCACAGTGTGTACACAGTTGTTAAAATTACACATACATGACACACACTACACTGCTTTCCATTTAAAACAAACGTAAAAAGGCCCATACATTTTACCCTCAATAAATACACATCAGGTTAAATGTATATATGTTATCTATATCCATGTATAAATATGGTTTTCAACTATTAATTCAGTCAACCTATGAGTCTTTATAACCTCTAACAGCACCTCAACTGCAAGAATGTTTTTATCAATCCTGCAGATCGTCTCAATTCAATTCTACTCTGGGTTGTCCGTCACCCACTCAACTTCCAATACCTCCTAATCCATGTCTTGCCCAGAAATAGCTACATCATAGAACCTGTCCTGTAAGTTACTCCCGGTCTCATACAGTACATCATGTTCACTTCTTGGTTATCACATGCATGTACCAATAGATCAACATGAACATTTCACTCATCTTCATCATATAGTTCCTGACTCTCAGGACTTCTGCATTCTCCCAATGGCTCCATCTTGTTATTCCTCCATGGCCTAGTGGTTAGAGTATTCCCACAGAGACTCCCATCTGAAACTTTCTCCCACAGTCTTCTATCACTCCATCTAACTCCTCTTCCTTTCATCCATCTGTCCTTCAAATTTGGGCTACACCAAAATCAGCTGAGTTATCACCTAGCTGGGGAATGCCTTTTGGTAGAGTGCAGGGTGGTGCTCTACATAGATAGAAACATAGAAAATAGGAGAAAGAGTTGGCCATTCAGCCATTTGGGTCTTGTCCACCTTTCAATATGATCATGGCTGTCATCAACTTATGTACACTGTTTCCGCTTTCTCCCCATATCCTTTGATCCTTTGGCATTGCAAGATGTATCTACCACTTTCTTGAATGTACTTAATGACTTGGCCTCCACTGCCTTCTGTGGTAGAGAATTCCACAGTTTCTCCACCCTCAGAGAGAAGAAACTTCTCCTGTTCGCAGTTCTAAATGGCATACCCCGTATCCTGAGGCTTTGACCTTTGTCTCTGAATTATCCAGTCATCAGGAGCATTCACCTTGCCTCTAGTCTTCCTAGTCCTGTTTCTTCTAAGAGATCCTCTCTCATTCTTCTATACTCCTGTGAATATCGACATTATCAACCCAATCTCTCCTTGTACATCTATCCTGCCATTCCAGGAATCAGTCTAGTAAAACTTTTGTAGCATTCCTTCCATGTCCAGCGCATCCTTCCTCAGATAAGGAGACTTACACTGCATGCCAAGTGTCAGATGGACTCTCACTAAGGCAGGTATAGCTGCAGCAAGACATCCTTGCTCCTGTATTCAAATTCTCTTGCAAAGGCCAACATAATATTTGCCTTCCTAACTAATTGCTTTCTGTGCCTTAATGCCTGATTTCAATGACTGTACAATGTACAAGGACACCCAGGTCTTGTTGCATTTTCCTCTTAGCTAACCAATCACCATACAGATAATGATCTGACTTTCTGTTTTTAGAACCAAAGTAGATAACCTCACATTTATCCACATGAAACTGCATCTGCCCTATATTTACCCACGAACCCAACCTGTCTAAATTACATTGCTTCTACTTCACAGCTCACATTCCTTCCAGTTATGTGTCATCTGCAAACTAGGAAATGTTACATTTACTTCTGTCTTCCAAATTATTAATTTATATTGTGAATAACTGGGTCCAATCACTGCCTGCCACCTGGCAAAAAAAATTATTCCTATTCTTTGTCTGTCAAAAATTCTCAGTCCATGCCAGAATTTTACCCCTAAGCTATGTGTTTTAAAATTTTCTACATATCTCTTGTGAACCTTCTGAAGGTCCACATACACCATATCCACTGGTTTTACTAGTTACATTCTTAAAGGACTCCATTAGATTTGTTAAGCATGATTTCCCTTTCCTAAACCTATTCTGACTTTGTCCAAACCTGTTAATGTTTTCCAACTGATCTGTTATTACATCTTTTATAATATACACTAATGTTCCTTGCTGATGTCAGGCTAACGTCTGTAATTCACTGTTTTCTCTCTCCCTTGTAGTTGACTTCAGGCTGCATCAATGCACATGTGCTCTGTTTCAGCTATGTAATGTGGTTCTATTACCTACTGATACTTCTCTCAACATCTTCATGGGTCCTGCTTGATCTACATGACAATGAAGATATCATAAATGCCTCAAGATGCTTGTAGTACTTTGTCCATGGCGATAGAAAGACCTTAGGGACTGCCTTAACTCCATGAGGCATCTTGGGTGTAAACTGACAACCCCTTTATTAGTGATGAGGTAGCTATGATTCCCACAGTGCATAGGCATGGGACAGGTACAGCTTACTAAAATATTGTGTCCCTGCTAACACTGTGAATAAACTTTACAGTTTGGACAATGACTACTGCTCACCATCAAGAGTTTGAGTTAACTTTGTATAATCATACCTTTTTCCCATTGTGAAGGGTGACTATCAATTAGGCTGCCCGATCACTATGTGAATCTTCACCAACATTCTTTTCTAACTTGCACATTTCCTCCTCTGCATGTGGTTTAAAGGCACAGTGAACTGGTCTCAGTTGATAATAAACAGGCTTGGCTCCTGAATGTGGGCCTTGTCTCCTATAATCCCGCTGTATGAATAACAAGGTATTTGTTATCAGCAAAGGTATCTGTAGATCACAGATATTGTTTCAACACTATTGATTTTTGGCCAGTTAGCAGGCATTGCCTGGATCCAATCCACCCCCATGAGTACCGATTAAAGATCATCAACCTGAAATGTTACCTCTGCTTCTCTCTCTACAGGTGCTTCCTGACCTGCAGAGCATTCCAGCATTGGACCCATTTTCTTTTCACAGTTAATCCAGGGAATCGATGAAGTGTTTGTATTTCCAATATGTGCAGGTTACCTCTGTGCTCACTAACATACAATTGTAATGTATTTGTGCAGTAAATACTTCGCAGGTAAGGTGCTCCAAAACACATTTAGTTTTTTATTGTGTGTTCAGCCACTAATAATCTTTTGGGCTCAAGTGGTCTCAGATAATTGTGGTCGGTGTTACCCACTGAACCATGTACAATAACACATGATTAAATTTACTTGGATCACAAAGCAAGATTTTGCCAAGGCGTCAGTTTAAACTGTGTTAACACCAAGATATAATTAGAGCTGTGAGAAGAGAAAGTAAGCTTCACTCTTAATATTGAAATACATTGCATAGTAACATAGGAAAATAGGAGCAGGATTAGGTCGTTCGGTCCTTCAAGCCTGTTCTGCCATTTTATGAGATCATGGCTGATCATCCAAACTCAATAACCTGTTCCAGCTTCCTCCCCATATTCCTTGATCCCTCTCGCCCTTTAAAAAATATACAACGCCTTCTTGAATATTTTAATTATTTGGTTTCAACTGCTTTATGTGGTAGAGAAATCCACAGGTTCGCCACTGTCTGAGTGAAGGAATTTCTACTCAAAAGGCTGATATTCTTCCCTCACCACACATACTGTTTCAATGAGAGACAAGTCCTGTACCTCCAACTCTTGGTAGATAGGGGTAAAAGCAGATGTCCAATGACATGCACTGAATTGGAGATGTATGATAAATCGGTATTAATTTGAACTTGTGCAGGATGCACATAACATGTATACTTCCATCACATTTTTATGAATACAGTGTAGCGACTCACCGCACCTGCATCGAACCGGCTCCCGACATCGCAAATGTCGTCGGAGGCCCCAGTCCAAGATGGCGTGGGGCCCTCCTTCTTCCCCATCGTCGGGCTAGGAAAGCTCGCGCGTGGGAAGGTCAGGTGACCCGCACACGACGTCAGCGCGGGAACTGTAGCATGGGAAGTTTTCGGATATTAAAGGCGCACTGCGCACCTGTCGTTCATTCAAATTCTGATTTCAAACCAGTGACTCTGTGTTTTCATTTCATAGTGTGTAGCTAGCCGCTACATTGGTGACCCCGACGGGCCCAAACATTTTTGGACCCACCATGTCTGCACAACAAGAGGTACAGGCAGTAGCCCTTAAACTGCTCACGTTTTGGACCCTCAGGCCTCGTGTCTGGTTTGACCAGGCCAAGGCCCAATTCCAGATTTGCCAGATCACCAGGGACGACACCAAGTACTACTACGTGGTGAGCGCCCTCGACCAAGACACCGCAGCCCAGGTCAAGGACTTCATCCAGGCACCCCTGGACGAGGAGAAGTACGATAAGTTCGAGACCCTCCTTCTCGAGACTTTCGGCCTTTCCCAACGCGAACAGGCCTCCTGCCTCCTCCACCTCGATGGATTGGGTGACAGAACCCCCCTGCGCTCATGAACGAGATGTTGGCCCTGGCAGACGGCCACAAACCCTGCCTGATGTTTGAGCAGGCCTTCCTGGAGCAGTTACCCGACGACATCCACCTGCTCCTGGTGGATGCCGATTTCAGCGACCCCTGGAAGGTGGCTGCCCGGGTGGATGTCCTTTGGCGGGCGAAAAAGGAGAGCGGGGCAACTGTCGAGCGCGTTGCCACACCATGTACCCAGTGGCCCAGCAGGCCAGACCCGGCAATCGAACGCACCCCACCCGCCACCAGGTCTGAGACACCGACCAATGGTGTTTCTACCACCAGCGGTGGGGCGCTGATGCCCGCAGGTGCTGGCCACCATGCAGGTTTCCAGGAAATGCCAGAGCCAGCTGCCGCTGATGGCTACGGCGGCTGGCCACCCGGATAGCCTCTTGCATGTGTGGGACAGGCATTCTGGATGTCATTTCCTAGTGGACACTGGAGCCGAAGTCAGAGTCATGCCTCCCAACAGCCACGAGACTCGCAACTGCACACCAGGACCCCCCCTCAGAGCTGCCAACAGCAGCGCCATTCGGACCTTTGGCACCCGATTGGTGCACCTCCAGTTTGGCACCTGCAACTTTACTTGGAAGTTCACCCTGGCCGCCATCGCGCAACCACTCCTCGGCAGACTTCCTTCATGCCAACAGTCTGCTGGTTGACCTGCGGGGTAAGCATTTGGTACATGCCAGGACCTTCCAAACGTTCTCCCTGGGTGAGGCCAAGCTACCGGCCCCACACCTCGCTTCCGTTACCACGTCGACCAACGAGTTCGCCAGGGTCCTGGCAGAGTCCCCGTCCGTACTAACGCCCCAGTTCTCCACCACCTTGCCTAAGCACGGCGTCCAGCATCACATCCCCACCCAGGGCCCTCTCCTCCACGCCCGGCGGCTACCCCTGGACAAGGTCCGCCTCGCGAAAGAGGAATTCGAAAAAATGGAGGGGTTGGGGATCATCCGCAGGTCGGACAGCCCATGGGCCTCTCTGCTACACATGGTCCCCAAGGCAGCTGGAGGCTGGCGACCCTGTGGCGATTACTGATGCCTCAACGCCATTACTACCCCGGACCGGTACCCCGTGTCGCATATTCAGGACTTCGCTGCCAACCTGCACAGGCGGTCCATTTTTCCAAGGTCGACCTCGTCCGCGGGTATCACCAGATCCCAGTGCATCTGGACGACATTCCGAAGATGGCGCTGATCACACCTCTCGGCCTCTTTGAATTCGTCCGGATGACCTTTGGCCCCAAGAATGCTGCACAGTCCTTCCAACGTCGGGCGCGACCTTGACTTCATCTTCATATACCTCGACGACATCTTGATCGCCAGCAGCAGCAGCCAGGAACATTTCACGCACCTCCGCCAACTCTTTTCTCGCTTGAGGGATTTCGGCCTGACCATCAACCCAGCCAAATGCCAATTCGGGCTTGAGACAATCGATATCCTGCGCCATCGGATGGACAAACACGGCGCCACACCCCTGCCTGCAAAGGTCGACGCCATCCGCCATTTCGCCAGACCCACCTCCATCAAGGGCCTGCAGAAATTCCTCAGTATGGTAAACTTTTATCACTGGTTCATACCGTCCGCGGCCCGCATCATGCGCCTGTTGATTGCTCTCCTGTCAGGCGGAAGCAAGGAGATTGTTTGGTCGGAAGAGGCTCACACCGCATTCGTCGAAACCAAGCAGGCCTTGGCGGACGCGATCATGTTGGTGCATCCTCGTACGGACGTCCCGACTGGCCTCACGGTCAACGCCTCCAGCACAGCGGTCGGAGGCCTTCTAGAGCAGCTTATCGAAGGGCGTTGGCAACCGCTGGCGTTCTTCAGCAGGCACCTTTGACCACCGGAGCTCAAATATAGCACCTTCGACCGCGAGCTGTTGGCGTAGTACCTGGCCATCAGATACTCCCGATACTTCTTGGAGGGCAGGCCGTTTACAGCTTTCACCGACCACAAGCTGTTGACCTTCGCTTTCAACAAGGTCTCAGATCCCTGGTTAGCGCGGCAACAGCGGCACTTGTCGTACATCTCAGAGTTCACCACTGATGTCCGCCATCTGTCTGGGAAAGAGAACGTGGTCGTGGATGCACTGTCACGGCCCACCATTCAAGTTTTGTCCGGGGGTGGAGTTTGGCGCCTTGGCGGAGGCACAGCAAACGGACATGGAGATGCCCAGCTATCGCACCGCAGTCTCGTGCCTGCAACTGCAAGACCCTGGTGAGCGCACCCTGCTGTGCAATATCTCCACAGGTAGACCCCGCCCCATTGTCCCAGCTGCCTGGTGTCGATGGGTGTTTGATTCCATCCACGGCCTTGCACACTGATCCATCCAGACTACTGTCCGGATGGTGTCCGACAACTTCGTCTGGCATGGCCTGCATAAACAGGTTTCCGAATGGGCCCAGTCCTGCACACACTGCCAGACCTCGAAAGTACAGCAGCATGTCAATGCCCCCCTGCAGGATTTTCAACCTACCTGCCGGAGGTTCGACCATATCCATGTCGACCTGGTCAGCCCCCTCCCAGTCTCCCGAGGAGCGCGGTACCTCCTCACGATTGTCGACCGTTTTACCTGCTGGCCTGAAGCCATTCCCCTTGCAGACACCTCCACCCAGTCCTGCACACGGGCCCTTTTGTCAACTTGGGTGGCCCGTTTCGGTGTCCCGACACATATCACCTCAGACAGGGGAGCTCAATTCATCTCCGGCCTGTGGTCTGCCATCGCCGACTTGTGGGGTTTCCAGATCCACCTCACCCGCAATCCAATGGGCTGGTGGAGAGGTTCCATTGACACCTAAAGTCGGCACTCATGGCCCGCCTTAAGGGGTCCAACTGGGTAGACGAACTCCCCTGGGTCCTGCTGGGGATACGCACCGTGCCAAAAGAGGACCTGCATGCCTCGTCTGTGGAGATGGTCTACGAAACGCCCTTAGTCGTCCCGGGCGAGTTCCTACCAGCCCCTCGGGGGCCAGAGGGAGAACCTGCCACGGCGCTCGACTGGCTGTGCAAGCAGCTTGGAAACCTAGCCCCGATACCCACCTCGCGACATGGACAGGCCCCAACCCGTATGCCAACTTCCCTCCAAGACTGTAAGTTTGTCTTCGTCAGGAGGGGCGCGCACCGAACACCGCTGCAGCGGCTGTACAAAGGGCCATTCTGGGTCGTCAGGAACAATGGGTCTACGTTTGTGCTGGACATTGGGGGGCGTGAGGAGGTTTTTACAATTGACTGGCTGAAGCCGGCTCATTTAGACTTGGACCAACCCGTGGTGGTCCAGCGAGCATTATGCAGGGGCAGGCCACCAAAGTCATAGTTTATTTAATTCTGGTTTTTGCGACAGTACCGCTGGTTCTGGGGGGGGGGGGGGGGGTGCGGGTAGTTATGTAGCGACTCAACGCACCAGCATCGAACCGGCTCCTGACATTGCGAACATCGCCAGAGGCCCCGATCCAAGATGGCGTGGGGCCCTCCTCCTTCCCCATTGTCAGGCTAGGAAAGCCCGCGCGCGGGAAGGTCAGGTGACCTGTGTGTGACGTCAGCGCGGGAACTGTAGCGTGGGAAGTTTTCGGATATTAAAGGTGCACCACGCCCGTGTCGTTCATTTGACTTCTGATTTCGAACCAGTGACTCTGTGTTTTCATTTCGTAGTGTGTAGCTGGCCGCTACAACAGCATCTAGTCAGTACTAACTGCACTGATTTTTGGATCAAAATGTAACCACAGAATCCAATTTCATAATTAGCTAGTGCTGATTGAAGCCATTCCTTTATATATTAAAGGAAGGTGCTGACTGATCCCAACTATTTTTGAAATTTACTTGAATAGTTTGGATGGTGGAGCATGGAAGAGAGCTGGTTTCCTGATTTTCTGACATGCCTCTGGATGCCTCTGTTGGCTTGGTGGAGAGGACGCGCAAGATCCTCTCCTCCCAGGTTTGCAGGAAGTATCTAGGCCCATACTGAAGACAGTAAAAGACAGTAATACATCTCCCCTCTCTCTTGTAGAATGAGATCCGAGGGCAATACAAACAAAAGCAAAATATTTGGCAGCAGCAGCAACAGGCCATTGGGGACAAGCATGTCTCCAGTTGCTCAGGGCCTCGAGGAGATGACCACCACAAAATCTGGGGATAGATGGATGGTTGGGATTTCTTTCAATAGACTTGGTGGTCTGGGTAACATTACTTTAGAGCAGTAATAAAAGATGTTGCTATGTCACCACAGGCATAGGCAAGACTTATTGTCTTCTCATTATTACTGGTGTTCCAGCTTGGCTTCTCGCTTCATGATGGGGTTTTTGCAGAAACAAACTATTGCACATTGGGCTAGATAATAATACTTCCGGAGCCACTGGGAAAGGTGTCTTGCATCGTGGTCCCAATCTGTTGAATGCTGCTGGAAATACTCTGTAATAATCTCAGTGGTATTATAGCCTCACTCTATTACAATCATAATGTTTACAGTTGCAGTAACAGTGTCAATTAGCCACAGCTTCTTGCATTCCATTGATTTCCAGGAATCTTGTTTCCTCTCTTAGTTCTATTTGAAATACAATTGCCAAAGATAATTGTTGTTCTATGAAAGCACAATGGGAATTCCAAGGAAAGGTGGCATTGACATCCGTGTGTGTGTGTGTGTGTGTGTGTGTGTGTGTGTGTGTGATAGTGGTGGGGGCGCATGGGGAGGAGTGTGGAAACGGCAGTCTTGGTTGAAGTAGGCAGTCCTCTTCTATGGCATCTATGGAATGTGATGAATAATACATCCACCACCTCTTGGTCTGTAAACTGAGAAATTCTCCAAGTGTGCCTAGTGCGGATTGAACAAACAAAGGTCAAAAACGTGCTGCAGACCGGACTGACTTATGAATTGGACTATCCCAATGGAAACCTCTAATGTATGTAATATTGGAACCAACATACGTAGGAAGTATAGGTTGGAAAATGGTTGATGCATGGTTTACAATTTCCCATCCATTAATATACAATGGTAGGATAAATCTTGGGCGTACTACTGGATTTTTCTGAGATGTATTTTTGTGATATTTATAGATGACTTAGATGAGGGGGTGGAGGGCTGGGTTAGTAAGTTTGCAGACAACACTAAGATAGGCGGTGTTGTGGATAGTGTGGAGGGCTGACGGAACTTACAGAGGGATATTGATAGGATGCAGAGCTAGGCTGACAAGTGGCAGATGGAGTTCAATCCGGAGAAGTGTGAGGTGGTACACTTTGGAAGGACAAACTCCAGGGCAGAGTACTGGGTAAATGACAAGGTACTTGGCAGTGTGGAGGAGCAGAGGGATCTGGGGGTTCATATTCACAGTTCATTGAAAGTTGCCTCACAGGTGGAAAGAGCAGTTAAGAAGGCCAATGGGATGTTGGCTTTCATAAATCGCGGGACTGAGTTTAAGAGCCGCGAGGTGATGATGCAGCTTTACAAAACTCTAGTTAGGCCACACTTAGAGTACTGTGTTCAGTTCTGGTCGCCTCATTATAGGAAGGATGTGGAGGCATTGGAGAGGGTGCAGAGGAGATTTACCAGGATGCTGCCTGGATTAGAGAGTATTGAATATGAGGAGAGGCTTAAGGTGCTAGGGCTTTATTCACTGGAAAGGAGGAGGATGAGAGGAGACATGATAGAGGTATATAAAATACTGAGAGGAATAGATAGACAGTCAGCGCCTCCTTCCCAGGGCACCAATGCTCAAGACGAGAGGGCATGGATTTAAGGTTATGGGTGGGAGGTTCAGGGGAGATGTCAGGGGGAGGTTTTTCACCCAAAGAGTGGTTGGTGCATGGAATGCACTGTCTGGGGTGGTGGTGGAGGCAGATACATTGGACAGGTTCAAGAGCTTGTTGGATAGGCATATGGAGGAGTGTGGGATGGGGGGATATGCGGGAGGAAAGGGTTAGATAGTGTGAGGGTGGTTTGATGGACGGCACAACATGGTGGGCCGAAGGGCCTGTTTTGTGCTGTATGGTTCTATGGTATGGTATTCTCTTTGTGCTCACAGTGATAGTCTTTACTTTTTTCTTGTTGGTCTTCCTCAACCAAATGACGTGCTCAAGAAAGAAATGGACAAGTATTTTGTGAACTGTAACATTAAGGTGCATTGGTTCCTTGAGTTCTCCCAAATGATAAGTTGGCTTAGCTACATCACCTGATAAGGAAGAGCACTGTGCATTGTAACTTAGTGCACTTTCTCCGTAATGGTTGATTTTGATGAAAGCAACAAACTAAACATTACTAAATCACCTCTGCTGAAAATTTCTACAGGAAAGACTCTTCCCCTTAAAAAGATTTGTAAACAATCCCAATTTTTCTGCTCAACCTTTAATCTTAGAACCATAGCTATTTACACAAGGAATGCTGTGTAAGATGAATTCTGTGAACAATATATAAAAAAGTTAGCCAAGCATTGACTAGACATTTCTTTAAATTGGAGAAATTATTTGAAATAACTGCAACAGCTTAATATCAAAGTGACCTATTTGGTGAGAATAGCTTGTTGCTAAGGGCTAAGAATTGATATCCAGCTTTTCCAAACTAGAGCAGCCTCATGGCCCAACACATTGGATTGAAAGAGAGGGGAAACAATTCAGCAAATTTGTTACCTACCAGAATCTGGATCATAATGTTGATAGTTAAGATCGTTATTTATTTGCATTAGAGAGTGTTTTGTGACAGCGAACGTTTCCACTAGGAATCATCAGCTGTCAGCTGTTTGCCACTTAGACTATCTCAGTCTTCTGCCTGTGTTTGGCCAAATGCAGAAGTTTGGTACATCCGATCTCTTGCTCCACTGCTGGACACACTATTGTGTCTTGCGTCGGAACTCTGGCATGCTAGAGAGAACACCCAGATCCGCTCAACGTTATAGGAGGGAGGTCTAGTGTACACGTGGTAATCCCATCATTTGAAATGACATTGCCAACTCTGTGGAAAGGCAGGTTATATTTTTTGACTATGCCTACTTTCACCATACAATACTGAGAAAGAATATACATCTACAACACCATAATCATGAACTCTGATTTGGATCATGTATTCTTAGGAGTTTGTAGTTTAATCTCCATAACTGATTTGAAAGTGGCGCACAGCTTTAATTTCAGCTGCAATGAATCTGAATAAACAACACTCTGCACAGTTTTGACCCAATAAACTAATTACTGTTACATGCACAAAATGTTTGGAGCTTCTGTGCCAAAACAGGCTGAGGGGAGGGTGAGGGGAGGTCAAATTGACTGTAGGATAAGACACCTGTTAAAGGAAGATTGCTCTTTCCTTTGGACCTGAGCACCAATGGCAACTACCACCAACAAAACCTCTCAAAAAGTGACATAAAATTTGCTTATTAGTGAAGATTTCAAATATTGAGAGAAGAAATGTCAATTTTCTTTATTAAAGTTTAGTTGCATTTCAGATGTTAAACATTGATATAGCTTTGTACAATCTCGTTGTAAATCCAGAATTATTTTTGTATCAGTAATAATTAAACATGGAAGAGAATGGTGGTTCTAGCACAGAAATCACATTAAACAGCAACCAAACATCCTGAACTCTTATTGCAATATCTTGTCAGGTGCCTTCAGACAAACATGTTTTGTCACTTTCTGCTTTTTTATAATCTCCTGAAGCTGAATCAACCCAGGGATGCTTCAAAGGACATTAGCACTCCTCCAAGGGATGATTCTTTATGTACAAGTCTTGAGTGCCAACACTATAGTGATTCCCAACTACTCACTCTCACATGTAACATATCAATCCCATCAACAGTGATGTTGTTAATAATAATAAAGCTTAATAGTATGTTAAAAAATTTAAAAATGTGCATACATGATTCTAATAGGTTTTGTCCAAATTCACCTGTTGGGTTCATATGAAAGCAAGTAATTGATCAGAAAATGCAAGGGAAGAGATTCTGCACAGCACCTTTGGTCAACTTGACGAAAAGAAATGCCCAGGTGAGCAGTGTTCTGGTGTGGAAAATTTTAAGAATGGGATTCAGGATCATTGATGTGTCAGGGTTAGCTAAGTAAGCAGCATTCTAGCCTCTGGGTCATAACAGTGTTGGTTCAATCTTCCCAGATACTTGAGCACAAAATCTGAGAATTACCAGGAGAGCACATCAATAATATGGTGCTGTGTTTTGGATAAACTGTTAAAACAAGGCCCTGCTTCCCTCTTTGCCAGTCATAAAAAATACTATTATTATTTGAAAAAGACAAGGGAGATGCAACCAAGTCCGGGCCCACATTTTTGCCTTAAGCTAATACAATTGAAATGCATTGATTATTTTTATAACTCATTATGAGTGGGACTTACTGTACAGATCATTAAAATATACAAAATAAACATAAAGGCTATTTGAACTCTGGCCGTCATACACAGAGGACTGGAGTACAAGGGATGGAATTAATATTACAGTTATACTAAGTCCTGGTTAGACTATACTTGGAGTGCTCTGAGCAGATTTGGTTCCACACTCTAGAAAGAATATATTGATCTTTGAGAAAGTGCACCAAAGCTTTACCTGAATAATAGCTAGGTTAAATTACAAAAAGAGATTACATGATTCTATGGAATTCAGAAGGTTAATGATAAACAATTTAAATTTTCTTTTCATTCTTAATCATGAATTCAATCATGATTAGCCAAACAACAGGAGCGGGTTTGAGGGGTTAACTGCCCTACTCATATTCCTATGTATTAGCTGCCATTTTGCCTTCCAGTGCAGGAGTTCAAAAATAGTTAATTAGCTGTGAGATGTTTTGAAATATACAGAATATATAAAAGGACCTACATTGATGCTTGTTGTTTTCTTTCTAAGTTAACCTACATGGCAATGGTTGTCATGACCACAATTTCGAAGTTGTCAATTATTAATTGAATAGAAATCCCATTATTATCCATCGCTCTCATATTTCATGTTTGTGTATAGTTTCTAGGATTAGATGTTAGTTGGTAGGTACTTTTCACAATCAGTATTTAAAGGCTTTATCACAGAATTAACTTTTTGATAATATTCCATGGTCCTATTTTCCTGGTCTCCTATCCATCCAACAGCATGCAAAAAAAGTCATCTATTACATGGAGATTGTTCCATATTATTTTTGACATTAAGTATCACTCTAATGTTGTTTGTGAAAATCACGTAAAGAGCGAGAACTTTGATTATAATGTTTACAGAGTTATTGGGTTTTCCTGTGTAAGACAGAACTGAAACTGACGTTGTTAATTTCCGCATTGTAAGCCCTATTGATGTATTGAAAGTTCTTACAATTCTCAGCAGTCATGCAGATATGATTTCTGTAGCCAGTTCTTAAAGAGACGTAACACATTACAAGTGTATGTCTCCCAGCTACAGAGGAGTGTTGCTACAGAATGAATGAATGCTACAATGATGAAAGGGCATGGGAGTGTACTTTCAGAGGGTTGGGTGGATCTGGATAGGCTGCTGAAGAACACTACCCTCTCGAAGCATGGTTTTTATGCCTGCACTTTGGGGAAGTGTATCATGCAATGCAGGCAAATGCACATCTGCACTACTTGCTTGATGGGGAAAAAAAGTAGCTGGACTCTCCTTGTGTATGGTGTTTGGGTGATCTCCCTAATGTACCAGTGAGTAGCAAACTGTGTCATGTGGCAGAGTTCAGCAGCAGCAGCCTACACTGATCCTGAGGCTAAGAAGCAGAGAGTGCCTGTGACCTGAGGTCCATGGGAGAGCAGTTAAAGGAAATGTAAGGTGGCTTTGAGGTCACTGCAGGTTACAAATCTCAGTGTGGACAAAAAGTCCAGTTTGAGTGTTCACCCTTCAAGCATCATTGGAGTTAGAAAAACCCGGTTGTTCTGTGAGTATATTTAAAAAAACACTACTTTTCAAACCAATTGAAAACCTCACTACAGACCAATGTTGCGTGTTGCATGTCTTGGTGTCATCTGGGGAAGTTTGACACTGGAAAAGAAGTGCTAAGGAGACAAAAATCCTGCAATTTCTGCTGTACACGGGGTTATATCAATTTTCAACAGCAGAGCATTATTTTCTTTCAAGTCACATGAACACATTTCTAGCTTAGGATATTTATCATGCACCAGATTATGTGCACAATTCAAACAATCTCAATTTTCTTTCATTCAACAGAATGGACTCATGGTGCCTGATATCACAAACTGTCAACGTCTCCTTCTGGGCTATACTTGTGTGGAGATTTTATGTTACTGTTCTCCTTTTCTTCTAATTTTACTGTCAATTTCTTTGTTATACTGCTGTTTTGTGACAAGCTTAAGCACTATTATTTTCACTTCACTTTACTCTTAGCTGGGCTAGTTCTATTTACAGTCCATACTTATTTTAATTACTTTAGGTTGCTGCTATTTACTGTATAAAAATTAAAATGTGAATAGTCTGATAAGGAAGTGAGATTCTTATTCCACTTCGATGCCATCACGGTTGTGATGTTTGGTTACATTCCTTAAATTTGCCAACACCAAGGAACACTCACTCCCTATAACTGGAGAGATGACTTTACACATGTACCTCACTGCATAGTGCAGGATCAAGAGAACCTCGAAATTGACACAAACCCATATGTTGGCATCAGAGTCCTTTAGTTAATAGAAGAACTATTACTCTTTATCTGCAATGAACAAATAAAGTTTATTAGAAGTAAAACTGGAACAGTTACAAATCATCAACAAATATATTTCATTACGTTGCAACATTTAACTTATCGCTCCTCACTAACTCTTGAACCTGGACAGTGTCAACCAATGATAGATCTGAATCTTAAGACATGAAATTATGCTGAGCCATATAAGGCCTTCAGCAGAATAAATATTGATGAGCTGGAGTGGGGTTGGGAATTGCTGGGGGGGGGGGGAGGGCGTGAAACTGATAATCATTTCCTTCCCCAATACCCGTCCCCACTACACTCACAGAAAGAAATTCAAAGTGACATCACTTGACTTGAAGCAATTTCACATTTAGCAGGTTCTTAAGACTGCAACTCATCATACTGAAAACATATATCATGGCACTTGACTGACTCTTTCCTGTGGAATATATTCCAAGTATTAGGAATTGTAATTATCAGTGGCATTTCACCCTCAAATATGTTATCAACAGCTTGAAGCACTTTGACTGACCAGTCAGAACAACTTGTGATTGCTTCCAGACTCCTGCCAGAACAAAAGGTAGACGGACTTACCAAGGCATTTTCGGCACACATGGGTTTGTGGATTTTCTGCCCAAGGGGTAAGAAGCTGCACCCAGTGGGGAAAGTGCCCACTTTACATCTGCCTGATGTTACTTTCCATTGACTTTAGGCAGCCAGCCTCTTTCAGTCAGTTTACCTCTCGGCAAGGTTGGATTCCTCCAAATTCAAAATTCCTCCAGGAAAACCAAAATCTTGAAATTATTCATGAATGGAAATCTTGGCAGAGGCGACAGGGTGATTCGGGTGTAGGGTGATGTGGAAATGGGAGGCCTGGGCAACTTTCTCCTCCTGGGTCCATCTCTACGAGTTGGTCAACAAATCACCCGAAGCAGGCAGGAAGTGGGGGTCGATAGTGCAGGCTGCAAGGGATCACCTGTTCGTGCAAAAGACAGGTTTTGTTGGTCTTCAGATAGTTCATGGGGGAAGTTTCAGAGGTGAAACTTTAGAAGTTTGTTTCAAACGGAAACAAAAGACCTATACTTCTCCAGAGAAAGCAGAAACACCAGAGCAGCTTCAACTTTCCAGCACAGGCCACAGTCTCAGACTGTCAGCTGCCTTTGCTCTCTGCTCAGGTGAACAGGTTTAGATCAAGTGGAGTGGGACTAATGAGGATAGTTGGTGGGTGAGTCACCTGGAGATTCTAACTCCCAGTCTCTACCAACTGATTCAGTTCCCAGTGTTAAGGAACGGAGATAAGAAGGCTCTTCTGTCTGAGGTTTTCTGCCAATCCTTTGCCAGAGTTAATGGTGGACAGTGAGAAGAGTACCCCAAGAAAATCTGTGCATCTCTGCAGCAACCAAAGCAAAATGACAACAGTTTCAGGCACACCTTCTGAGCAATTCTAATGATTGCAACAATAACCCACACACTGCAACCCACCCCCAGTCTTTACGGTGGACGTTAACGGAGCAAAAAACCCAATTTGCTGGAGGAACTCAGCAGGCCAGGCAGCGTCTGTGGAGGGAAAGGGACAGTCGATGTTTCGGGTCAAGACCCTTCATCTGGACGAGGTTTATTTTCCTCTCATTTAAATCGAGTCCATGTACTTTGACCTAATTGCTGATCTTAATTCTCTTTCAGCACAATGGGGAGAAGGCCATTCGGTATCCGAATTCTGCTGTTCTTGGCTGCACAATGACCGGCCTTGTTAAAGTGATAAGGAAAGCTGCAGAAAGAATCTCATCAGATCGTGAGACATAAATACCATACACTACATTAAAAAAAACAACTAATCAATGCTTCCCGAGGATCTGACCAGTGACCCACAATGAAGAAAAACACACAAAAAGCAAGGTTTGACTGGAGATAACAAGATAAGCTGGGGGCAGGATACCAGGGTCCATACTGTACCACTTCGAATACAACAGCTAAAATGCTACTTTTCACGTCTCGCACGTCGGTTGCATTACAAAGACATTTACACCGTGAGCCCATTTAGTGAAAATGTGCTGCATCTAACCCCGAAGAAAAGCATTCTGCACATCGCTTGCGCGGTTCTGGCGATAAATATCCGGAACTCCGCTCGCAGCCAATGTACTCCGCATTGTTACCCAACACAGGCGATGGGTGAGGAAGGGGGATTCCGAATCGCCCGTGGACTGAAGCCGCCCAGTGTTCGTCAGCGTTGGAGGGAGGGGGAGACATAGGACGTCAACATGGGGAGAGTGGGGGAGGAGAAGGTCTCCCCGGTTCAGCGCAGTGACGGGGCGGGGCGATGGGACGATTGACAGGGAGCGTTCAACCCCCTCCTTATGCTCTGGCAAGTGGTGCGCTCCACGGCTGAAATTGACACAGTTGCGGGTTACTCTGCGCTGCCTGGCAGATGCAGAAATGGCTGGAGTCGGGGCAAATCGGGGGGCGCTCCACTATGAACAAACTTTGGTAAGAACTTTGTTTTGTTATTAACCATTTTGTTACTAGGGGCCAGCGTGGCTCGGCATTTTGGCTGAGTAGTGACTAGCGTCGGCTCAGATTTGTGCGTTCCTGTCGGTTTAGTCTTATACGTTCTGCTGTCCAATCCAACCCCGTGAAGTCGGAGTTTCGCTGCAGCAATGTGCTCACGGTGTAGTTGGAACATCAGTGAAATCACGGCTGTTTTGCCAGATATAAGCAACGTTCCAGATGTATGGACCACGCGTATTCTTTTCCAACTAAAATCCGGCCTTGATAATTTGCAAAGGATAATACGGCAAACACACGCTGTAGATATTTTCTCTTTGGGATGGGGTGGAATGATTTGTTGGTAACATGGTACAGGTAAATCGCGCCATTCCCAAAGACACGTCCAGCGCTCTTTTTATTCACCGTCCAATAATTTCGAGATCCAGAAATACACCAGTGAAGCTTCAAAACAACACTTTCCTTTTAGAATTGTTAAGAATATCCTCCAAAGGCCTCGCCCAATGCCAACAATTGCTGGGATCAGTTGGTTAAATCTTCTGAGCGACTGTTTTGATTGCACAACCTCAGACTTGAGCTGGGAACTTTCCCCAGTGCTTTCTAAGTATTAACTGTCCAACTTCGATGGGGTAAATTTCAAAAATGGATAAGGATTGTCATTTGGTAAAGTAAGACCTCTGTTTGGAAAGGACGTACATTGATTAACAAATTACTTTTGCCCCAATTTATTTATCAGGAAATGTGAAAGAGTATAGATTTAGCATTGCACTTTTAAGTTGCATTTTCGAATTGAAATATCCTCTAATCTAGTTTCATCACTCTTTATCTTTGGTTGCAACACAGGGATATTGGAGAATAGTATGTGCATATGATAGTTGATGGATCCTAAGAATTGTGGGGACTAATTCCATTTGGAGATTGTGCTAGTGTATGTGCTGCTGTGCTTACCTCCTCTCCAGCTTTGGCATGGTTTATTGCCAATGGGTTTTTGATTCATCTGCTTTGGTTCGGATGGGGGACGTTGCATACCCAACTTCAGGAATGTGTGATGGTTGTGCTGACATGTTAAGGAAGTACTGGTGCTCAGCTAGGAATAGTGACCAGGTTATGGCCATTTTCCTCTTTACCTATCACCATAAAGGCCAAGGGAAGCAGGTGTGTGTGAATGCCACTGACTGCAGGTTCCCCTGTAAGTCACCCCGTGCGGTGCTACCAAGGAAATAAAGGCCTCCTTCAACTATATTAGAGGATGTTGAAGATTTTTTTTTCTGTGTGGGGGTGGGGAAGACTCCAAAAGTTCTTATTTTCAGTGAGCAGTGCTGGCCTTTGCCCTCTTTGCTATGATTTCTGGCCATGGGCTATCAGGTAATGCACACTTGCTTTCCAAATAATGTTTTATCTCACTGCTTTATTCTCATTGCTGGATCCAACTATCCTGGAACTCCTTATGATGGGGGGACTTTTACCAGAAGGACTGCAGTGGTCCCACCACCTTCATGCTCAATAATGAGCAAGGTGGATTGGGGGGGTGGGTGGGAAACTCCTTTGCAAGATCTCCCTCAATCCTGCTACTATTTCCAAATTATCAGACTGTAATCCAAAGTCCAGGATTAGGGTGAGCAGGCATATGACCCAAGTAAGCATTGGGAAGACCAAAAGCCTTTCTCTTTGGTCCCTAAAATGAGCTGCATTCCCCAGCAACAGACTCCATCCCTCTTCCTGGCAACTGTCTGAAATGAGGTGTTTGTCTATGGCACTCTCATAATATCACCTGACTCTGTCTATGCTTCAGATTATCAGCTGGTGGTTATCCATGCCTTTTGTTAGCTTTAAGACCGAAACACAATGCACTCCTAACCAGACTCCACATTATCTCTGTAAACACAGGATCATCCTAGGTGCAGATGTCTGTCTTGTAAATTGTAGCAGGTCCTGGAGTCATAGTGTCAGATAGCACAGAAATGGGTCCTTCAGCCCACTGTGTCCTCTTCAGCTCTTCTGCGCATTGGCTTCTGGTTTATCAATACATCGTCAATAATTCTGATTCTTGTTTTCAAATCGCTCCATGGCCTCTCTGTCTCGCGCTGTCTCTCTGTCTCGTTCTGTCTCATGCTGTCTCCCAGCTCTTGACATCCCTGAACTCTTCCACTGGCTATAGCTGTGCCTACATATCTAAGGTCTGGTTTCACTTCTTAAATCTCTCCTGCCTCTGCTTTTTAGTGAACTCTCAAGCATTCGTTATTGTTGCAGTTGAGGAATCCTGTTTCCGGGACACTCCAAAGTTCATCTCCTTCAATTGCTCTAATATCTCCTTACTGGCAATCTCAAATTTTGTTTGAAACCACTCCTGTGAAGTACTTGGGGTGTTTCACTGCAGAAAATTGCCATTCAAACAAAAGTCAAGATTACTTTCAGTTTTTAACTTTGATTTAAAATATTAGGGTGAGAAGTTCATCTTTGGTTGCTGGTATCCTGCATATGTAGGAATATTAGTTGTCAGTTGTACCTGCCTCCTGATGTGGACCAAAACGTTTCTCTTGTCTTTGAATTCCAAGTTTTCAGTTCACTTTCTTGGCTTCCATTTGTCATTCTCCTGTGAATTGGGTCTCATTCAACAATGTTACTCATTAGCATTTGGCCACAATTCACTATTATTTCAGCTTCATTTATTGTATCCTGTGTCATAAGGATTTTTCCTGTACCTTTAAGACTTTACCACTTATTCAGTCATCAGAAAACTCTCATTTTAATTTTGTTTTGTTGGTGACTCAAAATAAATGAGAAAACTGAAGCAGTATTCCTAAAGACCCCATTCTCCTCTGAATATCATAGATCACTTATTTCCAGCAAGACCAGAGACCCAATGGATACTCCCTATACCCTTCCCAAATCACTTGTCATAACATACTGCTGTCTTTGCTGACCAGCACAATGATATTCATATCATTACTACATTCGTTGATCAAGAGTTTTCTTTGGAAATCTAAACAAATAGAGGATCCCATTTTCAGACGCAGGATGTGCATGCTTTCCAGCTTTTCGCTTTCTTCACCAAACCGCAATGTCAAATGACATTTGAAATGCTTGTTTCTTGTTAATGTTGCAGTTGAGGAGTTCTGTTTCTGGAACACTTCGAAGCTTCCTTCTCGAAAACCACTTGAACCACGGATGTTGTGGTCCTTGTACAATTATAAGAGAGTCCTGTTTTGAAGTTGGTTTTCTGTATTTCTGATCTGAAAATTCTTGTTATGAATGGAAAATAGTCTCAAAGGTGGGAAAGAGGCTTGGGAGGGAAAATTTTGGTTGTTTTGGAGCAATGATAAGACACAGTGAGGAGTACGATATAAATTTGGGCCCTACACTTCCCCGAGGAGTACATTGGCTTTGCCAGGGGTGTATGTTATGTTAGATTAGAAGCAGGAGTGGTGATCCAATTGAACTGTTTAAAATATTAAAATGATTAGCTTCTGTTACTTCTAAGTGGTTTCTTTATCCCTATATTTAATGAAGGCAATAGAACATATTTGATCCCAGTTCAAGGTCTGGACCAAGGGGTTAGAGTGGGAGAAAGGGACTGACTACAGAGAGCAACCATGGACCTGATGGGCTGAATGGGCCCCTACTGTAATGATTACAGTAGCTTAAAATTGCCCATTTCTATTTCTGGTAAAATAATTTGTTATGACCTTGCCTCATCCTGTCCTGAACCATTATCCAGGACTTTGTTACCCCCCAGACTTGACTCTTCAAGTGCAATTCCTTGTTCTACTCTTCGTGATTGAAATTATTTAAAACTCTGCAGCCCATGTACAAACCTGCACAAAGTCCTGTTTTACCCCCCATCAAGCTGTGCCTCCTGACCTCGCTCCTGATTCTTTAACATTTTCATCCTTGTTTGTTAATCCTACCATTGATTTCGTGACTCTTGTGCATTTCCAAATTTAATTGTTCCACCATTGATACTACCCCCCTCACTTGCTACAGACCCTAGTTCCAGAGTTCCCTCGCAAAATCCTTCCCTCTCTCTTTAAAAGACAGCTTAAAGCCTGTGTCCTCTACATTGATATCTCCTTGTATAACTTCAATTTTGTTTTACTTGATGATGCTTTTCTAAAGTGTTTTGGATTTTTTTTTGCTACATTGAGGCCTGATGCAGTTAGCTCTATGTCAGTGGTAGGAAAGAATAATGGAATTTATTTTCTCAAAAGATGTGACAGAAAAGCAGCTGGATACTGAAAATATAATTAACCATAGCCTGCAGGGATTTCAATAGGAAAGACATATTTGATTGGCCTTTATTTGAGAATAACAGGAAAAGTGGACAAGGTTAATGCAATACATTTAATATATTTTGGTCTTCAATAAGATATGGCATGATTAAAGCAAGGGTTAAAGCAAGTCAATACAAGGAACTAATAATAAGCCACAAAACAGCAAGCAGGGAAATAAGGATTAAAGGTAATTACTCAGACTGGTAAAAATTTGGAAATGTTCTGCACAGATTAGTGTGAGATCACTGCAATTTACTTTAATGATATCGACTTGAGTGTTACAAGTACAAAATTTGCAGACTATATCATATTGGAGAGATGGAGTCAATGCAAAGAAAGATTGTGACAAAAAAGGACTTCTAATAAATTTGCAGAATTGTTGTGCAATTGGCAAAAAAGCTTCAGTGGAGATAAATGTGGGGCTGTGCATTTTGTGAAGAAGAATAGAATTGATGTACTAGCAGGGTAATAGAACATAAAACAGTACAGCACAGGAACAAGCCCTTCAGCCCACAATATCTGCACTGAACACTAAGTTGAATTAAACTAATTCTCTTCTGCCTGTACATGATCCAGTCATTCCCTGCATATTCATCTGTCTATCTAACAGCCTCTTAAACGTCACTTATTGTATCTGCTTTCACCACGCCTCCCTGGCAGCCCGTTCCAGGCACCTACCACTCTTTTTTTAAAACAAAAAAGAACTTTCCTTGCACATCTCCTTTACACTTTCCCCCTTTTCACCTTAAGTGCATGTTTTCTAGTACTTGACATTTCTACCCTGGGGAGAAAGATTCTGACTGTCTACCATATCTATGCCCCTCATAATCTTATAAACTTCTATCAGATTTCCTCTCGCCCTCTGCTCCAAAGAAAGCAATGCAAGTTTGTCCAATCTCTCCTTGTAGTTCATGCCCTCAAATCCAGGCAGCATCCTAGTCCAACCTGGTGGCATGAACCTCAAATTCTCTAACTTCCGATAACTGCTCCCCCCCCGTCCCTTTTGCCCCCTTTTTTTTCTTCTCTCCTCCTAATCCAGCAGCCCACATCACCCTCTCTTCTTCCCTCCCCCCGCCCACCCTCTCCATCTGCCCATCACCCACACACTCCTCCCACTGGTTCCCCTCCCCGTCTCCCTTCCTCTATTCCATGCTTCACCTTTCTGTCCTATCAGATTTCATCATCTTCAGCCCTTTGTCACTTCCTTCTATCACCGCCCAGCTTCTTGTGTCTCCTCCATCTCTCATCTGCCTTTCACCCACCTTGACTGGTTCCACCTAACACCTGCTAGCTCTTGCTCCACCCCTTCCCCACCCCCCCCCCCACCTTTTTATACTGGCTATCTCCCCTCTTTCTTTTAGTCCAGGTGAAGGGTTTCAACCCAAAACATCGACTATCCATTTCCTTAAGTAGATGCTGCTTGACCTGCTGAGTTCCTCCAGCACTTTGTGTTGCTCCAGACTCCAGCATCTACAGTCTCTGGTGTCTCCAGAATCCTGCTAAACCTCTTCTGCACCCTTTCCAAAGCCTCCACAGCCTTCCTGTAATGGGGTGACCAGAACTGCACACAGTACCCCAAATGTGGTCTAAGTAAACTTTTATTAAGCTGCAATATGACTTTCTGACTCTTGTACTCAATACCCCAACCAATGAAGGCAAGCCTTCTTTATCACCCTATATACTTGTGTGGCCACTGCTAGTGAGCTGCCAAAGAAATAAGGAATCGCAGAAGTTAACAGCACAGTTTGAAGTTTTTTTTTAAAGAAGGAAACCAAGCCATGGTGTTTTGTTTCCAGATGAATTGGAAACTTGTATTGATCTTTGGCAAGACAACAATTGCGGTACCATGCATGGTTCTGTCACCACTTCCTGAGAAGTTGTACACTAGTGGGGAAGGTGTGACAGTAACTCATACTGATGATGGCAGCATTGAGAGGTTCGACCATTTTGAGAAAAAGCAGAGGTTTCAAGAATAAGACAGCATAGTCATAAGATTAGAGCAAGGAAATTCAGGATCAGAATTAGGAAGCACTTTTCAACACACCTTGCTTTCCTGATTTCTTGTACTTGCATGTTAACTTCCAGTGATTCATGTAAAAGGACACTACAGGTCTCTCAAAAAACCAACATCTTTCAATCTCTCCCCATTTAAAAAAAATACCCTCCTCACTACAAAGTGAATGAAATCAATTTTTTTTGACATACTTTTCCCGCCAAGTCCTTGTTCATTTAGCCTGTTTATAACCCTTTGAAGCCTTTCTGCATTCTCCTTGCAATTTGAACTGCCACTCAGTTTTGCATCATTAGCAAACTTGGATGAAGGACCAAGGCAATTTATCTGGCCATTGATATGGATTGTAATGGCTGATGCCTTTTAAATGTTGTTCTTGCTCCTGCCTTGACCACCACTCTGGCAGCTCATTCCAGATACCAACTACTCTGTGTGAAACATTTACTCCTCAGATCACCTTTCAACCTCCTCCCTCTCACCTTAAATCTATGCCTTCTAGTTCTCGATGCCTCTCTCTCGGGAAACGTACACCGGCTATCTACCCTATTTATGCCTCATAATTATTATACTTCGATCATGTCACCTCTTAGTCTCCTTTTGCTTCAGGGAAAACAGACCTTGCCTATCCAATCTCTTATTATAACTCAAGCCCTCCAATCCAGGAAATGTCCTCATGAATTTTTTCTGCACCCTCAAGCTTAATGATATCCTTCCTATATATGGTGACCTGAACTACGCACAATATTCCAAGTGCGGACCAGCTGACATTTTGTACATGACGTCACAACCCTTGTACTCAATGTCTCGGTCAATGGAGCCAAGCACGTCATACACCTGCCTCCCCACCCTATCTACCTGTGTTGCCACTTTCAGGAAACTGTACTTGTATCCCAAGGCCTTTCTGTTCAACATCACTCCCCAGGGCCTTGCCATTCACTGCGCATGTCCTGCCCTGTTTTAACTTCCCAAAATGCATCACTTCACACTGTCCGAGTTAAATTCAATCTGCCTTTCCCTTGTCTGCTTTCTAGGTTGATCTATATCCTGTTGTAATGTTATTAAAAGCCTTTTGAAAATCTAAATATTATTACATCCTCTTGTTTGTCCTTATCTGTTCTATTAATGACAACCTCAAAAATCTCTAATGGATTTGTCAAACATGATTTCCTTTTCATTAATTTGTTTTGACTTTGCGCAACCGTGAGTGTCCTATTGCTACTTTCTTAAAAATAGACTGTCACTTTGTCTATGACTGATGTCGGGATATCCAGTCCGTAGTTCCCTGTTTTCTCTCTCCCTTTCCAAAATGATGAGGTTACATTTCCTTTCTTGGGAACCATTCTGTAGTAGATGGAATTTTTTTTGGAAGATGATAAACAGTACCTCTAGTGTTTCCATAGATGCTTTCTTCAAAATCTTGGGATTCAGGTCATCAGGTCCTGAGGATTTAACAATTTTCAGTCCCATAAATTTCGTTCAGCTCCTTATCCTCTCTGCACATGTTTTCCACTATTTTCCAGGAGGTGTTTTTGTGTCTTCTGTGATGACAAATATAAAATTTAATTTCCCTGCTTTTTTCTTATTCTTTTAATATAATTTCTCCTTCCCCAGTCTGTATGGGGCCCACATTGACTTTAGCTCATCGTTTCCATTCTACATCCGTATTTGTTTCTTGCTAGATTATTCTTGTATGTTGCTTTTCAGTGTATGGTCGTCCTTTGCCAAAACCTGCAATTTTCCAGTCCTCAAGTTTGTTGCCTGTTTGCCAAAATTAAACACCTTTTCCTTTGATCTATTATTGTCTTTAATTTCAACTGATTAGCCATAGTTGGACCACTCTTTGTGTTTTGGACTTTTTGTGCCTTAAAAGAGAGATTATTTATTGCAAACTGTCTACTAATTACTTGCCTGCTGTTGAAGTTTTAACATAGTGTTCCAGTCTTCATCCCATGCTTTATTTTCGGGCCTACCCCACTTTCTTCTGCATTTTGCCTAAATTTTCTAGTAAAAAATGTCTTGGAATATTTAATTCCCTACTTAGATCACTTTTGCAACCATATTTCTGTTATTCCCTATTAGATACTACCCGCATTTGCTGTCAATTCATGTCCTTTACAACTGCTACGTGCATCCAGAGGACCTTCAATTTTGTTATGTACAATTGTTTCTGAAGCATGTGTCTGCCTTAAGTCTTAATAAAAAGCTTATTGGAATTTCTGTTAATGTGACACTTCACTTAATGGTTGTAGCAATTATAGAAGATAGAACCTACAATTTTGGTGGGGTGTGAAGCTAGCAATATCATGTTGCCTGTTCATTTCACACCTGTTTGATTTTTACTTTCCACTAATGTAATTGCGAAGAGAAAATTTGCAATTTAAGTAACGAATGTACAATCTGATATTGCCCGTGTTAACACCTCATTGAAGTTCTGCCTTCACTCATAGTTTTTGAAACTTGTATACTTCCAGGTTCCAGAAGGTGACTTATCACTGCCCTCTCAAGGGTAATAAGGATGGATAATAAATCCTGGCCTTGTTAATGCTTCCCACATCTCATAAATGAAGAAAATTAAAGATTAGTTTTTAGATAAGTTAAAATTCATTAGGGATTTACTTATTGATAATAAAACCACCTTAAATTAACAGCTCATTAGATAGGTCCTTCATCAAAACAGATTCTTTTAGATAGCTAAACTGAGCCATCAGTTTAATCCATATTGGTACCAAAATTTTTCTTCTTAAAAATATGTGTAGAAAGTTTGTAGTTGAAACTGAGATCTTTTCATTCACATTACCTTTTGCCACAGTTCAGTCCACAATGTCTGGTTTGTTTTTCTTTTGGTATGTGAATCTATTCTGGAATAAACCTTAGAAGTAGCACAGGGGTTTTGCTGGACTGTAAGACACTTATGCCTTTAATTCCATTTTGGATGTTTTGAAGCACAGGGTACTCTTCTGAGTAGTGAGCCTAATAATCAGGGAGTGGCTGCAAAATTTAATGAAGATTTGATTCTTTCGTTTATTTTGTCACCATAAAGGAAGGGCCACAAATAAATATTTCTACAGTAAGCTTGGAATATTCCTCTGAATCTTCACCTTACCAGAGCAGAGGAAGAGATTTACCCATCTATTCATATAATGGAGTACTTTACATTCTCAGAAAATGCCTTGTGTAAATGCGGAAAATTCTGCAATTTCTTCAGACGAGAATCTGTGTAGTGCATGCTGTGTACTGACTTCTACCAGCCCCAAGTAAAAACCAAGTAATTAGCCCCATCTTTATCCTGGACTGATTTGAGTGAGTGAATAGAAAATATACTGTAACACGTAAATGGCAGATTATTTTGGTTCTGTATCACATCTTCTTATCCAGGAAAGTTCAGAACATGAAAGATGGGTGCTGGTTTCTCTTCTGTAAAAAAAAACTCTAGAATTTTTTTGACAGCTGGACATCGCTTTGCAATATTAAAATAATCCTACAACAAAGCTAAAAGTTTTGAGGAAGAAACTAAATTGAAGTCCATTGACAATACAAATTGAAGAAGAAAGATTGCAGATATAAAGGAAATAAAAGGAAGAGACCATTTTATAGAAAATGGAAGAAAATTATATATAAAAAATAAAGAAAATATAAGCGAGAGTAATGGCTCATGAGAGAAGCTTTTAGTCTGTGGCAGTAGTGCCTACAACTGTTTTCTGAATAGGTATTATTCATAATCACTAGATGATTTAACTATTCATCAATGATGGACCTTAATTCATTGACAAAGGGACAGCTATTTCTTTTATGTGGTACGTTATCAGATTACACTTTAATTTCCTGACAAGACAGTAACTCTAGATTTGAAGTAGGATCCACTTCATTGCAGCAATAAAACTTGCATGAGCTTTTTAAAAGCATTGTTTGTTCCTTTTCAAATTTTGTTTCCCTTGTAAATCTGAAGTTTTTCAGATTTTTTTTTTACCCCTGTCTCATTTTTCTCAAACTGTACGATTCCCTTCTATATCATTATAAAGGGACAGGCAGCACATATCTCCAATCTGAGTTAGTATCTTTTTGTGGAAGCTAACCTTCTGGACTTCAGCACCACTTCATTCCTAACGGAGATTAACTTCTTGCTGCATTTGGTCTTTTGTCATACCGTGGCCTTGACATTTAGTATTTTTAACTTGTATTGTCACTACAAATGAAAGTTATATTTGCTCTAATTGCCATATTTATGTTATTATGGCTAAGTGCTCAGTTCAAACCCAGCAGATTTTCAATGTTGTGTCAATTTACACCAGTAATAATGATAATATGAAATGCATTTCCTTTGTTTTTAAGTACGTTCAATTTAGTTGCAATATGCTATTAACTATCTGATACCTTATTTTGACTTGCTGAGTACTTTTTTGTAGTGGCACAGAATAATTTCTGATAATCTCAGTAAAAGGTAACTCATTTTATCGACTTGCACTGGCTCATTGTTTGTTGGAATCCTTGAATAATGTTGTACTCCGGCCCTGACTGCAGCACATCTCAGCATGAGATATCTATGAACATCTTCAAAGTAAAACACAACTACTACAGGTGCTGGAAATCTAAAGTAAAAATTGAAAATGGTGGAAATACCCAACAGGTCAGACTGCATCAGTGGGAAGAGAAACAGAGTTGACATTTCAGATTAATGACCCTTCGTCAGAACTGGGAAAGAGAGTAAATAAGCTCGAGCTTGAAGGGTCTTCAACTTGACACTTATAATTCTGTTTCTCTTCCCGCAGATGCTGCCTGACCTACTGAGTATTTTCAGTAACTATAGACATCTTAATTATTTATCTGCAATTGCAGTAGTGAAGTTTTTATGCTCTGCCAAACTTGTAACACTTAATTTTTTGTAAACTCCAATATTATTTCCATCTAATTTAGTGGCGATAGCTTGATATTCTCATGATCTGCCATTAATTCCCCCAATTTAAGATTAACTTTATTAAATTTTTGCATGGCAATATTTACAAATTGGTCCCCCAGCCTTTGGCTCACTTCTGGCAGCTCTTCTTCTAAATGCAATGTGAAAATAAACCTGCTGCCTGTTTTTTGCCCGCTACTGTTTGCCCTTTATTACCTGCCTTATTAAGGACAGTATTGTGACTATTGTTGTGGTGCCGTTGGCACATTGCAGTGGTAACACTGTGATGTAACATCAAAATGGTATTGCACATGCCCTCTATAGTAGCATCGTGACTTCAAATCTTCTTGCCTAAGGGCACCAACTAAAACCTTAATCAGTCTGCATATTGATGCAAAAAAGCTGTACAGTGCTCCTACAAATAAACATAGTTCGCTTTCTCTTAATGTAGAATGCAATATGAAAGTAATTTGCACTACATTTGGCCCTAAGTAGTGTAATCAAATAGAGCAAATGACTTTTGAGATTTTCAGAACGTGCAGCTAATATTTTAACTGTTGCATATTATTTGAACTGTTGCATATTAGAAGAAAGAAACAAATATAACAGAATAACAATATGTAGAAAAACTGAGCACACTGAGACCTTGCAAATCTTAAAAAGTAGAGCTTCACTGAAATAAAACTGTCTGGATTTGCACATTGCATCTGGGTGCGGGTGGACATTAGCCTGCTTGAAGCTGTACCAGGCAGTCAGTGAGGGAAGTGTTCCAGGGCAGTTCAAGTCAGACCACGGGCAGCTGGGGATTTCCTTTGCGTTGAAACTGGTGCTGGGGATTGAGGTCCCGGGACATCTTGGATGGACCCCAGCAGCTCTTGGACCAACAGTTCAGAGAGGAGGAAGTTTTTAAAACTTGATGTTTATTGGCCAAAAAGCCACTCCTGCTACAATTCTTTTTCAGGGCTGCAAATGGTGAGGAATTCTCCACACCCCCTCCTCTCCAATGCAACCAAGGAACTTGCGTCTGTCACTACCCCCATTGTATTTAACATTGTAACACCAATGGTGTCATTGGGCATGGGTGTCTGCATCTTGAGTAGGGCTGTTCTGCCTTGTTGGAACCAAGTGGTTGGAAATATGGGCTTGTGGGATAGGCATTCGGGAGCATGTTTTTGAATTTTCACTTCTGATTCCTTGGCTGAAAGATCCATGAAGCCATGACCACTGCCTCGTTATTCCTTCACGCACTTTATTTATTTTTTAATTTATAGCTTTTTGTCTTTGCACTGTACTGCTGCTGCAAAACAACAAATTTCAAGTCATATGTTAGTGATAATAAATCTGATTTTTGATTCCTTTCCTGCCCTTGTTGGATAATGGGTATGTCATGTACAGGCAGAAGAGATTTGGTTTAATTCAGCATAGTGTTTGGCATAGACATTATGGGCTTAGGGGCCTGTTCCTGTTCAATGTCTGGGATGAGTGGTGGGGAGATTAAAGCAATTCTGATGTGGCTAGATGTTTTTAAAAGGTTTCAGTTCACACTTTTTAGTGGAAGTTTTTTATTTGCATCAAATGTTTGAAATTGCCTCCTTGATGGGGATACTTTTTAGTGTGCATGCAATTAAAGAGTGAGAAGAGTTGAAGTCCAGTCATGGTGTATAGGAAGAACCAATTAGTGGTGATGTCAAAACCTCAGTTGGATTTGGGGTAACTGGTAGAGGATTAAGGAGTGTTGAGGGAAAATGATTTTGCTTGTAGTGGTGGGGCTCTGGAGCTGTTATTTAAAAGCATGGTGGAGGCAGAACTGCTCAATATATTTACAAAGTACCTGGATGAGTAGTTGGAAAGCAGGAACCTACAATGCAATGGAGTGAGAACTGGTGTGACCTCGTGAGTCCTTTGTCTTTTTGCCAGAATGGGCACATTGACTCAAATCACTGCCCTCTAAGTAAATTTCTGATTCTAAATTTTGATTCATTGATACTACATATTGTATAAAGGCTTTTGTCGATGACATCCCACCTTTTTGCCTGCTGTACACCCTTATACCTCCTCTTGACTTCCTTTGAAATGCATATATTTTGCATTTGGAAATTAAATACCCCTTTTTTTTGTCCCCTCTGAGATCAAATTTCACCCGTCTAGTTTTGAGTATTTCAATTTGCATTGATGACCAAATGGAGTTTGACCCCATCTATTTAAAGAAAGCTGTGAATAACAGGCTGTAATCGCATGATAAGGTTTATGCTCAACATTTTATAGACTACTTATAAACATTGGTTTAAGAGCTTGCTGGATTCTTCGAGATAAACCTGAGGGTAACTTCCTGAGTGAGTAGCCATAAAGTAGTAGCCACGGGCTTGGTTTGCTTTCCTTTTAATCCTTTGCCACTGAGAAAAGAAGCCAATGCTCAATAGACTGACTCCCAGAGGTTAAGGTTTCAAAGGAAGTTGTGTGCTGTGTTATGAAACAACTGATTTTAAATTTATTAATAGGAGCCATTGACTTCATGAGAAAGCTGCTTTGAGTGATCATTCCTCCATGGTTCTCGATTGAATACTGGTTGGTTCTTTCACTTGGAAGGCATCATATTGTACATGGTGTTATTCCAGTTGATATACACCCCAACATGTGCTCTCCTCATCCAGAGAGGCAAATCGCTATCAGAAATTTGAAGCCTGGCTGATTTTTGTACTCGGCTAAGTTCTTGCCTTTGAGAGTGTTGAAGCTAGCTGTACTGTTCCTCTTCGTGATAGCAAAGTCCAGGCAGAGTAGGGATTAACAATGAGACCTTTCTGATTATGAATATTTATGACTCAATTCAAGGTTAATCACCAAATTACTGATGACAAAACTATCTTGGTTCTTTATTTTTCCTCTCTCCCTCTGGAGAGAAGAGGCAAATAGATCAAGGTGAAGAGCATGAGAGTTGTTGTGATCCTTTAAAAATGGAGATTAAAAATTAGACCTCTCAGAGCTTGCATTTCCCTTTGTTATGATTTTTAAAATGTGCCAAATTTTACTGAAAGGCAGTCTGAAAAGTCTTTACTGGAGCAGATGGAAAATCACTGGTGAAATCACAAACCCACAATTTTATTTATGTGGCTTTCTGCCTTGCATGAGTGCAAAATTTACCAGCTAACCATGGAATGAGGCCCTAACCTGATGCAGAGTAAAATTCCAATGCCGTACCAACCCGTAGAAAATCCCTGCAGTCAGGGTCTTTCCTCAAGGATTGAAAGTTCAAATGCTTGTGCACGTACTGTGAAATCATTTAAAATTAATTGATTGGAAGGGAAGCTCCAAGGATTTATATAAACACCCATGTTTTTTGGCTGCGTGATGATAACCTGATTGAACATAACAACTTTGATGCACAGTTGAAAGAATAAAATGAAATGATGCTCACTGATTTCTTGCAGGCATGAGTTTTGCCCTTTTTTTTGTTAATAGAGCCATTAAGTTTAGTTACATCTCAACTGTGAGAATATGGGATGTGATCAGTTGCATAGAGTGTCTTGAGTGGAGATGTTTGCCAATATGCCAGTCAAAAATCCAATTTGATTCTCATGTTGGATGCTGCAAAGAGAAGAGGCAGAGACTAATTTTAATATTTTGGCCACTGGGGAGGATTGCACTGGTCTTTTAGTAATATGCAAGCTGTTTGTTGTGGCTTGATGTCCCTTGTTGATTCTAGTGTAAGGATATAAGAAATAGGAACAAGAGTGAGGTATACAAACCCTCAAGACTACCCCTCCATAAAATAAGATCTGCTCTTGACTTAACACTTTACTGCCTGATCCTCAGGGGTTTTTGAATTTTATAGGAAATTATTTAATACCCTGGAATCCAAAAGTCCTTAGAGTTTGAAAAATAGTGGAAGGGTACATACAACATAGCTAGAGTAATTTGTTCCTCCACTACTTATATATTCATTCAAGGGATGTGCATGTGACTAAAATTTTAATTTCAAAAAATTACCTAATTCATAAAATTTGCAAGTGTACAGTGCATTAATGTTGCCATTCTTGGAACGAGATGTATCATCCCATTTGCATGAAATAACCATGACATCCAATTTTCCTATGCATACATTCCTTGAGTAAATGATCCAAAAATGTTTTTAATATGTTGTTTCTAGCCACTTAGTGTACAGTGGGACAGGAGCTTTAAACCTGTGATCTTTTCCCACAGTCTTTGGGGGTGGGTGGGGCTATACAGAGTTTCAGAGTGTATTTCAACAGGTAGTCCTGAGTCATGGAATGGGACAATCCTCAGCCTTTGGTTGTCCACTGGAAGAACAGCAAGCTTTGAGTGACTGCCATTTAAGCATGTTCCTCATTGTCCTTGAACAACATTGCTTGCCAGAACGCTTCCAGGACGAGAGTAATGGTTGTGGAGTATCATTTTGGTGAGACTGGGCAAAGCCAGCCAATAGCCTTTCCTAGAGGGCACAGGTGAACAGTTGGGTTTTTAGCAACAGTTGGGTAGTCCAATGGTTGTCAACACTGTTTTCAGCATTTATTTAACTGAATATAGTGTGAGATTTGAACTTGACTCTGGTTCATCGATCCAGAGCCCTGGATAGTTTGATAGTAATTAAACCGTTACACTCTGCTCTCAAATTTTGCTTGCATCAAATTTCTCTGTCAGAAAAGGATAAAATTTGTAGATCTGCTTTGTGGGAGGTGGGGTGGGGTGCTGGGCTCAGTGCAAAACCTTTTTTTATATGGTGGCTGTTTAGTGTTTCACTATTTGAAAAGGTTGTTTTTTTCATCACTTTTTAAAGTCCATTCCTAATTTTGAGTAAGTATGTTAATGTGAAAACATAGTTTAGTTGTTTCTGTGTGAATGGAAGTAACCTGGTTGACTGACTTTTTTTTAATATATGATTGTTTTAAAGTGCGACCATTGCAACCAGAGGTTGAGTTGACTCTAAAAATTGAAACTGAAGCCTCTGGCTTGGAGTCTTAATTTATTTGAATGTAAACAATAAACCAAAAATTAAGTTTGAACTTGCCTTTTTAACTAACACCTCTTCTGTACTATTATTTTTGAGAACTCCTGCAACCACTCCCTCTCATCAAACAGTACCCCTCAACAATCCCACTGCAATGTTGTATCATACTTGCAGTGTAGCTGGAGGATACGGGGAAGATAATGTTAAATCTTTTTTTTCTTTGGCGTAGTGATTTTACTTTTATTCACTACAGATTAACAAATGTGACTTTGTTTTGATATGGGCTTGTTTTTGCCATTGTGGTTTCACAATTGACCGAATCAGAAAGTTTACAATTGGATGTGTAATGTCCATTATCATCCCTTGCCCAAAGCCTGCTGAAGATTTGGCCAAAAATGACTAACTCTGCTGAATGTGGCATCCTGTGCCAAACATGCTTGGGAATCAAATGGATGACTTTCTCATTGGGAGTCTAATGCTTCATTGCTTGATCTGGCAAACTGCCAGTAAGACCTTTGTCCTTGTCTGGTGACTCAGAACTAGTATCTGTTGGTGTTTGACATTGGTTACCTGTATTACAAATTTATTATTCCTGATCAGCTGCAATAAATTCCAATATTTTGATTCTAATGTTATAAGTGAGCACAAAGCCAATAATGTGTCCACAATTCCTGCCCAACTCAAAAGATTACTATAACTCCCAGAAAACTATTGCGACCACAGGTTTCAATCCCTTTCAATCTCCTTACTTCAATCAGGCATTTTGCAGCTGATATTTTCTCTTCTGAACATCCTTTCCAATGTTCAGTATGTTTTGTGGCAATGTAACATTTCAATTTTATAAATACGCAGCAATAGCCACCTTTTTTTTACATTTGTGGATTCACTATATTTTTAACTGGTAAATGCAAAATCAAAGAGAATGTTGGGCGACTGTGGCTTTTTGTCAACAAGACAAAATTCATGTGTTTATGCTGAATATGAAATTTGTAGAAGAATTTCTTTCTGTTAATTTCTCTGTGTTTTACATCATTGACGTATTTGGAGCTTGGAAACTATTTTGCACCACTTGATGTTTCAGTTTTATTTTTGTTTTTCAAAAAGTTGGCTTTACTGCATCACTGTAAGGGGGGAGAAAAACCTTTTTATGCTTTGGTGTAAAAGGCTTCCTGTGAATGTCTTGGCACAGAACGTTCCACTAAATACAGATTAATGCTGTGTATTGGTGGAAATGTAGAGCCTACAGAGCCTCTTCAGGATGTTGAAAGATGGCTTCAGATTAATTGGTGGTGTTGAAGCCACACAGAGGTTGCCTTTGTTTTCTACAGCCATGTGATTACAAAGTGAGGTTTGTTTAAGAAAACTTCTCAATGTATTTAATATACAATTTCTATTTAAATTGCCAAACCCAAATGCTATTTGAAAAGCTGTGGAAAGTTAGAAATTAAAGTAAACCAAATCTTTCTTTTGTAGATCAGGGTTTAAATGTATCTGTATATTCTAAAACAGACTTGCAACATAATGCCTACCTCTATGCTAGTATTGACATTGTGGGATCATGAGACACCACTAACATTACTAATGCATTTGTTAATGATGTGAAACTTATTGGGGAAAGGGTTTCATTTTATAGATATGGTCCAGATCAGTGTGCAACAAGTGAGTGGGAGGTAGATGAAGAAATTTCTTTTCCATAAGGAAGAAACATGGAATAATATTGTATCCAACTCTTATTTATGTTGCTTTGCCCTTGAATTGCACATTTTCCCCCAAACTGAATCTGAAGAGTCACCATGGGAAAAATCTACTTACTTCCCTCTGCTGAGAACTGGATGATTTTTGTTGCTGTTTCAGGAACACTTTTTAGCTCTGAGACTATGATCATGATGCATTATCCTTCCCGCTTCCTATTATTCAGCTACGTGGGAGAGTACTTGCTTGAAAATGGTAGGAGGCCATTGAACCACTTGACCCAATTGTGCCGTATCTCTGTTGCAGCCCAAACATATGCCTTTGTTCTGTAACCCTTGATGCACTCTCCTCACAAAGGATCTTGATTCCTAAAGTGACACATCTCTAACTTTAAAATTAATCCCCTTGTTCTGGATTCCCTCATGCATCACCAGTGCCACTGTTCTTGCTTTATCAGATCTCTCCAGCAATGAAACAGCTTGATTTTAAATTATCCTTGAACTGTAAACACGTGAATCAAAAGTGTTTGATCAGTTGTGATGTTGAGTATGAAAGTTGGGAAGTTGTGTTGCAGCTATATAAATCCTTGGTTGATGTGTGTAGTTCTAGCTACCACATTACAGGAAGGATGTGGAGGCTCTGGAGAGGATGCAGAAGAGGTTCACCAGGATGTTGCCTGGATTGGAGAGGATTAATTATAAGGAGACGTTGGACAGATTTGGATTATTTTCTCTGGAGCGTCAGAGGCTGAGGAAGCAACCTGATAGAAGTGTATATAGATGCAAAAGGCATAGCTTTAAGGTGAGAGGGGGAGATTTGAGGCGATAGGTGCCTGGAATGCACTGCCAAGGGAAGTGGTGGAAGCAGAAACGACAGGCATTTGGACAGGCACATGAACAGGGAGAAAATGGAGGGATATAAACCATGTACAGGCAGATGGGATTAGTTTAAATTGGCATCATGGTTGTTGCATTCATTGTGGGTCAAAGTGCCTGTACCTGTGCTGTTCTATGTTCTTGTGCTCTAAATCTTGACAAAGGAAGGTGGTTGTGGATGTTGGGAGGTCAATCATCTCCTCCCCAGGATGTCCCAGAAACAATTCGTGGCTGATATCCTTGTTGTGCCCCACCATCTTCAGCTGCTGCTTCAACAACCATCTGTCATGCAGTCGGAGTGGGAATGTTCACTGTGCAATTTGCAACTCCATTCCCAACTCCTCAGACACTGCGATCTATACCTGGATGTAATGAGACTTTGACAGAATTTTGGGCACAGAACAAATGGGTAAATAACACTTATGCTGTACAGGTGTCAGGCAATGACTATCTCAAATGAGGGAAGGTCTAACCTCTTAAGACTCAACGGCATTTCCAATGTCGAATCTCCCACCCTCGATAACATGGGAGTTATTATTGACTGGAAACTTAATTGGGCCAGCCACTAAATTACTGTGGAGATTAGAACATGCCAGGGATCTCTGCAGTGCATGACTTCTAAGCTGCCCCGCACCTTTTCCACCATCTATTTAGACAAGTCGGGAATGTAACAAGATTCCACCCATGTGTCTGGATGAGTGGAGTTCCAACAACTCTGGAAGCATGATGCCTATGCCACCTGGACAGTGCAACCAGGCTCCCTATTCTTCATCCAAAATATTCACTTCCCCGGCACTGATGGACGGAGGCTGCAGTGTGCATTCAGTAGGTCTCCAAGGTGACCACCACAGCAACTCCTAAGCTTGTGGCCTCAGCCATGTAGAAGGGCAATGGTAATAGGTGGGAATTCCACCACCTACATGCTCTTCCAAGTTGTGCACTTTCCAGACTTGGAAATATGTTGATGTTCCGTCAGTGCTGCTGGCAGCTTATACTAGAATTCCCTAATATTTTCTCAAAGGCAATAAATTTGGCCTTGCTAGTGACACTCACATCTCCACATGATGTGCAGCCCAGTAATAACAAATAAAAGACTTTCTCTATAGCTGGACGGCCTTGAGATTATCCACAATGAACTGGGCCTTTTTCCTCCTGATATCTCTAGTCCTGGAAGGGACCATCCCTCTAAAGACCTGCTTCTATGTTCAAGGCATGTACTGCTCATGAAGCATGTAATTGCATTGTGAATATCTCAACCATGTATTTTGACCATTGATGTCACTGCTACACCTTGGTGCACCATTGTGCCAAATGTAGAAAGGTTAGTGATGCAATATCCTAAAGTTGCTGATTGCAATCTATGTTCAGGTAAAATTCTACTGTCGTGCAGAAAAAACATTGCATTTTTGATGGACTTTCTAGCCCTTTATCTTTCCAATGCAGAATTTGCAGCAAGGCATTTTGCATTGATTTTGTATTTCAAGCTGCAAATTGGGTCCAGCAATGTAATGACTTAAATTTTCAGTACTCAGGACCCCAAGATTCCCAAACTCTGGCAAGGTTGTAAGATAAAACCCATTGCCTCAGCTCTTATAATTGAGGACCGAATTATTTGCATGCCTTCCTCTTGTTTCTCCTTCCATCTTTCTCTTTCACCTTTTTTTGCCTTTTATCTTTCTGTTGCTTTATTTATCTATTCTCCTCCCATTTCCACAACCCCCACCCCTTTTCCTTTTGTCTTTCTGCCTACCTTCACTCTTCGATTCTTCTGTTTCAATTTTTTCATATTAGTTGTTTTCATTCTGTCTTCTCTTCTGTGTTTATTCTTTCTCTGAGGAATGGAAAGAGTATGCAAACTCTGCATTTCCATGGAAAATCAAGCAGAAGGGTGATGTCAACCTACTTGTGACTGTCTGCCAGGAGATAATCAGATGCACAGCAATTTCGGATGAAGAATTTAAGCTGCTTGTTGGAACAAGAGAAGTTGTAATATATTGCTATACTTGGACATCCTTGCCGGAAACTTACGGCGACTTCTGCTACTTGTTTACAATGAGTGGTTAGCATTTAAACATCATTTCTTTAATGTATGCATACATCTGGATTATTTGGGACAGTATTTTGAATCTGTCGGAACAATGTATAACCTGCAGCTTTGGTTCTGCTATCTATACTCTGGGGACAATGAAGAAGACCAGCTTCATGGCTAAAACACTTTCTATTCAGTAGATTAGTGAATAATTCCCAACCTTTTGTATTTGTAATAGCAAAGACGTGTAGACCATTATTTTAAAACAAGGGTTTTGTAATTTGACATTGCTGATAATTATAGGGCTGTGAGTAAAATGTAATGTTATGCAGCTGCACTCATTATCTTGGTTCTGACAAAGCAGGTCTTGACACTTTCCCTAAACTGGGAGGTCTCCCTTTGCTTGGTGAAGGTTCTTTGCCAGAAATTGCCTGATCACATTTGAAGTGGTCTCAGGTGTTGAAAATTTCTTGCAGTTTGTGGAGTGACCCCATCTTTCCCTGTGGTTCTCAGACGTGAGAAATTTGCTTAGCTCGGATGGCCTCTGTTGGAATGTGCTGGCGAGTGGCTCTGTTTGCAATAGTTTTGGATTTCCTGGGGTGTGGAGAGAACAGAATTCAAGAGCTAGAGTGTGGCAAATGGCCCTTTTGAGTCTGCTCTGCTGTTTGTTAGCATCATCACTGATTTACCTCAGCGCTATTTTTCCCGCACATTCCGTGTCCTTTGATTTTAGTTTTCCCTACTATTCAGATATCTGATCTCTGTTTTGAGTGAACTTGATACCTAACCCTCAAAATCCCTCCAGGATCTAGAATTTCAAAGATTCACTATCCTCTGCACAAAGATATTTCTCCCTTCAGTCTGAGATGACCTACCGCTTTTTGAGACCGTGATGCCTGGTTCAAGACTCCTCAGTCGAACAGCTGCCTTGTTGGTTGGTAATTTTTTTTTGGAATCGAACTGACAGTTCTGTTGACTTTTTTTCCCCCTTTCAGCTCCTTTTTTTTTAAAAAAAGCATTTTAAAGAAACTGTTCTTAAGGGATACGGCAGGGTGACTGGTGCCCCTTCCAAAAATTTAAAATCTGTATCATAATGTTAGGTTTGTACCAGTTGTAGCAGAGGAAGGCAAGTAAAGCCCACCCTTTTGCTGCTGTAGCAGTGAGAGGAGTAAAAAGGCTGCAGTGCTTGCTTCTACTGGTGAGCTGGAATCTTGAGACTCTTGGACCCTTGTCCCACCATGAACTTGGACCATGCAAACTGATGCAAACATCAGCTTGGATAGCAGATCTGATCTGACCATCCTCACCACATTTCTGCTCGATATCAGGAACAACAGGACAATATTAAGAAATCCTGTGAAAGATTGTTCAATATTTTGTGCACATAAGAGAAGGTATGCCCATTTTGGACACCTAGGTTTTAACCTGTAACCTTTTAATAAGTACCAGATGTCATTATGCCCACTCATAAAGTGATGTTTGGGTCAGTCTAAACTTTGTATATTGCCATCAAGTCAATACATCTCAAAATAGTAAAAAAACAGGAAGTACTTTCAGCTGTTTCAGACAAGACTTGGGGTGTGGCAGCTGCTTGTGCAAGCAGCAACATCAGTCCTACAGTGCATGACCTATTAATCTGCTTCTTCAGGAAATTGTTGGAGGACAATGCTGTGAGAACTTCCTGCTCTTTAATAATAGCAGTGGGGAATCTTAACAATCTCAAGGATTGATGGCACTGTCTGGTTTACCAATTTCATTAAAGGACTACATTAACAAGATGGGAACTCGTCCGTGGTGTGCAAGATTGGCAGAAGGTACAATATTATGGCCATGAAAAATGAGCTGCCAACTAATCTAAGCTTAAACACTGCCCGGCTGTCCAGACTGGCTACAACACGAAACATTCTCCTACACCCTGGGTTGAAACTAACTCAAACATTGAATCTACAAACAATTGGCTTTGAGGGATTTAAATCATATTTGTCAGGATTTATATCCAGACTCTATTGATAAATATCCTGAACTGATGTTCTGAATCATTAACCTTGTTTTCTCTCTCTCCACAGATATAGTCTGACCTCCTGAGTATTTCCAGTGTTTATTTTTTTTAAAACTCTGATTTATTTTTTTGTTGTCCATTGTTGTACTCCTTGGCTAACCTGTGCAAGAGAACAGCTGAGTGGCTTCTTTATAGATTTCTCAGGGAAAAGAAACCCTTTTTTAACTTGGGCCATCCTAAATGATGTAACTGAAATCAGAATTCAGAAAATTTGGCCAAAACTTGCATTGTTTCACTCCTCTTGTGGCAACTTAGAAAGCAGCATTTTTGAGTGTAGTCTCTAGTTTGAATCACATCTTTTAAGTGGTTGGGTATGCAGTATTTTGTTCATTATCTGATCATTTGGCACACACAGCTATTGAGTGATCATTTGAACTCCAGTTTGTGGAATGCTAGTGATGACAAACAACAGACATACTGGTTAAATGCTAACTGTGTTAAGCAAGCTTAATTATGGGTATTGCAGTTGTGCATCACGAGGTTATCCTGTGTGAATACAATAATAATCACTTTGATTCAGATCGTGACTTCTGAATCAGCTTCGACTTGAGACAGTGGGACTTGTATGTTATCTTTCCCAATGGTTTGTCTGATGAATGACCTGAAGCAAGGTTGAAATGTACTTCACGAGAAAGTCAACTATTCCCAGCTTAGCTGATTTGAGTTGTTTTAGATATTTTGGAAAATATACTGGGGATTGATTTTTAACCCAAGGAATGAATGATGAAGCCTCCTAAAATTGATCATTTTGACTTTGGATGATTGCAACAAGACCAGGACTCTAGCAGCCATTTTAACAACCCTTGCTGCCAAAAAAAACAGACTTGTAAATACAAACAAAATGGGATATCATGAGGTGATGGGATTCGGGGTGGGGGTTATTTTAATGGGCTGTGACAGAAGCCCCAGCGGTTTTGGGTGGGACACCTACTGGAAGCACTATCTTGATTTACCAGGTCGGCTGTGGCTTTCCAAAAGAGATTGCCTTTTTCCATTTATTTCCTTTTGCTTTTGCCTTGACCAACATCCTTTCAAACTTTCACAGCTTGCCATGAATGCTACTTTCATTTATTTGCTTTGGGTAAAGGAAGAGATGGAATAAATGTATTAAAAGCTGTCTCACTGACCAGTGGTCGGGTCTGTTAGAGGAAGGATAGGTTGCTCTTTGTGCTTATTGCAGAGTCTTTGGGTACTGAGGAACATTGTCATGTGCAGCTGTTCTTTAGTTAGGTTGTTGCTAATCTGTGCAAACTCCTGCAGTAGTAGGTCTTGCTGCCTGTTGACTTTTAGGTGGCTGATCTTTGCCAGCAGCTACTAAAAAGGATAATTGCAGGTGAGCCCACTTTATGCCCCTTCAGGCAACAGAAATTCACCCTTTCAGAACTCTGAAATCCCTAACCAAAAATTTGAGATATGGAATAAAATTCACCCTCATGGAACTTGAGGTAAAGGTAATTAAGTGCAACTTTTTTTTCAACTCTTGTTTCTTGATGTTCATTAATGTAGCTTTGCATTACAGAAAGTCACAATTATGGGCCATTATCACAAAACGCAACCCCTAGTGTCCCTGTACCATTTACAGTTTTAATTTTTGATTGTGTGGCTCCTTCCACAATATTATAGAGGACATCACCTCATTGCCCAAACTGTGCGGCATTGAGCAGTTACTTTTACCACCTTCTGACCTTTGGTCAGCCAATAGATTGCCTTCCTCAAAAGTTGCAGCCACTCTGAATGAGAACTCCTGTAGTTCTAGCTGAATTTCCGTTGTGTGGCAAAGTCCTAGACGGTTTTCTCTGCCTATTTATTGTAATGCACCACATATCTCACATGATGATTTGGAGAGGATTGCTGTCGGAGGAGCTAAAGCAACGGGAAAACTCCACTTCTGATGAGGAAGATTTGAAAACAGGAGAGAGATGAATTGTAGTTGAATAGGTCAGAAATCATTTGCTCGAACAGCATTTCCAGTCACCTTCTCATTGAAGAATTGCACCAAGCTGCATTGCCAACCCAGTGATCTCTTTCACTGTTCCATTAATCCTGACTTCAAGTACATTGAAATGCTGAAAGCAGCTTCCAGGATTTCAAATATCCAGGCTTGAAGTCTAGGTTTCCTTGGCCTCACCTTAGTCCAGTTGTCAACTAGAGAGACCAGCAACTGAGAGAAAATAAAGATTTATTAAGTTGCCCTGAAATTTAGGGAAAACAAAATAAGACTGAAATCTGAATGAAAATCAGATCATGTATGAAAGAGGTCGGATTCCAATATTACTGACCTTTGTGTTTGTATCACTGTTGAAGTTCAGAGGGGTACAGTCAGGTCAAATGGAAGCTGGCTAATTTTTGATGAGAATGTGCAGAGTGCTCTTTTTCATTCTTAATTAAACAGCCACTTCTTGATTAGTTTGAAGGTTACATTTTATAATAGAGCTAATAAAAATATTATAATATAAATGAAGTTGCATCTGTGCAGATTGAAGAGCCCAGCAAAAATATTGAGATTACTTATTTGAGTTATGGTGGCTAGGATATTGAGTGGCATCCATGCTATTCCATGAATGACACTGGGAGGGCACTGGGCCATTGTTTAATGCTCGACTCTGAAGCCCATCTTGAACTTGGAAGCTTCTGATGAGAGTACTAAAACTGGACCAAGATGGATGGAATTTGATGAAATGCTCTCCATTTGCATGACTCAACAGTTCCAATAGCTCTTGAGTAACTCAGCAACCCATTTTGTTCATACCTATCTTCATCATCATCCTAATAATTCACTCCTTCCATCATTGTTGTGCAATGGCTGTAGTGTGCACCATTTATAAATGCAATTTGCGATTACATTTATAATGCATTACTCTGTTAGGCTGCACCATGATCACCTCTTGAACTCGCAGCCTCTATTGCCAAGAAAGATGAGAGCACCAGGGGTAAGGGCACACCACCACCCACAGGTTCTCCTCCAAATTGCTCAACATTCTGACTTGAAAATATTCTCGCCATTCCTTCATTGCCACTGGGTCTAAATTCTGGATCTCCCTACCCAACAGCACCCTGCATGTACGTGCACCAGAAAGAGGCAGATTTAAGAATTTGGCTCTCAATCACTTTTCCAAGCAGATGCCAGTGACCACATCCTGTAAATGAATTTTTAATTTAAAAAAAATTCAGATTAAAGTAGCCTACATTATCAGTACCCTATCTACACCTAGTTAAGATTCAGAGTACTTTGCTACGACTAATTATTTCCATCTTCTATAACACTGCCTGTTCTGCTACTGAATTCCCTGTCTCAATCCTTCCGTTGCTCAAGCTCCCCTTAATACACACATTTTTACATTTCTCTTGTTGACCAGGCTTTTGGTCATCAGTCTGAATGTACATTTGTGTTTCAATCTTGAAGTGCTTTGGGTTTACTTTCCTGTGTCAAAGGCACTACATACACTTTAGCTGCAGTGTACACTGCAGCCACTTGTTAAACTTCTGTGGCCTCTACAGACAAGGAGGACAGACTGTAGCTACGTAGCACCTTGAGCAATGCTCCCCTTCACATTGCACACTTTCCTCAAAGGAAACTGCATTAATGCTGTGGAGTTTTTAACATTGTTAAAAATGGTTGACTCACCTGATAAGCTTGACCTCCTACACTCCTTTTAAAGTATTAGGTACCACTGTTAATGTTGCTAAACTGGTTTTGCCACCATTCGTGGTGAGCCTTTCATTCCACCACAAATGGCAGTGGCCACCCTCCATGCCAGAAATACTTTGACATCTGGTTAAGCCACACTCCAAGTTTCCTAGCTATCAAAAGATATTGAGTGCATGCACATTCAGTGATCAGTATTAACATAACATAAGAAATAGGACTAGGCCATCTGGCCTATCGAGGTCATGGCTGACCTGGCCGTGGACTCAACTCCACCTACCTGCCTTTTCCCCATAGCCCTTAATTCCCCTACTATGCAAAAATCCATCTAACTGTTTTAAATATATTTAATGAGGTAGCCTTGACTGCTTCCCTGGGCAGAGAATTCCACAGATTCACTACCCTCTGGGGAAAAGCAGTTTCTCCTCCTCTCTGTTCTAAATCTATTTCCCCCTTAATTATTTAATTAAATATTAGATTGAAATTGTTTAAAAATAATGTTTTACTCAAACAGAGTACAATTTGATCAAAGGCTTTGGAAAACTTCCCTACCCATCCTCCTTGCAGAAGTCTAAATGAATGGAGTCACTCTTTTTGCACCAATTCTAACCTGCTGTGGTTTAAGCAGTCAGGTTTCCCAGCTCACCTGCTGGAAATGGCAGGAAATTGGAGTCCAGCCACAACAGTTCACAACTGTTGCATTGTGTGAGTGACCCTCGGAGAAGCCAAGGACTTCAGTCATGTTCTCCTCCTATAAGTGTTGTGCACCAGTGAGCTAAGCAGTGGTCTTTTATCAGTACATGTGATGTGGCTGTTTCGATACATCTTTTGTACCATTGTGTCACACTGGGCATTTTCTCAGGTCTGCACACCCTTTTGTGACTCTTATCCTTTTTGGCTTTGCACTTTTATTCTACTTGCTATGCTTTAAGGATATATTGTTTGTATTTCCTCATGACACAGGCTATTCAGTGTACTGGGTCTATGCCAACTTTGAGGATTCTCATCAGTCCCATGCCCTCATTTTTCCCTGTAATTTATTTTCTCACTCGTATCTCATCTACTTTTCCCCCCACCCCCCCATATCCCCCCCCCCACCCCGCCACATCTACACCACAGGATAACTTACAGTAACCAATTAACCTACCAACATGTCTCTGGGATGTGGGAGGACACCAATGCACCCAGGAGAAATGTATGTAGTTACAGGGAGAACCTGCAAATTCTACACAGTACCTGTGATTTAGGATCGAACTGGAACTGTGAGGCAAAAGTGCTAACTTCTGTGCCACATTGCCACACTATTAAATAACTGGAAATTTTAGCAAAGGAGGTCACTGAGTCCACTTGTGGTTGTTACAGCTCTTCAACCAGCCTTTCTTAATCTTATTTCCTTGTCCCATACCTACATTCGTCTATGGTCCTCTTCAAGTAGTAATCACTTAAGGAATAGGATATACTTATTGCCTCATAATGGGAGCTTGAGGTAAGGCATTGCATTTTCTAATAAATAACGTTGTAACTTATACCCTTGTTCTTCAGGTAATAAGGCTGTGTGAGCCTTGTTGCTGAATCACCAATGTGTGAGATCAATCTAAGCAGCGATCATTTACGTTCTGAAACTTCCCATTTATTTTGGAAACCTCTGTTCTAATTGAATGAACTTCTCCCCGATATCTTGGCTTCTGATAGGCCTTTGATTTTGTGATAAACCTGCTTTGTAATTAAATTGAGGTAACGTGCTTAAGGGTTTCATGTCAGGCTTTGCCTTGTGGAGAATTGTACTATTCTGTAATTTCATAAACATGGGTAGAAATTACCAAGCAACATGCACAACATTGCCAATTGATGACTGGTGTGGTTTAGAATGGCACCTCCGTTATTTGCTATGTTGATACATAGCCTTTTGGCAGATGTGGTAGGTCTCCATGTAATGAGAGTTCTTTATGTATTTAGTCTGTTTCAAAGCTTCTGGAAAAATAATCAAAATAGAACATTCACATTCATATCATATGAAAGCCATTCCATACTACTATTATGTTTTAAAACAAAATGACAGTCTAATTCAAGGTTGTATCCTGGAATTCAAAGCTCTGCTCTATACCATAACTACATTTTCTATCGCAACAAAAAAATTGTGAAAATCAATTAAAGAAACTCAATTGCATATGCAAATGTGACTCCCACAGTCATTTTGGAGATGCTTTTGCACAACTACTTTGATATCTTTGGGATGCTGGGAAATGCTCCACTGTAGTAGAAATACTCCGGATGGAAGTTTTGCTTTTTAGGTGAAAACGAGCAGCCAATTTGCACAGAAGGTGACTGGGAGAATAATCACATCTTGTTCCAAAAAGTGGCATGGATAGATGTACATTCTTCCTCAAATAATAATACGGTTTGTGTGGGTTTATTGTTATGAGAAAGGGTTTAAGTCTTGCTCTAAAGGTACCTTCAGTAATCCAGAGACATTTCAGCCAATCCTGGGGTTCCCAACCACCCTCACCCACCCCCACTCTTTTGACACTCCTGTGGTCTCTAAGCCTAAGGCCCATCCTCTCTGCCATTCCTACAGTCTCTAAAGCCCAACACCCACTTCTCCTCAGCCACTGTTGGGATCTCTGAGATCTCCCTTCCTGCTCTGGATACTCTTGGGATGATCAACCCCTCAGCTGCTCCTCGAGTCTCTGAACACACCCTTCTCTCTTCCCACATTCCACCAACCCCCCCCCCCCCAGGTCACTTCTAGGGTGACCACCCCAACCCTGTCACCTCCTGAGGACTCTGACCTTCCCTCATGTGTCCATTCTTTCGGCCACTTCCTGGGGTCTCTAACCTTGCTAATTGCACTGTGGTTTTCTTAGGTAATCCTACATTGACAATGAAGTCCTGGGCTTTAATGAGTTGGTTGATCTTTGCCGCTATAATGGTAGACTTGCTGTACTTTTCCTTCCCCTTTGAAGGAAAGGCCAGCTCATCTCCCGATTGTTATTGTGGGAATGCCATCGAAGATGAGATTACCCATTGTTTTGCTGCTTATAACTGAAGATTGTTGCTGTTTTGGGCAGTAAAAGATGTTTCAATCAATGAGCAGGCAGATGTTTCTTTTGGATCACTTTAAATGATGACACATTGCTACTGTACGATTCAAATTATCAGCTATCCCTTGGGAGCAACTGAAGGGATAACTGAAAAAACAATTTGATTACCATTATTGTGTTAGACAATTCCACATATTTTTGTCTATAATATTATGTGTAAAAACTGTCCAATTACATTTAGGAAATTAGATTACGTGTGATATAAAAATAATGGAGATGTGAGAGCCACTGATCAGGGCTTGAACCTTTGCTAATTAGCTCATTGAAAAGCTAATGAAGTATTAAGTTTGAATAAATGCATAAACAGCTGCTAAAGGACACAGATTTTGAAGGTAATTGCTGGTGGAACTGGTTTAATATGGCATTGCATTCAGCTCCAAAACTTGCTCTGTCTGCAAATTGAACCTTGAGAAGAAATGTGTGGGCTGCGGATACTGGGGACTAATTTACATTCTTATAATGTCATCGTGTCACGAGTGTATGTGAAAGCTGAATAAAATTTATTTTTTACTAGCATAATAGCTGCTTGTTGTTTTTGATTTGAATAATATAGCAAATTTGTGACAAATTGAAAGTGCAGATGGACAAAAAGAAACTGCATTAATGCACCAGTTCTGTGTTGTAAATGTTTGTACCAAGATGAGGAAGGATTGGGGGTGGGGGAAAGGGGGTTTAAAAAAAATCTTGAGCAACCCTTAACTTTTTGAATAAACTGCTTTAGTTAAACCATGTATCAACTATAGATTAGTTTCTCTTCTAATTGCAGACTTCCCTAGGTTACTGATTTAGTTTTTATGAAACAATGACCTTTTATTTAATTCTCATTGTACTATTTTGGTTTAAACCTACTGTTTTCATAGAATGCAGAAAGTATTTTGCATGATGATGAATTTGTATTTCAGCTGGAATTGGGTCAATAGTTTTCCCTGCTGAAAGCAGCAATTACTCATTGGAAATGGTTTCCAAGTGGGTAAAGAACAGTGGCAATTGGAAGATAATTCAGCGATGGGGGAGTGGAGTTGTGCAGCGCTGCATGCTTCTGCCTTCGCTAGAATTCCATAATTGCACTTTCCAACAGGTGTCACAGAGGCAGAAACTCTGGATGGTTTTCCACTTCCAGAACAGGATGCAATAAGGACCATTAAATGCTATTTCTTGATCTGGCTGTAATTTTCTAATTAGCTGAATTTTGGAAAATGCATTGTACCTACCATGATTTTATCTGTAGAGCCAACAATTTTTCTCCCATTTTCTGAAGTTATAAATGATCATTTTAATTACTAATGCAAATATCTTGCACACAAAAACAAAATACTTTAGATGCTGAAAGCAAATAAAAACTAAATGCTAGAAATGTTCTGCAGGTCAGGAAGCATCTCTGGAAAGAGAAATAGTGAACACATGTTGGTTCTTGCATCAGAACCCAGCTAACTCATCTATTGGATCTCATTTTATGTCATTTTAGCTGACAACCTATTATCAAAGTGTAGTAGTTTAAACAATTTATTATTTTAACAAATTGGTAAAACACTGGTATAATAAATCTGTAAATGTAACTCTTCCTTCAATCCTTCCCACCCTCTATGCTAATTCTACACGTGTATACTTTGTAAAATACTTTAAAGCAAAGAAACAAATGGATTGCCAATGCCTACACAAGGCAAAAGTGGTTATATTCAAGGTGTTACATAGCGTCCTGCAAATACAATTTTGCTACAAAAGTTTTCAACCTTGACTATTTTGTATTTTAGAAATCTTGAGAAGGGATATAAGATAAAATCCAGCTCTTTCTAAGTACAGAGTCTCACTTGCTGTTGAGGGCTTCCTAAAAGGATAAGATATAATATGGAACAGACGATGAAGAGATGCATCAGATCAATGCTATCTTTTAACATCAGCATTTCCTTTTTGTGCAAAGTCAGAATCTAGCAAAAATCCCGTGGTTTAGAAGGGGAAATGATGGTAGTGATTTTTTTAAACTCCTCTATATGGAGAGGTAATCTGAGAATACAGGTCGAGACATTCGAAGAAATGTTTCCTAATATTTGTGAATAGAGTGATTAAGCCTGTTGGAAAATAAAACTTTTTGAAAATGAAAAGTACAATGCATGAAGTATGTGTGGGTAAATACAGGACAACATATGCATTCATTTTGTTCCACACTCCCCTTTTATTCCCATTCACTCTCCTGAACAAGGTGAATTGTAATGGGTAATGTACAACTTAAGCATTTGGCTTTCCTCAATTCTTCTGCTTGTATGTATGAATCTTTTCTGAAATAACACTGGCTGTTGACATGCTGAACAGAGAGCTGCTGCAAATGATCTCCACCTCTCTTGGTTTGAAATGTTTTATTTACTACTTTAAAAGGACTGAAATCTTAAAGATGTGAAAAGAGCTGCAAAGTAACATGCTGCAAAAGCTGGAAATGTGAAGTAAAAACAATGTTCAGAGTGTCAGGCAGTATCTATGAAGAGAGAAACAGATTTAAGGCATTGTTAACTGCCTCTCTCTCCATAGATACTGCCTGACTTCGAGCATTTCTAGTAATTTGATAGAAAAGTAATGTAAATCAAAAACTGTAATACCAGATCTGCTTAATTGATTGCACATAATACGTCACTGGAAGACAATATAATTTTTGATGTTAATGCTTTTTTTGAAAAATCTTTCTTTATTTCTAGTTATCTTTCTGTAGCCTGTGTTGGTCATTCTTCAGATCACTGAAGGAGAAAGGACAAGGGGTCTTCATTTAATTTTGTAGCCAAAGTTGGCATCACCTTCTCTTTAGGAAAAATACTGCAAAAATAGAAGGCATTTCAACCCAGTCTGTAATCTAGTCCAGTGCATAATGAACTACCCACACACTAAAATACCTTTTGTTAAATCTGTAAGACAAATAACTTCACACAAATCTGTTTTGTTTTTTCATTTGTGGTTCTGAACTGAAGGAGAATTAATTAAATTTATTTTTTTCATTTTCATGAAGGAAATGTTGGATTTGTGCTTTGTAATGGAGTGTTCATTCCTTTAACAACACATGGGAAAATGCCATTTGAATTTTTAGTTCTTCAGTTAATTTGCATAGAACAGAGTTGACGTACAGTTGCTATGGTTTACATTGCTGTTCATTGCCAGTTCTCAGAGCCAGTTCATTGGTCTTGTTCCGAGATTGATGAGATTAAAATTTGGATGGCAAAACACAAACTAGACCTGTAATAAATGGGGATCATACTGTACTAGTTTTGAGGTAAGGGATGGAGTGTGTTTTTGCTTGAGGCTACTGAGGATTCTACAATGTTTCATTATGGAGTGTTAAAGGCAATTTTTGTTTTAAAACCTGGAGATAATGAAGATTTGTGTAATTCCGCCTAGCCCACGATCCTGAGATCATTGAAAGCACTGAGAATTTCCAATAGTGGCTAATTTCTCAATGGTGAGTATGAATAGGTGATCCCATTTTATTGTTTAAACAATGTGTTCAGAGTGTAGATTACTGGTAACCCAGTCGTATTCAAAGACCTTGGCGCTTTTAAAATCAGCTAAATCTGGAATTAAACAATAAAATCTCATTGTTTTGAATTCACAGCTAAAGTTGTACACTACTTTCTTCATATTTTGTTTCTTTTATTCTTGAACTCTTCCAGTTTGGGGAGTTAAAATCCTTTCAGTCCAGCTACAGCTGGGTGTGGAGCTGCTGCCCCATATTCTGCCGCGGTACCGTGCTTCTGACCACAGCTTTATATTTGTGCCAAAGCACTTCTCTTGGCTGTACTTCCATTTTTAAGGCCAGTATTTGAACTTCTGCTGATGTGGTGTTACGCTCTTCATCCTATTGAACTGGGCTAGTCCAGGTTTGGCCTAATTCAGTGCCCGTTAACAATCGGCTGGAAATAATACAATCTTGTGATCTACCTAAAGTAAGGTAACAGCACTTCATTATTGAGACAATCCAGTTAGTTGAAGTATAGGCAACCCTGCCTGGCTGCCGGCTGTGTGGACACTGTGGCTCACCAATGCAGTCAAAGGCTTGGATGAGGTTTCAGTATCCAGTGGAACCTACAATGGGCTCCCATGGGACCTTTTTAAATTTTCTGTTTGTGTGTTTTTATATTCAATACCCTCTCTTACATTTTGCTGAATTTTTCCTTCAATTTTCTATTTTACGTAGGAGGTTGAGCGTCCCATCTTTTAATAGAGATGGCATTGTTAAGTTTTATATTTGGTACAAAACTAGTTGTGGAGCACAGGTCTTCAGTAGTGTGGCTGGGATGTTAACTGGTCCCATAGCATTTTCTGTATCCAGTGCTCTAAGCCATTTTTTAATGTCACATGGAGTGAATGAAAATGAATTGGCTGGAGACTGACTTCTGTGATGGTGAGGAGCTTGGGAGAAAGCTGAGATGGCTTAATCCATAGGCACTTCTAGCTGAACGTGGTTGTGATTGCTTCAACCTTTTCTTCAGTACTCAACTTGGGCAGGGCCCAGCATCTTGATGCTGATTCCTGGTGCTATTTCCTCCCATTAGCTTTTTAATTGTCCCCCCACCATTCGTGACTAGATGTGGTAGTGCTGCAGAGCTTCTGTCTGATTTGGTTATGAGATTGCATGATGTTTTTGCTGCTTAGCATGCGAGTAATCCTTCATTGCACCTTCATTGTTTTTCGGTATGCTTGCTCATTGCATGTCCTTCTGCACTCCATCGATTCTGACTTGATAGTGATGATAGAGTGAGAGATGTGTTGGCCATGAGATTACAGACTATGGCAGTGTGCATTTCTGATGCTGCTGATGGTTCACAGTGCCTCATTAATGCCTAGTTTTGGGCTGCCAGATCTATTCTAAATCGTATTTATAGTGCCATACAACATGATGGAGGGTGTCCTCTGGCTGAAGACAGAAATTTCTCCACAACTCTCGTGGAGACTTCTACCAGCAATAGCAGGGCTGATGCATCTGCCACGAATAGATTGGTGAGAATGAGGTCAAATAGGTTTATCCCTTGTGTTGAACTACTCACTACCTGTTGCAGACTCAGTCTTGCAGTTATGTCCTTCAGGACTTGGCCAGCTCGAGCGGTGGTGGTGTAAACAAGCTGCCTTGTTGATAGACATTGAAGTTCCCCCATCCAGAGGGCATTCTGTGCCCTTGCCACTTTCAGTAGGCACAGAAGACTTCCAGGGCTATTCCCTTCTGCTTGTATAGCACTGTTTCTTTACCTGTGGTGGGCATGTTCTACCAATGGGCCAAGAGATGGCCAGGGATTGTGATGGATATGTCTGGCACATCATCTGTAAGGTATAATTCCGTCAGTATGATTTATGTCAGGCTGTTGTTTGACTTTTCTGTGAGACAGCTCTCCCAATTTATATACCACTCTCCACACATTCATAAGGAACACTTTGCAAGGTCAACTGGACTGTCTGATTTCAGTCCCTCCATTGATGCCAAGTCTGAAATATTGTATTCTGTTATTCTTTCTCTGTTTAAACATAGCCTAGTAAGCCACTCGTTTGCTAACTCAGAGGGCATCTGAGAGTCAACCACACAGGGATCTGGGGTAACAGGTAGATCGGATCAGATTGGGACAATGGGTTTTCTCCCCAAAGGACATTAGTGAATCAGATGCTAAGACTAGTTGATGTTTGCTTATCACCAAATTCCAAATTATTCACTGAATTTAGCTGCCATGATTTGTACTCTGGTCTCTAGATTGCTCATCCACCAACTGTTATACCACCACGCTGCTTCCAGTTGCTTAAGTTACCATTAAGCTTTTGCTTTCACTGGGCCTTGTGGGCTGCCCCCAGAACATTCTACGCAAAAGATGCATTTCGCTGTGTGTTTCGATGTACATGTGACTAATAAAGATACAGTATCTTATCAAGTCAATTTCATATTTTGGGGATTCTTTCTAAAAGAACCAACAAATATCCATTTTAAAATTTGCATTATAAAAGTTTGAATGTCCTGCCTGGGATGAATTCATCATTTTCCAGCTTTATTTTTCTTCCATTCCATTCACAAGGTTTAGGTACACTTGTCCCTGGAGGTTTGCCTGCATTGAATGGTGTAGGGACTGTGAGAATTGGCTGAACTCCTTTGGATTGTTTATTCTGGTGGAGTGAGGGGGGGGAGGGGAAGAGGAGATATTATTCAGGTGTAGAAGATACCTTTTTTGAAGAAAAATCTTTGATAATGTTCACCCATAGAAGAGAAAAGTCACACAGGTCTTTGACAAAGTGGTGAATCAGTAAAATCAATACCCAAGAAATATTTAATTGTTTTGCGGAACACCTGCAGTCTGTCCGCAATGGCTGTCTTGAGCTCCCAGCTGCATGCCATTTCAACTCCCCTTCCCATTCCCACAATGACCTGTCTGTCCTCTGCCTTTGCCTTTTCCACTGCTAGGGTGAGGCCGAACACAAACTGAAGAATAATGCCTCGTATTCTACCAGGTTAGTCTACAACCCAATGCTATGAACAGGGAATTTTCCAATTTTAGGTAACCTGCACATGATCTCTCTCCCTCTCTCCCTCTCTCCCCCCCCCTCTCTCCCTCTCTCTCTCTTCCCCCCCCGTTATCCAGTTTCGTTTCCCTCCCCCACCTGGTTCCTGGTTCCATCTACCTATCACTCGTATACTTCATCTACTGGGTCTCCTGTCCCTTCACCCAGCAGCTGCCCATCATCCCTCCCTTATCAGGTTCCACTTATTACCTTCCTCATCGGATTCCAGTGTCTCCGTCCATCACCTTTCAGCCACTGTATCCAGCTCTACCACCCCCCCCGCGCCCCCCCCCCCACCCACATGGCTCCATCTGCCCATCATCGCCCTCTGTACCTGGTTCCACCTATCACCTGCCAGATCCTGCCTCTCCTCTCCCCTCCCCTTTGCATCATTATACCGGCTATCTTCCCTCTATACACTCAGTCCTGATGCAGGGTCTCAACGCAAAATGTTAACTATCCCTCTGCCTCCACAGATGCTGCCTGACCTACTGAGTTCCTCCAGCAGCTGGTAGTATGTAGTTTGATGATTTTGCTGTGGGGGGGGGGGTACTGCAGGGATTTGGGTGGATAACTTTTTTGGGATTGACCCCATGTGTGGCACTTTCCAATATATTAAGCCCGCTATCGAGCTCCCTTTCCAAATGACTTTTGTACTCTGCTTTCTAGTGTTTTCATTTCTTTGCCTTGGTGATCAAAGTTGCATTTGGTATTTGATGTAGATTGGTTGGTTTTAGCATAACACTCTCAGACTTGTATTCTTCTAATTGGTGACACAGTTCACAATTCTATTTGCTTAATTAGCTATAAATTCCAATGTTATCCTGTGAAGATAATATTTCTGGATATTTAAAGTTAATCGTCTATTTTTGACAATATATGCATTAGATCATTTTGTTTTTTTCTCTCTGGTGTGTAACTTTAATCTAAATTGGAAGATTATCTTCAGTTTTTTTTTCAGAAGAGTCCTTGTGTGCAACTCCTGGCTGTATTCCTATCTTCCACACTTCACTAACTTACTCACATCCAATATTCCGCTTGCCATAATCGAACTTGTGCCAAATCTGCTTTTTCCAATGGCCCTGTTTGTGGACCGAAGTTGATTCTCTGTGGGGCAATACTTAATGGTTTTAAGAGTTGAAGCCCTTTTTAAATCTCTCCAAGGCCTTGCCCCCCTCCACCTCTGCAACACTCCATTCTGAGTGGCTGTCTGTCCAACTGTTGAGGATTTGACCTCTCAAATGCCTTCCCTAAATCCCTCTACCTCTCCATCTCTTTCCTCCCTTGGGATGTTCCTTTAAAAATTTGCCTCTTTGATCCCCTGCCTTAATATCCTCTTGTGTGACATAGGGTCAATTTTGGTTAATAAAATTTCTGTGTGAAATGACTGGAATATTTTATTGCATTAAATAGGATATAAATGCAGGCTGTTAGTGATATTGTCGTTGACCTGATATTTTTATTTCTGAGAACCAGCATAAACTTGATGGGCCTAATGGTCACTTCCATGTAAATTGATTCAAGACCATACTCCTGAATGCTGACAGTCACTCAGTGGTGCTGTTGACTTGATTTGACCCCTTCTGAAATCCAGCACTAGCTGAAATCAGGATTTGAAGATGTAAGATGATATATAAAGAAAAATGTAAAATAATTCAGTTCTGCTTTTTATAATTTTAAAGCTCAAAAATAGAATGGATCTTACAGCAATGAGAACAGGTCATATAGTCCCTTGAGCTAATGAGACTGATGACCTTTGAACAGTTGGCTGATATTCATAGCTGATATCAACTGATTTCTGACCTAATTCCATACAGCCATCATCGCCTCGTTATTCGTTAATACCTTTGGTGGAATCTCACAATGAAAATTAATGATTGATGCAGTATTAACTTCCTTTTATGGAGTAGTTTCAGAGTCCTCTTATCCCCTTCCATGTTGAGATGTGTGCTAGCTTCACTCATGAAAATCTAGCTCCAATTTCAGGCTAAATTATTTGTGCTATTCCGTATCCACCCTTTTACTTCTAATTTCTTCAAACGTTGATTAAGTTGCCCTTAATCTTCTAGATTCTGAGAAATATAGTTCTGGTTTGAATAATATCAGCTTTTCATAATTTAACCCTCGGAGACCAGATTTTCTTCTATCAAATTTATTCTGTACTACTTTTTTTTCCTGCCCTTACCTGGTTTGGCCTACATGTGTGTCATGACCCTGTGGTTGACTCTGAACAATCTTTTGATGTAACTTAGCATTTCCTGATAACAATAACTTGCTATGACAAAACATGAATAGAATTGGACCGGCTCTCCGAAGTTGACCCCAGTCCCAGAATAGTGCAGTCGGTCCAATTGACTACAAAGTCTTCCCACTGAATGTCTGGAAGCTTGTGCCTAAATTGGCAGAGCTGTCCCACAGACACAGTAATACTCAGAATTATACATTTTAGCCAATGTCCCAGTCACCTCCATCACCCCCTTTCTGAGGATGACCTTTGCCAATACAGAATAGTCCACTTGATGACCGTGCTGTGCAGGTTGAGGGGTGAGTGGATGGCTGCTTGGTGTGGTCTTGAGAGGCTTCTTCATTAATTCTGGATCCCAAGGAGACGCAACATCATGGACAAGGAAATCTCTGCTGTCACCTCCCACCCACCCTCAGCAGATAAATGATGTTGAACACCAATTTAAAGAAGTATGGATGCAGGATATTGTAGAGTTGATATTGTACAGTGAGTGATTCAGTCCCTGACTTTCTTAACTTCCCACCATCTACAAGGTATATCAGAAGTGTGAAGGAATAATCTCACTTGCCTGAATAAGTGAAGTTCCAGTGATGCTCAAGATTTTCAACATCATCCAAGACAAAATAGTCCATCTGATGGCACCCCTTCCCCCATCTTAAATGTTCATTCTCTCCACCACTGTTGCACCACATGCTGCAAAATGATCTCCAGTAATGTGCTATTGCAACTTCTGTACCATCCAGAAGGATAAGGGCGGAAGCTACAGGGGAACACGAACAATACCTCTTCGTGTCACGGACCATCCTGATTTGGAAATATAAAAGCAATCCCTCAAAGTCCTTGGGGGAAAAATCCTGGAACCGTCTGCATAATAGTTCTGCGGAAGACCCTTCAGTGCACGGACAGCAGCAGTGCAAAGAGACAGCATATTAACACTTTCAGCAGGCTATGCTGTCCGTGGCAGTGATGTCCCCATCTTTTTGGAAGGATAAAAATAACTCGTATGGTGCTGAGAATTGCGGGTGTGGTCTAATCATGACCTTGTATAGCTGTAGCATTCCTTCTAGCCCCAAAAGATCAGCATTCCATTGGCCTTTGTGACTAATTTTGTGCCTATGTTGATGGACTGCAGATCCTTTCGGGACTCTAGTTTTATGGGCATTTATGCTATGTTCTGATCTCTCTCTGGGTCCAGAGACTTACCTGTATTGAAATTTAATTGTAGGCTTTTGTCTTTTTCACAGCTTCAATGTAATTGTATGGTTTGATCTCGGCTGTTTAAAATGTTACTCATCTTTGTGCCACCTACACAAAGCTACGGGCTTGGGTGTGTACCTCTCTATTTTGTCAACTAGTCATCTATGAATACATTCACTATGAGGTTCCATCATAAATCCCCAAGAAACACTATAAGTTGCATACCGCCAACTGGTGTATTTGCTCATTATCCCTATTCTCTTTCACCTGCTATTCTGCTGATTTTTTTTTTCCCCGAACAGATCAATAATTTGCCAATGTTCTTATTCTTCAATTTCAACTTCAGCTGATAAATTCTCAGATAAGACACTATCACATGTGTTCTGGAAGTCCACTCAGGTATTACATGTAGACCTTCCCTGGCACCTCTTCCAAAAACAAAACAGTTCATTCAGGTTTGTTCCTGTATGGTAGATCTGATCCGCTGAGAATTTTCAACGTGTTCTGTGACTCCCTAATTGTGGGCAGTATTAATTTTCCAGCAACATATGTTAGACTAATTGGACTATAATTCCCTCCTTTCTCTTTAGTCTGTCTCAAATTGTAGAGTGACATGTGCAACTTTACAGTCCAGATAATTAGTTCCTGAATCAAGAGACCATTGGAAGATTTAAAGTTATGGGATTGATCACCTACATTCTTCAAAACCCTGGGGTAAAAATCATGTAGTTCTGGGGATATGTCAACTTTTAGAACCATTATTGTCTTCATTACTGTTAATTTGTTCATCTTATTTATCCATCATTGATTCAAAATTGGTTCCTTGAGAAGTCTGGCATATCATCCCTTTACTTTCTGCTGGTGTTCACACAAAGTAATTAACTGTAATGATTTGCAATTTTTTTCAAAAAAAAACTTGCATCTTTCTCCAGAATTATTTTCCAGAATTAGTGATTTATATATATGCTGATTGTAAGATTGCAATATCTTTTTCTTTAAAATGGATTTTTATTTTCTAAATAAAGAAATCTCTGCCAGTTAATATATTTTAATGGCTTCAGTGCATCATGCTTTTTAGTAAGAAGTTGCAATGATTAACAAAAGCCTGGTGAATTGATGGTGATGGAGTAATTGATTTGATAATTGAGCCACAAGTCAATGAAAGTTTCAGCCTACCAGTGGATGTGGAGACCAAAACATCAGGGACTCGAGGTCAGGCATAGAATTTCATCATGGAGTCATAGAGTTATAAAGCACAGAAACAGGCCCTTTGGCCCAACTGGTCCATGGCAACCAAGATGCTCCATTCAAGCTAGTCCCATTTGCCAGCATTTGGCCCATAACCTTCTAAACCCTTCCAATCCATGTACCTGTCCAACTGCCTTTTAAAAGTTGTTATTGTACCTGCCTCAACCACTTCCTCTGGTAGCTGATTCCACATAGATACCACCCTTTGTGTAAAAATAAAATAAAAGTTGCCCCTCAGTGTTGTTCCTGTTAAATCTTTCCCCTCTCACCTTAAACCTATGTACTCTAGTTCTTGATTCCCCAATCCTAGGGAAAAAGACTGAGTGCATTCACCTTATCTATGCCCCTCATTGATTTTATACGTCTCTGTAAGATCATCTCTCAGTCTCCTACGCTCTAAGGAATAAAGTCCTAGCCTGTCCAACCTCTCCTGTAATTCAGTCCCTCAAGTCCTGGCAGCATCCTTGTAAATCTTTTCTGCACTCTTTCCAATTTAATAACATCTTTCCTATAGCAGGGTGACCAGAACTGAACACAATACTGCAAGTGCAGCCTCACCAGCGTCCTGTACAACCACACCATGACCTCCCATCTTTTATACTCAATATCCTGACTTATGAAGTGCCAACAGCTGCCTTCGCCACCCTGTCTACCTGTGCCTCCATGTTCTGTCAATGATGTACTTGTACTCCAAGGTCCCTCTGTTCTACAACACTCCCCAGGGCTCTGCTGTTTACTGTGAAGGTCCTGCATGGATTTGACTTTCCAAAATGCTGCTACTCCCATTTATTCGAATTAAACGTCATTTGCTATTCCTCAGTCTTTTTACTCAGCTGATAAGATCCCCCTGTAATTTTTGATAACCTTCTTCATTGTCCACTATACCACCTACTTCAGTGTCATCTGCAAACTTACTAACTATGCCCTGTACATTCCTATCCAAATCGTTGATAGAGCTGACAAACATAAATGGGCCCAGCACTGACCCCCTGAGGAACGCTACTAATCACAGGCCTCTAGTCTGAGGAAACAACCTTCCACCATCATTTGCTGCTTTCTACCATCAAGCCAATTGTGTATCCAATTAGCCAGCTCTCCCTGGATTCTGTGTGATCTAACTTTCCAGAGCAGCCTACCTTATCAAAAGCCTTACTGAAGTCCATATAAACCATGTCTACTGCCCTGCCCTCATCAACTTCTTGGTTACATCATCAAAAAAACTCAATCAAGTTTTTAAGACATGATCTCCCATACACAAAGCCATGCTGACTACCCCTAATAAACCCCTGTCTTTCCAGATGCACATACATCTTATCCCTCAGAATCCTCTCCAGTAACATACCTACAACAGATGTTAGACTTAGTGGTCTATAATTCCCAGGTTTTTCTTTGCCACCCTTTTAATAAAGAGACAACATTTGCTACCCTCCAGTCTACTGGCACCTCACCAGTAATGATGTAAATATCTCTGCCAGGATGTCCACAGTTTCTCCTCTAGCCTTGGATATACCTGGTCAGGCCCTGGAGATTTGTCTACCTTCATACTTTTTAAGACATCCAGCACCTCCTCTACTGTAATGCCGACTATCCCCAAGACCTCCCCATTTACTTTTCCTAGTTCTGAAGTCTTCACGTCTTTCTCCACAGTAAAAACAGAAGAGAAATATTCATTAAGAACCTTGCCCACCTCGTGTGGCTCCATACAAAGGTGCCCCCTTTGGTTTTTGAGGGGCCCTATTCTCTCTCTTGACCCCTTAATCTACTTATAAAAATCTCTTTGGATTTTCCTTAATCTTCTCTGCTAAAGTTAAGTCGTGCCTCCTTTTTGCCCTCCTGATTTCCTCCTTGAGTACACACCTGCATCCCCTATACTCTGCCAGGGATTCGCTTGATCCCAGCTGCTTGCACCTGATCCATGTTGCCTCCTTTTCCCTGGCCAGGGCCTCAATATCCCTCGTCATCCAGGGTTCTCTACTCCTACCATTCTTGCCTTTCACTCTAACAGGAACATGCAGACCTTGAGCTCTCACTATCTCACTTTTAAAAGCCTCCCACTTGCCTGTGGTCCCTTTGCCCACAAACATCCTACTCCAATCAACCTTTACAAGCTCCTGTTTCCTACCATCAAAATTTGCCTTTCTCCAATTTAGAACTTGAACCTGTGGACCAGTTCTGTCCCTTTCCACAACTATTTTAAAACTAATAGAACTATGGTCACTGGTCCCAAAGTTCTCCCCCACTGTCACCTCAGTCACCTGTCCCACCCTATTACCCAAGAGTAGGTCGAGCTTGGCCCTCTATGTATTGCCCAAGGGAAGTTTCCTGAATGCACTTAACAAATTCCACCCCATCTAAGCACTTAACAGTATGGCAGTCCCAGTCTATGCTAGGAAAATTAAAATTCCCTACTACGACAACCCTATTATTCTTACAACTCTGCAAAATCTCCCTCCATATTTGTTCTTCTAATTTCTGTTGATTATTTGGGAGTCTATAGTACAATCCCAACAATGTGATCATTCTCTTCTTATTTCTCAGCTCCACCTGTTAGAGCCTCACTGGATGATCATTCAGTAATTTCATCTCTGACTACTGCTGTGTCATTCCCCTTAATCAAAAATGCAACACCCCATCCTCTCTTTCCTCCACCTTGTATTGAAGACAAATGTGAAGCAAAATCAAAAACAAGTTGCAATAATAAATCTTTAGTCTGTAAAACTAGGAAGAAACGTTTGATCGCTTGTCAAGCTACAAGGGATCATAACAATGAACTTGCAGCCAACACCAAACCATGAAGGAATATCTTCATATTGTGCATTTCTGCAGGATGTACTAAATCATTTTAATACTCAGTGAAGCACTTTGGAAAAATTGATGCTGTTTTAATGAAGCAAGGATGATCACTAATGCACTAGTACAGCGAAGAAGAGCTTAGACTAAGATGGTTTACAAATTATAGACATAGATGATTTATGAATGAAAGGATGCCATTGTATTATTTGGATGTTGTGTTGATTTATTAGGACGCAGAGTAGTGCATGCTGACATTAGACAGAACACGCTGGGCTGATAATTTAAGCAGATATTTGAGCTTGGACATTCTTAAAAACAGAGATTGGATAAATGGGTCATTTTTGGATTGGCAATCAGTAACCAATGGGTACCACAGGGATCAGTGCTGAGGCATTAACTATTTATCTGTATTGATGACTTTGATGAAGGGACTGAATGCATTTTAGCCATTTTTGCTGATGGGATAAAGATAGGTGTGATGAGGACATAGAGAGCAAAAGGATATAAAGGGGAAGAATTTGGCGGGTCCAGCATTATATGGGAAAATGTGAAGTTTTCCACTTTGGAAGGAAGATTGAAAAGCAAACAATTATTTAAATAGTGAGACTACAAAATGTTGCAGTACAAAGGGAGCAGGTGGTCAAAATGCATGAAGTAAAAATGGGTAATGGCAGGTAATTAGAGATGCTAATGGAATGTTGTCCTTTTTTGCAAGGAATATATAGTCTAAAAGTAGAAGTTTTGTTGCAACTTTACAGGTCACTGGTGAGACCCGGTGTACCACGCAGTTTTGGCTTCCATGTTTAAGGAATGATGTACTCGCAGTGGAGAGAAGATTCAGTAGGCTGATTCCTGGGATGAAGGGTTTGATATATAATGAGAAGTCGGGCAGGTTGGACCTATACTCATTGGAGTTCAGTAAAATGAGAAATGATCTTATTCAAACATATAATATTGTAAGATGGGTGGTGAGAGGATGTTTTCCCGAATGGGGCACAGTTTCAGAATAAAGGGCTGCCCATTTCAGACAGAGATGAGGATGGATTTCTTCTCTTTCAGTTGTGACTCTTTGGAATTCTCTAATTCAGAATGCAGAATCTGACTGTATTCAAGGTGGAGAATGACATTTAAACTGTATGGGAGTTAAGTAGTACTGGGGGGGGGGGGGGGGGAAGTGGTGTTGAGGCCATGATCTATTGAATGACAGAATGTGCTTAAGGGGAGGATACTATAAAGAGAATATCAGATGTCATAAAGAGGAAATGACATTGTGGAAAAGATAAAATGGATTTGAAGCTGTGGATTTTCCTAAAATCTGGGATGTTGAATAAATTGCATTACTGGTGTTAGGGGAAGAAAATTGATGCTAGCAACCGGGTGGAGGGCCAGGAACACTGAGAATATGAAAGCCTGGTGCAAGAGAAGTGAGCTGTATCCAACCCATGTAGGAGCAAAGAAATTTGTGAAGAAGATAAGGTAGCTAAGAAAAATTATTCTAATAAGGGAGGAAACAGTTATGTCCTTCCAGGAGCAAATAGTGACCGCAGATTAAATTTTAGTGGAACTGAAGGGTTCTCTAAATGGAAAAGGCAGCATACAATGTTAAAAGTTTAAGATTAAATTCAAAGAGACCTTGGGAGTCTAAGTAGAATTGAAGACAAATAGGTCCAAGCAATATAAAGCAGGAATCAAATAATCAATACAGTTTTGAACTAAATAGCCCAAACCAATTGAATACACATTACAGGAAGTTGTGATCTAACTGTAAGAAAGTTCTTGTCAATTGAGTTTTCACAATTTTCTTACAGCTGCTGAGAAGATTTTTCTCCCAAAGTTTTTGCTCTAGCTTATTTGCACTTCACCAGACACATTTCTTAAAAAAAAGAATTCCTTGATATTTTTAGGATGAAAATTTTGACTAGTTTGATATAAGTGAAAACCAGATTATCAAAACAAAATATGCATCTTAGTTCCACTGAGTAAATTAATTGTTGAAAGGTTTTGGCTATTAGTTGTGATGTTTTTAGATATGCCTGTGTACCATTGCCAAATTTTTACTTGCATTGGAATAATTTTATTAACCACTTTTTAAAGCCTTGCTATTTATTCCTTGAGTTGACGCATTTCAATCTTCTGTACCTTTTATTACAATTCCCATGTATTGTTTATCCACCTGGTAATTAATTAATCCCCAAAATACCAACTATAACATTTGCATCTTGTTTTCTGCCTGTTTTATTTTACCCTTCTTCAAGCATCTCAGTTGATTTGAGTCAGTTATGCAATACAGAAACGAGCCCTTCGGCCCAACTCGTCCAAGTTGTCTACAGTATGCTTTTCTTGTTTTACCTTTTTTGTTATGGACAGGCATCATTCATTTTTAAACCAGTTGCAATATTATAATAATTAGTAGCAGTGTACACTGATCAGATCAAAAGTACTTTCCTGATATTGGGACATTATACAAGTTTCATATATAATGCAAGTCAGTTAAGGGATAACTCTTGGGTCAGGAGACCCACAATCAATGTGTCAATATAAAGAAACAACAATGCATGGTAGATGGAACTGCAGTGAGTTGCTTACTCCAGCAGGGAGGGTCTGAACCTTGCCAGATCAGAGAGAGTACAGTGCTTTCTAGAATGGCATGATTTATGTGAAATTCGTTACCTGCCAGAATACTTCAATGCTGTTTGTGTCTTTAACATTCATTATGCATTTTAATGAGAAATTCAGTTTAAATGACTGTAAGATTGTTGAAAAGAAGCACTCAAGGTTCTTTGCATACTTCAGTGGGTAATTACATTAAATTATGTGAACCAGGGAGATTGGGAAGTTCTCTGGACTGTGTGGGATCTCACTTTGGCTAGATCAGCAGTGGGGGTGTGCTCTTCGTCATTTGGACTTTCCGAAAGCATGTCAGAGATGAGGGAAGGTGAGTGCTCTGCCAGGTTTTGCACTCCAAATTGCTCTCCACTGGTGGCTGAGCGGTGTTTGTGTATGGCTCTAGTGAGGCCAGGGACACTACTGACATAGTCCAAGGGCTGGCCGCCTTTGTTTAGCTTCATGCATGAAGAGCAGCCAGTTTGCTGAGACAGTGGAGGATTCCCGTGAGTCTTCGGAAACTTGGAATTTACTGCTTGGCCATTTACAATTACCTGGACTGGGCACAGACTCCAAGGATCAGATGCCTGCTATAGAAACCATTGAATTTTCACTCCATTGTAATGGAATAAGGGATTCATTTTATTCCCTTAGAATCATTAAAAACCTATCACTTTAAATGCAAAATCTGTTCCTTTCAATGTTTGCTCAGGCAGTCCTTAATAAGCAGTCATTCAAGTTTACACATCTAGATTTTGGAGGGGATGGATGCAGATACTCTCAGGTGGGCAAAGAGGATAAACCAAAAACTGCTGATGCTGGAAATCTGAAATAAAACTCTACTAACTTCAGAGTTTGATATAAATTGGCAATTAAAAAAATTCTGCCCAAATTTTGACAAGTAATGTTACTGATATAGATTCGCACCATTGGGCAGTCCGATTGCTGGCTCCGAACGCATTGCCAGATGCTTCAGCTTCTCGATGGCCAGTTATTAAATGGCAAGCCTCACAATCAGCACCCTGTCCACAAATGTTTGGTTAAATTAAATGTCAGGAGTTGTCAAATGGTCATGAAATTGATCTCGTGCTGTTCCATACAGCACATAATCCATTCTTTGGTTAACCAGTGCAGTGATGTAAGATTGAGAAAGAGCAATGAAGTTTGCTGAGTAATTGGTAATTCATCTGCTAACATGGACAATAAGAATGTGCTGACAGATATGTGACAGAATAGCAGAGTTTGGTACTGAAAGTAATACTGCCTCTGGGAGAAAGGAATTTGATAGTTGAGACTCCTTTTAATCTAGGCTGGTATTTCAGTGTTGTATTCCGATGGTCAATCCAAAAGTTATTAAACTGTGGCACATTCACCTTTTTGGACATCGAGGTACCCTCTGTGCAATATTCCTTCTTTTTGTGTCTCTGCTTGTCGCTTCTGCCTTCTCTCCTTCCTCCCTCTTACCCCTGCTGGCCCCCAACCCCGTGCACCCTCCCTGCCACCCTGTCTCTCTCTTTTGGTGATTACTTCTGATTAACAAGATGAAAATAAAAGTCATGGTGTGAATAATATTCATGCAGAACACTAGATGGCCCTCAGATGGCAGTAAGCACATTGAAGCAATTGGTCTCCCAGGTGTCCTCCTTATTGATTCTGTTACTCTTTCGAAGGAAGGTCTGGCAATAAAAGGCAGTTACTTAAGACCGCACCAGCATGCGTGGTTATATGGACAAAGTATATGTTTTCTTTTGTGTCTCTTTAATATTTGCTGCGTTCCTTTTGGTTCCTTTTGCTTACTGTTTCTTCATTTACGCTTTTCTCTCTCCACCCCAACCACCACCAATGTCTTACTGTTCCTATATTATGACCTCCTTTTAACTTGCATAATATTATGCTCGTTCTAAGTATTCAGCTGGAGTTGCAGAAAATTGCTTCCTTGCCAGACCACCAGTTTGGAAGTGACATGCTGTGGGTGTTTGACTTTGACAGCTGTTCAAAGGGAGTTCTCGGCTGACAAATTAATTTACTGCAAAATTCCTAGAAAAACAAAACATTGGGAGACTAAGTATTATGCTGCCTGGAGGAAAGATGACCTCATTTCACTCTCTCACTTTGCTCTGGCTCATATTTACAAACTCCTGTCATACTGCCTCCTGCTGCCAACCATGTGTGACGGACTAGTAACTTGTATTAGAAACAAAAATTTATAAATGTTATGAAACCCACATGCATGAAATTCCCCTCCCTTTACTTTAGACTTCCTTCTCACTGTGAAAGGAGCCCTGTTTACATTACCATCAACATTTTTGTCAGTTAAATGCACAAAGCAAGTTACATTTAGGAGTTTATTTGATGAACAGCTACATATTTTTTCCCCATCTTTTTTATTTTTAAAGCTTCACTGAAATAAGCTGGGAACTTAGCCTAAGTGAAACTGATTGTACAAGTTCTATGTCCAGCCCTTTACTAAAATGCCTGCTTCTCTGAAAATGAGCTAGCTTGACATTCCATCTGTTAATAATTGTTTGTTAATACAGATATATTATTGATATGATATGATCCTCAACTTCCAACTGCAGGGTAGATTTTGTGACTCAGTAATTTAAAAAAAAGCTGTATCTTTGTGATAAAATGAGAACAGAATCTATCAATAAGCACCATCAGTAACTGGAGCATTCTGCAGTTAGATTTTCCAAGATTGCCTTTATTTTTTAAGGATTGGAAGTGAGCACAGAAAGGGATTCTTCACAGTTTTTTACTGCATGTCATTTTGAAGGGCGCTATCTTTTTTTTTGAAATAGCTATTTTAAAAAAAAATGACTTCAATGTGGTAAACTATCCCAGAACTTTGTAACAGTGTTGTCAAAATTTGAACTCAAACCACATACGGAAATATTAAGATAAATAGAAATTTTTATGAAGTAGGTTGAAAGATGGAGTGATCTAAGTTGCAAATTCTAGATTTTGATACCAAGGCGGCTGAAAATGTAACCCCCAAAGGTGGGAAACAGAAACCATTTAAGCTGCGGGTACCGGCCTTGGGGGTCATGCATATGTAAGATAATAAGTGCTGGAAGAGTTACTTATGCTTTGTGAACATTCACCACCGTGGATGTGAGGTCATTGCAAACTGGGCCCTAAGTTGTTGCAGGTCATGATTAGTAATATTATGTTTAACAAATGGTGCTCTAGCCAATGTATAAAATAAACAGTACAGATAGCATCTGATCTGACTCTCAGCCACTGGTAGTCTTCAGTGCTCAGGATCTTACTGAACAGAAGTGATTTTGCCCAATACCTACTCCCTGCTCATTCCCTCCCCCAAATTCCACTCACCCGTCCTCCATTGCATCAGTGAAAAGTGCTAAACCTTATACATTCCATAACACCCATGCCACAATTATTTGCCACAAGAATTTATTAATATAATCACAATTTAGATTAGTTTATCAGTGTCATAACTATATTCAACACATACTTGGGCACTGAACAAAATAGTTCGGGCAATTATGATAACCTTTTAGAAAAGGAATGTTATTTGACAATACAAGAAATGGGTTTCAAATTGACCAGTAGGTCTTTGTTTCCTTGTCACTTATTTTTAAAAAAAACAAAAGGAACTGGGCTGTGTATTCAAATCAAGGAAGGTCTAAAGTGACTTAACTACAGATTTTTCTGTAGTATTATTTTGATTGCTGGCAGAGGTAAATGATTGAGGAAAAAATGACCTCCTTATCCAGGAGCAAATATGTTAATAGAGATAAGGGGGTTTAAGACTGTTTATTCCCATTAGTGAGTACTGGCTTCCAAAATGGATTTTCTTTATGATTGTATGCTTGGTTGAATGAAATTAAAAAAAAAGTCAAATTTGGAGCTTGTTGTTATTGCCAAATCAGATAACACTACACTGAATATGCTAGGCAATCTGCATAAAATATCCCATTGAATATCTAATGTTCCATTGTATACAATGCTAATGTCAATGCACATACACTGGTCATAAAGTCTAAAGGAGTGTGTGTGTATGTATGCCCCAAGTGCCCCTTTCAAAGTGATCACATCTGAATTTCATGCCTGACTCATTTTATTTGATAAATTCCATAGCCCAGAAGTAATGTGTGTGTGGAAAATAGAATACATTGTTTTTGCTTTGTTCATTGGGGTGGCAGTGTAAGTTGCTGTGTTGATGTTTGCATGAATTTCTGTTCTAAATAAGTTGAAGCAGAAATTGTATCTTCCAGTTTCATGTTCTTGCTGTGGCAGTACACTCTGTAGTTTGCTGATTTTTTTTATCAGTTGTGTGCTTATGGGTTGAAATTCTGCATTATCTCTAAGAGCAGCACCCTCTGATGGATAAAAATGCAATTGGATGAAATAATCTTTTTCCGCCAAAGTTTGAATGCACAAAGATGAATTACTAAATTTTGTTAGTGTGGATTCTTGATGCTCAATGAGAGTGATGTACATTTGTAGTTTGTTAAATGTGCTTCAAGTAATTATTAAATTTGCATAAATAATTTATTTCTTTAATGTTTCATTTGTAACTGTTTCCAAAATTATTACATCAACATCTTGTATTACAAGATCAGGTGAATATTTTTTATTATTCATTCAAGGGATGTGGGCTTTGCAGGCTGTACCAGCATTTAATTGCCCATCCCTAATTGCCCTTGAGAAGGTGAGCTGCCTTCTCGAGTCACTGAAGTCCTTGAATTGTGGGTATACCCACCATGCTGTTGGGAAAAGAGCTGCAAGGTTTTGACCCAGTGATGGTGAAGGATCAGCAATGTATTTCCAAATCAGGATAGTGTGTGCAGACATTATACAGGCATTAACTCAAGCATTTGATTCCTTTAACAGTAACCTCAGCAAAATGGTGCAGATAATAGACTGAATTTAATGCTGTTCCAGAGTAATTGACTGATTGGGGAGTTTGAGATTTGCCCTTTCTGAGGTAACATTTAGAACAAATAAGATGTTAAGGTATGTCATCATGCTTCCAGACTATCAAAAGCAAAAGAGTTACTGAATCTTGTGTTGCTTCTGGCCATCCATCTCCAAGTACCTCTGTGTAAGAAGTATACCATTTTTCTAACACTGAAGTTTCAGGCAACATTTTTTGGAATGTGATTTTTGGAACAGGAGACCACATATCCACAATTTCCCTCTAAGTAAAGCAAGTTAGACAAAGGAGCAGGAGCAGGCCATTCAGGACCACTTTAAGAGAAGAGTCTCAATCCCAACCCCACAAACCAGATTGTTTCCTAATGACAAATGTACAAGTGGATTACCACCAGTGTTCATTGGATGTGCATCAGCATTCATATAATGCATTTTCTAAATGAAGAAGAACTCTGAGCTACGGTGGAACAATGTCCACGTACATGTAAGTAAAATCAAGTACAGGTAGAAAACTTACTAAAGAGGCTTAAGGAATGTTTGTCTTCATCTCAAGGGTTTAGAAAACAAAATAAAAACAGAAAATGCTGGAAATACTCAGCGGCTCAGGCAGGATCTGTGGAAAGTGAATCAGTTATCATTTCGGGTCAGATCCCAGATTCCTTAATGGGAATTGGACAACAGTGGAAGACTGAGAAGTAATGAAGGCAAATACCAAAATCCTTTACCACTTGAGGTACAGAGGAAGATGGGATTCTTTTTAGAATTCCAAATTCCGTCAATGTCATCAAACTCAGAATCAGGTTTATTATCACTGACATGTTGTGAAATTTGTTGTTTTGCAGCAGCAGTACAGTGCAAGACAAAGACATAAAAATTACTATAAGTTACAAAAATAAATAGTACAAAAGAGGAAGAACGAGGTAGTGTTCATAGGTTCATGGACCGTTCAGAAATCTGACGGCGGAGGGAAAGAAGCTCTTCCTGAAACATTGAGTGTGGGTCTTCAGGCTCCTGTACCACCTCTGTGATGGTAGTAACGTGAAGAGGGCATGTCCCGGGTGGTGAGGGTCCTTAATGATGGATGCTGCCTTCTTGAGGCACCGCCTCTTGAAGATGTCGTCAGTGGTGGGAAGGGTTGTGCCTGTGATGGAGCTGACTGAGTCTACAACCCTCTGCAGTCTCCTTCGATCCTGCACATTGGAGCCTCCATACCAGGCGGTGATGCAGCCAGTCAGAATGCTCTCCACTGTACATCTGTAGAAATTTGCAAGAGTCTTTGGTGACGTACCAAACCTCCTCAAACTCCTAATGAAGTAGAGCCACTGGTGTGCCGCCTTCATGATTGCATCAATGTGTTGGCCCAGGATAGATCCTCTGAGGTGTTGACGCTCAGGAACTTGAACCTGTTCACCATTCCTACCGCTGACCCCTCAATGAGAACTGGTGTGTGTTCTCCTGACTTCCCCTTCCCGAAGTCCACAATCAGTTCCTTGGTCTTGCTGACGCTGAGTGCAAGGCTGTTGTTGCAACACCACTCAACCAGCCGATCTATCTCACTCCTGTATGCCTCCTCGTCACAAACTGAGATTCTGCCAACAACAGTGGTGTCATTGGCGAATTTATAGATGGCGTTTGCTATCAACTCAATTCAAGACTCACTGGCCTACAATTCCTTGTCTTATCTCTGTCTCTCTGTGGCTGTGCCGAGCCACACGGTCATGAGTATAGAGAGAGTAGGGCAGTGGGCTAAGCACACATCTTTGAGGTGCACTTATGTTGATTGTTAGCGAGGAGGAGATGTTACTACCGATCTACACTGAATGTAGTCTTTCATTAAGGAAGTCGAGGATCCAGTTGCAGAGGGAGGTACAGAGGCCCAGGTTTTGAAGCTTGTTGATTAGTATTGAGGGGATGATGGTGTTGAATGCAGAGCTGTAATCAATAAATAGCAGCCTGACGTATGATATGCTGTTGTCTAGGTGCTCCAAAGCCGAGTGGAGAACCAGTGAGATTGCGTCTGTTGTAGACCTGTTGTGGCAACAGGCAAATTGGAGCAGGTCCAGGTCCCTGCTCAGGGAGGAGTTAATTCTAGCCATGACCGATCTCTCAAAGCATTTCATCACAGATGTGGGTGCTGTTGGGCAATAGTCGTTGAGGCAGCTCACCCTGTTCTCCTTGGGCACCGGTATGAATGATGCCCTCTTGACGCAGGTGGGAACCTCCGACTGCAGCAGTGAGAGATTGAAGATGTCCTTGAACACCCCAGCCAGTTGGTTGGCACAGATTTTCAGTCCCCTGCCAGGTACACCATCAGGGCCTGACGCCTTGTGAGGGTTTGCCCTCTTGAAGGATGTTCTGACGTCAGCCTCCGACACAGATAACAGGGTTGCTGTGGGGATTCACACAGGCGTAGTGTTATTCTCCCTTTCAAATTGTACATTAAAGGCATTGAGCTCATCGGGGAGTGAGGCGTCACTGCTATTTATGCTGTTTGGTTTCCCCTTATTGGAAGTAATGGCATGCAAACCCTGCCACAGCTGTCGTGCATCCGATTGTGTCTCTAACTTCACAGGGAATTGCCTTTTTACTCTCACAATGGCCTTCTGTACGATCGTACCTGGACTTCTTGTAGGATTCTGGATCACTGGTCTTGAATACCATAGACCTAGCCCTCAGCAGACTCTGAATCTCCTGGTTCATCCAGGGCTTCTGGTTTGGGAAAACATGGTATGTTCTCAATGGCACTCATCTGCACAGGTCTTGATGAAGTTGGTGACGGCCACGACATATTCATTCGGATCCGAAGATGAATCCCTGAACGTGTTCCAGTCCACCGATTCAAAGCAGTCCTGTAATTGCTCCTCCGCTTCCGTTGACCATGCCTTTGCAGTCCTCACCACTGGTGCTGTGGTCTTCAGTCTCTGCCTATATGTTGGGAGTAGACGTACAGCCAGGTGGTCGGACTTGCCAAAGTGCGGGAGCTGGATGGCATGGGGTGCACACAGAAAAGTTGCCTCTTTCCAGTGCCACCTTCATTAAGTTCACAAACAAGTACAAGAACATTGTGGACAATGGAATTTATTTCCAACCTGTCAAAAATTAAACTTGTTTCCAAAGCATAGTCTTGCACATTGTTTCATGCATTTGCTACATTAGCAGCATATTTTAATTGAACTTTCCAGTGTCAGGAAAATAATTTTGTTTAACAATTGGGCACGGAGCTGAAACCGCTCATATGAATAATAAATCCATTTCATCCTCTTTTGTGACGTTTTGAGATACAGTACAAAAAATGCAATTAGGGAAATTTCTACCAAAATAAAAATAACCCATGAATGATTGCAAACATACACACAAACACATTTGCATTTTTCATCAGAATGCAACTAAATTTATGAACAATGGTTATAAGTTGTACTTTGTTGTTCCTTCCTTTAGCAATGAAATTTTATAAAGATGTGAGTCATAGGTTTGCAACAGTCATGAGCTTTTGGAATAACTTGTCTGCTAATATTTTGGCCTTTAGATTGATGGTTTTATATCAGGTTTATATATTATAGATTATTCACTTCAACTTCTCTTCCTGTCTTGATTGTAGAGGTGTGAATCTCACTAACATCCCAGATAAACCCCATCAAACCAGGCTGTTGGAGGTGTGGAAGCATCATTTACGCACCACTTTCTTTTCTTGGGAATCTTGTCCACATTAACTGGACAGTTATTGGAGCAGAGCTTGCTGGCACAAGCCCACCATTTGCACTTATGACCTGTGGTCATACCATGTCTATTCTTAGCTGGCCTGGATGCAAAGTTTCTATCTTGCTGGTCCAAAGCATCCTGATCTCAAATGGACAGGGCTCTGTCACAGTGAAAATGCCCTTCTCCTGAAAATGCCTTGAAAGCTTTGACTGGTGAGAAAGCCCTGTTCACAACATCAGCTGTCAAAGAGCATAAAAGCTATTAAAAATGAAACATAATTTTAGAAAGTAATATCCATCAAATGTATTAATTAAAAAGATTAAACAAATCTGAAATAATTTGAAGTAAGGAACTTGCTTATCTTGCCTTCAGCCCTACCGTCCCATTGAAATCAATGGGGTCAAAAATCCTGTGCCGGATCAAATGGTGCCGGATTTAAGAGCTGAAATTTACACTGTCCCTGTCCCCATTCCCTGCCCGAGCATAAATGTTGGGGAATCTCTCCTAGATGGAGCTCCACTGCTGGACTCGGTAAAATTCTGATAATCTTGCACTCCAGTTATTTGCAAGTCCTGATGGTTCAGCACCTGGCTCACTGGGAAATGCTTCCTCCACTGCCTTTAAACTCACTGGGGCCCCATGTTCCCATTAAACTGACTAGATTCTGCTACCTGCAATCCTTTTAAACTCAACGGGGCACCATTTCCTGTGCTGCTTTTAAACTTAACAGCTTCACGACTGTTTTAGACCTTAATAAAAAAGTGAATTTATGTGTTTTGGTGTATTAGTAGAAGTAGTATCCAAAAATCTGGAAAATCTGCCAGTCTGGCACCTTCAAAGTTCTAAGGGTGCCAGATTATTGGAGTTTTACTGTTGTCTTGACAGATATGGTGGTATCTTTCAGAGAGTTGAGGATTTCTGCATGCATGGAAGTAATGGATTTGTTGTCTTTTAAAATGGGTAGTTGCCAGTAGTATCCATGCCAATGGGTTTAAAATGAGAAGCTGATTGACAAACACTTTGCTGCAGCCACAAGATCACAAGCCATGTAAACTAAACAAAGATTCAATTTAGAAAGCAGTTTTCAAAAGGGGTAACAATCACTTTGTAACACTGGAAAGATCAGTGACTGTTCAGTATTTCACCAGTTTGAATGACTCTCATTTGCTTTTATTTCTTTGCTGAAAGACTGAGAAGTGGGACATAGAACTCAAAATGACTTGCAGAGTAGAAGCACCAGTATGGACTTGTTGGGGTGAGTGGCTTGTTATTGCACAGTACCATCAAACTAGTCTAATTCCATCCGTCTACTGCATTTAGCCAGTCTCAGCACCCAAACAGTATTAGTATTTTCCCTTCCTTACCTCATCTTGTCCACAATCATGCAAGGATAAGCAAATTTAACTGTTGATCTATGCAGAAGTTTTAAGCCCTCCGACTCTTACACTGTTCTGTTCACGATAACACATTACTTTGAGTGCACGGTGACTTATGTGCAATAGTGTAAGATAAGTCACAGCAAATTAACAGAAAATTTCACCTTTTTACTCTCTGCAACTTTTATTCCCACTGATACCAACTGAGATAAAGAGAGAGGGAGATAAAATTGGCAGCTGAATTGCTACCACCAGTTTTGCACCATGGAGCAAGTGTGTTCACAATGTGTGAACTAATCCTGTGAGAATTTTTTAATGGGAATTTCATCATGTGCTCCTACTCTGAAAGTCTGCTCCAAATGATAGATCCACACATCACACCCTTCCCAAGCGTAAACTGATCTTGTAAACAAGAAATTCATGCAGTTGTTTAATATAATTTTGTTGTTGTGGATCTGTCAAATTATTATCAAAAGAAATAGCACTAGGCAAATGGACTCCTTTGGGATTGTCATACTCACTTCTCTGCTCAGATTTCTTTTGATGTAACTTGGCAACTTGATGAGCCCCAATGTCACCATATAATGAATGTTTTGTCAATTCTAGGTATTGGCAGGCAAACTGGAAATCTCTGACACATGCTTTTAAACTCTTTTGAATACTGAACTCTTTTGAATACTGAAGATGTAGTCCAGGGTGACTAAGTGCCTCCTGGACTGTTTGGATTTCATTTTCACCTTTTTATGTGTTGATATCTCTAGTCTTTTAATTGGACCAGAAGCAAAAGTGCCAGTGATTTTACATAACAAAATATCCATAATTGAGCAACAGCCACTCCCTTGGAAGAAAAAAAATCTGACGTCTGCAGAGCGACCTTTCTTTAGTGCAAATTGTGTTCATTGAAAAGGTCAAACACTTCAAAGATACTGGAAAGGAACTTTTTGCTCAACATGGTGGGGTGTAGAGAATTGAAACAGGCTAATTGACCTTCATAGCCAATGGCCGCCTCTTTTTGATATGTGCAAAACTACGGCACATTAGCCTTTCCTAGTTATCTCTGAATAAGGATTAACCTTCATGCATTTGAAGAAGATGAGGAGTCTGCAAGTGGTATGAAATTGATACACCTGTCCGGTTGTGTTTTCTTTCCCCTCTTGAAAATGCTGACTATTTCTGGGTTCATTTCCACAAACATAGCTGGCTACGTCAAATAGAGAAAAATGCATTTGATTTAAAAAAAAATTGGGTTAAATTTTGCTCCATAGATGAATGGATTTAAACTATATTGACAGTACAGTGCAAACCAAAAGCTATTTGACCCTTCAAATCCACACTGGTGTTTCTATTCCACAAGTCACTTGCCTTTCTTCTACCATTTCTCAGCAGACAAATGGCACTGGCTACTTATTATGTGTGCACTTGTTTGCAAACATTGTGGGTTTTTGCACTGGAGCTTGTGGTTAATTAAAATCCAAAACGCCACAATAATATCGACAGGGAATAGAGGATAAGTGTAGGCAGGACAAGCAGAAAAATCTGTAATGGCTTTGCAGAGTCTGAACTAGGAAGTGATAGGATAGTAAAACTAAATTCCAAAATGGTGCTGGACATTGAGTGGAGAAAGAAGGAAAGGTGGTGTTGAGAGAGTGAACAGGGAAACAGTTTTTGTTTTAGGAAAATAGACTTCTTAAAATTTGAGGACTTGCTTTTAATTTCCAGTGCTATTAAGGTCAATTAGAAGTAATGAAGTCCTGATCAATTTATTAAAAGTGGTCTCGTATTGGAATGGTAATTTCTAACATTTTCTGCCAAACTGTCCCTATATTATTCTGAGTTTAGAGGAATGAGTGGTGATATCATTGAAATGTACAAAACTCTTACAGGGTTTGGAAAGGTAAATTAGGAGTTGGTTTCCCCTGTCACAATCAAGAATGGGGTAGGCAATTTAGGACAAAGAGTTCTTCATACAAAGTGTTGTGAATCTTTGCGATTCTCTATCCAAGAGGGATGTGTAGGCTCAATCACTCAATAACTTCAGAATAGAGATTCTTAGATATTAAAGAAATCAAGGGATATGGCATGAATATAGGAAAGTGGTACTTGGGTGAAAGATCAGCCCTGATAATAAATGGCAGAGCTGGCAAGGAGGGTTGAATGGTCTCCCTCTGCTGTTCCTTATACGATAGGTGAACATAAAAACAGAAGTAATGCAGTGACGAGTTGGTGCCTGGACTTCCACTCCAAGTCTGTGGGCAAACATCTGTTACAGCAAATCTCTTGGAGGAGGAGAGTAACTCGAGCAACAATGTGCTGATTTTCTGTATGTTGTACTTTTATGATTATTAGCTGCTGCTGTCTAAATTTACACTTTAACATCAATGAACGTGGACAGCCTCCCTGTTATTTCTAATGTAAGGATTGCACACCTACATTGCAAAGCATGCCAATATTTTATATCATAAATGTAGAGGTGAAAATTTATAATGGAAACTGCTTAAATAAACTCTGAACACTGTCAAATCTCTGTTGTGGGGAGGTTTAATTACAATGTAGAATGTGGTTATGCAAGATTATAATGGAAAAGTTGACAGGAAGTGCTTGCAGATGTAGGATTTTTAATAATATACTGGTTGGTTTCCTAGGCATTGTGCACAGGGAGTTGCGATCAAGGGTACATTTTAGGTGGCATGGATTAGATGACGAGGAATATTTGAACAGCAGCAGGCAAATGTGATTCTTTTCTTACGTTCAGATCATATATTGTGACTTTCAGTTGTGTATTTTCTGTCTCTATACATCCTTCAACAGTTTGTCTTTCTGACTTTGATATGATTTACTTGGTTAGTTTTCAGTTGTGAATTAAACATTGCTGATGTACAATGGCATAAAGGAAATATATGGACTCTGACATCAGCAGCCATTCTAGCATACTTTTTTAACCCTGGTGAGAGGAATGCAAAGCTGGATAGATAAAGTAGATTGATTTTTAATGAGGAACGTTAACTTCCACATTGATGGGGATAAGTGGACAAGCGGATAAATGGGTAAGAAGAGTTGTGAGTTGTTGAGTGTTCAGGACTGTTTTCCGCAATTAGTTATTCTAGACTAACAAAGAATTGGGCCAAATTAACTTTAATAATCAGGATTTAGTTAACCGACTAAGAATACGTGAATGTTTATCTAATAACCACCCTAATACTAGAGAATCATAGAATGGCTATAGCATAGAAGGACACCATTCGATCCATAGTATCCATGCCAGCTCCCAATCAGAGCAATTCTCCAGTTCTATCTTTTCTTTTCCATAGCCTTACAATTTTTTTTTCTCCACCATTTATTTCTCCAGTTTCCTCTGGAAGGTGACAAAATTTCAAAGCTATAAAAAGCTGGGAAACATAAAATACTGGATGTACCAAGTGGGTCAGGTGGGATGTTTGGAGAAAGTAACAGTTCAGTAATTGACATTTCATAATAACTGCGAAAAGTTAGAAATCAAAATGTTCTAAGCTGCAGAAAATAAAGTTGCATAATAAAGAAAGGTGATTCAGAAGCTTTCATTTCATCTCTCTATTGTTACTGCTACCATTTACATTATGCAGTCTCTCTCCATTTTCAACCCATAACAGACATTCCCTCTGTTCTGTCCATCCATCTCGCCTCTAATTTATAACATGCTTTTTTTAAAGCATTTTTAAGCAAGTTCATCAACCTGAAGTTTTAACTGTTTTTTTTCTTCACAGATGCTGCCTGACTTGCTGTGTGTTTAAAGCACCTTTTTTATTGTTTCAAATAACTATAATATGTTAAGAGTTCAATGTAAAGTTTGAAGGGGAAATGTGAATGAGAAACAGCAGCAAAGTTTCTGGACATGGACAGACCACATCACAGGGATGAGGCACAGATTATTCATGTTAGACTGGACAAATCTGTAAAGGGTAAAAAAAAAATTTTAGGGTTTTCATAAGAAAGGATTTATCATGATACAGAACCAGATGATAGCATTTTTTTGTTTAAAAAAAAACACATCTATTGCACAACTGAAGATGTAAGGGAAAATAAAATAAAATCACTGGCACAAATTCAAAACATAGCGAAAGATCCCGAGGGGAAGTGTTACAAAGGGAACATGTACGGAAGAATAACAAATTTAACACTTTTACACTGTGGCCCCATTAAAAGTGTTTTTCTAAATGGAATGGGGAAATGCCAGGTAAGTTAATTGTAGAATCTTTGGCTCCTTATTCCCTGATGTATTGATTTAAAAGTCCCTGTTTTGTGTTCAGGTTTTTCTGTAGCTTCATTTCTTTCTCTCATTGCAACCTTCTCTAAGTCCCCCATGTTAAATGGTAACAGCATAGAAGGCCTTTTCACCCTTTGGGTCAATGACTGTAAGAATAATGCTGCCAGTCTCAATCCCCCTTTTTTTTGAGTCCTGATCCAATTTCTTTGGTAATACCGTGATTGAACTTGCCTTCAATGCAGTGTCAGGCAGTACATTCCAGATGTACTGCATACAAAATGATTTTCTATGAGTCACCTTTGGTTCTTTGCCACGCATCTTATACCTGTATATTCTGAGTGTTGACCCTTCCACAAATGGAAACAGTTTCTCTTTGTTCACTTGGTTTGGACCCCACATTATTTTGAACATGTCTCAATCTTCTCTTTAACAATTTCAGGTTCTCAAGCTTCCCAACCCCACTGCCTGCTCTTCCCCACACAGTGAATAATGTAGCTTCCTCAATCCTGGATTCATTCTTGTAAATCTTTTTGAACCTTCATCAAGGCATTTACATCCTTCTTAAAGTACAGTGACTAGATGTTTGTTTAACTGGGCATTGGAAGTTGCATCAGAGATTTCAATGAACAGGTTTAAGAGACACGAGATTGCAGGGCCAAAAAATAAACTGCTGGAAGAACTCAGTAGGTCAAATTGCATCGGTGGAGGCAAAGGGATGGTCGATGTTACAAGTCAAGACCCTTCTTGATTAAATTCTAACAGGAATATGTCCTCTGTATTTTAATCAACTTTGGTTAGTAGACAATTAAATATATTGTATTGTGGCAGCCTGCACACGCGGGACTCGAACCGCCATCGGGAGCCACGGGCAGACACGCGGTAGCGCGCTTGGAACTACCTGCTCTGGATGGACCCTCCGGGGACAGTCAGACGTCACGTCCGCCCCGCAGGTCGCAGGGGCCCATGGGATGGGAGATTTAAGCGCGTGATTTTGTATCAGTAAAGGGTTTTTTGAGTTCAGCACTCTCTGCCTCCGTGTGTTCCTTTAGTAGCGCGTTGCGTGCGGCTACATTGGTGACCCCGATGTTCCAGACAGCATCTGGAGCCGGCGACTCAGCGACCAGCCATGAGTTTGAACAACTCGCACAGCGCGGTCTCTCTGAAGCTCCCGACTTTGTGGGCCACTCAGCCCCACATTTGGTTCGAGCAGGCTGAGGCCCAGTTCAATATTAGAGACATCACAGCCGACGCCACGCGGTACTACTACGTGGTCAGCACGCTCGACCAGGACACGGCAGGCCAGATCATCGACTTCTTACGCCAGTCACCAACGGAGGACAAGTACACTAAGCTTAAGGCGCTCTTGATCTGTACCTTCGGACTCTCCTGCCGTGAACTGGCCGCGCGGCCCCAACACATGGACAGTCTGGGCGACTGCACGCCATCCGAGCTCATGAATGATGTGCTGGCACTTATGGACGGCCATAAGCCATGCCTTTTATTTGAACAGTTGTTCTCGAGCAAATGCCAGAGGATATTTGCCGCCTCCTCGCGAGTGAGGATTTCAGCGACCCACACAGGGTCGCGGCTAAAGCAGACGTCCTTTGGCAGAGTAAGCAATGTGGAGCAGCCTCCATTGGTCTAGCCACGAGTGCGCGCCCCAAAGCCCAGGCCCCGCAACTGAAGGCGTCGAGACCCATGGGAGAAAAAGACGAAAGTTCGGAACAATGGTGTTTCTATCACCAAAGATGGGGTTCAGGCGTGCGCCGCTGCCGTTCACCATGTGCTTTTCTGGGAAACGCCGGTGCCAGCTGTCACTAGTGGCTACGACGGCTGGCCACCGAGACAGCCTCCTCTACCTCTGGGACCGACACTCCGGGCGGCGCTTCCTGGTAGACATTGGGGCCGAAGTCAGCGTACTTCCCCCCTCGAACATGGACACTCGTAACATGGTCCCAGGCCCCAAACTCATCGCTGCAAGTGTCACCAGTATTCAGACGTATGGCCCACAAACTATCTCACTGCATTTGGGGTCCAGCTGTTTCACTTGGACTTTCACGTTGGCAGCGGTGTCACAGCCACTACTAGGGGCAGATTTCCTACGAGCCAACTGCCTCCTGGTTGACCTAAAAGGCTGGCGTTTGGTCCACACCGAGACGTTCCAGACTTTCCAGCTCAGAGAAGCCAAGCTACCGGCCCTCCACCTAGATTCTGTGACCCTCTTGGGTAACGAATTTGCCAGGGTGTTGGTGGAATTCCCCTCCGTAGTCACCCTGCAGTTCTCCACGGCCGACCCCAAGCACGGCGTGCAGCACCACATCCCCACGCAAGGACCGCTGCTGCATGCCCGAGCTCGCAGGCTCCCACCCAACAAGCTCTATCTCGCTAAGGAGGAGTTCCGTAAGATGGAAGAGATGGGAATCGTACGCCACTCAGACAGCCCGTGGGCATCCCCGCTGCACATGGTGCCCAAGTCCGCAGGAGGATGGAGGCCCTGCGGAGACTACAGGAGGCTCAATGATGCCACAACCGCCGACAGATACCCGGTACCCCACATCCAGGACTTCACGGCGAACCTGCATGGAGCGACCATCTTCTCGAAAATCGACCTGTTCAGGAGATACCATCAGATCCCAGTGCACCCCAACGATGTGCCCAAGACAGCCCTCATCACCCCATTCGGCTTGTTCGAGTTCCTGAGGATGCAGCCCAAACTTTCCAAAGGCTCATGGACTCGGTGGGACGCAGCCTGGATTTCGTTTTCATTTACTTGGATGATATCCTGGTGGCCAGCAGTTCGCACCAAGAGCACGTGGCACATTTGTGCCAGATCTGCCAATGCCTGAGCAACCACGGACTGGCAATCAATCCGGCGAAGTACCAGTTCGGGCTGACGGAGATCGACTTCTTGGGCCACGGAGTCAACTGACATGGCGCAGTTCCCCTACTGGACAGGGTCCAGGCCATCCGCCAATTCCCCAAGCCCAGCATGGTCAAGGGCCTGCAGGAGTTCGTAGGGATGGTCAACTTTTATCATAGGTTTGTGCCGGCGGCGGCACGCATCATGAGACCCTTGTTCAGCCTGATGGCCAGCAAGGCCAAAGAGGTGGTGTGGGACGCGGAGTCCACGGAGGCATTCGAGCAGGCCAAGGAGGCACTGGCAAAGGCGGCCCTCCTAGTGCACCTGAGAGTCGATGTACCCACTGCACTCACAGTCGACGCTTCTGACACGGCAGTTGGCGGAGTCTTGGAGCAGCTCGTCAGGGGCCAGTGGCGACCACTCGCTTTCTTCAGCCGGCACCTACGGCCACCAGAGGTGAAGTACAGCGCTTTTGACAGAGAGTTGCTAGCACTCTACCTGGCTGTCCGGCATTTCTGGTACTTCCTCGAGGGAAGTGAGTTCACCATGTATACGGACCACAAGCCCCTCACCTTTGCACTGGCCAAGGTATTGGACCCATGGTCAGCTCGGCAGCAGAGGCACCTGTCCTTTATTTCAGAATTCACTACTGATGTCCGCCACATCACAGGGAAGAACAACGTCATCGCCGACACACTGTCTCACCCCTGCCTCCACTTGGCGGGCATATCGTCCTCAGGAATACACTACGCAGCACTGGCGGAAGCCTGGCTTACCGCACCGCCGTTTTGGGGCTCCAGTTGGAGGACGTCCCCATCGGCCTGGCAGTGGATCGACTCCTGTGTGACGTGTCTACCGGCAAGCCCCGACCCCTGGTACCAGCAGCATGGAGGCGCCGGGTGTTCGACACGCTGCACGACCTGGCCCACCCGTCCATCTGGGCGTCCATCAAGCTGGTGGCGGACAGATTCGTCTGGCACGGTTTGCGCAAACAGGTCGGACACTGGGCCAGGACCTGCGTACATTGCCAGACCGCCAAAGTCCAGCAGCACGTGAAGGCTCCCCTCCAGCAGTTCCAGCCAACACACAGGAGGTTCCAACACATCCACATGGACATCGTCGGCCCCCTGCCAGTCTCCCGGGGCACGAGGTATATCTTTACCATGGTAGACGGGTTCACCAGATGGCTGGAAGCCGTACTGCTTGCAGACACGTCCACTGAGTCCTGCGCCAGGATGCTCGTTGCAAACTGGGTCGCCAGATTCGGCCTCCCAGTGGACATCACCTCCGACAGGGGCGCAGTTCACGTCTGGTTTGTGGACAGCACTGGCACAGCTCCTGGGCACCCAGCTGCATCACACCACAGTATACGATCCCCAGTCCAATGGTTTGGTAGAGCGATTCCGCTGGCATCTCAAGTCGGCCTTGATGCCGCGCCTCAGGGGCCCCAACTGGACAGATGAGCTTCCCTGGGTCCTGGGCATCCGCACAGCCCCCAAGGAGGACCTGGGCACTTCCTTGGTGGAATTGGTCTACGGCGCCCCCCTGACGGTCCCAGGCGAGTTCGTACCAGAGGCCCAAGGTTCGGAAGAAACTCCAGCAGCGGTGCTAACGAGGTTGCGGGACGAGGTAGGGACTCTGGCACCGGTCCCGACCTCCAGGCGTGGTCCCACGCCATCCTTCACCCCCAAAGACCTCTGAGTCTGTGAGTGTGTTTTTATTTGCAGGGGCATGCACAGGTCACCTCTACAGCGGCCGTATGAGGGACCCTTCAAGGTGATCCGGTACAATGGATCCACGTGTGTCGTGGAGGTGGGTGGCTGGGAAGAGACTTTTACAGTGGACCACCTCAAACTGGTGCACTTGGACATTGAGCAACCAGTGAGGGTACCCGCACCGCGCTGGCGAGGCCGGACACCCAGGCAAGCCACACAGACTGGAGGCTCCACTTCCCTGATGGACATTTCTGGGGGGGGGGGGGGGTGGTGTGGCGGCCCACACACGCGGGACTCGAACCGCCATCAGGAGTCGCGGGCAGACACGCGGTAGCGCGTTTGGAACTACCCGCTCGGGGCAGACCCTCTTGGGGACAGTCGGACATCACATCCGCCCCACGGGTCGCAGGGGCCCATGGGGTGGGAGATTTAAGCGTGCGATTTTGAATCAGTAAAGGATTTTTGAGTTCAGCACTCTCTGCCTCCGTGTGTTCCTTTAGTAGCATGTTGCGTGCAGCTACAGTATTACCATAGTATATTGAAGGGCAATTAGAAAGGTATATCCATGGCCTTTTAAAAACTACTGTTAAACCTTTCCCCAAGCTCCTGCAGAGTGTTCTAGATACAATGGAGAGAAACCCAATAAATTTACTTCTGTTGGAGTAAGATTTGTTTTAAGATCTTGTAATAATCTGAAATGAGTTTTAAGGAACAAGGCTGCAGAATAGGTTAGACTGCTGTTCGTGCACCTCTAATCATTTCAATAAAAGTAAGGTCATACAATAGTTGCCTGTGATCTGGCAATAAGTTGACACTTTGATTAGTTGATATGTGAGATGCAAGCTGATATCAGAGAAATATAATGTGGGCTGAAGCAACTTGTACTTATGCCATACCTTCTGCATTTTCAGGACAGCTGAAAGCACAAACGAGCCAATAAACAACATTTAAACTCTCATCATTTGTTATTTAGGCAAATGCTACAGGAAGTTTGTGCACAGCTAGGTCCCATAAAGAGCACGTAAATAACAAGATGCTCTGTTGGTATTGGTGTAGATTTTGGGAGAACATTGAATAGTGCCTTGAGATCTTTTATGTTTACCTGAGAGAGTAGGCCTTGATGTCAGTGCTTCAACTCGAAAGGCAATACCTTTAATTACCGATTTATCACATTGAAGTGATAGCCTGATTGTTTTGCAACCTTTAATTACATGATACTGAGGAATGAAAAGGAATAGTATTACATTCCCCCTGGTGTTGGCCATTGTAATGGACACACATTCACCAATGACAAAAAATGAAAGCATTTGTTTTCTTTTCTTTCACACAGTCTTCATCGCTGCCAAAACCTGAAGCACAACTGCATTTTGTTTCTCATGAATACTTGTTCATCTGAAGATCACACTTCCCAACAGTTGACCTGGTTGAAAATTTGCTATATCTATAGGGTCATACAGCACAGAAAAAGGCCCTTTGGCTCCACTCATCAATGCTGACCAAGATGCCCATCTAAGTTAGTCCCATTTGCCTGTGCTAGACCCATATCCCTCTAAAACCTTTCCAGCCATATACCTGTCCAAATGTCTTTTAAGTGTTGTACCTGCCTCAATCATTTCCTCTGACAGCTCATTCCATATATGTACCATGATCTGTATGCAAAATAGTTGCCCCTCAGTTCACTATTAAATCTCTCCCCTCTCACCTTAAACCTATGCCCTCTAGTTATTGATTCCCCAACCCTGGGAAAAAGACTGAGTGCATTAACCCTATCTATGCCCCTCATGATTTTATAAACCTCTTTAACACTCAGTCTCCTATGCTCCAAGGAATGAAGTCCTAGTCTACGCAACCTCTCCTTGTAACCCAGTCCCTTGAGTCCTGGCAACATCCTCGTAAATCTTTTCTGCACTCTTTTCAGCTTAATGGCACCTTGCCTACTGCAGGGTGACCAAAACAACATAAAACTTCAAATGCGGCCTTACCAACATCTTGTAGAATTGCAACATAACATCCCAACTTCTATACTCATTGCCCTTACTGATGAAGGCCAGGGTGCCAAAAGCTGCTTTCACCACCCTCTCTCTGCCTGTGATGCCACTTTCACGGAACTATGTCCTTTTCTCCTCTGTCCTCTTCTCCGTTCACTGTGAAAGTCCTACCCTGGTTTGACTTCCCAATTCCTCTTCCAAGACTATTCCCCTTGCTTGTGATGAAGTAACCTAGTTATTTGATCCACTCATACTTACTACCATTGTGTACAAATTATGTAGAAATTCCAATAATTAAACAGGTCAGTCTGTTTATCCTGCCCCCGGGCAGCAGGCCTGATCCATATGCAGTCCCTGTTTCCATTTCCCATTATTTCTCTTTTCTTTAGCTGTGTGTCCAAAACTATTCTGCATTGTTGATCTGGCTTCTGCCTGTCATTAATTTAGAGAGGTAATGCATTCCATAACTTGAGTTTCTTCTTCTATGGTCCTAATGCTTTTGTATTTTACCTTATTATGATATCCCCTTGTTCTCTGGGACATCTGTTTTTATCTATTTTATCCAATTTATGAAATTATCTCCTCCACTTCAATGAAAACAACAACAATTTTCAGCTTCTTGTGCTTTTTTTTTAGCACCAGGAAATATCACAATGAATCTGTGCTACCCCTCTATCATTTCAATGTCCTTTCAAAGTTTACAGAGCAGAACAGCACAGAGTGCTTCAGTGGTGGTGTTATTACTATTTTGTATAGATTTACAATTACATTTTCTTTCCAATTTTGGATCTCTGAACACAAAACACAGAATGACATTGGTTGTTTTTCTGGCTGTATTGGCCTGTGACGTTGCTTTCAATATTTTGTGTTCTTGAGTTCTTCGTCCCCTCTGATCCTTCATATCATCTATCAAAAATACTTCTTAATCAAAATTTCACACTTTTCCCGATTTCACCATCCTATCCATGTCCATAAATGGCACGCTTTGTTTCATAATTATTTACTGTCATTCTTCTTTTGCATTCTCCAACAAACTTACAAGCTTTTCCTTCCAGCTTAATATCTAAATTATTGATATAAATGATGGAAGTGCAACCTTGTGTGATGTTTTTCTACTTTTTCTACCCCTCCTCATCTCAAAGCCTAAGTTGTTCTTACCTTGAATTCCATGTTCTCAATTGTATCTTATGTGGTATCCAACAATGAGCTCTCTGAAAGTCTATGTATGTCACATTCACTGCATTATCTTCATCCATTATCTAGCAGCTTCCTCATAGAACATAAAACATTATCTTCCATCCCTCCTGAAATCTTTCTTCACTGACGTGTGATTATTTTGTTCATCTAGACATTTAGTAATCTTTAATTTAAAAAAAAAGTCTGGAATTTTCTCAATTACATATGTTAAACTGGGCCTGTAGTTATTCTGTTTCCCCTTTGAAAATGGATATTGCTATTGACTACTCCAATTCACCAGTGTATAGCCACTATTAACAGAAGTTTGATGCACTTTTTCTTGTTTGCTGTTTTTCTGAGTTCCTGGATATATCACTCAAGGCCCTTGAATGTTGTTCTTTTCACTTAAATTACCTCTAACAATTAATTTCTGTTATAACAACTTTTTGTTTTAGCCAATTGACCACTTACCTCAATATTATTTTTCCCTTCTGTGAATTCCCTGCATATTTCTGCTCAGTGTCTTGCTTTGGTGTTAGTATGCCATGAAAGGGGACAGCTCCATCTCTTTCTTGTCCCAAAGGGATTAGTGAATCTTCAGAATCAGAACTAGATTTATTATCACTGACTTGTATGTCATGAAATTTGTTCTTTTGTGGCAGCAGTACCGTGCAAAGATATAAAATTACTATAATTTACAAATAAAAATCTTTCAAACCAAGCTTCTGTGTTTCATTAATACAGCTGAGATCAAACTGCTTAGCTCCAAAGGCTGTTGGGACGTAACTGAGGATGTGAGAGATGTTATGTAACCAACAGATTATTCTTCATTACTGCTAAATTTTTGTATTGCTAAATCTTTGTGTTTACATTTTGGTGGCTGTGCTTTTCTATTAATGTTGGTCAGCTACTGGGATCTAATCCATGATAAAGGAAAAATTAATTTGGGACATTCATGGAAGATGCCAAATATATCATCGCTAATTTTAAGCAATTCTAGTTTAGCTGCACATCTATGCTACATTACAACGCGTACCAAAGACTAATGCAAAGCTTTTATTTCCAGAATCCTGAACTTTAATTCAAGCGCACAACTGAAATGCATTTACAGTGACTAGAAAAGTTGCTTTTTCATCCAAGACGTACTTTTAAGCAATCTTTAGAAAAAACACATCATGCCAAGTGGCAATACTTTTATTTTTGCTAATGATTGTATAATGCAGGGCAGTAGGTTAATTGTGGGTGGACGTTTTTTTCCTGATCTCTGGGGTCTTTTATTATTTAAACCAAAGCTTTTCAAACTAGAGGTTTAAGTCTCAGATAAATATATTGCCCTGGGGACCCAATGTACCTTCATTGTTCTTGAGCCAAAGTAAATTACACCAGACAAAAGGCTGTATTTCATTTAGAATTATAAACGTGCACCAGGAAATGAGATTAGTGATTATCATTGCTTGTGCATTATCTGCAGGAAGTAACCAAATATGTTGTCGTCTAGGTTTGATTTTGTTAATCATTTGAACATAATAGTAATTCAAATTGTTCATGGTTGGAAATCCCTGATGATGCCCTCACTGTTGTAGATGTATTGCACCATCCATGGTGCTTTTCTCCCCTTTGTTTTTACATGGGTTGCCTTGTCTGTTGGTTCAGCTCTGTGGCTTTGTAACATGCATTGAGAGATGTGCATTGGATCTCTGAGGGTCGATGGTTTTCTGGGATGTAGTTATCAAGTTATTGTCAGCAGTGGGTGTATAAAAGGTAAGAAATTACCAGAGAAACAATTAACTGTGTGCTGTAATGGTGTAAAACAATCTAGGGAGTCCAATGGTATCTTAATCCAACAAAGCAGGGATCAGCCTACTTGAGCTGACGCCAGAAGAGCAGCATTATGGACCTCACATGGTGCCAATGTCATTTTTACTTTGTAAAACTTTATATATGGGGAATATTCCTAATTTTGTGAGCACATGTAAAATGGATAACAGGCAAACTATCAGCATGTTGAGCCAAACTTTCAAATACTGTATAATGCAGTTGAATTTATTTTCTGTTGGGACTTGAAGATAAATCCATCCTTCCTGCAATTAAGAATATCTTTTTGTCCAATGAATATATTTGTAATCTTATTTTAAAGCTGTTACAGGTTGATTCCTTTATTTACCTGGTGTTTAAAAGCAGTGAACGTAAGCTGTCTACTGTAATGCAGCATACAACAAGGAGAGAAATCTTATTGTTTTACTGGTGTGACGTAAAATATCTTGTGTCGTACAGTGAGTGGCTGATCCATACTTGGGTTCTTTTTTGCCTTTTGTTTTGTGAGGTGGTCATTTCATAATATTAGTCTAATTTTCAGAGAGCAGGTTAATTCACCAGTAAAGCTTCAGTAGTTGAGCAACATTAGGATTTGGTTGATGGTTATGTTGGGAGCAATTGTATAATCAAAGACAAGGCATCAATTCAGGGTGAGAGAGATGTTGGCCACCTGTATATGATGACTGGATGTGGCTGATAATCAGATCACTGTTTCTGCACATTTTTTTTTACCAAGTCCTCTATTAATTATTTGAGGATTGAGTCTTAATAAGAATAATAATGATAAAAATGCAGAGTCTTTATTTTTCTTGGAATGTGCTGTGCTGTGGGCACTACTCATTTTAAAGTTCATTATTTCCTTTTTCATTTTATTTTGATATTTTTGTTAAAAGCATCTATGGCTTTATTGGAAATGCTGATGGACAAGACGGGCACAAGAAGTTTGAGGCTGCTGATTCATTGGAAATAGATGCACAATTAATAACTTATAGATGCATTCCTCCCACTTTCTTTTGCAGTGACCATATGTAAATGCATATCCCAGTTTATGATATAGAATTAAAATAATATTTTCTGTAGCCAACTGCATTCAAGGAACAATTCTGCAATGGCAATTTCTTTGCTATCTGAAATATAGTTATTGCAGTAGGACTGTCTAGAATGCATAGCCTTGCACCATAGGTTCTACACCGTTTATATCACTTAATATGGAGATGTATATCTGTGTTTATGATGGAATACAATGTGCACAATTGACCGTATGTAAACAGGATTCTCAGATGGTTGAGATTTGCCCCTCTTTTAGCATTGGATGTATGCACGCACAGTACAATCCCATGCTGTCTGTTCAGCTAATACCAATACCAGTTTGGAAGACACTGAGACAACCCAAGCAAGCCAGAAAACTGAAGAAAAGTAGCTGAAAGCCAGGTTAAATATCTTTCTGGACTTCACAAGATCACAAGACAAGGGAGCAGAAGTAGGCCATTCGGCCCATCGAGTCTGCTCCAAAGAAAAGGGAAAAAGAAAAAGAAATGAGAAATTGGGGGGGGGGGGTGTGGGGGGGAACAAGAAAAAACACACTATTCTAACCCCAATTTCCGGCCTTATCCCCATATGCCTTGATACACCGACTATTTAGATATCTATCTATCTATCTCTTCCTTAAATGCCTCCAATGATCTGGCCTCCACTGCTGTACGTGGCAAGGAGTTCCACAAATTCACCACCCTCTGGCTAAAGAAATTTCTCCTCATCTCTGTTTTAAATCTGTACCCTCTAATTCTAAGATTGTGCCCTCTGGTCCTGGACTCACCCACCAAGGGAAACAGCTTGACCACATCTACTCTGTCCAGTCCTTTCAACACTTTAAATGTCTCTATGAGGTCCCCTCTCATTCTTCTGTACTCCAGTGAGTACAGTCCAAGAGCTGACAAGCACTCATCATACATAAGCTGTTTCATTCCAGGAATCATCCTCGTAAATCTCCTCTGAACCCTCTCCGACATCAGCACATCTTTCCTAAGATATGGGGCCCAAAACTGTGCACAGTATTCCAAATGAGGCCTCACTAGTTCCCCGTAGAGCCTCATCAACACTTCCTTACTTTTATACACTATACCTCTCGAAATGAATGCCAACATAGCATTTGCTTTCTTTACCACCGATCCGACCTGGTGGTTAACCTTTAAGGTATCCTGCACGAGTACCCAAAGTGTATTTCTGTTTCCACAGTGTACAACGGCACATTTCTCAACATTGAATCTCATCTGCCATTTCCTTGCCCATTCTCCTAAACTATCCAGGTCTCTCTGCAACCTTCCTGTCTCCTCAATACTCCCTACTTCTCCACCTACCTTGGTGTCATTCGCAAACTTAGCCACAAAACCATTTACTCCTTCATCCAAATAGTTAATGTACAAGGTAAAAAGAAGTGGCCCCAACACCGACCCCTGCGGAACACCACTAGTAACCGGTAGCCAACCAGAACAAGATCCTTTTATTCCCACCCTTTGCTTCCTGCCAACCAGCCAATGCTCCACCCATTCTATTATCCTACCTGTAATTCCATGACCTCTCTCATCTTATTAATCAGTCTCTTATGCGGCACCTTGTCGAAGGCCTTTTGAAAGTCTAAATACACAACATCTACCGCCTCTCCCTTATCCACCCTACCTGTGATTTCCTCAAAAACTCCAATAGGTTGGTCAGGCAGGATCTTACCTTCACGAAACCATGCTGGCTTGGACCTATCTTGCCTCGCACCTCTAGGTATTCCATAACCTCATCCTTGAGGATCTATTCCAATAACTTTCCCACCACCGATGTCAGACTAATAGGTCTGTAATTTCCTTTATGCTGCCTCCCACCTTTCTTATACAGCGGAACTACATTTGCGACTTCTGGAATCTCAAAGGGGAAGGGAGCTAAAATCACAAAATATATCAACAATGTTAATTCCAATTCATTCAGGGAAGAAAGACTTGCATTTATACAGCACTGTTGATGACTTCTGGATATCTGCAGATCAGCATTTGTAATGTCCAGTTTATGAAGGGCTTTCCTAAAAGCTAGTTTAATTTCTGGGCTCTGCAACTAAACTCATTGAAACATTAAACAAAGCGCACAAACATGTTTAGAGAACGAACAGGAATGTTCAACCACGATCTCACAATTGAATGTTTTAAGATGATCATTATTTCCCCATGTCTCAACTTGTTTTAGTCTCCATGATGTGATTTGCTGAGGCTGGGTAGCCAATTTGATAAAATGTACCTGCTTTCTTTAGAATAAAACTTGACAAACCTGCATTTATGTATCACCTTACATAACCTCAAATGTCTTGATATGCTCTCCAAATAACAAAGAACTTTTGAAAAATATTCACCGTTATAACGTAGTGGCAATTTGTGAGAAAGGGATTTCCATTTGAACGTGATAATGATCAGAGAACCAAACAACTGGGAGAAAGAAATTATGACCAAGGCTCTCTGGGTATTTCCCTAGCTGGATCAAAGGTAGATTGTGCTTTGCTTTAACATTTAATCTGAAAGGCAGCATTTCCAACAGTGCAGCACTCCCCCAGCACTGCGCTAGAGTCTCAGCCTAGGTTTTTACACCAGCTGCAGTAACTGACGCTGAATCTCTCCCATTAATGTTCGGTAAGGCGGATTATTATTTGTGTTGTATATTTTCCAACATGCATTTTTCTTTTTAAATGAATGACTTTCCAGCTAGCTCCTTACCAGTAAACTTTTTTTTTCTCCACATGAGAGGTTGTGCATTAATTTTCCTGATTCTAACCAGTACTATAGATTGGTTGAGGAAGATGAATTTGTGTACATAGAACATAGAACAGTACAGCACAATACAGGCCCTTCGGCCCACCATGTTGTGCCGACCTTTAAACCTCGCCCAAGACTATCTAACCCCTTCCTCCCACATATCCCTCTATTTTAAATTCCTCCATATGCTTATATAGTAATCTCTTGAATTTGACCAATGTACCTGCCTCCACCTCCGCCTCAGGCAGCGCATTCCATGCCCCAACCACTCTCTGGGTAAGAAAACTTCCTCTGATATCTCCCTTGAACTACCCACCCATTACTTTAAAGCCATGCCCTCTTGTATTGAGCATTGGTGCCCTGGGAAAAAGGCGCTGGCTGTCCACTCCATCTATTCCTCTTAATATTTTGTGCACCTCTATCATGTCCCCTCTCATCCTCCCCCTCGCCAAAGGGTAAAGCCCTAGCTCCCTTAGTCTCTCCTCATAATGCATACTCTCTAAACCAGGCAGCATCCTGGTAAATCTCCTCTGCACCCTTTCCAACGTTTCCACATGCTTCCTATAATGAGGCGACCAGAACTGGACACAGTACTCCAAGTGTGGTCTAACCAGAGTTTTATAGGGCTGCATCATTACCTCGCGGCTCTTAAACTCGATCCCACAACTTATGCATGCTAACATCCCATAAGCTTTCTTAACTACCCTATCCACCTGTGAGGCAACTTTCAGGGATCTGCCCTTCACAAAGCCATGCTGGCTGTCCCTGATCAGACCATGATTCTCTAAATGCCCATAGATTCTATCTCTCAGAATCCCTTCCAATAGTTTGCCCACCGCAGGCGTAAGGCTCACTGGTCTATAATTCCCTGGACTATCCCTACTACGTTTTTTGAATAAGGGGACAGCATTTGCCACTCTCCAATCCTCCAGTACCATTCCCGTGGACAACGAGGACTCAAAGGTCCTAGCCAAAGACTCAGCAATCTCCTCCCTTGCCTCGCGGAGCAGCCTGGGGAATATTCCATCAGGCCCTGGGGACTTATATGTCCTAATCTTTTCTAACAGCTCCAACACATCCTCTCTCTTGATATCAGCATGCTCCAGAACATTAACCTTACCAACACTGTCCTCCGCATCATCAAGGTCCCTCTCCATGGTGAATGCTGAAGGGAAGTATTCATTGAGGACCTCACCCACTTCCACAGCTTCCAGGCACATCTTCCCACCTTTATCCCTAATCGGTCCTGCCTTTACTCCCGTCATCCTTCTGCTCTTCACATAAGTGAAAAATGCCTTGGGGTTTTCCTTAACCCTACTCGCCAAGGCCTTTTCATGTCCCCTTCTTGCTGTCCTCAGCCCCTTCTTAAGTTCCTTCCTTGCTACCCCATATTCCTCAAGAGACCTATCTGATCCTTGCTGCCTAAACTTTATGTATGCTGCCTTCTTCCTCTTAACTAGATGTTCCACCTCTCTTGTCACCCATGGTTCCTTCACCCTGCCATTCTTTCTCTGCCTCACCAGGACAAATTTATCCCTAACATCATACAAGAGATCCCTGAACAACGACCACATCTCCACAGTACATTTCCCTTCAATAATGTCTTCCCAATTCACACTCGCAAGTTCTAGCCTTATAGTCTCATAATTTGCCCTTCCTCAATTCAATATTTTCCTGTCCTCTTTGCTCCTATCCTTGTCTACGACAATGCTAAATGTTAGGGAGCGGTGGTCACTGTCCCCCAAATGCTCTCCCACTGAGAGATCTGTCACCTGACCCGGTTAACTCTATGGACATGCTCAGGAGAAGTGCATATGATCAGTTTTAACATTGCAATTTTTGAATAAATTCCAAAAGACTTTTTGGCGACTGTTCATAGGTTCTCAGCAAGTCAGACTGACGTCAGTGTTGGGGAAGTTACTGGAGGGAATTCTGAGCAATAGGATTACCAGCACTTGGATAAACAATGTCTGATTAGTAAGAGTCAGCATGGCTTTGTGCATGGAAAGTCGTGCTTGACGAATCATTTTTAGAGTTTTTTGAAGAGGTAACCAAAAGGTTAGGTAAGGGTAGGGCAGTGGACGTTGTCTACTTGGACTTTAGCAAGGCCTTCGAAAAGGTCCCACATGGTAAACTGGTCTGTAAAGTTAGGTCCCATGGAATCCAGGGAGAGCTAGATAGCTGGATTCAAAATTGGCTCACAGGTAGGAAGCAGAGGGTGGTGGTTGAAAGTGGTTTCTCGGAATGAAGGCCAGTGACTAGTGGTGTGCTGCAAGAGTCAGTGTTGGGACCCTTGTTATTCGTTATTTATATAAGTGATTTGGGTGCAATTGCACAAGGCTTGATCAGTAAGTTTGCAGATGACGCAAAATTAGGGGGTGTTGATAGTGAAGAAGGTTATCGTAGAATACGGGGGGATCTTTATCAGCTGGGGAAGTGGCCAAGGAGTAGCAAATGGATTTGAATACAGATAAGTGTGAGGTGATGCATTTTAGAAAGTCAAACCAGTATAGGACTTGTACTATGAATGGTAGAGCACTAGGGAGTGTAATGGAACAGAGGGACCTAGGGGTAGAAGTGCATAGTTCGTTGAAAGCGACATCACTGGCAGACAGGGTGGTGAAAAAGGTGTTTAGCACACTGGCCTTCATCAGTCAGCGCACTGAGTACAGGAGTTGGGACATTATGTTGCAGTTGTACAAGTCATTGGTGAGGCTGCAGTTGGAGTGCTGTGTACAGTTTTGGTCACTCTGTTATGGGAAAGCTATGGTTAAACTGGAAAGAGTGCAGGAAAGATTTACGAGGATTTTGCCAGGACTAGAGAGGTTGGCCAGGCTAGGTCTTTATTCCTTGGAATGTAGGAGAATGAGGGCAACCTGAAAGAAGTGTTTAAAATTATGAGAGGCATAGATAAGGTGGATGGTAAGTCTTTTCCCCAGGGTAGGGGAGACCAAAACTCAGGATCATGGGTTTAGGGTGAGAGGGGAAAGATTTAAAAGGGACCTGAGGGGCAACTTTTTCACAGGGTATATGGAATGAGCTGCCAGAGGAAGTGGTTGAGGCAGGTACAATAGTGCCATTTAAGAAGCATTTGGATAGGTGCATGGAGGGACGGGGCTTAGAGGGATATGGGTCAAACACAGGAAATTGGGACTAGTTGGGTGGGCACCGTGGTCGGCATGGACTGGTTGGGCCGAAGGGTCTGTATCCTTGCTGTGTTTCTCTCTGACTCTAAGTAATTGAATGCAAAACTTCAACTGAAAATTCTTCCAACTTGTTGCCTACCAACATTGTATTTGGCAACTAGTGACTGTGGCTCTGTTTCAGAGACACTATAGGGAAAAAAAAATTAATTTGACTGTCTCTGTCATGTTGGATCTCAATGTAATCTATCACACCCAAGCCAACTGAGTATAAAATAGGTCACTGCAAAGACCTCCTATCGTTCACTGTAGGGCACTGCCTTCCAGTTTCATGAGATGTGGCATTTAGTGCAGGCAACTATTTACAATGTGTGTTGTTGAGAAGCTCCTAACTTTACCTGTCCTGGAAAGGCCAGAGACAGCAAACTAGCAGCCAGCCACACAGGGTGGAAAACAGTTTGTGAAAACTAAGGATTTTTTTGAATTATTTTCATTAAATGCATTATATATTTTTGAAAAAAGCAGCAGCTTGACGGTGACAGTAACGTGACAGCGCAGATCACAATGAGACGTATTATTATGCCTTGTAAGTATTGTCCAGCCACTAAGTATGATATCATAGTGGAGAAAGTAACCTTTTCCATTCTTCCTTCTTTCTCCCTCACCTCAAAGGCAAGTGATGTTATAAACAAAATAAACTCCTGTTGAGAAAAATGACTTCAACTTTGTGACAGGAGTTCAATGTCAAATGAATTGATTTCAAACCAGGTATTATGTTTTAAAAAAAAATCTTCTTGCATGTATATAGATGCTCAGTGCATGCCAAAATACATCAGGTAGTTTTTGTAGCAGAGTCACCATTGTATTCCCAAGAATCCCCCCCGACCCCTATCCCAGCTAATTTGCACGTAGTAATTTCTCACAATGTTGAGGTAAATGATAATAATCTGTTTTCAAAGCACTTTTGCAGTACTGCTGTGGATTACTTTGTACTTTGTATGATTACTTTGTTCAAGCACTTTGGAGAGGGGCATATGAATAAGAATATGAATATGAATAAGAGATTGGCATTTTGTATGACACTGCAATATAATGAACTGCAATATAAAATTTCCCCTGTGTGCAGATCTCCCTTCCCCTCTTTAAAAAGAACATTTTATTATTTGTTGTTCCCACCCATTAATTGGTTCATTCACAACAGCTAGCCTATGCATTTTTATCAAGTAAATGAGAATTAAAAACTGGGTTAGTCCTGAGTTAACTGGTGTTTTGTCGCAAAAAAAGTGATGATTTCAGTCCACGAAATGTGCCAAACACACAGTGGTAATGCAACTATAATCATGCACCTCAGCTACATCTGTCAACAGTATTTGCAGCCAGCTCTTAATTCTAGGCATTCATCTTGATAAACTCAATCTGCAGTTGGTTTCCATTGTAGACAAAAGTTGACTTGACAGAATGCTTGTCAAATCAACGGAGGTGAGGAAGGCAAACAGATGGTTGAATTTGGGACTGTAATCTGGCCCATCATTGTTATATTGTTAACAATGCCTCTCTTGTTATGTTATTTACCTGATTCTGCTTTTCCATTTTATTTCTAGATGTATGGCAGATATACCCAAGACTTGGGAGTATTTGCCAAAGAGGAAGCAGCTCGTTTGCGACAGGAGAAGGACCAGATAAGAATATTTTCCAGAGAGCATGCCAAGCGTGCGGAGTTGATAGAGTATGATCGAAGCCGTTGTGCTAGATGTAGAAGTAAGTCATTTTAAACCATATCTGTGTCTGTATATTGAAGCTACCAGAAAACAGCAGCAAATATTAATATTTCATATAGCTTGTTTAATTGGAACTAATGTAACCTGGCAAAATCTAATCTACCATTTTCCTTAATATTTCATTGTAAGATAATTGGGAGTCAGTGGTTTGGGGTACAAAATAGTGGACTTTTTATTATTCTGGTTTTCATTAGATGGTGATTTTATTGTTTAAATTTAGTTGTTTAATAGGTGTCCTTGTAATTTTGTGTAATTCTGAAAGCGATATTGTGGTGTCATGCTTTAGTAAAGAAATCCTTTTTAACAAATGAACACTTTTTTTTGGTTATTCATGCAGTTTTTTTTTGTTTTACCTGAGCTTAGAATAATAATGGATAACATTTTCTGTGGAAAATTTTGAACTTTCTCTAAGTAGACCACTACACTAATTGAAACCTGTCCTAAGTCGGGAAAAGAAGTATATAGTTTAGAATTTTTCTTGATAAGATATTAGTGGATTTTTTTCTGGTGCAAGAGGGAAATTTGTTGTTTAATTTGGCCGGAGAGCACTTTCTCTGTTAAAGGGAAGTGGAAAAGGAAGGAAAGTATTTTATCCATCCTATGTGAAAGTAAGCCTAATCAGGAAATCCAAACAGGAAGGATGGAACAATCCCTGTGAATGGAAGATTTTTTCCTCCATCCTCTGTGTGACTATGTTCCCTCGCAAGCATGCAGGGCATCTCCCTGCTTGCATCATTTGGTTACTTTCACATTTTCTCCTTCTGTAAGCTAAAGTGATATATTATTAGCAATTAATTCAAACTTCACAATATTTGAAACAACTTAGTTTATAATACCGTGGTATTTTAAAATTTCTAGCCTCTACCTTGTATCATAGTTTGTGCCTCAACTACTTCCCCACACCAATTGATTTTGTCCAAAGTCAATTTTATCTTAATGTATTCAAAAACAAGTAGCTGATAAGTTAGATAATGAAGGTTAGAATTTTGTTTCAAGTGTAGATGGCGATGTGGGCACAAATTATTCCCAAAATTTACTGGTCTCTGCTCAAATCCAATGCTCGTTATTGAATGCAAAATATGCTTTGAACTGACCTAGTGCATTGAATCAACACAGCTTAAATTAATCTGATATAAAAGGTAAATATTAAGCAATCTGTAGCCTGGTTTTAAGAAGCTGAAAAGGGCTTTTTTTTAAAAAAAGGAATCATTTGCTAGATAAATTAGTATATTAAAAAAAAGCTTTTAAAATATCCCAAAAAACTTGTTTTTTTTGAGCCAACAAGCAAACACAGCAGAAACTCTCAAAGGTGATTAATTCAACTTAAAGCTCTGGCCATTTTTGTATGTAATGTGCCTTCTTGTGCAATGGGTTTTTATTTAAACTGAGGCAATTTGTGTTTAATATTCTGCAATCCTTTGTGTTAGTTTTGCCAATTTTGGATAAATTGTGCAGAATAAAAGAGTGCAATTGAGTGGAAACTCCAGGCTCAAGCGATTTGCTTCATGAACAAGCCTAAGAAATATGCTGCCACTCTGCAAAAAGTTTTACTTTGGCTGCAGTTTCGAGACACCAAGAGGCTGTTAGTTCCCTAAGGCAACTATAATATGTTCACACACAAAGGACTATTGATTTTGGAGACAGAAGAGACTGCAGATGCTGGAATCTGGAGCAACAAACAATCTGCTGGAGGGACTCAGTGGGTCGAGCAGCATCTGTGGGGAGAAAGAAATTGTTGACATTGTGGGTCAAAACTGCTTCAGGGCTGAAAGTAGGGAGGGAAGATAACCAGTGTTAAGAGAGGGGGAGTGGTGAGACGGGCCAGTAGGTTATTGGTGGACCGAAGAGGGGTGAAGGGTGTTGGGCAGATGAAACCAGGTAGGGGAGGGGTAGGGTGGAGGCAGAGAAAAAAAAATGGCAGATGGAGCCAGGGGAGGGTGAAGGTGGAGACAGGGAGACAGCTAGCAGGGTGATAAGCGGGAACACAAAAGCTACCGGTGTTGGAATTATGATAAGGAAGGAGGGAAGGTGATAATTTTACCCCAATGTATTGCTGCTTTTTACTACTTCCCCCTTTGTGTGCCCTGTATGGGAAATGACATTGAACAATAATCCGGGTGCCACTCCTGTATTGATAAAATGATGGTTAATTTCTTGTCCTGCTCAATTGCATTCTATGACAGAGTGCTGACTTTTGATCTGGTAGTTGTTCCACCAGTGAAATATCTGCTACTACACTGCAATGGTGCAGGTATAAGGCAAGTGGACACATCCTTGCTCATTTTCCATCCAGCAATTGAACCATATCCCTCTGTTCCTTTCCTATCCATGTACCTGTCCAAATGTGTTTTAAAAATTGTGGTGGTACCTGCCTCTTCTACCTCTAACCATATACCCATTACCCTCTGCATGGAAAAAGTTGCCTCTCAGATCTCCTTTAAATATTTCCTCTCTCACCATAAACCTATGTCCTCTAGTTTTACATTCTCTTATCCCTGGAAAAAGACCATTCACCTTATCTATGATTATCTATCTATGATTTTATAAACCTCTGTAAGGTTGGATTAGGTTGGGTTGCTGGTTTTCAATTGACACAGGCATGATACAATGAATGGTTACCTCTTGTGAATCTTCTGTGGTTCTGTGACTTCATTGTGCAACTTGGGTTATAAAATTTGCAACTCTCCTTTGCAAATGGCAACTGATGCTCAGGTAATTGTTTATTTTAAATCTGAAATATAACACATTTTGTAAGCTATGGGTTTTGAGGGAACATGGGGCAAGTATGGAATAAGGTCACAGATCAGGCATGATCTCATTGAATGGTGGAGCAGGCTTAATGGGCCTGATTCTGTTCCTGTATTCTTGCTGCCTTACTATCAATAAGCACTGAAAGCTTCTGACTGATGGTGCCTTTACTCTGTGCACTGAGTAGAGGAGGAGAAATTGCAGCATGAGTAGAGATTTCCACTTACTGATGGTCTGTGCAGAAGATGGCAAATTAGGATCTGGATTGCAAAAAGCTTTTCTTAACCCATTGGGCCCCTTTATAAGTCTGAAAAAGCTCTGGTTGTCAAGATAGGATGTTTCTGCAGGAAAACTTGCTGTGTAATATATCAGGGCTCAAAACCACGTCTGGGCAGTAAAAGGGACCAGTGCCCTGCACTACTCCTCCATGGGATCATTTCAGGGTGCTACTGAGATATCTTGCACACCTTGCAGTTAATAGACTGCTAATACAACCAGCATAGACTAGATGGGCTGTAACCAATCTTTGATTCCATGCGCTATTCAGTAAGATGAACAAGTCAAAACATGTGGTACTATTGACGGTACTCTGCACCAGGTACAAGTCAGGAGATTTTGAAATCCCTAAGAGGCTTTGCTCCAATAATGTGCAGCTTGAATATAATAACAGAAATGCAGGTTCAAGTTCAAGTTTATTCCCGTAAGCATACATACCCAGGGTATACAGTAAATGCAACAGCAGCACAGTACATTACAAACATAAATTACATAAACTTAATTTAACATAAATTGTACATAACTTGCACAACAAAATAAAAATAGACATAACGGCATTAGTGCAAGTTGAGGGAAATGTAGTCCGAGGTAGAATTAGGTTTTTCAGGTCAGTTCAAGAACCTGACGGCAGTGGGGAAGAGGCTGTTGTTGAACCTTGAGCTGTGGGTCTTCGGGGTCCTATACCTCTACCTGATGGCAGGATCAAGAAGAGGGCATAGCCCAGATGGTGGGGGTCCTTAATGATGGATATCGCCTTCCTGAGACATCACCATTGTAGATGTCCTCGGTAGTGGGGAGAGCTGTATCTGTGATGGAACTGGTTGAGTCCACCACTCTCTGTAGCCTCTTGCATTCCTGTGAATTGGAGTTTCCATACCAGGCCACGATGCCATCAGTCAGAATGCTTTCCACTGTACATCTGTAGAAGTTTGTCAGAGTCTTCGATGACATGCCGAATCTCCTTAAATTTCCTAAGAAAGGGTCTTCCCCCTTTTAGCAGGAAACTGTCAGGACACATTCTACTTTGAATTGTCAAATAGTCCCAAAGCCCCAGCCCCACCAACCCTCAAACAGTTTGGCAGCAAACTTTGAGCAGGTTTCCAATACAGTTGCTTCCACTGTCTGATCTAGCAATTAATTCAAAAGACGGAAGAGAGGATGAAAAGTCATTTCTCCGGTGCACTGATGATTTAAAACCGTGCTGTTAGGAATCCTGACAGTGAGTGAGAACAGATTTTCATTGCCATCCAGGAGAGATCTCTTGTCAGTGGAACAGAGTAAGCCCCAAAATACTGCATTCAAACCAGAAAATTATTTTGTGGTTGGCCTGGTCTTGTAATGCTGTTAGAACCTTTGGCTGTGGACTTGTCAATCAATGTCTGCGACACTTGCAAGTAACAGGGTTTAAAATGTGAACGTTTGTAATGTGGTCTTCTATTTGTCTCACAATCTGGAGTATCTTTTAGCAAGTTTAAGGTTTATATCTGTCAGCAGTCTACAATTGGCACCAGCATCCAGGATTTTGCTTGATAGAATTTGGATTAATCCTTTACATGTTTACAGGCTCTGCTGTTTGGATTTAACTGCATTACACAGACTGCTGGTCATGGCAACGTATTATTGGTCCCTGCACCCTTTCGAGTTGTATACTCTACTGTATCACTAAGACATGGGAAGCGTGCTTTATGAAGAAAAGGGACATGGGACATCTAATAAGGTTGCCTTTTTTTCCATTGGAGGCCACGAATCTGCATGCAACAATTCTACCTACCAGACCTTATAGCAAGCAATACTTATGGATTAGAGAGTAATTGTTTGGTCCACAGTTAATACTGAATGCATTGTAAAATGAATTTTAGAGTTCCAAATCACAATAAGTATTCAAAGTGGATTGGTTCGTAGATTTGTATGGGATCAGATTGGAAAGCGTGGAGTGACAAAGAGAGAAAATTTGCATTTATGAAATCGACTTTCGCCTGTCTGTAACAAGATTGATGTTTTTAATACGCATGCAAGATGCATTGATTCCCCAGAACCAATCAACTAAGCTTCATTCCAACTTTAAGAGGATGCATATTATGAGAATGACTATTCCACAATGTGGGTCATTTGTCTTTTGAAAACGTGTGTTCTGGCCCGTGGGATATGCAAGGGAAGCATTATGTGGACCCGGGAGACTTTAACTCACAGGGTCTATCTCCCACGTTCATAGTCATACACCAGCCCAATCACTTCCTGGCCAGCAGGTGGGAGCGGGATCACATAGAGCAAGAGGCTGCCAGCTGGCAACAGAGGGCAAATGAGGTCAGGGAAGGGGTGGTGGAGTGGAATTGAGGGTAATTGAATTGGAGATGCCCAATGTTTGGTTATTGCCCCAGATGGGTCACTGCTGCTCTTGACAGCTTACAGAAACAAACAGAAATTCTTTTGTTTTCTAGCTCAGATTTGCTGGATATAAAATAAGTCCATGGTGATCAGGACTGCTTTCAAAATTCTGTCAAAGAATTTCATTTAATATTAATATGGCACTTGCTGGTTTTTAGTGTGAAATATCCTGTGCATGTCTCTACAGGTAATGGACTTTATTGTTTATCCTGCGGCCTGCTACCCCATGCATTTTCCTCAAGTCCAAGTATAATTTTCACAGGAAGCACATGCTTGTTTATGGAAGTGGGTGTTTCCATTGAATGTGACCTTAAGTAATTAGAGGGAGCTCCTAACAGGAGTTTTCCTATTGCTTTTACAGCTGCTTGTTTCTCTGGAATGAGTGATAATGTAGTGGCCTAAGTTCATTTTGTTAATGGTAATAAAAACCTGGTTCATTACTGCATTTGACAGACAATGACCACTGGAGGTAATCATAACAAAATAACTCTGTCTGACATGTTTCCAGAAGTATTTAAGAGTGACATTAACATAATTATTTCAACCTAGAGTTCCTGTTTTAAAAAAAAAGTAACTTGGCTTGTTTTGTTTTGTTTCATTTAGCTAAATCAGTATTCTAAAAATTTCAATGAACTCAAAATAGCATTATTAATTTTCTTTCTGGAACATAAAACATTGAGTGATTTGCTAATAGAATTTCTCACAGATATATATTTCCCTTCTCAAAAATATATAGTTTTGGACAACATATTGGAAACACCAGGATGGTGGTGGATGCCATTTGCTCTGAAGGTTTTTTGTGTATGCTGAATCTATTGGTGTCAGCAAAGGGTTAATGGGCCCGTTCTCGATCTGGCTGCAATGATGCTATCTCCGTGCATCTTAGGCACTGAATCAGCACAAAACCTATTTCACACAGCCAGTGTTGAAGTGCACAAAGATGAACTGAATTAGCACAACAGCAATTTTGCCAAGTTCATTTTGGAGCTGCAGTGAGATTGCTGTGTTGAAGTACCTAGTAAAGTTTCTGGCTGAGCATTCCATCTGACAAATTTCAAAAGCAGTGGCAAATTTAGGAGTGTGATTGACTGCAACTCATTCTTAAACTGCCATTGGGCACGCAGACCTTGTTGCTAATAGTTCTTCTAAGCAGATCCGACCTGTCCTGGCCCACCAAATCCAACCCTGCTGCTGTTGAATTTGAAGTGTACCAGGGCTATAATTATCTGTCTGATCCATACACACCTAGCTATTACATTTATGTCTGCTGCACTTGGGTAGTTAATGAGCTATGCTTGTCTTCTTTACAATTTTCTTATTGAAACTGTGTATGTCAGAAAGTTGATTCATGGAATTTTAGAATTCCAGGTTGAAGGAGGCTATTCAACCCAGCGTGCCTGTATCATCTCTTTGAAAGAACATTTCACGGAATAGATACAGTACAGGAGGTGGTCATTTGAGTCATCCCCGCCTCCATGTGAGAGCAAAGCAGCCAAACCCACTCCCCTGTCCTCTGCCCACAACCCTGCACGTGGTTTCCTCTTTCAGTTAGTCTCACACCCATGTTCTTGCCTTATAGCCCTGCAAAAGTTTGTTTTTGTTTTTTGCCAGCCGATTTTTCCCAGGCCTGTTGGCAGCTTATAGACTTGTTGCATCTCTATCAATCCAATAAAGGCTCTGTCCTTGATTGTTCCAGGATACTTTTCTCCACAGCACTACAATATTTTCTATTACCACTCCCCTATCTACCTTGCATGCAGAAATATTTAGAGCCCATTCCTGCCTGTTTCCTTAGCCATAACTTTATTGTTGCCACAATATTGTGATCCAACATGGTTAATTGTCCCTGCGGCATGTCAACTTCGTGAAATATGCTTCTTGTGTATACACACACACTCTGGAAACCCATCTTAGATCTTCTTGTATTGTCTCCATCTGGTTCTGTTGTAAAACTTTCTATTTCTCCCTTTGGTGCTATTTACTGTATCTCTTTCAATCCTGTGCGTGTGTGTGTGTTTTAAATCTCACCTCGCTTGCGGGTCCTTTGCCAAGTTCCTTCACGGAGTGTCCTCTGGATGATGCCCCTACTGCCAAGGTCATTAGCATGTCTTTGTTTACTCTTCAAAACTGCTGATAATCTAGAGCACCTGCAGTGAATCTCACCTAAACTTTCAACACTGTAAGGAGAACGATATCCCAGTATATCTAGTCTCTCTGCATAACAGAAGTCCTTCATCCTTTGCATGCAATTACATAATTATTTCTGCTGGATGTTTACATTTCCAAATCTTATCAATTCATCTTCGTGACTCCAGATACCACCTCGTTCACCCCCAGCAGAGGAAAGGTCAGAATATTTATCAATGTCTACTTGCCTTATTCTACCACGTGCAATCAGAACATTGCCCACAGGCTGATTTTCAAGAGGGGGAAGGGGGAAGCGAGAAGCGAGGGTCCCGGACCGTGCGGTGAGCTCAGCAGGTGCATGTGGTTTATCCGAGTGTGCTCCGGATACAGACTCGTGGGGGGGAGGTGGTTGTGTGGTTGTGACCGGGGCGATGCCGGTGGTGCCAGCGGCCTTTCCCACCCTGCCCCTGCCCGGCCTGGGCAGCTGGTGAGGCCCTGACCCTGGCACTTGCATTGCGAGACCCGCAGGCACACAGACTTCCTAGAGTGGCCCAGGTAACGGGTGGTCTGACGGGACATTTGTGCTTGAATTCATGTCATAAAATCCCAGGGAGCAGCAAAACCCCAGTCCCCTCCTGAGCCGAGGGATCTGACAGCCGCCCTTGGAGGGGGACTGCAGGTGACTTCAGTTCTTCTGGGAGGGAATCAACAGCCCGAGGTCCTGCTGGTTCAATGGGAAGCCCTTTGGAAGGAGGACAAATGGGCACCTTCCCCATTGGCCTGTCCTCCAGTCGGAAAAGGCCACAGATCCCCAACAGTGGTGGTGGTAACTGGCAGTGGGTCTTTGGAAAGTTCGGCCCAATGAATGATCGCACTGCGTTAGACAGGTACTTTGCTGGGGTTCGGGAATTTTTGCTGGGTTCTCTCCAATTCACCCTTTCAACGTCAAAGTTGGTGACCACCTTAAGCATTGGTATGAAAATCAATAGTGCCCATGTGGTTGTTGGATTTTCTCTTCATCTGCTTTGGGGAACTGGATGCTCTCATGTGGATCCTGAATGGTGTGTTTCAGGTTACCTTGTTAAGGAGCTGATGTTTATCTTGCAATGTACTCTCATGGAAACCTATGCCACAATCAACAGCTGAAACATTCAGTGTTATCCATTAACTTCCAGGCCAAATCTTGCTTAAGTTGACCAAATCTGGCCTGGAATTTCTTTTGGATAGTACTTGCTGTTTAAGCTCCACAAGTCAGAGCTATAGTGTAAGATCTAGTAGCTGGTAGTGTGTCATGTGCAGAGTGAATTAGTCAAACGCACTTTTACTTGGGTGTCTAGTGCATGCCCAAAGCTCTCGGGGCCATGTTGGTCATCAGGCAATGCCTGCCCCGTGAGCAACAACCTGCTGGAGGAACTCAGCGGGTCAAGCAGTGTGGAAAACACTATGAAGCTGGAGGAACTCAGCAGGCCAGGCAGCATCCGTGGAGAAAAGCAGGCGGTCAACGTTTCGGGTCGGGACCCTTCTTCAGGACTGAAGATAGGAAAAGGGGGAAGCCAAATATATAGGAGGGAAAAGCAGAGCAGTGATAGGTGGATTAAAGAGGGGAGATGGGGTGGGCACAAGGTGGTGGTAGGTAGATGCAGGTAAGAGATAGTGATAGGCAGGTGGGGAGGAGGTGGGCAGAGCAGATCCTCCGGGGGATAAGTGAAAGGTAAGGGGAGAGAGGGGAAAAAAAGATAGGGAAAAAAAAGGCTAGGAAAGGGAAGAAGAGAAGAAGCAAGGTGTGAAAGAGGGCGGGGATTACCTAAAGTGGGAGAATTCAATGTTCGTGCCATTAGGCTGCAAGGTTCCAAGATGGAAAATGAGGTGCTGTTCCTCCAGTTTGCACTTGGAATTCTCCTGGCAGTGGAGGAGGCCAAGGACTGTCATATCTGTGATAGTGTGGGAGGGGGAGTTGAAGTGACTGGCAACGGGGAGATACAGATCACAGTTACGGACAAAGCGCAGGTGTTCCGTGAAACGGTCACCTAGTCTGCGTTTGGTCTCACCAATATACAGCAGAGGAGGCCACACTTGGAGCACCGAATGCAGTAGGTGATATTAAGGGAGGTGCAGGTGAATCTGTCTCACCTGAAAGGACTCATTGGGTCCCTGGATGGAGGGATGGAGGTGGTGTAGGGGCAGGTGTTGTGTGTGTGGGTGTGTGTGGGGTGGGGGCAGAGAGGAATTGTTGATGTTTTGAGTCAAGACATTTGGACAGGTACATGGATAGGAAAGATTTAGAGGGATATGGGCCAAAAAAATGGGGCTAGCTCAGGAAGACACCTTGGTCAGCATGGACAAGTTGGGCCGATAGGCCTATTTCCCTGCAGTACAACCCGACGACTCCATTGTGTGCAGATGGGTAAATTGCAATCACTGGTGCTCGTTCAGTGATGGAATCATCCCACAAGCTGCACACAAAAATCCTCTGCTTGAGGGCATTTGATGGCATTCAAAGGGATTGAGAAAAAGTCGTAACTAGTGTTCCTAATTGTAAATTCACAGATAATGTATACAAACTGAAAATAATGTTCATGCTTAGAATCAAATCCAGCTCAAAGTCTTAGGTTTGGAATTTACTCAGCTGTTTTCTCAAAAGCAACAAATTGGTTACAGTTGGCAACTTTTGCAGTTATCTCTTCAAAGGAATCCGTCAGATTTGTGGGAGCTTCTGCACATGAAATTAATGGAAATAGTGTCCTGTGAAGTGGCCTTGGGCATTTTTCCCACTCCAGATGTCAGGCTGTGCTTCACCAATTCCCGTTATATTCCTCTTTGAGGAACAAAGTCATGTTTTTCCACCCCTCTGCCCTGTATATGTATATTTTGGGTTGTGCCTTTTGCAAAGTCCTGATGCCTTTGTCCTGTATGTATTTTAAGTTTTGCATCTCATACTGACTTTTCTTTTGTCAAAGCTTGCCAGGCCTGTTCTGACTGGACTTTCAGTTTACCTGCTCGTGTTTTTGTTGCTGAAGGACTTGGAATATTTTTCATCTTCATTCTTCTTACTGGCGTTTTTCAGATGATTTATATATTCGTGCTACCAGTGGAGAATACCTTGTTTTGAAAGTGGTCAACTTCACCCTTACTTTCCAATACAATTTGTACCCTGTTCTAAGGATAAATTGTAAAATGTGACAGCCCCTTGTTTCACGAACTGGCATCTTTATCTCAGATGAAGCTAAGGGCACTGTGGGTTTTGGTAAAGACTTTGTATTTCCTGCCACCTGCTGGCTGACCATTATTACTGCAGCAATACAGGTTATTAATGTGCAATCCAACAAAGTATAAATTTAGCTCTAAAGTTCTTTTGCGTCTTATGTGATGAATATTTAAGAACATAAGCAACATTTAACCATCTGTTCATGAATAATGCTGAAGTTTTCTGTCCTTTTATTTCTATTTGTTTCTATTAAGATTTAAATGGCTGTAATTGTCAGTGTTTCAGGGTTTATCATTAATGTTAAGTTGCTATTCCATATTTCCTTATGAAGGAATGAAGCCATTTCACAGAGCAATCCCATTCCCCTACTCACTTTCTTTACAACCTATTTTTCTCCCCTCTCTCCCCCCCCCCCAACCCCTCCCAATCAATTCCCATTAAATCTCCCCAGATTCTACCATTCACCTAACACAGGGAATTTACAATGGGCAATTCACCTACTATCCTGCATGCCTTTGGGACGTGGGAGGAACAGACCACTGGGAAACCTATGTTGTAGCAGGGAGAACATGCAAACTCCAAACAAACGGTGTTGTAGTTCAGGATCGAACCCGGGTCGCTGGAGCTGTTAGACCAGATCTTTAATCACTATGTCACAGTACTGAAGGATACAAAGTAAATAGACAATTAAAAGCACGACATTCGGATCGTAGAACATTTCCATAGAGTCATGGAAATTTATGCCATTTAGCCCATGATTAAAAAAAAGAGATTAGTCTAAATCCATTTCCTAGCTCTCAGTCTGCTCAGTTTTGATTGGTGCAGAATTAAAGCTATTTGACCAATGCAGGGTGTCCAGTATAACAGTTCCAGAAATACATCCTGAGGGAAAGTTGACTGTTTCTGACAGACTCTGTAATTCAGATCTGCACTAACAGAAAAAGACTGTTCGATTTGGGAATTATCACATAGTTTGGGCATCCTGTTTGAAGGAATAATTGCTGCAGGTAGCCTAGATATTCAGAGCCCTGAGAGCCTTGGCTTGTATACTCTCTGGGCTATCTGCAGCATTTATTGCAAATGTGTTAAAATGCACCTCGTTCTAAGTAGCAATGATTGTGGCTGTAAAAGGTTTTTAGTTTTGTAGGTGATAATTAAATGATCAAAAAGTAATTAATTGCTTGTATTCCAGTAGACTTGGAATGATTACCACGATCTGACTTGCACTAATGTCGTTGGATATTGACACTTCCTTTGTCGCTGAGAATACTAAAGTGGAAATGCTTTAACCGTGTCTGAGCACTGCTGTGTGATATTGAAAATGTCAGTGCAAGGATGAGTTTCTCTCAGCTTTATTAACAAAAAACGGTGGCAGTGTCAATTTGATTGGTGTCGAGTAACAGTCGAGAAAGCTGCCAGCTCTTCCTTAAGTAATGGAATATGCCACATTGGGCTGTGGGATTTGAGGTCAATTCCAGCAGGCACGTGCCTTTCCTACCAACAATTTTGATTATTATATGACTTGCATTTAGTACATTTGACAGAATTGGCCAGGCAAAAACGCTGCATAAAAGCCAGGATTTGACATCCTGATAAGTATAAGCCTGGGTTGCAAATGGATTCTTTATTCTTCTTTTAAAACTATGCTAAGGAATTGGGGGAATGGGATTCATGGCTTAAACCGATCCTTTGGCATGGACAACTCGGGTTGAAGGGCTTGTTTCCGTGCTGTATAACTCTATGACTTTATAATGCAGCTTGGAGCCAACATGGACCTGATGGGTTGAATGTTCACCTCTTCCAATAATAAGCAGCTAACTGCAGGCAAGTTCTGAAGGACATTGCACATTGTCTGGTCTAGGGAGTTGGGATGTGGGTGGTGAAAGAGAGGCCCAGTTGTCCCAGGCCCAGTTGGGGCCTGGTCTTGGGATGGGTCAGCAATCAGCTAAGAAGACCGGGGGGGGGGGGGGGGGGGGGGGGAGGAGGGTAGTCACCAAGGTCAGATTGGGTCGGTGGCTTTGGTCAGGTCACAGTTGGGTTAAACAGCTGGTGGCAAAGTGAGGATGGGTCTGTGTGGCAGCAGTTGGACGGGGCCTAGTTGAGTAGTGCAGGGAGTGGGGAAGGTTAACAGGTAGGAGTAAGTTGGAGCCTGAGCTGACCAGTGGGTTGAGGGGATTTGTATTTGTTGGGAGGGGATTGGGGGGGGGGGGTGCAGTGGGAAGAGTGGGTTACCTGAGGATAAAAGGTAAGTGTAGCACCTGGTTTAGTGAGGCCCACACTGCACAAATTGAGCTGTCTCAAGGTTGCCTAATGATTATTGCTCCCACTGCGGAGGGAACAATGTAATTTGCTGCTCAGCTGATGCAGAAATCACTTTGTAAGATTATCTTTATTTTCTCCTAGTTCATATAGATTTAGATCCTTTGAAGAAAAAATAAATTTTTGTTGATTTTCTTCCCGTGGTTAGTCCGCAGCATTCACTTTCCCAGAGATTTCTTTACCAGAGTGCTCTTTTCCTTTAAGAGTTATGAAATGTCTGATTCCATGGAGCCACTGATGCGCACACTCTTACTGAATTATCCAGCTGGGAAATGCCCTGCGATGGCCCTCTAAGGCCAAACAGTTCATCCAAGCCAATATGGCAAATAGACTTCCTAAGTAAAAGAGCAAATATCTACTGATTAAATACTCAGTAGGTCAGATGTCATTTTATTTAATTGCTCATCATCTCTAGGGTGAATAACCGTCTGACGCTATTGTTAACATATTGGAAGGAAGCATGTTCAGAACTAGTCCAATTTCACTTTGGATGTACACTTTTAGTTGTGCTGCCTCAGGCAGAACCACAAAGCACTGGACATTTTTGCTCCCAAGCACAATCTGGACATTCCACTCCCACACCCACCCCCCCCCCCCCCCCCCCCACCCCACTCCCCCACATCCACTGCTTTGCAAAGCAGGTTCTGCCTGAGTGGTACAGAGGAGGTTGACCCAGTGCTAAGTTGCCAGAGTGCTCAAGCTATACCTGCAACATCAATGCAGAGATCATAGTTAAAGTTGTGTTCTTTACGGCATCTGTAATCGTAACATTTAATTAATTACATTAAAAATAAAATATCTAATCTAGTTGGTCATTTTCTGAGTTCTGACCACATGTCGGTGCTGTCACTAAGGTTGCCTGTTTCCACCTCCAGAACAACTCCCATTTGACCTTCACCTCAGTTCATCAGCTGCTGAAACTCTCATCTATGTCTTTCTGGTCACCAGACTTGATTATTCCAGCTCCCTTCACTCTGTAAATTTTAGCTCATCCAGCACTCTGTTGCATGTGTCCTATTCACTCCTCACACCTGTCCCATTATTTAAAAATAAACATTTTGTTTTGTATTTTCTTTGTCATAGAAGGTGGTTATTTGGCCCACTGAGTCTTTGCTGGCTCTTAGAGCAATCTCATCAATCCATTCCAACCTGTTTCCTTATAATGAATTCTCTCTCTCACATGTCCACCAACTCCCCACCACCAGCCCCAAGATTCTTCTGTCACTCACCTACTCAAGGGGCAATTTACAGTAGCCAGTCAATCTGCAATCTAGCCTTTGGTATGTGGGAGGAAACCGAAGCACCCAGGGGAAACCCACATGGTCACAGGGAGAATGTGAGAATTCCACACAGGCAGCAGCTCAGTCAGGACTGAACCCAGGTCACTGGCTCAGTGTGGGGACAGCATGACCTATGGTGGGGCAATAAACAATCTGCTGGAGGAACTCAACAGGCTGAGCAGCGTCTGATGCAGGGTTTTGACCCAAAATGTCAAAATGAGTTCCTTCAGCAGATTATTTGTTGCCCCAGATGCCAGAACCTGCAGTCTCCTGGTGTCTCCTGACTTATGTCGGCTCCTTTTTAGTCAATGCACCAATTTTAAAATTCTTTTCCTTGTTTTCAAAGTTCTGCATGGGCTGCTGTCACCTCCACCAGCCCTACAGCTCTCCAATATATTACGGCCTCTTGAGAATCCCAATTGACGTTGGCCTTCCATTGATGGTTGTGCTTGCAGGAGTCAAGGCAGCCAAGCCAGTCTGCCTCACTAACTCTCTTTTCGTTCTCCAAGATGCTTGTTCATATCTATCTCTTTGACCAAGCTTCCCTAGTTTTCCTATAAGTGGCATAGACAAATTTTATTTGATAGCACTCGTGTGAAGCATATTGGGAAGATTTATTGCATTGAAGGTGCTATATAAATATGGGTGGCTGCGTTGTCTTTCCTAATCTGATTAATAGTGATTTCTGTCTTAATTGACCAATCACAACATCAGCAGCATGTGGATTGATGCTGTTGGTCTTCTGACTGACTGCATTTGTTTCTTTTTGTCATGCACCATTCAAACATCACAAATCTTGACAAGATTATTTTTGTCAGCATTATTAAAGAAATGTAAAATACCTTTCTGATATTTTTAATTCATACTGAACTAACATTTCACCAAGGAATAGTGCTGCACTGCGTCTTTATTTCAATAGTTATTTAAATAAGTTTGCCCTAATTTTGTGTTTTCTTTTTTAAAAAAAAACAAGTGATCTGGAAATTTGTGCTTGATGTTTTTTTCCAATGCTACATGTATGAAAATCAATTATTTTCCTTGCTTCCTGTTTATGACCATTTCCAGGTCAAATCACGTACTTCAGAAAATTGACCAGGCAATTACAATTGTTGTGAGTCAGCATCGCACACCTAGTGAACCTCCCTGTACTGTGTTCCTTTTGGATGATTGCCGGGGAAATTAGTCCATGTTGAGCTGGGAGTGCCCCTCACTGGGCACTCCAAGAGAAACTGTGACCAAGCTGAGCTCAGTCAGATAAGCCTCATTATTTCAATCCTGACCCCATCTCCTTTAATCAATCCTCCCTCTGCACCTTCCCCCAAGGTCTTGATCAGGCAGCCCTCTCTTACCTCTGGATGTTGTATTCAGTAACACTCAAGGTAGCCTCAGGTGCTGGTGAAGTTTTGCAGTGACTTTCCCTGTGTCTGCACAGTGTAGCGATCCACCACGGAGTAAACAACCATTTCTATGTGAGTGTGTCTGTTTGGTTTTAAGTTTTTAATTCACTTTTCATTTGAATCTTATTGACCAATTCCTGTACCTTAAATTATGTTCTATTTTGGTTGATAGAGATTAGGGAGGCATGAAGAAAGATGCATGCTGCATTTGAATCTAATGTCAGTCCTATAATTTAGCTGAGCTTGCAGTGCATGAGGTCTCAAACAGCAACCCAGTTTCAGAATGGCCATGGAAATGGAATGGAATGGAAATAGCTATCGATTGAACTTGCTGTCTGTCCATAACACTGTCTGATTCCATCCTGTAAATGTAAGGAAATCAAGACGCTGCAGGAAATCTGAAATAAAAACAGAAAATGCTGGAAACGCTCAACAGTTTAGGTGGCATCTGCAGAGAGAGAGGAATTGACCCTTCGTCAAATCCTTTGCTGCCTGATCTGCTGAATGTTTCCAGCTTCTTGTTCCAGTAAGTGTAAACCTAGAATGGCTTACTGTGTCCTTTGCTTGTGTAAGCGGCACTGTCTCACTTTTGTGTACCTGGCAGCGATTGTGTACATGCCATCAGTTCACTAAGGCAGTTAGATGCACTGGAGACCAACGTACAATGACAACTCGCTCAACAAGGTGTACTCAACAGCGCTAAACTCCACACCCACAACGGTGACAATTAAGAATGCCAACTTGAGAAGACTGGGTAGGAAGAAGGGAAGAAAACCTGCATATACAACAAATCAGTGCACGAGTTAGGAAGAAGCCTTAGAACGAAACACAACAGAATTGAACATTTGGCTTGTCTGCTGACATGTTCCAGGAGTACTGGGGCTAATGCTTATACTCATGATTCCCCATGCTGTGATCCTGATCTCAGATACATTATGGCATGTGCTGTGAGCTGAAGGATCACTTCTTCCCTGGGGGAGGTAAAGCAGATGAGTGAAAACACACTTCCCTTGGCATTTGTTCTGTCTCAGAAAATGACAGCCAATTGCTTTCCAGCTCTGTCCATCAGGGAATCAGCAAACCAGAAAAATAGAGAAGACAGTCTCTTGAGTTGGAGTACAGCAACATTCTGAAGCTGGAAGGCAGTAATATTCTGTTTGATGCTGTTGCAAGCCACTTCCAGATGTGGCTTAGTGATATTGAAAATTGGGGGCCAGTCCTTGATGTCCAGCAGAGAAACAAAGGACTGCAGATGCTGGAATCCAGATGAAAAACAGCATGACGCTGGAGGAACTCAGCAGGCCAGGCAGCATCTGTGGAGAAAAGCAGACGGTCAATGTTTTGGGTCAGGACCCTTCTTTAGCACTGAAGATAGGAAAAGGGGAAGCCCAAATATATAGGGGGGAAAAGCAGAGCAGTGATAGGTGGACAAAAGAGGGGAGGCAGGTTGGGCACAAGGTGGTGATAGGTAGATGCAGGTAAGAGATAGTGATAGGCAGGTGCGGAGGAGGAGGGGAGAGGTAAGGAAAGTGAGGGGGAAAAAAGGCTAGGAAAGAGAAGAAGCATGGACGGTGGGGGGTGGGCGGTGGGTTGTTTGTGGGGAAGAGGAGTGGGGATTGCCTAAAGTGGGAGAAATCAATGTTCATGCCATTAGGCTGCAAGGTTCCAAGGTGGAAAATGAGGTGCTGTTCCTCCAGTTTGCGCTTGGAATTCTTCTGGCAGTGGAGGAGGCTGAGGACTGACATATCTGTGATGGAGTGGGAGGGGGAGTTGAAGTGACTGGCAACAGGGAGATAAAGATCGTGGTTACGGACAGAGCGCAGGTGTTCTGTGAAATGGTCACCTCGTCTGCTTTAGGTCTCACCAATGTAGAGGAGACCACACTTGGAGCACTGAACACAGTAGATGATATTAAGGGAGGTGCAGGTGAATCTGTCTCACCTGAAAGGACTGTTTGGGTCCCTGGGTGGAGGTGGTGTCGGGGCAGATGTTGCACCAATGGCAGGGCAGTGGGAAAGTTCCCAAGGGTGGGAGTGGGATGGGTCAGGATGGAGGAGTGAAACTTAGGGAGTCGCGGAGAGAGCGGTCCCTGCGAAAGGCCGAAAGGGGTGGGGGAGGGGAAGATGTACTTGGTGGTGGGGTCCCACTGGAGATGGCGGAAGTGGCGGAGAATGACGTGTTGATGTCCAGCAGTTCTGTATCCCAAGAAGAGGCGTGACAGGTGGAGTATCCTATATCAAGAAGATCAAGAGAAGAAGAGGGAGTTCCAGCACAATGCACCCATCTCCCTGGCCAGTCTAGAGTCTCAGCCCAAGATTCCAGTTTCCCAAGTGTCATGCCAGCTGCTTAGCTCAAGACTTCCCAACCAGCAGTGAACCATCTGCGGCCCGTGTGGGAATTCTTGATTACTGAGAGATGATCTGCTGCTTCCTGCAACAATATTCTCTTCTGTTATATGGCTGCATGGTTTGGACCAACGTGGTTCTTTTCCCTTGAAGAAACAGGCACCATTCTGGATGCTCTAAGTGTGCCAGTCCACCCTCAGTTAGCCACCTCATTAGTTCTCTAGCCTACGTGGCTGCATCTAAAAGTCACTGCTGCTTGATTCTAAAATTATTGCATAAAAGTCCTGGGAATGCTTTTCAATTGTACTTTGATTTTTCTTCTTGTTAGAGTTTTTGGGAGCTGTGTCAGCATTTTAAAAAAAATTATCTGTCAGCTTTTTTGAGTTTGAATGCATACTGCTGAAAACTGTTTGACACTAAATTAGTATTTCACAGCTTGCTTCATGCAAAGGAGAAAAGTATCATCAGCGGCTTTTTAAAACCTGATATTACCTTGAGAGGAGAATGTTTGGAGTTATTTCGGAGGTCCTGCAATTAGCCAACATAGAGGAAAAAGACTGAAAAGCCATAGAGCATTTAGCTTCCTGTTTATTAAACTAGCTCCAACCTGTGTTAGTGCCTGAGAGTAAAGGGTTTCCTACAAGCTTCCAACACAGTTAATGGCTTCCCAAAGACTGCAGTTTGATGCCTGTTTTTAACAGCAAGAGGAAAATACAAACTTTTAAATGGTAGTCATTCAGTAACTTCCTTTTAAACAATCTATGAAATTAAGACTCTGGTAAAACTTTACTGCATAAAAATGCTTGGTTTATTTCTTAAAAAGAGATAAAGATGTTTCTGTAATAATATATTTAACTGAACGTCAGTGTAATAATTCCTTTGTTATTTTCAGAAAATTATGGAATGTGGCTTTTGGTTTGATTTTTTTAGATCTGTTTTTGTGCCCAATTTATTTCTGTACTTTTCAATTATCTTAACAGGTTCCTTTCATTGCAACAATTCTCAGTGAACTTTTGTTTTTCTCAATTAAAAAGGAATGTACAAGCGATGCCTCTTTTGCACTATTAATTTATTTTGCAATATATGGTAATTTTTTGTCTTGCACTGTACTGCTGTCGCAAAACAACAATATTTCATGTCGTATGTCAGTGATAATAAACCTGATTCTGATGCCTGATTTTAAATAGAATCTGAAATAGTAGCTGGAAGTTTCTTAGTCTTGGTGTTGCTATATGAAGTTCAAAGCATATCATGGTTTTTTGAAGACTAGGCCTTAACCATAATGGCTTTTCCATTTTATGGCATTTCTTGCAACCCATTCTCAGTGTTTTCAGTCCTTTGGTAACCACATCAAATCATGAAGGTTATGATGTGCTGTATTCCCTGAAGTGCCACATTTTGCATGGGTATACTAACGTCAGCTAAGTAAACTGTCAGCAACTGGGTGTTTCTCAGCTTGACAGCTATTATCTTACCATTTATATTTGTTAAATTCTCTTTTACAAGAACATATCTGGGTATATCTTTAATGTACAGTTTAACTGATTCCTGGAAAGAAGTTGTCCAATTTCCTTAATTATAGAATTTAAATCTATAAAGTGCATTAATCAAAATGTAAAATTAAATCCACAAATTCTGGAATTATTCAGCAGGTGAGACAGCATCTGTAGAGATGGAAACAGAGCAAAAACCTGGACTGTCTACCAATGTTACATTAAGACCATTGAGGGCTTCACCATTAGCTTGTACTTCAGATCCTGTGGATCAAATAGGACCACAGGACCAATCCAAGCAACCTGCATGAAGTTAAATCCAGCAGCATCAAAGCCTTTCTCTTGAGAAAGAAGCTCTTGTGGATTGGTCACTGTGTCTGGATGCCCAAGAACCATTTCCTTGCCTGGTTCTTTTCACTCAGCTCTCTGTTTGCCAGTGTTCAAAAGGTGGCCAAAAGGACCAGTACAAAGATGTGCTCAAAATAGCCCATAATCAAGAAGACACTGACAGCAATGACTGGAGGAGTAAGCAACTAACTGTCCAGTCAATGCCAGTGGCATTTTGACGTCAACTGTTGAGGTCGGACTACAGAGGAAAGAGAAGGGAATCATCTTGGGGCTGCAAACCCTACTCCCCCCAGCAATAATGAGACCCTATTGTCGAAGAACAAATGCATCCAAAATCTGGCTCTTCTGTCATTTGAAGACCTTCAAGACTTCTAGACATTGTCCTCGATTCTGTGTGACCACTGCCAATGATGATTATCAAGCCACAGGACCAACCATGGTGTGGGGTGCAGAGGAGCACTGGCAGGCATATCAATGAAGTGACAGTATGAAAGGAGTGAATTTTCAACACAAGACTACATTTGTGCTGAACCGCAGAAGCAGCATGTGTTGTCAAAATCAAGCAATCCCACAACCAATGAATCAGACCAAAGTTGTGCCTGTCTAGTCTTGAGTGTTGGTGGATAATTAAGCAACAAAGAGGAAAATACACTAAGAACATCTCCATCATTTTTTGTAAGTTCCAAGGTAAAGCCTAAATCATTTGCAACTATTTTTAGTCAGAAGTAGGTGATTCATCTCATCTTCCTCCAGAGAACTTGGCCAACCCAGTTTGATTCCCTGAACACAATATCAAGAAATGATTGAGATTACTGGATATAACCAATGGACCAGACAACATCCTGAATGAACTGCAGATTTATCTTCAAGAAACAGCCACACCACCAGTCAAGCTGTTTCAGTACGAATAGAAGATGCATCTGCAAGACAATTTTTTTAACACGTGGTTTATTTACATAATTACATAATTTTCAATTCATTATTTACAAATCTACATTAAATTTAAAATATCAAATTAAAATATTGCCAGTCCTGTCCAGGATACACTCGAGTCTCTGTGACGCTCAACAGTCCTGGAAAGCTTTTGGAAAGCCAGTGGACACCATGTGAAGTTGACACCGTATGACGAGTAGAGGGAACTGATATCAAGGGAGACCTGTCAAAAGTATAAAAAGTGTAGGGAGGTGCTTTTTTTTTTAAAAAAAAAAGTAACTTAGAAAGGCAAAGGGGGGGCCATGAGGACCTCTATGACTAAGGAGGACATGCAGCAGGTGCATGGGAACACCACAACTTGCAGGTTCCCCTCCAAGTTTTAGCTTTGAAATATATAGCTGTTCCTTCATCATTTCTTAGTTTAAATCCTGGAACTTCCTACACAATAGCACTACTTGTGTATCTTCCTCAGAAGGATGGATAGGGATGGCAGTATATGATAACAATGATTTGAATGTTCACTTTTAAGATTAGCGCAACATCCAATGTAGTGAGGTTGATGCATGCGAGGTGTATGTGTTCTGTATGTTTGTGTATAATATGCATGTATTTTTCTGTGTAGTGATGTTTAATCCAGTGAGAATTGTGTGTGAAGTATGAAATCCTGATTAACTCAACTCTTTCCAAGAACATAGCTCTTTAGTTATTTCTGAGATCTTTTGTTCTGCCATCTCTCATTCACTCCCAGAGCCTAGCACACTCCCCAATTCAATGTCATAATTTGTAAATTAACCATGATTGCACCCTGAAAGATTTGTCTGTGTTACAAGAAAATAAGTGATCCAAACATTTTTTGCATCAGGAAATTTGCCTTTTATGTAAGCTTTGATAGCTTAAATAAATTCGTTTCTCAAGCTGCTTTGGGACAATCCTTCATCTGATTCTGTGTTGTAATGCAATGTTTTGTTTTTTTATTTTTAAGCGTGGAGCCTATAGATAAAATGTAGTTTCTCTAATCTAGCACCTAATATTTTCCACCCAAAGCCATGGATTTCCATGGCTTGATCTAATTGTGTACAAGCAAACTAGTGTGCGCAGCAGTACTGTTGAGCTGAATCTCTCCTACGTCAATCTGTCTCATTCACTCAAAAGAGCCTCTTTCATCCTGCACTTCTTGCGTATTGATAATGCTGCTGTTTTGTTCCCTTCGGCACAAGTAGCCTGAAAAGGAACCTCCTGACTTTACTATTTTCCAGTGCTCATTTTTAGTTGCTATTCCCTCTGCTGATTAGTTTTTTTTATAATATGCAAAGTGTATTAAAAGGAAACTGTTTTTAAAAAAACCTTTAATCTTAATGTATTTGGCAAAACTTATACATTCAATTGCTCTTTCAAATACTGCAAGAACCTCGTCCTAATGGGTCAACAATCTGCTGTAATCTGAAAGCTACTTTAATGTACAGGATATATTTTACTGACTGAATAAATTGGGAATCAAAGCCATGTTAAATGTATATTTACATTTAGCTGGAAAATACTGTATAATTTCATCTGCTTCAATGGGAATTCAAGGTGAAATATCCGAGAACCATATCATCAAATGGATGTATATGAAAAAAAACCTTAAATTTTTCACTAATCTTTTAGTTTTTGCTGTTTATATCACTCTGCTAAGGATATCCTATAGATAACTTTTGGTTGATCTCTGTGGTGGGTTTTCATTGTAGATCTTGGTGCGCTTAATATGTGGATCATTCCACAAATTAATACTGAGGTCACATGAAATTGTCTTGCTTGTTTTCTCAGCATCAGTTTGAAATGGAAGCTTGAGCAGTGAGGTTGCAGAGCATGAGAGAGAACAGGGAGAGTCACAGTGATGCCATATTTGAGGAAATATTATCATATTTTCGAATCATGCCCAAGTAAGGACTTAAGTATATTTTCTCTTGAGTTTATTTTGTGGTTCATGTGTTAATTGTTGTCTCTTAAGATGGGAAATTAGAAAGCATTGCCGTCATATCTTAAATGTTTGATTAGAATTGATATTTGGCAATGTTTCATTAGTTACCATATAATTAGAAGAAAATTTTTCTCACCAGATTCAGGGTTTTTGCATTTGAAATATTTGCATTATTTACTTATCATATGTTCAGGTACTCTTAAACAATATTGGTTATTTTGCTTTATATTGTCGAATGATTTTGCACTGTGTGAATGTTTGAGAAATTTCAGTTTTTTATCTGTTCTGGTGGTGTTGGAGAACTATGTGCTTTATTCACTTCTTGTTGGTTTGTGTTTATGAGTTTACCATCAGTGTGGTGAACTTTTAAAGTCCAGAAAACCTGGGTTTGGGAGCAGTTGAGGGACTAATTTTGGGAAACAACAGCATGTCAGGAAACTGATTTCAATCTGATGACTTCTGGGTTTTATTGGGGCAGGGCAAAGAACAGGTAGCTAATCTACTTCCTGACGTGAGTGGCATTACAAATATTGAGGCTGGAAGCCTCTGATTTAACCTTTGCAATTTACTGTCTAGGTCCCTTGGAATCAGGCAGCCACAGAGAAATGTGAGTGTTTTCACAGCCATGACTTGAGGGCCAGGGGAGACATGAGTGATTTCTTTCTGAGGTAAAGGATCAGATAACTTGGGCATTGGGCAATGGTCTTAATTGGCCTGAGACCAGTCTAGAGCATTCACTTCCAATCAGGCCAGCTTTGGGGTGGAGAGTCTGTCAGGGCCAAAAGACGCTGCATTTTAACTCCAAAGGATGCAAGGAAATTCTGACTTTTTGGGTTTTTTACCTGAAAACCCGTCTGCGCAATTCTGTATAAGCATCCAAGTCGATGTTTAGTTGGGCTGCATCATACTTACCTGTGGCTGGCAAAACCACTTCAAGTTACCAACTATGTCCTCTTCATGGATCAATTTTTCTGACTTTCACGGATGTGCATTGCAACATGTAAGCCAGAGATGAGCTGGGGGTCAGAAGCTGGCAGATTCAATCTCCAGTTGCGCTGCTGGACCTGGTACTGACTCCAGGGACAGAGCACAAATGTAAGGTGCTGGAGGAATTCAGCGGGTCAAACAGCATCTGTGGGAGGAAAGGAACTGTCAACATTTCAAGTTGAAACCCTGCATCAATTCCTTTCTTCTCACAGATGCTGCTTGACCCACTGAGTTCCTTCAGCAGGTTTATTGTTGCTCCATATTTCAGCAACTGTAGTCTCTTGTGTCTTTTAATGTGCTCAGGGGCCAGATGCCCTTTGTATCCAGCTCCATAGCTTTGTGCCAGGGTGGCAGGCATAGGTAGTGTGACCCCTTTCATTGGAATGGAGTCAATGAGCCCGAGTTAAAAGGCAAATGTTTCACTCAATTTTCTTTATCTTATCTAACTGGAGAGGGTCGATCTGTTTTCCTGGAATGGAAGAGGTTAAGAGGGGACACGATTGAGGTATATAAAATTATGAGAGCCATAGATATGGTAGGCTACAAGAAACGTTTCCCCATGTCAGAGGTTGATAAAACTAGAGAACATGGATTTTGGGGTAAGGGGTAATAGATTTAGATGGGATCTGAGAGGATTTTTTTTTCACCCAGAGGGGTGAGTAGCTGGAGCACACTTCCTGAGAGAGTGGTGGAAGCAGTCACTGACAGCATTTAAGAAGTGTCTAGATGAGAAGCTGAATCACCCAGGCATAGAAGGCTGTGGGGCAAGTGCTGGAAGGTAGGATTAATATGGAAGGGAGTCCATTGGTTGATATGGATGTGGTGGGTCATGTGGCCTGTTTCCCTGCTGTATGACTTAACATTTGGAATTAAATCCTTTGACTTTCTAGGTTTTTCTAATGAAATTTATTGATTTTTTTAAAAATCTATTTGAACTGTTCTTAAATGTATCTGATCATCAGAGAAATTTAAAGACAGTTTAAAAATACCTTTGATAGAAGCAAGCTGTTTAGAAAAAGTCATGAGGGCAGCACAGGTGGGTGAGGCCTTGGGTTCAATGACTATCTGCTTCACAGGATAGCCACAGTAGGCAGACCGTGAACCCAACTGGTCTCGCAGAGCCTCAAGTGGTTAGTATGTCTGCGGGAGAAACTCGGACCAAGTGTGGGTAGTGGGCCAGAGTGAGCACAGTCCAGTCCAATTCATTTATTTTTATTCTATGTGATGGGCTTTTGTCAGTCTGCCATTGTCTAGATTTTAAAAAAAATTGAATTAATGGCTCCAATTAAAATACTTCACCAGAATTTCATCCAGATCATTTTAAGCATCTGTACAATAACATGCTTGTGAAATAGTTTTGAGGCCTTGTCTAAGATTAGGCATTTTATTTGGGCATATATTTTCCTTTACACAGGACCATGAGCATTTTCTATGTCTTTGGGAACTGCACCATGACATTGCTTGGCATTTATGTTCTGCATCTTTCTTAATCTAAGATGCTGGGCCAGTTTTTTTAACTGTCCTCACTCACAAGAGCAGGGTGAATGGATGATTTAAATTGCTGTTTAATATTTACTGCTCTATTCCCATGAATAGCCATTTTATAGGCATAATTATTTTCACTTGTCTGATACCTTGTCCCCATGAATATGGGAAAATCAGGGTCTTCTGTTATTAAGATCCCAACACCTTTTCAATAAATTCAATCAAATCTTACCTAATAAACCTTTCTGATGGAAGGTCATTGACCTGAAACGTTAACTCTGTTTCTCTCTCCACAGATGCTGCCTGATCTGCTGTGTATTTCCAGCAATCTCTGTTTTTATGTTACATAAAATCTAACTTTCCTGTAGGAACTGCTGAGTTTGGTCTTCTGAATCTCCTGGAACCACTATTTACAGGGTCGTTCTGTCAAACGTTATTGGATCACATGATCTGACTGCATGCCTCAAACTCGATGTCTCAAAGTGCTTTATGGTCAGTCACTATTTTTGAGTACAGTAGGAATGTAGGAAACATGGCTGCTAATTTGCACACAATAATTTCTCACAAGCAGCAATATGGTGATGGCCAGATACGCTTTTGTAATTGTTGTTAGCTGAGGGATAGCTGTTTGCCAGGAAGCTACGGGAGACCACCTACTCTTCTACAGATATGCTCGTGGGATCTTTTGCTCCTGTCCGAGATGGCGTTGGCTTACAGTTTCGTCCCAAAGCTGCACCTTCAACGGTGCTGCAGCACTGCCTCCGTGTAGCTCCTAAGTGTCAGCCTGGACTATATGATCAACTGTCCAGCGTGGCACTCATATTCATAACCTTCTGGTTCCGGGGTGGGAATGCTGCCAAAGCTGATGCCACCCTTCTCCCATTCAAATTGCCCAGGTAGGCTTCCAGCTTTGATTGCTTCTGATATTTTTGTCTCATTTGCTCCCAAGCTCTATTTACTTACCTTGGGTTTGTTTCATTGGGATGAATGAAGAAGTGGAATTCAAGGACCAGGAGTGGCCTCAGCAACCAGTATGAGTGCCTGCTGAAGAACGTAGGAGTGGAGCCAGTTAAGGGATGTTAGGCTCTGCACAGTGTTTCTTAAGCCTCACTGAGGTGAGCTGTATCAAGCTGCTCTGTATGTCAGAGATGTCTGCAAGGCACAGCCACATTAAGCAGATCACTGTTGCCCTGTTTGCCAGTTCCAACCATTACATCATTTTCCTCAGTGATATCAATAGGGATTTGGAAGCAGTGGCTAACTTCCCTCACACCCAGGAAGTCCTAGACTCATTTGTTGCCAACAGGGTGCCAAGAGCATCAACCAATAACCATTGTGGGTGGGAATCGTGTTCATGTCCAAGTAGTCTCCAATCACAAACAAGATAATGCACAATTTGCCAATAGGTGCCATGGTGATTTTAATGGTTTAACATTCAACTATGTAACTATTATATGTCCCTTTCAACATGTGGCAGTATGCTTGCAGATGACAACATAAGGTTGCAAATGACAACAGATCATCCTGTTCCTCTATTACCTTACAATAGTTAAGCAACACAGAAACAATCAAAGCCAGTGGATCACCAGGATTAGTACTGAGCACGCAATAGACCACTTCAAACTGAGAAAGCAGAACAGCAGGTGTCTTCAAGGCTAAGAGGACACAGCAGAAAATGGAGTGCCAGCTTGCAGGAGCTTGGTGTAACTGGGAAGGGGCCAGTGTCACCCACATTCTAAACTGCATTCACAGTTCTAACAAGGGTCGAAAGAAATGTTTTAGATGAGGGATTGGAGGGAAATATCTTGCTGTGGTCCATGGGGGGTAAAAAAACATTGAATTGATGATTCACAGTTGATTAATGAAGAACTAAAAAGGAAAAAATGGTTGATGAAATTTCTTTTAGCATGACTTAGGAGTTTGATTGCTGAAACCTTAAATTATAGTTTGCAGAACAGTAACATTGGCATCAGTTTTGTGCTGATTTTTCAAAGTGTTTGGCTTTTTCTTAACCTGGTTCCTACCTTTTCATTCCGAAAATTCAGTGACAGTAGGTTCTGGTTAACTCTTGTAGAAGTTTGAAGTGGAAGTGCTGATTGGAGTTTTTGTCACCATTACACAAGCAGCACATCTTTCTGCTGTACTTAGTGTCACAATTTAAGAATGTGGTTTGTTGGCACCAGTTACTAGTTCTGGCAAAAGCCTTTGTACACCCAGCAAGCAATTTTGTAAAAACAAATATTGAAATTTGTTCATCCTACTTTCTCTTTCTGAATTCTTAATTTGAAATTATGCTGAAACAATTGATGAAGACTTGACTGAAGATCCTGAGAGGGTATAACTAGCACTCCTCCAGCTTTGAAATGTCTGCAATTACTAGCCAAAGGGCTTTGTGAACCTCTGTAGTGTCCTTTAATCCTGCATTGTTTAGTGCATAGTTTCCAGTGTCATTGCAAGTGAAGATGATAAGATTCTTCAAGATAGGTGGTCTTTGATGAGACAGATCAGTGATTGGATTGAGGATGAGCCATGCAGTATTGTGGCAGGAAGCATAGTCAGGCATTGGGCAGGATAAAAAGTTAAATTTCATGCAAGGAAAATTAGTGTCCATCAAACAGAATATCAGATACTATGGCAACTCACCTTACCGGTATCGAACCAGATCCTGAGATCGCGAGCGTCGTCGGAGGCCCCGACCCAAGATGGCGCTGGGCCCTCTTTTTTTCCCTCCATCGTTGGGCTAGGAAAGCCCGTGCGCGGGAAGGTCAGGTGACCCACGCGTGACGTCAGCGTGGGAACTGAAGCGCGGGAAGAGTTTCGGTATTAAAAGGCGCACAGCGCCCCTGTCGAGCAATCAACTTCTGACTCCAAGCAACAGATTCCGTGTCTTTATTCTATAGTAGTGTAGCTAGCCGGTACAATACCACCATTTTCAAAAATGAATTCAAAAGATGGGAGCTGGTAAAAAAAGACTAAAAGCATGACCACTTCCTGGGAATGAATTATATTTACATATATGAAATTCTGAGGCATCTGCAAATGATAGTGGTTCTTGAAAGGATTTTTAGAGACACAATTGTGTTCCACATGATATTGAAATCATCACACTGCATTGTTTGGTCAACATTAGTCTGACCTGTTCTTCCAACACCAGTCTGACCTGTTCTTCCAACACCAACCTTCAAAGCATTCCCAGCACTTGGACAATCCTTTTCTTTAAGCAACCTGCTTCTGTGACGTGCCTATTGTGTCCGTAGGGGAATGCTGCCGACTGGCACATTCCAGGCTGCAGGAGTACGTGCTGAGGGACGCACTGAAGCTGGGTGCAGCCAACACAAGGGCTCGGTGGGGAAGGACGACAGTTTAGGGTTCTTCTGCCACTGGAGAGGGAGGGACGGGGTCAGGCGAGAAAGCCCCTTAAATATTGTAAATATGGGATTGGGGTAACACCCCAGGGAGCCACATGAGTGGCATCGGAGCTGTGGTTTTTTTTATATAAAAAGGTAACACTAATGATTGATCTGTACAAGAATGTAAAGGTTTGCACTGTTTTATTGTTGTATATGGTTTGTTTTTTTATTATGAATAAAGTTTATTTTGGATATTAAAAAAAATTGGTACTCAAGGGAGGGAAACGAAACTTAAACATTTATTTGATATTGCATTAATGCATTATTTTGAAGTTTGTTTAATGTTTTGAGGTTCATGTGCATTATCACTGTGCTCTTGCCCATCCTTGGATCTATGGAGGAGAGTTTCAGCACACACAGGCTAGTGTCCATAGCCAGTGAGAGAGCCAAAGTCCTAAATGCTATGAGTTAAATATAAACTCCAGATAGATCATTTTTTTAATGTAAAGAAATTTATAAGTGATTGAAAGAATTCATGTGCGTCTTGGATGATTCTTGAGGCACTTAATTATTGACGCTAAAAACTGTGTAGTGTAGCATTCTAGGCAGAAGGTGTAAAATGTTGTGTACACGCTGTCCCCAGTAACGAACAGGTTCCACTTTTATAGACGTCCATGTCGATTTTTGTCCATCAGTCAGAAAATACACAAAAATCGCTCAGTATGGTAAACATACCTCCATAGTATTGTAATGAATGCCATCAAAAGCACATAAGACTGATGAGAAAGAACAATTATTAAGAGTGGAGAGAGAAAGGAGACTAGTTCTGCTGTTCATAGGTACGAACGTATGTACTTTGCATCAGACTTTAGAATTTAATAAAATTTTGGGAACTTGTTCGTATGTCGAGGTGTCCATGTCCAGCCTGTACTAGAATGTGGTCCTTTGATAACAATGTGGGAGAAGGAACAAGCAGAAACACTTGATACTTCAATCATTATTAGTAACCAATAGCCTGTAAGTTTGAAGGAAAGAGAGTTGGTGACTTTCATGGTTCTCTGGTCTGTAATAAAGCAGCTCTGTTTGGAAAGTGTTATCATATTTTGTGGGCTAAAATACGTGAGTTGTTTGTTTCTGCAATGTTACAGATTAACTACTATTCCATTATCTACGTACTGCTTCATCAACAATGTTTTTATGTGAATAGGTTTTAGATAACTCCATAGCCATGCTGCTTCTGAAATGATTGCTAGGGCTAGGCTGTCTACTCACAATTGGTACTAATTGTCCTTGGAATTGTACTGATTTCATGAAATGAATTTATGGTTCAAGTTTTTGTCCAGAATTATTTGCATAACCACGAATGTGAATTGTCCAAGTGTGACTGTCAATTGGTGAGTTCAATAGAATGCATTTTTTTTACTCTTTTTCTATGTTTAAAAACCATTCCCAACTGTAGCTAAGTATTGTAACACAAGGCAAGTTGATAAAGCAGAAGATGGGAAGACCACAAATTGTCAAATGACTGTTTGGACAACCTAGGATTAACCTAATATAAAATCACTGAAAATTACTTTTTAAAAAAAAATACTTTTCCTTGGTGTACACAAGTCAGTTTCTTAATAAATTAAATATTTTGAATGTTTGAAATTTAAAAAAAAATGTCAACTTGAGTCAGAAAAATATGAGCTCACTTCCTAAGCCACCTTGACTATACAGAATACTTGGTATTATGACTTGGGGTTGTGGACAATTTTGTGAGTGAGCTAATTTTTCAATCAGTGTTAAAGGTTGTTGAATCTTAATTTGCACTTCATGTAATGAACACTTAAAATGATGCCATTCCCTGTGGTTTGATTGTCAATGTTTAGCTGGATAGTACTCATAAAATTAATCTTGGCCTGTGGTAGCTCCTAGGTATAGAAATTCTATTGAATAACTCATATCCACCACACAATAGAACTTCATCCAAATCCTGATCACTGACCATAAGCTATTTCATGTACCTGTAGTGTGCTCCTGTAAATTCTGTCCTAGACTTTTGTGTTATGATGTGTTAGTGCACAGACGCTAGAGGTTGTTGGGAAAAGACAGTGACGTCAATGGGTAAACTCTGCAGAATAGTCTTTGTCAGTGCATTGTGGATTTACATTAATGAACAACGCAAGCCTTGAGCAATTGAGTGGATTGCAACTAAGACAAAACTCTGTAGCAATAGGTAAATTTCTGCCTTGTCTTCCCCTCCAGCTTGATTGCCCCAACCACCTATTCCCCCCCACAGCTGAGCTCCTCAACCTACTGATGTCCTTCATGACATCTCAGACATCCATCTGCTACCCTTACTCAATCTGTGATTCACTTCTTGGGGCTGCAACTCTTCCTCAGCTTTCATCTTCTGTTTCCTCTCCAAACGCCTCCTCAGTACCATTCCTCTTCTGTACCCATCCCATCTGTCTGCAAATACCCAACACCCCCCCCCCGTGTTTAATTATGTATCTAAATAATATTAGCAAACATACTTGATAGCTGTGAATTTAATTACATTGCAAGTTTAAGTTCATTATTCTATTAATCAAATGGTACAAACCCTAATTTTATTTTCATTCTCTTGGAGTTTACAAAAAGAACACATGGCAAGGTCTATAAACCTGATCTTGTTCATGTGCATCACTTCATAGGCTTCAACTCCGCAGGAGTAACTCACGGGTAATCTGACAGCATTTCTGTTAGCGAGGGTGAGGAAGGAGATAGGTTAGCTTGTATTTTCTCAACTTTCATGGTTCTCCTCTATTTTGTGCCACTTTACATTTTGTACATTGCACTGTCATAGCACGAGATAAATTACAGTTTTGTGCAATGAAAATTGTATCAACACCACACCATTTTGTTCAATCAAAATGTTGATTTTCCTCACAAACCAACTCCTTAGCCTTCATTTATTTTATTATCATTTAATTTTTGGTCACAAATAATTGCAGAGTGAAAATGTTAATTCTGTTTCATTCAGCATCAGCCTGATTTTTGCACAATCTCACATCCACTACTGCCGCAGAAACCTTACCATTTCGGAAAGTATTATCATTTAATTTTAATTTCGCAAGGTCACCTGTTGTTCTTGCACCTGTTGGTTACTGCTCCCTGAGACTTAGAAACCAGCATGTACTGGCTCTCTTCTCAGTTGTGGCAGGGAATCGTGTCCCAAGCCCTGCTGATAATGGAAGTTTCACTCAACTTAAAGCAATCAGCTCTTGACGTTAATAATCACATCTCCATGGGAAAATAAATTATGAAAATGGTTAGGAATGTTGGTGAAGGAGAAGTTTCAAATAATTTTCCTATCCTTTACAGTTGCACCTGGATAACATTGCAAAATAAATGGTATGGCCTGTTCCTCAGTATTCTGATAATGCCACATTGACTTCTTCCCAGTTTACAGAATTGAAATAGCAGAGATCCCATTGAGTTAAAAGTCAAAGTACTTTATATTTTTAAAAATGAGGAGATAAGTTTAGGGAGGCATAATTGATATTATATTAACAAAATTGTCCAGAAGCTCAACGGCATAGTGTATGTAATTGAAAAATAACTAAACCTTGCATAACAACCTTTTCAGAGCCATTTCCCATCACTTGGGAAGTACAACCAGGCACAAGTAACCTTTCCTTTCCTGTCTAAGCAAGTTGTGCATGGGATGATGTCATTCCCCATGCAAGACTCCTTTTGGAGAACTGCAGGAACTTGGACTAAGTTCTCCTAGGAGTGACTACTACCATCACTGCCCTCAATGTTGTTCCTAGCCCTCTGTGGCCCATAATCTGACTTTCCAATCCTCCAGTGGCACAATGATATCAAAGGTCTTCATCCAGCGAATCCTCAAAGCAATCAAAAGAGGCACTGAATTTGAACCTCTACCTCTCTGCCATAGTGCTTGGCTAATTGCTGCCCCCAATTGCAAGCACAATATCTTTTTTTATATGAAGTATTAAAATGTGATGCAGTTTAAGATTTCTTTTTCTGGTATACATAAAGTGAAATTAGTCTTAAGACAGTGAGAGAAAAGGTCATGTGGAACGTAAAACTGGCTCTGCTTTACCAGTGCTCATTTGGTACCAGTGCCCCAGATGAATTTCATCATATTGACTCTTAGAATCAACAGATGCAACACCATTATGTCTTTGCTGTTGATATACTGTCCCACTTTTGAAATTCTACATTTAAATGAAATGTTTATGTGTCAGTTTTGACAAGTCTTAATTTAGCTTCTAATTGTAACCTTTATTTCATGTGTTGTATTGACTTTTCACTAACTGAAGATGCATTTCAGTGTGGAATGACACCTTACTGGGTACATTTTGTGCATCTGTAGGAGCGAACTCTAGAGTGACTGACCAGCCTCCTGTACTGAAAAGCAGCTTGGTAATGGTTAACCTTTTTAAACTTTTTTTTCCATAAACCGAAGACCTTGCAGATAACTTGGAGATAAAAAATTGCAGAGGACCATCACAGGATATCTTGCTGATATTATGTGGAAATCATGTTGGAAATGGCACAGAAATTCTCAAATACTTATTCCTACACTCTCCTTTTCATTCTTGATTACAATTAACTGAACATTCAGAGATAAAAGATAAATAACTGGGCTTTACTGCAAATATACTTGCATCATCCTTATTAGCAAAAGCTACACCTACAGAATCACTATGGTCACAGTATGTAAGGAGGTCCATTCATTCCATTGTCCATACTGGCTCTTCGTGAGAGCAATGCAGCTACACCCACTCCCCTAACCTTTCTCCGTAGCCCTGAAAATTCTTTCCTTTTAAGATACTTATCCAGTTCACTTTTAAATGGTTCCAATGTTTGAGAATGAGCCAGACATGGATAAAGATATGGAAATGTAGTTAGTATTTACTTAGAAAAAGTTAGGAGCTTGATTTGATCTTGAAGTATACCACTTTATTTCATTAGTCTTTTACAATCCAATTAAAGCAAGAACCACTGGAACCATTAAAGAATTTTAGCTTTGAATTATTATTAGTTCACCCTTTTAGCATTTGGTCATCTTCACAGCATAATTCACGAGCTTGGATAATTTACAGGCACCAATACTCAAGTGATTGAATATGTAGAAGAATCATTTTTAAATAACATATTTTAGTTCTGTAAAATTTTTATCTACATTTCCAAAATGAGTATCCATTTTGAAATAGCAAACCGTCCAAAACTGGCCTTTCTGGCAGTACTACAAATAATAAGACAACCAACTAATGATTCTTATTTAAGTCGTGTGATATCCATGAATGAACAGGCACTTATAGCTAAGAAACCATTAACTTATTGAAACCCCTGGAAGTGTTTCAAATCAAATTGACCATCAAACCTCATGCCAGATAATTGGTTTTCCAAGCAAAGCATTTTGATAAATGCTGCAGGTTCTACTTATTAAAATAAAGTCAATACTTATGGCACCTAGACAACAGCAAAACATGCATCAGGCTGTTGTTTATTGATTACAGCTTGGTATTCAACACCATCATCCCCTCAGTTTTAATCAACAAGCTTCAAAACCTAGGCCTCTGTACCTCCCTCTGCAACTGGATCCTCAACTTCCTTATTGGGAGACCACAGTCAGTGTGGATCGGTAACAGCATCTCCTCCTTGCTGACAATCAACACAGGCGCACCTCAAGTATGTGTGCTTAGCCCACTACTCTACTCTCTTTACACTCATGACTGTGTGGCCAAGCTCAGCTCTAGTGCCATCTATAAATTTGCCAATGACACTACTATTGTTGGTAGAATCTCAAACAGCAACAAGGAGGTGTACAGGAATGAGATAGATTGGTTGGTTGAGTGGTGTTGCAACGGCAACCTCGCACTGAATGTCAGCAAGACCAAGGAATTGATTGTGAACTTCAGGAATGGGAAGTCAGGAGAACACACACCAGTCCTCATTAAAGGGTCAGCAGTAAAAAGGGTGAGCAGCTTCAAGTTCCTGGGCATCAACATCTCAAAGGATCTATCCTGGGCTCAATACATTGATGCAATCATGAAGAAGGCACGTCAGTGACTCTACTTCATGAGGAGATTTGGTATGTCATCAAAGACTCTTGCAAATTTCTACAGATGTACGGTGGAGAGCATTCTGACTGGTTGCATCGCTGCCTGGTATGGAGGCTTCAATGCACAGGATTGCAAGAGGCTGCAGAAGGTTGTAGACTCAGCCAGCTGCATCACAGGCACAACTCTCCCCTTAATCGAGGATATCTTTAAGAGGCGGTTCCTCAAGAAGGTGGCATCCATCATTAAAGACCCTCGCCATCTGAGATGTGCTCTCTTCTTGTTACTACTATCAGGGGGGAGGTACAGGAGCCTGAAGACCTACATTCAGCGATTCGAAAGAGCTTCTTCCCCTCTGCCATCAGATTTATGAACCATCTGTGAACACTACCTCGTTATTCCTTTTTTTATATACAATTTATTTATTTTGTAATTTTACATCTTTGTAAACCTGATGATAAACCTGATTTCGAATTCCGATTTGCACTACATCCAATTGTGTCAAGTGTGGATGAAGAAGGAACCATAATGTACAGTTTATCCTCTTGCATGATTTACAAAGAGCTTACCTTACCTATGTGATCCCTGCAGGACTTTGTAGAACTTGGATTGTAAGCTGTGGACATAATATGGCTCACCGTCTTCATGGGATATAAGAGCTGTCAGACTCTCACTGGGTTCAGTACACATACTTGATGTACTGCCAGTGGATTTTCTGTATTATCTGTACTCAGTCATTAAAATTTTAAATTAAGCCATGTAAATAATGCACAGAAATTAGTATTCTGTGCTTAAAAAGTTAGCATGAACTGTGAAGAATAGACTCACCTTGTTTATCTTCCTTTTCTGTTCAACATTTGCATGGTATGTCATTTCTATCCTTGCACCATGCAATGAGCGAACGGCACTCATGGCAAAGTGAAGTTATCAACTGTAACCCCTGGCTCCTAACTATTAAAGCCAATATTTATGTTCTATGATTTTCTTTTTACCTGAAGTGTGGCATTTTTGATGTGTGATTCAGTGTATCACTGGACCTAATGGATGCAGTTACTGTCAAAATAACAAGCAAGGACTTGTAAATGAAGCAAGGCTTCTTTAGCAGGTACCAGAATTCCTTAAGTTAACATTCTTTTTCATTATTCACATTAATGATCAATAATCCTTTGACTGTCTTCAAAGAAAATGTTTGGATTGGCTTTTCTTTCCTCAATAAAGTCATCATGTAAGGTTTGATTTTGGATGAATGAAAATATGTGTTGAAAATTTAGAAATTGTGATATCCTGTGCCTTCATGAGATACACAATTTCAGTACATGAATTCAACAAAGAGACATTGATTTTTTTGTGATTGTCAACATTTTGTACATGCAAAATGTTGAAAATGCTGGTTGGTACAAAAAAACTGCAGACACTGGAAATCCAAAACAGAGAAAAAATACAAGATGCACTTGACATGACAGGCAGCATTAATAAAATGTTGGGTTTGGTTGAAAGAGGCTTAAGTGAACTTTTAAAGTCTTATCATGATTAGTAATTGTTGCTCAAACTTGCAGGCACTGGAAACTAATTAAATGTGTTGATTTCATTCCCTTAAAAATTACAGGGTTTTGCAAATAATATCAAATAATTTATTTTTTCAAAGTTTGTTTACCATCAAACACTGGCCTGGATTATTCCACTGTCTCAGATTGGTCCCACTGAACAATGAGCAGGAATTTCTATAACTAGGTATGGATAGACTGATGCTACTGTCTTTGGTTCCCACAACAAACCCAGTTCCTCACCACTACTTCCACTGCAATGACTTAAGCTGTATCTCACACTGAACTGAGTTTACTTCCACACATTTCAACATTGAAACTGCCTCACTCAATCCCGTAACTGGATAAACTCAGTTTTTGCCTCAGCTCATCTACTGCTGAAATCCTCCTTCATGCCTTTGTTACCTCTTGACGTAACCATCTCTGTGCTCTGGTGGATAACCGCCATCAACTTGTGCTCATCCAAAATTCTCTCCAAATTGAGTTAATGAACTCTGCTTGATCTTGCTGACCTGCACTAGCTCCCACTATGACAATGATTCAGCTATACAATCCATGGGCTTTCTAGATCTCTTATCCCGTAGCTCTGTAACAACTTCTAGTCCTGCAAGAATTGAGGATCTCTCTGCACCTCTGATTCTGGTTTCACTGTCCCCCGTCCCCCCACCCACAGTTTAATAGTTCCACTGTGGAACATTTTAATAGTTCCACGGTGGCTGTGGTTTCAGCTGCCTTGGCCAAAAGGTCTGGAATTCTTTCCTTAAAACATTTGGCCTCAATATCTCTAGTTCCTTCTTTAAAAATCCATAGCTTCGACCAGGTTTGTGGTTATTTGTCCTAATATCTCTTCCCTTCTTCCTACCTTTCCCTTGTATCAGATTTTTGTTTTATGATGTTCTTTTTTCAGTACCTTGGAGCATTTAATTGTGATGGAGCTGTCATATGAATAAGAGCTATTATTCTTGATGAATTTTCAGCTGCTACTTTAATTCCAAATGCATTGACCCCAAACATTATAAAATCTATGGTGAGTTGGTAAATGGGATCCAAAATTGGCTAGGTCATATTAGACAGAGGGTAGTGGTAGAGGGGTGTTTTTCTGACTGGAGATCTGTGACCTGTGGTGTTGTGTTTATGATTTGGATGAAAGTGTAGGTGGTTTGATTCGCAAGTTTGCAGATGACGTGAAGATGGTTGGAGTTGTGAATGGCAAGAATACAGCAGGATGTTGATCAATTGGAAATTTGGCACATAAATGGCAGATGGAGTTTAATCCAGGCAAGTGTGAAGTGATGCATTTTGGGAGGTCAAATTCAAGAGGAAAGTGCATAGTAAACTGTAGGCCCCTGAGGAGCATTGACGTACAAGGGAATCTTAGGATGCAAGTCCATAGCTCCCTGAAAGTGACAACACGAGTGGACAGGGTGGTAAAGAAGGCATACGGCATCCTTGCTGCCTTTGGTCGTGGCACTGAGTATAAAAGTTGGGAGGTTGTATTGCAGCTACATAAAACTTATGCCACATTTGGAGTATTGTGCACTGTTCTGGTTAGGAAGGTTGTGGAGAGGGCGCAGGAGAGGCTCACCAGGATGTTGCCTGGATTGGAGTGCATTAGCTATAATGAAAGATTGGACAAACTTGGATTATTTTCTCTGGGATGCTGGAGGGTGAGGGGTGACCTGATAGAAGTATATAAAATTATGAGGGGTATAGATAAGGTAGATAGTTGGGGTCTTTTTTCCCCAGGGTGGAAATGTCAAATACTAGAGGGCATAGGTTTAAGATGAGAGGGGAAAAGTTTAAAGGAGATTTGTGAGGCAAGTTTTTAGTTTAAACACAAAGTGGTAGGTAGATACAATAGCAACATTTAAGAGACTTTCAGGCAGACACATGCACAGACATGGAATAGAGGGATATAGACTAAGTGCAGGCAGATGGGATTAGTGTACATTGGCATCGTGGTTGGCACAAACCTGGTGGGCCGAAGGGCCTGTGACTTTGCTCTACTGTTCTATTTTAAGCTTTTACTTCCTGGTTTGCTCCTCGTAAGTGTCCTTCATGCTTTTCTGGGTGACATCATGGATCCCCTTCACACCTTGCCTGATTTAGATCATGTTACAAAAAACTCAGTCCACATTACAGCTTTGTCTTTATGGGTAGGTTCCATTTGATGTCCATGGCCAGTGTTGTGCCTTCATTACAGACGAAAATCCTAGAGGTAACTTACTTTAAGAATGATCATAACTGCCTGAAAGTTTTGCTGCCATTTCTTGCATGAGAAATTTCTGCATTAGTATTTAGCCCTAACAAAATTTCAACAAATATGCATGATAACTGAGTAGGATAATAATATCTGTTTTCCAGTAGGAGGTGTGATTAGCCTTTAAAATGTTCCCTGCACTGAAGCAATTGATTCTATTTTCCTTAGAAGCTGTTTTTTTCCGATCTGCATGAATTGTTATAGTTATTAGGATATGGCAGAGCAGATCTTGTTTTTCTGTCACTTTTGACATCCAAGAATATTTATAGTATTCATGTTGGTGTTAAATTGTTTTTTTTGACAAATGGTAGGAAGTATACATTATTCACGAGAGACTTTCCCTCCAACAAGCCTTTATTATCCCCTTTTTAGTTAGAATTTTTCCCAGTTCCTTTCAGCTCTAAAACTTTCCACAGCTAATTTGCTAGAAGTACAAGTTGATGACAGCACAGCGAGAACAAATGTATATCTGGGGTCTTTTTAAATGGAGTGGGGAAGGGGGCGAACCTGTAACCAATGAGAATCAGGAAGTAAATGGTGAATTAGAGTGAAAAGATTTGATGTCAAATTAGTTATAGAAATAGAAGTAAGCAGGAGGAACAAAAGATTGGATTGAGGGAGGGAAAAAAGACAAAACTTGACAAAAACATTAAATTTTGGACAAGTTTTCCAGTATAATATTTTATTCTGAAGAAATGAGAAATCATAGATAAATTGTTAATTTTTCTCGACGGGTTGGGGGGACGGTTTGTGAGTAAACATTAACTATGATCACGTTGCTAAAGAGGCAATAAAAGCTATTAATTAGTAACTTGTGCTATTAAATATATGACAATTTTCTGTGGTGGTTTTATTGTGTAATTAATGCACGAATCCAGCACATTCTTGTAAAATATGTGTGCTCAGTGTGTTCTTAACCTATAAGAAAGACTAATATAGGATGTGCAGGTTTACACATGAGACATGAGGAGCTCAAACAAAGTGTAATTTGTTAATTGAAGGGCTCTCATAAATTGTTGCTGCAACTGGGAGGATAGTTAGTCACATGACTCAATCCATAAAGGGGGTGTCAGCTTTAAGGTAACTGTCATTGTTCTCCGTTTTTCTCCCACATACCAAAGACGTACAGGTTAGGAAGTTGTGGGCATGCTATGTTGGCGCCGGAAGCGTGGCGACACTTGTGGGCTGCCCCCAGAACACTCTACGCAAATGATGCGTTTTACTATGCATTTTGATATAGATGTGACTAATAAAGAAATCTTACCTTATCTACTGTTCTTAAAACTAATGGGAGAACTGCAGTTAAGATGCTGTTTTCCCAAAAGAAACACGGAAGCTTTGTATACTGGCCAATGCTACAGATTTGCAATTCACAGGCTTAGAAATTCTATTATGTGATGTAATGCTTTAGTACATTATGTAGTGGAATTTTATCAGAAATTGTATTTGCGTCATGATTCTTGCAGGAAGCCAGACTGTTTCTGGTCTTTTGGTGCTTATTTATGTACTTGCGTGCAGAGGGGCCTTGATGTGCATAATGTCATCCAGTATGCGTTTGGGTGCCGTTTTGCTTAAAGTTCTGTGGCTTGTGATTTTCAAGGCCACTACTGTAGAAGCAGGTTTTCACAAAAACCATGAGGTCCACTTCAGTGCAAGTTAATGGGGAATATCCATATTTCTTTACAACATAGAAGAAGGCCTTTCCAGCCCACTGAATCTATTGACGGCTCGTTGAGCAACATGATTCTTCTAATTGTCCTACAACTTATTCTTATCACTATCCCCGATTCTACCACTTAACTACATACTAGAGCCATATTAGTGCCCAATATATCTACCAAATGGCTTCCTCTTTTCCTATTTTCAGTCCTGAAGAAGGGTCCTGACCCAAAACGTTGACCGTCTGCTTTCCTCCATGGATGCTGCCTGGCCTGCTGAGTTCCTGCAGCATCATGGTGCTTTTCATCTAGATTTCAGCATCTGGTCCTTTGTTTCTCTATCTACCAAATGGCTTGCCAGATTTTTCACCCTGGATATGTGGGTCATCTTTCAGATTTCTGATGTTAAGACTAACAATTTTTCTGCCTATAACTGGACCCCACTTGCCATTTCCCAATCTCACCTTTGTCTCTTCCTCGAGCCCTCTGTCCCTGGCCTCCATCCAAATCCTATGACCACTCTGCTTTTGCTCTGTATCTACAATACTGCATATAACGTTGGTCTCATTTAAGGAAGGATGTTAATGGACTGTAAGAAATTCAGAGAAAGTTTACTTAACACACAAGGAAAGGTTGTCTGATCTAGCCTTATATCTGCTGGAGTTAAGAAAATTGAGAGTAGACCTTGTTACGTATGCACAAAGCAAGAATGACAACTATGCAGTACATTGGTATTGGTTTATTGTTGTCATTTGTACTGATGGACAGTAAAAAAAACTTGTCTTGCATACTGTTTGTACAGATCAATTCATTACACAGTGCATTGAGATAGTACAGGGTAAAAACAATAACAAAATACAGAGTAAAATGTCACAGCTACAGGGAGGTGCATTGCAGGTAGACAATAAGGTGCAAGGTCATAACAAGGTAGATTGTGAGGTCAAGAGTCCATCTTATTGTATAAGGGAACCATTCAATAGCCTTATGACAGTAAGATAGAAGCTGTCCTTGAGCCTGGTGGTATGTGCCCTTAGGCTCCTTTATCTTCTGCCCGATAATAAACATCTTTACTGATTCATCTTAACTAAAAGAAAGAAATTGAGCAACTTGCAGTTGGACATCAACGAGAGGCCGACGGAGACCTAAAGGCGCACGAGCCGCTGAAGTCCCATGCCAAAACGTGTTTCCTTTTGTGGGAGAATGTAGAACTAGGGATCATTGTTTAAAAATAAGGGGGTCATGTTTTAAGACAGCTGCGTTTTTATTTCCTCCGAGTGTCCTTGGAACTCTCTTCCTCAGGGCGGTGGAAGCACTCTCAAGGTGTCCTTGAATATTTTTAAGGCATTGGTTGATACCTGATGAGCAAGAGGGTGAAAGTTACCATGGGTACATGAGAATATGAGGTGAGGTTACAATCAGATCTAATCGAAAGGAAGGGCAGACATTAATTAGAGCTCTCCAATGTTGGGAATATTGTACAAATATCATATTTGTTGTAGATTGCTGTAGGTGACATCTGTTATGCTGCAGTGAATTAATGTAAGATGCCAAATAATGTTTTTTGCAATGCTCATTACAAAGAGAGAAACAATTTTCCAAATTCTCTGGAACATGGGGGTAAGCTTTCATCTGCATATGGGGTATAAAGGTGGTCCTACTTATCAGCTAGCCAGTGTAGAAACGTTGAATTCCATTGAAAATTTATCCCATGAGGAACAGTTTCTGTCAGTAATGGATGGTTGTTTTTAAAACCCAGGAAGGGTAAGAATGCAGAGAATGATGAAAAGCAGATGCGGTGCATGGAGAAGGTCACCAAGCGTAGCATGAAAGGAGTTTGAGCACATGGATTGAAACTGCTGTGAATTTCACCCTGATACAATCATCTGACTGGTCAACTCTCTTAATTTTAAAGCTACATTACTGAGACAAATCTGATCTGGACAATTAAGCACATAGTAACAAAGGGGCATGTAAAAGTTAGGTATCCAGGCATACCTTAGAACAGACATTCTACTCTAATGATTTAGGGAAATAATTTTTGACCACACAGTAAAATTACTCTCTTTTCTTCTTTCTTGATTGGTGACCCCGATAATGATAACAATCCCTGCCCTGGGATGCCCTCCTTCAAAGGCACACTTTCCCATTTGCTGTTGAAGGTGTGTAGTGACCCAACTATTTGAAGTGGGGTTTCCCAGCCACTTTAAGAACTTACTACCATGGTGAGAGATGGCAGGAAATTGGGATGAACATATGTTTTGTGCATGATTCAAAGAGAGCCTAAGATTCAAATGTGGTAGACATTAGAATATTGGTCCCCTGCGGCCTCGCACAAAATTGTTCCTGCTACCCATGCACGGTGATCTTAACCCACAATCATATATGTCTGAGAATTACTAGGCAAGTGTGTTTCCAGAATTTGAGGATTTTTCTCAGACTACCAGCATTAGGGATATTCTACAGACTAAAACTTAGTAGGAAACAATAACACAATAATGAGGTTTATTTTGGGGGCAAACCAAAAGGAATTTTATTCTGGATATTGCTGTAATGATTAACTACCTTGGGACGACTGGCTTCTGTCACTGTTACCAATATACTGGGAGTCTCCTGATGATCTCAATAATTCACTATATTTAAAAATAAATGCCTACAATTCTGATTCTTCAGCGACAGCCCACGAATTCTTTAATGCTTTAAGTATGTGATGCATAGTTGCCCAACGTGTATTTTGTGCAGGTGCTTGCTGTTACAAAATTCTCTTGTGCACAGAGCCCAAGGTCTCGTGTGTTAAAGAGCATAGCATCTTGTGCCGCTGCTTCACAGCTCAAGGGACCTGGGTTTGATTCAGACCTCGGGAGCTGTCTGTGTGATTCTGTGGGTTTCCACCAGGTACTCCAGTTTCCTCCCATACTCCAAAAAAAAATGTATGGACTTGATGAGCTGAATGGCCTCCTTCTGTGTCATTATAAGAGCTTGCATGTTTAATGTGCTCAAGAGTCTTTCCTCTAAGAATTGGATATGGGTCCAGGTTACAGGACCCATATCCAATTATTGAAGTGTTACAAGCTGGGTTGTAATTTAATATAGATGAGGATCAGAACCTCAAGGGTTGATTTGGGACATCAGTGAAGGGTTGGTTTGGGGTTTGTGATCAATTTGTGTGTCAGGGCTGTACGTTGTAGTGATGTTGTTTGAGATGTAATGCATAAGGGGAAGCATTCAAATCAAGTTGGGGCAGTCTGACGGAGAGCCATGGTGAGGGATGAATTTGTAATAAAGGGTATCTAACTATTGGCCAGATCTTAAATTGATAAGGCTCTTGCCAAAGCAAGCTTCATACTTGCTCATGGGTTATGCTTGAGTAAATGAAGTTTGTTTCATGTCTGTCACTGAATAATATTGGGGTGCACTGTGGGTGGGAACTGGTCTGTCATGTGTTAGACATTACTGCACATGTTTGGCTACTGCTGTGTGTTAGCTCATCACACAGGTGGAAAGCTGGGAAGGGAAATCACAAACTTTAAGATCAGCACATTAAGTTGCAAAGATCAGTTTTCAGATGAAATATTATTGCGCATTGCAAATAAATACTGCACCATGTGATGTTATTTCTAGGCCTTCATACTAACAATCTGAAGTGCAGATTAAACAGAGAAATGTAACCAGTCCTACTTGGCTCTCCAAATGGGGTTTCTGCTGTGAATAATTCTGTGTCTGCAATTATTTTATGCACTGAAATAAATTTTACTTTTTTCAGTTGAGATTTTTGTTTATTAACAAACAGCTTTTAGTAGGTGTTCCAGGAAGGGTCAGCAGAACGATGGCTTTACTTTAACTATTTTATCCTCCTACATATCTAGGGAGGAGTTTCATTTCATGCTGTGTGATTTGTTTTCTAAATATATTTCCCGAATGAGAACAGCAAATATCTTTCCATAGAGATAGTGATAGGCAGATACGGCTATCTCTTACCTGCATCTACCTATCACCGCCTTGTGCCCACGCTGCCTCCCCTCTTGTTCACCTATCACTGCTCTGTTTTTCCCTCCTATATATTGGGCTTCCCCTTTCCTATCTTTAGTCCTGAAGAAGGCTTCTGACCCAAGACGTTGACTGTCTGCTTTTCTCCACAGATGCTGCCTGACCTGCTGAGTTCCTCCAGCATTCTTGTTGTTTTTTCATCTAGATTCCAGCATCTGCAGTCCTTTGTTTCTCATTGATCAAAACAAAATGTTAATTACTCTGTGAAAATTTATTTTATGTCTATTTTGTTTGGATTTGCAAATTATCCATAAAGTACACAGGAACACAGGACAATATGAACAGGAGTAGGCCCCTGGCGACTTGCACAAGAGAATTTTGCAACAGCAGTCAGTTCCTGCCGACTTCACTGCCCTTAGCCCCCTGAGTATGGAGTGAAATGTTGAAAAATATTTTGATTTCTGGTAAGTCTGTGTACAAAGCACTGAAGATCACTATGATGCTGCATGAACTTTCTAAAGGTGGCAATTTTGATATGTCTCCTGTGACAAAATAGGGTAAGAATGGAAGTACATCCCTGGCAAAACTTTCTAGCACCGTTAATAGTGTAGAAAGATGGACAAAAATCACTTGGAGGACCTACAACTCTTGTCCTCCAGATTGGCATTCCTTAACCGCAGTCTGGAGCAAAATTAATGTAAAAATGTACAAATAATAATCTCCCTATGGAAATCTTCATAATGAGTATTATAAGAGCTGTTTAACTGAAGCAGGAATGGATAATTTTTACTTTGCTCAGATATGATATGAGCAAAATGTCAGCTTCTTCTGGTAAACCTCAATTGCAATCCAAATGTAGTCCAACTCATTAGTTGCTCAGGTTTGATGAAGATCTTCAATTTTAACCCAGCTCACTTGGGCTAGGCTTGTTAAAATGCCAGTCAACTGCTTAAAAACAATATATTTAACTCTTTTGGAATAATTTGTATTTAAATATTTAAGACTGAAGATCATGAAGAGGCAAAGAAATGCAAATGCGTTAGCAAATGCAGTCTTTTTGGTAATGTGTAATGAAGCCTTCAGCGTGGGTGTGTAAAGTGGAGAGAAAAACAGAATTAATCTTTAAGTTAGTAACTTTGCATTTGAACTGGGAAAGTTAAATACATGAAGAAGTGGGGAAAGGGGAGCGAGAGAACTAAAGGGAAGATCAGTGATAAAATAGAAAGCAAGAGAGATTAAATGACAAAAATGATAATCTAAGGTGAAAGAAGATGGTGCTATTTTAAACAAAAGATCAACCTGGAGGAGGTGTATGTGGGGAAGCAGAATCATTATCTTAAGCAGATACAGTATTGATATTATCACTAAATACTATTATGGTACTTAATCATTTTATTAATTTGCAATTGGTTTATAATTAAATTCATCATACCATGGCAAGTAGTTTGGTTTGTTTATCCATTGGTGGGAAACATTTTGGAGGGAACAGTAACTTAAACAAAAGGATTGAAACCTTTATAAGCGAATAAGTCACCTGTGATTAAATGTCTCTGTTGGAGTTCAATATTTACGTACTGTATTTGGTACATTTGAATGGCTTAGGATAAATTCCACGTCATTTTTTTCAGGCAGTATTGTAGATCCTATAATGACGGTTGATAAATTAAAGTGTACATTGAATTTTGAAGAGATTTTATGATACTATTTGACTGGTTTCAAAATTTTTGATATTATTATAATTTACAATGGATCCTTTCCTGAGTTTATACATATGCCTACCCTCCCGTCCCACCCGAAAGTACTTGATGGAACATAATTTGTAATTGAATATCATAAATATTTAAAAATAAAGAGAACAGTATGTGAAATTAGTAAGCTGCTGATTTTTCCCTTGCTGGTGGATTCCTGCACCCTTTGGGTCAGGATTGTAGGTGGTGTGTCTATTCTCAGTACTGTTGCAGTTTTATATGAACAAATAAGAAAGAGTGCCTTTTGCCCAGTCAACAATAAACTTTCTTGAGTCAACTGTATCTGCTTGCTGATCTGGCCAGAGACTACCTTATTCCTCAGTAAACAGCCATTTAGCTGTCATTAAAGAATTGGAATTGATTTATTATTGTCACATGTGCCAAGGTACAGTGGAAAAATTTATCTTGCATACTGTTCATACAGATCAATTCATTACATAGTGCATTGAGAAGTACAAGGTAAGACAATACAGAATGCAGAGTAAAGTGTCACAGCTACATAGAAAGTGCAGTGCAGGTAGACAATAAGGTGCAAGGTCATATGAGGTAGATTGTGAAGTCAAGAGTCCATCTTATCATACTAGGGAACTGTTCAATAGTCTTATAACGGTGGGATAGAAGCTGTCCTTGAGCCTGGTGGTATGTGCTTTCAGGCTTTTGTATCTTCTGCCCGATAGGAGAGGCAAGAAGAGAGAATGTCCCAGGTGGGTGGGTAAAGTCACGAAAATTCATGACTGTTAATCTTGGAAGAGATGTGACTTGTGGCCCACACTCAATTTCTGTCCATAAGGACAGGGTGTACACATTGGCAGGTGAAGCAATGCCTGCACGCCCAACATCAGTAATAAAATAACATGGAAGCTGATGCAACTATGGCAACTTATTATTTTGCATGTTGACTGAAATTGGAAACCATTTTGGGGAAGGGGATAAAACAGGCAGTAATCATAGTCTTCACAGCAATGAAAAGGACGTGATGAAAAGGTCCAGGTTTATTTGTCGGCTGTCAATTTATTTAAAATATTATCAGTGGGGAGTCATTACTTTCTCATGAGTTAATAGTTATGATTCTTTTCTCCATTGGTTATAATGATGTAGAGTGTGTCAGTTATAGTTTTTGTATTTCTAAATACAGAAGTCAATTGTCTGAATACATCTGTTAAAGCCAGCAGCAGTGGAGATGGAGCAGAGGGGTTTGAATGTCTGAATGTCTATGAATAATCAATGTGTAATATTCAGTTGGTAAATTGCACCGGAATTCTTTTTTTAATATGACGCAGAAATATCAGGAAGCTCGAGACTCCACTGCAATTAATCCAGATGTCCCAAAATTTCAGAGAGGTACTCCCAAGGATTTTGCCACCACTGTGCACTTCATTGACTCTATGAGCAGAGTGCAAACCTCCTGCAATTTCCTGACACTGGGGAATCTGCCCACTGAACCAACACATGGTTGGACCTGGCACAAGTGGAGAGGAACAGTTGTAATGTATTTTTATTCATTGAATTTACTTACATAATTTATTCTATTTTAAGCAGTTTGATTAATTTTTAATTGGTTTTGGATGTCTAAGACATTCAGAAACATTTAGTGCTTTGACATTTTTGACATCTTGCTAAACCATGAAGCATAACGGGTAGCCAGCTATCAAAGAAGTTTCAGCATTTCTCTAGACATTGCTTGTTCTGGCCCCATCACGTGATAACATTTGGTTATGCACAGGGTCTTGCAGATGAGGATTGAGACAGTTTTGTAAGGAGTTTTTTGTAAGGAGTTTCTTGCTAGGTGTGCTGCAGAAAATAACTGCAGTCTCTGCTGCATGGTAATTTCTGGCGGCCTGTCGCTGCCAGGGTATTCTGTGCCTACTTTTCTCCTACGCAGACATCAGCTTTGAAGCCAAGCTATTCCTGCCCCAAATATGTTGTGATGCAAAATTGGCTATTGTAATAGTATGCAGTACACTTCAGTTAGTGCAATTCAAATATGAATCATTATAATTTCACTACTAGGTTGTTTTGTGCTACCTGGAAAATACATTTTCATTTCAATTACAGGTTTAGCTAATTAATCAAACATTTTATATAACTTTTAGGAAAACAATGAAAAAAAATTAAGATGAGTTTCTGTAGGTCCAGGCAAGGTAGTGTAGCAGTTAGAGTAACACTATTACAGCGCCAGTGACCCGGATTCAATTCCAGACGCTGTCTGTAAGGAGTTTGTACGTTCTCCCCGTATCTGCGTGGGCTTCCTCCGGGTGCTCCGGTTTCCTCCCACATTCCAAAGACGTACAGGTTAGGAGCTGTGGGCATGCTGTGTCGGTGCTGGAAGCATGGTGACACTTGTGGGCTGCCCCCAGCACGTTCTCAGTAATGCAAAAAGACGCATTTCACTGTGTGTGTTCGATGTACATGTGACTAATAAATAAATACCTTAAATATCTTAATACCTAATTCTTACCTCTTGTTGTTTGACAAATTTGCACTGGGGAGTGTTGTTGAATAGAGAGACCCGGGGCACAAGTACATAATTCCCTGAAAGTGGCAACACAGGTAGAGAGAGTGGATACGGACCAAACACAGGCAAATGGGACCAGCTTAGATAGACATATTGATCAGCGTGGATGAGTTGGGCTGAATGGCCTGTTTCTGTGCCATATAACTCTATGAATCTATGAAGAATTGCCCTCCAGTCTATCAGCTTCAATTTATAGCAGTTCTGTGTGTTCAGCATTTTTAATATAATGACAACTTGTATTCGACAGCACCTTAATTGTTGAAAGATATCCCAAGGCGCTTCAGAGGCATTATGAGACAAGAATGAGCCTAAGCCAAAGAAGCAGATAGAGGTTCTTTGTCACTGCAGGTTTTATGGAAGAGAGGGAGGAAAGGCAAGCATAGATGTTTATGAAGTGTTTAACACTCCATGGGGTCTGGAATCTTGGTGTACAGTGACTGCATTTGATTGCCAGTGATGCTTTCAAGAAATACTATGGAGATGGTTGGAGTAGGAGAATCATGTTGGGACCTAGCTTCTGGGCCAGGAATGTGGTGGAGATGATGGTCTTTTACAGATATTATTCTTCTTAAAAGAGAATCTAATACTTCCTGAAGTTGGCATAATTAATTCGGTGATATGGAAAACACAACGATGCTGGAGGAACTCAGCAGGCCAGGCAGCATCCGTGGAGCATCCGCATCCGTTTCTCGTATTTCTCCATGGATGCTGCCTGGCCTGCTGAGTTCCTCCAGCATCATTATGTTTTTCATCTAGATTCCAGTATCTGCGGTTGTTTGTTTCTCCAGCTGATATGGAAAGTGAAATACTGACTTGACACAGGGAATTTCAATATTTCTTAATATTTTTTTAACTAATCTAACCTGCCTGCCAACAAGGCAGTCTGAACAAGTATAAAATAATCACTCTGTTCGACTGCAAAGCTGTAACAAAGTTTTCAGCATTTATTTCCATTTCTTTCTCTGCCTAGCAACCATTGAAGCATATTATCACTCTCAGCATATAGAATATGATTTAGGATTGATGCGAGCAGACATTTTGGCATGTTGCCTTCTATTTGATGACCTGAGGATTTGATTCCCATAGTACAATTCAGTTATTTCCTTTTGGGAGCTTACTGCTGCAGTGTGACCCAGAATTTGCAATGTGTGTGATATTCTTGATAGTGAAAGGTTTAGTGGGGCTGATGTCTCCTTCCCCAATACATGGATCTGATGGGCAACTTTGCATGTTGTGCTCCATCTTTTATGATATTAAACATGGGAAGTATAGGGAATAAAATAGTTACTACACCCAGCTTGATAAAGCTGCTGGAATAAACTCTATAAAGGCTTTCTTGCTGTTTTTTTCTGAAATTTGGATAATTTTTAATACTACATCAAAGGAATATTTCACAGAACATATAATGTTTAATAAAAGTTAATAACCATTTATTAAGAAAACATTTCAGATCTAGTAATCATACAATTACTGAATTTTCATATTAACCTACCTAGTTCACTGACTTGCTTCAGGAGAGGAAATCGCCATCCTTGCCTGGTCTGACCTACGTGGTTACTCTCAAACATGGTTGACTCTCAACTGCTGCTTCAGTTTAGAAGCATTTAGGGTAGCACACAGCACTGATGTTAGCAGCAATGGCTACATCATGGGATTGAATAAATAAAAAGAAACAAAATAACTTGCTCTGGAGTTTGTTGTTATTTCAGAAAAAGAAAATGCAGGAAATACTCAGCTGGTCAGGCAGTATCCATGGAGTCAGACAAGTAGTTAGGTGTTCTGATGGAAGGTCATTATCCTAAAATATTAACTCTGTTTCTCTTTCCTTTAATGCTGCCTGACTGTTGAACATTTTTAGCATTTTCTATTTTAATTTTAGGTTTCCAGAAACTTCATACCAAGATTTGAGTTCTGCATTTTATTGGAATAATTTATACCTCTTATTTGAATTGTATAGATAATATTGTATCTGCCATGGGAGCATTAAGTCTACATTGAAATTGGTTTAAAATAACATCTGGATGACTTATTGCATTGATGTCAAAATGTGTGAAAGCCAGCTCGAAGATCCTTGTACATAACAAGATGGAAATGCAGTGTTTTAACATGGATGTCATCTGTGCCACATATAAAAAAAAATTCTCAGCAACATTTGCGGTGTCTTTTGGTAAATTTAAGCATTACTTTTTGATAATGGTTAGTAATAATGAGGATGTGTAACCCTTAAATGTTTTAAATATTTGATGATGTCTGTAGTGAGAGATTTCTATTACCAGTGCATTTACTAATTTCATGAGAAGGAGCAATTGACCTTGAGCACAGTGCAGTTATACTTGCTTGCTGGCCTAGTGAATTTTTCTAGCATGGTAGAACTGGATTTAGATATAACTGGATGAGAGAGGTGACCAGCAATGTACTGAGCCACATTGGTGGAACAATTACAGGGAATGTTTTTCCAATTTTTTTAATATATATGTTTGTATTTTGATCATTTCTGCCTTGGAGACAGGAATTTATTTCTAGATTTCTGCCTTCTGAATTCTGTTTTAGTTTTATTACATTCTGGTCCAGCCCACGAAGGAATTAAAACCACTTGCATCAGTGAACCAGCCTTTGACAGTGACAGTCAAGGCAGCAGTACTTGCTTGGGGGACTTAGTTACATCTTCCTCCCTTGGCCAGCTCAGCTCTCATTTTAGTCTGCAATCCTAAAATGACACAGAGCTCACTTCCTAGTACCGGCGGATTGAGTATTGCGAAATGATTTTCTGGCACTCAACCAACCTCAAGTTCTTTGTGCGTCAGGTTCAAATGGAAATGTGCCTCTATGACCATCATGGCTATTTCTTCTCTTAAAATGCTCTTTACATTTTATTCCATTATGTTTTATTGACATCAGTCACTCCTTGCTTCAGAACTAATTCATTACATTTGTATCCACAGCCAAATTAAGTGTGATGTTAGAAAGAAAGTCATAGATACCATAAGCATATATCAGAGGCAAAACTGAGGGTGCCTGAATTATAAAGGTCTATCCATTGAAGTTTGAAATTTGCTTTTATCCAGGTGGAAAATATTTGGGTATGTGGAATGAACTGCCAGAGGAAGTGGTAGAGGCGAGTACCTCCTAGAGTCATACAGCATGGAAACAGGCCCTTCGGCCCAATTGGTCCATGCCAACCAAGATGCCCCATCCAAGCTAGTCCATAACCTTCTAAACCTTTCCAATCCATGTACCTGTCCAACCGTCTTTTATAAGTTGTTATTGTACCTGTCTCAACCACTTCCTCTGGCAGCTCATTCCACACACATACCGCCCTTTGTGTAAAAAAAGTTGCCCCTCAGGTTCCTATTAAATCTCTCCCCTCATACCTATGCCCTGTAGTTTTTGATTTCCCAACCCAAGGAAAAAGACTTGAGTGCGTTCACCCTATCTATGCCCCTCATGATTTCGTACATCTCTATAAGGTCACCCCTCAGCCTCCTATGCAAACAACCTCCTGCACTGTCACAATGACACCCAACGCCAGCTTGAGGAACAACCCCTTATCTTCCGTCTGGGCAGAATGCAGCTTTCTGGCCTCACATCACACTCTCCAACTGTAGGGAACGCACTCCTCCTTCCAGCCACCATCTGTTACATCGGCTCAGTGTTTCTGTCCCCAGTCCCACATCACACAGACAACAAACTGCAACAATAACGCATCTAGTCTCACCCTATCAGTGATATTCCCCATGTTCTCCCCATCCCTTCCCCACCTTCACTACCATTTCTGACTTGAAACATTAACACTGGTCCTCTCTCCACAGATGCTGCCTGACCTGCTGAGCGTTTCCAGCATTATTTAGCTCATTGATCAGTTCACATGGACAGCAGGCAGCCCTCTCCACGTGTACGCACCAAACTGACCACAGAGTGCCCCTCCCACCTTTACCATCCAGCAGTAACCAGGACAGTGGCCTGACATCCTTCCCCTCACACCGCCATTTCAGTCCCACAGACACCACCTACCATGGGGCCGTGTTCAAAGTCAAACATGTAGGTCATGATCTTCTGTAAAATAAAGAGTCCGTCAGTGGAATGATCAGTAACGCGGGGAGGGGGAGCTGACATAATGTGGAGGGGGGGGGAGGAGGAGACGGAGGGGGAGGAGAGGGGGGGAGCCCGGGACCAGAAAGACCATGGTGAACGGGACGTCTCCCCAATCGCACCTACGACCCCCACCCCCTCCCCCTCCCCCTCCGGCAAAGACACAGCCTCACATTGATGTACTTGTAGTTGCTGTTGGTGACCAGAAACACTTTGCCAACTTCATTCATCCGACTGAGCAGCAGCGGCAGTTTCAGTTACAACGTTTAAAAGACATTTGGTCAGGTACATGGATTGGAAAGGTTTAGAGTGATATGGGACAAGCTTAGCTTGGTCAGTATGGACTGAAGGGTCTGTTTCCGTGCTGTGTAACACCGACTCTATAATGACAGACATTAATGGCACTAATTGCCTGTTGATTACATTGGAGGGAATAACATTTGCAAGTACAGGAGATCCTGCTTGTAGTATGAGACAACACCCTGGGTCATTGGTGCTGGAAACCCAGGAGAAAGGGCTAAGCCTTCTGCATTAGCTACAGAGCTACAGGAAGAGTTCAGCTATATGCCAAAGAGAATGGGAATGATATACAGTACGTCACAGCAAAGGAAAGGGAAGAATTAGGTCAATGCAAAGGCTCCCAGTGGACAAAATGGATGCTGAGAGGAAATTGGATTATAAGAGAAGAGTTGCATGGGTGCATTGTCACTATACATTGGCCTGGAAGGGAATTGTGAATGAAAGGGGAGTTTAAGTACAGCGTTTGTGGGTTGGATATGGGAGAATGACTCTCAAAAATGCTGAAAAGTTTGCCTTCTGTTCCTGTTGTTTAAATTTTTCCTCAATTTAAACATAATGATTTCTCCTATTTGAGTAATGCTATGGAAATATCTATTGTGTTATTTACATACATGTATGTATAATATGTATCGTATGTGATAATTTCCATGATTTTTTTGTATCAGTGAGTCTGAAATGTGTTGTTACCTTTGCACCTACATAGCCTTGCTATGTTATACTCAAGAATATTACCATCAGTGTATCTGTTGTTATTCAATCGGTAGTACTCTTTCAGAAAGATAAGGGTTCAAGTCCTGCTCCTATGCAATATTAAAGGAGAGTTAGATGGTCAAAGGTATTGTTTTTCTGATGAGAAAACCTGTTACTCTCTCAGGTGGATGTGGAAGATGCCAAAGCACTAATTCAAAGAAAAGTAAGGACATAAGCCCCAATATACGTCTCTAGCTTGACAGTACCAAAACAGATTATATGTTTGTTGCTATCTGTAGAAGCACTTCATTGTTTATAGACCAGTATGTGATGTCCTGAAAAGTATATGAAAGGCATTATATAAATGCAAATCTATCTTTCTTCAGATTGGGTATAAACCAAGTCAATTGTGACATATTTAAATTATCATTTAAAAATAGTGAATCATTAAAGTATCCTGTTGGTATCATTGTTCTGCTGATGTGATTGTCTGTGATCTATGACTCATTGCCTAAAGTGGAGTTACATGATGTGCTGCTATATGGATCAAAGTGCCTTTGGAAGCATTATGAAGTACATCAAAAAGTGAAAAGGAGAAAAATGTGTTAGAAGTTAGAGCATTAATGTTTTAAACATCTGTACTTGATTTTTGTTTGTGTTTTATTTGCTTCTATATTGTTCTCAAGGAAAGGATTTTTTTTTACTTGTATTATACAAACAGGAAAATTATTTCAACTGGTCCATGCCAATATTTGTTTCACGAAAGATGCCTCCAATCCCATCAGCATAACATAAATTCTGTCCCTTTGCCTCCTCTGTGTTTGTGCCATGAGCTTCAACTGCTCATTGTAAAAGAACACAGAATATTGTCAGCCATTCCTTCCCCAACACCTTGCTGTACATTTTTGACTGCAATAGACATTTTGTAATGTACAGAATGATGGGAAAGCTGAAAGAAAAAGTGGTAATCCATGTGTGTATCCTACCACCTCCATTGCTCCCTCCTTTCTCAATAATTGCTGGACCTCATCTTTTCTGGGTTATTGCTATACTTTCTGACTTCATGGTCTTTATTGCCATTAAACTTCTCTGCTTAAATTCGGGGAGTGCTTCACCGGTATGCATCAACAGGCTAGATCATAAGATAAAATTTCTTTATTAGTCACATGTACATCGAAACACACAGTGAAATGTACCTTTTGTGTAGAGTGTTCTGTGGGCAGCCCGCAAGTGTTGCCATGCTTTCTGGCACCAACATAGCATGCCCACAACTTCCTAACCCATACATCTTTGGAATGTGGGAGGAAACTGGAGCACCCGGAGGAAACCCATGCAGACATGGGAGAACATACAAACTCCTTACAGACAGTGGCCGGAATTGAACCCGCGTCCGCTGGCGCTGTAAAGCCTTACACTAACTGCTACACTACCATGCATGTGGCTGGATCCACCGCCAAAATTGTTGCCTCTCTATTGCCTATGTCCAAACTTATCTTGTCCTGAAATGGAGGAACAATACTGCTGCTCTTCCATGTCCCAGAGACTAGTGGTGTGGTCTTAGCAGCAAAAGGGCCTGAAGCATACATTGAAGAGGCCCACCTCTGAAACACCCTTTGGTCACCCTTAGCTAATTGAAATTTAATTGATTTTATATTTTCAGACTAATCAGAATCAGGTATATTATCACTGACATATATCCTGAAATTTGTTGTCTTGCGGCAGCAGTATAGGTAAAAACATAAAAATTACTGTATGTTACAAAAATAAATAAATAGTGCAAAAGACGAATAATGAAGTAGTTCATGGACCGTTCAGAAATCTGATGGCGGAGGGGAAGAAGCTGTTCTTGAAACGTTGAGTGCGGGTCTTCAGGCTCCTGTACCTCCTCCCTGATGGTAGTAACATGAAGAGGGCATGTCCAGAGTGGTAGGGGCCTTTAATGATGGATGCTGCCTTCTTGAGGCAACACCTCTTGAAGGTGGCCTCGATGGCAGGGAGGGTTGTGCCCATGATAGAGCTGGCTGAGTCTACAACCCTCTGCATCATCTTTCGATCCTGTGCATTGCAGCCTTCATACCAGGCTGTGATGCAACCAGTCAGAATGCTCTCCACTGTACATCTGTAGAAATTTGCAAGAGTCTTTGGTGACACACCAAATCTCCTCAAACTCTTCATCAAATAGAGCCACTGGTGTGCCTTCTTCGTGATTGCATCAATGTGTTGGGCCCAGGACAGATCCTCTGAGATTTTGACTCCCAGAAACTTGAAGCTGCTCACCCTTTCCACCGCTGACCCCTTAATGAAGATTGGTTTGTGTTCTCCTGAAGTCCACAATCAATTCCTTGGTCTTGCTGACGTTGAGTGTGAGGTTGTTGTTGCGACATCACTCAGCCAGCCGACCTACCTCACTCCTGTACACCTTCTCATCGCCATCTGAGATTCTGCCAACGACAGTGGTGTCATCGGCGAATTTATAGGTGGTGTTTGATCTGTGCCTAGCCACACAGTTGTGAGTATAGAGAGAGTAGAGCAGTGAGCTAAGCACACATCCTTGAGGTGCGCCTGTGTTGATTGTCAGCGAGGAGGAAATGTTACTACCGATCTGCACTGACTGTGGTTTCCCAATAAGGAAGTTGAGGATCCAGTTGCAGAGGGAGGTCCAGAGGTGCAGGTTTTGAAGCATGTTGATTAGTACTGAGGGGATGATGGTGTTGAACGCTAAGCTGTAATCGATAAAGAGCAGCCTGACGTAACTTTTGCTGCCGTTTAGGTATTCCAAAGTGGAGTGGAGAGCCAGTGAGATTGCATCTGCTGTAGACCTGTTGTGGCAACAGGCAAATTGGAGTGGGTCCAAGAGCTTGCTCAGGCAGGAGTTAATTCTAGCCATGACCAACCTCTCAAAGCACTTCATCACAGTTGATGTGACTGCTACTGGGCAATAGTCGTTGAGGCAGCTCACCCTGTTCTGGGGCACCAGTATGATTGGTGCCCTTCTGAAGAAGGTGGGAACCTCCGACTGCAGCAGTGAGAGGTTGAAGATGATGACCAACATTCAGATACATTGATAAACTTGTTATATTTAAAAAGTAAATAAATAAAATTATCTAAAACACCCCAAATCTCTTTTAAAAAAAGAACTGTTAAGGACATTTGAATAAAGGAAAATGATTAAAAATAGTTTCTTCCCTTCCTCTTTGCCTCTGGTTTCAGGTCAGACATGGCCTAGGTTCCAAGAGGCAGCTATCCAATGTAATACTGGGGACCCAGCAAAACCGGGCTCCATCATCTAGGGAGTGAACTCAGTGGTCTCTGAATTTATAAGCAAGTGCTGCACTTCCGTGTTTGACTTCACTTATGTGGACATCTGGGAGTTAATGCAGTTTCAGTGGCTGCAGTTGTTGGGATGTAAGATAAGAAGCAACCAGGAGTAGCCCATTTGGTCCTCATGCCTGCTCTGCCATTCAATAAAAACATGACTGATCTTTTACCTCAGTGTCGTCTTTCTTTCACTAATCCCATATCCTTTGATTCCCTTAACATCTAAAATCTTGCAATCTCTGTCCTGAAAATATTCAGCAACTCGGCTTCTCCAGCACTCCTGGGTCAACAAATCCAGTGACTCACTACCCTCTAGATGAAAAAGTTCCTCATTTCTGAACGGCTAACTCATTATTTTGAGACTGTGACCTTTGTTCTAGACATCTCATCATTGGAATCTGTCAAGCCCCTTAAGAATTTTGTATTTTTCAATGAGATCATGTCTCATTTTTCTAAGCTTTGGAGAGAAGAGGCCCAGTCTGCTTAATTTCTGCTCATATAACAAACACACCAACCCAGGCATCAACCTGATGAACCTTCACTGTACACACACCCTTCGGTAGGGAGACCGGACCTGCACACAATATTCCAAATGCAGTCTCACCAGGCCTCTATAAAATTAAAGCAAGGCATTTCTACTCTTGCACTCAAGTCTTTTGAAGTGCTCCTTCGCTGTCTTTAAGTTCACCTTGATCCTTAACACTGGTACTTTTGACTCCATCCCACTGCAGCTGATTTGATCCAGTCTCGCTGCCAGTCCTGATGGAAAAGAAGTTGAAAAGTTCAAATGCCAACTAAAAGACGATGCTTGGGATTAGTGCAGGAAAGCTGATATGGAAGTAGAAGATCAGCCATAAACTTATTGAATGGCAGAGCAGGCATGAGGAACCAAATGACCTACTGCTGCTGCTTTTTCTTTGTTATATTCTGACAATTGCAGCAATTGAAACCGCATTAAGTCCCAGGCTTTCATGCAAGTGCAGTCAATTGTGGAAGTGTAGGACTTACTGACACATATGGTGGCCAGCCAAGTTCACTCTTTATCATTGATGGAGTCGAGTCTTGCTGAGTCCCCACAATTACGCTGGGTTTACCTGCCTTTTGGATCCTGGGCCACATCTGACCTGAAACTGGAGGCAAAGAGGAAGGGAAGAAATAATTTTTAATTGTTTTCCTTTACTCTGCTTTATGCTTGATTCATGATGGTATGTGAGATCCTAACCAAGTCCACAATAGAGCCAGTCTCTGTGCAGACTGGTGTGAAGTAAGGCTGCATCGTTGTCCCAAAACTTCAGTCTTTCTCAGGACAGTGTTATACTTTGCACCCTTCAGACTTCCTGATGGTATGGAACTATTGTGTAAAAATAATGGGAAACTGTTCAGCCTGCACCCTCACTCAAGAACCGAGGCCAACCAACTTGATAGTTGATCTATAGTACAGCTATACTTGCATACGTTCAAAGGCTGAACTTCAAGCCATCATCAACTTGTTCACTGAAGCATCTGTGAAGGTGGTACTTGCACAGAGTATCCACAAGACAAGGTTCTGTACCAGCTTGTCACCATGCACAGCACTGCCCTCTGACAATGAGGGGCCATGATAAGACCCTGGAAAGCAGGGATAGTTTTGCATTTCTTGGGAGCTACCCACTGGTGAATGCCAACATCAGTGATGAAGTTCGCTATTGCCTTCACTATGCCAACACAGTCTTTGTCTTTCTGAGGGATAGGGTGCTCAAAGATCAAGCCCACAAATCTATTAGTTTTAATGTACATCTGCAGTATTTCGCTTTGTTTCAGTCATTTCAAAAAGATTTCCAAGTTTGTAGGTTAAACAGGTTCAGAATTGGGTTTGTTATCACTGTCTTAATATGATGAGAAATTTGTTGTTTTGCAGAAGCAGAACAGTGCAAAGACATAAAAACTAAAAATTACAAAATAAATAGTGCAATAACAAGGAATAATGAGGGAGTGTTCATACACTGTTCAGAAATCTGATGGCGGAGGGGAAGAAGCTGCTCCTGAAACGTTGAGTGTGGGTCTTCAGCTCCTGTACCTCCTTCCTGATGGTCGTACCATGAAGAGGGCATGGTGAGGGTCCTTGCTGATGGACGCGACCTGCTTGACGCACCGCCTCTTGAAGATGTCCTCGATGGTGGGGAGGGTTGTGCCCGTGATGGAGCTGGCTGAGTCTACAACTCTCTGCAGCCTCTTGCGATCCAGAGCATTGGAGCCTCCATACCAGGCGGTGATGCAACCAGTCAGAATGCCCTCCACCATACATCTGTAGAAATTTGCAAGAGTCTCTGGTGACATATCAAATCTCCTCAGACTCCTCATGAAGTAGTGCCACTGGCATGCCTTCTTCGTGATTGCATCAATGTGTTGGGCCCATGGTAGATCCTCCAAGATGTTGCTGCCCAGGAACTTGAAGCTGCTCACCCTTTCCACCGCTGACCCCTCAATGAGAACTGGTGTGTATTCTCCCGACTTCCCCTTCCTGAAGTCCACAATCAATGCCTTGGTCTTACTGATACTGAGTGCGATGTTATTGTTGCGACACCACTCAAGGAGCTGATCTATCTCATTCCTGTACACCACCTCGTTGCCATCTGAGATTTTTACCAATAACAGTGGTGTCATCTGTGACTTTAAATGGCATTTGAGCTGTGCTTAACCACACTGTCATGAGTGTAGAGAGAGTAGAGCAGTGGGCTAAGCTCACATGTTTGAGTTGCACCTGTGTTGATTGTCAGCGAGGAGAAGATGCTATCACTGATCCGTACTGACTGTGGTCTCCTGATGAGGAAGTCGAGGATCCAGTTGCAGAGGGAGGTGCGGAGGCCCAGGTTTAGAAGCTTGGTGATTAATGCTGAAGGGATGATATTGAATGCTGAACTGTAATCAATAAACAGCAGCCTGCCATACAGCTGAAGTGAAAACTGATCTGAAACCTATGGAGGAGACTTTTTAAAAGTTACTTTTAATTTTATATTCTTAATATGAGAAGAGCCTCTGTTAACTCTTTAAATGTTGTGAACCTTGCTGCTTCACTTGAGTGATGATCAGACCCACTGCACCATGATTAAGTCTGTTGCAAATATTTCTGAAGCTGGCCTTGTCATCCATGCCAAAATGTATGCAGCAGGCAAGTTTTCATCATTTCTTTTAATGATTGAATTGATTGATCCTGTGAGGAAACCTATATAGAGGCTGCTTGTTACTTGTTGTGGTTTCCAGTATGCACTGTTACTGGGCTGTTAAAAATATCTTGTCCACCATGAGATGAGCTGGCTCACTATGGTGCAAGTGTGATGAATATCTTACACATTATTACAGCATAAATTTCTTCTTCTACATTGTTAATGGACACCACACAAAATTTGTGGCTTAATTAAATCATTCACCCATTCGTCCAGTGGCGAGAATATTTGACTTTTGCATCTCAGCCCTGTGTTTTCCCCCCCAACTAATCTCACTTTACCTCTGGGCCGGACGTGGTCTTTATTTCCACTTAAGTGCAGTGGGAGTTGAATTCATCCTATTTGATAAATCATTGAAGAGTAAATCATTTTTACCTTCAAGTACATCAAACACACTTGTTTTCTCAGCTTTCTTAGGCCTTAGCTATTTTCGTTAGCTTTTCCAGGTTTTGCAGGTTATCATTTCTGAATGGCTATAGTCTACTCTCCCTTCCTGCCACCGGGATGTGTCTCAGTGGAGTGGGGGGGCTGTCACTTTTTGCCAGTTTTGGAGACCCCCAGCTCTATTCTCTGACTCAATCGATGTTATAACTACTGGCGTGTTTTCTGACTGCTCATGGAATGCATTTTTCTGACCCTGTCTTCTATGTGTGCCAGCCTTTGCTCTATTTCACCTTAATGCCACAGATCTCAGCTGTTCATTCTGGCATAATCACCCTAAATCCCTCTGCATAGCTCTCTCTCTTCCTTTCTTCATACAGCATATCAAGGTCCATCATTCTGACTGTGTCTTCATACATCTCCCCTAATCCTTTTCCCAGGATCTGCATTTACCTCTGAACCACTGTGCAATGCTTCGCTATGTTGATCATTTTATATAATGTTTCACGTTCCTATTCTTGAAATGTGCCATTTCATCATTCAAAATTAAGGTATATTTTAGGAAGTGAAAAACAAATTAACTGCACTATTGCAAAAGCTGAGCACACACCACCGGATATGTTGAAACAGTTATCTTGGGAATGGTTCTGAAACAAAAGTATATTTTTACCTCTTGATGTTTAGAAACTCTGCCTTGCAATTTATCACATTAGCAGCTTTACTCTTGTGATGTAAGCAGAAGCCAAGGTACGTCATGCTTTTATAATGAAGACATTATGTGAATATAAAACCTGTCACTGAATTTAAAGTCTGGTGTGAAAGTTTTGAGTTGTACTTGCATATTGTTGATTTTCATCTTTGTACTGCATTGCATGGGTGAAATTCCTAATGTTTCTAACCTTCACCTCCACTAAGTAAGCATAGACAAAGTAGCAGGTTATGCTAGTCATGATGCATGAATGAGTGATGTCTGAGATTTACTCTGCACAGTTTTGCAACACTGCTGCATGTAGTTGATAGTGTCTCAGGAAGGTTAATGTATATTTTTCATGGTAGTCTAAGATCACGTGTTTGGCATGAAAATATCTGTCTGGAAAATGAAGTTAATTATTCATTTATAAATATGATAATCAACTATTATATGTTCATAAGTGAACAAATCAAATTGTCGCACATCATCTGTGTGTGAGAATTGATAGTAAATATCAGCAGGCTATATGACTGTACAGCATTAAAACTTCAAGGCTTCACTGTTTTGATTGTTATTAATGTACTGATTATAATTTTGTTTGATCCAAAAGCATATCTATTGGGCTTTGTCAGGAAGCAAGAAAAAAATTCAAGGGCAGAAGTTTTTTTTTGTCTGTTTTGGATCGGACTGGAAGAAAAAATAGAAAAATTTGTTCATGCTTGTTACAAATTTAAATTTGCTGTTTCTGATATGAAATTACTTTCCAATGCAGATAAGATTAAGAAAAGTCTAGGTAGTAGTTTCCTTCTATATTTACTAATGTAAACGTTTGATGGACTAAAACTTTCACACGTCTGGTGACAACTATACATGTGAAGTATATGGAAACTTGATTTCTGAAATATGAATGAAGTAAACACACAAAGATGACAAAAAGTGTTTCATTCCTTGTATCAATCATTTTTTGAATTTGCTCCTGGGATTTGGGTAATGTCGGGAATGCCACATTTATTGTCTTCAATTTTTCCAGGGCATAAAGGATGAACTACATAAAAGTTGTGGGATGACACATAGTTGTACCATCAGGTGAGGCAGGCTTCCTTCACTGCAGGTCATTAATCAATCAGTTAATCAATTGCAATTGGTGATAATACAGTAGCTTTCATTGGCAGCCTTTTTAGTACTAGTCCACAAATTCGCTTCTACAACTTATCAGCTCAGCCTCTTATTTTCAGGTTTGACACCGATGCCACTGCTTAAGTAACTGATATTTTGCAAGGAAAATCAATTTCATTCACACGGGTTAGATGGTGCCAGTCATATATCAGTCATTTAGAAGGCAAGTGTGTAAACTGAGAAAGTGGTTCAGAGAATGGTACAATGACCTAATGATTATATGAATAGATTAGTACAGTGGTTTTCAACCTTTTTCATGCTGCGGCCCTCCAGAACATGTCCTTGTTAGATGGTGGACCCCCAAGGCCCACATACCCGTGGTGGTATGTGCGACAAACATACACGTATGTCATCCTCAATATTCAGTCTTGATCTGTATTTGGTTTTCATGGCAGTGACTGCAGAAAATGCTATTTCGCACAAGTAAGTGGTTGTAAATGGTATCAGAACATTGACGGCTTTGCCGGACAGCAGTGGATACTCCTGGGAACACGTTATCCAGAATGACAACAGTGACGTTCGGTTGAACTGCAAGTGCAAAGTCTTGTCAGATAACAGTTCAGCCAATTCTTCTTGTTCACATCCAGTTAAATCAGTAAGCATGCATTCAAATAGATTTCGAATCCAATCAAACATGCTCGTGTCATCGTCGCTGAAATACTCATGGAAGTAATGTGACAGCTGTTGAATATGGTTCAAAACGATGCTCACAATGGCCTCTGTCTTACACTGTCACTGTCGGAAAGTCAGCCAGCAACGGAAACATATCATAGATGCCTTGCTCACATCTTCCCTTCCAGACACGGAGTTTTTTCTGGAAGGCATTGATTTTGTCATGCGTTTTCAGAACATTTGAGCCAGGTCCTTGCAATGATAGATTTAAGCTGTTCAAAATGTTGAAAATATCGGCAAGATAAGCTAATCTGGCAACCCACATCTCATCTGTCAAGAACTGTGCCAATGATCCGTTATGCTCATTTAGAAAAATGAGCAGTTCATCTCGCAATTCATATACACGTTGCACAACGTGGCCTCGTGACAGCCATCTGACTTTTGTATGTATCAACAAATGCTTATGCTCGGCTTCCATTTCACAGCATATGTTTTCAAACAAACGATGATTGAGCGGCCTGGCTTTGATAAAGTCAACGATTTTAATGCACGTGGAAAACACATCCTCAAGACTTTCATCCATATCCTTTGTAGCCAAAGCCTCACGGTGAATCATGCAGTGGGTTGCTGCTACATGTGGAGCTACTTCTTTCACTCGTGCGACTAGACCTGACTTCTGTCCCGTCATTGCAGCAGCACCATCCGTGCATACACCAATACACTGTGTTCACACCAATGCCGATTGTACAAAAAAACAGCGTCAAGCACACAGAAAAGTTCTTCACCGGTTGTACGCCCTGGGAGCGCCTTGCAAAACAAAGTCTTCCAAAGCCTCTCCTTCCCAGCAATATTGAACATAAACCAACAACTGCGCAGCACTGGCAACATCAGTACTTTCATCGAGCTGAATCGCAAATCTGACTTGCTGAAGATGTGCTGTCAGCTGGCTCTGTATATCTTCCGCCATATCGCCAATTCTTCTGCTTACTGTGTTATCAGACAGTGGAATGGCTTTCAGTTTTTGACTGGATTCTTTTCCCAGTACAACTTCACACATATCTACTGCTGCAGGCAGTATAAGCTCTTCTCCAATTGTGTGAGGCTTTCTGGAACATGCTATTCATAATGCTACCAAATATGATGCGCGAAGAGCCTTCTCACTTACAGTGGCGCAAGCTGCCATTTTGCCTTTCTGCTTGAGGTACAGCTTCTTTCACCGCTCAAAATATTCCTTCGGCTTACTGGCAATATCTGGATGCACTGTTGTTAAATGGTGCTTCAATTTTGCTGGTTTTGTTGCATTGTTGGACAGTGTTTGCAAACACACAACACAGAGGTTGGTCCGCATTTGACCCCACTGCGATGAAGCCATATGAAATGTATTCTGGATCGTACTTGCGTTGTTTTCTCTTTCGGTCACCCTTATCCTCTTTGTCATCAGAATCTTCCCGTTTCTGGTCAGCTTTTCTCTTCAGAAATTTCTCCATACTCAGCAATACATGCTAGATAGTTTGTTTACTATTACTGATAAACAATATTATCAAAACTAATCTAAAATTTACACACTTGTGCACTTTTCGTTTAATAGTGAAGTCACTGTGGCGTAAATGCACGGTAAGTAAGCAATATTATTAAGGCACACCAACAACGTCACTCAGTCTCGCTAACACTACAGTACACAACAGAATAGTAGTGAATAGTGAACACTACCTGACTACACAAATCAAATATTAAGAGGTAGCTTATCAGAAGGGAACACTGTCTAAGTCTCTAAGATTGTCACTTATAACAGGTAGAATAGATATGGCCGATTTTCTGAATAGTGGAAAACTGGAACAAGCAAGTAAGCTACGTCTTTGTAACAGGTCGCTTTTCCATTTTTTTCTTGGCTTGCTCGCGAACCCCCTGACAACCCGCCATGGACCCTCAGGGGTCCGCAGACCACAGGTTGAAAACCTCTGGATTAGTAATCCACTCTGAGAGGTAATTGATCTGAAAAATTGATCTGTTTCCCTTTTTAATGTTAAGTATATCCAGTTTTTTATATAATTTCAGATTTTAAATATCTATTGTGTTTTTCTTTTATGTTAGTCTCAGGGTCTGAACTAATCCGATGATTTTTGAGTTCAAGTTCAGCCAGGCAATTTGAAAATCTGAGTTTAACGTTCAAAAAAAACTGGAATAAAATCTGGTCTCAGTAAAAGTTATTATGAAATTATTAGGTTCTTATTAAAAACTCACATGGTCCTTTTTAAAGTCCCACTTTACTTTCAATGTAACTCCTTATCTTCATTTGTTATTACTGCACACACATCTTTATCACTTTACTAATTTTGGAGGATTATACTTGTGTTCTTCAAATTTTGCTAGTTTACTAGCAGGGCCTATATTTAAGAATAAACAAAATTGAGGTCACATGATCAGGATAAAAATTTGTCTGCACTATCTCTTGCAAGTATATCCCTACTTTAAATATGGAGACTAGAACTGGAGGCATTACTCCAGGTTTTGTCTCATCAGTGCCCCGGACAATTATAGGAAGACTTTCTGACTTTTATTCTCCATGCCCTTTACTGTCAAGGTCAACATTTCATTTATCTTTCTACTTAATTGCTCTGCACAAATAGCAACTTTTTGCTTCAGAAATAAGGAAATTTTAAGGCCTCTGTACAGCATTTTTATGCAGCCTTTCTCCATCTAAACAGTGTTCTGTTTCTGTACTCGTCTGACCAAAGTGGATAACCTCCCATTTCCCCACATTATATTCCACCTTCCATCTTTTAACCACTCCCTTAACCTATCTATGTATCTGTGCAAACTCTTCGCATCCTGCTTTCACTACCTATCTTTATATTGTCAGCAAAGTTGGTCACTTTAGCTAAATCATCAAGGTACTGTAGATTGTAAATAGTTGAGGCCCTAGTACTAGTCCTTATGGCACCCCAATAGTTACTGCTTGTCAACCTGAAAATGATCCATTTATCCCAACTCTCCATTTTCTGTCAATTTGCCAATCCTCCAGCCTTGCCAATATATTATACCAATACCTTGAGCTCTTCCCTTGGTGAGTAAGCTTTTATTTCGCACTTTGTTGAATGACTTCTAGAAATCCATTGTTTGCCATTTATCCATCATACTCATTACATCCTCAAAGAAATCTAATAAACTTGTTAAATGTGATTTCCCACTTATAAAATCATGTTTGATTGTGTTATGGCTTTCTAAATGTCCTGCTATTTAATGGATTCCAACATTTTTCCAATGACTGATATCAGGTTAACTGGCCTGGAGTTTCCCCATTCTCTCTCCCTCCTTTCCTGAATCAGGATGTTCCATTTGCAATTTTCCAATATGCTGGAAATTTTGTGAGTTCGTAGAAACTCAGCCACTTCTTTTAACACCTCCAGAATGCAGGTCTGGGGAATGTAACAGCTTTTAGTTTGCCTAGTACTACTACTATTTCAGTGATTTTGTTACGTTCCTCCCTCATTTTGCCTCTGTGTTATTCTATTGTAGGGATGATTTTTAGAATCTATTGCCATGAGATAGATACAAGACTCTGCTTATTCCTTAACTAATTCCAGTTTCATATTTTATGAAATGTTAATTTACTCCCATTTTGTCTACTTATAAAAGCTCTTGCTTTTTTTTTCTTGCTATGATGACATATATATATTCTCTCTCCTCACTAGGACTTCAACATAAATGCAGAAGAACAAAATATTTATTCATAGGAACAACTTTCCATGAGTACAGTCTCCCTAAAAATCAAATGTACCACTACCACAGCAGTTGGGGATTTAAAAGTTCCTGAATAATGTGCACTTCATTGTTTACATTCCTGACAAAATTGGATCCCTTCACCAGAGCAATATTTCTCTGTGCTTTTCTAATAAAATTAAGAAAGTCATGCTGGAATTGTTAAACTTAACAACAGCCTGTTGCTGGGAAACACCAGCAAATACAAAACCCTTTTCTGATAAAATGCAGATAAATGCTTCTAATGGAATAGCATCCCAAAAATGCAACCTTCAAGTCCGAAATACTTAAGAATTTTAAATTGTTGGCTGAACTGTCAAAAAGAACCTAGAAATGACTGCAAATTAGTGAAAGGACACTTGTGTTTCAGGAGCATATCTTGGACTGAAGTTTTACTAGAGACTATTTACATAGATTAATGATGGTACCAAATAGATATCCCATTCAAATCCACTCAGAGTAATTTTGGCTCAATATTTCTTAAGATTGTTAAATTTATTGAATATTGTGGCTGATATTTTGAATGGGAATTTCATGTACAGTTTCACCTTAATGAATGAAAATTCAAAGAGTAATCCTGCAATAAAACAGAAAATGCTGGAAATACTCAAAGATCAGGTTGCATCTGTGGGAAGAGAAACAGACTTAACATTTCAGGTTGAAGAGCCTTTGTCAGAACTGCGAAGGAGACAGAAGAAGCTTGTTAAACTACAGGGAGTGGGAATATCACTGACAGGGTAAATGATCCTCCTGACTTGCTTTTCCAACCAGCAAGGCTCCACTTGTAAACTCACCAAAACAGAGTAATTTTCAAACTGTAATCATTTTTATTTTGTATTCTGCATACATATGAATGCTTGCCATGTGCATTGAAATATCTCAAATATTTTTGTGTGGAGTCATAGTTATTTTTTGACAATATCTTGGGTAGCAAAACGATTTGAAACTTTTGCTAGTTTTTATTAGGATTAGAGACTACCGTAATAAAACAGGACTGACTTGTGGTAAATAGCACGTTTTGAGGATGAAATTGATTTTAGTTTTTTTTATAGCACAAAGAAGGGATCCCAGTGAATCAGCACCATATATTGCACTGCACCCAATTTTATTTATAATTGCATGAACGCAGTGAGCTATTGATTTGCACTTCTGGCTTGGACGAAGTTCACCCCCGTAGACACAACAGTACAGCTTGGCCCCAAATTAAGACCCACTTTCCAAATGGAGGTCTGGAAATGAGGTTCTTGGGTCTGAACATTAGTTTGATTAGAACCCTATTAAATGTGCTGATCAAGCTAAATGCAGTCAGCTTAGGTGTTTATTATCTCCATTCATCATTGCTTAGAATTTGGATTTCACTCATTTTTCAAGTGCTTTGCCTGAGTTTGGCTGTAACACCAGTTAGTAGGATTGTATCTAGCCACGAGAAAGTTGAAAGCAGTTTTTAGAAGCCAATCATCTCACTCTCAGGACACTGCTGCAAATTTTCTCAGAGCTTAGTTGCAGGTCCATTTCTTTTTATTTGCCTCATCATAAGATTGGAAGTAGAAATGTTCATTGACTTCAAGGTTTCCATTTCCATTAGTAATTCCTTAGAAAATGAAGCAGTCTGTGACTACATGGAGCAAGACTAAATCAAATTTCAGGCTGCTGCTGAGAAGTGGCGAGGAGTAATCATTCTACGCAATGACAGTCTCCATATTGAGAGAATCTGGATATCTCCTCTTGATAATTAACCACATTACCAAAGTGCTTTCCCAAATGAGTACAGCTCCAACGAAAGCTGAGGCTCGGCATCATCCATGGAAGGACAACGTATTTGATTGTCGCTACAAATTCCACCCCCGTCTCCAAGATTTACACTTGGCACACCATGGCTGCAGTGTGAACAAAATACATGGGCATAACTCACCGTTGCCTTTCCAATAGCACCTACAAACTACCTGACAACTTGCCCAAAGGGACAAGCATCACAACGTTTGGGATCCCATTGCCTGCAACTCCCAATTCAAGCTGGATACAGTTCTGACCTGGGGGGAAAAGAAGATTAAATCCTGGAATTCTGTATCCATCATCACTGGGGCAATATCTTTGCCATATAGACTGCAGTAGTTCAAGAAGACAGCTCACCATCGCCTACTCAAAGCCACTTAGAGATGGGTAAGATATGCTGGCTCTACCACCAACCTCCCAAGAGGAAATAGGAAAAAGAAACTCTGTCGTGCTGTGACAACACAGAAACCATTGTGAAAACTACATTGAGTTCTCATCAAGCTGATCTGTATAGGTCATGACCTCAAGGTTTATATTGAGGCTGCACATAAAAGTGACTGCTCTGTGTGTTTGTTATTGGTCTGACTCACCTATTCATATTTGCTGTCTGTAAAGGGCAGAATGTTCAGAGCAGCTTTGATATCAGTTTGCTATGAATCCCATTCTTCATGGTATTGCTCAACCGTGCAGTGAGACAGCAGGAGCTTTCATACTGAAATCTTGTCAGAATAAGCACACTTCTTCAGGCCAATGAAGCTTGGATGTAGATTGCAACCTGCAGCCAAAGATTCTTCTTTCTTCCTCCTTCAGGCTCCTCTACTTTCTACAATCTTCAATACGATGCCACCACTGGACACCCCTTTGCCTCCCTCCTTGCTGCTCACAGCCTTTGAGCCTGAAAGGACTGTTCCCTCTGTGATTCCTTGGTTCACTCTTCCATCTCCAATATCTGCTCCCCTGCTCATGGCATCTTCCCGTGTGACCAAGGAGATGCAACACCTGACTTTTTATTTCTTCCCTTCTTACCATCCAGGGATCTAAACAGTCCTATAGGTGAAGCAGCAATTTGCTCATATTATTTCCAATCCAGTGTTCTGTATTTGAAACTTGCAATGTGGTCTCCCCTACATTGAAGAAAGCAAATACAGGTCGAGTGACTACTTTGCAGAACATCTTTGCTCAGTCCACAAAACTGATCCTGAGATTCCAGTTGCCTGTCACTTTAATTCTCTGTCTCATTCCCACTCCAAATTCAGTCTTGGCCTCTTGCACTGTTTTACAAGTGGCAGCAACACATTCTGCATCTTGATGTGCTACAGCCCTCACAATTCAACAGTTTCAGATAACCAGCCTTTGTCAGAACTGGCCAGATTTGCTGAACAGTTGTCAAGCTGTAATGTTCATTCAGTTTTTTTCCCCTCTCAATATATTCTGCCTGCCTTGATGGATATTTCCTGCAACGTCTTTTATTTTCAGAATTCTAGCAACTGTGATGTTTTGTTTTTCCACAGTTGCAACATCTTTTTTCCTCTCTTTGCCCTCATTTATCTCCTTTTATTTACATGTCACCAGCAGATGAATTGCAATTCACAATCCTTTCCACCCTTCCTCAACCTGAGCCACCACCTTTGGTGTCATTCTCTCTCGGTTTCCACCCCATCACAGACATTTCCTTTGTTCTCTCCACTCTGCTCCCTTATAGTTTGTTTAATTTCTAATTTTTCTTTGTTGTGATGAAAGATCATCAACCTGAAATGTACACGCCATCTCTCCCTGCACAGATTCTGCTGACCTACTTCTGTGTTTAATTCTGATTTCTAGCAGCTGCACTTTGTTGTTTTTCAATTAAGAACAGTAGTTTAATGGCTTCTTATTTAAATTGGATTCATGTCATTTTATACTACTATTTGCAAACCAGAATCAGTGTGCCCCACCTATAAGCTGCCCTGTTATGTAGTTCTTCTGCAAAATAAACAGTAACACTGCCAACATGTGCATTATACTTATAGACAGCCACAGTGGCAGTAGTGTGAGTGCTGATTTAGCAGGGATGTAAAAACTTCATGTGTAATCTTTTAAATGGGAGTTGATGTAAGTGTTGAGCCACAAGACCAAGGAAGTTTATTAATCTTGTATAATTTAATTCTGTAAGTAATAGCACCTTTGTAGTCATTCCATGTATATCTCGCACAGCATCAAAATATTGGCAGTGAATCTGCAACTGTGATATTGACGATGAAAACTGCAAGTTAGTTTTCGACACCCACTGATTAAAGTGTACATTAGGGGAAACAAACCACTGATCATCTCCCAAGTTGGCCTGCGGCCCCACAGGGCAAGCGACAAATTTGGGAACACCGATACCAGAGCAATGACCAATGCAGAGTATTGGAAGAAGACAACATGAAGACTGGAGGAGGCTTTAGCATTAAGAAATGTAGGGGATGTTAAATTTTAAAACTGGGATGAGAATTTAAAACTGACAGATATTGCAGCATTGGGAGCTGTGGTCAGAAAGTGGTGGTGGGTGAAGTATAAAATAGGATATGGTTAGGAGTTTTGGGTGAGCAAAATTGGGGTAGACCTGAAGACCATTAGAATATGACACGAAGGTTGGAGGTGTTGTGGATAGTGTAGAAGGTTGCTGTAGGTTGCAACAGGATATAGACAGGATGCAGAGTTGGGTGGGGAAGTGGCAGATGAAGTTCAATTCGGAAAAGTGTGAAGTGATGCACTTTGGAAAAACGAACTTGAAGGTGGAGTACAAGGTTAATGGCAGGATTCTTAGCAGTGTGGAGGAACAGAGGGACCTTGGGGTCCAAGTCCAAAGATCCCTCAAAGTTGTCGCGCTAGTTGATAGGGTGGTTAAGAATGCATATGGTGTGCTGGCCTTCATTAGTCGAGGGATTGAGTTCAAGAGCTGTGAGGTAATGTTGCAGCTCTACAAAACTCTGGTTAGACCACACTTAGAGTACTGTGCTCAGTTGTGGTCACTCTTGTAGGAAGGATGTGGAAGCTTTAGAGAGGGTGCAGTGGAGATTTACCAGGATGCTGCCTGGATTAGAGCATGTGTCTTATGAGGATAGGTTGAAGGAGCTAGGGCTTTTCTCTTTGGAGCGATGCAGGATGAAAGGTGACTTGATAGAGGTGTATAAGATTATGAGGGGCATAGATAGAGTGGACAGCCAGCACCTTTTCCCCAGAGCGGCAAAGGCCAATACCAGAGGACATTAGTTTAAGGTCAGAGGAGGAAAATTTGCAGGAGATGTCAGAGGTAGGTTTTTTTTTTCTACACAGAGTGGTGGGTGCCTGAAATGCACTGCTGGGGGTGGCGGTAGAGGCTGATACAGTAGGGACATTTAAGAGACTCTTGGATAGGCACATGGATGTAAGATAAATGGAGGGTTATATGCTGTGTAGGAGGGAAGGGTTAGATTGATCAAGGAGTAGATTTATAAGGGTTGGCACAACATCGTGGGCTGAAGGGCCTGTACTGTTCTATGTAATAGTTAGATTTGGTGGAAGCTGAGTTGGGACGAGTGTTTTGCAGCAGTTGCACTTCAAGTCGGCAGATTTAGCGTCTGACAATCCTTTCTGCTATGCTGAAATCGCAAGAGCTTTTGCTCACACAGTTATTTTCACAATGATATCAATTAAAAACTGTACTTTACCACATCTCAATCCCCAAACCTTAAAATGTTTCCAACTAATCATAATCTGACACTTGAAAATTAAACACTATTCAAATGCTGAATTGCAAGTTGAAAATAGCCTCACGGTACAATAAATGTTTTAAAACTTGGACTGCTACATTGTGCCACACTTGGCAGAGTCCTTTGTGCTTAAGTTGGCGCAGTTTGCTGGCATGGTAGTCATCTATTGTGCACTGCTGCATTTGGTTTGTAATGTAACAGAAGTAGATTAATTACAAAAGCTTTGTCAATAATGTGCTTTGAACTCCCAAATAATTCTAAACACACAAATAAATAAAACATTGTATTTTTCCTGAAGATACAGAAGTTCCACAATTAATATCAGCCTTTCCTAAATTTATAATCCTTAATTTTTAGAAGCCACTTTCTGAGACATTGAATCAGGGTTTCAGAGACTTAACACAATCACTTACTGCATCTGTGTTGCCTTTTCATCATGATTGCAGGCCCAGGGCTGGAGGAGTAAGCCAATTAAATGATGACCAGAGCACTGCCAGCCACACCATTCAAAATATTAAAAGAAACAAAATGGACCCAAGTTCTAAAAGAAAACAAGAAATAGAAGAAGGAATAAACTATTTGGCCCCTCCCATCCACTCTTGCATTCAATAAGGTCAAGAATGATATGTCACCTTGGTGCCACATCCCTTTAGTTTCCTATATCCCTTAATTTCTTTAATGTTATCAAATGTTTCATCTGTGCTGATACCATGTGAACTTGAAGGCTATGCTGGCATTGCCCTGATCATCATTTAATTGGCTTAATGCTCGAGCACTAGGCCTATGATCGTGATGAAAAAACACAGATTCAGTAGCTGATTGTGTTAAAAGTCTCTGAGAGTCTGATCCTATGTCTCGGAAGGTGGCTATTCTCTCACAAACAAACCCACGGAATTCTCCATGAGTTATTATCTGATTAAAATCTTCCCATTAATCCAAAATCCACCAACAGGTATATTCTCCAGCACTTCCATTATTATCTACCATTATTCTTGCATTAAGATTATCACTCCCTCAGGCTTTTTGTACTTTAAGTAATTCTTTACATTCCCATTTATCATGTCATGTTGGTACGCAGAGCTCCTTGGATTTTTGTCTACTAATTCCCAATCTGAAATATTAATATGCTGTTAGTGTGATTTCATCTTTTTCTAACAGTCACAGATCTTGGTGCTCAAAGGCAAGGGCAAATAAATAGTTTTGTTAGTTTTCAGTATATTCACCTTTATTATTAAGCAGATTCTTCAACACAGCAGACTTGAAATCCTTTGTGTGCAGACTGGCTGGACTTTCAAGAACCTTCCACATGCTTAAGTTTGAATTGCTCTTTCTAGACTTTGAATCGTGGATGCCACAGTTCACCAGAATGACCTTCCTACATGAAATGTTGCAAAATATATACGTTGGTGTCAGAAGTCAGTGGCCCAAGCTAGTGCAGAGATGATTCTTTTGGGACACAAACATCCATTTGCCCCCCAAGAAAATGAAAATGAAAGCTGGGAAGCAGCTAACAAGACCACTGAACCCATCCCATTCAAGTCCAGAAAATAAAAGGGAACAGATCAAGAAGTATCTTATACAAGTGCAATATGTAGCTTAGAATTTTTTTTCATTTTACATGAGCCTTTAAGTTAAACTAGAAACAAACCTAAATACATTTCAACAATAGCCTTTGATTTCAGCTGTAAACAGGAAATTAGAAATTATTTCCAAACATGTGCTCTATGTGCTAACACCTATGCAGTCATTGATTGTATTCCTCCCCATTTCTGCACTAATAATTATCTGTGTAGAGCACCCAGTTCTTCTCATGCAGACTGGTGTCCGAATTTTTATGAAGAGCCACTCCAGGGTAGTGAAATAAACATGCTGAAACAAGTTTGATTCATTTGAATTCTCCCAAATTAGTTATCCGAGAGTAGAATTGTGGAGTGTTTCAGGGATCAGTGCTGGAGCTTCATTTTTTAACAACCTATTTTAATGGTTTGGATGAGAAGGCCAAGTGTAAAGTATCCATGCTTGCTGGTGATACAGTAGGTGTGAAAACAAGTTGTAAGGAGGATGTGAAGAGTCTGCAGATATAGACAGATTACGTGAGAGGGCAGAAATGTAGCAGATGGAGTATAATGTGAGGGAAAGTGTGCGTTTACTTTGGAAGGAAGAATAGAAAAGCAACAAATTATTTGATAGGAGTGAATCTGTTGCATATTAATGTTCGGAGAGATCTGGGTGCCCTACTACAAGAAACTGCAAATAGAGGAAATAATTGGGAAGGCATGTGATATAGCAGCCTATGTTGCACGGGAGATAGAGAACAAGAGGAGGATGTTCCGTTGGAAGCATACAAATCTTTGGTGAGATTACATTTGCAGGAAAGCATACTGTTCTGGTTTTATTTAAGGAACTATATATTTGCCTTGGAGGCAGTGTGGTGTAGATTTACTAAAGTGGACAAGCTCCTCATCCCAAAAGTCAATGAGGCAAGATTAAGAAGAATAGGTCAATGCTTTTTTAGAGTTTATAAGAATGAGAAGTGATCCTGTAAAAACAGGGTAAATACTGTAAGAATATCTTGGTGGTGGAACTTGGAACCAGTAGGTTTTTAGTCATATAATAATAGGTCAGTGACTTAACATTGAGAAGGGAAGGAATTTCCTTCTTTGAAGATTGCAAATCTTTGATATATTTCCCAATACCAGGAGAGGGATATCAAATCATTAATTATCTTCAAGTCTGTGCTAGATTGTTGGTCTATTGTGCAGTCATTGGTTCTAGGGATAAGGCAGGAAAGTAACATTAAGATCAAAGGTTGGGTTAGTTATACTCGAGAGGCTTTCTGGCCTACTCGTGCTCCTATCTGTTATTTTCTTTAATGGGAAACTGCAAACCAATTCATTGAGTGTGCCACAGTTATCTTAAATTGGAACTAGATGTGTGCAGTTCCCCAGAGGTTGTAGTAGTAGTGGATTGCTGTGATAATTGAACAGAGAAGGCAAAGGAATGGGAGGAGAGATGGATTTCATGGACTCACAAAGAACAGAAGGGATTTGCTTTGTATCCCTGGACCTGATAACTTTGTGCAAAACCAAGCACTATAAAACGTACGTGTGAGGAACTTTAGTATGTTTTTTACTTAATTTCCTTTCTTTGGTTGAGGAACAAATGCATTTTTTTTCTAATATCTTGCAGTTTGCTCATCTGATCCGGAAATGTTTTCGTAGCATTGGATGTGTGGCTCTTCAGGTGCAATGTCATTCACTCATAACTGGACTTATCCAATGCTTTAGTGGGAATCTAACATTGCTCCATGGCTCAGTTGCTGAGAGAAATAGAAAAAGATCTTATTTTGAATATGTTTTAATATTATGTAATTCTGTACCACTGGATGGCTAGATAAACCTTAATTAAAAATATACCCTGTTGAACTTTTATGTTCCTTTTGATTTTCTTGATGTCTGTGGAGAAATGGCCACGTGGATTGCCACTGCTTAAATCATCAGCTTACCACTAGAGAAAACAATACCTTCATTTGTTAGTTATTCCTTTCTGATCTCAACTTGATATTAGTTTTATTTGAATCAGAAGTACCGCTAAATGCAGCCAAGAAACCACTTCTCTGAAGCTCTTAACTGTGCCATTTTAAGAAGATCCCCTCCAGTAGATGACGTGCAGTTTTAACTATCAAATTTGATCTCTGGTGTGAGATGTCAGACTGAGGCAGGTGGAGGCAATTTGTGCCATCTGTAGTTCCACATCTGATTCACCCTGCCCCTTTAATAGCAACTCAGCATGAAAATCCTGTGTTTCTGTGGTTCTGGAATGGAGGGGGTGGGGGTGGGGGGTGGGTGAGTTGCTGGGAGGTGGAGTACGTTGCTTTTTGCTTGTTGCTAAACAACATCAGTAACAGATTTTTTCTTTTAATGTGCTTCAGATGGCATAACCACAGGGTGCTTAAGGAAGTAACTGTAACTGGGACAGATGTCTTGTATGTTTGACCCTTTTGACTGCTGACAGCACAGTGATATTTGGAGAACTTTCGGTGTAATTGGCAACCTGCTTTCCTCGTTTCCAAGCACATGATCAACAAGCTGTCTCTTGTGATTGTTTTTGTGTATAATGGACAGAGTTTGAGGACACATTTGGTAGAAATTGCATCTAAAACTTTATTGCATATGTTCTTTTGTATTAATTCAGAGTTCTAGAGGTTTAATAAAATTCAGCTCTTCTTGGCAGACACATGGAAAATTTAAGAGTATTTCATTGTAGGGATGGTCTCATTGCTGCATTGTTGGAGTGGATGGTCTGCACTTGTGGATGGCTGACTTCCTCGAGGCAATTAAACAACCAAATTTTTGGATTGTTTCAACTGGTTTAGCAAACAGATTACTGAGAGGATCTCTAAGATTAATCAACATTGAGATCGATAATCTTGTAGAGTAGTGATATTGTTAGTGCTGAGTGTTTTTTCTTGTTTTATGGCTGTTCCAGCTTTTCCTCCAATATTTCTGAACATAAACAGATTATCTGATCAATGCTGTTTGTGAGTGCTTGCTGCATGCAAAATGGCTGTCGTGTTTATTACATTGCAATAGGGGTTACACTACTTTGGCTCTAGAGTGCTTTGGGTTGTCCATAAAGGGACCTAAGATTCCATGGAATGCAAGTCTTTTCTTTTTATTTTCTAGGTTTCTTTGCAACAAAGTTGAATATTTGCTTCCTGAATGAAGTTTGAAGTTTGTAGTGTGTAAAGCGTCTACAGTAGGAACGTAATCCACGGTGGATATAATTGCTTGTGCGTGCACTGTGCAATTACATCTAAAGGAATGAATAATTTGGCTTGAATGGAAAGAAGTCAAGCAGTGCTTCCAGGGGATGATTGGCAAATCTTTTCTTAATGGGTGTTGAAAGGTAGTATTACTGTAGGCTGAAATTTTGCCATACAAGTGTTTTGTTTTCGATTGACAGCCCTGGTAAAGTCACTACATTCTTCTTGCATTGCTTTCAGCCACACAGTATATTCCTCTTGGCATATGCTCTGGTTATTAGCCTTTGTTGTTCTAGTGGACTGTGTTATTCAGAATCTGCTCCGAAGCCTTCCCTGCCTCACATAGAGAAAGGGGACACCCTGAAGTACTTTTGATTGTAATGCTGCCTTAATCACTGTATCTTTCCCTTTTAAACCGCCACAGCAGAAGGAAAATCGCTAACTTCCAACAGGTATTGTTCACAATGGGAGTTTGCCTCTAATAAGCAAACAATGCTGATCCCAGAAATGTGTTTCTACTGTCCTCAAATTCAGACATTGGAGCTCAGTTTGGTCTGCTGCAACTTGTACACCAAAGTGCATGTTTTAAACAAAATGGTTCAAGACCCAGTCGATCTTAGAACCTGTGGTGACTTGAGTTGAGAACGTTTTCACTTGAGCCATGTTGATCCCTTAGGTGCAGAAGTAGGAAGTTGCATTCCTGTCATCATCATCTTATTGGCAGTAACAACAGGCTATTTCATTATGGACCACTATACTGTCTACTCTTGATCGTTTGAATTATTCCAAATATGACCCTGAGAGCAGCAGCAGTAACAGTTAGAATCTGACTGTTCCCTATCTACAATTTAAATGTATGTAAAGATGATCTTTATGAGTTGCAGTGGGATCCTGGCTGCCATCCAAGCAGTGGGAGTTTTGCAAACACCAATAAATAGATACACTGAAATAAATAATTAGATTTAAATTATTCTTCTGTTACATAATTTTGATTTTCTGCCTTTTGAAACTTCTACCATGCTGTGCGTAATGATTTCAGCTCTCCCTGGGTTTGGGAGGATAGAACATTCGCACAGTTTTAGTGTTGGCTTCATGGCCATCAAAGGTCCTGGCAGGAGGGGCCTTGTGCAAGAAAGGTGGGACTTGCTGAATGAAGTCTTTACTGTCTCCTTATTCCACCCTTGCACCCAGCCACTTTTGTAGTCAGTGCAAACTTTGCCTGCATCAAGCAGGAGCATTTGCGACAACAGGAAAGAAGTGAAGAATGTGTGGAATTTGCTGGCACATAGATTGATTGAAATAGATAGCCAAGCATTTAAAGGGAGCCTTGAGAATCATATCTGAGCTGAAGGGAGATACAGAGATATGGAAGGAGGGAACAGATGAAAAAGTGTACATGAAGAGCAAACGTTGATGTAGACTAGTGGGTCAATTGCTTGCTTCTGCTGATTCTATGTATTATAAATATGGAAATGATAGGATGGTGGGAAAAGGGAGGGGAGTCAAGTTCTGAAAGGCAACATAGTTCATTTTTGCTATTGCAAATTATTAGGTACATTTAGGAAATATTAGAGCAGTTAACCCAGTATTTTTATATCTACTCACAAATTCTCTGCTGCAGCTTCTACAGACACTAAGGATTTAATGATTTACTGAAAACTGTACTTAAAGCAATTAACAGTCTAAAGGAGTTTGAGATATTTCGTACAAAAAGATGCTGTGTAAAATCAAGTATCATCTCTGTGTCTCAGTTTTTTTTCAATTCCTTGATGGCATTAAGAGTTGGGAGGTGTGCTTGTATTTGTAACTTTTGTACTGATGCAACCACGTGTTTACTATAACAGTACAAGATTACAATTTGAAGGGTTAACATGGTAGTGGCTGTGAAATAATCAGCAGCTGATAACAATAATATAAATCATATTCAAATTCAATATTGGCTTCAATACTTACTAATAATCAGAGATCCCCCTTTTTCAGGCTTTTTCGAGGCACTAGGCAAGGCTGCCCTTTAAGTCCTTTATTATTTGATATTGCTTTGGAACCCTTGGCAATTGCCTTTCGGGACTCAACATATTTGGTACTACTCGTGGAAAGGGGATCCATAAAATATCACTATATGCAGATGACCTGTACTCTATATCTCTAACCTGGAGAAATCTATCCCTGCAGCATTATCACTGCTTGCTCAGTTTAGTGTTTTCTCTGGTTATAGATTAAATCTTAATAAGAGTGAACTTTTCCCATTAAATATGCAAGTCCCAATTTATAGGCAATTACCATTTAGATTAGTGACTGGTTATTTTACGTATCTGGGTGTTAAAATTGCCAAGAAGCATAAGGACTTATTCAAAGTTAACTTTTTACCTTTAATTGACCATGTTAAACAATTGTTTACTAAATGGTCCCCATTATCTCTATCATTGATTGACCTAATTAATGCGGTTAAGATGAATATTTTACCAAAATTTTTGTATTTATTTCAGGTGGTTCCAATTTTCATCTCGAAATCCTTTTTCGATACTATTGATTCTAAAATTCTTTCATATATATGGCAGAACAAAAACCCAAGGTTAAGTAAAAACTATTTACAAAAATTAAAAAAGAATGGCTGTATGGCTTTGCCTAACTTTAGATTTTACTGTTGGGCAATTAATATTAGATATTTAATTTTCTGGGCACAAGATTTAGATGTAATTCAATGTCCTCGATGGGTGTATCTTGAGTATGAGTCCGTGCAAGGATTTTCATTAGCTTCTATTTTAGGAGCCTCACTCGCTTTTGCACTTACTAAATTGAGTAAACAAATGATTAACCCAATAGTTAAACATACAATACGAATATGGTTTCAATTTTGTAAATTTTTTGGATTGAATAAATTCATTTTATCAAGTCCTATCCAATCCAATTTTTTCTTTCAACCATCCAGAATTGATTTAGCTTTTTCTTTATGGAAAATGAAGGGAATAATATGCTTTCGTGATTTATTCATTGGTAACTGTTTTACGTCTTTTGTTTTTTGTACGGCTATCTAATAAATACAATTTGCCTAGATCACATTTTTTTCGATATTTACAGATTAGAAATTTTTAAAAAGTTATTTTACCTACTTTTCCGATACCATATAAAATTGAAATTATGGAAAAAATTTAGGTTTTAATCCTTATCAGAAGGGCTTGATAGCAATAATTTATGATCTGATTATGAAAATACGTCCAGAAACACTTGATAAAATTAAGAACGAATGGGAAAGAGAACTCCAGATACTTTTACCTATAGAGACATGGAAGAAAATTCTCCAATTAGTTAATACATCTTCAATGTGTACCAGACACTCTTTGATACAGTTTAAGGTGGTTCACAGGACCCATATGTCTAAGGACAAGTTAGCCCGTTTTTATCACCATATAAATGGTATATGTGACAGATGTAATTTGGAGGTGGCCTCCCTGACACACACGTTTTGGTCCTGTCCTCCTTTGGAAAAATATTGGAAAGACATTTTTAATATTATTTCAACTGTGTTGAATATTGATATACAACCCCATCATATTACTGCAATTTTTGGGTTACCAATGATGGATGCTGGCCATTTATCCGCTTCTGCTTGTCGTATGATTGCTTTTGTTACATTAATGGCCAAGAGATCCATTCTATTTAAATGGAAGGATTCTATACCTCCTACCACATTTCAATGGTTTTCTCAAACTATATCATGTTTAAACTTAGAAAAAAAAATAGAAGTGGTACTGTTGATCCTTCGCTTAAAATTGAGGAAGTTTAGAGTCCATTTATTCAGTATTTCCATATGATATAAGCAGACCTTTTTCGAATCCCTTTCAATAACCTTTGAATATAGAGGAGTGGAGCTAACGACATTTTTTTTAAAACTGAAGAAATATCAGTCCAGTTTCTTTATTTTTTGAAGTTTTTGGTTTGCTTTTATTATTTTTTTTTGATTTGGGGGTTCTCTTTTCATATTATTAAATTTCTTTTCAAATTTTTTTTGTATCATGCTCACTTAGTAAGAGGTTGGGAGGTTCAGATTATATATTTTACTCCCTGTGAGTATAAATATTAACTGTTATTATTGTTATCCCGATCTCTTCGCACCACGTGTATAATCACTAATGTTATGTATATTAATTTGAAATTAATTTGAAACTCTAAGATGATTGAAAAAGAAGAAGAAATTCAATATTAATCTCAATTCAAATTAAAACTTATGATTTTAAACTTTGAATGCATTGACATTGGTCCTGAAGGCTCTGCTCCACATACTTTGCATGGTCCACCTGGATAATGAAAGACCATGTCAGACAAGAACACGCACACAATGTTCTTTCATTGTAAAAGCGGCAGCCTCCACATTCATGAGCTTCTAATATTTTTCTCAAGTTCCATCATATGAAAACAGCCCCTAATTGGTCATCTGGACACATTGGATTTGTCTTTCTAAATCATTACATCTGCTGTCTTATTTTTCAGTTCATTTTCCATCTCCCATCACCCCCACCTACCTTCCCAGTTCCTCCACAAATGCCTTAAACTAATAATACTTTAATGAATTAAATATCAAAATTAGATGGTAGAACCAGAGATTAGAAGAGGCATTATAAGAAAACTTTGGTTTTATTCAGTGGAAAGGATTGTAAGACCTATGTTTATTGCCCATCAGTAATTGTTCATATAAAGCAATATAGAGCCCAGATTAATCCAAAAGTCACCAATTTTAAAATTAATTTTAATTTTAAATATTTCCTTGTGTTTAATGAATTGAAAAATCACCTGAAAACATGACATTTCTAGCAAATTACTGCAGCTACTATTTACTCTAAATGTGAAAGTTCAGATGTTTTTGCAAAGCAGTTGTAACGAAATCATTGTAGGATCGACTTTTGTTATGTAGTGTAGGATATGCACGTTTTTTTTCTATTCCTCATGTTATGTGGAAAGCGCACACATGAGTTGGACAAGATGGGTCACAATTCTGTACATTACACCAACTTGCTCTTGGTTCCCTTAAATTGTACATATTTGAATTGGAAGCAAAGAGGCTAAGAACTATGTGATTAACCACATTGTCTCTGCTTGCTACAAGAGGCTCTCTAGGGTATCTATTGGCCTAAAAAGTTCAATAAATGAGTGCTGGCTGAACAGATTGCAACCATTACAGCTTCTGTCATGTGACTCAGCCCTTACTCTATAATGTGCACCTTTCATAATGAGAAATGATTGTAATGTAGGGCAGTGAAAGTCCTGGGGAGAAATTCACACCAGAAGAGATTTATAAAACAAGCTCCATGAGAGGGAAGCAGCATGGTTCACAATTTGTCTATGCCAATGCTGTCATTTATCCCGTATGGGGATTTTCTCTTGTACATTTGAGGCATCTTGTTCCAATCATTTAAATCCTTTAATTTTCTTCATATTGCGCATTTCTTTTCTTTTGAGCTGTTGTTTAACTGGAGAGGTATATAGCAAGTTAGAAAGAGTAACAGCGATGTTTAAAAGGTTCACTATATAGAGTCATTCTGTTAAAAGGTCATCCCTATGGCAACTGATGTAGTTGCTAGGGAGAGGGATGGTTGTAGAATCTATTCCTTTTAGAGATTTAAAGAAATAATCGCAGTCTGCCACACTTGAGTTCAGGTGATTATGGCAACTTAGAGTTGATGTCTGCTGCTGCTATGGAAATGGGAGTCTACGCAAAGAGTAGTACGAGGCAATAGAGGTTCTGTCTCCATGGCAACAAAAGCTGATGCTCCAGGGAAATCAGGCTAATCACAGCCGACTGGTTTTCATGCTTGAGCTCAGCAGATAAAAGGGTTGCTACGTTATAAATTTGCTGAGAATTACAATCATTATTTCTAATACTCTGATACTTGGTGAACAGTATTTTACATGAGGTTCCTGTGAAGAAGCATAGATTGTAACTACTAGGCTGTTGAATTAAAGCATTCTGTTCACTTTGGGTAAACAGGAATACCATGAGGCCTTGCAAGTTATTTGTGTACCTAAATGCTTTTGTGAAATTAATGCATTTGTCGCCAATAGTATCCTATTCTTAAAAAAGCAAGTGTATTCATTTTGATAATGAAGTTTCAGTAAAATTACAAGTGCCACCTGTAACTTTTATCTTTCTCATAAGAGTATAAAGAGTTAGTTTCCCTTCACCCAAAAGTACAATGGACAGGATGCTAATTGATCCTCAACTATGTTACCTTACATTTTGCAACTGTAAAGAAACTTACTATCATTATACTTCTAGTTCAATGTTGCAGTATGCAGTCAAGGTTGCAACTTTCATCATGTTCCTCATCATTTACATTGTTATTAGACTCCATGCAAGGGAGGACAAATCTTACCACAACAATAAATATCTCAAACCAGATTCATTAACTTTATCGGATGAGTTAAATAAAAAATAACGTTTGGTAGCATTACAGCTGCTTTTTGTATTCCTCTGAAAAATCGAACCATTATCATAAATTGTTTCGATGGTATTGTATTCTTTTAATTGGGCAGGACATCTATATAATTGGCTATAATAATCTATGATGACATCTTTTAGTTCAGTTTAATCTGTTACATTGTGACCCAAAAACAATCCATATGTCATGAATCACAAGCCTCTGAGTGTATCTGTAATCTGTTTGTAATGACCAATATAGGCCATGTTCTTTCAGCCTTTTCTGGCAGCACTTTTTCTCATCTTAGTAAATGCCAAGAGTGCTGGTAATTGAAATAATATGAGTGGAAGAACGCAAAATCAGACACGTTATAATGTTGCATCTGCCAACAGAGAATATTCTCGGTAGTAAAGAATATTGCACTGATAAATCTTTGAGTGTTGATTCAAGAGACTCCATTTTAAGAGTTCCAATGCAGCATTGAATTTGTAGCTTGCCTCAATGATAACTTCTAATGCTGTCGTTATAAGTTTAAAGTTTCTTTTAGCTTTGCATGAATATGATGGTTGGTTTGAGGAAAGTTTATCCTTGCATACTGATGTTTATATTAGTTGAGATTAACAGGAAGGTAAAGATACTATTTTGAGCCCCACTTTTGAAAATTTTATTTTGGCCAAAATGAGGAAAATGTATTTTGAAACAGATTTTGCTGCACCACTGCATTTAGCACTTGCCTTTGCAACAAATATTTTGCTTTAAATCGCATGTCAACATCTGGACTCCTTTTGGGTATTGTCTTGAAATAAGAGTCTGATATGTATTTCATTCATTTTGAGAAAGAAAATAGCCAGCAGAATTTTAGGGAAAGTTTGGAATGACTTGTTTCTGGTTAGGTGTACTGCTCCCTTTCGTGATGACAGGTGGAGATAACATAGAAAAACTACAGCACAATTCAGGCCCTTTGGCCCACAAAGCTGTGCCAAACATGTCCCTACCTTAGAAATTACTAGGCTTACCCATAGCCCTCTATTTTTCTCAGCTCCATGTACCTATCTAACAGTCTCTTAAAAGACCCTATCGTATCCGCCTCCACCACTGTTGCCGGCAGCCCATTGCACGCACTCACCACTCTCTGAGTAAAAGAAACTTACCCCTGACATCTCCTCTATACCTACTCCCCAGCACCTTAAACCTAGGTCCTCTTGTGGCTACCATTTCAGCCCTGGGGAAAGGCCTCTGAATATCTACCCGATCAATACCTCTCATCATCTTATATACCTCTATCAGGTCCCCCTTCATCCTCCGTCGCTCCAAGGAGAAAAGGCCGAGTTCCCTCAACCTACTTTCATAAGGCATGCTCCGCATTCCAGGCAGCATTCCTAGTAAATCTTCTCTGCACCCTTTCTATGGCTTCCACATCCTTCCTGTAGTGAGGCGACCAGAACTGAGCACAGTACTCCAAGTGGAGTCTGACCAGGGACCTATATAGCTGCAACAATACCTCTCGGCTCCTAAGTTCAATTCCCCGATTGATGAAGGACAATACACCATATGCCTTCTTAACCACAGAGTCAACCTGCACAGCCGCTTTGAGCGTCCTATGGACTCGGACCCCAGGATCCCTCTGATCCTCCACACTGCCAAGAGTCCTATCATTAAGACTATATTCTGCCATCATATTTGACCTACCAAAATGAACCACTTCACACTTATCTGGGTTGAACTGCATCTGCCACTTCTCAGTCCAACTTTGCATCCTATCTATGTCCCTCTGTAACCTCTGACAGCCCTCCAAACTATCCACAACACCCCCAACCTTTGTGTCATCCGCAAACTTACTAACCCACCCCTCCACTTCCTCATCCAGGTCGTTTATAAAAATCGCAAAGAGTAAGGGTCCCACTACAGATCCCTGAGGTATACCACTGGTCACCGACCTCCACGCAGAATACGACCCTTCAACAACCACTCTTTGCCTTCTGTGGGCCAGCCAGTTCTGGATCCACAATGTAATGTCCCTTTGGATCCCATGCCTCCTTACTTTCTCAATAAGCCTTGCATGGGGTATCTTATAAAACGCTTTGCTGAAATCCATATACACTACATCTACTGCTCTCCCTTCATCGATGTGTTTAGTCACATCCTCAAAAAATTCAATCAGGCTCGTAAGGCAGTACCTGCCCTTGACAAAGCCATGCTGACTATTTCTAATCATATTATACCTCTCCAAATGTTCATAAATCCTGCCTCTCAGGATCTTTTCCATTAGCTTACCAACCACTGAGGTGAGACTCACCGGTCTATAATTCCCTGGGCTATCCCTACTCCCTTTCTTGAACAAGGGAACAACATCTGCAACCCTGCAATCTTCCAGAACCTGTCCCGTCTCCATCGACGATGCAAAGGTCATCGTTGGAGGCTCCGCAATCTCTTCCCTCGCCTCCCACAGCAGCCTGGGGTACATCTCATCTGGTCCCGGCGACTTTTCCAACTTGATGCTTTCCAAAAGTTTCAGCACCTCCCCTTTCCTAATATCTACATGCTCAAGCTTTTCAGCCAGCTGCAAGTCCCCACTACAATCCCCCAGAACTTTTTCTGTCGTGAATACAGATGTAAAATATTCATTAAGTACCTCCGCCATTTCTTCCGGATCCATACACACTTTCCCACTACTGCACTTGATAGGCCCTATTCTTTCGCATCTTATCCCCTTGCTCTTCACATACCTGTAGATTGCCTTGGGGTTTTCCTTAATCCTGCCCGCCAAGGCCTTCTCAAGCCGCCTTCTGGCTCTCCTAATCTCCTTAAGCTCCTTCCTATTAGCCATATGCTCTTCCAGATCTCTACCGTTACCTAGCTCTCTGTACCTTTTGTAAGCTTTTCTTTTCCTTTTGACTAGATTTAGTATAGCCTTTGTACACCACGGTTCCTGTATCCTCTCGTGACTCCCCTGTCTCATTGGAACATGCCTATGCAGAACTCCACACAAATATCCCCTGAATATTTGCCACATTTCTTCCGTACTTTTGCCTGAGAACATCTGTTCCCAATCTAATCTTCCAATTTCCTGCCTGGGAGCCTCATTAATTCCCTTTACTCCAAGTAAACGCCTTTCTAGTCTGTCTGTTCCTATCTCTCTCCAGTGCTAACATAAAGGAGATGGAATTATGATCACTATCACATGATAACATGGTGGCTCAGATTTTTCATTAAAGGTAGCAGTGACCCTCCTTGTTATTGAAGAGTAAATCTGGACTCAGATGGCTGCAGGAGCACAGTTAAGCATTAAAAGCTAAAAGTTAGTGCCTTGCTCCACCAAAAGATTTTGTCCAGTACCTCATCCGGAGACTCAGTAATTCAGTGTTGAAATGCATGGAATGCCTGAAATTGCTGAATATACTTGACACTTACAAAGTTGATCAGACAATGAAAAACCAGATCTATTCAAGAATGAGTGCATTTTTAATGGTGTGAATTTAATGATTTTAATCATACTAAATCTGGGAAAAAAAATTTTTGTTACTTTTTCTTGGTCGATATTTTTTCCTCTGCCTTTATCCCAGCATTATTCCCTTATTTTATTTTGCTTTCTATAAATGTCTTGCCACTGAATTAAGTACTTATTGCTGCATATGTATATCTGCAGTACTAAATGCACTTCATAGCAGTGGCTTCATTTCCATGAAGTGGAACCAAATTTCAGAATCAGAGTAGAATGAACCATTGCAACACTATAGTATACTTTGGAATGTCAATTGAAGATGAATTTTTGGTCTTTGATGGCTATTTTTTCTGATTTGGACTCTGCAAGCCTCTGTGAAAACGCTTCAGAACGAAAGGTTGAGAGGATCCATGGTTGGTTGTCTTGTTTATTCAGATTCCAAACAATCTTAGAGGGTGCAGGATTCACTTAGATTTAAAAGCATGGCAACTTCCAGTGTAACAGCTCCCAATAAGTCCCTGTGCAAGTTTACGTTTACTGACCAGCTGCTGATGTTCATTTAGTATTGGCCTCAAATTTCAGCTGTTATCTGCATTGCAAAGAGGCTGTCGTTCACTGAGTCTTTTACTTTTGTGAAGGTGTAGGGAAAAAGGCAGCAGGCACTAAACAAAGTGGAAAATTGCTCGGGTGCATTCTGCCCACAAAAACAGGATGGGTGCAGTTTGCCCAGTTAATGCTCCATCATTCTGCTCCCAAGTGCAAGCAACACTTTCACCAACTCACTGGGATACTAAGACAAGTGTGACATCAAGGAGTAAAACTGGAGTTAGTAAGAATCAAAGGGAACATTTCAAAAGTTTCAAAAATTATCTATGATGTTTGGGCCTAAGTTTCATTCAATGTGTCATGCTTTGTGATACCTTTACTGGTTGTAAAATGATGCTATAGGCAACAGTGTTTTGACAGGACCACTGGCTGTTTCAGCATTTCTGGCGAAAACTAGATTCTCAGCAAAGAAATCACAAAAAGTATCCTCGGGGTCTTCCTAAAGGAAAAAAGTGTGCAAAGAAGGTAGAGTTGAGAAACTTGTAGAAAAACCATCTTAACACCTTTGAGAAGATTTGCACAAATGATAAACAGCAAATCAGAATAATGGAGTGGGTGTAAGAGGCAGTAAATTCATTTTATCTTTTGTGGCATGTTCCCCACAAACCAGTATCACTCAGCAGGGATCCCAGTCCCAGCATGTGCTTGAATATTCCTCAACTGAAATTGAATACCCATATTTCATGGTTCCAAATGAAATAAAAATAATTTCTGGAAAAGGTGAAAGTACTGTATGTTTGCATGTCAGCAATGAATGCTGGTTTTGCAGGTTTGTACACAATGTATGAAGAAGGCCACTGTATTGTTTGGAAATACTTTAGTTGATTTTGTGTTCTGCAATAGTATATACTCTTTGATAGATCACCAACCAGATAGTGAAATAGAATAAGGATGGTTGACTGCAAAGTCAAAAGATAAGTATACATAATAGAGACAATCTTTGCTGATCTGTCCAATGAGAAACAAAAGTCTGGATGTTGTTAGCAATGAAGTTGACACATGCCCTCTCATCTCGAAGAAGGTTGTCCACAAACGTCTGGCAGTTCCTGAGTCTGGATTTGTTGACCTGTGTTGTCAAGCGCCAATTCTTGGGATCTGTGGTGTCCAGCAATAGTGATGACATCAAGCTGACTGAGCAGCCAATGGCAATGAAGATTTTTCACAAACATGAGTACAATTATGATTTTTTAAATTTAAAATTGCAGACAAAATGAAATAAACGTGCAGGTGAAATTAAGGTCAAGGTGTGATGTTGTACGTTATTAAAATCCATTATATTTTTAAATATTTATAAAGAATTCATAATGCACATTATTTTATGACCAGTGAGGATATTTAGCAGTGGTTTAGTTAGTAGTGTATAGAAACTCATTTACACCTTGGGCAACAAGAGTGTAATGTTTTCAGGGTTATTTAAAGTGAGCACAGCTTGTAAATACTCAAACTCTCATTAGGTAACAGATTTCTCAAAATTATCTTGGAGAAGCTTGAAAAACAGTGTTCTCCATGGATGAGTAGGGAACCACTGACAGCAACTTCTGGACTGAATGTGTGTGCTTACTTTGGCAAGTGCTGCCACTTTCATAGTTAAATGACAATAAATGCCGACTCTCATTTCAACCACAAAATCTGGGCCATCTGGTTTACCATCCCTTGCCTCCCAATTAACACATCCTTGCTTGGCACATTGCTTCACTGTCAACTTTGAATATTAGTTACATTTAGAATGAAATAATCTTTATCAACATCAGTCCTAGATTGTTTTTTCACTTGTGTTGGATGATACCACCATTTGTACTCGTGGTTTATTACATTCGGACCAGTTCAGATCTTACATATTTTGTATATCTGCTCTGTTATCCTTTATGTAAAACAAAAGTCAAGTAAGGCTGAAATTTAACCCGGCACTATGAATTGGTTTTGTGGTTCCTCTCAGCAAGATTTGAATGTTTTCATGTGCTTTGGCAACCAAGACCAGACAAAATAGTCTGAGTATGTTCTGATCCAAGCCTTGTACAGGTTTAGCATCATATTCTCCAACATACATTTTTCAAATTATCATTATACTTGTGTATTCAATTACTTACTTTGTTGCAGCTGTACAATGGGTCAGTATGTTTAGTTTTGTCTATTACCCTCGGGTGTCTACATGTGACACTTTCATTTGCATCATGCATAACAATGTATTTGTTATTCCCGTCAACAATATGCTCATTAACACTTTTCATCAAAAAGCCATTGGTGGAAGCTATAAATCCATTCTGAGCAGAACATCGGCGGGGAAAAAATATTGAATAGAAACACTGCCATTGCTTTCACAGAATCTTTTGCTGTGAAATCAAAGTCTCTATGAGCCGTCTTAGAGTTGTGTTGACTTTTCCTGGGAATGATTTTTTTCTTGTGTATTTCCTCAGTACACAAGCCTTCAAACTCAATTACGATTTGGTATGCCCCCAATCAGTGAAGCTCTGCATTGAGTCACAGTGTGATACAGCAGGGAAAGAGGCCCTTCAGTCCACCACGTCTGTGTCAAGCACCAAGCGTCTATTTGTAAACCAATCCTATCCTAACCCATTTTTTTTTACTTTCCAAAATTTCAACAATTGCCACTTCCCAGATTCTACCAACCCCACATGTCTTTGAGACATGGGAGGAAATTGGAGCAGTTAAAGGAAACCCCCAAAGTCACAGGGACATTGTGCAAACTGTACACTGACAGTGCTGAAGGTCAGGATTGAAACAGGGTCGCTGAACCTTTGAGGTAGCAGCTCTACTAGGCTGCACCACTGTCTCACCCTAATAATTAATAATTCTAATTAGCAGAACTGTTTATTAAAAATTGCAGCAATAAATCTTTCCCTTGCACAAATTTTCCGATCCAAAAGAAGATTGAATTATTGACTGGGAGAAACCTGATGACAGTTCTAGGTTCCTTCTCTACAGTTACTGGTGTTACGGATTAGGTTACTATTGGTGAATGGCCCTTTAAGACATAGCATGGTAGTGTGTGTGTGGCGTGATTACGACAACAACAGGAGATAAGGACGTGATGACGTTTTTGGAGCAGTCAGTCAGAGAGAAGGAGAGAGACACCTGCCTGCTGGTCTCTGTATCAATGGACGAAAAACAATAACTGCGTCTGTCACTACAATCCATGTGTGGATTTTTGGAATAATCCAGTGGAGTCCACTTTGTCGTTAACCTGTGGAAGGAAACAGGTATTTGTGTGGACGGCCGTGTCTTGGATGCCTTTCGGGGTGGCAGATACTTTGGAACAAAAGAATAGAGATCATCAGTGATTGAGGTGTCGTATGGGTTCCATCGTGGAACATCTGGATTTCGTAATTGCTCTCTATTTTCTGTCTACATTTCCTCTTCAGTCAATGGTGGTTTTTCAGAAGCCATTGCTCACATTTCACCTTACGGCTTGCTGAACTGAACTTTGAGAACTATTCCTGGACTTGGAGTTTGGGAATTTGCCACACACACACTTTGAGTATAGTTTTTGGGGTTAATGTTTAAGATCTAACATTTTTACTTTTATTTTCCTTATTATCATAGGTAGTTATTAATAAAATAGTTTTTAACACTTATACATGACTCGGTGTGTTTCTTTTGTTCCTGGTATGTGACAAAATTGTTTTCATCCATCAATACAGGGACCAGCAGGCAGGTATCTCGCTCTCTCTCGCTCTCTTCCAAAAACATCGTCACGTCCTTATTTCCTGTTGTTGTGGTAATCTCCCCCCCCCCCCCCCCCCACACACACACACACACACACACACACACAACTATGCTATGTCTTAAAGGGACATTCACCAATAGTAACCTAATCCGTAACACTGGTAGAATCCGTCCAGTTAAAGCTTCATTTCCCTGGAATGATAGGGGAATCAGGAGTCAACATATAAGACTTTGAAAGTCTTCAGACCTCTTTAAAAGTGGTAAACAATAGGCATACTCTCACAGCTATTACCATCCAGTAATGAATGTCATGGATCTTAGTGGCTGATTGGATCACATTTGTCGGGAAAATCTTCAAAGATAGGTATGAGAAAACTTGGCTGTTATAGAAACTTGATAAGCTTGATGGTCTGAATGACTTGATCCCATATTTGACCATGTATATTTGGGCTTCACTTTTAAGAGGATCTGTGTTTTGTGATAGGTGTGAGATAGAAACTCAAATGGCAATTGTGCATGACACAAATTATAACATTTCTACATCATTAAACGACATGTAAATCTGCCCTGAAGTAAAACGTTGACTGCTAATCCTTGTTGTTTACCCCAACACTTTATCAAACTTAGTACTAAATAACCATCCTATTTACTGATCATTCATAAAACAATTTAGTAAATTTCACCGAAGTAGCCTTTGATCTTATTGTAATGTAATATGCAATTCTGTTACGATGCTTTACATCTATAATTTGTGTTTCTCACATACTTTTCATGCTGGAAATGGTTTACAATAGATCTTCAGGGGATTACACTGTCTGCTGTCTCCCTCGTAGGTAATAACTGGTAAACAGCAGAATACCCATCTAGTCCTTTTAGTGGATTTGCCTGCTCCTTCCTCATTCCTTTTTCTGATTTGAGAGAAAGCTTGACGTGGGATTTTTTGGCTTGTTTAGCAAAAGGATACAAAGCTTAAATCCAGCGAGAGTGTCTGAACAAAAGAGGAACGGTTCCAGCTGGCTGGGTGTATGCCAGCCAAGAACGGTGACTTTAAAAATGATTGTACTCCAATTGTGCTAACGTGAAAACGTTACATTGTCTGCCAACAGTATGACTTCAGAAGAATAATATAGCCATTCTTTTATAGAAATGAAAAATGATTGAAAAGAAAAGTCAGGGAGATTAGCAAAATCCGAGCTAGAAATAAAAATGAACTTTCATTAAAACACAATTGATGTCCAATTATCTAAGGGCATGACTGGAGTTTTTTTTAGGTGAAAAGAAAACTGATTTTACTCAGACAATTTTATATTGAATCAAGCTTAGATAGCAATTCTGTGGATGTACCCTTATGATAAAAGGGGTCAATGCTCAATGTAGCTTCATTGTGCAGATGATGCTGCTGGCCATTTGGTGGTTCAGTGGCAAACCAGTGGCCAGCTGTAGTGCATAAGTCAGCTCATTCCTGACATTTACTCCTGCGCATTGGACGCAGAAGATGTGAACAAGCTGGAGATCAGATGATGCCATGTATGACCTCTCATTCCACGACTGGGCTCAGCTCTGAATCCAGTGTCAGAGCTCAGCTGTGCTGAACCAAGGGGCTAGAAGCACTTCACATTTGGCCCCTCAGCTTTGCATCTGCCACAGCTGGTGAATGTAGCACAACCTCGTTCATTTGAATGGGGGAGTAGACCTGGTTAGTGGTTTGGTTTTTTTTTCTTATCTTCATATTAATATTTTTAATCAATTTCTATCACTTAAACGTTTTTGTAAGTATATGTATTTATATTTAATTTTTGAAATGTTTGATTTTTTTTACTATTTGCATCTATTTCATCAGTTTAATTTTTAGATATTATTAAAAAAAATTAAAATGGCCTTTGACAGTAAGTTGTCAAACTACGATTAAGGCAATGCAGGCGCATGGGATCCGCCCCTGAGGCCTACTTCACCATTCACGGGCTGCTCTGCCTTGTAGGATGGCTACATGCATGGAAAAAAACACTTTCATGCTGTTACACACAGCTAAAACGTTGAAGAAATACAGCTTAGCTATTGTCCGGGAAAGCACACTAGAACTTCAAGTGAAGAAGGCTTCACACACTAATATGAATGTAACATTGTTACTTGTGAAAGGAATTCTGAACCTGAAGAACATTTACCTTTGGAGAATACAAAATGATGGCAGAGCATTGCTCACCACATCACCCTAAAATTGTTTGAATTTTGGATGCATTATCGTATATTTTTTAAGTAAATATTGCACTGAAATGTTCTGAGGTCTTCTATAAATATTGAGCCATTTGTCAAATTCAATTAACTATATGTCCAATGTAGTTAACTTATTTTTTTCAGAAGTTGGCATGGTTTACATTGTGTTAAGCCAACATCATATCAACAAAAATACAATCAATTTATTTTCCATTTATTACCAATATCTTTGAAATTCCATTTGACTCTAGCTTCTGCATGATGTAATACATCCAGAGAGTGGCACTGCAGAGCTTCCAGTTCTTCACTCCATTATCATGGGCCAGAAAGAAAGTTAGTTTATAACAAGAGTTAATCCCAGTAATGCATTTAGGATGTTCACAGGACAACCAGAACATAGGAACAGAGCACCCATTTCATCATTCAGCTAGATTGACGATGTTAGTCCATTTATCTGCCTTTTCCCCATATCCCTCACCATTGGTTAAGAAACACCAACATCATTGGTTAAGAAACATGTCAATCTCAGATTTAAAATAACCTTTGACGTGGCAACAAATTCTGTTTGAGGAAGAGAGTTCTGAATTTTTACCACTTTCCACCTCTAAAGGCTAGGTTCTAATTTTGACTATGCCCACCTATATTACTCAATAAGTGAAAATATTGTAGGTCCTCACCACCTTTCCCATCAGTTCCCTCTGTATATCTTTAAAAACTTCATTCAGATTCCCCTCAAGCTAAATTTTAGGGAATACAAAGTCAGTTTCTGTAATCTATTAATAATTTAACCATTGGAGTCCAGTTATCACTCTAATAAATCTCTATACTCTGCAGTCTTTACAAAACTAATATACCTGATTTAAAGAGCACATTCATTTTTATTCATTTACAGGATGTTTGGGGATACTAACTGCCTTTGAGGGTGAGTTGCCGTGCTCCATGTAATGAAAGTAAGTCCACAGTACTGGAAAGTTGGGAGTTTCTCCATTCAGATAAAAGAAAGGGCAATTTTATTCCAAGCCTGGATAGTGTGTGACCTGGAAGAGGACTTGCATATGGCGGCACTTCCATGTGCCACCTTTCCTTGTCCTTCTAGTTCCACAGGTCTTCAGCACTATCAACTGAGCACTGTTGATCCTGAAGGCCTCCTTGTATGAGTGCTTCCACTATATTTCCGATGCCCAACGTAGTTAAGATTGGCTTTTCAGATGGAAGGATCTTCAAGAAGAAGCTGGCTGAATCTCACACTCAGCCATTCTGTCTGAAATTGATTGCAAATACTTCAGCCTTGTGTTTGGCACTCTTGTGCTGGATGCTCCCCACAACTGAAGATGAGGATGTTCTTGGAATGTCCTTATTCCTCACTATTCATGGCTGCTTATGACATAACTACAAAACTTTCACTTAATCATTCAGATGTTCTATCATATGTTGCATGTGCTGGTATGCACCCAATCCTGTGTTGTAAATTTACTAGGTTAGCATTTCGTTTAATGTTGCTTCTGGCATCTTCTCTTAAGCTCCTTATTGAACCAGGAATGGTATCTGATTTGATAATGTCAGGCCATGAGGTTATATATCATGGGATATGACTCTGCTAATGATGACCCACAGTGCCTCATGGAAGTTTCCGGCTTTCATTTTTGTTCTGAATATATCCTGTTTAGGACATTGTTAATGCCATATTGCAAGTTGTCCTCAGCATGAAGACAAGAATTTGTTTCTGCAGGGTTACTCCTCCCAAATACGGTCATGACAAGATCCAAGTGCAATGGGTAGGTTGGTGAGAATGAGGTCAATAGATTAGACTTGTCTCACTACCTGCTGCTGATCCAGTGCACCCGCTACATGCTTCACATGCTGGCAAGCTCCGTCTTTACGACTGCCACTGAGGAACTCTTTGTGACGGAGCTCTACTATAGATGGACTTCAGCAAGAGGGTTTTTTGCCTGTTCCTGAAGGATCTAGAGCCAACATTGAAGACTCTCAGTGATATTTCTTCCTACCACCTTCCCTCCACCATCCTGCATACTGTTGTACCATCACCTTTGGTGGAACAGGACATGCTTGAAGATCATGATGGCAGAAGGCAGGATATTGTTTCAAAGGTATGATCCTGCAAGTGTTATTTCAGGCTGCTATTTGATAAGTTTGTGTGAAAGTTGTCCTAACTTTGGCACAGGTCACCAGATGTTCATAAGGAGGATCTTAAGCAAATTGTGTTGGGTTGTATGAATGTCTTTACTATCTCCAGTTCCATGCCTCGGTTGATGCCAGGTAGTCCATACAGTTTTATCCTTATATTATTTAGAAATTGTGGTGTGATTCAAGTGATGGATTGCTATGGCATTTCTGAGGACAGTTGGTTTTCCAACCATTTTGCTGTGGGTTGGTATCAAATATAGGCCAGAGCAGGACTTGCGGGATTCCTTCCCTAAAGGATATTAGTGAACCAGATGGGTTTTTATGACAATAAAACTAGTTTCATAATCATACAGTTAATAACTTATTATTCTAGATTTATTTGAATTAACTAAATTTGAATTTTCCAGCTATGTTGGTGGTATTTGAACTAGACCTTCAAATCATTGGCCCAAGCCTCAGTAATTACAGTAATCACCATTCGTGTTGTAGTTGCTGACAACTACTTGTTTATTAGCATATAAAGGGCCATTGGCCCACAGTACATATGGCTAACATCAGCAGGTACTGCAGATTACTAGCTGAGAAGAAATGTGGTTTCACAGATGCTGCTTTCTACAAACTTCCAAACCTTTGAGAGTGAATTAGATAAACAATGATACAGATGAAAGGAATAGAATGTGTAGGCATATATTTTAACATTCTCTTGTGAAGTTGTTTAATCTTGTTCGAGCTCTGAGTTGTAGAGACGTACAACATAACAGAAGGCCAATCAGCCCATTGTATCTATACTGGCCCTTTTAAAGCTGCTGTCCAATTTAAGGCTCTTCCCTCATAGCCTTGCCTACTTTTCCTTTTCAAAATATGGCCATTTTATATTTGAAAATTATTTCCATCAGATTAAAGTTTTGCATTGATTGTAACAACTTAATGTGCGAAAAATTGTCTTTTCCACCTTTTTTTTAAGCAATTATCTTAAATCTGATATTGCTGACCCTCCTGCCAGAAACAATTTGTCCCTGTCTACTCTAGCAAAAGCTCTCTAGTTTTGAACACCCCTATTAAATGCTTTGTTCCAAGGAGACCAGCGTACCTAATCTCTTCATTTAACTGAAATCACTCATTCCAGGTACTATTATGCCAGACTGCATCTGCATATTCTCTTGGGTCTTGACATTATTATAGACTAAAGGAATTGGAGAAATGTAGGAGACAGAACAATCATGTATGTCCATGCCAGCCAAATGAATATAACCTTTAAATTGGAGCTTGGCTGCTTGGGTATGACTGAACACACTAGATATAAAAGGTACTAAGAATCTGAAACACTGTCCCAAAAAGCTGTTGAGTTTTGCATCAATTTAAAACTTAATCTGAGTTAAATAAATTTTTATTATGCAATCATTGACAGTAGTTGATTTCAGATATTGAAGCTGGGCATCCTTGTAAGTGTGTTGATATTTACAGTGTTATCATTCCCATTCCTCCTCCTCCTCCAACAACAACTTTTGAATCACATATATAGGAGTTAGACTATGCATTTCTTGCCTGATTCCAACTATACTAGGAAGCAATAGTAGGGTTACCAGAAACATTTTATATTTTGTCAGTTTAGAAGAGCCACTCTGGGTTATTTGATTTCTTGCTATGGGGATCTTGGTGAATCTTCTCCAGTGAGTTTGAAAAGAGAGGAACAGAATGAGATGTTGCATAAACCTGTGCTCTCTTGAGGAAGAGGAATGAAGGAGTAGAATTAATAAACCACCATTTGGTTTTATGCTTGACCACCTGCCTATTGGGAAGCATTTAGGAAGACAGACAATGCATTGCTCTTTATTGCAAAGGGATTTGAGTAGAAGAGTAAAAGGCATCTTGCTTCAGTTGCATGGAACCCTGGTGCAAATTCACCCGAAGTATTGTGTACCAGGCTGTCCTGCTTAACAAGGATTCACTGGATTGATTACAGGATTGGCATTTTGTTCCATGTGGAGAGAGATGAAGCAGCCTGGGTCTGTACCCTGCAGAGAAGTATGAGAGGTGATCTCATCGAAACACACAAAATCTCATAGGGCTTGACGTGATAGATGCAGAGTTGATGTTTCTCCTGGCTTGAGTGGTTAGGACCAGGAGTTATAGAGTCAAAATAAGGGGTTGGCCATTAAGGGCAGAGCTGTCAAGATATTTCTTCATCCACAGGGTGGAGAATCTTTGGAATTTACTGTCCAAGAGGCCTTTGGAGGCTCAATTGGTCAGTATATTCAAGACTTTTGGGTATTATGGGACTTGAGGAATATGAGGTTAGTGCAGTAAAGTAGTGGTGAAGTTAAAGTTCAGCTCTGACCTTATTGAATGGTGGAGCGAACGTGAAAGGCCAAATCGCCTAATCCTTCTGTTTCTGATGTTCGTATTTGACTTGCCACCTTCATAATTGAGCAATTTATGATGTTTCTGGGCCAACTCAGCCTGCATTGTGGGTAACCTGCCACAAATTGAGCAATGTCAAATGCAAAACAAAAGTAAATGATCTGCTTTGGTAGTCTTCTAAAGCTTACAGTAAGATGGGCACCATTATAATTTGATTGGTGTTTCATCCCTATGATGAAATATAATTGGTTGAGTTGGTTTTCCATTGTATTTAGGAATGAATGTGGTAAAAGTGATCTGCGAAACTTTACCCTGTTTTACCAATCAGGTGGGTTATTGCTGATATGAAATCCAGTTTGATAATATTATCATAATGCACTAAAATATCCTGCAGTATCACCACCAGAGCTTCACAATATTAATAAAACAGAAGTTGTTTTATTGATACGGTCCTGCAAAACTGTGGGTGAATTTACTGAGCATGTTCTATCCTTGGCTGCATAATTCAGATACGAAATAGAAGAATAAATGATGAGTTTCATTTGATCTAATTCAATTCTTAGATAGAGTGAATTTATAATAATCTTGCCTAAGTTGTCACATAACTAATTACAATTCAATTTGCATTTTTAATTTCATAATTTCTTAGTTTCATCTGTCCTTTTTTTTTAAACCCTGGAAAGGCTAGAAGAGGCAATTGAAGCAGGAAAAGAACTTTCAGAAGTATATTAATGAACCATGGCATTTAAGCAAGGTTCGGAACACACGTATTTTTGGTTGGATGACGATGGTATCGCCATACCAGCAGGATTTTTGGTTTTTGAATGATTAATATATGTGTGAAAGTTATATAGCTCAGTGGCTATCAGGAAAAGAGGCTCATGTGGCTGATTGTTACCTACAAGTATAAATATGATGGCTTATGTCCAGTTTAGAGAAGCTTGATCATTAATTTGAGAATCACTTTTTAGTCTGTCTGTTCATTAACACGTGTGAAAGTTAAATGCCTTAGTGGCTGTCAGGGAAAGAGACTCGTGTTGTGGCTGATTGTTACCTAAAATCATAAATGTGGTAGCTTATGTCCAGTTTGGAAGCACTTGATCATTAATTTGGGAATCACTTTCTAGTCTGTCTGTCCATTGGAAATAGATCATGAAAAATGAATTGGAAAAATACCTCCTCAGAACCCAAACATTACATATTTTAGTGACAATAAGATTTGTTCTTACCCACAGAGAGAAACATGAGTGAGAGCTGGTCCAGCAATTCATCAGCCTTTCAATGACATGCAAAGGGTTTGTAGTACTGCCTGCCTTTGACCATTTTGGTTGTGAGCTTCTTGCAAAATTCAATAGTGCCCAAGGCACAAACATAAAAGCAATTACATTTAAACAAATTGATTTAAATCAAATAATGAGGTTTGCTTATTTGATTTCAACAGGGCTACTGTACTTAAAACTGGCCCAGGTTCAGTGGGCAGATTTCCCACTCTGAGAACTTGGAAATCTGCAGAGATTTGTGCTTCCCCAAAGGACTTGGTAAGGAGTCCACAGGCACAATGCAGAACAGTCCAGGTGGCATAGCCTAAGCTCATGCCCGTGCTGGGGTTTAAGACCACCATGGAGAAATGCAATAAGTTCTGGCAGAAGTTTTGGTGTCTGGCCAGAGTCTGCACAATATATTTTTTCCAACAATTATTGTCCACCTCTATGTGATCTCCTTGGTTTTGAAGCCTTAGAAACAGATTTTAACCTAAAGCAGTTTTCATGTAGAAAGGTACTCACTGGCCTATATTTCTGGTCTCCAAGACTGACTCTCCAGTTGGTGATGAGATACTTTTCTGTTGCAATTCTGGGTGGGAAGAGCAGCTACCAGGAGGTAAAGACCAGGTTTTCCAGATAATGTTGGGGTGAGGGGTATGGAGAAGCTCAAGGAAAGAAATGTGGGTCCAAGGGAGGTAGCAGTTTTCCTTGAGGAGTATTGAAATGTTTCCACTTTTGGATCAGTGGATCCTCCTTGGAAGCTACCAATCTGCTACTGCCTGTAGCAACCTACTGCTCAGGTCTTGGGTAAAAGGTCACTGAGATCTTATTGACGTTATAGCCCTCCTAATTAGCATAAATGATTAAGAATTCTGCCCAAGTTCAGAAGGCATTCCATCCACTGCCAAAGTTTGAATCAAGAGATCAGTAAGTAAGAACTGGAACAACTTTGTATTTGTAGGTTCTTCGTTCAGTTCCTAGCAAGTGAAGAGAATTAGCTTTCCACAATAAAATTCTCCTGTCTTTGGCTTTTATGTCAAACCCTGACATTAGGAGTCAGCCTTATAGTATTTCTCTAGTTGCCTTTCAATGCTTGTTTGGTCTTTTTACTTATCCAAGCAGAATACTACACAGTTTCATTATGTCTCGCTCTGGCATGTATCCTTCTGCATTAGCTATAAAGTTAAGTATTCTGTAGGTTAAGCTGATTGCTGCACTCAGATAATTAGATATGATTGATGTATGTACTAATATCACTAAGTCTCTTCCAACTTTATCACTGATCATTTCAGTACATTCATGGAGTCTGTATGTTGACCCTGTTGTCTTCACACATGTAGTGCTTTATACGGAAATGCATTAAAATTTCTTCTGTTATTTATTAATCCAGTTATATATTTTAATTTATCATCTTGCTGTTTCTGACCACTTCCTTCAATTCCACCATCATTCATGGTTTGGTATTACCTGGCTATTTGATAAAATTTGCTTTGGATTTTTGATACCATGTTATTGATGTATATTTAAAACAGCCTGATGTTGTGGCTACTGCCCTGAGGTTATTTCTTTCATTTTTGCCAGATATTTCCATCCATAAAATTATTTATTTTTTATTTATTCATCCCTTGTTGCACTTAAATCTTCTGTCCATTAGATATAGCTTAAAGTTTATATACAAAAGGGCTTCAACAAATGCTGTGCAGAAGTCTCGAGTAAATAACAGTACAATGTTTATCACAGTCCATTTTGTTTTGGGGAGCTAGTGTATACTTTATATGAAATGAAGTGTTTTAGTAGAAGGCTAAAGGAGGTAATACTCTGGTTTCCTCCTGATAACAGATTTCACTGTTTTACATGGAATATAAATTAATCCAAGGATCTGTGTCTGCTTGGCCACCCTCTTAAAGGTAGAAACCACCCTGGCCCATCAACTCTCATATATTGATTGCCAATATCAGATCTCCAAACTGGTATTGTTCAACATTGGAAATAAAAACAATTTAATTTGTGGGATTAATTTCTTTCAAACCCTTGCCCAGTTTCTCCATCTTATTTATGCTAGTTATGTATGTATATTGCTTTGGTACGTTTATTTCTGGAGTTATTTTAAAGAATGAAAGTTATCTTTTCTCAAGTTTTTCCAAATAACTCGATCCTCTGATTGTTTGACAACAATCTTAACTGTCTTTTGTGCCATCAGTGAAATATATTGAAAAGGCAAAATGCTAAAACATGCACAGAGAATTTCTTGCATGTGCTGAAAGGTAACAGGAGTTGGTACCAACATTTCTCTCAGTAGGATCATTGCAGCCAACCTGTCACCATTTGGCCGTATGCCAAGCTTTGCTCTCAATTTACAGCAATTGAACACAGGAGCACTTAATGCTGCTGTGGTTTTAGCCATTTTAAGCATTCAGTTAGCGACAAAGTATAACAGGCCGCAAATGAACAGAATTAAGAATTCATTTTGCATGATTCAAATGAATAGAACCCCAGGTCAAAAATAATTCTGTGATTTCACAGATATGGGTTTGTCATCGAAGCCATGTCAGTTCTTCAGCAGCACATATTAGCCATGTCAATTCCAGAGCGCTCTCGGCATGTAATGGAGCTCCTGGTGGAGATATGAATATTTACCACTCTGTGATTTAATTGTTTTTTTCCCCATTTATTTTAATTTATGAGCATCTCAGATGAAGACATTATGTATATTGTTTCCTTTAGGAACACTTTTATCACATTTTTTACACAACTCCAGTCTCTTGCAAGTGCAGAGTACAGCTGTGCTTCAACCAGGATTCAAGAATCAACAGGCCCTTCCAAGATGCAAGGGGGATGAGTGTGGAAGTTATTTCATAACTTACTGTTGTTTGAAGAGCTGCACAAAATCTGAACTACCAAATAAAAGGAATCTCCTTTTTGAAGTGCCTGAGTCAGAGGACAAAAACAAAGTAATGAAGTCAACCTGCTCAATTTTGGACCATTATAAAATTGAACTAGTTTTAAACATGAACGATTGTTCCTTGGTCAGAGTGTGTTTGGCCTTGTCAAAGTTTAGCAAAGTTTAGTTGTAATTCCTTGACAGTAACTGGCAAAAACTTTCACTTTCAACTGAGTTTGTCAATAAGCCAAATGCAACATTATTGCTTAAGAATTTAATCAATCTTGTCAGTCCAGGCAACTGGCTGAGTGCCATCCTGAAATAGAAAGGAAGTTCCTTTTAAATTTTTAGGCCAAGCTTCATTTCTTTTTGTTGATGCCTGCAGCTGTGTGAAGTCCAGCAGGTTTTCTTTTTAATTTACACTTTTGGTTTTCTTGACTGAAAAGTTTTTCATCATCTTCCTATGAAAAATTCAGCTTATGGGTTTGTTATATATAATTCATGTAAATAGAAATGAAACAATAAATAGGAACCAATAATATGAATTTAAAACAAGAAAACTGAGATGTTTTATGAATTGTAATAATATAAATTATGATTTCAAAGCTTGAAGGACATGGATGCAATTATATCAATTTTATGTGCAATTAAAATCAGAATTAAATGAGATTAACATTTAAAATTGTGAAATGAATCATTTTTAATAACTTGACAGGCCTGACTATATAGTTCAATAGTCTATATTTTTATAATATATTAAATTGTCATTACATTTCATAGTTCACTGATTAGATTTAATAATATTACTGCGGATGTTAATGATCAAGTTACCTATTGCATTCATTAAATAACTAACTGCCTGAATTTGGTAATTCAATTACTACAGTATATTTTATAAATTGGTGACAATTCACAATGGTATTGAGAAATAATTCTCAGTTTATTAATTTATGACTTCAGGTCTGTTATTGTGATTCAATGCATCTTGTCCATGAGTGATGCCATGAGAATCAACTAATTTTATAATTTCTGTGAGACAATGCAGGAAAGAACTTCCTGAATGTATTATCACATTGTAACTGACTTTTTTCTGTCTTTTCTGCCATGGGCCAATGATGTGCATAGCATGCACGTCTTTCCTTGGTGATATTAAATGTAAAGATAATTAATAAAATAGACCAAATCAACGGAAAGAGCAAAAATTAGCCACCATCTTAACTAATGGTCCAGAATTTGCCGTTGCGATGACCACAGCATGTTGTTGTTCACTGTTTTTCCTCTATAAAACTGATAGCAACTTCTGTGAAACAGATGTCAGGATGTTACTGTCCGTGACAACCTGCTCTTTCATAAGGTGCACTGTTAATTCATTGGCAGTGCAGTCATCGCAATCAAGGAACTAATATGATTTTACTGTTTTATAGTTTTCAAGCTGTAAAAAAAAAGTAAAATATTAAGTCTCAATGAATGAAGTTTAATTGAATTTTTAAGAAGTATCTTAAGTTTTAATTTGTACGAAACAGTCAACCTGGCCTGGGACAAAGCAGATTTAATGTGTTGAATTATATTCCCTCAGAAAAACATATAAAATTTCATTATCTTCTCAATCTTCATTTTGCTTTTTGTGAAATAACTAATAGTCAAAATGTTTTATTTCCTGGTTTCCTGTTTGATAATTATTTAATTTGATTGGCTGCTCAATCTGTTCTGTGACATCGTGTCTAGGGAGTTTGACACCAAGTAGTATTTAAAAAAAAGTGTAAATCCGTGTCACAGAGCCAACTAGATTTCCATTGAGAGGTTTCTTCACAATCAGCAGCAAACAACATCTCTTTCTGCTAATCGCCAAATCTGGAACAATTTTTTTTCTCCATTTTCAGCACAAGTCTCAATGGTTTGGCATGTCTTCATTTATTCCTAACTAATCGATTGAATACGCATTAGTAGGAATTTAATAAATTTGGAAAGTAAACTACTAATTTGCCACATCTAATTTGATCAAGCATTTTTTTAGGCAGCCCTCATTTCTTCAATCATTTAACATTGGCTTCGAAGTCTATACATCAGTAAATGATGGATTATTCTCCATTTTGCACTCCCTGATGCTCAGTGTCACATACACCAAGGCCCTCTTCATATTGGAATCTTAATTGGTGGCTGTGACTTAGCAGTGGATTTGAGCAAAAGAATAAGTACTGTACATGATCTTGGTGGCCCTTACTAGTTCGTGATCAGTCCTTCCCACCTTTCGATCCAGCCTCTCTGGCATCCCTGGGTTTTTGCCTTCAAAGCAACAGGTTCAAGAGTCACCCTTTTGAATTGGGCATGTTGACCCAGCAGGTATGATGGGGCTTGTCTGCTCACTAAAATTATTAACTTTGTGGAGGACCATTTGCCTTCTGTCCTACGATTGGCCATATACACAAAAAGCAAATTTGGTCCTATGAACCAAAATGAGCCTGTTACTCCAATCTAGTCTTCAGCTCAGTGTTGAAGGCACTATTCACTGAATACTTTTCCATTTACAAATGAATCCTGGTAATTTTCATTTCAAAAGAACACAAATTTACCATATCACTTGGGAACTATAATAGAAGTCTCTAAATGGTTATAAATATTTCCACACAAATTTACCATATCACTTGGGAACTATAATAGAAGTCTCTAAATGGTTATAAATATTTCCTTCCAAATTGTATATTACTCTCATAGCCACTTCCTTTGTTTGTGTTTATTACTAAATTAATATTTGTGATGAAAAATTGCCAGACTTCTTTTTCACCTAACAAAAAATAGAGAATAGTACTGACAACAGTGAGCATACACTGTGTATGATTTCTGGCTGTAAACCGTGATGTTCTGCAAAGCATTTTCTATCATTTTGTTTGGATGGAACAACTGTTTGACTACAGCCTAAGTGAAATCTACAAGTCTGTGGATAGACCTTAGGTGCTGGCAGAAAAGCAGCGTTTAATGTTGAATCCTTAACAAGTATTTGACACTCTGGGTTGTTTCAGAACAGCTCTTCATTGGCCATAGACATCTATTGAATCACCATAGGCATTGCTGTATGTGAGGCTTCTTGGGAAGCCACATATTTATACAGCTGGAAAACTAATACTGTAATTTATAGGAAGTAATTTCAAGATATAAATATCTTCCAGATTTGGCCAGTTTCAAATAAAATTGGGTAAAGTAATTCTTGATATGGTTTATACTTCAAAGGTAATTGGCCAATTGTTTGAAAAGTACACAGCTAACGTAAGTAGGTATCCATTGGTGTTCCTGGTTCTAGCAAATGGGTGTGAGAATTATTTCATGTTATATTTGTGGCTATGTGGCAACTGTCATTGTATAATGGGTACCCAATGGGATGGCATGTTAACTATAAAATAGCAGCAGTATATTTACAGAAATAGCAGACCTGGTGAGGTGAATTAACAAGACTCGCTAATACAACTTAAGAACCAATGTACTCCATATTAACACCTAGGATGCCTATAGCAGTCCCAAGTTGTTGTAGCTTTATACAAGGATGTATCTGGAAATAATGGGGCTAGCTCCTGGGCGGTTCTCATTGTATTGAAGATAACTTCAGAATGTCCTCTATGGATGTCTCTATAACGATCAGGGGTGTGATTAGAGTGGCACAAACCTACAGAATTAGATCTGATCATGATGCCACCAGAGACTGATCATACAGGGCTATTGGTCACAGTCCTCTGTACAGGATTGGCTCAGTGTTAATAACTGAATGTTTGTACCTTGGGTGAAGATACTGCAATTTATTTCAAAGTGCATTTAAGAATGCCATGCTTTGTACAATCAGTGAGTGTGTGGAGCACGTCCAGTAATATGAATGGGCTCCTCGCCCTCCTGCTGGTGTAAGATTGATTGAAGTAAGTACTCCTCTGCTTGACCTGAGAACAGACGAGTGTGAGTGATTCTTTGCCGCACAAAATTCCAGTTCAGTTCCGTTTAAATACCTGTCATTGTCCTGGACCAGAACAGTAAAGTTAAAGGATATTATCAAAACAGAATTTTTATGGCAGATTTTGTAGTGTGACAACTTTGAAATTGTAAGATGATAGATTGAGTGTGTTTTTTGAAAAAAAAGATCTAGTTGGAATATAATGTTATTCTGGTATCTGATCTGATTAGTACCTTGCTGGTATTTCTGATGACATCAGCACACCATTCCCATTTATAGTTGTTAACTGTCTTACACGACATGTCAAGATGGTGAGATTGTGTCATTAAGTAAAAGCTATGATATGTTGGAAATGAAGGCCTGTTGCTCTTGCAGCTTGTAACAGAATTGAGAAAACAATGTGAAAGCTACTGACTGTGAAGATAATTAATAACGACATTGTTACCTGTTGACAAGTTGACAGGTGATCTCTTAAGTCAATGTTTGCAAATGATCTCATCTGTAATCTGTTGCACTATAACACCTTCCATTTCTTTTCGTCTGCAGTATTGAGCGTGCGATGCCAAACATTCCTTATCTCAAAAGTGGGGGAAGACTGGATTTTCCTGATTTTGTTGGGATTGTTGATGGCCTTAGTGAGCTGGGCCATGGACTTTGCCATTGCTATGTGCTTACAAGGTAAGAACACAACATTGCTGATGGTGAATGAAAATATTAAGCTCCACAGAAAGAGCCACTACTAAAAATGTTGTTTTTTTCCCAGCTGAGCTTTTCATTAGGGGTGACATAGGGGTGCAGCAATAGCAGCTGGTGCTGCTGCCTCTCAGCTCCAGGGATCCAAGTTTGATTCTGTCCTCCGGAGACGTGCTGTTAGGTGAATTGGTCACTGTAAATTACCCCTAATGTAGGGAGAAAGCAGGAAAATTGGGGGAGTTAATGGCCAAGTGAGAGAGAATAGGTTAAAGGAAAATATGTTGGGGAATGGGATCGATTGAATTGTTCTGAGAGCCAGTGTGTTTCCAATGAGCTGAACGGCCACCTTCTGTGTTATGAAGGAAAAAGTAACCAGTGTGGGAAATCTCCCATCATTTGGCTTATTCTGATGACTGTGAAGTATCTCCTGATGTTATAAGGCCACTTTAACAGAAATTGATAAGAATTTGCTTCCTTACGGGAAGGAGAGGCGGGCTTTCTCTGTAATTTCTCTGGTAGGTGATGGTTAATTGGTTAGAATGGAAACAGTAGCCACTAAAATAGACTCAAAGTTGGGCTATTTTTGAATTGGACAATATTACCAAGTTTTTTTGACCCTGTTATATTCAAATCCATTTGTACTCCAGATGACACTCTCATAGACCATGAAGGTAAGTGTAACTTCAAGGTTATGCAATAGCGAGAGGGTAGGAGAACTGAAAATTTAATGTGAACACAATCATCTGACGATGCGATAACAGAGTGAGATAACTTATTTGATTAAGATGAGCCAGATTATCTTCCCTTTGTACTTCAGTAACCTGGCAATATTTCAACAATTTTATCATTTCCTTGCCCTTCATAGAATACCTTGGCTCTGATATTTTTCTGGTAGGAATGAGGGTGATGTTGGGGGTGGGGTGAAAAAGCTGAGAATCCTGGGAAGTGCTGAATTTAACAATAGGTCCTAACTAGCATGATGCAGGTAACACAAAATTTGGTGGACTTGTGGATAGCTAGGAAGGTTTTCAAAGGATGCAATAGGAGATAGGTCAGCATATTGCAGCTGTATAAAACTTCAGTTAGGCCACATTTGGAATATTGTGTGCAGCTCTGGTTACCACACTATAGGAAGGATATGGAGAGTTTGGAGGGGATGTGGAAGAGGTTCACCAGGATGTTACTTGGATAGGAATGTATTACATATGAAGGAGAAGTTGGACATGGATAATTTTCTCTGGAGTAGCGGAGGTTGAAGGGCAACTTGAAAGAAGTATATAAAATTATGAGAGGCATAGATCGGGTAGGTAGTCAGGATCTTTTTCCCAGAGTGGAATTGTTAAACACTGGAGGGCATAGCTCCAAAGGTGAGAGGGGGAAAGTTTAAAGGAGATGTTGAGAGGCAAGTTTCTTTTGCACTGAGAGTGGTAGGTGCCCTGAACATGCTGCTAGAGGAGGTGATCAAAGCAGATACAATAGCAATGTTTAAGAGGCATTTAGACAGACACATGAACAGGCAGGGAACAGAAGAATACAGACCACGTACAGGCTGGTGGGATTAGTTAGATGGGCATCATAATTGCGTAGACATGGTGGGCCGAAGGGCCTGTTCCTGTGCTGTGCTTCTCTGTTTTTCTAAAAACCTGTGGGTTGGTAGGTGAATTGACCACTGTAAATTGACCGTAGTGTGCAGGTGAATCTGAGGGGGAGGTGATATGACTGTGGGGAGAATAAAAAGAAAACTAGGATTAATGTAGGGTGACTGTAACTGGGTCGTTTCTGGTTAGTTTGAACTTGATGAGCCAAAGAGCCTATTTCTGAGCTGCATCTCTCTGACTCTATCATTTTCTTCTCTTGTGGGATGGGTAGATTATCAGTGGATGGGTGGTGTTAAGGATGTCAGCTAATTGGAAGGCAGACTAGAGATTGGGATTAAAATAGAGGGCACAAGTTTGGCTGATGATGGGACAGACTGCAGATTAGAATTTGGATTCCCCTGAGTTCCTGGTTTGCCCATGGGCGGTCTGGAGCATGGGTTTGTGGGGTGGGGATGTTGATTAATCGCAGGTTAGGTTGAAGATTAGGATTTAGTTGAAGGAGATTTGGAGAAATTAGCCAATTATGGGGCAGGTTGGAGATGAGAGTTTGGATATTGGGGGATTTGGATCAGACTATTTATGGGGTAGTTTGAAAGGTTATAATTTCAAAGGGTTGACCTAACACAGAGCAGGTTAAAATTGGATTTGTGTTGAAGCTGTAAGAAGGTCAGCCAATCAAGGTTGTATTTAACATTTAGTTGACTGGCTGGCATTCTGATTGATCAATGGCAAATTGGAGACCGGAGTTTGGGAGATGAGCTCCAACCAATCACATATTAAGGCTGAAAATTAGTGTTAGTGTGGGATTAATCTATCTTTTAACTGACTCCTCTAGTGATGATCTGCACACTTGCTGAGTGCACTAAACAAGAAAATGATAAAAGATTCACATTGTTAAATTCACTTTTCAGAATTCTTACCTCCCCTTTCGCCATCCTTTCCTTGCATCCCCCAGCCAATCAAGTAGCACATTGTAGATTGAAGCTTGGGTGGGTTCGGCGAACCAACAGGTTGTTGATCAGTATTTGGGCGTGGCCAGACTGGAACAATATGACAAGTGGATAAGTGTTGGGTGGTCAAAGGCATCCAACCTTTGGGATTTATTGGGGATTATGGATTGGTCAGGGAGAGCTTGGATTTCCTAATCCTGACCCACAGATTTGTTAAGGGCAAATTGTCTTTAACCTCAATTTGATAGAATTTTTTGATGAGGTAGCAAATGGAGTTGTTGAGGGTATAGACTACCAGAAGGGTTTTGATAAGGTACAACAAAACAAACATTTACGTATGGTTATAAAGTTGGCTGAGTAATAGACAACAGAAGGTCGTGGTGAATGATTGTTTTTTTTGGACTGGACTGAATAATGCTATTTCCCCAGGGATCAGTATTAGGACCAGTTGTTTCTTTGATCTCAATTAATGACTTTTGTGCAACAATTCAACAAAAAGGGAAAGATACTAAAACACCACAAATTTTTGAATTAATTACATACATCTATCGTAGGGTCATTAATTTCCTCCTCATGCACTTCGTACAAATTTACCTTCCTCTTCTAATTGTGACTAGTTCAATTCACTCAAGTATTGATTTTAGCTCTCCCCCCGCCCCCCCCCAACTCCCCCTTTCAAAAGAACCAATAGCACCACTGCATGTCAAACACCTGTTGCTATGGTGATTTTCCTTTTGGTATTAAAACTGTAAAGGATTTATATCTCAACTATAATGGAGAAAGATTACAGTGGTGTTCCCCAGGGATCGGTATTAGGGCCATTACTTTTTTTTAAAATCTATATGCGAGCCACAATTTCTAAGTTTACAGATCACACAAAAGTTGGCAGTATTGTGAACTGCGAAGAGGATAGTGATGAATCATAGCAGATGGGTGGAATGGGCGGACGCCTGGACAAATGTGAGGTGATACATGAGGATGGGAAGAATGAGGGGAGTCAACATAAAATAAGAGATACTATTTTTTAAAGAGGTGCAGGAGCTGAGAAACCTGGAGTTATGGGTGCACAATTCACAGATCATGGCAGGATAGGTTGAGAAAGCAATTAAAGCATACACAATTCTGAGCTTTATCAGTAGAGATATAGTGTATAAAAGCATGTAAGATATGTTGAACCTTCATAAAATATAGTTCCAGCCTCAAATGGAGTATTGTGATCGGTTCATTATAGGAATGATATGAAAGTACTTGTATCTGGAAAAGATTTATGGAAATGATTCATAGGATGAGAGACTCCAATTACAAGGATAGGTTAGGACTGTCTTCATTAGAGAAGAGAAAATGGAGGGACATTTGATAGAAGGATATAAAAGGATAAGGGGTGTGGACAGAATGGGTGGTGGGAGACTGATCCTTTTGGTGGACAGGTCAAGGCCTGAGTTCATAAAGGGGAAGGGAATCGCGAGTGACTTGGACATTTTTTGTTACACAGCATATGGTTGGAATCTGGAAGACATGGTGGAGGCAGGTTCCATTGTGGCTCTCATTAGGAAATAGAATAAATTTATGGTGAGGAAAAATTTGCAAGGCTATGGAGAAGGGGCTGAGGGATGGAATCTGTTTGCTGGCATGGACATGATGGGCCAAATAGCTGCCTGCTGTGTTATAACTAATCTATGATCTCATAAGCAGGGCTCTGAAATGCCATTGCTATTTGATTGGCGCCTTTCATCTGTTTTCTCTCAGGGTTCCTATGTGCTTGGAAACCTGGTCAGCAGACAGTAAAGTGTATTACAGGCTCCCAAACGAATTGCAGGAGACTGATTTAAGTACTATACTTTTGGCCAGTAGGCTGAGAGTACACCATAGCCACATTAACCTTGAGTGACATTTAACCAGTACACTTTATCCTGCTCTCCCATTTTCAAGTGGTGGATTAATATTCTTAATCTCTCCACCACATTGCTGAATAACGATAGTTGTGAAATTTATGGGTTGGTATCTTGGATATCTCCTGTCCTCTCATCAGAAGGAAAACAGAGGTTGCTTATAATAACCAGTGGATAAATAACACATTGAATCTCATAAAACTCAATATTTTAACCTGCAGATGTAAAGGTTTTGCAGTACCAACTTGATATATCTCCAGCTACTCATGCAGAAATATTTTACAATACCATTTTAAGAGCACTATTTCACACAATGTATCTCTTTGGAATATTGGAATATACTGGTAAATATAGTTATTGTGTTTAAATCTGGAAGTCCTGATGGAGTAGGTGGTTCAATCTTGATTTTGATGGCAGGCTGCATTTGTCTTTTCTATAATACCAAACCTAGTTTTAAACTGAAATGGTGTGGGTGGTTTGGGGTGGGGGGAGCTGTGGATCAAGCCAGTCACAGAGTAGTTTGAAGATGAGGCTTTGAACTGGTTAGCAGTCACAAAGCAAGTTGGAGGCTAGGTTTGCGTTGAAGCTGGTGTGGATTTCCATTTGTGATCCTGTGTGGTCCTTGTACTTGACATTGTATTAGAGATCAGAATGTTGATTTGATACAAGGTTTTTTGAGGGGATGAACTTAATTGTAACTCGGAGCTACAAGGATTTTATATTTTTCAGATTCAACAACAGTTTGATACTTTCTAAATATTATTCAATTGGTTTGAGGGTAATTTTATATTCTAACAAGAAGGTTCTTTGCTGGGGAATGAAACAAAGATTTGGCTTTCAGTCCACAACCAACACATTGAGCATTCCTGGTTTAGGTTTTGGAAACCTAGGAATCTGTAAGCACTGCTATATTTATTGGTTTCAGCCCTCAGTCTCACAAGTTCATCAGTATTGGACAAGATTCACATTTCCATTTGCTGTTTTAACAAATATTTATAGACACTGTGTAGATTAACAAAGCAGTTCTGAATTTTGAATAATCTTGTGTTTTTGAGGTTTTATCTATTGAAATTGAATTCTGATTATCCAGACTTAATATACAAGCTATCCACAATTGACGTGGGTTTGTGCATGTTTAAAAACTTTGCTTAGCTTTAGGTGTGCAGGCAGATTGCAGAAGGGTGTAAGAGCAATAGAATTGTAGATGTGGGGGATTTTAACTTTATTTATTGGGATTTCCTTAGTGCAAGGGGCTTAGTTGGGGTGAAATCCATAAAATGCATTTGTGGGTTTTATGAAGCGGTATGTTGAGAGTTGTACAAGGGAGCAGGATGAACTTAACCTTGGGGAATGAAGATGGGCAAGTGATAGACGTCTCTCTGCAGGAACCATTTGGGAACAGTGACCATAGCTCGGTAAGCTTCAAGTAGTCAAGGATAAAGAAAAGGCTGGTCCCCGAGGTAGGACCCTGAGCTGGAGGAAGGTAGATCTCAATAGTGTAAGACGGGACCTGGCAGAAGTAGATTGAGAGCAGCTGCTAGGAGTGAAAACAACATCTGACAAGTTGCTCCAGATTTCCAGCATCTCTCATGTCTCTGATAGGTGAGAGGTAGTTAAAAACAAGATATTAAGAGTTCAGAGGCGACATGTCCCTGTAAGGATATGAAGTAATGTTTGATCAAGAAAAAGAAGGAAGCATATGTCAGGCTTTGGAAGTTGGTATCGAACCAGTCCTTTGAGGTTTATAGGGGATATAGGAGAGAACTTAAGGAAGAAATTAGGAGAACAAAAAGGGGCCATGAAATGACCTTGGCAAGTAGGATTGAGGAGAATCCTAAAATCTTTTTGTAAAAATGAATACTTGTCATCGGTATTCATCGGAGAAGGATGTGGTGACTGGACAGTAAAGGGAGGTGCACCCTGATATTCTGGAGCATTGCATGTCAGGAAAAAGGAAGTGTTAAAAATATTGGAGCACATTAAGGTGGATAATTCCTTGGGGCCTGACAGGATCTATCCCAGGATGCTAAGCAAAGCAAGGGAGGAGATTGCTGCGGCTCTGATAGAGATTTATGCTTCTTCGTTAACCATGGGTGAGGTTCCAGAAGACTGGAGGATAGCTAATATTGTCCCTTTATTCAAAAAGGGCAGTAGGGATAAGCCTGGAAACTACATGACAATGAGCCTTGCGTCAGTGGTAGGGAAGTTCTTGGACAAGATCCTGAAGGACAAGATTTATATTCAGAAAGGCAGGGATTGATTAGGTGGAGTCAGCATGGTTTTGTGCAGGCGAGACCACGTGGTTAAACTGGAAAGAGCGTAGAAAAGATTTCCAAGGATGTTGCCAGGACTGGAGGGCCTGAGTTACAGGGAGAGGTCGGCCAGGCTGGGTCTTTATTCCTTGGAACGTAGGAGAATGAGGAGCGACCTTATAGAGGTGTTTAAAATAATGAGAGGCAGAGATAAGGTGGATGGAAACAGTCTTTGCCGCAGGGTAGGGGAGTCCAACACTTAGGGGCACAGGTTTAGGGTGAGAGGGGAAAGATTTAAAAGGGACCTGAGGGGCAACTTTTCCACACAGAGGGTGGTGAGTGTATGGAATGAGCTGCCAGAGGCAGTGGGTGAGGCAGGTACAACAGGATCATTGAAGAAGCACTTGGATAGGTTGGTGGAGGGGTGGGGCTTGGAGGGATATGGCCCAACGCAGGAAATTGGGACTAACTGGGTGGGCACCGTGGTCGGCATGGACTGGTTGGGCCGAAGGGCCTGTATCCGTGCTGTATTGCTCTGTGACTCTGTGAAATCTGATTGAGTTTCTGAGGAGGCAGCTAAGAAAATGGATGAAGGCAGCATGGGGAACATAGTTTACATGGACTTTAATAAAGCTTTCGATAAGGTCCCATATGGTAGGCTGGTCCAGTAGGTTAAGGTACAAGGCATCCAAGGCGTATTGGCAAACTGGATCCAAAATTCGCTTGGTGATATGAGGTAGAGGGTCCTGGTGGATGGGTGTTCATCTGACTGGAAGCCTTGTATATGTGGTGTACTGCAGGGACCTTTGTTGTTTGTCATATATATAAAAGAGTGTAGGTGGTTCGATTAGTAAATTTGCAGATAACATGAAAATTGGTCGAACTGTAGATAATGAAGAAGGTTGTTTAAGGATGCAGAGGGAGATGGATCAGCTGGAAAGTTGGGCAGACCAATGGCAGATGGAAATTCATCCAGACAACTGCGAGGTAATGTATTTTAGGAAGTGAAATTCTGGTCGGGCATATAGAGTCAACGGCAGGGTCCTGAGGAGCTTTAATGTGCAGAGGGACCTTGGAGGTGCAAGTCCATAGCTTGCTGAAAGTAGCGACAGAGTTGGATAGGGCAGTGATATTTGGTGTTCTTGCCTTCATAGGCCGGCGTATTGAGTTTAAGAACTGGGGCATCATGTTGCAACTGTAATTTTTAAAAAAAGACAGCATTTGAAATGTAGTGTGCAGTTCTGGTTGCCACACCACAAGAAGGATGTGGAAGCAATAGAGAGAGTGCACAAGCGATTCACCAGAGTATTGCCCAGAATGGAGAGTTGTAGTTTTAAGAAGAAATTGGATAGACTGGGTTTATCCTCAGTGGAACATAAAAGACTTAGGGGTGACCTTGTAGAGATTTGTAAAATTATGAGGGGGCATAGACAGCACAGCTAATCAGGGCAGGGGAATCTAGAACCAGAGGGCCTGAGCTTAAAGTGAGAGGGGAGAAATTTAAAGCAGATCCGAACGGTAAATTTTTCATATCGAGGGTGGTGGTTAACTGGAATGAGCTCCAGAACAGGTAGTGGAGGCAGACAGAATTAAAAGGCATTTGGACAGGTACTTAGGCAGGAAAGGAATAGAGGGATGTGGGCCTAATGCAGGCATATGGGATTAGCATAGATAGGCATTATGGTGAGCATGAACAAGGAGGGCCAAAAGGGCTCATTTCTGTCCTGTATGATTCACTCCAAAAGACACATTGAACAAATATTCAACAGCTGCACCCAATGACTGATCTTGAAACATCAAACCTACTTTAGAGGAAATTTACAATTATGGGTGGAAATTTAGCAGCTTCACAATTTGACAGACACCACTTTATTGTATTCTGGACTGAAATTAGTTCCCAGTTTCTAGAGATGGAGGGAAGGTGTTACTTGTCACTTCATTAAACAGCTTGTAGGTATTAAGTGAGAATGAGAAATTGCTTTTCTTTTAATTTGATCTGGGCTAAATTTGAATTCAGTAGCCTGTGGGATAAGCTATGATGGTACAAGATGCATAGAAATGTCTTTACGCTTGTACTTCTCATCTTTCAGATGTGTTAAGATAATTTGAAGAGAAAATTATTACAAAACAAATGCTCTTTATAAATCAATCTCATTGTTGTTGATATTTTAAGTACTTGTGGCCTGTCTGGCCTCAACCATTACAGATTAGATTTCCTGAATATTGGGTAAATCGGTGTAAATCTGCACTATCTTCACAAAGAGTTTCTCTTCCAATGATTATTTTGCTGCAAAAATATTGTTCCTGACTCACCTGCTTTCCCCAAACTTACTGACAGGGCTGTTGTAGAACAGACTTCAATTCTTGCATCTTTTCATTGATATTATCATCATGATCAAACTCCCCAATGTGTACACAAAAAGATGATCAAGTAATTTTTGTGTTTCTCAGTTGACTCATTCCATCTTCAGACACTTTGATACTGTCATGACCTAATGTTAATATTGATTAAATACCCCAGTATTCCTAGCATTATGTTTTTTTGTTCATATTAAAACTGCGGTGCTATTTCTCCACACTGGGTTCTATATTTTGAGTATTTTCTCATCTGGATTTCACTTCAAATCTTTCACCCATGATACCTATCTACCGAAACATAGTCTTTGGGACAAGCTTTGCAGTTCATTTGATTCTATCAAGTCTTCAAGTAACGGAGAAATTCTTCCAAAACAGAAAGTCAACCCTTGAGGCTGATTCATTTCCAGAATATCAGTCAAAGTTTTGTATCAAGTTGGGCAGAGATAGAGAACAGTTCAATTGCCTCATAACATTGTTTTACAGTTCTTGCCCTCTAACCTTGGTATCCAGAAGCATCACATGGACTAATTTAAATTAATGGTAATGCATGTTAAGCTTTGGGTGATCAGTTTGTCCTCTTTGTAACTCAGATGCCTTATGGCACTTCCATGTTTAATGTTAAGAATGCATCTTTATTTCTCATCTGATGATTAGTTACCAACATCTTCTATTATGGATGGCAATAATTTCTAAGTAGTTGCTTTAAAAATATAACCTATTATTCTTTGAGGAAGTGGTTATGCTGCTTGGATGTATGGTGAATACCATTATTTAAGATATATATAACTTGTACCTGAATATATGAATATTACCAGTTTCTCCATAGCTAATATAAGGCAGTGAGAAAAGTCCTAATGTATTTTGATTCATTGAATACGTGATACTTTTAAGCTATGTCTTTTGTTTTCTGATCTTGATTAATCTCTGAACCTACTGCTTAACAAAATCCCCTGTGTTGTGTTTTGTCTTTTATCTGCCACTTGCAAGTTCTCTTGATCTAGTCTGTATAAATTAAATGCACAAGGCATTGTCACAGACATTTTTTAAATTCAGATTTTGGTTTGATTTACGACAGTTGACTATAACTGGAATAGTTGAAAACAACTGCTTTTGATGTTTTTTCATTGCTTTTAATGCAATTTCAATAGGATTCATGAAAATTCATCTTACTAGAGAACAAGGTGATTTTTTTCCTTCAGCAATGCCATTTTTTTAATCTCGGGTTACGTGAATCAAATAATATGGCATATAGATAAAGCTGAAACACATATGAATGAATTTGAAACAAATGATGCTTGTGGATTAAGACGTACGGGTAGGTTAATTTGGGTTTAAAATGGGCGGCGTGGACTCGTTGGGCCGGAAGGGCCTGTTACCACGCTGTAAATAAAAAAAATAAGTACTGATGCTGTGCAAAAGCAAAAGACTGCAGAAGCTGGAAATTTGAAATGAAAATGGGTGAAGCTGGAAATTCTCATCAGGTCAGGCAGCACCTGTGATTTAAAAAAAAAGAGAGTTAACACTTCAAGGTGACATTCTTTCATCACACTGAGCATTTCACTCATTTCCTGTTTATGTTGATGTATTAAACTCTCTTTTCTTATCACAGATGCTGGTGCAATGCACTTAATCTGATGACCTGCCCAAACAGTGATGAGAAAGATTTATTCACAGCGCTGTTTGCTGTATAGAGCAGGTTGACATGTAGACACATTGCCACATGTCCTTCAAACAATAACATATAGCTTGTTAACATTCAATGAACTGTCGATACTTGATTTTTCGTAAAAAATCAACTATAGTAAAGTTGGTCACCGTGAATTTCATGCACAATTCTGAAAGTTTTGTGAAGCTAATCTTAATTGAATGATTAGTGAGTTTTGCATTTATAGAATAGGGTCTAATTCAAGAGTCAAATTAGTAGAAGAATAAGAAATATAGCTTAGGGTTTAATAAGGATGATTAAAATAGGGAAAATAATGAACCAGAATATTACAGGGCTTTTCACTCTGTTGCATCCTTTGTAAAGGATAGGGAGTAAATGAATCAGAGTTTAACGCATCTTCCAGTTCAGACAAAGAACTGTGAACCTGGAAAACAAACGCTACCTTCTGCTCCTACCAGGTACTGCCAAACTTTCTGTATATAGTGCTGTGAAAGAATCTTACTCATCTCAGGTTGGGCAGATCATCAGAGTAGGTGCATCACATCAGCAGTTTAATACATCGTTATAAACAGAAAAAGATAGAAAATAAAAGAATGTCACCTTGAAGTGTTAACTCTCTTCACTTATCACAGATGCTGCCTGACCTGATGACAATTTCCAGCTTCACCCATTTTCATTTCAAGTTTCCAGTTTCTGCAGTCTTTTGCTTTTGCTCAGCATCTTGTTGTGAAATTAAATCCACAAGCATCATTGGCTTCAACTTTATGTCAAATTTGTTTCAGCTTTATCTATATGCCATATTATTTGATTCACAAAACCAGCTCCTGAGATCAAAACAAAACATGGCATTGCTGAAGATAAATCACTCCTTTCTATGTTTTGATTAATTTAATGAATATTATTAAAATTGCATTAAAAGCAATAATATATTTGCCATAAATTTTGTTAAATTTTTTAAATGAGTTGTACAAAGTCTTGGATTTTTGTCACATGCTATTTAGATATGATCTAGTTAATAATGTGCTTATAGGATGAATGGAAACAGTTTTCTAAGAGGTTATGAATGGAGTGAGCCTCATTAGTGCATACTCGTAAATTAATGTTTAGCTTGGGTCATAAGATAAATACAAAGGGGAACAGTCATTCAGCTTGTCTTGGCTCATCTGTTTGGAAAAGGCTGCTTAGAGCATGATAACTAAAGAGGATCTCAGAATGCCATACTGAGACATATCTGGTTCTAATGAGGCCAGTATGAATGGTGTGATGCCATGTAGGCATTATTTAGTTTCTTTCTATTTGAAAGTGATAGATGGTACTTAAGAGAAAATTTAACCAACTATTGCATTTGCACTGCAGTCATTTTTTGTTTGTCTGGATTGCTCTAGTTTTACTACATTTTTTGATTAGGTTCAGTTCCAAGTAAAAAGTTTATTTTCTAAAGATCACAATTTGTATAAATAATTAGTTCTCATGAATGTTATTTGCAATGGTGCATTCTGTCTTTCAAGTTTCATAAAGATATACTTTAAGGAGTGTTAATATGTTGTAATGAACTTGCCATACATTATGTAACAGCAGTACTTCTACAATTTTTGTAGTTAGTTCTTGAATTATTTAAGTTATTTGTAGTTTAATGAAAACTTTTCTTTCTGTTAAAGGAGTATATTATAACATAGCCGTTGTTACCTTATTCCTTCGTGGAACTTGGCTCCATTGCACAAAGTAAATGATGGTAGTACAGTGATTAATTTGCCAGAAGTTCAGGGGCCTCGATCAGTAATCCACAGACTCATGGTAGCTATGGAATTTAAATTCAATTAATAATCTGGAATCTTAAAAAAAATCATTGATGAGCCTCCTGAAGAAGACACACCCACAATATTTTTGGTTAGAGACTTCAAACTTTACGGAACTGTTGATGAAAGAACAGTGATATATTTTCAAGTCAGGATGCTGTGTGATTAGAGGGAATCCTGCAGATGGTGGCGCACCCATGCACCTGCCTCACTTTTCTTCCTTGGTGGATTCGGGAGATGCTGTCAGAGCAGCCTGGATAAGTTACTGCAGGGTGTTTTGTGGATGGTATACACTGCACTATGGTGTGCTTGTGGTGGAGGGAGTGAATGTTTGAGGCTGATGGCATTCCAGTTGGAAACATTTATCCTGGATGATGTCAAGCAATTCGAATGTTGTTGGAGCTGCCCTCATCCAGGCAAGTGGAGAGTATTTGATCACAGTTTTATGAATTATAAGTGATAGACAGGCATAGAGTGTCAGGAGGTGAGTCACTCACTGCAGGATACTCAGCTTCTGGCTAGTAGCCAGGGCGTTTATGTTGCTGATATGGTTCTGTTTCTCGTCATTGTTGGCCACAGGATAATAATGGTGGAGAACTCGGGTGGGAATGCTATTGAATATCAAAGATAAGTATTTGGACTCTCTCTTGGAGATTGTCATTGTCTGGCACTTGTGTTACTTACCACTTATCAGCCATGCCTTACTGTCATTTATGTCCTGCAGCTATCCGGCATGGGCTACTTCATCTGCAGTACATTGTGAATTCAATTGAACATTTGAATATCCACCACTTTGCCAATTATGTATCTAAGCCACCAATATCCTATGAATAATTTTCCCAGTAATCTTGCACATAGAATCTTATAGCTGTGTTTCTACGTTTCGTGGAATCGCACTGCCGGCGCACAAGGTTACGGGGGCAGGTACATTAGGGACATTTAAGAGACTCTTAGATAGACACATGAATGATAGAGAAATGGAGAGCTACGTGGGAGGGAAGGATTAGATAGATATGAGAGCAGGATAAAATATTGGCACAACATTGTGGGCCGAAGGGCCTGTACTGTGCTGTAATGTTCTGTATTCTATATACATCTGCTATGTGAGACTTTGATAAATCTTCCCTTTAACTGCAGCCAATAACTCTGAATTTCACCATCGAACCCTGACCAAAGTATGACTGTGCTGCAAATGAAGACCACCATGTTTGAATGCCTTTTCAGCCATTGTTTTGAAGGGGAGTGCACTATCTGTTGTACCACAGAGATGATCATGTCTTAAGTGAATGCCTGTTGCAGGGAAGGCTCAAACTCACGGCCATGGTTTAAACAAGACTGCATTCCCAAACAAGGACAGAAGACCAATCTGTTGTGCACTTAGACTTGTGCGTCACAATTGGTCAGTTTAATCATTTTGGCCTCCTGCGTTGGAAAGAATCTTAAATTGAGAGGTGTTCGTAATGAAAATTAAAACATTGATATTTTCATTTATGAGAGAAGCCGTCTTTTTGGCAGCATGGCATATATCAGTGATTCATTCACTGCAGGAACATGGCTACTGCGGCTCATAAATACCAGCTCTCAGCATTTGACACCTGTATTTCGATTCATGTGTCAGCCTTCCACAGGAACAAATAGCTTCTGTCCCCACCGGGACTGGAGGTCACCGGCCAAAGAAAAATGTTTGAGGGCAAGGCTGGAGCTCAGTAAAAACAATCTTCTTGATTGTTTAATTTAATTAGTCTAATGCTTCAATGAAAATAAGAGATGGAGGATTGCTATTTGAGAGCATTGAACATTTATGATTTTCACCAATGTTTTAAGGCTTTAAACACAATGACCTCAAATCTCATTAGTGTCCAGGCAAGCATGCCAAGGTATTGTGCTATGTGTCAGTAACTCTTTTTTATTCTGAGCCTCCCACAGCAAAATTCAGCTGTGCCTGAGGTCCAGGGAATTGGGCACAACTGAATAGCCTTTACACATTTTCTTTTGGACACTGCATGGTGCAGAGCATTGGGTAAGCCTGGGCAAGTGGAGGGTCTCAGGATTAAGTTAGGGCCCTAGTCAGGGGTGACGCAAATTCGATTATGGTAATCAGGGGTTTGTTGGGTGTGAGATCAGTGGACGGAAATAGGGTCAGTGCCACGGTACAAGGGGACATCTGGTAGCATAGTGGGGAAATCAGCAGCATCAAACAAACAGCTGGAGGAACTCAGTGGGTCATGCAGCATCTGTGCGAGGAAAGGAACTGTCGACATTTCAGGTCAAAACCCTGCACCAGAATTGAGCAGTCAGGACTGGGAAATCAGCAATCTGGGCACTGGGTAAACAGTTGAAGCAATGGTATGCCTCCAAAACCAATTGGGCTGAAAGACTGCAAAATTAATAGGCCAAAGACAGAGAGGCAATTGTAAATTAGACTGGAGAATTCAATTTCACATTAGTTTTAAAAACAGAAAAGATTGGAAAGTTCATATTAAGAGAGAGAGAAAAACAAAACTATCAATAAATTAAATGTTTTGAAATTTTATATATTAAAATAATGAATAACAATTCCTATCTGGAAATGTGAATTACAACATGTAATATTTTATATTCAGCCCCACGAATATTGTCTGGCATTAGTATTACAACACCTTGTTAAGCTGGGACTTAAACTGAACAAAGCAGGTCAGCTTTCTCCGGTCAGTTGAACTCAGTTTCTTTATACTGTGCAGTGGATCTCACCAGTCAGACACCAAGCTATTTCCATTGTTAAGTCTGGATCTACATAACTCGAATAACTAATGTATTTCTGAGTTTTTCAACATGTGCGCTCTGTGTACAATAAACCCCCCAGCCCCCAACCATCTTGAGAGCTTTTTATGGATCATGATGTTTGTTTAATTGCTAAATCAGCATAACATCAGCCTCTTGGATAAGGATGTGGGGAAGGGAGGGAATTTTTTAAAATAAATTCATTTACATGGATATCACTGAACATGCCTGAAAGCATGTACCACCAGGCTGAAGGACAGCTTTTATCCCACTGTTATAAGACTATCCAACAGTCCCCTAGTATGATAAAGTGGACTCTTGACCTCACAATCTGTCTTGCACCTTATGGTCTACCTGCACTGCACTTTCTCTGTAGCTGTGACACTTTATTCTGCATTCTGTTATTGTTTTACCTTTTCTTACCTCGATGCACTGTGTGATGAATTGATCTGTACGAATAGTATGCAAGACAAGTTTTTCACTGTACCTCGGTACAAGTGACAATAATATTCCAATTCCCCTGATGATGCTGGCATTTATTGTCCATCCTTAATTGACTCTCAACTGAGCACGCTGATAAGAGTCAACCTTACTGATGGGTCTGGACTCGTATATAGGCCAGATTGAGTAAGGATGGCAGATTTTTCTTTCTCTAAAGATACAAGTAAACCAAATTTTTTTTTCACAAGAATCCAGCAATTTCACAGATTTATATTTTAAATTGCCATGGTGGGCTTTGAATTTGTCAGTATCAAAGACCCAGAATTCTGGCTGCAAGTCTAGTTACCAAACCACCTATGTACTGTACTGGAACTTGTACTTCAATAGCATGGTGGAGGCCACTCAGCCATGCTGGCTCCCAGCAGTCTCATTGTTTCAGTTCTCTTCTCTTTATTCCCCTGTACTCCCACAGCTAATTCTCTCTTGCACTTGCCCATCAACTCCCACCAATTCTCCTGCCCCGCACCTACACCAGGGGCAATTTACAGTAGCCAAGTAATCTACCAGCACATCTCTGGGATGTGTGAAGAAGTCAAAGGAAACCCACACAAACTCAAGAAAATGGTGTCCAAAATCAGGATTGAACCTTGGCGCCTGGAACTTTGAGTTTAGATTCCAAATGTGGTAAAATTGCACCGATTGCCTTTCAACTATTTATTTGCATTGTTAAAATATCTATGACACTTCCTCCATAAAAGAAACGTGTCTTGATAAGCTTGGATTACAACAAACTCTAAAATGCTGAAAACAGCACCAAATAAAAATTGGACTTTATGGGACATGAAGATTGGTGGAGTTGTTGGATAGTCTTAAGCTACAGGGTGATATTGATGTGTCAGAGGAATGGCAGATGAAATCAGATGTATGTGAGGGAATGTGTTTTGGGAGCACTAATGAGTGCGGGACATGCACTATGAATGGTAGGGTCCTAGGGAGTATAGAGGAACACATGGACCTTCATGTACATCCAGAGCTCCTTGTAGATAGCAGCACAGATGGATAATGTAGTTAAGAATGCATATGGGAAACTGCCCTTCATTAGTTAGGGCAGTGAACACAAGAGCGGGGATGTTATGCTCCAACTTTATAAAACATTGGTCAGACCACAGTACTGTGTGGAGTTCTGGTCATCATACTATAGGAAAGGTGTGATAGCACAAGAGGGTGCAGAAGAGATTCACCAGGATGTTGTCAGGGATGAAGCATTTCAGATATCAGGAGAGACTGGAGAGGCTAGCTCTGCTTTCCCTGCAGCGGAGAAAGTTAAGAGGGTACATGAATGAGGTGCGTAAAATTATGAAGGGTATAGTTAGGATAGAGGCAGGAAACTTTTCCCCATATCAGAGGTCAATAAAACTAGAGGACATGGATGTAGAGTAGGAGGTAGACTATCCAGAGGGGATCTGAGGGAATTTTTTCACCCAGACAGTGTTGAGTGCTCAGAATATACTGCCTGAAAGAGTGGTGAAAGCAGAGTCATTGACAACATTTTAGAAGTGCTAAACGAGCACTTAAATCACCTAGGCATAGAAGAGCAGGTGCTGGAAGGTGGCATTAATATAGATGGATGCCCACGTCAGCATAGGTGTAGTGGGCGGAATGGCCCTGTTTCCATGCTGAATGACTCTACTGACTAGGAGGGGTAATTTCCCAGACTGCACCAGCAAATTTGAGATGAGTAAGGGTCAATAGGTGTCAAGATTTGATGGCAGAACATTAAGAGTATTGTGAGCTGTTGTATATTCAATACAAATTTACACTGGTCAGATGGACTTGTACTCCATACACTTTGACAATGTCAATGTCAAAATATTTTTTAAAACCCCCTCCCTCAGTATTGTGTTCTTTGGAAGCTATTTATCTACAGGTCTGATTACTTATTTTAACACCATCCAACCCCATCCAAAAATGGACAATTTGACTCCCGGATGGGTTGTCATGGGTTGTCAAAACTGTGCGCAGTTTTGGGCCCCGCATCTTAGGAAGGATGTGCTGACGTTGGAGAGGGTTCAGAGGAGATTTACGAGAATGATTCCAGGAATGAAAGGGCTTAAGTATGATGAGCGTTTGTCGGCTCTTGGACTGTACTCGCTGGAGTACAGAAGGATGAGAGGGGACCTCGTAGCGACATTTAAAATGTTGACAGGTAAGGATAGAGTAGATGTGGCTAGGCTGTTTCCCTTGGTGGGCGTGTCCAGGACCAGAGGGCACAATCTTAGAATTAGAGGGTACAGTTTCAAGACAGAGATGAGGAGAAGTTTCTTTACCCAGAGGGTGGTGAAATTGTGGAACTCCTTGCCACGCACAGCAGTGGAGGCCAGATCAGTGGGGGTATTCAAGGAGGAGATAGACAGATATCTAAATAGTCAGGGTATCAAGGGATATGGGGATAAGGCTGGCAAATGGGATTAGAATAGTTTTTTTTTCTCTCTCTCTCTTTTTTCCCACCCCATTTCTTTTTCCCTTTTCCTTGGAGCAGACTCGATGGGCCGAATGGCCTGCTTCTGCTCCCTTATCTTGTGATCTTGTGAACTTCAATAAACCTGTTAACAAACCAGCCGATCCTATCAGCTCTGTACTGACCTTCCCTCAGTTAATATTAGGCCTTGGATTCAGTGAAAGGAACTGATGAAAGGCGTGACACTGTTCTTTGTAAATGTGGATTTACATTATTTTTGAGAATTATATGATTGTTAATGCAGCGAAAATAAGACCATCACACAAGCAACTACTGACAAATAATCTCAGAAGTTTCTTTAAGCATGTTAAACAGAACAATAAAAATAAAACAATTAATGTACAGGTTTTATTGAGAATTCACAAATTAGTGTTGATGATTATTATATCATAGCATGGTAAAAGTCAGGTGAACAGAATTAAAGATACCTTTACCAAGTACCCCTTAGACTTCATTTTAACATTGGTTGCAATGCTTATTTCCACAGCTCAGAAATGGATGTACGGTGGCCTGGAACACAATGTCTTTCTTCAGTACTTGGCCTGGGTTACTTACCCTGTTGTTCTCATAACCTTCTCAGCAGGATTTGTCCAGATCATTGCTCCTCAGGCAGTAGGTATGTACCCCTTGATCTAAAATATTTAATACTGCAATGACTTTGTGTAGCAGCGCTGATCATTTCTATGTTGCACCTATTCTCAATATCATTTATATGTTTGCCTTTTCTTGGTGCCAGTCAGTAGCTGCTCTTGAAGGTGGCTTTCAGTTAACTTAAATAACTCAAAAATACCAAATGTACAATAAACTTTAGAACTTATTACAATCAAAAATGATGGGAACATACTCTGCATTAACCCAGCTAAGTGGTGCTGGCCAAGCATCTATGTAGTTACTGATTCTTCCTATTTAAATCAGGACTTTAGTTCACGTTGTCATGGGTCACTAATGTTCACCAATAATGCTATGCAGCCCAAATGTCTACCAAGTTCATGCTTTTCTCCCACATGGAGGAAATATTCTGATTTATTTTTTGCATGGACTTGTTTGTGATTTTGCTGATCAGGAAGATCTTCGCAGTGAAATTTAGTTGTGGTCGTCATTACTGTCTGTCTTGTTTTTAGCTGTGCTCACTCGCTTGGTTCAATGCAGCAACCTATTTACGTTATGGTGACCAGGAGGAAGGAACCTGGCTCCCTTTGTATAGTTGAATTTGTGAACAATCACCCATCATAAATACAACTCCCCACATCTCTTTGATGTTGACATAGTGCCACGGAGCATGTGGAGATTAATTCAGAGTGACGACTGGCATCTGCAGTATCACTGGGAATAACTGCTGCCTTCTCGCTCTCTACCACAAAAGACATTTTGGTTCATGCCATAAAAAATATTGACACAAAATGCAATGTACATTTGAGGTAGCACATGCTTGCATACACTTGCACACAGATGAACACCAGCTTGCATGTTTCTTAAGTGTCAAAGACTGCTATTTCATTTTACATTCAGTTTGGTAAAGGAGAGAGATGCAATCTATAATGATCAAGAATTTATATTTGCAAGAAATACAACCTGATTGTTACAATATGTGTGACAGGGACCAAGAATGTTGATCATTTAGTTTTCTTCCTTTATGTTGGAAAATGTCAGACTTCTGGGTTGTTTCCATCAATGACACAGCCTTGATTTCAAGTACGGTTGTTAACAAAAATACAACTGACAGCATTGTGCTATTGCATCACTTTTGAGGACAGATGAAATATGTATCAAGGTGTGCATCATTTACATTAAGTCCAAATCCCACTCCAGATAAATGGATAGAATTAAAATAATATAATTTAAATTTGGTTTTTGTGTTTGTCTAGTGCATTTTTCCTTCGAGGGAGACCCTTGGGCGTGGGTAGAACTGGTTTTGTATTTACTGCAGGAAGTTAATGAGGCTAAGCCTGCTTGTAAACAAAAAGACATGGATGCCAATTATGCTTCTGACACACACCACAAGAAGGTTGCAAATTATTATTGGATATGTTTCCATTTTTGCTGCACTTTGTTGGTTCATTAATCTCAAATGCACGGGCCATATTGTTTTCTTGCTGTTGTGACAGTGTGTGACTGATGATGAGCGGCAACCCAAGGTCTTGTTCAAATTAAGTCTTATTAATCCCATTTGGAAAAGAAATGAAAATTGAATCTTAATAACGCAGTTTATCTAGCTTGAGCTGCAAAGGTTAGGTTAGCAAAAGTTCTGCAGCAGTCTGCATTTACAAAATATCTTTAAATTCCAAATCTGTCACACAGGCTTGTACTGAAAATTAACTGTTGAGTGACATGACAGGAACAATATAGCCATTGCATTAAATTGAATTACTCAAACTAAAAAGAGGACCCTGGAAATTTGAAACATAAGCAGGGGAAAAAAAACCTGAAAATGAACAACAATTCAGTTAGGAGAAAGGATGGACGGTATCCTCAATAGAATAGATAATAAAGAGCACACCAGTAATGTCAACACCTGACTCTTTCTCTTAATGGATGCTAATTGACTAATTCATTGTTTGCTTTATTTTACACGAGATTGTATATTGTACTAGTTTACTTTTGATGGTATAGGATGTTATCAAATGTTTTTTGCATAGTTATGGGTATTTTTGGTGCTGATGGGGCTTTTTGATTTATTTAGAATCTACTCTGTTGGACATAGTGAAAAAGGCACATACACATAGCAAACTATTCTGATTAATATTTCCACAAAGCTTCAGTACACTGGAAAATTGCTTGGTTTATAAAAATGTACAAAGTGAAACTTTGGTTTTCAGAAGCAATGGCGTCTGCAAAATATTCTGCAAGGTGAAAGAGAAAGATTTGCCTTTACTCAGCACATTTCATGACCGGGACATCCAAAGGGCTTAACAGCAAATGAATTATTTTGAAGTATAGTTACAGTTACAGCACGGGAAATGCAGCAGCCAGTTTGGCCAGAGCAAGCTCTAATGGACAACAATGTGATACTGACCACATTTAATATCGATTAGGACACCCAAAATAGATTCCCTTTCCCTTCTTTGAAAGAATGCCATGGGATCTTTTGTATTAGCCCGAGAGAGCCAATGGGCCTCTTTTTAACATCAGCAGCATTAATCAGGTCACATCCAGGTATACGTGAACAGATGTTGTCCTGACGAAATTGTCATTTCTGAGTTCCTCATCTGTTAGACAAGCTTACAACCTACAATTACCGAAGTAAAGGATTTGTTAATAAACTCTTCCTGACTTAATTGAAGCAATGATTAATTTATTATTCTTTTGCATCTGTCCAATTTTCCTAATCGGTTCTGCACTTTCATGATCCTTTCAATAATGGCAGCACGATTATGGTACATACTTGAATGGTGTAGTACATCATTCATAAGTATCAACCATGACCAAGACTAATGGTTGTGGGGAGATGTTTTTATTTTTTGGGGCTGAATCATGGTACTTTCTCCTGGCTTGGGAATTCTTGCAGGTGAATAACAGTCTCTCTGCAGGAGCAGGGCAGCCCAGGATATGGCAATAAAGAGAAATCCCAGTCCACATCTGGGCCTGACTCTCCTGCTGTACAGCGGCTGGGAGACAGCAGGATATCCTGGTGGGGGGAGGTCCCTGCCGGCAGATTGCATTGCAATCAGGCCTACCAGCTGAATTTGAACCCATTCTCTGCACCGTTTCTACTTGTGATCGAGAAGAATTTTCCTGCTTTTACTGAAAGCAGTATGAAACTATCCTTAAAAAAAAGTTCAGAACTCCTTTAGAATAAAGTCTCTGTCCCTATCATTGCAAAATTAATTCTTTCCACGCACTTTACAGTGAAAAACATTTCTTCTATCCTGTTGCCATGGCACTTGCTCACCCACATACAATAATAGTCTTAAAAATAACATAATGTAACAAATACACGGAAGTTCAATAATGCAGTGAAAATCTTGGCTTGTCATTAACCCATTCTGCAAGAGCTTCAGCTGCCTCTACCTTGTCACACCTCAGCATTTCCCAGTGCCCCCTGTACCATTGCAGACCAGCCTAATGAGCCCCACTTTTACCACTGCATGCACGAGTAGGGAGATATCATAACTCCTTTTCTTTCTCCTGAACGTCTTTTGCAATGAGTGGCAGACAGACTGATTCCATGGCCTGTTTGTTCTCAAGGTCCCATGCTCCCCGATGCATTTCAGTTTCAGGAATGAATTACAGGCAGTCCCTGGGTTACGACAAGGTTCCAGTTCTGAGAACTGTCTGTAACCCAAACTGTTCTTAAGTTGGAAGTGAACAAAAACAGTGAGTGGGAGCCAGCAAATCCATCCCAGTGGTCTCCCAAACGTTCGTTCGTATGTACGGGGCTGACCATAAGGCAGCTGTTCGTAACCTGGGGAAGACCTGTAAATCATAGGCTTTATATCAAACTGGCATTCCAAATGGCATGAGAGATGACAGCGCAGCCTCTTCAACCTCACTCGGGCCACTGCGTTTTAGAACTACGTGCCTGCTATTGCCACTTGCACTGTAGAGTTTTCATGCACCTCCACCTGTCTGCTGTCTCTACAACACACACATAAGGCAGAGAAAATGGTACCCATATCCCCACCTTGTCATGTTAGCTCACTTTCTCCATGTTTTGCAGCACATCTAACTGTTATTTTTAACCTTAACATAGCCACGATTCAATAGCCTAGCTGGGCATCCCAAAATTCCTCAATTGTTCCTTGAACGGGTAAGTTTCTTGCTGTATTTTTCTATGTTAAAGATCATTTCTACATGTAAGCTTGCATACATTTGTTCGAGCAGTGAGTTTTGTTTTTAAGTGCTTGAAATTTCTCTTCCTATGGACCCATTGTTTGTTTATTCAGGTTATATTCCTTTTACCTGCCTCTCTTGTATTTATTGGCATTGAAAGACGCTGAGAAAATGATCTATCCTTTGTGTGTTGCAATAGCAGTCTTTGTAGCATGTGATATTGTTTGAAATCTGCTGGAGTGTGAACACCTTCAGAGCCTTTCATTACACAGGTGCAATTCAAGAAAGAGGGAGAACACAATAATGGATTCTTGCCTCACAACTTTGACAAGACCATAGGAAAAGAGAAAGTATTGAACTGAAGCTGCTGGCAGAAGTGGGCAAGTCAAATATTGTTTGGGGATGGGTTTGAAGTATCACAAAAGTTAGGGAAGTATTGTATTCATATATTACCTTTATAGCCCATTCAGGATGACTCATTGGAGTACAAGCAGGTAGAATTCTTACTTCAATTGTATAGGGCATTAGTAAGTTCACTCTTCAAGTGCTGTGTGCGGTTTTGATTTCAAAGGTATACATACTCTGGGATGCTGCAGCACAGATCAGTTGATTGATTGCTGGGATGACTAGTGAGTGAGTACAACTGACCATGTTTACTGGAGTTTAGAAGAGAGCTGATCTCATTGAGGTTTTCAAAGGTATTAACAGAGTATGTGCTGAGAGGCTGAATTCTTGGGGTGAGAATCCAGAGCTAGTTTTGGAATAAAATTTCAGCCATTTGGCATGAGGATGAGGAAAATGGAGGATGTGGATGTTCAGTCTTTGCGCATGTTCCGAGAATTTAGGCAGGTTCAAGAACAGCTACTTCTCCAACCATTTGGTTCTTGAACCAACAGGCACAACCCTAATCACTACAATTAAGCAACACTATAATCACTTTGATTACTGCACTAAAATTGACTTTTTTTTCTTTCTAATTGTGTTCTTTCTTGTAAACATTCTGTTTAATTAATGTTTTTCTTGTGAATGCTGCTTATATGATGCTATGTGCCTGGTTTGCTGCTGCAACTAAGTTTTTCATTGCACCTGTGCATGTACTTGTGCATTTGACAATAATCTCGATTTATAGACATGCAATTAAGGGATATCAGGATACTGAATTATGAAGCAGACTTGATGGACAGGGCCCACTCCTGCTTCTGGTCCAGTGAAACAGCATTGTATCTCGATAGTATCTGTCCTGTTCTTCAACCAAAACAAGATTAGCACTATCAAAAAGCTTAATTGATAAATTTAAATACCCTTCATCATAATCATCTGTCTATATTCCATTTCATTTTTGCATATTCTTTGGTAAATTTCCAGCACCAAGACCAATTTTCTAGAATATCCTTGATCTGTGAGGTATTGTTCTAGATTATGTGTTAATTAACAAGGAACCAACTGAAAAAATGTTCGAAAAAGTTTAGAAGGATTGAATCTGTGGATATCTTTATTTTTTGAGGAAATGTTGCCCAAATTTGATCATGATTTTGTAGAGCAGTTATTGTGTGGATGTTTAATAGCAAATGAGGAATTATTAGCCATTTTTTTTATAATTGAGTATCTATTGACAACACCCTATCAACCAATCAGTTGAAGACAAGGCAAATTGTACACCAGTCAATTAATCACAGAACAGAGACTATTTAAATAACTAATGGAAGTTATGGCCAAAACTATATCAATTATTTGTATAAGAATATATAAGGCATGGTTAGTAAGTTTGCAGATGACACTAAAAGAGGTAGTACAGTGGACAATGAAGAAGGTTATCAAAAATTACAGGGGGTTCTTGATCAGCCCAGTAAGTGGGCTGAGGAATGGCAAATGGAGCTTAATTCAGATAAGTGTGAGGTGTTCCATTTTGAAAAGTCAATCCATATAGGACTTTGACAGTGATCAGCAGGGCCCTGGGGAGTGTTGTAGTACAAGTACATGGTTCATTAAAAGTGGAGGCACAGGTAGACAGGGTGGTGAAGAAGGATTTTGGCACATTGGCCTTCGTAAGTCAAGGCATTGAGTGTAGAAGTTGGGAGGTCATGGTATGGTTGTACAGGATGCTGGTGAGGCCACACTTAGGAATATTGTGTTCAGTTTTGGTTGCTGTGCTAAAGGAAAGATATTATTAAACTGGGAATAGTGCAGAAAAGATTTACAAGGATGCTGCTGGGACTTGAGGGACTGACTTACAGGGAGAGGTTGGACAGGCTAGGACTTTATTCCTTAAAGCATAGGAGACTGAGAGGTGATCATATAGAGGTGTATAAATTCATGAGGGGTATAGATAGGGTGAATGCACTCAATCCTTTTCCCAGGGTTGTGGAATCAAGAATTAGATGGCATAGATTTAAGGTGAAAATGGAAAGATTTAAGAGGAACTTGAGGGGCAACTTTTTTTACACAGAGAGTGGTATCTATGTGGAATCAGCTGCCAGTGGAAGTGGTTGAGGCAGGTACAATAACAACTTTTAACAGACAGTTGGACAGGTACGTGGATTGGAAGGGTTTAGAATGTTTTGGGCCAAACACTGGCAAATGGGACAAGCTTGGCTGGGGCATCTTGGTCAGCTTGGGCCAGTTGGGCCGAAGGGCCTGTTTCCATACTCGATAACTTTATGACTCTAATGACAGCAACTTTGCCAAATAAAAACAAGGTAATTTCTCCAGAAAAAATGCAGTGAACAATGGACGGTTTCAAGTTACATGCATAAAATCAGCCCAGCTCTTGTGGCAGAATGCGTACCAGCCTTTCTTTCCTGGAGAATTACTCCGTCTCCACTTGTTGGGAATAGTGTCATCACTCTATGCAATTTTTTTTAAAATAGGCAACTCAAAAGACCCAAATAATTTTAAAATGCTGTGGTGTAATTTCTAATTCTACTTTTCAATTTGTATTGAAGAATCTATATCTCCACCAATTGTAGCTCTTTCCTGTCCAGTACTGTATCTCTTGTTATGACAAAATGATGTCTGGTTATCTTTTGGCTGGGCTTTAGATTGGCTTTGTACACTACTCCTTTAATTCTAACTCCTGTTGTTGGAAGTAATTACATTACAAACAATTTTTGAACATTGGACTTGAATAACTTATGTGCATCACCTATCTGAACACTATGTTTGGGCTTGTTTCATTTTGCACATTAATTCACAAGAACCTTGAATGATGTGAACAGACTCTATAGCTTATTGTAGGCTGTTAACTGCCCCTATATTGCAATACAATTCTTGTCTTTTCGGGAAAAAAAATGCTGGAGTTCAAACACTTTAACTTGTTGCTTTCTTATCTGAATGTAATCAAGTATTCATCATATTGATTTGATGAACAAATGAAAAGATTTAGTGAATGTAAATGCATGATGTTTCACACATCAGTCAATATTCAAATGCTGACGTAGCAGGCAGAATGATTAACTTGTGTCTCTGGAAGAGCTGGGTGCAGGACTTTAAATTTGCTGGCTTTTGTGGGGACCTGCATCTTTAAAATCTTAAATCATGTTGGGGAACAAATGTTTGGATATAATATTATAGCAGCTGATTTAATAGACTAAGTCATCAATGCTTCAGAGATACAAGTTTGAATGGAACCTGGCAGCTGTGGAATCTCAGCTTGGGCGATGAACTAAAATCTGGAAATGGAAGAAAAGTTATTCTCAGTAAACAGTAACCGTGAATCTACCAGAGTGTACTGAAAAGTGGTCTGGTTCACTGTGACATTTAGGGAAAGAAATCTTCTATCTTGCATGGCCTGCATATGTAACTCCAGATACACCACTGTGGTTGACTTTTTACTGCTTCATCAGTTATGGCAATAAGGGAATGGACTATAAATGTCAGTATAACCAACAAAAACCACATCCACATCTCATAACAAATAACTTCTTAAAAAATTTATCCAAAATCTAATGTTATACATTTTCCATGGATGATGATGGTGTGGGAGTGGGGGGATGCCCGTGTTCCCCTGCTCCTCCTCCATCTGCATGTTTTTGGTTTCTTGTGTGTTTTGTTTGCTATAATAAAAATATTGAGGTTAATAAGTTGTCCTTTACATCAAACATTTTTATCTCTTACTCTATAGCTGAGAGTAGATGGAGAATAGAAAAACAAATGTCGTCAACCAGATGCATTCTATTTTTTTCTATGTGTAACTATCTTTGTCAATTCCATGTGTAAAAGGTAGATCATTAATCAGTTCATGAATTAAGTCAATTCACTGAGCCCTCACTGCTGTCAGGAAGCCTTTTGCTGAGCAATCTCTTGTTAGGTTTCATAATAACGACAACGCTCTGGTCAAAATGGAATCATACATTTGAATGTTCTCAACATGTGGGAACTGAAGTTAAAAGACTATAAATATGCAACAACTAGTGAAATAACAATTACCAATTGTAAATGTTATGAACTGGATTGCAAAAAAAGTCTTATTTATTTTGGAGCTCTATGTATAGATTGGCTTAGCACCAAGCAGACAACAATTTAAGTAGAAAGATGCTGCAAGGCTATTGCAATTTCAAATGTTTAATCACATCTTGACTACTGTGTCAGTATTAATCTCCTTATTTAAGGAAGGATGTTAAAATGTTGGGAATAGTTCCGGAAAGTTTTACTAGACTAATAGCTGGGTTGGGCAGGTTGTTTTATGAGGAAAGGTTAGACAGGTTAGGGGTGTGTGTGTGTGTGTGTGTGTGTGTTGTTACGGACTCAGTGAAAGTCCCTTTAAGATAGAGAGTGTGTGTGTATGTGTGTGTGGGGCGTGCTTACGTCAATAGAAGATAAAGGACGTAATGATGTTGTTGAAGAAGTTAGAAGAAGGAGAGAGAGAGAGAAGGGAGAGAGACACCAGCCTGCTAGTTTTCTCTATCGATGGATGAGAAACCATAACTGTGTCAGCCACTGAAATCCATGTATGGAAGTTGGAAGTAATCCGGTGGAGTTCACTTTGTTGCTGACCTGTAGAAGGAAACAGGTATTTGTGTGTGGACGACCACGATTCGGATGCTTTTCGGGGTGAGGAAGTCACTACCGAGTAAACCCTGAAGTGTCATTTGGGTTCCATCGTGGAACATTTGGATTTTGTATTTACTCTCTCTATGTTTCTCTACGTCTACGTCTTATCTTCAGACAACGGTGGTTGTTGAAGAAGCCCTTGCTCAGGTTTCACCTTATGGCTTGTGGAACTGAACTTTAAGAACCATTCCGGAACTGGGAGTTTTGGACTTTGCCACACACACACACGACGAGTTTAGTTTTGGGGTTAACGTTCAAGGTTTAACATTTTTGAATTCTAACATACTAACATTTTTACTTTTATTTTACGTATTATCATAAGTAGTGATTAATAAAATAGTTGTTAACACTGAATCATAACTCAGTGTGTTTCTTTTGTTGCTGGTTCGTGACAGTGTGTTTTATATATATAATATACATATGTAGGAATTTGGAAGAGAGAGGGATGTTGATTGAAATGCGTAAAATACTGAGGGATCTTAATTGGGTGGATGTAAAAAAATGTTTCTTCTAGTGGAAGAATCTAGAAGGTCACTGTTTTTAAATAAGGGGTTGTTCATTTAAGATGGATGAGGTGAAATATTTTTTGAGTGGTTTCTATTAGAGTCTTTGGAACTTATTCTCAAAGGGCAATGAAGCAGAGTCTGAATTTTTTTATGACAGCTAAATGGTTGATAAGCAAGGCTGTGAAAAGTTAGCATGTGTGGGCGAGATTGTGGAGTTGAGGTAACAATTAGATCAGTCGTGATCTTGCTAAATAGCACAGCAGGCTTTGGAAGCGGCCTACTCCTGCTCCGAATTGGCAGGTTATCCCTGGCCCAACTCTTCCCTTCCAGCCAGGCAACCCTTAACATCCGCCTGATAATGAGCTGTTTCGAGTTATGACATCGAGTGTTGACAGTGGAATTATTTAAGAAACTCAGAGGAAAATTGAGTCAAGTTCTGATTCCAAAAATTGATGGGGAAGGAATGTTTAATCCAGGTTAGGAAAATTATTGTAATTGTTTTGACTGAATTCTAAAATGGGACAAAGAGATAGAACAGGATAGAAGAGATAGAAATAACTAACATCACATAATACTGTGAAAATGATCATATGCTGGATCATTTTCTGCTACTGTGGAGAACTTAGATCATTTGTAAGCATGTGGGATTTGCATGCCTTTGGTCCTTCTGCATGTATCGGTTTATTATTGTCACTTGTACCGAGGTACAGTGAAAAGCTTGTCTTACAAACCAATCATACAGGTCAATTCATTACACAGTGCAGTTACATTGAGTTAGTACAAAGTGCATTGATGTAGTACAGGTAAAAAGAGTAACAGTACAGAGTAAAGTGTCACAGCTACAGAGAAAGTGCAGTGCAATAAGGTGCAAGGTCACAAGGTAGATCGTGAGGTCATAGTCCATCTCATTGTATAAGGGAACTGTTCAATAGTCTTATCACAGTGGGGTAGTGTAGAGGGAATACAATAAATACAAATGCACTCTTTTACGTTGATAGGAAGTATTAATGCTGGAAGCAATATGCTAATACTATTTGAAGACAGCATTACCAATGGTAGTCTTTTGTTGCAGTAAACATTGTTTTATTAACCTCATACTTTTAATGTGTACTCATTATTGATTAAAATACTGAACAATCAGTAAGTTTTCTCCTGGGCACGATTTGAACTCAAAATGCATGTTCTTTTCTCACAGGTTCTGGGATCCCAGAGATGAAGACGATCCTACGTGGAGTGGTGCTAAAGGAATACCTCACCTTAAAAACTTTTGTAGCAAAAGTAATCGGGTTAACTTGTGCATTAGGAAGTGGAATGCCGTTAGGTAAAGAGGTAAGAGACTTGAAAATGGTCAGTAATGTTTTAGGACTTTTCTCCTTTTTACCAAATATGTGATTCAAGCAGTTAATGTAAAATTAGATTTGTATTCTGAGGAATATTTCCTGAAGGTTCAGGATACTTTTTGTATCTTGGTGAATGGTAATGAAAGGTTAAAGTTGTTAGAATGCAAGGGGTATTAAGTATTTAGCAAAGATATTGTTAAAGAGAATGTTCTGTATAACTGAGAGACAATAGTGGGGCATGTTAATATATTCTAATAACCAGTAATTTCAGACTTGGGTTTCTGCAAGTCTTCTGTAGCCTTGATTTGCCTGCCCAAAGGTCGCGATTACTGCTTTTACAGCCACCATCCCCGTTCTCTCCTCCTACGACATAACATTTCTCAAACGTTTCCGCCCATTGCCATTGTAAAGCTAAACCTATACGGTGCTTGTAAGTGGGAGAAAAGGGCGAGTATTATACAGGTCGATTCCCTGTTTATCCGTGAGTTGCTTCTGTTACTTTGAAGCTCTAGTTCTTGAGGATTTATAATTGCTTTGTGAAAACTGCTGTAAAATTGCTTCCGTGAGAAATTGAAATTGAAATTCGGGAGGGCTGCACTCTACTGACCAATTTACAGATGATGCTAGAAAAACCCAGGCTATAATGGGAGCTTACCTGAACACAATGTAGACACTGTAAGAGGAGGTTTCTATTCCAGCATAAAGGGATGGATGGTTATGGAGATTATGGGGATTGAGCATTACAGAAGTTCTGTTTGAGTTTTCAGATGGGCAATGTCTGAACATGCTGCAGTTTCATCCTGTTCCTGAAACAGAGTTTGTGTCAATTGTTGAAACTTGCCCTGCCATCTCTTTCCCAGGGGTCATGGCCTTTGTGGCTGTGATGAGCACAATAGCACTTGTATGAGTTAGTCAATGGCCTCTGACAACAAGGCTTCCCTCTATCTGTGTGATGCAATGAAGCTTCATACCTTTCTATCAGGCATCTAATATCCTCTCTATAACGGGACAGCCAATCACCATGTAAATTGGATAAATCTCTGGGAAAAGGCACATTATCAGTAATGAAAATTATTGCTACTGTATTTTCTATTCATTGTGCCATATTACTTACTGCATTTTCTTACCATTGTTGTACTGCTGAAACCGTAACTTCTTAAACACGTGTGATCCTAATGTCTTATCCTTGATGGTGTTAATATATTGTCTGGAGATTTTGTATTAACTTTGGAACTGAACCAGTGGAATGCTCCAACCCAGTCAACCCTGTTAGCGTGAAGAATGTTAAATCCCACTGAGCGGACCTGAAAGGGAAAAGGCAGGGTGGTGGCATAGCGGACCGTGGAGGGTGAACCGGGAGTAGGACAGCGCAGAGAGGAGGGACAACTCGGCAACGAAGGCGCGACAGTGATTGGCGGCAGGGAGAGCAGGGTGACTGGAAGTGCACCGCACAAAGTGAAGAGGTGCGGGGCGATAACCCGACGCTCCGCCACTGGAAACGGCAAACTGGGAGCGGACCCGGCGGAGGGGAGCGCAAGCGGACGTGAAAGGGAGAAGGCAGGCTGAAACTCAGGCGGACCTGTTAGGAAGACGGCGAGCTTAAGGGCTCAAGCGGACCTGAAAGGGAGAACTTTGGGTGGGGCTCAGGCGGACCTGAAAGGGCGGTGGCATAGCGGACCGAGCAGTGTGAACCGGGAATAGGAAAGCGCAGGGCGAGGGGAGAGCAGGGTGCCTGGAAGTGCACCGCGGAAAGTGAGGAGTCAGCGCACCAGGTACGGTGAAGCACGAACTGTCCAAGAAAACACAGCGGAGCGAGAGTGAACTTCAAGAGCGCCGAGGCAGCAGGCGGTGGGGGAAGGCGCAGAGGCGGCAGGATGACCCGGAGCGGAAATAGCAAACTGCGTGCGGACCCGGCAGGGTGGAGTCCAGACGGACCTGACCGGGGGGAGGGAAGGGAATGGAATGTGGCTCAGGCCGACCTGAAAGGGAGGAGTCAGGACAGTGGAAATTGTAAACTGCGAGCGGACCCGGTGGGGTGGCGCCCAAGCGGACGTGAAAAGGGGCAAGGCAGGGTGTGGTTTAGGCGGACCTGGGAGGAAGACGACGGGGTGGCGCTCAGGCGGACTTAGAGAAGTCAGAATGTGGCTCAAGCGGACCGTGTAGGGTGAACCAGGAGCCGGGATGGACCGAGTGAAGGGCCAGCTGAGCAAGGGATGCGCAACCGCAGGGTGAAGCAGGGAGATTGGAAGTGGGCTGGGCAGTGTGAAAAGGGTGCGGACACGGCATGATGGCATTGGTGCACAGAGGTGCAAAGGCGGCATAGACGTGGGCCGAAGGGCCTGTTTTTATGTTATGCTACGACTAATGTATGTATTGCTGGAGTATGTGGCACACAGGTTTAAGGTGAGAGGGGAAAGATTTAAAGAGAACAACTTTTTCACACAGCAGGCGGGTATATGGAGTGAGCTGCCAGATGAAGTGGTTGAGCTGGGTATAATTACACCTTTTAAAAGGTGTTTGCTCATGTTCATGAATAGGAAAGGTTTATAGTGATAGGGACCAAATGCAGGCAAATGCGAGTAGCTCAGGTTGGCAAGGACGAGTTGGGCCAGAGGGCCTGTCCGTGCTGTAGAACTCCAACCCCAGTAACCTGCTTTTGGTGTCACCTCACTTGCACATCCATTGCCTGATGTGATACAAAGCTCTTTGTGCAGGTTTAGATGGGGCCATGTTAATTCAGTTCCATTGCAATGTCATGAGAAGTAATAATATGTGCAACCAATCCTTGAAGCCCACTTGCACTTGCACCACACAGGTGGAACAGGCCCATTACTGGCGTAAATGTCCGCAGCTTGGATGTTCTTCGTGACATTACTCATGACAGCTGTGTGAAGGTGGCAGGTGCCGCTCCCTGATTTTTGAGGTTACGTTGATCTCCGGGGCTAGCACACTCGCCATGATGTTTCTCACTTTATGTCAAGCTTCTTGCATGGCACTGGTAATGATGAAATGATTTACCTCCATACCACCCACCACAACTGAGTAACAATGGGTCCTTTTCAGGCTGGAGTGATGAAACTGGGATAGAAAAGAAATTGGGGCAACCTGCATCAGAAAAGCAGGTGGCATCATTGAAACAGCCAGAAACATTGAGGGACGGGGAGAACAAGTGGAAAGAGAAGGATATAAGATAAGGTGTCTTTATTAGTCACATGTACATCGAAACACACAGCGAAATGCATCTTTGCGTGTCGCCACAGTTCCAGCACCAACGTAGCATGCCCACAACTTCCTAACCTGTACGTCTTTGGAATGTGAGAGGAAACCGGAGGAAACCCAAACAGACACGGGGAGAACGTACAAACTCTTTACAGACAGCGGCCGGAATTGAACTCGGGTCGCTCGCGCTGTAATGGCATTACGCTAACTGCTACACTACCGTGCCTGCCTATCCAATATACACTTTTAATATTGCAAGGTTATGGAGAGAGGAGCACTCCACTGACCACTTCATAGATGATGCCAGAACAATTCAGGCTACAATGGGAGCCTACCTGAACACACCATTGCAGTCGGGGAGGTTTCTAATCCAGCAGAAAAGGCAGCTCAAGTAGCATTGCTGTACAGGAAATACTGGGGGAAATCCAAAGTCAAACCTTAGATTTCTCATTAAATTAAGAAAAGACACAGACACAGATCCTTTCAGATTTGATGAGGGGAAGTAACCAAACTTATTGTGGACCTGCTTAGAATCAGAATCAGGTTTATTATTACTAACGTATGTCATGAAATCTGTTATTTTGCGGCAGCGGTACAGTGCAAGACATGAAGACATAAAAATTACTGTAAGTTACAAGAATAAATAGTGCAAAAGAGGAATAACAAGGAGGTGTTCATGAGTTTGTGGACCGTTCAGAAATCTGATGGTGGAGAGGAAGAAGCTGTTTTTGAAACATTGAGAGTGGGTCTTCAGGCTCCTGTACCTCCTCCCCAATGGTAGTAACGTGAAGAGGGCATGTCCTGGGTGGTGACGGTCCGTAATGACGGATGCCGCCTTCTTGAGATACTGCCTCTTGAAGATATCCTCGATGGCGGGGAGGGTTGTGCCTGTGATGGAGCTGGCCGAGTCTACAATCCTTTGCAGCCTCTTGCGATCCTGCGCATTGGGGCCTCCATACCAGGCGGTGATGCAACCAGTCAGAATGCCCTCCTCCAAACATATGTAGAAATTTGCAAGAGTCTTTGGTGACGTACCAAATCTCCTCAAACTCCTAATGAAGGGCCAGTTCTTTGAGTAATCACTGATCCTCTAAATAGATTGTGTAGCATGTTTTGTTATTTTTAATTACGGAAATCAGAAGAGCTTCTAAAATGAAGGGAGGGGAGGAGGAGGATTAGGAAGAGTCGTGCTGTAATCTCCAATGGTCTTGGACCTGCCTCTAGCCATTGGCTCTTTCATAACCATTCCATTTATGGCATGCACTCTGGTGAGGAACAAGGTGATGCAGCTGATAGGATCCTTGCTGATTTGCTGCTGCCTCCAATTGTGTGGCATCTTGTCTGGCAAGAGAAGAAATGTCAGTGAGTATTCGACATCGTGCTCGGAGCTTAGTGAGGATCATAGAAACGTGCAGCACACAAACGGGCTCTTTTGGCCCGTCTCGCCATGCCGACCATGACACCTGTCTGTGCTAATGGTCGTTTTGTGCTAATGGTCGTTTAGTGCATCTGGACAGCATCCTGTTTCCCCTGCAGACAAACATCATTCCAACTCGTCAACCGTGATCTCCCGTGTTCTCTCAGACAGCTGTGGACTCTTCCCTGTCCAGCATTGTGCTGTACTTGTAGCACGTTACAGTCACTTCCAGAATGATTTCCAGCACCTGCCACAGGCAAAATGGACCTTCCCTTTAGGAGGACTTGGCTGGCTTTAAGCTATGCAAGCCTTAAACAGTGGTCAGAAAACCTAGGCCCTGTAATGATGCACCAAAGCAATCAACAGCAAGACTCAATTGGATACTTGCACTATTAAAGCAGCAGAAATTTCATGAGTGGTATGCAATGAGCCAAACTGGCCCAGGTTAATCACACCTCACAATCCCAGCAGTTCTTCCCTAGTCTTATCAAGATTAGGCCACAAAATTTAATGTAATGTTCAGTTGAATTCCCATATGGATAGCTCTTCGGTGTTTTAAAATTGTTTTGGGTTTAGATTATTGAGAAACTTGTATTTAATATGTGTTTTAGGTGTCAGGGTGTTTGTCTAAGGGTATTATTATAGGCTATTCAGCAGCCATTTAATGCTGTGAGTTTATGCTACCAATATAAGTGAAACAAGAACTATATTTGGCTCCCATTGGATTTCTGAGAAATTGGCAATCATAAAACTATATTTAGTCTACTAATAGGAATACCGTGTTGCTTCACTGATGAAATCTACCAGCATTTGCTCTCCACTAACATTATTGATTCAGGCATAATTGATTTTATGGATTAGAACATTTATGGTGTTCTGAAGAGAGGAAATCTGTATAATATTTCAACCTGATAGAAAAGTGTTGGAAATCATCATCGGTCAATCAACTTAATGGAAGAAGAACTTTAATTTTGCATCCAAATACATTGTTTGTACAATGTGTCTTTACATTATGAGATTTGTGGTGGTTGCACTTTTTATTTCCCAGGATCAACACAATTCAGAAATTGCAATTCCATTTACAGTTTCTGACATCAGTAAACAACGTATGCAGGAACTCTAAAAATAGACTACATTCTAACAGTGCTGTTGTACTTTACTTTTTGATAAATTTTGTTTTTCTACCCTTTGGGTCCTTTTGCTGAGTATGGCAGTACTTGAAATTATTATGTCAATACTGACAGCTTGCAAACATTTGATATTGCATAAACCAGAGCCAGGAACTGGAGGAGCAGGTTAAACACCGGTTGCCTGATTAACCAACTGTGCAGCTTCCAATCTCCCTGTGAGTAAAATATTATAAAAGCCACTGTGATGTGACCATCCCCCAAAAAGATGCTTGGACAGTCAAGTCATTGGCCATAAACATTGCACGATGTCTCCATATAATATTTTGATGTTTTATAAAGATATAGGTGGAATACAGACCTTAACCATGCAATCCTTGTAAATTTATACTGTGGCTAAGATTTTTGCATACCCAAATTGTTTGGAGCCTTTTATGTGTCGTTGCCCTGCAGAGTGAACATGGTCTCATAACAAGTTGGGAGTTTTTTGGGCTTACCACCCCTCGTTAGCCTCTGCAAATTGGATCTTGTGACTCCATTTAGATCCCGTTCCAGACTACCTGCGGAAATCCAGTATTAGATTCTTGAAGTCTGTTGGAGAAGGTCAATGAAATAGTGAATTTATGTCCCTTAAATTGTCTGCTCTTCAAATATCAAATGACTCACCATTTTCTAAATAAGTTTTTAATATCAAGGAGAGTAAATAATCTGATGTGTAAATTGAAGTAGCAATACCCTGGAGCAGCAAGCTTGGTACTTACCAGTATCATGCCGGCTGAACTTTGTGGATTTGTTCGGGTAGATATTCATAGCAGGGTGTCACCTAGAGTAGGCCTGTTGGGTAGTGACCAAGGTAAGGATGACAAATATAATAATGTAGCAACTGGATGAGCAATGTCTAGAGGTCTTTGTATGTCTCCTTTCACCTTTGCATGCCATGTTTTTACATGAAAAGCTCTCTGCAAAATTCACATGGTCCCAAAGCACACTTTATTTCTGTTGTGTGAAAACTGAATACTTGGCTCTTTCAGAATTTGAACACAAAGCAATGATGGATGTTCAATTTGCACACAAAATGGGAAACAGAACAGCTATTTAACTAACCTTCATCTAATCAAATTACTTGTACAATGATTTATGGTGTTCAGCTGTAACATGACAGTGCAGATCAGTGCTGGGGGTGGGGGGCACTCTCCATTGAGTCCCTCAGCTGATACAAGTGAGTGGTAGTGAAACTGGAAATCTCTCAATGCCTTCAGTTTGGAATCATCCCTTGCTTGTTATTTTGCCCTCATTCACACTCTCGCTCCAGCAAATCAGTATGGTGTCATCAGCTTTGAGGTACTTTAGGGGGGGATAATTCAGCCACCATTCATTTCCTTCATGATTTTAACTGCAGTGAGGGAGGAAAAACTGGCTAGTTCAATCACTTGATTGTGGGTTCCCCTTGGAAGTCGAATTTACTGAACTTCATAGCATTCAGGTTCTACCAAGCATCCTTTGTTTTCTTTCACTAAATCTATCTGCCGATGAACAGTTTGAGAAAGACTAACCAGCGCTCGATTATCTCTATCATTATCGAATCTCCAGGGATAAAGAAACTTCATGTAAGAGCACACAAATTGCTACAATTTTCATGGCAAAGTGAGATTAAAATACCAGGGAATACCTTTAAAATATAATTGGTGAAAATGGAATTAATATTGATTATGAATATTAATAATCAAGGATGGGGTTATGGAATACCTAGGGGTGCAAGACAAGGTAGGTCCAAGCCAGCATGGGTTCGTGAAGGGAAGATCCTGCCTGACCAACCTATTGGAGTTTTTTGAGGAAATCTCAGGCAGGGTGGATAAGGGAGAGGTTGTGGATGTTGTGTATTTAGACTTTCAAAAGGCCTTCTACAAGGTGTCACACAAGAGGCTGATTAATAAGGTGAGAGGTCATGGAATTAAAGGTAGGATAACAGAATGGGTGGAGCGTTGGCAGAAAGCAGAGGGTGGGAATAAAAGAATCCTGTTCTGGCTGGCTACCGGTTACTAGTGGTGTTCCGCAGGGGTCGGTGTTGGGGCCGCTTCTTTTTACTCTGTACATTAACGATTGTGGCTAAGTTTGCAGATGACACCAAGATAGGTGGAGGAGTAGGAAGTATTGAGGAGACAGGAAGGTTGCAGAGAGACCTGGATAGTTTAGGAGAATGGGCAAGGAAATGACATGAGATTCAATGTTGAGAAATGTGCAGTTGTCCACTTTGGAAACAGAAATAAACGGGCAGATTATTATCTAGAAGGGGAGAAAATTCAAAGTACAGAAGTACAAAGGGACTTGGGGGTACTCGTGCAGGATACCCTAAAGGTCAACCACCAGGTCAGATCGGCAGTAAGGAAAGCAAGTGCTATGTTGGCATTCATTTCGAGAGGTATAGTGTATAAAAGTAAGGAAGTGTTGATGAGGCTGTACGGGGCACTAGTGAGATCTCATTTGGAATATTGTGTACAGTTTTGGGCCCCATATCTTAGGAAGGATGTGCTGATGTTGGAGAGGGTTCAAAGGAGATTTACGAGGTTGATTCCTGGAACAAAAGGGGTTACATATGATGAATGTTTGTCGGCTCTTGGATCGTACTCACTGGAGTACAGAAGAATGAGAGGGGACTTCATAGAAACATTTAAACTGTTGAAAGGACTGGACAGAGTAGATGTGTCCAAGCTGTTTCCCTTGGTGGGTGAGTCTATGACCAGAGGGCACAATCTTAGAATTAGAGGGTACAGGTTTAAAACAGAGATGAGGAGAAATTTCTTTAGCCAGAGGGTAGTGAATTTATGGAATTCCTTGCCACGTACAGCAGTGGAGGCCAGATCATTGGAGACGTTTAAGGAGGAGATAGATAGATACCTAATTAGTCAAGGTATCAAGGGATATGGGGATAAGGGCAGAAATTGGGGTTAGAATAGTTTTTTGTTGCCCATTTCTCATTTTTCTTTTTCTTTTTCCCCTTTTCTTTGGAGCAGACTCGATGGGCCGAGTGGCCTACTGCTCCCTTGTCTTGTGATCTTGTGAATATACTGTTCACTTGTATTAAATTCAACATACTGGCGCTGTTAAACTTTCTGATTAATTCTTTTACTTGCATTCATAATAGAAACCATTCATATAAATATGGACAGGATATTTTACATTGGATCAATGTAGTCAGCCACATCATCTCTTTAGCTATTCTTGAGTAACAGGAGCATGATGTCACTGGAATGATACATTACCCAAAGGACCAATATCTGGATAAAAATGTGCCAGAGATTACATGGCGAGGTTTTTGCAGAATGAATATTGGAACAAGTGCCTGGTGTATGTTTCTATTCACTTTCCTTAGCATTGGCTGTCTTCTTTTAATCTGTTCCCAGGTCATGTGGATAATGGACTTCATGTTAACCAGATCTTTTGGCCGCAGCCTCCTTTTTCCTGTCTTCACGTATATTTTGCTCTTCGTTGGTTTATCCTCAAACAACTTATGAAAACATTTATCTTAAATTATATGTGCAACTTTAAATTTGCATCTATATATGGCCACCTACTTTTCCAATTGCATTCTTTTTAATTTTCCACCATAAACCACAAGCTGCTGGTACGTGCATCCTGCTATCTCTGAAGAGAGCACAAAGAATCAGTCCCAATTCAGCACGTCACAAATATTTTCCCCAATGGTGAGAACTTATCATTGTGTCTTTGACAGCTTTAACAATTTCTGAGCCTCAGCCTGCTGAGCTCATAGAATACCTGACCTAAAGGAAACTTTAACAGATTAAAAATTCATGATTAGTCCAAATGTCAGCAAACATTAAGCTTGTACGTTGACTCATCATGAGGATTTTGTGAGTTCCAAAATCTGGATGGTGGTAAACTGGCAGTTTTAAGGAATGCATAATGTTTTAACATCAGCTCCAACCTTCAGTTTGAGAAGCCACTATTATGAGTATTATTCCACATAACCAAAAGCTTTACTGTGCTCTGCAGTTGCAAGCTGAAACTATGCTGTACTCGGTTGATGCTAATTTATGAAATCACTTTGAGCAGGAATACTGCACAGTTTTGTTGCGGACATGAGTGATGGATGTTCAGAGCTATTATTAGCTGCAGGATTTCTTTCCTACTGATCTGCTTGCCATTGTTCATCAATACAAATGTCAATGAGCCAGAACCATTCCTCAATCAATTATTGCAGTATTTTTGAGGTTATTTGAATGTTCAATTCAAAGTGACTACAGTAACTCTAAGCAGATAAGCTCAGCCTTTACTCAGAAACATAAAACGTGTCCCATCTTTCTGTCAAAATGGCTAGAAACACCATTAGATTGGAAAGCAGAACAGTTGCTTGGTATTTTCATTCATACATGATGTAGTCAATGCCATTTGCATTTTAGAGCAATTTTAGCAAAGAAAAACATTTCAAAGCACATTACACAAGCCAAGTCAGCCAAATACTAAATGTAAAGACAAAGAAGGATTTGTTAAAATGCTGTTCAGAGAAATAGGTTTCAAGGAGTGAAGCAGAGGGATATGAAGGTGCAGAGGGGCTTTGAGAAGAATGCCAGCATAAAGAGCCCAGATGCTGAAGACATCTTGCATTTGTAGTGGGAAGGAGAAAGGTGGCTGATATGTGATGAAGGAAATTATGAGCATAAACCAGGAAAAAACAAGGAAACCACCAGGAATGAGTCATAAATCTGTGTGGTCTTTAGGGCATGGTTGTTTACAATGATTTATTTGGAAACTCCGCTCAGGACTGGGCATCAAAGTTGTGAACAAGCTGGACCCAGGTGGGGAGGAAGGGAATCAGTGGAGAAGGTTTGGAGTTGTTTTCTGTTAGCTGGTGGAAATAGCTCAGTCACGACCAATTATTGGGCTGCATCTCTTGATGACCACTGCGTTGTCTGTACACTGTGCCTGGAGCACATCATGGGTGCAATCTCCTGAGATGAGACCAACCCCGAAATGACTCGGAAAACTATGTGCTGTGGAGTCGGTGGCCAGCTCCTCCCTGAATGTCTCCAGTGTGTTAAGGTCACAAGATCACAAGACAAGGGAGCAGAAGCAGGCCATTCGGCCCATCGAGTCTGCTCCAAGGAAAGGGAAATAGAAATGAGAAATGGGGAATGGGGGAAGAAGAAGAAAAAAAAACTATTCTAATCCCAATTACCGGCCTTATCCCCATATCCCTTGATATCCTGACTATTTAGATATCTATCTACCTCCTCCTTGAACGCCCCCACTGATCTGGCCTCCACTGCTGTACATGGCAAGGAGTTCCACAAATTCACCACCCTCTGGCTAAAGAAATTTTTCCTCATCTCTGTTTTGAAACTGTACCGTCTAATTCTAAGATTGTGCCCTCTGGTCCTGGACTCACCCACCAAGGGAAACAGCCTAGCCACATTTACTCTGTCCTTTCCTATCAATATTTTAAATGTCGCTATGAGGTCCCCTCTCATTCTTCTGTACTCCAGCAAGTACAGTCCAAGAGCCGACAAACGCTCCTCATACTTAAGCCCTTTCATTCCTGGAATCATCCTCGTAAATCTCCTCTGAACCCTCTCCAATGTCAACACATCCTTCCTAAGATGTGGGGCCCAAAACGGCACACAGTATTCCAAATGAGGCCTCACTAGTTCCCCGTAGAGCCTCATTAACACTTCCTTACTTTTATACACTATACCTCTCGAAATGAATGCCAACATAGCATTCGCTTTCTTTACCACCGATCCGACCTGGTGGTTAACCTTTAAGGTATCCTGCACGAGTACCCCCAAGTCCCTTTGTACTTCCGTGCTTTGGATTTTCTCTCCTCCTAGATAGTAATCTGCCCGCTTATTTCTGCTGACTTCCATCTCACTGGCTGCCACAGCAGTGGGATCCAGTGATCAAATTGATAGGGATTTCCTATAAATAGGCCAAAATATAATTTCCATCCAGCTCCTGGCAGCAGTGTGAAATAGCTCCAATGTAACACAAGGGATTGGCAAACACATAGATAAATGCAATTGTTTTGTAGCACATTGATTTCTATCCTGATTGCAGGAGAATTTGGACCAGAACATGTGCTTTTTAATGATTATCTAATTATGAAAGAGCCCTGAATTTGAGTTGGAATTGAGTTTAAATTAAAGGCACAGATAAATGTACCAGAAAGTACCTGGAAAGTGCAATATAGATTTCAAACTTCTAAGAAACATCTGGTGGGCACTCTGTCTCTTGGATAAATAAAGGTTCTCACTCCCAACTGGGACTGATTGGTCGGGTCTGGTCTAAACTCACAGGAGCACCTTTCAGCTGCATTGGCCTTAAACAAACATTCAAAACAATACAAAGGCATCAAGACACTTGCCTTCAGTGTAGTACCTTGGCAGAATTATGCCATTGCCAGTTGCAATTGCAATTCAATCCCGATCATATATCTGATTGGGAACCTTGTATTATTTTATTATTTGCATCATTCTCCTGCTGAATTTCCTGAATTTGTTGCATTGGCACTGAGATTTCAGCCTTCAACAAATTTCCACAGATGAGCTCAAATACCACACTTCATTATCCAGGAAAAACATTTGGCCAGGATGTAATGAGGATAGAGTCGTAGAACAATACAGCATGGATACAGGCCCTTCGGCCCAACCGGTCCATGCCAACCATGGTGCCCACCCAACTAGACCCAATTTCCTGCATTCAGCCCATTACCCTCCAAGCCCGGCCTCTCCATGTACCTATCGATGTTCATGTCCCAGCCATGCCAGGATTCCCCTATGCTGCTGGGTTCTCATGTTCTCTCCACAAGCATCACAACTCTAATTGTCATTAACTTATATTACCCAAAAACAACTTACAGTCTTCAGCTCCCTTTTGGTGCCTGGGTCACCAGTTTAGGATATTGTTCAGCAGCCCCGGGCTGTTTTTCCCATTGAACACCAGGCTGGGGCACTGAGCCATGCGGGTGCCAGGAGATTTCAGGTTACTGACGTCAGTGGACAGCTCAGAGTCCCGTGGAGGCCCTTACTGGAGTCAGAGATCAGCTGGTGGAGTAGAAGATGTGCAAGTGGCAATCTGCTGATGAGAAAAGCCAGCTATTGTGGGAGTAAATGACAGGGGGCCATCAGAGGATATGAAAACAGAGGAATTATAGAGCAATTAGCTGTAGTATTGAGAAAGCATAAGAAACTGTTGTCAGCTTCTGACCCCGTGACCTGAATTTTAGTCCAGAGGAATTCCTGGGCAGGGGATGCTGTTGAAGGGTTGGGGAATCTGCCAGAATTTAACCATGCTTGATGAGCTGGAGACCTTGGGGTGGGACAGCTGCTTCATGAAGCCAGAGCCCTTCAGTCAGGTGTGTTGCAAGAGTGGGGTCGTGAGGGGTGGGTAATGAGGTGTGGTATTTGTGCCCTGATGTGCTCATTTGTGGAAATTTGTTGAAGGAAGACACTTCAGCGCCAATGTAGCAAATTCAGTACGTTGAGCAAGAAAACGATGGGGCGGGGTCGACGGTCTGTGGGATATTCTGATGGGCAGGGAGGGTATGGGATCCTCATGGGGGTGGGGCAGTGACTGGGGTGCACTGATTGGTTGCGAGGACGAGGGCGAGACCTGTTTTCTGTGTGGGAAATAAAGCCAGAAAATGCTGGAAATAATCAAATCACCCAGTATCTGTAAAGAGGAAAAACAGTTAACGTTACAGGTCAACAACCTTCAATCAGAGCCTGGAAAAGTTAGGAAATGAGCATGTTTTAAGTTGCATTGAAGGCGAAGGGGTGGAGAGAACAAGAAAGACTGCATGATGCAGCTGGGGGTTGCTCCCAGCTGCGGGAGGGAGATGAAGGCTGTTTGATAGCAGCTGATCCATCTGGATGAAATGCAAATAGAAGGGGATAAACGAAGTTAGGAAAGGTGGGGAGGCGGGAAATAAAGTTCTGGAACTGTAATGCAGTGCTGTTGGTGGAATGCCAAGCAATAGAGTTGTACAGTGCAGAAATGGGCTCTTCGGCTCATCACATCCATGCTGACCCTTTGCCTATCTACACTAAGTCCCATTTGCCTGTATTAGATCTCTATCTTTCTATGCCTCTCCTATCTGAGTGCCTGAATAAATGTCTCTTAAACATATAGTTGTTACTGATCCCACCACCTCCTATGGCAGCAAGTTCCAGATATCAACCATTCTTTGTGTAAAAAAAAATTCCTTCAAATCCTCTTTAAAACTCCTTGCTCTTGCTTGCCATAAATCTATGACTTTTTTTTGATAATTCAACCATGGGTAAAAGATGCTGACTATCTACCTTATCCATGTCCTTTTTTAAAAATTTTATATATCTCAGGTCACCCCTCTGCCTCCTTTGCTCCAGGAAAACAAATGCAGCCTATCTAATCTCTTTCCATTACTAATGTCCTCCAGTTCAGGCAGCATCCTGGTGAATTTCCTCTGCACTCTCTCAAGTGTAACCATGACCTTCCTAGAGTGTGGAGACAAGAACTGCACACAATGATCTAATGTGGTCTAACCAGTGTTTTGTAAAGTTGTAAGATAACCTTCCAACTTTTACATTCTGTGCCCGATCCTCTGAAAGCAAGCATGGCATATGCCTTCTTCACCACCTCTCTAGCTGTGCTGCCATTTTCAGGGAACTATTGACCTGAACCCCAAGCTCCCTGTGTTCATCAATATTTCTTAGCACCCTATCATTTTCTTTATATGTTCTACCCCTATTTGACTTCCCAGAATACACACTTGTCGGATTAAATTCCATCTGCCAAGCACCGCCCAACTTTCCATCTGATCCATATCCTACTGTAGCCCAAGGCAACCTCCCTTGATATCCACAACACCACCAACATTTTGTGTCATCCGCAAACTTACTAATCATACCTCCTACATTAACATCCAGATCATTAATATATATCACAAACGACAAGGGTTCCAGCACCAACCCCTGCGGTACACCACTGGTCATAGACTTCCTGTCAGAGAAACGTCCTCTGACTCCTATTACCAAGCCAAATGTAGATCCACCTTGATCCCATGTGGCTTAACCTTCTAGACCAGCTGACTATGCAGGATCTTGTCAAATGCCATTCTATAGTCCACAAAGACAAGGTCTATTGCTCTGCCTTAATCAATCTTCTGAGTTACCTCCTCAAGAAAAGTCAATCAAATTGGTAAGACAGAATTTCCCTTCATAATGCCATGCTGATTATCTCTGATCAGCCCCTGCATTCCCAAATGTGCATAAATCCCACCCTAAGGATTTTCTCCAATAGTTTCCCAACCACTGACGTAAGACTTGTAGTCACCTGGCTTATCCCTGCTGCCTTTCTTGTATAAGGGAAGAACATTAGCTTTCCTCCAGTCTTCTGTCACCCCACCTATGGCTAATGAAGATGACCAAATCTCCATCATGGCAACCTAGGATAGATCTCATCTGGCTTTGGAGATTTATCAAGATCACAAGACAAGGGAGCAGAAGTAGGCCATTTGGCCCATCGAGTCTGCTCCAAAGAAAAGGGAAAAAAGAAAAAAAAGAAAAAGGGAAAAAGAAAAGAGAAATGGGGAAGGGGGGAAACTATTCTAACCCCAATTTCTGGCCTTATCCCCATATCCCTTGATACCTTGACTAATTAGATATCTATCTATCTCCTCCTCAAATGCCTCCAATGATCGGGCCTCCACTGCTGTACATGGCAAGGAATTCCATAAATTCACTACCCTCTGGCTAAAGAAATTTCCCCTCATCTCTGTTTTAAACCTGTACCCTCTAATTCTAAGATTGTGCCCTCTGGTCCTGGACTCACCCACCAAGGGAAACAGCTTGGCCACATCTGCTCTGTCCAGTCCTTTCAACATTTTAAATGTTTCTATGAGGTCCCCTCTCATTCTCTGTACTCCAGTGAGTACAATCCAAGAGCCGACAAACGCTCATCATATGTAAGCTCTTTCATTCCAGGAATCATCCTCATGAACCCTCTCCAACATCAGCACATCCTTCCTAAGATATGGGGCCCAAAACTGTATTCCAAATGAGGCCTCACTACTGCCCCATAGAGCCTCATCAACACTTCCCTACTTTTATACACTATACCTTTCGAAATGAATGCCAACATAGCATTCGCTTTCTTTACTGCCGATCCGACCTGGTGGTTGACCTTTAGGGTATCCTGCACGAGTACCCCCAAGTCCCTTTGTACTTTGAATTTTCTCTCCTTCTAGATAATAATCTGCCCATTTATTTCTGTTTCCAGAGTGGACAACAGCACATTTCTCAACATTGAATCTCATCTGCCATTTCCTTGCCCATTCAGCCTCTTGTGCGGCACCTTGTAGAAGGCCTTTTGAAAGTCTAAATACACAACACCTACCGTCTCTCCCTTATCCACCCTACCTGAGATTTCCTCAAAAAAAAACTCCAATAGTTTAGGCAGGATCTTCCCTTCATGAAACCATGTTGGCTTAGACCTATCTTGCCTTGCACCTCTAGGTATTCCATAACCTTATCCTTGAGGATCGATTCTAATAACTTTCCCACCACCGATGTCAGACTAATAGGTCTGTAATTTCCGTTATGCTGCCTCCCACCTTTCTTATACAGAAGAACTACATTTGCGACCCTCCAGTCCTCCGGAACCATGCCGGACTCTCTTGATTCCTGGAAAATTATCACCAGTGCCTCCACAATCTCTAAAGCCACCACCTTCAGAACCCGGGGGTGCACCTCATCTGGTCCAGGAGACTTACCGGTCTTATCTGATCAGTTGACTTATCAGTCAACCCTTTGTGTCCCGTGACATTGTAACATCTCCTCCTTCTTAACACTTTGACCTACTCCAGATTATCCATTACCCCTCCCTGAACTCAGCATCTTCCATCTTCTGGAAATACCTAGCATATGTGAGTGAGCAACAACTGAGTTAATGTTAGGAATTATAAACACTCAGTAGCTCAGGCAGAATCTGCCAATGAGAAGGAGAGTCAATGTTTCAGGTCAAAACTCTTCATCAGAATTTTCCACAGATACTGTCTGAGCTGATGGGTGTTTCTAGCATTTTCTGTTTTTATTTCCTATTTCCAGTGTTGACAATTTTTTGATTTTATTTACTGTCTCAGATTGAAGACTTCTCATCAGAGCTGGCCAGTTTTGGTACAAACTCTAAAGACTCGTTATCCATAATTGTCAAATTCCACATGGAGACCTGAGGGCTATAGTTGAAAAATGAAATGTTGTTTCCTGGGCTTTATTAGAATGCTGCAGGGGGGCCAAAGAAAGAGGTCAGAGTGGGAGAGGGATGGAGAATTAAATTAATGTGAGTGGGGAGGAGAGTTCCCTTTTCGGGGGAGTGGGCTCTGATGGTGGTTGTGGTAGAGGGACAGTTTACTTAGTAGTTTGTTGTTCTTGAAGGAAACTGTAGCTCCTTCTGCTGCACAAGTAGCATTGTAAGGTAAATACTAAGGGGATTCAGCCTTTGTTGAATTTGATCATCTGCTGAGTTTTCCAAGGCCAGGAAGCTCTGCCTTCTCTGGTTAAATATAGAATGACTATTAAAAGGAAGGCTGACGATCTTGAATTTAAATGAACAACTGTTTCCTGAGAGCAGTTTAGCCAATTCTCTGACCATTGCTGAAGTGAGGTCAAGTGAACCCTAACCCAGCTCCGTTCTTCCAGAATTTTTTTTCCCATTTTGTCATCCGCAACAGGGTTCCACAAAACCCTGAGACAGATTAATCGGAAATTTGGGCAGAGAAATGTCGGATGAAGTTTAATCTGGATAAGTGTGAGGTGATGCATTTTGGGAGGTCCAATGCAAGAGAAGAGTATACGGTGAACTGTTGGACACTTAAGATATCCATTAGTCACATAGACATCGAAACACAGTGAAATGCATCTTTTGCATAGAATGGTCTGGGGGCAGCCCGCAAGTGCCGTCACGCTTCCGGTGCCAACATAGCATGCCCACAGCTTCCTAACCCGTACATCTTTGGAATGTGGGAGGAAACCGGAGCACCCAGAGGAAACCCACGCAGACACGGGGAGAACGTACAAATTCCTTACAGACAGCAGCCAGAATTGAACCCGGGTTGCTGGCGCTGTAATAGCGTTACGCTAACTGCTGCACAACTGTGCCTGCCCCTAAATTAACCTAACTGGCCATGGTGAGATTTGAACCCATGCCTCCGTAGAGACTGGAGCCTAGAGCCAGCGCCTAAGATCGCTCGGCCACACTACTCGGAGCATTGATGTACAGAAGGATCTTGGGGTGCAAGTCCATAGCTCCCTGAAAGTGGCAACACGTGGACAGGGTAGTAAAGATGTATGATATGTTTGCCTTTATTAGTTGGGACATTGAGCATAAAAGTCGGGAAGTCATGTTGCATCTGTATAAAGCTTTGGTTAGGCCACATATGGAGTATTATGTGCAGTTCTGGTCACCATTACTTAGGAAGTATGTGGAGGCTTTGGAGAGGGTACAGAAGAGGTTCTCTGGGTTGTTGCCTGGATTGTTTTCCCTGGGGCACAGGGGTGACCTGATAGAAGTGTATAAAATTATGAGAGGCGTAGATAGGAAAGACGGTCAGCCTTTCTCCCAGGGTGGTAATGTCAAATGCTGCAGGCCATAGGTTTAAGGTGAGGGGGGGAGATGTGCAAGGCAAGTTTTTTTTATATACAGAGAGTGGTAGTTGCCTGAAAAGTGCTGCCAGGGGAAATGGTAGAAGCAGATACAATAACAATGTTTAAGAGAAATTTAGACAAACACGTGAACAGGCAGGGAATAGAGGGACAGGAACCACGTGTAGGTAGATGGGATTAGCTAGATTGGGATCATGAATGGCGCAGACACAGTTTCCTGCGCTGTACTGCTCTCTGTTCTACATTCAATATAGGTGAGACCCTAACTCACCCATTTCTAGGGGTGAAGATTCAGTCTCTTGTCTTTGGATTATTTCACTGAGGAGCAGTAAACACATAGGAGAGTGATATGGGCTTATAGTGAATCCTTTGGAGGCTCCAGTATTAACAGCACATTGATGGGAAGGGAGGATTCTCTGCCCATGATTGGATAGGCTGCAGGGAGTAGACCTGCAGGGACTAGGCAGTGGAGGAGAAGTTGTTGAGGAGGCTGGTGTGATATATCAGCGACAAAGAAAACTGATGTACTACTGTCATAGGGGGCTTCAAGACTGAAAGCAATAGTAGGAGCAAAGGGTGAGTAAGGTGTAGCTATTCATAGTGTAAGAAGCTATGTCGTGGTGCTCCACAAGGATTGTTGCTGGGACAACTGCTATTCACAATTTTTAAAAATAGTTTAGTCTTTGGGATATGAAGTTGTAGAAGATAGCAAAATGGGTTGTTTGTGGGTGGGGTGGCAATACTAAAGAAAAATAATAGGGTTAAGGTAGAGTAATACTAAAGAAAGTAAGCTATAGGTGAACTTACTTTTCTCTCTGCACTGGGCTTTTCCTACAGCTCTATCCTGCATTTCACAGTCTCTCTCTTCCCCCCTTCACCCCCACCCCCACTGTCTGCAACTTAAAACAAGTTTGTTTTCTCTTCTTCCCGGTTCTAACAAAGGGCTTTTGACCTGGAAATATTCTGCTGCCTGATCTACTGAGTGCTTCTGGCATTTTCTGTTTATATTTCAGATTTTCAGCATCTGCAGTTTTTAAAAATTTTTCATTAAAAATGAAAGGTTTGGAGTGATAAATCACTAATAAATGTTTTGAGTGAGTAAATTATTCAAGGGAAGTATATATATATGTAATTTGAAAACTCTGCATTCAAGAAGTAACAATGAATCAATTTTCAGTGCATAAATCTGATTTTAAATATCAGTGGTATGGTGTTTCTATGCATCATTCAACTTGTTTAAATTCAACATTCTTTCAGTAACTCCAATGTTCTTATTAAAATATTGATTTTAGATGAAAATATGTTTTTAAAATATACTTAGATTGCAGTATAATCTTCTTATATAGATTTTTTTTCTGCTCACTACTTGTGTTGATTTAGGTACAAATAATGCAGCTTCCTCCTTCCCTTGGCTGACCTCTGCTTTATAGACCAGATGTATTGGTTTATTATTGTCACTTGTACCAAGGTACAGTGAAAAGCTTGTCTTACAAACCGATCGTACAGGTCAATTCATTACACAGTGCAGTTACGTTGAGTTAGTACGAAGTGCATTGATGTAGTACAGGTAAAAAACAGTAACAGTACAGAGTAAAGTGTAACAGCTACAGAGAAAGTGCAGTGCAATAAGATGCAAGGTCACAACAAAGTAGATCGTGAGGTCATAGTCCATCTCATTTTATAAGGGAACCGTTCGATAGTCTCATCACAGTGGGGTAGAAGCTGTCCTCAAGTCTGGTGGTACATGCCTTCAGGCTCCTCTATCTTCTACCCGATGGAAGAGGAGAGAGGAGAGAATGTCCCGGGTGGGTGGGATCTTTGATTATGCTGGCTGCTTCACCCAGATAACGAGAGGTAAAGACAGAGTCCAAGGAGGGGAGGCTGGTGTCCATAATGCACTGGGCTGTGTCCACAACTCTCTGCAGTTTCTTGTGGTCCTGGGCAGAGCAGTTGCTGTACCAAGCAGTGATACATTCAGATAGGATGCTTTCTATGGTGCATTGGTAAAAGTTGGTGAGAGTCAAAGGGGACAAACCAAATTTCTTTAGCCTCCTGAGGAAGTAGAGGCACTGGTGAGCTTTCTTGGCCATGGCATCTACATGATTTGACCAGGACAAGCTGTTGGTGGTGCTCACACCCAGGAACTTGAAGCTCTCAACCCTCTCGACCTCAGCACCATTGATGCAGACAGGTGCATGTACACCACCCACTTTCCTGAAGTCAATGACCAGCTCTTTTGTTTTCTTGACATTGAGGGAAAGGTTGTTGTCATGACACCATTCCACTAAGCCCTCTATCTCCTTCTTGTACTCCAACTCATCGCTGTTTGAGATACGGCCTATGGCGGTGGTATCATCTGCAAACTTGTAGATGGAGTTAGAGCAGAATCTGGCCACACAGTTGTGAGTGTATAGGGAGTAGAGTAGAGGGCTGAGGATGCAGCCTTGTGGGGCACCAGTGTTGAGAATAATCGTGCCAGAGGTATTGCTGCCTATTCTCACTGAGTGTGGTCTGTTTGTTAGAAAGTCAAGGATCCAGTTACAGAGGGAGGTGTTGAGTCTTAGGTCTCAGAGCCTGGTGACAAGCTTGCTTGGAACTATTGTTGGTCATATTTATATCTCACTTTTTGTTTTTCCTCCTCTGATCCACAGGGACCTTTTGTTCACATTGCAAGCATGTGTGCTGCATTGCTGAGTAAATTCATGTCACTCTTTGGTGGGATTTATGAGGTAAGACTTTTTTTTACACAGTTAAAACTGCCAATTGAAGCAAGACAATTATATTCTCTTTTGCTTTCATCCATTGTTCACTTTTACTCTCTCTCTCATCCCTTTATCTCAACACTTCTAACTAGAACTATTGTAGCCAAAAGACTTAAAATCTAAGCTTTGTAACTTGACACTTAACCACGATTTCCTGGTTTATTTCTCCTTCTCTCTTCCCTTTTCAAACTTGGTGATGTCTTGCTCTTTCACCTGGACTTCTCTGTAAAGAGTTGGAAATATATTGAAAGGTCACAAACTTTGAGAGTTGCCCTGGTGAACTAAAGTCCAAAATTATTTCTATGTAGCCAAATGGGGCAGAGGAATCCAAGTGATGCACACTTTTAATTCTTTTCATAGATTAATTAATGAGTGGCAATAAGGCCAGAGTAGGGAAATTGAAAGAAGAAACTAGTTAACATTTAGACGATCACCTTTGCTGTAGCTCATGAATAAGGAGCATCTGGAAGACTGACCAGTAGTTCAATACAGAGAAAAGGATACCTTAAGCAAGAAGCTTGATAATGAGCAATCATGCATCCGAGGAGTGCGAGAACAAGCAATTATCACACCTGACCCTCATAACTCTGATTGACTTTCGTCAAGTCCTCACTCGATCTAAATGCCAGATGGCCGTGGAGCATGCCTTTGGGCACCGTGAATGGGAGAGAACTGTATATGATTTATATCCTTGAAACAGAGAGAGAGAGATGTACAATAACAATGGGATCTCTCACAGAAGTTATTACTAAGACATATGTTATAATCGTACACTGTTACTGATGCCATTTCCTAAATTGAAAGGGCTTGAGGGCTGTCAGCATTCTAACTTGGGACAGATTCCAAAGCTGCTTATGCCATATGTGAACCCCAGCGGAAAATTAAGGCTCAGATTTTAAATATATTCTATCAGTTTTTTTTTGGTTAACTGCATTCCACTGATTACCGATGTTGCCCACGATATCTCCAATTTCAGGATTAGTGTTGCGCATTGTAAGTGAATTGCTACATGTTAGATTGTTTACTTAAAGAAATGAAGTAAATAGCTGTGAATTAAATACATTGGTCTTTTTAAGCACCGCACAATTGAAAATCAGTGGGGTTTTTTATAGAGTAAATTGTGAAGTTTGGTTAATTTTGCTGATGCACAATAATCAGGAACCTTGATCTAGCACTGCACTTTGTGGTGCCTGTTAGTGCACCTTAGATGTTTGATGCCCAGGGTGAACACAGAATAATATCAGTCATCCTGCATTGGTTGTTTAGAGCTGGATGAAACTGCATCATGTTTTTCTGCTCGAGGCAAGTTGCCAGCCAATGATAGGGAGTCAAGTTTTCTCAGTGTTCCATTTTCTCAGCTGACCAATTTAAATGGCCAGTCACAGAATTGACACTTCTATGATCTGCTGTAGGATGCTCTGGAGAATGTTGATGTTCTTTATTTACTCATTCATAGGATATGGACGTTACTGGCAGTACCAGCATTTATTGCCAATATCTAATTATTCTTGAGTGAAAGAGATAGTTGATATTTAACCTCATAGGTGGGTCTGGCCACATATCAGCCAGACCTAGTAAAGATGATAGGTTACTTTCCTTGAAAGATATGATTGAACATGATGGTTTTTGACAGCTGTCTAATAGCTTTGAAATTACTTAGATAAGTGTTTTTTAAAGTCCAGATTTATTTTATTGTTTAATAACATAAGAAATGGAAGCAAGAGTAGGCCATTTGGTCCCTCATGCCTGTTTTTCCATTCAACAATATCATGGCTATCTTTCACCTCAGCTCCACCTTCCTGTGTGAACCCTGTATTCCTTGCTTTCCTGAATATCCAAAAATCTGATATGCGACGAATAACATTTACCCCACAAAAGTGCTAGGCAATGATCATCTCCAACAAGAGAGAATCAAACCACCTGTCCTTGATATTCAATGACATCACTATCACTGAATACCCCACTGAGGGTCAACACTGATCAGAAAATCAACTGGACCAGCCACACGAATACTGTAGCTACATGAACAGGTCAGAGAGTTGGTATACTGCAGCGAGTAACTCATTTTATGACACGCTTCCTCCCCCCCCCACCCACCAAGGTGATTCTTCCATCTGTAAGGCACTAATCTGAAACATGATGAAATACCTTGCATTTGCTTGGTTCAGTGCAGTGTCAACAAACTCAACAACATCTGGGGCAAAGTTGACCACGATAGGCGTAGCATAGGCCACCCTAAATACTCCTTCCCTTCACCTCCAGCACATACTGTCTGCAGTGTGCACCATCTACAAAACATGCACTCAGGTGATTCCTTCAGCACCTTGCAAATCTGCAATCTCTACCGCCAAGAACGATCAGAGGAGCAGGTTCCTCTTCAAGTTGTACACCATGCTGACTTAGGTATATCGGTGGTCCTTTATCATCAACGAGTCTAAATCCTGAAATTTCCTTCCTAACAGTACTGTGGAAGTACCTTCACTAGAAGGACTTGAAACAGTTCAAGAAAATGGCTTAACAGCACCTTCTCAAGGGCAGTTAGAGATGGGCAGAACATGCTGGCCTTGCTGCTGTCCAGATCCTGGAAACAAATTTTTAAAGAATTGTCAATCTCTGGTTTGAAGATACTCAGCGACTGATCTTCCACAACCCCCCTGCCTAGGGAATTCCAAATATTTACTGCCCTCTGGATAAAGCAATTTCTTCTCACTTTCTGTCCTGAATGGCCGACCCCTTATTTTGAGATTGTGTTCCTGGTTCTATACACCCCTGGTAACATCTCAGCAGCTACCCTGTCAAGCTTTGTAGGAATTTTTTTATGTTCAATAGAGATCACTTCTCTTTTCTAAACTCTAGAGAAGATAGGACCAGTCTGCTTAATCTCTCTAAAGGACTATCCTGCAGCTCAAAATGCCCCATCCCACCCATTCCACAAATCCATCTGTTAAATGTCCTTCCTCAGATAGGAGCCCAGATTCACACAATATTTTAGGTGTGGCCTCACCAAAGTCTGATATAATTTCAGGAAAATTTCTTTACTCTTCTACTCAAATGCTCTTGCAATAAGGATCAACATACAATTTGCATTCCTAATTACCTGCTGTATCTGCATGTTAACTTTCAGTGATTTGTGTACATCCAGATCCTTCTGAAGACCAACACTTTCAATCTCGCATCATTTAAAAAAAAATACTCCGGGTTCCTGTTTTTCCTACCTATGTGGATGACCTTGCATGTTTAACATTATGTCCCATCTACCATGACCTCATTCATTCACTTAACCAATCTATAGCCCCTTGAAGATTCTCTGCATACTCTCAATTCATGCTATCATGTAGCTTAGTATCAAGACAAGTGGAAAGTATGCCTTTACTCCTGTCTTGTGCTTTAGTGGGAAGATTATGTGTTAAGTTGGTTATCACAGAATACCGAGTCTCTGACCTGTTCTTATAATCACAATGGTTATATAGTTGCTTCTGTTAGGTTTTTAGTTGGTGATTACTGGCATGTCATTCAGTGAAGACACAAGAGATTTTGCTGATGCTGGAAATCTGGAGCAACACATACAGAATGCTAGAGGAACTCAGCAGGTCAGGCAGCATCTGTGGAGGGAAATGAACAGTTGACGTTTGGGACCAAGACCCTTCACAGGACTTCATGAGTCCTAATGAAGGGTCTCTGCCCAAAGCGTCGACTGTTCATTTCCCTCCACAGATGCTGCCTGACCTGCTGAGTTCCTCTAGCATTTTGTATGTGTTGCTTATGTCATTCAGTGAGTAAGGATTCAAATACCAATGCAACCAAATTAAGTACAAACCTAAAATGCTGGAAATAATGAGTAGATCAGGTAGCATCTATGGAAAGAGAAACAGTGTTAATGTTTCAGGTTGTTGACCTATTAAGAGAAGTGAGTTGCACCCAGCATAGATATAATTTCCAATAGTGCCAATGAGGATTCCTCAGCATGCTCATAATTCATTACAATCAAGTGGATTCATTGAGAATACTCGCAGAGAACTGGTGTGAGAAGGCAATCATTTTTATTTCAGATTTCCAGCATCTGCAGTTTTTTTTTTGCTTTTCAGCCAAATTAAGTATCTAGCAGCTATGAGTAAGAAGGGAAATTTGCAGCCTTACGCCATAACTTTACAAGTCCTCCCCAGGTTCTGAATACCCGATTTATGTACAGCCTGTACATATGAATGAATGTTTGGGTTACAAACCGTTCACAGGAACGGAACGCTGAGAAGAACCTGTACAGGGCAGACCACTAAACCACATAATTCCTGCATTTACCATGGATTTACTATATTTAATTTGGGAAGCATGCAGCAAGGTTCATTTTTACTGTTTAAGTGTAAAGAAGCTACACATTGATTAAAACTGCAAAAGAATGCTTTGGCGGACAGCATATAAATCCTTCTGGAGAAAGTGATGAATTACCTCCTTTTTGCCATCTAAATGGTTTTAACTTTAAAGAACCCATATCAAGAGTTTCAATCTTTCTGGAAGACCTTTGATGTTATACTGCATGTGTACAAGATTGCAAAAGTGCTGATGTTGCACATCGAGTACCAGAATACTGTTGCTTGGTTACTGCTGCAATACCAGCTAGTGTGGTTTTTATTAACAATTTTTCACAAGGTGACTCTGAAATATCCATGTTGGATCAGAGCACCTTAACTTAGCAAAAGTCATCAGCCATTTTCATCTAATGTTACTGACAATTGCTTCAGATTCTAGTTGGAATTTGTGTTTCTTGTATTTTGTAGTTTTAATTCCAGAGCTGCAGTTCTGAAGGATTGACTTGGCAGCCTCACTGGGATCAACCCTTCATTAGAATTCTGTTACAGTCTTCTGTATTTTATGCTAGATATATGAAGTGATAGGATGTCACTGGGACCAGGGAAGAGGAATATATAAAACAGTGTTTTGCAAAATCTTTACCAATGCCAAAAGTGTTTAAGGAACGTGAACCATGGGGGAATAAGTGAATATTCTGAATGAGGAGCTAGAAAGGCTCAGGATCAGATTTTTCTTTTTTTTTACCTAATATGGGCCTTATAGTTATTTCAAAATACCAAAATACAGCTTTAATGTGAATAATTATGGTAATACTAAACTCCAATATGTCTTCCAACAACTGGCAGTTAACAGCATTAATTACTATTTTATTTTTTTAGCAGCCATGGCTGTGTGCAACCTATTTCTTTTTAAGACAGGATTGAAATAAATGGCTTTTGCAGGCATTATAATAATGGAAAGTCTGGACTATTTCTGCACTAAACTAGAGTTTAGTGCAGAAAAATTGGGGAAAAAATGAAACTTTAATTGAATAGCCTGATTCAATGATCAGTCCTCCTGAGCACAATTTAAGACTTTATATCTTTAGGTTATTTACAAGAGTACATTGAGATGTAATTTGTATGTAATTCTTGAACAGCAAAATAGTAGATCAGACTACCTGTCATAATATACTGGTGAAAATAAGCACATAATTTATCACTGCAAGTAGTAATGTGAACTGGAGCAAATAACAACTAAATATGTCACTGATCAGGATAATTCTCTATATTTGAGATGTTTTTCTGATGCATATTTTTGCAGTTAGATAATACTTTCAATACCATTACTGCCTATTTATTTAAATAAACTCTTATTCAAGGGACTATGCAGCAAATTTTCACAAATGTTGGATGGTTCAATACACAGAGTTGAGAGATGGAAACAGATTAATGGCCAAGAGGGTTTTAATGTGAAGGCTGCTAGGACTACTGAGGGATTAAAATGAATTTTGTGGTTGGTAATGGCATTGCAGACAAAGCTTAATGAGAAACTGATAAGGAAGGGCATTCATTTTATTGGCAAATGGGGCAGTGTTGTTTTCTTTAACAGTGTTGGTGGAGATGAGAATTGGAGTGGATAGGAATACAGAATATTAAAATATGTAAAACACAAAGAAGCAGCACTTGTGTTCAGCGTTATGTAAGTGCAGTCTGTCTTCTTGCTGACAGATTGTAAGATCACGACTGAATAGTTCAAGTTGGTTTGGTTGTGGTGACCTCCCATGCAAAACACTGTACTACAAACACAGTGAAATTTTCTATTTGGGTAAATAGTTCTTCCTTTTTATTGTGAGCAAAGCACTCTTCTTTGTCCAGTGCCTGGAGTTGTAGTCCTGGAATTTTGTCAGTGGATTTCTTAATCTCCGACCATAACTTTGGCAGGCGATCAGCGGGAGCATTTGGGTACGTGGTATTGGACCACTAATGTTGATTTTCAGAGGTTTCTACTGAAGTTATAATGGGAGATCAGGAGAGTCCCAACAAGAATTCTGTCACTAAGTAACACTGCCTCAGCAAACACTGAGCTCTGGCATAGGTTGTTGAAATCAACAGACTGCAGTCTTTTCCTTGGAGCCAACATTATTGGAATTACAAATGTACAAGTTATCAGAAATGATCAATTTTCTTATCATGAATTTAATTTCTGAAGCAAGAATGCGTAATCCAACCCTTCAAAATAACACTCTTAGCTTCAAATACAGGTTATATTTTTTGCCACCTGAAACCTGAAGAATTTACAATATTATCAAGTACTTATCATTTTTATAGATGCTTCAGTCAAATCTGAATTACAATCTAGTTGGGTAATAATTTCAGTGGTGTGTATCAGTGTGAGTTGTATGAACAGGTTACTTGCCTATAATGAGTCTGAATGTGTCTGAGTTGATAAAATTATTCAAGCAGTGCTGGACTGTACAGACTTGATCCATATTTGAAATAAGATTGAAAAGAGGGGATGTGATTCTAACATATTACAATCAATTTTAAAGGGATACCAGAACAGCTTTTCATTTGTACTCACTGGCTGAGATTCCAGGAAAGCAGATTGTCCACATTATGTAGCACTTGCCTTTTCGGACAGGATTTTAGCCCCATCGGATTAGTGACCAAGAAGCAGTTTACTATTTGTAAAAAAAATACTAAATAGTTTCGACACCAAATTTTTACATAAGATATACCTCTGTCTCTTCACCAGTTTATTCTACACAGGGCATTGTTAAACTGCAACCTAATTTCTACCCCCTTGCATAATAAAGTCAGCATTCAAATAGCTTTCAAAGTACTTGTATTCCTATCCATGATACTTTAATGGTGTATGTGCCAGGGCTTTTGGAACTATCATTGTTTCTTGCTTTTCCCATTTGGTTGGTCCTTTTTCCTTTTTAAACCCAAAACGCTTGCCTAGATGTGCTATTTGCCATATTTGTCCAACTCAATCCATTCCTATCCCTTCATAATTTGATACTTCCATTTACAATATTTACAATGCTAGCTATCCTGGTGTCATCAGAAAATTTGAATGTTTGACTCCCTATCCCTTCATCTGAATTGTTAATAATTGATACTTGTGGGGAAACCACTGAATCCTACCAGCCAGAGTATTTGCCTGTTATTATTTGTGCTCCATTTCCTGCTGCTTAGCCATTCTTCTAACTTGGTTAATAACCTGCCTTCAGATGCATGAGCCTCATCTTTAGCTCGCAGTCTGTTTTGAGAAATATAATGAAGGCCTTGGTATGTGGAAATACCATCTATAGACATTCCCTTGTTTGCTTACTTTAGTCACATTCTCAAAAATTCTGATGTGACTTGCCATTTAAGATAAATACATGTCATAGGTTTTGTTGAGCAATTGCGTGCTCCATAATAAGAGCAACCAATCTCCTGGCAGCCAAACTCTTCCATAGATCCACAGTTTCCATCTCTCAGCCTCCTTAATGTTTGAGTGGAATGCACAAATTTCCATTCCAAGTGAGTATTACTGACTGAAATATATTTTGAGTATCTGCACTAAAATTCTGGGATGAAAACTGGAGATTTGTTGCTCTTTGTGCCATTACTTTATTGTTAAAATGGATAAATGACAGAAGATCAGTAGGAGGAGTTCAGAAATTTAGTTAGCATAATATAGCACCACTTTCTGTCCTGAAGAGGCGAGATTACTATTTGACAAAACAAAATTGACTTGGACAACTAAAAAGACATAAAGAAAAGGATTGTAATATATATTAATGACTTGGATGAGAATGTAGGTGGCATGATTAGTAAGTTCGTGGATGACACCACAATTGGTTTTGTAGAGGACAGTGAAGAAGATTATCTAAGGTTATAACAGGATCTAGATTAACTGGGAAAGTGAGCAGAGGAATGACTAGTGGGATTTAACTCAAACAAGTGTGAATGATGCAGTTTAGGAAGTTAGACCAAGGAGGAATTGCACTGTAAATGATAGGGCCCTGGGTAGTGTTGTAGAACAGAGACAGAAGGGTAAAGTACATATTTCCCTGAAAGTGCTGACACAGGTAGACAGGGTGGCAAAGAGGGCGTATGGCATGCTTGCCTTCATTGGTCAGAGCACTGAGTATGAGAGTTGGAATGTCATGTTACAACTGTACAAGATGTTGGTGAGATCACACTTGGAGTAGTTTGTGCTGTTCTGGTTGCCATGTGATTAAGCTGGAGAGGATTCAGAAAAGAGTCACGAGGATGTTACTGGGACTAGAGGATGTGAGTTATAAGGAGAGCCTGGATGGGCTGGGATGCTTTTCCCTGTAGCATGCAAGGCTCAGGGTTGACCTTTGTAGAGGTTTATCAAATCATGAGGGGCATCGATAAGCTGGATGATCACAGTCTTCCTCCCAGGGTAGGGGAGTGTAAAACTAGAGGGCATAGGTTTAATGCGAGAGAAGAAAGATTTGAAAAGAACCTGAAGGGCAATTTTTTCACACAGAGGGTGGTGGGTATATGGAATGAGCTGCCATAGGAAGTGGGTGAGGCAGGAACAGTTACAAAGTTTAAAAGACATCCAGCAGGTACATGGTTATAAAGCGCTTTAGAGGGATATGGGCTAAACACAGGCAACTGGGACTAGCTCAGGTAGGCACTTGTTCAGCATGGATGAATTGGGCCAAAGGGTCTGTTTCCTTGCTGTATGACACTCTGACTCAGTGTGGATGTGCAAGATGCAGAAAAATAGCACAGGTCCTGTTTAAAAAAAAAGCTGAGACACAAAGCAGAGCAAGGGGTGATATGTTTGTGCTGGGATTGCCTCATTGAAGCAGAATCACACCACACATTACTCCTCACTAAAGTGTATTTAGCAGAATCACTCCCTGAACATCTTCATTGGAAAGGACTTCCTGCCAAGGGCATGTTTCCTTTATCTTCTCAACTCTCTTTGAGTTGGTTGCTCTGTTATACTGGCCCTCTCCTCATTGCCCTTGTGCTGTACTCCTAGGGGAATGTAACCATAGCACTTGTGACATTGAATTGGAGAAATCTAGTACTTCCTCAGCCATACTTTGCAGATTCCATAAACACTGTCTCTGAAATTACTCCAAACAATATTTTGTGCAAATACATCAGTAATTAAATAAAATTCTAAACAAATTTGCAGATGCTGGGAATCTAAAATAAATTAAGAACATTCTGGAAATACTCAGCAGGTCAGACCCCATCTGTAGGAAAAGAAACTGTTCAAGGTTTAGCTCAGAGCCCCTCTGTCAGAACTGGGAAGGAGACAGAAGATGTTTGTTAAGTTATAGGGAGGGTGGGGGAGGGGGATGTCTCTGATAGGGTAAAACAGAGCGACCATGGGGATAAACTGTAAATAAGGTTATCTTGTCCATGAGTGAATGGGAGTAGCTGGAGAGTGAGAACATGGACAAAAAAATACAGGAGTTGCAAAGTGCAGACCAAGAAGACATGCCCATCAGGTTAGGCTGGGCATGTCCTCCACTCCCAGAGGAAAAAAAGCAAACAAGCTGAGCCAATATCACAGATAATTAATCTGAAAGTAAATGATGATCCCAGTGAAGATCCCATGTAGGTCAACGTATCCTTCTGCAAATCATTGGATTCTCCACGTGTTGAAATTGGATCTTGTAATGGCTGCTTTTTCCGCTCTGTGATTGAACTTATATGAAAAGTAGAATGTCTTTGAAAATTGGGGTCTTATGTTGACTTTGAGGTCCCTGAATTTTCCTCTGGGTCCTCCATGCATTTGTTGCTTTGGCATTGCGGAAAGCTACTGCGGTGAAGCAAGGGAATCGTTCACCAAGTCCATTCTCTGGTCGAACAATATCATATTTATTCAACCAATTTTTTTTTACCACAAGGAGGACTAGAAAGGCCTCTTCATCTTAACAGTGCAGTCCACACACTCTCTCACCAATGGTATTTTATACACATCTGGAGATAAGGTAAAACATCTTCATCAATACATAGGCTTTCAGCTGTCACTCCTTGACCAATCCACGACAAAAGGCATGTGATCAGTATTTTCTGATATTACCATGCTATATCTTGTGCTGGTCAGTGTTTGATCTGGTGACCATATGCCTCAAGTTTCCTTTTGTTCAGTTAAGATTTTGTTTATCATGGTGATGGTGCTAGAACCAGGCGAGCTCTCTCCAAATACCACCTTCCTCACAGGGACCTTTCTGTATGTCTTATTTTGTATTCTCCTACACAAACAGGACCTGAATTTACTTTGAGCAGTAGAAATATAGGATCTTACACTATGATATCTATAATTTATAATATGCAAATTAATCCTTCAGGCTTTGTCCAACCACTTCATGACTGATGTGAGCAGTAGCATCTAATGATGTGCACTTTATGTCTGCATACTATTTTTGAGATTTTCAGTTGAGTGTATATGTGTGATGGATAGCTTTTTCTCCTGTAAGACTAGTTCAGTAGCACATGGGGCTTTATGCACTACTGAAACTTCCTAGCTGCTGGTCCACACAATAAGAATTTGTTGGCTTACCATGCAGTGTCTAATTAATGTGTCCTTTTGATACTAACTAATTTTTAGGTGATGGAGTGTTGAGGATGAACTTGGCAGTATTGGTATCATTGGAGTGACAACCATGCATGAAAACAATGCAACCAATCTTTTTAATTTTTTTATATATCAATACATAGAAGGAAGTTGACCAGGATGGAAGTATTAACCAGTATTAAAATTTTACCAAGAGTTGGAACTGCAGAGGGGCCATTGGATTAACATGAAATTACTCAGGACTAAATGTTCTCATGTTCTCATCTTCTCTCTGAAAGCTTATGTTGGCACAAACTACATTATTTTGATTTTTTTAAATATTTCTACATTTTTCTATGTGACTAAAATAATCATTATCTTTTCCACTTCATTCTTGTGTTTAAGTAAAGATTAGTTTGATAGTTTACTTCCTCTTTTAAGCAAGGCTTTCTTTTTGTTAGGAGGCAGAAGCACACTATTTTAACTGCCAATTTATTTACTTTTTTTTTCAGAATGAATCCCGCAACATTGAGATGCTGGCAGCTGCCTGTGCTGTTGGAGTTGGCTGTTGCTTTGCTGCACCAATAGGAGGTAAGAATACTTCTCCATTGGAGGGAAAATTATCCAAAATGCATGGTCTCCATTTGTATTCCAGATCTATGGATTTAAAAATAGTCAAATTTCACTTCAATAAAATGATTTAAGTCTTGAGGCGTGGGTAGTTGTGGTATATGGCTGCCTGATGAGAACCTCCTTTTAAGATAAAGACACTTTAAAGGGTTGGGACTCTTCTTCAAAAAGTCATTTTTATATCAAAAAAGTCTGCTTACCATTTAATACATTTTTCTAAAACGAGCACCAATTGACCTATGGAGGAATTCTTAATTGGATAAGGTATTAAAAATGTATGATAAAGAGGTTGCAGTGATTTATAAGTGATTAAAACATAATTGTCGAAATTAAACTTTCAAGAGTTAAGATGCAGTCTGTTTTCCCATTTTCACCACAATTCCCTTCTAATTTGTAAAGTGACTGTATTAAGGATCAGTGAGTGACTTGTGTTACATGTATGATCAATGAATTTTTAAAAATGAGCAAATTCACAGCAATCTTCCTATACGGGAGGTCAATGAAGAATTCATCAGCCTTTTTATAAATTTATTGAAATTAATAATTGATCTCAGATTTGGATTATCTAATATATTTGATAGTCTTGCCAATTTGATTTAAAATTTTTGAAGTAAAATTAATTTAAAGGATAGGAAAACTCTTGCTGCCAGCTTTTATCTGGCTTAGGATGAAGTTTATAGGCAGCTGAAATAACAGGTGTCTTGAAAGTCCCAGCTGTTTCTGAGAGCAGAAACAGTTGGTAAAATTAGACGGAGAAGCCAACTGGCAAGCCAGAGATTGTCCGTTACATACTGGCAGCTATATATTGGTGGGTGATGGTTAACTCTGCTGTATTCAAGAGACTCTGGAAGATAACATTTCTGAAGAGGTTGGCATGCATAGTGGGAAGTTTATGTGGAGGTAAACAACTTGTATTGTGTATTTTCCTAACCAACCATAAGCATGGTTCCAACTGCACATTTGCATGTATTCAGGAACTACATGGTTTTGGAAAAAATATATTGTTTGTCCGTAATGAAATAATTGAAGAACATATTTCCAGACCCATTGAAACATTTCCAAGTCTGCATGAGATGGCATTGGGACATTATCACTTTTCATACTGCTGACTTTTGTCCTCACAAATGAACTGTGCATCTTTGGTGGAAGGAATAGGAATCTGTGCTCATTCTGGCTGTCAGCTGGCTGCAACGTCTGACTATAATGCTATATTGATACTGCTGGGTAGAGGTCCTGAAGTCTGTCCTTGCAGTTGGCAGTATCTTGATAGATGCAACAGATTAGTCTATACTAGGTGACTCGTGCAGTACCTATGGCACAGTACTGTGAATGGCGTAGTTTGAAGGAAGTATTCAATGTCATCTATCGTCTGGAAGTCATAATGGTTGGAGCATAGGAAACAGGATCACATGATGGAATCAAAATATGAACCTTCTTGCTCTACATGACTCAGTTAATCATGTTGTCATGAATCTGGGATGGGAAGCTATGATTCCTCGAGAACTCATGCTTAACAGTGGAAGTATTTTTTGCTACCCTAAGTGCTTGTTGACCTACATTGATTCTTGGTCTGGCAGTGCATCAGTTCCCAAATTCTCATTCATGTTTTTAAATTCCTTCATGGCCTCGGGCCTCCCTAAACCTCTCTGCTCTTACAATCTTTTATGGTCACTTTGCTCCTTCAATTCTGCCTTCATGCATGTTAATTTCAATCTGCACAACATCAATCTTGGCTCTAATATTTGGAATTCCTTCCCTTAAACTCTCTGCCTCCTCTCTTCCTTTCCCTCTTTTCAAAAAATTCATTGCAGCCTAATACTTTTTGAACAAGTTTATGGTCATCCATCCTAGTTTCACTCCGCCTGGTTCACGACAAACCTTGTTTGATAACTCTGCTGGGAAGTCTTTGGAATATTTTTCATAAAGGTACTATATAGATGCATTTTAATTCATTCTTGGGATTTGGGCATTGATTATCAGGTCAGAAATGATGGGCCCTCTTCATTTTTCTTGAATGTAGTGATCTATTAAGTTAAGTTGATTCAGAAGTTAGCTGAAGTTAATTAAGTTAAGAAGGATTGCAGAAACTTTGTCCTAGGAACCAAATTGTAGTCCAAAAGCTACATTGTCACTTCTGCTAACACCAGCACTTGATTTCCATTGTTTCTTGGGATTTGCCTGTGTTCTCATGATTGCACCAAGCCTTCGGCTTGTTTGTCTAATGCCTTAAACACAATGCCAAATGACTTCATGTCTGGGTTACAAAAACAACAAGCTTCTAATGTGGAGCAAATGCTAGAAATCCAAAACTAAAAGCAGAAAATACTGGAGGCACTCCGCAGGCTGGGCAGCATCAGTGGGGGCGAGAAACTGAGTCAGTGTTACAGGTCAGGGGCACTTTATCAGAATTTGGAAAAGTGAGAAGACAAGTGGGTTTTAATTTGCAAAGAGGGAGAAGGAATTTCTGTATTTAGGTGCCAGCCAAGGTTGTCAAGGTAACAATCATCTTAAAAACTGGCATTTGGATACTGAAGAGAAAAATTAAATGCATTGAAACAGAAAGATACAGCCACGTCCATGTGAGGGGGTAAGAAGAGAGGCTCCCTGAAATTGTGAACTTCAGTATTCATATTTGCATCTGAGAGCTCCAAGTTATTCCTTGAAGGAGAAAAATGAGAACTATTGCTCCACCCGTAGGACAAGAACAAAGTCAAGTATCTTAAGGTGTGGTTACTCACTAAAGGTTTTATAGTTTCAAGTTTACTGAAAGTTGAGTCCCACCAATTAAGTAAAACTGTCCCATATAAGATTATTTAACTGGAACTAATAGAATGATTTAGCCACAGTTTAACATTACTTTTCTCTTTCTGACTCTTTTCCCTTTTTCCATTTTTTAACAGATTAACAACAGCAATGATATATTTATTATACAGATTTCTTAATTCCTTTGGCAGTGTCAGTATTTTTAATCCATTCTCATTTAACCTAATTGTAATCCTAACTAATAGCCACAGATAGTGACCTGGTGGCTTTTGCTGATCTTGCAGTTATTGCTTTTAGGTTAGCAGAGCCTAGCTGCCCCCTTATTTGAATGTTGGCATTGTGTTACCCTTTGACTTGTGCTTCTCTGACTGCTCTGGTGCTGCTGTGGCTGCTCAACTTTATTTGCATGTTTGCAATAGTCCTTGAACAAAGGCAAGTTATATGCTTGCTTTAGAATTTATTTTATTTGTATGCTGTTTCCTTCCTGGAATGTTTGTTTTGTATTTATTAAAAAATGTGCAGAATTAACTTTCATCCCATATCGATAAATTTGTTAAAATTGTTGATCAGTTTCTTCTGGCTTCCTTCTAATAGGTGTTCTTTTCAGTATTGAAGTAACATCAACATTTTTTGCTGTCAGAAATTACTGGCGTGGCTTCTTTGCTGCTACCTTCAGTGCCTTTATCTTCCGTGTCCTGGCTGTCTGGAACAAAGATGAAGGTATATCAAAGTAGCAAGTAGATTGTGATTCTAAAATCATGTCCTATTTTTGAGAAATACTGCCCATCTGTCCTTAAATAATTAACAAGATATGAACTTTCATCCATCTTTTGCAGAAACCATCACTGCCTTATTTAAAACTCGATTCCGTCTCGATTTTCCATTTGATCTTCAAGAGCTCCCTGCTTTTGCAGTAATTGGGTATGTTTTTGTAATGAGGCAGTTATAATTTGTTTAAATAGCTTAAAGCAATGTGCAGTTATTATAACAGAATTTAGAATAAATCAATATGTAAATGTGAGATAGGTCACTTTTGTAAATTAAAATGGTTTGATCTGCAATATTGGATTAGTAATCTTCATAAGTGTGCCTAATAGGATGCAGGTGATGTCAGTAGTGAAACTTAATGCCATTGTATTGCAGGTAACATTTGGTATCTGCTCCAGATCAAGGACTTTGGAGCATTGAGTAATAGTGCCCTCTTTACAGCTCTTTCTGATCAATAAAATAAAATGCAGGGACATGCTAATCATGATGTGACCAATGTTTTGACGTTATTCTGACTGAAGTTCTGTGACCAGCAGTTGTTCTGCAAGCATCAGTGCTGGGACCTCTTTTATTTTTCTGATGCATGTAAATGATTTGGATAAAAATGTAGATTAGTAAGTTTGTAGATGATACAAAAGTTGGTTGAGTTGTGGATAGTGAGAAAGGTTGTCAAAGGATTCAGCAGGATATAGACCAGTTGGAAATGTGGACAGAGAAATGGCAGATGGAGTTTAATCTGAACAATGTGAGGTGTTGCAATTTGGGAGGTCAAATTTAAGAGGAAAGTATACAGTAAATGGCAGGACCCTTAGCATTGATGTACAGAAGGATTTTGGAGGTGCAAGTCCATAGCTCCCTGAAAGTGGCAACACTGGTAGATAGGATGGTAAGGAAGGTGTATGGCTTACTTGCCTTCGTTGGTCAGGGTGTTGAGCTGTATGGACTTTGTTTGGGCCACATTTGGAGCATTGCATGCAGTTCTTGTTGCAGTATTACAGGAAGGATGTGGGGCTTTGAAGAGGATGCAAAAGAGGTTAACTAGGGCATTGCCTGGGTTAGGGAGTATTAGCTATGAGCAGAGGTTGGACAAACTTGGAATGTTTTGTCTCCAGAGCATCAGAGGCTTTGAGGCGAGACCTGATAGAAGTAGATAAAATAATGAGAGGCATAGTCAGGGTCTTTTTTTCAGGGTGGAAAAGACAAATACTAGAGGGCATAGCTTTAAGGTGAGAGGGGGAATATTTAAAGGAGATTTTCGAGACAAATTTTTTTTTTACACAAAGAGTGTAGGTGCCTGGAATGTGCTGCCAGGTGTTACGGACTCAGTGAAAGTCCCTTTAAGATAGAGAGTGTGTGTGTATGTGTGTGTGGGGCGTGCTTACGTCAATAGAAGATAAAGGACGTAATGACGTTGTTGAAGAAGTTAGAAGAAGAAGAAGAAGAGAGAGAGAGAAGGGAGAGAGACACCAGCCTGCTTGTTTTTCTCTATCGATGGATGAGAAACAATAACTGTGTTTGCCACTGAAATCCATGTATGGAAGTTGGAAGTAATCCGGTGGAGTTCACTTTGTTGCTGACCTGTAGAAAGAAACAGGTATTTGTATGTGGACGACCACGGTTCGGATGCTTTTCGGGGTGAGGAAGTCACTACCGAGTAAACACTGAAGTGTCGTTTGGGTTCCATCGTGGAACATTTGGATTTCGTATGTACTCTCTCTATGTTTTTCTACATCTACATCTTATCTTCAGACAACGGTGGTTGCTGAAGAAGCCCTTGCTCATGTTTCACCTTATGGCTTGCGGAACTGAACTTTAAGAACCATTCCGGAACTGGGAGTTTTGGACTTTGTCACACACACACACGAAGAGTTTAGTTTTGGGGTTAACGTTCGAGGTTTAACATTCTTGAATTCTAACATACTAACATTTTTTACTTTTATTTTACGTATTATCATAAGTAGTGATTAATAAAATAGTTTTTAACACTGAATCATGCTCAGTGTGTTTCTTTTGTTGCTGGTTTGTGACAAAATTGGGGGCTCGTCCGGGATAGTTCCCAAGGTTAACGAGTGTCGTCTGGGATTGTACCCCAGATTGACGAGATTTGTTCGAGATTCAATCCAAAGATTTTTGAGGGAGCTCTGATAAATTCTTTTTTAATTGGCTTGTGTGTGTGGAAACCAGCAGCAATGGATATTAAGGCATTTTTGGAGTCACCAACCTAAAAGGGATTGGAGGTGGCGAAAAAGGATGATCTGATAAAGATTGCTACAAGGTTAAACCTTACAGAAGTAAAGCAGTCTATGAGAAAGGCAGATATTCAGAGACTGATAGCTGGCCATTATGTGGAAAAGAAGGTGTTTGAGAAGGAAGTGTTAAAACAGTTTCCTGGCAGTGAAATAGCAATTTCTGAGGCACAGGTGCAGCTGGCAAAGATAGAGGCCGAACGAGAGCAAACCCAGTTAAAGATAGAGGCCGAGCGAGAGAAATTAGAGGCCGAACAAAAGAAATTAGAGACTGAACAAAAGATAACTCAGATGAAGATAGAGGCTGATCTAGCAATGAAGCAGATGGAATTGAAGAGGATGGAGCTGGATAGTGAGGAGAAGGAGAAACAGAGGCAGCATGAGTTACAAATGAAGCGTAGGAGTTCGGAATCTGATTCTGATGATGGTTTTTCAGCCAGCAGGGAGGTTCGATTAGTCCCTCCGTTTGAAGAAGATCAGGTTGATCAGTATTTCCAACATTTTGAAAAGGTTGCTGTGAGTTCAAACTGGCCAAGGAAAGGATGGGCTCTTATGGTACAGAGTGTGATTAAAGGTAAAGCTCAAAAAGCTTATTCTGCTTTGTCTGTTGAGGATGCAGCTGATTATACCAAGGTAAAACAAGCTATTTTGAAGGCCTATGAATTGGTCCCTGAGGCTTATAGACAAAAATTCAGAGACTTGAGGAAATCTGCAGATCAGACTTATATGGAATTTGCCAATGGAAAGAGAATATGTTTTGAACGATGGTGCCTGGCTAAAAATGTAGATGGGGATTACGATAAATTGACAGAATTGATACTGGTGGAAGACTTTAAAAGATGTGTTCCAGCTGAATTAACAACATATTTAAATGAAAAGGCAGTGGAAACTTTACAAGAAACTGCTAGGTTGGCAGATGATTATGCTTTAACCCATAAATCCAAATGGGGACAACCTAAAACCTTTCAAAAGAGTTACAAAGACAATCCAGGTAAACCAGAGATTAAATTGGGAGGTAATCAAAAAGGAAAAGATGAAAAGAAGCCAGGGCTGGAGAAACCTGTTGAGCGTACTTGTTATTACTGTAGGAAACCTGGCCACGTGATATCTAATTGTGCCCTTTTGAAGAAAAAGAAGGAAGCTGGGCCCAATGCTTGCTTTCAGGCAATTAAAAATCAAAAAGGTTCAGGAGATGCTGTTAAAGATCAGTCCTTGCAAGAGGGAAAAGCGGAAAAGTTGGAGGAGGTGAGAAAGGAATTCCGTTCGTATGTATCAGAGGGTTTTGTTTCACTGAATGATGAGTCACCCCAGGTGCCAGTGAAAATTCTTAGAGATACTGGGGCTAGTCAATCTCTCTTGCTGGACAGTGTTTTAAATTTTGGTGAAGAAAGTGACACTGGTGAAGTAAATCTAATACGAGGCGTTACAGGTGAGACCATGTCTGTCCCTTTTCACAGGGTGATTTTAAAGTCAAAGTTCGTAGAAGGACCAGTCGAGATAGGGATAAGACCTAGTTTGCCAGTGGAAGGAGTTTCTTTGTTATTGGGAAATGACCTTGCAAATGGAGAAAGTGATCCTGTGGTACGGTTAACAACCAAACCAAGGATTGATGAGTCTGAGGATGATTCAGATGTTTACCCATCATGTGCGGTGACTCGAGCTAGAGCTAAAGAATTAGCCAAGACAGACAGTCCGATGCAGTCTGATGTAGTTCCTTGTGACAGTCCTAAACAGGAAGAAAATTTTGATGCCTTATCTGAGACTTTTCTGTCTTCACTGGAGGATCAACATCCTTATAGTGAGCCTGAATTTAAAGATTTGTCTTTGTCGAGGAAGGATTTTATGGTGGAACAGACAAAGGACCCTGAATTGACAGAATTGAAAGAAAAAGCACTCTCATGTGAGGAGATTGAAAAGGTGCCAACTGGATACTATGTCAAAAATGGAGTGTTAATGAGGAAATGGAGACCTCCTCATGTTCCTGTTAATGAGGAATGGGAAGTTATTCATCAGGTTGTTGTTCCAAAAGTTTATAGGGATGAGATTTTAAACCTGGCCCATAGTATGCCTTTGGGTGGTCATTTTGGTGTGAATAAAACTGTAGGGAAGATCTTGAAACAATTCTATTGGCCTGGTTTGAGAAAAGATGTGGTGATGTTTTGTCGAACCTGCCACACATGTCAGATGGTAGGTAAACCAAATCAAAAACCCCCTGTGGCTCCTTTGAAACCAATTCCTGCTTTTGGTGAACCCTTTTTGAAGGTGATTGTGGACTGTGTTGGCCCCTTACCAAAGTCTAAGACTGGAAATCAGTATTTGTTAACCATCATGTGTGCCACTTCTAGATTTCCAGAGGCAATACCCCTTAGAAATATTAAGGCCAAGACGGTGTCAAAGGCTCTTGTAAAATTTTTTACCTTGTTTGGTTTGCCAAAAGAAATCCAATCTGATCAAGGTAGTAATTTTATGTCAAAAATTTTTCAACAAATAGTCTATGAGCTGGGAGCAAAGCAGATTGTATCATCTGCATATCACCCAGAATCTCAAGGAGCTCTGGAGAGATTTCATTCTACTCTCAAAAATATGCTGAAGACTTATTGCTTTGAAAACACCAAGGATTGGGATGAAGGTATCCATTTACTTTTGTTTGCCGTTAGAGAATCGATCCAGGAGTCAATCGGATTTAGTCCGTTTGAGCTTGTGTTTGGACATAGGGTGAGAGGACCTTTGGAGTTGTTAAGAGAGCAATGGGTTAATGAGGAAGTTCACTTGAGTCTGTTGGACTATGTCCAAAAATTTAAAACTCGGTTGGAGAGAGTCTGCCAGCTAGCGAGAGAGAATTTGAAAACAAGCCAGATAAGAATGAAGACATATTTTGATAGACGTGCTCGGCCTAGGACATTTGCAGTGGGGCAAAAGGTGTTGGTATTTTTCCCTAGCCAAAATAATCCCTTGCAAGCTCGTTTTTCTGGACCCTATGTTATTGAATCTCGAGTGACTGATCTAACATATATAATCAAAACACCAGATAGACGCAAGAAAACACAACTCTGTCATGTAAACATGCTAAAACCTTATTATGAGAGGGATTCAGTTGTGGCCTTGGTGGATGGTGAAAAGGTTGTTTCTAGAATGCCTGATGTTGATGTTGAGGAAGGCCAATTTAGACCAAATATTGTTCCATCGAAACTGAAAAACCAAAATATCATGGAGAACCTTGAAACGAAGTTGGACCATTTACAAGTTTCACAAAAACAACAGATGAGAGAATTAATTTTAAAATTTAAAAATCTGTTCCCAGATGTTCCAAACAGAACATCGATAATTACCCATGATGTTGATGTTGGGGATGCAAAACCAATCAAACAACACCCATATCGAATGAATGTGGAAAAAAGTAAACTTGTTGATCAGGAAATCAAATACATGTTGGAAAATGATATTATTAGACATTCTACTTCAAATTGGAGTTCGCCCTGTGTTATTGTACCTAAACCTGATGGAACTGTTAGATTTTGCACAGATTACAGGAAAGTGAATGCTGTAACAAAGTCAGATGCTTACCCTATTCCTAGGGTGGATGATTGCATAGACAGAGTGGGAAAGGCAAAATTTCTTACAAAGATTGACCTATTAAAAGGGTACTGGTGTGTTCCATTAACAGATAGAGGACGGGAGATTTCAGCCTTTGTAACCCCTTCTGGATTGTATGAATACAATGTTTTGCCATTTGGAATGAAAAATGCTCCGGCAACATTTCAAAGAATGATTAATTCAGTGATTCATGGGTTAAAACATACAGATGCCTACATTGACGACTTAGTGACTGGGAATGATACTTGGGAAGATCACATCTCTGCGTTAGAAAGGTTGTTTGAAAGACTTTCCAAGGCTAACCTTACAGTTAACTTGGCTAAAAGTGAATTTGGCCATGCCACTGTGACGTATCTTGGTTATGTTGTAGGTCAAGGCAAGCAAGCTCCTGTTCAGGCAAAAGTTCAAGCAATATCTGAGTTCCCTATTCCCACAGGTACGAGGACTGTTAGAAGATTTTTGGGAATGGTTGGATATTATCGAAAATTTTGTAAAAATTTTGCTGATATTGCTCTTCCCCTAACTAATCTTCAGAAGAAGGGAGTAAAGTTTGTTTGGACAGATTCTTGTCAAGAAGCATTTGAGAAGCTGAAAGCCATTTTATGCTACCATCCTGTGCTCAGAACACCTGACTTTGAAAAGCCATTTTCATTAGCAGTAGATGCCAGTGATGAAGCTGCAGGAGCTGTGTTGTTGCAGAAGGGTGACCTTGATGATATTGACCATCCTGTAGCTTACTTTTCAAAGAAATTTAATGAGCATCAAAAGAATTATTCCACCATAGAGAAAGAATTACTGTCACTTGTTTTAGCCTTGCAACATTTCAGTGTATATGTTTGCACCGCTCAGAAACCATTGACTGTGTATACAGATCATAACCCACTGGTGTTTCTGAGCCGAGTCAAAAACAAGAACAGAAGGCTGTTAAATTGGAGTTTAATTTTGCAAGAGTTTGATCTCATGATAACTCACATTAAAGGCAAAGATAATGTGATTGCTGATTGTCTTTCTCGATGTTAAATGGGAAACATGTATCTGTACTAATCTGATAGTCTGTAGTTGTGTAGCGTGATAATTAACATTACTAACTCTATGCGCGGTTAAAATTTTCTTGGGAAAATTTTTTTTTTAGGTGGGAGGTGTTACGGACTCAGTGAAAGTCCCTTTAAGATAGAGAGTGTGTGTGTATGTGTGTGTGGGGCGTGCTTACGTCAATAGAAGATAAAGGACGTAATGACGTTGTTGAAGAAGTTAGAAGAAGAAGAAGAGAGAGAGAGAAGGGAGAGAGACACCAGCCTGCTTGTTTTTCTCTATCGATGGATGAGAAACAATAACTGTGTTTGCCACTGAAATCCATGTATGGAAGTTGGAAGTAATCCGGTGGAGTTCACTTTGTTGCTGACCTGTAGAAAGAAACAGGTATTTGTATGTGGACGACCACGGTTCGGATGCTTTTCGGGGTGAGGAAGTCACTACCGAGTAAACACTGAAGTGTCGTTTGGGTTCCATCGTGGAACATTTGGATTTCGTATGTACTCTCTCTATGTTTTTCTACATCTACATCTTATCTTCAGACAACGGTGGTTGCTGAAGAAGCCCTTGCTCATGTTTCACCTTATGGCTTGCGGAACTGAACTTTAAGAACCATTCCGGAACTGGGAGTTTTGGACTTTGTCACACACACACACGAAGAGTTTAGTTTTGGGGTTAACGTTCGAGGTTTAACATTCTTGAATTCTAACATACTAACATTTTTTACTTTTATTTTACGTATTATCATAAGTAGTGATTAATAAAATAGTTTTTAACACTGAATCATGCTCAGTGTGTTTCTTTTGTTGCTGGTTTGTGACACAGGGGAAGTGGAAAGCAGACATGATAGTAAGAGGCATTTAGACAGGCACATGAATAAGCAGTGAATGGAGAGATATAGACCATGTGCAGGCATATAGGATTAGTTAAATTGGTATGTGTGGCAAAGTCGTTGTTGGCTGAAGGGCCTATTCCTGTGCTGTACTGTTCTCTGTACTCCATGAATAGCTTTGCCTTCAGCTGCCATGCTCCTAAACTCTGGAACTCTCTCTCTAAATCTCTCTGCCTCTTTGCTACTCTTTCCTTCTTTTGAATGTTTCATCAAGTATCATCAATGCCAATGTTCTTCCTATCTGTCTCTAAGTAAATTTTGTGCAGTTATGCCCATGTGAGACACCTGGATGTTTTACTACTTCAAAGACTGCTTGTGGAAATTGTTGCTGGTGTTAGTAGGTTAGAGAAATTTGACACAAGTTAAATCAGTAGGAATAAAAGTTAGTGATTTAATATTAGAATAAAAAGGAGAAAAATTGTAATTCAATCCTACTTACATGGCACATACCACCAGGCTCAAGGACAGCTTCTATCCCACTGTTATAAGACTATTGAACGGTTCCCTTATATGATGAGATGGACTCTTGACCTCACAATCTACCTTGTTATGACCTTGAACCCTATTGTCTACCTGCACTGCACTTCCTCTGTAGCTGTGACACTTTACTCTGTATTCTGTTATTGCTTTTACCCTGTACTACCTCAATGCACTGTGTAATGAATTGATCTGTATGAACAGTATGCAAGACAAGTTTTTCATTGTACCTCGGTACAGGTGACAATAATAAACCAATACATGGCTGCAATTCAAGTGTTAAAGCCTTCCACATGTGCATCCAGGGTGCTGCTGAAGAAGATAAGGGCTCGGTTAGTAGACAGTTTAGTGATGGCAATGAGGGACATGCTGGAAATCAAACATAGTGAGTGGTCAGGTATTTTAAAGACTCAGAGCATAAATCAAAATGGTGTCCTACCAGTTTAAAGATAAAATTACAAAATAAGTTATGGAAAGTGTCATCAATGGTGCTGTTAAGTGGCAATTACACACTACTAACCTGTTTACCAATGCTCAGAATGTCCTGATGAATGGTCTTCAACCTGAAACATTAACTGTTTCTTTTTCCACAGATGCTGCCTGACCTGATGAGTTTTTCTAGCATCTTCTCTTTTTATGTCAGATTTGCAGCATCTGTGGGTTTTTTGATTACCATAACTTGCCTGTTATCCTCCAAGTTGTACACCATCCTAACTTGGGAATGTATCATTGTTCCCAACACATGAAGTAGCTTCACCAGAAGGATTGCAGCTGTTCAAGTTTTTGGCTACCCATGCCTTTGAAGGGCAGTTAGGGATAGGCAATAAATCTTGTCATTGACACCCCAAATTCTGAAAAATGAATAAATGAGAAAACCTCATTGTTATAGTTCCATACATATTAAAGTAAATGGATTTTACAAATTTATTGCAGTTATGCTATTTTTGATTCCACTACAACAGAACAATAATAATGTGGTAGTATTGTGATTTACAGTATACTTGGTTATTTTATTTTCCAAGCTTTGCTGGGGAGGATGGGATACTTGAATAGAAATTGGATCCCATTTTGCCAGGGCAGCAAAATCTTTATTGTGGAATGCTGTTCCTCCTAGCTGAAAGTTGATGATGGCAGGCAAACAGAAGAAATTGTGAACCAACAGAAGAGTAAGCTCCCTGTGGAAAGTTGAATGGTTTCCGGTCTTCAGCAGATTTCCACCTGTGAGAGTCTTTGTGGGGCTCAGCATAGGTCATGATCAATCACTCGCTCATTATCTTAAATTAGCAGGCAATGTAAATTAATGGATCTTTCCCGGATTGACCAATTAATGCACTTGTAATTTAAAAAAAACATGCGATATGGATGCATGTGTACATCAGCTGAACATGCCTATGTGTAGCTAGAAGGAGTTTACCACTGATGGTAATTATTGTTGAGGGCAGGTTTCTGTTAACTTGGGAAACAATCTGGTCCATTGTGAGATTGTCCATAAATCCAAAAAAAATCTTATTCACAACCAGGCACTTTTTCCGAGAGATCACTTAAACCCCTGTTGTTAAAACAGCCATTGCCATTTAGCTTGGAAGTAAAGCTGTTAGAAATTTTAAGCCTCTGCAAATGGATAGTAGTCTTCATTATTCAGGAATTGATGTTGTAATCCCCAAATATCTGTTGAAGGTATTTGGAAGTATTGTAATGGTTTTTGGAATAGGGCACACAATAGTCCCAGTAGTGTATATTAGCAATTAGAGCAAATTCTGGACAACTTCTCCTCGGGGTTATGAAAAAGGAAATATCTTCAAAGGTTATTCCACACCTGAAGGAGACTGTCTCATTCTCAGGGATAAGAAATTGTTCAAATATTGTTTTTGTTACTTGGGAATATGCAATAATTGCTAAGGCAAGTTACTATAGAAACCCAGAAGTGGAAGTTGGAATTTATGCTGTGAGGAAACAGGAGAAAATCAGGGCCTCAGCTGTGCAAATGTTAGCTGTGATTACCTTTAAAGAGTGAATTGTAGAATTAGCATATTAGGCAATTAATAATCTTTTAGTATTTACAATAACCTTTTGCATTTTATTCTACTAAATTTCATCCTAAGTTGCAATACAGTTTTTCATATTATTCTTAATGATCTTGTTGAAAATAGTTTTGATAATTTTGAACAGTTGCTTTAAAACAGTCTCGACGGTGTGTTAATCAGCCTGCAAAAGTGTTTGAATGGTACTTTGAATTCACAGCAGTGATTCAAACGCTGCAATATGGTGAGGTTATTTTTCCCTTTCCATCTAGTTACAACTTCCTGTGCTATTATTAATGATGTTTGTGTCTCGTCTCCTTCAGCAGTTTGATTTTTCGATAGAAATTTGCTTTTGAAAATATTCTTGTTGAATAATGACAATTTAAAAAGGCCTTTGGATTTGTCTTCTAAATAAAATTTGATGGAAGTATGAGGAGGAAGTGATCATTACAATCGCGGAACAGAAATGGATTCGTAGTGGTCTAAGGATCGAATGTTTAATTAGGGGGCTTAATGCCGGGAACTGAAACTCACCTGCAGTGATAAAGATACTAATTCATATCATCTTTCTGGCTACATATTGGAATCTTCAGCTGTAATGGCCTCCATACAAGCACAATTTTTTTAATGACAAGTACAGGAAGAGGTTTTAGGATCAATAGTTCACACAAACATTTTAGACAATAGTTAATGGATTATTGAAATCAATCAGATATTTTAAGGCAGCTTATAGTGAAGTGGTTGGAAGGAGTTGCTGCACAATCCATCATTGGTCTGTTTGGTATAAAATTCCCTTATTATGGGACAGATGTGAGCAAAGAAACACTTGTATGTGTAAGTGGAAAACTTGATTTGCACTAACATGAAAGACAAATATATTGGAATAAAACAAAAAGTGCTAAAAGCACTCAGCAGATCATGTAGTGTCTGTGGAAGGAGAGTTAATGTTTCAGGTCTGAGACTCTTTGTATGAACTTTTTTAGTTCTGAAGAAGTCTTAGACCTGAAATATTAACTCAGTTTTTCTTTCCACAGATGTGACCTAACATGCTCAGGTTTTGCAGCATCTTCTGTTTTCATTTCAGATTTCCAGCACCTGCAGTTTCCTGGATTTTCAGAAATGTATGGGAGTCAGTTTGTCATGGATATTTTTCTCAGTATGACTGAGAGCGAGGATTTTGGATTTTTCTTTAAAGTTTATTTGATTATTTTATTATAGAAGTAATTTGTACATTATTGAGTAGAAATAAGGAGCCCTCTGGTATCAAACAGAATGCTGTGTCCCATGATGATGAACATTTGAACAACTTGTTCTGTTTATTTTCTTCCTTGTCTTTTGTTAAACCAAGAGCATAGTTTAAACTGAGCAAGTTTTTAATTACCAAAATAAACATAGTAACAGTGAATGTTTGATCGTATTAGTTCAAAATAAGAAATCAGTGTAAAAAAATTTCATTCTGTTTGTCATTGGCAATCCCACAATTTGAGGATATTCTCTATCACAGATTTACTAATTACTCCTGAGATGACTTGTGAGTCTGATTGTGGAACCACAAACCCAAGCTGCACAAGGTGCAAAAATCTTTGTGCAGGTCAGCTGCCTGCTGGCGATGGTTCTTTCCTTTTCCTTACTATGGGATTCTCCTCTGAGCCAGCCATTGCCTGATTCAGCATGAAGGCCCATTATTGGCCTGCTCGTCCAAGCTTGTGATGGTGACAGCTTTTTTCAGCTGTCCTTGTAGTATTTCTTCTGACCACCATAGGACTTATGGCTATGGGTGAGCTTGAGAGTGGATGGTTTGTTTGAGAAGTCGAATCTTGCATCTGCTTAATCTCTTGTCTTGTGTAGTTGGTGCATGAAGACCATTGCCTCAGTGCTGGTGGCATTGCCTTCACTGAGTTCATTGGCACTAGTGTGGTGATCTTCCCACTTGATGAGGAGGATCTTCCCCAGTTACCTCACCAGACATTTCAGATACAGCTGGTAGGTCACCCAGGTTTCATCTTCACAGAGAAGTATAGAGGTGATCACTGCATTATAAACCTTATGTTGGTCAACATAGAGGGTAGCTTCCCAAAGGAAGCACTTGTGCTCTTGATAGTGTGTTGAATTCTGCAGCTGATGCTCGGATTTTAAGAAGGGTGGCCACCAAAATAATAAAAGTGCTCAACTGCCTCCAATCTTTGGTTTATGGAGGGTTATGTACTGGTCTCCTCAATGTTACAGGAGAATCCTGGGCTACATTAACTTTGCGCAAGAAGTTTCAATCTAGATTTGTATGCAATAGTCATGACAGAAATATGAAAGTATATTGGGCATCGTAGAAAGCAAATGCTGTGGCTGATACGTTTACTTTCATGTCAGATTTAGATAGAGCTAACTGCTCAAACCCATGCTAAATAGGAAATTCTTGGAGGAAGCCAACAAATATTTACAAGGTGGACTGAGAGATGGTCACAGCAATTCAATCAACTACATTTATGTTTATCCAGAGGCTCACACAATGCCAGCATTCAATGGTGTTGCATTTCTTGAGAATATGAGGATAGGTTGAGTGAGCTAGGGCTTTTCTCTTTGGAGAGGAGGCGGATGAGAGGTGACTTGGTAGAGGTCTACAAGATAATAAGAGGCGTAGATCAAGTGGACAGTCAGAGACATTTTCCCAAGGTGAAAATGGCTAACATGAGAGGGCATAATTTTAAGGTGATTGGAGGAAGGTATGAGGGGGATGTCAGGGGAAAGTTTGTTTTTCCACAGAGTGGTGGGTGTATGGAATGCAGAGGTTATGGGGGCAGATACATTAGGGACATTTTAAGAGACTCTTCGATAGACACATGAATGATAGAAAAATGGAGGGCTATGTGGGTGGTAGAGAAATGGAGGGCTATGTGGGAGGAAAGGGTTAGGTAGATATTAGAGCAGGATAAAATGTCGGCACAACGTCGTGGGCCAAAGGGCCTGTACTGTGCTGATATATTCTACAAAAGTACGACTTTGGTTGGAGAATCTTGAGCTCTGGAGTTCTTTAGAATAAAGGGTCAGCCATGGAGAGTTGAGGTGAGGAGAAATTACTACATTCAGAAGTTTGTATATCTTTGGAATTCTCTGTCCCAAAGATCAGAGAATGCTCTGTTGTTGAGTACATTCTGGACTGAGGTTGATTGGTTTTTGGACACTGGGAAATGGGGACTGGTCAGCAAAATGGATGAGGTTCAGAATCAACTGTGATATAATTGAATAGGGAGGCAAGCTTGAGGAGCCATTTGGCTTCTGCTGCCTGTATTTAATAATGTAAATGTTGTAAAATCTCCAGAATTTTGAACTTGGATCAAGAGCAGGTATCAATGACTAGATGCTCCAACTTCAAGTCCTAAGGCTGCAAATTAAAGAATGTTTTCTCAGGTCATATGTTTATCATTCGGGGGCAAAGTGACATTATTCAGATCAAAATAACTAAATGTGTACATCAGGGTAAATAATGTGCATTAGCCACTTAATTACATTCTAATATCTTAAATATAATGTTCTGGCTAATATGTTTGGTGTCAATCTGTCAAGTGACCACTCATTCTTCAATCATTCATGCAATCCTCTTTATGCTTGAAGTGGCTTGTAAGGCTTCCAAAGACAAACTGTTGCCACTAATCTGTGGCCCATCCTATGTCGGTATAATACATCTATCCTCATGCCTTTATCTCATGTTTGTATGTTAGTTACCTTGTTGCCCGAGACTACATTTTAGGGTTCCTGCCTGATGCCCCACGTAGGACTATGTGGGCAATGATTTTATTGCACTGTTACATTGTCACATCAAAATAGAATCCTGTATTTGCTAGCAAGATAATTTAGAAGCAGATTTTTTTAAATTCCACATAACTTGCCAAGTAATTTCATTACTTTGTGCCCTTGATATACATTTCAATAAACATGTTAAATCAAAATAACTGCAATGTGTGAAAATAAATTCATGGAAAAAAGAAAACAACTTAGAATGTTCGTCTTCTAGAGCAAGTTGTCCTGATGCTAAAAGAGAATTTCAAAAATTAGCAAATTATCTTTATTTTTTTTAAATATTAAGTTTAAAAATTAAATTTACTAGCAAATATGATAAATGAGGTCAGGTATGGGGCAGAAGATGTAAGATGTTTAGAGTTTCAAGAGATGTCTATCCAGCTTTTTGTTTTTGTAGTGCTTTTGTTTAAAAAGACATTGGTCCCAATTCTGTTTTTAGACACAATTACCATTTTTCCAATGCAGAAACTATTTCTATATTTGTATTTTAATCTGTAAAAATGAAATCAGATGAATGCCAGGCAAGCTAGCCAGTAATACATAAGTAATATGCTATGGTTGCAAAAAATCAGAACATGTTAGAAATGCTTAGGAGGTCGGGCAGCATCTATGGAGAGATATACAAGGTGAATGATTCAAGTTATTGAGCTCCCTTCAAAAATGAACACTCATTCAGTCCTAATAGGAGATTATTGACTGAAATGTTAATTATTTCCCTTTCCACTGAGGCTCCCTGGCTTGTTGAGTATTTTGATGGAGATATGTAAGTGATCAACAGCATGTATAATGGTGGTTGCACAGGGAAGTCATGATAATGGGCAGGACACAAAGGTACCTTGCTATCTGTTTTTACATTGAAAGTGGTGCACACAAGGTAATATGAATTCCCATATTATTTCCAAGGATGATCTCATCTAGTTCTCCCCTCACACCCTCCTTAAGGTGTTAACAGATTGTCTGAAATGGAATTACTTCAATCTGATAGCATTGAATTCTCTTCCTGCTATTTTCTTTGAACATTGGATAGAGCTACCAATTTAAGCACATTTAAAGTACAAAAGATGTCAAGATTTTTATCACTTTTGTACTCGAGGAATTCAATTCCAGAAAACATTGAAGGAAACACTAATTTCATGCATCTTTTTCTTAACCAATTGGAAGAAATCATATCATACAATTGAAACGTGGTAAATATTTGATTATATTCACTAATGCTGCCCAATAGGTAATTCCATGCTGCTATCTGAAACAAAATCCAACTCCCAAGCGAGCAACGTTTGCTGTGGCCAGGAGAGTGAAATGAAAGCACTACTGTGGCAAGCTGAACCGCTTTTATCTCATCTGTAATGTATTTCTGGCCAGAGTGCAAAACCCACTTTGATTTGATTGTCTTTTTACAAGAGGTTGACACGAATGTTTTACCTTGAGAATGAGTCACTTGGCACAGCAACCTGAGCTAAGGATACATTAATTGAAGTAACTCGACAAGAGACTGCTGTTGCCATGCTGACCAGATCGTACCTGATTTAGTAGCATGGTTGGATTTACCTGAAGCTTTGTCCTTCACTGTCACCTCTGGAGCTATTTGTGGTGTAATACTAGCAAACAATTTGTTTTGAAGCTTAGATATTTCAACTCGTGTGCCTTTTCTTCTTTGAAGAAGTGAAGATTTTATAGCAAAATGTTGACTGCTTTGGTGATTTCTGTAACCTCTAGGGCTTGTATGAGGAAGGACATTGAAGCTGATTGAAGTTTTGGCTCAAGTATGAAAAGTCTGCCAAAGTATGCTGAAAGCTTCACTTAGCTAAATCTAAAGCAATTCTACCAATATAGATACTCCATCTCTTGAAATCTTTGCAAATTATCCATTTCTCAAATAAAAGTATGTCACTGATTCCCTGATGTTTTGCAGGTGATAAATAGCCTTTCGTTGCTGTGTGATCTCTTCTCCAAGGTCCATTGCTGTTCAACAAGATCATGGCTAAGCTTCTAGCTTGACTGCATTTTCCTACCTTATCCCATATCCCTTGATATTCCAGAAATCAATTGACTTCTGTTTGAAATGCAATCTATGACTGAGCCTCCACAGCTCTCTGGGGGAAAGAAATCTAAAGACTCACAACCCTCTGAGTGAAAATATTTCTTCTAATTTCTTTTCTAAAATGCATATGCCATATGTTGAGACTCCCAGTTCTAGACTCATCAGCTATGGGAAATATCCTCCCCATATCCAAACCTTTAATGCCCTCTAAGAATTTTACATGTTTCAGTGAGGGCCCTAGAGAATAGAGGCCCAGGCCACTCAATTTCTCCTTGTATGACAGACCTACTATCCCAGGAACCAGTTTGGCTGTACTCCTTCTTAAAGCAAGTAGATTTTTTTCAGATATCGGACCAGAACTGTGCATTGGGTGTGGTCTCACCAAGACCCCATGTAGTTCTTGTTGGACGTGTTTACTCTTGTACTCAAATTCTCTTGCAACAAAGGCCAACATACCATTTTCCTTGCTGATTGACTGCAGCACCTGCATGTTTGCTTTCAGTAACTTGTGTATAAGGCCACCCGGGTCCCTCTGAAAAACAACATCTACCAATCTTTCACCATTTGAAAAATGCTCAGAAGTTCTATATTTTTCTTAGTGGATGATCTTGCATTTTCTAGCTCCTTCTCCCATGCTGTTACCCACTCACTCAGCTTGTCTGTGTCCCCTTAACACCCTTTGCATCCTCTTCACTTCTCAAATTTTATGTCACTTAGAAATGTTACATTTGGAGCCCTCGGCCAAATTATTGAGACAGATTGTGATTAGTTGGGGCCAAAGCACTGATCCCATTGGTACCTTAATAGTTCCAGACCAAGGAGAACTCATTTCTTCCTGCTCTTACACTGGCTATCTTCTCTCTCTACCTTCAGTCCTAATGCAGGGTTTCAACCCAAACTGTCAACAATTTCTTTTGCCCGAATGATCTGCTGAGTTCCTCCAGCAGGTTGTTTCTTGCTCCAGATTGCAGCATCTGCACTCTCTTTTATCTTCTTTCTCTTAAAAAATAAGATATATTTATTAGTCACATGTACATTGAAACACACAGCGAAATGCATCTTTTGCGTAGAGCGTTTTTGCGTAGAGAACATACAAACTCCTTACAGACAGCAGCCAGCATTGAACCTGGGTCACTGTCACTGCAATAGCGTTATGCTAACTGTTACACTACCATGCATCCTACTCTTTGTTTTATATACATTAGCCAACAGTCAATTAACGCTAGAATATTACCTCCATTTCCATAGCTCTAATCCTGTTTACCACCACCTTCATGGGATAGAACATAGAACACTACAACACAGTACGGGCCCTTCTGCCCACAATGTTGTTGAAAATTCAAATGCCCCGTGCCCACTGGTTTTCCCCTCAACTATTCACCTGGATACATCATCAAAGAACTCCAATAGTCATATGTAATTTCCTTTTCATAAATCCATGCTGAATCTGGTCAATCATATTCTTATCTGTGTCTTGAAGTCACATCACTTATTAATAATTCCAGCATTTTCCCCACCACTGTGTGTCAGGCTAACAGGTTGGTAGTTTTCTTTCGTCCTCTTTACTGAAACAGTGGGGTCACATTTACTATTTTTCCAATCTGTAGAAACATCAGCAACAAACTTAGTGGGACCACTTTTCCTTTTCTTCCCTGAGTTATTTACATTTCCCTACATTTTAACTGCAACTGCACTTCAAGAAGTAATTCTTTGGCTGTGAAATGTCAGATGTCATGAGAAGGCACTGTGCAAGTGCATAGTTGTTCTTTCCTATCTGAAAACTGGAACTAGAGGGCAAGCTTTCACTCTGTATTCTGTTATTGTTTTTACCCTGTACTACCTCAACGCACAGTGTAATGAATTGACCTGTACGATTGGTATGCAAGACAAGTTTTTCACTGTACCTTGGTACAAGTGACAATAATAAACCAATACCATTGCTGGATTCCTTTAAGAAGTGTATGAAGTAATAACCATTGTTTTCTTTTGGCAGGGGGGCGGTGGGGGTGGGGGTCTCCTGACCATGGCCCAGAGGCAGCACTCTAGGACCTGAAGCAGCGAACTCAGTCAGCACTCAACCTGTTGCCATTCTGTCTCCAGTGTCATTCTAAGAGAATGCTCTTGGCAGTAGTCTTCCAAAGTAGTCAGTAAACCCAAGCCTCTTCTACCTTCTGGGATTGGTGTAAAATATTTCATGATGCTTTTGAAGGAAGAACAGGGAGGGTCCCTAGCTGCACCCCCGCTTCTAAACCCCCCAAAACCTGACAAATATTTATCACTCAGCCATGATCCTTGAGGAAAAGTGAAATATTTGGTTGACTATCTCAAAACTATGTTTAGGAATTTATTAAATTATTTACAACACTTTCCTACATTATTACAGCAACTGCACTTCAGAAATTAATTCTTTGGATGTGAAATACTAAGGATGTCTGATGGCATGAAAGGCACTGTGTAAATGCACATTTGTTCTTCCCTTCTATTTGAAAAGTGAAGCTAGAGGACCACAAGCTCCATTGATCCCCTGCAGTCCCCAAAGTATAAATAAAAGTTGCATAGTAGGAGATGGAAAGAGGTTTCTTTCAAGTTTTTCCAGTCTGAGTAGGGTGTGTGAAACCTCTAATGGCCTGCTGCTGCTGACACATCTTCAACCTCCACTTGGATGGAATCACTGGAAAAAGAGGCAGACTGATTGTTTCTTATTTGCCTTTCGTTGTTTGCTTCCCTCTCTTTTAGGCTTCTGGACTCTGCAATACCTCCAGAAATGAGCATGAGACACTGAGGAGGCTTGGTATATATTGTGTTTTATCCAGTTTTGATTGTGCTTAGGAATTACAAGTTATGTTAGGAGAGCAGGGAGAAATCAGTTACAGTGTGTTGCAGAAATAAATCACATTGAAAATATTAATATCACCGTTCTTGTTTCTTGCAGGATTGCAAGTGGCTTTGGTGGTGCCTTGTTTGTTTACTTCCACAGAAAAATCGTGGCTATAATGAGAAAACAAAAAACAATTAACAAGTTTTTAATGAAAAAGTAAGTATGAAATGCTGTTTCATTACTTAAATGGGTAGGGCTTGTTCGTATTTCCAGTGTATGAGAGCTGATTTGATGAAGGTCTTCAAAATAATGAAACGTCTTCACAGAATAAGTAAAGGAAAACTCTTCCCATTGGCTGAAGGACTGAGATACAGAGGAAGTAGATCTAAGATGTTTGGCAGAGGTGGCAGGAGTGATGTTTGGAAAATCTATTTCACCTGGTGAGTAGATGTGATCTGGAATTCACTGGAAGAGTATTGGAAGCAGATCCAGTCGAGTTTTCAAAATGAAATTGGACAGAGTCTAGAAGAGAAAATATTTCAGGGTTATGGGGAAGGAGCTGAAGAATGTGACTGAGTAGATTGCTCTTGCAGGGAACTGGCGTGGATTCACTAGCCTGAATGGCCTCCTTCTGTTCTGTAATGATTCAATGACTATTTCTTTACTCTCATGTAATGATGCTGCTGTTATCTCTAGAAGCCAATATATTTTCCTGAACTGCAAATGGAGAGGTTATACCAAGGTTTGCATTTCTTCAAACCTGTTTTGTTACACAGAGGCCAACAATATGGCTACAGAAAGTTGTTCAGATGGTGTCAGCCACCATTCTGCTCCATGTTCACCCACAAATACAGTGTAGGCAAAACCAAAATGAGACTCAGCATAATTATTTGAGTCATAAAGATTTTATTGACAAGGTGTTACTGTAGTTTTATATTTTAAATTGAACAAAATTCCTGCTCCAAACTACCATGTATTGGCACAGTGTTTTTTAACGCTTATTTTTCAAGCACTGGTTCCAGAATTTGGATAATCTGATTCAAATATGATGCAGAATATATTATAATAGATTTTGAATTCTAGTTATGAATTTAGCTATTCAAAAAGAGAAGATATCTTGAGCTTCTAAAATAACACAGACCATGCTGGGAATACTCAGCAGGTGAGGCAGCATCAGTTGAGAGAGGAATAGATTTGTATTTTCAGGTTAATAACCCATCCTATGAACCTTTAATTTCATGGAAGGCTATTGATCTGCAGGGTTAGCTCTGAGACTTTTTTCACAGCCATGCCTGACCAGCTGAGTACTTCCTACACTTAGTTCTATTTCAGATTTACAGCATCTGTAGTATTTTATTTATGGATTTTTCTTAAATTGAATTTAAGAAAAGTTGAACTTTTCTGAAGCTCTTAACTTGGGTGCAAGTATGCATTTGGTGTTTAAACAGAACCTAATGCCAGTGGAATAGCATTTCAACATGTATGTTGCATTTACACCGTATAAAGAGGGTATAGACAATGCAGCTTTGTGTGATGTGTAGGATCTGCTGGAATGAAACATAAGATTGAATGAACCTGTCTCCCTTTCTTTTAGGCGCCTACTTTATCCAGCACTGGTGACTTTGCTTGTTGCCACTCTCTCATTTCCTCCTGGTTTTGGCCAGTTCATGGCTGGAGAGGTATGTCTCATTTTTATAAATCCATCTGCATTGAATTCTACTATCAAGTAGGGTATTGCTACTGTAGTTCTGAAATAATAGAGGAATATATTATTTATCGTGATGGAATTCCGAATGAGTGTGGTGGAACATAAGAGCTCTATCTGGAGAGCCAGAAATTTAACAAAACAGCCCAATTATTAAACGTAGCAGCAGAAGAGGGAAGAATCTTGGGGGAGGGGGAAAGCCTTGAAGGTTTACTGATGGTGAAGTTGTGAAATGCAGAATTTGGTCCTTCAGGATACTTAAAGAAATAGTACTCTTCCTGATGTTTGGTGTGGTCTGAAGCATCCTTGAGACATTGATGATTGGAGTTCTAAAGGACTCAGAGGAGATGTAAACAAAATATAGGATTTTAATGGTGCAGAAGGAGATAGCTCTGCAAAGCTTTCAAGATTCAAACCCTGATGGACTGATCTTGTAACAGAGTCATAGCTATGTCCAGCGTAAGATAGGCCCTTCAGCCCACTGTGTCTACGCCGAACATCATGCCTATCTATACTAATCCCACTTGCCTACATTAATTTCATATTCCTCTACGCATTACTCATTCCAATACATGTCCAGATGCCTCTTAAATCTTGTTACTGTTGCTGCTGCACCACCTCCTCTGGCAGTTCATTTCAGATACCAACTACTCTTTGCATGAAACATTCACACTTCAAATCCCCTTTAAACCTCCTCCTCCCTCTCACCTTAAACCTATGCCGTCTAGTTTTAGGCACCCCTACCATGGGATCTATCTTATCAAGGCCTCTCATAATTTTATATACCTCAACTTTAGCTTTTATAGGATTACTGCTCTAATAATGAGCATGAAATTAAATGGGTAAGGCTTGAGCCTTGCAAATGGTTGCAATATTTTTCCATTCAGATGGTCAGCCTAAGTGGGTTCATGTGAATGAGTTTACCATAAAGTGTGTTAAACAGCATTGAATAAGTACCTTAAGGAATTTTCATGGTAGGAAAACTCCATCAGGGACATGGGAGCCCCCAGTAATCATTAATTATGCTAAGGGCAAGTGCTTTTGCACACACAAATGTAAAATATGCCTCTATTTAAAGTATTCTTCCAAATGCCATCAAATTTAAATTCCTAAACATGTTATCCTCCAGTGTCTCTCCACCATCATACATCAGGGTGGAACAGTACTGATTAGGTTCTTCATTATCCAGTTGTGGTCAGAGAATTGTCTGAACTGGCTTCTCTTCCTTGCCTGCACCGGTCCTGTAGTAGCCTTCACGCATCAGGACCTTACCTTTGCTATCGTACAGACTTCAATTGGATGTTGTATTTGGAAAATCAACATCTAATATCTGGAGGGCTAATCAATAATAAGAAAGGTGTGTATCCACTTAGCTTGTGCTTGTTGGACAGTCTCATCTGAAATATGAACTTTGTGTTGTTTCTCTGTGTGTTTGAATCATTGAGGATGAATACCAACCAGGTGTAGTTTTTGCTTCCCTGTCACGAGATTTTTGGGTTTGGGGATTGGGTTTGCGGCCAGGTTGCATTTGCCTGGGGAGATGGGCCTGAGTCAACATGTTGCAGTTGTAAGCTTTCAACCTGAAACTATTTGGAATCTTTGCTGCATCAGTCGAAATAGCAATGATTGTTCCTTGAGATTCCTTTACCAGTGTAGTCAAGTCATGGACAAAATATGAAGAAACTTTTTTCATTCCAGCAGGAAAAAAATTGTCCATTGTACTCCCATCTGTAGGTACTGAAACATATAAGTTGATATGAACTTGCTGGCTTCAGCTGAACAAGGAGACATTTGTGGAGTTGATTAAACAACATGAGTGCTCCACCCAGTTTCCTAGATCAGCAGTACAAGTTTAACAGCAGGAATCAATATGCTGATAAACCTGTTGAAGACTTTGTCACAGATTGGTACAAATCTGGAGACGTCAGTTCGCAGCATCAGGAGTTACTATCATGAGGACAAGTAACACCATTAGCATCTGTGAGGTTTATAAGAGAACTATCAATGGAAAAAAAAGAAAAAAAATGTCTGACATTCCCCTACCTCTGACGATTTGTTGGGCCAACTAGATGAAGGGCAAATTTTCACAGCGCTTGACATATGCTTACCAGAAGGTCTTATTTGAGAAAGTTTTGAAGGAGTACTTAATGATAAAAACTCGCCTCAATCTGTTCCAATGCAACACGTTGTTATTTGGGGTAATGTCAGCTCCGAACATCTTCCAGAGCATAATGGATAGTTTGATTGAAAATTCTGCCAGGCTACTTAAGTTAACTAGATGACATAACAAATTGTGACTCTATCCACCTATGGGTGTATGACCTCATCAAGCATACTGTAGATGGGGTGAAGAAGGTGTAGATAATTGTTAGCATGTTACACTGTCCAGAGTGGTGTGGTTCTTTGAGGATCCAGGTTGTTGTTCCGCCAGAAGGAAGACCAGCAACTTTCAAGCCGTTACATGAAGTATACCAAAGTGCAAATGGTATCAAGTCAGAGGTTGCCAGAAGGTTTGATTGGAGGCCTGGAACAGCTAAGCAGTTGGAGGACGCTATGAAGGAATCTAAACAACGTCAAGGTGATTGCAAGAATCTACCAGCCGCTTCTTTCAACGCACATCCTTGTCTGAACAAACTGTGGTCAAGAATACAAGTGAATTTTGCAGGTCTATTGTTAAGATATGCTGGTACTAAATATGATCTTATATTTGGAATAGCACTATCCAGATGGCTGCACAAAACTTCCACATGTTGGCCATCTCATGGTGAATTAGGACTTGTTGTTTCTACACATGTTTGGATCAGATAAGTAGTGCTACTGTGATTGTCCATTTCATTCTCTCATCTAAGTGCAGTTAGAGCAATACAGCATGCTGACCATGGTGCCCACCCAGCTAGTCCCAATTTCCTGCATTCGGCCCATATCCCTCTAAGCACCGCCCCTCCATGTACCCATCCAAGTGCTTCTTGAATAATATTATTGTACCTGCCTCAATCACTTCCTCTGGCAGCTCGTTCCATATACTCGCCACCCTCTGTATGGAAACGGTTACCTCTCAGGTCCCTTTTAAATCTTTCCCATCTCATCCTAAACCTATGGCCCCTAGTTTTGGACTCCCCTGCCATGGGGAAAAGATTGTTAACATCCACCTTATCTATGTCTGTCATAATTTTACGCACTTCTATAAGGTCACCCCTCATTCTCCTATGTTCCAAGGAATAAAGACCTCGCCTGGCCAACCCCTCACTATAACTCAGGCCCTCTAGTCCTGGCAACACCCTCGTAAATCTTTCCTGCACTCTTCCCAGTTTAACCATATCTCTCCTATAACAGGGTGACCAAAACTGTACACAGCACACCAAGTGCGACCTCACCGACGATTTGTACAACTGCAACGTAATGTCCCAACTCCTATACTCAATGCCCTGACTGATGAAGGCCAGCGTGCTAAATGACCTTTTCACCACTCTGAAAGCAGCATCACTGGTAGACAGCGAGCTATGCATTTGTTCTCCTAGGTCCCTCTGTTCCCTTACACTCCCTAATACTCTACCATTCATAGGATAAGCCCTACGCTGGTTTGACTTTCCAAAGTGCATCACCTCACACTTATCTGTATTGAAATCCATTTGCCACTCCTCAGCCCACTCTTAGGAATCATCATCCAGATGTGTGCTAATGGCACACAGCTGTATTCTGCCTCCATTTTCTAAGACCTTTTCCACTTCCTCTAAATTTTCAGACTGTTTGTCTGATCTTCAGTACTGGATGGGCAAAAATTTCCTCCACCTAATGTTTGAGACAACTGAAACGACATCCTTGATCCCTGTGACAAACTGTGACTGCTCATTGACTCTACCCTTCTTGCATTCGTTTCAAACCAAACAAGACTTTGCTGTCATGTTTGTCCCTGACTATCTGCAGCATCACTAAAATCACCTATTTTCATCTCCCTACTGTTGCCTGACTCCATTCATACCCTGGCTCGTCTACTGCAGAAATGTTTATCCAATTCTTCACTACCTTTAACCTCAACTCCCCCATTAGCCCTGTACTTAATAACCTACACTGACTCCTGGTTAAGCAATGCCTTGGTTTCAAGACTAAAATCCTTGTTTACAAATCCTCCCCATTTCAACCCATCTAACATGTAGAGAGGCTTTGAGGAAGGAGAAGCAGAGTACAGGGTATAAAAGTAGAAAGGTGAATGGGCTAAAGTGCATTTACTTAAATGCAAGAAGTATCAGGAATAAGGGTGATGAACTGAGAGCTTGGATAAGTACATGGGACTATGATATTGTGACTCTTGCAGAGACTTGGCTGTCACCAGGGCAGGAATGGATATTGAATATTCCTGGATTTCAGTGTTTTAAAAGGGATGGGGGGGGGGGGGAGGAGGAGGGGTGGCATTACTGGTCAGGGATACTATTACAGCTGCAGAAAGGGTGGATAATGTAGAAGGATCCTCTCTAGAGTCAGTATGGGTGGAAGTTAGGAAGAAGAAAAGGGCAGTTATTCTACTGGGAGTATTCTATAGGCCCCCCGGTAGCAGTAGGGATACTGAGGAGCAGATTGGGAGGCAGATTTTGGAAAGATGCAAAAATAACAGGGTTGTTATCATGGGAGACTTCAACTTCCCAAATATTGATTGGCACCTGCTTAGTGCCAAAGGTTTAGATGGGGCGGAGTTTGTTAAGTGTGTCCAGAATGGATTCCTGTCACAGTATGTTGACAAGCCTACAAGAGGGAATGCCATATTAGATCTAGTATTAGGTAATGAATCGGGTCAGGTGACAGATCTCTCGGTGGGTGAGCATTTGGGGGACAGTGACCACTGCTCCCTAACCTTCAGCATTGTCATGGACAATGAGGAGCAAAGAGGACGGGAAGATATTTAATTGGGGAAGGGCAAATTATGAGGCTATAAGGCTGGAACTTGAGAGTGTAAATTGGGATGACATTTTTGAAGGGAAGTGTACTGTGCAGATGTGGTTGTTGTTCAGGGATCTCTTGCAGGATGTTAGGGATAAATTTGTCCCGGTGAGGCAGAGAAGGAATGGCAGGGTGAAGGAACCATGGGTGACAAGAGAGGTGGAACAACTAGTTAGGAAGAAGAAGGAAGCATACATAAGGTGTAAGCAGCAAGGATCAGATAGAGCTCATGAAGAATATAGAGTAGCAAGGAAGGAACTTAGGAAGGGGCTGAGGAGAGCAAGAAGGGATCATGAAAAGGCTTTGGCAAGTAGGGTTAAGGAGAATCCCAAGGCTTTTTTCACGTACGTGAAGAGCAGAAGGATGACGAGAGTTAAGGTAGGGCCGATTAGAGACAATGGTGGGAAGATGTGCCTGGAAGCCATGGAAGTGGGTGAGGTTCTCAATGAGTACTTCAGTATTCACCAAAGAGAGTGGCCTTGATGACACTGAGGACAGTGTTGGTAAGGTTAATGTTCTAGAGCATGTAGATATCAAGAGAGAGGATGTGTTGGAGCTGTTAGAAAATATTAGGACAGATAAGTCCCTGGGGCCTGACGGAATATTCCCCAGGCTGCTTCGCGAGGTGAGGGAGGAGATTGCTGAACCATTGGCTAGGATCTTTGAGTCCTTGTTGTCCACGGAAATGGTACCGGAGGATTGGAGGGTGGCAAATGTTGTTCCCTTATTCAAAAAAGGTAGTAGGGGTAGTCCAGGGAATTACAGACTGGTGAGCCTTATGTCTGTGGTGGGCAAGCTGTTGGAAAGGACAGCCAGCATGGCTTTGTGAAGGGAAGATCATGTCTCACAAGCCTGGTAGGGTTCTTTGAGGAGGTGACCAGGAAGATTGATGAGAGTAGTGTCGTAGGTGTGGTCTACATGGATTTTAGTAAGGTGTTTGACAAGGTTCCACATGGTAGGCTTCTTCAGAAGGTCAGAGGGCATGGGATCAGGGAGGCTTAGCTGTGTGGATTCAGAATTGGCTTGCCTGTAGAAAGCAGAGGGTTGTGGTGGAGGGAGTGCATTCAGATTGGAGGGCTGTGACTCGTGGTGTCCCACAAGGATAGGTTCTGGGACCTCTACTTTTCGTGATATTTATTAATGACTTGGATGAGGGGGTAGAAGGATGGGTTAGCAAGTTTGCAGACGACACAAAGATTGGTGGTGTTGTGGATAGTGTGGAGGACTGTTGAAGCTTGCAGAGGGATATTGATAGGATGCAGAGCTGGGCTGAAAAGTGGTAGATGGAGTTCAATCCGGAGAAGTGTGAGGTGGTACACTTTGGAAGGACAAACTCCAAGGTGGAGTACAAGGTTAATGGCAGGATTCTGGGTAGTGTGGAGGAGCAGAGGGATCTGGAGGTTCATATAAACAGATCACTGAAAGTTGCCTCACAGGTGGATAGGGTAGTTAAGAAAGTTTATGGGATGTTAGCTTTCATAAGTCATGGGATCAAGTTTAAGAGCCATGAGGTAATGATGCAGCTCTACAAAACTCTGGTTAGACCACACTTGGAGTACTGTGTCCAGATCTGAGAGATAAGATGAGATATCTTTATTGGTCACATGTACATCAAAACACACAGTGAAATACATCTTTTGCGTAGACTGTTCTGTGGGCAGCCCACAAGTGTCGCCACGCTTCTGGCGCCAACATAGCATACCCACAACTTCCTAATCCGTACGTTTTTGGAATGTGGGAGGAAACCGGAGCACCTGGAGGAAACCCACGCAGACACGGGGAGAACGTACAAACTCCTTACAGATAGTGGCCGGAATTGAACCCGGGTCGCTGACGCTGTAATAGCGTTACGCTAACCGCTACACTACCGTGCCTGCCTCATTGTAGGAAGGATGTGGAAGCGTTGGAAAGAGTGCAGAGGAGATATACCAGGACGCTGCCTGGATTGGAGAGTATGGATTATGAGGAGAGACTAAGGGAGCTAGGTCTTTACTCTTTGGAGAGAGGGAGGATGAGGGGAGACATGATAGAGGTATACAAAATATTAAGAGGAATAGATAGAGTAGACAACCAGCGCCTCTTTCCCAAGGCACTAATGCTCAATACAAGAGGGCATGGCTTTAAAGTAATGGGTGGGAAGTTCAAGGGAGATATCAGAGGGAGGTTTTTCACCCAGAGAGTGGTTGGTGCATGGAATGCACTGCCTGGGGTAGTGGTGGAGGCAGATACATTGGTCAAGTTCAAGAGATTGTTAGATAAGCATATGGAGGAATTTAAAATAGGGGGATATGTGGGAGGAAGGGGTTAGATAGTATTAGGTGTGGTTTAAAGGTCGGCACAACATGGTGAGCCAAAGAGCCTGTATTGTGCTGTATTGCTCTATGGTTTTTACGGTAATCACCTCCATCCCTCTCACCATTAGAACTGTTTGGGCTTATCTAATTCTGCCCTCTTGAAAAGCCCTGGATTTAATTATTCCAGTTTTAGACTGCAAGAAGCAATAAATGAGCAGGAAGATGACAAAAGGAATTTGATGAAGTGAAATGTGAGCTAATGATAGGAAGGATATCAGTAAGATTGAAAGAGTACAGAGAAGATTTACTAGAATGTTGCTGGGTTTTCAGGAGTTGAGTTATGGGAAAAGATTGAACGGGTTAGGACTTTATTCCTTGGAGCACAGAAGAATGAGGGGAGATTTGATAGAGGTTTACAAATTTATGAGGGGTATAGACAGAGTAAATGCGACTAGGCTCTTTCCACCTAGATTAGGAGAGATAAGTACGAGAGGACATGGCTTTAGGGTGAAAGGGGAAAGATTTAGGGGAAACATCAGGGGGAACTTCTTCACTCAGAGAGTGGTGGGAGTGCGGAACGAGCTGCCATCTGACGTGGTAAATGCGGGCTCACTCTTAAGTTTTAAGAATAAGTTGGATAGATACATGGATGGGAGAGGTCTGGAGGGTTATGGACTGGGCGCAGGTCAATAGGACTAGCGGAATAAAGTTTCAGCACAGACTAGAAGGGCCGAATGGCCTGTTTTCTGTGCTGTAGTGTTCTATGGTCTGGGGGATGGTTGGGGGGAGCAGTGGGTGCAGCACAGCAAGGAAAAGTACAATAAGTGGGAGGATATTGAGTAGTGTAGAGAAACATGGGGACCGAGCAGTGTATGTGCACAGATCCTTAAAGATAGCAGGACAGGTCAATGAGAAGGTTTAAAAGTCTTGAAAGGATGCTTTCCTCTGCGAGCTAAGGCACCGAATATAAGAGCAGGAACATTAGGCTAGAACTATATTTGATGTTAGTTAGGCCACAGCTTGAGTACTGTTCTGGTCACTAAATTACTGGAAGAATGTAAATGCACTGAAGAGAATGCAAAAGAGATTTGAAAGGATACTGCAATTTATAGCCAGCAGAAAAGATTAGAAAAGCTGGGGTTCTCTTTGGAATGGAGGAGATGAAACTTAATTAAGGAGTATAAAAGTATGAGGAATCCAGAGAGAATAAATAGGAAGGACCTATTTCCCTTTGGAAAGGGGTCAAAATAGGTCATCACACATTTAACATAATTGGTAGAAGGATTAGAGAGGAGATAAATATGTCCCGGTGAGGCAGAGAAGGAATGGCAGGGTGAAGGAACCGTGGGTGACGAGAGAGGTGGAACGACTTGTTAGGGAGAAGAAGGTAACATACGTGAGGTATAAGCAGCAAGGTTCAGACAGGGCCCGTGAGGAATATAGGGTAGCGAGGAAGGAACTTAACAAAGGGCTGAGGAGAGCTAGAAGGGGACATGAAAAGGCTTAGGCTAGTAGGGTTAAGGAAAATCCCAAGGCCTTTTTCAAGTACGTGAAGGGTAGGAGGATGGCTAGGGTGAAGGTAGGTCCGATTAAGGACAAAGGTGGGAGAATTTGCCTGGAGGCGGTGGAAGTGGGAGAAGTTCTGAATGAGTACTTCTCTTCGGTATTCACCAGGGAGAGGGGTCTTGATGATGAGGAAGGGAGTGCTGGTAGGGGTAATGTTCTCGAGGTTGTTGATATCAAGAGAGAGGATGTGTTGAAGTTGTTAAATAATATTAAGACAGATAAATCTCCGGGGCCTGACGGGATTTTCCCCAGGCTGCTTCGAGAGGCGAGGGAGGAGATTGCTGAACCGCTGGTAAGGATCTTTGAGTCCTCGTTGTCTACGGGGGTGGTGCCGGAGGATTGGAGGATTGCGAATGTGGTCCCCTTGTTCAAAAAAGGTAATAGGGATAGGCCAGGGAATTATAGACCGGTGAGTCTCACATCTGTGGTGGGTAAACTGTTAGAAAGGATTCTAAGGGATAGGATTTATGAACACCTAGAGAATCATGGTCTGATTAGGGACAGCCAGCATGGCTTTGTGAAGGGAAGATCTTGCCTCACAAGCTTGATAGAGTTCTTTGAGGAGGTGACCAGGAAGATTGATGAGGGCAGTGTGGTGGATGTGGTTTACATGGATTTTAGTAAGGCATTTCATAAGGTTCCTCATGGTAGGCTTCTTCAGAAGGTCAGAGGCCAAGGGATCCAAGGAAGCTTGGCTGTGTGGATTAGGAATTGGCTTGCATGTAGAAAGCAGAGGGTTGTGGTGGAAGGAGTGCCCTCGGATTGGAAGGCAGTGACTAGTGGTGTCCTGCAGGGATCGGTTCTGGGACCTCTACTTTTTGTGATATTTATAGATGACTTAGATGAGGAGGTGGAGGGCTGGGTTAGTAAGTTTGCGGACGACACTAAGATAGGCGGTGTTGTGGATAGTGTGGAGGGCTGTTGGAGCTTACAGAGGGATATTGATAGGATGCAGAGCTGGGCTGAGAAGTGGCAGATGGAGTTCAATCCGGAGAAGTGTGAGGTGGTACACTTTGGAAGGACAAACTCCAGGGCAGAGTACAGGGTAAACGGCAAGGTACTTGGCAGTGTGGAGGAGCAGAGGGATCTGGGGGTTCATATTCACAGTTCGTTGAAAGTTGCCTCACAGGTGGAAAGAGCAGTTAAGAAGGCCAATGGGATGTTGGCTTTCATAAGTCGCGGGATTGAGTTTAAGAGCCGCGAGGTTATGATGCAGCTTTACAAAACTCTAGTTAGGCCACATTTAGAGTACTGTGTTCAGTTCTGGTCGCCTCATTATAGGAAGGATGTGGAGGCATTGGAGAGGGTGCAGAGGAGATTTACCAGGATGCTGCCTGGATTGGAGAGTATTGAATATGAGGAGAGGCTTAAGGTGCTAGGGCTTTATTCACTGGAAAGGAGGAGGATGAGAGGAGACATGATAGAGGTATATAAAATATTGAGAGGAATAGATAGAGTAGACAGTCAGTGCCTCCTTCCCAGGGCACCAATGCTCAAGACGAGAGGTCACGGCTTTAAGGTTATGGGTGGGAGGTTCAGGGGAGATGTCAGAGGGAGGTTTTTCACCCAAAGAGTGGTTGGTGCATGGAATGCACTGCCTGGGTGGTGGTGGAGGCAGATACATTGAACAGGTTCAAGAGCTTGTTGGATAGGCATATGGAGGAACGTGAGATAGAGGGATATGCGGGAGGAAGGAGTTAGGTAGTGTGAGGGTGGTCTGATGTACGGCACGACACAGTGGGCCGAAGGGCTTGTTTTGTGCTGTATGGTTCTATGGAGATGAGGATTTTTCTTTTGACCCAGAGAGAGATAGGGCTCTGGAAATCATTGTCTGCAAAGGTGATAGAGACAGAAATCCATATCAGACTTAAAACAATATTTGGATGCATACTTGAAGAGCCGTGGCCTGCAGGGTTACTCAGCTGGAGGTGGGAGGTAGGATTAGGTTGGGTAGCTCTTTTGATATCAGCAAGGATGCATGGACTGAAGAGCCTTTTTCTGTGTCGCAAATTTTTCATGACCTGTCAAAAGGCCAGACTTTTAGAATTCCCTTCCCCTCGCATTCTTTCCAAAGTTCTCTCCTTCCTCCATTTGGACACTCCTCAAAAGCTACCTCTTTGACCAGGCTGCAGTTATTGTGCTGCCCTCTGTGGCTCAGGGTCAGATCTTATTTCCTAATGCTCCACTGAAGTACCTTGGGATATTTCACTAGTTTAAGAATATCGGCTTGGGAATTCTACTTTGTGACATAACGTATACTACCCCATTAAATTTCTGTGAAAAATTTTTGTTACAGAAAATCTGCTCCTATGTTTTATGGTCTAAAATTGAGAATTTACCGAGCAGGTCATATTTCTGCGGAATTCCATGCATGTGGTCTTGTGGTCTTATGGTCTTGAGGCTAAGATACCTGTCCTGCACAAGGTCACCCAGTGGTTTGCATAAAACACCCAAAGATACTTGCCCACCAGGAGCCACTTAACTTGAAGTGGGACTATGCATTTCATCCTCAGTTAAAGGGAACCACTCTATATGACGATACAGAAACTAGTGTTCTGAACCAACCCCTCTGACTGCCAATCTTCTGGTATGAGTACCCCTCACTCTCTGATTTGTTTCCTGCCCATTCCTGACACCCTGATTAGTGATCTGACCTCATGCTCCAGACTACTGACCTCCCATTGGACCCCTCTTCTGCCTCCCAACCCCCAACTCCTCCCTCAGTCTTGCTGACCTAACAACCTCCACTTTGATCCTGGCTGCCAAAGTTCTTCCAGTCATTGACCCATCAATACTCGTGCAATCCCTGGCTCTAATTCCCATTCCCTGTCCTCTGCCAGCACTCAGACCCAGTTTATCAGATTTCCCATGCAGAATGATTATGTAAAGCCTGTCCAGTAGTCCATGGCACCTTGAACAATGCTTCTGAACTTTGTAGCAGTGGCCCTTTGAGCAAACAGTTCATTGACTCACTCTGGATTGACTGTTTAACTCATCCCATATCAGCATAGCATTCTTCATAAAAGGCAGCAGTCTTTAAATACCTTTTCGTAGGTCTCCTCTAATCCTTGTGAAAGGTCGCATGGAATTAAACATTTGCAGTTTCTGTCAACCTGGAATTAAAATTGATTGAATTAAAGAGGGAAACTTTTCAAATCAAATTACTTTGACGATTTGCTAAATGGTTAGCTTGAATTGTTGATAATTTAATTAGTTTGGAAAGCAGTCTTTGTAAGCCTTCAAAAGAGTTTGTATCCCTTTATAAAATGCTCTCTTATTAATCTCCTATTTGACATTTTAGTTTAGTATTACACAAAGTTCAGTTGCTTCTTGTGAGTGCTGAAAATGTATTCACAGAAACAGCCGCCACAAGAGGACTTAGTAATTTCCTTTTGTAGGTTTTAGAAGCAAAGACCGTGTGTTTTTACATTCCAAACATATAAACAATTGAATTGCTGCTGGACTTTCTTAGGGGAAATTAATTAATGGCCTTCCTTCCTGTGGCTTTGACATTTATATACATAAACTATATATGACTAGCCAGAATGAAGGATTTTCTAAAGACTTTAATCTTTCATTACAATAAACATGGGATATGTGAGCAGCATAGTTGGCAGCCTATTCTTCAATTATCTGCCCAGTGACTCATCACTGCAGTGCCCATTCTTGCAATCCCTTTTGCAGATTGCTTTGGGCATGATTTTAATCAATTCTGTAAGCCTATGTTCTTTCATGACGGCTATCATTTTAAAAGTCACTAATAAATGCATATTTCTTGCAAATTGGAGCAGCTGGCTGCAGTCTGGTTATTATACTATTTTATAATTAAGCATTGTCTCGAAGAGAATTCAAACCAATGAGCTGAGATTGCCCAGCTCCGTCTACCTAATTGGTTCCCATGTCAGCATAGCATTGTTCATAAAAGGCTGATTGGTCTATCAAAAAGACTGAAATATTATCACTCTGGTATAGTTAGAAAAAAATCTAATTATTCTGAGTATAAAGTGCAAATTGAGACAATTTGTCTTCCAAAATTGCAGCATATGTCATGGTGTTTGAAATACCATTGTATTTGTTAAATAGTTGAAGTACTACAAGCTAATAAAATTTATGAAGTTTTGTATTATAGGAAATTGTCAACAGAGAAAGCAGTGTTTACACACGGGGCTAAAGATCTGTCCATGAAGAATTTTTATATTTCTGGTTTGAGAGCTATTATAAATTAGTAATTCTCGTTGGTCTCTGCATGGTTAAAGAATTTTCTTCTTGCTTTTTTACAGTGTTACAGTTTTCAGTTGGGGGGTGGGAATTTGTGAAATTTCTCTTCTACATAATGAACCAGCTAATGCAAGGTACAGGGAGCAGAAGTAGGTCATTTGGCCCCTTGAATTACATCTCATGGAGTTAAACCATGCTGATCATAAGAGCAGTGTTTTTTTTATTCATTCAAGGGATGTGGGCTTCACAGGCTGAGCCAGCATTTAATTACCCATCCCTTGATGCCCTTCAGAAGGTGGTGGTGAGCTATTTTCTTGAACCGCTGAGATATGATTATACCTACAATGCTGTTAGGGAGGGAGATCCAGGCTTTTGACCCAACAATGGCAGAGGAACGGCAATGCATTTCCAAGTCAGGATGCTGTGTGGCTAGGAAGACAACTTTACAGTGGTGGTGTTCCCATGCTTCAGCTACCCTTGTCCTTTTAGTCGGTAGAGGTCGTGGGTTTGGAAGATGCTGTCCAAGGAGTTTTGGTGAATTACTACAGTGCATCCCGTAAGTGGTACAAACTGCTTCTACTGTGCGTCAGTAGTGGATAGAGTGAATGGTTGTGGTTGGGGTACCTATTAAGTGAGCTGCCATGTCCTATATGATCTTGAGTTTCTTGAGTGTTGTTGAAGCTGCACTCACCCAGGCAAATGGAGAGTGTTCCATCACACTCCTGACTCGAGCCTTGTAGATGGTGGTCAGGCTCTGGGGAGTTGGGAGGTGAGTTACTCACCACAGGATTCCCAGCTTCTGACCTGCTCTTGTAGTCACATTGTGTATATGGCTACTTCACTTTACTTTCTGGTTGAATAGCTACTTTCTTTCCCAATTTGTTTGTCTTTTCTGAAGACAAACAAATAACTAGTTTATAACTAGTCCAACAGGCTTATAACTAGTCCAACAATCCTTTTGAAGACCTCACAATCCAAAAAGACGAGTAATTGCAAGATGTATTTTTGATCAAAGAGACTCTGTCCAAAGGGTGCGTGTTTCTGATTGGAGGGAAGAGATGAACAGCCAGTCCTTATCCCTTTTCATGATGATGCACTGTTAATGGAAATGTATATTTTATATCCACTGACACATATTGGTGGCACATCATAAATACATAATGCTGAACAGCTCAAGGTTAGTGTCTCCACTACTGAAGAAATGAGTCTTTATTTAAGCATGGAACCTTGTGACAACATTAAGTACCTGCACCTTGGGTGGGATTCCTATGTGCCCTGTCAACTACCTGATCTGAAATATGTGAAATAAATAATTTTGCAGTTTTGAAAAGATATGCAGGTTGTGATTTCTTCGATGTTCATTGTTATGCAGTGACATTTACGGTGATGTTTACCTTTTGGTAGCGTTAACAAACAGTGTAATGATATAAATAGTAAAATAATTACTTCTGTGCTAAATATTTTTCAGGTTTAATATGTTCATTGTTGTGTTTCAAAGAGGTACCACTGTATAATGTCTAACCAGTGTTTGGTTGCTAAAGAATTGGAGAGCTGCAGTTCAGTCTCAAAGCCAGTTCATCTGGTTCATCGGCCACCAGGTGTCTTGAGCAGACTTTGTTTAACTCATCATTTGTTTGATGTGCATGTATAAATTCTACTAAACGAGTTCATTATGTTTGTCTGCTAGCTCACCCAGAAGGAAACTTTGGTAACCCTCTTTGATAATCGGACATGGGCAAAGCAAGGTGTCGCAGAGGAATTTGACTACATTGAAATTTCAAAGGCCTGGAAAAATCCTCAAGCAAATGTTTTTGTGACACTAGTGACATTCATCCTGATGAAGGTAAGTCATTAATAAATTATTTCTAACAGTAAATGTAAACAACAGTGACATGGCACTTATTTTTAAGTAAAAGAACAACAGTTATCCTTCACCTTTTAATGTGAGTGTTGCCAACATAAAGCAAGGAGCAGCTTGTTGTTATTCCTCCTCCCTTAGGCTTTCCTGAAGTTTACATTGGGGAATGGAGCTTTTCTCCCACCACCTGTTTGGGGAAAGAAAACTCCAGAGTTTCAATTATCTTCCTCAAGTCTTTCAAAATGACAGATCTTGGTTAAAATTTAAACATAGCTACTACTTTTCAGTGTCATTTTTACATAAGAACGTTATGCTTTTTGTTATTATGACTGATTCCTCAAGGTCCAGATCCACTAATGTCGATCTCATGTAAATTACTAATTGAAGACTGTATCAAAGTTGTCTGTTCACGCAAATAAGCAGATACACAAGTGCTTCATTGGCTGCAGTTTCAGGGCTTCAAAGGATCCAACAACTGATGCCAGAAATCTGAAACAAAAAATAGAAAATATTGCAAAACTCAGCAGGTCAAGCAGCATTTGTGGAAAGAGAGACCAAGTTAACATTAAATGCTCTTCATCAGAACTGGGAAGGAGAGAATGCAAGTTTATTTTAAATTTCAGAGAGGGTGGAGAGGGATGGATAGGACAAAGGGAATATCTGAGTGAGTGAGGCCAGGATTGTGTTTGGGATAAACTGTAGATGGAGTCATCCAGTTGATAGATTAACAAGGGTTGCGTGTGCACGCGTGCATGCATGAGAGAATATGAACAAAGGAAAATATAATCAATGAAATGAGAGCAGTTATAAGGAGAGAAAACAATCAAAGGAACATCAAAGCTGCAAACTGCAGAGCTGTAGCAAGTGCCTGGTAGGTCAAGTGCTCAAAAAGAGAAAAAAAATCTGCCACCTTCCACCACCAGACACATTTTCTTTTCCTTTCCTTTCCTCCTTTCAGCATTCTGAAGGCAACTGTTCCCATCACAATTCTTTGATCCACTCATCCATCTCCATCAACCACTCTCCTTCCTGCACTTTCCCATGCAGTCACGGGAGATGCAACTCCTGTTCCTTTTCCTTGCCCCCTTTCCATTATTCTGAGGCCTACTCAATCCTTCCAGATGAAAAACTTGCATTTCTTTCAATCTGGTGCACTGCATTTGGTGGTCACAATGTGGTCGCTCCTACAATGGAAAACTAAATGTCTTTGAGTGACTGTATGTTGGAATGGCTGCATTCAGCCAGGAGGCAACCCTGAGTTTCTAGTTGCCTACCACTTTAATTCTCCATCCTGGTCTCACTCTGACTTATCTGTCTGGATCTCCTGCACTGTTATATGAGCAAGCTTAAGGAACAGCACTTCATTTTCTGTTTGGGCATGATGCAGCTTTCCAGATTTAACATGAACTTTACTACCTCAGGTACCTCACATTCTCTGTATCAGAACCAGTCAGTTCTACTGTAGGTAATCCATCAGTAATATTAGCTCAATTATTTTTTCTCTCTCCATTCACAGTACCTGACCAGCTGGACATTTCCTACAGGTCTGCATTCACAGCTTTTATGTCTCTTTGATTCTTTTTCCCTCCAACAGCCCTTCTTAACCTATCAATGCAATAACTCCATTTACAACTTATCCTCACCACAATCCATGCTCACCCTATCAGAGATATTCCCTTTGCCCTATCTGTCTCTTCCCCCACCATCTCATTTTTCTCCTTCCCAATTCTGATAGCAGTCTGTTGATTTATAAGTTGATCAGTAGAATGGCACTAACTTCCTAGGCTGTCTCTTCTGACTCTCTGAGGTTCAATCTGCTGCTTTTCTGTGTCCCTGGATCAAATGACTATCAACATAACTACCTTTGTGCTCGGGCGTGAGGTTGTGGATGATTCAAATTTCTTCCAGTAAAGCAATGGGAAGACCAAAGATGTTGCCTTTAGAATCCATCATAAACTTGCAGTGACCTTAACTATACATGCAGAGTCATTGAACTTCATGTGGCACTGTGCTGAGGCCCTTGGGACTAAACCCTTAGTTTTAACCTCTTTGGCTATCTGTCCCTAAGTGCACAGCATGTAGCTTGTTCTCTCACGCTGTGCTGTTCCTCAAAGCCTTCCAGGTTAAATGAAGTGTGGAGCACCAAGCAGTATTGACACAGTCACAATTCACCACCACCTTTAAATAACGTCGGCTGGCTTCAGCTGGCGCCTGCATCTCATGCTATTGACCACCTGTAGAGGCATGCAGATAGTGAACAGTATGGTTAATGCTGGCTGCACACAGCATCTTGCAAATGAACAGGCGTGCTGCCTGTATCAGAACCAACAGGCACAGCTTAATCATTCATCTCAAACCCATGTTGTTTTCACAGGCTATCGAATTTGTCTACTAGGGAACAGATCCTGAAAGCAGAAATCCAAATACATAAAAGAGACTCTGTAAAGAAATTGAAATTTCTAGATTTTTGTTAAGTTGTGCTCTCTTGTGTCTAAATCACAATGTTTGTTCTCATCTGTATTAGAAAAGACCGTATGCTGATTTGCTTCTGTTGTGCTTTCTCCAATGAGAAGTGCTATGTTAAAACAATTATTTTTGCTGCTGCCTAAATGATTAATCAGACTTCACCAGCAAAATCTCCAAATGTTTCTCAAATTACTGGCAGCCTCCAGTCACACAAAATATTGCATGAGATACAATTTCAGTGATAGATAGCAAATGGATGCCCAAAATTATCTCAATGTTCCTTATTGAAGGAAAAGTTTTCATTTTGTTATAAAGGGGGGAAAAGCCTTCATGGGGTTATAATTTTATTTCTGTTTTAAATGGCTTTGTAATTGCCTATTTATTTGTCAGCTTTGACTTGGTTCTGGTTCCTCTTTGTGTAATTTAGTGTAGTTGAGGGTGTAAATGTCCTCCCTAAAATGAAACTAATTATATATGCCCCTGATTTACTGCTGGTTCCAACTGACGTCAGTCACAGCAGGCTTATAACTGCCTGATTATTGCAGCCCTGGTATTAATACTCTGTCAGATTTTGGAGCTTGTGTGAAGCTACCCTGCAGGTTGTGCTTGTAATTAGACAAGGCTTGAAGCATGAGTTTAAGCCCAATAAATGAAAGCAGCTTAGCATACGCAGTTATTAAGGACCCCTAACAAGAGGTGAGATGCTAAGGCTAATTATGTGGAAGTACTGTAGAGTTGTTGAAAGACAATACATTTGTAAAATAAGGTGGTTCAAATTTAGCATGTGTTGTTTTTTTTCAAAAAGAAAGGCATGCCATTGCAGTTGGAATGCACAGAAAATAGCTCTTATAAGGCATGTTAAAGAGTGAACTTTTTGCCATTTCAGCTTTAATTTATAAGCATGATTCTAGAAATTATGTTTCTAGTTGCTGTATTTGGCTTCCCCAGTAGACACAGTGTGTGATATTTATATGACATGCTTTATTAGAAAAGCATCCCTTGTACTTCCCAAAAGTGTAAGGGAAGATGGACATTGAGACAGAGAAGTAAGTATTACAGAGGATTGCAAAAAGGTTGATCAAAGAGCTACATTTTAAAGGGGGCCTTAAAGGGCAAAGTGAGTGGAGGTGCAAGAAACAGTGGCAAGGTGAAGGGATTCGGATGCTCAAACTCAGGTCATAGGTATGGGAGGTTCAGGAACTGCAGCACCAGAGGAACCACTGAGCTACAGATTAGGTTGGGGCAAGGAATTGAGGGACTTAAGCAGAAGACAAGTGTAATTTTAAGGAATTAAAGGATTGAGTACAAATGAAATGAAGGGTAATAGCAAGTGGGATTTGTGCAGGAAAAAATATGATAAGCAGGGTACTGAATGTGCTGATGTTTGTGTGTGAAAGACTGAAGGCTGACTGAGATTCAGGAGGAAGAAAAAATAAGTGCTTCAGCAAAGAATAATTTGAGGATCAATGCCGGGTGATGTTATTAAAATCTTTGTGAGAGGGAGCATTTGCTTTGGGTGCTGTGTTGCAGCATTCATGTTACTGGGCTGGTAAAACAGAGGGAGGGATTAACAAGAGTTCAACCGATATCCCTGGGGATGAGGGTATGGAGCTGAGGACCACATTCCAACTGGCTGATTTTTAGGAATCACACCCACTGCTGTTCTTTCAATTGGCACTCACTACTCACTCCTTTGGGGTCTGAGGTTAACCATTGGGTGAGTTCTGAACTTGGGCCTCCATCTTAAGGTGTGCAGATTTGTGTTCAACATGCACAGTCTTGGCCCATTGCACTGGAGTGGCTCAAGAGGAAATTTTCAAGAATGTTGCCATGACTGTATAGATTCCTGACCTGAAATGTTGACCGCCTGCTTTTCTCCACGGATGCTGCATAGCCTGCTGAGTTCCTCCAGCATCATAATGTTTTTCATCTAGATTCCAGTATCTGCAGTCCTTTGTTTCTCTTACATAGATTCAAGTTGTCTACTTTGGAACAGAGGAGGCTAAGAGAGGCGGAAATGAATTGTATAAAATTATGATCTTGATGTGCAAGTCCTCAGCTCCCTGAAAGTGGCCGCACAAGTTGATAGGGTGGTGAAGAAGCCGTACGGCATGCTTGCCTTTATTGGTCGAGGCTCTGAGTTCAAGAGTCAGGAAGTTAGGTTGCAGCTTTATAAAGCTCTGGTTAGGCCATATTGCATTCAATTCTGGTTGCCCCATTATAGGGAGGATGTGGAAGCTTGAGAGGGTGCAGAAGAGTTTCACTGGGAAGCTATGTGCTATAAGGAGAGGCTGGGCAAACTTGAGTTGTTTTCTCTGGAGCAGTGGAGGCTGAGGGGATACCGGATAAAATTTTATAAAATTATGAGAGGTACAGATAGACAGCTGGTATCTTTCTCCTGGGGTTGAAATGTCTAATAGTAGAGGACATGCATTTAAGGTGAGAGGGGGAAAGTTTAAAGGAGATGTGCGGGGCCCAAGTTTTTTTTACACACAGAGAGTGGTGGGTGCCTGGAATGCGCTACCAGAGATGGTGGTGGAGGCAAATACAATAGAGGCCTTTAAGAGACTCTTAGGTAGGCACGTGAATGTGCAGAGAATGGAGGGATATGGACCATGTGCAGGCAGAAGGGATTAGATGTCATTAGCTTAATTAGTTCAGCACAACATTGTGGGCCGAAGGGCCTGTTCCTGTGTTTTGCTGTTCTGATTTTGTGATAGTTAAAAATACACAAGACCAGCAAACTGTTAGTATTGTGAAAACTCAGCTGGTTCACTGAAACCCTTAAGAGAAGGAAACCTTACCTAGCCTGGCCATTAGTGACATCAATCCCATATTGGTACAGTTGACACTTCACTGACATTTGATGTGGTTTAACAAGTGACTTTATCCTCAACGTGTCAAAAATCATACCCAGAGCATATTCCTAACACATTTTCATACAGAATATTGAGGCAGTTAGTTCCTTATTCTAGCTACTCTCTGTGTGGAAAAAAAATCCTCCTCAAATCCTCTCTAAATCTCCTACCACTTAAACATATCCCCTCTTGTCATGGACACCTCTGCTAAGTGGAAAGATTTCCTACCATCTCCCCTCATTTTATCCCTCATGGCATTATATGCCTCAATCAGATTACCCCTCAGTCTTCTCCTCTCAAAAGAAAACTAACTCAGCCTAACCAATCCTTCAGAACTGAAATGCTCCATCTGCACCCTCTCCAATACAATCACATCCTTCCTACAGCATGGTGACTGGAACTGCACACTTTATTTCAGCCATGTCCTAACTAATGTTTCATTAAGTTGTACTATAACCTTCTTGTTCCTGTATTCTATGCTCCCACTAACGAAGGCAAGTATGCAGTGTCCCTTCTTAATCATATTGTCTAACTGTGCTTCTGCCTTCAGGGATCCTTGGCCACGTACACCAAGATCTTCCTGTTCCTCAGGCCCTACCATTCATTGTTCTTAGGGCTAACAGTGCAGTGAAATACCTCTCAGCTGTGTGGAGTTCATGATGCATGGCCTTACGAGTAGAGGAAATGGCACTGCCCAGAATTGAGTTAAAAATGCTCATTAGTTGAGTAGCGTGTCTCTGCCTCTTTTGCACTCCTTCTCGGTGCTAACCCAAAGTACTGGTAGAAAGCTGCTGACTTTCAGTGGAAGAGGAGACCTCAGAGGATGGCCTCCTACAGCTCTGGGCCTGCAAGGCCGGGTATTGGCCTGCACTTAGTGGCCTTGAGCAGAACAAGTCTGTGCTGGCCAGCTCTCTGGCCACCTAAACACTGATGGGAGCTGCGGTGGGATCTTGAAAGAGAACACAGATTTATGCCCCACAAAAAACATGTTGGGCAACACCACAGCAATGCTGGTTACTTCTTGGAGGATGGATTACTGGACAACAGTGACACCCTGCTGGTCACTGTGAACACTGATGCCCAGAGCGATGAAGGCTGAGCTTACATGGCAGAAATCTGTGCTCATGCTGCATTGTTCATTGGGTTACAGATGTCAAGAATCAGGTCTATTATCACTGACATATAATGTGAAATTTTTTGTTTTGTTGCAGCAGTACAGTGAAAAGTCATGAAAATCTATAAATTACAAAAATAAATGGTGCAAAAAAAATGAGTAACAAGAAATAAGATATCTTTATTAGTCACATGTACATCGAAACACACAATAAAATGCATCTTTTGCGTAGAGTGTTCTGAGGGCAGCCGGCAGATGTCGCTACGCTTCCGGCATCAACATAGCATGCCCACAACTTCCTAACCCGTACGTCTTTGGAATGTGGGAGGAAACCAGAGCACCCGGAGGAAACCCACACAGACACGGAGAACGTACAAACTCCTTACAGATAGTGGTCAGAATTGAACCCAGGTCGCTGGTGCTGTAAAGCGTCACGCTAACCGCTACACTACCATATGTCAAAGGACCATTCAGAAATTTGATGGCGGAGGGGAAGAAGCTGTTCCTGAAATGTTGAGTATGGGTCTTCAGGCTCCTGTACCTCCTCCCCGTAGTAACGAGAGCATGTTCTGGATGGTAAGGGTCCTTAATGATGGATGCTGTCTTCTTGAGACACCGCCTCTTGAAGATGTCCGCAATGGTAGGGAGAGTTGTGCCTGTGATGGAGATGACTAAGTCTACAACCCTCTGCAGTCTCTTACGATCCTATGCATTGGAGTCTCTATACCAGGCAATGATGCAACCAGTTAGAATGCTCTCCAACGTACATCTGTAGAAATTTGCAAGAGTCTTTGGTGACATACCAAATCTCCTCAAACTCCTAATGCAGTAGAGCTGCGTTCTTCATGATTGCATCAATATGTTGGGCCCAGGATAGATCGTGAACGCCCAGGAATTTGAAACTACTCACCCTTTCCACTGCTGACCCCTCAATGAGGACTGGTGTGTGTTCTACTGACTTCCCCTTCCTGGAGTTCACAATCATTTCTTTGGTCTTGCTGACATTGAGTGCGAGGTTGTTGTTGCAACACCACTCAACCAGCCCATCTATCGCACTCCTGTAACCCTCCTCATTGCCAGCTGAGATTCTACCAGCAACAGTGGTGTCATCAGAAAATTTATAGATGGCCCCTGAGCTGTGCTCAGTCACACAGTCATGAGTGTAGAGAGAGTAAAGCAGCGGGCTAAGCACGCATCCTTGAGGTGCACCTGTGTTGATCGTCAGTGAGGAGGAGTTGTTACTACCAATGCGCACTGACTTTGGTCTCCAAGTAAGAAAGTTGAGGATCCAGTTGCAGAAGGAGGTACAGAGGCCCAGGTTTTGAAGCTTGGTTATTAGTACTGAGGGAATGATGGTGTTGAACACTGAGCTGTAATTGATAAACAGTATCAATTGGATATCTAGGTGCTCCAAAGCAGAGTGGAGAGCCAGTGACATTGCCTCTGCTGTAGGCCCGTTGTGGCGGGAGGCAAATTGCTGTGGGTGCAGGTGCTTGCTCAGGCAGAAGTTAGTTCTAGCCATAACCAACCTCTCATGGCACGTCATCACAGTTGATATGAGTGCTGTCAAGTGATAGTTGTTGAAGCAGCTCACCCTGCTCTTCTTGAGCACCAGAATGATTGCTGCACTTTTGAAGCAGGTGGGAACCTCCGACTGCAGCAGTGAGAGGTTGAAGATATCCTTGAATACTCCAGCCAGTTGGTCAGCACAGGTTTTCAGTACCTGGCCAGGTACATCAACGGAGCCTGATGCCTTGCGAGGGTTCACCCTCTTGAAGGATGTTCCAACGTCGGCCTCCAAGGCAGGGATCACAGGTTCACTGGATTCTTAACGGGTTAATTGTAAGTGTGGTAATGGAGTTACCCACCATCTTTTTGTTGGAAAGGATGAGTTCAAAACTCTGCTCAAATCCCTCTGCATGGTTGATGCTAGACTCCTCCATTCTGTCTGCATTGTGCCCAGGCATTTTGAGAACCCTACATTGCATAAAGCGTTCCCTTTTGCCTTCTCTTGTGGCTGTTTTCAGTTTCCATATCTGAGCACACTACTGCAGAAATCTTGTTCATTCTGGGGAGCAGGGACCTGGAGAGCAGTGACCGTAAACTGTACTTGGTGGCTCTCTCCTATATTATGCCCTGGGTCTTCTGACAAGTTAAATTCAACTTCACAGTGAATTACACCGGCCATGATATATCAGCATTTGAAGAGCTGAATTTAACCTGAGTAGTGTATCTTGAATTGCTGTTGGCCACTAGGCAATTGGAATTCCCATGTTGATATAATGAGGAAAGTAAGATGATTAGCACTGGTTTCCTGCTAAAATCATGGTAATGAGTGGGCAGCATGAATTGATGTACTGCCTGCACTATGTCGATTGTGCATTGTGATCATTATGCCTGCTTTCAGGAAATATTCTGTTCACTCCTTTTGGAGTCATAGAGCATGGAAACAGGCCTTCCATATTAATCCCATCTTCGAGAACTTGGCCCATAGCCACCTATGCCTAGTTGGTTCAAGTGTTCATTTAGCACCTAATGCTGTCAGTGACTCTGCTTGGTATTGGTTTATTATTGTCGCATGTACCGAGGTACAGTGGAAAAACTTGTCTTGCATACTCTTCATACAGATCAATTCATTATACAGTGCATTGAGGTAGTACCGGGTAAAAACAATAACAGAATAAAGTGTCACAGCTACAGAGCAGTGCATTGCGGGTAGACAATAAGGAGCAAGGTCGTAACGGTAGATTGTGAGTTTAAGAGTCCATCTCATCGTATAAGGGAACAATTCAATAGTCTTGTCACAGTGGGACAGAAGCTGTCCTTGAGCCTAGTAGTGTGTGTCCTCAGGCTCCTGTATCTTCTGCCTGATGGGAGAGGGGAGAAGAGAGAATGTCCTGCGTGGGTGGGGTCTTTGATTATGTTGGCTGCGAGAGGTATAGAGGGGAGTCCACGGAGGGGAGGCTGGTTTCCGTGATGCGCTGGGCTGTGTCCACAACTCTGCAGTTTCTTGCGGTTCCGGGCAGAGCAGTTACCATACCAAGCCATGATGCATCTGGATTGGATGTTTTCTATGGTTTATAGGTAAAACTTGGTGAGTGTCAAAGGGGACATGCCAAATTTCTTTAGCCTCCTGAGGAAGTAGAGGTGCTGGTGAGCTTTCTTGGCCATGGCATCTATGTGGTTGGACCAGGACAAGCCTATTGGTGATGTTCACTCCTAGGAACTCGAAGCTTTCAACCCTCTCAACCTCAACACCATTGATGTAGACAGGTGCATGTACACTGCCCCCTTTCCTGAAGTCAATGACCAGCTCTTTTGTTCTGCTGACATGGAGGGAAATGTTGTTGTCATGACACCATGTCACTAAGCTCTCTATCTCCTTCCTGTACTCTGGCTCATTGTTATTTGAGATATGGCCCACTAAGGTGGTATCATCTGCAAACTTGTAGATGGAGTTAAAGCAGAATCTGGCCACGCAGTCATGAGTGTATAGGGAGTAGAGTAGGGGGCTGGGGACGCAGCCTTGTGGGACACCAGTGTTGAGAATAATCGGGCTGGAGGTGTTGCTGCCTATCCTCACTGATTGCGATTTGTTGGTCAGGAAGTCAAGGATCCAGTTGCAGAGGGAGGTGTGGAGTCTTATGTCTCTGAGTTTGGTGATGAGTGGTTCTACCATTCTTTCAGGCAATGTATACCAGATACTCACTACTCTTGCTGCAAAAGCTCCTCCTCAGATCCTCTCTATGTCTCCTACACTTTACCCTACATCTATGCCCACTAGTTTTATGTAGCTCCAATATGGGGGGAGAAGTTTCCTCCAGTCTGTCCTAATTATATCCCTCATAATTTTATCTACCTCAGTCATGTCCCCTCTTTACCTTCTCCACTCCAGGGAAAACAGAGCTAGCCTCTCCAGTCTTTCTCCATAACTGAAATGATCCAACCCAGGCAACATCCTGGTGAATCTCCTCTGCACCCTCTCCAGCGCTATCACATCTTTCCTATAGTGTGGTGGCCAGGACCATGTGTCTAAAGCACCAAACTTACTAATCATGCCACCTACATTCTCATCCAAATCATTAATATTTATGACAAACAATAGGGGACCCAGCACCAATTCCCTGTGGCACACCTCTGGTCGTAGGCTTCCAATCTGGGAAAAACAACCCTCCACAACCACTTTCTGACTCCTTCCACCAAGCCAATTCTGTATCCAATTGGCTAGCTCATCCCAGGTCCCATGAGATCAGCCCACCTTGTAAGAAGCTCTGCGAAAGTCCAAGGAACAGCATATGATTTTCTTTCTCTGTGTTACAGCCTTCAGGACTCAACATTGAATTCAACAATTCCAGATAACTAGCCTAGAGTTCTAATAAAGAGTCATTAATCTGTTCTATTAACTTATTTTTTCCTCTTTCCCCACCTGCTACCTGACCTGCTGAGTATTTCTTGTTTCCTTTATTTCAGATTGCCAGCAACTGCTGTGCTTTGAACCTCATGATTCCAGCCTTGTTTTCTCCTCCTCCTCTCAGTTCCCATTCATTTTCATTCATGTCCCCTCCAGACAGATCAGCAATGTTTAATAAGCCTTGACTATCTTCTCTCAGCCACCATCACTTCTGTCATTTAGACTTTCCTGATCTCTACCCTATCACAAACATTACTTCTGTTTTCGCCATCCATGTCTGAATTCTTACTTTTCCAAATTTTGGTGAATGGTCATGAACCTATTATGTTAACTCTGTTTCTCTCTCTACTGATGCTGTCTGACCTGCAGAATATTTTCAGTATTCTGTTAATATTTTAGAAATTCCCTTAATGCCTTTTAATAGCACCAAAGCAGCATTATGAGTTATCATAACCTTATTTCACATTAAGTTACATCAAGATCAAGAACTTGAATTCTGAAATTCACCAAGAAGTGTTGTTAGGTTTCCCTGTACATTGATGCACTAAAACGTATTGTTGCATTGCAAGTTCTTGCAGCTGTTGGCTTTTAGCCCAGCAGGTGTGCTCACTGAAGCCAACTCTTAAAGAAAGAACAGTGCAAGCAGCATTCTTCCGGCTACTGAGGAGCGATACTGCCAGATGTGGAGGTGATTCAGTGATGGAAGCAATGTAGGATAGTGTTCCAGGAACACAGACACAGTGGTGATCCACGGTGCCCGCAAGACAGAATTTCTTTGTGCAAGGAGGGGATAGAGATCTTCCAGGGCTACAGTTTGCCACTTCTGGCAGGAGATTACTGGGGCAGTCTCCGTAAGAGCATGAGTGTGGTCTATGAGGGCCTTGACTTTGGAGAAGCTTGCAGTGCAGGCAAATGTTAGTACCTACTCTCACCCTACTTGTAAGCTGAAGGTAAATTTGATGAAGTCTTTCCTTCAAATGTAGTTGGGTGATCTTCCTAATGCAGCAAACTATGAGATGTGGTAGCGATCAGGAGCAGCAACCTGGTATATGCCTGAATCTAAGAACCAGAGAGTTACTGTGACCTTGACCTCTACGGGCAAAACACCCAATGCACACAAGCTTGTATTTGAGCTCATTGGATGTCACAGAACTCGAAGCTGATAAAGAATGTAGTTGAGTGTCGGCCGTTTAAATAACCCCATCTGAAAGGAAACCAGATTCGTCATACATTTTTCTTTCCTAAGTTAACAAAAACCCTCACTTTTCAGGACAGTGAGGTTGAAGGTCTCACTGCAGATAATATTTGTCACTTCACTATTGATGTCATTTGGGGGAGTTTTATACTGGGGAGGAAGGTCCTGGGGCAAGTAAAGATCTTGCTGAAAAATTAGGGGTTGTATTTCCTGATGCTAAAGCACCCAGGAATGTGTGCAGTGTTGCTCTATCCTGACACGACATGGCTTTTTTTCCTGTGATTTCTATGCCATTGTGTCTTTTTATCTCTGAGCTCTGAACTTACTGGAGGGTAAAATAAAAGAAAGCAAAGGAGGAAAGAGATGATATATTTCTGATCTGAGCTCAATTCCATCTTTTCATGTTTTAGACCAAGCTGAGGATTGAAGATCAGTGTGGGAATTCCCTTTATCTAACCCCTACAATTTGCTTGAATATCATGGTGGGCATGCACAGAAAGCAGTGTGATTGATCTTGCACTGAAGTGGAAGATTCATTACACTGATCAATCTTCAATCATTAACACAGGGGCAGGTGGTCACTCACCTGGGTCCAGTCCAGACCAGCTGATTGGCACCAACATTTGTATGGAGCTCGTGTCAATGGATTCCATTCATATTTCCCTCTAACTCTGATGCAAACAGCAATTCCCCCTGGTATCACAAAAAAAAATAAATTTCATTAGTCTGTAATGATTATTTAATTTTTAAACTACCATGGAAAGAAAATCTGTTCATTTTTGAGTGTTTGCTAGTACTTGGGCTTTGCAGTTGTTCATAAATTGTCTGCCTGGTTGCCACAGCAACTTGCAAATTTGTAGTTCCACTGGAGCAGAGTTGAAAATGAGCAGTATTATGACATGCCTTTCTTCACTGATGCATCTCGTTCATCAGATGGTGGCACAGCTCTGCTGTGACTTAATCAGTGGTGTTTAAACCCCTCTCAGATTCTGGGTTGAAGTCCAACTCCAGACACAAGCAGAAAAATTCAGGCAGCAATTCCAATGCAGTACTGAGGGGGAGCTGCATTGTCAGAGGTACAGTCATTTGGTTGGGATATTAAACTGACCCAGGCTTCACTCTCAAGTGGATGTTACTGATCCCATATTGATGTTGTAAAGGCCAGTATACTAGCCAATGTTTATTCCTCAATTAACATGTTAAAAACAGTTTATTTAGTTATCACAATGGTGTTTGTGGGAGCTTGCTATGATCCTTGTATTGCATTACCCTCATGACTACACTTTAAAAATATTTAATCCTTTGTGAACCACTTTGGGGTATTCTGAAAGGTTCAGGAATTAGTGCTAGATAAATATCATTTTTTCTTTCAAACTTTTCTTCAGGGTGTTATGTTATACACATTATTATCAGACACTTAGATATTCTAGATCTACATGGGAAGGGCAAAAATAGCAATCCAGTAGCAACTCCACAGTGCACATTCTAATTCACATGGAATTAAATGCGCTAACAAAGATGCCAGATTACTGCCCAGTTTGTAAGGATGAAAGTTACCACCTGTGACCAACACTAACATAAATGCTCATTTATAATATGAATAGGATACAAAATTTTAAAACGTAAGGTACCACAAGCCTGTAGTCAGCTGTGGTGTCACAGACACCAAATAAAAACAAGTGAAAAATATCTAGGCATTGTAAATTGTCCCTGAAGAAATGGTTTGCAATTTAGCCTTTCTTTAAATTATTTAGAAAAGTCTTTGAACAAACACTGTTGCAATATTCCATAGATACAGCTGACCACACAATATTGAAACAGTTTGGAAAATTCAGTTAAATCCACATATCACTCCATAGTCACCCACCTGGGCCCCGACCTCTGGAAAGGCCGAGCTCATCGAGTACTGAACAATCCAGAGGAATAATTATTTTTCTCTTTGTTCACAATTTCATTAATGTCACTGGCAAGGCGAGTGGTTATTTTTCATCCTGAATTGCCCTTGGTCTGTCAAGGCACTCAGTTCATTTCAGTGGGCATTTCAGAGTCAATCACAACAGTGGGTCAGGAATTGCATGTAGGCTAGACCAGGTTGTTTGAGAAAGTGGGGAGAGTGACAGTTTTGTTCCCTAAGATAGGTGTGAGCCTCATGGGTTTGTAACCACAGCTGGGTTGTTTCGTGGTCATCATTACTTGTTACTAGCTTTTTATTCCAAATTTATTTAAATAACTGAATATAAATTTCCCTAGTGCTGTGGTGGGATTTGAACTTGTGTCTCTGGATCAGTGGGCTTGACATCTGGATTCTAGTCCCATAACTACAATACTACTGTATTGTAATGTTGCTCTTTCTTGAGGAAAAAAATGCTTTAAACCCTTAAAATTAGTCCTATCAATACTGAGTAAAGTTTATATAAAAAAAAGGAACACATTTTGAATGATTGCAGAAATCTATTTGTCAGCCTACGCAACCTAAGTGATTAAAAACTGTCATCGTAAGTGTGAATACAAAAATTTATAATGGTGCAAATTTGACTCAAAAATGTACTAAAACGACTTATGATTCTTTTGGAACTGTGTGCAGATGTCAGGTTTTCTTTAATAGCCATAGATTTTACAATTATGTATAATAGTCTAAACTATTGTGTAATGGTTGTAAAAGAACCAGGAAACTAAATGGGAAAATGATGTACATTCACACATTTGTCATATTAATGTCCATACAGTACTGATGGCCAATGCAGCTATTATAAGCAGTATGAAATGCACTTAACACTATGTTGCAGAGAATTTAGAACTACTTTGATTATTTTGTATGATAAACTGCAATTAGAATTACTAATCAGAATAGCTATTACGTCATTGTAGCAGATCTTGGACAGAAGAGCTGCAGGCATCAGCTTCCTCAGGAAATGAATTTTCATGCACATGATTATAGTTGTTGGACTTGGCACCTAACTGTTCTAACCACAGGACACCCTGGTGGTATTGCATCTTTGACTTGTCTATCATTATGTTAACTCTTGCCCTCCAGAATATAGACATATCTGATGCAGTGAGGATTTTGCTTATTAATTTGCACTTTGAAATTCACATTCCTAGTTAGTTTAAAACTCAGTGAGCATTTTTTTTCTTTTTCATTGTCTAACTCGATGAATTATTGATTTGTTCATAAGTACATCAAAATAGATGGTAATTGTAAAAATGTTACAAAATGAATGGTGGGCATGGTTAAAAGAGTAGTTTTTCAGAGAATTTTGAATGTGAGACAGGAATGTGGGGTGATTTAAAGAAAGCAAAAGATTATAGGGTTAGGAAGAAAGCTGTACCACACAAAATAGAGTAGAGGAGGGGAAAAAACTGTGTCTGTAGTGAACATAACGTTTGGGAGTGATTACAAAATAGTTTCAAACATATTGTCCCTGGAATTCTATTTCAGAGGTTGCCTATTATAATAAAACCTATGAATATTGAAATCAGATCCAGTAACTTGTGGGTGCAGAATTGAAAGCTGTGTGTCTAAAAGAGAACATCACTGCAAATTATCTCGCTCCAACTTAATCACTTCATGCTTTCAGAACTCATCCATGTAATTAAATGAAAATATAACTGGGAAAGCTGACAAATGAACATTTACATTTATCTAATTACGTTTTTCAATAAATTAGTTTATCTGATTTTTAAACTCAGGGATGTTATTGGTCACTTTACTCTACACCAAGATCTTAGTGTATGTATTCTTAAAGGGGAGGTATTAGATTAGATTAACACATCAGGTTAGAAATTATGGGGTTCAAGTGCTGCTTTAACTCTCCTGAAGTAATGTCTGAATCCATTCAATTTTTAAGTGATGAAAATCTCCTTTACTAACTATAAGTATTCTATGTGAAATCAGCTTGAATATTAAGCTAGTTTCTAATCAGCATTAAATTAGAATTAAGCATGAAATGGCACCAAATAAGCCATTTCATTTCAAAGCCATGTGGATAGCTGATGTGGAAACCACATATGTTGGAAGCATTTGGAATATGCTCAGTTGGAACATCAACTTTGGTTAATGTCAATGTGAATAATGGCAGAACCAAGGGAGCTTAACCCAGTAAAAGCGCTGATTGTGTGGTAGGTGTAAGTGCAGATATGTCCTGTAACTGCATGTTTAACAATCAAGTACTTTCATTTACATCCTTCTTTAATATGCCTTTTGTGTATTAATATGTGATGTTTGTTCAGGAGTAGTTAACATAGAACATTACAGCATAGTGCGGGCACTTTGGCCCATCGTGTTGTGCCGACCTCGCATCAATGAAATTTAAGGGCACCTGTAAATGTCCATTAATGGGCAATGTAAATTGTCCAAAGAACATTTTGTACAAGGGTGCATCACTGCAAAATTCTGCAGTGCTCAAGCATGCTAAGGAGGGCGGGTAAGCCCTAGTCTGTGTTGTAAAGGTCCAGGCTCATTAGAGAGAGTAGTTCAGAGGGTGAGGGGTGGGTTGGGACAAAAGTCCAGTGAATCAACACACGAAGATTTGAGGGGATTGATAATCAGCTGTCAGGAGTCAGTGGAGGTGTTGGGGTGAGGATGAATGCTGAGAATCAATAGAAACATTGGTGGGAGGTCAGCTGGAGGGGTTGGGCTGGGAGACCGTTTTGGGCAATGAGATGACGATCAATTTCCTGGGGTCAGCAGGGGTTGGTGGGGGAAGGAAGACAAGTGTGATAGATTGGTTGTTGGGAGGGGTGGGGGAAGGGTGTATAGCGAGGTTTGTGAGCGGTGGGGTGGGATGGCAGTTCCTGAAAGAGAGCTGCCACATTGGTATGAAGGCTTACCTGAGGCTGGTTTGCATCAGTGGCCTCCATGATCCATGTCTGGGCAACTCCCTCAGCATAATGATATGGCTGGCCTTACAAACAGTGCAGAGGCCTGGCTCTGCGTGTGTGCCCTATACTGTCCTTATGCATGATCCCCAATCCTGCAAGTGGCAATCAGACTGTGGGATGATACTGGACATACAAGAACAATTCTGTTCCACACCATGAGGAAGACCTGGAAGGAAAGTTGTGGAATTCACAGATCTACAGCTATTGGTTAAGTGCCATATTGGAAAGCTATTTTGAAATTTAAAAGGATGCTGAAAACAGTAAAAGTTAGTCTGGGCTACCTGATGGGTCAAGACACAATGCTGTACAAGCTCTAATGCGTGATAGGAACTGGTTTTATCAGAATGTTTTTGATGCCTCTTTGAAACAGCCTTAAACTTAATCCACTAACTATTTGACTAATTCCTCTGTGAAAGCAATTAATGAATTTGCTTCCACTACATCACAACTTGCAGGAAAATGTTTTCTCCGTGGCCTCTGGTTCTCTGGTTGGTTATTTTAAACCTTGCCTTTGGTTGGTATCTGAAGAATCCTAGGTCCAATGTTCTTATCAGTGACTAATATTTCAAATTTTAGGAAACTTTACATCTATTTAGTTGCCTGGGAAACCTACAAACAGACCTCAAGATTTGACCGCAATCCATCCCTGAATTCAATTGGTATGCTTTATGCTTACTTTATATTCATAAATTGGGCGAAAGGTGAACCAGTTTCTGCCCCATTAAGTTCTGAGCATCTATGAATCTTTGTGAAGTTGGAGTCCACTTCACAGCCGGTCAAATCAATTAAGTTCATCAGTCAGTAGAATATGTTTTAACATTCTGAGTCTCATTAAAGCAATATGAGGAACTTTCTGCAGTGTATGTATGGAAGGCCTCCTTCAGTACCTTCTGAAGCTACAGCAGTGGCACTAAGAAAGAGTAGAGAAGCAATCACGTCAGTCCCATTATTGGCATCGCCTCTACCCAATTTGTGCACCATCCTGACTAATTAATCATTTACTGTCATTTACAAGAAATCCTACAATTCCCATACCAGTGGCACTGTAAGAGTAGTCAAGTTCACAAGAGCTGCAGCATTTCAAGATGTTAGCCCCCACCACCTTCACAAGGGCATTTAGGGGTGGGCAATAAAATGCTGGTCTTGCTACATGCCATAGCAAAAGAAAACATGCTAGAACTTATTCCCAGAAAACCATGCCATGCAGGATCTGTTATTGGTTGTTTTTCCCCTAACCATCATAAAACAGCTTTGATGTCATAAAGTATTCCCTTATTACAGCTATAAATGTCTTTCTTTTTAAATAACCACTCATCAGCTCTTCAGATATAGATAGTTCATGATGCAGACCAGAACTGAATATTAATATTATTTGTAAGAATGCAGAACCTGCTCGACAAAGTCATAATTGTACCCACCTCCACCACTTCCTCTGGCAGCTCGCTCCATTTGCCCACCATCTTCTTTGTGGAAAAAGTTGCCCCTCAAGTCCCCTTTAAATCTTTCCACTCTCACCTGATTTCCCTCTCGTGTACTCCTATATCTTTATACTCAAGGGATTCACTTGATTCCAGCCTCCTATACCTAATATGTGCCACCTCATTTTCATGACCAGAACCTCATTATCCTTCATCAAACAAAGGGTTCCCTAATCCTGCCAGCATTGCCCTTACCTCTGACAAGAACATGTTGGCCCTGAACTTCCCCCTATATCACTTTTAAAAGTCTTCTACTTGTCAGACATCTCTTTACCTGCAAGCAGCCTCTCCCAATCAACCTTTGCAAGTTCCTGTCAAAATTAACCTTGCCCCAATTTAGGACTTTAACTTGTGGACCAGTTCTGTCTTTTACCATAACTATTTTAAAACAAACAGAATTATGATCACTGGTCCGAAAGTGCTCCCCCACTGACACTTCAGTCACTTTCCCAGCCTCGTTTACCAATAAAAAAGTCGAGTTCTGCCCCCTATCTGGTTGGGCCATCTACATTTTGCATAAGAAAACTTTCCTGGACACGCTTAGCAAATTCTGCCCCATCCAAGCCCTTTGCACTATAGCAGCAGTCAATGATATTGAAATTAAAATCACCTACTGTTACGAGCCTACTATTCTTGCAGCTATCTATGATCTCCCTACATATTTGCTCCTTTAATTCCTTCTGACTATTGGGGGAGGGCCTATATATAATCCCATCAAAGTGATCAACCCCTTATTTCTAAGCTCCAACAATATAGCCTCATTGGATGATCCTGCAGAAATATCCACTCTACTGCCATTGTTCTCCCTAATCAAAAACTCAACTCCGCCTCCTCTCTCATCTCCACTTCTATCACGCCTGTAGTATTTGTACCCCAGAACATTGAGCTACCAGTCCTGCCTGTCCTTCAACAATGTTTCTTTAGTAGCTATAATATCCTAGTCCCACGTAACTGTCCATGCCCTGAATTCATCTGCCTTGCCTGTTAGGCTTCTTGCATTAAAATAAATGCAACTTAGTCTATCAGACCTTCTTTGTTCCCTGCCCTGCCCCTGCCTACTGAAGTTGCTTGCTTCAACTTTTACATTTACCTTGACTTTCTCATCTGCCACACTACTGCATTGGGTGCCACCCCTCTGTCAGACCAGTTTAAACGCTCCTGAGTAGCTCTGGCAAATCACCCTGCAAAAGAGATTTGTGACTCCAAGGTTGCTGTGTTATTGGGATGTTCTTTTGCCCCATTCCTGTAAGCAAATTACCAAAAATTTGGAGAAGGCAATGTTTCTATTACCTTTGTCATGATAGGAGGAATACTTGACGTATTCCAGGAATGCTTGTAACATATGTGGGTGTTATATTTTTGATGAAAGTGTTCATGGCAAACTGAAAATTAAAATTATTGGAGGCAAGCATCTGCATAGGTATTACTTCAAAGTTTGGGTTGTCCGCAATGTAGCTAAAATGATTGACGTTGGTGGATTCTGCAATATCAAGAAGAAAACTGAATGTTCTCCTTACTGAAACTTTGAAGCTCTTTGATCTAAATACATTTTTTGTTAAAGCTTCCCACCATAAATCAACCCAATTTTACTTACTTGGTCTGAAACTCCAGCATCCATTAGTGAGGATATCTGTGTGTACACTTGTCCTATCTAAGTTGTAGCTGTGAGGACTGAAGAAGTCCCACCCAGGCTATCTCTGTAAAATCTTCAAATTCTTCAGCAGGATAAGTGTACCAACATCAGGCTTAGAACCCCAGTATCAAGTCTTATTAGAATCAGTTAATCCAGTAGGTGACCAAGGCTTTGTCACGGGAGATGGGTCATTCACTACAGGACATCCAGCCTATGTATTGTTGGACAGGTCGTTGTCTGACACTTTTGTAGTGTGAATATTACTTGCCATTTATCAGTCTGTGCCTGAACGTTGTGTAGGTCTTGCTGCACGGGTAGTTTCAACTAGAAGTGAACACCCACAAACATCCTCAATTCAGCCTTCAACCACAACTATCTCCCTTTGTGCAGAGTATCACAAAGTTGCTACCCATTGATTTCATTGTTCCTAGGGCTACCTGATACCACACTTGGTAAAATGCCTCCTTGATGTCAAGGGCAGTAATTTTTACCTCACCTATGGAATTCCATTATTTGGCTAATGTTTGAAAAATGGCTAAAATGAGGTCTGGAGCTGGTGGTCCTGGCAAAACCCAATCTGGACATTGGTGGATAAATGCTGCCTGCTTGCATCATTGACAGCTTCCATTATTTTTGCTGATGATTGAGAATATATTGAGTGGTCACTAGCCAATTGGACTTGTGCTGCCCTTTGTTAACTGGACATATCTGGGCAACTTTCCAGATTGTCAGGAAGATGCTGATATTGTAACTGTTCTGGAACAGCTCCGCTAGAGGAAGGGCTCGTTCTGGAGTGCAGGTCTTCAGTATGACAGTTGGAATGTAAGGGACATACTGGGTTATAAGGTTACCCATTGTGGTGGTGTACATTTCTGTTGTTGATTTTGGTTTCAAGGCTCAACTGTACCTCACAATTGCAAGATTATGGTGCCACATGGCACAGGACAAAGAGACTGCAGGTGCTGGAATCTGGAGCAAAAAAAAACTGCTGGAGGAACATAGTGGATTGAGCAGCATCTGTATCCTGATCAGTCTTTTGTGGAATCTTAGTTGTAGCATTTCAGTACAGTTGTGTTCAGTCTGAACCACAGGTAACTAGCAAAATTTGGGTTGTTGCTCATAGTGTCATAATAGATTCAGAGGTAACTGAGAAATAACTGCTCTATCAATGTAGTTTAGAAGAGATCATGTTTAATTTAACAATTTAAGTCTGTACGTTTTGAAGGGATCACAAATACCAAAATTTGTTTGGTCATCTGGTACTTGACATAATATCTCTTGACTTGTGGGGAGAGAAAGAACAGAACAATGTAACTGGGACAATATCAAGACCACTTCATGAATTCGCTACTATTTTCTTCTGTTTGTAATTTCAGAGTTCTTACTGAGTAAATGAAACAGTTGAACAGAAGCAATTTTGGAATTGACTTATCCAAATCAAAATTAGCATTCCAACGTAGATAGTTCAGAAGGATAATGTATGGGTAAAGGCTAACTATTCTAGTTCTTTGCTCAAATTTTCTTAATTAGCTTAAGGACCTCATGGTTTGGCTTTATTTCCAGTATTCCAAGGCACTCTTATCGTTCATTATTACTTGCTTTCCACATGAGCCATTGGGTCAAATGCCTTAGACCCATGCGAAACCTATGTATTCCTTGCTGCATTTTGATCAATGAATTCCCCCTTTTTTTGTTATCAATATTGTTTTATCCAAAGGCACATTTGTCACCCAGCACATTGCAAGAGCAGCAAGCTGAACATTTTAAATACTGCTGCTGAAATAAGATCTTATTGAATTTGGATTTGATGCCCCAGATAAAAACAGTAAAAAATCAATCTGAATGAGTATATTTCATTGCATTATTTTCGACTGACTGTTTTAAAGCACTGTAAATGCACTGTAGCATGCTGCTGTTAGTTTGATTTTTGGGGGGGGGGAGTTTTGTTTGGCCAGAGTTTAAACATTAGCTATATTGTTTGTACTCTTCATATGGAGGATCAGTTGAAGTACATCCATAAACAAAGGTCACTTACAATGACAACCATACTTTTGGCTGTTTTTTGTATATGTTTTGATTAAAGTTTCTTCAGTGTTTAATATATATTTCCCTTTTATATTTCCCCTTGGTAGTGTGGAACAAATAAATCAATTGCTAATTAGGTTAAAAGCCCTTTTTTTTATTATTTCATTCCTTGAATTATAATGTTGTACATTACATGAAATCCATTGTGGTCTCAGACTCTGATTTTTTTTAAAAGGCTAAAACATTTGTAATGCTGTCGAGGGGTCAGTGTTGGACAACATTACAGATGTAATAGCAATAATTCTGTTTGTGAGTACATTTTCTTCATCCTGATTAACAGCCTGCAGCTTTTAGAATTTGCCTTTTAAAAATTATTTTTTGGATGTACACAGAGAATCTCACAAAGAGCCCTGTGAGAAGACTTTTTAAAACATTGGCTTCAATATCATGCAGTGCATGGCTTTACTGTGTTACGCAATTGATTTGGAAACTAAACTCTGTACAATTGGGATTTTATAGAACAATGCACATGTTGAAACTTTGGATTATGTGCTTCCATGTGAACGATGTGCTTACACCCAAAGGCAAACACAGTGGTGATATCAATCATCATGTAGCACGTGTTTGGTATCTCTCTTTCTACATTGACCTGCAGATGTTCAGTAAAGAAACATTGTGAGCCGCAAACAGGAAAGCATTGCTAACAGAAGGAAATAATTGTTCAAGAGCATTTTGAAGGCACCATCTTAGCTTATTTTTGTTGGCATGTCCATTACGGAAGACATTGATCAGTTCAGCTCACATCCAACACTGGACCAGATTTCTGATCATTATTCTAATGAAGCCTACTATATTTTGGCAGGGGGGCCTCAAGTGTTCTGATTTTCTTCCTGGTTGTCCATCTCTGTCACCAAGGTCTCCAGTGCATGGCAGAGAAGTAGGTTACCAACAGCAGATTCAATTGAGAACTGTTGTATTAAGTGTTCCAACCAGGAATGAACACAACACAGGCTAGTTTGTAGTCACCAGATGGCTACCAGGCTTGCATGCAGTTAGTCTGTGGAACAGCTCAAGATATTGCCAATCACACTTCTTATTCACATGCTGTTTTGTATGATAGACATATGTCGAAATCTTTCCCCAGCAGCACTGGAACAAATGTCATGCTTCTACCATTCCCTACCTCCACTCCATCACCACCACCTATGTTTTTAAGCATGGTGGGATTTCTAGTCCATTTTCTATTTTTCTTTCATGTTGCCAGCATGTCAGAGCTCTGTTGTGGCAGTTATGGCAGAGACAGTTTCTTTTCCCCATATATGAGCTGCAGTATGTTCTGTAGTTTTAGAGGAGATGGGTTACACAAGGAGACCAGTGACTGACAACAGAGTCTCATGCTTTAAAGTAGCTTGAGGTCAAATTCATCCACTGGAACTGTACTTTTAATAGTTATAAAGATCATAACAGTTGTTTGGGGCCTAAAGCTGGTTTGCAATATCCCATGTGTACTTGTCTCAGTTTTTCTTGTTCTACAACAGCCTCACCAGTGATCCTCACAGGGACCACAAAGGTAACATAAGCCTTCATTTCTAAGTCAAAGTTGAGTTATTGTCAAATGCACAAGTACACGTATCCAATGAAAAACTTACTTGCAACTGCATCACAGGCACATAACATCATATAAATAGCATTCACAAGAAAAAAACATAAAATAAACAAAAATTAAACATAATTTTTTTTACAAGAAAGACTACAATTAGAACAAAGAAAAGAAAAGCAAAGTCCATTTTAGTGCAAAGTGATCAAAGTGGTCATAGTATTGCTGAACTATGGTGATTATGGTTGTGCAGGTTGGTCAAGAATTGAGTGGTTGAAGGGAAGTAGCTTTTGTAAATTGACCTATCATGGAGCCAGGAGAGGAAGGTACATTCTGCCCAACTCCACAGCAATATTATGAATATCCACCAATCTGCCCTTGTCCCACTCCAGTGGGACTCAGCCACAACCAATCCCTTTGCAAGGTTGGCTGGATTTTCCAGGGCTCTGACTGGTGAAATACATTGAGATATCATCAAGCATTGACATGAAAATACTCAGCATTATTTAAACTTCTTTCTGTGAGCCCACTGCATCTCATCCAGGCATGCACCCAGCTTATGTCATGACTATACAGTGTAGTCTACAGTATATCTGCTCCTCTATCAGTGCAGGAGCCTTTAACCTTCATGACTTGACATTCTGGAACTCTCATCTGTCACTCTAATTAATGGAAGTATGGAGAACTGTTAACTAAGAGGTGTGATAATTCATGAACTGTACATAATATGGTTTATAATTAAATCAGAAGATTGATTAAAAAATAAATAAATCTATCTAACATCCTGATAAAGTTGGTAGTGGGTTAGAGTCATTGTAGCAGCCTTTTATAGAACACAGCTACTATCACTGGATTGGCAAAACAGTACTGAAATTGAAGTCATTATTTTGCTTCAAATTAAATTCATTTCTTGTATCAACAGTATAAAGAAGAAAATAATAGTGCTGACTTTGCTATTTTGCTGTGAGTTAGACTTGTGTATACTTGGGGTGAGTTGACAGCAGTGAGGCGAGAGAAACAGGAAACCTAGGTCTTGGCATGATGATTGTTAATTACTGCAAATAAAACACTCTGGTACTGAACAATAACCATTACAAGTATGGCCTCATTCCTTCAACTGTTGTGTCAACTGTGCATCTCCTTGACTAATGTGACTGTAGGACTGAGAAACAGAGGAAGGTTGAAGAAGGAAGTAAGAGTGTTTAAAGGAGTGACGATGTAAAGCAATAGTTGAAGGAATGGTTGTGCACTTGTAATAGTTCATGTTCAGTGCTGGATAGTTTGGCAATAATTAACAATTGTGCAATTATCATATTGTGTCCTTTTGCCTGTAATAACAAGACAGTTTTATGCATTGCATTTAGTTCATGTGTCGACTACTAATTCAAAATTTGTCAAAGGTGAAGCAGACAGCAAAATTCCGATTTTTTTCAAAGCTAATCATGGGCAACAAGCACTGATCATATTTAGCTGCGCATGTTCTGTGACTGAATTTGCTGAAGCGTTTTCTATTAATAATTGCAAACATCATTCACCATATCAGCGTTTTTGCTGCAAAATTTGGACCTGTGTCTTCATAGTGATGTATTTTGTTATGAAAGAGAATGTTGTTCAAGCACTTACTGCTTGGTACAATGTGATTCTAAAGGGTCACGTGAAAAGTTGTTTCCATGATTAATGATAAATTCATTACACTTTAATAAATGATATTACTCTTATCAACTATCTCAATCTGCTAATTTACACTTTCCAAATCTAACATTGCACTCTTGATGGTATTTTATCTATTCAATGTCAAAGTTGAGTTTATTGTCAAATGCACAGGTGCAATGAAAAACTTACTTGCAGCAGCATCACAGGCACAGAGCATCGTATAAGCAGCATTCACAAGAAAAATATAAATTAAACATAAATTATACACAATTTTTACAAGAGAACAACACAAAACAAAAAAAAAGTCAATTTTAGTGCAAAGTGATCAGAGTCCTTATGATTTTGCTAAACTGTAGTGGTAATTAGGGTTTTGCCAGTTGGTTTAAGAACTGAATGGTTGAAGGAAAGTAGCTGTTCTTGAACTTGGCAGTGTGGGACTTAAGGCTTCTGTACCTTCTGCCCAATAGTAGCTGTGAAAATATGGCATGGACTGGATGGTGGAGATCTTTGATGATGGATGTTGCTTTCTTGAGGGATCACCTCTTGTAGATACTACCAATGGTGGGGAGGGATGGGCCCATGATGTATCGGGCAGAGTCAACTACTCTCTGCAGCTTCTTGCATTCCTGTGCTTTCGAATTGCCACACCAGGCTATGATGCAACCAGTCAGGAAACCTTTAACAGTACATCTGTAGAAGTTTGTTGGAATGTTTGGTGACAAGCTGAACCTCCTAAGAAAATAAAGATGCTGGCACACTTTCTGTATGATTGCATCAATGTGCTGGGCCCAGGACAGACATAGTTACACCCAGGAATGCTGCCAGGCATTAACATGTTGTTAGCATTAACATGTTACTAATGTTCACTGGATATTAACACATTAACATAAAGCTGCTGACTTTCTCCACCACCAATCCCCCAATGTAGACTGGCACATGTTTGCCCCCCTCCTCCTTCCCGAGGTCAACAATCAGCTCTTTAGTTTCACTGACATTTAATGAGAGGAGGTTGTTATAGCACCACTCAACCAGGTGTCCTGACTTACGCTGATTATATTTCATAATGTAATTCTTAATCTTATTTATTTTGGCTTTATTAATTAAAATAAGATTAAAAATGTAATATGTATGGACATATAGCTGATACCAAGAGCATGCATCTGAAATGTTCGATTAACAACAATGCAAATTAACAAAAATTGGGATCTATTGTTCAGTAATTCAGTCACACCTAGAAGGTGATTTCCAGCTGTTTGGAATTTGCATCAGTTGCAGTGTATCTTCTGCCTGGTGCAAAAATGTGAAAAAAATTACTTGGTGGTTTATTAGATCTTCTGGGAACTCTTGACCTTCATATGGGACTTGTGTAATGAATCATGCACTTGCAGATCTCTGCTACTAAGTTTCAATGCAACTTATAATGAGGTTCAGTCAGGTATAAGGCTATTTATAGCTTTTTTTATACACATACCAATCTCGGGCCATTATGTAATATCAATATTGTACATTGACGTGTTAAAGATTCAATTTGCATGTATTCTATCTGATTTCCAATTTATAAGATAAGATATCTTTAGTAGTCACAAGTACATCGAAACACACAGTGAAATGCATCTTTTGCGTAGAGTGTTCTGGGGGCAGCCGTAAGTGTTGACATGCTTTCCGGCACCAACATAGCATGCCCGCAACTTCCTAACCTGTACGTCTTTGGAATGCGCGAGGAAACAGGAGCACCTGGAGGAAACCCATGCAGACTTGGGGAAAACGTACAAACTCCTTACAGACAGTGGCCAGAATTGAACCCAGGTCGCTGGCGCTGTAATAGCGTTACCCTAACCGCTATACCACCATACCTGATTTTGATGCAAATGTATATTCATACCTCAATTGCTTGCATTTTCCATCTCTGACAGCAAGTATATAGAACATATAACAGTATAGCACGGGAACAGACCCTTTGGCTCACAATGTTTGTGCCAACCTTGATGCCAATTTAAACTGCACATGGTCAATGTCTCTCCATTCCCTGCTTGTTCACGTGCCTGTCTAAATACTACTTAACTGTTGCTATCGTACCTGCTTCCACCACCTCCAGTCAGAAAAACACCCCATTCACCACTACCCTCTGTCTTCTATGGTCTCCTGTTTTGAATCCAATCTACCAAGTCACCATGGATCCCTTATTCTGAATCTTTTGCAACAGCTGCCATGAGGGACCTTGTCAAATGCTTTACTAAAGTCCATGTATACAACGTCCACTTCCCTACCCTCATCAATCATCTTTGTCACCACCTCAAAAAGCTCAATTGAGTAGAGGTGGTCTTTTCTCAAATATGAGAGCTCCCAAACTGTGATTACCCCGAATCTATCATTAGTTCAACTGGGCTTTTTTTTTCCATTTATAAGATGCACTCCAGGAAAAATAATTGATGAGATTCTGACTTTTTTGCTATTACCTCATTAATAATTAATTACGTTTGAATAAGGGTATCACAATGAGATTTTTCCAATCTTTTCCTACCTTCTAGAATTTGAGGATTTTTGGAAGATACAGCCAAGGCATCCACTGTCTCTGTAGCAACTTCATCAAATCCTGGGGACTTAGCAGCCTTCAGACCCACCAGTTTGCCTTATACCAATTCGCTAGTGTTGGTGACGGTACTTAATTCCATATCTGTATTTTTTAGTATCAGTGGGATGCTCATAGTATCTTCTACTGTAAAAAGCTGATACAAGATATCTGTTTCACTCCCATGGCACTTCTGTGTTCTTCATAAGTATTTCTGCCGCCTCATTCTCTGTGGGGCCACTGTTCACTATGACCTCACTCTCTCTCACTTGTCGGTTTTTAATTTCCTCACAAGTTTACCCTCATAGTTTATTTTCTCCTTGATGATTTGTTTAGTCTTCCTATGCTAGATTCTGAATTTATCCCAATCTTTGGACCTACCATTAACCATTGATTTGAATTCCTATTTTCTATATTCCCATTTCTTTCTGCCATGATAGGCCTAGTGGCCTCTTTCTGAATCTCTGCTGGTTCTCAGAGCATTCACATCAGTCCCATTCCTCCATTTTTTTGTTCTCTGTAGTCTATTCTCTCACAAGCTCATCCAATTCCCCTAATTCTCCTACTACTTACCCCACTACAGTCATGAATTAACTCACTGGCATGTTGTGGGCTGTGGGAGGAAACCAGAGAACCTGTTTTGTTTACATTGTTCCTTAGTTCCAAAATGATTTGTCAAAACATTGCTTCAGGTTTAAAGCAGTAGAAATGGCTCTGTAGGTTGAAATAAATTTAACTGCCTTTCAGTATGTGGTCACAGTATTTTGAGAAAGTTTGCAGCAATCTGTTAAATGTAACCTGCCAAAATGTATAACATCAAAGCTTTGGTGCATGTTCATCCATTAGGAAATTATTCATTCTAGTTACAGTGAACTAATGTTTTAACACACATCAATGCTTGAACAATCCACAAAGGGTAGGCAGCATATTGGTATTAAATGATTTCTTGCAAATAATCTTGTATTTGGATAAACCTACATCTTTCTGTGGATTTAATTTTCAAACTGCTTTTTCCCTAATGGCAGAGAATGCTTTCTCTTAAAAATGGTCAAAAGTTTAGTATTGAATTAGCTTCACACTGAAGCAGTTCAGATGATCAACATCTCCTTGCATTGGTTAGAATTGTGTGAATAGCCAATGGATTGGTCTTGGCACATAATTAATTAATTAATGGCAGATTGCTGTAATGCATCTGTTGCATCTTATATAAAATCAATCTTGTTTGCCTTCTTTCTCAGATGAAAGCACTCCCTGGGTTAAGGTCACACTTTTCATTTATTTATGTTTTGGTGGAGAAGGAAGGGAAGATAGTTATTGTAAGTGTTAGGGTGAAGGTTGGTAGTTTACCCTTTTTCAAATATTCTGTAATTACAACTGAACAGAAAATTTGACCAGAAATTTCTCTTGTTCACTCACTTGTTGACCAAGAAGCAAATTTGAGCAAAAACTGATCCCTTGATTAGTTGTCCTAATTCCTCACTAAAGATGTTGGAGATGTAAACATTCCCATTCAACTTTAGGGCAATGGATTATAGAGTCATAGAATCTTACAGGATGGAAACAGGCCCTTCAGCTCACCAAGTCCAAGCCAACCATCAAGCACTAATCCCATTTTTATTCTCCCCTCACTTCCGTCACTTGCCAACACACTTGGTGTAATTTGCAACGGCTGATTAACCTGCCAATCAACACATCTTATGGATGTGGAATGCAACCAGAGGAAACCCATACAGTCACAGAGAAAATGTGCAAACTCCACACAGACAGCATCAGAAGCCAGGATTAAACCCAGATCACTGGAGCTGCACCACCATATTGCCCCTTCCGGGAAAAGCAAGAAAGCAGAGAGGGTATCACCAACCATACCTCCTGATTGTTGATTTAAGCAGAACTATCAAAGACAAGGCATCACTTACCAGCAGCAATGAATTAATGATAATGAGAAAGTTATATTTGAGCTGGGTATGAGGATTCTGGGCACTGAGCTGGGTACAAACAGGAAACATGGTAGAGCCATGGAGTTTCTGCTCAGCCTGGCAAAAGGTGGGACATGCTGTAATGCTGGGCTAACTGATGTTTGCAATTTCTATTTGTGATTTGGACTTTGGAACTTCAAGTGCAATTTCTAAATGTGCAGAAAATACCAAGTGCATATTGTTAGCAGAGAGGAGGATTGTGATATAATACAGGACATTGGTACTACATTCTGAAAATATTATTGGCAAACAAATTTCAAAAGGGACAAGCGTAAGATGGAGTACCTTAGCTGGCAGAAGGCGGAATGTGTGAATGGGATTTGAGGAGCTAGGTGAACTAGGAGCAAAGTTATGTACATCTTTATAATCAGTAACAAAGACTAGTGCTACAAATAAAACAAATCAAAGCTGGTCTTCATTTCTGGAGGGGGGTAAAATTCAGAAACAAGGAAGTCATCCCAGACTTCTACAGTGCCATGGTTAGGTCACATTTGGGATATTGTATGACATTTCTGGTCTCTCTATGAAAAAAGGGGAAAAAGAAATATTGTTGTGGGTCAAAGCAATATTCACAGTGGTGATACTAAAACTGAAATGTTATAAGTATCAGGAAATAAATTGCTTAAGGGTAACCTTAGAAGTCTAAAATAATTGAGAGTTTACTAGAACAAACATGGAGAAAATGTTTCTGCGTGGGGTCAGTGAAAACCGGTGGCCATACGTGTAAGACGGTCACTAACAAATTCAAGAATTTTGGGAGAGTGGAGCCAAATTGAGAGCAACTAAGTTTTTAGGAAGGATGGGTGGAAGGATGCAGAATGCACAAACCTTGGCATAAATCATTAGGGCTGAATGGCTTGCTCCTGTGCTGCATATTTGATCCATCCTTTTCCAATGTCTCATCACAATCCATTCCTCCAACTTTTTCCAGCTCTATATCGCTCCTTGAATGCTCTATTTGTTTATTGAAAACTTCTTTCCTTCTTCCCTTTTTGACTCTCCCAGTGGTGGCGAATTAACCTTCTTGGATTTCAGTTACAGTGGTCACTGTCTAAATGTTTCCATCTCTCTACTTGCTCTTCAAACAAACATTAGGTCCCTAACTTAATTTCTCTTATCACAATGTCTGGCATGGGGCCAATGGGACACTGAAGAATAGCAATTATATTTGGTTCTACGTACATGTTCTGTAAAGTACCTCAGGACTTGTTGAAGAAACCAAGTATAATTACTATTCTTCAGTGTCCCATTGGCCCCTACCTTCCTCCCACCCTCCCTTAGACCCTTACTATCTCTTGCATCCTTCCACTTGGCCCTCTCCTTCTTGCTGCACATTGAACCAACCCTCTTTTTCTCAAGAACTCTGCTGTCCATTCTCTGCACCTTCTCTTCCACCCACCTCACGCTACCCACATCCTTCCCTCACTCCAGCTCTGAGAACACCATCCTTCCCTGCATTGCCAGCATTGGAAAGCAATAAGACTGCAGGAGAAGATGCTGTACTTCCTCCTGTCTTCTGGTGTTGAGATGTATGGATCATATTGCCGCTTCTGGATCTACTGTGTGCCTTTGGTAAATGGCATTGTGACCAGTGTCTTTTCCTCTGTTACCTGTTGACATTGTTCTTCGTTAGTTCCTTCCAAGTGTAGAAGTGCCTTGAGATTTGTTCTTTACTTTTAAATCACTCATCATATTAAACAATTTTCATTTATGTGGCAACTTTGCCAGGATTGGATCTGAATCACTCCACTTTTACTGACCAGATCTCCAACTGCCTAGGCATCATGATGTGGAATTCGTTCCCTTGATTTTTCCACCTTATGAACACTGTCTTCAGCTTGAGCATCCCTACTTCTTTGCTGAGTACTTGGTAGTCTGCAGGATGTCAGATTTTCTTTTTAACATTGATCATTATATCAAAGGCACCAATTAATGGAAGGGGTTATTGAATAAAGTCCCACAGTGTCATGTAGAGGAATAATCAAGAAGATGGATATCTGTGGCTTACTGGAGTCATAGAAGTGTAATTACAGAAGTAATTCCGGAGATGACAATATTTGCTGACATGTTATGAAATCTGGTGGCATTCACTTTGTTTCATTTATTTTTATCTTGTTGAGGGATACAAAGAAGACTTCTTTAAATATGGTTAATATGGTTTATACTTACATAAATAAAAAGAGGATAACTAAGGAGAGGGTAGATCTGCTCAAGGATAAAGGAGGGAATTTGTGATTGGAGTCAGAGCACATGGTTGAGGTGCTAAATGAGTACTTTGTGTCCGTATTTAGCAGGAGAAGGATTTGGAGAATAGTGAAAACTGAGTGGGATATCCTAATGTACTGGGACATTTTGAAATTAAGGAAGAGGTAGTGCTGGGTCTTTTGAAAAGCACTATGGTGGATACATCCCCAGGGCTTGATGGCATATATCCCAGAATATTGAAAGAAGCAAGTGAGGAGATTACTGGAGCTTTGACAAAGACCTTTGTGTCCTCACTAGCAACAGGTAAGGTCCCAGAGGACTGGAGAGTGGTAAATGTTATGCCTTTGTTCAAGAAGGGAAATAAGGATAAGCCAGGTAATTATGGGCCAGTGAGCCTCACATCAATGGGAGAGAAGCAGTTGGAAAGTTTACTTAGAGGTAGGATTTATGTGGATTTAGAAAGGCATGCAACACACACAAAATGCTAGAGGAACTCAGCAGGTCAGATAGCTGCTGCCTGACCTGCTGATTTCCTCCAGCATTTTGTGTGTGTTGCTCCAGATTCCAGCATCTGCAGAATCTCTTGTATCTTTGGAAAGACATGGTCTGCTTAGGGACAATCAGTACGGCTTTGTGTGGGGCAGGACGTGCCTTACAAACTTGTTTTTTTTGAAGAAGTGACAAAGGTGCTTGATGAGGGTAAGGCAGTGGACATTTTCTACATGGACTTCAGTAAGGCATTTGATAAGGCCCCTCATGTTACATTGATTCAGAAGATAAAGATGCATTGGATCCAGGGTGAATAGCAAGGTTGGATTCAGAACTGGCTTGCCCATAGAAGACAGAGAGTGGGGGTGGAAGGCTGTTCTTCTGGCTGGAGGTCCATGCTGGGACCTCTGTTGTTTGTGATTATATATAATATGCATAAACACACACACACACACACACACACACACACACACACACACACACACCTCTCTCTCTCTCAGTGATTTGGATGAAAACATAGATGGGTGGATTAGCAAGTTTGCGGATGACACCAAGATTGGTGGAGTTATGGGCAGTTTGAAGGACTATCAAAGAACACAGTGGGATATAGATCAGTTATAGAGAAATGGCAGATGGAATTTGGTGTTGCACTTTAGGATGTCAAATGACTGGAGAAAGTATACAGTAAATGGTGGGCCCCTTAATAGCACTGAGGTACAGAGGGATCTTGGGGTCCAGGTTCATAGTTCACTGAAAGCGGCTACACAAATGGATAAGGTGGTAAAGAAGGCTTATGGCATCGTTGCCTCCATTGGTAGGGGTGTTGAGTATAAGAGTAAGGAAGTCATGCTGCAGCTATATAAAACTTTAGTCAGACCACACATAGAGTATTATGTGCAGTTCTGGTTGAAATATGTGAAGACTGTGGAAAGGGTACAGAAGAGGTTTACCAGGATGCTGCTTGGATTAGAGGGTATGAGCCATAAGGTTGGACAAACTTGGATTGTTCTCCTTGGAGTGTCAGAGGCTGAGGTTTTTAAAATTATGAGAGGCATAGATAGGGTAGAGAGTTAGAATCTTTTCCCCAGGGTAGAAATGTCAAACACCAGAGAACATGCTTTTAAGGTTAGAAGGGGGAAGTTTTTTTTTTTGCAGAGAGTGATAGGTGCCCAGAATGGGTTACCGGGGTAGTAGTGGAAGTAGGCAATTTGATGGGGTTTAAGAGGCTTTTAGATAGATACATGAATATGAAGGGAATGGAGGGATATGGATGATACACAAGAAGAGGACTTTCAGTATAGATTGGCACAACATCATGGGCCAAATGGCCTGTCCAGTGATGTACTTTTCTATGGTTAAGGAGCTATTCTTCTAAACAAAAGCAGAACTGCTCTGCAGTTTGCAGGTTCCAAATTATTGAACATTTAATGAAGTACGTGATGTCATCAACTCCCTCCTATACCAAGGTGGATGGATTTTATGCTATTGTTACATTCGTTGACACGAAAACAGCTTGCTTTGTGAAATTAGCGAAGACTTACTTGTCCAATGTTTTGGACTTAAGCGTAGTTCAGCAACACTGCAAAATGGCACTTCAATTCGGATACACCGCCTGGAGGTTTTAATTGATAGAAATATTGTGAACAAGATTTGATGGCAGATTTTCATTGTATATTGCACTTAAATCTCATTTCTTCAATTATAAAGAGCACAATAAAATTTCAAATATTTATTACTTTGTGTAACTGTTCACCTAACATAAGGGGTCCCAGTTACAACAGCTTTGTTTTCACAGCCCTTCCCTTTTTATTTTTATCCTACATTGGAAAAATAGATGAGAATTCTGCAGTTTGATATGATGAATTTGCCTGTTTTCTGTTTTACCTAATTTCTATCTTGCAGCCATGTTGACACAAGAATTAACCAATAGTTTATTTAATTCTGTTTTGATTGTTTGCCTTTAAGGTCTATTTTGCCCTGCTTAAAATTAATGAAACAATTTTTTTCTTTTCAGTTCTGGATGTCTGCGCTGGCCACAACAATTCCTGTACCGTGTGGAGCCTTCATGCCAGTCTTTGTCATTGGTGAGCTTTTCTTTCCCTTTTTTATTTTTAGAGATATCTAATTACAAGTTTTCCCCTTTTTTCCCCTAATCTTATCCATTTGTTCTTTGCTGTATCATTGTGACCCATTTTTCATTTTAACCACATTTCCACATGTCCGTCCTTCACCTGACATGCACATATGCAAAATTCTCTGTGATTTCTGTCCAGACCTGGTTTATGTATGGTTACCTTGGTATCTCATTGCATGCTCCATACAGTGGTTGAGTTTAACAGAATGGTTATATTTTTCTGTATTTCAGCTGACCTTTGTGTCTTGTCATGCACAGAATCGCTGTACTACTTCAAAAATTCAAATGATTATTATTACAATCTGTTTTGTAAGTGGAACTTCTGCGCCAAATGAGGTTTCTTTGAAATCTTGCACTTATGCTTTTCAACCCTGCACCTTACAATATTGTTAGCCAGGGGCCTCTTTTGGAGGCCATACAATAGTAGTTAAAATCTTACCAACAATGGATACGTGTTCTTACATGCATTTATATTGGTGTCTGAATGATTCTCACAGTAGGTTAAAAAAAATAAAGGCAGTCTGCTTGAGAGCAGACTATTTGCATTGTGAGTGAGGAACAGGCACATTTGAAATGGATCGAAATCTAGTTTGCTTCAAGGTCCATGTTCCAGCTTTGCTGTTTAGCTGCTGTCAAGACAGCATGGTAGCATAGCGGTTAGTGCGATGCTATTACAGTGCCAGCGATTGGGGTTCGATTCCCGTCGCTGTCTGTAAGGAGTTTGTACGTTCTCCCTGTGTCTGCGTGGGTTTCCTCCGGGTGCTCCAGTTTCCTCCCACATTCTAAAGACGTACAGGTAGGTTAACGTGGGTTTAAAATGGGTGGCGTGGACTCGTTGGGCCAGAAGGGCCTGTTACTGTGCTGTATAAGTAAAGTTTTAAAAGTTTTAAGGCATTGTGCTCCATGGGGGGGCATTGAGGATGAAAATAATAAGAGTGGTTTTGATTAGCACTGGAGTGGGAGGTGGGGCTGCCATCCAGAGGAGGCAGCATGGGATCCATTGTGTTGAGCCATTGTTAATTCTGGGTCATAGAGCTACTAGCACAAAATATTTGATCCAACTGATAGTTCACAGTGCCTACATGAAACAATAGTTAGGCTGTAACTGAAGCCTCCACAGTAATAGCATGAAATATCAGCTACATTAAGATGTGAACCTCAGAAGCAAGATCACCGAAAGTTCTGTCAGCTTCAGCTGACGGGTGAGGACTGCTCCAGTTATCACTGAAAAGAGCCAGCTGTTGACTTGAACAGTGTATTGTTAGTGGGTAGTAGCAAGAACAGACATCAGATTGAAACATAAGTGGACTGCAATCTTAATCATGGTACTTGACCTGCATTTGGCTTATGAAGGCCCCACCTGTTTCTGGCAGGAAATCCAGTCACCAGGATGCAGGTCCAGCTAAAACTCAGGGTGGATACTAACATGGGTGAGTCAGCATGACTACCCACCATTTGATATTAGTTCCACTGCTGTCCTGTTATTAAGTATAAGTGATGCAGTATCCTGTTGTCTTTGAGACATATTACTTCAATATTTATTCTGTATTTAAATCAAAAAGCATGTTAGAGCCCTGGTCAATATTTCCTTTTGTTTTAAATCCTGAGCAGCAATGAACCAAAATTGCTTTAGCCCATTATTGTGAAATAGCCGTTCTAAAATTACTTTGTCATGTATTCTGTACCTTTTCTCTTATTGCTGTATGTATTTATTCAAGTCGTTCCTCCAGTGGCTTCAGAAAGTTTGAAATTTTCACAAAATGCCATCTTATATTTTGTAACTGTGTCCAACTGGAGTGAGTTAGTTGGTGAGAGCTGACCTTGTTGCTTTGTAATCTGTAGACCTTGACTGCCATTTGGTGTGTGAGTTTGTGGAACAATAGCGCCTATTAATGTGAGTGCGCAGTAAAGTGTATTTTCCATATTTTTTTCCATATTTTCTTACAACATGGAAGGAGGCCACTTCAGCCCATCAAATGTACGACAGCTCACAGAGCAATCCCATTTTCCCACTAATTTTTCCTCCAACTTATTCTCCCCACATTCCCATCAAACCCCTACCTACCAGATTCTACTACATACCTACCCACTAGAGGCAATTTATAGAACATAGAACAATTATGCACAGGAACAGGCCCTTCAGCCCACAATGTCTGTGACAACCATGATGCCTATTTAAACTGTAATCTGCCTACATGTGATCTATTTCCCTCAGTTCCCTGTCTGTTCATGTGCCTGTCTAAATGCCTCTTAAAGGTCGCTATCATATCTGCTTCCACCACCACCCCTGGCAGCACGTTCCAGGCACCTACCACTCTCCATGTGAAAGAAAATAAATGAAAAAAAATTACCACATAAACCTCCTTTGAACTTTCCCCCTCTCACCTTAAAACAGTGCCCTCTAGTATTTAACATTTCCACCCTGAGAAAATGACTCTACAGTGGCATGCAAAAGTTTGGGCACCCCTGGTCAAAATTTCTGTCACTGTGAATAGCTAAGCGAGTAAAAGATGACCTAATTTCCAAAAGGCATAAGGTTAAAGATGACACATTTCTTTAATATTTTAAGCAAAATTACTTTTTTATTTCCATCTTTTACAGTTTCAAAATAACAAAAAAGGAAAAGGGCCTGAAGCAAAAGTTTGGGCCCCCTGCATGGTCAGTACTCAGTAACACCCCCTTTGGCAAGTATCACAGCTTGTAGACACTTTCTGTAGCCAGCTAAGAGTCTTTCAATTCTTGTTTGAGGGATTTTCGCCCATTCTTCCTTGCAACAGTCTTCTAATTCTGTGAGATTCTTGGGCCGTCTTGCATGCACTGCTCTTTTGAGGTCTATCCACAGATTTTCGATGATGTTTAGGTCGGGGGACTGTGAGGGCCATGGCAAAACCTTCAGCTTGTGCCTCTTGAGGTAGTCCATTGTGGATTTTGAGGTGTGTTTAGGATGGTTATCCTGTTGTAGAAGCCATCCCCTTTTCATCTTCAGCTTTTTTACAGACGGTGTGATGTTTGCTTCCAGAATTTGCTGGTATTTAATTGAATTCATTCTTCCCTCTACCAGTGAAATGTTCCCCATGCCACTGGCTGCAATACAAGCCCAAAGCTTGATTGATCCAGCCCCGTGCTTAACAGTTGGAGAGGTGTTCTTTTCACGAAATTCTGCACCCTTTTTTCTCCAAACTTTCCTGCATCCTCACCACAAAATTCAGCATAAGAAGCTTGCAAAGGAACATCTAAACAAGCCTGATGCATTTTGGAAACAAGTCCTGTGGACTGATGAAGTTAAAATAGAACCTTTTAGCCGCAATGAGCAATGGTATGTTTGGAGAAAAAAGGGTGCAGAATTTCATGAATTTCTTGTCTTTACACGGAGGACGTCCTCCATCATGTAACTGAGAGGTTTTCAATCTGTGGTCCGTGGACCCCTGGGGGTCCACGGCGGGTTGCCAGGGGGTCCACGAGCAAACCAAGAAAAAAATGGAAAGGCAACCTGTTACAAAGATGTAGCTTACTTGCTCCAGTTTTCCACTATTCAGAAAATCGGCCATATCTATTCTATCTGTTATAAGCGACAATCTTAGAGACTTAGACGGTGTTCCCTTCTGGTAAGCTGTTGCTTAATATTCGATTTGTGTAGTCAGAGTCATCAGTAGTGTTCACTACTCACTACTATTCTGTTGTGCACTGTAGTGTTAGCGAGACTGAGTGACGTTGTTGGTGTGCCTTAATAATATTGCTTACTTACCGTGCATTTACGCCACAGTGACTTCACTGTTAAACGAAAAGTGCACAAGCGTGTAAATTTTAGATTAGTTTTGATAATTTTGTTTATCAGTAATAGTAATTAAACTGTCCAGCATGTATTGCTGAGTATGGAGACATTTCTGAAGAGGAAAGCTGACCAGAAACCGGAAGATTCTGATGATGAAAGGGATAAGGGTGACCGAAAGAGAAAACAATGCAAGTACGATCCAGAATACATTTCATATGGCTTCAGCGCAGTGGGGACAAATGCGGACCAACCTCTCTGTGTTGTGTGTTTGCAAACACTGTCCAACGATGCAACGAAGCCAGCGAAATTGAAGCACCATTTAACAACAGTGCATCCAGATATTGCCAGTAAGCCAAAGGAATATTTTGAGCAGCAAAAGGAGCTGTACCTCAAGCAGATAGGCAAAGTGACAGCCTGCACCACTGTAAATGAGAAGGCTCTTCGGGCATCATATTTGGTAGCATTACGAATAGCACGTTCCAGAAAGCCTCCCACAATTGGAGAAGAGCTTATACTGCTTTCAGCAGTAGATATGTGCGAAGTAGTACTGGAAAAAGAATCCAGTCAAAAACTAAAAGCCATTCCACTATCTGATAACACAGAAAGCAGGAGAATAGGCGATATGGCTGAAGGTATACAGAGCCAGCTGATAGCACGTCTTCAGCAAGTCAGATTTGCGATTCAGCTCGATGAAAGTACTGATGTTGCCAGTGCTGTGCAGTTGTTGGTTTATGTTCGATATTGCTGGGAGGGAGAGGCTTTGGAAGACTTTTTGTTTTGCAAGGCACTCCCAGGGCGTACAACCGGTGAAGAACTTTCCCCTGTGCTTGACACTTTTTTTTTGTACAATCGGCATTGGCGTGGACACAGTGTATTGGAGTATGCACGGATGCTGCTGCCACAATGACGGGACGGAAGTCGGGTCTAGTCGCACGAGTGAAAGAAGTAGCTCCACGCGTAGCAGCAACCCACTGCATGATTCACCGTGAGGCTTTGGCTACAAAGGATATGGATGAAAATCTTGCGGATGTGTTTTCCACGTGCATTAAAATAGTTAACTTTATCAAAGCCAGGCTGCTCAATCATCGTTTGTTTGAAAACATATGCCGTGAAATGGAAGCTGAGCATAAGCATTTGTTGCTACATACAGAAGTCAGATGGCTGTCACGAGGCCGCATTGTGCAGCGTGCATATGAATTGAGAGATGAACTGCTCATTTTTCTAAATGAGCATAACAGATCATTGGCACAGTTCTTGACAGATAAGACGTGGGTTGCCAGATAAGCTTACCTTGCAGATATTTTCAACATTTTGAACAGCTTAAATCTATCATTGCAAGGACCTGGCTTAAATGTTCTGAAAACGCATGACAAAATCAATGCCTTCCAGAAAAAAAACTCCGTATCTGGAAGGGAAGATGCAAGCAAGGCGTCTATGATATGTTTCCGTTGCTGGCTGACTTTCTGACAGTGACAATGTAAGACAGAGGCCATTGCGAGCACCGTTTTGAGCCATATTCAACAGCTGTCACATTATTTCCCTGAGTATTTCGGCGACGATGACACGAGCATGTTTGAATAGATTCGAAATCCATTTGAATGCATGCTTAGTGATTTAACTGGACGTGAACAAGAAGAATTGACTGAACTGTCATCTGACAGGACTTTGCACTTGCAGTTCAACCGAATGTCACTGTTGTCGTTCTGGATAGCATGTTCCCAGGAGTATCCACTGTTGTCTGGCAAAGCCGTCAATGTTCTGTTACCATTTGCAATCACTTACTTGTGCGAAATAATAGCATTTTCTGCAGTCACTGCCATGAAAACTAAATACAGATCAAGACTGAATATTGGGGATGACATATGCGTATGTTTGTCGCACATACCACCACTTTTGGACAAGCTCTGCAGTACAAAACAGGCACAACCTTCACATTGAACTGAACACTGAAAGACATCGCTGGTAATTATCGGTGATTGAAATAGTCACTATTTCAATAGGGCCTATGTGCAGTAATTTAAGTTTTGTATGCATCAATTATCGATTGTTTGATTTTGTGGGCTTTGGGGGTCCGCTATCTTACAAGGACATGTTCAGGGGGACGCAGCATGAAAAGGGTTGAAAACCACTGATGTAGCTGACTGACTGATTCACCTGCTCTTTTGCGCCTCATGCTGAAGTTGTAACTGTGCCATTTCAAATGGCTGGGGATTGACCTAATCCTGGAATTTCTGTATTACTGAGAATAGGACATCTTTGTTTTTTATAGGACTACCAGATTAGTTGGGTCTCAGAGCTGACAGAATAGTCATTTAATGCTTTCTCATATCAGTGCACTATGTCTGCACATTTTTGACATAATCCTCAACTTCAAGAATATTGTTATCCATAAAGAACATTTCCACCCATCTATACTGTGAAGTGCTCATACTTGTAGACCCCTCGTCTGCCTGCATTGTCCATTTAGTCCTGCTTTCCTGCACACACAGCTTCTGTACCCTTTGCTTGCAGGTTACTTCAACCATGACTTGTGCTGCAGACTACAGCTGTTTTAATGTGGCACTGCTTACTCTGATTTATCAACTCATCATGCATACAGGAAAACTTTAATACCCCAGCCAATTTTTACCACCCCCCCAGCATAGGACCTTGAGATCCTGTCTTCAGGCCACTGATCTACAACACTCAGTAGTTGCTTCCAAGTTTCTTCAAACTGCTGTCTTATTTTTCAGAGTTGTTGAGCATCAGCTGTGATTATTCTTGATGTTGGTTGTAGTATATTTGGTGATCTGTGAACATGACTTTGTAGTGCTATCCATACTAATCTCTTGGAGATACCAGGAGTTTCAAGGGAACAACTTATTGCAGTCCAACAACAATTAATTTGTGCCATAGTAGTAGGCTGTATCTCCAATAACGATGCGTCAGAGTACAGGAAGGAGATAGAGAGCTTAGTGACATGGTGTCATGACAACAACCTTTCCCTCAATGTCAGGAAAACAAAAGAGCTGGTCATTGACTTCAGGAAAGGGGGCAGTGTACATGCACTGGTGCTGAGGTACATCAATGGTGCTGAGGTCGAGAGCTTCGAGTTCCTTGTGTGAACATCACCAATAGCCTGTCCTGGTCCAACCACATAGATGCCATGGCCAAGAAAGCTTACCAACATCTCTACTTCCTCAGGAGGCTAAAGAAATTTGGCATATCCCCTTTTACACCAACTTTTATCATTGCACCATAGAAAGCATCCTATCTGGATGCATCATGGCTTGGTATGGCAACTGCTCTGCCTGGAACTGCAAGAAACTGCAGAGAGTTGTCAACACAGCCCAGGACATCACGGAAACCAGCCTTCCCTCCATGGACTCTGTCTATACCTCTCACACCTTGGTGAAGTAGCCAGCATAATCAAAGACCCCACCCACCCGGGTCATTCTCTCTTCTCCCCTCTCCCATCAGGCAGAAGATACAGTAGCCTGAGAGCACATACCACCAGGCTCAAGGACAGCTTCTATCCCACTGTGATAAGACTATTGAACGGTTCCCTTACAGGATGAAATGGACTCTTGACCTCACAATCTACCTTGTTATGACCTTGCACCTTATTGTCCACCAGCAGTGCACTTCCGTGTAACTGTGACACTTTACTCTGTATTCTGATATTGTTTTTACCCTGTACTACTTCAATGCACTGTGTAATGATCTGTACGATCAGTATGCAAGACAGGTTTTTCACTGTACCTCGGTACAATTGACAATAATATACCAATACCCACGTAATGTGTATGATGATATCATTACATTAGACACTGAGGACTTCTGTACGCCATATGTTGTTGAGTGAATGTGCAGAAGTATGAAGTGACTTGGTGTATGAGTGTGTTAAACTATGGTCTCTGTTGGAGTGTGACTGTGGATATAAATGCACTGAAATTCATTTGCAGCATAACAAAATCACTTTTCTCCACTTCCGAATAGTTGTATCAGTCCAGAAATTCAACCAGCAGTTCCTAATGAGAGTCAGCTTGTGCTCTGACCTGATTTCTGCATGCAAGGCTGCTTTTGATGCATTGCAGGACATTTTGGGCACTGCTGAAGCAACGTGGCATTTCTGGTACTGTGGATTTCCTTGTAGATATCTGAACTAGTTGCCTTTATCCTTTAGGCCCACACCACCCCCTGCTGCATGACCACCAGCCCATCATACATACTCCCACCTGATCTCCCCACCACACAATTGTCCAAGTGTCAATCCCTCCTGAGACTCTGCAATCTTTGCAATCCACAACAGAAATTACCATTCTCTTTCCTCAGGCATCTCTGCCCAATCATTCAAACTGGCAGCCCAATCCATTTCCACCTACCACCCCCTCCATCCACCCCGCCCAATCCATTAACATTCAGCCTCTCCCACAAGTCTCCATCCTCACAAGCCTGATTGGGACCTTGGCTGGCCATTCTAAACCTGACCACCAAAAGAAGTAGAGTGGCACATTTCTGACGCTGAAACTGTGTAACACCCAGTCCATTGTATTCAAAATTTACAGCAGAAGATCAGTACCTAAATGGTCCTTAACTGCCTGCTGCAGTATCCATACATTATTAGGCTGCACCAGAATTTCTAGACAATTTTAAGATAAGACAAGATATCTTTATTAGTCACATGTACATCGAAACACACAGTGAAATGCATCTTTTGCGTAGAGTGTTCTGGGGGCAGCCCGCAAGTGTCGCCATGCTTCTGGCGCCAACATAGCATGCCCACAACTTCCTAACCCGTACGTCTTTGGAATGTGGGAGGAAACCAGAGCACCTGGAGGAAACCCACGCAGACACGGGGAGAACATACAAACTCCTTACAGACAGCAGCTGGAATTGAACCCGGGTCACTGGTACTGTAATAGTGTTATGCTAACCACTACACTACCATGCCTGCCCTGCATGTAATATTTGCTTGTCTGTAAGTGTGCAGAACAGTCACTGGTGTGTATGCGTACAGAGGCGGTCGCTGTTGGCATGCATGCATGCAGGGGCGGTCGCTGTTGGCGTGTATGCATGCAGAGGCGGTCGCTGTTGGTGTGTATGCATGCAGAGGCGGTCGCTGTTGGTGTGTATGCACGCAGGGGTGGTCGCTGTTGGCACGTATGCATGCAGAGGCGGTCACTGTTGGCGTGTATGCATGCAGGGGTGGTCGTTGTTGGTGTGTATGCATGCAGAGGCGGTCGCTTTTGGCGTGTATGTCTGCAGAGTTGTCACTGATGATAGTGACGGCCCTGACAGAGGTAGTCGCAAATGTCGTGTCTCAGTGTAGTGGGTGTGCATTTGCAGTGGAGGTCGTTGTTGGTATTCGTTTTAGTTTATTATTGTCACTTGTACCGAGGTACAGTGAAAAGCTTGTCTTGTGTACCATTCATACAGACCAATTCATTACACAGTGCATTGAGGTAGTACTAGGTAAAACAGTAATAGAATGCAGAATAAAGTGTAACAGCTAAGTGCAGTGCAGGTAGACAATAAGGGGCAAGGTCATAACGAAGTAGATTGAGAGGTCAAGGATCCATCTTATCGTACTAGGGAACCATTCAAAAATGTTATAACACTGGAGTAGAAGCTGTCCTTGAATCTGGTGGTACATGCTTTCAAGCTTTTGTATCTTCTGCCCGACAGGTGAGGGGAGAAGAGAGAATGTCTGGGGTGGGTAAAGTCTTTGATTATGTTGGCCGCTTTACAGAGGCAGCAAGAAGTATGTGAGTATGCAAGAGGGTATGCAGGTGTGAAGAGATGGTTCCTCCATATGTTCAGGTTATCTTCTTTATATATTTAAATGGTATTTATGTATTTAAATGTGCAATTCCTTGCATCCATTACAGTGATAACTTGATGCAGCCCTTCTGCTGGAAGGGAACCTTCCTTATGCAAATCAAGATATTATGCTTGTGCTCGCCACAGTTATACTTCCACTAAAGTAAATGCACAGAAAAACGTGTAGCATGCCTGCAATTTCCTGATATGAGTGCCCTGCATGTGAGGCCCCTCATCAATAGTATAAACATAGAAAACCTGCATTTGTCTCACTTTGTGAATCATCTTTCACTTGTTAAGTCTATGTAAATTCACCTTATATCATCTCCATCATTCTGATACACTAAGGCATTCCACAGAAATGTTCAGTTGTCAGCAAATTTTCAAATATGCTTTTAAACCTCTTCTGCAGCATGTAGATAGGCAAAGAGGCAAATATTGATCAAAGAAACATCTTTGAACATGTGCTTCACAGTGATTTTCCCAATTTACAACTATTATTTATTTTTTTAATGCAGCTTTACATTTCTATTATTAAAAGATTTGAGGTTTTTTGAAAATGCAAATAAATAATACTGTTTCAGTTAGTTTTATCCATCAATTCCTTCAGAAAGATATAATATTTCTGAGCTGTGACTGTTCTTTACTGAAGCCACACAATCTTTTACATGTCAAACTAATCTACCTAAAAATCAGTTATTCATCACTGTTGGCATATTTCCTATAGTTAACTCAATCATTGCCTTGCCTTTTCTGCTATTCAGCTACCTTGCATGCTTCATTCTTCTATTGAACTATTTCGCATTTTCTGTGGTTTAAAGTTTTGCCCTAAAAGGCTTTGGTATAAATAAAATCTGTTCAATTGTAATCCAGTGTTAGAATCACAGTCCGTTTCTGCAGAAATGCTGATTTATCTTTAGTCTTTGTTGTCCCAGCTGAAATCTTCATGTAGTTTTGCTACACTTTGGCAAGTTCAAAACTGGACAGAAGCAAGGACTGAATATAGAGGTAGGAAAGATACTTCCAGCAGCCATGTTATTCCAATTACCAGAAGGCATTGGCACTTATTTGATATTCCTTATTTTTCGGAGGCAGAATTTACTGCAAAGAAACGTGGATAACACTCTCACAATCCTGCAAACTGCCCAATAATTTGTAGTGACGAAGAGAGAACCTTGTGAATTCTGAATCGCCACTGTCTTTCTTATTCAACCATGAAATATGGATATTATTGGCAAAGTCAGCAATTATTGTTCTTCCCCAATTGTCCTTGAGAAGGAAATGGTGATACTCCTGCAGTATTGCTGGATAAGGACCATCAAGATTTTGACCAAGTGACAATGTAGAAACTGTGATATATTTCCAAGTCAGAATATTGTGTGACTCGAAAAGAAGCTTGGAGAGGTGGTGTTGCACAGAAAATACTGTCTTTGTCCCTTTAGCTGGATGGTGAGATGCTATCAAAGAAGTGTTAGCAATTTGTTGCATTGTATTATGTAAACTGTGTGCATGCAGCCAGTCTACAGGATGCAAAGCAAGAAATAATCATATTACCTATCACTAAATTTCTCCCATCAACATTCGTGAAGTTACCAGATGAAATCCTTTCAGGCTAATTACTGCCCCATCATTCTGCTTTCCAATGATAGCAAAGTGATAGAAGGTACTGATAAGCAGCACCTACTCACCAATAATCTGCTTATTGACGCTTGGGTTGCGCCAAGACCACTTGGCTTCAGATCTCATCACTGCCATGGTCCAAACGCCAACCAAAGAGCTGGATTCCAAAGGTGACTGCCCCTTGCTGCTGATTGAGAGTAGACTGATTGAATTGTAATTAGCCAGATTGAATTAGACCTGGTGAACCGAAGGGTGTTGATGAAGGATTTTAGTGATGGTATTATAGTTGTCAAAATTAGACGATTGGATTCCTTGTGAGTGGAGATGGTGATTGCCTGGAAATGGTGGCATGAGCGTTTCTTACCGCTTTGCCTATGCCTGAATCTTGTCTAGATTTTGCTGCATGTGGGCAGGGACCAATCTCATGAGTTGCAAATGAAACTGTGCATGCATTTTTCTGGCTTGCTAGAAGGAAGATATTCACAAAGCAGTTGAAGATGATTGGACCAAACCACTGGCCAGAGCAACTCCTGCAACAATGTCCTGGGGCTGAGATGACTGACCAACAACAGCCACAAACATTTTGTGTCTGAGTTGTGACTCCAACTGGTGGAGAGCTTTCCACCTTGATTCTTAGTGGCTTCAAAGTTATTAGGACTCCTTGATACCATGCATATTGCGAAGGATATGGACTCTCTCCTCAGCCCTGAAATTAAGCTCTTTTATCCAAGCATGGCTGTCATCCTTTACTGTGAAGCCTTCAATATTGGGAAGTAAAACAAATCTCTTAATAAAATGGATAAATGGTCAATTGGAATTTTCTTGTTTACCTTTGAAGAATCATTAGAGGCAACTTTCACATCAGATGAAGCACAGTAAATTGTGCTTTCACTGCTCCATTCCCTCACCAACCACCACCACCTTCCCAGTGTATCTATGACTTTGCTTCATATTTTTACACTTCCCTCCTTTCTACCCATAAAATAACATCATCTTAATCAACCATAGGGAAGAATGAAACAGTGTGAACTTTCTTTTAGTTTGATCAATGACTAAAGCCCTTTGTATAGTACTTCAGCAAGTTTAGACAGATAAAAAGTGAAGCGTTATGACTTGGCCTTCCTACGGGTTACAAACCTGTTGACTTTAGGAGGAAGAGAAGCCTTGATGACTTGGTTATCATCGCCCCAGCAGTAATGTGCATGTGAGTGGCTTTTTTTTCAACAATATAGATTACAGATAAATCAACCAATGTGAGATGAAGATTAAAACCTGTACGTGGCCTTGTATCATTCACACCACAGATTCCAGCAAATTGCACACTTGCACTCGCAATTTGCAAAAATGCAAAAAAAACTCATACTAGCACATTTACGTGTGTACCCATGCATCTGTCCTTTGTGTACATCCAATATGCATTGAACAGTGCTCTTTCTGAACAGTTTAACTTAAAACCTCTGCTCTAAGACCTGAATCATAATGTAAGTTGAGCTTTGAATGTCTTTGATATTCCTGATCCATCGCCCAGACTTGAAAATTTCACTGGTTTGCATGCCTGTTCTTTTGTGTTTCTTATGACTTTTCTTAAGCTGCACCCACTCTCATTTACTCATTCCCAGTCTTATTTCATAATTCCGTATTGATGCTACCTTACTGATGACTTTTCACCCCATTGCAACCTGTTATTTCATGATTGATCACTGGCATTAATTTCATTCTTACTGTTTGCAGTTGCATACCAATTGCTTTGAGTCCATAAAGCGCAATCAGCAGTTGCTTTTAGTTAAAAAATTGCAGAACAAAAATAATCAACGTGGAACAGGCATGAGGATAGGACAAAATCAATCAGAGCTGCTGTTAAAATCACTGAAGAAGGAAAACAATCACTGACAGAAGTGCAAAATCAGCAAGTGTGAGAAAGCTTGTGATCAGTGAGTAACTATTAAACAAGACTGGAGTAGAAATGGGAGGGAGGACTTTTCTTGGTTACCATTGATCTCAGAGTATCAGAGACACTCCCTTTATTCTTTACATTTCTCCCCTTCCCCACACTTAAAACATGCCTGTCTTCTCACTTTTCCAATGCCAATGAAGAATCATTGACCTGAAACATTAACTGTTTCTTTCTCCATAGATGTTGTCCGACCTGTTGAGTATCTCCAGCATTTTCTGTTTTTAAATTACTTTCTTAGACTGGTGTCTGTTTTGAGTGGATTATAGATGAGATCCAAGGTAAAATCCAGAGCTCGCATCCAATCTGAGCCACCAGCGAGGCATGCAATCTTGGGGATGTCTGGTTGAGCACTGAGAGATATCATGAGAGAACCTTCCAAACGCATACATCTCATGTAAGCTAAAACCAGTAAAGCCAGGGTGCACTTAGAGATGCTGGAATATAATAAGAGAGAAAATCAAGATTTAATACCTCTGAATTATATTTTTGTCCCACTAAATTGTCTCAAAAAATTTTAAAGAGGATTTAATGAGAGCATTTGACATTTACCACACTCTTTTCCCAGGATCTGACAGGAAGATGGTACCTTAATGTGACCAATCACAGTCCCAAGAATCTCAGAGTACCTCTTAATGTGACCAATCACAGTCCCAAGAATCTCAGAGTATACTGTTGAAAATTTGACATTTTCCAGTCTTGGAAATTTAGGGAAAACAGTTTCTGAACAAAATATGGATCTCAGTTGCTGGATTTGAATGATTTTGTTGATATTTAGAACCTTTGTACTTTAAACTGACAATCACTCCGATTTTGTTCTAATCTGGTATCAATTCCTTTTGATTATTCTTATCCTACAAGTTTAATTCAAATACAATTGCTGTGAATGTAAAGGAATACTTTGATGTGCAGCATTGTACTTTGGATCAGTCGAAGCAGGAATTTTGAATCAGAAATTTAATGGACTAATTAAAGGGGGAAGCATTGCTCTCATTGTATTCAGAAAATGTCAAAGATTTTGGTACCTACAGAAGAGACAAGCCTTCTTTCAGTGTTGTATATGAACAAATGGATGTGTATTTTTTTAATTAAAGTATGACTACTTTATTTACTTCAAGCTATTAGTCTTGGTTTCTGTTTCAGGAGCTGCATTTGGTCGCCTTGTTGGAGAGAGCATGGCAGCCTGGTTTCCTGATGGCATCCATGCAGATGGTAGTACTTATCGTATTGTGCCGGGTGGATACGCTGTTGTAGGTGAGACCTTTTCTGTCTGCAATCATTATTTTTGGCCACAACCGAAGAATAAATGAACACAGTTTATGCCAAGCTTGCCAGCCAGGTGCTTCATTCACCGATTTTTCTCCCTAGGTGCGGCAGCGTTGTCAGGTGCAGTGACCCACACAATTTCCACCTCAGTTATTGTTTTCGAGCTCACAGGCCAGATCTCCCACATTCTGCCAGTTATGATTGCGGTCATCCTGGCCAATGCTGTTTCCCAAAGCTTGCAGCCCTCTGTCTACGACAGCATCATTCGCATCAAGAAACTTCCGTACCTTCCTGAGCTCGGCTGGGGACATCTTGAGTGAGTAGTCTTATCAATTGCTCCTCTTGAAAGGGATTGGTTATATCAGGGAATTTAAAGTTTCAAAGCGTTGATATTTTCATTGTAGATTATCAGAAGTATTTTGGCAAGTTAATTGATGGTTGGCACCCTATGTTTTAATCTCACTATTTTTAACTGCTACCCAAGGATCATCAGAGCAGATATTTCTGAAATTGAAGGATGGAATGAAAGCATTTGGAAGAATGCAAAGGGAATGCCAGCTTTGTATCATGGTTGGAAGAAGTGATAGCCACGGTGGCAATTAATATCAAAGCTTGGTTCCTCTTTAGTTTAATTTGAGTCAAAACCCAACCTGTCTCATTAATTGGAGACAACATTGACTGCAGATGCTATAGTCTGGAGCCAAAAAAACAAACTGCTGGAGGAACTCAGCAGGTCAAGCAGCATCTGTGGAAAGAACGGAAATGTCCATGTTTCGGGTTCAGACCCTGCATCGGAACAGGAATGCAGACTCAAAACATCAATAATTCCTTTCCCTCCACAGATGCTGCTCGAAATGCTAAGTTCCTCCAGCAGTTTGTTTTTTGTTCTGTCTTGTAAGTTGATCATTAAGATGATATTTGGGCAAAGGTGCAATGAAACCTGATGTTGAGCAGTACTGATGAAACCCAAGCTTAGCACTGGGTTCAGCAACACTTTTACTCCTTGACCAACAGAGATGCATGAAACAATTTAAATTTGCCAGTTTTTGGCTGTGTGCATGTCCTTAATGTAACAAAGCAAACATGCATGTTTATGCTTGTAATTGGCAGTTTGTATCCCCCCCTTTTAAAGGTAATGCCCATTGCTCCATCTCCTTTCTTGCTGATCACCCATGAATGTATTAATGCCGATATGCTTATTTCCCATCCATATTCAGTTTGCAGGCAGATTTTTGCTACTAGATCTTCCTGTAAAATATTTTTTGTTCTTCCAATATTTTTCCACAGTCTGATTAATACAAAAAATGCATTTCACTCTTTTTTTTCCCCAAGATCATGAATCTTTTTGTTATCTCTGCTGATACCCATGATATCTCTTATCTTTACTGCAGTCTCTTTCCCTTTGCAACTTATTTCTGATGTTGATAATTTATTTAAAGTCTTGCACTTGAAATATTCTTCTCCTGACTTCATTTTTAGTACTTCGGTTGTAGGTTTATTGCAAAATATTGATAAAATTGATTATTGCTTTCCAATTTACTTATGACGACACAGAAGAAGACTGTTCGGCCCATTGAGTCATGCCGGCTCCTAGTAAAACAGACCTATCAGTCCCATTTATTTTTCTGCAGCCCTTCAAATTATTTTCTTGCATATGTCCATCAGCTCCCCTTTGATTTTTTTGCCACGTACCTGTATTAGTGGATAATATTCAGCAGCCGGTTAACCTAACATCACATATTTGGGATGTGGAAGGAAAATCCAGAGAAAATCTATGCAGTCACGGAGAACATGCAATCTCCACACAGAGAGCACCTAAGGTCAGGATTGAACCTGGATCACTGTAGGCCATAAGCACTGACTACTGCACCACTGTGCTGCCAGTGATCCCTGTTTAGGAGTTGTATCATAGTCTCCTCATGATAAAATACCTCACCAGCACTGTTAATGGTAATAGATTATTAATGGATACTCTTTAGATGTACTAAGATCAATAGACACCCTGGAACTCTGATACCAAAATGAATTAAATTGAGGAAAAAAAAGTTAGCAGAGGAACTTAAGATTAAACAAATCATCAGCAACTAAGCATTGAAAAATTGCATGAGCCCCTCTGGTTCAATATGCAGCCTGGTTAAAGTTCAAAAAGAAATCAGAATGGTTTGAATTTGATCCCAGGTTTGTGCTGAGTTAGCCGATCATAACAGGGATGACGCTACAAATACTGAGAATGGACTGAGCACTTCAAAGCCAGAGGGAAAAATCACAGCAGGACTCCCAACTCCTGACTCTTTCCATGATCCCTGTTTTATCATGCGGCAAATAGACAAAATAATTGTGATTGTGACTGTGACGCCCTGTTAGATGAAGCATCTCTTGGCATGCACTGACTGGACTTGCCCTTGAAGAGGTTACTGAAGGGCTATTAGCAGTATGGAACCATGCCCTGTAATGCAGCAATGCATTAATTTATCAATTCAGATTCTTGCCAGCCAGCATTATTGGGATTAAATGAAGAATTACTGAACCTTATGGTATAAATGTAGAGCTGAAGTTTCAGAATTAAAGGAGAACTGTAATCTGTCGACTATATCTCTACTTAAACTAATTATGATCTTTGATACTTAAGCTTTGGATCTTTATTGAACTAGTTCCATGTTTGTTGAAAAATTGAAGACTAAAAATTCAATCATCCTATGCATGTTTCTTTAGTGTGTTGATTGAATGGTTTACAAAATAGCCCACGAATGTGATTGGAGCTCCCCAGCATGCAGAGCACATAATACAATTTTGAATCTAATGTCTCTATGTATTTAGTACCTGACGCTTGGAAAATGTAGAGGACAAATGGGTGTTGTCAAGCTATGTGCAACATCCATTTGGGACCACCCCCCCCACCTTGTGAAACTGATTTAAAGATTTGCAATTAACACCCTATACAAGAAGGAAAGTCTTGGTAGCAGGAACAAGCACTTTACCAATACTATTTAAAGAAATCATTAATTAACTATAGAACCATAGAACAATACAGCACAATACAGGCCCTTCAGCCCACCATATTGTGCCGCACTTCAAACAACACCTAAGACCATCTAACCCCTTCCTCCCACATATCCCTCTATCTTAAATTCCTCCATATGCCTATCTAACAATCTCTTGAACTTGACCAACGTATCAGCCTCCACCACCACCCCAGGCAGCGCATTCCATGCACCAACCACTCTCTGGGTGAAAAACCTCCCTCTGACATCTCCCTTGAACTTCCCACCCATTACTTTAAAGCCACGTCCTCTTGTTTTGAGCATTGGTGTCCTGGGAAAGAGGTGCTGGCCGTCCACTCTACCTATTCCTCTTAATGTCTTGTATACCTCTATCGTGTCTCCCCTCATCCTCCTTCTCTCCAGTGAGTAAAGCCCTAGCTCCTTTAGTCTCTCCTCATAATCCATACTCTCTAATCCAGGCAGCATCCTGGTAAATCTCCTCTGCACCCTTTCCAACGCCTCCACATCCTTCCTATAATGAGGTGACCAGAACTGGACACAGTGCTGAGTGTGGCCTAACCAGAGTTTCGTAAAGCTGCATCATTACTTCGCGGTTCTTAAACTCGATCCCATGACTTATGAAAGCTAACATCCCATAAGATATCTTAACTACCCTATCTACCTGTGAGGCGACTTTCAGTGATCTGTGGATATGAACCCCCAGATCCTTCTGCTCCTCTACACTGCCCATAATCCTGCCATTTACCTTGTATTCCGCCTTGGAGTTTGTCCTTCCAAAGTGTACCACCTCACACTTCTCTGGATTGAACTCCATCTGCCACTTGTCAGCCCAGCTCTGCATCCTATCAATATCCCTCTGTAAGCTTCAACATCCCTCCACACTATCCACAACACCAACGATCTTTGTGTCATCTGCAAACTTGCTAACCCACCCTTCCACCCCCTCATCCAAGTCATTAATAAATATCACAAAAAGTAGAGTAACTACAGGTTTTGGGGGGGAGTTGATGTTGAAGAAATTGCAAACTCAATGCTGCAGTTGGAAAATGTGCAGAAGGTGTAGGTGAATGCTGAGCATGTTTTGGAAGGATTGATATTGATCCTTCTGGATCTCCATCTTGACAAGGGGTAAGAGGAGCAAAGGCAAGGCAAACTTGCCGGAAGAGGATTGGATACAAGCATACTGTCATCCTCAAAAATTCCCCATTCACCTCTGGTTAGTGATTGTGACAGCCATGCCCATGATGAGGTAGAAGTATTATTCCATATGTGGCACTATCTCCTTAAGGTTGAGTAGCTATGGCAATAAAGCACAGAATTTATGAGCGAGTAGGCTAGCTTTAGTGGGCAAGTGCAATAATTCAACCTTGACCAGACTTGTGGCAATTAAGCATCTTGCTTTCACTTATTACTGTGGACATTGATCTCTCCTTTCTGCATTTGGTGACTCTCTGGACTCTCCGGGTGTCTTCCTCTTCCACTGAGGTCACCAGGTCTGTGCATGTGAAACAGAGTTCTAATTCCTGTGCCTGAAGCTGCCATGGCTGCCGTAAGTGCTCCACAACCTGCACCATGACTTTCATCAGTCATGGTTCTATGATCACTGCCCCTTTATCTTCCCCTCTGTACCTCTTAATCAGGCTTATTATTTGCTGCATTAGTGCTAATTAAGATTGTGCACCCAGGTCCTTGTATAAGATCTGTGTATGAAAATTCTGCTCTAAAGGTACTATGGCAACCTGGCATGGGTCCCTATTTTTACAAATACTTATAATGGCTTAGCAAATTTCTAGCTCATAATCTTTACAAAAATCAGCCACAAAAGTAATGCACAGCAAGCTATTTATCATAACTATTCCTTTTAAAAGAACTTGCACTGAAGTCTCTTGGTAATTTTGGTTCTCACCACCTACAAGAGCATAAAGCAATAGAGAGACCAAAATTGCCTCTTAAAAGTCTAGCGATTATCTTTGTCCTAGCAGCTCTTCAAAAGAAACATTAAAAGCATAACTCCTTCCAAGCCTCTCAGGGTAGATTGCACTGATTTGTTTACTATGAGCCTGCCACAGTGGGTTCAGCTTTCAACCCTTAAGTGATCTATCACATTTACTGCCACTTTGAATTGGTGCCTTACTGAGTGAACATCACTGTCATTGAATAGTAACAGTGGGTGTTACCATGACAATGTACAGATTTTGGTATTCCTCAAACACACATTAATTCACAGGAGTATCCTTAGGGGCCTTGAATGTTTTCTGGATGGTCTTTTCTCTTGATAACAGCATCTCTGTAGAAGCCCACTTTGCACTATTATCACACATACTGCATCTGGTTGCAAGGGAAGACACTATTAATGTATCATTTTGTCTGGGAAAAGAATGAGTGGAAATTTAAGATGTCAGATCTCTGCTCACTTTTCCTCATGTACAGCCTCCCAAGATCTGGAGCAATTATCTGCCTTAAAAGCAAGCAAGAATTTGATTAATAAGTTGAGGCCTGGTTCAGTTCTGCATTTCCTACCATTATGGTGTGCAGGACATTGATTCAGCCCATGGGAGGGGGGTTACATGGTTGTATTTACAAATATAGAATGATAGAGTTATATAGGATAGAAACAGGCCCATTGGCCTAACTGGTCCATGCTGACCAAGATGCCCCGTCCAAGCTTGTCTTATTTGCCAGCATTTGGCCCATAACCTAAACCCTTCCAATCCATGTACCTGTCCAACTGTCTTCTAAAGGTTGTTATTGTACCTGCCTCAAGCACTTGATTCATTCCACATACATACCACCCTTTGTGCTTTTAAAAAAACATTGTCCCTCGAGTTCCTATTAAATCTCTTCCCTCTCACCTTAAAGTTATGCCCTCTAGTTCTTGATTCGCCAACCCTGGGAAAAAGGCTGAGTGCATTCACCCTATCTCTGCCCCTCATGATTTTATACACCTCTATAAGATCACCTCTCAGTCTCCTGCGCTCCAAGGAATAAAGTCCTAGCCTGTCCAACCTCTCCCTATAACTCAGTTCCTCAAGTCCTGGCAACATCCTTGTAGATCTTTTCTGCACACTTTCCAGTTTAATAACATCTTTTCCATAGCAGGGTGACCAAACCTGAACACGATACTCCAAGTGCAGCTCAGCAACCGCACCATGTCAAGTCTCAGGAAGAATACAATGACATTAAACCAACGAGTTCAACTGTTTTTTTCCCTCTTTTTTTTCTCTGATGTCTTGGTTTATTTTGCCACTGATATTACTGGCACCAATGGTCTTTCTCAAAGGGATTCCTGTCTGAAATGTTTGAAAGAAAAAAAGCAACTGGGGGATCTGGGTCATGTGAGAGGCACCATAGGGACCAGATCACTTGCATGAGAAAAGAGGAGTTTGGTGCAGCTGACAGAGCAGACCTGAATGCACTTCAAGTATGTGAATTAATGTTAATGCTGGATGCTTCCAATATTCTGCATAGTGTTCAGTTTAGTGGAGCTGTATCAAGAACAGTGTGCCAAAGTGGTCAAAAGCCAGCAAGATGTCAGCAGGTTCTGCCACATTAACATCGCTATACCTGCAGAGAATCGTTTATCCTTGGTGTACCTTGTGATAATTCATCTCATTAGTTCTCAAACCTTTTTTTGTTCTGCCCACTTCAAGGATATTTGTTTTCTTCTCTCTCTGCCTATTTTTCATTTCAGTTATAAACTGAATAAAAACTATTATTTTTATAATTGCATCCCTCTTCAAAATCTACCCTTTCTACCTGGGATTTATCCAAAGCTATGAATGTTCACAAGAAATTAGTGTAATGAAAATTGGATATATTTCTTCACAGTTCTCAGGTTGCAGAAGTGCTGGGTTAATGTCTGATGTAAATATTCAAACTACACAACGAATGGCCTGCTGCCACAGGCTTTCTTTTTTTTTGCTGAGACACAGTTGATGATCTACATCAAGGATGGAATTGGAAGTTAAAAGCTTCCTGCTGTGTATAAGTTAAACAGTTCTTTCAGAAACAAAGGAGGACAAATTAGCCAATAAATCGGCCTTTCTGCAGCCCTTCAAAGTAATGTTTCTCCTGGACGTGGTCAATGAAAAGTTACATCAATGGTAATTTTGCTACTCTGTCCATGGATTTAATATCGTTTAATATTAAATATTAAAATTCAATCAATATAAGCATCTCTGAGATATATTGAATCTGAAGGCAATATCTTCAGTATGTCAAAGAAATGCCTGTTACTATTGTTAAAATATCAGATTTAAAACTTCTTAAAAACTCTGTAGATTCTGTTCCTACCTAACCAAGAAATTCCAAGTTTAGTCCATTGCCCCAGCCTGGTTTAATGCTCATTTTTTCAAGAAAGCCAATACGTCTTCTGCAATGGTTTCTCACCTCACTGCCTACCACTTCCATATTCACCTCGGGTATGCCCCAGGTCCATGCTCAGCCCTAATAATAAAACAGAAATTGCTGGAAATACTCAGCAGCATTTGTGGAACATTTTGGGTTGAAGACTTCATCAGCATTGGAGCCTTCAATCCAAAATATTATCTATGTTTATCTTTCTATTGCCTGACCTAATGAATGTTTGCAACATCTTCTATTTTTATTTAAGATTTACAGCACCTGCACTTAATTTATTTTCAATTCCTGTACTCATCCTTCTTCCCAGTTCACATGCTGCCCCTTTGCATGTGATTTGTTTTTGATAAATGTTTATTACATTGCATTAACAGCTCTTTCTACCATGGACTTCTGAACCACCATTGTGCCATCCAATAGCACAGCCAGAAACAAGTATCAAATATCGCTTCCACAAAAGAGTTCCCAACCACCCCTTTCCATGGTTGCTCAAACTGATCCAAGCAATGTATCTGTGTGACCCTAACCTGACCCGTGTCACCAATCCAGCTTGTTTGTACCTTCACAGCATTTCTTGGTACTGCCTTTTTCTTGGTCCACTAATGCTGAAACTAACCATATTTAATTACACCGTTAGTTTCTGTGCCAACCCACAGAGTTCCATTCAATAAGCAGAGACGCAAAAAATTCTGTAGATGCTGGAATCTGGAGCAGTACACAAAAAGTGCTGGAGGAACTCTGCAGGTCAGGCAGCATCCATGGAGGGAAATAAACAGTCAACGACGTTTCGGGCCAAGTCCTGATGAAGGGTCTCGGACCGAAACGTCATCGACTGTTTATTTTCCTCCATAGGTGCTGTCTGACATGCTGAGTTCCTCCAGCACTTTTTGTGTATTGCTCCATTCAATAAGCATTGCAATTCACTAAAATTCCTACACCCAAAGCCTACCTGCTCTGCCTTATTCTTTCATTCATTTAGCCTGTGCATCAATTCCAAAACCTTTATCTCATCAAGCTGCTACCTGATCCCATCATTCCTAACCACATCAGTTTCATTACATTTTCAAGTCCATAGATCCCTCAAGGTTACTGCGCAGATTGATAGGGTTGTTAAGAAGGCATATGGCATGTTGGCCTTCATTAGTCATGGACTGAGTTCAAGAACTGTGAGGCAATGTTGCAGCTCCATAAAACCCTGGTTAGACCACACTTAGAATATTGTGTTCAGTTCTGGTTGCCTCACTATAGGAAGGATGTGGAAGCTTTAGAAAGGGTGCAGAGGAGATTTACCAGGATGCTACCTGGATTGGGAGAGTATGTCTTATGAGGATAGCTTGAGTGAGCTAGAGCTTTTCTCTTTGGAACGAAGGAGGATGAGAGGTGACCTGATAGAGATTGTACAAGATGATAAGAGGCATAAATTGAGTGGACAGCCAGAGACTTTTTCCCAGGGCAGAATTGGCTAACACGAGGGGGCATAATTTTAAGGTGATTGGAGGAAAGTACAGCGGGGGTATCAGAGGTAAGTTTTTTTTTATACAGTGGTGGGTGCGTGGAACATGCTGCTGGGGGGGCTGGTAGAGGCAGGTACATTAGGGACATTTAAGAGACTCTTAGATAGGCACATGGATAATAGAAAAATGGAGGGCTATGTAGGAGGGAATGGTTAGATTGATCTTAGCATAGGCTAAAAGGTCAGCACAACATCGTGGGCAGAAGGGCCTATACTCTGCTGTTTGTACGTTCTCCCCATGTCTGCGTGGGTTTCCTCCGGGTGCTCTGGTTTCCTCCCACATTCCAAAGACATACGGGTTAGGAAGTTGTGGGCATGCTACGTTGGCGCTGGAAGCATGGCGACACTTGTGGGCTGCCCCCAGAATATTCTACGCAAAAGATGCATTTCACTGTATGTTACGATGTACCTGTGATTAATAAAGATATCTTATCTTACCTTATCTTATGTTCTATATCCTCTGCTGTTGGAGAAGCTGACTCCATGCTCCCTCTCCCCAACCTCCTTTGCATTCTCTTCCCATCACCTCACATTCAGAAGCAGACTCTTCAGCTACCTCAGCCCCACACTTTAATCTATGCCATGACACTTCCCAATCTCACTTCCCAAAACACCGCTCAATACCCACTTTGACAAGCGTTACTTGTGTCACCAGCCAACCACTTACTCTCAGTGTTCAGTGTTTGGTTGTCTTTGCCACCATGAAGCACTTTAGTATTTGTTATTAATTTTTTTTGACATTGAGTTAGCTGCTTCTAATTAGGATGACAGCAGGCACTTTACAATTTGCTTTGGTGTTCCTGGGTCATTAACCCTAATAATTATTCAGTGTGTCAGGTTGGCAGTATGTGTGTGGATGTTGGGTTAGTGCAGGATTAAGTGCAATTATAGTTTTATAACCTGCCATCACTCACTGCCAAGGTTCATGAAGGATTGATGGACACTTAGTTGAGGTAGCTGTATGTGCCTGGTACCAATAGAAGTGTAGCCAGCAAGGAGCCAACAGCTGCAGGAAAGGAAGAAAATTATTGGTTGATTTTGTTTTTTAAATAGATCAGATAGAATTTTATAAAATAGATGCTAATTAATTCTGACAATTGCAGAATGGTAGGAGTAATAATGCAATGTTATATGCTGATAGCACACGTGCTATTGAGTGCTGTTTGGGGCTTCCTGGGGTAGCCACAGTGACCTTAGAGGTCTGCAGGCTTGATTACGCAGCAGTTTATATGTGGTGGCATGGACTTCGCCTCCATCGAGGTCCTTAAGCCATAGGGGCTACATGGCCAGTGTGAAGTAATTGCAAAAGCTGGTGATGTTGAGTTATCAAACTGTAGTCATTCAGGACCAAAAGTCTGTGCAGGTCAGCTGAAGCAATATTTGAGACTAGTCCTCTAACACTAATGGAATCATTCTGATGTGGGGATGTGTGTGTTTTGTTTTCTATTTATTAGCAAGAAAGCTTTAAGGGAAGCTGCTGTGACAGATAGCCCGTCCCACAATTCTTCACAGTTTGCTGGAACAGTTTCTCTGCCCTGTAACTGAGCTGCCCTTGACTTTACAGTACAATGGTATCTCACAGCTCTCAGACATGCCATGGTCCCATCTGTGCCCATAACTGAGCTTTTTTATCTTATGAAATCCCTTTCTGCCCTACAGTTTGTGGCACAGCCCTCAATGGGGTCAATCTTTCCTCCCACCTGAGTCTGTATATTATGCATTGCTCCACTGAGGGGGAGTCTGTTAGGCCAATTCCCTGAGTGAAGTCAAGCATAGTTAAAGTTCTGTTTTCTTCCAGATAGACAAATTGAAAAATGTTGAGGATAATCAGCAGGTCAGCCAGAATCTGTGAAGAGAAAAACAGAATTAACATTTCAGGTCGATGACTCTTCAAGGGAAAGGTACAGGTCCCTTCGTAGCAGAGAGGAGGATAGTGTGGCCTTTGTTAAATCTAAGCTTCTGCAAATGCGCACCTTGTTTTTAAAAATAAGGGTTGGAAAAAGCCTAATTCGTTATCCTAGTTTTTTTTTCTTTTGGGCACTACTCCAGGGTCAAGGATGACTTGCTTCCACTCCGAATTTTCATGTTCTGAGGTCGCCAATGTAGGCCCCACATTAGCCTCAGTCTCTGACATGTAAAGCAGAAAGTGCTTGATGTGCAGAATGGGAGGTGCTTCTTGCACTATGTATGTTGGTTGAAAAATGAACTTGTGGTTCTCTATGCATGATCTCCATTTTGAACATTTATGGGCTATGGGTTGCCAAAGGTCGGTGGGGATGTTGCACTTTTCTCAAGGAGGCTTTGAGAACTTCCTTGATTCCTTTCAGCAGAGCACAATGTAATTTCTTGCTGTGACAGAGATTAGAATAGGAGATCTGTTTCAGGAGTCTGGCATTAGGCATGTGAATGACATGGCTTGCCCATCGGAGATGACGGAATGTATTTAGGGACGTAATGATGCAAATAACGGGGAGAGGACACAAATTTTACAGAAACAACATTGGTGGTATCTCTCCAGTGCCTCCTGCAGGAAATCCATGACCTAGGTGGTGCAGGTGTTAGGGACCTCAGCTGTCAGGTAGACCGTGAACTTTTGTGCCAGCTTTAAAGTCTTGATCTTCAAATACCCTTTTCATCAGGCAACAAAATGCCATGCAGGTGCACTAAAGGTGATGGTCAATTCCATCATTGATACCTGCCTTCGTTGAGAAGTGACTCTTGATATATGAGAAGCAGTCCACATTTTCCAGGGACTTGCGTTGAAGGTTTATTACCAGAGGGTAATGTTGTACAGCAGGGCAGGTCGGTAGAGGACATTTATTGTGCAGATGTTAGGTGTAAGGGTTGTCCTCTTGTATGCTTCAGTGAACAAGTTAATTATGACTTGGGGCTCTGACTCCAAATGTGTCATCTGTATTTTGCAGCTCAATGACTGAAGTGGGGGTGACATTGGATGACATGAAAAATGGTGATGTTGTTGATAGTGAGGAGGATAGTCTTAGGTTACAGAATGACATTGATCAGCTGGTAAATTGGGTGGAGCATTGGAGATGGAATTTAATCCTGTTAAGTGTGAGGTGATCCATTTTGGGTGGTCTAATATAGGTAGGACATGCACCCTGAATGCTGGGTCCGAGGGAGTATTGGAAAGCAGAGGTGTACAGGTACATAGTTCCCTAATGGTGACAGCACAGATGGAACAGGTGGCGAAGGAGGCATACAGAATGCTGACCTTCATTTGTTGGAGCATAGAATGGTGTTCACGGCACAACTTTATAAAACCTTGGTTAGGCTGGAATATTGTGTGCAGTTTTGGTCCTCGCACTGTAAAAATGACCTGAATGCACCAGGTATGGAGAAGGGGAGATTTACCAGGATGTTGCCTGGGATAGAACGTTTCATTGAGGAGGAGAGACTGGATATACTGGGTTTGTTTACCGTGGAGCAGAGGATGCTGAGGGGGGGATCTCACAGGGGTATGCACAATTATGAGGGGCATAAATAGGGTGGATAGTGAGAAACTTTTCTCCAGAATAGAGACATCTAAAACTAGAGTGCACAGGTTTAAGGTGAGGAGTAAGAGGATTAGAGGGGAACTGAGGGAAAAAAATTTTCACCAGGAGGTTTGTTACTATCTGGAATCCTTGCCTGAGAAGGTGGTGGAGGAATTTCCAAAATAAATGATGATTTTATGATCCACCAAGTTACTCTTGTAATGAATTAGCACACTACAATCATCAACACGTGTACCCAACACTGAAAGCTGTAGGTGTGATCAAAGGGACTTACTTTGACCTGGAAGAAGCCCTAATTGACATCTCAATAAGTAACCATACTACTAGGCAATTTCAATGCCAGGGTCAGAAGAGTGATAATTCCCTGGTACGATTTGAAGAGGGATTGGGTAGGGAAAACTAACTCCAACAGAGTTCTCGTCCTTGGGACAGGGGGTTTTCATCCTGGCAAAATATTCCAAGGAAATCAGCATTATTCATGCCATGATAGGTACTCATGACTGTTGGACTCTCCACCAAATCCAATCTGTCAGCCTGACCACAAAAGCAATAGCAGCAACTGAAATGTTGCTCAAGAAAATCAGTGGTGAATGGCTCTTGGCTTCTCCACCAGAAAACACCAAAAAAAATCACCAGGAGGTCCTGAAGCTGATTTAACTACAAATGCAAGGCATTCTTGGATTGGAAACCCTTCATGGGGTAAAAGATCTGCTCAGTAGTCACCTAAAGGCCAAGTTCCAGTAGAAAACCCATGGCTTAAAGAACAGAGAGTGAGTGTAAAGGATACAGAAGGTCCAGCAACTTGCAATAACCGTGACATGCATGGGTTCCGCAGCACTGTCAGGGCTATCGTCAGCCCACACTCCACAAAAAGAACTGAGAATGAAAATTAACTTATCAAGGGAAGAGAGGCAGCCAGCACCCGTTGGGAAGAACTCTTTGAAGAGCTCCTCTGGCATCACTCTCTCGTTGACTCTCCAGAGTGTAGTTCACTCTTCACAATCCAATTCAGCCTCACCACCACTCCTGACCAACTAGAAGTAAAAAAGGCTACATGTCAACTGAAAAAAAATGCTATCCTTGTGAAAGTTCTAAAACTTGGTGAAGAAGAAATTCAATCACAAATTCACAATCTCCTCTTCCTATATCTTAAAAAAAAGGACAAGCTAGAGGACCTCAGAGATGCCACATTCATGATCAGCTTCTAGAAAGAAAACAGCTCTGATTGGAGTAACTGCAGAGAGTCTCCGTGCTATCTACCTTGGGGAAAGTCATCACCAGGGTCCTCCTCAGCTGCTTCCTTCCAGTGGCTGAAGAGCTGCTCGCTAAATCACTGTATAAATTTTGTCCACCTTGAGGCACAAAGAACATCACACTCCAAGAGGAATGCATGGAACAGCATCAGCCACTGTATGTGGCCTTTTTTGACTTCACAAATAGCTTTATGTCCGGTCTAATAGTTAATACAATATAGCAGGTTCGGTAAGTGACTTAGATCTGTAGTTTCATTTTGCATCAGAACAAACAATATAAATTAATGGATGATTTTTGCATTGCATTTGGCGATACAATCAATACAAATCAGTAAAACCAGATGCACATCAACTTCACTCATTCAGCACCATCAACTATGATGTGGTGAAATTTAATAGTCACCAATCCTGACCTCATCTCTCCTTGCAGGAGTAGCATTTTGGGTTTCTTAGTGTTCCTTTGCAGTTTTTTTTGTACTTTAAGTACCCATTTAAAAATGCTAAAAATAATTTTGTTTTGTGTTTTTTTTTCAAATTGAACATCCACCCCCACTAAGCCAGGTACACCAGCATGAATGGATTGCTTAGTTGATCTTCTGTAGGTGCACAAGCAAATACATGTGAGGCACTCAGCAATTTGCTATCTCATTCCTGCTGGTAAAATTGCCCTGAATTATAGGATCCATCACCAGAAGGACAAATTACCTTCAGAAGAAGCTGCGTATTAGGTTTGTTTGCGATTCAATCCACTCCTTAATATAACTACTAAACATCATTAGTGTAGTGTATTTATCCATGTACTCTGTTCAGTTCACCAGTGGTAATCAAACCGATAACCATGTGAACAGCTATTAATTTAGCCTGCAATTACATTGTCAGAACTACTCTGAGAATAGTGCCTGCTGATTGTGAAATGCAGACAGCAAACCTTTATTATACTGCAGACTTATCTGATGAAATCAAGATGGTGGCTTTGAGAGGTGTGTGCATGCATGCATGCATGCATCTGTGACAGCAATATGTACTTTTACCTGATGGCAGCATGTCTGGAACATTTTACTTCACTGAACAAAATGACTGCCTGGGAACATTTACAAAGAGGCCATTTAAAAATGCAACGTTACACCAACTAAAGTATGCTGCTGGTGGAAAGTTGATACAGACTGAGATTGCTTTGTATAGAGCATACTTGCACTGCTTATGTCCCTGAGGTCAGATCAGGAAGAAGCTGCTTTTTACACTCATGTATAATTAAACCCAAATTATGTTGAGATGACATGCTGTGTGTGCTGTATGGGTTGACTCTTAGGAGACCTAACTATATGAATGTGGCGGAAATGGTCTGTGTGCACCAGTGATACATGAGCACCAGGGCCTGTAATGCAGGGAATGGGCCAGCTGAGCTTTGCTGATTGTCTTTTCCCAGAATTAAACAGGGTGCAGGCATGTGAAAATCTTTTGAGAGAAAGCTTGACTGCATCTGGAGAACTGCGTACAGTGTTGGTTTCCTTATTTAAGGAAGGATAAAATTGTGTTGGAAGCAGTTCAGAGGTTTACTCGACTGGTACCCAGAATAGCTTGGTTGTCTTATGAACAAATGTTGGACAGGCCAAGCTTGTATCCGCTGGAGCTGAAAGGAGTAAGTGATGTCTTGATTGAGACATTTAAGACCATGAGAGCTTCTGATAGGATGGATGTGGAGAATCTAGAACTGGGGTAAAGGTTTAAAAATAAGGGGTCGCCCATTTAAATTGGAGGTGAGGCAAAATATTTTCTCTGAGGGCAATGAGTCTTTGGAAATTTCTTCTTCAGTGGAAGCTGAATCTTTGAGTGCTTTTAAGGCAGAGGTAGACAAGACAGGCAGACAACTAAATAAACACGCAAGCAAGCAATAGAATGAAAGGTTACCAGAGTCGGTGGGAACGTAGGGTTATAATTATAATCAGACCAGCCATGATTGCATTGAATTGTGGAGCGGGTTTGAGGGGTGAGTCACTGACTTCTGCTCCTAATTTGTATGACCTTCAGAATAAAGCTGGGGCACACAAAATTCAGAATGGTAGCAGCTTTCAAAGGGCTTCAGCACTATGAAAATGGGGAAGACATGATGTGTGCAGAAACATGAAAAATTATTAATAATTGCATAGTGGAGCTGTGGACAACATGGTTTCCTATTAAACTATAAGGTTAGCATTGCTGCTTCATGTGGCACATTGCCAATAAAAGTACAGGTGCAAGCTGCATGGAGGGTGCCGCAGTTATCCTCACCACAACTCCTCCGTCCCTGGATGCAGATTGGAAGAGGTGTGCTGGTACAAAAGGAAAATACTGTGTTTCTCACATTTGCACATGATATTTCCGGGTCCCTCTGCCATTCCCTGGGCGATGCACAATGATTGAGAACTGTCAAAACCCTGGGAGATGTACAATGATTGTCCCTTTAAACAGAATTTGTATAGTGATTGAGCCACTTTTTTAACGTGAAGTTAAACAAAAGCAGGTATTGACATGTGCAAGATAAGGTGTTCTTTTATTTCTGTGGTGAGAAGCCAAGCTTTCAGGGGACATTGCTCTAAAAAAGCCCATTGATTCTGTTTCTTCTCCTTCAATGGTGCTGGAAAATGGAAATGTAGCTGCACCCATCTGGGCAAGAAGACCTGCACCCATCGAGAAGAGTATTCCATCAGTCACCTGATCTCTGCCTGGTGGAGATGGTGGAATGACTTTGGGGAGTCAGGAGATGAATCACTCACTCTCTGACCTTTAGATTTCCTCTTGATTTCCATTGACTTCAGTTTTCCCAAGGCAGTCACTCTCACTTTGCCACTTGAATTCAGCTTTCTTATCCATGTTTGGATCAAGAATTTAATGAGATCTGGTATCAAGTGGTCCTGGTAAAACAAACTGATTGGTAAATGCTACTTGGTAACAATGTCAATGACATCTTCAGTTACTTTGCTCATGATAGAGAGTGCATTGATTGAATGTACAGTTTGAAACTCTCTTGTCCGATGTTCTGTAGTCCAGCAATTCCCATTGTCTGGCATGTTTTGAATCTATAGTACAGTTCTATATTAATTAACTAATTCTAACCAAGATCTAACTTAGATCTGAAATTAACCAACATCTGTACTAATCTGTAGTTAATTAACCTACTAGTTCAACTTCTGCAATCTCAGCCCACAGCATTTCTGACTTACAGAAACTTTGGTTTACAGACAGTTCTCAGAACCCTTACATGACCCAGGGTGTATCTGTACTTAAAAAGAACAGTTCTCCTGGAAGATGATTATGTGCTGTCTTTGGTCTGGATTTTCTGTGGGTCCCAAGGATGGCAGACTAGAGAGTTTCAACCTGTAGTTATCTAAATTGGATTCTCCTATTCTTGTTGCAAAAAGCATACCTGGGAGATACTCTGCATTGTAGAATATTCTACATTGTCAGGTAGATGATAGTGTTGTTCACTGCATTGATACAAGCTACCTAGCAACCTGGCTGGTTCTGGAGCTCTGTCTTCACTGCAGAGCCAGGAAATTGTCTGGTTCTGTGGCCTTTGTCGTGTTGAGTGCTCCTAGCCAGGATGATGGGGACCTATGGAGAAGACCAAAGTGTACCATTGCATCAAAGCCTCCTCATAAAATAGTCCAACAAACAATCACAGCAGAAGAGGCAGTTTCACCCCACCTCCACTCGGGTCACTGCCTCGGAAGAAACTAGCATTCGGTTACCAAACAATAAAACCTGGCAGAGTAGTTAAATGAAATAACAAGTAAAACTGTTAAATTACATATTTATTAAATCATTTTTGTTTTAGTCTTTGGAATATATTTGAAATCACTTTTGTCAATGTAAGGATATTCGCTCCAGGCTTTTGGAGGGGATTCTGTGCTGCACAATTATTATTATTCACAGAGACAGAGTTATACAGCACAGGAACAGGCCCTTTGGCTCAACTCATCCATGCCGATCAGGGTGCCTACATAAGCTAGTCCCATTTGTCTGTATTTGGTCCATATCCCTCTAAACCTTTCGTATCTGTGTACCTGCCTAAATGTCTTGTAAACCTTGTAATTGTACCTCCTCTGGCAGCTCTTTCCATTTACCCACCACTCTGTGTGGAAAAACTTACCCCTCAGATCCCTTTTTAAATCTTTCTCCTCTCACCTTAAACCTATGTCTCCTAGTTTTAGAATCCTCCACCCTGGGAAAAAGACTGTGACCATCAACCCTATCTGTGACCCTCATGATCTTATAATCCTCTGTATGGTCACCATTCAGCCTTCTTTGCTTCAGGCAAAGCACTCCCAGCTATCCACTGTCTCCTTATAACTGCCTCACCAACATCCTTGCAGTTGTAACATGACATCCCAACTCCTGTACTCAATACCCTGACCAATGAAGGCCAGCATGCCAGCCACCTTCTTCACCACCCTGTCCACCTGTGGTGCCACTTTCTGGGAGCTATATACTTGTACCCCTTGGCTCCTCTGATCTACAACACTCCCAAGGGCCCTGCCATTCACTTTGTATATCCTGCCTTGGTTGAACTTCCCAAAATGTGTAATTTCACATTTGTCTGAGTTGAATTCCATCTGCCATTTCTTGGCTCACTTTCCCAGTTGATCTAGATCCTGTTGTAACCTTAGACAACCTTCTGCATTGTCTACCACTGATTTTGGTGTCATCCACAAACATAATAATCATGCCATCTAAATTCTCATCCAAATCATTAATATACAGTATATGACAAACAAGTGAGGAATGCTTTTGGCATACTGGACTTTATCGGTCAGGGTAATGAGGATATAAGTTGGGAAGTTATGTTGCAGTTGTGCAGGATGCTGGTGAGGCTGCAATAGGAGTAATGTGTTCAGTTTTGATCACCTTGCAATAGCAAAGATATTATTCTGGAAAGAGTGCAGAAAAGATTTACAAGTATCTTGCCAGGACTCGAGGGACTGAGTTATAGAGAGAGGTTGGATGGGCTTAGAACTTTTTTTTTCCGTGGAGCATAGGAGACAGAGAGGTGATCTTTTAGAGGGGTATAAAATCAAGAGGGGCATAGATAAGGTGCATGCACTTAGTCTTTTTGCCGGGGTTGGGGAATCAAGAACTAGAGGGCAGAGATTTAAGGTGAGAGGGGAAAGATTTAGTAAGAACTTGAGGGCAACTTTTCTACACAGAGGGTGGTACGTATATGGAATGAGCTACCAGAGGAAGTGGTTGAGGCAGGTACAATAACAACTTTTAAAAGACAGTCGGACAGGAAAGGTTTAAAAGGATATGGGCCAAATGCAGGCAGATGGGACTAGCTTGGATGGGCATCTTGGTCAACAGTGACCAGTTCAGCTGAAAGGGCTGTTTCCATGCTGTATGACTCTATCACAACTGATCCTGGTGGCAACACCACTAGCCACAGGCTTCCAACCTGAAAAAAAATCCTCCATTGCCAACTTTTGCCTCCTACCACCAAGCCAATTTTGTATCCAGTTGCCTAGTTTACCCTGGATCCCATGTGTTCTAACCTTCTGGACACCAGCCCACCATGCAGGACCTTGTGTAAGGCCTTGCTAAAGTCCATCTGGACAATGAAACAACCTTTCCCTCATCAATCCTCTTGGTCATCTCTTCAATAAACTCAAATTGTATTTGTGAGACATATTTCCTACTAACAAAGCCATACTCCCTCTCCCTAATCAGTCTTTGCTTTTCCAAATGCAGATGGATCCTGTCTCTCAGAATCCCCTCCAGTAACTTTCCTGCCACTGATTCATTTATTAATATCCTGAATATTTAATATCTTTATGTCAGTGTGACTTCTGTTGCTGGGTTTGGAAATTGACCCAAAAAAAAACAAACCACTTTGCAATTATAAATCTCAATAGATTTGATAAACAGCAGGCTACAGGTCAGCTTCGTAGTAGCATTATCCAACAAATTTGGCTCTGAGCCAGTGAAGTAGCAGGGAAGAAGACAAAGTATTTTGATAAATGAGAAAGGTTTTCATTAGGGTCTCAAGGAAAGAACAGTAGACAGGTTTGGGGAGAGAATTCCAAATCCTAGAGCTACAGCAGCTGAAGGCACAGTCATTGATGGTGGAGTGATTCAAATTGGGGCTGATCAAAAGGCTAGAACTGATGGAATGCAGATATTTGGATAATAAAGGGCTGGAAATTATAGGAATAGGAAGCATGAAGCCATGGAAGTATTTGAAACTGAAATTAAACATTTAAAAAGGCACTGTTTAATCTGGCCCTGGTATAACTCAACAAGGACATGAATAATGGGTGAAAGTTGCAGAGTGCAAATTAGGACATGGATAGCAGAACTTTGAATGACCTCAAGTTTATAGAAGTTGGAACGGGGGGTGGGGGTGGTAGTTAAGAAAGTTCACAATGATCAAGTCTAGAATTAACAAGGTTTTGGATGAGACTTTCAACAGCAGATAAGCTGAGGCACCAAGTGATGTTATTTGGGGGGTGGGGAGGTGTAGGTTGAGATATGTGGTCTGAAGTTCATGTTTGGCTTAAACAATGGACACTAAATTGGAAACAGTTTGATTAATTTCAGACTGGGAGAAAGGAGATGACTTTGGAGATGGAACAAAATTTATATTAGAGATTGACAGCAAAGGTTTCAGTCTTCACAATATTTAGATGGAGGACATTGCTGCTTATCCCTGCATTTTATGTCAAGAAACATGCAACAGTTTAAGAGAAATGATGGTCTGTAGAGTTGAGTGTTGTTAGCCTGTGTGGGCACTACCATCATGGTCTTGCTGTTGTTGCTGAGAGGCTGTATGTAAATGAGAAATACAAAGGGGACAAGGGTAGGTCACAGAAAAACAGTAGAGGTAACAGTTTAGGCAGGAAGAGAAGGATGTCCTGGTGATTCACTGATTATGACTGGGTAGTAAGAACAGAAACAGATGGATGTGATCCCATCTATTTGGACAATAGTGGAGAGGCTTTGGAGAAGGATGCTGTGGTCAGAAGAAGAATTGAGTGAGGTTGAGTAGGATGGAAGATAACTTCATTGCAATCATGTAAGACTCACGGTAACTTTGATAAAGAATGGAAGCATTATTGGTTGGATTCAAGGAAAGGGTTTGTGGAAAGGGTGCTATGAATTTGGAAGGTGTCAACGTTAAGGATTTTGGAGAGTTGGTGATTTGCAAGGACAGAGGGATCAGGGGTTAGCTCTTTGAGGAAAGGGCTAATGACAATAGAATTAACGGAGAGTGGACAGTCACAATTGCAGCCAACTCAAGGGCTTCAAGAGAGATTGTGTGGTCAACGGTATAATGGGAATGAAGTTGAGAGTACACTTAGGAGGTGTCCTGGACAAGATAAACTCAGATTGGGCATTGGAAGATGGGGACAAACTAAACAAAGAGGCATGTTCAGGGCTAGGATTGGGGAGAACCTAAGAACTTCAGCCCAGTGCATTAGGAAAAAGGAGGAAAGAGAAAGAGAACTGACTGGATGCTCTCAATCTTAGAGACCAAAATTAAATCCATCACCACCTTGCACTCATTGTAGTACGGCTCAGAGACCTCCATGCTCATCGTTTCTATGAGCATTTAAGCAGAGACTAGAGGAGAAATTCAACCTTGATCATGTTCACAATGCATGCAGGTGCTGATGTCAGCAGAACTGAAATTTGAAAATAGAGTACAATGCACAGTCAGCATTTCATTGCACAATTGGTGCATGTGACTGAGGAAAATTCGCTTTCATAAGGTAGCTATATCAGAACAGTGCCTTCTATAAGGATACTGTGACATTTGACAGCATAGCATAAAAATTGAGAGTCTTCAACCAATCAGATTTAACCATTGTAGCAAAATGAATAGGCTAAAAGGGAATGAAAATACCAGTTTAGTTTTGTTCTGAGGGAATGTGAGTTCACACTTATTAAGATCAGGTTTTCAGGGCCGGTGAGTTTGTTCAGCGACAATTGTCATTTATTGACCTTTGAGATTCACATGCAAGTACAACATTCATATTGTTACAGTCATTCATAAATCTATCACCAGAAGACAAAAAAGAATTTACATGGAATCCAGGGTTTACCTTCAGAACAAACTTCCTCTTTATTACAAGCTGACGTCAGTGGGGAGTCACTTATCCTGGAACAAATGCTCCCCGATCCAAAGTTTCCATTATTCTTGTACTATTTCTTCCCCCCCCCCCATTATCTCTACCCCACATGCACTTTGTATACATAGAATGAGGTAAGCCTGTTGCAGTGTCAAGCTTCAGTGCCCATGTGTTACGTGAGCCATCAAGCTTGAGCACCTTGTGTGCTACATGAGCTATGTGCAGTTCAGTCTTTACCTTGTATGTACAATGGCAAGCTTCTGTCCTGGAATTTATGGGATTGTTAGGCTGGTAATCAGGCAGCAGTTTACTGTAGTTCACTTCAACCTGTAGTTTGCGGTTCAGGTTGGTTTGAACCGGATCCAGACTTTCTCTGCTGGGTACCAACCCTGTAGAGTCCCCCTTTATATCTCTGCTACATGATCATCCCCCTGTTCTCTCCTACAGTGCTACAGAGCCACTTCACTATTCCCTACTACACACTAAAGACTGCATCACCATACTCTTTGGAGGAGCAGAGAATCTTATTTATTCGTGCATTTAAGTACACAAGAGTGGACTCCAACAGTAGTTCTCAGCTTACTCTGATAATATGGTTGGTACTTTTAGCTGCATTATTATTTGTAATAGAAATTAAGAATAGTAAGAAATTAAGAATGGCTCCAACAGTTTGCCATTCTAAAATTGCATGAAACAATTTTTATTTACGGCACAATTAACTTTTTTTTCAAACAATGTACTCTTGAAGTCCCATGACTGGGAATTCTGTGCATCTATTCATTTGTGCAAACAACCAAGCATCCATACAAAGGAGAGTTTTTTTTACATTTGCACATTTGATGTTTCTTTAAGGTGCCATTTGATGCATGTTTACAAATTAGTAACAAGTCTTGCATAAATGACTGTTCAATCATGCAATGCTACTTACAAATTTTCCTGCTGTGCGCTTCAGCATAACTAATAACATTTTGATAAAAACAAACTTAAGATATTACAGCAAACTTTAAAGCTTTGAACACAGATGTTCTAGCAGATTGTTTCACAGTATCTCAGTACATGTGACAATAATAAACAAATTACCAGACCAGCATATTTCAACAGTTCAGATTCTGGCAAACAAAATCATATATTCCTCAAAACACGTGCCTGGTGATCCCCTTCACCTTGCTATTTCACAAGGCACTGATACATCTGTGGACTCAGGGTCACTTTTCATCATTTTCTTTTCTCACTCTCCACCCAGACAAAAAGGTTTATCAGGTTTCTTGTTAACTCCTATTTATCTAAAGGAAGTTTTTAGTTAAATGCACTTCTCATCCCATTGTACTGTATGGGTAAAAATCCATTCATGCCAACGATTTTCATCCTTTTGCTCCTTTATTGTCTGGTTCAACCATTTCGCCATCAGTTTCTGCCTTTACTTATTCCCACTCGAGTCTTTTTGAAGAGTTTCTTTCATTTTCCATTAGAATCGCCTTCCTTTCATTCTTATCTGGAAAAAGTGGAACACTGTCCTTTAATTCTTTCTTCACAGTTTTACAGAACATATCTTTGTCGTTGCAAATCTCAACTAAATATATTAGTATGCTACAAATATTTTCTAGCACTCTTACTCCCCTTTGGGATTTTTCCCAGTGGTTCTTAATGAGACTGTTGGAGTGCTCTCAGGAAGAGGTTATTGAAACAAAAATATTTCAATTCTGTGGATCAGCGAGAAGCAGACATCTTCTCTCCTTAGGTAATCCCTCTGGGTCATCTTTGATTTGTTTCCACTCTAATTCTTTGGGTACTGAGGAGAACGATGAGCCCAATGTGATACCTACAGACTCTACCATAGGAGGCCCTTGATAAGACAGGTGGGTAGTTTAGGTGGTGATGCACTCCTTCTGCTATTTAGGTTGGGATTCTGTGAGCTGCCTACAAAAGGGATTTGAGAATCTCAATGGCATTCCAATGTTCTTTCTCCACTTTGAACAGTTACAGCTGAGGGATTTCCTTTTCTTTTTCAATCTTTTTATTAGTTTTCAAATTAATACAGATTAATATATAGCATCAATGTTTGTACATGTAATACAAAGAGATCTGGATAACAATCATGGCATCGATAATCATAAAGAACAATAAGATATAAAAAAATCTGTAGATCCAACGATCTTTTAGTAAATGAATATAATATAAAAGAAAGGAAAGAAAAAGATTTATTATATAAATTTAAAAAAAGAAAAAAAAACCCAAATCAATAAGAAAAATTATAAACAATATAAACTAAACTAAACAGAAAAATTTCAAAAAAAGACAAATGAAAAAAAAGACTGGACTAAAATTTCTCAGTAGAAACAGAGCAAATATTATGTCATCAACTCCGATCCTCTAAGTTAGAAAGTTATTGAAAGGGGATCTACATCATGTGAAAATATTGAATAAATGGACTCCAAATATCTTCAAATTTAAGCGAAGGATCAACAGTACCACTCCTAATTTTTTCCAAGTTTAAACATAATAAAGTTTGAGAGAACCATTGAAAAGTAGTAGGGGGTATTGGATCCTTCCATTTAAGCAAAATGGATCGTTTGGCCATTAATGTAACAAAAGCAATCATACGGTTAGCGGAAGCAGATAAGTAGCCAGACTCTATTCTTGGTAATCCAAAAATTGCAGTGATAGGGTGAGGTTGTAAATCAATCTTCAATACATTAGAAATAATATTAGAAATGTCTTTCCAATATTTTTCCAAAAGAGGATAGGACCAAAACATATGTGTCAAAGAAGCCACATTCGATTTACATCTATCACATATAGGATTTATATGGTTATAAAAACGAACTAGCTTATCTTTGGACATATGTGTCCTGTAAACTACCTTAAACTGTATCAACGAGTGTCTGGCACACATTGAAGATGTATTAAATAAATGAAGAATTTTCTTCCAAGTCTCTGTAGGTATAGATGTCTGGAGTTCGCTCTCCCATTCATTCTTAATTTTGTCCAGTGATTCTGGACGTATTTTCATAGTTAAATCATAGATTATTGCTATCAAGCCCTTCTGATAAGGATTAAAACCTGAAATTTTTTCCGTAGCTTCAGTTTTGTAAGGTGTCGGAAAAGAGGGTATAGTAGCTTTTAAAAAATTTCTAATCTGCAAATATCGAAAAACGTGTGATCTAGGCAAATTGTATTTGTTAGACAATTGTTCAAAAGATGAAAAACAATTATCAATGAATAAATCACGAAAACATACTATTCCCTTCCTTTTCCATATCGAAAAAGCTGAGTCAACTCTGGATGGATGAAAGAAAAAATTAGATTGAATGGGACTTGACAAGTTAAATTTATTCAATCCAAAACATTTACGAAATTGAAACCATATTCGTATTGTATGTTTAACAATTGGGTTAATCATATGTTTACTTAATTTGGTAAGTGCAAAAAGGGAGTGAAGCTCCTAAAATAGAAACTAATGAAAATTCAAGTACTGATTTTACATCTAAGTCTTGTATCCAAAAAATTAAATATCTGATATTAATTGCCCAATAATATAATCTAAAGTTAGGCAAGGCCATACCACCATCCTTTTTTAGTTTTTGTAAATATTTCTTACTTAACCTTGGGTTTTTATTCTGCCAAATATATGAAAGAATTTTAGAATCAATAGTGTCAAAAAAAAGATTTTGGGACAAAAGTTGGAATTGCTTGAAATAAATATAAAAATTTTGGTGAAATATTCATCTTAATCGCATTAATTCGGCCTACCAACGATAGAGACAGTGGGGACCATTTAGTAAATAATTGTTTAACATGGTCAATTAAAGGCAATAGATTAGCTTTAAATAAATCCTTATGTTTCTCGGTAATTTTAACACCTAAATACATAAAATAGTCAGTTACCAATCTAAAAGGTAATTGCCTATAAATTGGGGTTTGCATATTCAATGGAAAAAGTTCGCTCTTATTAAGATTTAATCTATACCCAGAAAAAACACTAAGCTGATCTAGTAGTGATAGTACTGCGGGGATAGATTCGTCCAGATTAGAAATATAAAGTAACAGGTCATCTGCATAGAGAGATATCTTATGAATCTTCTGTCTGCAAATAATGCCCCATATATTTGAAGAGTCCCAGAGTGCAATAGCCAAGGGTTCTAAAGTGATATCAAATAATAAAGGGATTAACAGGCAACCTTGTCTAGTACCTCGAAAAAGCCTAAACAAAGGAGATCTTTGATTATTATTAAGTATTGAAGCCATAATATACAGGTGAGCAGGAATCACTGCTGCCTGGTAAACCATAAGTTTTGTGTGTGGTTTGAGGTGTTGACCTTCAAGTACAGGCTCCCCACACATTACAAGGAGGTTGTGTTCATAGAAAACAATTTTCTGTAATGCGAAGCCATGTCATCTATGCATGTGCCAAGAAACATAAGTTTGAAAGAAAAATGTTGTGCTTATCTATTAACTTTTTCCCCACGTGAATTCCATGAGAACAAATTTTATTCTGTATCTCAAATACTTGGGTCGTGTTTTGTGAATTCTATAACACTTTTTCAGCAACATAATAGCTTCAGCTTAGATTATAGACTGGGACCTACACACACAACCAACCAACAGATCTCAAAGCATGTGTGAAACCAACTAAATCAAGAGCCTTGCATTCACTCATTGCAGGCAACATATCAAGTGAACTCCATGAAAAATCTCATTCACAGTTTTTATACCTTTAACTGATATATGTTTCCAATTTTGTAATGCATCAATTCTAGAAAGGAAATACAATTTAAAAAAATATGCACTAACATTTTTAGGTCATTATTACCTTTTTTTATATTAAATTTTGAAACAATATCTTCCTATGCAGCAGGGTTTACTTTGAAGAAAGCAGTTACTTAAAGTACAATTTTTTACAAAAGGTTTTTACTACCAAGTGTAAACCTTATAAAGCTATCAATCAAATTAAGCCTCTGGATTGTTGAATCAGAAATGCACATAATTTGTCAAGCAGTGTCCCTCTGCGAAGTGTTCAGTTATATTTCTGTCAAATGTAATCTAAATGTCAAATGTTGGAGGAATGCCTAGGCAATTTGTAACACCTCTGAAATAATGTGAGAAACAGTTAATTGTTTTGAGTCTGCTTTATATTTTCAAAGAAAATTTTCAAGTACTTTGGTAACTGTAATAGCAATATATAAATGCAAATTAAATCTAGTTATCTATTTATAGTGTATTTTCAAAACTTAATGTATATTACCTATTTTGTTCATCCGTTTATAAGGACCAGTTAGGCAAATAGAATAAGTATTAAATATGAAAGTTATGTCCTTCTAAAGTGCAGTCAGTATCGTGACACAATGTAAACCTGGCAACCAGATTGTGTCTTTCAGATTTCCTCCCATCAGCAGTATGATAAAGAGCAAACAAAGTGGAAGCTAAATAGAAGAGCAAACAGAAACAGGCATAGGGATCGCAATGGATCCCTCATCAGTTACTTCCAAAGCAAGCCAAATTCATGTTGCTTTCTCTTTTACATATTGCTGCAGGTAGCAACTGTCAGTTTTGCTCTTTGCAGTCTTATTATTTCAGCAGGGACTCTAATGTCATGAATGGCTGGTGCCAGCTCATGCTAGCATGCACCCCTTAAAACTACCCTGCACCTCTTGGAGGTGCCTTGTGACAGCAGCAGGTGCTGGCAAGCATTTTTGAACCTATACTGCATTGGGGTCATTCATAAATGATACAACATTCAAGGCAGTGTGCTCACTAGTTTTCCAAGAGAAATTATGGCCAATTTCTCTTTGCAACAAATTGCAACAAGGCTCATCGTTAAAGAGGACGTGGTACGTGATGGCAGCAAGTGGAAGTGCTGCTTTGAACCCATTTTCACTTTGTTTTGGAAATGTGTTGGAAGACTTAATAACATGGCTGTTCTACCACCACCAGAAGCATGGTGGAATTATGTATGTTGATGGAACTGGAGCAGGAAACAGAATGAGTTGAGGGAGCAACACTTTTTCCCATGATAAGAATTGAAGTCTGTGAGAGTGAAAATGGGGATAAAGGAAAGGAAAAAGCATTCCCCTTTGAAGATATAAATTTAACAAGAGAAAGAAAGGTGCTGATGAATCCAATAATCGATACAGAGTATTGCAAGAGAATTAACAGAGGCTGTGAATTTCATGCAATTATGCTGGAAGAAATACTCAGACAGAATAGTGTTGGGAATTGCAGACTGAAAGGTGTGAGAAAGATTGTTTTGAGAAAACAACCCAACCTTGTGGGGAAGAAAAAAAACAAGTCAGATTTGCTATGCACCAGAAAACAGGAAGTTTCTTGGACACCTTGATGAAGAAGCAATTTTACATTGTGATGCAATTCAGTCTGGATTTGATGCAACAGTGATGCAGAATGTACAGCCTATTATCTAGGCATCGAGGACATGAACAGAAGCAGAAATGAGATGTGCAGAAATCTTGGTAATTGTTTTTGGCTTTATCAATGGAAACATTGTGATAAATGTTGAAACAGATTTTGTATATTGGAAACAATTGTTATTAAGCCACTCAGTCCTGCACCTAAAAGATATCAGAGAATGGTGCTGAGATTGCCAAAATTTTGTTTGAAAGTAGTGTACAAGAAAGAGGATATTGGAAGATCTATAAATCTGAAAATATTTGCAAGAGGTCAGCATCTGTGATCTTACATCTGACCTGAAAGAGATTGATCACCATGAAATACTTCCAGTTAGAGATGCACATTGGGAGCAGCTATATCATGTAGCTGCAAATGGTCCAATTCAGGAACAACTGCAAATTGTTATTCAGCAAGGATAGGCTAGGCTTAAGTTAAAGGCACCTAAATGCCTTCATTACCTGTTGACTTTTGACTTGTATTAACTGTAAAAAGGCGGTCTAATATTTTAAGAGTCATAGACTTTATGAGTTAAACACCATGGAAACAGGCCCTTCGGCCCAACTGGTCCACACCAGCCAAGATGCCCATCCAAACTAGTCCCATTTGCCCGTGTTTGGCCCATAACCTTCACAGGATGGAACAACAACTTGTGATAGAAGCTCTGTTGCATAAAGAGATAATGGCAGTTGCTCATTCAGCACACATTGAGAAAGAAAAGTTGTATTCAGAAAATGCAGTGTCCAAAGGCAGAAGGACCTTCATCCATGGTTCTTCCTCACAGAACTTTTGTGTTAGCTGCACCAAGTTTCCGTGTATCCCTCAACATGCACCATCACAGCCACAGGCTTTTTTTATCATTGATCTGCTCAGCAGTTGAAGTTGTGTGGCTGGCATATTTCAGTAGGGATGGTCTAACTATATGCATATGCTCATTTGCCACCATTTTGGAACTAACTTTGCTTTGGCAATGGCCAAACAGCAGCCACCACTTGGTCAACATTTGCGGCCCACGTTTGTTTTTAGTAAGTCAATCTTTGGGGAGCAGTATTGGCCACATTAGAAAAACGAAGTATTTACTTTTCCCAAAGCTTTCATTTACAAAATTGTTACACACATATGACCTACTAAACCACACATACCAAATACTGAAACTGCTGCAAATAATAATTGCAGAAATATGTATTTTATTGTTATTTAGTTTTCAATGGGACTCATCACATTTGTGAGATCAATACATTTTTAAACAATGTTTTTGAAGGTCTATTTGCAAAAGCTCAGCTCCATAACTTAAATACTGAAATAATTTAAACAAAATATTGCTGATTTGCTTTTTGGTCACCCTTGTCAGGAAGGCAGCTGATTGGTGAAACAGCACCCTGGGCAAAGATCTAGAGGCAATAGATCAAATGTCATTATATTTTATTAGCTTTCAGGCTCATAATGTTCATTCCAATGTATTTTCAATATTCAATTGCTACTCCCGTGTTTAGACAGCAGATCAGTATTTTACTTTATTATTTCAGCTACTTATTCATTTTGATATGCTTGTGCACAATGTTCAACAAATTTGTCTTCAACAAATGTATCATTGTTTTCTGTACCAAGAAACTCGTACTGTTGCTGAGCAACAATGAGCATCAGCCAGTTAGCTATTTTTGTAGGTAGAAGCAACTTAATTTGGTTAGTTGTTCAAATGTGGCTCAAATCTCATTATCTTGAATATGTATGGGAGGTTCAGGTGACAGGCAATTTCTTCAAAAGCTTTGATGCAAAAATTACTTGTCCTTTGACATCATTAAAGGAGTTACTGTGGTTAGGAGACACTATTGTGTTCGGACAACAATCCTGTCTTCTGGGGAGTAGGCAGTGTTGGAAAGTGAATTTTGAGAAAACAAACAACTGTCAAGTATTCGTCCTCAATTGGAAGTGCCAAATGCACTGCATTGCAGTAGCAGTGAGTTCAAATTCCATTTCTGAAGTTCAGTTCCATTGTGATATTAAATTTTGGAATCAAGGTAGAAATTGTTGCCATGACAATGTAGGACATTTTGTTCTACTCACTGGGAATGAATTGTTGGTAAATTGTTATGAATCATTGGTTATTGAGGCCAGTTGTGGGCACCACACTTCAAAAAAGATGTCAAGCCTTTGGAGTTGGTGCAAGTGTGATTTATCAGTATTATATCAGGAATGAAGGAGTTCAGTTGTTTGGAGAAGCTGTAAAAATTGGGGTTATACCCCATAAAGCAAAGAAATTTAAGGGGAGATTTAAGTGGAATGTTTAATGTAATATCGGGGAATGATAGAATGGATGATGGAAATTGTTTTCAATGTGTGAGTCACTGGTCACATAAGTATGATAATTCGGATGAGTACAATTTCTTTCTAATTAGTTCCTTTGAGGATCTTGAATGCATTGCATTAAAGGATGGTGGAAGTAGATGATGTAATAACTTTTGATTTAAAATCATACGAATGCTAGAGAAATGGGGGACTGTGGGAGGGAAGGGTTAGAAAGGTTTTAGAGCAGGATAAAATGTCGGCACAACATTGTGGGCTGAAGGGCCTGTACTGCACTGTGGTGTTCTATGTTCTATCTACGGGAGGTGCATCCAGCTGCAGCTCCTTGCAGACCGTGTTAGGGAAATGGAGCTGCTGCTGGATGACTTTCGGCTCATATGGGAGAATGAGGAGGTGATAGATAAAAGCTACAGGGAGGTAGCCACACCTAAGTGCAGGAGGCAGGTAGCTGGGTGACTGTCAGGAGAGGGGAAGGAAATAGGCGGATAGTGCAGAGTACTCCTGTGGCTGTTCCCCTCAATGACAGGTATACTGCTTTGGACACTGTTGGGGGAGACGACCCACCAGGGGAAAGCTGCAGTGGTCAGGTCGCTGGCACAGAGTCTGGCTCTGTGGCTCAGAAGGGAAGGGGGAAGAAGAGGGAGCCATTAGTGATAGGGGACTCTATAGTTAGGGGAGCAGACAGGAGATTCTGTGGACGTGAAAGAGACTCCCAGATAGTATGCTGTCTCCCAGGTGCCAGGGTCAGGGATGTCTCAGATCAGATCCACAGCATTCAAAAGGGGGAGGGTTAGCAGCCAGAAGTCATGGTACACATTGGTACCAATGACGTGGGTAGGAAAAAGGATGAGGTCCTGAAAAGTGAATATGGGGTGCTTGGCAGGAAAGTGAAAAGCAGGACCTCAAGGGTAGTAATCTCTGGATTGCTGATTGTGCCACGCGCCAGTGAGGGTAAGAACAGGTTGATTTGGCAGATGAATGTGTGACTGAGAAATTGGTGCAGGGGACAGGGTTTCAGATTTGTGGATCTTTGGGATCTCTTCTGGGGAAGGTATGACCTGTACAAAATGGATGGGTTACACCTGAACTGGAGGGGAACCAATATCCTTGCGGGCAGGTTTGCTGCAGCTGTTGCAGAGGGTTTAACCTAATTTGGCAGGGGGTTGGGAACCTGAGTGATAGGTCAGAGGATGGGGCAGTTGGTGTACAGGTTGACGCAGCGTGTAGAGAGACTGTGAGGAAAGATAGGCAATTGATCGGTCAAAATTGCAGTCAGTTGGATGGGTTGAAGTGTCTATTTTAATGCAAGATGTATCAGGAACAAGGGTGATGAACTTAGAACGTGGGTAAGTACATGGAACTACGATGTTGTGGCCATTACAGAGACTAGACTGTCACAAGGGCAGGAATGGCTGCTGGATATTCTGGGGTTTAGATGTTTCAAAAGAGACAGGGAGGGAGTTAAGAGGTGGGGGAGTGGCATTGCTATTCAGGGATAGTATCACAGCTGGAGAAAGGGAAGATATCCTGAAGGCATCATCTACTGAGTCAGTGTGGGTGGAGGTCCAAAACAGGAAGGGAGTGATCACCCTATTGGGAGTATTCTACAGATCCCTCCATAGCAACAGAGACACTGAGAAACAGATTGGGAGGCAGATTTTGGAAAGGTGCAAAAATAACAAGGTTGTTGTCATGGGTGATTTCAACTTCCCTGATATTGATTGGCACCTCCTCAGTGCAAAAGGTTTGGATGGGGTGGACTTTGTTAGGTGTGTTCAGGAATGATTCCTGACACAATATGTAGACAGGCTGACTAGAGAAGAGGCCACTTTGGATCTGGTAATAGGCAATGAACCTGGTCAGGTGTCAGATTTCTCGGTGGGTGAGCATTTTGGAGGCAGTGACCACAACTCCCTGACCCTTACCCTTGCCTTGGAGAGGGATAGGAGCAGATGGTATGGGAAAGTATTTAATTGGGGGAGGGGGAATTATGATGCTATTAGGCAGGAACTTGGGAGTGTAAATTGGGAGCAGATATACTCAGGGAATGGACAATGGAAATATGGAGGTTGTTTAGAGATGGGGACGGATAGGTTTTTCCCTTTGAGGCAGGAAAAGGATGGTAGGGTGAAGGAACCATGGTTAACAAGAGATGTGGAATATCTAGTGAAGAGGAAGAAAGAAGCTTACTTAAAGTTTAAGAAGCATGGATCAGAGAGGGCTTTAGAGAGTTACAAGGTAGCCAGGAAGGATCTTATGAATGGACTTAGGAGAACTAGAAGGGGGCATGAGAAGGCCTTGGTGAATAGGATTAAGGAAAACCCCCAAGGCGTTCTACTCGTGAAGAACAGGAGGATGACTAGAGTGAAGGTAGGACCAATTAGGGATAGAGGACGAAACATGTGCCTGGAGTCAGAGGAGATAGGGAAGGTCCTTAATGAATACTTTGCTTCAGTATTCACCTGTGAGAGAGACCTTGATATTTGTGAGAACATTGTAAAACAGGCTGATAAACTAGAACATGTCGATGTTAAGAAGGAGGATGTGCTGGAACTTTTGAAAAACATTAGGATACATAAGTCCCCGGGGCTGGACGGGATATATCCCAGGACACTACGGGAAGTGAGGGAAGAGATTTCTGGGCCCTTGGCGATTATCTCTGAGTTCTCATTGGCCACAGGAGTAGTACCAGATGATTGGAGGGTGGCATATGTTACTCCTTTGTCCAAGAAAGGGAGTAGGAATAATCCTGGGAATTATAGACCAATGAGTCTTACTTCAGTGGTGGGCAAATTATTGGAAAAGATTCTTAGGGACAAGATTTATGAGGATTTGGAGAAACATAGTCTGATTAGGGATAGTCAGCATGGCTTTGTGAGGGGCAGGTCATGCCTCACGAGCCTGATTGAATTCTGAGGATGTGACAAAAGAAGCTGAGGGTAGATCAGTGGATGTGGTGTATATGGAGTTCAGTAAGGTGTTTTGATAAGGTTCCCCATAATAGGCTCATTCAGAAGGTCAGGAGGCATGGGATCCAGGGAAACTTGGCTGTGTGGATATGGAATTGGCTTGCTCATAGAAGGCAGAGGGTGGTTGTAGATGGGAGCATATTCTGCCTGGAGGTTAGTGACCAGTGGTGTTCTGCAGGGGTCTGTTCTGGGACCCCTGCTCTTTCTGATTTTTATAGATGACTTAGATGAGGAAGTAGAAGGGTGGGTTAGTAAAAGGTTGGTGGTGTTGTGGATAGTGTAGAAGGTTGTTGTAGGTTACAACAGGACATTGATAGGATGTAAAGCTGGGCTGAGAAGTGGCAGATGGAGTTCAACTCAGAAAAGTGTGAAGTGATTTGCTTTAGAAGGTCGAATTTGAAGGCAGAGTACAAGGTTAATGGCAGGATTCTTAGCAGTGTGGAGGAACAGAGGGATCTTGGGGTCCATGCCCATAGATCCCTCAAAGTTGCCATGCAAGTTGATAGGGTTGTTAAGAAGGCAGATAGCATGTTGGTCTTCATAGATTGAGTTCAAGAGCCATGAGGTAATGTTGCAGCTCTATAAAACCCTTGTTAAACCACACTTAGAATATTGTTCAGTTCTGGTCGCCACACTATCGGAAGGATGTGGAAGCTTTAGAAAAAGTGCAGAGGGGATTTACCAGGATGCTGCCTGGATTAGAGAATATGTCTTATGAGGATAGGTTGAGTGAGCTAGGGCTTTCCTCTTTGGAGCGAAGGAGGATGAGAGGTGACTTGATAGAGATGTACAAGATGATAAGAGGCATAGATTGAGTTGACAGCCAAAGACATTTTCCCAGGGCAGAAATGGCTAACACAAGGGGGCATAATTTTAAGGTGACTGGAGGAAAGTACAGGGGGAATGTCAGAGGTAAGGTTCTTTTTACACAGAGTGGTGGGTGCATGGAACGTGCTGTAATGTTCTATGTTCTAAAAAAAAATGTCCTCCTTTGCTTTCCAATTTGTTTGCTGTTCCTGCGTGCTAATTCTTCATGGTTCATGTGCAAGGAGCAGATTTCCCTCTGAGTACCAGCATCTACTGATCTTCCACTTTTCAAAAAATATTCTCCTTCTTTCATTCTTCCCACCAAAGTGGATTGATTCATATTTCCCCATGTCATACTGCAACTCCCTTCTTATTGGCCACTCACTGAAGTGATCCATATCACCTTGCAGACTACTTGAATCCACAGTTTATTTTCCCACTCAGCTTTGTATCATCAGCAAACATGGATAGACTACATTTAGTCCTTTCATCTGAATCATTGACATGGATTGCAAATAGTTCACAAGACCACAAGGCAAAGGAGCAGAAGTAGGCCATTCGGCCCATCGAGTCTGCTCCATGAGCTAAACTAAACTATTCCTATCCAGCCCCAATTTCTGGCTTTATCCCCATATCCCTTGATACCTTGACTAATTAGATACCTATCAATCTCCTCCTTAAACGCCCCCAATGATCGTGCCTCCACAGCTATATGTGGCAAAGAATTCCATAAATTCACTACCCTCTGGCTAAAGAAATATCTCCTCATTTCTGTTTTAAACGGATACCCTCTAATTCTAAGACTGTGCGCTCTAGTCCTGGACTCACCCACCAAGGGAAACAGCTTAGCCGCATCTACTCTGTCCAGTCCTTTCAACATTGGAAATGTTTCTATGAGGTCCCCTCTCATTCTTCTGTACTCCGGTGAGTACAGTCCAAGAGCCAACAAACGCTTGAGAACCAAGTACTGAACTTTGCCGAAGTCCTCTATTGCTATTCTTTGACCTCTGTGTATAATCAATCCTCAATCTGTGCTAATGCATTACCCACAATATCATGAGCCCTAATCTGGCACAACATTCTCTTTTTTGGCACCAAATTAATTGTCTTTTGAAAGTCTAAATATAATATATTCATCAGTTCCTCCTCATCTACCGTGTTAATTACATTCTAAAAAAAAACTAATAAAGTTGTCAAACACGATTTCACAATTCCATTTTAAAATGTGCTACAGGAATGAAAAGGTCCAACTAAACATAACATGGAAGTCAGTAAGACGTGCACGTGTTGGTTTGTCTCACATTAGATCCAGATTCCTTTAAACATTTTCACGGAAATATGAGGATAGAAAATGTCTGTAGAACTACTAATAAAACATTATTAGTCAACTTACATTTGAGGTTGTTTGACTAGCTAACTTGGCATTATCTCTTGAATGTTGCTATTATGTTAGTGGTGGTGATGTGAGAATTGTGACAGGTAAACCAGCAGCCATCTGTGGACAGACAAGGACCTAGAATTAACCTTTAATACAATTAAGCACCAGCTCATTAAGTTCTGTTATTTTGCACATTAATGATTCCAAGCACTGTGAGGAAATTAGTATTATTCAATTCTAGCACTTAAAGCATCTTAAGGGCTTTTGTGTTGCCAAGAAAATAGAGAAAATGGGTAGAAAAGGTCATATAATGTAGTAGTTCCAAAACAAACTAAAGATACAATGCTATAAGGTCTATGGGAAATATCAGATAGAGGAGAAGTCACTTTAGTGATTGTGTATGAAATCATTTTAGGTATAAGAGAGGCCTAATGAAAGATCAGCAGGCAGTGGTCTATATGGACAAAAATACAAAATGATTTAGGGCAATGGTGAGAGTTGTGCTCAGGTGACTGGCTGAGCAGTTGTGATGTGGTAGAATATATAAACTCGAAGATAAAAGAAGCATCTAATACAGGGTAGATTTAATGGTATAGATTTACTTAGATTGGTATAATCAAACTAGTTGTCAAAAAGTAAGTTGTCAAAAACTTTTGAGTTCGTTCAGATAATTTCTGAAACAATGTGTCCTGGAACCAATAAGGCCAAGCCATTTTATTTTGGTTTGAGTAATAAGTAATGAAACAAGTGTAGTCTTTGAAAACAAAAGAAATCTGGAAGTCTAAAATAAGAACAGAAAATGCTGGAAATTGTCAGCAGTTTGGATGGCATCCATAGAGAATGAAGCAGTTAACATTTTGGGTTGATGACCTTTCGTCATAACTAGGAAAAGTTAGAAATCTAAGATGTTTTAAGTTGCAGAGAACTGGGGTGGGGTGAAAGGGATGCATGTGAAAGGGTAGACACCAAGAGAGGCTGAAAGAGGCAAATGCTGAGAGAGGGTAGTGAAGGCTTGCTAATCACTATTGCTCTTTCTGGAGGAGGAGTAATGGGAAGAAGATGAATGAGGACAGGGGAGAGAGGAAAAATACAATGCTGGAACTGTGTGAAATGGAACACAACAGCTGCCGGAAATCTGAAATAAAAGAGAATGCTAGGAATACCCGGCAAATCAGGCGGCATCTGTGGAGACCTTTCAACTACCAAGATCCATTTTGCATCATCGTACACATCAACAATAGTCTTTGGATAAAGCAGAGGGGATTTGGAGCTGGTTTTGGTAAATGGGGTGATTGTAATGTTTTTGTGGTTGGGAAACACTCAAACTTTATGTTGCACAACTAAATTCTGTCCTGCATTTTGAGAGGATTTCTTCACACATATTGGCACTCTCTTCATCATACAGGAGGGATGCAGCATCTATTTTAAACACCCAAAAATGTCCTGAACAGGCCACCATACTGCTAAATGGTTTTGCTTTTCACCTGGTTTGCAATGTAAACTATTTTCCAACCGTGGTGAACTGTCAGCCTAGTTCATCTATTCAATTGTGCCTTTACTCTATCCTTTGGTACATTGTTCCAGCAAAACCTGTGAATGTTGGTCTTGAAGATTTCACTTACTCCAGAATTTTCCACTGGGACACAATTGCAAACTTGTGTCAAATGACACTTACTGATTTACTTCCAGATGGCCTAACCTTGATTAAAAATTGTGCCATGCTAAATTAATTGTGATGAAATTCAAACAATCACAGTAAAAATAAATCTATAATAGTACATAGGGTAAATCCAGGATCATGTTTTGGTATTGCCATTCATAAACATGCTAAGTTCTTTTGACCTAAAACGGTCAGAGGATACTTTTTTATTTACAGATCATTTCACTTTGAAATACTCTTTTCAGAAAATACAACATCCGTGTGGAAGATATCATGGTAAGAGACATCCGATTCGTCATTGTAAATTGCAAGTACAGGGACCTGCAGGATCTACTTCACAGCACCAAACTTAAACACCTTCCTCTTGTTGAGTCAGCAGGTAAGAAAATGAACAGCATTGAATAATTTGTGTTATAGGACTAAGAATTAGAGAGGTTTCTGTATGCTAAAGGAGCTGAACTTTGAATCATGAAGGACTAAACTATTTTTGCAATCGTCAGACTTACTTTGCTTTGATGTTCCTTCAAGAAGTACAATTCATTATCCACGCCTGTCAATTTGGAAATCACTTTGGTCCTGAAAAGGTAATTAGAGGTCAAAAAGGATATAGAACAGGATTTTTATTTTAGAGCAACAGCAGCAGGCAAATGGCATTGCTTATTTTTACTAAAGTATTTCAGGAATGCATTTGTTCTGTAAAAAATCAATTTTTGAAGTATTTTCTACAACAAATCTATGCCATGTGACTTTTCATTCTTCTTGTTTTGATATTATTGTCAAGGTCAGCATTTAGTGTCTATCTCCAATTGATCTTGCAAAAGTGATGGTGAGACTTGAACCACAGCAATCCTTGTGATGAAGGCAATTCCACAGTTATGTTATTGTATTTTGATATAATGGTTTGATACAACTGGGTGACTTACTAAACTCTTTCAGAGGACAATTAATAGTCAACCACTTGCTCCTTGGCTGGAGCTACATACAAGCAGGATCACGTCAGGGTGGCAGATTTTCTTCCTGAAATGGTATCAGTAAATCCAATATGTTTTTCAAAGATACAATTATATCATAAGTTTTTATTTAATTTCAAACTATTTAATTAACTGTTTTTAAATTCCTTGGTTGCTGTGATGGAATTCAAACTCTTGTCTTCAGGCCATCAGTCCAGGCTTCTGCATCACCACTCCAGTAATACAACCTGAAATTTACTGTTTCTGTTATTTGCATATTTAAGTACTATGGAGATAATATTAACTCTAGGTGAGTTACGTGATTGGATGCCTTATGTGGACCTTGTATATAAATTGCACAATTGGAGCGGATCAATAATGGCTGTTTAACACCCACACAAAAAGATAAAATTATTCCCCAAAGTTGAAGTTGTGAAAATGCTATTTCCTGGCTCCCTTAATGCTTTCAGCATTGTTAACAAAAGAGCTCCCTTAGCATCAGCAAAAGTAATTGGAGCACAAATATTGAAATTTCCATCTGTATGTTTTATGATTTTTGTGTTCATTCTTTTTATTTATTTCATTTTAGTTGCTGAATGTTAAGAGCAGTTTAAATTACCTGCCTGATGTCAGTACTCTGAGCCAGACTAAGCCAGTAAGAAAAAAATAATTGGTTATAAGAGAGGTGTGATTCACTGTTCTCTGACAGTGTCCTCTTGCAGTAGTTGGGCTACTGCAGTAATTAAGTCAGTATAAATTTGAATTGAATAACGAGCTCAATTGCAAAACACAAGAAGTCAACAGAGTGCAAAGTTCATTGTCAGTGGGAATTAAACTTTGAACTGTTATTAGATGGTGTATTTTTTTCTCTACAATTAACAATTTTATGAAGTGAGTGGGAAGAATTTGATTCATGCAAATTTGGCATTATAGGAAAAGGCTACATTTTAAACACAGGGAAATGGCAATACAAGAAACCTTTGGGTGTTCATAGGACCTTAGTACATTCAAGAGGTTGCAGCAATAGCATAGAGAGTTGGGTGACCATCCAGTGGTCATAGAGGGAGACTGGATTCAGAACTCCAGAAAATCCCTGAGTTATTGGTATTGTCTGAGCAGGGTTTGAACTTGACAAATACGGAGTGGGCAATAACAACAGCTCAGGGATCAGGCCCAAGAGCATCACTGTGAAGCAATGAACGTGGGCTTTCCTTGCCTGATTTAATCAAGGATAGCTAGCAAAGATTTGTTCATAACAATCGACAAATTTAATAAGAGTTAATTGAAGAATGACTGGGTGTACAGAAGAAATACAATAGAGATATTGTGCATCTTTTTTTGAAGACAAGATATAGTTATGTGGGGGTTCAGCAATTCCAAACTTGTGATCTTAGGGCCTTGAGATTGAGTTCTATCGTAGCAGATGGAACTTACAGAGAAAAAGTATTCTCAGCAATAGTAATCATGAAACTACCAGATTTTCATAAAAACGTATCCAGTTCAATAAATAAGAAAAAAATAGACTTATGCAGAGAGGAAAGTAAAGAAGGCATTGTGGAAGAGAACTGTACTGCACAAATTAAAAAAAACAAATAGGTTGAGAGAAGGAAACAAATAGTTAAGGTAAATAAATGTTGTTTAGAATAGGAAAGGGTTGGAAGTGGTATAAACCAGAAGTTGGAATATGTTTTCTGAATAACATATAAAAGAAGGGCACAAATTCTCAAACCATGCCACAAATACAATTGAAAATTGGCAAACAACAAGGGAACTGGTGTCTTGATGGTGTCGACAGGTGGCAAATGCACACAAGGCATGGGAATCTGTTTTGGAAGGAAAAAGCAAGGAATAAATGTTTGCAATGGATAAAGATTTGCTGAAAGCTGGGGTTGAGTAAAGTGTACAGTTTTGGTGCCAGATTACATTCAAGGGATTAATATTGCATCGTGTTTCTGGCATTGACGTAACACAATGATGCCGGGAATGAGAATCTACATTTATGAGATGCCCACTGATTTTATCCAAAATCAAAATGGTTGATCAAATGGTGGGGTGTAGAAAACTTGGGAGTAGGGAAAGCTCCAGATTCTGCTACTTAAGCAATAAATTCTGGATGATTTTAGCAGCCAGGTCTCAGATTTTTGACTTTTTTATTAAAAGGGCAGGTTAAAATTGAAGCTGGAAAGATACTGCAGGATGTTTTATGAAGGAAACATTGATTATTGCAGAATTGAATGGAGTTTACATGTGAAGTATGCTATTTTTGGTAAACACAATATTGCAACATGTTTAGGAAATAGATTTATTCATATACTTGAGCCTGTGAAATAAAGGTGGAAGTATGTTTTCCATCTTGATTTCTCTCTCGTCTTGTAAATATTTATCCTGTTCCAATAGGCATTGATTTAACACCACCATTAATTCACTTGAATTAAATAGGTTCGCACCAGAGATAAAATAACATGGCTTATAATCTCTGTTCTTCCTGCTCCTACCTCTGACATCTCCCAATATTTTTCAGTTTTCTTCATGCTTTTCACTCTTTTTGCTCCTGTTTTGCTCTTTCCTGTTGCATTTTTCATTTTCTTGCTTTCAGCATTGAACCTATGCATTTTGTGTCTAAACTATCCTCTTTTCCTGGATCAGTCCTTGCATCTTGGTTTAGCTTTCCAATGGTTCATTGTACAGACCAAAAATAATTTATATACATCTACCAATTTGTAGTCTTCGATAGTTGGTATTAGTCTGTATTGACCATGTTATAATCTTTGTTCAGAATAGTATAAAAACTGATCAGTAGCTATTTGCAAGATAGCTTCAAGATCAATTTACTTTTGTGCTATAACTGTAGCAGAGATCTGAAATGGTTAGCAATACCTTGTCGTGTGCATTAACCTTAAAAGTACTCTTAAGTCTTTGGGTGGAGCGACTTTGGGTACTTCAGAAGAACAGCATGTTTTGAACACTAGTAGGCAAATTGAGAGCTCACAGTTGTTGCTATTCTATGAGATGTGCAAGATGATACGCATACCTAATTTGTTTGAGTGAGTATAATTTAAAATGTTCCTAACCACTGCAGGCTACCAATTTATACTCTCTTAAATACTGCATTGGATTATAAAACTTGACAAACATGCTGCTTCCAACACCAGTACTTTTTTTTATTCTTGTTACTCACAGATTCTATATCTACCTTTGCAAGCTGCACATTATGCAGTGCAGGAGTGTTCCTGACTTTTCAATCTCCCACGATGGATTATGTAAACTAATTATTATGCTGTAAATGGTTTATCCAGCTAGTAAGTCATCTTAAAGTTGCACTATGTAACTATTGAAAAGTATCACTTTGCCTGAAAATGCAATTTATTTTTCCGTTCTGAACGGTGTACATTCGACATTACAGTGGAAGCCAAGCACATTCTGTGAAAACTTTTCACATTTACGTAATCATTTTAAATCTCTCTTAACATATTAGCTGATTGAAATGACCACTGTTTTCATGGATATTGATCTTTCTGTCTATCTGCTGTGTTATGTTACCAAAGCAAATATGAAAGCATGGAAGCAGGTGTGTACAGTGTCTGTGTAGCAAATATAGACCATTCAGGCTGATGGAGAGTAGCGCTGTGATGAATTGATGGACAGACATCTGCAGTTCTGGTTTACATTGAGTACTGGCTTTACATCAATAGGTATCTAACTTGGGCTGATTTTGCCTTTAGATTCCATGATTCTGCTGGGCTCCATTGAAAGGAATCAGCTGCAAACCCTTATTGATAATCAACTGAGCAGACAGAGGAGGATGGAGTACCTTAGACAGAAAGCTCAGGCCAAGGAGAAAGTGGATCCTGACTCCCTCAGAATTATCGATGAAGGAAACAAAGATGCCCATGATTCTGGAGTCAGATTTGAGGTGAGGATTTGTACCCACATTAATGAAACATACAAATCACTGAATAGTAGTCCATTATTTTCTCAATTTTAAACTATTTAAAATTTACTGTTTAATTTGAACCATTTCTAAATACCATTGATATTGATGGTAGGTCGTCATCCCATGGTAAACTGGTCTCAATGGCGCTGAGACTCTGGTACAATCTATAAAGAATGCACAGACTGCAGCACTGTCACCTTTTACGACCAGGCAGCAGGTTGATAATCTTCCCCAGTAATTATTTTATTCATTTACCAGACAAGGACTTTGCTGGCTAGACTGGCCTTTATTGGCCTTGATGATCCCTGCATTCCTTTGGGAAGAGGTATACCCCTGGTATCATTGGACCGGGAGTTTCAGGATTTAGACCCACCAATGACAAAGGATGGTGAGAGGCTTAGAAAGGAATCCGTAGGTGTGGCATTCAATGTGCTTCTTATCCTTGTCCTTCTTGACAAAGGATTGGAAGGTTCTATCTGAGTGGCCTGGATAACTGCAGTGCATTTAGTAGATTGTACAGACTGCAGCCACAGTGGTGAATGGAGAAATGTTTGGTGTTATGAAGGGTTCCTAATCAAGTAGCATATTTTATTCATTTATTGTGCTCAATCTTTCAGTTACCAGCAATGATACCTTCTCAAAAATAACCAAATGTGAATGTTGAGTTAGCTTCCAAAATATTTCAATTGGAGTAGATGATCCTGGAAGTGCTTGTGAGGTACACTGAGAGTGCTAACTATCTGCACCCTAACCACACAAACACATGATACAGAAATGCATATTCTTGCCCATGCCCCTTCCTCGATTCCCACCTAATACCCTCCCTCTCTCAGTATACCTTTTCCTTAAACCTGTCAATTCCTCAGCCCCTCTGCTACCTTATTTCCTCCTCCTCTGCTCCTTTCCTTTCATTCAACCCCCTCAGACCCCTTCCCCTTAACTCTTTCTTTTCCTCCCCAAGCCTTGTTTTATCCCCTTCCTTCTCTCCGCACTCACTAGCTGCCAGCTATGCTGTGCCCCTAGGTAAGTCCTCTCCTCCCAAATCACTCACCACCCAAGACTGCAGCCTAGTATGGATGTCTCTCAACCTCTCCCAAAAACCTTGGAATAGACTTCAGCCACCCATTAGCAGGCCCTAGAACCCACTACTATAAGTAGATTGCTAGGTCCCGGCACATGTTACCCTGTCCCAACAAGGGTATATGAGGGAGCATGTAGGGATCAAGCAGAAGGAGGCTGCAAGAACCCATTCAACCCATCCAGAACATGTACTATCTGTGGCAGAGTCCAATGATCTTGCATTGCACTCAACAGTCACCTCAGAATCCAAAGAGAAGAGGAGGATCTGGTTACCCATCTTGTGCATCACATTTGGCTGAGTGATAGCACTCATTGGGAACATTGTGAGTTTAATAATTCGACCTCAGGGGATAATTTAGGCTGACACTATGAAACAGTACTGAAGAAGTGCTTCAATGTTAGAGATGCAGTTTTCTGGATAAGATTTCTCCAAATTCCACATTCACTGATACAGGGAGTGACTATTTTTCCTAATTCCTTAAAATCTGCATGCAAGACCTCATTCCTTTTGATCCTCTCTGTTATGATATCAGTGTGGGCTACAATCTCTGCCTGTTCGCTGTTCCTCTCCGGAATTTTAGGCAGTCTTTCAATAATATCCTTAATCCTGGATTAATGTCTGTAGCCAAAGAAATGTCCATCTGATCCCCCAACTGTAGAATCCCTGTAACTGTTGCTGTCTTGCCCTTTCTCTTCCCTTCTAGTACAGTTGAAGCACCCATGGCACTTTGGCCCTGACTGCCCTTCCAGAGAACCCCTTTCCCCTATCGATACTCAGAAGTGACTGCTGGTCAGAGAACAAAATGTCGTCAGGGTTTGCCTGAGGCATCTGCTTGTTCTTTTTTTGACTTCCTGACAGTCATCAATTCTATCTCTGCTGACCACTCTCTTGAGCTGCGGAGCGATCCCCTGCTAAAATGTGCTATCCACGAAATGCTCAGCCTTGTGGTTGGACCCGTAGTGACAGCAGTTATTGCTGAACCTCCAAGACTCAGATCTCAAGCTCCACCAACAGACAACTTTCCATGCCTGTGCTTATCCAGGACTGAGGATGTGCCCTGGAGTTTCCATGGTGCAGGATCTACAATCCACAGGTTTGAGGTGCACCACCATTCCTCCACTTGTAAGATTAACTCAATTAACAGAAAAAGAGCATACTTAAAAAACTATTAGTGTCAAATTACTTGTTTTATATACCTGATCAATTGTTCTTAATTGAACTCTTTGTTTAAATCAAAAACTTATTTTAACTCTCAGTAGTATACTTTGTATGCTTCTTTTGTAAACCTCACACAAGCCCTTTTCCTTTGCTTTTTATTTTAACTCAACAGGCTTTCTTTCCCATGATCTTTTTAAACTCTCCTGGTTGCTCTCTGCCATGTTCCTTTCAAGCACACAGTCTTTCTGTTTCCTGCACTACCTTCAAACTCACTGGGTCTCTGTTAGTGGCAATCCTTTTTAACTCATTGGGAATCTGCCTCTGGTGGTCCTTTTATGTTCACCATGTCTGTCTCCTTTGCTCCTTTTACTCTCCGGCTCTCTGTCTATTGTGCTCCTTTTAAACCTCCTTTTCTTGGTGACCTGGTCCTTCAGGAGAGCCTTTTCTGCATTTTTTTGGCATTTTTGTATACTGGAATTCTCAAATTTTTGAGAATATGAATTGTTACGAATCAGCAACGATAGAAACACACTGAGTCATGTACAAGTGTTAAAAACTATTTTATTAATAACTACTTGTAATGATAAGAAAAGTAAAAATGTTAGATATCAAACATAATCCCCAAAACTAAAGTCAGTGTGTGGGTGGCAAATTCCCAAACTCCAAGTCCAGGAATAGTTCTCAAAGTTCAGTTCAGCAAGTCATAAGGTGAAACGTGAGCAAAGGCTTTTGCAAAACCACAGTTGACTGAAGAGAAAATGTAGAGAGAATATAGAGAGAATTTACGAAATCCACATGTTCCACGATGGAACCCATGCGACACCTCAATGACTGATAATCTCCATTGCTTTGTTCTGAAGTATCTGCCACCCCGAAGGCATTCGAGACGTGGCTGTCCACACAAATACCTGTTTCCCTCTACAGGTTAACAACAAAGTGGACTCCACTTGTTTGCTTCAAAAATCCATACATGGATTGTAGTGACAGACACAGCTATTGTTCTTCATCCATCGTTACAGAGACAGTCAGTCAGTCAGTCCGTCCCTCCCCCTCTCCCTCTCCCTCCCTCCTCTGATTCACACACACACTACTACTCTACTGTCCATGTCTTAAAGGGACCTTCACCAAATAGCAACCTGACCCGTAACAGAATCGAGAAAAAGATAAATGTGCCTATCTTAAGTAGTCTTCCAAATAGTTTGAACCTAGATGAAAGACACTATGACTCTGGAGGAACTCAGCAGAACTGAGACCTGAAGAAGGGTCCTGCCCCGAAATGTTGACCGCCTGCTTTTCTGCATGGATGCTGCCTGGCCTGCTAAATTCCTCCAGCATCATAGTGTTTTTCATCTAGATTCCAGCATCTGCAGTCCTTTGTCTCTCTTCCTTTGAACGTAGTATACTTGCTACAATATGCCACTCAAACTTTTCCACTGTTTGGAATCAACTTCCAGGTATATTATCCTCATTATTTGATGCTTTTGTTAATTTTTCCGCTGCATCAGCATATATTGTAATCTAGGCTCCCCGGTTTGAAAATGTGAGGACCAGCAAGGCTTTTATTCACTGCTCCAGTGAGGAAGATGCCATGACTCTGAGCTCCCCTTGTAAAGATGATAAACATAGAATCTTGTCTATTCCTTGTAAACATGAGACTAAAAGGTATAAACAATTTAAATTGGCATATCTTTCTCAGTTGCAGCTTGCGTAATCTCAGTATTCTCAAAATTGGTTTACATGAAATAGAGACTCAAGAGACACATGCTGTTATTTAGAATGAGAAACAAACTGCTGGAGGAGCTCAGCAGGTTAGGCAGCATCTATGGAGGCAAAGGCTTGGTCGATGTTTTGAGTCAAGACCCTGCATCAGGACTGAGAGTGTAAAGGGGAGATGGCTAGTATAAAGAGGTGAGAGGGAGGAGTGAGGCAGGGGCTGCCAGGTGAGAGGTGGAACAAGGTGAGGAGGGGGATGATGCACAGATGGAGCCAGATATGGGGAGGGGTGGATTTGGGAGACAACAGGTGGTGGGTGCTAGGTAGAGACAGATAAAAAGAGAGAAAACAGGGCAGGTGGGGGGAGAGGAGGGTGGAGGTGGAGACAGAGACTGAAAGGTGATAAGCGCAGACACAAGGGGCTGCAGATGCTGGAATCTGCAGGAAGGAAGGTGATAAATAGAACCAGATAAAGAAGGGATGATGTGCAGGTAGAACCAATTGGGAGATGGATAGGAGACCCAGCAGGTTAAATGTGTGGGTAATAGGCAGACGGAACTAGGTGGCGGAAGGCAACAAAACTGGATGAGGGGGGTTAGGGGTAGTTGGGAGAAGCTGGATGGATCAGAAGGAGAGAGAAAGGAGCACATGGGGTACAGGTTATCTGGAAATTGGAAAGTTCAATGTTCATACCATTGGATTGTTGACTACCCAGCCAGAATATGATGAAATAGATGTAGGTATCATTTCAGCAATAGAACAATGACTCTGCATCATAGATTTCTGCTCACCTGCATTGTCCATAAATTGATATTAGAAAATCATTGGATATGGGTCTTTCTCACTCGTTTTGCTGTTGCAGTGCTTTTAAAAAAAATCTTTAATTTATTTGGGCAACAATAGGTGCCATTTTTATTGTTATGATGTTGACTTCTTAGATTGGTGAATACATTTATGAAATGACCAATATTTTAAGTCAATCCTACTGCTCATTTAGCTGCCTAGTGTTATTAGTTCAGTCAAAGATCAATAAAATTCTATTAAGAAGCAAAATCAATGCTTAAAAGGATGGTCAACTCCTCTAAAGTTTGAATTGCATCCTGTAACCAAAGGAAAAATTGGTTTGTTGACCGGGAATTCTCTTCTTGAAGTCCAGTCACCAATATGATAACATTAGTCCTGCTATTCCTCTCAACAGAGTGGGTTTCCATCCCTCTTAGAATTTATTCAAGACCAAATTGCAAACCCCTTGCGTTTCACCAGCCTCAAGATATGGGTTGTTTTAAACTACATTCAAACAGGACGTTAGAGATATGATCACTTAATGCTTAAGTGGAAAATCATTTCCTCCTTTGCCAATGAATGTGTAACCATGGTTAAACAATGGACAATATCGTCACATCCTGCCTTTTGATATAAATTTTACAGATAAAACATCTTGCCAAATAAATCAAGTACTGGCTTACAGTCTTCAAACTTAATTTATAAATGATGCTGCAGCCACATTGCAAGAGGAAAAGTCAAAATGAGATGTTTCTTTGGGTATAAGTTTACCTTGGGTTACAGGACAGGATTTATAGAATTGTTGTTTCTGATGATGCTGCAATGACTGGTGCTTTTCTGAACTCACTATTGTTCCTCCCAAGATTGGGACTGAGGAATCGTCATTTTCTCCATCTCGAAGTGGATCGCAAAAACCACTGAAGCCAGCGTTGAAGCGAGTCCCAAGCAGTACACATGATATGTCAGGTATGTATCAATTGCAGGTGGATCAGCAGTTAAAAATTATAAAGTTCTCAGATAACAATAATTTTCTTAGAAACAGTTCTTCAGCTATAGGAATTTAGATGTTTCCAAGTGCTTGTACTTTGAGGCCACATGTGCCAATAGTTTCATGGCTGCTGATTTCTTTGTGATACTGGAAATTATGTGAAAATATTCATCAGTTAACTAGGTCACATTCCAAAATTTGATTTACAGTTCACTAATCTCATGCACTTACAAAAGGCATTTTATCTGAGAATAACTTTAGATGTAAAGATTTAACTTATCTCTGACCAGCTTGAAAGCCACTTCACGAAGGTCTACACAGAAAATCTACATAATACATTAAAAATAATGTCTGCTCGTGTTCCTTTCTTGCCAATAGTTTCTGCTTTCAGTTCTTATACTTACATTTACAATGGATACCACTGAGGCAAAGCACGTCAAGATGTAATTACACTCTACTCCTAGTGGAGGCATGAGAACAGGTTGTATTATAAATGTGGACAAGGACATTTTGAAATACAAAGAAGTAATCAAAATATCTAAGTGAGGATTGAATCTCATCAATGCATCTTGGTTCTTAGGCCTGCTTCACTTGAAGACTAAAAAATGTTCTTGTCTGTGTGTTCAAAATGCCACAGGAGATATATTGGAATAAACTAATAGTCTTGCTGGCTTTTACCAATGGACGGAAATTTGGGGTCATGAGCAAAGATGGGACTTCTGGTAGTTTTGCTCAGCTGATCATCGATTCCAGGATTACTGTGCTCTGCTGATGGACTCCTTGTGGATTCCAGCAGGGCAGTACAAATATCTGCCAAATGTACAGCATAGGCTGGGAAATCAGACTGGTGAGCCTACCCAGGTTAACCTGGCATAAGTCCAGCAACCACATTGAATTCAGTTGAAAGGATGGCCGCAGAGAGAAACATCAGCACAAAGCGATTTCCTATTTTATGGATTTAATTGTGTCTATTTAAGTAAATTTTTTGTTCTGTTTACTAGTATCTTTGTGGATTCATTTTTAAAACTTAAGAATTTAAAATGTTTTACTTGTTTTTGAAAGTTCAATTCTTTGGAATGTTTCTGAGAGTCGCAGACATTTGCATGCATTTGATCTTGACAGCTTTGACAAGTAAATCCAGGGCTGAGCTTAAATGTCTCCCTAAGAAAATCCAGGGGCAGAGCCTACCAGCCTTACTTAGAAAGGCCTCTGCATTGCACTGAGTCTCACAAGTCAGCTAGTAGCTGGCTTCCCAGGAGTTGATTGTGCCTGTAAACTTGCTCCAGATAAGAGCCATCTACAAGGGTAAATGACAGGTGAACTTGCTCACCAGTCTGTACAAGGTCGAGGTCAATAAATTAATTGGCCCTTCAATTTCATCACTGGTTAAAATGAATTATCCACAAGAAAGTGAAATGCTAATCACTCTTATATGAAGTAACAATTCAAGAACATGCAAATTCATTATTGCTGTCATCACTTAACAGAACTTCCTATATGGAGGTTCTATGAATCAAAGTAGTAGTATAAATAGCAACAAATAACGTGTTGGAGGAACTCAGCGAGTCATGCAGCGTCTGTGGGAGGAAAGAAATTGTTGACATTTCGGGTCGAAACCCTGCATCAGGACTGAGATTCCAGCATCTGCAGTCTCTTGTGTCTTCCTGGTAGTATAAATATATTGATTTACATAAGATGGAGATATACATTGAGTATTTGTTTCATATTTTAGAATTTCATGCAAAATGAATTAATGGTTAAAAATTATAAGTATCTGATAGTTGTATATGAGCCTTTGAATTGGCCAATGAAATCTTAGGATTCATATATAATATTTATAATTGGAATCAATCTGTGGAAAAGCGCACACCATCTGACTGATATTAGTAAATGTACTGTGTGATTCACTTTTGATTGTGTGTTTTATGCTTGTACTCTTCTACATATACAGTATGTCCTGCAGTGGTTGGTGCTAAGAGATCACATAGCTGTAAATCTGCAGCAGGCTTTATTAATCTGAGCCACCCAGTAGGGAGTGTGAAAAAGCAGCAAAACGATGAATCAGTTTTCTCACCTCTCTGGAAAGTATCTTTGATTTTCCTGATGGCTGCTCGCTGTCATACAACTGAGATTGGGAACTGAGTAGATTGGAGATAATTGCTGCAAAGCTGGATCATATTCTGATACAATGCACTGTTCCTGTCACTTCATTCTGCCTTTACAAAAACCCTAGCTGGATGGTTGCTACGGTTCTACATTATTTTCCACAACAGTCCCAGTCCATATATCTGCCAATTCAATGCCTGGCAATTTTTTTTCAGCAACATGCAACTTAAAATCTCTTATTTTCAGAATGAGACATATTAACAACCATTTTTTGGTCATGTTGCATCAGTCTGGAAACTTGACATCTTACTTCAGGGCATTGAGTACTTTTCAACCTTTTGCTGCAATTTCTGATTGGGGCGTAAGGGATAGTGTGGTTCCTCATTTCTTGTTCCTTCAGTCAATTCTAGGAAAACTTGGAAAATGTTGTATAGGAGTGACCATTGCTGGGTGCTCCTGAAACACTATGGTCTTTCCAGCACAATGTCGGGCTGAGACAGCTGCAAGATTGAGTAAATAACCTACCTTCATCCTTAAGCAACACTGCTCCCCCAACTCCGCATTGCACTGATGAACCCAACACCCCTACATCCATGATCCCACTCCCTGTATTCCCCCCCAACTTTATGTGGCAATTCGCCCTATCTTCTCAAGGAATTATTGATGGGTAATAAATGCTTGTCTTGCCATGTCCCATTTAAAAAAAAGAATCATTATTCATCACATCAATCAAGACAACAACTAGCACTAATTTATTTACAGGATGACAGTGTTAATAGCATTTGGTGTCCATCCCAATTACCCACAAGAAGGTGGTGGTAAGCTGCCATGGACCTCTGCAGACCCTTCCTTCTAAGGTACTCCTTCAATGCTGTTAGGTAGGGAATTTCAGGGAAATGAAGGAAGGTGGTATACTTCCAAGTCAGGATGATGTACGGCCTTGAAGGAAAACCTATAGGTGGTGGTGTTCCAATGCGCCTGCTGCCCCTGTCCTTTCTGGTAGAGGTCACAGGTTTGGGAGGCACCATCTTCATATTCTGACTTTAATAAAATAAAATATACCAAAGCACTTGATGGCAGAGTTATCTGACAAAATCTGAGTAAGATGCATCAAATTATATCAAAGCTAAAGACAAAGAATAGATGTTAAGTCAACACCAGGGATAGCTCTGCTGAAAGAATCAGGGGATGGGGGCAGGATGGGGGTGTGAAATTCTGGCATTAGCTGAATGTACATGCACTAATGATGGAATTGTTCAAAACATGGATGCATAGTAGTCAAGAATCAAAGGAATGCACAGTTCCCAGAGGGTTCTATGTCTGAAGTACATCACAGAGGTAGAGTGGGTCAAGGCCTTGCAGTGCTTTGAATACTAAGAATTTTAAAATTGAGGTATTGCTGAACTGGGAATTACATCATGGGGGAGAATGGTCCCTTTAGAATGAAGAACTTAATGGACCTGATTAAGGGTCATGCCTCAGGGAATCTCAGCTATTAAAAATAAGTAGAATATTAGAAACTCTGATGTGGAAAAGGGCATTGTCAGAGCAAATGGAGAATGAGCATAATATATGGAAGTAAGATTAGATTGTTTTGTCCCTCATACCTGCTGTACCATTCAATGACCCTGGTTGACCCTTCAACTCAGCACTACCTTTGTGACTAAACATGTATGCCTTAATTCCCCTAATATCTTAAAAACTATGGATCTCCGTTGAATATATTCAGGAGCCAAACCTCCATAGCCCTTTTAAATTCCAAAGATTCTCATGGTGATAAGGTTCAATTTCATCTCAGCCTCAAAAGGCTGTCCCCTTATCCTTTTGATTCTGTCCCTGCTTCTTGACCCCTAGTTAAGGGAAACGTCATCCTTTATCTACCCTGTTGATTTGTGTACAAAAAAATATTGGTAACTTGGTTTATTATTGTCACATGTACTGAGGTACAGTGAAAACCTTATCTTGCATATCGTTCATACAGATCAATTCATTACATCAGTGCTAAGTCAAAGTCGAGTTTATTGTCATATGCACAAGTACATGTACGCACAGGTGCAATGAAAAACTTACTTGCAGCAGCATCACAAGCACGTAGCATCATATAAGTAGCATTCGCAAGAAAAACATAAATTAAACATGAATTATACACAATCTTTACAAGACAAAAAAAAATTAGAACAAAGAAAAAAAAAACAAAGTGCATTGAGATAGTTCAAGGTAAAACAACAGTGCAGAATAAAGCACTACAGTTACCGAGAAAGCACTGTGTAGGTAGACAATAAGGTGCAAGGTCATAACAAGATACATTGTGAGGTCAAGAATCCATCTTATCATACTAGGGAACCATTCAATGGTCTTATAACAGTGAGATAGAAGCTGTCCTTGAGCTTGGTGGTATGTGCTTTCAGGCTTTTGTATCTTCTGCCCGATAGGAGGGGAGAGAAGAGAGAATGAGCAGGGTGGGTGGGGTCTTTGATTATGCTGGCTACTCTACTGAGGCAGCAAGAAGTATAGACAAAGTCCATGGAGGGGAGGCTGTTTTCCATGATGCGCTGGGCTGTGTCCACAGTCTCTGCAGTTTCTTCTTGTTACGGGCAGAGCAGTTGCCATACCAAGCTGTGATGCATCCAGAGGGGATGCTTTCTATGGTGCGTTGATAAAAATTGGTGAGTGTCAAAGGGGACATGCCAAATTTCTTTAGCCTCCTGAGGAAGTAGAGGCACTGGTGAGCTTTCTTGGCCGTGGCGTCTACGTGGTTGGACCAGCACAGGCTATTGGTGATGTTCACTCCAAGGAACTTGAAGCTCTCAACTCTCTCAACCTCAGCACCATTGATGTAAACAGGAGCATGTGCACCGCCCTCCCTCCTGAAGTTAATGACCAGCTCTTTTGTTTTGCTGACATTGAGGGAAAGGTTATTGTCATGACATCATTTCATGAGGCTCTCTATCTCCTTCCTGTACTCCGACTCATTGTTATTTGAGATACAGCCCACTATGGCGATATCATCTGCAAACTTTGAAAGTTTCTGTGAGATCACCTTTCGTTCTACTAAACGCAAGGGAGCATAGACCCAGTCTACTTAACCTCTCTTTTTAGGAGTAACCCCCGCCAATCCCTCCCTCCCTCCCAACCACTCCCCCCCCCCCACCGCTATCTCGAGAATTAATCTGGTGAACCTTCCCTTTTATCATAAGCATATCCTTAGGGCATCCAGACCTGGAGACAATATACCTGTTGTAATGTATTTTCTACTCAATTTCACCTGAAGACCATTTACCTTTCTAATTGCTCTCATCCAAGTCCCTCTGATCCTATCAGAGCAATTGAGGCAAGTAACTGCTATGCATCTTATGACACACTACAGCCATATACGATGGCGATGGAAAGACTGAATGTTTAAAATGGTGGATGGGGTGCCAACCAAGCAGACTTCTTTCTCTTGCTTAAGGTGAGAGGGGAAAGATTTAAAAGGGACCTGAAGGGAAATCACAGAGGGTGCTGCGTATATGGAACCAGCTGCTATAGGAAGCTGTGGAGGAGGGTACAATTACAATGTTTAAAAGACGTTTGGACAGATACGTGGATAGAGCTTCTGAGGTGTTGGATGAGTACAGCTGCTACTGGTAAGTTGATCATACTTTTGAATTGTGACTTGCAGATGATGGGCAGGCTATAGGGTGTCGGGAGATGATCGCTTGCCTCAGGATACCCAGCCTGCTTTTGTCACCACTATATTTATGTGGTTTCCATTTCAGTTTCTGGTCTTGGTGACTCTGAGGATATCGGTGTTGACTCATGATCGGTAACACCATTGAAAGTAAAGAGAAGTGTTAAGACTCTGTCTTGTTGGACCTGGTCATTGTTTGGCACCTTTATTTAGTCTTGCTGCATGTCAACTTGGACTGGTTCACTTTTTGAAGAGTTTCAAATGGACTGAACATCGTGCTGTCATCAGCAAACATGATAAAAAGAGGGTCATTGTTGAAGCAGCTGACTATGGTTGAGCAGTGGACATTCGCCTGAGGAATTCCTGCATTGATGTCCTGGGCTGGGATGATTGTTGTCCAACAGCCATAATCATCTTCCTCTGTATGAAATGCCACTGTCAACAACAGCTTCCATTGGTTTGCTGACGATTCAGAGAAATAATTAGCCAGATTGGATTTGCCTGCTTTTTCTAAACAGAATATCTGCGGGAAAGTTTTGGTATTGTTAGGTAGATGCAAGTTTTATAACTGTACTGGAACAATTCATCTGGGTACGTGGCTAATTCTGGAGCACAAGTCTTCAGTGCTGCAGCCAGGATTGTCTGGTCCTTCAGCCTCCACTGCAGACACTGTATTCAGCCATTTCTTGATATCACATGGAGAGAATGCTTGAAGATTGGCTTTCTGTGACCATACATCTTGCAAGCTGAGATGTATTACTTTTGGCTGAAACTGCACACAAATCCACTCGCGTGCTGTACCCTGCCATTGTTGAGGGTCTAAGAATATCCCCATGTTGACATGGGGGTATTCTTAAGAATCTCAATGCTTCACTAGCTTTTTAATTGTCCAACATCATCCAAGAATAAAATTTAGTATGCCCACAATATTCAGTGCTTCAGTAACCACTACCTGAAATTCACCCATTCTGTCATCCATTTCCTCCTGTTATTCTCATTTTTTCATTTCGTGCTTGATTAGCTTTCTTCATTGCTGCATGATGTGTCATCCTTACCGCCCTTCCATTGTCCTCTTCAGCCTCAATGTCTTGTGTCTTGTGAGGACACGAAAACTTAATATTGTAAAATTGGCAGTTGTTGCCTGGAGCTGGGAATACATGAAAGTTGTTTGTTGTTTCAAACCATGTAACAATCTTAGCAATTTTAGAATTTCATTTAGATGCCAATTTTATTAGCAGCTGCAATATAGTTTAAAATATTGAAGAAAATGGTTCAAATAACATGTTGTCCAAATTAAATCTTGTTAATTCTGATTTTCCAGTTGAAAATGCTTTGCCATAATGTCAAACTTGGGAATTTTGAACCATTAAAAATCAACATAGTTTTTATCTGTGGGTTTTCTAATGTAATATCTCATGTAAATGTAGCTCTTATTCTCCTCAACCTTTCAAACAAAACTTAATAAGTTTTCAGATGATTTGCAATTCAATCAAATCAGAACATTGCAGCTGTACAGGCAGCTATAAAATATTTGACGACTGTCAGAGGAATGTATTTAGAGATATAATTTAAATGTCAAGTAGTTTAAAATGTAAAGCAGTGAAATTCACTTTGATGCAAACCTGAAAATTGTTAACTCGTCTCATGAAAAAAATTCAAGGTCCAAATTTTCTCTTATTTGTTGCTGTGAAACTTAGTTTGTGAATACATAGATTTCTCTTGTATACAACCATCTTTAAAGTTCCATGAAATGTCATAATGTAAATGGAAGAATGTTGTTTAGATTTCTTTGCATTAGAAATAAAATTAGAATTGGATTGTAATCATATCAGGATTTTAACAGCAAACCCTCTTCCTATTAGGACTAGAGAAGATGATGTATACTTTAAGGATGATTTGTATTAACTGGAGATGAAGTAATAAAGATAAAGCTGAGCTCTTCAGAATTTTAAAATATGTACTAAGAAAAGACTTTGGAACTCCATAAAATAGTAAATAGCATTGGCAAGATAAATCTGTACACTGAATTGAAATAAACCATTGCAGTGGGGCAAGGGAACCATAGGTTCAAACTGGACTTGTACAAACTTAAGTCTAAAGTCAGGCAATTCTTAATATCTAAACTTCCGAGAAGCATGAGAGATGAGAAGCCAGAATCCAGTTGAACCATAGAACACTACAGCACAGAAAACAGGCTGTTCAGCCCTTATGGTCTTTATTCCACTAGTCCCATTGACCTGCACCCAGTCCATAACCCTCCAGACCTCTCCCATCCATGTATCTATCCAATTTATTCTTAAAACTTAAGAGTGAGCCCGCAATTACCACGTCAGATGGCAGCTCGTTCCGCACTCCCACCACTCTCTGAGTGAAGAAGTTCCCCCTGATGTTTCCCCTAAATCTTTCCCCTTTCACCCTAAAGCCATGTCCTCTCGTACTTATCTCTCCTAATCTAGGTGGAAAGAGCCTAGTCGCATTTACTCTGTCTATACCCCTCATAAGTTTGTAAACCTCTACCAAATCTCCCCTCATTCTTCTATGCTCCAAGGAGTGTAAAGTCCTAACTTGTTCAATCTTTCCCTGTAACTCAATTCCTGAAGACCCAGCAACATTCTAGTAAATCTTCTCTGCACTCTTTCGATCTTACTGATATCCTTACTGTTGGATTCTGTACTTGGGTTAGGTTATTTCTGGTTGAATGAGCCAAGGTAAGTTCAATATCATTCCTTTCCTTCAATAATCTTCTAATGCATTTAAATAATACATTAACACTGCAGACAGACTTCTGCATATTTTAATGTCTATTCATGTATCCAGTCAGAAATTATCACAAAATTTCTCTTCCATATTGAAAAATCTATCCAGTTCCCTGTTTAAAGAATTTAACCTAATGATCTCTGTATGAAAAATTATTTTATTAGTAGATAATAGCATGCACAGAAAGAACACGCGAAACACTTTGCTTGATTAATAGCCCCTTTAACCTCATCGATCACCCAGGTTGTTCAAATCATTCATTCCTTTCTATTTTATCACCACTCTTAAATTTTGAAAGCTGAATCTTTTCAATTTTTACTCTTCATTTTGTCAAATAGTATTTTGTCATAGATCCTTTGGAATACATCAAAGGCCTGGAAGTTCAGAATTTGATACTGTCATGCCTATTTTCTATGTTCAGTGCCGTCAGTCTCTTTTTAAGTAATTTCAGCATTTTCCTCCTTTTGAAAGATGACTCACAGTACCACATTTAAATTCTGGACCAAATACCCTTGATCCAGGAAAACACTAGATGAGGCAGTGCTTGATTTAAATAATTCATCTGTTTTGGTGCTCATTTAGGTGAACATTAAAGAACAAGAAGTATCAAATTTACTTAATAGCTAAATCTTATTTATGTGTAATGATACAATGTTAGAAAAATTCTACGTTGCACTAGTATCATGCCTGACTCAAGGTTATTTTCTAAATCCACCCTTCATTTCCATACATCACTGCACACCTGTTTTAGTAAAAATCTCATTTTTTTTTCTTTCATATTTTAGCTGCACCTGTTGCTTTCCTAACCTCACAGGAAGTCAAGGTTTCATTCTCCACACCAGAGTTGGCTAACTGAGCCTTCACATTCTTCCTTTGAAAATAGCTTCATGTAGAACAGAAGAAAGAATGTTTCACCACTGCTCCCTGCCCAAGACTTAATGACCCGTGTCCCAAGGTTTTGAAAGAGGTGGCTTTGGAGAGAAGGGATGCATTGGTTGCCATCTTGCAAAACTCCATAGATCTTACGATGGTTCCCAGAGAATAGAAGGTAGCAAATGTAAGCATACTATAAAAGAAAGGAAGGAAAGAGAAAACAAGGTACTATAAACCAGTTAGCCTGACATAAGAGGTAGGAAAATGCTGAAATCTATTATTACGATAATGATAGCAGGGCATTTAGAAGATGATAAAATTGGGCAAATTGGATACAGATAATGGCAGGACCTTTAACAGCATTGATTTTCAGAGGGATCTTGTGGTCCAGGTCCATACCTCCCTGAAAGTGGCAATGGAAGTAGATAGAGTGATAAAGAAGGCATATGGCATTGCTAGGGGCATAGAGTATAAGAGCCAGGAAGTCATGTTGCAGTTGTATAAAACTTTGGGTAGGCCGCACTTGGAGTATTGCGTGCAGTTCTGGTCGCCCCCACTACAGGAAGGACGTGGAGAGTTAGAAAGGGTGCAGAAGAAGTTTGCCTGGATTAGAAGGTATTAGTTATCAGGAGAGGTTGGATTGTTTTCTCTGGAGCAACAAAGACTAAAGGGAGACCTGATGGAAGTTTACAAAATTATGAGAGGCATAGATAGGGTAGACTGCTAGAATCTTTTTCCCAGGGTGGAAATGTCAAGTCCTAGATGGCATAGCTTTAAGGTGAGGGGGGTGGGGGGGAACTTTAAAGGTGATGTGCAGGGCAAGTTTTTTTTTTACAGAGTGTGATAGGTGCCTGGAACACTCTGGCAGGGGTGGTAGTGGAAGCAGATACAATAGTGACTTTGAAGAGGCTTTTAGATAGAACATGAATATGCAGGGAATGGAGGGATATGGATCATGTGCAGGCAGAAGCGATCAGTTTAATTCAACATCTAGCTCGGCACAGACATCATGGACCAAAGGCCGTTTTCCTATGTTGTACTGTTCTATCAACGTGGATTTAAGAAAGAGAAAATCTGTTAGTTGTTTGAGGTTGTAACTATCATAATAAGTAAATAGATGCAGTTAAACTTCCAGATCTTCAATAAGGTCACTGGAGATTATTTAGCAAAATTAGAGTGCATGTAATTGGAGGTAATATATCCATGGATTGAGGATTGATTATCAAACAGAAAAGACAATAGGAATAAATTAGCTATTTCAGGTGGGAGGCTGTGATTAGTGGGTGCTTCAGAAATTGGTGCTGGGGCCTCAGCTGTTCACAAGCTTTACAAAATGCTGGAGGAGCTCAGCAGGTCAGGCAGCATCTATGCAGGGAAATGAACAGTCGACATTTTGGGTTGAGACAATTCTACCCTCTTCCTTTCCAGTCCTGATGAAGGGTCTTGGCCTGATACATTGACTGTTCATTTCCCTCCATAGATTTTGCCTGACCTGCTGAGTTTCTCCAGCATTTTGTGTGTGTTGCTCCAGATTTCCAGCATCTGCAGTCTCTCTTCTGTCTCTATTCACAATCTTTATCAATGATTTGGGTGAGAGACCAAGAGTAATATATCCAGGTTTGCTGATGATATAAATATGATGCACTGTTTGTTGAGTGGAGGATACACGGGCTTACAGGTGGGCTAAGTTGAATGTACTGTGGAAAAATGTGAGATTATCCACTTTGGTAGAAAAAAAGAAAGTTAAACTATCTTTTTAAATAGTAAAAGATTGAAGGGATTTATTGTCATAAGGACCTGAGGTCTTTGCACTGGAAACATTGCGAATTAACGTGCAGGTGTGGCAAGTAATTAGGAAAGCAAATAGTACACTGGCCTTTATTACAAGGGAATGTGAGTTGAAGAGTAGAGACATCTTACTGCCATTCTATTGGTCCTGGCCTGATCACACCTGGCACCTTATCTACAGGTCTGGTTACCCCTAACACAATAAGGATCTACTTCCAATAGTGTGTGTGCAATGAAGATTCACCAGATTGATTCTTTGGATGGGAGATTTGTCCTATGAGGAGAAATTAAGCAGGTTATTGTCCCTTGAGTTTTGAAGAATGAGAGATGAACTCATTGAAATGTCCAAAATTCTTACAAGGGCAGATGCAGGGAGGATGTTTCCCTGGCTGGAAAGTCTAGAATCAGGAGTTACAATCTGAAAATAAGGATTGGACAATTCACAACTGAGATGAGAAGAAATTTCTTCACCCAATATGTAATGAATCTTTGGACTTCTATACCCAAGAGCACTGTGGAGTCTCAGTTGCTGAGTATATTTAATAGAGATTGATGGATTTTTTTTAATTGAAGGGAATCAAGGGATATGAAGTTAATGAAAGGAAAAAGAGCTGTTCTCTTACCTCAGCGACAGATGTTATTGAATGGCAGAACAGGCACAAGGGGCCAAATAGTCTGCTCCTTCTTCTAATTCATATTCTGATTAGTACTGACTCCTTTGATTTCCAGCATTCTAGATAATGATACACAGTCAAATTTGAATGCATTCACCAGCTTATGGCCCACCTTCAGAAAGATTACCTCTGTAATGCAATTATCAATCATTATGTTTCTGAAAATAACAATTATGACTATATTACACAATGCAGAAAGAAAATTTTCTGACACCATTTGACTTTGTTTCATTCTTCAAGATATCTGTGCATTCAGAAGAACAATGTCTAAAACTATTTGCTATAAGAGTTTATTTTGCAGAGTTAATACCTAATCATTGAACTCATGCTCCTAGCTCTATTATTTTATCTCACAGCACAAAGGGCAAACTCAGGCCAGTTTTAATTTCTAACATCTTTAAGACTTGGCACTATTAGCCACCAAGAAGGCTGAGTGGCAATCTGTTCTTGATTCTCGTAGTGCCGTCTGAAGCAGTTCATTCAATAGTCTGTGAAACCTTAGGACAGTTTTTACAAATGCAGAGCTGAGCCACTCCAAGATCTTTCTCTTGAATAATCTAAATCAAAGTTCAGCCTTGTATCTTGTAATCACAGCTAATGTGATTTGTAGCAACATGCACACTCTCATTTATCTGCACTAAACAGCATTAGCTCGACAGCTGATGCTCTCCAGATCTCTTTGAATCATCTCCGAGTGTCATGCATTTTGACATCCCATGCCATTTAGTGTCAACAATGAACTTCAAAATTGTCCTCGTAACATCCAAATCAAGTACTGTGCCATTCCCTTTGAACTTGCATTAACAAATGTAAATTGCAAACCAGATTTCCATGTTGTAACTTGAGTATTTTGAAGTTCATAATTGCTTATCGCCCTCAGACCATTTCAGGATAACAGTCACCTAAGTAAACACACAGAGTGTGCTATGCATTTTGCCACGTAAACTACACACAGACATTTTCATATTGCAACCCATTCGGCCACTTCTCAGTCAGAACATGTCAACTAAAGCACTTTTATGCTAACTCCAGCAAAAACAGGAGAGAAAGCACAGAAAGACTGTGGAGAAAACAATTATAAACTTGTGTAAATAATCATGGTTATGAACTCCTTCATCCCCCTCTCCACATTCTACTTCAATGGTCCACGACCTGGCACAGTCAGAAAAATGGATAAGAAAGCTCTCCCCTCTATGTATTTCCTTATGACATCGGAGGCAATTCAGCCCACAAAGTCAATGCCAGCTCTCACAGAGGACATTTCTCTGTGCCAGCTGTGCCACATCAATATCTGCTTTATTTCTCTTTTCATTCATTTTTATTCATGTTTCAGGATGTGACCATAGCTTGTGAGACCAGCATTTATTGCCCCTGAAATGATTGTGGTGAGCCACTACCGTCCTTTTTGTGAAGATACTCTCCCAAAGCTGTTGGTATATTTCTGTGACTTTCAGGATAACCTGCACATGATGTTATCTCCTTGCACTTGCTGCCCTTGTTATCATTGATAGCAGAAATTGTGTTTTCAGGAGGTGCTTTCAGAGTGACCTGTGCAAGTTACTGCAGTATATTTTGTAGATGGACTGACGTCTAATTGTTATGTATGTTATGTATATTTCAATGCTGTAAGATAATACTGAATGGATGTGATTTTTTAAAAAAACTTTATACAGGATATAGAGTGAAAATGCTCAACACAACAGATGGGTTACACCTGAACTCCAAGGGGTCCAATATCCAGGCGGGAATGTTTAATATAGCTGTTGGGGAGGGTTTAAACTAATTTGGCAGGGGGAAGGAAACCAGGATGTTAGGATAGAGGAAGAGGTATATAGGAATCAGCCCAAGACAGTGTGCAGTGAAGATGGAAAGAAGGACAGGCAGGTGAAAAGACAGGATAATTTGCTGAACAATAGAAATACAGCAAAATCGGCAGCAGATACTGGTCTAAATGTACTATATTTAAATGCACATAGCATTAGAAGTAAGATGGATGACCTAGTGGCACAGCTACAGATTAAAAAATATGACATTGTGGCAATAACTGAGTCAAGGCTTAAGGAAGGCTGTGAGTGGGAACTAAATGTCCAGGGGTACACAGTGTATAGGAAAGATAGACAGGTAAGTAGAGGGGGTGGTGTGGCCCTGATGGTTAGCAATGATATAAAATCAATGGAGAGAAGGGACATAGGGTCAGAAGAAGTGGAATCCTTATGGGTGGAGCTAAGAAATGGGAAGGGTAAAAGGACAATAATAGCAGTGATATATAGGCCCCCTAACAGCAGCTGGGATGTGGACTATAAGTTACAGCTAGAAATAGAAAAAGCATGTCAGAGAGACAACGTCAAGATAATTATGGGGATTTTAACATGAAGGTGGATTGGGAAAGCCAGGAAGGCAGTGGATCTCACGAGAGCAAGTTTGTGGAGTGTGTACGGGATGGCTTTTTGGAGCCCACCAGCGGATCAGCTGTTTTTGATTGGGTGCTGTGTAACAAACCGGAGGTGATTAGGGAACTAAAGGTAAAGGAGCCATTAAGAACTAGCGATCACAATATGATTGAGTTCAGTTTCAAATTTGAAAAGGAGAAGCTGATATCAGATGTGTCAATATTTCAGTGGAACAAAGGAAATTACAGTGGCATGAGAGAGGAACTGGCCCAAATTGATTGGAAAAGTAAGCTAGTTGAAGGACGGCAGAGCAGAAATGGATGGAATTTCTACAAGAGATAAGGAAAATGCAGGATAGATATATTCCAAGAAAAAAGGTTATGAATGGAAAAATGGCACAAATGTGGATAACGAGAGAGGTGAAGGCTAAAATAAAAGCAAAAGGGAGGGCATACAAGGAAGCAAAAATTAGTGGGAAAACAGAAGACTGGGAAACTTCTAAAAACTGAAAGAAACTAAGAAGGACATTAGGAAGGAAAAGATGAATTATGAAAGGAAGTTGGCAGATAACATTCAAAAAGATACCAAGAGTTTTTTTTAAATATATGAAGAGTAAAAGAGAGACACGGGTTGATATAGGACCAATTGAAAACGGTGCGGGACAGATTATAATGGATAACAGAGAGATGGCAGAGGAACTAAATGAGTATTTTGTATCAGTCTTCACTGTGGAGGACATCAGCAATATACCAGACAGTCAGGGGTCTCAGGGGATAGAAATGAATTCAGTTAAGATTACTAGAGAGAAGGTGCTCGGGAAGCTAAATGGACTAAAGACAGATAAGTCTCCCGGACCGGATGACATGCATCCCCAGGTTCTGAAGGAGGTGGCTTCAGAGATTGCAGAGACATTAGTGATAATTTTCCAGGAATCAATAGACTTCAGCATGGCTCTGAAGGACTGGAAAGTCGCAAATATAGTTCAGCTGTATAAGAAGGGTGGGAGGCAGCATAAAGGAAATTACAGACCTATTATTCTGACATCGGTGGTGGGAAAGTTATTGGAATCGATCCTCAAGGATGAGGTTATGGAATACCTAGAGGTGCAAAGCAAGATAGGCCCAAGCCAGCATGGTTTCGTGAAGGGAAGATCCTGCCTGACCAACCTATTGGAGCTTTTTGAGGAAATCTCAGGTAGGGTGGATAAGGGAGAGGCTGTGGATGTTGCGTATTTGGACTTTCAAAAGACCTTCGACAAGGTGCTGCACAAGAGGCTGATTAAAAAGATGAGAGCTCATGGAATTACAGGTAGGATATTGGAATGGGTGGAGCATTGGCTGGTTGGCAGAAAGCAAAGGGTGGGAATAAAGGGATCCTGTTCTGGTTGGCTACTGGTTACTAGTGGTGTTCCACAGGGGTCGGTGTTGGGGCCACTTCTTTTTACTTTATACATTAGTGATTTAGGTTATGGAGTAAATGGTTTTGTGGCTAAGTTTGCAGATGACACCAAGATAGGTGGAGGATTAGGGAGTATTCAAGAAATAGGAAGGTTGCAGAAAGACTTAGATAGTTTAGGAGAATGGGCAAAGAAATGGCAGATGAGATTCAACGTTGAGAAATGTGCCGTTGTACACTTTGGAAAAAGAAATAAATGGGCAGATTATTATCTAGATGGGGAGAAAATTCAAAGTACAGAAGTACAAAGGGACTTGGGGGTACTCGTGCAGGATACCCTAAAGGTTAACCACCAGGTCAGATCGGCGGTAAAGAAAGCGAATGCTATGTTAGCATTCATTTCGAGAGGTATAAAGTATAAAAGTAAGGATGTGTTGATGAGGCTCTATGGGGCACTGGTGAGGCCTCATCTGGAGTAGTGTGTGCAGTTTTGGGCCCCTTGTCTCAGGAAGGATGTACTGATGTTGGAGAGGGTTCAGAAAAGATTTATGAGGATGATTCCCGGAATGAAAGGCCTTACTTATGATGAGCGTTTGTCGGCTCTTGGACTGTATTCATTGGAGTACAGAAGAATGAGAGGGGACCTCATAGAAACATTTAGAATGTTGAAAGGACTGGACAGAGTAGATGTAGTTAAGCTGTTTCCCTTGGTGGGTGAGTCCAGGACCAGAGGGCACAATCTTAGAATTAGAGGGTACCAGTTTAAAACAGAAATGAGGAGAAATTTCTTTAGCCAGAGGGTAGTGAAATTATGGAATTCTTTGCCACATACAGCTGTGGAGGCCCAACCATTGGGGGCATTTAAGGAGGAGATTGATAGTTATCTAATTAGTCATGGTATCAAGGGATATGGGGATAAGGCCAGAAATTGGGGCTAGAGAGAAATAGTATTAGCTTAGCTCATGGAGCAGACTCGATGGGCCGAATGGCCTACTTCTGCTCCTTTGTCTTGTGATCTTGTGACTACAATTTTATGTTGTGTTGGTCTCTGCATGAGAAAGGTAGAGACCAACACAAACAGACATTTATTTGACCAAAAAGGGCAATTTTACTCTGTATGACAAAATTCTTTCTTAACCAATTACGTGTGACAGAATTATAGAATATGTAGCTCTAATAATAGCTGTTATAATGCATTCTGCATTTCAGCTTGATAATCTTCTGCTTTGCTTTGATTTCTCCTGAAGTTTTACCAAAAGTTTGCAAGTGGTAAGGTGATTGACACACTACATAATTTGCACATTCAGTCCAGATTACGAATAGAGAATTTTGTAACCAACCCAGATGGACTTTTGTTATGTCTAGCTCCATTTTGTTAAGGTACGCACTATATACTTAACTGGAGAAGTAATAGATGGCTGAGAAATTGATTCACAAGTCTACCTGGTGCTTTCTTTTGCCTGCTTTTGTAACTAGACCCTCCAAAGCTTTTCCACCATCTCAAGATACCTCAATAGTGTGATGGAATAATCTTCATTGTTGGGATGAGTGGAGTTCCAATAACACTCAAGCTCAACGCAATCCAGGATAAAGCAACCTGCCTGATTGGTACTCCATCCAATGTCCTAAATAATTTCTTCCCCATCATGTGTATTGTGACCTCAGGCTGTGCACAACCATAAAATGCATTGCAATTACTTGCCTCGACTCTCTAATAGCACTTCCCTAACCACGATCTCAACCATCTTGGAAAAGGATAGCAAGTTCGCATCCAAGCTATGCACTAACAATATTCCTTATCATACCTGAGTGCTGGAACCCCATGTTCAAATGCACTGTGGATGTAGCTTCACTACACAGACTAAAGGTCTTCTTGAAGGTAGCTTCTAACCACTTTCTCAAGGACTGAGCAAAAAATGTTGGCATTACTGGTGATGTCCACATCCTGTCAATAAATATATAATGAAGAAATCCATGTTGTCAATGCCTGTTTTATATCTTGGAATTTTACTAACAAGTTTAGAAGCATTCATTTTTGATTAGGTGAATGCACATCAACCTTATTACCATTATCATTCCAGTAGGCTCCCTCACCAAATAAGTCAGTCAGAGAAGTCCAATAAGATTTTTGTTTCATCCATGCTTCCTTCATTAGCAACTAACATTTGAAATTAATTTTGTCCCAGAATATTTCCCTAAAAGTATTCCCTCCATTAATGAGAGACAGACTTGATCCTTTCATTAATGAGTTTACCCCTTTCCTGTTTTTTTGAACAGGCTGTAACATTTGCCATCCTCCATTATTCTGACACTACATCCATGCCCCAGGAAACTTGTAGGATTTTGATCCAGGCTCTGCATTATCCACACTTCACTCAGTAACCATCCAGACCGATTCAACTGGCTATTTTGAGAACAGACGTTCTTTAACATATGTATTTCTTAACTATTTATCTTTAAATATCATTGCATCACTACTTTGGGTCTTCAGTGAAGATCGAGATATGGTACTTGTAGCTTTTCTCAGAACCATCCTGTGGGTTTGACAAAGATTATTGACACTGGGAATGTTTACAAATGTTCATGATATGTCGTTGCAATAAAAATCAGATTTAAGTTCTCCCCACATGTAAACCTCATTGTTTTGGTAGTATACAACTTAAAGTAGTTGTTATATTAATACACATCAAATCATTATTCAATATTTTACTTCTGTTAAAATTTTACACTATAGTCTTGGAAACTTAAGAAAGAACAAATCATTATTTTGGAAAGAACTAAATGGCTTTGTACTTGTAAATTTATTGGAAAGAATGTAAATTTTAGTCACAGTACATGTAGGGTTTACTCTTTTGCCCTGGGGTACATCTTGTAAAGGGAAAATTAAGTGTCTGTTCAAGTAGAAGGCTGCTGCCGAGAATACTGATCCACACTTTTAGTCGTTTAGTTGCCGATCATTCTGCTTAATTTGCCTCTGGTCAGCATCAAGCATTGTGGATTCCCCAGATAGTTACCTTTAAAGATTGTTTTAAATCTCACTTTCTGCTTTAATTCTCCTCAGAGTGTGTTTCATTGACGTTGATCCTGATTGTAAACTAAAGCTATGTGCATCAATGAATGTTGTCTTCAGCAATGTCTTCTGTGTGGAGGTCATTGTATTGTTTTAACTATAAAAGAAAGACTCAACAAGATTTCTGCCTCTTTTTAAGATAAGCTTTAGTACAATAATTGTTAGTTTGTGACACCTGTGGTGTATAGTTGTATTGCATTCTGTATCAGTGCGAACAACTTCTGCTTTGATCCACTGCTAAGCACGCAAGGAGTGATTTTAATCACAACTACTGTCCACTGGAAAAGGATGGGCAGTTAAAATAGAGTGATTGATTCATCCACCCTGTTCTTGAAAACTTAATTTTAAAGAATGTGGATACTGAGATGAGTTCAGTGGAATTTTTAACATGAATTTCTTTTCTTTAGGTGCCCTGGATCAGACAGGAATTGCACTGAAAAGTCTGTTTTGTGTAAACTCAGTGGATGAACCAGGAGAGGTATGTGGCCCCCTCGTCATCTGTTCGATCCTACTAATTTTGCAATCATAGTTCAAAGCACATTTACCCTCATGTATGAAGTGTTGGGAAGTACATCTCTAGCTGTCAGGAGCAGACTTCATCTGTGAGTCTTTGAAAAGGCTGTGTTCTTCGCACCATTGGTGAAAATGATTTCCATTATAACATGAGCTTTGGCCAAAGTCTTGTGGCTCCCCTCATGTTGTAAGCTCTGCTCCAAATTTTCTTGTGCTTTCCTCCTCATTTAACAAGATTATAATACATACAATAGACCTTTGCTGTCACTTTGCCATTTCATGATGAAACCTTTTCAAGTGATAAAATGAATAATCACTACATATTTTAATATATTTTTGTTGTAACTTATACCAGTTCAAAGAAAATGATTGCGCATGACTGATTCTCAGCAAATCTACAGAAAAATGCTTTTATATCTTATTCAATTCATAGGATAAGTGATATTAACTGACAGCTTTACTGCCAACCCATAATTTACTGCAAACTTGTTTCACTTTGGCACACTGGAATTCTCAATGGAATTGTGGATGTTTACTGATGTAATATTGCAACCTTGAACCTCTTAGCATTTTAACATCTCCAAATTCTTCAAAGTCAATTATTAAGTTTGTAGTCACAGTAAAACATTCATGTAAAAGATACTGGCCAGAAATTGTAATGCACCTATGAAGTATATGTCTATAGATCCTTTTAGGTGGCAACGCAGATAGATAATGTGGTTAGAAAGGTATATGGGACACTGGCCTTTGTTAGTTAGGCATTGAATACAGAAGTAGGGACGTTATGCTCCAACTTTATATAACTTTGATCAGACCTCACCTGGAGTACTGCATGCATTTCTGGTCCCCAAGGTATAGGAAGGAAGCAATAACATAGGAGAAGGTACAGAGGAGATTCTCCAGGTGCCCATGAATTGCTTAGGCATGGAGGGCCATGGACCAAGTGCTGGGTGATAGGATTAATACGGAAGGGTGCCCACTGGTCAGTGTAGATGAGTTGGACCGACTGCCTGTTTCCATACTGTATGATTCTACGAAAAGGTGCCTCACACGGTGCTCTGCAGACAACCCACCCTAATTTTGTGTGAGGCCTCAGGCTCAGATGTGCTCCCAGCCACAGTTCCAAGGTGTTGTGTGCAGTAGTATTAGCCTCAAATAATGGAACTTCACGATTTCCTGCCGTTGTGCGTCGTGCAAAGAGTGAGTTGGGGTAAGACGATCTTGGGTGGTGGAGGAGGTGCAAAGGTAAAAGAAGAGTGAATTGCATAATGTGGGAGTGGATCCTGGTGTGAAGATGGAGGGGAGAGTTTCAAATGTGGAGTTGTTTGGGGGTTGTGGGGTGGATGTTTGAGTAGCAAGAGTTATTCAGAAGGATGATGAGAAGCATTTCAGTCAGGGGAAGCATTCAGATTAGGAGTCAGCAGTTTGGAGAAGTGATCAGATGGAGTCGAGAGAAGATGGGGGGTAATTGAGAAGATGAGTAGAAGGGCTTTAGTGTGGAGATGATCTGAGTGGGGTTGGTGCCATTGGGGAGATGAATGAAGATGGTCAGGCTGATTACTGGAAGGAGTGAACCAATCTGGGGAGAGGATTAGCTAGGGCCTTGTTGCAGGTATTATCAGGAGCCTGAGGACACCAGCACCAAGAGGAGTGCATGAGGACAATCAGTAATTAATGAACTTTAAAATGGCACCTACCTTGTGCCGACACACACAGACAGGGTGGTGAAGAAGGGTTTGGCATGCTTGCCTTCATTGGTAAGGGCATTAGGTACAAGAGCTGGGACATCATGTTGCAGCTGTACAAGATGTTGGTGTGATTGTACTTGGAGTGTTGTGTGCAGTTCTGCTCACCTAGCGATAGTAAGGATGTTATTGTTGGAAAGGGTGCAGAGAAGATTTACAAGGACGTTACTAGGACTGGAGGGCTTGAGTTATAAGGAGAGACTTGATAGGCTAGGGCTTTTTTTCCCCTAGAGTGTAGGAAGCTGAGGGATGACCTTATAGATGTATATAAAATCATAGGGTGAATGGTCACAGTCTTTTTCCCCAGAGAAAAGGAGTCCAAAACTAGAGGACAAAGGTTTAAGGTTACAGGGAAAGATTTAAAGGGGAACTGAGGCTCAACTTCTTCACCCAGAGGGAGGTGGGTATATGGAATGAGCTGCCAGAGAAAGTGGGAGAGGCAGGTACAATTACAACATTTAAAAGACATTTAGACAGGTGCATAGGAAAGGTTTAGAGGGATATGGGACTAGCTCAGCTAGGCAATTTGGTTGATAAGGACAAGTTGGGTCAAAGTGCCTGTTTCTGTGCTATATAACTCCATAACTATAACACTAAGAGTGGTTCTTACCTCATCTTAATGAGAACTGTTGAAACATAAAACATAAGGAAGATAGTCATCCAAACATGTTTTTTTTCCATATGAAACTATGAATTCTATATTCCAATCAGTTTTGAAAATCTAAAGGTAACTCTTCAGAATGAAGAAAAAAATTGGTGTACGAGGTAGTTTGGGTCAACACAGCCCAGCTTTTACTCCAGTAACAAGCTTTTCGATGCACTATGGATGAATAACATTGTTTTTTCACAAATAAAGTGGTAAAATTGATGGGATTTGAGGAACAAGAAGGCTGCTGTTGAGAGGTTGAGATGCTGAAATCACAGATTAATATGTTTCTAGTGAATAAAGTGTGACTTTCACATTGAATGATGTTGCTCTAAAGTCTTCCTTTAACATGAAGGAATATGGTAAGCAAACTTGAAAATACTGTGAATTAATGTCTTGATAAAATTATGCTGCTTTCCATTGCATGAAGGCAGTTGGTGAGTGACAAGTGAAAAGCTCCGTTCACTCCTCCTCATACAGTGTGCCGTGCTTTTATTATGTAATAAATCTCCTGTGCTGCTATATTTGTACCATATCTGTCATCTTTCATAAATTGTAGCTGAACAGCTAACAGATCCTATTGTGACACCCTGTCACAGTGTGATATAACCTCCAGTGACGTGAATCGTCAGCAACTGCATCACCACTAAGTACTACTGCTTTTTTGGGCACAGTAGAAGATCATTATTATGAAATAATATTTAAAATTATGATTGGTAGGTGGAGGACAAAGAGAAATTTAACTGTTACAGGAAATCATCTTTTGACTGAAAATATTGCAGCTAATTTTAAGGCAGATGCAAGGCTTCACCCTTGATGGTGCTACAAGAGATGTATAACCTGCATTATCCTCTTTCTATCAAAGAATCAGGCAATGTCAGAGCACAGAAAGTCGAAACGTGTACGAATATCTATAGTGGTAAGTGAGGAAATGACATGCGGTCAGACCATTTTCATCAATATGTAACCGCATTGTCCAATCAAAATTAATACAGATTTCTTTTATTTTGCTCAGAGCATCATGCAAATTCATTTAAATTTTATCCTATGAGCTCAAAAGGGAGATAACTAGACACAGCTGTGCTATTGAGCAGAAATATTGGGACATTATCATCTGATGGGACTAGAGGCTTTATAGAGTTAATGCTATACAATGGAGAATTTGTTTCACCTGCAGAACTTGTTATAATTTGTGACTGTAATTCTTCAAAAAAAAGTATAATGTATTCATATACTTTCAATGAAGATGACTGATGTGTTTACTAAAAGTCTGCCTGAACATTGAATGTCCTCAGAATGTTTAAACTATTTCCATGAAGTTCAATGCAAATGTGCTTAATTTTGGGAAACTTAAATGAACTATAGTTACCCTTCTTAAAATAAACTTTTTTGCATAAAATCTAGTACTTGTTAGAGGAAAATGTCATACTTTCCGAAATCTAACAAAGAAAACTATGAATGCTGCAAAACACAGTGCCTGAGAGTGTCGATTAACCACGATCTCCAACTGTTACAGTGGTTATAGATTATCACTGTATCTTTGAAATTGGTCATCAGGCTGCTAATCCACATCAGCCCAGTGATAATGGTATGTTATGCATTGCAACAACCATCAACCAGGTTAGCCAGCCCATCTGAGGGGTCCTAATTGAATGGAATATTTGTGTCTACTGTAAAAGAATTCTCTTTAGAGCTCATAGGATAGCCTTTTCAATAAATACTTACATGAAAATCATTTCCATTCTGAAAGAGGTACTTGCTATAGTACTGCAACAATATTTTGTCAAGAGGAGCGATGCTGTTCAGCCCTGTAAGACTATCAAAAATAATTATCTTTTGGCTGAACTCAGGCTGTGGCAGCATCAGCACTGAGATAACTGCTGTCATCAGTAGAGCCACCTTTGAAATGCTGATGCTTCCACCTCAAATGAGCAAACAACCAATCAATGTTGAACAAATCCATTCAATTCAAAGGATGACCAGTTTTGACAATAGCTGATTTGTACTTGATTTTTTTATTTCTAAATCATATATTTACATAGTTACTAACCTGTTTTGATTCCATTTGGCTTTGATGAAAGAAATCATTCAGAATTCACGTATTCTGCATATTGACGAACTGTTGGTGCTCTTTCTTGTTGTATTGCTTTCCAGCCACCATCTCCAACCACCATGCTTTGCCATGTGGCATGGGAACAGAATTGTCTGGTTTGTTGATGCTGCCATTCTTTGATAGACCACTGAGTGTATTTCATGGCAATGAGATTTGTCCATTTTATCTTGCTGCATTTCACCACTTACTGTGAACTACTTCAATGCTGCACAATGCTCCAAGTAGTTAACTACTAACAGTTGGCAGAGTTTGACTGTATTATCAGAGTTGAGTTTTGATCTCAGCTGCAATGGTTTGGTGTCATTGTGGTTATGTTTCTGGGCACTAGCCCTTGTCTGGTCTGTGGCTTCGTGTATGGGGCTGATGAATATCAAGAAGATGGAAATAAAACAGAAAATACTAGAACTACAATTTACATTTCAGGTCAACTACTTTTCATTGGCACTGACAAGTTGGAGCAAAAGCAAGTTTTAAAATGCAAAGAAAAGTTGGGGATGGAGGAGGGAATAGAAGGGAAGGCCTCTGATATGGTAAAGGACAGGAGAGATTAAATAACTGAAGAGTGATGGGGGTTGAGAAAGACATTAGTGAATAACATGAAAGGTAGTGTTGAATCTATATTGAATGATGGCTGTAATGCTATTAGAAACTACTTACTCATATGAAAAGGGTTTTGGTGAGATCAGAAATATGATATATTTCTGATAACATATCATTGATGAGATGATATCAGAAATGGAGAAATTATATATCCATAGTGATTCTGTGATCACATACTCCTCGACAGAAGATTACAGTGCAGTGGCTTGAATACATTGCTGCAGAGTTTAAGCTATTAAGTGTGGCTTCCTACGGGAAGACTGGCACCAGGAGGACAGAGTCCCTCGTTCAGCCAGAAGGAAAATCTGGGATACAGCACCTTAAGTAGGGGTCAAATAAAAGTATAAAAATTTTGAAAGAGTGTAAACGGTGAACTATCTACTAGAACACTGGACAGACTGTAGTTAATAAAGTCAAAGGAAAAGGATGTTAGATGATTATTTGTGAAAGAACAACAATTGTTGCAAAGATAGAGCCATCACTGACAGGCAAGGTTCTCCTGCATTGCTGTCTGGTTTCATAGTGAGCCCTGATAGCACTCGTCACTGCTGGGTGATCATTAAAATCTGTGTTCCACTTGTCATCTGGATTTTGTTTCCTCTTGCAAACAAGCAATAACATCTGGTTATTGTCTGCACCTTGTTGGGGGTGAAGTTGAGTGAGATTGGATGGAGGGCTAGGCATAGAAAATGGACACATCTGATTACATTTGAAGGCTGACAGCACCTTTTAAAGAAGCTGTTTAGTGTGGCTGAGATAGGAAAGCAAAACTAATGACAAGAAAAATAGTGGGTTAGGCTCTGAGGTTCTCTCCTACTACTGGGAGAACCCGGGTAATAATCAAGCACATATTGAAGCAGTGTAGACTTGAATAAAGCTGCTGCTTAATTTTTTCCAGTTAACTGTCATTCTAATGTGAACCAGATTGTTGAATTAAATTTTATGAAATTTACATTTGAGATTGGTGTTCCTTTTTTAATCAATTGAGGGCAAGACCTGTGAGGTGCAATGGAAGGCAGGTAGCCGAATGCTGGTGATGAAAACTGTGGGACTATCAAGGTATGGGAAGGATAGCTTGGGTGAAAGGTCCTTAGAAGAACTATTCTTAGTGCTCTGGCTGCCCTGGTGCTGGTGGTTAATGTTTCTGCTGAACCTGCTCTTCTCCACCTCCTCCTTCTCTTATCCCTTCTCCTAGTTTTTCTGTCTCTCTCTGCCTTCAGCCCCAAAGGCAGCCTAATCAGAATAAACAGGAATTAACTGATTCTGCAGCAGATTAGAGCATACCAGCTCCAGGCATTGCCCCCAGACATCAAAATTTATTTCTAGAATGAAAGAAAAAGCCTAAAGATATACTTGAAAAATGGGGAAGGTGTTATTGACTTTCTTGGTTTATTTGGATCACATACTATTGTTTCCCAGTTGCAGAAGAGCATAAAAGCAACAACATGCTTTGAACTGTAAAACTGTACCAGAATTAATCTGGCAATGGCATCAGTTTTGGAAAAGAATATACACATAAATCTCTGGAATTGATAACTACATGTTATACCTTTTGCTATTTTGGATAAGGTTGGCTTCCTTAGTTACGTTCAAATAGTTTCTGCAAGAAAGGAGCAGTTACTCTACTAGGAGTATTCTATAGGCCCCCGGTAGCGGTAGAGATATAGAGGAGCAGATTGGCAGGCAGTGTTTGGAGAGAAGCAAAAATAACAGGGTTGTTATAATGGGAGACTTCAACTTCCCAAATATAGACTGGAACCTGCTTAGTGCCAAAGGTTTAGATGGGACGGAATTTGTCAAATATGTCCAGGAGGGATTCTTGAGGCAGTATGTTGACAGGCCGACTAGAGGGAATGCCATGCTAGATCTAGTTTTAGGAAATGAACCGGGACAGGTGAAGGATCTATTGGTGGGTGAGCATTTGGGGGACAGTGACCATTGCTCCATAACCTTCAGCATTGTCATGGACAGGGACAAGTGCAGAGAGGACAAGAAGATATTTAATTGGGGAAGGGCGAACTATGAGGCTATAAGGAGAGAACGTGGGAGTGTAAAGTGGGATGTCCTTTTTGAAGGGAAATGTACCATGGAGATGTGGTCGATGTTCAGGGATCTTATGCAGGATGTTAGGATAAATATGTCCCGGTGAGGCAGAGAAGGAATGGCAGGGTGAAGGAACCGTGGGTGACGAGAGAGGTGGAACGACTAGTTAGGGAGAAGAAGGTAGCATACATATGGTATAAGCAGCAAGGTTCAGACAGGGCCCGTGAGGAATATAGAGTAGCGAGGAAGGAACTTAAGAAAGGGCTGAGGAGAGCTAGAAGGGGACATGAAAAGGCATTGGCTAGTAAGGTTAAGGAAAATCCCAAGGCCTTTTTCACCTATGTGAAGGGTAGGAGGATGGCTAGGGTAAAGGTAGGTCCGATTAAAGACAAAGGTGGGAGAATGTGCCTGGAGGCGGTGGAAGTGAGAGAAGTTCTCAATGAATACTCCTCTTCAGTATTCACTGAGGAGAGGGGTCTTGATGACGTGGAAGGGAGTGCTGGTAAGGGTAATGTTCTCGAGGTTGTAGATATCAAGAGAGAGGATGTGTTGAAGTTGTTAAATAATATCAAGACAGATAAATATCTGGGGCCTGACAGGGTTTTCCCCAGGCTGCTTCGAGAGGCGAGGGAGGAGATTGTTGAACCGCTGGTAAGGATCTTTGAGTCCTCGTTGTCCACGGGGATGGTGCCAGAGGATTGGAGGGTGGCGAATGTTGTCCCCTTGTTCAAAAAAGGTAGTAGGGATAGTCCAGGGAATTACAGACCGGTGAGCCTTACGTCTGTGGTGGGTAAGCTGTTAGAAAGGGTTCTAAGGGGTAGGATCTATGAACACCTGGAGAATCATGGACTGATTAGGGACAGCCAGCATGGCTTTGTGAAGGGAAGATCTTGCCTCACAAACCTGATAGAGTTCTTTGAGGAGGTGACGAGGAAGATTGATGAGGGTAGTGCGGTGGATGTGGTCTGTATGGATTTTAGTAAAGCGTTTGATAAGGTTCCTCATGGTAGGCTTCTTCAGAAGGTCAGAGGCCAAAGGATCCAGGGAAGCTTGGCTGTGTGGATTAGGAATTGGCTTGCCTGTAGAAAGCAGAGGGTTGTGGTGGAAGGAGTGCCCTCGGATTGGAGAGCAGTGACTAGTGGTGTCCCGCAGGGATCGGTTCTGGGACCCCTACTTTTTGTGATATTTATAGATGACTTAGATGAGGGGGTGGAAGGCTGGGTTAGTAAGTTTGCAGATGACACTAAGATCGGCGGTGTTGTGGATAGTGTGGAGGGCTGTCGGAACTTACAGAGGGATATTGATAGGATGCAGAGCTGGGCTGACAAGTGGCAGATGGAGTTCAATCCAGAGAAGTGTGAGGTGGTACACTTTGGAAGGACAAACTCCAGGGCAGAGTACAAGGTAAACGGCAAGGTACTCGGCAGTGTAGAGGAGCAGAGGGATCTGGGGGTTCATATTCACAGTTCACTGAAAGTTGCCTCACAGGTGGATAGAGCAGTTAAGAAGGCCTATGGGATGTTGGCTTTCATAAGTCGTGGGATTGAGTTTAAGAGCCGTGAAGTGATGATGCAGCTTTACAAAACTCTAGTTAGACCACACTTAGAGTACTGTGTTCAGTTTTGGTCGCCGCATTATAGGAAGGATGTGGAGGCGTTGGAGAGGGTGCAGAGGAGATTTACCAGGATGCTGCCTGGATTAGAGCGTATGGAATATGAGGAGAGGCTTAAGGTGCTAGGGCTTTATTCACTGGAAAGGAGGAGGATGAGAGGAGACATGATAGAGGTATATAAAATATTGAGAGGAATAGATAGGGTAGACAGCCAGCGCCTCCTTCCCAGGGCACCAATGCTCAAGATGAGAGGTCATGGCTTTAAGGTTATGGGTGGGAAGTTCAGGGGAGATGTCAGGGGGAGGATTTTCACCCAGAGAGTGGTTGGTGCATGGAATGCACTGTCTGGGGTGGTGGTGGAGGCAGATACATTGGACAGGTTCAAGAGTTTGTTGGATAGGCACATGGAGGAATGTGAGATAGAGGGATAAGTGGGAGGAAAGGTTTAGATAGTGTGAGGTTGGTTTGATGGACGGCACAACATGGTGGGCCAAAGGGCCTGTTTTGTGCTGTATGGTTCTATGGTTCTTAAGTAATAGTGGTTTTAGTCCATCTGTTTGACAGGAATAGCCTTGCAGCATAGGTATTTAAAAGACCAGCTTAAAGAAATGGCTCCAGAATCATGTTTGAACACTAGGGATGTTCAGCACCCAAAATGATTTGGGGTTTCACTACATCACTAAAAAGGCTGCTATTTCTCCCTGGCATCAGTTCTAAGGCAGGATAATCAGAAGTGAGACACAGTAGACTTAAGCTGACAGCTAGCATGAATACCCTTTGGCAAGGTGCTTCCAAGGGGAAGTAGCTAAATCTGTATTGAATTATGCTAAATCTGTATTGAATTATTTAGATATAAGTTGTTATTGTTGCCAGCTGTAATTGTAGTTGACTCTTTCTGTACCTGAAAAATATAATATCAATCAAGGGTGAAACAAAACATATGGCAGACCTCCTAGGCCACTTCCACATATCCTTTCCATTGCAATCAATGAAAAGAAGAAATGTGTATAAACAAGGTTGGAATTCATGACAGATGGGTGATCTAATATCTTCTGCTTTATATTTCCACCAGAAGCTTAAAGTTGTGACTTTAGTCACTGTGATGTTGCAGTCTTGAACTGAGCTTAGCATCCTGAGAGACCAAAAACTGACCTTCAGGTGCACGCCCACAATAATTCCAGTGGAAGTCTGGTGAAATGCCCCAGAAGTGGATCAAGATGCAAGTAGATCCAATACATGATGCCTGCATCTGACAGGATGTGATTTCATGTATTGAACTAAATTAGAGCTCATAATGTCTACTTAACTTTTCTCATGTGTGGTTCAGTGTATTATTTTATTAATAATAGAGCCAATTTATCCTCAAAGCTTTGCTGAGTAATGCTGTGAAATCAGCTCTCACTCAAATAAGTTAAACCCTGTTAATCATTTAGTTGAGCACCAGCTAAATACTCTGATGTTTCTTGCTGCACACTTAAATAGCAATGGCTTATTTTGTGTTCCATCACTTAAAGCGGTGGAATATATTCAGACGCCTCGTACAAGTAAAAGTTGAGCCAGTTGAAGGTGATGTGGTCTACTTTCTTTAGAAACAAACTGGGCCTTTACTAGTAAGTGGCCTGGACGGCAACCTCCTTGCATTTCTTCTACTTTTATTCAAGTGTGGCTGCCATGTCCATCACCATAGGCTATCACAATAAGAAGCTTCAAATAGGACAGATCCAGCCTATCAATGATAGGAATAATGGGGACCATTTCGTAAATAATTGTTTAACGTGATCTATTAAAGGTAACAAGTTAACTTTAAACAGGTCCTTATGCTTCTTGGTAATTTTAACACCCAAATACGTAAAATGGTCTGTTACTAATCTAAATGGTAATTGCCTATAAATTGGGGTTTGCATATTTAATGGAAAGAGTTCACTCTTATTAAGATTTAATCTATAACCAGAAAAAGCACTAAACTGAGCAAGCAGTGATAATACTGCAGGGATGGATTCCTCTGGGTTAGAAATATAAAGTAACAAGTCATAGAGATACCTTATGAATCCCCTGTCCACGAGTGATACCAAATATATTAAAAGAATCCCGAAGGGCAATTGCCAAGGGTTCCAAAGCAATATCAAATAATGGAGGACTTAGAGGGCAACCCTGTCTAGTGCCTCGAAAAAGCCTGAACAGAGGGGATCTCTGATTATTAGTAAGTATTGAAGCCATAGGTGTATGATAAATCAATTTGATCGCAGATATAAAATTGGGACTAAAATTAAATTTCTCAAGTGTATGAAATAAATATTCCCATTCAACTCTATCAAATGTCTTTTCAGCATCTAATGAAATAACACATTCTGGAATTCTAGATGAGGGGGTATATATGATATTCATTAACCTCCTAATGTTAAAATGCAAATAACAATTCTGGATAAATCCTGTCTGGTCATCAGAGATAATTTGTGGAATAACCTTTTCCAATCTAGAAGCCAATATTTTGGAATCCACATTTAATAAAGAAATAGGTCTATAAGATGCACATTCAGTGGGATCTTTATTCTTTTTAAGAATTAAAGAGATAGTAGCGTCATAAAAGGATTGTGGTAGTTTACCCACTGATAGGGCATCTTTAAAAATTTTTCCTAAATAGGGAGAAAGAAGATCAGAAAAAGATTTTAAAAATTCGACTGTATACCCATCAGGACCGGGTGTTTTACCTGAATTCATTGAAAAAATTGCCTTCTTTATTTCTTCCTCCAAAATGGGTGCATCTAATATTGAATGTTCATTACATGATAATTTTGGAGTCTTCAGGTCCCTTAAAAATTCATGCATTAATGTAGAATCCTCAGGGAATTCTAATTGGTATAAAGAAGTATAAAATTCTTGAAAAGATTTATTGATTTGTTCATGGTCCACCGTATAGTTACCATATGGTTTACAAATTATAATAATCTGACGTTTAGTTGAAGCAGCTTTCAATTGATTGGCAAGCAATCTACCAGATTTGTCACCATGTATATAAAACTGACTTCTGGTTTTAAGTAATTGATTTTCGATTGGAGATGTTAATAGTAAACTTATGTTGTAATTGAAGTTCCGTTCTCTTCTTATAAAGCTCCAAATTAGGAGCATCAGAATATTTTTTATCGATTTCTTTAATCTCATCAGCCAATATACGTATTTCATTATACGGTTATATACGTATAATGTGGTTAAGATGAATATTATACCAAAATTGCTATATCTATTTCAGGCGATTCCAACTTTGATCCCGAAATCTTTTTTCTGACACTATTGATTCTAAGATTCTTTCATATATATGGCAGAATAAAAACCCAAGAAATATTTACAAAAATTAAAAAAGGATGGTGGCATGGCTTTGCCTAACCTTAGATTATATTACTGGGCAATTAATATCAGATATTTAATTTTTTGGGTACGAGATTTAGATGTAATTCAATGTCCCAAATGGGTATACCTTGAGTATGAATCAGTGCAAGGATTTGCATTAGTTTCTATTTTAGGAGCCTCACTCCCTTTTGCACTTACTAAATTAAGTAAACATATGACTAACCCAATAGTTAAACATACAATACGAATATGGTTTCAATTCCATAAATTCTTTGGATTGAATAAATTTAACTTACCAAGCCCCATTCAATCTATTTTTTTCTTTCAACCATCCAGAATTGACTTAGCTTTTTCTTTATGGAAAATGAAGGGAATAACATGTTTTCGTGATCTATTCATTGATAACTGTTTTTTATCTTTTGAACAGTTGTCTAATAAATACAATTTGCCTAAATCACACTTTTATCGATACTTACAGATTAGAAATTTTTTAAAAGTTACTATGCCACCTTTTCTGACTCCATATAAAATTGAAATTACGGAAAAAATTTTAGGCTTTAATCCCTATCAGAAGGGCTTGATAGCAATAATTTATGATCTAATTATGAAAATACATCCAGAGACACTTAATAAAATTAAGAATGAATGGGAAAGAGAACTCCAGATACTTTTACCCAAAGGGACATGGAAGAAAATTCTTCAATTAGTTAATACATCTTCAATGTGTGCCAGACACTCTTTGATACAACTTAAGGTGGTTCACAGGACCCATATGTCGAAGGACAAGTTAGCCCGTTTTTATCACCATATAAATCCTATATGTGATAGATGTAATTCGGAGGTGGCTTCCCTGACACACATGTTTTGGTCCTGTCCTCTTTTGGAAAGATATTGGAAGGATATTTTTAACATTATTTCAACTGTATTGAATATTGATTTACAACCTCACCCAATCGCTGCAATTTTTGGGTTACCAATGATGGAATCTGGCCACTTATCTGCTGCTGCTTGTCGTATGATTGCCTTTGTTACATTAATGTCCAAGCGATCCATTTTGTTTCAATGGAAGGATCCAATACCTCCCACCACCTTTCAATGGTTTTCTCAAACTATATCATGTTTAAACTTCAGAAAAATTAGGAGTGGCACTGTTGATTCTTCACTTAAATTTAAGGAAGTTTGGAGTCCATTTATTCAATACTTTCATATGATATAGATCCCTTTTCAATAATCTTTGAATTTAGAGGAGCTTAGTTGACAACATAATAATGCTCTTTGTTCATCGAGAAACATCAGTCCTTTTCTTTTCTTTTGAAATTTTTTTTAGTTTGTTTTGTTTTATTACTTATAATTTTTTTTTCGATTTGGGGTTTTTTTATATAATAAATCTTTTTCTTTCTCATTTTGATTTTTTTTTGTAATATATTTGTTTACCAAGAAACTGTGAGGCCTATAATATAATTTTTATTCTTTATGACTATATATCATGATTGTCCTCCCGATCTCTTTGTATTATGTGTATAATTACCGATGTTATATGTATTAATCTGTATTAATTTGCAAATTAATAAAAAGATTGAAAAAGAAAGGAAGACAAATAGGACATCCTAAAAGTAGGGGAGAAGTGGCACGGTACTGAACCTGGCTAGCATCTCTGACAATGTCAAGCTGCTAGCATTTAGAAATGGCTGCCGAAACAATGTAATTCTATCCAAGAATGCTTAAAAGTAATCTCTTTCTTTTCAATACCAGCCCATCTCATTAAACCCTAAAATAGCTAATGACAGCTGAAGGTGGAGTGGAAGGTGTTTATGATTGCACCCTGCCCTTCATTTGAACTTCACACGATTTGTGTGTAAATTCATCTGACATTTCATTGTATATAATTTATCAATTCGTTGCTGAGTTTGGTGCAGAAAAACACAGGGTTAATGCCATTCAGATAGATTAAGGGGTATGGATTAATGCTCACGTTGCACCCATTCAGCAGGGCAAAGGAAAGGCGTACGTTATCTCTAACATGACATGTAACTGCTCTTTCAGGCAAGATGGAATTACAAAGAAATAAAACACAATAAATAGCCGAATCTCTTGGAATTATATTAAATCTAATGTATTGTGTGAAGTGCTAGTCGCCCAGCTCGAGAAAGGATGTTATTAAGCTGGAAAGAGTGCAGAAAAGATTCACAAGAGTGTCACTGGGACTGCAGGGCTTGAGCTATAAGGGGAGACTGGATGGGCTGGGGCTTTTTTCCCTGGAGTGTAGAAGGCTGAGGGGTGACATTTCAGAGCCATACAAAATCATGAGGGGCATAGGTCAGGTGAATGGTCACGGCCTTTTTCCCAGGGTAGGGGGGTCTAAACTAGAGGGCCTAAGTTTGTGAGAGGGGAAAGATTTAAAAGAGACCTGAAGGGCAACACTTTCATAGAGATGGTCGTGGGTATATGGAATGAGCTACCAGAGGAAGCTGTAGAGGTGGGTACATTTACAATGTTTAAAAGACATTTAGACAGGTGTGTGGATAGGAAAGGTTAAGAGGGACGGGGGCCAAGCACAGGCAAATGGGACTAGCTCAGGTAGACAACTTGGTCGGCATGGACAAGGTGGGCCAAAGGGCCTGTTTCTGTGCTGTATGACTCTATATGTAACGTGCACAAGTGTAGCACTGAGTAAAGAACTTTATAAATCAAGTTCACCATGTAGAACAATCTTGATATATTAATGTGCCAGGCACTGCTGTGTTAGTTGAGAGTTGCTGCTTATCTCTGCCTAATCTCAACATGAAGAAACCTACGTACACATCAGTATCTATCAATATTAAATGTTTTCCTCATCTTTGACGATGGTGTTTAAATATGATGGTTCCAGGCACACAAGCTTTGATTAAGGGCTTCAACCTGAAAAAATAACTGTTCCTTTTTCTACAGATGCTGTCCGACATGCTGAATATTCCCATCATTTACAGATTTTATTTTGGATTTCCAGCATCTGCAGCTTTTTTTCAGTTTTCATGTAAGCATTTAGCATCTTACACTGCAGTTATGCTTCCCCTTGTGAAGTCCATGTAGTCAACTTGCCAGGTCTGAGCTGATGCTCTAGTGATTCCAGTCAGAAAGAATTCAAGTCAGAAATTTAATGCAGACATGAACACAAACATTTCATTGGCAATATGTTTTAAGCAATTTTTGAGCTGAGACTAATTTAAAATTTAATTGGAATTATTTTCTATTAAATGGTCCAGATTGCTGTCCTGCCTGCAGCACAGCTGGCAACACACCAATCTTATGCTCACTATCTCCAGGGCTTCCTTTATTAGCCTCTTTTACTTGCTCCTTGTTTTCTTCACTAAGAGCAAACCTGCAAGCATGTATCAAATTATAGTCACCTTGGATGTCACTATGGGGCTGTTCGGTTAGGCATTCCCAGATCTTCCCAACTGGTGCATCCTTTCCTTTTCATGTGCCAATGGTATACTAATTTATGTCCTTGTGGAAGTATGGCTTTGTTGTATCTTATTTAGTTGAATTTCAAATTTTGGGTTTGGCCAAAACGCAACTTCTCATAGATCTATCAAGCAAACAATAGAGCATGAAATCAGCTTGGCAGTGAATGCTTCCAGGGTGGTGCAGTTCAACATCCAAAGCATCACAGGTTCTGGTGATTCCACAGTCAGGATATGTCTCACATGCTCATACTTGTAACACAGAGCAAACGTACATGGGGGAAAGAGAATCAGCAGGTCATTGAATAAGGTTGGAGGAGTATCCTTGCTTGGGAGGTTATCAAGCTATACATAATGGGCAGAAGTAAGTGAAAATATACTAGTCAGGGCAACAGCTGTCTGCAGTACCCCAGCCTATAAAGCTTGCAGAGGGAAACTGTTGCCAGTGTATGATTCATTGTGCAGGGTATACAGATAAAGGGCTGTACAAGAAGTAGAAAATGCTTGAAATACTCAGCAGGTCAGGGAGCAGCTGTGGAGAGAAACTGAGTTAACGTTTCAAGTTGACACCCTTTATCGGAACTGGGAAGAGATGGAGATAAACAAGTTTTAAGGCACAAAGCGAGAAAGGAGCTGAGAAAACAAAAGTGGGTGGAAGCTATTACATGACAAAAAAAGATGATAAAGGTGGAAGAGAACGATGATGGAATAAATAGAGGAAAAGAAGATTAGTCTGGAGGAGATGCAGGTAGGTGGAACAAAACCTTTATCTAAAATTACAAATGGAAGTTAACGGTGTTCTGAAATAGAAACTGGAAATGCAATTATCTAAAATTGTTGAACTCATTGGTGAGTCCCGAAGCTGTAATGTGCTACTTTGGATAACAAAATACTGTTCTTTGACCTTACATTGAGATTCATTAGACAAGAATACTAGGCTGAGGACAGAGTGGGAATGAGACAGGAAATTAAAATAACCGTCAACCAAAAGCTGACAGCCACATTGAGCAGAGCCATTTCACAAAGCAGTCACTCAATGTGTGTTTGGCTTTCTTGGTGTGGAGGAGATCACACTGTATGCAGCAACAGTCATGTAATAAATCGAAAGAAGCACGACCAAATCACAATTCCACCTGGAGAGAGTGTTTAGGGAAGAGATGAGGTAAAAGGGCAGGTGTGGCTTCAAATTCCAGTTGCATGGGAAAGTGCCATGGAAAGGGCTGGGGTCATTGGCGGAAATTGAGGAGTGGTCCTCGGTATCATGAAGGGAAAGGTTCCACTGGAACGTTGAAAGAAGGAAGTGAAATTGTATTTAGCAGTGGCAAGACATCATTGTCAGAACTGATGGAGGTTGATCCATGGAATCTGGAGGCTAGTGGGGCAAAAGGCAAGAACAAGGGAATCTTGTCCTAGTTCTGGGAATGGGAAGAAAGGGTGACAGCAGAAGTGCAGGAAATGGAATGAAGTGAAAGGAAAACATTTTGGAAATGGAAAGTGACATTGTTGGAACAAAATTGAATATAAACAATGAAAGGGTAACTAGGAAGGGAATAAGTCCCCTTAAGGATCAACATGGTCATCTTTATGTGGAGCCACAGGAGAGGGGCGAGGTATTAAATTAATGTTTCTCATCTGTATTTACTGTGGACGTCATGGAAGCTGGAGAATTCAGTTAAGAGAATAGTGATGTCTTGAAACATATCCACATTACAAAACAGGAGGTGTTGGCAGTCTTGGTGCTTAAGGGTGAATAAATACCCAGGGCCTGACCAAGTATATCGTAGGATATTGTGAGAAGCCAGGCAAGTAATTGCTGGGGCCCTGGCAGAGATACTTGCATCATCGTTAGCACCGGGTGAGGAACTAGAAGATTGGAGGGTGGCTAATGTCAAGAAGGGCTTCAAGGACAAGCCGGTGAGCCTAACATCAGTGGTGGGAAGGTCACTGGAGGGGATTTAGAGAGGCAGGATCTACCTGCATTTGGAAGGGCAAAGATTGATTTGGGATAGTCAACATAGCTTTGTGCATGGGAAATCGTATCTCATGAATTTCATTGAGTTTTTTGCAGAGATGAGCAAGAGGATTGACAGGGCCAGGACTTGTTAGTGAGACCTTACTTGGAGAATTATGTGCAGTTCTGATCACCCAGCTATAGGAAAGATGTCATTAAGCTGGAAAGGGTGAAGGAAAGATTCACAAGGATGTTACTGGAACTGGAGGGCTTGATTTACTAGGAGAGACTGGATAGACTGGGGCTTTTTTCTCTAGAGCATAGGAGGCTGAGTAATGACCTTACAGAGGTATGTAAAATCATGAGATGAATAGTCACAGTCTTTTTCCCAGGATAGGGTTGTTTAAAACATAGATTTAAAGTGAGAGGGAACATTTTAAAGGGGATCTGCAGAACACCTTTTTCACACAGAGGGTGATAGTTTTGTGGAATGAGCTGCCAGGAGGAGAGATGGAGGCGAGTACAATTGCAAGTTTTGTGAGACATTTAGACAAGGATGTGGATAGGAAAGAGAAGGGATATGGGACTAGCTCAGGTAGGCAACTTGGTTGGCATGGGTAATTTGGGCTGAAGGGCCTGCTTCTGTGCTTTATAACACTGTGACTCTAAGATAGAGAAACCCGGGGAGTGAAACTGAGCCCTTAGAAGAAGCAGGATGGGAGGAAGCATAGTCAATGTAATAGTGAGATCCATGGGATTCCAGTAAGTGTTGGGAGCCAGCCTATCCACTAGGATGCACATAGCAAAGTTGGGATGGAAGGAGTAGGAGATGGTTGTGCGCAAGTGAGAGATGAATTGAAATTTTGGATGATTGATTTCTTTAGTTCAGGGAAAGTTGCACAAAACGCTTTTCAATGCACTTAAAAAAGGGGTGAGCAGGAGGGCCTGAATATCAACTGAAGCAGGGAATGTTTCACATATTTCTCAAACAGGTGAGATTAGTTGGGCCCCTTGGGTCCCCATAACAACACTTCTTTTAGAGTGGAGTCATAGAAGAAGATTGTCCATGTGAGAATAAGTTCAGTTCAGTGGAGGAGAGTGGTGAGCTCTTCTTCTTATTTATCCGTTTCTCGGGATCTGGGTGACAATTTCAATGCCAGCACTTACTGCCTGCCCCTAATTGCACTTGACAAGGTGGTGATGAACCACTGCCGTGAACTGCTACAGTTATTCTGGTGAACCAACTCGCTCAATGCTGACAGGTATGAAATTACAGGAATAAAATCCAGCAATGGTGAAAGACTGGTGATATACTTCCAAGCCAGCACGTTGTTCAACGTGGAGGGAAGCTGCAGGTGGCAGTGTTTCCAGTGTCCTGTGCTTTATGACGGTGAATGCCATGAGTTTGAGAGGTAGTACTGGAGAAGCCTGACTGAGTAACTCCATTGGATTTTTCAGGTGGCACCCATTGCAGACTCGGCATCAGTGGTGGAGAAAATGATTGTTTAGTGGTCAATGGGGAGCAATCTGGAAGGTTGCTTGAACCTGGATGGCGTTGAGCTGCTTGAATGTTGTTTGTCTTACGCTTAGGCAAATGGAGAGTATTCCTTTGTGTTCCTAACCTGTGTCTTGTGGTGTCAGGTGGCAGGCCACTCACTGCAGGGTACCCTGCCTCAGACACCAAGTGCTTATGTGACCAGTTCAGTTGAATTTCTGGTCAACTGTGATCCCCTGGATGTTGATAGTGGGGGAAATTTAGCGATGGCAATGTCATGGGCAGGTGGTTGGACTCTTTTGTTGGAGATGGTCATTGTCTGCCACTTTTGGGCTGTGAATATTGCTCATCATTCGTCAGCACAAATCTGAATGTTGTGCAGGTCATGCTGCATGCCCCTTCATTTGCTGAGGAGTTGTGAATCGTATGGATCATTGTGCAATCATCAGAGAACATCCCAATTTCCGACCTTGTGATAGAACAAAGGTCATTTTTGAAACAATTGAAGGTAGTTGGACCCAGGGTGGTGGTGGCCAGAGGAACTCCTGCAATGCTGTTCTGGGACTGGGATGATTGACCTCCAACAACGACAAACATCTTCCTTTGTGAGAGGTGTGACTGGAGCGATTCAAATATTTTCCCACTGATGCTCTTTGACTTCATTTTTACCAGGGCTCCTTTATGTCACACTCAGTCAAATGCTACCCAAATGTCAAAGGTAGTCACCCTCATGGCCTGTCTGGAATTCAACCCTTTGGTTCACCTTAGGACCAGCTTTCTCAGAAGGGTAAACCTGGAAGACTTATGAAGACCAAGTACTGCCCTTATGTCCAGAAGATCTCAGTCAACTTCTCTGTTATTAGAAGACAAATCCAGAGGGCAGAATCAAAGTAAATAGCTTGTACAAAGTACAATGGAAAGAATCTAGTTGATAATCAAGACCTTGTTCCACTATGAAAGCCTGGTTACTACTTCAGAATTAAAACCTGCCTTACCTGTCAGCTCATGCAGATTCATTGATCAGCATGTTTCCATGAGACACCATTGTACGGTACAAAATACAAGCTGTTTTGCAGTCAAGCAACTGAAGCTCTGAGAGAAAGAAGGCAAGTGAGCACAATCTTGCCAAAAGCCCACAGCACCTGATGCAGTTAATCTTGGCTAAAGAAACACAGAGGGCATTCACTGGCTCATGTACATCCTTACATTGTTGGCACTTCTGCCATGTCCGGTCACGGATGAACCTGAGGTATAATGTGTTGAAATGGTTCAGGGCAAATGAAATAAGGCTAACCAGTTGGAAACCAGTCCATGGTGTAATCAAATAATATGATAAAAGAATAAAAGTTCTTGCGTATCTTCTCCATGATTGTAAAAGTGGTTCAAGAGAAGCCTCCCATCCCAGATGTGAAAAAATCTGTAATCTTGGATAAAGTTCAGTTCTTTATGTTCAAGGCCATTTTGAGAAAAATAAATGTTGACGTGCGAGGAAGAGTCATTTCTTGGAAGCAATTTTAGCAACAGAAGAGCTCTGTGAATTTCATTGGACGTGAAGAGGCCTGGCATGTAGGCAGGTGACAAAAGCTTAAGGCAGGTTCATCAAAGCAAAGAAGTTGTATTAACCTGGTAATAGAGAATCTGTGCTTTTGAGGATATCAGTGGAGCAGAAACTCTGTTTGGTAAAAGTACAGTGATAGAGCAGGGGAGCAACAATCACTGAGTTCACACAGCCATCCCAATATTATCCCCGTCACAAATGTTCCCATTTCACCTGCGGAGACCGCTCACCTCATAAAGTTCAAGAATAAAAGTTACAGCAAGCAGTAAAATCTCCAGGCAGCTTTGGAACAGCTGTGATTTCAACCCCACACGCTGCCTTCACGTGAAATGTAGAGATTAAAATTGCAGATATGATTTTCATTGTCCAATGGCAGAGTCTGGAAGAAATCAAAATATATTGAGTCAGTCTCAACTGCCAGTAGGAAAGGCAGCCACCTGAATATTTACAGCTAAGATGATCAAGTACTTTCCATAGTTGTTTGCCTTCTGGAATTGCTGTATCATGAAATCAAACCAAAGTCAAAGAATGTGGTTCTAAAGATAAGGATTTTGAACTATCAACAATGAAGGATTGGTGATGTATTTCCTGGTACATGTCTCATGATCCCATGTGCCTGCTGCCATCCTGGGTAGTAAAATGGTCACAGTTTGAGTGGTGGGTGACAAATTGCTGCACTGCACCTTGCAGACAGTACATCCTGCAGTGGTTGTGGCAGAGGTGAATGAATTTGAAGGTGGATGAGGGGCCAATCAAGTATGCTGCTGGGTCTTTGCCACTGAGCACCCTGAGTGTCATTGGTGCTGCACTTCTCCAGACAGGTGAGAAATATTTCATCACATTTCTCATGTGTCTTGTCGTTAGTAGTAAGCGTTTAGAGAATCAGGAGGGGAATCGATAAACACATATTATCCATTCACAGATTTGATTTTGTAGTCAGTTAAGGTTTTGGTCAGTGATGGTCCCCAGAAGGTTATTGACATTAAATATGATGAATGTCATGTGATTGAATATCACTGGAAGATGGCTGAATTCCTCATATTAGAGATAGTTATCATTTGGTATCATAATGGTACAATTAGTTTCCCAGACTAGTAATGACAAAGGCCTGGGCTAACAATGGTAGAGACCTGAGTTCAAATTCTGTCTTGGCTGCTATGTAATTTAAATTTTATTGATACCCTGGAATTTAAAAACAAGCTGAACAGTTGCAATGATGGCCACAAAATTACTGGATTATCATAAAAATTTATCTAGTTGGCACATATCTTTTGGGGGAGGAAATCTGCCATCCTTACCCAGTCAGCCTGTATGTGACTTCAGGCTATCAGTGTCAGTGACTCTTCAATGGCCCCTCAAACAGACTTGCAATTTACTCATTTCAGTAAATGTTGCCCTTGCCAGTTGCTTCCAGATCCTGAAATTTAAAAAAAACAATTTGGCATTTGTGACCTGGACAACACTTTGTCACTTAACCACCCATCCCTGCATGTTCAGATCTTGCTGCGTACAGAAGTAAATGACCTTGTTATCACCAGAGACTGTACAACATTACACAAAGCAGCAGGCCCCAGTTTTTCTTTGAATAAGACAGTATATATTCTGATATCATTCACTGAGGAAGGATTTTAAAAAAACATTTTCATATGGCAGTGAAGCTCCCAAGCACATGTTCTTGACAGCCTGGTTTATAAACACGCCTCAAAGGGAGGATATCTTTTTTTCCTAGATTTCCTTTAAAAGTGCTGTACATATTTGGCAAAAATACAATAGTCAACTTTTATGAAACATTAAGTGCATATATGGTGATTAATAAAATATTATGTAAAAATACTGCTTCAAAATTAGTCCTAGAAATATTTATTTTATTTAAGTTCATGGTGATTACTTTCACATCAAAGATTACTTTTTGAATAATACATCTTGGCTGACATGTTTTCTGGCTACTTTATGGAAAGCAGCCATGTCTTTGATTTGTGGATGAGGATATAGTTACTGCTGGATGAAATGCATTAATGAGGCCACAGCGAGAGAGCTGTGTACAGTTCTGGTCACCATCCTGCAGGAAGAATGAGTTAGCACTACAGTGGGTGCAGTGTTAGTTTTTGAGAAACATGAGAAGAGACTGATTAGGTTGGGTTTGTTTTCTTTAGAACAATTATGAGAGGGTTAGAACAGGAAATAATCCTTCCCTGAAGCAGAGAAGTTGATAACCAGGGAACATTGATAATTGGTAAACAGAGTGAAATATTTTTCATCCAGAGTGAATGGAGGTCCGGATCTCGCTGTAAGAAATAATGGTGGATACAAAAACGTTCATTAAATTGGTAAATTTAATTGGTAATTTAGTTTATTATTGTCACCTCTACCAAAGTACAGTGAAAAACGTTGTTTTGCATGCCATCCATACAGATCATTTCATCACATCAGTACATCAAGGTAGTACAAGGGAAGAGCAATAACAGAATGCAGACTACAGTGTTACAGTTAGAGAAAGTGCAGTGCAGGCAGACAATAAGTTGCAAGGCCACGACAAGGTAGATTGTGAGGTCAAGAGTCCATCTTATCGTACTAGGGAACCGTTCGGTAGTCTTATGACAACAGGATAAAAGCTGTCCTTGAGCCTGGTGGTACGTGCTTTCAGGCTGTTGTATCTTCTGCCCGATGGGAGGGGAGAGAAGAGAGAATATCCGTGGTGGGTGGGGGTCTTTGATTATGCTGGCTGCTTTACTGAGGCAGAGAGGAGTATAGAGTGTATAGACAGAGTCCATGGAGGGGAGGCTGGTTTCCATGATGTGCTGAGCTGTGTCCACAACTCTCTGCAGTTACATTACATTTAAAAGATTCCTGGATGAACACATGAAGACCTGTAGCCTACTAATCAATGGCTGGAGAGCTATGAAGTGCAATAAACCCAATAATAATAATCTTACCCATTCCTCCCTCACATTTGTGCAGCATAAATGGCCTTTTGGATTTCTCTTTCCCAGTTGTGACAAAGGGTCTCTGAATTGAAACTTTAACTGTTTCTCTTTCCACAGATGCTTCCCAAACAATTGGATGTTTCCAGTATTTTTTGTTTTAAACCCAAATTGATCCATGCCTGGCATGGATATATTGGGCCAAATGTTATCCTCCTCAATTCTATGATGTGAGTTTTAATTTTTGTAGAGTAGACTCTGGATGTTTATTAGATTTCTGTGAGGGGGCAGCAATTTGTTCTTTCTCTGCCCCGTTCCCTGGATGGGTCAAAAGCTTTGGCTGGCAGCATTGGAGATGCAAGGTCATACTTCAAATAAACTTAATTAGTGGTCTGAATGGTCTTCAGCTTGTCTCTAGACTTGTCGGCAGTGCAGGAGTTTGGATCAGGCTCTCATCAATACTGAGGTGTTTCTTTGCTATGGTTCCAGGAAGTGTAAAGGAATGAATCTTTAGCAGGAATGCTGTTGGCTGCCTGCTGGCAGTGTAAACATTTGAGATGAATAGAGAGAAGCTCATTGGTTAAATAATAGATTGTCCTTGTAAGGGCTTCCAGCAGATGACGTTCTTCTGGGAAATTGCAGTCCAAAGCTTTACCATAATGTGAACTTTTCTTTCCTATGAATTCAAGATCAGTAATATTAGTAGCTGGAAAATAAGTGAAACTCACCGCAGATACACTCTGGCCTGATTATTAAGAAGAAAGTTAAAATAATGAATATCTTCCATTCAGTCAAATTTCACTTAATTGGATTCATTCTGGACTATTTGCTGGAATTTATCTTTCAGAAATCAGATGTAATGAGCCATCTTTCCTTTTATTTGTGGGTAGTTCCTTTTCCTAATTGAAGAACAAATATTTATATCCTGTTGCTCAACTCTTGGCAATATACGTAAGTCAGGAGACTAAAGCTTAGATTTGATAACTCATAATCCTTTACAATAAAAAAGAGAAATAAAGGACTGCAGATGCTGGAATCTAGATGAAAACACTGAGGCTGGTGGAACTCAGCAGGCCAGGCAGCATCCATGAAGCTGCCTCCACCTCCACGGATGCTGCCTCGCCTGCTGAGCTCCTCCAGCATCATAGTATTTTCATCCTTTACAGTAATTCCAGTGTCTGTAATCACTTCATCACTTTACTTCACACAGAACGTTATGGCAGCAAGCATCAGACCTCCATTCTGTACAATTTTTGTGCACACCCAGAGTTATAAATATTACATCAATGGCCTTCACCTGCTTCATGTCTTCCACATGGGACGTCTGTGATGCTTTCTCTAATAAATAGTCTCTTTTTATAGTCGCGTTCATTGACCCCTTCTCATGCTAAGACCTCTCCCCCTAAGTATTTTATGCAGCTTCCATTCTTAGTCACTTCCTTTTTTGTTGCTATTCAACCCCTCAGCAAAGCCATTCTGAAACAGACTGACAGTTTTCATATCTACACCATCAACGGTGAACACTATCTGTTCACTCATTGATCCAAAGGCTGTTGCTACACTCTCTATCTGCATACCTCATGATCACCAAGATTAGAAATGAATTACTGGAGCTCTGACCTTTAGTTCCCAACTACATGCTTCTCATCTTATTCCAGTCATTTCCCAGACAGCCATCTCAGGCTTTTACAGGATCTTAGTTTGCTGCTTGATTCCAGGGTGTGCCTCTTTCTCTCCATCCATTTCATTAATTACCAGGACAGTACTTTCTCAAAGTTGGCAGACTTTACCCCATCTTACTCCTCCTGTGGCCAGTCACTTTAAGGTTCATCTCCAGTTCAATCCTAGATAACCTAGGCACTCTACAATTGACCAATCGTCTTGAATCGCACAAATATCCAGTCACTTATTACCCCGTCTGCTCTGTGGTTTGACCTCACTTTCAAGTCTCTTCATGGCTCCGCTTGTCATACTCTGTCTCCTTCCATGTTTCTTTTGTCACCCTCGCTATTCCTTACACCCTGTTGTCCACTTCTTCTGCAGCACCATTGGTGGCCTTACTATGGGACACTATTCCCCTCCCCTTTTAAAATTCACTTCCCAGGTCCCACAACCATGGGAATGACCTCCCTGATTTTAAAACCCTCCTCAAAAAGTTCATAAACTCCCACAACCTTCAACATTTCCCCTTTATAGGCCATTCAACAGGTCTCATTCTTCCACCACTTTGAGGTGTCCTCCCCACATTATCCAGTTATCATCATGAACTTTTGCAGAAGATGTATCCACTCCGTCTGCAAAATTGAGCTAAAAATGAAGGTGATCACATTGCTCAGCCATGTGAAAAAAAAAATTTCAGAGTGTGCTGCAAGCTTCTTCTCAAAGTGAGAATATTCCGTGTATAGTTTTATGAGCTGTGTAAAAGATTTCCCAGCAGTGTGCTGCCTCATAAACCAGGTTGTCTGTCACAGATTAGATTATAGAGCTGTGGGCAATTGTGTAGTTACAGCCACTCCAAATTAAAATCAAAGTTTTGAACTAACCTCCCACAGAAACCTTGAAGGTTTATTAATTCTGCCACTTATACTTTCAATTTGATGCTGAAATGATAACAATACCTTTGAGAATTCACTTCTAATTGCAAAGGAGAAATAGTATCTGTCATTGGGCTCCAGGTGTGACAAGTATTGCTAAAATCTCTTCCCATGTAGGTGTCATGCATTTGGGAAGACAGTTATGTAAATCATATCATAGAACATAGAATAGTACAGCACAGGAACAGGCCCTTCAGCCCACATTGTTGGCGCTGAACACAATGCCAAATTAAATTAATTCTCTTCTGCCTGTACATGATCCATGTCCCTCCATTCCCTGCATATTCATGTGTTTGTCTAACAGCCTCTTGAATGCCACCATCGTATCTTCTCCCACCACTCCCCCTGGCAACCCATTCCAGGCTCCTATTACTCTCTGTGTAAGAACAGTTTCTATCCTGCTGTTATAAGACTATTGAATGGTTCCCTAGTACAATAAGATGGACTCTGGACCTCACAGTCTACCTCGTTATGACCTTGCTCCTTATTGTCTATCTGCACTGCACTTTCTCTGCAGCTGCATTTATTCTGCATTCTGTATTTTACCCTGTACTACCTCAATGCACTGAGTAATGAATGGATCTATATGAGTGGTATGCAAGACAAGTTTTTTACTGTACTTCGGTACAATTAACAATAATATTCCAATTTCAAGAAGACTTGCCCCGGACACCTCCTTTGAACAATCCCCCTCACACCTTAAACCTTTATCCTCTAGTATGACATTTCTACCTTGGAAAAAAGATTCTGACTGTCTACCCTATCTATGTCTCTCATAATCTTACAAACGTATCAGGTCTCCCCTCAGCCTCTGCCACTCCAGAGAAAACAACCCAAGTTTGTCCAACCTCTCCTTGTAGCTCATACCCTCTAATCCAGGCAGCATCCTGGTAAATCTCTTCTGCACCCTTTCCAAAGCCTCAACATCCTTCCTGTAATGGGGTGACCAGAATTGCAGCCTAACAAAAGTTTTATATAGCTCCAACATGACTTCCTGACTCAGTGCCCCAACCAATGACAATAATCATGCCATATGCCTTCTTTACCACCATACCATGGTCATAAGCGTGGCCACTTTCAGTGAACTTATGGACTTGGACCCCAAGATCCCTCTATACATCAGTGCTGTTAAGGGTCCAGCCATTAACTGTGTACTTTTCCCTTACATTAGTCCTCCCAAAGTGCAACACCTCACACTTGCTTGGATTAAACTCCATCTGCCATTTCTCTGCCCATATCTGTAACTGATCTATATTCTGCTGTATTCTTTGACAGCCCTCTACATTGTCTACAACTCCACCAATCTTTGCATCATCTGCAAACTTACTAACCTACCCATCTACATTTTCATCCAAGTCTCCCATCCTTCTGGGCAGACCCGAGAGCTTCAGTATTAAATTGTTTCTGAAATGATACCAGAGTCTTAATCACCAATCCATTGTATGTTACTTATTTTCTGTGTGAAGAATTTCTTGTTATTGTCACAAACCTTGATAATTGAAGCCTCTCCACCTTTGTGTTATTTGTGAATTAACATCCAGTGAATTTCACAGTGCATAAATTTTCTGTATGGCTTGCTGATCTGCTCACCCTTATTAACTAATTTAATCCTTGCAAAGCTGAGAAGTTCAAGTGTCTCAGTTTTTCCCTACAACTCAAATCTTTGACATCAGAGACCAGCCTCGTGACTCTTCCCTGCACACCATCCAGCATTTGTATTTAAGTGGTCAGAAATGAACTCTGTAGTCTTGGTATCACCCTAAGCAAAACTGCCTCACATTCCTAAATGTCATTTCCATTCAGTTAGTCATTCCACATTGAATGTTAAGTCCTCTGTATTAAATAGTTTCATCTGAATTATTTCATCACTCATTCTGCATATTCAGTGACTTCACAATCCCTGGTATCAAAAGATCAAAAATAGTATCTCCTGCTTGTGACTTCACCCTCAGCAATCTTTTTTCTCTGGTCCCTGGTGACACGTGCCAAACATGTAGCTCTCAGAAGTTTCTGATGGTACCAAACCTCTTCCGTAGTTTGTGGTACTGGTACACTCTTTACATCTTGTGTTTCTCTGGCCCTATCACCAGCAACAATATCACCTTCCTGTATTTCTCTGTTCTCTATCCTCCCTTGAACTTTGACAATATGGTTAGCTTTCAGGAATATCTACACACAAGCAGGATGAATAGGTGAGTCTGATCATATCTTCCAAGCTTGTCGACATATTCGCCATATCCACTGTTTGCCATTATCACTGCTCTACCAGGAGACTTCTGTTCATTAATCACTTCTTACTAGATCACGGTCCTTCTACTCCCTCAAGCACAACATTCCTTATCAACGCCATTTTAGTGTCCATAGGTTTTTGAGTGTTGCTACTTTCAAAGCAAATAACAGAGGTAGATCTCTTCCAGAACATCCATCATTGGGGGCAGTATACTCTCAATTAATCATCCGTGTCTGATACAAGAGTCCCTAAATGTGCAAGTGGATCCTTTTGATAAAAGTCTGACACCCAGAAGTCTATCAGCTTCTCTTGACATTCAACTGCATTACCATTGCTGGATCGCTCACTTTCCTGGGGTCGCAAATGGCCAGAATCTTGCATGGACCAGATATAATTAATGTACTGCAGCGTTATCTCCTACATCATCAAAGCCCTTCCAACATCTGTGAAGTATAAGTTAGGAGTGCGATGAAATATCATCCTCTTGACAGCATGAATGCTGCTAACAACATATTGATGTCATCAAGGATAAAGCAGCCTGCTTGATTGGTGGCCCATCCACCACCTTAAAAGTTCCTTCTCTCCAATATTAGCACACATCACTGCAGTGTGTGCCATCTACAAACTATACTGCTGCATATGCAACAGCAACTGCCAAACCAATGATCTCAAACCAATGAACCAAAGACAGCTGACAGAAAGGGAACGCCACTGCCTACAAGTTCCCCTGCAGCTTTGGACAATATCTGTGCTACTCCCTTGTTGCTGTGACAAAATCCTGGAGCTTTCTGCTCAATGGCACTGTGGGAGTGCCATCACCACAGTCAGCCACAGGCATTATCGGGGTTTAAAAAGGCAAATCTACTCCCTACCAGCTTTGCAACTGCTGACCAATTAATGTTGTCCTGTCAGTGATGGTCTTCTTCCACAAATGAATGAAAATAATGAAACAAATATTCCTTGCTCTGCCACAGATCCCATCTTACCTTCCTTCTTGCTAATTATCTCCAGCTCTGCTGTACCAAAACTAATGAACACAAGTCCCAAGCATATCAACACTCCAAACCAGCTTTATACATTCAATCAAGACTAAAAACTTAAAACTATGAATTAATCACCTTGTGCATCAAACTTATGTATGGCTTTTAACAGTGTTGTTGCTTCAGCCTATTAGATTCAGCAGGGCTGGTGGTGTACCTTGTCTTTTGCAATGGAGGAGACTGCAGAAGGCATTGAAAGATGCATTCACACAGTTGTGGGCCTGGGTAATAGGCCTCAGACAGCATCCTCTTTCCATGACGGCAGAACTCTGGACCAAATGGTGGACAAGAAAAAGAGCACTGGCTGGGAGATAGTGATAGAATTCTTAAAGCTAATAACCTGAGAGAAGACAACTGATTTATATCAATGAGTTCCACACAGGGGCAGAGCCTTGGCAACTCTAGAAATCTGTAGAGTGGATCACTGGAGTGCCATCATGTCTTCAAAGCCCCTTTGTACAAAGCTATCCAGCTCCATGATGAACTCATTGCAGCTGTTAATCCTTGAGTAGTTTCTGCTTCTGTACAATGAAGGCTGGCATACCAGCCACTGGAAATGACAGCATATTTTTTCTCAAATAGTGAACCAGAGCTGACAAAACTCTTGTACTAGAAAGATGACCTCTTGACATTATGTCATACCACATGCAAGGTAGGTGTGGGCTATCTGTGGTCCTTGATATATTACACAGGCATGCTTGTCATTGCCCCAAGCATCACATTGGACAGACCCATCACGTTTCATCTACCGGCAACCCCAGCAATCTTGTGTGCATTGCCTGAAGCAGTTTATATCTGATTTCACCCTCCGGGAGCTGCCACCTGGGATATCCTCAGCATCTGGAAATAGTCCACTCACATCCAGTGGCTGACCACAAGACATCCAGATCCACACTCTCCTCTATAGTGTGTGAAGTGCCGGAATCCCAGCTGGTGGCTGTGCACCACCAGCTGTCCTCTCCATCATTTTCTATGTGGGTATCTGAAAACAAGGCACAAGGGTCGGGTCCCGTTGAGGGGTGGAGTAAAGTAAGACGAGAAACCCTCCAGATTCTGGAGTTTGTAAATTGGAGAAGGTTGTGGACTGAGCAGATGGAACAGAAATAAACAGTTGACTTCAATGATGTCTTTGATGCCATTGGCCACAGTTTTAGTGATGACAACAGTAACAATGAACTGATGACTTGGGCCTGTTCCCCATTTCTTCTCTTGCTGGCACTGGTCATGCAAAATCTTCACCTTTGAGAGATAGAGAGAGGGAGAGATGCATTTACTTATTGCAACAGAGGAGGAGGCCATTGAGCCCACTGGCTCCATGCTAGTTCTCAGCAGCACAATCCCATCTCACCAATTCCACTCCCTTTATGACCATATTTCCCTACAGCCCGGCAACTTGTATATTCTTTCATGCCCATTATCTGCCCGTTTGAACCCTTTGGAACTTACCTACATTAAGGAGTAATTTACACTGGCTAGCACATCTTCAGATTATGGGAGAAAACTGGAGCACAGAGGAAACTGATGCACTCACAAGGGAATGTGCAAGCTCCACACAGACAGCTCAGGAGGTCGGGATTGATCCAAGGTCACTATAGCTAACTGCCCTCATGACTCGGTGGCTGCCTTGTGATATGCCTGGATGATGCACCTGCCAAGGTTGAAAAGCTGTACTTGTGCAAGTTGCAAGACATTGGTCTAGGTTTGGATTAGCGGTGAATACGTGACAATGGTGGGGCACGTGAATATTAAATAGGAGTCCTGGATGGACAGGTTTGTTTTGAAGTGAGTAATGGCAGTGTGATGAATGGAGAAGTTTGTGAGCTTTATACTGCTGTTGTTGTAAGATGTGATTTGATGATGCATCATGATTTAGACCATACATTTGAAATCATTTGTTGTTTTGTGACATTGCATCCATATCCTTGTTGCTTGATTTCTGATACTGACATTGATTTCGACTTTTGCCAGCTGTGTGTTTCGGTATTGTATCTGAAGGCTTCCTGAGTCACAGTAAGTAGAAGAATCTCTTCTACACCGCATCAGTCAATTTACTCAGAGTTGCATCAGAATCTCTTGCCTGTGCTCCACCATGACTTCAGGCACCTTTACAAAAAATTCCATCAGCAGTTGCAAGGGTTGACCTTCATTTTCAGAACATGGCTTCAGTAAATGGTAACTGGCTTCTATTGGTGTTGGACGCTGATAAAACTGGGCCCCATCTGTGTGCGGTGAAGCAATAAACAGCATGATTAGCACTGGTGGGATGCCACAATCATAATACTGAGTTGAGAACACAGTTATTTTGTGTGCACAGCACAGGGTTAAATGGACATGGATTAATTTTGCATTATATTACTGGCGCACACCATTTAGTGCTGTCCAGTTTGTGCATCCAAGGTCTGGTCTGACCAGAGCACTAAACAATTTGATGTCTTCCATTTGAGATGATCTATTTTTTATCTGCATTAGTTGAATACTGGTTTTGTTAACCAATGTACCGTGAAGTTCATCCAGCATTTCCTCTCTTACCATTCTGTTGATTCTCCTTGTAACTGCACAGCTGCATCCCTTTGTATGGTAATTTTTTTAGGTGATATTTGGGTTATGATAGTTAATGTCTTGGACCTGCCTTGTGGTTTATTAGAACCAATAATGATCAGCACACAGTGAAATGTGGGCACAACAAGTTGCTATGGATGTTTGTAGCTCAACAATGCCAGCTGCTTTTGGGAGCTATGTATTGGTTTATTATTGTCACTTGTACCGAGGTACAGTGAAAAGCTTGTCTTACAAACCGATCGTACAGGTCAATTCGTTACACAGTGCAGTTACATTGAATTAGTACAAAGTGCATTGATGTAGTACAGGTAAAAACAGTAACAGTACAGAGTAAAGTGTCACAGCTACAGAGAAAGTGCAGTGCAATAAGGTGCAAGGTCACAACAAGACAGATTGTGAGGTCATAGTCCATCTCATTGTATAAGGGAACCGTTCAATAGTCTTATCACAGTGGGGTAGAAGCTGTCCTTAAGTCTGGTGGTACTTGCCTTCAGGCTCCTGTATCTCCTACCTGATGGAAGAGGAGAGAAGAGAGAATGTCCCGGGTGGGTGGGGTCTTTGATTATGCTGGCTGTTACACCAAGAAAACGAGAGGTAAAGACAGAGTCCAAGGAGGGGGAGGCTGTGTCCGTGATGCTCTGGGCTGTGTCCACAACTCTCTGCAGCTTCTTGCGGTCCTGGGCAGAGCAGTTGCCGTACCAAGCCGTGATACATCCAGATAGGATGCTTTCTATGGTGCATCGGTAAAAGTTGGTGAGAGTCAAAGGGGACAAACCAAATTTCTTAAGCCTCCTGAGGAAGTAGAGGCGCTGGTGAGCTTTCTTGGCTGTGTCATCTACATGATTTGACCAGGACAGGCTGTTGGTGATGTTCACACCCAGGAACTTGAAGCTCTCAACCCTCTCGACCTCAGCACCATTGATGTAGGCAGGTGCATGTACACCGCCCCCTTTCCTGAAGTCAATGACCAGCTCTTTTGTTTTGTTGACATTGAGGGCAAGGTTGTTGTCATGACACCATTCCACTAAGCTCCTTCCTGTACTCCGACTCATCGCTGTTTGAGATACAGCCTACAACGGTGGTATCATCTGCAAACTTGTAGATGGAGTTAGAGCAGAATCTGGCCACACAGTCATGAGTGTATAGGGAGTAGAGTAGAGGGCTGAGGACGCAGCCATTGTGGGCCACCAGTGTTGAGAATAATCGTGCTGGAGGTATTGCTGCCTATCCTCACTGATTGCGGTCTGTTTGTTAGAAAGTCAAGGATCCAGTTACAGAGGGAGGTGTTAAGTCCTAGTTCTCGGAGTTTGGTGACAAGCTTGCTTGGAATTATTGTATTGAAGGCAGAGCTGTAGTCAATAAACAATAGTCTAACATATGTGTCTTACTGTCCAGATGCTCCAGAGCTGAGTGTAGGGCCAGGGAGATGGCATCTGCTGTAGACCTTTTTGGCCGATAGGCGAATTGAAGTGGGTCCAGGTTGTCTGGTAGGCTAGAGTTGATGCGTGCCATGACCAACCTCTCAAAGCACTTCATGATGGTGGATGTCAGAGCCACTGGTCGGTAGTCATTGAGGCACGTTACCTTGCTTTTCTTTGGTACCGGGATGATAGTGGTCTTCTTAAACAGGAGGGAACCTGAGATTGAAGCAGGAGAGGTTGAATATGTCCGCAAATACTTCTGCCAGCTGATCTGCACAAGATCTGAGCACGCAGCACTGGTACACCATCTGGGCCAGGTGCCTTCCCCGTGTTCACTCTCCGGAAGACTGATCTTACGTCCTCCACTGTGATCACAGGTTCAGCTGCATTGGTGGCTGTCAGGGTGGGTGGTGACAATCCACTTCCCTTTTGTCCAAAACGCACATAGAATGCGTTAAGTTCATCAGGAAGGGATGTGCTATTGTTTGCTATGCAGCCCGACTTCGTCTTGTAGCTTGTTATGGCATTGTAAGCCCTGCCATAACTGGCGGCTGGTCAGGGACTCTATTTGAGTTGGTATTGCCTCTTGGCATCCCTGATAGCTTTCCGAAGGTCAAACCTCGATTTCTTGTACAGATCAGGATCACCAGATTTGCGTGCAAGCAGTCCTCGCCTTCTGCAGGGAGTGGATCTCCCGGTTCATCCATAGTTTCCTGTTTGGGAACACCCGTATTGTCTTCCTTGGGTACACAGACCTCCACACACTTGCTGATAAAGTCCGTGATGGTGTGACATACTCATCAAGGCTGGCAGCTGAGTCTTTGAACATGGACCTATGCAAAGTATTTGGAGTAATTGTACTGAAACAATATATACACTTCAGATTGAAGGCACAGAATCCTAGCCAGGATGACTGAAGTTTGTAACTTGCGTCCTAGGCTTTTGATTAGAGATATTGAAGCGATGGATTTCAAGATGGCAAAAGAGGAATTAATATTCTGAATTGAAAGCATTTAGTATTTTGAACAAAAACTCTTGCATTTAGTATCTTGCAGCAGTTCATTTTTTTTTGTATGTCATGATGATTAAAGAATTTCAATTTCCAGGTGACTGCTCTGTATTCGATTTGGACTTTAGCCAGTGATTCTGCCGTGTGTTTCCATTGAAAGACGAGTAGACTGAGTTACTTATGAACAAACACGGCATTCATGTGAAGTATCATGTGCAGTTTCAACTGTTATCCCTGGCGATAATGTACATAACACCAAAGACCAAACGAGGTAGTTCTGCTGTAGCCTTCAAATGGCAGTTGACTTCTTTTTATCAGACAATGGGTAGAGGCTAAAATTTATATATGGGTTGATTGCTCCTGCACTAGCTATTTCTGTCCACTGACTGCAAAGCAGCAAGGTGATTGAGAATGTAATATTACAGTGTAATTAGTTAATAAAATTAATTCAGCTTGTAGAGGATTTTTTAAAAAATAAAACTGCTTTCTGAAATAAAGTTCTTACATTGTGTAATAATCAATAGGCTTTTGGATAAATCTTGGAACTTCATGGTATGATGTTCTTGGGCACTATTACTTAAACATTTCAGTTTTCATATCACAACTAAAAATTGAAGAGCAGTGACTTCTACTACATATCCTCCAAAACTTACTCTTTTTGCCAAATCTTGATAGTTAGAAGTGTATTCACTAATTTGAAAGGGAATAGAGGCCTCAGCCTACTCCAGAGACTATGAATTGGCTCTTTGGAGTTGGGAGGAGAGATGTGTGTAATATTGAACATTATCCTGGGGTCTGTTCAGACAGATGCCCTCTAACTGATCATGAAGCGGACCTCACGTGTGTCATAAGGACCTGCTTCTGTGTAATCATGAATGAATGAAAGTTACAGAAGAGGTGCATGGGCAGGTCTTACACATTCTTGATGCCCAGGCACCTCTGTGTATTAGTGCTTCAGACATGCAGAAGGTCCAGAGGGAATATAGTGGACTGTGCACTCAGTCCTGGATTTTACATTCAGTTGGTCCTCAACTTTCTTTAACAAATCCGTTTTCATAGAAATTGTGCTCTCACATGTGGACACACGGCTCCTGGGAGAATCTTACAGAAATTGTGTAGTTATTCCTGTAGTGTTGGCCAATGTTTATCCCACAATCAACATCATTTAAAGATGATGTCTGGTCATTATCATACTGTGGTGTATTATGATTAGATTTAATTTTCAGAATCCTAGATCAAGTTTTAAGTACCATAATAATTCCTGATTTGTGAAGAGCCGCCAAGTTCACTTTATTTCATTTGGAATGTGCAATAATCATCCCATGGAATGTACACCAGTGGATGAATTCATGGACAATTTGTTGTGCATTTCCTTCTAACTTTATCAAAACAGGTTTTAATTTGTGAAGTTCTAGATTGGTTGTTCATCTGAAAGCATGGGCATATTTTAATTTACATGTGTGAAATGAGTAAATATTAATCGATATTTATTTTTTCGAGTCAGGATGAATATGAAGTTGAAGATGACATGACACCATCAGAGGTAAACCAGCAGTCTTTGGAATTTTAAACTTGGTTATGTTTTTGTCCACCTTTTTGGTTAGTAAAATTAGTAAATGTTATAATTCATTCACTTGAATATCTTTTCCAGATGTATTTATTCTGCCATGTTTACATAATGTGATGATGTTCTCTAGTCATATTTGAAATATTTCAATAAATCGCTTAGGGGTTCGGTTAATGTAAATGCAAACTTTAATTGGCTTAAACTCTGATATCAATACTTGAGATGAAGCCTAGATGAATCATAGGAATCAAAGAATTCTCCACCACTTCATACACAAGTTGTAAAAGAACAAGATTACAAAGATGAAGACAGGCAATGACAAACTTATTCTTTGCTAATTTTATTAAGAGCAAAGAATGTACATTAAAAGGACAAAGAAAATGTTACTTTTCTAATGCAATCAATCAGGGCTAGAATGGCTGTCTGTGTTATTGGATTGCTGCCTTGTAAAGACTAAGTAAGCAGGGAAAATTGTGCGGAATCAATAGAAGGAATTAGTTTGGTATGTCCAGTTATGCCCTTTCTTGTGTGATCAGTGACAACATACTTTTAACAAGGTTATTGCTCTGCAAGTGCAGCAAACTCTCTCAGTTACAGTCATCCAGTAATATTTGATCAACACTGAAGTGAGCAGATCACAAAGGTAACCAGAAAAGTTTATAGAAGAATACGAATCATCAAAAGTCTTTGCTTCACCTAGGCCATCAAAGTTATTGATAATCATATGGAAGACGAGATTCATGTAGTGGTAGAGCATTGTTGGCTAATGCAACAATTTATTTGCTAATCTTTTATTTGATTTTAATACCCTAAACAATTGGAGGCTAGTAAACTCGATCAGAATGTAATCCCTACAAGATCTAAGAAGTCTGTTTGGGTTGTCATATCCATACAGGGCTGGTGCATTCAGAGGAGTGAGTGAATTTTTAATGTAGTAGTGTCCTAATTTCTGCCAAACAGATCCCAAAAATTAACTTAATTCTAATGGCTCTCATTCCCTCAGAAAATCCTTTTTCACTTTTTCTTTCTGAACACTTCATTCCTCCCTCATTTCCACACTTCTTTTCATCTTTCCTTCCATTCAACACTTTACAATGTTATCGTTCTAATATATCTTTCCAGGCTTAACTTCCAGGTTTAGAATCTGCATGGCTAAGTGAGGATTCTTTGGTTTAATTGGTTGAAGAGACATGCTGTTTCTTGACCTGTCCACAGACATTCCCGATCCCCTGTAGTGGGCTCCACACTAAATCAGGCATGTTATGACAGCAAGAATGTACTTAACTCGGTGGGTAGCTGTTAGTGTAGTGAAAGGCAATTCCCATTCCTTTGGCACGGACAGCAAAATCTGGACCATAAAGGTGAATTCATCTTAGGCTCTGCTTTAGTCTCAGTTTTACAAAATGTCCTTTGCCTTTTTATAAAGTTGTATGATAATCTGCCTGAAAGCCCTTAAAGGCAGATCCTTGAACACTAAAGTCTTTTAAGATTATGATGAAGGTGAATTAAGATTTCTTTCCCCTGAAGCCACCAGCTCCATTAAGGTAATTAATTCTACCTCCTCTCAACTTCCTTTGAAGAATTTGCCTTCAGGTGAGTTGCTTCTACCTTACTTGTCAAAAAGTTAGCATAACAAGTGGGAAGTGTTGTGGAACTAATACAATTTCATTTATAAAGCCCTGCTTTTAATGATCTCTTAACTGCCAGGTAATGAAATATATGGAACACAAGAACAGAAGAAAATAGGAACAGGGGTAGACCACCAGGTCCCCCAAGCCTACCTGCCATTCAATATGATCATGGTTGATTATATTCAGCTTTCCTGAGAGATTAATTATTTTCTTGTTGATTATTGACTCTAGCATCTAGCAACAATAGATGTTAACCAAACTTGCCTCTACTTTCCCACCTTCTGTCTTCCTCCTATATTGAACAAGGGAGTCACATTTTCTGGTATCCTCCTGGAGTTTAGCAAGTTGTAAAAAAAAATTCAACCAGTAGGTCCGCTATCTCTGCAGCCCCTTTTTAAAAACCCTTGAGTACAGATCATTGGATTCTGGTGTTCTGTCCACCTTTATCTATAATACCTTATCTCTTGTGATTGGGATTTATAGAAATTCCTCCCGGTTGTTTGAAATTAGCCCATCTGTTACCTTAGCGACGTTTGAAGAAGGGTACAAAAATTGATTTAACGTATCTGCCATTTCTTTGTTTACTGTTTTTAATTCCAAAATCCTACACTTGTCTTAGCTGCCGCCTTCTTATTTAATTATCCGTAGAAACTCTTACTGTTTATTTTGATATTAGATGCAATTTTTCTCCCAAAATTATTTTTCTCCCTTATAAGCTTTTTAGTCTTCCATTGCTGGATCCTAAAACTTCTGACCTGCCACCAGCCCTTGCTGCTTCATATACCCTCATTTTCAGTTTAACAATGGTGCTGAGCATTAGTTTCCAGCTTGTAAGTGTAACCCTGGTTTCTCTAATGCATGAGATCTAAAATAGTCTGATAGATAATAGAACAATCCTATGCTGGATCCTCCTGTTGATTTTAGCTAAGGCAGCAACTATTTCCATTTGTAAGCATATTTACCGTAGCAAAAATGTTCCAAATTGTTTCACACTTGTATTATCAAATTTTTAAAAATCACCTTTATGCGAAATTTGGACATCACAGAGAACATTGCTGGGGCAGCAAGAGAAACCGGTAAAGGCAATTCACAATTGTAAGTGGATGTATGAGAATGACACCAGGCAAATAAAGTGGTAAAAAAAATATGGAATGTTGGAAGTACTCACCAAGTAATGCAGCATCTGTGGAGAGAGAAACAGAGTTAACATTTCAGATCAATGACTGAAGGCTGCCTTACTTGTTGAGTACTTCCAACATTTTCTGTTTTTATTCTGGATTGTCAGCATCTGCAATGTCTTGTTTTTGAAGTGTAGGCCCATTTAGCTGGGTATTTATGGGGAGACTTTGAAAGAGAATGATATGGTCAACCATGTCAAAGGCTGCAGACATGTCAAGATTGACAAAGGAGGATAGTTTACATTACTGTAAATATAAACTCATTTCTCCCACTTTGTAAACTATCATATACCATTACTATTTCATTTATTGCCAGTGTGAACACTTTGGCAAATGTAACTCTTGACATTAAGAAAAAACTAATTCTATGCCATATGATAGGAACTGTGTGTGATGTAATTATGCATAGTCATATTTAAACTGTACCAACAGAGTATAATGAATCTCACAATTGACCAGTAATTTACCTGTATTGTCTGTTAATTTGAATTTATTAATTATATTATGTAAATAATGGAAATTACTCTTTTAGCGGTGTGATCTTAAATCTTTCAAACAATATTTTGTGCTGCATTTTATTACAAGAAATCTATTCTTCATGTTTTAACTGACCACATACACACAAGTTTGCCAATGACCATAATTTCCTTCATAATTGCTGTATAATTTTGTGATATTGGAGCAGTTGAGGAGTTAATTAGGAATTGAAGAATTAATTAGGATTTCCAGTCTGTTTTCAAGATGACAAATTTCAGAAAGGACATCAGAGCTTCAGTGAACTTGATACTGAATTTGTCACTGTGAGGAACTAAAATTGCGGAGATGCTCTAACAACCTGAACTGCATGGCTTCCTGTAATGACAGAGGGAATACTTAAGTAAATGAATGTAGTTTGAACTCTAATCTACACACTGAAGTGCCATAACTAATTGCCTGAATGCCTCTATGCCCTGAATTCGGTTGTGAACCATTGAAACTCTGTAACTGCAAACTGATGATTAAAAATATTTTCCTAGATTATGGAATGGGAAGAAAAACAGTTTGATGAACAAGTGGACTTCAACAACTGTAAGATTGACCCAGCACCCTTCCAACTCGTAGAATGGACATCTTTACACAAGGCAAGACCCATTAGATGCCTTTTGTTGCTGTATTGCTGTTGTTATTGTAATTTGTGCCAGTGGATTCTCATCCACTGATGTTGCTACAGGTTAAATTGTTAAGTAAATAATTAATTGGTGCTGTAGGTTTTTGTTTAATGTTTCTCAGTACATTATTAGTGGTAATTAGAATTTTAATAAAATATGTTTGAAATTGAATCATAGTATTTAGAAGCACTGTTCAATAATCTGAGAGATTATTTCTATTTGCATGAATATATAGTTTGTAGCTGCTGCATCTGTTTTTGAAACATTGCACATGTACTTGCATCCTCTTGTAATAAAGTCCAACCTACAATTTGCCTTCCTAATTGTTTGCTGCATCTGCATGTAAGCTTTCAGTAGCTTGTGTACAAGGACACTCAGGTCCCTTTGAGCATCAACATTTCCTAATCTCTCCTCATCCTAATCTCTCATCAATTAATAGAATACTCTTTTTTCTATTTTGTACACCAAAATGACCAACCTCTCATTTTTCCAATTACATTCCATTTGCCATATTTTCACCTACTCACTTAGTTTATCTATATCTACTTGAAGCCTGTTTGCACCCTCCTCCCTATTCATGGTCAGTTTTGTGCCATTAGTAAACTTCTAAAGATGACATTTGGTCCCTTCTGCCAAATCATTGTGATTGATTGTGAATAACTGAGGCCAGAGGACTGATCCCCGTGGTAGCCTGTCAATCTGAGAAAGACTTATTTATTCTCACTCTTTGCTTTCTGCCCATTAACCAATTCGCAATCCATACTCGCCTGTTAGCCCTGCTCCACATGGCTCTGACCCCATTGACCAACCTCCTATGTGGAACTTCATTGCTAGCCTTTCTGAATATCCAAATACACTGCATCCACTGGTTCTTCTTTATATTTTCTACAAGTCACATTCTCAAAGAATAGGTTCAAGCATGATTTCCCTTTCACAAATCAATGCTGACTCTGCTTGATGTTATCATTATTTTCTTCTTGCATCCTTTATTATAGATTCCAACATTTTCCTAACAACTGACCTTAGGCTAACTAGTCGATAGTTCCCTGTTTTCTCTCTCCCTCCATTCTTAAGTAATAGGGTTACCATTTGTTAGACTCCTATTCACAAGAACAGTTCCAGAATCTATAATATTTTAAAGATGATAACCAAAGCAGTCACTGCAGCCACCTCTCTCAAAACTCTGGGGAACGCAGTCGTCGGCTCCTTGGGATTCAGTTGTTTCAGGCTCGCCAATCTCTCAAGTCGTTTTTTTCGAATACTAAGTTTCTTTAGTTCTTCGTTCCTGTTGGACCCTTGGTTGTTCAGTATTTCTAGCAGGTTTTTGTTTTGTCTTTTTCATGAAGATTGACAGAGTATTTGTTTAATTTCTGTGCCAGTTCCTTATTCCCCATATTTCAGTATATAAAGGAACCACATTTACACTTGCTAGTCTTTTTAAGTATCTATTAGAAGCTCTTACAGTTTCTTTTTATACTTCTTGCCAGTTTACTCTACCTTCCCTCTCTTTATTAATTTCTTAGTACTCTTTTTTTAGTCCCATGCTTCCTTTATCATAGATTCCAGCATTTTCCCAACTATCATGATTTTAGGATATCCCAAAGTGCTTTATGGACAACTAGATACTTTTCAATTACAGTTTCAGTAGTAGTGTAGAACGCAGAGCACAGTTGGCTCCACAAACTCCACGATGAAATTACTTTTTTTAAATGTCTTTAAAATTGATGAGTAGTGTGGAGTGAAATTTTAAATTGATATTCTGGTGTTTCACTTGAATATTTATGGAAGCATTTTCTGTTTAGAAGAAGGGGTTTACCTGAAACACCAACTTGTTTCTTCTCTCCCAGATACTCCATCAACTGTTGATTGTTTTCAGACCTACCAGACATTGCTTCAGAATTCCAGCATGTCCTTTTTTTTTGCTCTTTGTTAATTAAGAGTTCTTTACGTTTTGGTTTCCTTTTGTAGTGTCTGAAAAGGACCTTGCCCTGTTGACATGAACATTGCATTATGTGCAGCACCCACTCAGGCCTTTCTTGAAAATTTACTAGTACTTTTTATACTGACGTACATACATGCCTCAAACCTTACTGAGGGATGATAAAAAAATATATAGAAGATTCTCGTATGGATCAGGTAGATAAAATTTTGATTGGGTTAACTGTGTGTTTGAATTTGTACATGAAATACTCAGTGTGCATTGAAAATTAGAAATAATTCCATTAAAAAAAATTCAGACATTGAAATTGCACAGTTGAATAAATGATATATTTTCCCTGAAGATTTTACCAAACAGTGCTACAAGTAAAAATAATTGCCTTAATGTGGATAATTCATAATGTAGGCAGCTCTGAGTTTGCTGTCTCATTGTTTAAATCTCTGATTTGTGAGTATGTCTGGCAGCAGTAGGCACATTATTCATCATGTAGTGTAATAACATTGCAAATAACGCTGTGTAGAGTTACTGTCATAAATATTTAAAAAAGGAAGATAATAAAATAACATGTTGCACCTCTCCACAGAGGGTTGACAGTATGATATAAGTAAATTTTGACATGGAATGATGCACTGTTTCTTTACATACGTTTTCAACAGCATTGTTTTAATCATTAGAAGATGTCCTATCAGCATGCACCACTTGAACAATTGATTCTATTAAGACCACAGAGTTAAATTTCAAGTTATGTAGTATGCACAAAGACAAGTTGATTAAAATAGTCAGTATGTCCTTCTGAGCAGGACATTAATGAGCATGTGCATTTGTTAAAATGCTGATCTCAGAACTAATACACTAATGTGGCAGTACTTCACAGAGATTATTTGTCAAGCAATACTATTCCACCCCAGTCCTGAGGAATGCTTATTAATAACTATTGATATTTTATCTTCTCTGCATGGTCTTTTATCATTACACTTCTTTGTAATGTTTTTCTACCATGTAGTCTTTTTCCATTTCTTTTGTATGTGAAATATTTAGTGTGTATTGAAAATTAGAAACAATTCTAATAGTCGAACTGAATTTTATTCATCGGAATTTATTTTTTGTTTAAATATGCAGTGCTGCTTAAAAATTTTCCTTTCATTCTGAAACATAAATTTCATGAGTTTTATTTGAAGCATTCCTTCAGGCAGATAGTCATACAGCACTTATTTTGGTTGGGAAAGGTTAAAGGCTCAGAATTGCAAACTGCAGATTGAATGACTGCGAGAGACTGCTGAAGAGGGAAACTAATGATGTGCTCTCGGTTACAAAGTAGGTTCAATATCCATTTTTCATCAGATTTAATGCTCACTGATAATATGATTGGAATATGTGACTTTGAGCTTGACTAGTGCACCCTATCAATACCTCTTATAATGTTATATACCTCGATCAGGTCACTCTCAGCCTCCTTCACTCCAAGTAAAACAAATCTATCTCTCTCCATAAGTTAAGGCCTCCATTCCGGACAACTTCCTGATGAATCTTCCTGCACTTTCTCTGGAGCAGCCATGTCCTTCCTATAATGTGACACCCAGAACTGTAGACAGTGTGTAATTTTCTGAGAATGCATGTTTGCTAACTACTTGCCAATCACAGCACAGTATTAATGACTCTTTAATAAATGATCTACTTTTTAACTTTGCAGCTCACGGCAAATTAGCAGTATGCATATCTGTCAGCATTGTGATGATACTTCAAAGTGTTCACATTCATAACATTTGTTAATACAAAGGTTGAACTGCGGCAAGAGGCAAAACCATGCAATTTTTTCTCGTGTACTGTTATTCTTGAACCCACTTTTGGAGGGGTGGGAAAGGTCTACAAATAGCCCATTAACAGTGCTAACTAGGAATGGTTGATGTGAGAGAATTTATAAGAACTTTCACCAAATGTTTCCATTCACAGAATTAAAAATGATCATTAACAAAATTTTAGTAACTTCAATTCTACCAAAGGTCCAAAACTTTACAAACTGCCTTTATTATGAGAACTGCTGACTGTTGAGATGATTCATTTTCTTATGAAAAGAAATGATCATAATATTTACCATAAAATGATGTCAGCAAAAACCATTGTACTGACCATAGATAACGTCTTCAGAAGTATGTGGGGCAGTTACTCTTGGTTTATGCTCAACCATTAAGAAAGTAAAACATTGAAAATTTATTTTAAGTTTTGTTAAAATGCTTTTGAAATGTACTGAAGCAATAATTGAATCACAATGTTAAAATAGAATCTTTTGTTGGATTACAATCAATCATCTGATCAAAAATTCTCATCTCCTTTCAGACTCACACCATGTTCTCCCTGTTAGGACTTAACCATGCTTATGTGACGAGTATTGGAAAGTTAATAGGAGTGGTAGCTCTTAAAGAGGTGAGATATTTTACATTTTATTGGCAACATATAGTTGAGTGACTGCAGTACAGAGTCCATTCAGGGTGCCTGTCTAAACCCCATTTACAGTTCGAAGATGTTGGACGTAGTGTTGTTTCCGTGATTAACGTTGAAGGATTAGTTGAGCCAGGAATCAGTTCTTATGGTGTGAAAGGGACATTTCCCAAATGAACCTTATTTCCACCACCATTAGTCAGATTGGCAAAAAGAAGATGGACTCATTCATCTGAGGACTTAACTCAGAGATTTACTCTCCGCGTAGTAGCTCTCTATGCCACTACAAAGGAGATACAGAGAAAGAAACCTTTTTTTTGCACTATTAATGATGTCTGCTTTTCATTAGGGCTAAATTTGCCACTTAGCATAGGTAACAAATAGGGATTTACTGCGGATCCTTTTGTAAATTCAGTGGAGCCATTTGCGTCCGAAGTGATCAGTGCATTTGTTTTTCTGAGAGCTGATTAACTCATCCTTTTCTTACTTGCACAATAATATGTTCCAGAGGTATAACAGTAGAATTCCATCATGACTGCCGGCTAAATCCTTTACAAGTGTTTTCAATCTCTCTGCTGGTCGACCAAATTATCACTACATGAGGCAACATTTGGTTCAAATATTTAGGAACTTTAGTCAGTAAGCTGAGATGTGTTGAGAAACCACATTGTTTCCATCTCTTACAAGGCAGTACTTTAAGGTTCAGAGTGTGCTGGTGAGGGTGGGATTCTCCCCAAGACCAGGAATTCCCTTAACTCCCGTCTCAGGTACAGCATCTCAAAAATAATTTTTTCCAGAAGAATTTGTACTGGGCTCATGTATGGCAAAATAGGCACCGTGTTGGAAATCCAAGCATGTGAAATGTCCTGGATACCAGAAGATAAGGTTTGTTTTCATCAGAGCAAAAGCCCTGGAAGACCATCCAATGGGAAGAGTGTTTCCACATTTTTAGAAGCAGTTTTGAAGACTTCTTGAACAACAATGCCAGTTTTGTGCATCCATGCCTAAAGGATGATTAAGATGGTGCAGGTGTCTGTTTGCTCAGTCCTGAATAGTAACCTTCCCATATCTCTTTGTGCTTCAGTGGAATGAGTGTTTGTAGGAAAGTGTGAAATGTGTTGTGTCTGTGCCTGTCTGTGTATGCATGACAGAGAGGGAGAGGATTGCAAACCATGGGATTTAGCTTGGAAGTAATCAAAGTAGCTTCTCACAAAATTCTAAGAGGAAACAGGTTCATGGTGATGAACAGAAAATTTAAATCCAGTGTCAGGAATTGTGGAGTAGAAATTTGTTCTCAGCAAATGCAAAATGCAGTTGTAACTGCATGTTGGACCCTGATTCCAAAGTCAAAGGAATGAAATTTTGGAAGGAGAATACAATGCACAGCTGCTATTAGAAGACATAATTAATGCAACAGAATTTCTACAAAGTTCTACAGCAATCTCTTTACCCAGAGGGAGACCAACACTTTATACCACACCATAAAATTTTACAATGTAATCTAATTCACTGACTATCAATTAAATTTTCATTAATGTTTGAAGTTTACACATCATGAATAAGATAGGTGTTAAACTAAATCTGTGATATTAAATGACTCTGGAGCTTTTAAATGTTTCTTTGAATGTATTTAAATTACATTCAGTTTGTACTACTTTGGATGTAATTATATCTGACATAGAAAAAGAGGAAGAAGTAAAAAGTAAACCAGGATTGGTGAGGGTGCTGTACCTTTTATGACCATCTGTTTCCTGCCAGTATAGGGCATCAAGTATCCTAACTGAATATTAAAGCATTTCTTCTGAAGCTTTAGTATTGACTTCACTAATATTAAATTTTAAAACTACTATCTCCCTATCCTTGCCACCTCAACAAAAAAAAGTTTATTCATTCCCTGTATGAATGCCAAGATTGGAAGTGTACTGTCCCCTGGAGAAGTGTGCATGACATATTTATTACTGTTCATGTATTTGCTTTTGGAGTATCCCTCAGTGATTAAATCTATTTATGGTGATGTGAAGTTAATGTCTCTGAGGTAAGGGAATTAATATTTTCATTGGTGAAAATTAATTTTGTCATTATTTTTGTATTTGAAGTCTAAAATGCCTAAATATAGCCCCTGGATGTCAAATGCACTTTAGACTCTGTATTAGAAAAAAAAATCGTACCAGAAATCTAACCTGTGAAATATCCTATCAAATGCGATAACGTTGTAGGTTGTTTCTTATTCTAGCTTTATAGATATAAGATATAATTTTCATGGCACGGAACTTGGTCAAATCAGAAAGTAGATTGGGAAACTGTGTACACAGAACCTATATGTTTTGTTCCATGTAAAGCTCTATATCAAGAATAAGCAGTTATTTATTTTGGTGTTCAATTACATGTGAAGGTAGTAAAACAAAACATTAATAAGAATAGTTGTCTTCTTATGACCGTTGTCTCTAATATGTATATACATTCTCTTCAGTTCTATTATTTTTAATTGCTCAGAAAAGATGTCTATTTTCCTGTGTTAATAAGACATTCCAGTCTTGTAAATTTGATGATTGTTTTATGAAAGAAGTGTTCATTTCTCTCCTTGTTTCAATTCATTTAGCTGAGAAAAAGCCATTGAGGGTTCAGTCACGTCCAAAGGTGTGAAGATGAAGCCACCTTTGGCCAGTTTCAGGGAGAATGCCAACAGCAGCAGTGAATCAGACACCACAGAGATCCACAAGCTGTGGGACAGAAGGGAAAGCCTTACACTTCCACGTGAATCCAGTCCATCAGACACAGATGACAAATCACACTGAACGAGCCTAGCAGGGAACAAATTGCCTGAGTAAAACTGCACTATTCACACTTAAAGCACTTGATTTGGATGTGGAAATGAAATCCTTCAGCTGTGGTCAGAAGGGTTGGATTTGTATGATGCACTTCTAAACAATAGAGTAATTTGAATTTGGTAAACCTTAAAAGCACTGATTGTACATTTTGTTGAGAAACTTATAGAGGTATGCTGGTCTTCATATGCTAGCAGACATCTTTTTTCAAACTCATATAAAGCCTGATTTTTAAATTGATAAGTCAATGTCTAAAAATGAATGCAGAAAATATGGAAATGGAGTAGTTGACAAGTTGATTTCACTTCCACGATAGAATTAATATATATGTGTTTCTTAGCAATTTATGTCCTGATTATATCATTGTTCAGTTGTACCAGTGTTTACAAACAAACATGCATATGGGGTGATGGTAGAAATATCTAGAAACAAGTTTGGAAATGCAAGTTCAACATTTAGCCCCCTCTGGAAAGTTCAGTTGAAGTGTGGGAATATGAAGAAGTTCATTCCATTTACTGTATTGCTCTACCCAGACATTCTTCTGCTAATGAAATATGCTCATTGAATAAGCTGTATTAACATACGGTGTTTTAAATTTGGATTGAAAACACACACCAGTCAGGTTCCAGAATTTTATTCTAATGCAGCAGCTGATTTGCAAGAAATGTATCCTCGTTCCAGTTATGGTCCATCTTCCCAATAATGTGATGGTCGTTGTATATGCATTGGTCTTGTTTGTTAACCAGATATTAAATTCTACTACTGAAGCTCATTCCAGGTGCTATTTTGGGTGGCAGCCAAAGGGCTGGCAACAGCTGCTTCCAATCCCAAAACATTTCAATTGTATGTTTGGCTCTGAATTATCAAGTGCACATTTCAAGGAATATAGCCTCTGCAGTTATTGCAGTAAAGTCTGTTGAAATCTTAATACCTCATAATATGTTGTGTATCCAGGAATGAATCATTGCTGTGGAATCAGGCTATCAGCTTATTTTAAGCTCTTACTAGTAATACATTAGTTTTATTTAAAATCCAGGAAATCTCAAAATAATGGGAATGATTGGCAAATTTGTTCTGGATTTTTATTCTTGGTCAGTCACTGTGCAGCCAAGACTGGTATATTTCTGGTGTGACGGTATGTATTCACAGATACACTTTGACTTGTTATGGATGCGTTGATTGTGGTGTGTCAATTCTATTTTTAAAACCAGAGGTATATTTCATGGTCACTGCACATGGGTTTTACAAGACTCTACATATTAGTGTCCCTATATATGTAATTGAGCTTGAATGTCAATAAATTGAAATCCGAACTCATTGCACAACAAGTTAAAAGTGCAGCTATCAAAAGCCATTATCACTTTGTATTCGTCAGCTTCATTGGAGTTGTTTGATCCTGTTCTGTTGATAACCACTCATTAAAACCCATAAACCACAGTGCTTACTTAACTAGAACAAACTTGATCAAGCAAAGGTTCATTCTTTACAAATGAGATCCCACTGTAGATCAAGGACTTTGAAGTCAAATGTCAGATCAAGATTAGTTATGTTCAATTTTCTTTTACATTGGCTTCCCTGCCAATGTTTTTAACTCCTGTTTAGAACTGCAGGCCAGGTCAGGTCATAAACAGATCATGTTTCGTGGAAATAGAAACCAGCCTTCTTTTGCTTGCTGTGATTGGAATAGTAGTACCTCGGTACTCATGGTGCCCCTGAGGTATAATGTACCTGTGGCTGGTTCTGCAACAGGTGATAGATAAAAAGCCATCAGATTATTGTATTCAAGCTAAGTCAAATTATCAGATATATTTACAAGTGAAATAGTGCTCAGAAGTGCCATGGCCATGTAAGTGAGTGATGGTCCATACAATAAAGAATACAATTAGTCCACAAATTATTAATATTATTGGTAGAAAGACATAATTTGCTGAGTCAGGTCCAAAGTTAACCTTTCTGAGTTCAGCTTTGCAAACAAATTGGACAAAAGATGAGGAACAAGAAAGTTTCCTTTATTAACTGTGTGAGATTATGAATTTGTCTGCTTCCCCATAATATGAATACACGTACTTTGATACTCCAGCTACCAAACAAACTTTGACCAAATTAGCGTTCAGTTCCAGGCCAAGGCTTGACAACTCTCAATGCAGATAATGGATGGTCATTTCTGTGAATACATGATTCTATAAAAAGAAAAACAAAGGGAATTAGTTCTAGTGAGCATGAAACTAATCAAAAATTATAATGCACTAATTCTCTTGTATTACATTTTGCCTTTTTTTCCAAATGACAATAATTAAAATAAAAGATAGTTTGATCCTTGTTCAAACATCAATCATCAAGGTTCCTACAACACAATATTATCTTTGAGTCTTGCTGTTTAAGTGAGAGTGTTAAAGATAGAGGAAACCCCTTGCTATTGACCGCTTTTATCAGATTGGTGTGTTATTACCTTTCACTGACTCTCCTTCTTCCACTTTGAAAGGGGCTCTTGAATTTAACGAGTTCAACCAGTGACTATAATTGGCAATGCTTCACCTCTGCAACAGTTTTTCATTCATTACAATCAAGAATTCATTTGGGAGGCAGTGTCCCTGTATAAAGACTGAACATTGGCATAGTTACCCAATGTTGCAAAAAAGGTGCACATAGAATTAGTAACCTAACCATATTCTTTCTTCTTGAAATTGACCTACAATGTCGTATTCACAACTTCCAGACCATTTTTTTGGAGAACTAATTTCAGTATTCAATGGTTCTATTTCTATCTCTTCCTACCCATTATTTAGAGTAGTGTAATTGCCCTGATTCACAACTATTATGGGATAATTTATTCTTCCTATGAACTAACAACATATGTTTACAATTTATTATTCCATAAGTTCATTTTTTTACCATTTTTACAGATGCTTCTCAGTTATACAATTCACATAAGAGAGATGGCTACAGTTGATTTAAAAATGCACCTTTGTATCTTTATGGAGCATGTAAAGTGGATCCGAGGCAGCACCATAAAGCTTGTGCTGTAATTTTTCAAATGTACTGTGTTTTAGCTTTGTTCTGCATCAGTTCTCTTTACAAGTGATCTTGCGTCTCTTGATATTTTGTTCTCTCGGTATCAGAACAGACTCCCAAGCATTTAACGGGCAATTTCTCAGTTTTGCTTCATCTACCTCTGTTCATTCTTACTGCAGTTCTGTTGTGATTGAAGACTACCATAACTTTTGTATTTATTAACAGTTTCCATCTTGAAGATCTTCTTTGTTCAATTGCCTGTGAGTGATTCTTGGCACAAAAATGATGTGCTGAAGATAAACCTGAAGTAACTTAGGTCTGGATTAGTCACTTGCAAAATGATGACAGGGAAGTTATTGAAATGAATCTGGTTTAAGGCATTAGACATTATATCTTTTCAAAATCTAATATTAGTGTGCACGAGTGACTGCCTTAAGTAATTAAATAAAAATAAATTACCCAACCCTACATCAGTGGTGTGTCGTAGATTGAGATTTGTGAATGAAGAATAAAGATGTTCTAAGTTGTTTTACTTTATGTACGTTATCATTGTATTCTCAGTCTCAGTGATCTTTCCTGAACCTTTTTAATATCGCTATCTTTTTCTCTTAGTGGTCACTTGCATGAAACCACAAGAAATAAAAGCAGGAGTGAGCCATTCTGCCCCTTGAGCCTGACAATAAAAAATGTTTGAACAAACTACACCAGTTCTGGACTGCAGAGATGTATCTTCAATGTTTATTCCAATTATTTAGTAAATTATTACTATTTTTTGTCTATCTTGCACATCCTTTCTTTAGGAAGTACAGGTAGTTCATCAGCAGAATCTTAATACGTTTGGTTTATCTATGATCTCGCTGAAATAAGGAATCTTACATTGAGTGTTTTCCAAATTCCTTTACCTGCTGAATACAGTTGGAGTACCCAGATTAGATTATTTTTTAACTATCCTTCCAAACGAGAATTTAATGGGTGCCTGGGATTTTCCTGGTTAGGTTCATTTTGCTTTCAATTTATATGTAATGCCTTAAAATAATGCTAATAGCTCTACTTTATCTATTTTCTCATTCCAACTCAGCAACCAGTTACTTTTGTATCCTTCAGGAAAAGACGGTGAACCATTGTACCATTGCTATTTTATCACTTAATCAAAAGGAGGTAGGTGCACTAATGGGTAATTTGATGGGCTTCGTGATTATTGGTTTGAATTAAACTTCCCAACTGTAACACCTCCATCATCTTTTTAATTGTCCGTTCCCCAGTAAGAGATTTGTCCTTTTAATGCTTAGGTTTTCAACCTGGGTAATAGGCACTGCTAGCACTAAGGCAAACTTGTACCCATGAACCTTGTCTCTGCTTATCATCTGGTTTGACTGACACTTCCACAGATTTTAATGGCTATGTAAGCTTCCTATTAACTGTGTAGGACATCATTAACATATAAATCTAAACTGTGTTGCTTTGTGCATTTTTTCATAAATTGTCTGAATATATATTCTGGGATTAAACTTGAACTTCTTTTTACCACTGGCTTTTGGGAGCCCTTCTATTAAACCTTTGATAAGTTAGCTGCTCATTTTTTGACCTCAAATTATCTCTTCAGCAATAGTTTGTTTCTCAAGATTCATCCTTTGCTTTAAATTGAATTGTAAAATTGCGGGCAATTTTGTAGCAATCGTTTAGCTCCTTCTCAAAAGTATTATTGATTCCACAGAAAAATGGTTAAACGTTATGCAAGTAGAGCTCAAAATAAGCCTGGAGTACAACATATTACCCTGGATAGTCTATTACCTTGGATGTTCTTTCAGCAATGTATGACTTTCTGATCAAACATCCTGTAATAATGGCTATTTATGTAATCTTTTTAATTATCCCCAAAAGACGACATATTGCTTCTACAATGTCATTTATTTTAGTTAATTTTCATTGAATTTGCTTTTTCAACTCTTGACTGTGCAGGGACCTTCCATAATGAGATAAGAGTCAAAATATCACAGAAATATAGCTGTTTTTTCTGCAGCTGTCTTTAGGGATTGTTCCTGAAATGACATGGTTCGTGAGCTCATTTAAATTCAGAACAATGTACGTTGTTTTAAATGTTGATTTATAAAATATTAATGCTGATATGCTGGAGAATTAAATTATCCACAGAAAATATAAAATTTGCAGTTTTGTAAACACTGAGATGATTGGAAAATATAATTATTAGCTTGGATTTTTGAGCATTACAAATATTCTAAAATCTTAAATGATATCTCTGCAGTCATTAAGTTCAAGAAGACAACTCTGTCTGCAAACTATAATAATATTTTTACATTGATTTATGAAATTTTATGACAATTACTGTGAAACATTTTGCAATCTATAGGGTTTGTGTAAGAATTCAAAATCAAATACTACATATTATTGGACCAGTCCCTAATGCATGGTCTGTGTAAAATACATGCTGTTTTATTGTTGTGATTCTTTCTAACAATGGAGCAAAATTGTGATTCTGAAGTGAGGTATCAATTTAGAAGCATTATTAATAAAATCTTGAGAACACTAGATAACAATCTGATTTTGAATATCTGTAATAATTGGCCTAAGATATAATAATAATTGGATTGCATTTTAATATTTGAGTTATTCTTATATTGCTATAATTTAATTTGAACATATATTTTCTATATAATATGACAATGTGCTCTAAAATGGAAGCTGTTTATTTAGATTCTTGTGCAGTTTTTCACGATTATAAAACTATATGGGTACTCCATGTTGATATTAGCCTCAGAATCACCACTTGTGCAATAATTTTTTGAATGGCAGATTTTGCCGTTCAATTCTATATATGGAATTAATTCAATTAACTTCATTTTTTTTATCAAGGATAGTGGTTTGTTTAAACTGCCTATTGCAATTGATCAAACTTCAGCCTTAATTTTTTTTGTGCTACATTCAGATTATTTCTGATCTGTGTTAAATCTTCTGTAAAAATAATTTCTGTATATTAGTGTGAGCTCAGAGTTTAACAAATTTCAGTGTTATTTAAAAAAATAATTTGTTTATCTTGCAACTACAAGGAATAATAAATTTTTAACCAATGTTTACTGCTTTTGGAGTCTTGCTTGAGAAAATTGATTCTCATCAGTAATGGTCAATTAATGATGTAGAAAGCGCTAATGCAAGATTGATGATGACTGTTGGTAGAGTACTTAGAAGTGGAATTCCTTTGTGCAATACAACATTAACTTTACATATGTTAATCAGTGACCCTCGAAGCCACTGCTGGAAGAAACAAAATATGTTATGATAATATTCTTAAAATGTTTAGGGTAAAATGTAATTTAGTTGGTTCATTGAAACTGTACTGCCTCAACTGATGTGATAACATTCATTAACCTATTCAGAGAAAATTAAAATTTTGTCAGGACATTGAAAATTTGCAGCCTAGAAAGTGTATCAAAGATTGGCTTATGAGAATGGGGGTGTAACTAACAAGGCAATTTACAACTAATGCAGGCACCTTGCACCATCTAGGATGATTTCTGCTTACACCAGAGCTGGCCATTTTATACACTGGCTGCACATCCATTAAGTGCTGGGAGTGGAACTATTTTGGGAGTAGAGGTTACTACCAAAAAAGAACCAATACCTCTCAAAGGGAAGATGTGTTCTGGCTGCAAAAACCTGATTAAGAAATTGCTAAACCACAGATCAAGTGAGTCAAAGTTTTCCTGATCCTCATTTGGGTCTGGGATAGATAGTAAAGTTGGGAGGTCAATTTTACCCTTTGAGACTAGGAAGCCCCTCCACATTTTTTTGTACTGAGAGGCAATGGAAAAGATCACTGAGTGTAGTTCTGCGTTTCAGTGAAAAAGAGACTGAGCGACTTGTAACAATTACGGTGTTGTTGGATGGTATTCTGCAGAGGGGAAGGTGAAGGAGTTTGGTCTTCCAGTTTTTAGTGTGAGACCCATCCTGTCATATTGGTGATGAAAGACTTGGTGACGGGTTGGGGCACAGCCTTCAGGTGTGCATAGAAGCAATCATCACCTGCATACTAAACTTTAAATTGGTGTGATCTTGACTGTGGCAGCAAAGCTTTCTCCCTCTCTACCTACACCCTTATCTCCCTTCTTCCATCTCTCCCGCTCACATGCATCTGCCATGCCCCCATGACTCCCATTTTGCCTTTACTTTTCCACCCTACCTCTCTCACCTGTTCTCTCCAGCCACCATTCTCTCCCACACAGATCTCTCCCCCTCACTGCTCTCTCCCTCATCCTATCTTCTATTGTCTTCCCACGCTCTTCCTTGTTCCTTCCATACTCCTCTTCTTTCCTTCACCTGTGACCAGTGGTGTGCTGCAGGGATGTTTGTCATGTATGGTAATGATTTGGATGAGAATGTAGGTGGCATGATTAGTAAGTTTGAGGATGACACCAAAATTGGTGGTGTGGTGGACAGCGTAAAAGGTTGTTTAAGGTTACAACAGGATCTAGATCAATTGAAAAATTGAGCAAAGGAGTGATAGAAGGAATTCAACTCAGACAAGTCGATAGGAAGTTAAACCAGGGCAAGATGTTACTTAACTGAATTAAATTTTTTCCAATGGCTATTGTGGGATTCGAACTTGTATCTCCACATTATTAGTCCAGGTCTCTGGATTACTCAAAATATGAGTCCTTGGCAAAGGTGAATGAAGTTTTGTCAGCAGTTGCATTTATTTTGCAAATAAAAACCAACATTAATTAAATCTGTTTGCATACTGTATGGACCCTCTGGCAGAAAACATTTTCAATGTAACTCCAGAGATATGTTGGTGTTTAAATTTGTTGGACTGTCATCTAATTAAAAATATTCAAAGTGTTTATTGTCAGGTTACTGATGTCACTGGCAAAGAGAAATCATCCCATGAAAGAAACAATAAATTTGTGCCTTCAAAAGAGAATTACATAGCATTTGAGAAGGAATAATTTGCAGGATTATGGAGAAAGAGCAGGGTATGGGATTGCTCTAAGGGACAGGCATAGGCACAAAAGGCTGAATGGCCTCCATTTGGACTGTAACAATTCTCTGATTCTAAATACAAACCGAAAACTTAACCCAGTGGTCAGGAGATTAAAGGTTCTGAGCCTTGTTATTTTGGCAGTTCCTCAAGTTGGCTAACCATTGATCATGCCATCAACATAACAATGTTTGCATCATGTACACAGGAAAAAGTTTTAAATTAAATTTCATTTCATTATCACAAACACTTGCAATGTCACCGATCTCAGTATCTGGCCCAAAGTCCTAATCATGTAATACGTTGTCTAATGATTTTCATTCACCATGGCTTAGAACAAAATACAAGTACTGTATTCTCAAAAATTAAGTTCTCTTATCTACAGCTGTGAAGTGTAATCAGTGCTAACTCTGTTACATGCAGAACAAAACAACTTGATGATATTGCTTAATGGTACTTAAGAGAATTGGGAGATTGCCTTAGGAGGGTTGCCAGCATTTTCATCTAGCACTTCCCCTTTCAAGCTTTCCACGTTTTACCTGTCATCAAGTCATTTCAAAACAGATTAGGTTGCTGGTGGAGAAAACAATTTTTGCTGCATCTTCCAAGCATTGTTGTAATTTTTAAAGAACTATTGTAAACCTTTCATGTCTTAGAAAAGGAACTTGTCTGGCTTTCTCAAGAGAAAGGATTGAATCAATTCGAGGGCAGAAATTGATTATTGTACAAGTAATTATTTGCTTTGAGAAGAATTGCTGTGAGTCACTATACTTTATATCACAGGAGTCATTCCTCTTCTGAGATGTTGTTAAAAAGTTAGGCAATAGGCACTCATATTTGTTATTGGATTTGTTATACCAATATGCAATATGCTGAAAATGCAGATACTATTTTTGGAAAGTGCCTTTTTAAATTCATGCTTACCTCCTTTTAAAAAAAAATCCCTCCAATGTCTCTGATCGGTTAGTGCTTGCACTTGTGTTTTCCCGGAGACATTCAGTAATTTTAATTTCAATTCACTTCATACTATCTATATTAATACCATTAATTCTAAATACCATTAATTCTAAAGACCATGAACAAAACAGAACTGAGGTTTGACATAGTTTCAAAGAGATGTTCTAGGATTCTTAATAACTGGTGTAGGTGGGTAAAATAAAATGATGCATCATCTCTGCTTCACCACATCTATTTTGCTCTTCTATTGGGATTTTGTGTCATATTTATATCGTTAATTACTGTAAAAATCTAATGTAGAATGAATGCCTCCAGTGAGACTTACTAAGAGGGCAGATCAATTTGTGTCATCAATGCATCAGCTGAAGGTGACACAGTGCACGAGAACCAACACATCAGAAGTGGTTTAAAATCCAGCCCTGAGTTGAGCATGCGCATGGTTCGGTGATTTAAGCCCTCAAGTGAGACGAGGTCAATTGAAAACTTTAGAATTGAAATTAATTGATTTTGTGAGGCCAAGGCTTTAGGGGGTTACAGGACCAAGGCTATCAGAATTAATATTTGGATTTGTCATAATCTACCTGAGTAGCGGAAACAGGCGAGGGCTGAATGGCCCACTCGTATTCCAATACCCACTCTCCCTGTACATGGACACATGCAGTGGGATATGTAGCATAGTGGTTAAGTTACTGGGTTTGCAATCCAGAGACTCAACTTAAAATCCAAAGACATGAGTTCAAATTGTGGCAACTGGGGAATTTAAATATGGTTAAATAAAAAAACTAGAATAAAAGGGGAACATTGATAATAGGAATCATGAAACTATTCAATTGCTGTAAATCCCCTCCTAAATTTAAACAGTAGCTCACCTTTCAGAATCTATATTTGAGCCACAACAGCTGATTGAGTGCACCAAGCACATGTTCCAGCTAATTCAGTGCATTGTAGGAATCTAAGTCCTATTAACTCTATGGGACCTTGCATATCTCATTAATAAGCCTCTTCTCTTGTGTGCAGGGACTGCTCCAGCAGTCAACACAAGGTGGATGTAACTGTGACTGTTGACCACCTTGGGGCCTGATCTTCTAGTACTTGACCATCCCATCTCCCAGCGCCATGATCTTCCAATCACCTGAGTCCTTGATTCCTCAAGACTGCTGATGGAGCCTTCAACACCTTTCAGTCTGGGCTGGAAATTAAGTCCATCCAGCACCAGCAGAACAAGTTGTACCTGGTGCCGTAGATCCTGAATTAATTGTTCTTGCAAAAGTTTACATTCTGTATTCATGACATAAATCCAGAATCTACCCTTGATAACACTTTTCAAACAATGAAAATGTGATTACTTCTTGATCTGAATGGTCACTAATTTCACATCCCAAATTACTTCAAATGCCTCAATTCCATGTAAATTCCATTTATCTGAGGTTGAAGAATTCAGATCAATTCTAAATGATGCATTTCTACTCTACCACAAGGTTTTTGTAATCTTTGACACATATAGTGAAGTTGACAAAAATAGTAATGTCTTAATTACTCAGCATCTAATAAGTAACATCAGAATCTTGGTAATCTAATTTATCTCTTCCAATCCTATTCACATGTGATAATTAAATATCCTTTGTGAAGGAGCAAATTCAATTTAGTCCTTTTGCATTGATTGCCTTTACCATTTTCCCATTGGTGTGCCATTCCATGCCAATCTATGCTGGCATTACCATCTCTGGCTGGGTGATGAGTGTGTCATATCTCCGAAAGGCAAATTTATGTAATATTTAGTTACTTTTAATATTACTTTAAAATACTCAGAACGGCGTCTTTCAGAATTAAGATGGCTAAAACATGCAACTCCATTGTTTCTTTAAGATGTAAAGAAGTTCCCAGAAATATTCACATTATCATGTATATCTGACCTAGTCAGATTTTGACAGTGACTGCCCAATAACTGCTTCAGAAATTACCTCTTTGAAACATTAATATATGCAGATTTGCAGACACAGCAGATGATAGTCATTAACTCATCAGCTGAATTTCACTATGGTCAACATTTTAATGTGCAGTTAGATCTTGACATGTCAGAAATAGAATTAGAGTCAAATGTTAGCATTCAATACCGGTAGTTTGCATAACATCATAATCTTGGGTATTGAAGTTTGTCTTTGAAAATATGATTTTTATGCAAACTTCTTATGCACCTTGGTTTTTCAGTTTTAGCTGTTTCTGCTTTTAGATGATAAGTAAGTTCTTTGTTGGTAATATGTGTAATGTGTCACTGGAGACTAAGCACAAATATTTTTGGATTAGATTTTTAAAGATTCAGCACTCTTTGATGTTTTTAAATAGTGTATTCAGTAATTCAGAGGCTGCTAGTTTCTTGTTCTGAGTCCCTGCTTCCGTGTGATTAACTTGCTGGTAAAAACATGGACCATTTGTTTTAGCTTGAATGGTTCAATCTGACCTTGTCACATTGCATGTTGTTTGAGGGCGACTGGAGAACATGCTGTATATCCCATCTGTTCCCCTGGTTGAAACATCCAGTTATTGCATTACAGAGAAAGGCGTGAATTTCTGTTGATAGGAGAGTCAGGTCAGTTGGTGGAAATTTTCTTTCATTTCTTAAGATATAATTAACAACCTAAGAGAAAACCAGAATTCTAACACCCATATTCCCATTGACATGGGGATGTGGTCAGATTACTGTCATTATGCCATAGATGCTATGAAGTCATATAGCAGGGGAAAAGGCCCTTCAGCCCACCACAATAGTGCTGACCATCAAGCACCACCTATGCTAATCCCATTTTCCTTCCACATCTTCATCAACTCCAACCCCCCTCAATGTAATTACTCAATGTAACTGCACTGTGTAATGTATTGACCTGTACGATAGGTATGCAAGACAAGTTTTTCATTGTACCTTGGTACAAGTGACAATACTATACCAATACCAATACCCCACCCATCTCCTGCCATTGATCTTGCCACCCACCTTCTGATGGAGTGATTTACAGTAGCCAATTAATCTCCCAACCCATATGTCTTTGGCATATGGGAACAAGCCCTAGTATCCAGGGGAAACCCACATGGTCCCAGGGAGAACGTGCATACTCAGCACCCAAGGTCAGAATTGAACCCATATGTCTGAATCTGTGAGGCAGCAGTGCTGACCACTGTGCACCACCCCACCCCCAACCCTCACCAAATATTCATTTTCCTCAGCACTCAGAAGAAGAGAGAACCTTATCTTTGATGGTAATTTGAATGAGTGTTCTTTGATGGCTAGGAATGACACTGGATCCTAGGCAGTATGGTGGCTCAGTATGTGCTATTTTGCTGTTAATTACTGAGTTCTGGGGCATGAGGCATGGAAAGCAGTGGTCCCCAACTTGGTATCAGTAAAATTATTTTCCGAGTGTAATTGGTGGGATGCAGTCTTATCCCTTGCGATCCAAAGGAATTTGCAGGCCAGGTAATATGACTGACAATTGGGTAAGGATTTGGGAATGAAATGGATAAGGTTGGCCATTGGGTGATAGGATGTAATTGGGCTGAGGTGGGACGGGGTGGCCGATGTCCGTGATCAGAATAGGGGCAAGGAGATGGTGAAAGTTGGAGTCTGGAGGATCCATCAGCAGTCTTGAGGAATCAGGGACTCAGATTATTGGAAGATCATGGCACTGGGAGATAGGATTGGTCAAGTACTAGGAGATCAGGCCCCTAGGTGATCGGAGGATTTTGAACCTTGGTGCAGGGACCTTGAAAACTAGTCATCAGGGTGGAGGTCAGTGATGAGGTCACTACCATAAGAGGGGTGGCCCATGCTTGAAAGTAATACTGCTTCTTAATTTAGTGGCTTCCTGATTCAATACAGGGCTGTGGAAATGGTTGTCCTGAGAGGAGTAGGTGATGGTCACTTCCTGGAGAACTTTTACCAATTTGCCCAGCATGGTTTGTAAAGAAATATATCGTGGAACAAGGGGAAAAGAACTTCAATGACTACAATGATGTGTTTCACAAGTCATCAGTAATTAGATAGCCTTGCGTCCTGTCCTGGTATGTTTTGAGGTTTAATTGGTTCTCTTGCAGCTAGATATTTTCATATGCATGGTTGTTTTCATGGTTAGTTTTCCAGAAGCAACTGAAATGTCTGGAGCTTTCCTTCTCCTCTTTGCTTGAATACAGCAGAGGCTGTTCCACTGTAGGAAATGTCAAGTTAGTTTGGGGATTCCTGAAATTTGTTGAAGTTGGAATTTATCTGGCCTTTAACTCAAACAGCAATAAAAACAGCAGGAGTTAAGAGCTAAGCATTTGCTACAGACCGTACAAGTAGCTTAAAACATAAAATGAAATATTTTACAAGCACTTTAAAAGCAATAATGTTTAATCTTACCCAAGAGTGTAAAGTAGTCACAAGAGTTTATCCCAGAACTTGTTCTGTAGCTCTATATATTTCAGCACAATATGAATTTATACAAATTTTCTTTGATTTAGTTAATTAATTGTTTGTTTTTGTGTGGTATTTTAGAAATAGTTTAATATTCTTTCCCCTAAACGTCAACTTGTGAATTGAGTGCACAATTAGGAACTTTACGAATCTCTAAAATAAAAAAAAGTCATGCAAAGGTTGTACAGAAACATTCATATATTTTTAGCCAATATTATTGAGCCAGTATGAATTAATACATCTACAACTGAACTTCACTCCTGTAAACTGGTTGTGGAGATTCTGCTTGTTTCAATGGATTCCTTCTGACATTGATTGTCAGAATACCAACATCGGTCCGTGAACAGCTCACAGACAGAGGGTCCATGTCTTCAGGGAGCTGACACTTATGAGTGAAGGTATTTATGATGGTTCCATCTTCATCCACCTGAAGAAATGAAAGCAAACTCTCATTATTGTTGGAGGTTATGGTCTACAAATAATTGTTCCAATAGAAATGTGCTTCATTTCACAATCCTAGACCTAAAACACTGTTTCTCTCACCACAGGTGCTACCAGACTTGCTCAGTATTTCCAGCATTTTCTATTTTTATTTCACATTTCCAACATCTGCATTTTTTTGTTTTTTATTTCTCATTAATATGCAGTCAAATGCCTCAATTTTTTAAGCCTATATAGCGAAATGTTATTTATTACTTCAGTGAAAGAAAGGTACCTGAATTAGTGTGAAAATAATGCTGAAACAAACAGATTTTTAACCAATGCAAGAGTAAGCAGTCCTTCTACATTATAGTTTGTTATCCAGTGCTTATACATTATTGGTTTGCACAGACTAATTATGTGATATGTTTGTTGTCAAAGTATAATTTACTTTATGTATCTCTGCATTGCAAGCAAAATAATGCTCCAAATTTCACTTGCAACAGATGAGATTTTCATCAGGTCACAGAAGGTTATATTTGAATAAAGGAAATTGAAGTCTAATTGACGAGAAATCCATTGTATTTCTCTTTCTTCATTTTATTTTACAATGGGGTTCATAGACCTGATCCATAAATTCACTTATTGTGTCTTTGATCTGAAGGCCCTTTATTTCAGTTGTAGACAGGGATATTCTACTTCTCTAATCCTACCTTTTGACTAACATTGTATATTATTTGAGCTGTTATCCTGCAGTTTGGACTAATGCTGATTTCATCCTTCAATGTTCTGATTAGTTAATCCACGTGGTAATCGATGCAAGTTTTACACTTAAAAGATGTATAATGTTTTCTCATGTGGCAACTATAACCTCTAAATGATAACAAATAATATGCAGCTATGAAAGAAACTGCTTAAACTAAGTTTAGATAAACCATTTCTTGTCTGGAAATGTTTTAAATATTTGCTTTTGATATCTTGTATACAACAATATAAGGATTAATCACTTGGACCTTTTCTGCTTTGATGACTATGTGGTAGTTGTACATGGTGACAATGATCTCTTCTGGATCAAACTGACTGACATCAGCTGTAACTTGATAAGTATCCCCAATAGTTCTGACGTTTCCAAGGCTCCCTGGACGCCCAGATACTGGAGCTATATAAAACAAAACAGAGTGAAAAGCAAGAAAGGATTCTTATGTATATTATACATGCATATATTTCTGACTAAGACAGGCTAACAAGACTAATAATTAGAGATAACATAATGTGGAAAGAGTTGTGCCAGACTGAGGTGTCAATGAGGTTTGATTGGCAGGTTATCTTGCTGCCGGTTGCGACCTTTTGCTTTGCGAATGTGCAAGATGAAGGGACAGTATTTTCTGAGATGTGGGACAAATGAACAGGAAGGTCTTCATCAAGCTGTCACTCCAGATCCCAGCAAATAATCAAGACCAGTATCGGCTTCAATAGATTGTGGTATTATTGGGCTAAATAAAGTTGTTTGTGAGCTTGGGACTTATGCATTTCATCAAGGTGGACATTTCAGTGTAGTACTTAGGGAATGCTTTACCACTGGACAGAGTTCTTAAAGCTTTCTTAAATTTTAACTCTCCTTCAGTCTGTTTAGCTGACAAGGCAGTTTCATAGAAGACCAGGAAATCCTGACGTCCTGATTAACAACCTCAAGAATGTAAGAACAAACAAAAACTTCTGTTGATATTTTATAAACAGCAATGTAAAGAATAATCACTTGGACTTCTTCTGCTTCGCTGACTGTGGTAGTTCTACATTGTGATACGCTGGATCAAACTGACTGACATCAACGATGTCTTGATTGGTATCCCAAATATTTCTGAGGTTCTAAGGTTTCCTCAATGCCCAAAAACTCCCAGATTTTCGATTTCCCAGTCTCCATTGTAACTACTCTAATGATGAGATTTTCCACACCAGTGACTTAAAGGTATCTCCCTAATTCCTTAACCATGATTGCCTCTCTACCATAGTTGACGGGACTCCCAATGGCATCTTTTCTATTTCCACCACTTCTTCTCTCACTCCCTCTCCCTCGAGCCACAACAAGAATAGGGTTCCCATTATCCACCCCACCACCTTCCACCTTCAGTGGATCATCCACTATAATTTCCATCACTTCCAAAGGGATTCCATCACCAGGTGCATCTTCCTTGTCCCTTCCTTTCAGCAATTTGAAGGCACCATTCTCTCTGCAAATCCCTGGTCCACTGTTCCATCTCTGCCACCCTCTCCCCTTCTCCCAGCACTTTCGCATGTAACTGTAGGAAATGCCACACCTGCCCTTTTAACTCTTTCCTCCCCACCATCTAGGGACCCACATATTCCCTCCAAGTGAAACAGAATTCACTTGCATTTTTTCCAATGTAGTGTATGCATCTGATGCTCATGATGTGGTCTCATTCACATTGGAGAAACCAAACATAAATTGAGAGACCACCTTGAAGAACACTTCCATTCAGTCTGATGGGTAACCCTGAGCTTCCAGTCATCTGTCACTTTGATTCTCTGACCCACTTCCATTCTGAGCTTTCTGTCTTCACCCTCCTATATTGATCCAACGATGCCCAGTGTAAGGTCAAGGAACAGCACCTGATCTTTCATCTGGGTACATTACAACCATCAAGACTTAGTATTGAATTTAACAATTTTAACTAACACCTTTTTATTCCTCTCCATCAGCGTGGCTGTACCTTTCTGTCCAATTTGTTTCATTTTTCTTTTCTGTCTCCAACTGCTGTTTTTTTAAACTAATTGTTACTTTGACAACTTTGGTCTACACCCTATCACAGACATTCCCTCTGTTTTCTCCACCCCCCTATCTCTGCTACTTAAAACATGGTTGACTTCTCCCTTTCCCAGTTCTGATGAAGGTCCTTGACCTGTACCTTCAACTCCATTTCACTCCCCTCTAATGCTGTCTGACCTGGTGAGTGCTTCCAGCATTTTGTATTGTTTCTCAGATTTCCAGTGTCTACAGTTTTCTGTTCCAGCAACATCTGTGTTTAACTTCGCAAAGCAGCATCAAAAATTAATTTAATTTCAGCTTTGGAAATATTTATTTGCTTATAATTTAGCAGCTACAATCACAGTTATAACAAGTCATTTGTGCTAAAATAAAGAGAAATTCTTTGAGTTTTTTTTAAAGATCTAGTTACACAATCCTTTCTTTTGGTATGGATAGAGAAGTTTGTGCACTAGCACAAAAAATTGTAAAAGGTTCTGCCAGGTCTGATTTAGTTAAGATGTAAGCAAAAACCAAGAAAATATCCCACACCAGGAAAGGAAAAATGGAAAGCAAATTGCAGAGGAAAGAATATAAAAGCCAAAAGCAAAGTAATTGAGGAACCTAAGGCTGACAAATCTAAAATTTGGGAAATAAATGCAGATCGAAAAAATTAAAAACAGTGATCGAAAAAGTGATTGGATCAAAAAACAACAACACATTATTTTCTTTCAATTTTGATAATCTTGCTTCATACCTTTCCAGATGGGGAAATGTGGTTATTAGAAATGAAACAATTTTCATTTTTTGCATTAATATTCATGTCAACCATCTAGTCTCTGCCTTTTTACAAATTTTTCCTACATTTCGGGTCATAGTTCTTGTTCACCTTGCATATCAAAGAAGGTTCAAAGGGGTTACATGCAAAATAAATGTCTTTATATTCCGATAAAGCTTTCCGAATCTCGGAATAATGAGTTTTCTCCATATCAAGCAGTTCCATTCTCTTCCAGAATGAGACTGCAAATGATGGACAGCTTTGTACTGTTGGCTTATACTTATGTGAAACTGGATTATGGTTGCCTGAAATTCTATTGACTGGGACACTGGCAGCCAACAGAAAAGACTCATTCTTCCAATTATCACATGGGTGGAAGACAGTATAATTGTTGCCTTTGATTTTGTTCTGCCTTATTTTAGCTTCACTTTTGTGTTATGAGTAAATAGACACATTGCAGCAAAGGTGTGACTTTTGATTTATTAAGCCATTTTAATTAGTGTATTTGTGGGAAACATCTTGAGTAGCCTTTGACATTTTCATTATCACAGATAGAATAATATTCTGTTCCAATACAAACTCCTGTAAAAATCCCACTAACTTCAACGTTAGGTAGCTGTGGTGTGATTTGCTATTGGTGAGCATGGATTTTGCATATTATCAGGAAAGTGGTGAAAATGCCAACATCCAAGCAACAAAAGAAATGCTGCAACATTCTAATTACAACTAGTCAAGAATTATTCAGCAAACCCAGTAATTTAAACAATTCTAATCTTTACTATACAGCAAAAATTGATAGTTTCCCATTAGAAGTATATGGTGATAAAGGAGGATTTGATATATAATTAGTTTTTAATTAATATATCATCATTAAGAACATTCTATATTTTGACTTATTTGTAGTGCAGAAGCAAAGGCTACCTAAGAAGATTCTAATTAACTATGAAGTCAAAGACAAAAGAAGTCAGACATTAAAGAGCAAACCTGTGTATCCAAAGGATTCATTTCTAGGCCTTACAAAATGACCATTCCTGAAAGAGGATTTTTCCATTTCTTCCTCAAATAAATTCCGTGCTGCGTCTATGTATTGATCGAAGCAGGGGTCACCCGAGGATCGTCGGCTATAGTTGCTGTAACGCTTGGATCTGAATGTTGAGGAAGAACTAAGAGATGACATGGTATATGCAGTAAAGCAGGAGAACAGTGAGTATGGCCGGTATCCGGGATAATAGCAGCAAACCTCACAAGTTCTGGCTCAAAGTCAAAGTATTCTTAATAATCTGAAGGACCACCTCATCAGCCAATAATAATTCTTCAATTGTTTCCATATATAGGAGCTATCAATAGTTTCCAATACAAATAAGTATAAGGATTCAAAGTACTTGACTCATGATAACAAAAAAGGAATAGTGTTCATGGAATGTGAGATAGGACAGCTTTCTCCGATATCAGGAAAATTCCATTGGACAGATAGAGTCCATGAGGATTTTATAAAGGCACCGCAAACATTAGGTTTAGAAAGAAACAACAGTGTAAGAGGAGATTGAATAGCCTGCAAATATACTTGATGTACTTCTGTGCGACAACAAACTTAGAGTTGGGGGTTGCTCAGGTCATTGAAAATAGATGGATATAAATGCTCCTAAGTACATCTTAAGCACTGAAGTTGAAGTATGTGGTTATAATATAAACACAGTCACTCTGCCCACGAACAGCAAACAAAAGGTGCCTCTGAGAAATCTTGTTGAAGGTATCAAAATTAGGGAGTATTGAACAATGGAATAGCCTTCAAGAATGTCAAACCATACAACAGTGAGTTATAACCTCTGGTTAACCTTTAGTTTTGGTTTGGAAAAGAATTCTTGTCTAAATCTTCACAGGGGAAAAAATCTTAATGGAAGTAAGTGAAGTATTGAGACTTCCAACCAAATTGAAGTAGTATAATGTATTTATAGGTGCAGGAGGTGGGTTGGATCACACTGGACTGAGCCTACTGCTTGGAATTGCCCCTTTAGACCCTGATTGCAGACGTATACCTGGGGCTATCTCAAGTTGGATTGTGAGGTCTGAATGACAACTAAGTGACTGGCAGTAAAATGCAAAGTTCCTACCCTGAAAAACCCCTGACAACTGCTGACAACCAGCAGACCTGGGAGTGGAGCAGAGCCTTCCCCTCCATCATTTAAATTTCAAATGCTCCTGATGTTTAATGATAAAAATAAGTAAAACTTAAAAGATTATAAGATAATTAAAATACATTAAAACCACAAAAATAATTAAGAAAAACTTACCTTCCCCTATACCTAACAATCTTCTGACATACAATGCCCACCGAATCCACAGAACTTTGGATCCTGTGGTGGGTCCAATTGGCACAGCAACTGAGAAGACATTCCACAATGTACTCTTGAGGAATCCCTACAAGATTGGGTCTGGGACTGACTTCTGTTTGAATGGCTAGACATTGACAGTTCTTGTTGGAACCTCCATCCACAGCCAGCAAGATTTGTCTCCAAGGATACTTTAGTTTTCGCACGTGCAGAATTTAAGTGGAGATAAATCATGGATCAACATGATCATTCCTCTGCCAGCTGCCACACTTCTATGTGTACTTCATCTCATTAACTACTTCATCTGATACTGCAAAAGTACTTCAGTGAGTGACGATAACATTTCCAAAACTATAAACACATTTATGCCACATACAAGAAATTGCATTTCTTAAATTATTGAAGTACTTATTTAATAACTCTACAGGAAATCATTTGATTTTTCTACCAGACCCTTCATAGCATTGGTTATGCTGGATTGTTTGTAACCCAATGAGAAAGCTGATGTATGAAGATTGAGAGTTGACAAGTGAAACACCATGTAGAAGCTTCAAAGATCACCTGTGCTGGATAAGGCTGCCAGGTCACTGAGGATGTTGGGGCAGGGTGGTGTTTGTGAGGTGGAGCAGGGCTATTGTCTGTCAGCATTAGGAGGAAGGGTCCTGTGATCCAGAATCCAAGAGCTGTCTTTAAATGTAGGAGCAATGAGTAATAAGGTTTATTGGTTGAAAGCACTGGCAGTGCTTCTAGAACTGCAGCACCTCGAGGGAAATGAGGTGAATACTGAGAAAGTCCAAAGTGAGAATATGTCTGGTGGGGAATGGGGGATGGTGTTGCTGTGAACAATTGGGATTGATTAAGATTTTGAAGGTGACGTTATCTGGCAATATCAAAATTTCCTAGGGTGTCTGCAGTAATGGAAGAAACAATGAGACGGTTCAGGAGGAAGTGATGTGGCTTCACCATGTTCTTGTTCTTAATGACCCTTTCTCAATCCCTTTTATACCCTCAGTTTCCCTCCCTCCATCTTCTTATCATCATCCACTTTTTTTTAATTCCCAACTGATAGAGATCAAGAGCTAGCTGTCTGATTTTTGAAATTTATGGCCAAACAATCCGAGTGGGATAACTCCCTGTAAGGCTCTGCTCTGCACACAGAGCACAATAACAGAAACATTATCCTGGGGCTTCTGTTTCCTCCCACATCCCAAAGCAGTGCTGTTAGTAACTGGTCACTGTAAATTGCCCTTTAGTTTGGGTGGCTGGAGAGTAATGAGAAAGGAAGGCACTTGAGAATAAATTGCAAGACTAAAGGGGAATAAGACAAAGTGGATTTGGATTTATGGGATTGCTCAGCTGAGAGCAGGCATGGCCTCGATGGGTTGAATGGCCTCCTTTTATATTGTAATAAGCATGTTCAGAGTTTCCATAAACAAGCAAAAAGTACCTCCTTAGAAACTCATATATTATACAAACTTTGAAGAAACCACTTTCTTCTGTTATAATTACAGCTGCTGTCTCTCACCGGCACCATATGGGCAATTGATAACAGGAAACATCAGTGCTCACTAAATGTCATTGCTCTTGAAAGTGTCTGGCCTTTCAGGTAGATATATAAGATTCCCTGGAACTATTTCAAAGAAAATTAGGGGAGGAAGGCTGATATTTATTCTTCAGATTATCTAATCATTATCATACTGCTGTTTATTTGGCTGAACCATTCCTAACATTGCAACAGTTGCAAAGAACTTTGTTGAGTCTAAAGGACATCAGGGCACTAAAAGTGAAGAAAGGGGCTTAGTAAACTCAAGTCTTCCATTTTGTTTTTGTGTACAGTAACAATGTGGTGCTATCTCAAAAATAAAAGCAATCTGCATTTATATAGTGATGTAACTTAATAAAGCATCTCAAGGGGGTTCACAGGAATATTATCAAACAAACTTCGACACCAGACCACGTAAGAAGAGGTTGGGTCTGTACTGCCGTTGGTGGTCTGCCCTTTGACTCTGCAGCTTCTTCTGCTGTGACCCTCGGCAGTCTTCTGCTTGGCTCAGAGTGAAGCCCTGCTCCAGCAGAGTGATAATAACAAGCTTTTTAAAATATCTTAAAGGAATAAAACAGCAATAGGAGGTAGAGAGATTTAGGGACCTTAAATGGAAGGATCCAATACCCCCTACTACTTTTCAATGGTTCTCTCAAACTATATCATGTTTGAACTTGGAAAAAATTAGGAGTGGTACTGTTGATCCTTCGCTTAAATTTGAAGATATTTGGAGTCCATTTATTCAATATTTTCTGCATGATGTAGATCCCCTTTCAATAACTTTCCAACTTAGAGGAACGGAGTTGACGACATAATATTGCACTGTTTCTACTGAGAAATTTTAGTCCAGTCTTTTTTTTGTTTGTTTTTTTAAATGTTTCTGTTTAGCTTAGTTTGATTTGATATATTGTTTATAATTTTTCTTATTGATCTGGGGATTTTTTTCTCTTTTTTTATTTATATAATTAATCTTTTTCTTTCCTTTCTTTTATATTATATTCATTTACTAAGAGATCGTTGGATCTACAGATTTTTTATATTTTATTGTTCTTTATGATTATCTAGGCCATGGTTGTTCTCCTGATCTCTTTGTATTACATGTACAAACATTGATGTTATATATTAATCTATATTAATTTGAAAACTAATAAAAAGATTGAAAAAGAAAAGAGATTTAGGGAGGGAATTCAGGGGCTTAGGCCTATGAATGCTGGAGCAACTAATGTAACAAGAAAAAAACATGACACAGAGGGCAGACTGTACTAAGGAATTGATAAAGCTATTACAGGAGAGCAACTAAGGCATTTCATAACAGCACCATATGTCTGTTAATTTCTGCCTTTGTTATTTGAGCATTTACTATTCTTATTTGCGCAACATTGAAATATTGCTCCCAAACCAAGAAGTCTACAGGTGCTGAAAATTTTTGAAATAAAAACAGAAAATGCAGTAGGTCAGGCAACATTTGTAGAGAGAGAGAACCAAAGTTAATGTTTCAGGTTGATGAGTTTTCATTGGAACTGAACAGTTCATGATAGCACTGATAGGAGAGACCAGTGTATAGTCCTTGAGAAGTCAAACCCCTGTGCAGATAAGATAAGGTATCTTTATTAGTCACATGTACATTGAAACACACAGTGAAGTACATCTTTTGCGTAGAGTGTTCTGGGGGCAGCCCGCAAGTGTCACCACAATTCCGGCTCCAACATAGCATGCCCACAACCTCCTCACCCATACGTCTTTGGATTGTGGGAGGAAACCAGAGCTGTGTATTGTAGCACTTCAGTAGTATTAAATGTGATGGATTCAGATCAGATCAGACAGGTTGAAACTGGGTATCCATAATCTGAACCACACTATAATTTATTCTCAAGGCAGGTCCAACCCTGGTCCCAAAGGAAGTGCAAAGGGGCATGCTGGGACCAGTACCAGGCATACTAGAAAATGAGGTGCAAACCCCTGGTGAGTCTTCAACACAGAACATCATGAATATTGAACAGCATGTAACAGAGCTAAGCAATTGCAACAGGTATGTTGTACAATCTGGGGGGGTTTATGGGAATTAACGAGAATAGGTCACGAAAAAATTTTGTTTAAACCAGCATAGACTTGATGGGCCAAATGGCTTACTTCTATGTCATGAAATATGAAATGTCACTGCAGGAGCTCCTCAGGGCAGTGTACTTGGCCAACATGTTCAGCTGCTTCATTAATAACCTTCCTTCCTTCACAAGGTCAGAAGTGGGGATGTTCACTGATGACTGCACAATGTTCATGATAACAAAACAGCCCATGCCTGCATGTAGCAAGACCCATGCAACTTTCAGGCACCGGCTGATAAGTGACAAGTAATATTCACACTACAAATGTGGAAGGTAATGACAAACTTTAATAAAAGGAACTCTGGTCACAAACTCTTGACATTCAATGACATTATTGTCTTTGAGTCACCCACTATTAATATCCTGGAGTCACTAGTGAAAAACAAACAGCTGGAGGAACTCAATGGATGAGAGAGCATCTGTGGAGGGAAATGGACAGTTGACGTTTTTTGGTCAAGACCCTTCATCTGGACAGTCCCTTCAATTTGTACTCCATCCACCACCATATACACCACTCACTCCAGGCACATCATGCCGACAGTAGGTGTCATGTGCAGAATTCACTGCAGTTACTCACCTAGGCTACTCACGCAGCACCTCCCAAACCAGCGACCTCTAGCACCAAGAAGAAGAAGAACAAGAACAGCAGGCATGTGGGAACACCACAGCCAGCAGCTTCTCCTCCAAATCACACACAATGCTGACTATGGGAAGCATTGCCGATCTTTCATTGAGTCTAAATCCTGAAAGTTCCTAGTCCACCAGCATTAAGAAGATACCTTTATCAGAAGGGCTGCAGCAACTTTGGAAGGCGGCTTACCACCACCTCAAGGAATTAGGGATGAGCATTAATGCCGACCTTCTCAGTAATGCTGAAATTTTGATTTTTTTTAAATCTAAGAGACTACAGATACACAAATATTTCCAGATACAATCTTAGGCTTTTCTGGAAGAAAAACTTTGATTCTAACAGCAAAATACTTTTATCAAGCCAAAAATTTGACTATTTGGCATTTAAATGTAAAATATGTGCAGATGTTTTCAACCTGCCTAATTTTTCCTTATGATTTTTTTCCTATTTATTTGTCTTTGTATACTTTCCACCGTTTATCAATCCAGTGGAAAGAACAAATGCCTGTCCCTGCATTAATTTATCTTTCATCATTACACAGTGCTGTTCAATGTTTACATTTGCTGGATGTCAGAGTGTGCTTATTCCTGCTTAAAAAAAATTTGCAGATTATATGCTTCAGTTTCTGTATCCACTCTGATTTTCCACTTACCACCATTCTCATCTTCATAGCCATTGGTTGGTCCATAAATGCAAATATAGGAAGTATTGTGTTTTTCTAATTTAAACTTAGAAGAGAAATGCCAACTCTTTTAAAGTTAAGAAAATCAAGAATTTAGCCAAAAACAGAATTCTGGACCAATCTGGACTGATATTTTCTACTTCTTGTCAGTAGGGGGCTCTGCTGCAGTTCTTTCCTCCAGTGCAGTGGTCAAACTATGGGCCTGATCTTACTGACTGATGGCCAAGATTTCCAAAGGGAACTGCCAGCTATCAGCTATTCATGCTTTAAGAAGTCTCAGACTTCCAAGAATGTGTAGATAAGTATGGAAGTCTGAGACTTCCTGAAGGCCAGATGTTGAGGCATTTGACAGTCTGCTCCATCACTGACTTCACCATTGAGCTCAATGGTAGAACATAGACTTCCTGAAGAGAGGGTCCCAAGGCACTTTATTTGACTGGAGTCATTAACCTTGTTTTACTTCAGTTTAACATTATTATTTGTCAGTATTATAATGAGTTTTACTTTTTTATTCATTAAAATAGTTTGCTAATTTTTAGTATTTTACTTATTTAAATCTATTTCTATAGTTTTTAAATATCTCTGACAATTGGAGACATTTATAAACTGTTAAAAAGTTTTACAGCCTTTGACAGCTGGTGAGATGTGGACAGGATCAGGATATGAGACCTTGAGGCCTTCACGCGTACGGATCCCACTCCTGTTCGTCAGATGCCTGTCAGGTGGGGAGGGTCAGGTCATCTGGCCCTCTATATCAGAAAAAGTCGATCCAAGCTGTTCCTCCATCTAGGTAAGTGATACAATCCTAAGAAACATTTTGTTAAGTGAAATGTTGTTAATCAAAAAGGCTGGACAAAATAGCTAATGGGCATTGCCCCCACTAAAGCCAATATAAACAAATTATGTAGTTTATCAATTTTGCTTGTGATAATAATTATTTTTAACTATTTATATAGTTTTTTATATAAACTATGAATAATACTGCTAACCTTGGTATCACATGTTCATAGAAAGTGGTGATAAACTGTCTCCTCAATCCAGGTGTTGAAAGTGCTCCCACAATGCAATGCAGCAGGAAATTTTTGGATTCAATGGGCTGAATGGTCTAATTCTGCTCCTATGTCTTATGGTTTTATAGCTTTCTACCCAGCAACATTGAAGGAATGGTGATGCACTTGCAACTCAGGAGGTTTTTTGACTTGGAAGGAAATTTGGAGTCAGTGATCCCAATGGCTCGACTGTCTTCGTCAGGTGGGTATCAGTAATTAGTTCAAGAGCTCCTGTTATTGAAGCTCTAAGGAGTTGCTATGGTGTAATTTCTATATAATGTACATTACACAAATGGTGAACTGGCCCTGGAAGGATTGAATGGAGATTGTGGTCAATGGGAGGGCAAATTAAGTGGGATGCTTTGTTCTAGATGGTATCAAGCTTCCTTTGTGTTCTTGGAGCTGTCTCATCCAGGCAAATAGTGAGTATCCCATTGCACTGTTTACTTATGGTTTATAGGCGTCAGAAAGTTTTTAAGTAGTCAGGAAGTGAGTCACTCACTGCAGAGTACCCAAGCTCCTAAGTGTGCCTCTAATCATGTTATTTATGTGACTGATTGAGTTAAGCTTTTGGCCAATGGCGACCACAGGACATTGAAGGTAGGGGACTGAGTAATGGTGATGATTGAATGTGTAACTCTCTCTTATTTGGGACAACCATTGCATGGTAATTGTGTGGCAGGAATGTTACTTGTCAGTTATCATCCCTATCTGGTCTAGAACATGAACTTAAAACAGAAAATGCTAGAAAAGCTCAGCAGGTCAAGCAATATCTGTGGAGGGAGGAACAGTTAACATTTCAGGTCTGGGACCCTTCATCAGGATGTTACTTTCAGCATGTTACCACAGTGGTTGAGGAGACGAGTTATCACCATTTTCATAAGGTGTGCAATACAAATGTTGGCGGAGATATTGACACATCCATAGAAAGTGCTGTCTCAACAAAATGATTTGATTTTAATAAAGTCAACATGTAGCAGGAACAAACTAATAGAAAATACCGACTAGAAACAAGTAATCTTATCTAAATTGATCTCAAGTGGTTTGCTTTATTGAATGCAGTTAACATACACACACATTGTGATACAAGCTCAGGTTCAGAGGTAATAAGGATTCACAGGTTAAAAGAAGGATAAAAACAGCAAGATCATCAAGATAGGAAATCATGTAAATAAAGGCCATTCATGTTTCCGTGGAAGACCATTCATTAGGAACTGTGAAAGGGTCCACACATAAAACTTCATCTCTTTTCAAATGCCAAGAGGCTGCTCCATATTTTAAACATCTCCTGAATGGTATATAACTCAGTGCTGACTTCAGTGCAGAATAATTATAATTCAAGTCAGGGAGTCATAGGGAGATAAAACATGGAAATGGGCCCATCAAGTCCACACCAACTATTTGATCCAACACAACCATCCATTTTACACAAATCCTACATTAATCCCACTTTTTTTATTCTGTCCACATTTTTTTCAACTACCCCAGATTATTCCACTCATCTACACACTGGGGGCAATTTACAGTGGCCAATTAACCTACCAACCTCCACATCTTTGGGATGTGGGAGGAAACTGGAGCACCCAGAAGAAACCCATGCAGCCACAGGGAGAATGTGCAAACTCCACACAGACAGTATCTGAGGTCAGGATTGAACCCATCCAGGTCTCTAGCAATGTGAGGTAGTGGCTCTACTAGCTGTGCCCTTGTGTGCTACAGTGTGTGCCAATTATGCCTTGTAATCATCTCTGATATCACCACAAGTAAATGGTTATGCTACATGTCTAAAATTACATTGCGATCTATTGTGTAACTGTATTCTTGCAATATTTTCTCAAAATGTCATAAACTTTTTTTAGATGCTGCTGAGGTAGATTTTCTTCCTCTGTGCACAGCTTTGATTGTTACGATACATCTGTAGGTCATTGGCAATTTGCTGTCACATCAATAAGACAATAATTGTCCAGATTCTTTTGTACCAGCATGATGCTATTAAGAACACTGACTTAACTTCAGACAATGAATTAAACAACAACATAACCCACAGAGACAAATCAGAACTTGGCAAATCATTTGTACCTTGTTATGATTTAAACCAAGACTGTGTGATAACAGTCTGCCTAATTAGAAAGATTAAATCAACACCTCTTTAAATTGTTTATACCCAGATCTTACACAGATATATCTATTCCATCCACCTAACTGTTGTGTATGGGACACAAAGGCACAATAATGCAGGATTTTTCTTCTACTTATTTTTTCCTCAATTTTTATACAGTTGTTTAAAATAACTTACAAATAACAGAACATATCCAAGCACTCAGCACCTGGGAGAGTGAGCTCTCTGCCTCTTTGAAAACCAGGGCCAGAAGTTTATCTGCTCTGTTTACTCGACTTTAAAGCATAGTTGGTATTGGTATTGGTATTGGTTTATTATTGTCACTTGTTCCGAGGTGCCGTGAAAAACTTGTCTTGCACACTGTTCGTACAGATCAACTGATTACACAGTGCATTGAGGGTAAAAATAATAACAGAATACAGAGTAAAGTGTCACAGCTACAGAGGAAGTGCAGTGCAGGTAGACAATAAGGTGCAAGATCATAACGAAGGTTATTGTGAGGTCAAGAGTCTATCTTATTGTACTAGGGAACCGTTCAACAGTCTTATAACAGTGGGATAGAAGATAAGATATCTTCATCACATGTACATTGAAACACACAGTGAAATGCATCTTTTGCGTAGAGTGTTCTGGGGGCAGCCCGCTAGTGTCTTCATGCTTCCGGCGCCAACATAGCATGCCCACAACTTCCTAGCCCGTACGTCTTTGGAATGTGGGAGGAAACCAGAGCACACAGAGGAAACCCATGCAGACACAGGGAGAACGTACAAACTCCTCACAAACAACAGCCAGAATTGAACCCAGGTCACTGGTGCTATAATAGAGTTACGCTAACCACTGAGCTTGGTGGTGTGTGCCCTCAGGCTCCTGTATCTTCTGCCTGATGGGAGACAGGAGAAGAGAGAATGACCCGGGTGGGTGGGGTCTTTGATTATGCTGGCTGCTTCACTGAGGCAGTGAGAAGTATAGACAGAGTCCATGGAGGGGAATCTGGTTTCTATGATGCACTGGGCTGTGTTCACAACTCTCTGCAGTTTCTTGTGGTCCCGGGCAGAGCAATTGCCGTACCAAGCCATAGTGCCTCCAGATAGGATGCTTTCTATGGTGCATTGAAAAAGTTGATGAGTGTCAAAGGGAACATGCCAAATTTCTTTAGCCGCCTGAGGAAGTAGAGGTGTTGGTGAGATTTCTTGGCCATGGCATCTATGTGGTTGGACCAGGACAGGCTATTGGTGATGTTCACTCTTAGAAACTTGAAGCTCTCAACCCTCTCGACCTCAGCACCATTGATGTAGACAAGTGGATGTACACTGCCCCCTTTCCTGAAGTCAATGACCAAATCTTTTGTTTTTCTGACACTGAGGGAAGGGTTGTTGTTGTGACACCATTCCACTAAGCTCTCTATCTTCTTCCCGTACTCTGACTCATCATTATTTGAGATATGGTCTACTACTGTGTTATCATATGCAAACTTGTAGTTGGAGTTAGAGCAGAATCTGGCCACGTAGTCATGAGTGTATAGGGAGTAGAGTAGGGGACTGAGGACACAGCCTTGTGAAGCACCAGTGTTGAGAATAATTGTGCTGGAGGTGTTGCTGCCTATCCTCACTGATTGCAGTCTGTTGGTCAGAAAGTCAAGGATCCAGTTGCAGAGGGAGGTATTGAGTCCCAGGTCTTGGAGTTTGGTGATGAGTTTGCTTGGAATTATAATATTGAAGGTGGAGTTGTAGTCAATAAACAATAGTCTAACGTGGGTGCCTTTACTGTCCAGATGCTCCAGAGATGAGCGTAGGGCCAGGGAGATGGCATCCACTGGAGACTTGTTTCGGCAGTAGGCAAATTGCAGTGGGTTGAGGTTTTCTGGGACGCTGGAGTTGATGTGCACCATGACCAGCCTCTCGAAGCACTTCATGGTGGTGGATGTCAGAGCCTCTGAGCAGTAGTCATTAAGGCACGTTACCTTGTTTCTCTTGGGTACTGGGATGATAGTCATCTTCTTAAAGCAGGTGGGAACCTCAAATTGAAGCAGGGAGAGGTTAAATATGTCTGCAAATACCCCCGCCAGCCGATCAGCACAATATCTGAGCACACAGCCAGGGACACCATCTGGGCCAGATGCTTTCTGCGGGTTCACTCTCCAGAGGACTGATCTTATGTCCTCGACACTGACCACGGGTTCAGGTGCATTAGAGGCAGTCAGGGTGGATGGTGACATTCCATTCCCCTTCTGTTCAAAACGCTCATAAAATGTATTAAGCTCATCAGGAAGGGATGCACTGTGTTGTCGGTGATGCTGCCTGACTTTGTTTCGTAGCCCGTTATACTGTAGCATGCAAGCCCTGCCACAACTTACAGCTGGTCTGGGACTCAATTTTGGACTGGTATTGTCTCTTGGCATCTCTGATCGCTTTACAGAGGTCGTATCTCAATTTCTTGTAAAGGTCAGGGTCACCTGATTTGAATGCAGTAATCCTCAACTAAAGTAGGGAGTGGCTCTCCCGGTTCATCCATGGTTTCCGGTTTGGGAACACCCGTATTGTCCGCTTTGGTACACAGTCCTCAACACACTTGCTGGTAAAGTCTGTGATGGTGGTGACATACTCATCTAGGCCCGCAGCTGAGTCTTTGAACATGGACCAGTCCACTGACTCAAAGCAGTCACGTAGAAGCTCATATTTCCTCAGACCAGCAATGTACAACTTTCTATACTGGATCCTCCTGTTTCAGCTTTCTCATATCTGCATATCTCCCTCATACTGATATAAAAATATACCGATGTTGAATGCTGCTTTTCATAAAACAGTGTTTTTTGGCTGCCTCTTGTAGCGCCACACATCTCCACAAACAGTGGGTGTTATATGAAGTGCCACCTAAAATATATGCAGCAGTGGGACTTAGCCACAACCTCATTATCCAACCCTGTAAGCACACACACATATCACACCACCAGCACTCTTCCACATACTGAAGAGTGCTGCTTACTTGTAGGTGGCTACACCAGTAATTACTGAGAGCAGAGACTGTTTTCAGGATTAGTGAGAAGGACCTTAGAGACTGTGGATCAAGAGTGATGTCATCTGCTTAAAGGAGCCCCAGAGACCCTGCAGGACTACCTGCAGGTGAGATCATCTGAAGGTAGAGGGGCCTCCATTAGGAGCAACCCCCCCCCCCCCCCCGCACCAGTGACCAGTATGAGGAAAGATTGTAATCTCACAGTTGATCAAGGTGAGTCCTCACAACTTAAGACTGCATTACATCTACAGACCTTGCCTTCTCCTTCATTTTCAGTGTTTAACACCTTTCTCTACAACAGACTCACCCTGTCACTCACACACACAAGCTGTTTCTGCCTCCCTCTTCCTTCTATCTCCCTCTTCCTTGCCATGTTCCTGCTGCTTTGCCTGTCCCTTTCCCTTTCCCTTTTGTGTCTTGCTCAACTTCGCTTTAATCCATACCAAATAGATTTAATTTACATTGCTCACTTATTCAGAGACAGCACCAGCTAAAGATGCTTGCACCACCCTATTATAGACTAAGGAAGTGTAACACTCTTATATCATGAGAACTCCTTCTAAGGATGCTTCGTAGATGTGAGGTCACAGTTTGTAATTAGTGCACACTCATAATGTTAGAGAGTCGTATGCAAGACTTTATTTAGAAATACTTGGCTTGTGTCCACATGTCCAGTGGTGGAAGCCAATCCTGGGTCATTAGCTTCAGCATAAGCTCATCTCTCCGACATATTTAACAAATTGTGCCTTTGAATGTGTACAGAAGTTGACATGTGTAAAATGATGCAGGCTGCAGTGCATCACAAGCACTCTCAATGCAGTTAAGAAGCATTCTTGGTGATAAAATTCAACTTCTGTTGATCAGCATGGCTGCAGGACCACCCAGATATATTCCTTTTACTTTTCAAGCTCTCCTCAAGGAGGCAGGGGAGGGAGACCTGAGTCATGGCTGGCTGCCCCAGAGGTGAAGTCGTGGTCAGCCGCAGATCAGGAGGAGATTCTGCTGTGACAGTTGAAATTTTATGCACCTCGTTCCTACAGAGCAGCAGCCCAGATACTGGCACCCTGAGGGAAGGGATTAGACGGGTGCGCTTCACAAGGGAGGGACATCAGATAAGATAAGATATTTATTTATAGGTCACATGTACATCAAAACACACAGCAAAATGCTTCTTTATGCGTTACCGAGAATGTGCTGGGGGCAGCCCGCAAGAGTTGCCACACTTCCGGCGCCATCATAGCATACCCACAGCTCATAACCCGTACGTCTTTGGAATGTGGGAGGAAACCAGAGCACCCAGAGGAAACCCACGCTGTCACGGGGAGAACATACAAACTCCTTACAGATAGCGGCGGGAATTGAACCCGGGTTGCTAGCGCTGTAATAGCGTTATGCTAACCCCTACACTACTGTGCCATCCATCGGGCAGTAGTGGGCTGTAGTCAGTCAGGAGAAGGAGACTCATTTCCATGATGGAAGTTGAGCCCAGTCAGTGGTGCTGACTCTATCAGACAGTCGGACAAGCCCCAGCACAGGGAGACATTTAGGGGAAGGCTCTTGGGTAGATATTCTAAGATTCCTGGAGACGCATCCATCCTGTCGAACTAACTCCATGAGATGTAAGAGTGTGGAAGGTTCCATGTCCACGTTATATCAGGAGCTGGTGCAGAACCAGGAGAACCTCCCTCCCTTGGAGTGATTTGTTCTGTGCCTAGCAATGACAGTGCCAAGGAACATAGTGGCTGAGGGAACAGCTTCTATTTTCTACTGAGACACAGTCCCAGTCCTCCAGAGCCCTACTAACCCTGAACCAGCAGTGGGCTGATACCCAGGAACAGCTACATGCTCTGCTGCACACCGATGCCACTATCAGCAAGCAGACAGCTGTGCTCCACAGTCCATTTGCTGCCTTGCCAGGGTTGTGGAGACTATATTGACATCTGAACAACACCAGCTGTGCGCACTGTTGTCTGCCCTGCTGTAGGAAAGGGCAATGGGAACGGAGACTGCCGACCTCACCTGGGGAGTACGACCCATCCTGCAGCTTACAGGCTCTCAGGCACTGTCCTTGCCAGTACACCCAAACCTGCTTCCCCAGACTATAGGCACACCGGTTGGTATCTCCTAGTCTGGAGCCAGCCCAACAAGGGCATGCACTCATCATGGTCATTGTCAAAGCCAGCCGCAGGGAAGTACCACTGTGTAGTGGTAACACTTCCAAGTTGCATGGAAAATTGCCAATGCAGAGGTGCTAACAGTGAGTGGATTTTGATTCATTGCACATTGCCTCATTGATGCAATTATTTCAGTAAGTTTCCTTTTCAGCTCAATATTTTGTTCCATTAAAGTTGTTACTTCCTTCTGTGCAGCTCATGCTGAGTAAAGTCACTTAAATGATGGCAGACCCTGCTCATCCTTTTTGCCCCTCAGCTTGTTAACCTCTCTTAACCAAGGTAGGTCAGCTGAATGCATTGGAGCATTTCTGCAGCTGTCACCACAAAGCACAAAAGCCTTTGTCAATAGATGCCATGTGCACCCCACTCTCATGTGCTGCTGGAGTATAAAGTGCTTTACTTATGTGATGCGTGTCCTTTCCCTGAATGCACACAATGCCTCATTCAACAGATAGAGCGTTGAGCCTCAGAGTGGAAGGCCAATCTAGGGTGCTGTGCCGTGAGGTTAGGTACCCAGTCTAATTGATTGAATGCAGGCTCAGAGCGGTCTGCTAATGTTGACTCTGTTACAGTACAACAGTTTCTATGTTAGCAATAATAGTGGGCTAATACAAATGGTTCAAAAGCTTATAATGGTGATATATTAGAGACACAGAGTTTCGTCAGAAATTCTATAGTAATACAAGGTGATGCCATGATAAGTGGGATCCCATTGGTAGAATCACCAGCCAGTGACATAAGCTGCCTCTGGATGATCTCAATGCTGATGACACTGACAGATGCCATACATCAGAAGGGAGGGCTATGCTTCATGTCTTGCTGTTTGCAGGATGGCTGTCATTCTAAAATTGTTGTTGGGGAAAAGAAATGTAGAGCCAGGGATACCTTCTTGAGCTACATTCATTCACAGGTCTATTCACTTTGTTGGGAGGCTTTGTGGGAGCAGTCCAAACCAATTTTGGCTGTCAGATCTGTAATTGAATAGACTGAAATGTCAAATAGGCTGCAGTGTTAGTCTTGATTGAAATTTCAGCCAGTTCTCTATAAGGCTGCTGAGTGTATTTCTGGCTCTGAATGCAGGTTTAGTGTGGTTGACCATAGAACAGGAATATTTTTGAGACATCTGTGTTAGTAAAAGCTGGTTCTTCTGTGAGTGAACATTAACTGTTCTTTTTCATTAATGTTTATGTAACTGGCAGAAGGTGAATATTGCTTATTGCACTAATCCTGGTGTCATTTGATTATATACTTACGAAGATATTAGGAAAGGGAATAGGTCACTTGGCCCCTAGAACCTGCCCCACCATTCAACCATCATTACCAATCTGTAAATTCAGCTTGTTCTGCCTGCTTACCTGTGGTAAATTTACACCCCCTTGCTTATGAAGAATCTATCTACCTCTGTCTTAAAAATATTCAAAACTCTGCTTCCATCAGTCTTTGAGATAAAGAGTTCCAAGAACTCACAGCCCAATGAGAGAAAAGATTTTTTTCTAATCTCTGCCTTAAGTGTACAAACTCTTATTTTTAAACAATGAGCCCTAGTCTAGATTCTTCTGCAACAGGAAACCCCTTCTCCACACCCACCCTGTCAAGATCGCTCAGGTTCTTATATGATTGAATGCAGTCTCCTCTCATTCTTCTTGAGTGGATACAAGTCTGGCCTGTCCAATATTTCCTCAAAAGACAGCCTGTCCAATCTAGATATTAGTCCTGTCAAGTTTCTCTGAACTGCTTCCAAAGTGTTTACATCGTTCCTTAAATAGACCAATGCTGTCAACTATACTCCAGATTTCAACTCACCCATGACATAAAACTGAAGCATAACTTCCCTATTTTTGTATTCAACTCACAATAATATCGTGTTAATTTCATTAATAACTTCTTATACCTTCGTATTTTAGCAAATCATGCACTAGGACAGCCAGATCCCACTGAGGCTCAGCATTTTACAACCTCTCACCATTTAGATAAATTGCTTCTATTTTATTTTTCCTGCCAAAATGAACACTTCCACATTTCCCACAGGATACTCCACTTGCCAGATCTTTGCCTACACACTTAAACCTATCTCTTTGTAACCTCCTTGTGTCCTATTTATAACTTACTCTCCCACCTATCTTTGTGCCATCAGCAAATTTAGCAACCATATGTTCAGTCCCTTAGTCCAAGTGTATTGAAGTATAAATTATAAAAGTTAAGGCCCCAGCACCAATCTCTGTGGCAAACCACTCATTATACCTTGCCAACCGTAAAAGGACCCATTTATGCCTACTCTCTGTTTCCTGTCAGTCAGCCAGTTTTCTATCCACACCCATATACTTCTTACATTGCAATGGGAAAACAGTGCTAGCAAACATGAAAATCTTGCCCAAAAATGGACAGACACTGTTAGTAACTGACACTGATATCCAGAAGTGTGTCCAAAGAATTGCTCTGCATTAATTATAAACCATGAAATGCTCTTCTGACATTTATCCCCCAGTGTTCAAATATATTTTCAGTTCACTTTTTGTTGCAAAACCATTTTCAAAGATTGCCTTTTGTTTCATCCACTCAGGATGTCCATCTGCAACACTTGATTTATGTGCATATATATTAAAAAAATTGCTTTAAAGTTGTTCCTGTGGAGATAATGTCAGCCACATCATTCAGTTTATCTTGAAAATGTAACTGCTCATAGAATAGTACAGCATCTTGCAACAAAGGGCGGGAGTATAGAGAAAGTGAGGGATAAAACAGTATATTAAAGGGAAACATATCTTTTTCACATACCTTGTTGCTAAAATACACTGTTGGTACCATAGAGATTCGCAGTAGAATGTGTGTGTGTGTGTAATATGTGCATGCAATCTACTATCACTCATTGTCTTGGCTCATGCCAAACCGGTTCATTAGAAGAGTGGTGAGTTTTTATTGCGTTCAATATTTTAACCCTGGAGATGGTGGAAATGCTGAAGTTAAATTGTATTGGCTGGGAGATCTCATTGATGCCAATCAATGTGTGTATATGAATGCATTCCTATGGTCAGAGATGTGTGAATGTAAACTGAAAATTTATTTTAGATTTTCTTTTGTTACATGTCATTAAAAATATAGTTTTTGAATATTCAAACACTTCCCTCCCCCCACCCCCCACCCTTCCCCACCCTGGTCAAGCACAACATTCCCTCTAAAGTAGAGCAAAGCATTGTTTTTAAATGACTGCATGAAGTTAATGGGATAAACATAAAAATTAGTGGCCTTCAATTAGAAAATTATTTTGATTTCATTAAATTAAGTGCCATGTAATAGCCCGAAACTGGTGAAGTGGTGAATCTTCCGCCAGGGGACTAATTTTCTGATACCAAACTCGCGTTTCATCAGGTAGGACCCAGTGCTGGAGCAGGTTTAACAGGCAGCAGTATCCACTTTGCTGAATTGCTGCCAGCTGCTGCCACACTGAACTCCCCACAGGCAGCATAGATTTCAGTGGGAGATCCAGCCTCTTGCTGGCAAATCTGCCCACCTAGAATGGTGAGTAAAGCATTATATTTAGAACATAGACCACTACAGCACAGTACAGGCCCTTCGGCCCACACTGTTGTGCCAACATTTTATCCTGCTCTAAGATCTATCTAACCTTTCCCTCCCACATAGCCCCCTATTTTTCTATCATTCATGTGTCTAAGAGTCTCTTAAATGTCCCTAATGTGTCTGCCCTCACAACCCCTGCCGGCAGCGCATTCCACGCACCCACCCTCTGTGTAAAAAAAACAACTTACCCCTGACATACCCCCCTATACCTTCCTGCAATCAACTTAAAATTATGTCCCCTCGTGTTAGCCACTGTCGCACTGGGAAAAAGTCTCTGACTGTCCACTCAATCTATGCCTCTTATCATCTTGTACACCTCTACTTAATTCAGTTAAAGTGTAAATAATTCTTCCATAAGCGTGCAAGTGATTTTCAATATTTTTATCTAATTTTCTTTGTATGGTTTGGAATGTTTGAGAGAGTTAGAGACATTCAGAACCATCCAATTTAAACAATAGCTCTGACAGCTGGTGAACATGAGGGCAGGACCTCATCGGCTGTTGCAACCCTTCTGTAAGTGCAACCAGCAACTGGTTACCAGCTTGTGTTGGGCCCTCAACCTCACTGGAATAAACAGCGTGTGCCAGAGGCATGCAGCTGGCGAAGAGCAGGCCAAAGTGGTTTCAGTTTTTATTTGTTGACAGAGATCTCTGTTTAGAAATAGGATTGGATGGACCGGTAACAGTGCAACAAATACTGGGCCCTCTGCCGTGCCTGGGGCCAAGTGCCTTGGGTGTAATGGACAGGGCACTATACATATTTGGAACCCAGGAGTGGTGGCTTGGAAGTAGCAGAGGTCGGGGTATAAATGCAAGAAGATCAGGGACCTGCATATTGAAAGGCTGCCATATAGGAGACCAGCAGTCAGGTCAAGTGGATTTGGAAAGCAACAGTGGGACAGTCAGTCAGGGGGATCAGGAGTGGCATTTGTTAATTTGGGGGGGATGTGGGGAATTGACAGGGGTGGGGAGGTGGAGGAGGAAGTATTGCAGGGTTGGCAGATCAGGAGCATGTTGGAGATTGAGGGGAGATGAGGTGGGGTGGTAGTGGATGCAGGGCTGATGCCGAAAAGGTGAAGGTATTTGGCTTACCTGGCTGGGGTTCCAGTCCAGTAGTATGGTGAGACCAGGTTGTCGGGGGAGGGGTGAGGGGAACGATGTCCCATTATAACTTGGTTCAAGATCCCCTGCAAAAGGTGCACTGAAAGGAGAAATCGTACCCTCCCACAGACCTCAACACAGAAGTCACAGCAGGTGTACAAAGGTGACTCCGACCTGAAAATGCCCAGAGAAGTGAAATAACGCAAAAATAGTTGTTAATTGTGTTTCACTGGAGCGTGAAGGTTGGGGGATGGAAGGGGGAGAAATCAATTTCCAATTGTACAGTGCTGACAAGTGTCATGCAATTGAATTGCTAGACACAAATCTTTTAAACCCTAGAGGTAGTCCTGGTGGTTGAATGAGGTACTTCAGTTTAGCAATAATCATTACTAAAATAAAATATTGCTTAAATATTTTCACAAATGTTTACTATACACAGAAAGAGAATGATTTCATTTGTGTAACAAGTGAGAGAAGTGCATGTCTAATCATTCATTACAAAGCTTTACTGCAGTCAGAGGCAGTCTATGAATTTAGACTATCTAACTCACTTGGATAATCAGAAAATAGAATGAATTATGCACAATTTTTATTATATCAAATCCATTTGCTTCCCCCATGCCCGAATTTCATCTCTAACCCAACCACTGTTTCAAGTCACGTTAGACCATCCTATTTATGTGACTTCTTGAGGTCAAACAACTGGTCAGAATACACGTGCATTCTACTCAATGCTAGTACATGTACATTACATGCTGAACAGGGGCAGGGTTTGTTTTTTTTTTCATCTGTACATGTATAGGTTAAAGCAGAAATGCCTAACTTGTGGTCAGTGATTAGGGTCTCTACCACAGGCTGTGCTGTTTTGCAGGTATCTCCACTACAATCAAAGCAAATAAGTTGAATTGACAGAAACCGAAGATAGTTATGAACTAGCATCAGTATAAAATAACTTGAAGATACCCTGCTTGGTTGTACAAGATCCATGAGTTTTAATACACAAACAGAATTACTGTCCAGCAGACACTGGTTCAATAAAACCATAAAAACTTAGTGAATTGCAATAATAAATTAAAATCCATTATATCGGGCAGTTAGCTATGTTAAGTTTCTTTATGTCATTTCAGCTTCTAGCTTAATCATGTGTGAACGTTCCCATCTTCTTTTCAGGCTCTGAACCATTGCAACTTTTGTTGAGATCTGCCCTGAGTATGCCCAATACTGGAAGCTGTGGTGTAACCTTCCTTTCAGCAGAATACTTACCATGGAACCCTACACTGCTCTGTTGGACACCTCAAGCCATCCAATGGGGTAACATAAAACTCCAAAGATTTCACAATGGCTAAAAACTGTGCCACTCCCGTCCAGGTTTGCTGTGAGAATTCTTTAATGTAATTTGTTGCATGGCCAATTTGATGACATCAAGGCTGTTGGGTGATAGGTATCCAATTGAACTGGCCCTTATAGACACTGAGGTCAGGGAAGAAGTCCATGCCATGGAAACCACCAGGTTTTTGAGAGTAACTTACTTCATAGGCAGCACTGAATCCTGTCATATCACTACTGACTGTAAAACCCAATTAACTTTTGCATTTATTCCTACAACCTTGGTGAGACAATATAAGATTAGCAAATATTTTTCACTAAATTTTTATTATTTTCAATGAAATATTATTATTATTTGTGCAGAAACAGTCATAGCAATTTCCAAAACTATGTTTTCTTTGAATTCTAGACAGAGACAGCAGATTGCAGAAGATTTATATCTACTGAAAGATCAGAAAAGAAAAGTCCACAAGCTGTTTGAAGCAAACAAAAGGAACTTCACCGATAGTTTATTTGGAATTCTTAATTGTTGCTATAACAAAGAAAATGATAGACAAAAGAAGACATTGTTTCCTAAAGAACAGTACCTCATCATACATGTACAATTTTACAAAATAAATGAGTGCAAATAGATTTCATCAGAACATTCACAGTGGCATCTTCCATTAAACTGGGAATTTTTAAAACCTTCAGGAGAAACAAAAATATTTGCAAAGCTTGTAATAGAGTCTGTAACCTATGCTAATCAGTGTAGAAAATCATTTGAAATGGTTTATTCAGCAAGGTTTCTTAGATGCACAAAGCAAAATGGCTGTGTTAAATCAAAAGACTTTAACAAAGACTAGCATATATCATTGGTTGCAGGCTCAAACGCATCCAAACAACAGGCAATATCATCAAATGTCCATGGCCGAAAAGTGATTGATTAACAGTTTTTCCAATTGTAGGGAGTGATTACTTAACGTTACTCAGTTTTTATGTTTTAACCGGAAGGTACTATACACTTCTCTCAAAAGATTTTTCAAGCAAAAACAGAAATGAATCATATTATTTCAATATTCAGGAGAAGATTGAGAGCAGATTAAGTCATGAAAACATTTTAGTACACAAAGTAGATGACGTTTCTTGAGAAAATTAAGAATACCTACAAACAAAATGCCAGTCCCAGTCAAATAGGACTTCTTTTGCTCATGAGGTCCAGCAAAGTCATGACTGAAGCAAATGGACTTCTGATTTTTCAGGAAAACAGCCATTGGCAAGAAAAAACATTGCATGGGGGAATTTTCTTTCCATAGCCAATCCATCATCATGCCAAGAGAGCATCAACAACACAAAAAAGCTAAAGGCAGAGAACTGTCATCAACTAAAATCTTCCTCACATGCAAGTATGTGATCTGATGTGGTTTAATGAGAGCCCTGGATACTGTAATAGTGCACCTTTCTGAATAGAGTGGGAAAGAAAAAAATTGCACCATCATTACTAAAGGAGTTGTCAAATCAATTCACTTCCAGAGAGAATTTACTGTTGATTTTTTCTGAGTTTCACATACCTAACTTCTGAGTGTGTCTCACCAATCAGTATTTCAGGCTGCCGCATGTGTTTTATTGGAGTGGGAGGATTCCTGTATTATTTTGTTATGCATATGTTTGTTGAAACACTTGCAATTTAAACAGCATGATCATGAAAGTCAGTAATACCACAGTATTCTTTGTTTGTAGACGATATCACACAGTGATAACAAAGAAATATCCTACAGCAACAGCACTGAAGCCCCGTGCAATCCAATATACAGCAATACCTCACAAGATGCAGACACAAATACAAAAATATAAAATTTGAACCATAATGCACTTTTCCTTTACTGCATCAGTGGAAACTATTTTATCCAAAATTAGAGGATTCAACTGTGGGAATTTAAAAGATTTAGACACTTCCATGTGTTTCATTAGACCATTGAAAATTAATTATTTGTCAGACTTTAGTATGTTGAATGGTAGAAAACTAGTAGGTTAAAAGCAAATACCTCTCAGGTGAAATATTTTTAAAAAGACATTGTTTGTCTGTTTTTAAGAACATTCCAGCAGCTGTTTAATCTTGTATGAAGATTATAATTTGGCCATTTTAACACAAGACGTAGCCATGCCGTTGAGACTGGAGAGTGCTTTCCAGCATGAAAAATAATGTAGCATGTAATTTAAAGATCAGTACGAAAGGTTCTCAAAGCTTGAGCTACATACCGTGCTAAGAACATTTCAGCAAACAGTTCCTTTCAGCACTTCGTAGCATGCAAACCTGTGAAGTGCTTGGACCTTTGCACCAAACCTCAGGCAATTATTTGTGCGAAGGATAGTCTTTTACAAAATACAGAGCGATTGTGTGGACGCCTAAAGACCAGTATCAAAGGGAGAAATGCATGCCAGGGTCACAAGGATTCATTGATCTTCAGCATCGTCCTCATCCAGAGATACTACACCTGAGGAAGCAACATCTGATACCTTCCTCCGTCCCTCATACTCCCCATCCTCCTTCTTAGAAATGCTTTTGTAGTCTTGGCATGACATATCGTCTTCTTCTGGAGTAAAACAAGATTCAGCATAAGACACAGAATAAGAGGAGTCCTCACAGATAAGGTTCCTAAAGGCACATTCAGTGTTTCCGTTTGGGTGCAGCTGAGAAATCACATCCCGATGGTCAGGCATTGCACCTATCTGGCCAAATAGTTTTGCAGCTAATTCAGTCGGGGTCCCCAGCTCCATCTTAAGCAAAGGATGGTCTTCCAGACTGCACAGACTTGAACAAAGGGTCTCTGGGGAGACAGTCTGGGAGGAATCACTCTCCTGCTCACATGATGCCTGCCTCACTGCAAGTTGGCACAAATGGCTATGCAGCCTGTCTCTTGAATAATTCACTTGAGGGTGCTGTCCTGCTGGATCTGAAACAAGAATAGTGTATCTCGTGAATAGTGGTACACTTACAGTCATTACAATTTACTGATTATTGGTAATGATCCTTAACAGCAGATTGAGATTCATTGCATTCATGTAAAATCTAAATAGGATACATAATACATTCATTTAAAACAGTGTCCAAAACAAACAACATGGTGGTTGTTCCCATTCCCATGTAGCCATCCTTGCAACAGTCCTACTGCCTGAAATGGAAGATGTGCCCAAATATTGGGTTCCACATAAATTTGTGCATCAAATCAATGTGTTTAGTGCTAACATCCATTCAGCTCCATGGCTTCTAATCACAAAATTGGATATCTTATCTTATCTTATAAAAAAAAGACTCTTGAAATAGCATTAGGGTGGTTTACACTCAGAATCAGGCAATAATTCGAAACCTATGCCATTCGCTATGGGATCACTCAGTTGAACACTGTTCTGACAATTTACTATGCACTCACCTAGGACGTCTTTAAAGGCTACTCCCCATGGCACCCAGACAGCATCACACAGTGTGTGTGTGGAGAGGGAAAGTCCCCAGATTTAGTGAGACCTGGGGTTATAAGATGAACACCCAGGAGGTCCTGAATACCACTACAGGGGTGCCAGGAGATCCAGGAGGGCTGTGATAAGAAGAGCCCAGCAGGAAGTATCCACAGCTGTCTCCTCCAGGTATGAGAATTCATACTCAGTGGAGCAATGGAGAGATTTGAACTGTGGATAGAGTCGTTTGGTTCACTTTGGGCATCATGATCTTGCAGACTTCTTGATAGAGAACATGGTTCTTGCAAAGCAGTCTGTCATATCCGAGGGAGACAATGCCAGTCTCCTCTGCTCAGTTGATAGAGGAGACTGAGTGCTGAGGCAGGACATCCCTCTGGTTGCCACCTTCTTCTTCCTGCTCCTGCCAGACTTCAGGTGAGGAAGGGGCCTTGGCATTCTTCCTCTTCCTTCAGTTGGCAGGTACACAGTATACAGCACCCCACTGAAAAGGTCTCTGCACCTATTGAATGTATGGTGCAGATCATCCTTGGCTGATGCAGGTAATGAGATCCAGTGTTGTTTTCTACAATGGATCTGGTTCTTGCATGGCTCTTGTAGCAGCAATCATCTTTGAAACAGGAGAGGGAAGTTTAGCATAGTCATTCTCTCCCAAGATCCATCTTCTCGGGACATGGCAGCTGTTCAACATGTCCAGTGGTGTGAACTCCCTGAGAAAGAAGCCTTTCTGTGCGCTTTCTGGAAGTATGGCATTAACCATGAGGAGATTCTTCTGATGTTTCATCAGCTCCTGAATATCAAGTGAGTGGGAACCTTTCCTCTGTAATAACAGTGCTGGAAAACCTGAGCCTGCAAATGCTTTGTTCATCCGAGAGGTAAAGGTATGTGAACTTCCAAGGAAGTCAAGTTAATGACAGTAGCAAAAATAATCACATTCAGTGCAAGTTGAATGCAATATTTCTTCAGGAGGCTAAAGAAATTTGGCATGTCCTCTTTGACGCTCACCAATTTTTAATCGATGCACCACAGAAAGCATCCTATCTGGATGTATCACAGCTTGGTATAGCAACCGCTCTGCCCATGACCACAAGAAACTGCAGAGATTTGTGGACACAGCTCAGCACATCACAGAAACCAGCCTTTCCCCTCCATGGACTCTGTCTATACTTCTCACTGCCTCAGTAAAGCAGCCAGCATAAAAGACCCCATCCACCCCAGACATTCTCTCTTCTCCCCTCTCCTATCAGGCAGAAGATACAATAGCCTGAAAGCACGTACCACCAGGCTCAAGGACAATTTCTATCCTGCTGTTATAGGACTATTGAATGGTTCCCTGGTACGATAAGATGGACTCTTGACTTCACAATCTATCTTGTTATGACCTTGCACCTTATTGTCTACATGCACTGCACTTTCTCTGTAGCTGTGACACCTGTATTGTTTTAGCCTGTACTACCTCAATGCACTGTGTAATGAATGGGTCTGTATGAACAGTATGCAAGGCAAGGTTTTCACTGTACCTCAGTACAAATGACAATAATAAACCAATAATTCCAAATCCAAGCTGATGAAGGGTCTTCAACCTGAAAAACTAACACTGTTGCCTCACTTTTTGAGCTTTTCCAGCATTATCTGTTTATTTCAGATTTCCAGCATCTGCAGTTTTTCTTTACTTTTCAATAGTTTAAAGTCCTTCTGCTTAAATCAGATTACCCCTAAAGAGGGACATCAGTAAGTTGTATTGATTGCATCAAGCAAATAGGTTCAAAAATGAAAGCTCGTATGGAAGCAATTGATAGCAATGAACCAAAGAAGGTGTTTCCAGAAATAGTAATGTTGGCATTTAAATTTTAAAGAGCACTTGAATTGTCCATAGCAACACCATATGTTAAGGACATCTGTCAGATTTTGGCAACCTGCATTGCCATAGAAGTGACTTAAAATACTTATTTCCATATGGGTCTCTGAGTGCTTCAGATGATAAATGAAAGAAAGATGGCAGGAACAGAGCAATCACATGCTCATCGCTGTTCTTTTGTACCATCCAGCTATTTTGCAATGCCAATGGTACAACTGAACTCAAGTTCCAAGATCTAAAGTTGAAAAAGCTGGGCAGGATCCTCTCCCACGACAAGAGGTGTCCATATCTAGAGGTCAGGCAAGTTAAAGAATGGATCTAGTTATGACCCCTGCCAAATTTTAGATACAACCACTAGCAAGGATTGCACATGAGTAACAGTCACGTGTAAAGGAGTGACAACTCGCCAAGAGACCATGGCCCAGAGAGGAAACATCAGAAGGCAGCTAAAAAATAAATTAGTGATGACTGGTAAAGTTATTAAAATTGCAGCAACTAACAACGTACCTTGAAGAATTTCTGAACTGAGGAGATGTGGTGGAAAAGACAGAAAGAGAAGGAACATGAAATCCAAGTCTTAAGTAACATTGTTACTTATAAACTTTTGACATGTACTAACAGTACGATTGTTTCCATACCTTTTTACTGCTTTCACACTTGAATGGGCTAAGGGGAATATGCACAAGGATAACTAAGAAAACACAGGATAAATTGTGAAGAAATAATTTTTATAGCAGCACTAAATCACATTGATTCCATAGTTGCAGAATAATTATAAATACCACAGAAATGCTTGGAAAGGTCACCATTACCAGCTGGTTGTGTGCTGTCAGTAGTTGGTACAAAGTCTTCATCATACGAATCATCATTTGACTCATCGCCATCAACAGATGACCACGCTTTGAGTTTGGCCTCTGCAATTTCAAATTGTTCTGCCACACCTGAAATACAATTAATCTCATGTAAAACTATTATGCAAATGGATAGTGAACCAACACAAAAATAAGAGTTACCCAATCAAAAGTTTGTACAGCCTGGAAGAGTGAGTATGCATTACAATTGCCATTTGAACTGCAACCTATTCCTCAACTGAACAAGAGCAACTTGCATTTACATAGAATAAAACTACAAAATGCTGGAACCACTCAGTGGGTTAGACAGCATCGGTGGACAGAGAAACAGTATTTCAGGTCAAAGACCCTTCATCATAATTGGGAAAGAGAAAACAAGTTAGTTTTAAATTGCAGGGAATGTGAGGTCAGGGTCGCCATGGGGAAAGTTAGAGAGGTCATCTGGTTGATGCAGGGCTATAGGGTCTAGCAGGTCAGGCTACATTAATGGAGAGAGCAAAATTGAGCCAATATTGCAGATGGATGACTTACAGCAGAAATAGTCAGTTTTGACACAGATTTTAGAAAAAGTGAATTACCTCAGGCTGTAGCATTCAATGTTGAGTCCGGCTGCAATGTACCCAGATAGAAGATGCAGTGTAGTTCTTCAAGCTCCCTATCTATCTATGGCCTTCTTATTACATTGCAATGAGGTACAGATAGGTAGGTCAGAATGGGAATAGGATAGAGAATTGAAATTGCAGGTAACAGGATGCTTGGTGTGTCTGTGGTCTGAACACAGGTGGTCTCCAAAGCGGTCATCCACTCTGCATTTGAATTCCCCAATTTAGAGAGCACATTGTGAACACTAATTGCAGTATATTAGTTTGCAAGAAGAGCAAGTGAATTGCTGCATCACTTTGAAGGACTGTTTGGGTCCCTGGATAATGGAAAGAGAAGAGACAGAAGGACATGGTATCTCCTGTAGTTACATGGGAAAGTGCTGTGAGGGAATGGTCGGTGGAGACAAAAGAGCGGACAAGGACTGCATTAAAGGTAGAGGAATTGGAAGAAAAATTATCCAATTCGCAGAGTGTGTTACCTCTTCTGAAGTTTTTCATGGAAATTATTTTTCTGAAAAGATGCACAAATACTTTTATACATGCTAGAATTTCTAGATAAACTTCAGTAATGGTGCCAAAATTTCATCTGAGAATTCCACGTCTAAGATTTTTTTTAAATTTCCCACAAGTTATTAGTTTGTCTGAGCCTTGTCTGCACTTTTTCGGATCGTGTTTGGTTCAACTTCAGAAGATTTGCACATGTGAAAAGTATCCAAGCACAATTTCAATGACATCACTCATCTGTCACTGTTTAAGGGCTACAATAAATGAGATTTATAGTCCATGGTTTAGATCCTCAACATGCAAAGCCTCAAAGCTCAGAATCATTCAGTGCTTTCATATGTTAAAAATAGAATGCATATACTGATCTTCAGTTTTAAACATATTTACATTTTAAGCAGGTAATGAAAAGCTATTCCAGTTTAATATTAAAGGAGAAAAGTCTGAGATACTGAGATAGTTTCAACACAAGCAAAAAGAGCCAAGTGGAGACCTAGCAGACTTCATTTTTAGCTATAAAACTGGTGACCTTGTGCCCACTAAAACCCTTACTCTCCCCAATTCATGTCATTCCCTGTAGGACTTTTCTCCCTTACTTCTAAAGGATACATAATTGGTTGAACACTCCATCACAAGAACTGGCTAGGCCATATCAAAAAATATTGGACCTCTATCTCCTGTGACAAAAAACAGACGTTACTCATAGTTTATCCAAAAGAACAAAAATAATACCTGACTTCTTCATTGCCATGTTCCTAATCTCCCCTGCCCATCCATTTCCACCCACAGGTAGTTTAAAGAACTCATGGACTTCCACGATCAAATGATCAAGACCATCCACCCAACGGACTCTATTTGCATCAGTCTACCTACTGCTCACTAAATCAATCCTTACCAGGCTCACTGTTCTCAACTCTGTTGCTCTCAAGCTGCTCTCCCAGCTCGTATTGTATACAAGATCCATCTCCCTCTAACCAAATTTCCACTAAACTTTTCCTGGGACCTCTGCTAGATGTCTTTAAAAATAATTCTCCCTCTTCAGATATTGTTGTCCACTCTTTCAAAAGAACAAATCTCTGACCCCTCTTCTTTTAAGCTGCCATTTCATCTACTATCTCCTTCTTCACTCCAAAGTCTACAGCAATCCCTAATCTGTGCCCAATTTTCCTGAAATACTCTCACAAAATAAATTACTGAATGACCCTAGTAAAAGTGGTAATTTACAAGGGCCGGTATTTTATGGTTTAGATGCTGCATCCCTCACTGGTTGTTCTTGAATCGGATTTGGTTAGGGAGATAGTGTTTCCCCTATTCACACAGGCCCAAGATCCTCTATAATGGAGACTGGGCTGAAAGGTTTCTTTAGTCACAGGAAGTTCCAGTGAAAAGTTCATTGCAAGTCTCCGAGTAACAAGCAGCAAGCAGTGATTGTTGTCTGCTGGGCCCATTCCACTGGACTGTGAAAATGATGCATTTTCTTTCCTTGTGTCCAATGCAACTCTTGTCCATACCATCCTCCTCTAACTCTCTGCCATTGTTTGGGGTAATGCCACCCTCTCTTATTTAATCCAAGTATAGCATGTCTATAAAAGACTTCTTTTCCCACCTCTACAATTCTCTGAAATTCTCCCATGGGCTGTTGCTTAGTCTCGTCTTCTTCATTACCTAAATACTACTACTTGACAAGTCAACCTGAAGACATGGTGTTAGCAACCCCATGTACATCTCTTGCCTTTTGCTTATATGGCATCCGGCTGCTTACCAGATATGTGCTCCTGGAAGAATTAATGTCTAATTTTACTCTGAGCAGAGTTTCCAAACCTGTATATGCATTTCCATAAAATCACCTTGGTCCATTCTTGGCTTAATCCAGTCACTGCTGAAACCTTGCCAATACTATTATATCTAGAGTTGAATATTCCTGTGTTCTTCTGGCTGTCTGAACCATCTTTCACCTTCCACAAAGCAACATCTGAATCTGACTTGCCTGTATCTTGACTTTCTCCGCTCACCAACCACTGCCAAGTTCTTTGAGCTAGCTTCACTTTCATTTCACTGATACCGTGAATCTAATATTATTCTTCTTCAGCAGCCCCTCAGGCTTAGGATGACTCTTTCCATTCCAGTTTTGTGGGTCTTGAGGTGGCTGCAGAGGCCGATGTGGGAACCACAAAACTCTTCCACAAATGGGAAAGGAGGTGCCTGATGGGACAGGTAGCTTGTGAGGCAGTGCACTCCTTCCACCCACAAGGCCTCTGTGTGCATCCAACGTATAGACTCAAGGTCCTCAATACCATCCAAAATGCTTCTTCTCACTCTTCCTTTCTACGTTACTTGTTGCATTACGAGTACAATTTCTGGAATGGTTGTGATACCAACATCACTAAAATTATTTCAATAAAATTTCAATCTGCTCCCTGACATTCTGCAGATGGAGCCCTAAAGAGCAATTAGGAACTCGGGCACATTTTTTTGCAAGTACAAAACAAGCAAAGACTCCCACTCATATTGGTAAGCACTAAATATGTCCACCAGCATATCCAAAAAGGAATTTGAGCCAATTTATCAAAACCACTTTCGCTCTGCCAGCATCTAAGCTAAAATCTACCCAAATCCACTACCAAACAGATGCAAATGCTGTGTAAAGACTCTCATTTTAAGGAAGGAGAGAAATTTTAAAAGAAAGTTTTGAAAGAAAACAAATTAAGCTCAGTTACTGCTGTCTTGAACAGTTTCATTTACTTACAATTTAATTTCCGTGCAATGCACATACCCCAAATGTCAGGCTACACTTCATTGACATATTCAATCTATTATTTGCAAAATGCATTCATCTGTAAGTAACTGAGAGAACTTATCACCTGTGTAGCAGGAGTTTGAACTTCACATATTCTCATTGCATGTGATTTTTGCTAACCACGTTAAATTGATTTCCTTGGAAAACCAATGCATAAGCATTGGGCGCTTGAATAAACTGTGATATACCGCTACCCACAAACAAACATATTTGCATTTCTTATCAACATGAAGGCACATTCCTCAACTGAGGAAGTTCCCATGCTAAAAAAAATATGCAGTTACGAGGATTATTTCTTTATGTACTTGCACCAACTTTTCAAATAAGAAAAAGTGGATTGAACAGCACTAGAGCAAAAACTATGCTTGTTACCTGTTAGCTGCTTTAGTGCACAAGTATGGTCATTACATTGTTCTGGTTTGAAACTTCAATCCCCACAGAAAATCTTTAAAGCGCATAAATCTAGGCTGACACTTCAGCACTGTACAACAGTAAGGAATTGGTGAACTGTTAAATGGCCAGAAAGCATTAAAAGTGCAAGAAAGGGGGGAAAAAAAACATTTTGTAAGGATGAAACCCCTCTTTAGACAAGAAATAAATTTAAAAGGAGTTCAAAATTAACATTAGTTACTGCATAAGAAGAAAACTTCTTGAAGGCAATGAATTAACAACTGAACCAGCTCCAATAATGCAGATAATTTGGAATAGTTCTTCACACAAGTTGACAGTGTAATTATCATTAAGAACGCTCATCAACACCTTCCCAAAATATATCATTTTTATCTCAAAGGACTAAGCAGATTTCAGTGTATTAAGTGAGGTGTCTGTCTAAGGGCTGGATTTACCTGCTGCAAATCGTGCTTCCTGTTCGCCTTCACTTAAGTCGGAGTAGGAGTTGAAATCAATCTCAAGAGTCATTGGCGACTCCATCGGCTTACACCAACCTTTCCACTCGATGAGGTGAGCAACCCGGCCCTGAGCCATGGCTGTAGGTTTGGTTACATGGTCTTTCACCACCTGGGAGAAACCTGGAGAAAGAGATCAGAATAAACACATGGAGAGTGTGATCATCTTCAATGAATGCACTAATCAATGTAACAGGCCCTGATTTAACCATTCAATCATTGAATTAATCGCTTTTATTACAATTCCAGGGAGTTGTATAAAGAAATTTGTAGAACGAGTAAACATCAACAATTATTTAAACACAACGTTACTCTACATCATTGCAAATATTGCCATGTGTTCAGAAGCGTAACAAGCCTCACATTTATCGAGTGTAACCAGGTTCTAAGGATAGAGGACAAGGACCATATAGGCCAAAAGCAAAAGGCCCAGTTGCATCCTGACTTTACCATGACCAAAAGGCAATAGAGGGATGTAGAACTTGACTTTGAGTTCAGGAAACCCAAAGTATAAATGATAAACATGTGAGAAAGAAAATAATACAGTTGCTAATGCCTCCAAATATTCTAACAGAAGGTTACAATATGATCTAGGAAAATGACAAATACTGAATTGTTCAGGCTTCAATTTTACTTTTGGACAAAATAGAGAAATATTAATAGTCAAACAACATAAGGTAATTTTAAGTTCAAATTTATTAATGGATGCAGTACAGTAATCTGCTCTATGGCACAGGTGAGTGGCATGTTCTTTAAATACACATAATCTGATTTTATTTGTGCATTGTCAAGGTCCATTATGACATAATTGTCATTGACAGGGTCCCGGATAATGGAGGTCAGAGCAATCTACCTGGAAATAAGAAGTACTGTTCTAAAGCTTTCTCTGATATTGTAAAGTTTCTCTTTATATGTGGCACAGAAATTGGCAGTTGAAACTAGATCCTCTGAAATAAGCTTCAGATGCAATTACATCTGTAGTGTTTTTATAAAAATTCTATTCTGCCTAGTAGTTCAAACAGTTGTTTGCAGATATATACATGTCCAATTATCCAACATTTGAGTCAGTATGACAGAATATTGGGAACCTCTACAAGCCCACAGACAGCCAGATGGCCCAATGGTGTAAAAGTGGATCGGCATTCAAATCCCTCCATGTCCAGTGAGTTAGGTTGATGAAGGGATGAGTGGAAAAAAAGATGCATTCACTTTTTCAATTTGTTCAGTCTCCATTTCTCCCCTATCCTTCTGCTGTGACTCCACATCTGGTTTTACATCCGTGTTATGGTTACTGAACATCATCCACACAGGAGCAGCACAGTATAAACACGGTTTATTACTGAGATAAGATTTATTTGTTTTCCTCACTTTAGAGTTCAAGTTTTAGAGTCCAAGTGAAACACTAATGTACTTGTACTTCTATTTTAGCATGCTGCATCCAATGCTCACAATGAGGTAACCAAGGCAGATGAGTTGGTTACTCTGCAGAACGCCTCCATTCAGCGTGCAGTGATGATCCTGAGCTTCTGTTCTCCATTCCTCTCCAAGCTCTGTCTTGAAGCTCAATGCAAGCTCCAAGTACTGCACCTCCTCTTCAAACCGTGTACTCTGCAGCCTTAAGGACTCAACACAGAATTCAACATTTTCCGACAACCACCTATTCCAGTCTTGTACCTCATTTCTAGCACTCAGTTTTGTCCCCCCTCTCTCTCCGTATTTTAGATTCCATTCACGTCCTCCTTTTCACACCTCCCCAGACAAGGCTGATGTTGTTATTCACTTGCCCTTACCAGCCTCTTTCAGCTCCATTTGTACCATTCAGTCTCTCCTGGTGTTTATACTCTCTCCCTCTCTCTTGTCCTCACCACCCCTCCCCACTTTCTCTGCAACTTTCAGTTATAATTTCTCAGCTGCAATGAAAGGTCAACAAGCTGAACCCTTATTGCTCTTTTTGCAAGTGCTACTATTTCCAGCATTTTATCTTAATTTTGTTCTTCCAGCATCAGCAGTATTTTGCTGTCAAATTTTAGTTCACCTGATTCTAAAGTATGTTTATATAAACACAATTAATTATTAATGCACACATACCATGCAAAGATGACCTTGCAAGTGCAGCAATCTCCTGGATAGTAAGCCCGCGTCTTGATTTTGGTAACATTTCAATAGTGTCTTCAACATTTACCTGGAAAATTGGAAATCAGGTACAGAGGTCAGGCTTCTGCTTAAACGTTCTCAGCAATTTTAAAAAAACTACATATAATGTCTTTTCTCATTCTGAGCATTACCACTTAATAACGATGTATAATCTGTTTTTGTTATGATTCTTTTTCCTCTGTAAAATTGCACATTAGAGTTAATTATAATACCCGAGGCTAGCCAGGTCTGTCTGTGTGCACACATGCTTTACTGTCCATCTGTCTCTGTGCACATCTCTCTGTCTATGTGCTCATATCTCCTGAGGACACTGGAGTTTTCTGCAGAAAGTGTTATTCTAGCTTTTTTGGTGCAGTCCAGAATAGTTATATAGAAAACAGGAGATTTCACAAATTTTCTCCCCGCAATGCTCAGTTTAAAAAATGAAAAGCTCTTATCTGGACTGTAGTCTCTGTGCGCTTGAATGGTATAGTACAAACAGGTAGTATTACCCAAGTAGTCATTCAGTTATTAAGATTTCAATTTTTGCTATTTGTAGGAGTAACCAACATAGTCAAACAACTCCAAATCATTACTGTCTCCTTAGCATCAAAAAGAAACCATGTAGCAGTAAGTCAGATAAAATAAGCTTATTATAGGAGATACATTCTCATAAGATAGAGCATGAAGTTTTGATACTATGTAGTGTTTCCACTAAAAACAATTTTCATTTCAAACTATACAGGCTTTATGCACACCCCTTCACATCCAGTACTGTCAGATACAATTGCTGTCATAACCTTTGCAGAGTTTGCCAGTCCAGGGGCAATCGTTACTGTTATAAATCTGTCACCTCCTTGCTCCAGACAGTGATTTTTGTGTGAATGTTACTAACAATGCAGGGACATAAGAAATAGAAATAGAAGCAGGAGCAGGCCATTCACCCCTAATCTTTGCTGATGGCTGATCGTTTTACCTCAGTGCCGTTTTTTTCAACTCTCCAATATCCAAAACTCTATCTTGATCTTTTAATAAACTAACCAACGGAGTCTCCACAGCCCTCTAGAGAAGCAAGTTCCAAAGATTCACCACCAGGTAGGGGAAGAAATTTTTTTTTCACATTTCTGTCCTGAATAGGCACCCCATTATTTTGAGACTGTGACGTATGGATCCAGACTTCCCAATCAGGGAAAACATCAATTCTGTACCTATCCTATCAAGCCACTTAACAGTTTTGTATATTTCAATGAGATCACCTTCATTCTAAACTCTAGAGAATACAGGCCTATTCTGCTTAATCTCTCATTGTACAATCAACCCTTCATCCCAGGAATCAATCTGGTGATCCTTTGCTGTGCTCTCTCAGTCACAGGTGTCTCCTTCCCTAGGTAGGGAGACCAGACTTGTGTACAATATTCCAGATACAGTTTTACGAGGTTTCTATACAATTTGAATGCAACAACTATACCTTTGTACTCAAAATTCTTACACTAAAATACCAACACACCACTTGTCTTCTGAATTACTTGCTGAACCTGCATATTAACTTTTGGTGATTCATGTACAAGGACAACCAGGTCCCTCTGAACACTAGCATCTGTCAATCCTCAACTTTACTAAAAACTGTCTGCCTTTTTAATTTTTATTAAACTGAATGACCTCACATTTTCCATAATATATTCCATGTGCCATGTCTTTGCCCAAACAGTGAGCTTGCCTATATCCCCTAAAGCCTCTCTGCATTCTCCTCATAGCCGTCTACTTTGGACCATCAGTGACTTTGATGAGGGGACCGACCCCTGCCACAACCCACTACTCACAGCTTCCCATCTTGAAAATGATCCATGACAGTATGTTACCCCCAATCCTACGTGCTCTATTTTTTAAAAATAATCACATCTTATTAAAGGCCTTCTGCCAGTCCAAATATACTACTTCAACTGATTCACCTTTATCTATTCTTCTATTACTACCTCAAAGAGCTCTAATATATTTGTTAAACATGATTTCCCCTTTATAAATCCACATTGACTCTGCCCAATCCTATCATTATTTTCCAAGTGCCATATTAGCATTTCCTTAATATGGATTCCTGACTTTCCCTACTCTTGATGTTAGGCTAACAGGCCTATTGCAAAAAAACAAACTGCTGGAAGAACTCAGCAGGTCAAGCAGCAAAAGGAATGTGTCAATGTTTCATGTCAAGACTCTGCATCAGGACTGGACTATTGTTCCCTGCATTCTCGCTTCTTCCTTTCCTAAAATTGGTACCTTTCTGGAAATCTAAAGAATCTAAACAACCAACTTATATCTTGTGCCTTTGTAGTTTGATTTGTTCAGGTTTAAGACCCTGGTTTCAGATTGCCTATCTTTTTGTATAAAATTTTAATCACTGTAAAGTGCAATAAGTGCTTTATCACGACGATAAAGACAAACTCTTGATCTCTCAATCTCCCTCATCACGGTCCTCGCACCTTATTTATCTGCCTGCACTGCACTTCTTCTGTAACTGTAACACTATATCCTGTATTCTGTTATTGCTTTTCCTTCTGAACCACCTTGATGTTGTTATGTTTTGGAATGATTTGGCTGGATGGCGTGCAAAACAAAGCTTTTCCCTGTATCTCAGTACATGTGACAATAATAAACCAATTACTGCTGTTTCCTAAAGACCCCTTAACAATCAAGTCATCAATTATCCCTTCCTCAACACTTAATACTAGATCTAAAATAATCTGTTCCCTCACTGGTTCCTCAACATACTGAACTAGAAACAATGTCTGTAAGTTTATCCTCCACGCTATTACTGCTAATTTAGCTTTCTCCAGTCCATATGCAGATTAAAGTCCCCATGACTATTGTAATGACCTTGTTACATCCACCTCCAGTCTCCCTATGTATACTCTGGCCTACATTGCCATTAATATCTGAGGCCTTTTTACAACTTCTTTTGCCCTTCGCTGTGTTTTTTTTAGCTCAATTGATTCTACTTGATTTTCTGAGCCAAGATCTTTCCTCGCTGACGTCATTATCCTATTCTATAAAATCAGGCTACCCAGCCTCCTTTCCCAGTTTGCTTCCCCCTTCTAAAACTCAAGTATCCTTGAAACTTGGTTAGTTCGCAATGACATTTCTGAAGTGGCTCTTAGACTGTATCCAGTATTTTTATTTGTGCCATTAATTAATGAACCTTTTTATGAATGCCATGGGCATTCAGATAAAGATCCTTCAGTTGCATTTTTATACCATTTTTTCCTGTTTTGGCTCTAATTGAAAGTATACCCTTACATTTCTTTGCACTGTGCTTTCCTGACAAAGTGTGGTTATTTTGTTAACCTGAGCTATCATATTCATTCTCTTTAACTCTCTAAATTTCTCATGAAAAGAATTCATGCCACCAAGTAATTAGTTTAAAACTTTATCTACAGTCCCATGACATTGATCTATTGGCTATGACATTGATCTCAGCCATTCTATCGGCCATGGCATTGATTCAGCCAAATTGTATTCCAACAGAACAGCTCCCTCTTTTGCCATTAGTGTTTCCAGTGCCCCTTGGTAGGAAACCCAAATCTCCCACACCATCCTTTGAGCCAAACATTCAATTTTCTGATCTTATTGACCCCTGCACTACTTTGTCCACAGCACATGTTCCATTGTTTTATCTATATCCATGGTTCCCAGATGAACCATATTAACTGGATCTTCCTCTCTAGCCCCACAGAGATGTCCATAACCTTAGCACCAGACAAGAATTCATGCCACCAAGTAATTAGTTTAAAACATTATCTACAGCCCCAGTTACTCTATTAGCCATGATGTGTTCATGGCTAACATCCCCCTAAACATGCTGTCCCCTATTACACCACATTCCCCTTCATGCTACCAATCTGAATGGCCCTTGTACCACAGTGCTGTGGTCAGTTTGCTCATCCACTGCTCTCATTCACACTGTTAAATTCTACACTGATATCACCACTTCATTGATTGTCTAACTCTTCTCATGCCACTCAGGGGCAGCAACAGACAAGAGCAGGAGCCGCTGAGGAAGTCAAATGCCCTAATTAAATCTCAAGGCCCTACTAATGTTCAGAAAACCAAGCATAATTAGGCTTTGAGGATCATTAAATCTTCTCCGTTGAAGTCCAGCCTTGTTATTTATTCAGTACTCATTAATACTAATTTACAATGCAATTCATAATTTTATACACAGTCACGATCTTGTGATGTAGAAACATCAGATGAAAGTGCAGGTGGGACTCAGATGAGGGCATCTTGACTCTGGCGTCCCACACTCACACATCTGCAATGAGCAACCAAACACAGTACCAGGCAGGACTGCTGTTCAGGAACTCCAAAAGAAACATTGCATTGCATGGACAAGTATAATTGCTGGAAAAAGGTAAAGAGCCCTTAGTTGCTGAGTACACCTGCATTTTCTGCCTTTATTTTAGATTTCCAGCATTCACAATATTTTGCTTTTGCATTTTAAAGAAAATTATAGGTTTTACAGCTGGCTAAGTCAAGCAGTGTGGCTTAGCTGGGTGTCAAAGCTTTCTTGGCAGTTCATGAGTAGGGCTTCTTCTGACGCTGTCACATGATGAACTTTTCAAGCAGAAGAGTTTGCCACATCGCGATGCCTTGCCATAGAGGGCCAAGTCAGCTTCGGCAGGCAGTTCACAATAGAGAACGTGGAAAAAATTGTGAGTGGAAACGAAATTCAGAGATCAGTGGAGAACAGGGGCAACTCCACACAGAGTGGTTGCAATGATTGCATTTATTGTCCATCCCTAATTGCCCATGAATTGAGAGGATTCTCAGAGTTAACCTCATTGATGGGTCTGGCATCATCTATGATTTAAACCAGAAGAAAATGGCAGATATTGATGAATCAGATGAGATTTTGCAACAATCCAGTAATTTCACAGATATTGTTACTGAAGCTAACCCTTGTTTCTCCAAAAATTCCAGATGTATTTAATTTTTGATTTTAATTTCCCAGCTGTCATGGTGGGATTCAATCGTCCCGAGCTCCAGCTGCTAAATGTGTTTATAATAACGTGCATCATTACCACTGGTATTAATTTAACAGCATTTCACCCAGGTAGTTAGGTATGAGGTTTTAATAGGTTCATAAACAATGAAGATGTGGAGGACTGATTCAGTATGAGCAATAACTACAACATTTAAAATTCAAAATGTGGGAAATGCAATATTGCCTTAACAGGATAATTTACAGGAAGTTATAATCTTTAGTAGGTTATGCAATATCACAAAATTCTTGTTATTACTTGTGGTGAAAAATAATAGCAAAATAAGATTTTTTTTAAAAATGTAATCAGTTTAGTATACTCTGTTCATCTCCAGACACCAGGAAGAATATAAATACTAAATATAAATACTAAAATACCAGTAAACGATGGATTTTGGCCATTGTTTCTGTAGATGACAATGCTAATTCAGCGTGATATTATTTGCTCTCTCCCTGTTTTGTGGGGGGACAAGCAACCTTGCTTCATCGCTAAGGGGAGAAAATGGATTTGTTTACAATATTTAATGAAAAGCCATAAATTAACAATGCCAATGAAAATTAAGTAATGCCTCAAATTTTATCCAATTTCTACCTTGCCATCAATTATGTGCAAGTTTGTTATCAGATATAACACGGGTGAATGTTTAAACAAAGTTCTGGAAAAGGACAGCTGTAAACAAGTAAACTGTAACAACCTATTGTGATCCAAAAGCAAATCACCAGAAGTTGGCAATTTCAGATACTGGCAGCAAAATTCTGAAAATTCAAACTGGTTAGTTAAATAGGATTTTGGAATGCGCCCATTCTTACAACATTAGCCAGAAAATATTTTTAAGTGTACTCAGTGGTTCACTTTTAGAGGAAACAAGAATTTAGAGTACAGTCCAATCCCACTATAATAGAGCACTGCTCCATGTTTTGCACCCACTCTTTTTTGGGACGGTTATTTTGGTCACTTTTCCAACACTTGCGACTCATGACAAGCTCCTTGCATTCCCTTAATGCAGATGCTGGAAATTATTATAACAGCTGTACTTTAGAGGTGGGTTTTTGTCAATCTGGGGTCAAAATCTTGTTTTTCATTACAACCTAATGAATCGATGGCATTAATGAACAAAGGGACTCAGTGATGCTGTCCCTACAGCCAATGGGCGTAAGAATTGCTTCCAGGTTGGCAGTCCAAGCCACCCTCCTTGTAACAGTGTGAATCAGATTGCATCACCACCTCCAATATCAAATCAGGGATTAGATGAGGAAGGCACTTAGCAGCCACTGCAAATCTGTCATGGTAGGGCTAGCCAGCAGATTTGTTTAGCAAGTATAATTGGCAGAGAGTGCATGTCAGAGAGCTTCCTCTCAATCTGTTACAAATGGACCAAACCTGCACACCAAGAACACAGACAATATCATGCTTTACAGCAGCAAGAAAATGTTCATGTTGCCACTCGAAACAAGGTCTATATCAGCATTTGTAAATACAATTCCATAAACTCCTCACGAGCAAAGTACATGTAATAATTAACCATTTCCCCTCACATGCCGTGGAGTCCAGGAGGGATTCAATCCGTTTTTCAAATAATTCATCACAACCATCCTGGCTTTAGGATAAGATGGCACAAAACAAGAGGAAATAATCATCTTGGAAGAAATCTCCCTCAACTTCAAGCTTTCATGTGCATTTAGGCCTTTTCACAAATCCAGAGACTGTAGAGCTTAGAGGCAGAATTAAGGCTGATGTAACTCCTACATCAAAAAGGTGACTAGCATTCTTGATGTTCCATCTCATTTACCTCATTCACTCTTACTCTAGCACACAAATATCCCAGCACATCAGTGTGCAAACACGTCAACACAATCTGGTATTGATGCATTCTGAGCAATTTCCTCTTCTTATAACCATCCCTGCCAAAGCTAAGCCAAATTTGCAAAGACAGGCTTAATTTAACAAAGAGTAGACCTGACAATTCAAATGAAGTAGTTTATGTATTTTTAATATCTATGACATGACACTTGACAGGTCACCCCTATCTAATTATTGCTGGCTTGCTTCCCCTTGGCTGATGAGAACGCACATTGCTGGCAGGTTTACAAGATTTTACTTTATGGGCATTATTCAAATGTAATATATTTGGATGCAAAGCAAGTACAAATCAATCACAGATTGCCCACTTGTTCCTTCCAGATTCTTTCAAATGAAGATAATATGTTTGGTAACAAATGTAAATGGTGTAATATACTGTGTTCAGATGTATGCACACCACAGAAATGCAAATGTATGGGATTGAGCTATTAAGCTTACAATCAGTTTTCTGTGTTATTGACAGAGGGTCATACTTAGCATGATTAGTCCAATGAAATGTGGCATTTCTGACTAGTTTGGTACACCCATGGAAAGGGTACATTAGCAGTTCTGTACTGACAGAAAAATGGGTATTGACTGTACCATCGTTTAGCATCTTTGGACATTACCATCTTCTGACAGAATGTTTCATCTTTAATTTTCCATATCTAAGAGATGGTGTGCATCATACCCACCAAAATAATAACATAACAGTGGTTTCTGATCAACCTCAAGGCGAGAGTAAATTATATGGTGCATGTGAAATCAAACTCCATCCCATGGGAGCACAGGCTTGTTATGAGCACAGTATGTGCAGCACTGTACTGGAAAAATACAAGTGTGCCCAACAGTATATCACAACATAGTATGTCACAGCACTTAGTGTTAACTGTTCCATGCACCACAACCCAGGACAAGTTAGATTGTCAGTTTCAGGAGGGTGTGCACATGAACCAGAGCAGGTGGTGCTGGTAGTAAAGGAGCAGACACTTGTTGGTTACAGAGCTAACTTGTATTCTTCCTCAGCTTCAAAATCCAGAGATTCTGCCTGCAGTTCCATAAAGTCACTGAAGAATATTTAACACACACTCCAATGTGTGCTGATGAATTTGGAAATGTCCACCAACCACATCTGCGCAATCACGTGCAAATGTTTTTCTGAATGACAGGTCACAATGGAGTTTGACACCTCCAAAGGCAAGAACTATCAGTGCCAAGAAATCCTTCACACTTCTGGTGTAGAGGGACTTAGTTACAAAACAATCTCTTGTCGGGAAGATGAGGAATCAAACCACTAAAGCCAATGCACAGGCATCCATTGCCCTCATTGCTGCCTTGAGGTCTATTCACTCACAGTTTCTGAGCATGCTCAGAACATGCCCAGCAGGAGGCATGTTCAAAGACGTAACAAGCTATTTTTTTAGATGATGACATGCAGATCTCATTCTGCACCAACTCCAACACCCACTCTCACTCCCAAATTCACATTTCCGTGTACATGCAAGAAAATAGGCACAGCTGGCCAGATGTGCAGCATTGGATGTGGTGGAAGCAATTACAAGGCTACCTTACAAACCTAGTGAAAGAGGCAATGAGCTACCTCACTAATACACAGCCAGTAGCCATCTTGTTCATTCCAACCTGGGGCACTTGAAAAGAGCACTATTTATTATGTAAACAGAATCATTTTAATCCTAAAATGGTAACACAAGATACTTCTACAAAAGCATTTTAAATCATCTTAATGATTGTCTAAATCACATCCTGTGTGAAATGGTAGAATCCACAAAAAGGGATTCCCTAATGAAGCTCCTGACCCACTGGCCTGAAAATACACCTTGTGGAATATTAACTTTTATGCAATTAAGCACTAAAGTAGATATAAAATTAAATTATTTTTAAAAAGTTCATAATTTTGTTAAAACCTACTGCCTAGTCCATTCATTTAAGTTAATGGTTTCACTTTTGCATTAAAGTGTGCTTTTATTGCAGGCTTTTGAGTTATTTTCAAAGCATTTGAGAGCATGTTAAGTATTGTTTCCTAATCTTTCTGGAAGACCAGTGATAAAAGTACTAAGTGTGACTATTTGGCCACACAAAAGTTTTCTCCTCACTCATTCTGTGCATCAAATAGAATTTACTATGAAGCATTTCTCCACTTTTGCCTTTACCTTTAAGCCATTTTATTGTCTCATTCCAATGTGCTGTTTAAGGGTGGGGTTTGGGAAACCAATCCAGTGACAGTGAATGAATGGCAGCAAAGTGTTTCCAAGTCAGGATGATGTACAGTGGAAGGGAAATCTAAAACAGAGGAGATCCCATTTTATTTCTCAGTGTGTGGTATTTTACATTTGAACACTGGCAGCTACTGACATTTTGACAGGCAGAACATGTGCTTAATCATGCCTAACCTGGCCAAGTTGTTACCATGGCAACAGATCCTTTGTGTATACACCTGGTTCACATTGCCATAACGAGTTGTGTGTTGTTTTTGTGATGAAAAAGCAAAGAAACAACAACTGCATCAGAAGCCGACTACATTATCCCGGGACCTGGAGAAACAGGGTCTCCATCCACTCCAAATCCCAGACAATGACAATAATCACTCTCAGGGTCTAGATGAAGTAGTGCCTCACCCAACCAGTTGCTGGTACTTTAAATTCCTCCTGGTATCGTTCACTTGGATCAACATTTCACTATGAAGATCAGAATCAACCCGATGCTTCATTACATTTAAGTCCTACACTAATTTGACTCAGAGGGAACGCGCCATAACCAAAGGAATAAAGTTAAAACTATTCCAACACATGTATCTTGAGAATTATATTGAGAATTGTGCTTTCCTAGTTTCATGTTTTAGGATTGTGAAGGTCATTAGTTTCAAATTTACATTTTCAAGGTAATTAACTTGGAATGAATGAAACACTGACAGGTGAAATTTAATTGTCACAACTAAAATGGCTTCAGATAACTCTGATAAGCTTTTAAATCTGGCCTCTCATCATTTTAAATGGCTCAGGTTGCATGAGATCAACTACTGTAAATACATAACAAACACTGATAAATATATACCCATTGTAATCATAAATGGAACACAACATAAGAGGTAGCCATTTGGCCCCTTTATCCATACCAGCTCCATCAATATCAACCCTTTGTTCTCTCCCCTATAGCCTTGAAAATTCTTTCCTTTCAGATGTTTATCCTGCTCATTTTGAATATGACAATTGAATCTTCCTCCACTACTACTCATGGCAGTGCAATCCAGAGCAAAGCCATCCACTGTGTAAAATGTTTCCCCATATCACTTCTGGTTCTTTTGTCAATCACTTTCCATGGAAATGGTTTCTTTTTCTCTCTGTCCTGTAGAAAACCTCTATCAGATCTCTTCACAACCTTCTCTGTTCATAAGAGAACAACTCTGGCTGCTCCAGTCTAACAACATAACTGAAACCACACATCCATGGAATCATTCTATTAAGACACTTTTGCACCATCTCCAAAGCCCTCACAACTTTCCTGAAGTGTGGAACCCAGTTGTCATCAAATCAGTGTTTTACAAAGGCTCACCATGGCTTTATTAGTCTTTTGCTTTATGCCTCTGTTTATAAAGTTCACGGTCCCAAATGCTTTTTTAACCACTTTCTCCTGTCCTGCCACTTTCAATGAATTATCACGTGCATCCCCAGATCTCTCTGTCTTGTGCCCATTTTAGTTTATATTGCCACTTCTCATTCTTCCTATCAAAATGTAACACTTCACATTCCTGAGCATTAAATTTCATCTGCCACCTATCTGCCCATCCCACCAAACTGTCTACATCTTGAAATCTATTACTATCTTCTTTAGTCTATTGAGCTCCAATATCTATGTTATCAACATGTTTGGAAAATGTCCAATTCATTAATGTAAAGAAAACCCATAATCTTTGTATCCCTGAAGAATTTCATTGTACATTTCCAACCACTACTCTGTTTCCTGTTATTCATACAATTTACTAGCTATGCTGGTACACCACTTTTATCACATACCTTCAATCTAGATTACAAGCCAATTATGTGGCAGTTTATCAAATGCCTATTGGGCCTAGCTGCAGTAACCAAGTCTCTGGCACTGGGACTGGTACTGCTGCTCAGAAAGGAAGGGTGGGAAAGAGACATGCGGTAGTGATAGGGGACTCGATAGTCAGGGAAACAGATAGGAGGTTCTTTGGTAGTGAGCATAAATCCCAGATGGTATGTTGCCTCCCAGGTACCAGGGTCCGGGATGTCACTGATCGGGTCCACAGGATTCTTGAGCGGGAGGGAGAGCAGCCAGAAGTTGTGGTCCATGTTGGCACCAACGACATAGGTAGGAAGGGGGATGAGGTCCTGAAGAGCGAATTCAGGGAGCTAGGCAGAAGACTGAGGAACAGGACCTCAAGGGTAGCAACCTCGGGATTGCTGCCGATGCCATGCGATAGTGAAGGCAGGAATAGGAGGAGGTGGCAGACAAATGCGTGGCTGAGGAGTTGGTGCAGGAGGGAGGGTTTTAGATTTCTGGATCATTGGGATCTCTTCTCGGGAAGGTGGGATCTGTACAGAGAGGACGGGTTACACCCGAACCAGAAGAGAGCCAATATTCTTGTGGCTAGGTTTGCTAGGGTGGTTTGGGAGGGTTTAAACTAGTTTGTGAGGGGGAAGGGAACCAGAGGAGTAGATCAGAGGAAGAAGGGGATGGGGAAAAGTTAGATCAAACAGGTAGAGAGGCTTTGGGGAAGGAGAAGCAGAATACAGGCTATAAAAGTAGTAAGGTAGATGAACTGAAGTGTGTTCACTTAAATGCAAGAAGTGTCAGGAATAAGGGAGATGAACTGAGGGCTTGGATAAGTATGGGGGACTATGATATTGTGGCTATTACTGAGACGTGGCTGACGTCAGGGCAGGAGTGGACATTGAATATTCCTGGTTTTTGGTGTTTTAAGAGGGATAGGGAAGGGGGGGGGGGAGAAGAGGAGGAGGGGAGGCGATACTGGTCAGGGACACTGTTACAGCTGTGGAAAGGATGGATGTTGTAGAAGGATCATCTCTAGAGTCCGTATGGGTGGAAGTAAGGAACAAGAAAGGAGCAGTTACTCTACTAGGAGTACTCTATAGGCCCCCCGGTAGCAGTAGAGATAGAGAGGAGCAGATTGGCAGGCAGTGTTTGGAGAGAAGCAAAAATAACAGGGTTGTTATAATGGGAGACTTCAACTTCCCAAATATAGACTGGAACCTGCTTAGTGCCAAAGGTTTAGATGAGACGAAATTTGTTAAATGTGTCCAGGAGGGATTCCTGACGCAGTATGTCGACAGGCCAACTAGAGGGAATGCCATGTTAGATCTAGTTTTAGGAAATGAACCGGGACAGGTGAAGGATCTATTGGCAGGTGAGCATTTGGGGGACAGTGACCATTGCTCCATAACCTTTAAAACTGTCATGGACAGGGACAGGTGCAGAGAGGACAAGAAGATATTTAATTGGGGAAGGGCAAACTATGAGGCTATAAGGAGAGAACTTGGGAGTGTAAAGTGGGATGTCCTTTTTGAAGGGAAATGTACCATGGAGATGTGGTTGATGTTCAGGGATCTTATGCAGGATGTTAGGGATAAATATGTCCCGGTGAGGCAGAGAAGGAATGGCAGGGTGAAGGAGCCGTGGGTGACGAGAGAGGTGGAACGACTTGTTAGGGAGAAGAAGGTAGCATACATAAGGTATAAGCAGCAAAGTTCAGACAGGGCCCGTGAGGAATATAGAGTAGCGAGGAAGGAACTTAAGAAAGGGCTGAGGAGAGCTAGAAGGGGACATGAAAAGGCGTTGGCTAGTAAGGTTAAGGAAAATCCCAAGGCCTTTTTCACCTACGTGAAGGGTAGGAGGATGGCTAGGGTAAAGGTAGGTCCGATTAAAGACCATGGTGGGAGAATGTGCCTGGAGGCGGCGGAAGTGAGAGAAGTTCTCAATGAATACTTCTCTTCGGTATTCACCAAGGAGGGGGGTCTTGATGATGCGGAAGGGAGTGCCGGTAAGGGTAATGTTCTCGAGGTTGTAGATATCAAGAGAGAGGATGTGTTGAAGTTGTTAAATAATATCAAGACGGATAAATCTCCGGGGTCTGACGGGATTTTCCCTAGGCTGCTTCGAGAGGCGAGGGAGGAGATTGCTGAACCGCTGGTAAGGATCTTTGAGTCCTCGTTGTCCACGGGGATGGTGCCAGAGGATTGGAGGGTGGCAAATGTTGCCCCCTTGTTCAAAAAAGGTAGTAGGGATAGTCCAGGAAATTACAGACCGGTGAGCTTTACATCTGTGGTGGGTAAACTGTTAGAAAGGATTCTAAGGGATAGGATCTATGAACACCTGGAGAATAATGGACTGATTAGGGACAGCCAGCATGGCTTTGTGAAGGGAAGATCTTGCCTCACAAGCCTGATAGAGTTCTTTGAGGAGGTGACGAGGAAGATTGATGAGGGTAGTGCGGTGGATGTGGTCTATATGGATTTTAGTAAGGCGTTTGATAAGGTAGCTCATGGTAGGCTTCTTCAGAAGGTCAGAGGCCAAGGGATCCAAGGAAGCTTGGCTGTGTGGATTAAGAATTGGCTTGCCTGTAGAAAGCAGGGGGTTGTGGTGGAAGGAGTGCCCTCGGATTGGAAGGCAGTGACTAGTGGTGTCCCGCAGGGATCGGTTCTGGGACCTCTACTTTTTGTGATATTTATAGATGACTTAGATGAGGGGGTGGAAGGCTGGGTTAGTAAGTTTGCGGACGACACTAAGATCGGCGGTGTTGTGGATAGTGTGGAGGGCTGTCGGAACTTACAGAGGGATATTGATAGGATGCAGAGCTGGGCTGACAAGTGGCAGATGGAGTTCAATCCGGAGAAGTGTGAGGTGGTACACTTTGGAAGGACAAACTCCAGGGCAGAGTACAGGGTAAATGGCAAGGTACTTGGCAGTGTAGAGGAGCAGAGGGATCTGGGGGTTCATATTCACAGTTCACTGAAAGTTGCCTCACAGGTGGATAGAGCAGTTAAGAAGGCCTATGGGATGTTAGCTTTCATAAGTCGTGGGATTGAGTTTAAGAGCCGCGAAGTGATGATGCAGCTTTACAAAACTCTAGTTAGACCACACTTAGAGTACTGTGTTCAGTTTTGGTCGCTGCATTATAGGAAGGATGTGGAGGCGTTGGAGAGGGTGCAGAGGAGATTTACCAGGATGCTGCCTGGATTAGAGCGTATGGAATATGAGCACAGGCTTAAGGTGCTAGGGCTTTATTCACTGGAAAGGAGGAGGATGAGGGGAGACATGATAGAGGTATATAAAATATTGAAAGGAATAGATAGACAGCCAGCACCTCCTTCCCAGGGCACCAATGCTCAAGACGAGAGGGCATGGCTTTAAGGTTATGGGTGGGAGGTTCAGGGGAGATGTCAGGGGGAGGTTTTTCACCCAGAGAGTGGTTGGTGCATGGAATGCACTACCTGGGGTGATGGTGGAGGCAGATACATTGGACAGGTTCAAGAGTCTGTTGGATAGGCACATGGAGGAATGTGAGATAGAGGGATATGCGGGAGGAAAGGGTTAGATAGTGTGAGGGTGGTTTAATGGACGGCACAACATGGTGGGCCAAAGGGCCTGTTTTGTGCTGTATGGTTCTATGGTTCTAAGTCCATATACATCACATCAGTGACATTTCCCTCATTGACCCTCTCTGTTGCTTTATCAAGTAACACCATCAGGTCTGTTAAACACAATTTGCCTCTAACAAATCCATGCTAATTATATCTATTCAATCTGAATAAAACCAAGTGGCTGCTCATTCTGTGCATGATTGTTTCCAGAACTTTTCCCACTATGGTGATTAAACTGGCTGGTCTTAGTTACTGGATTTATTCCTCTTTATTGGAGCAATATAGATTGCATACATGTTGATATTAATATTTTATTAAGGTAAAGAAGTGCAGATTTAAAATTTTACTGCAGATACTAAAGTTGTATTTGAGGAACATTGCCTTAGAATGTACCAATGTGGTCCCATTGGGAAGAATAGGGAATAAGATTATTATGATAATTCAAAGCAGTTAATCTATTTACAACATGGTGCTGTGGTGGAAATTCAAGTCTTTTAGGATCTTTCCAATAATTCCTTTATGGATTCCAATAAAAAGTATTTCACAAAATCAAAACCTTTAAATAAAAGGTCACATTTAAAATTTTCAACAAGGATGTTCCCCTAGAGACACAGGATCTACAGTGCCCACAATGTATGACAACCTATCTCTTTTTCTATAAATGATAACAGACCTCCTACATGTTTCTAGCATAAAGGATTTTTATTTTACAAATCCTCACAGGCATTAAAAGGCAACTCCTGAAATGAGTTATTTGCAGATGACGTTATGCATGAGGTCTCCTTCTCAGATGGCTCAAATTCAGCAGAAAAGCTGAGAAGTTCTAGAAAAATGGCACCAACAAGGAATAGGCAGTTTTCCCAGGGAGGTCATTGCTCTTCTAAAAGACAAGCAGGAGAAATTCAATCTCATATCTATGAACTGAATTTATGCCAATCAGGCAACAGAAAGCAAGTGATCACAAATGAACAAGTCTCTGTATAAAGCAAGTGACTAAGAGGTCCTACCTGGGCAGTTTCAAGTATCCTGCTGGTTAAATTACTTTAAATAAAGAATTTTATTTAAAAAAAAAGAAAATACTGGCAAGACAACATCAGGGGAAAATTTCAGATTCCAATCTGAACATGTGGGAAGAACACCTGCCCAAGGCAAGTGGATTGTTCTTTAATTATGCAGATCATGTTCCAATGATACCAGTGATTTTAATCAGTGGGATGCACAAGGGAGCTGTTACAACATTCCCACCAGGCCAAATTGGCAGCAAGAATCAAGGCTCGAGCAAGCCACAAGAAAAAAAAATATTTTTTGTGTACACTTAACTTTCTATGTGGGACCTTCTAGAGAAGTGGTCATCCAGGCCCCAAAAAGAAGTTTAAGTCTTTCCTTTCCCAATCCTTTTCCTCCCTCACCTAATCAGAAATCCTGCAAATACCTGCCCAGCAACTTGCTGAATGCTGGCGGCTGTCCCTTAAGTATCAATCTTGTTTCTGTCTCTTGCTTCTGCATTGGCCCGATACCCACAGGACAGACAATGCTTTCCTAATAGATGCAGGTAAAAGGGCGTTGGCTCTCACCACAGAACTGCTCTCCAGAGTTAAAAATCAGGATTATTGTGTAGGAAGAGATTTGAATAAATTAAGCAAGAGGACTTTAGACTGGATATGTAACACGTGATGAAATATAAAATTTATGGAGACACAAGAGAGATTGCAGATGCTGGAAATCTAGAGCAACACACACAAAATGCTAGAGGAACTCAGTGGGTCAGGCAGCATCTATGGAGGGAAATGGACAGTCGATGTTTTGGGTTGAAACCCTTCATCAGGACTGGAAAGAAAGAGGGGACATAGCCAGTATAAAAAGTTAGGTGGGGGGGTGGGGGGATGGGGTGGAGCAAGAGCTGGCAGGTGATTGGTGGATCCATTGAGGGGGTGATAGGCAGGTGAGGAAGGGAGAGAGTGGAAATGATGCAAGAAGCTGGGAGGTGATAGGTGATAGTGAAAAAGGACTGAAGAAGATGGAATCTGATAGGAGAGGACAGTGGACCATGGGATAAAGGGAAGGAGGTGAGGAGGAGAACCAGAGGAAGGAATGTGTGGGTGATGAGCAGATTGAGAGGGCAGGGGAGGGGAAAAAAGAAGGGGTGATGGGGCCGGTTGGGAAAGGGGGGAAGTAGTTACCGGAAATTAGAGAAATCGACATTGATACATTAAGGGCGGAAACTAGCAAGGTGGAATATGAGGTGCTGTTCCTCTGATCTGTGTCTAGCCTCAACTTAGCAGTAGAGGAGGCCATGGACAGATATGTCAGTGTGGGAATGGAAAGTGGAATTAAAATGGCTGGCCACCAGAAGATCCTGGCTGATATGGTGGATGGAGTGAAGGTGCTCGACGAAGCAATCCCAAATCTGCATTGGGTCTCGCCAATGTGGAGGAGGCCGCACCAGGAGCACTGAATGCTATAAATGACACTGATGACACAAGTGAAGGACTGCCTCACCTGAAAGGGCTGTTTAGCGCCCTGAATGGTGGTGACAGAGGAGGTGTAGAGGCAGGTGTAACACTTAGCAGCGTATAAATCTATATACAAAATTTATATCTTTTTCTCCTATTTTGCGTCAGTGTTCAATTGTGAAGCAAGAGCGTGAGGTAGTTTTGAATGCCAGTATCAACCATTCACTCTAATTGCACATAATCTAAGGTTTTATGCAAATATTAGAACAAAGGGAAACCAAATGCTACATGCTAAAAAATTCTCTATGTACCAGGAAGCAAATGTCAATGCAACCTATGAGCTGATCTCACCCCCAATGCCTCCTAAAAATCCCTCACACTATGTTACTAAATCATAACAGCATTAAATGTGCCTTATAAATATTCTATTAGATTAATAAATAACTGGACAGCATGTTTAAAACTTCCATTATAATTTGAGGGAACACCAAGAGCTTATAAAGCAGAGATGTGACTTTTGATCCTAATACAGCAGTTGGAGAATCTGAATTCAAGAAACCTGCAACAACAAAAAGAAAACTAGTATAGTATCAGTAACATTAACCATGAAACTGCAGGATTAACATTAAAAAATCTAGAGATTAAATAATATACTTTAGTAGTGAATAATCTGGTCCTCACTAGCCTTGCCCCTACCCAATTCCGTTATGGTTCATTCTTAACTGTCTTCTGCAAGACAACAATTCATTGAGTTGTATCAAATATCGACAAAGCTCTGCAGTAAGAAAATCCTCCCTCCCCACCTCTCCTCTCCTCTCCTCTCCCCCCCCCCCCCCCGCAAAATGCACATCACTACCTTTTCAGGGCAAGGAAGAGCGTCAAAAAAAATGCTGGCCTTGTCAAAGAAGCACACAAAACAACAATGAGAAATATGACTAAAAACAATAGAAGAATTAATACACCGCATTTGTACCACTTTCATCATAATTTTGGCATCTTGCCTTCAAAAGAATATTGGTGCACTATAGAGGGTTCAGAGAAATGTGATAAGAATAACTAAACTATGAAGAAAAGCTCTAAAAGCTGAAACTGTTTGCTTAAGAAACTGTTGATCTATTAAAAGTTTTACAAACAGGCATGATAGAGTGTGTATACATCCAATTTATAGTTATCACAGACCTAGTCGATATAAAGACAAAATAAGCAATCCTGGCTTTTTTTTATATGAAATATTGAATAGTGAAGTTTATCAAAAGCAGTTAATTATATGGTAATTAACTACTTTGAAAGGGAAATAGATGAACATCTGGCTTGGATCAAGATTGAAGATTACACAGCTAAATAGAGTATTAGCTGAGGAAGTATTCCATCTGTCTATTATGTTGAAACCCTGGATGTTTCTCTTGTGGAATGCCAACCAGTCAAAACTGAATTTTCTAGATTGTAAAGACAGATGTAATTTCGAGTGTTGCTAGATTAAGAACCAAGTCAACACACACGCACAAGATTTTTGTTAAAAGAAGAAAATAATGTTTACATTACTTTTCAGATTACATGAATGGGGCAGTTAATACAAATTGTGCATTGTTTTGTGGAAGGGATAAGTTCAAAGGATAAATCAACCTTTTTCAAACATTTTTATATTCATTACTGTAGAGTTCAGGTTTCCAGCTGCTGCAGTCTTGACAAAATGCACAAAAATTGACTGGGCCGTGAGTTGAGCACATTTGCCATAACTGCACCTTGCTCTGCCTTCCAGTACCAATCTGCTCAGAGTGTGGAATCAGGGGAAGTTAATGAAGTGCATTTTAATTGGACCAAAGAAGAGGCCTTTCTTCAATAACATTCAAGCAAGTCCAATATTCTTCGCTTGTCTCCACACCAAATGTTGATTTTGAACTCCACTTTAAGGGAACGTGTTTTGTAATCAACGTTTCACAGATCATTTATTTGGTTTACAATTTGCAGGCTCATTGCACGAGGAATGTGCAAAACATCTGTAGATAGGTCAAGCCAGCAGCAAAATTTTGCCAGAGGCAATGTGGGGAAATCTAGATCCAGGTTGTGGTTTAAGAATCAGTGCATCCCCTATGTAAAATGAAGATGGGGAGGAAGTTCTCATCTCAGAAGTTCCTGTCTCAGAGGGCCACAAATCTTTGAAACACTGGCCCAGAGAGCAGTGGTGACAACGCCATTGTGGGCAAGAAAGACAGACAGATCTGTAGGGGAGTTAAGGATTATAAGTGGAGCTGAGGATATAATCAGATCAGTGGTGATCTTACTGAAAGGCTAAGCAGGCTCTGGGAGACATATGTTTTACTCCTGTTCCTTTTTCTTATGTTTAACAATAATATAGGCTATAAAGTATTAGAACCAAAATAGCCAGCCTACACAGATTACAGTAACTCTGATGCCCCACGAGCATTTATGTTAGCTTCTTCCTACTTCTCTTCTACATGCTGTCCTTTGGCAATTTCATCTGTAAGCAGAACCTCCACACTCCATTCCACCTCACCACCATCCATAACTTATCAAATTGATGTCCAGTATCCAGTAATGCACAAGTAGAGATTTCCAACTACTAAACAATGGAAAGACCCAGGCCATTACATCCAATCCCCACTACAAATTCAACTCCCTGGCCCTTGTCCCGAGGGCAAGCCAGATGGTTTACAAATTTGGCATCGTATTTGAACCCAAAATGCACTTACAATCAGATATCCACACAATCATCAATGGTGTCTACCTCCAGCTTTTTAGCAGCATTATAATGTCATCCCTGATTTTTCATGCTAACAAGAAGCATCTCCTGCAAGAGAGAATATGAATGGCTCAAAATCAGTATCTCTGAAATTCAGTGCTAATATATTCAAGATACAACAGCGGCACATAATACTAATCCCTTCAGAAGGGGAAGCAATATTCGGTATCTTCAAGAGGTGAGAATTGAGAGGAATAGTAAATGTCTGCATGGAAGTGACCAATAATTAAGCAAAACTGGATTATAAAATAACACCACATTTTAAAATTTTGAATCTGAATCCTAAATCAGGTTTTATATTTCACTTCAATTGTACAAAACCACAGCATTCTGAAATTCAATTCCAAGCAAATAACTGGTCCAATTACCTGCTGAGTATATCAGTGAGAACGGGCAACTTATCATATGACAAATTTCAATTTGTTAAGATAGGAAAAGACACATAAAAGAGGGAAAATTCCACCAAATAAGATATTACTTTTTCATTCAATTGCATCCAAACCATTTTATAACATGTTACCTCCTTCACTGCAAAGGTCTTGCAGTTATAATGTAGTATTTCCATAGTAACAAGAAATGATGTAGCAATTCTCCCTGTGATTACACCAACATCACAAGAAACATATCAAGTACTGGATGGCTTCAACAAATTAGCTTTGGCTTTCACTTTGATGCACAAAACTGACTGGGAGAGTAAGATCATTATTTAAAAAGCAATGGTTTTAAATCTAATCCTGTAGCAGAACACGAGTTGGCATAGGTTTTTTATTGCAGTAGCACATATGGTTATGGTGCTACTTGTTTAAGAGGCCCCCCAGTGGTTATTCCACAAATGGCAGAACAGTTCTTGTAGAAAATATTTCTTCTATGCTGCATGTAATGTCGTCCACTAACGATAGAAGCAGTGGGTAAATATACTGCTCAATGTGAAATCAGACAATATAATTATATAGTTATAGCTGGGACAACTTCAGAAAATGCAAAATTGAACACGGGTCCAGGGCCAACCAAGTGAAAAGAAAGATCTACAAAAATGTAGTATTAAGGGACTACTGAAGGACCCACCAGTTAGGTATAAGGTGAAGTGAAGCCATCAGCGGTAGGATTATGATCAAACAGTATGTTGATATTCAGGATCTAGATTCACACATTCATGCAAGATGTCAGCACCCATAAAAAATGATTATCCAGCAAGAGTCAGCGTCTCCAGAGAAGGAAAGCGTTTCATTAACAAAAAAAAACTTAGCTGACTGGATGTTGTGATAACCTTATCTCTTTTACTTGCATTTTCTTCATTATCATCATCCAACTGCAATCCCAGTAACTTTTTGAGAATGTATTGCGTTGGAGTAAAAATTAAGTACTTTTAAAATAAAAGCAGATTTAAAATATGCTTTTTTGGTGCATTCATTACTTTAAATTGTAGTATTTCCATCAAAAAGGCCCAAAAGAAAAGCATGCAATTCTTTCTAAAGTTGCTCTGGTTATGAGGCAATTAGATTCTAATGCATCTGTATTTCACAGTGGTAATAAATAAGGAAATTACAACAATCTATAGATGATTATTTACGCACTCCACTGTTACTTAAGCACATTCATTGCTTGTTTATTCAGTGGTTCATCTGCAATGTTCAGTGCCATTAGTCCCAAAGGATCTTTTCTGCACACTGCTGTTGAATCCCCTAGGCTTTCATTATGTTTTTAAATCTCATGAAATACTACACTGGAGCCATGTGACTCAAGGAAGTTAATTACCATCTTAGGTAGCTTCCATGATTTACTGTGATATATTGCAACTGTGCATTGTGAACAGTTGAGTTCTTATGAGATTTTCACCCTTCTTTAACCCTTATAGTGCTGGCATCCCCCAGGAATTCTCTACAGCATGAATAATTTTAAGCTATTATCAGCTCACATACTGCAAGGTTCTACAACCATAAGAAAAGCACTAATAAAACATTAAAATTCAATTATGAAACATTGTATTATCTTCTTTCTAGTTGTCTTTGAGCTTTATAATTTCTAAGGTGCTCTGTGCTAATCTTAGAAGTTGATATTTTCTCTTTTCCATCAATCTACATTGTTTAAAATCTGTCAACCACAAGAATGAATACCAAAATTCAAACAGATCAATGCAACCAAATAAAACCTTTCACTCAGCTTAACTGCTGTAACAAGAGTGGTGTACAAATCTACTTTCCCAATATTTTGGGAAAGAGCTGAAAAGAGAGGCTGCGGGGGTGCAATTTATACTAGTTGCACCAGGGTGTTCATCTAATAAAATTGGGCTTGGCAGATTTCAACATTTTTTTTTCCAGAAACACTTGTTGATGTCTTCATTATGTTAGTTTATATTTTACTTAAGTTTACCTGAAGAAATGAAACTCTAAGGCACAATATAGAATACATGATTAAATGAAATAAATGGGGTTTCAAATTCCATTTTTTTTTCATTAATAGCCCAAAGATTAAAGGGGATATGCTAAATGTATTTAGTCTTATTCAGCTTTAAGAAAGGTGTTCCCTAAAACTAAAGTCCCCAAAAAGGAGAAGACATCAATGCAATTTATATTCTGATTTTTTTTACAGTAAATAGAAGAAAAACAAGTTTTTCATTAGAAGAGTTGGGTAAAACAAACAGGATCACTTCCACCTTCAATGCTCGGCAAGACAGGTTGACGAAGCAGATTGCTTGCCCATTATTGAACTACAATAGAAATGAAAATTGGGCTTGTTGTATAACAGGCAAATAATTACTCCAGCAATCCAAAGTCTATATGGTGATTACATACAATTCTATTGATATTATGCAGTTCACTCAACAGAAAAAACATACTACACTGAGCCCTAAGATCATTTACAAATCCAATATTTATTCTGCTGTGTTAATACCTTCAACATTAAGATAAAATGTGCAGTGTTTCCAAGCATCCCCTGGTTATCAAGTCAACAATTAAATTGGCAATATTGCTTGAATAAAAGCCACCAGAAAGGCTGGTATACACAATATTTCTTGATTTTACAGGCAGAACAAATTGGCCCAAAAAATTCTTGTCAAAATGGTGGTAAGTCTAACTACTTTTTTCATGTTCAAATACTACAGCAAATACAGGCGCAGACCGAAGCTGATTAAATGGAACCACTGAAACTTTTGCTCAAGATGCATCACCTAGTCACCTACCTCACAAAGGCATCATCGAGCTCCTAAATACATTTTCAAATACACTGAATAATATAAGTTTCTGCACTTGCACAATAAAGATGAAGTGAATTCATCACAAGAAATAATTTTGAGGCTAATTACATAATTTTACCATTCAGCCTCTTTGGTCATGATGCAGTGTAGGGTCTCAGCCTTTCAAATTTTAATAGTGCCAAGAGTTTATTTTTTAATTTTAAAAAATTACCTTTCATATATTCTTTCCATTCAATTCTCTTCCTAAACCCAAGTTGATAACTGAGTTCACCTTCTTAGCTTAGACTTCCTTGTTCAGACCTGTGCTACTAGAGGCACAATCATTCAATTTGATTGGTTAATGAGATACACAAGTGCTTGCCTTAATCACTTAGATCCCAGATGCTCCATAAGGGATGCAGTGTCATGTTCAACTCCCACTTTTAGCAATTTACTATGCAAGATATCATCGGTATTAAGCCAGTACCATTAATTGAGCTGCTCCTGAAATTTTTGTTCAATCGTTATGATATTTTAGAATAAAAACAAAGGCCTCCAATGAGAATGATTTCCCCTTTCAGGTTACTTGATCAATACAGTGATGGAATTTTAAGAAATGTAGGGAGTGTAATACAGAAAAAAGTCATTTTATACAGGTTAACAATTACATTGAAATAGAATATAAAATATTTTTAATTGAGTGCATTACCAAAAAAATTTTTTAAACTTGCTAAACAAAATTATAGTCAAATACCAAGCATCTAAATATAAACTATTTAAAAAGAGTTACTTAGCACAGTAACAAAACATTTTTAGATAGTGGAAGTGTTAAATGAGGTTCCAAGGCCATGTTTGGAACCCACATAATTAAAATAAGGCCAAATCCACTTTTGCCTGATGAAAATAGAGTTTAGGCACTTTATAAGAATAAGTCCTAAAATAACCTGTCAGTAGGAAATTATTGGAGCAGTTTTAAGTTAGTTATATCAATATATCAGTATTGAATGCATAAGCATGTATTTACAGGTTTGTACACCTGAAGTTAATGCAGAACACTCATATCCCTACAAACATATGAATTGAGAGTAGGAGTAGACCACTCAGCCCCTCGTAGCCCCCCCTTCACTCCTTTGATTATCCAGTATCTATCTACCTCTGTCTTTAAATTATTCATAGATTCTGCTTCTCCTGCCCTTTGAGGAAGAGAGTTTCAATGATTCACAGCTCACTGGGAGGGAAAGTTACATTTCATCACCGTCTTAAATAGGCAATCCCTTATTTTAAAACAGAATCCCCTAGTTTAAGAAAACATCCTCTTTTCATCCTATCAGGACCTCAAGGGATCTTGTATGTTTCAATAAAGCCCCCTCTAGCGATTACAATCCTAGCCTGTCCAAACTTTCCAAGTAAGATAACCCACCCACTCCAGGGATCAGACCTGTAAACCTTCTGTGAAATGCTTCCAATGCATTAACATCCTTCCTTAAATAAGGAGACCAGCACTGGACACAGTACTCCAGATGTGGTCTCACTAATGTCCTTAACTGAAGCGTAACTTTGTTACTTTTGTATTCTATTCCTGTCACAATAAACAGTGATGTTTTGTTAGCTTTCCTAATAACTTGTACTGTACCTGCATACTATCCTTTATCAACTCATGCACTAAGCCACTCAGATCCCTCTGTCAAAATTCTGCAATCTTTCATCATTTATAACATGTATTTTTATAACTTTTTTGCTGAAAGAGACAATTCAGATTTTCCAACATTGTACTCCATTTGCCAGACCTTTGCCCTCTCACTTAACCTACCTATATTCCTTTGTAGCCTTCTTATATCTCCTTCACAACTTACTTTACAACCTGTCTTTGTGTCATCAGTAAATTTAGCAAACATACCTTTGGTGCCTACATCCAAATTATTAATATAAATTATAAAAAGTTGAGGACCCAATACTGATACCTGTGGCCCACAACTCATTACGTCATACCAACCAGAAAAAAGACCAATTTATGCCTGCTCTCCACTTCCTCTTAGCTAGTCCATCTTTCATCCAGGCCTCTACACCATGAATTCTATTTCCCACAATAACTTTTGATATAGCACTTTATCAAATTATTTCTGGAAATTTCAGTGTGTCCATTGATTCTCTTTTATTCACAGCACATATTACTTCCAAGAACTCCAATAAGTTGGTCAAACATGATTTCTCTTTCACAATGCCATATCAATTTTGCCTGTTTACTCTGAATTTTCCTAAGTGCCCTGTTTAAGATCTGAGAAATGTTCACTGGTCTGTTGTTTACTGCCTTCCGTCTGCCTCCATTTTTAGATAAAGGAATAAATTTGCCAATTTTCAATTTAGTGGAACCTACCCCAAATCTAGGGAATTTTGGCCAAAGAATCAACTTTTTAAGTAGCCATTTTCTTTAAAAGCTTGGAATGAAGTCAATTAGGGCCCAGGGACCTGTGAAACCTCAGCTCCATGAGTTCATTCAGTACTACTTCCCTCATGACTGTAATAGTCCTGATTTCCTTCCTCCCTTTCAAATTTAATTCACAGCTCGTTTCGGGAATGTACTTGTATCTGCAAATAATGAAGCCTCATGCAAAATACCTGTTTAATTCATCTGCCATCTCCTAGTTTTCCATTCATAACTTGATAGAACCAACACTTACTGTGTCAGCTTTTCTTTTTTCAATACCTACAGAAATGCTTATCCTCCATACAACTAAAGACTACAACAAATACATTTGGAAAGAATGAAATGCAGAGTTTCCCTCTGAAATAAATAGTAAAACAGCATTACAGTTATTAGCAGCAGCAAACCTGTTATGACAGTTCTATCGTGCACTATTGCATTACATTAAACCCACACTCAAATATCTCAATTTATTCAACCATTCTCTTAACAATTAATTACATCAGGAGTGCTCTTGTTCAACCTATATTATACTTTTGAAGCCACATGCATATCTTACACCATAGAAGGTAAAAGTTCGATTCATTTAATTCAGGCCTGTTAACTAAGCTTAAATACAGGACAGAATATGCTGAAAATACCCTGCAGGTCAGACAACATCTGCAGACACAGAAGCACAATTAATGTTTCAGTTTGATGACTTTCCATCAGATCTTGGAAAAGTTAGGAAACGTGCATGTTTTACGTTCCAGAGAAGGTGAGGGTTGAGTGTGTAAAGAGGAGTAGAGAGAGCAAACAGGGAAAGCTTGTGTTAGGGTGTAGACTGAGGGACTGAATGATGCATGTGGTGGTAGTGCTGGCTGAATAAGAGAGGTAGAGGCTTGGTAATCACAGCCCATCTGACTGGAAAAGATAGGTTGGTAAAGAAAGTATACGGCCTGCTTGCCTTTATCATTCCAGGCACTAAGTATAAAAGTCAGGAAGTCGCAGCTGTATAAAAGCTTTAAGGTGAGAGGGGGAAAGATTAAAGGAGATGTGCAAAGCAACTTTTATTTACACAGAGGGTGGCAAGTGTCTGGAAGATGCTGCCAGGAGAGGTGGTAGAACCAGATGATAGTGCCTTTTAAGAGGCATTTAGACAGACAAATGAGCAGGCAGGGAACAGAGGTATATGGACCAAGTGCGGGCAGATGGGATTAGTTTAGATTGGCATCATGATTGGTGCAGACATGGTGGGCCATAGGGCCTGTTCCTGCACTGTACTGTTCTATATTCTATGTTCTATAGCAGATGTTGCGCCTCCTGTGGTTGCAAGTGAACATGGGTAAGAAGGGAACCAAGGAGTTACAGAATGAATGGTCCTGAGAATGCTAATAGAAAGGAGAAAATGTATCTAGTGGTGGCATCTCATTAAAGATGGTGGAAAGTGTGGAGCATAATCCATTGAATATGGTTGGTGGATGGAAATTAGGACATGGGGAAAACCATCCTTGCTCTGATTGAGGGAATTGAAACTGACATGAGGGAAATGGAAAAGAACCAAATGAGAATCCAGTCAATCATGCTAAAGAGGAGGCCTCCTAAAAATGTCTCAGTAGCACGGGTGTGAAAGATATTGTCATCATAATATATGTTAGGGAGAATAGAAAGTGTTCTTAAACTGGGTTATGAGGAGTTGTCAAATACCGCAGGAGACTGTGAACTTGAAATTAGTCTCTAAACTGTCCACAAGATAGAGATAGAAGCCAATAAAGGGAAAGAAAGAGTTCGAGATTGATCATGTGAACATGAGAGCAGGGTAGAAAATGGCAGCAAAGGCAAAAAACTTACAAGTTCTATACAACAACAGGAAACATCACCAATACAGTCACAAATATACCAAATAAAAGAGGTGAGATCACAAGATCACAAGACAAAGGAGCAGAAGTAGCCCATTTGGCCCATCGAGTCTGCTCCATGAGCTAAATTAATACTATTCCTATCTAGCCCCAATTTCCGGCCTTATCCCTTGATACCTTGACTAATTAGATAACTATCAATCTCCTCCTTAAACGCCCCCAATGATTGGGCCTCCACAGCTGTACGTGGCAAAGGATTCCATAATTTCACTACCCTCTGGCTAAAGAAATTTCTCCTCATTTCTGTCTTAAACCGGTACCCTCTAATTCTAAGATTGTGCCCTCTAGTCCTGGACTCACCCACCAGGTAAAACAGCTTAACCACATCTACTCTGTCCAGTCCTTTCAACATTCTAAATGTTTCTATGAGGTCACCTCTCATTCTTCTGTACTCCAATGAATACAGTCCAAGAGCCGACAAACGCTCATCATAAGTAAGGCCTTTCATTCCGGGAATCATCCTCGTAAATCTTTTCTGAACCATCTCCAACATCAGTACATCCTTCCTAAGATTAGGGGCCCAAAACTGTGCACAGTAATCCAAATGAGGCCTCACCAGTGCCCCATAGAGCCTCATCAACACTTCCTTACTTTTATACTTTATACCTCTCAAAATGAATGCCAACATAGCATTCGCTTTCTTTACCACCGATCCGACCTGGTGGTTAACCTTTAGGGTATCCTGCATGAGTACCCCCAAGTCCCTTTGTACTTCTGTACTTTGAATTTTCTCCTCATCTAGATAATAATCTGCCTGTTTATTTCTGTTTCCAAAGTGCACAACGGCACATTTCTCAACATTGAATCTCATCTGCCATTTCTTTGCCCATTCTCCTAAACTATCTAAGTCTTTCTGCAACCTTCCTATTTCTTCAATACTCCCTACTCCTCCACCTATCTTGGTGTCATCTGCAAACTTAGCCACAAAACCATTTAGTCCATCATCCGAATCATTAATGTACAAAGTAAAAAGAAGTGGCCCAAACACTGACCCCTGAGGAACACCACTAGTAACCGGTAGCCAACCAGAACAGGATCCTTTTATTCCCACCCTTTGCTTTCTGCCTACCAGCCAATGCTCCACCCATTCCAATATCCTACCTGTAACTCCATGAGCTCTCATCTTATTAATCAGCCTCTCGTGCGGCACCTTGTCGAAGGCCTTTTGAAAGTCTAAAGACACAACATCCACAGCCTCTCCCTTATCCACCCTACCTGAGATTTCCTCAAAAAACTCCAATAGGTTGGTCAGGCAGGATCTTACCTTCATGAAACCATGCTGGCTTGGGCCTATCTTGCCTTGCACCTCTAGGTATTCCATAACCTCATCCTTGAGGATCAATTCCAATAACTTTCCCACCACCGATGTCCGACTAATAGGTCTGTAATTTCATGCTGCCTCCCACCCTTCTTATACAGTGGAACTACATTTGCGACCTTCCAGTCCTCCGGAACCATGCCGGAGTCTATTGATTCCTGGAAAATTATCACCAATGCCTCTGCAATCTCTGAAGCCACCTCCTTCAGAACCTGGGGGTGCACCTCATCCGGTCCGGGAGACTTATCTGTCTTTAGTCCATTTAGCTTCCCGAGCACCTTCTCTCTAGTAATCTTAACTGAATTCAGTTCTATCCCCCGAGACCCCTGACTATCCAGTATATTGCTGATGTCCTCCACAGTGAAGACCGATGCAAAATACTCATTTAGTTCCTCTGCCATCTCTCTGTTATCCATTATAATCTCTCCCACACCGTCTTCAATTGGTCCTATATCAACCCGTGTCTCTCTTTTACTCTTCATATATTTAAAAAAAACTCTTGATATCTTTCTGAATGTTATCTGCCAACTTCCTTTCATAATTCATCTTTTCTTTCCTAATGACCTTCTTAGTTTCTTTCTGCAGGTTTTTAAAAAGTTTCCCAGTCTTCTGTTTTCCCACTAATTCTTGCTTCCTTGTATGGCCTCCCTTTTGCTTTTATTTTAGCCTTCACTTCTCTTGTTATCCACATTTGTGCCATTTTTCCATTCATAACCTTTTTTCTTGGAGTATATCTATCCTGCATTTTCCTTATTTCTTGTAGAAATTCCATCCATTTCTGCTCTGCCGTCCCTCCAGCTAGCTTACTCTTCCAATCAATTTGGGCCAGTTCCTCTCTCATGCCACTGTAATTTCCTTTGTTCCACTGATATATTGACGCATCTGATATTAGCTTCTCCTTTTCAAATTTGAAACTGAACTCAATCATATTGTGATCGCTAGTTCCTAATGGTTCCTTTACCTTTAGTTCCCTAATCACCTCCGGTTCATTACACAGCACCCAATCCAAAACAGCCAATCCCCTGGTGGGCTCATCAACAAGTTGCTCCAAAAAGCCATCCCGTAGACACTCCACAAACTCACTCTCCTGAGATCCACTGCCTTCCTGGCTTTCCCAATCCACCTTCATGTTAAAATTCCCCATAATTATCTTGACGTTGTCTCTCTGACACGCTCTTTCTATTTCTAGCTGTAACTTATAGTCCACATCCCGGCTGCTGTTAGGGGGCCTATATATCACTGCTATTATTGTCCTTTTACCCTTGCCATTTCTTTTGGTTTTGGTATTGGTATTGGTTTATTATTTCTTACTTATTTCTTAGCTGTTTCCAATTCCCTGGTCCCAATCAGCTCATTTTCACCTGTCTCTACAATCAATCCCAGATGGGATGGTCACTTATTTCTTAGCTCCACCCATAAGGATTCCACTTCTTCTGACCCTATGTCCCTTCTCTCTATTGATTTTATATCATTACTAACCATCAGGGCCACACTACCCCCTCTGCCTACCTGCCTATCTTTCCTATACACTGTGTACCCTTGGACATTTAGTTCCCACTCACAGCCTTCCTTAAGCCATGACTCGGTGATTGCCACAATGTCATATTTTTTAATCTGTAGGTGAGGGAGGAAGGCTAAGTAGGACTGAAAAATGCAACATAAAAAGGGCTGGAGGAATTCAGCAGGTCAGGCAGCATCTATGGAGGGAAATGGACAGTCAACATTTCGGGTCGAGACCCTTCCTCTGGACTGCTGGACACCAGTCCAGAAGAAGGGTCCCAACCTGAAATGTTGACTATCTATTTCCCGCCATAGATGTTGCCTGACCTGTTCAGTTCCTCCAGTGATTTTTATGTTACTCCAGATTCCATATCTGCAGTCTCTTGTGTCTCTAGGACTGAAACAAAGGTTATGCCAGAAAGAAATGGGCATAGTTTGGACCCATGCAGGTTCCCATTGCTACACCTTTGGCTGGAAGGAAGTAAGTGAAGTTAAAATGATAAATTTTAACTCCAATGTGCAGACAAGTTCAGCCAGGCAAAGGATGAAGTGGCAGAGAGGATCTGTTTGGACTCCGTCCAAGGAAGAAGCAAAATGCCCTCAGGCCATCCCAATCTGGGATTGATTGTAGAGACTGGTGAAAATGAGCTGATTGGGACCAGGAAATTGGAAACAGACAAAATAGTGGAAAGCATCAGCGGTTTCACAGATGTAAACGGGAAGAAGAATAGAATGAAGGCAGAAAGAAATAAGTTCTGTGGGACAGAAGCAGGCTGAAACGATGGGTGTACCAGGGCAGTCCTGCTTGAGAATCTTGGGAAAGAGGTAGAAGCAGGCTGTATGCTTGGGGAACCATAAGGCTGGAGGCCATGAAGGGAAGGTCTCCAGCAGAAGATAAGTCAATGACTATTTAGGAGTCAATGGCCTGACGCTCAGTGGCAGGGCCATAGTCCAGAAGGAGGTATGAGGAGGTGCCAGAGAGCTGGCATTTAGCCTCTGGGAGGTAGAAGGTAGTTCAACAAGCAACAGCTACAACATCATTGTGACAATATTTGGGTTGCTCTTCATTGACTGGAGTGCCACAAGTTCATGGGGGTGGGGTTTAGGTTAGAGTGAGTTAGGGCAGTGGAGAAACTTCTTTTTTGGTACACTGTCGATTGAACTGCTTCCTGCTCTCATAATGAACCAAAGGTTGTGTTACCTTTGCTGCCAATTTCCACTCTGCCCTCACTTCCGCATGGTCCAGCTCTGACTCTTCTGTTCCCCTTCTCAAATTCTCTTTTTCAATCTCAGTAAATAACAATCTATATCCATTACAAGTCCACAAACACCTACCTTGACTACATCTCCTCCCACCCTCTTCCCATAAGGACTCCATTCCATTCTTCCAGCCTCTCTGGCTCCGTCATCTCTGTTCTGATGGCATCTTCCACACCAGTTCTTAGGAGATATCTTCTTTTTCCTTAACCATGGTTTCCCCTTCACCATAGTTGACAGAACTCTCAACTGAAATTGTTTTGGTTCCTGCACTTCTGATCCCGCTCACTGTGCTCTCTTCCCACACAGAGGAAGGATAAGTTCCCCTTGTCCTCAACTTCCACCTCACCAACCTCTGCATTAAGGAGCACTGATGTGCAGAGGGATCTTGGGGTATACCCACGGCTCCCTGAAAGTGGCAACACAAGTAGATAGGGTGGTAAAGAAGGCATACAACATACTTGCCTTCATCAGTTGAGCCAGTGAGTATAAAAGTCAGGAAGTCATGTTGCAACCGTATAAAACATTGGTGAGACCACATATGGAGTATCGTGTGCAGTTCTGGTCACCACATTACAGGAAGGATGTGGAGGGTTTGGAGAAGGTGTAGAAAGGGTTCACCAAGATGTTGCCTAGATTAGAGTCTATTAGGAAAGGTTGGACAAACTTGGACTGCTTTCTCTGAAGCGTCAAAGGCTGAGGGGCGACCTGATACAAGTATATAAAATTATGAGAGGCATAGATAGGGTAGATGGTCAGAGTCTGTTTCCCAAGGCATAGGTTTAAGGTGAGACGGGAAACGTTTAAAGAAGATTTACAAGGCAAGTGTTTATTTTACACAGAGAGTGGTAGGTGCCTGGAACCCACTGCCAGGGAAAGTGGTGGAAACAGATACAATAGCAACGTATAAGAGACATTTAGACAGGCGCATGAACAGGCAGGGAAAAAAGGGATGTAGACCAAGTGCAGGCAGATGGGACTAGTTTGGATTAGCATCATTATTGCCACAGACATCATGGGCCAAAGGGCCTGTTCCTGTGCTATACTGTTCTATGTTCATTCAACTGAGCATTCTCCACAATTTCTGCCTGCTTCAGTATGAAGCTATCACCAGACTTATTTTCCCCTCCCCTCTTCCTTCTGCAACTCCCTGTTTTCCCTCCCCTCTTCATTCCGAAACTCTCTGATTCACTCTTACAACCTCAGAACATGCAACGGATACAATAGCAACAACTTGCCTCGTAAATCTTCTTTAAACTTTTCCCCTCTCACCTTAAACCTATACCCTGGGAAACAGACTCTGACCATCTACCCTATCCCCTTTTACCACTTCCCTTCCTTCCATCCAGAGACCCAAACATTCCTTCCAGTTGATTCACTCCAACTTCTTCCAATTTATTACCCTGCATTTGGTGCTTACAGTATGGTTTGCTTTACAATGGAGAAACCAACTGCTGATTTGGTGACCACTTTGCAGAACACCTCTGTTCAGTGCACAAGAATGATCAAGCCAGAAAATGTTAGTTCTCCATCCTCCTCACTCTCTGACTTCTCCACCTTTTTGCCTCTTACACAGTTCCAACAAGTCCAATGCAGGCTTGAGGAACAGCATTTCTTCTGACTAAACACATTACAGTCCTCAGGACTCTGGCAACAATTTCTGATAATCAATCTTACCACTTTGTATCACAACTGGTCAGTTCTGCTGAAAAGTCATCAACCTGTAAAATTAACTCAGTCTTTCCCTCCACAGATCCCGTTTGACCTGCTGATTATTAGACTTTTTCCTCTGGAGCAACTGTGCTGTTTTGTATCTCACACTTCCAACATTTTCAGAATCAGAATCAGGTTTATTGTCACTGACATATGTCATGAAATTTGTTGTTTTGTGGCAGCAGTACAGTGAAAGACATAAAGACATAAAAATTTCTATAAGTTACAAAAATAAATAAATAGTGCAAAAGAGGAATAACAAGGTAGTGTTCTTGGGTTCATGGACTGTTCAGAAATCTGATGGCGGAGGGGAAGAAGCTGTTGCTGAAACACTGAGTGTGGGTCTTCAGGCTCCTGTACCTCCTCCCTGATGGTAGTAATGTGAAGCGGGCATGTCCCGGGTGGTGAGGGTCCTTAATGATGGATGCCGCGCATTGGAGCCTCCATACCAGGCTCTGTTCTCTCTTCATTCATCTTGTTCTACTGATAGCTCCTCCAGACAGATCAGCTGTGTGTAACCAGCCTCCACCATCCTCTCTCAGCCTGCAGCACCACCACTGTGTCACTCAGTCTGTCCCAGTCTCCCCTCTATCACACACCTTCCATCTCTTCACCCCTCCCCTCCCTGCAGCTTCAAGTATGTTTGATTTCTAACTATTCCAGTTCTAATGAAAGGTCAACCTGAAACATTGACCGTTTCACTCTCACAGATGCTGCTTAGCCTACTGTTCTTCCTGTATTCTCTGTTCCAGTTTCTTTTTATATGCCCAATGTAAAACTCTTCCGAGAATTCCATTAAAACAAAGCTAAATCTCTAGTTCCATTCAAATAAAATATTTGCATCAAGATCACTCAAATCTGCACATTCCAACATTAGTATAATTAGATCCCACATCAACATGAACGTTTACTTAAATGAAAGACACATAATACAAAGATTCAGGTACATATATTTCAAAGCACTTTACCTAGTTTCCTACCGATAGGTTAAATATTTGCTGTCACAGTGCAAACATGGATATATTAAAGAGCAGTTTAAAATCTATCCCATTGCTCTGCAGTCATGCCTTGAGTTATACTTTGGTTCTGTAAGCACACATCCAAACGCGACGGAGCCATACCTCGGCAGTTTCCGGGCTGTCTACTGATGTCTGGTGTGCCAGCCTTCGCACCAGAGAGGTCGTAGTATTTCCCAGCGGAAAGAGAGCCGCGGCCGACTTCACTTCCTTCCACTCCACGCGTAAGGTAGTATCGACTGCCACTGTGAAAGAGAAAGCAACACTCCATTCATCCAGCACATTGGGTAAATACTAGCTTATCCACGCCAAAATACACGACTAACTGTTTTGGTAAAACTGACAGCTATGAGGCGACTTTAACACGCCACGATTAATTCCGAGCGAGGCTGTTCCATATTCCAGTTTTTGGAATACAAATTTCATACAACTTTATCAATTGGTCTTCCTTTCGATGCAATACCTTGTAAAGTAACCAGGCGTGCATGAATCAGTGTTTATGTATCCCAGAACGAGCGCAGATATCGCAGCATCTCCTACGGCTCTGTGTGCGCACGTCGCTGCTGCAACCCTGCTGATTCGCTCTCTCCAAAACACAATAGCATGCTGACATTCAGGGAAGATTAGCACAACACTGGGACACGGCAATGCACGTTGCCAAGGAAACGCATCGATTTGCAATTTTGCTTGCAACTCCCACGCAGGCAATGCATAAAGGAAGCAAGGGGCGCAGCAAGCAATCTCAACGTACAGGAGCTAGGTACTTAAAGTAACATCTAATTGGAATCTCGACAAAGATGTCCCTACACACACATTCAAGCGCGTTATGTTTAGAATTACATCGTAATATTTAATAATCAACCCCGGTCAGACGGTTATCCTCCACAGTCTGAAGCTATTGATGCCACCGTGTTGGTAACCGTTGTCCTAACCGGTTCCAATATAGAAGGAAACCAGCGACGTGGCAACAATGTGCCTTCTGCTTTGTCATGTGAGCCAATTATCGCGGTCGAATAAATATTGATTTTGTTACTAAAGAAATTTTACTACTTGCAGCTTAAACAAAATCAAAATCTGTCTTTAACGTTGGACTTTGTCGCTGATTTATTTACTCTGTGGCCGAAATACACAACACAGATACAGACTGTTTAGATCCCTCCCATTCTTGTTAGCAATACGTTAGAAGCTATCACTGATAAAAGCCCGTGGCAGTCTACGGTATATAAGTATTCGGTCTTCAATTAAATATATTGGATTTCAGTAGAAATATTATGCCAGCGATATTATTTGGACTGTTCATTTTTCTCGGATAAATAAGCCTGAATTTGTTATTAATTCGTAAGACTGTCTCGGGTTTTTTTAACTACTTGTTCTATACTTACATATAACCATCAACTCATTCTCTCAAATTACATCATTAAAGCGGGTCTAAATTGCAAATTGAAGAGAGTAAAAAGCATATTTGGAACAACTGTGCTCAGGAAATAAATTTACTCGCAGAGAATAATTAATCTTTGAAATAATCTATCAAACCAGATAAGAGGGACAAATAGATTCACCCTAAATGCAATTAACCTCTATAAAGGCATAATTTAAGTGAACAACTGCTGGCGTATTTTCAGGTCTGTTTTGTTTTAATGTAGTTTCAGTTAGCTGATTGAACAGAGCTTCATCACAGAACCGTGAAATGCGCGTCCGGTTCGAATTCCGGGCGATCTCCAGGAGGTAAACTAGCACCCAGAGGTGATTCGGGCGCAATTTTTCCACAGAATCGGATCTGACGCACCCTTTCCATCTCGAACTGGTTAATGATCTCAGTGTTTCTGCTCTTCTTTAATTATTTCCTTCATGATCATACTTGGCCGTGAAGGTTGTGTGTTTTAACAGCGAGGTAAACCTGTAATGCTAACTTGTGCATTGAAGCAGTTATCGAGTTAGCTCAACAAGTAGTCTAATCTCAGGCTGTTGTTATACTTCAAGACAAAGGTCTGGCTTGGTCTTGTTCAAGTAGAGGCCTCATGAGCCTGCCAGAGCATACGGTGCGGCTCCACTAACCTCGACCCAGGCAAATGAGAATCAGGTGTTAACGCCAACTTTTACAGTGGGTCGTGAAGATCAGGAGACCCTTGCAGGACGTGAGTTTTCAATTCAATTCAATGCAGCTCTATGAACTACTTGTTTTTAATAACGAAAAGGAATGTCGGAAAGATAAAGGTATGAAAGAACAGGAGTTGGGTATTTAATGATGTCAGGAAAAGAGCGGGTTGCACATTTTTTGTTGCATGTTCCAATCGGCCTAAGAAATTGAAACTCTCAGCGTTAAGTATATTCGCTGTCAAATCAGCACCACGGGCCATCTGAAACCCCAGGTCCAGCGAACTGAAATCACTGGGTCTACACATAACATATTCTCAATCAATCATGTCTCTGGCTTCCATCCATTCTCTGCGATCTTGATTTTAAAAACTTCATTCAGCACAAAAAGTAACTGATGCGGAATATTCTCCCGGGATATAGTTGCAATGCTTAAAGGTATATTAATCACACAGCAGCTAACGATCTAGAGGGTGAGGACTCCCGATGGGAAGGATGATATGTCTCTGGTGGGGCTCTGGAAGTTGCTTTCATGATAACGTATTCTCTATCCAAATAAATTCTTAATGTTCCCTGGGGAGAAAATGGCCGTTTACTACCGCTCCAGGCTCTTTATCATTAAACAGGAATTACGCGTGAGGAAAGTCCGGAACTTTGGGGTCGGCTGCCTCTTTATGTATTGTTCTACAATATTGGTGGTCAAAAGGCAGGACTGTATTAACACCTGCGCATCAAAATTATGTCAAACTGGTTTAAATGTCAAATGTTAAATGAAAAGGGGTTGTTCTCCATTTGTTCTGATGGTGACAGGGATGGATCGTGGTCTATGCACAGAACAATAGCCTGGACAGCCCTTGAATGGTGTAATGAAATTTATTGATCGCACCCCTTGTGTTGTGGCATTGATGAAGCAAGATTGATTCGCTTTGCTGCTGGCCAGCTTTGCTACCACGACTCATCTTTGCAGCAGAGTCTCTCCATCTGATGAGCCCGTTGGTTCCCACTAACGTGGAGGGGCTGCTGGCTATGCTGAGAGGATACTGCCCATGGGTCATTTTTCACTCGCTGTACATGTATGCACCACGTATATCTGGCAGATGTGTAGCGAGTGAGAAATGTCAATGGAAGAATCGCGCTGGGCCACGCCCGAAGGAAAGATGTCGCCAGCTGTGGTCGCCACCTATCTATCCTCTGTTATATCTGATACTCCTGTTTCGTTTATCAAAGCTGCGAACCAGCGGTTATGCAAAGTTAATTAAACCGTCATATAATTTGATCAGATCAAATATCCTGTCATGTAATTCTGGCGCCAGTACTGGTTAGATCTCAAAATCCATATTACAGAGTCCAAAATCGACTCCTTGCTGGTACCATTCTTGAAGTAGTAAGTGAAAATAAACTCCGGGCTTGTGAAGTGCACCCCATTTGTTAAGATGATCTCATCGTGTGTTGTGACTTGCTTTTCTGAAGCATAACTGGACACTTAATAACTCGGGTTTCACACCGCTCTCTTTCAGCACACTGCGACCTGTTTCCAATCATTTTCACTCGCTTGCAGCCAAACTCTCCGATCTGAGTTCTGAAGTAAAACGTCGTGTGACACTGTATTTGCAGCGATCGAAATCCTGCTGCTTCTTTTATTCGGAAATCCGAATCAAAACAAAAAGCGGCTCGATACGATGCTAAACCGGCAGATTTCAAAATTGGAAGGGGAGGGTTAAGACAAAATAGAAGGAAAACGTTCGACTTCGGGAAAACTGTTACAAAATGGCCATTAAAATAAAGGCACGTAAGGTCCAATCACGTAAAATATCTTCGGGGAGAAGAAATATGACTACACGCTTCTGGGTGTTATTGGTACTGGAAATTATGATTGCTTATTGAATGGTTGGTTCCATCTAAGTAAATTAGTCTTTTACTGGAGAGGATAATTACTCCTGTTTACTAAGAAACAAGAATCTGCATGTACAACGGAATCTTATTATCGAGCCCCTTGGACGAATTGGGCTACCGTGGCCCATTGAAGATGCGGAGGGATCCACGCTTTACGCTCAAAACCTCGCTTCAGTGAGCAGAGCTGCTCCCTCTCAATGCGAATCCCAACAGCCTACAACCCTTGGTTTACGATTAGAGGCCGTGCAATTGAACTCTGCCCAGCCCTGAGCACAATAAGAAAGCAAAGCTTACCAATAGTTGTTTTGGAGCCTATACAGCCCATAATCGGCGCTTTTAGATGAAAAATTAACCCTTGTTCCAGACTGGAAACATTTCCACAGTACCTCATGGAAATTGAACTCGCTGGATCTGAACGCTTAAGCTTCCCCGGCAGTGAATTCGCAGCGCTGGTAGCTTTAAAACGTGCCAATAAATAGACAAGTTTGCCTCCTGGCTGGCTTGATGTGCTCTCTTGGGCTCTCGTTCTTGCAGATTTACCTTAGCACGTAACACAGGCGGGTCTGCGTGGGGTGCGGCGGTCTGTGAGGGAGCCCTGGCTGCTGGTGTGATCTTTTATGGACGGTTTTTTTTTGGATGGGCGGGGGGTGGGGGGGGGGGGTGCTGCTGCTCACTCGTTCTGCATCTCGTTGTTAGAGGACAAAGCGGCGGCTGATGGTCTCTGCTGGCAGTCTGCTGGAAGTACACAACAAAAACCACAGGCAGGATCCAGCGGTAGCACGCAATCAGCGGTGCTGCTGCTGTGAACATTTCATACTGAAATAATAAAAGGTTACTCGTATTATCTATCCAACATGTTTTGTTTTGCATCTAATAAACAGCTGCTGATAAATCCCTCCACGTCTAGGACTGCATGGCAGTCTAGAAAGACGGGAGGAAGCTTGCCCTTTGTAATCTTTGCAGCTGTGCTTAACTGCAATATTGAGTGAATTACTTTCATCATTTGAGGGAGCGAGATGTCTGATCATTCGGAAGTAGCCAAAAGCCTCACTACCTCTCTCAGCGTCTCTCGCCCACTCTATCTCAGATCGCTGCCAGAACAGACCCTTTGACACCGAACAACGAAAACAAACTGTTCGACTCCATTGAGTTTGAAAATAAACGAATTGGATCTCGTTGCGAGGAGTGACTGAAACTGGATTCCCCATTACCTCCCGATTCCCACAAAATGGGGGTTTCGGGTGAGATGGAGCCCCTCCTGAGGCGGTGGAGCCACCTGCACCCCAATGGAGAGAGCTCCGCATAACACCAGCACGCAGGATCTCTCGCCAGTTTTCTCGGCTTTGTTTTTAGTTTTGCATCATCCCAGTTACTCAAACCCAGTGTGGAATTGCTCCTGAAAAGTGGCCAGGTGATGCATCTAAAATCCTACCTTTTAATTTTTTTAGTGTGAGCTTGCTTAACCAAATATTGTAGTTTCGCCTTAATGTTATTCATTTACTGCTCGTTGGTTACCTGTCAAAACACACGATAGAACTGTGTCCCAAACTCAATGCTTCACTGAAGGTCACACTGTACAGATAATCTGAGATTTTATCTGAAGTATAAATGCAGCCTAGGGGGAAAGTTATTCCATCAGCGATATATTTAAACAGGGCACAAGTACAACAAAATCAGATGGTGCAAACCATGAGATTGCGTTAACACCTTCCACATAGGCGTGTCCATCCACTGTTTCTCAGATGCTAATTCACCCAGATAGTATGGGCACTAAAAAGTAGACCTTTTGATTTTGTGCACTTTCGGTAGCGGACCTTTACTGTTCATTTCTGCACATTTTTATTTCATTGGTGTTACAAAACTCACAGCCTACCACCAATTTAATAAAAGGATCGAGCAGTGGGGTAGATGGCAAACGCAGGCCTTCAAGCCATTCACAAACTCACGTCTTCATTGTTCAGCGGACCTATCCCTGAACTCTTACAGAGAATCACGTAAATGAAAGGAAATAAAACTATAACACGCTTCACCGACAGGCTGTTATTCCCCACTATCTGCTTGTTCTGCTGTAAAATGTGCAGCCAAAGTGTTCTGACATCTTACTTTTAGAAAGTGGTCAAGAATCAAGTTCTGGATAATGCATTGTATCCAGGTTTAAGTACTCCAGGAGTCTGCTCCACATGGAACACCTACATAAGCAGTGGGCATGGGAGGCAACTGGATTCTGTTAACACCAATGCCCCGACCTTCACTGGACCCGAAAGTCTGGTCTGAAAGATTGCCTCTTCATAAGTGCTGCACTTGCCCAGTGCAGCTCTGGGTGGAAAGCAAATAAAACTACAGATGCTGGAATCTGAAACAAAAACAGAAATGCTGGAAGAACTCAACCAGTCAGGCAGTATCTGTGGAAAGAGAAACCAGCTAATGTTTTGGGTCAACGGCCCTTCCTCAGAACTGAGTTAGCCTTGATTTTCATGCTCAGGTCTCTGTGAATTAACTTTCTGCCACAGACAAGAGTGGGAAACACTCATTAAGTGTTTGTTTCTGCACCAGCTGATTTTTTTTTTAACGTCAGGCACCCAATTTATTCTCTATCAGAATGGCAGTGGATCCTTTGTGAGGCATGATCTCCATATGTGGCCCCAGTACAAGCCATCTGCAATGATCAACTTTATCATATTTTGGACAGATGCCCAAGACATTTAAGGAACAGCTGCTGCGCTTGTCTCAGGTGTGGAAATTCACCACAGCACCAGGTTGCCAAGGAAGTGGGTTGACAGGAAATTTAAATAGGAAAAGGTCCAATTTTCCAGAAGGAAAGCTGAGTATTTAATGTAAATGCTCCTCCTTCAGAGGCAATTTTTACCCATTGTTGTTTCAAGGATGCACTGTACATGGCGAAAAAACATTGATATTTTCCCCTCCTTTCTATGTCCTGTTACTTGAGCTCTGAAATACAATACAAATTCTGACAAGTGGGGTATGAACCTGGGGTAAATGAGTACCGCTCTAATTTCCACCCAAATCCTGTTGTTTCTAAGTAGATGCAAGAAGTATTTGGTTCCAATGTTCTCTTGACCATGGATACTGCAACCCTTAAGATTCAGATCAGTCAACAAATCCACCATGCTTTTCACATGCTTTCCCTGACGATATTCTCCCTATTCTGCTAAGGCGATCATTCTTTGAAGCACTGATCCATATTTATCTGGTTCTTGCCACAAATGGTATTCCTCCCTAAACTAAGGTGCTTTCCCCAGACAACAGTCTAAGTGAAGTCTCCATGACTGGACCATGAGAACTGCCCAGTCTTCAGTTAGACAAGTGAAATAAAAACTGAAAATGTTGGAAAAGCTCTGCAGATCAGGCAATGTCTGTGGAAAGAGAAACAGTTAATGTTCCAGATCTGGGACTTTTCATCAGGCTGATTCTCTTTGTACAGATGTTGCCTGACCTGCCCAGTGTTTCCAGCATTTTCCCTTTTTATTTCAGATGTCCATGAACTCCAGTTCTTTGATTTTCATTTCCCGTTGGAGAGGAGTGGGCATTTTGAAAATTAGTTATGTCAAATCCCTGGCTTCTCTTCCTCCCACTGAAATGTGCAGCAGCTTTGAAGTAAACAATTAATACAACATCTTGATGTCAAATTATTTGAAAATGGAGATATTACTTAGCAGAAGTCCTCTGTCAGGCTGATCACACTGTGACTCCAAATACTTTGCTTCTTCTTCCCTGAGGCAGCTACTTCAGCCAGCATCTATGGATGCTATACACCACCCAGCAGGAAAATTGTTCTTACCCAATCCATTCAAAACATGATTCCATCAGGAACGCAAGTGCATCCCCTCACTGAGGATCTGCAACAACACCTGATTGCTCATCGATGAATACAATCGGGCAAAGTTTGTATTTCTTTATGAATAAATCAAAATTAACCTCAAAGATTGAGTGCCCTCTGCACTTGGGTTAACATTTCTTAATATCCAAATAAAAACAGATGGAATCAAGCTTATTCAGATCACTACATTTTAGCACAGTAAAAAAAATTCTGACCCCAGTTGTTTAATTTATGTTGTGAGACAGCCTATGTTTTATTAACCAAATAAATAAGAGCATTACTAAAATTTCCAACTGCAAACTAGCAAGAAACATTTAAATCATTCACAGCTGAGGATTCCTTGTTGTGTTAAATTGCTGCCTGTTTATAATAATCTCCACAGATGTTCAATTAATTATCACTTGAGCAGAACAGTCAAGAGTCTACAACCAACTCTATCAATATTATAAACTATTATAATAAGCTATTATAAGCAATATTATAAACAGATAAACCAGGTAAGTGGAATTCACCTTTTTTGTCAACAGTTTTATTTTGTTTTGTTCAATGTTTGATTCTCTGGCAACTTCACTTTCACAGATTTAGTCAATATCAAGTTTTAGATTTTTTATAAGGCAAGGATTAACATTCTACTGGGCTATAATAGGCAATTAACAAAAACAATCTCCTGACGTTTGTCTTTTTGCACCGGCAGATATTATAACAATGCAGAAGCAGTGTGATGGTAATTGTGCAATGATGCATTTACTACTGAGCTGATCTTATCTTATTATTGGTTCCTATGGTTTAATTTATGGTGCTGAGCATATTTTAAAAAACATTGAATCAGATTTTGGTTGGCAATCTAAAAATGTAGCATTTTCAATCATTGAAGTAGATCTGTGCCCAAGCAATACCAAAGCAAATGAAGTGTTTTATTACATTAGTGGCAGTAAGTCGCACATACAAAACACCACACTAGCCCACGGATAAATGAGCGAGGAGCTTACACATCAAAAGCAGAAAAAGATGTCTTTTAAGCAAATATCTTTCATTGATCTTGCTGAGCTATGAGGAAGCATTCCTCAGAGAGTGAACTTACTCTGAAATACATAGGATAGCTGTGATTGTAAGAAGAAGGTTCTTAAGAGGATTGGGAGAGATAGACTCAAGAGACTGCAGATACTGGAATCTGGAGCAACACGCAAGGTTTTGGGTGTTAATGTTTTGGGTCAAAACCCTGCATCAGGACCCGATCAGTCTTGATGCAAGGTTTCAACCCGAAACAACAATTCCTTTCCTCCCACAGATGCTACCTGACCCACTGAGTTCCTCCAGCATCTTGTGTGTTGATTGGAAGAGGTAAATGGAAACAGAAAGCTGGCTACCAAGAAAATCACTGATAAGAACACAGAACGTAAGGCAGGAAGAAAAATGTTAAAATAATCTGTGCTTGCAGTATCCAGTAAGTGAATAAAAAATGAAATACAAATGATATTCTATCATAAATTCAAACACAATTCAAAATGAATTGCTACATGGTGGCATTGATATGCAGTAAAACATGGAGAAAATTAATCTGGGGTGGTGGAGGAAATTTCTTGAAGACCACATCAGCAATGGAAACAATATGGAAGTTCCACTTGAGTATAAAAGAAGCAATAAAGTTATCAATAAAAATGTGTAATCAGATGTTGGTCACTCTGTGTCTTCACTTCACGGCCAGAAGTGACATGATTCATTCCAGAGTCAATCTAGTGGCGTCCCTCTAACCAGAATTTAGTTTCCCTTTTTCCTAGAGGGAGCACAGCAAAAATTCACCGGTTTCCTAGGAAGGCAGGTTTGCCATATGAGGAGAGATTAAGCAGACTGGACCCATACACTCTAGAGTTCAGAAGAATGAAAAGTGAGCTCATTGAAACCTGTAACATTTTTAGGGGCTTGACACAGTCGATGCAGAGCTGACATCTTCCCTGGCTGAAATGTCTAGAACCAGGGGCCGTTGTTTCAAAATAAGGGGCTGGTCATTCAGGACAGAAATGAGGAGAAATTTTTTCACCTAGAGGTGGTAAATCTTTGGAATTCTCTACTCAAGAAGGCCATTTAATTTCAGTCACTAAGTATATTCAAGATAGAGATTGATATAATTTTAGATAGTAAGGGAATCAAATGCTATGGAGTTAATGCAGGGAAGTGACACCATGGTAAACAAAGAATCATGTTCTTATTGAACAGTAGAGCAGACACAAGAGCATGAATAGCCTGAACTCACCTATCCCCTGCCTGCGTGTGCTTCTCCCCCTCCCCCTCCCCTCACCTTCTTATTCTGGCTTCTGCCTTCTGCCTTTCCAGTCCCGATGAAGGGTCTCGGCCTGAAACGTTGACTGCTTATTTCCCTCCATAGGTGCTGCCTGACCTGTTGAGTTCCTCCAGCACATCTGCAGAATTTCTTGCGTCTCCACTTCTAATGTTCTTGCATTTCTCTCTCTCTCCCTTCTTTCAAGCATGTTACCCTCACTACCTTCCAATGTGCTGGGACAGTTCTGGGATCCAGGAAATTGTGGAATTTCAAACATAAAGGAAAGGTAGAGACCAGGCCAATTCTGTCAAATGGAGTCCCTTGGGCATCCTTTAATTTCCTTCATTCTCCTCATCCCTTTTCCTCCCTGCAACACAAAACATGACTGCTTTCTTGCTTTTCCAGTTCTGGTGATGTGATGATATTGAGTGTACCATCTGAGAGCTCAAAACTTAAGCTAAGGCTTTAAATTCTATCTAGCATAAGTATCTATGAGTACCCTCACTATAGGGAGATTATACTGTATCAACCTACACTTCAAGGACTAGTTTACTTCACTGCTTTAGTCTCTACGGAAAGGTCTAGCTGTCAAGAATCACTATTTTGAGTGGTGGGTCCCTCCTCCCAACCAAGGAGAAGATACTGCCAGCTAATGAAGCAGTTTAAATACAGTTTATTTTATTTTAAGTGAGACATGTTTAATTCAGAAAAGTAATTCTTAACAACAACTTGTAACTTACAAAGGATTTCCAAACACAAGTACAATTCTTACAAACTAAAAAGTCATACCAACAAGTTACAGACGAACATGTCGCCCATCACTAAAACCAAAGGCTGAGGAATGAATTCTAGGCCTTCTTTCTGTAACCCCTTCTCTCTGTCATTGCCCTACCCTGACTGCTTTCTAACATTTATACTGTTTTTTCACTTAGTTGACATCATTGGCATGTGATATTTTTTCAACTACATTTTCAGGCCAGGTGACTGGAGTGTGTTTAATTAAGTAAACTTGGATCCCATTGTTCATTTTAAGAGGCTGAGCAGGGAATATTGGTTAGAAGTTTTACTTAGCAAACAACAAACATCTTGAGCCTTGGACAATTTATATGCTGAAACATTTATTTGCAGAAGGTGGAGAGAAGTTGATCACATGCTATAATTACTTATAGGGGAGTACTCATCCAATATTTGCATCAGCCACATACATTACAGCCGCCAGGAATTTGCTAGTTATTTTACCTCTGTAAACCAGCACAGCAAAGTTAAACTTCGCTGCCAATGTTTGAAGATGCAGTAGAGTTGACGTGTGCTTATTCAATAGAATGAGGATTTTATCTAGCATATATGAGAAAAACATGGTAATGTAATGACGCAAGTCTCTCTTTGGTGTTAATGCCTAATCCAAGTGTGACTTCTAACATCAATGGTGTAATATTGGGATGTGAAGTGTTACATATATTGATTACAAGCATACTAAGTAACCGCTGTTATCAATGGTGAACTTTTAAAAGAAAGTTAAATCCACATCAAAAGAAGCAATTTGACCTTTAAGCTACCTGAAAGAATATTTGAAGCCCACTGGCACTCCATTGACATTAAACTACTGTAGCCTTGAAAATAGCTTTCCAAGATAATTTACAACTTTTAAACTGAATTGAGTTTGGTAATGGGCTATAATTATCCAAATAGATATTCCTGCCTTACATTTCATTTTCAGTTTGAATATATCATAAAAATTAAATAATGACATACTGCAAAATCAATTTAATTATGCTTCTCTTCCTTATACAAGTATTACATTAATTGCTTTACATTCAAACTGCCAAAGTCATCAACAGCGCATTACCTTTACTGAATGGAATATTTACTGTACCACCTGAGGTTGATTACATTAAATACATTGTGACTGAATATTACTGTAAAATTCACCACTATTATTAGCTTAAGGAAAGATCGTACAGTTAACAACTAAATGATGTTGCATTAGTGCCCCCTGTGGAATTCAAGTTGTAATCACCTAACATCTTTAATAGACTCAATATTTCCATATTTTTAAACAATATCCTTTCATGTAAAGCTCTATTAATAATGTGAATGTTTGCATATTTGAATTTTTAATTAAAGTTTACCCCCCTGCTTTAACTATAAATGTGCAGCACCTACAGGGCATACTACTCTGCCAAACAGCACCCAGATGCTCCCCAGTGACTCTGAGCGCATTCCTAAACAGAAGATTTGTTAATCAAGCTACCTTCGGCCTTTGGAAAGGGAAAATCAACAGTTATAAATAGGGTAATCAATTCATTCCAGGATTTTTTATCTTAGTCTGGAATAAGGCCTAGGGTCTTGCCACAGCCTCAACAGAAGTGACAATAACCATTGTCTAACTGGCAAAAGTTCCATTGCACTATTATATGAACACAATGGCAGAATATTTTGTATGGTCCAAGAATTTCCCAACCATTCAGTGCTGGGAACAGCACACAGGACTTGTTTATTCCAAAGCCCTGCTCAGAACTTGGAATGGGACTTAAAAGCAGCAAGAAGCTTACAGTATGTACATATATATCATCTGCTATCAGCTTCCAGTAACTTTCACTCTGATGCCAGGTCAGAACTCAGACCAAGGTAAATAAGAACACAGTGATGCTTTAAATAGGAGAAGAGTCTTCATCTGTTAAGTGTCTCCGTACAAACCTCCCAACTGTAAACTGATAATGATACTTTGTTCTTCTGGATATTGCCCTCATCAAAGTCCCACAGGGACAAGAGGCACACTTGTCAACAACGTGAGGATTTATTCATCATTCCCTTTTAAAGATTGTGATTGTAATTACTACTTTCTTATCCATTAAAATGTAAAATATTTTGTGAAGTCATCCAGCTGCCTCTCATTTATAAATCTGAAAACAAATTGATAATAGACAAAATGTAACTTCCAATTCCTCTTAATACCATATACAATAGATGTTCATTTATTGCTACACTGCTATGCCATATTCCAGATGATACTAATGACTTTAAGGTCATTTTTTTGGTTAAAATTCAGAGCTTTTTTGTTCCATATGTCTCCATCTGGAATATTGCCCAGTATAGGAATTCTACTTTATTGCCATGTTTGCGACCATGGAAAATTCATTTCATTGCAATATTATTTTTCCATTATCAGATTTTGTACCTTAGCACCTGGAGTAATTATAACTTCTGTCACTGTATCACTTGTCTTGGTCTTCTTGTATGCAACCATGCGGAACTTCTCTCAAAGTTTTCAACCTGCATCAGTAATAAAAGTCACCTTTCAGTCCAGAACACAGAACAGTACAGCACAGGAACAGGCTTTTCAGCCCACATCGTTGTGCCGAGCTAATTAAACCAGTAATTAAATGTCTAACTAAACTAATCCCTTCTGCCTACACAATGGCCATATCCCTCCATTCTCTGCACATTCGTGTGCCTATCTAAGAGCCTCTTAAATGCCACTATCGTATTTGCCTCCACCACCACCGCTGGCAGCACATTCCAGGCACCCACTACACTCTGTGTAAAAAAGCTTGCCTGCACATCTTCTTTGAATTTACCCCCCTCACCTAAAATGCATGCCCTCTAGTATTAGACATTTCAACCCTGGGAGAAAGATACCAACTGTCTAGCTATGCCTCTCATAACCTTATAAATTTCTACCAGTTCTCCCCTCAGCCTCCATCGCTCCAGAGAAAACAACCCCAGTTTGTCCAACTTCTCCTTATGGCACATGCCCTCTAATCCAGGCAACATCCTGGTAAACTTCTTTTGCACCATCCCCAAAGCGTCTAATAATCTAGTGAAAGGTTATTGACCTGAAACAGTGATGGTGTCTCTCCCCACAGATGCTACCTGACCTGCTGAGTATTTTTAGCAATTTGTTTTATTTTGATCTCCAGCATATACAGTTTTATTTTTGGATCCCCCCACCACCACCACCACTCTCACTGAAGATATATAGTAACAGCTGAAGTCAGTCAAATTGGCTTGGTTTAAGGACAATTAATAGTCACTTTGCAGAGCACTGCTCTGAAAATTTGGCCTTTGAGTTAATGTAATCTCTTTAAGCACCCCATTAATCCCTGTAGCCTATTAGAGTCATAGAGAGAAACAGGCAATTTGGCCTATCGGGTCAGCACCGACCATCAACCACCCATTCACTCTAATCCCACATTAATCCATTCTCCCTACATTTTATCAACTCCCCCCAGACTATACCATTCAACTACACACAAGGGGCAATTTACGATGGCCAATTAACCTAATGACTCACACATCTTTGGGATGTGGGAGGAAACCCACGCAGTCACAGGGAGAACATGCAAACTCTACACTGGCAGCATCAGGAGTTGGGATTGAACCCTAGTCTCTGACGCTGTGAGGTGGTGGCTCTACCCAGCTGCACCACTGTGCTGCCCTATTCTCTCTCAGTATCCATCAACTCCCCACCCACCACACAAGAAACAATTTACTACAGCCATGAACCTACCAGTCAGCATATTTTAGGATGCTCTTTCCAAAGACTTTAGGATTTGCAACTTCTTGGCGGCTTCAAGATTTTCAATCTCCTGAAGAATCCAGAGTATTCACCCTTTAATCTTAACTTTCCTTAATTCCTGCATGTTGATTTATCTATGCTTATTTTCACTTTTCTGCAGATTGATATTCTGTGCAATAGTCCTAAACCTTTCATCATTGTTCCTTCATTTGTCATTACAACTGTCTACTAGCATCACGTCCAGCTTCGAAACAAAACAAACTCTTCAAATCAAATAATGCAAAGCAGCAATAACCGTAGTACTACAGGAACTGCAGACAACCACAATAAACCAGATGACTAAAAAATATTGGTAACATGTTAAAATTACAGAACAAAAATTGAGTTGTAAGATTGCTGTCAAAATAAAGCTATGCTATTTAAGTACTAAATCTCCAGTAATGTAGTGAAAGTTGTAGCACAGCTAGTATAGTTGCTGTCTCACAATTCCAGTAAACAGGTTCAATCCTGACTTTGGGTGTTGTCTGCATGGAGTTTGCATACTCTCCCTGTGGCTGCATGAGTTTCCTCCAGGTGCTGCCATTTCCTTCCACATTCCAAAGACACGCAGGTTGGTAGGTTAATTGATTAGTTAATTGCTGCTCGTGTATAGGCGAGTAGTAGAATCTGGGAGGAGTTGATAGGAATGTGGGGAGAATGAAATGTGATTAGTGCTTTCGGAGAGCTGCCTTGTCAGTTCTACAGCTTCTGACATCATCTGAAACCTTTTAATATTTAATATTGTATTCTCTGGTTGAAGCGAACAAGGTTAGGAAACAATTTTTCGGTCAGCTATAATCCAATTTTTCACCTGGGTAAAGCAGTACAAATTAGATGCTGTAGGTTAGCCATTTCCTTCATTCTCAGTGTGCCCAGAATTGAGAGCACCTCTGGAGCTTGGAGAAGGCCAAGTCAATGGTGACTTGGTCCTCCATCTGTCCATTTTTTTTCAAATCAACCATACTAAAGCTAGGTGAAAGTCCATTGAGTTTAATTAGTGTATGATCTTAAAGTGGATAACAATAAAAATAACAACGATGAAGATCTCACACATTGGTTAGTGATGTTATAAAATTGTATAGGCACCTGCAGGGGGCTGTGGGGAGGTTGGGAATGGAGAATTTGGGTGGAATAATAGTGAAATATATTTTTTCAGAACCTAACGCAGGCAGCAATAAACCTAATTCAGTTAATGATGGGCACCCCATTGTAAGGATATGAAAGCTGTTGAGAAGGTATAAAAAGCATTTGTCTGTTGACTGGTGAGCTGCTAACCTAAGATAATGAATTGCCCAAGGAAGTGAAGGAGCTGGTTACAAAAAATTCTAAATACGAAGATAAATTTTAAAAATAAAATATAAAAAGACATAGGATGCGAGCAGGAAAAGATGGGCTAGACGATGGCTTTTTGAAGAATAATTGATGTGTCTTTCCATCCTGTAACATTTTATGCTTCAATGACAAAGTATAGAGATCTTTCTGGAGGATTTCTACCCACTCTCTCCACCTACAGTCTATTTTTCCTTCCACTTTCTCTGAAACTTAAACAATTACAATGTCAAGTTACTAGATTTTTGTTAATTAAGAGAATTTCTAATTAGTTAAAGATATTAATTGAATAATTTCAACACTGAAGATAATATATTTGATAAAAGTTCAAGTATTATTTTTAGTCTAGTGTTAATCTGTAATTTAATATTTAATTTGAAATGTAGATTGTTACATAAAAATCAGCATTCAAAATGCTCAACTAAGTTGTGATGTCAAGTAAATGTTTGGGCACAATCTTTATCACAGCTCCAGCGCACAAGCCAATTCCCTTATGAACAAGAAGAGGTCCCATCAAAATGTATACAATTCCTAATAGTCTGTTTTCAGGTATTTCCCCTGGCCAAGAAGTCTAGGACCATGGGCACAAATTCAGAGAAAGGGGTAGGCCAGAGAAAGGGGTAAAGAAACCTCTTTACCCAGAAGGTGGTGAACCTTTGGAAATCTCTAACCCAGAGAGCTGTGGAGGCTCATTTGTAGTGTTCATTCAAAACACAGATCAATAGATTTCTGGACATTAAGGAAATCAAGGGTATGGAGATAATGTAGGAAGATGGCACTGAGGTGGAAGATTAGCCATGAGCTCAAAGATTGGCAGAACAGGCTCAAAGGGCTGATGGCCTATTCTGTTCCGATTTTTTTATGTTCTTACTCTCACAGATAAAATTTTGGGAATTATAAGCAAAACTAAAATTAGTTTTTAGTATTATTTCAAAATTGGGATTCAGAAGGAAAAAAGGCAGGATATCTAGCCTTGGTGTCATACAGCATAGCAGCAGGCCCTTTACCCTTTCAAGTATTCATTTACGCTAATCCCATTTCATTCTCCCACACATTCCTATCAACTCCTCCCAGATTCTACCGCTCACCTACACACGAGCAGCAACTAACAGTAGTCAATTAACCTACCAACCTGCGTGTCTTTGGAATGTGAGAGGAAACCACAGCACCTGGAGGAAATTCATGCAGCCACGGGGAGAATGTGCAAACTCCATGCAGGCAATACCCAAAGTCAGGATTGAACCTGGCTCACTGGAATTGTGAGGCAGCAACTGTACTAGCTGTGCTACTGTTCTACCCCTACTAGTCAGGTCCTGAGAATGAGATGTATGTGGAAATATACGTAATAATTCAAAGCCACATAGCTCCCTATGGCTTACAATTATCATAATGGGATGCAGCTATTTGTAGACAAAATTAATCTTAATCTTCTTCATGAAATGCAAGTTACAGTTACCCTAATTAAAATATCTCCAAATTCAAGATATAAAAACACTTACTTCCATTCAACATGATGAAATGAATGGTTATAATTGGCATCCTTATCAGATTTTATTCTGCTTTATTGATCAATTTTTGGACCAACTTCATGTTTTGCTTTATAAGCTGCTCCTGAGCAGAAGTAGGCACTCTAGGCTTACAACCCATGCATAAAGATCATGATTGATCATCTACCTCAGAACTATTTTCCAGCACTATAATCCTTGGCTCTCTTTATCTATTGCTTTGTGCTTTGAATGAATACAACAGCTGAGACTCACAGCCTTCTGAGATAGAGAATTCCAAAGGTTTGCCACCCTCTGATTGGCTACCACTCTTTGCTTTCTGTCCAATAACCGATGCCCAATCCATGTCAGTATATTACTCCCAATTCCATGTGCCCTGACCTGGTTCATCAAACTCCTGTGCAGGGCCATATTGAAGGCCTTCTGAAAATCCAATTGCATCTCAACCACTGGTTCCTCCTTATCTTTTATATGAGCCACATTCTCTAAGAACTCCAGCAGTTTGGTCAATCATGATTTCCTTTTTACAAATCCATGTTAACTCTGCTCAATCCAATTATTCTTTTCCAGGTATTTTGTTACTACATCCTTCATTATGGATTCCAGCATTTTCTTTACCACTGATGTCTAATGGGTCAGTAAATCCCTGTTTTTTCTCTCTCCTTGCTGCTGCCCTCACCCCCAACCCTTCACCCTTTTTTAAATAGTAGAGTCACGTTTGCTGCCCTTTAACCCACAAGAACAATTCCAGATTGAGAACTTTGGAAGCTGATCACTAGACCAGCCAATATCTCCTAAAACTCTGGGATATAAATCACTGGGTCTTTGGAGTTTATCTTTCAAGCACACCAACTTCTCTAGTACTATTTTTATCTAATACTCAGTTCCTTCAGTTCTTTATTCACTCAGACCTTGATTATCTAATATATACAGCAGTTTTTCTGTGACTTCTTCAGTGAAGACAGAAGCATAGTAATTGTTTAATTCCTCTGCCATTTCCTTGTTCTTCACTATAAGTTCCCCCGTCTCTGTAAGGTGCCCATACTTGGGCTCACCAGTCTTTGTTTTCTCTGTACCGATGAAACCTCTTGCTGATATTTCTGTTTTGTGATATAAAAGTACAAAAACACTTCCAGTCAAAATAAATGATTTGAAAAACTGAATTTCTCTCAAGATGGACTCATGAACTCTAGCTACCACAAAGTCAGGCCTTTGCAGTGCAGTAATATTGCATGTATTTATTTGACACTAAAGATACTTCAAGTACAATGAAAGAAGTTGGCCTCTCTTATTGCCTTTTTTACTTCCCCATGTGGATTTCTGCCTCCAACACCTTTTTGGGCTTCGCATTCCCAATACCCATTAACCAATCAGTGGAATTTTCTTCCTAATTCTTCTCTAATCAATTAACTGAAATTAAGCCTCCTGGTTATTGACTTCCCCACTAATGGAAATATGTTTGTCATGTTCATCCTGCCCAGCTCTCTTACTGTTTTACATTCCTCATTTAAATCTCACCCTCTGCCCCCACTATCTCCTTTGAGTGGAGTATGATTATTTTCTTTGGAACAATCCATATTTGTTACTAAAATTCTCCAGCCTTAACAACACCCTTGAAAATCTCTTTTCTAGCCCTAGCACACCCTTCCATTAGTGTGGTGATCAGAATTGTGCACCCTACTTAGCTGTGAATTAACTAAAGTTTGAAGCATCTTGCATTCCCTACTCTTGCATTCTATGCCACATCGGATTAAGGGACGTGTCCCATATGCTTCTAGATCACCTTACATACCTGTCCTACTGTATCCACTCCAAGATCTGACTCTTCCTCCACACTTAGAATCCTATCATTATTCCTTTTCCTTATGCAGTTCCTTGGGATTCAGCATGACTTGATACCAGCCCAGTTTTATGGTGTCTGTTGAGGCCAACATGGAACAGTAGACCCTTCCATAGATGGGACAGGAGCTGCTTGATAGGGTGGGTAGGTGGGTAGATTGTGAAGTGGTATGCTTCTTCCAGCTCTTGGGGTTTCAGTGTGCTCCAGGTGCATGGTCACAAGGCTCTCCATACCGTCCTGAATGATTCTTTCCTACCTGGAACAGTTATGGGCCAAAGGTTCTTAGGAGTTTGTGAGGACGTTGCATTTCTTCAAGGAAGCTTTAAGCACATCCTTGTGTCTAATCCTCTCTCCACCAGGTATTTTCTTCCCATGACAGAGTTCAGAATACAGTGTCTATTTCAGGAATCTGGTGTCAAGCAGATAGCCTGCCCAATGTGGCTGATGGAGATTAATCAGGGCCTCAATGCAGGGGATGTTGGCATGGGAGACGGCACTGACGTTGCTTTGCTTAACCTCCCATTAACTTTGGAAGATTTTGTGAAGATAGTGTTGGTGGCATCTTTTCTGTGCTTCGTGGCGTCTACTGTATGTTAGGGCAGGATTCACTACTGTCCAACAGATCATGAGCTTTGTGTCAGGACTTGATCTTCACATTCCTTTTCCTCAATCAACCAAAGCTGATGCTGGTACATTGAAGCTGGTGGTGAGTTTCATCACCTTCGCTGAGAGGTGGCTCCCAAGATATGGTAGGTGATCTTTTTTTTTCCAGGGTCTTGCCATGTACTTACACTGTTTGAGGGCAGCATGGTGCAGGGAGGCAGGTTGGTAGACATTTGTCTCGTGGATCCCCTCACATGCTTCAATAAATGAGCAGGCAGTGGCTTGGAGCTCGGAGTGTGCACAAATGCAACTGTCGTCTGCCTCCTGCAGCATGACTACTGAACTTCAGGTGATTTTGGTTCTGGAGTGTAATTCCTGTAGGAGGAACAATTTCCCATTAGTTGTGAAGATTAGCTCTGCTGCTTCAGGGAGTTTGTTTGAGGTGAGGTGCAACATTGTGGCAAGACAGATTGATAGAAGTGTTAAGGCAATAACAGAGCCTTGTTTGACACTGGTCTTCTTTGAGAGTAGCTCTGTTATAGACCTCTCTGGTTAGTATCATGGCTTGCATGCCATCATGGAGTAAATATAAGATGGAAACCAATTACGATGAGCATCCAAATGCGAGGAAGGCATATCATAGTTCCTTCCAATTATGGAATTAAAAGACTTAGTGAAGTTGAAATAGCCTATATGTAGTTGCTCCATTTATTTTCTTGGAATTGTTGCCCAGTGAAGATTGTGCCCTTTGTCTTTCTGGATGGACAGAATTCCACAGGCTATTAAACAGAGGAGATTCAGAAGGACTTGGTGAAGACCTTCACTGCAGCAGGCAACAGAGAGACCCTCCTGTAATTGCTAAAAGTTACTTTAAAGTAGAACTCCAGTGGGTTGTTATTTACTGTCAAATGAACCTTTTCACATGCAAGCCTCGGAGCACCTTCAGCTAATAACTGATGCGTGGCTAAACATGAAAGCCCAGCATTTGCACTCCAGGGTGTACCACACTGCCATCAACTTCTGGAAAATGGTACCTGGCTCTGATTCACCTATCACAAGCACTGAATCATGTGAATTTCCAATACTTGCACCGGAGAAATGAGTAAAGAATTGTTCTTTCCAGAAAGAAATTGGATAAATATTTTAAGGTAGAAAAATGAAAGAATTTGAGGAAAGAGTGAGGGAATGAGACTGACTAAATTATCCTACAAAGAGCAGACTCAATGGTCTGTATGACCTTCATCCGTGACACAACCATTCTAAAATTCTAGACACACACTAAACTTGCTACAGGAACTTGGTCCGTCCATTTCAATCCTTTTTTTTTACAAAATAATGAGATTTTGTTATCCTCAAATAATTTATTTTCCCTTCGCCATCCTCCTGCTCTCCCTCTTCCTCCTTTCCAAACCCAATGTATTCCCCCTCTCCCACTCCCCCTGCATTCACTATTTCCCCTGAAGATGTACTGCAGTGTTGAAGATGGTTGAGTTGTTTTCCAGTGCAGCCTGGGGACATGTTATCTCTTCCACCACCACCAGCCTCGCCTCCAACCTCATGAAGGAAATTTTAACACCCCTCGTCTCACACAAAAACTGGCTTGTGATTACTATTGCAACTGCAGACTCTAATAAATGCTGGTAATGGTTTTCCTAATTTAAAAGAAATATCAAGTCCCATCACAACTCCAGTCCTCATTTTATTTCCAGATGTTGGCAATCCCACATCAGGGAATAACCAGACTTTCCCCAAAAAGTCCATTTAATAAAATTATAATTACATTTTAGCTTCATATGCTCTTTAACTTTACTGTGGACAAATACTAAATAAACATTTTTATCACTGTAACTGTCAAGTCTCATAGTAAACATGAGAATGGAAGGACTGTGCTTTCCATACTGGTTTTAGGTGCGGGGATCCTGAGAAATTTCCTGCAGCCCTAATTCTTGGCTTGAGGCAAAGAGTGGGCCAAACTAAGGCAAATCTCACTGATATTGCAATGAAAGGCATGGAGGAGGGAGGGAGGTGCTCATATCTCAGGGTGTGACTGGAGCCCCCAGAAGTCTAATGTTGGCTCTGAAACAATGGCTAATGACCCTAGCAATAACAGGAGAGGAATAGGGTTGGATTGGCCCTGACAACTTAGCTGATTTTCTGTTACTGTGAAGTGTTCCATCTGGTGAGATGGTGATTTGTTAAATGTTTGGCACATGAATGGGAAGTGACTGTTTGTGCTGAGATTGTATTGCTTCTATCACAGCCAAACGCCTGGTGGAGTGGAGTTCTCTTGGTATTGGTATTGGTTTATTATTGTCACTTGTACCGAGGTACAGTGAAAAGCTTGTCTTACAAACCAATTGTACAGGTCAATTCATTACACAGTGCAGTTACATTGTTGGCATCTCAGGATCACTGTCAGCTTCAATATGCATCACTGCTGTAAGTTCATGTCATTCATGTCAAATATACCTGTCTATCATTATGAAGGGATACAGTTAACCATATCTGGTTCAACACTCATTATCGAAGCCAACGAGGTCTTCCTTTGTTGTTTCTAGAACAGAATGTTGGAGAAAACTGTCCAGAAATTCTCTACCTTTCAGACGCCAGGTAGTCAGCTCATCAAAACCTATATGAAAGTTAAAATCCCCACTAAATTCACACTGCCTTTGTTGCATGCTTAGTTAATTTCTGCTGTGATGCATTTTATCATTTCGCAACTACTACCAGGGGTTTTATTCACAATTTCCAACAGAGTCTTACATCTATTTCTATCCCTTAACAGCACCCATAAATCATCCACTGCCTGCTGATCTCCCTTTATATCCTCTCTTGTCATTGAATGGATTTTATCTTTAACCACCAAGGCTACTCCTCCACTAGACCTTATAGCCATTTCCTGTAGACATTACAACTTGACATATGGTACAGACAGTAGACACAAGAGATTCTGCAGATGCTGGAATTGAGCAACACACACAAAATGCTGGAGGAACTCAGCAGGTCAGGCAGCATCTATGGAGGAAATAAACAGCTGAAATTTCAGGTTGAGATCCTTCATCAGGACTGAGAGTAGAACTGCTGCTTCACAGCTCCAGCAATCTGGGTTCATTCCTGACCTTGGAAGTTATTTGCATGTTTTCCTTGTGATCACATGGGTTTTCCCAGGTAGTCCAGTTTTTTTCCATATCCCAAAACCTGCCAGTTGGTAGATTAACTGGTTGATGTAAATTACCCCTCGTGTAGGTTGGTGGTATATGAACCAGGGGGAGTTGATGAACAACTGAGAGAGGATTGCCAGGAAATAAGTGGGGGAATGGGATCGATAGGATTGACTCAATGGATTGAGGCGAAAGAAAAATATGACTACCATGTCACTCCTTACAAATTGAATTCAGGCCTGCAATTCATTTAGATTTTATATTACCCTACATGGTTGAATGAATAATGCTATTTTGGTCTCATACAATTCTTATTTCTCGCTCTGGCTTCAATTACTCTTTGGCTGTCCTTTTAGTAGTCTTGTCAAAAATCTTTTTTCCCTCTCTGTATTAATGATCCCTAATGCCCCAAGAACCCTCCTCCCCTCCCCCGCCCACCCCCCCCCCCCCCCACCACACACACCACCCCAACACCCTCCCCCTCACCGGTTCAATATCCTTGTATCTCTGGAACTCCAAGGATCCCCTACATCTACATGAGGTGCTGCCTCAAGAAAACAACATCTGTCTTCAAAAAATCCCCACCATCCGGGCCATGCCATCTTCTCATAGCTACCATCAGGCAGGAGGTACAGAAGCCTGAAGTCCCACATCACTAGGTTCAAGAACAGCTAATTCCCTTCAAACCAGTTGGTTCTTGAACCAACTTGTACAACCCAGTCATTACCTCAGTGTGGTAACACGGCGATCACTTTGACCACTTTGCACTACAAATGGACATTGTATTTTTTGTTCTAATTGTGTTCTATCTTGTAAACATTGTGTATCATTTATGTTTAATTCATGGTTTTCTTGTGAACGTGTATCCGATGCTATGTGCCTGTGATGCTGGTGCAAGTAAGTTTTTCATTGCACCTGTGCATACATGCACTTGTGCGTATGACAATAAACTCAATTTTGACTTTTTCCCAGATCGGGAAGCGCTGGCCTCTGAGATGTTGCTGATTGGTCGAGGGTTGCTCACCTGTTGGCCTGCTGAGTAATCTTTCCATGGACTGAAGAATATTAGAGGGTAAAAGATGGAAGATAACTATAGGAAAAAATATTGGTTCCTTTCAAACAAAACCACCAAAAATGACATGTCATAAGGTCTGGATATTCGGGAGAGCAGCTGGGTGAGTGTAGATTGTTACATTATTGATGTTACGGTATACTTGGTGGGTTACATTGTTATTGTACATTATATAGAGCAGCGACGTGGAGGTACAGTGTGGTGGTCTCTTCTGTGGTGTCCGGGTCTGCGCCCTGCTCTCCCCACAACACCCGCAGCCCCACTCCCCTCTTGGTAATCAGAGGTAATTAAAAGCAGTGCAAATATATTTACATTTATCTTAAAAATTAAGAATTTTAAAAACCTGCAAAGCACATTTAACTGATAAAAATTAGACACATTAAGTTAAAGAGAAGCCCACTTACTTAGCCTCCCGTTTCCATCTCGGCTGGCGGCGGAGGTGGATATCGGATGTCCCGGCAACGAGGTTCGTCGGCCGACAAGGAGCATGATCTGGGCTGTTCTCATGTTGGACAAGACAAGTTGAAGTATAAAGAAAGACGAAGAAGGGGGAAATAATTTTATATTCTCCAGTTCTTTCTCAACGACCGGCTGTTCAGGTTTGGGTCCAAGTTTTCTTTCAGCACTGATCACTACTGGGAAACCAGGCGTCAAGCTGACTTTCCTGTCTCTATGCAGCCTTCAAGGCCGAGATATTCACGCAGAGGTGTTGATAAAAGGTGTTCGGTGAGTGGCAGATGGTCTATGAACATTATGCCATGTATTTCCATTAACTTATTTTAACTCCAAATGGGAACGGTGCCCATTGGAGAGAGTGTGAGAGTAGAGTGGAAACAATGTGCTATGGTCATCAGTGCATATGCCCCAACCCTGGAAAAGAAGCAGTTCTAAAGGCAGAATTCCAGCAGAAAACTTGGGACCTAAAGACCAGATGATGGATGGAAAGACTGCAGGATGCTCAACAACTCACTTGATATGTGGAGATATGTGTAGGTTCTTCAGTGCTGTAAAAACTATTGCTGGCGCCACACCCCACTGAAAGCCAAGAATGTGGGTGAACTGATCAGGGACTAGAGGCAGTGAGTGCCTGCTGGAAGGAACAGATTGAAGACCACCTTAACTGTGAATCTGCTCTTGATGTGAGTGCCCTTGACTTCATTCGACAGCAGGACATTTGGGCCACTCCGGACCACCAGGAGATTGAGAAGGCCATGTGGAAACAAAAAATAGGAGAAGAAAACAAAAAAAATAGGAGAAGAAAGAGGCCATTCAGCCCTTTGGGTCTGCCAACCATTCAACAAGTTCATGATGATCCCCTACTTCAGTACCTTGATCTCACCTTCCCTCCACATTCATTGATCCCCTTGGCATCAAGAAGTACATACACCTCCTCCTTGCGATAAATAGACATGTGGATTTCAACACATGGATGGGTTGCTTGACAAAGAATAAAAGTGGAGTTTAATCCATTGACCAGTAAAGTGTGGTAGGAATAAAATGCAATCATTTAAAAGATATAGAGTAAAATTAATTTCAGCTAAAATTCCTGCCATCACTTGCTATTAATACATGAAGAATGGCTACTATTTCAAATTTCTCATGACATAGGAAGCCATTCAACCCATCAAGTCTGTTGGTTCTCAGAAAAATCCCATAAATCCCATTTCTCCATTAATCCCATCAATCCCTTCCAATTCTCCCGCTACCCATCTACACTTGGGGTAATTTACAGTGGCTAATTAATCTATCAAGCAGCTCATCTTTGGGATGCAGGAGAAAACAGGAACACTGGGGGGAAACCCATGTGGTTACAGGGAGAACATGCAAACTGAGGTCAGGATCAGACCAGGATCCCTGGATCTGTGAGGCAGCAGCACTAACCACCACATCGTCATGCCACCAAAAGGAAGAGGCTAGCATTCGTGAAATTATAATCTTCATCCCCACTGGGAATTAAAACATTTGGAAGATAATGGGAGGAATGAAATGGAAATAAGCAAAAAAACACATTCACGAGAGCCACTTGAAAGAGAACATGAAGAGATTGCATTCTTTTTAGAAAGGTTCTAGTAATCAGGTAAAATCAGATTTTATAAGAATGGTAGTTTGGCTAAAGAACTAAATATCTTGGGCTGGATCATTCTGGACCAGCAGCTGCATGGAGAGACTGCCCACAGTCCCCACACCTGTGGCTGCCTGTGCTGGATGTGGAAGGCCAATCTCACTGGCCCTCCAAGTCAGGATCACATTTATCATCACTGACATATGATGTGAAATTTGTTGTTTTGCATCAAGAGTGCAGTGCAAAGACATAAAGATCTATAAACTACCAAAGTAAATAAATAGTGCAAAAAAATAAGAAAAATGAGGTAATGTTCATGTGTTCATGGATCGTTCAGAAATCTGATGGCGGAGGGGAAGAAGCTGTTGCTGAATCATTGAGTTTGGGTCTTCAGGCTCCTGTACCTCCTCCCCGATGGTAGTAACAAGAAGAGGGTGCGTCCTGGATGGATGAGGACGGCTAGACCTCAGGTAGCAAAGTGCAGAGCCCCTGCCCCCGGAGTGCCCCTGACAACCAGTGGTATTTTAATACTATTAAGGTTGAAATACGTGGTTTTAAAAAAAACTATAAGTGTTTCTAAAAGTAGAAAGAATTAATGACAATACTCTGAGATAATTAGAAACATTAAACAAAAGTCAAATATTTAAAAAATTACTTGCCTCCTAACCCACAGGCTTAGAATCAGAATTGAAATCAGTGGGGTTTCTGATCCCACGGGGCTGACAAGCCAATTCCCAAACATAGTGTTCAGGAATCCCAGCCAGACTGAGCCCCCTGCTGGACTTTGTGTGAAGTCCAGCTGCAAAGCACAGTGACAGATGCAACTTCATCTGTGAGCTACTAAATGATGGACTTCCACATTTAACAATGCAGGCACAGAAGACTAATAAATAAGGAAGTTTAAACAGCTGAGTTTCACTGGTTTCGATCAGAACAATTGATTCTAGCCAGCATGCTTTTCAAGTTTCGACCTGAAACGTTGACAATTCCTTTCTGTCAACAGATGCTGCTCAACCCACTGAGTTCTTCCAGCAGATTGTTTGTTGCTCCAGATTCCTGATTTGCAGTTTCTTGTGTCTCCATGATTTTCCCTCATACGTTGCAAAGTCCATCCGATCATCTGACTGTGTGTAGACTCAGTCAAGTTAAACTGGTTTTGCCAGTTCTTGTTGTTGTTGCTGGAGAGAAGCCTTCCTTGCTTCTGTGGACAAGGCCTTTTATTCAAACTACTTCTTTTGGTCCAAGCATCATTCGCGTAAATCTTAACTGAATCGTCTGGTTCTAGCGTTCTTCCCGTAAAGAGGTACCCAGATGTATTTAAAAATGTGTGTTCTAATTCAAATAAGTGATCAATAAAACAGAATCAATATGAAAATTGTGTTGCAAAAGTTTGTGGTGTACAACAGGGGGGTCTTCCAAAGCATCTGCAGAATTTTAGCACTGCACCATTAGACTCTGTCATACAGCTGTCACTTTCAAAATGGGAAAGAAATCTCAACTAGTGGTCAGGTAATGTGTGGAAAGAGAAACAGAGTTAATGGTTCAAGGCTACAGTCCCTTCATTAAAACTGGCTTTGCATCTGAAATGTTAACACTGTTTCTCTTCCCATAGATATTCCAGCATTTTCTATTTTTATTTAAAATTTTTGTCATCTGCATTTTTATGTATCCTTTTAACAATTAGTAATTTCTCATTATTCTAGGAAGCAAGGGCAACAAACATTGATGGGAGTTGTATATCTACCCCCGTGGTGGGACATAATATGAACTATGAGATTAGAATGGTGTGTAACAAGAGTAATACAATAATAATGGGGGACTTTAATCTACATACAGCCAGGGCAAGCTATATTAGCAGTAATAATGTGGAGATCAAATTAATGGATTTTACAATGGTTTTCTAGATCATATGTCAGCCATGGCTAACCAGAGAAGTTAATGATGGTATCAGATCAAAGGAAAAGGCTAAAAAGCAGGAAGGCTGAGTATTGGAAATATCTCAGAATTCAGCAAAGAAGGAATAAAAATTAATATGGAAAGGAAATATAGAATATGACAGTAATCCAGCAAGAAATATAAAAACTGGTTGTAAAAGCTTCATTAGATACGTAAAAAGAAAAATAGATGATCTGAAGTTAACGTGCTTTCTTTCTGAGTGACGCAGGTGAAGTTATATTGGGGAGTTAGGGAAATGGCAGAGAAATTAAATATTTTGCAAGTCATTACAGAAGAAGACATTGAAAATTCCATAAAGAACAACAGGTCTAGTGTGAATGAAGAGCTGATAGAAATTAGTTAAAACTGGTATTGGAGAAATTCACAGGACTGAAAGTGAATAAATGCCAGGACCTGATGACCAGCACCCTAAGGTTTTGAAAAAGGTGGCGATGGAGCTGGTGATCAAAATTCTATAGGCGCTGGAACAGTTCTCACAAATTGGAAGCTAGCAAATTTATCCCATATTTAAGAAAGGAGGGGGAAAGAATGAAAATGTGAACTACACCCCAGTTTATTAGTAGTAGGAAAAGTGCCAGAGTCTATTATTAAGCAAGTGGTAACAAGGCACTTAGAAAATAATAATAGGAAATGGGCACAGTGCTCCAGTTTCATCCCACATCCCAAATACCTGATGATAGGTTAATTTGTTACTGGAAATTGCCCCGAAGGGTGGCAGGAAAATTAGAAGGGGGGGGATTAATGGGCACATGAGAGAGTGAAAAAATTATAGGGAAATTATAAGGAATGTGATTGTTCTGAGAGCTGACATAGACTCAGTGGGCTGAACGGCCTCCTTCTCAGTCATAAGGAAATATGAATAGTAATGAGGTGAAATCATTTCTTCATAAGAACTGATCTCTCTTTACAAAGGTGAGCAGCAAATCAGAAGACATGGTAGAAAACTGCAACGTCTCTTGGAATGATCCTGTGATGAGGAAGTTGAAAGCCAATGAGATCTTGACTGCTACAGAAAGAGCAGTCCAGGCTGAAGGTCTTGTCATAGGATGGCACAAATCTCAGTGATGACAACAGTTTAATTGGAGCCTGCAAATGCTTGTTTGGTAGGATTTGGTGTCCCAGAAGCCTCTCTTGCAATGAATTATTCTGATGTGGCCATGTGTTTGCCTCCTGTCCCTAGGTCCCTTACCCACCCAAAGTGGCCAGTCACAACACACTGAAAGCAGCCACGCAAGTTGATAGGGTGGTAAGGAAGTCATACAGCATGCTTGCCTTTATTGGTCAAGGCATTGAGTTCAAGAGTCAGGAAGTTATGTTGCAGCTTTATAAAACTCTGGTTAGGCTGCATCTGGATTATTGCATTCAATTCTGGTTGCCTCATTATAGGAAGGATTTGGAGGCTTTGGAAAGGGTGCAGAAGAGGTTTACCAGGATACTGCCTGGATTAGAGGGCATATGCTATAAGGAGAAGTTGGACAAACTGGGGTTGTTTTCTCTGGAGCAGTGGAGGGTGAGGGGAGACCTAATAGAAGGTTATAGAGGTATGAGAGGCATAGATAGAGTAGACAACCAGTATCTCTTTCCCAGTGTCAAAATGTCTAATACTAGAGGGCGTGCATTGAAGGTGAGAGGTAGAGGGCAAGTTTTTTTACACAGAGAGTGGTGGGTGCCTGGAATGCGCTGCCAGGGGTGATAGTTGAGGCAATATGATAGAAGTGTTTAAGCGGCTCTTAGATAGGCACACGAATATGCAGAGAATGGAGAGATATGGACCTTGTGTAGGCAGAAGGGATTAGTTTAGTTAGGTGTTTGATTACTAGCTTAATTAGTTTGGCACAACATCATGGGCTGAAGGGCCTGTTCCTATGCTATACTGTTCTATATTCTATGCCGCAATAATGCCCTGAGTAACTGTCATCACTGAAGCAACCGTTGAATAGATAGCTTGACAGCTAACTACTGGAAAAAACACTCCCTGTTCATTGCAGCACAGTCTGGGAGGTACAGTATTTGAACAGCCTGCAATGCATTAAGCCAGGTCTCCCAGAGTTGGTGGCGTGCCTTTTAAATGAGAGGAAAGAAGCAATATTGCTCAACATGCTTCTAGTTCATCTCAGTCAGTTCCATAATGGTGATAGGTTACGACTTTGAGCTCCAGTTCATGCATGTGCAGGTGGTAATGTGCAGAGTGTAACTTGTGATGTCATCAGGTGCGGCCTGGCACTGGGATGAGATAAAGCCTGCTAATGTGGATCATGGACAGAAGTAACTGGTTCAGTTTTCCACTTCGCGTGTTTCACTCAGAAATTATCACCAGTACAAACTACAGTGAGTAAAATTGAATTTTACACAGTTATAATCAAGAAAATAGAATCTATGCAATTGAATCTAGATACAAGTTTGTATGCAGTCCTAGTAGGTAACCCTACTTGATATATTTGTTGCAGGTCAATTTCAGTATGACAGTAGGGCTCTGCTAAACCCAATGACTTACATACAGTAAAAAAAACTTTAAACTGTCAAGGGTGGCAAATGGAGCAACCATTTAGTTCATGGTTGCATTCCACAATAAGATGAATGGACAATCTGTGTGGGTGGAGGGAGGGGTGACATTCTTCAAAGAAGGAAAGGTGGCTGTGCTGCCTTTCGTTGAATTTCACCTAAAACACTTGATAAGGGCTGAGATTTAGCATCTCATCTGTTAATGCTAGAACACACTAAGATGGTTGCAAAGTTTTTAAGTTTTCCATCCCAGAGGGCTGAGATACATAATAAAGACTAAAATCAATAGATCTTTAAACACAATGGGAATCAAGAGATATGATCTTGCTGAATGGAGAACCCTGCTTTCGGGGCTGAAAGGCCCACACCTGTCCCAATGCTGATCAATTCTGATGAAGGGTCTTCGATTTGAAACATTAACTCTGTAGCTTTTCCAGAGATACTGCTTGACCAACTGAGTGTTTCCAGCAATTTCTGCTTCTATTACTGAATTGTTAATTCTATTACTGAGCTAACTACCTTTTCATTCTAAAACATAAGGTAAAATGAAAAAAGAAATTAGTGTTAGGAGGAGGATACTAAAATAATTTTCTTTATGTAAAATACAAACTAATTAGAATCTGGAATTTCCTTTTAAGGGCTGAATCATGGAGATTAACCATTTTGAGTACTTTTTTTGGAATTTGAACTTTTGCTAACTGTTAAAATGGTGTTTCTACCAGTACAATGGTGTTCTAGCACATTCCAACATCTTTTTACTCCGTCTTGTTCTTTATTTAATTACTTTTACTCATTGACTGTTCTTCATCCCGTTCTGCAGTTTCTTTCTTGGCATTTTTCCTTTTTTTATTTGAGAAAGGTAATAAAGGGAAAGTTAACAAAATGTTTGATGTGGAGGTAATTGAATACAAAAGTAGGTAAGTTGTGCTTCAGTTGTATAGGGCATTAGTGAAACCACATCTGGAGTTGTGTGTGGAGCATTGGTCACCTTATTTCAGGAAGATTATAAATGTATAGGAAGCAGTTTCAGAAAGAAATGGGTGGGTTATCATATGAAGAAAGGACAGAGTAGGCTTGTACCCACTGGTTTAGAAGAATGAGAGATTAGTTGATTGAAATATATAAGATGCTGAGGGCTCTTGATAGAGCAAATGGAGAGAATATTAACTTATCAGAGAATCTTGAACTAAGGGTCACTGTTTAAAAATAAGTGCTCATCCCTTTTAGACAGATGAGGAAAGTTCTTTCTCTCTCAGATGGTTGCAAGTCTTTGGAATACTGTTCCTCAAAGGGCAGTGGAGGCAGAGCCTTTGAATATTTTTCAGGCAGAGGCAGATACTTGAAAAGCAAAATGGGTGAAAAGATACCAGGCCTAGACTGGAACATGGAGTTGAGATTACAATCAGATCAGTCTCATGTCTTATTCAATGATGGCACAGATTGGCTGACTCTGAATGCATGTGTTAATATAATTCAATAATATGTTAAATGGGAGTCAATCTCAAATTTGCGTGGTGTGATCTTGCTGTCAGGGAGGAGCTATTGAAGTAATTAACATGCTATATAAATGCCAGATATTCTTAAACAAGTGTTTGGTACTAAACATAATTGTATTTAGAAATTATAACTAGCTCCAGATGCATGAATGAGGGGCAAAGAAAGTGTCAGGGTAGAGTGGAAACTGGTGCAACAGTGGTAACTGAGAATGGCAGCTGAGATAGAGATGTTACCTTAGGGGGTAAAACTTGACTGCCATATTGCCAGATGGGACTGGGTGATCAGATAGGTAAGTTAATGTTGGTTTTTACAATTTTGCCTCAGACTTGTTGGTCTATTTTAGCTTCAACTATTTTACCATGAAAGTATACACTGCCCCTTTGTGTTTTCTACATTTGTTTCACTCTGCCGCATTCTGCCAATTGATGTTGCTATACGTTTTATAATCTCAATATTTTCTCCAATTTGCCCCAGTAGTGTGAAATCTGTTAATTTCACCCTTCTACACAGAGCTTTTGTATCCAGGTGCTATACCCCCACACCTCAACTTTTAATTCCAGTCCTGGCTTCACTCTCACTATTATCACTACCCCTTCCCCACCTTTTAATTCCCACTGTGACCAAGAGTGTTCATTATTTTTTTAAACCTGATGCTTGAGCAAAATCAAAACAAAATAGCTGCAGCTGGTGGAAATCTCAAGTAGAAACAGAAATGATGGAAATAGGTCAGACAACATCAGTGAGAAGGGAAATAGTTAATGCTGCAGGTTGATGACATTTCATTAGTACTAGGACAAGTTAGAAACTGAACATCATTTCAGTAGCAGAGAAGGCGGATGGGACAAGGGAATGTCTAGTAGAGTGGAGACCTCACAAGGCTGTCAGAACCACCACTTCTATGCCTTTTAGATGGTTTGTTGTCCCAGCTGATCTGTCTAGAGATGTTTTATTTTCTGTCCTCATCTTAAATTTACATGTTTTAAAGTGTTTATGTGGAATCCATCAAGTCTGTTCTAATGAAACACAAGATAGCATGATTTTATTGACTTGTATTTAAAGAGCAATTGCCTACAATTCTTTATCTTCTCAATGTGCAATGAACCAGTTTGAAGGATAGTGGCTGTCAGATGAACCACAATGGTCTTCAGCTGAGCACAACCAAATGCTAAACATCAAATGATGAATGCCTTTTTATAGATTTAACCTATTGATTTGGTTTAGTATGTAACATTGGCCATCTGAAATACTCTCTGCTTTTTTTTTAAGTAATGCCATGAGATCTTTGATGTCCACCTGATCACTGAACATTTGAATTGGCCTTAATGAAATGCACTTTAAGAGATACTGACAAGTAGTTGCCAATGAAGGAAGTGGGGAAAATCTAAATAAACCACCAGTTACAATAGATTAATTCTATCACTGTCCTCATCATTTCAAGTTATATATCTTACCAAAAATGGCAAATCCAAAGAAAAGTAATGAAATAAAAAGGATATGCACATCAATCTCAGCTTAAGTTGCACTTAAAAAGTGCAAAAACAAAGTCAACTCTGAAACTTAAGTTGAAGTATCAACTTTGGTTTCAGTCCATTTCTCCATTAAATTGATTCCAACCATTCAAATATCCCCAGCCTGGGGCATGTTTGGAACCAGTCATTAGTTGTTTATAGGGGGCATTACTTTCCACAGCATTCTATTATTACCTGAAGACTTAAAGTCCTAATTAAAATCTGTAAAAATAAGCATAACAAAACAATCTAAAAATATGTATTAAATGAATGGACAGACAATTAAAAGAATAAATAGTATTTATTGTAGAGAGTACTGAAGCAATGAGTACAAAAGTCTGTTTGTCCCATCTCTGATCATTCATTTTATGCCAAAAACCTTTCATTTTCATATTGGACTGAGCTTGTATCATACTTACACTTCCAACATACTCAACACATTTTAATTACCATTAATAAATGTATTACAAAGATTAATAACATTCACTTATTTGCATCTAAAATGACAAGATGAGTGACAATCCTTAGCTAATGGACCAGTTTTTGCTTTGTGGAATATAAATGCTATCAAAGCTGCTTCTTCACTCCCTCAGGACTGAGGATGACCTGTTTTGATCCTAGCTTTTGCCTGTGTGTGATTTCTTTTAACATGGATGGCCAGTACACACCAGCCACTATGTGGATTTGACAGAGCAATGTGAAGGAGGTCCATGACAGTCAGATATTAAGCCTTGCTGGAAAGAAAAAGCACAAACACCACATGCGGAGACAAAACTCATGTCTTCAAAGAGATCTGCTCTTGCCCATGCCTTCTCTAGTCTAGTACAGCCTCCTCCAGTTTCTCCTTCCCTCAGTCCTCAAATCCCTTCCCCTTGAAAAACCAGTATCAGTAACCACATCAAATAGTAAGAATAATCTCACCAGAGTTCAAGGCAGGAGAATTAGAGTTGAAGCTCAGCACAAGCAGTACCCAATAGCTAAGTGATTCCACAACAAATAGGGCAGATTAGGTATCTGCAGTCCTGCCACATCCAATGAATTAAGTATTGCATACCTTGGGAACAGTGATATACAGAATCCTGCACTGACAAAATTGAGTGCAATGTTATATGCACAAAATGACACAGCACTGACTGACACTGCCAATGGATGCTTTTCCTGATCATCTGCTGTAATTAGTCTTTTTAACTCCAGCTTACCCCTTTCACATACACCTGTTTATAGATTTGAGATGACACACTAAGTGTTGGGAGAAAGATCAGTGCAATATCCCTGACAGGTGATCTGGTATCTGTGAGAACTGGTCAAGCAGCTGTGCATCTACTTAAACAGATTTAAGAATCCCTACTCAGGCAAAGTTTGAACCAGGAATTATGTTGATGCCAAATCATGTTCAAAATGTGAGATAAAGGAGGGGATAATTTAGATTTATCATACTTAAGTCATTACATTGAAATTGTGCACTTTTTTTTAAAAAAGCAAAGATGGACAATCCTTAACTTCCTTTTTGGCAATTTAGAGTGGTGCACATCCAAACATCACAGCTTCATAATGGAACATCTTTGGTGAGATACAGGTATTGTGCAGCTTCTGGAGGCAGGTAGCTTGATTTCTACATTTCACGACATAAATAGGGTCACTGTAAATTGCTTTCTAATCTGCATTCTGCGAATAGCATGGATAATCTCAATGTTATTTTGCTATGATCATTACTTTGTGCAAAGTTGGGTATTGTCCATCCATCACCCCATTTAAAAATGCGAGTACAAGTGTCAGGTTGGAACAGGATTGAACAGATCGTTGACCTGGAACATTAATTGTTTTTTCTTTCCACACACACTGCCTGGCCTGCAGACCATTTCCAACTTTTTATTTAAATTACTTTCCCTAGAAAGAGCAAGATAACTGGAAATTAGAGAGAAACAAGAGACTGCAGATGCTGGAATCTGGATGCAACACAAAAGATGCTGGAGGAACTCAGCAGACAGACAGCATGTGTGGAGGGAAATGGATAATCGGCATTTCAGGTTGAGACCCTTTATCTGGACTGAAGGGTAGAGGGGAGATATGGAAATTAACAGCTGAAACCTTTTGATCACACTTACCAGCTGCTAACAGGGTGATATTACCGATTAATTAAGAAAAAATGGCAAGCAAAGTTTAACAGGAACAGAATGAGTACTGAAACAGAGTACAAGTCTCTTTGTCTCATCTACGATCATTCATTTTATACCAAAAAATCTGTCATTTTAGTATTGGTCCCTGAGCTTATTTCATATTTTTACTTCCAACATACTCAACACATTTTAATTACCATTAATAAATTCCCCAAACAATTTCTCACCAGTTTTACATTACTCTCCTGGCCCCACACAGTATTAAGAGACTATTTTAATTTTAAGGGCCCTTAGAGACAAACCCAGCCATCCAGGTTCTACCAGGAGTTTACCAATAGTAATCAGAGTTGGAACTTGTTTTTGAGTTTTGCATAGTATTTACAAGACTAGTCTCATTTCTACAGAACTAAAAAGATCAAGCTGTGATGAGTCTTTTCATCTCCACTGTTTGGACTACATTTAATTCAAGGACGAGTCTTCTCCAGAGGGTTTACAGAAAATTTCAACAACAAGTTTTAATAAAGAAGGATACCTACAACTCAATAAAAGTTCCTTACCAAGGAACGTGGAGACAAAATAACTTAGAAATGTAGACTGGAAGGAATGACTTCTTGTTCTCACACTGGGAAAATACATGTAGGAAGAGCCCAAAATCATATGCAATAAGCAAATATATCAAATACATCAGATTTACTGGGAGTTCAAGCAATGATATGGTGATTTCAAACTTTGCACAATTAATATTTACAGGATCTACATTTTCTAAGAAAATATGCCTATTAATGGCAAACAGTGCATTAACGAATGCAAATTTATATCTGCAGTTGAAGTTCTACACCTCTGTCTATATTTCTTGCTGCCTCGGTAAAGCAGCCAGCATAATCAAAGATCCCATCCGCCCAGGACATTCTCTCACAGTAGTGTAGTGGTTAGCGCAACACTATTACAGCGCCAGCGACCCAGGTTCAATTCCTGCTACTGTCTGTAAGGAGTTTGTACATTCTTCCCATGTGTCTGCATGGGTTTCCTCCAGGTGCTCCGGTCTCCTCCCACATTCCAAAGACGCACAGGTTAGGAGCTGTGGGCATGCTATGTTGGCACCAGAAGAGTGGCAACACTTGCGGGCTGCCCCCAGCACATTCTCAGTAAAACAAAAAGATCCATTTCACTGTATGTTTCGATGTACATGTGACTAATAAATATTGTATCTTATCCCCTCTCCCATCAGGCGGAGGATACAGAAGTCTTAAAGCACACACCTCCAGGCTCAAGGACAGCTTCTATCCCGCTGTTATAAGACTATTGAATGGTTCCCTTGTACGATAAGATGGACTCGACCTTACAATCTACCTCGTTATGACCTTGCACCTTATTGTCTATCTGCACTGCACTCTCTGTAGCTGTGACACTTTACTCTGCATTCTGCATTGTTTTACCCTGCACTACTTCAATGCACTGTGTAATAAATTGATCTGTATGAACAGTATGCAAGACAAGTTTTTCCATTGTACCTTGGTACATGTGACAATAATAAACCAATTCCAAGCTGATGATTAAAATACATTATATCTGCTGAACAACTGTACTGAGTGCATTGAGAAATTTTACATGTGAACTGATGCAACAAACAAAAAATCCTGTAAACAGTCAACAGGCCAGTCAGCAACCATGGAAGGAAAAAAGTTAACATTTCAGGTCCAGGACCCTTTTTAGAACTGGTAACAAGAGTTTTCAGTAGGAGAGACTATGGGGGAGTAATATGTCGAATAAAAGGGCCATCTGTGAAAGGGCGTCTAAATGGTTTAAAGGGGACAGTTACCAACACATTGAGACCTTGTCTGAGTAATTGGTGAGACTATGGGATATGCCTAGCAGACCAGACAATACAAATAGAAAAAGAAAAACTGAGCTAAGATGATGACAGGCAGAAAGGGTGAGCTATCTAAAATTGGAGAATTCAATATTTGGGTCTTGTAGGCTGCAGTGTGCCAAGAGGGATAGGTTAGAGTGGGAGTGGGATGGTGAACTAAAAGACACAAGCATACAAAATCTCAGGGTCACTATGCTTTTTAAATTTTGGTGCAGTTTGTTCCAAGTAATTTAAGATATGCCATGTTAAAGATGTTCTTTGTTCCTGACTGAAATATTTAGCATGATTGAATTTTCAGCTCAAGCCAAAATAAAACTGGTTAGAGACATATAAATAGGAAGCTAATTTGGTAAATTAGCTAGTATTGTTTTTATGTTGGAATATTTAATCACATTAAACCTCCTATAGTTTACTCTAACCTGACAAAAATAATTTTCCAGCAGATAAATTTATCAGTGTACCATAAATTGACAGTAGGAAGATTCAGTCTCTTGACACGCACTTTTAAAATTTTAGTTACCCATTACCAAGGTAAATAGATTCTCAAAGTTGCCAAATATCTCATTAATATTTACATTCCCAGATGAAGTCAGATTAAAGACAATCCAGCTACTCAGATTACCTAGGTTATATAAAATAGGCTCAATTAGGCAACATGCCTTGCTTTGACTGCATTCTTAAAACTGCCAGCTGCAGATGGAAATCCAGAGTCCCTCTTTTTCATGTTACTATTAAAATTAAATAATTGTTTGAAGATTAAAAACTTATTGCAATGAAAACAAATGGAACATCTAGTTCTGCATGTTCAATCATATCAGAAGTTGGGCCTCAATTTTGAAAACAAGCTCATGAATTGGAAAGAGAATTGTAAAATTTGTTTATCACAATTGTGCAGATAAACTCAGTGCAGAAAGGCTTTCACACACGAGCCTTTTTATTTTAATAAGAACAGCAAAAATCAAATGATGAAACACTTTGAAGATTTATTTTACAAGACATGGCATTCATTCCAGTTTGGATAAATGCTTTACATAGCAAAGCTCTAAATAAATGGGATGGGATTACTAAGGATAGTAGTAGTTAAATTGTTCAATTGCATCCAGTGACAGAAAAGTAGAGAACTATTCATTAGTAAGGAAATGATTCATAACTTGCAACTGGGAAGCAAGCTCAGTCACACTTAGTTGAACAATTTGATGGGTAGTACAACTATTTAAAAATGTAATTGGCTGTAAGTAATAACTAAATGGGGAAATTGATTGACTTGCTAATCAAATACATCATATAATTAGCAGCGCCTTGGACTTGTGGAAGTGTCCTTAAGGATGGAGATTATAAAGGTCAATAGTATCCAAATGTTGCAAGTAATCTAATTCAATCAAAAAAATTAACAGCTAAGCTGTAAAGATTTTAGAAGGGTTTAAAGACTTAAGAAATTACTGTAGAAAAAATTAAAACAGACTTAAAATTGAAAACAATCTAGTAATAGTGGATGCATCTGGATTGTGCTGGTGCTGTCAGCATACAGGTGGAAATTTACCTCATGTCCATCCTTGTTAATTTACACGACACATTGACAGCAAGGCAGCAGTGGAGAACAGCGAGAACAAAAAGCAGCCACTACTGGAGATCCTCTATCTCGTTAGATCATGTGAAAGGTGGCAGAGGTCAAGGTAGATGAACAATAAAACACCACAGTCAGAAAATGGGACAAGACTTTGATTGGAATGATTTCAATGTTTTGACAGGAGACGGAAGCTCAACTGGCATGGAATTCAAATGTACATGAGATACTTGCAAAGCAGCATGGTCAAAGACCTCAGGAAAGATGAACTTGGGTGGGGGACAGCGGGGGGGGGGGGGGGGGGGGGGGGGGAGAGAGGGAAGAGTCAGTTGCTTCTTTACTGAGCTGGAGTGGATTGTTTGTAAAAAAAAATATAGGTGAATGGAGTTAGGGGATCAAGAATTGGTATTGGTTTATTATTGTCTCTTGTACCGAGGTACAGTGGAAGAACTTGTCTTGCATACCGATCGTACAGGTCAATTCATTACACAGTACAGTTACGTTGGGTTAGTATAGAGTGCATTGACGTAGTACAGGCAAAAACAATAACAGTACAGAGTAAAATGTCACAGCTACAGAGAAAGTGCAGAGCAATAAGCTGCAAGGTCACAACAAGGTAGATCGTGAAGTCATAGTCCATCTCATCGTAGAAGGGAACTATTCAGTAGTCTTATCATGGGGGTGATTGACTTGACTATCATAGACGAGGATCCTTTGTACCTTTATCATAGTGGGGATATATTAGAAGCAATGATTAACTTGATGTACAAGGCAATTGGATGGGTTTCAATCTCCGCAACAAAGCCCATCCAATTCTTCTTAGTTAGAATGAGGGGAGCATGTGAAGAGAATACTTAAAATGGCTGGTAGTGAAGTTGCCAGAGGATGGTAAAGTTAACCAGGATCCTCAAGTGATCAGCAATTTTGGCAAAGGCAACAATCCATAATTCCAGATCTGGTCCAACAGATTCAGCAAAGGATGGGTGAACCAGTTGTTTCAGGGAGCAAAGAGTGTGTTGAACCAAAGGGGCTCAACTTCATCAAGGTAAAATGTTTTAGTGGTACAATAACATCAAAGATGGATGCTAGGAAATGTGTAAGTAGATGAGCAAGTAGTGAATGGAAGACCCACTGGATTAAAAGCAATAAAGTTGAAGAGTTCAAGGCATGGTAAGTTTGCAAATACTAAAATAGGTAGTATAGTAGACAGTGAATTAAGTCAAAAACTACAGGGGATCTTGATCAGCTAAGTAAGTTGGCTGAGGAGTGACAAAGGGCTTTCAGTTCAGGTAAGTACAAGGTGTTGCACTTTGGGAAGTCAAACCAGGTTAGGACTTGTACAGTGAATGGTAAGGCTCTGGGGAGTGTTGTGGAACAGAAGGACCTGGGAGTACAAGTATATAGTTCACTGAAAGTGGCGTCACAAGTAGACAGGGTGGTAAAGGCAGCATTTGGCAAGCTGGCCTACGTCAGTCAGGGCATTGACTTTAGAAGTTGGGATGTTACGTTGCAGTTGTACAAGATGTTGGTGAGGCTGCACTTGGTATACTGTTTACAATTTTGATCACCCTGGTATAGGAAAGATGTCACTAAGCGGGAAAGAGTGCAAAGGTGTTCCCAGGACTCGAGGGCCTGAGTTATAGGGAGAGTTTGGGCAGGCTAGAACTTTATTCATTGGAAAGTAGGAGGGGTATATAAAAATCACAAGAGGCATAGATAGGGTGAATGCAGTGTCTTTTTCCCCAGGGAAAGAGAACCAAAAACTAGAGGGCACAGGTTTGAGGCAAGAAGGGAAAGATTTAACAGGGACCCGAGGGACAACTTCTTCACACAGAGGGTGGTGTGTATATGGAACGAGCTGCCAGAGAAAGTAATTGAAGTAGGTACACTAACAACATTTAAAAGACATTTGAATAAGCACACAGATAGGAAAGGTTTAGAGGGAAATGGGCCAAATGCAAACAAATGGGACTAGTTTAGGTGGGCACCTTGGTTGGCATAGACAAGCTTTGGGCCAAAGGGCCTATCTCCATGCTGTATTACTCTATGGGTTCTTTCCAGCGACAGATATAGCTGGTTAGTAGAGGCTGGGGGATGGGTTTTTGATGTTACAATGGATCAACAAATACGAAAGGCTGATACAGACAGTAACTCAGCAAATGCAAGAGAATAGAGAGCCGAGCTGAAGACTGAAATCATCAAGAATGAGAAGTCAATGCAAAGATGAAGAAAGAAACTTTGATCAATGGCAGGGGATGGGGGAAGAAGAAGAAAATAAAAAGGTGCTGAGGTAGGTGAATCAGTTTGAGATTCACAAGGTGAAATCAAGGTGTTTTGTTGCTAAAGAAACCACCACAGTGGATTGGACAGAAGTAATAGAAGGGCTTCAGGAAAAGTGCAAGATATCATCACCATATAAGCCAAGTTTCAGTCAATATCAAGTCAACAGAACCACCAACAGCAAGGTTGTGAAAACCTTGATTGTGAGTGAATGGATGTGCTAGAATAAAGTACACAAGTGTGTGGTAATTGATGATCTGCTGGCATAGTCCAGAAGATTGTGCATTAGATGCACGTGGCTGTGTGGTTTAGTCAACACCCAGACGTGACACATAGGGTTTGCTGCCTAAAGTCATCTTTCATGAAGAACCATTCAGAAAACATCAGAAAAGGCAGTAAGGCAGATGCAAATGTTCAAGTTGGCATTAGTTACAGTTAAACAGAAAGATGGTTGTGATTGGAGTAGGATCATGGGAAGCAATGTATTAAAGGAGAGAATAAAGGGCAGAATGGTTAACCAGGAGATTATAGAAGACTCTGTAGACAGCCTCAGAGGGGAAGAAATGGGGTTGGGTCCAGAAAAGGCCAGGATATGCACATTAACGAACACAGGATATGGATTAATAAAAATGTTGGTTTGCTGACGCAAATACACAGAGCAATTCACACATTTAAAATGGGCAGAGCAGTCTATCAGAACCTAGATAAAATTGGAATGAAAACAGTCAAACAAAAAAAAATCTAATGAATTAATCATGAAGCAGCTGTTCTAGTCATTGAGTTGTACAGCACAGAAGCATAACACATCCATGTCGACCTTTTTGCCCTTCTTTCTACACGAATCCCATTTGCCTGTATGTCTTGGGCCTTGCCTATTTAAGGGCTTGTCTGAATGTCTCTTAAATGTAGTGATTACATCAGATTCCACCTCTTCTGGCAGCATGTTCCAGATATCAAACACTATGTAGAAGAAAGCTTCCCCCTTAACTCTCCTTTAAAACTTGTTCCTCTCACTTTAAATCTATGCCCTCATGTTTTTAATAGCCCTACCATGGGGAAAAGATTCTACCTACCCTATCTATGCCTCTTATACTTTAATACATCCCTAACAGGTCACACCTCAACCTCCTTTGATCCAGTGAAAACAAGCCCAGCCTATCCAATCTCTCTCCATAAACTAAAGAATTCCAATCCAGGCAACATCCTCAAAAATCTCCTCTACACTTTAGTGTAATCACAACCTTCCTATAACATGGCGACCAGAACTGCACGCAGTACTCCTTTAGTGTTTTGTATAGTTGTAACACAACCTCCCAACTTTTGTAATTCTGCGCCCCAACCTGTGAAGGCAAATATGCCACATGCCTTTTTCATCTACCAGTGTTGCCACTTTAAGAGAACTTTGGATTTGTACCCCAAGGTTCCTCTGTTCATCAACATACTTTGGTGCACTAGTACTCTCGGGCCATACCATTTTCTCACGGCTACCATCGGGCAGGAGGTACAGAAGCCTTAGTCCCACACAACCATGTTCAAGAACAGCTACTTCCCTTCAGCCATTCAGTTCTTGAACCAACCAACACAACCCCAATCACTAGATCTTTGTTCTAATTGTTTTCTTTCTTGTAAAAATTGTTCAATTTGTGTTTCATATTTTTCTTGTGAATGCTAATTATATGACACTATATGCCTGTGATGCTGCTACAAGTAAATTTTTCATTACACCTGTGCATACATTGCTTGTGCATATGACAATAAACTTGACTGACTTATTGTCTATGTTCTACCACATATTTGGCTTCCCAAATTGCATCACATTACAGTTATTGGGATTGAATTTTATCTGTCAGTGGTCCACCCAACTTTCCATCTGATCTACATCCTGCTGTAGCCTTAGACAACCTTCCTTGCCATCTCCAACACCAACTCAGGTCATCCACAAACTTACGAATCATTCCTCCCACAGTCACATCCAAGTCGTTAATAAATCATGACAAATAAAGGTCCCAGCATTGATCCCTGCGGTACACCACTGGTCAGGAAAGTATCTTTCCACTTTTACCTCCCATCACTTTGGGACCAATTAGCCAGCTTGCCTTGACCTTTTCAGATGCTGAAGTCAACATTGAGAATGTTTACTACCCATCTGAGTTACCCATTTCTTGTTAAGATTTCACCCTTTAATATGTAGCTGCATATACAGCAATTAATGTTAATTAATGAGTCTAATTTAGGACATAAATGAGAAAAAATACATTAAAATATATCCAGTACTGCCACTGTTGAATATATGAAAGCAACCAATGAACCAACCAAAATGAAGCAGTGTGAATTATAAGCAGCCAGATTCAGCTGTCCTGAATGAAAGTCACTTATTAGATTTAATGTTTCCTGTTGGAACACTAAACCTTAAATAGCTGAGGCCATTGCCAAGATCTTCTGAGTAGAAAATAGAAAATGAAAAAATGAGAACCAGATTTTCCCATGCTAATTCAATCACAATATTGAACCATCCTCATTTAACATTCACAAACAAAACTGGGGCACTGCTCTTTTAGGACTTCTACACTTATAGCATCTTTGAGCAAAACTTTGAACCCTATATCCCTAAAATGCCAAGCAACTTTTTCATATCACAGGGATTTAAGAATAATCACAATAGGGACACATTAAAAGTTAATTTGCTTTTGCAGACACATGATCAGGAGCAATTTAAACAGGATGTTCACATCTGTTTGCACAAGCATTTCTTGCCAGCAATTGGGCTCAGTACAGCTACTATAATGATCAGAGGAAACAAAAAGTACTCCATTGAGGATCTTTGTTCTAATATCAGTGAATGATTGAGACTGTTGCTTTAACAGTTCAAACGTGGCTGCAGGTACCCAAGTAGCTGCTTAATTTGTGCTGGAAAGCTCCAGTGCCTTTCCCTTGGCTTTGACTAGAACAAAACACTGATTATATACTACTCCTTTCTAATTTCTCAGATCAACACATCTCATCCCATTATCAAAAATATATCAAAGGAAAATATCCCAATCATTGTTACAATTTTATAGCTTTGGAAAATCAAAATACCACTTTGCCAACAAAGATGAGTTCGAAACCAAATCATAATTTTTGAAAACTGCAGATTAGTTTCCATCCCAAGCAAGTTAGAAAAGCCTTATTTTCATATTGTGGAACCACAGAAACATTACAAAAGCAAAGGCTACTGTTGTGAGAAAATTATCCTGCTACAAGCAAAAGTAGGAGAATTAAACAATTTTTTCTTTACTTTGCAATATGTTCTTTATTTTCCAGTTTTGGATGTGAAAAGAGGCATTAATTTTTAATTAAATACTTAATAAAGCAAAAGTATTTACACATTCATTTAAACTGTAATCAATGGAGGATTCATTCTTGTTGATAATTACAAGCACCTTATGAACTCAGGAATTCTATAAATACAGGAGACACTGCTGCACTTTATCAAAGACAGCAGAAATAACATGGCATTACATTAGCAATATTGCAAAACATTTATTTACAGAACTGTCCTAAAACTGTTCTACATTAAGTAGAATCATCTAGGAACTGTACTGTTTTACGTTTTGTCTAATTAAACTGTTAAACTCTTACTGATTTTTAAAATCCACTACAGGCTTGTTCAAGGCTTTTTATACAACTCATAGGCATAAGAACAGAGGAGTCCAAGGGCCTGGGTGCCCCGCCCCTCAAAAAAAAATCTAGCATAGGGAAGCCAAGTTGATATATCCTGGGATCCCTAAATTTGTTTGCATCGTTGGTGATTTAACACCAAGGTATCCACCATTCTTTTTTAAAAATCAAAAATCCCCACCACTTTCCTATGCCCATGACAACCACCTAATTTTGAGGACCATCTCAATAGCCCTAATTTTTTTTCTAAATAGTTATATTTGTTAGACATGAACTGTTGATGTTAAAAAATAGATAAAACCTTGAAGTACCAAGGGTTTATTGAATAGACGTTCTCAGAACCAAGCACTTGATTGTGCAAAAAAACTCAAAGGACAGTCCTCATCTGCCTAATGCGATTCGTCATATGACTGACTTGTGTCAATAATGATTTCTAATTGTCTTCCGATTCTTCTTCAGCTTCTCTTAACCAAGTGAAGAAAGCTGTCACAGATTTCAAAGCTACTCCTTTTCCTTGTTGCTCTGCTGGGTCTTTACTGGACTCCCATTTGTAAAAGGCTTCTTCAGATATAACATCCTCATCATACAAAACATCAAAAAATGTCCTTAGTAAATCTGCAAAGAAAGTAGAAAATAAGTGTACAGCTTTCAATGCAAATACCCAAAGGAACTCCTGTAAATTACCACATTCAACTTAATCACCATTCTGCCAGATACTGTAAGCTAGAACCTGGCTACCTGACGAGACCATGACAGTACCCCAACTACATCTGTTGGGTTCAAATCAGATTGTATTGTGCAGACCCAGCTCAGCAGTTTACTCAAATCACGACGATTTGCTCAATATGTATTTATGGCAATGGTTGGTCGGGTTGGTCAGCTCGGCTCTGGAAGAAAATGCAATTACTGAGACTAGGACTGGGTTTGCATTGGGCATGGTTGGAACTTCCACTGCAGATATGGGCAATGAGTGCAAAATTCAACATTCATGGTTATACAGTACATTTGCATTGGCACATTATGTCTACTTTATTGCTAATATTAAAAATCAGCTTTATACCAATTAGATGGAGATCTGAAAATCCAAGGCATGAATGTATAGACAGCCTCAGATTAGGCGTCAAAAGCAATCAACACTATATCAGCAGTCAGATTAGAACTGAACACATGGCCATGGAAAATTCTTTCAAAAACATCTACAGTCGATAAAATAGTTATTTTTGTAACATTAAAATTGAGCATTTGCAGGCTTCTACATTTGTGACTTTTTCCACTGCAAATTTTCTTTCAAATGGCACTAGAAAACTTTCAGGTGATAGACAAAAATGCATACAGTAATTTTACAAAAAGTAATGCAAGTTTTTCCATGGGAGTTGGGAACAGTGATGGAAACAAAACTTCACTCTCATCAACCCTCAGCAGTCTAAATAGGACCTGTGATATCAATCAATACTATAAGGAGCAAGTAACCTCATTCCTGTGATTACAAAAGCAGACTCATGGAATCAACAAATCAGAAGTATTTGTGTTAGCTAAGACCCAAACTTGAATATGCATGGAATGAAATAAGATGCAGGTGCCCAATTAGCATTTCTTGCATTTCATGTTGTGCTGCAGTAAAATTTCAGAATGATTAGACTGTTATCTGTATCACAGAACAAAAACAAAAGGAGTCTGATATTTGGTTTTCCAACAAGCCATCAGGATGGAAGGGTATGTATTATTTTAGGCCTGTCCTCAGATTACAGAAACACTGCAAAAAAAAATTGTACTTACTTGGTGGTTGTTCTAATATGGCCATTAAGGCCTGGAGGGCATATAGTGCTTGTAGCTCACGCTGAATATCAGAATTCAGGTATTTTATCAGGACTTTTACTCTATTTTGGATGATGTCCACATCCACACGAATAGGGTTTTCAACTAAAATAGACAGGAAAGGAATGGAAAATGGATTAACAAATTATAGTGGCTGTTTTTCTATAAATGGGTTTAAAGATTAAAAGCAAAGGTATACTTACATACAACAGCCGAATGGCAAATAGATTTCATTAATGCTCTGATGAAGAGTGGTGAAGCCATTTGCTTTTCATCTAGATTTGCCTAGAACACAGATTTTTTTTACTTGAAGTTAAATTAATGACATACACAATTTATATAATATCTACCACTGTGTGCATGATTACATATGCTGCACTTCTGAAATTAAAGATAATCACACCCCACCCCCCAATATTGACCACTACAAATTTTCAGTTTGACTCAATATGCAGCTTACGGGTAGACAATTCCACTTAGAAACTTGTGCGTAGTATTGGCAGCTAAATAATAAGCTACAATACCAAATTCTTCAAAAAAAAGTCATTCCCATAAAATGGTTTTCTTTCCTAGTTACCAGATCTCTCCTCCCCTGCAAAATAAAGCTTAGAATTAAGATAATGAAGTAAACTTACTTCAATCCAGTCAAATATTCTTTGGTTCTCAGCTTTCTCCTTAATTAGTTTATCAAACTGTTCACATAGTTCATCAAAGGACATTTCCATTTTGCTTGGTGTTGCCTCATGACTAGATTCATTTCCCAGAGTAAATTCTACTTTCTGTAAGCAGATAAAATTGAAATTAGCCAGTTCTAACTATTTGATCTGTGCACAGCTGCTGTATGCATTGATTACTATCCTTCAAAATTCCTCAGCTTCTGGAAAAGACCTAGAAGATTGAGAAACACCAAATTTAAAACCTTTTTTTTCCCCCAAAAGGACAGGGGAAATAAATAAGCCAGTTAGGAGAAGGGAAATGTGGATAGGGGATCAGTTAATAAACAAAGTAGCAGAGTTAAACCAGGGGAATTTCAAATTGGCATGCTTGATCTGGCTAAGTGCCTCAGAGATCAGTTAATGATAGAAGGGTCCGTGTGCAATGCATCCAAATTTGTTGCTGATATAGTGGCAATGCTAGTTGTTAAGGAATACATTGATAAGCAAGTGGGCAAGAAGACAATATAAATGCAGAAAAACCGGAACATCCACTTTAGCAGAAAAAATAAAGCAGAATTAAAAAGGTGCAAAATTAATAAACACAGAAGTTCTGAATGACTAGAATGTCCTCATGTAACAAACACAGCACGTGGTACGGAACACTGGTAATTCATCCTCTTTGCAGTGATGACAAGAGATGTCACAACTGCATAGGGCTGTTAGTCTTTCATAGAATGAATGAGCAGACCAGCCAATACTTTCTAGAGCCAAGAATGAGAGGGTCTCACTGAAACTGCATGTGCTTGTGAGTTCCACCTTGCAGAGTCGGAAGTTGGAGCCAGATTTGGAGCAGGAGCTCTGAAAAGATGCGAGTTTCTGTGCATGTGCTTACGAATGTAACCTTGCAAGAGTCTAAACAAGGCACATTTGCAAATTGTTAATACCCGATTGGCTAATTAACAGCAGCAAATAAGAGGAAGGCAAATATAAGCAGAGCAGCCATTTTGGGAATAGCAATTGTGGGACCGAAGCTTTAGCTCAAGAGGCTGAGGCAAGTCTCTGGTAAAGTTTCTTTCTTTCTTGCTTTGGTGTTTCTTTTTAGTGTCAGGCCAGAGTAGTTAGAATGGCTCCATGGTCAGAGGTGTGTTCATCTTGGGAGATGTGGGAGTTCTGGGAGACCTGCAGTCTCCCTGATAACTACATCTGCACAAGGTGCATCTAGCTACAGATCCTTAAAGACTGTATTGGGGAACAGGAGATGCAGCTGGATGAAACTTTGGCTCCTACAGGAGGATGAGGAGTTCATAGATAAGAGCTAAAAGGAAGACAGTCACTCCTAAGCTGCAGGAGGCAGATAGCTGGGTGACTGTCAAGAGAAGGAAGGTAGTGCAGAGTACCCCTGCGGCGGCTGTTCCCCTCAACATAGGTATACTGCTTTTGGACACTGTTGGGAGGGGATGACCTACCAGAGGAAAGTCAGTGCCCAGGTCTCTGGCACTGAGCCTGGTTGTGTGGTGCAGAAGGGAGGAGAACGGTAGTGAAAGAGGGTTCAATAAGGGGGGCAGACAGGAGATTCTGCAGACATGAAAGAGACTCCCAAGTGGTACGTTGCCTCCCAGGTGCCAGGGTCAGGAATGTCTTTGATTGGGTCTACACCTTTCTGAAAGGGGAGGGTGAACAACCAGGGGTCAGGGTACATATTGGTACCAATGGCATAAGTAGGAAAAGAGGGGGAAGTCCTGAAGAGGGAATATAGGGAGCTAGGTAGGAAGCTGAAAAGCAGGAGCTCAAGAGTAGTAATCAGTGAGGGTAAGAATAGGTTGATTTGGCAGATGAATGTGTGGCTGAGGAGTTGGTGCAGGGGACAGGGTTTCAGATTTGTTGATCACTGGGGTCTCTTCTAGGGAAGGTATGACTCGTACAAAAGGGACAGGTCACACCTGAACTGGAGGGGGACCAATATTCTTGCGGGCAGGTTTTCTAGAGCTGTTGGGGAGGGTTTAAACTAGTTCAGCAGGGTTATGGGAATCTGAGTGATAGGTCAGAGGTTGGTGCATTTAGTGTACAAGTAGATGCAGTGTGTAAAAAAGACTAAGGAAAGACAAACAGTTGAAAGGGCAAAATTACAGTCAGTTGGATGGGCTGAGGTGTGTCTACTTCAATGCGAGAAGTATCAGGAACTTAGAGCATGAACTATGACGTGGTGGCCATTAGAGACTTGGCTGTCACAAGGGCAGGAATGGCTACTGGATATTCTGGCATTTAGATGTTTCAAAAGGGACAGGGACGGAGGTAAAAGAGGTGGGGGAGTGGCTTTGCTGATCAGGGAATGTCACAACTGTAGAAAGGGAGGCCATCCTGGGGGGATCATCTACTGAGTCAATGTGGGTGGAAGTCAGAAACAGGAAGGGAGCGATCACTCTATTGGGAATATTCTACAGACCCCCCAGTCGCAGCAGAGACACTGAGCAGCAGATTGGGAGGCAGATTTTGGAGAGGTGCAAAAATAACAGGGTTGTTGTCATGTGATTTCAACTTCACTAGTATTGATTGGCACCTCCTTAGTGTAAAGGAATAGATGGGGCAGAGTTTGTTAGGAGTGTTCAGGAAGGATTCCTGACACAGTATGTAGACAGGCTGACTCGGAGAGGCCATACTGGACCAGGTACTAGGCAATGACCCTGATCAGGTTTCAGATCTCTCGGTGGGACAGCATTTTGGAGACAGTGACCATAACTTTAACTTTACCAGGATCAGACAATATGGGAAAGTATTTAATTGGGGGAGGGGGAATTATGATGCTATCAGGCAGGAACTTGGGAGCGTAAATTAGGAACATATGTTCTTGGAAGTGCACAATGGAAATGTGGAGGTTGTTTAGGGAGTACTTGCATAGGCATCTGGACAGGCTTGCCCCATTGAGGCAGGGCAAGGATGGTAGAGTGAAGAAACCATGGTTGACAAGAGACACAGTATCTTGTCAAGAGGAAGAAAGAAGCTTACCTAAGGTTTAGAAAGCATGGATCAGACAGAGCTCTGGAGAGTTACAAGGTAGCCAGGAGGGAGCTTAAGAATGGACTTAGGAGAGCTAGAAGGGGGCATGAGAAGGCCTTGTTGAGTAGGATTAAGGAAAATACCAAGACATTCTACACATATGTGAAGAATATGAGGATGACTAGAGTGAGGGCAAGACTGATCAGGGATAAGAGGAAACTTGTGCCTGGAGTTGGAAGAGGTAAGGGAGGTCCTTAATGAATACTTTGCTTCAGTATTCACCAGTGAGAGACCTTGACATTTGTGAGGATGGCGTATGACAGGCTGATATGCTAGTGCGTGTTCACGTGAGGAAAGAGGATGTACTAGAACACTTGAAAAACATTAGGATAGATAAGTCACTGGGGCCAGACAGGATATATCCAAGGTTATTACGGGAAGCGAGGGAAGAGAGTGCTGTGCCTTTGGCGATGCTCTTTGCGTCCTCACTGGCCACAGGAGTAGTGCCAGATGATTGGACGGTGGCAAATGTGGTTCCTTTAAGAAAGGGAGTAGGGATAACCCTGGGAATTACAGACTAGTGAGTCTTTCTTCAGTGGTGGGCAAATTACTGGAGAAGATTCTTAGAGACAGAATTTATGAGCATTTGGAGAAGCATAGGCTGATTAGGGACAGTCAGCATAGCTTTGTGAGGGGCAGGTCGTGCCTCACGAGCCTGATTGAATTCTTGGAGGATGTGACAAAGCACACTGATGAAGGTAGAGCAGTGGATGTGGTGTACATGGATTTTAGTCAGGCGTTTGATAACGTTCCTTATGGAAGGCTCATTCAGAAAATCAGGAGGCATGGGATCCAGAGAAACTTGGCTGTGTGGATTCAGAATTGGCTCACCCATAGAAGACAGAGGATGGTGGTAGATGGAGCATATCCTGACTGGAAGTTGGTGACCAGTGATGTTCCACAGGGATGTGTTCTAGGACCCCTGCTCTTCATGACTTTTATAAATGACTTGGATGAGGATGGGGAAGGGTAAGTTTGCAGATGACATGAAGCTTGGTGGTGTTGTGGATAATATAGAAGGTTGCTGTAGATTACAAAAGGACATTGATAGGATGCAGACCTGGGCTGAGAAATGGCAGATGGAGTTCAACCCAGAAAAGTGAAGTGATAACACTTTGGAAGATCAAATTTGAAAGAAGAATACAAGGTTAATAGCAGTGTGGAGGAACCGAGGGATCTTGGGGTCCACATCCATAGATCTCTCAAGGTTGCCACGCAGGTCGATAGGGTTGTTAAGGAATATGGTGTGTTGGCCTTCATTAGTCGGGGGATTGAGTTCAAGAGCCGCCAAGCAATGTTGCAGCTCTACAGAACTCTGGTTAGACCACACTTGGAGTATTGTGTTTAGTTCTGGTCACCTCATTATAGGAAGGATGTGGAAGCCTTAGAGAGAATGCTGAGGAGATTTACCAGGATGCTGCCTGGATTGGAGAGCATATTTTATAAGCTGAGTGAGCTAGGGCTTTCCTCTCTGGAGAGGAGGAGGATGAGAGGTGACTTGATAGAGGTGTACAAGATGATAAGAGGCGTAGATTGAGTGGACAGTCAGACACTTTTTCCCAGGGTGAAAATGGCTAAGGGGGCATAATATTAAGGTTATTGAAGGAAGGTATGAGGGGGATGCCAGAGGTAAGTTTTTTGTTTGTTAGAGTGGTGGATGTGTGGAATGCACTGCTGGCAGAGGTGGTGGGGGCAGATACATTAGGGACATTTAAGAGACTCTTAGACAGCCACATGAATGATAGAAAAAATGGAGGGCTAATTAATTGTGAATGCTTAGCACTAAGTAGTGTTACTGAGAACATTATGAAGGAACTCTCTCAAAATTGTTTATAGGTTTAAAAATATTGCCATGAGATACAGACTAAAAGAAAATCAAACATCAGAACAAGCACTATGCTCATGAAGCAATAGTGTAGCACAATTATGTAACTGTTCAAGCAGCAGTGATGTTCATATCAACATCAAGTCACTTGTACTGGCATATGTATTATCATTCCCTTGCCCTAAATGTGAAGCTTATATAACTAAGTCAATTAGGAAATACCTTCTCAGTGACAAACTTGTTAATGTCCTCTTCCTCAGAAAGGAATTCCTTCCAACTCAGACCTCCATCTCTCCACAAAGAACCTGCCTTCTTTCGGCTCTGCGTAAGTATATAAAATAATATTTGGGATTAAGAAACTTGAAATTACATGTGTATTAAAGTACATTCATAGACAATAAATTTTAAAAAAAATTACCATTCCTTTGCAAAGTAAACAGAGAAGATCAGCAAGCAGAAGCCCAGCTTTCCCAATGGCGACAAGAGGCTTGGCCACTTCTCTGTCAGGAGGAGATTTTTTAAAAAAAGCATTAATCTCACAAAAACATCCAAACAGAGGTTACATCAACTTTACCTGGAGAATATTTTGAAAACTTAGGTACAATTGCAACATTAAAAACATTGTGGAAGATCACTGGTGAAACGAGCATTTATTTCCCATCTCTAACTACCCTTGGGGGTAATGGTGAACAGCTGCTACCCTTGGAGTGAATGTAGTTTACAGCTCTGCTGGGTGGGGAACTCAGACAAGATTAGGAACAGTAATATCTGGTAATTGACACCACTGACATTGATGCAGCTGATCTCATTCAGGTGCAGATAGTTGAAATGGCTTTAGAGTCTGGATGGGAATCAGTGACCAAAATACTTAATTTGACCACCCATTTTAGCTGCTGAAAAACATCTAGCTCCTTCAATTAGATTTTCTTATGAATGGTGAACTCTTGGATGTTGATAACTGGGAGAGATTCAGTGAAGCAATGCAATTGAATGTTAAGAGGATGTCACTGCACTCTTCTCATTAAAGGTGATCATTGCCTAGAACAAATTTTACCTTTGATTTATCAACTAAACCTGAATATAATCACATCATACTACATTTTCAAATTTTCATGACTAATGTTAACAAATCTTGACTGTCAAACAGAAAAGTCTAACTTATCTTTCCTCAACTTCCCAATCACCTTTCTGTAAAGAGAAAAAGGTTGCCAAGAGCAATTCAATTGAATTTCAAACTTCAATTTTAAACTGCCCAGCATTCTTCAATACAAGTCAGATCATAAGTTTGAGGACCACTCAATGGTACAAAACAATTTTGAACACCAGTGAAATGCTTATTTATTGGAAGTGCTATTTTATCCAGATTTTAAAATTATGTGCCTCATGGCAATTGAAGAGGTATAGAGTGTTTGATGTCCTGGCTAAAATTTATCTTACAACTACTATCACCATAATATCATCTCATCATTTATTTCATTCATCTGAGAGACCTTGTTCTGTGCATAAGTGCAGCTATATTTGCTAATTTAACAATGGCTACATTTGAGAATTAAATTGGCTGCAAACTCCACTGTGATGTAATGTGCTTGCAAAGTTATTTCAAAATGCAGATAAATATTTCTTCTGCAAGCACACAATGGTTTTAATTTTTTAAACAGCTGCAGATAGTAATCACACTACAAATTGAAATGTTACCTGAAAAGCTCTGCCATTGGTATGCCTCCATCATGTAGCATGTGAACAATAAGTTCAGCAAGATACTGCCATATATGTGGAATATCAATTTCCATATCTTCAGCTATTTCAAGGATATCACTTAGCCTGTGGTACACAAACAAGACATAAAAGCCCTTAGTGTGGAACAAATAATTAACTGGACACATTTAAATTTTAAACACAGAAGGGTACTTATCCCATTGTCCGCATCAACCTAGCTTAATCTGACATTCATCTTATCTAACTTTCCAGCCCCTACCCGATGCACATCACACTCATCCCCAAAAATAAAACCTAAATTTTACAAGCTATTTATACTCAATAAAAAAAAACAAGCCCAGTTGTCAAGTGCCTATAATATGGGGGATGGAGTAGGGTGGAAAGGAGAAGCAAAACCTAATACTTTAGGAACATCTGATCAAACTTTCAGAAGTAAAAGTTATCAACCTTTTAAAGTAAGACAGAGTTAACTGAACATCTTGGCTAAAATTAACATATCATTTGAATCTTGCAGATCCATAGTGTACATATGGATCCATTCTTACCCTTTGTAATACTGTTGTTTTGATAGAGTGCCAGCTTTTACAAGTTGATACAAAAGCATGCCCATATGTTCTCTTGCTATTGCACTTCTCTCCAAAGTTGACTCGACCCCACTTCGAACAAAGATGTGTAATGTCTTCGGTGACTCAAGTTCCTGTACACATTGCAATGCTTCCTAAAAGAAAATTAAATAGGCTTTCAATTTCCTTTCTGAAATTGCACAGAATATTGTTATAGAAATATGCCTAAATTCCCAACTGCACAATATTAAAAAATCTCCTGTAACAGAAGATATACTGCTTTATATTAACGAACCTCAAAATAAAAAACCACAATGTTGCCAATATATTGTTCTGGTCCCTTTATGGTGAAAAGAATTTAAGGAGCTCCAGATATCACCTTGAACCTACTCTGCTTTCACTAAGAGATGGATGATGCAATCTTGGCCTGAACACCACTTTTCTACTTTCTCTCTCCCTAGATACAGTACCTTGACTCAGTTTTAATATAAAATGTCCATCAGTCTCCTTGATTATACTCTCCAAAGCTTTCTGGGGTGAAGCTTTACAAAGATTCACCACAGCCAGAAATTCCTTCTTGTCGCCACCTTAAATAGGTGACCTCTTATTTTGAAACTATGCTCCCTCATTCCAGATAATCTTAGATGATTTCAGTAACCCTCATTCTTCTATACTCCAGTGAACTTAGACCCAACCTGCTTGACCATGCTTCATACATCAATGCCTTCATCCCAGGAATCTAGTGAACCTTCTCTGCACAGCCTTCAATGCAAGTACATCATTCCTTAAATATAGAGATTACTGCCAATATCACCAACTACCCAATGCACTTTTACTTTATGCAGTAATCACTTCTGTTGCACTCTCAGTTGCTTTCTGGAAATTCAAACACACTACATCTATTGGTTCCCTTTTATCCATCCCATTCTTTACCTCTTAATGAACTCTAGAAAATATCAAATACAATTTCCTTTTCATAAAACCACGTTGATACCACTTAATTGCTTTATGATTTTCCAAATAGTCTGTTATTACTTCTGTAATAATCAATGCCAGTGTTTTCCCCACTGACAGATGTGAGGTTAACTGGCCTGAAGTGTCTGGCTTTGTCTCCTTTCTATATTGAAAAATGGCCATAAATTTCTCTGGGACCTCTACAGAATCCAGGGAATTTTATAACACATTCACAGTCCCTGCAACCGCTTTCCTTAAGACACTACGATGCAAGCCATCAGGCTCTGGAGTCTTGTGGGCCTTTAGCCCCACTAGTTTGCCTAATATCACCCTTAACTTCTTTAGTTAGTCACAATGTGCACTCTTCTCAGTCTTTTTCTCACCTATACTTGAGATTTACAAAATATTTCCTTAAATGTCTGTTACTGCTGATGTACTATATTTTCCCAATCCACATAAACCAACTCAATCTGCATACCATAGTGATTCCTTTTAAGGTGATGATACAAGTTTCTCACCCTCAAATCAAATTTGAATTCCACCAGTCATTTTCTCCCAGAGGATTCTTTACTACAAGTTCCAAATCATCCATAACTAGTCCTTGCTACCCTTACCAATTTAGTTTGCCCAATGATTAAAATCTCCCATGATTATGCAGTCCTTTGCAAACAAAAAACATTTGATAAACAATGGGCAAGTTCATTAATCAACTAGAAGGCTGCAAACACTGTGGCTCTGGTAATTTTGCTGGAATGAGTGTTAGTTCACAAATTGCCAATTGGCTTCAATTACTGTTTTCCATCCCCACCACCTCCAGCTACATTGCTGTGCAATCTGCCTTGAATAATTTTCCACATCACAAAACCAGCTAATTTTCAGTTCACCAATTCTGCAAGATAAACAAGACTGCCACTTAATCAAAATTCATACAGTTCTCAAATAATGAACTAGTGGCCATTTGTGTTCACCTTCATATCATTGATGTGTAAATATTCCTCAATGATGGCCTTGGATTTCTTTTCAAGTTCTTCCTCAGAGAGGGCAGGTTTGTCAGATGTTGTAGATACAGAGACCGGTTCCAGCTTAACTGGTAAATTAAAAATAATTGGAATAAACTTAAAACTCATTTGACTGAATCAGTGCACCCTTTCTGTGAAAGTCAACCCGCGCTGTGATAAAGCAGACAACAGCAGAACCAAGAAGCATACAAAAAGTTCTTTATTGTTTAACACTAGTGGGAGTAGGGGTACACAGAGGAGCAAACAGTCAGTGCTGCTTTTCCCTGCACGTGGCCTGACTCAAAGAATACAGGGTGCTAACAAACTTCAATACATTGTTCTCCAGTGGGTGTCCACCTACTGCACAGGCATACCCATATTTGGGTATACTTGACCAGCTTACGCTGCCATTGGTCAAGCCAAGGCTGCTGTGTGCAGCCAGACAGGTTAACACATCTTTCACACAGTTAGTCACAAACAACCCTGTTTCCTTGTGGCCTTGAAGTTTCATAGCTCAGTAACTTCTTATCAATCACGCCACATTCCACAGAAGCATACGGCTTTTGCTCTTATAGCAGCTATATAACCAGTAAGCTTTTGCTCACCAGAGTTCCCTTCCCATTGTCTTCTACATTTCCACAATTTAGATAATTAGTGTTTAATTTCCAGGTCACTGTATACTTTGTTTTTGTCAATGTCCTGGTCAGTAGTCATTTACCAACCTGAACTGAATATAGCTTGCAATAACTTACTGCATATGAAATGCAAATTATTCATAATATACCATAATATACCAAGTATGCTGTAGGAACCAGAGTTTTGAATTCTATCCATGAATAATGTACCACCTCATATTTTTTCCAAGTACTGACATGCATGCACCCAACATACTGTTTCACCTTGCACAAGCTGTAATGCTTCAGCCAATTTTGAAAAGCTGCATTTTGCTGCCGAGTATAATGCCAGAAGACCACACTTGAGGCACAGAACACAGCCAAAAATACCCATGCACTGAAATTCCTGGAAAGCACAGAAATAATCAATCACCTGCAAGTTAAATGGGACAATTCTCCAGCTGAGATCAGTAATGGGCATATTTTTAAACAGCGATTCTGGGAGGCTATAAAACAGCCCGCTGCACAGCAGCGTGGTAGACACTGGACTTCTGCACTGCCTGATTGGACAGGCAACCTGAAAGCATATTGGTGCACCAATGCACTTACATCAGGAAAGGTCCTGGGAGCCAGTCTTCCACTAGAAAACTGTGCCGATGATTTTATTAAAAGTATACTCCAGGGACTAGATGAAGATCTGCTCTGATATGTTTATAACTTGCACGATATACCTAACATTAATACACTCAATGACAGTTGCAGTAGGATTTCCCTACATTTACACTATCGCCCTTGAAATAAAAGGCAACATCCCATTAGCCTTCTTGAACTCCTCCTGCACCTATATGCTAGCTTTGTTTCATATACAAAGACACCCCCCTTGTGCTACAACTATCTAGTCCTTCTCCACCTAAATAATTCCATTTAAAAGTAATTTTTCCTTCCAGTTAACTTCACATTTTCCCCACATTATATACTATTTGCTGACTTTTTTGCTCACATACTTAACCTATGAAAAAGTGATTTTAAAAAGTTGGATATGAGCAGAAATTAGTAATCACTGTGCAAAGTTAGTAAGAATTTCACAAGTAGAACTCAAGAAATGTAGGCCCAGCAGTGGACAGTAGCTTTGTCCTGTATTAACTACCAGGATATAAGAAACTGAAACTGTTTCATAGTATAGTACTTCCAGTAAGCACTAAATAAATACACAATATAGTACATAGCTTAAAAAATTTACCTGCAAAGGCAACACTGGCAACGTTCCTGTTAAGAGCATCAAAGTCTGATTACTCACCAGGCTCTTTACTTCGATCTCTCGCATGTCCTCTATCTCTTTCTTCAGTCATGCTGGCTACACGTCTTACTGGCTCTTGGGAGTTTCGCCGTTCCCTTTCCCTGCTTCGGTCGTCTACTTCTTTGCTATAGCTTCTCTTAGTAAGTGGAGGTCTGTTGCGGTCACTCTTCTCAGATTTCTCAACACGATCGCTTTTGTCACTCTTGTCACCTTTTTCACTGCGTTCAATTCTTTCAAAACGATCACTCCTCTCACTTCTCTCGTAACGTTCACTTCTTTCAAACCGATCTCCTCGCTCACGATCACCTTTTTCACTTCTTTCACGACTTGAACTACTCCTATTGAACACCAAGAAAAAATTCAGAAGAACTGCAGCTCAAACTCCATGCCTCAGCATATACATGATTTTTTTGATTTGTAAAATTGAGTACTCTTTTGGTGAAAATTACTTAGATATAGCAAAAGCTTTGTTTTTCAACACCGTGGTGCAATTTACATTTCCCAAAGCATGATCAACTTTTACAGAGGCTGATCCAGATAACACAATGGGTAATATTTCTGGACAATGGAATTCAAAGCATCTTAACATGTTTACTTCAATTCCCAAGTACTGTTTTGCAACTGGAATGACAGTTAGTACATCACACAATGCCTTGCCTCTGAGTCAGATGGTTGTTGATTCAAGTCCCACACCACACAATTGTACAGAGGAAATAAAAAGAAAATCAAAAGTTTACACTACAGTGGAATACTGAACAAGGTAGTTTTTCCTTTCTATACATAATATATACACACACACAAGATATCAAATAAGCCATCTTCTTTCAGGTTAATACAAAATATCCCAAGGTATTATATCTGAGCACTTAAGTTATTCCCATTGTCGTGTGATCTTTCAATCTACAAAAGTAGATCTCTTCATTATCACATCGTTTTGAAGGAGCTTGTTGCGCACAATTTGACTACACATTCCCTTCACTGCAACAATTATTGTGTTTCAAAAGATGTTATTTTGTTGTTTGTGCGCCACTATGGGACAAACCAAAGTCATGAACGGTGAACTGGAAATAAAATCTTTACAAAGTGCTTTAGTTTCACATTAAGTGCACATTTTCAGCAAAAATTGAAACAATGTACAAGTGATTCCCCACGTTAAGGCCGCCCTTACAGAATTCATAAATCACAACCTAGATTGTAGATGTGAAATAAAATTCACTCACGAATCTGAGAGAAAAAACAAAACATTTGTTGATGCATGTGCAAATGTCGTGACCAGACGTTATGGAAAATCACAATATGGCACATGATAACGCAACCTTCCATAATGCAGGGGCCACCTGAAATGCTTTATTTTCCCCAAATGAATTCCAAATTAAGCAATTTCAAAATCAGCACAGTTAAAATTCACTATGTATTTCTATTTCTGTGTACACCACAGTGGAAGTCCAGCAATAAAACATGCTAAATATGTAACAGGTTTAAAAGGTTAAGCCTCCAGTAATCAATTCCATCAACTTGCCTGGGTACAACTCTTCGTGCATCAAAATTATCTGTCGATGAAGACTGCTGGAGAGCCGAAAATCTATTCAATGTGGCTGTGGCTGGCCTTCCTGAATCCACACCTAAAGACACAAATAGGAACTAGCTGTACATGTATGCAGTCAACACTATTATAAACCAATATTGTTGCTAATCATTTCTGGGCTGAATTTTATCAGAATAGATATTGATCTAGAATGGGGAATACCACAGACAGAGGTCAATTTGTGAAGGGAGGATACACAAGCTTAGCTTGCATCACCTGGAGTTTGACTGACTGAGAAATGATCTAATTGAGATGTTTACTATGAATGATACAGAATGAGAAGATTCTCCCCCTCCTGGAAAGAGGGCGCAAATTTTAAAATAGCTTGAAAATAAAGCAGGCCCTTCCCCACATACACAAGTCTGGCAAAACAGAATATCCTCTCTTTATAAGGAATACAAATTCAAGACATCTGTTTAGATTTATATTCCCTGGGATATGAATTCAAAGGAAATAAATTCAGATAGTCATCCCGAGTGATCTGAGCAAAAGCAGTTTATAACTCTTTCTTGGATCAATTTATGTAGTGCCCTTTCCAAACTTTTATGCCACAATCTAATTAAGCAGCCACAGTCGTTATTGCTCACCAGACTAATATAATAAACAGTCAACTATGTAGATGTAGAACTACCAGTTTGGCTCTTGGTTTAAAAGTACAAATATTTTTTCCATGAGAAACCAAATAGCAAGTTAAATCTGACAAGCGGCTGAATTTGCTCACCTTTATGAAAGACGTGGTAAATGTTAGAGCATTTGTTACAAGGCAGAGGGCATTTAGCTCAAGGCATGCCAGCCCCCAGCAGAGCAATCCCTAACATTCCCTAACAGTCCCTAACCCCTAACAGTCCCTTTCTCCTTACAGCCCTGCAAACTACTCTTTCACAGACCTGTCAACTCTCCTTCGATTCTATTGCCACCTAGCCACTCTAGGGAGTAATTTATGATAACCAATTAACCTACTAGTATGTCCTTGGGAAATAGGAGTAAACCAGAGGTCCCAGTGGAACCTCATGCAGACACAGGGAAATCGTGCAAAATGCACATAGCAGCCATCAGACTCTAACTCAGGTCCTTGAAGCAGTGAGGCATCAGTTGCCACACCTTTGCCCTCATGAAGTATTTCCCTTTACAATGATACTGGATTGGCACAGACCATAGACTAAAATAAAGGCAATTACTGGTATGCTTGTGACAAATCAATAAAATGTCTCTGGAACATATGAATTACAGCAGTTGGAATAATTTAAAATACAAAACCAGAACATAAAAATTGACAGGTAAGAAATGTTTTCTTTTTACATCAGTAAATTTGCTTTTCAAACATTGAATGTTTAGGTTAATGTTGGTGACATGCCTACTCTTGACTCAGATGCTTAATTACTGAAATACTAGTGCAGCTGTAACAGCATTTAATTACACAAATAGAAAGACATTCAAGCAGGAAAATGTTCTCTAAATTTTCTAATAACTCGGGCGTCGAGAAGGGAAAATGTTCACACTGTTTCTATGTTCGCCATAGTGGCTTTATTACAATATTTAATCTTGAAGTTACCTGTATCACTAGGTTTGCTTCCAGATCCACCACTGCTCCCTTTAACCCAGCCACCAAGTCGACCTGCTGGCGCCAGCACTTGATTATTGTAATCCATGGCCCCAGCCTATTTAAGAAAAATGTTGTGTGTGGACAGCAACAGGGTAAAGAATTCAAGTTCTTAAATACCATTTACATTTGTTTTTTTTTAAATGCAAGTTACATTTTCTGAAACAAATGTCTTACCTTAGTAATCTTACTTAGCCTACTAGTATCAATAGGCCTGCTACTTTTGGCAATTGGTACAGTATTCCAACCTGCTTCATCTGTTCCTTGACTTCCTCTACCACCTACAGATAGCAATATTTTGTAATTGGAAAGAATTCATATAATTGCCAGAAACCCAAGTCAAATCACACACAAGACTGGTTTACAGCTTATTCACATAAGCAATATTGCCTTAGGGCTGTGTGCACAATTTAAACAAGAGATCAAGAATGCTGCTCCAACAAAACCGACAAGTCCTTTCATCCTAGACCAACGCATACAAGTTCAGCAGATTCGTGCATGAGTTGAAGATTTTTCAGCAGTCAATACGTATGATGGACGATGCAGCTTTGCAAAGATTGGACTATAACGTGAATTAGCTCTCAGTCATTTGATTACTGGGAAGATACCTGCTAAAGATGTACAGATACTTGAACCAAAGTCCAACCGTAAGCAAAGATAGTGAAAAGGGAAATGGCTGCAGCAAAATATCCAACAGATTCCAGTAACATGCTTTGGGATTTAGCCAGTGATCCTCAAAAAGCCAAGATTTAATGTTTGAAATTGGTTCAAGGTTCAAGTTACTTTATTGTCATTCACCCATATGCTGTAAAAACACATGGAGGAATTAAATGTCATTTCCCCCAGACTCACACAACAAAGGACATACATAAAACAGAAGACATACAATAAACAGACAAAATAAAAAAAATCGTTCAAGTACAAATAGTGCAAAAAACAGTATATACAGAATACAAATTTAGAGCAGAGTTAGTGCAAAACAGAGTTGGATGAAGAAAATACAGAACTCATTGTGTTGTACTAATTGTATAAACATGTTCAGCAGCAGCAGCCAGTTCTTATACGCCGTTGTGCAAACCAGGGCTTTTGACGCAGCATTTGTCTGAAACTGTCTCTAGAGTATTCAGGAGCCTGATAGCCTGGGGGGAAAATAAACTGTTGTACAGTCTAGTAGCTCTGGCCTGGATGCTCCGGTACCACTTATGGCAGTGGGACAAATAGGTCGTGGGAGGGATGAAAAGGGTCACCTATGATTCTGCAGACCTTGCATGCGCATCGTGTGTTGTAAATATCCAGGATGGAGGTAAGAGGTATTCCAATGATCTTTCCTGCTGTACTCTCAATTCTCTGCAAAGACTTACGGTCAGAGATGTTAGTTACCGTACCAGGCAGAGATGCAGCTGGTCAGGACACTCTCAATGGCACCCCTATAGAATGTGGTGAGGGTGGGGGCAGGTTTGCTCTCTTCAGTCGCCATAAAAACTGGAGACGCTGCTGTGCCTTCTTGGCGAGGGAGGAGATGTTGGTTGACCAGGACAGGTCGTCTGCTATATGTATTCCCACTGAAGTTCCAGAATAATGCCTGCAGATTGGACTGAAGATAGATTACATACCAGCATCACTATTAAACTCACCTGTACTACTACTACCTCCACCACCTCTCCTTTTATCCTGCTTTGATAGCAATTGTTGTTGTACTCTTAGATGCTGTTGATGCTCTTCTATCTGAGCTTCTCTGTGTATCTGTTCTAACGTCTTGGGTCCTTGATCACCTCTTCGAGGCACCCAGTTATTCTGTAAACAAACAATTGTACATTTTATTCCATAAATAACATTATTTTCCACCCCATTACCCAAAATATCTAATCTATAACTTCAGTCTAAACACTATAGTGGAAACATACATATCGATTCAATTACCCATATTTTGAAAATACTGCTGTACAGAAATGTTACAGGTTGTTTAACAGCTTTCTGTTGGCTGCATCATCCAGAAGCTAATAATCAAGGACATTGAGAGGCTGACACTAACTAGGACAGAAAGATTTTCATGACTACACTGTGGCTTTAATATGGATTTAATATAGAACTATTTGCTGGACAAACTGCAGCCCCCCCACCCCAAAATAATTTAAATAAACTTTGCAAAATATGTTGCTAGTTCTGACCACACTGTCTACATCAATAAAATTAACATTTCCAAAAATACTGTTTATGAAACACTGCGGAAAAATTCAGAATGGAGGTTTTTGTTTACACAATTCAACATTAATATGGATACAGATCATCAATAAAATTAACATTTCCAAAAATACTGTTTATGAAACACTGCGGAAAAATTCAGAATGGAGGTTTTTGTTTACACAATTCAACATTAATATGGATACAGATCATTTACCATCTTAAAAAAATAAACTCACTTGTCGCAGATCAATTACATCTTGTACCATAAAGCGAATCCTAGATGAAGTTTTCCTTTCTTTGATTATTTTTTCCATTTGGTTAAAATATTGATCCATCCTAGGCTATAAAATACAAAAAGGTAATATTTTCTGCAGAAAACAACAAAATACATCCAAGACCAAATTATGCCCATTCTACCAAACATTTAAGCAAAATTTCTTCAACTTACTTTGGCTTTTTCAAAATCCAAATCTTTGCCTATTGTAGTTAACAACCTACATAGGCACTCTAGTGATTCTTCATCGTGATTCTTTAGCAGCTTCACTATACAGTCATGCATAATAGGTTCTGTCAACATTTTCAGTTTAAAGAGTTCTCCAATAAACTTGATATTGCCTAGTGATCTTCGCCTGGCTTTATCTCTGGCATCCTTTAACTCTTCTTGAAGACGAGTTTTCTCTTCAGACTGAAACGGAGAATTAAAGCATTACAGGTTTAGGGGATAATTGTAACCCGGCATGGAAACTAACAGAAGAGATACAGGCTAACTGTCAGTGCCCATGAAAATATATCAGTGGGAAGGAGCCAAGAGAGGCATATAATTGCAGTATCACAAGGATTAGTTATTAGATTGTTAGTCCAGGGACTTGGTTCAATAATAATTTAGAAGATCTGACAAATTTAAACTCAATAAATTAAAAAAACTGTGATATTAAAGCACTGAAATAATTAGTCATGACTAAGCAACCAGATTGCTCATACTCCTATCTGGTTTAATGGCATTGTGTAGGATCAACATCTACCATTCTTACTCAGAACTACATTGAACTCCAAATCCACAGTAGACTGCCCCCCCTGAAGTCAAACTAATCAGCTATAACACACTAACATTAAAGCACAATAATTTAATCAGACAGATAAAGCAACCGAATTGGACATCAAGTATGTCTACACTGGCACACCCAGGCAAAATCATTTCTATAAAATCTTTAGGATGATGGAAGTGGCCAAAGTTTGGAGAGCTGCTTATGCACTATCCAATTCTGACGTGATATTCACCAGATTATCTTTCAGCCAACATCTCAGAATCCACAACTGTTATCTCTGGCCATATTTCTTCCCAGCAGAGGTGACTGCACATGTTGTGAGGGAATAGTTCTTAACATTGACTCAGAATCAGGTACCCGGTCAAATGTGGGACAAGGAAACTTCCAGTCAATTACCATCCTCCCTTTGCTGATGAACCATTATTTTCTGTCAAACACCATTTAGAAGCAACATTAAGGACACACTCCAGTGTGATTTTAGCATGAAGCCCAACTGAAATACTTTCAAGTAGATTTGCTGGAATTCATATTGTAGCACTCTCACAAAGTCAGTAGGTGGTAGGTTCAAGGCAACCATCTGACAGACAAGTAATCTTGGTTGATACTTCAAAAGAGTGGCATAATTCATTGAAAAGGTGTCAAAGCCTCTAAAACAGAGACCTTGACTGCCCTCAAGTGGCATTGTTTTGTCTGACAACACCTGAAGTACTTAATTCACACTGCAAGTTATTTTGGGAAACCTGGAGGTCACAAACAGCAACATGCAAATGTTGTATTTTGAACTCACTCAGTAGTGAACAATGTTAATACAAAACACATTAGCTGTTCATTTAAAAATCAGAGTTTGTTATCAGCAGGGCACAGAATGCTAAATGCTTTTGATAAAGTGTCAAGAATAAAGTGATATTTTACTTTCCAGCATCAACCAAAGAAAATGAGACAGTTACATCTAAAACAGCACTGAGAATTACTTAGATTAGACTGCAGTCAAAAACTCCAAGACAGGAAGATGCATGTAAAACTATCCTAATAACTCAGGCAGCAAGCCTGCATCTCAACCATAAAGTCCACCTTTGCAGTTGAGATGCTCCAAGACAATCAGAAGACAGCTAAATTTAAAAAGGCAATAGCGAGAATGCAACAGTACTTATAGGTCAGATAACAGACAATGAAAGAAAGCCCTCCACTGCCTATGAAATTGTCTTAGAAGTAGTTCTGAGTGAATGCCAAGCACAGGATCACACGCAGCTACTACCTCCAGTTCCCTCAAAGCTCATATGAAACAATTACATTTTAAGAAAAGGGATTAGAAGCTGTCAAAATGGTAGGAAACAAATAACTGCTGGAAATGATAAAGTTCACTTTACTGCAAGTTGTGACACCTTAAACCAGATTGCCAGAGAAAACAATATTAACAGGCTATTTCCTCCAATTTATGTATTATCCATTCAAGAAAACAATAAAAAGACTTCCTGTAGAATAAATACAGCATTCTGCCCTTGGATGATGAAGATTACTATCAAAATACACCAAAGTTTTCGATGTCTGATGAGATGGGATTCTTGTCTGAACTGCAACCCCAAAAGTGAAGTGACTCTCAGCTGCAACACAGACTAGTCGAGAATCATGATACCACATTATATGAAATGCAGATGTCTTTAATGCAAAAGGCCCGTTGGTGTCACAGATCCTGATTTGTCACCTGATCATTAGTCACATTGGGCAGCTTGGGTGAAATGAATCAGGTCCTTAATATGGGTTACGCTATCCTGTTTCACTAGTGCAAAGCAAAGTCATCAGAACGATCCTGTTTACTTTGAGCTTGGACAGCAGACTAATGCTTATCTTATCCACATAGTATTCTGAGTTTGCACGAGTCGGGATAAACTGCAATTTTGGTTATTCTCCTTGGTTCCAAAAATGCAACAAAATATGACGCAGAGCTTAAAAATTGTGTAAGTGTGAGTGTAAATGAAAAGAAACAGTTTCAAATAAAGTAGCCTCATCAATTGTATTCCACATCCATCCAAGTTTCTGTCATTTGGACTTTGTGCTATCAGCACAACTGGCTTAAGTGAAAGAATGTAATTATTAAATGGGCATACACACAGAAGTATATAGTCAAGCAGATTGGCAGCTGGAGAAACGTACTGGTAGGAAAGCCACTGGTTAGACTGTGATTTTGAAGAAATAAATGTACTTAAATTGGAGAAACAGCTATTTCTAGGGACATAAGTAGAAGAGAACAATTGGGGTCAAAAGGGAAGGGAATCAAGTGATTGGAGCAATACAAGAAACTTATGACACGAGATGGCACGTCCAGGGAGAGGGGGTGAAGAGAAGGGCTGTGTCGATAGATGAGTGATGGGGTTTCCAAGGGAAGAGGGTAATGAATGAAGAGTGTTATGTATTGGGGATGAAATAAGAATGTGATGTTGCTGCAAGAGACTAAGGGAGAAAAGTGGTTAAGATATTTTGTTTTAAAATTACATTTAGTAAGCAGCCCAGAACAAGGAAATAAAAGCGAGAAAACCATGTCTTTAAAGTTCTTAGTCTTTAAAGCACTGATAAGGAGTTAGCTTGGAGTAGACTTCCAATTCTGGGCACGTTAGGAAAGAAAAAATCCAAACTAATGAGGAGGCATCCTAGGCCAGAGGTGGCTTCCGGGCCATTTAATAGGCACTCAAAATTATGAAATGCTTTGAGAGTAAATAAGGGGAAACTCTGTTGATATGACATAATGTGTTTAATTGCAAGAACAGGAAAGACAATGTTTCAACTAATTGACAAAAGACACTGGCAGAAATATCTGTAATCAAAGCCACAGATGTCAGGTAATTTATAAAACAAAAGTTTGAGTAACCTTTGGTTGTTTAATGTAGCAAGCTGTTAAAAACTGGCACAACAGAAGGATAGTGGAAGCAGAATGAATAACTTCAAAGGGAATTGACTATAAACAGGATAGAATTTATATAGCTGTGGGAAAGTAGCAGGGAGTTGGACTAACTGGATAGCTGTTTATGAGCTACACATTACAATGCACAAATGGTTCTACAAAGATTTTACTCATGCCCAAGGCTTGATTGCATACTTGTAATCCACGGTAGCAAAAACTTTGAACAATAGCTGATAAATCATTGGAAAGCTCATCTCCTGCTATTTGTAGGACAATGTAAGCACATACAAGGAAAACTGAAAATGTCAATTGATGAAAATGAAGTTGGCAACTAAGGAACCTGACTAACATTAAGACCAAATTAATCACTTATTATCTGCAAACATTAATCTTTTCAATAGGTAAAGTATCAATCATAAAATGTACAATAGCAAAGCTATGGTCAATTAAATGTTCCACAAATGTGTAATACCGACATTGTGTTAATAAATCCAAACCATATTATGCATCCCAAGTACCGCACAGGCAAGGAACAGAATTAGTTTTACTGAAAAATGGGTTGCAATACACAAACATGCAATCCCCAAACCCAAAATATTCATTTATCCTTTTTTTTAAAAAAAGTTCATTACCATAGCTGCAGCATCAATTTCCTTCTGCTTTTTGTCTATTACAGCATCATCATCTTTATCTTTTTCAAACTCCTTCTGACATCTATTTAACAGCAACTTCCGGAAATTTACAGTTGCTCCAGGCTTGTCAGGTATTGGAACTTTCAGCTGTTAAAAGTACAAGTTAACTTTTAAAAAAGAAAATCCAGTAAGAAATCAACATTCTAAACTATATACAATCGTGTGTTCATGACTTTGCAACTTCACATTCAATACAGACAGCCTTTCACAAAATGACAAAAATCACTCCCTCCATAAAGTACAACACAGGTAGTAAACTGAAATATTAATCCGCTATTACACTACTTATTTTTGCACTCCAGTAACTGTTAAATTGTAACAATGAACAAGAATGTATTACAGTTCTACAATGATTTGCAGACCAAAATTTAAGCAGCCTCACTCTGCATTTTTAAGATCAATTTACACAAGCTGCTTGAAATTCAATTTTTAAGAGAAATCCTTTAATCTATTAAAGAAGTCTCCAAAACCCAAAGAGGTATAAATAACTCAGGATAAATACTTCACAACTAAAGAACAATATTTATTAATCACAAAGGTTTCAGCTACCAGGAATGTTAATTTACTGCTTTCAAATTTCCTAAAGCTTTTATTCCAAGATATTAATAGGGTACTTACAGTTGTAAGACAGCGGCACATGTTGGCATAGGCAACAGAGAAGTTCGGTTCTGAAATTGCTTTTTCAAACACCAGGTCAATAACACCTTTTAGCCTCTCTTCATTATCAATTGTCAATTCTGCAACTTGTTTCATCAACTGCTGGAACATCTGTGGTGTCAGTTTGTTCAAAATACTACGGACCTTGCGGAATAGTTCCTAAACAACAAAAAATTTTTTTTAGATTCACCTAGCAATGTTTATATATGCATATCAATCACAGGAATAACAATGCCCCATGTTTTTTGTATGCATGCACTCACTGTTCAACTTACATGTAATAATCTATTACCCGCATATTCACACCATCTGTTCAAGAACTTGATGAAGGTAGTGAGGTGCAATTCAGCTAGCAACTTGTGGTCCAAGGAAAACTTCAGAATGGGATGCAGGCTCAGTTTTCACCTGAAGTTGCGGACCTTAGCGAAACAGACATTTCTCCACTGAGGGAATAGGGCTGGGAGGTAGGAGGTGATTCATCACTAGCTACTCTTAATATCCCTTCAGAAAACAGTGACCAGAGCAAGTGACAAAGCAACCCACAAATGAAAAAGGCTTGCCAGAAAGAGATCTATTCTCATTAAGGCAAGTTCAAGGGAGAGTTTCAATTATGGTAAAAAGCAAACAATTCAAACTTTATATCCGCAACCATATACAAGATAGGTTTTCAAAATTATTTTGACCTATAAGCTTAATAAAACACTCTCTGTTATGAAGATCATTTAACTGCCAATTCCAGGTCTGCAGTACTATTCAAACCAGATTCAAAACATTCTACTTCTATGCCAAATCATGCTTACAAAATAATGTGATTCCCTCACTGCTACATACACAAATTTAACCAGCATTTGTACAAGATTTAAATGACAGGTCATTTGGAAGTCAACATGCCATTTAACCTCTAATCCATTTGCAAGATTTCAATTTTCTATGTTAAGAATCAACATCAATATTTCCAGGACCCAGCCCACTCTTAGACACCAAGCTGCCTGCAACTCTTGACAGCTACTAAAGGTTTACAAAGGTGTCACATTACCCAACATCCAATCAAACAATGGGAACTCATTTGTGCAAGAAATAGCTTGGCAAATGTCATTGATATATCTGCTGGCAGTTATGACCAGATCCAACTACCAAAACTAGTAAAATTCACCCATTGTGTAACAAATCAACACAATCATGCTCCCCAAAATCAGGAAGTCAGATTAGCAAGCTAATAAATCAATTCCTAACTGATCTCCTGCAGTCACCTTCTAACAAAGTCAAAGCCTGCCCTTCAGCTGCTTTAAAAAGATTTTACAATGATTAAAATTAGTGTTCACCAGGTAATAAATTGAGGATCTGAGAGAATATCAACACCCAATACAACTAATGTAGAAAATCTGAAGTAAAATGTAAAAGTAACCTCTTCTAAACTTGTGTATAAAGGATGTCAACAATTTTGTCATATGGTTACCTGTGTTTTTATCAAATCTGGGTCATCCTCATCAGGTTGCTTCTTCACTGAAGGTTTCCAAGCATGTTCTGCTTTCTTAAGTTGTATGTCATCATTTAGCGATACAGTTGCAATAATTTTACGAGGTTCTTTTCTCTGGCCTGGCTGAGATCTTCGTGGGCCCACACCTGAAGGCTAGAAGAAAAATTGAAAATGCACATAATTGGTCTTTGAGGAAAAATGCTTCTATTGTGCTGGGACTAAACTATTAATTCAAATCAGGTACATAATAAGAGCCAATTCTGAACAAATCGAAGAATAAATTATCAAATAAAATTGTTAGGCATCATCTCTGAGGCCAGCAATTTAAAACAAGTGATGATGCTCAGCATGAAGTAGCAGGTGTTCCAATATATTTGGCTTCTCAAAAGGTTAGGAATATGATTAACTTCATCAGGCTTGCTTGCCAGTGCTAATTCAGCATTCAGCCCAAATGGGGACCAGACACAGTTAAGCAATAACATATCATATTGCCATTTAGTTTTGGAAATAACTTGCATCAAGTGACTGTCAGCCACTTAGTTCAGGAAGATGAGAGGCAAGAAAGAGCTAAACATTAGGGTGGGGAGAAAGCACCCAAAGCTCACAGAAAGATGAGCACTATTTAGGAATCTCAGCTTGTAATATTTTTACATGTTACACAGTTGTGAGGACGATAGATCAAAACTTGTCAGGGCATACTAGCATGTAGTCCCGAGGATGAGAGGTTATAAGGTTGGGTTAAATGAACTTTCTCCTTACTTCAGTTTTCAACTCCAATAATGGAGGATAGTCAAGATACTGATAACCATTCTATGCATGCATTAACCATATGAAAAGCTAAAAACAGAATTTGCATACATCCAAGTTCCTAAATATGCACAAATACAGAATCTGGAGATACAGATCTGGAGCCATCATCCGTGAATTCACATAATAGTCTTATGTACTTTATGGAAGAATTGTATTATCTTGCACATTTATACATTAAAAGATACAATAAACACAAACACCTGGCAATCAAAAAAACAAACTTTCACTAATTAGTCAAGTGATCTAAGGGGACTAAAATCCAACAAATTGGGACCCCTTTGCAGTAAAGGCCTACTTGTAACATTGTCTTGTTGAAATTGTATCGGACTTTGGCAAGACCCTACTAGGTGTACTATACAACTTAAGTCTCTATCTATGCACTCTAAAGTTTAGATGACTTCATTGGAACAAAATTAAAGGTTCCAAGACTGACAATAAACAGGTTATTTCCTCTGCCTAAGAAGTGCAAAAAATATTAGGACAAGAGTTCAGTGATTTAAGACTTCTATAGGAGACAGGGAAGATACTTTTCTATGCTCAAGGTGATTGGTGTCCAAAGCTTTGTCCAATCTTCAGCAAGTTGTTGAGTATATTCAAGATTAAAGATCAAAATGGGATATGGGAATCAGCCAGGAAACTGAAAATACAGGATTGACCATGAACTCATAGAACAGAGGAGAGGAATTATGCAGCTTACTTCCATCTCCATTTTCTATGCTCAGTCTTCTACTCTTTATAGTATTCTATTATTTTTAACTCAAAAGTAGCAACATCAGCATTTCTACCAAGGTTTATCAGCTTCAAAGTGTACAACTTCTCATAGGGATGCTCTGACATGAACAGGAACACCATATTGCTTCAAAAGGTTAACCAAAGTACATTTAAGCTGTTTGGTTCAATGAAATGCTTAGGAATACAAAGAATTCAATAGCATGCAGAATTCTGATTAGTTATATCAAACAGCATCTTTTCAAATTTGTCACCAGTGTTCAAGAGATCAAATTCTGAAATATTAGCAACCTTTGCAAGATGTTACCACCTTCAAATATTTGATGTTAATATTGATTGATCATAGTCTCAAAAGGTTTAAACTTACTGGCCCTCTTCCAATCTGTGGCCGTCCTATTTGTGCAAAGGACGGAGTGAAGTCTGGTCCACAGTTCATATTAGTCAGTCTGCTTGGATCAAGAGGACGAAGTGGAGTCTTGTTTGCCTGTATAATAAAACATCAGATACTCATCAATTGTTAAAAGTAGAACATAATTTAAATCACCTGCTAAGTCAAGATCACCCTGTGCTTTACATCACAAATGTTGCTACTTAAGACATCAACTGCAAGAAATCAAAGTCAAATAAAATTCAAACATTCTGGCTTTACCAAGGACAAGGGAAGTTTACACATACTACCCAGAGGTGCCCAAACTTGGTTGGTGGACTATTTTCATGTCAAGGCAGAAGGCTGTAGGCCGAACTTGCTGCCAGCATTTCTATACACATTGATCATGGTATGTGTTCATGTTCTTGCCACATAAAATGGCATACAACAATGGTTTGACTTCACGTGAACAAAATTCTAACGTGCAAGAGGGCTACTGCTGGGGTGTCTGGCAACCATCTTCCTCTTCTAACTTTCAACCTTCACTGATTATCTGCCCCTTTTGCTCCTTGAAAATTATACCCACCCCAGCCCCTCTGTCCCACAGCCCTGATCACATGCCTTGCTTCACACCTCTCTCAATCCTACTTATCCAACCATCTGCCCTACGTCTCTAGTGCCCAAACATAAGTTGGATGCCTCTGTATTAGCCACCTTTTAGCTTTCTTAAAACAGGGAATAAATCAATAATTGGAGAATGGAGCAGTTACACTTTAAAGTGTTATCATGCTTTTTTTATTTTATAAATAAAGCACGATAAACTTGATACTCGATTAAATTAACCTCGAGACATAGGCAAAAGATCCCCAGCTTATTTGGATGTGGAGGTTGAAAGAAAAATGGAGGAATGAACCATTACTCACCACAGACAGAGTATTCCTCATTCTTTGAGAGAAGCTCAACCTCCACATACAAAGATCCTTTCCTGTCTATTGCTCATTCTCCTTCTGACCTGGAGTGGTTTAGAACCATATTATTGTGCTGTTTTAACTTTGCTTGATAATACCTTTCTTGCTATAATGTTATCACATCTCAATTTATTAACCTTCAAAAATAAAATGTAACCCAAGAAAAATATAATTTATATCAAAGTAAGATCAAAAGATTTGTTCCACATAAAAACCAGATATGAGAAAATGTGCTCCTGTACTGAATACCTAGCAGATCAATTAGAATGCTCCAACAGTTTACTTTTTTAAATATTGAAAATAGATAATTAAACAGTGGGACAAATTAGGGTCAAAAAAGTGAAATTATCTTGGAAAGCACAGCAGGACTAAGGTACTAATCAATTATTAGGCACTTTCTTCAAGAAAACTGCAAAGTTGAAGAAAGGAATGGAATAATGAGATATTGGATTGAAAAACAGTTGATAGCTGGTATCAGCATTACAATCTGCAGCCTGAGCCAAACACACATGTACCATAGCAACTAAACAATGTAGACCACATCTGACTCCAGTTACTTTGAATGGAATGGAAATTTGAAAGCAGAGCACAACGTGGACCCAATTTCCATACTAGAGGCTCCAGTTTGAAACAGGCTGTTGATGGAAGCAGGGGTAGGGACCTCAAAAACTGACCTTCAATCCTCCAAGGAAACTCAAATGATGCCATGAGAGGATAAATGCAAATGCTGCATCTCTATTCATAAAGGCAGAGGGGGTAAACCTGGTAACTGCAGGCCATTATTATTGGTGGAAAACGATTAGAGAGCACTTAAGAACAGAATTAATCTTTACTTGAAAAAACATGGTCAATCAAGGCCAGCCAAGGCTTATTAAAAGATCTAGTTTGTTAAGGCAGGACGGTATATATACAAAATTTTCAATAACTTTGGAATGGCGATTTCCTGAAAGGAAAACAGTATGCAGCGGTACTTAGACAGGATCATTAGTCAGGCAAAAAAAAGGAACTGGTAGAACAGTACCTCAATGTTCTATGACTTTGGGAACAGGGAATATGAATATGAAATTACTATTTAATACCACGCTAAAGTTCACAGGGAGGACAACAGCAGACGCTGAGGACAGACAACAATGAAATGGGAAGAAGCACTTCAAATGCAAAAGTAATTGGTCAAAACCAATACAGAAAGCTAGTATAACTTAGATGGTTTAGTTAAATTATACAAATATATCAGAGATGAAACAAGACCAGAAGAAACTCAAGATACATATTCACAAACTCTTAAAATGGTAGAGCAAGAAAGAAATATTATGATGCACAACAGTCCATCGGGATCCTTTGAAAATAGGGCCATGACATGCTAAGAGCAGCTTCTTAGGAAAATAGTAGGGATTATTTATGTTGAGAAATGGGAGAAATCTGAATCATTTACTAAAAAGCCAAGCAGGTATTGAAAATGGGGGATGAGAGGAATTTGGCAGATGGACTAATAATGAGCTTTAAAATAATGGAAATGAAGAGATCAGTTCATACAGTGGACATGACGATCTACTTGAATGAATTGTAGCTTCAGATTCAAAAATAAGTGCTGAAAATGCTCAGCAGGTCAGGCAGCATCTGTGGAGAGAGAAAGTTAATGTTTCAGGCAATATTTTTTCTCTAATATTTTCTAGTTCAGACAAGAGTTAATGTTGTGGAGAAAAAGGCAGACAAAAAATCTGTTAAAAAGGGGAAGGGCTAGAGAGATTGAAAGACAAAATGATGGTGCCAGTTTGAAGACATGGTAAAAACTAGTGAAGAACAAATGGAATATCTGACAGAGATCTAATGAGTATGAGGAATGAAATCTGAAATTATCACAATGGAAAAATGATGAATAATGAAAGCTAAATACAAGGCTGTAAAGGCTGATTATCTTAAGTCATTCAAATCAAGATCAAGTGCAGAAGGCTGTGACGTGCCTGGTCATAGTCACACAGCAAGGAAACAGGCTCTTTGGCCCACTGAATCTATACAAATCATCACCCATTTAATACACTAATGCCATCGGAAGAGGCAATGCTGTTCATTGGCCTACACTGGAACAATGTACATTCAGATTCCGTGGGAATTTATGATACACCATTAAGTGCATTTAAAAGTAATTTAATGGATTATTAGGAAAGACTGGAAGGTGGGTGCAAGGAGAACAGTTCAAAGAGCAGGCTGTATAGCAAGATCCAATAATTAATCAGAAGCTCACCACTGCCCAACTATTCATTGTACCATTCTTAACTCAATGGTTTCTGGAAACATACTAAACTCTAAGCTTGATGACATCTATTAAGTCACCTTCTGTATTCTCTCTACAGGAGAGGAAAAAAAGTCTTAGCCTCAACTTTTAGTCTCAGCTCTGGTACCACAGTCTGATTTGAGTCACCCAAAGGAAAGAAATACAAATTCAGCCTTGCTCAAAGCATGCCTTCAATGTTTCTTTAGTTAATCAACTTCTGAATTCCTTTCCTATAGAACCAAAATACTAGAAATTGATGTGCAGAAATCCAAAATGAGTAGGCAGAGAAACCAGGATTCAAAGGAACTCCAATGTTCTCCCCGTGTCTGTGTGGGTTTCCTCCAGGTGCTCCGGTTTCCTCCCACATTCCAAAGACATACAGGTTAGGAAGTTATGGGCATGTTATGTTGGCGCCAGAAGCATGGCGACATTTGCGGGCTGCCCCCCCAAAAAAAATCACTACGCAAAAGATGCATTTCACTGTGTGTTTTGATGTACATGTGACTAATAAAGGTCTTATCTGATAAAAATCCAGAATAAATGACAGGGCACAGCAACATCTAAAGATCTTACTGCCAAAACACTCGTTATTTCAAGAAAGCAGAATCCAATCGTTTCAGCTGATTGGAGTGGCCAACCCACCAACTAGGAGATTTATTGTTCATCTGTGTTCAGAGATGTGGAATTAAAAGCAACCCAATAGATAATGGGAAACTCTCACAGTGTAGGTAAAGTTTAAGGGCAACTATTCCACAGATTTAGTTAGATCATATGGCAATGACATGATTATTAAAGTAACATGAACACTTATTTAGCTTCCACTGCATCAAAAACTCCTGTTAAAACATAACAGAACTCTGGAAAACAAGCTTTATTTTACTAAGCAAGAGCAGTGGGTTGGCTCCAGATTGATTTTGAGAATCATGCCAAAGAGGATTGCAACTCCAGATCACTGTATCTGTCCTAATATAAAAGTTGCAGTACTCCTTTCAGAGCTGCTCATTGGTGCAATCCTCGCTCGTTTTTCCACTTCTCTGGTTTGAAAGGATGTTTCTTAAAGAAACCATAACTATCTTTACAAGTCTGGAGATAATTCAGAGATTTTTTGACTGAATGTGGAAATCATCTAATGTTTCTATAAATGTTATCAGCTGACTGTATTGGCATTTGTGATGCAGCTTTAAAATATGTTCCACTTTAGTTCAGAATACCATTAACACAGGGAAATTCTGCCTCTGATTACATCCCAGACAACAGAAAACTCCTCAAACTGCCACATATACAAAAACTCCTTGAAGATGGAACAGAAAGCAACAATGACACAAAGGTGGCAGCTTTAAAATGGAGTTAAACTGAAATGGTTACACACCTAACCAGAAAAAGAACCACAACTTGTTTACTCATCACCCACCACATGGAAATGGGAAATAAAATTTCAAAATCAAATGTTGCGGTGCACTCCCATTCATCCATTCACCCAAATGTTTTAATCTCAAGGTGCTACAAGGCCAAAGCAAATGGCATGGGGATATTTGGACTCATATAGTCAGCATCAACGACATAAATTTACATCAAAGTCAACAGACTATTTACATAAACATTACATTGTTTGCTATTTCAAAATGCTTAACACTGAAACAACTAACTGATCAAGTTTACTGCATACCTTATCCAACACAATATCGCTAATTGCTGGTAGACCTTCAGGTTTCTGCATACTAGCAAAGATGAACTGGAACCTCAAGAGAAATTCACGGTCATATTTCTTCTTATCCTCAGGATTAAGTGGCTTCCAATTTTCTAATGGGGTGAATTAGAATAGTTAAAATTGAAAATAGTAATATTTCAGCTTTATATAACATTGCAGCCATCTTCCACTCCTCCCTCCCTGTTCCCAAAAGTCATACAGCAGCCTGCTCTCTGGCTCTTTTCAAAAGGAGCCTGCCTAGTCCACAGCCCTCAGTTCTAGCCACACAAGACAAAGCAATAAAAGCACCAAAAACATTTGCAAGTTTTGCTGGATTGAAGAACCCAGGAAGCCTGGAAAAGCCTCTGTTGCAAAAGGCCAAAGTTCTAACATAGAGCTGTAGTAACTAAATAATGCACCTTTAATTAAGTACCAGGCACAGTACAAAAATATAACCAAACTGGCAACAGCAGTAACTCAATTAGATAACTCCATCCCTTATTTGTTGTGGTCCTGGGTAGGATCTTGCAATCGTTTTATAATAGGCTGGTCGGTGGTATACTCCATTAATACATATGCTTCTGGGACTTTTAATTTAGTGTCTTGTTGACAAGTTAGTCATAATAAATCAATGTATCATTAGACGTTGTTTTTGGATGCCAAAAACTGGGAAATAAAATTAAAATGAAGCATCTTCAGAGAGCTTAATATTTTAACATATTAAAAAAAATATACTCGAATTCTCAGGACTTTGGAGACAATATAAACCCATTACAACAAGCACCAAAGGAAATTTGGTACAAAATTAGACAAGTGATGTACATATTAACTATATAAATTCATTAATCTAGAGAATTACACTGGAGTGAGTAAAGCTCATTAACAGAACTGAAAATCCCAGCATTAGAACCACTAACCACCAGACCATAAGTAATTCCCACTATATCTCAATTTGGCATCATAATCAAAGCCAGTATTGAAGACAAAATTTATGGAAAATCAAAAAACTGAATTATGGAAATCTGAAACAATATCAGAAAGTTTTGGAAACACTCAGGTCAGGCAACACCCATGGAAAGAGAAACAGGGATTGACATTTTAGGTCAAAAACCCTTCAAAACTGGGAAAGAGCAAAACAATTTAGTTTTAAGTAGAGAAGAGGGTAGGGAGGAATAGATAATTCAAAGGGAATATCTGATAAGTGAAAAGTAGGGTTGCTTAGAGATACTGTTAATAAATCCAAATGTTTGATTGTAAAGGTTTTAACTTGCAAGTCAGAGCTGTAGAGAAAGCACAGCAGATCAAGCAGCGTCAGTGACAAAAAAAATAAATTACTTGTCCTCCCTAGTATCAAATATCAAGCCAGATCAGCAACATACAAGTGTTATCTATTCCTAACAATGGCAGATGATACCCGATACCCAAAACCACTGCTTTTCAATAGGCATAAATAACCCCAAGGCACTACTTCAAAGTAGTCACACAATTTATCTTGACATTCTTGATGGTATTTATAAATGATCTGGTCATAATATGATGTCATTTGTGGGAGCCTGCTACATGCATATTTGACTGCCATATTTCCCAAAACACAACAGCAACATTTCAAAATTCCTCACTGGCTGTAAGAGAGCTTGAAAGGACCACAAATAGCACTATGTTGATGCACATTCTTCCCCCCTCCCACCCCCCCCCCCCCACTCATACAGAGAAGGATCCTTCTATTCCATTTACACCAGTTTTAGAATCAATATTTTTGTCCTGTAACTATCCTTTGCATGATCCTTTCATCAATCTTTTGTCTTCCACTAACCACAGACTACCTGTTTTGTACTTTTCTCACCTATTTTCTCTGCATCTTAAAAACTTTCAAACCTCTTCTAGCTCTGATAAAGGCCATCAATCTGTAACATTAATTCTTTTGCTCTCCACAGGTGCTGCCTGGCTTGATATATTTCACTGTGTGTTTCCATGTACATGTGACTAATAAAGACACCTTATTTCATATTGCTTCTTGAGCCTTTATTTCATATTTCCAGCATCAACAATATAGTGTTTTCATAATAATGACAATTATGGGTGGATCCAGTTATACTATGTGGCACTTGACCCAGGAATGCAAGATGCAGGACATGCCACAAGCTGTTTCACTCCTCTCCTGGCAAGCTTCAGTTTTGGTGATCAATTGAATGCCAAGGAGACACTAATGCTGGTAGGGAGAATGGGACTAAAATAAAACCAAAAATAGGGTAAATAATATTGCTCAAGGGAAAACAGATGCTTTATGATTCTCCAAATGGGGGCTTTAGAGATTGGAATCAAATGGGACTAGACTTGACTGAGCAAAGAGTCAAAAAAAAGGAACCTGAGCACGTAGTAAGCTTCTGTTGGCATTAACTGGATAAACTTGAGGAAGATTACAGCTCTATGACCATTCTGAAATTCATCAGGATAGCATCCATGCAAGAGAGGTCATGGAGCAAAAGTTCCACAATTAAACAATGAAGTCTTTATGTCTTTACTGCCAATTTCCTATTTTGACTTGGGTTTGGTGTACAGCAGTGGTGATAAGGAAAACACAAGATTTATTTCAAATCCACAAGAGTACTTGAGAAAGCATTAAGACCTTCATGGAAGAAGTTATCGCAAATGTAGGAGGTTACGTATCTGGTTCCAAGAATCCTTACTAAGTATTACACCCAAGTTGACTGGACTTACTCTGATGGTAAAGGCAACAAACTGAAATGGTGATGGCAAACAAAACTGCAAAACAAACCATGAAACCAAAACTGCGCAGTAAATTACTCTGGAAAAAACAATTTAGCTGTAAACATCATATCATTAAAACAATTAAATATTTCTCGCATTAGCAGTATAGAAGAATAGGGCAAATCATGGATTCCAAAGCAGCTAACAATCTTATGGCATTAACGTCATGGCTACTTTCACAGAGGAATCACTTTTCCTCCATTTTACGCATACCTCCCAAACCCAAATGAAAAGAATGGATTCCTTATTTGTACTTGGAAATAAATTAAATGGCCATGCGTTTTGTTTTGCCTCAATGTTCAGTACAATGATCTTCAGTGGGGGGGAACATGCATACACAATAGCACCTTAAGTACTTACAATATTTTCACCCGGTATTCAGCTAAAACATCTAGATTTACGTCAGTTTATCTCCACCTTGTGGCAAACAACCAAATCGAAGGGATAAAAGGCAAGTTATTGGATGAGCACAAGACTATCATAGATAGCGGAGTCTGGCATTTTGCACGTGTTCAAAAATACAATAGTACTAATCAAATCATGGAGACATAATAAATTAAAAAGTAGTAAAAAAAAAAGGGTGGTTAACTAAATAATACAATTACTTAGTGCCCCCATTTCTATTTTGCTTTTGATAAGGCTCTGTTTCATTAAGCAGTGATTGAGGGGGGGGGGGGAGAAACCTACCTATTTTGTAATCACTTTTAAGATAAACTTTCCATTCAGCAAGATAAAAAGGTAAAATCCCATAACCAAGATTCATGTTTTGGTTCTGATTGTTTAAAAAAAAACTGAACTCACCTTCTTTATATTGATATTTTTGATCCAACAACTTAATTCCATCTGGCTTGACATTTTCTACATCTTGTTTATCTTCCTTCTCCTCCCAGGTTTCCTCTGGTTCATCACGAGTCGGAGCAATTGTTTCCGTCACTTCAACAGATACAGCTGCAGGCTGGGCAGCAGACTCAGCTGCAGGCTCTTTCACTTGAGACTGCAGAAAAATAATTTGAGCATGAAAGTTGTGTTTCAGTAACTGACTGCTGAGATAATTTAAGAGGCATATCCCAAACACTAGATTGGATTTCATAATGCTAACTATTTTCCTGCCTTATTGTCATCTCCCCCAGTTCCTTTAATATCCAGAAAATGCTCAACCTCCACAACCCTATGGGGTAAAGAATTCCAAAGATGCATCACACTAAACAAATCTCTTTTCAGTCCTAAAGGGATTATCCCTTTTACTGAGTGCATCCCTGGTTCTATATCCCTTAACCAGGGGATATATCCTCCCTGCAGCCTGCCCATTAGACTCTGCCAATCTCTCCTTACACAAGACCTACTATTCCAGGAAAGATGGAGGCAAATTTTTGCTCTATAGCAAGTAGACCCTTTTATGTAGGTATAAAAAGAGATCAAATTGTTTTTAATATATCCACAAAATCCAGGTGTGGTCTCAGCAAGGCCATATACAACTATAGAAAGATATTGTTGCTCTTGTACTCAAATCCTATTGCAATAAAAGCCAACATGCAATTTGCCTTTCTAACTGTCTGCTGGATATTAGCATTCAGTAACATGTACAATAACACCCCGATACCTTTGAATATCAACTTTTTCCCGACCTCTCGTGACTTAAGTACCAGCAACTACTTTTCTACCAATTTAGAAAAAAAAATTGCCATGCTTTTGCCCACCCCCTCAGCTCATCTACAACCCCAAAAGCCTCTTTGGACTCTGACTAGCAATTCCACTGTCAACTACTTGCAATCCCACTTAGTTTTGTGGGATCAGGAAACTTGGAAATATTTGTCAGTTCAGTCAAATCTGTGACTAGGGCCCAAGCACTGATCTCTACCAATCTGAGACAGACCCTTTCATTCCTCTTTACCGGTTCTCCACTACTATAATCTTGTTCATCAAGTCATGAGGAGAGCCTTCAATAAATCCAAATACACAAAATCCACTGGTTCCTACTTATCAACTCAACAAGATTCATCCTTAAACTCCATATTTCAGTATTTTCTCTACTACTGACATCAGGCTGACAGGTTGGTAGTTTCCTTTTACTTTAATATAAAAATCTGTGCCCCACAAAGGGGCTTCATACAGCAACTCATTCTCACTTAAGACTTTAATAATTTTGTTACAAAATCTGCACATGAAAAATACTAAATGATTTAAGAGTTCTATTAAATAGCACTACTTTTAACTTCACTATTGAATCAAAACCAAAATAACACCATCTGCCTCACAGCAATCTTCATGTGCAGAGTAAACCTCAGATAGATCAGCATTCCATCAAACTGTAGACCCTGAAGTGAGATAGAGACACTTACAGCCATCAAATCCAGATGGCCACAGGTTAATGGTCCTTGTCCAGGTGGCCGAGACCACAATTAGTAGGTGTTATCATTCAGATCAGCATTTCATTTAAATCTTGATGCAGAAAGCAATGTCAAACTTCTCAGCACCAGTTACCATGAACACAACAAAAGACTTTTTGAGGAATGAAAGATATGTGCTTAATCTTTGAAGCACATTATGGCCATTGCACTCCAGCTACCACGTGGGTTCAGAATGACATCTTGGCCCAATGGCAAGAAGGTCCAAGGTAGCTGGAGACCAGACAATATTGTATGGAAGTGCACACATACTCACTGACCAGAGAAATGGACACCAACCACATTCTCTTGCTCACACCCTCTCACTCCTGTTCCCCCCCCACCCCCTCCAGATCCTCCCCTTTCCCCAATTACCCCTCCCTGAGACCTCCTTTCGTAACTGCTCTTTCCCTCAGTCCCATTCCCTTTCAACTCTCCCTCAAAGCAAGTGTCAGCATTCACATCAGGTAACGAGAATAATCTTACCAGAGGCCAGAAATGCAAAAGGATCTGAGCAACACCAGCATTAGAATACACTCTTAGTATTGGGTGCAAAAGCTAAGTGATTCCACAAACAGTGATGAGTTAATTACTCCATACCTTAACAGATGTGCTATACAGACACTGAAAGTCTGGATCCTGCACCAAATAATTTCAGTGCAGTTTTTTGTTTAGAAAAACGCACAAGTTAACACCAAATGACCCTGCCAATAGCCATGTTTTGCAATCTACAGTAATTAGTATTTCTAACTTGTTTTGCTTTATGTTTAAGCACAAATACCTCTTTGAAAGCATCAAGTAGATCTCCAACTGCTTCTTTTTTGTTCAAGTCCTTCATTTTCCTCTTCTTCTTTGGCACAGATACAGCTGCAGCTAAAAGAGAAATGTCTTCAGTGAACTGACAACATGCAGAAACTATGAGTCAAGAAATAGGACCATTCTATAAATTAGTACAGGTAAAACCCATTAAGGATCAGCATGACTATCATCTTAAATGTTACTGTAAACTGAGAATTAACTCCACATTAGAACAATTAAACTTTGGTTCATGAACAATTAGTTTAAAAACCCATAAACAAGAACACAATGCAAAAAAAAAGTAGGCCACTTGGCCTCTCAAGTCCTTTGCACCAATGACAATCTACCCCCCCTCAACTCCTCTTCTGCACCAGTTCACATGGCTGTCAATCCTCTCACTGTTCAAGAATGTATCCATCTCCTCTTTAAATACATCCAGTGATCTAGTCTCCACAACTCTCCTGGGTAGAGAATTCCAGAGACCATGCTCTAAAAGAAGAAATTCCTACATTTTAAATGACTGCCCCTTTATCTTATTATTCTGTTTCCTCATTTGACTATCCCACTCGTCAACATTTACCCTGTTACACCTCCTGAGGATTTTGTAGGTTTCAGTAAGATCACCCTTCATTTTAAACTTCAAAGAAAACTGGTCTAACTTTATTTACTCACAAGAGGACAATCCTGTCATCCCAAGAATTGGCATACTGGACTGACTCCAATACTAATAGATCCTCTCTTATGGGAACTAAAGCTGTGCACACTACTCTACACATGGCCTCACCAGTATCCCATAAAAATGTAACAATACTAGTGACCCCCACAGGATGGCTGTTCAGGAAACGACAATTTGGCCTTAAAGAATTCTCAAATTTTTGGGTAATGATTTATGTGGAATAAAATTTGCTCATATAGAATTTATGTGAAAAAAGAAAAAAACTTACAACTTTCATTTCTTGATGCATGTATAGATGACAGAGATTCATGTTATGGAAAAATCATGAGCTGGACTGTTTTCTAGGAATGCAACCCCCATAGAAGCCAGAGGCTGCCTGTACTTCTCTATTTTTCAACTCCAACCCCTAACAACGAAGCCCAAAGTAACATCTGCCTTCCTAACTACCTGCTGGACTTAAATGTTAACTGTGTTTTATGCAGGACATCTCCTGGATTTCTCTGTGCTCCAATTCACTTGTCTGTCTCTATTTAGAAAATACCCTGCCTTTTGATTCCTCCTGCCAAATTGTACAAATTTACAATTTCCTACATTAAACATCATTTGCCAAGTTTTTGCCCACTCATTAACCCATCTATAACCTGATATAGAATCCAAATATCCTCATTGTACCATGCCCTCCCACCTATTTGCATCAGCAGCAAACTTGGAGGAGGGGGCAGAGTGTGAAGTATTCAAGCCATGAAGCATTCCTGAATGACTTTCTTCCTTGATTATAGACTCTAGCATCTTCCCAACAGAAGTCAACCGGCCTATGGTTTTTTGCTTTGTGCCTCTCCCTTCTTAGAACCATAGAACACTATAGCACAAAAAACAGGCCATTCAGCCCTTCTAGTCTATGCCGAAACAGTATTCCGCTAGTCCCATTTACCTGCATCCAGCCCATAGCCCTCCAGACCTCTCCCGTCCATGTATCTATCCAATTTATTCTTAAAACTCAAGAGTGAGCCCGCATTTACCACATCAGATGGCAGCCCATTCCATACTCCCACCACTGAGTGGAGAAGTTCCCCCTAATCTTTTCCCCTTTCACCTTTGTCCTCTCGTACTTATCTCTCCTAATCTAGGTGGAAAGAGCCCACTCGCATTAACTCTGTCTATACCTCTCATAATTTTGTAAACCTCTATCAAATCTCCCCTCATTCTTCTGCGCTCCAAGGAATAAAGTCCTAACCTGTTCAACCTTTCCCTGTAACTCAACTCCTGAAGACCCGGCAACATTCTAGTAAATCTCCTCTGCACTCTTTCAATCTTACAAATATCCTTCCTATAGTTAGGTGACCAGAACTGCACACGATACTCCAAATTTGGCCTCACCGATGTCTTATAACATCCCAACTCCTATACTCAATACTTTGATTTATGAATGCCAGGATGCTGAAAGCCTTCTTTACAACCCTGTCTACCTGCGACGCCACTTTCAGGGAATTATGTATCTGAACTCCCAGATCCCTTTGTTCCTCCACACTCCTCAGTGCCCTACCATTTACTGTGTATGTCCCCCCAAAATGCAACACCTCACACTTGTCTGCATTAAATTCCATCTGCCAATTTCTGGCCCATTCTTCCAGTTGGTTCAGATCCCTCTGCAAGCCTTGAAAGCCTTCCTCGCTGTCCACTACGCCTCCAATCTTAGTATCACCAGCAAACTTGCCGATCCAATTTACCACATTATCACCTAAGATCATTGATATAGACAATAAACAACAATAGCCCCAGCACAGATCCCTGAGGCACACCACTAGTCACAGGCCTCCAGTCTGAGAAATAATCATCCACTACCACTCTGTCTTCTCCCACACAGCCAATTTCGAATCCAGTTTACAACCTTTCCATGGATACCTAGTGTGTGGACCTTCTGAACTAACCTCCCATGTGGGACCTTGTCAAAGGCCTTACTGAAGTCCATGTAGACAACATCCACAGCCTTTCCTTCATCTACTTTCTTGGTAACCTCCTCGAAAAACTCTACAAGATTCATTAAACACGATCTACCACACACAAAGCCATGCTGACCATCCTTAATCAGCCCTTGGCTATCCAAATACTTGTATATCCGACGAACAAGGAAGTCACATTTGAGGTTTCCCAGTCCTGAGTTTTGAAAAACAACCAATGGGTATACTATCTCTGCACCCACTTTTTAAAAAGACCCTGAAATGCACACCATTTGTCTTGGTGACTTTCTGCATTCAGGCCCATTAGATTCCCCCTTCCCCCCAATACTTTGGCCCTTCTGATTGGGACTGTTACAAGTTCTTCCCTAATATTTGAAACTCACTGATCTGCTCCCTTTGAAATGTTTGCAGTTTTCTACTGTGAAGATTGATGCCAAGTATTAGTTTAAATTAATACTTTACTTCCTATTATTAATTTCCCAGTCTCAATCTACAGGTGTCCTGTATTTACCCTGCCCAGAAACTTCCTTTTTATATACCCGTTAAGTTCTTGCTGCTTGTTTTGATATATGTCAGTTTAGCTTGAATTAATTTTTTGCTGCTTTATTAGCTATTTAGGTCTTCTACTGCCAGTTCCTGAAAAATTCATAGTCCTCTAATCTACCATTAGATGTTGCCACTTTGCATGCTTTAGCTTTTGATTTAATGTCTTCCTTGATCTCATCAACCCTGGTTGGTTTCTCTTTCTGATTGTGATAAATATTTACTGAGCTTTATGAAATAGTACCTGCCATAATGGAGTACAATTCAAATGTGGCATTTAAAAGTAAAGTGGATAACAAAAAGAAACATGCATGGGTAAGGGGAGAGGAAGTGGCTGAATTGTTCTCATCAAGGACTCAATAGGTCAAATGGCCTCCTCCTGTGCAGTAAAACTTCTGAGATTCTGTGAACTCATTACTACTGGCAAAGTAGTGCACTTCAAGAGCACCTAGGCTCAGTATCTACTATATACTGATAAATTTTGGTGCACTGCATCAACATACCACTGATATCACCATTACTTTTCTAGCATAGCCCTACCATATTACTGTGAAAGACGAGACTAGCAACATTGGAATACCACCAATCATCTCACTTGAAAGCCATAAACTCTCTCTCCATCCCACTCTTATTCCACTTTGACCTTCTGCACCCCTTCCATCAAAGGAACAGCAGCTCATCTTTCGACTTGGCACATTGTTGCCTTCCGGGCACAAAACAGAATTCAACAATTTCAGATAACCAGCAATTCCAGCTCTCTCTCTCTCTCTCTCTCTCTCATTTCCAACATTGCCTCTTTCTCCTTTTCCAGTAATATGAAATGACAGATAAACTTTAGAATTAATATCTCCTTTAGTTTTTCACTGGTCTTCATTCAGCCAGCTCCAACAGTTTCATTCAATCTCCCATCCATCACTTTCAAACTTTCTGTAGTTTTCTCCAACCCGCCCCGCTTTGCAATTAAAATTTGTTTTAATTCGATTTTTCGATTAATGAAAGGCCATTAATCTCTCATATTTCATCTCCATAGACACGATTTGCTTAGTATTTCCTGCAATTTCTATTACATAAATCATCACTAGCCTTCACCAGTTCTGACAAAGGGTCTTGAACCTGAAACATCAGTTTCCAAAGAAGCTGCCTGACCTGTTGAGCTTTTCCAGCAGCTGCAGTTTTTCTGATTGTCATTTACTGCTCTTCCGTTAATGATTGTAAATCGTTAGCCATTCTACCATAAAAGCAGCTCGAGGGCCTTCACCTAGATTCTTAGTGCAACTAAGCAATGAATGCAATCATGGCATATTCCATATATTTTCAAAATACATTATAGAAACTTTACTGTACCAAAATCTAGAAGTGCAAAGGAAGCACAAATTGAGGGATCCTTTACACTCATTTCAAACAAGGGAACCCAATATTAATAACTGATAATCTTGCTTAAACAATCCTTTTAAACCTAGAATGATCTCAGGAAAATATACTAATGCTTATGTCCAGATATGAAAGACAACAAGCAGGCAGCGTTATTTGTCAAACCACCTGCAAAACCACAACTCGTTAGAACCATAGAACACTACAGCACAGAACACTCGGCCCTTCTAGTCTGTGCCAAAATGTTATTCCACTAGTCCCATTTACCTGCACCCAGTCCATAACCCTCCAGACCTCTCCCATCCATGTATCTATCCAATTTATTCTTAAAACTCAAGAGTGAGCCCGCATTTACTACATCTGATGGCAGCCCGTTCCACACTCCCACCACTCTTCGAGTGAAGTTCCCCCTAAACCTTTCCCCTTTCACCCTAAAGCCATATCCTCTCGTACTTCTCTCTCCTAATCTAGGTGGAAAGAGCCTACTCACATTAACTCTATGCCCCTCAATTTTGTAAACCTCTATCAAGTCTCCCCTCATTCTTCTACGCTTCAAGGAATAAAGTCCTAAACCTGTTCAATCTTTCATTCCATGACACAGAGAGAAGTTAAGGAATTTAAAGTAATAGCACTTAACTTCAACTCAACTGTTTCCACCTACATCCCTACAGAATGTTGACATCAACACATATACTTAACATAAGACCTTCTCTGCAATGCTGTACAATACTCTCAACATCTATTACCAATACCTTGCATAGAATTGTCATTAGTCTGTGATAAAGTAGCTGCTGATGGCAAGGCATCCTGCGTTTGGACTTCTACAATGTCCTCCTCTTCCTCCTCCTCCTTTTCCTTTTCCTCTTCCTCTTTTTCCTTTTCCTCCTTCTCCTCAGAAGGTGCTAAGTCTACTTCATTCTCTTCAAATTTCGGTGCTTCAGGCTCAGAAATGGGACTGATGTGAGATTCCTGCCGAGCTTCTGAAACTTCCGAATCCTGTTCTATTGAAAGCTCCAGTCCATTAGTCAACTTTGGTTCTTCAGGTTGTGCAATGGGCGAATCCACTACAGGTTCAAGTGGGGGTTCAACTGGAGGCTCAGGTACTTGACTAGGCTCAACTTCCTGTGTTGGCATAAAACCATTACTTTCCACTGTCAAGTCTTTTGAGCTAGATTCATCTGGAATCGCCTCTTCTTTCTGTGGCTCTTGTACCTCTGTTTCACTTTTCTGCATTTTTTTAGCTTCCTGTGGCAAAGAAATAGGTTCTGCCAAAGGGTTCATTTCATCATCATCACCATCAGGTGGCACAGAATCTGTCACAGTCACATCACAAGGGATTGCAATGTTTGTAGTGTCCTCTGGCTCTGTGATCGGAGTTTCCTGGACTTCTTCAGAGTCTGTTTCTTTAGTGTTATTTTCAGACTTGCTTTCTACAATTTCAGGTGAAATAGATTTCTCAAGTTGGTTCAGCTCTTCTACTGGTTTAGATATCACTGCAGGAGACTTGGGCTTATCTATGAAAATCAAAAAAAGATTACTTGATACCAGGAACATCACATACAACTCAAAACTGACAATGAGCTTTTGGGAGAGATAACAAGATTGTCTAGATAAGCCCCAAACCATAGGTCAAGGAAGTACTGAGGCAGTTTACATCCAACTCTATGATATTATGAGTATATGATGACTTGTGGATTTTCTCCAATACATTGTTTAAAGCTTCAGCAGCCACCTTGTGCCTCTGAAGAATATCTAATATAAATGTTTTAAGTTTGGGTTCCAGCAAATGAACATTTACCGAATTTCAAACAGACTTTGCAGTTCAAAAGACAGATGTCTAGTCAGTGCAAGGAAATAACTTACAATTCCATTTAAAAAGTATAGAAAAGTGGTATCAGTCCTGTAGTAGCTAACCCAATTGCAGTTGTTTGCAGTAAGCTAGTGCTCCACATAACTGAAGAAATTGGCACAAACATCAAAATGGTAAATAAATTTGGTACTGATAAATTAATCAAGGACCAAGCAATGCAAACTTCAGAGTTTAGGGTACAAGTTTGTAAATGATTTTCTTGGAAGAATTCTCCCAAAACTTGAATATATTAAAAAAAATCACTAGTTACAAAAATATACTTGGAAACAAATCTCAATAAAATTATGCAGTTTGGTTAACGACCATCCATACTGAAAATATACCATCAACTTTTGTTGTGCAGAATTAAATTGTTGCCTCATTCTAATATTGGACTGAGCAGCTGAGCTTTTCAACTTACCTGGCCGGATGACAACTGGTACCGGATGAGGACTTTCTCCATTTGCCTGTACAGCACCACCTCCTTCTAAACTTCCTGCAGACTGTTATACAAGAAAGGACAGAAGACTGATATATGTGTAATTAATATCCAATGTTTACATTCCCTCCAAATAATTTGATGCCCATTTAAAATTTCAATCAAAGACTGTAGCTTTTCTTAGGGAGATCTGAAGCAGATTTCAACTGCAAAAAGTACACTAGTAAAAACCAATGTCACCCCCCCACAGAAATCGCTAAATAGCCAGAGATGAAGTATCTGTAACACCATTTTAATTTTGGTAGCAGAATAATTTCTGGCAACACAGGTAGTGGCAGGGGAGAGAATAATGTAGGATTAGGTGCAAATGAGTGGTTGACGGTCAGCATCTCAGTGAGCCAGAGCCTGTTCCTATATAGTATCTCTGACTCTATACACTTGCACACTTCATATGCATACATTTACTTAACAGTTAATATTATTCAGCATTCACAGAAGTTCTCAATGGTTGAAAAAAAAATTCATTCCCTGCTTTCCAAAGAATCATAGAAAACTTGCAACACAAATGGAGACTATTCAGCTAATTGGATGCATGTTGAACAAAACGCCAGCCAGCCTCAACCTACCTTCCAGCATTTGGTCCTTAGCCCTGCAGATCACATCTCTTCAAGTACTTTTAAATGTGACTGTTTCCACCTCCAACATATATTCAGGTTAGAGTACCAGACCCTTTCTCACCCTCCAGGTTAAAAAGAATTCCTCATTCCCCTCTAATCCTTCTACCTGTTATTTTAAATCACTGACATTTGATCCATCTGCTAAGGAAAATAGTTCCTTCCTATTCACTCCATACATATATTATAACTTACGCAATCACCTCTTACTCCTCCGTTCCAAAACAACCACCTCAGTCTATTCATAACATTTCTTTACAGCTAATAATTTTCCATTTCAGTAGCATCCTTGTGCATCCCCTTTCTATTGTAATCCCATTTTACAGTTCCTCTCCAGGTTATGAATGCCCAACTTGCAGACACCCCATACACACAGACAAGTTTTGGGAGACCGCCAGGATGGATTTGTAGGGTACTATGGGGCTGAAGTCTTCTTCTGCCAGATGGGAAGGGGTCATTTCCACACGCCTTCACCCCACCCCGCCCCCCCCAGATGAGCAGAGCTGGGGGGTGCGGAGACACTGCCATCACAGATGTTTATGCGATCCTCAATCCTCTCCCACACAGTTTTTATTCATTTCTACTTAAGAATAGTTCAAGTTACAAACAGTTCTCAGGAATGGAATCCTATTGTAACCTGGGGGCTGCCTGTATTTGTAATGTGGTGACTAGAAAAGTACACAAGCTGTAGTTTAATTATTATTATAGCATAAATTCCCCTGCACTTTTATTCCCAAACCATAGCTCAAAGGAAATAATTCCACATACTTTAACATTTATTGACCTTCCAGCTTAAGGTTCCATTTACTTTTGCCCCCAAAACTGCATTAAGGACAACTTTATTATCCAAGACTAATGACCCAGCATCCCTCCATTCCTCCACAACTCTTGCTATCCTCCAAATTTATTGTGTATTCACTTGCCTTGCTGCACCTTTCCAAATGCATCACCTCATTCCTCTGAATTAAATTATATTGGCCAATTTTTCTGCCTAACGGACTAGACCATCTATAGGAGACAAGAGACTCCACATGCTGTAATGTGGAGCAAAAAAACAAGCTACTAGAGGAACTCAGCAGGTCAGGCAGTATGTGTGAAGGCAAAGAGATAATCAATGTTTTGGATGGAAACTCTGCATTGAAACAGAGGAGATAGCCAGTCATACTGGACCATCTTGGAATCATGTCTGTTCACCCAACTAGAAAATATCAGTTGTTGCTCTCTTGACCTTTCTCCTTGTACACTGTCATCCACAGTGCTTTGGTCTCAACTCTGGCTACATTTTTCAAGTAACAGGCAATGTTCTTTATTAAAAATGCAACTGGATAGAGCTGAAATCTTAATTAGCTAAAGAGTTATATGAACAAAGTGAGATTGCTTAGCAACATAACAATATTTTATATATTTTTTTTAGTTTTGTCAGTTAAATGCAACATCTGAATAATATGTGGCCATATTCCCAAACACCAAGATTATGGAGCTTGACAGGACCGCATTTCAATAACGCTAAACTAATGCTGAACAATTTGAATATATGCATAGAACTAATTTTACCACCCTATCCACAGGCAATACCACTAGGCATATGGTTACTGACCTAACATTGTCAAGTAATGAAAAAGTATTAATCTCACTTTAGCATTACCACCTACTATTTTTCCTACCAGTTACCTTAAATCTATGTCCCATAGCTATGGCAAATTCTGCTACAGGAAATCGGTCCTTCCTATCCATTCTAGACCTTTCAATTTTATACACCAGTTGCATCTCATCAGCCTCCTCTTTTCCAAAGAAAATAGCTAGGGCTGTTGAGCAATTAAAAAGAAGTTTTAATTGCACTGTTAAAAACATGCCAGTATATCAATTATTTATGGTCTGAATTTATTGGTTAAACATTTAAATATTTCAATGATTTATGTGTTTCATTAATTTAATTTAAATCTAAATAAAACTAATGAAACAATTAAGTTTTTGACAGTTTTGAAAGCTAGTTGCTAAGCTGTTCTTTTCTTCCACTGTAGGTAGGGCTTCTTCTTGTTGAAAGTCCAGCTAGAATCTACGTGAATATCAAATACCTCAACTATCCTTAAAAAATTTAATCAAGTTAATCAAACCTTCATTAATTGCTAACCAGTTTGCTGACAACACCTGAACAAAATGGTTGCAGGTTGAGTCGGTAGTAAGGAAGGCAAATGCAATGTTAGCATTCATTTCAAGAGGACTAGAATATAAAAGCCAAGGATGTAATGCTGAGGCTTTATAAGGCGTTGGTCAGACCACATTTGGAATACTGAGAGCAGTTTTGGGCCCCATATCCAAAGGATGTGCTGGCATGGGACAGGGTCCAGAGGAGGTTTACAAGAATGATCCTGGGAACGAAAGGCATAACATACAGGGAGGATTTGATGGTTCTGGGCCTGTACTCGCTGGAGTTTAGAAGGACGAGGGGGCGATCTCATTGAAACCTACCGAATATTGAAAGGCCTGGAGAGAGTGGACATGGAGAGGGTGCTTCCCAGCAGTGGGAGAATCTAGGACCAGAGGGCACAGTCTCACAATAGAAGGACATCTCTTTAGAACAGAGATGAGGGAGAATTTCTTTAGCCAGATGGTGGTAAATCTGTGAAATTCATTGCCACAGACAGCTGTGGAGGACAAGTCTTTGGGTATACTTAAAGCAGAGGTTGATAGGTTCTTGATTAGTAAGGACGTCAAAAGTCATGGGGAGAAGGCAGGAAAATGAGTTGAGACAGAAGAATAAATCAGCCATGATTGAATGACGGAGCAGACTCAAATGGGCCAAACAGCCTAATTCTGCTCCTATGTTTCTTGGTCTAAAATTGTAAAATTCTTCTGAATAGCAGAATCGAGTAATTCCGAGACAAGTGGTTAGCAATGAATTAAGACAATGGTCAGAAAAATTTCAGAATTTACTTCTTTCACATCAAAGCCATGATTCTTTTGCTGCAAAATGAACTTTGGTACCAAAGTGTTTGTGACAACAGAATGTAATTACAATCAAATACTACTTTTGGAGTGCAAGCCATTTCAGAGAATTCCATGGTTGTAAAAATCACTTAAATACTTTGACAAAGTGAATGACCCATGCCAAAAACATTCAAGCAGATTTGAGGAACACCAACTCAGGACTGCAACATAGTGAATACAATGCCAGGATGACATCTGGTATTGATGGAACTAAGCAGCAGATGGGTTAAAAGGCACTACACAAGACCAAACCTCCAATGTCAAAAGGAACAGAAAACAAAGATAAAGTGCTATGTAACAGCCTTGCTGCAGAAGATGGCAGCATAGAATTATACTGAAAATGGGGAAAAATGCGATGATCTGCAGTAAAGTTGCTTTTTGCATCATATGGGATAGTAAATAATGGCCTGGATTTTGCTCAGTTTTGCCTTCAAGTTCCTCCAAGCTCCCAAACAGCCACTTGAACGCATCAGCCCTGAATTTGCTGGCTGAAAGCATGCCATAAATTCCTAGCTGCAATCTTCAAGTCTAAGTGACTTTGGAAGCCTCCAAGAATCTGATTGCATATTGTGGCACATTACATCTTGCTCAATCATTTGAATGATTATATTGATTCAAGGAAAAATATGGTAATTTACATGTTTTAAATAACTAAAATGTTACAAAAATTTCATAATTAAGCATGGGAATGTGTTTTAAGTTATTTGCATTTTAAAATTTAATTCAAACCATTGGATATTTCCAATTACAAATACTGTATTAGGAGGTCATAATGTGGTCCTCTTTACACAGAGGAAATCCATTACTAAGTGGATGACACTTTGCAGAACACCTCCATTCAGCATGCAATGGTGACCGAACTTCCAGTTGAATGTCACTTGAATCACCAACTCTCTCACTCAGACTTTAGGTTTTAGCCTCCAACAATGATTCAATGAAACTCAATGCAAACTCAAGGAGCAGCATATCATCTTTTGACTGGGCACTTTCAACCTTCAGATTTCAACAGATTTAACAATTTCAGGCAAATAGGTAGCAACTTCTTTCCCCTGCCTTTCTGAAAATTTCAGATGTGTTTATCTCCTCTTAATGGTAACTTCAAGTCATCTTCTGTTAATCACTAAGCCTTACCATCACCCCTCAACCATATCACTTGTATTAGTCACTCACTCCATCTCCAACTGTCACAGACCATCTGTTTTGTTCTTTCTGCCCCCCATTATGAATACCCCTCCACTCACCTTCCCCAGCCTTCTCTGCAACTTAGCACAAGTTTCAGTCCTAACTTTCCCAGTCCTAATTAGGTCATTGATCTAAATCTGTTAACCATTTTTCTTCATGGGTGCTGACAGAAGACACCATTTCTATCAATTCCTGTATTTAATTTGGAGTGTATCAGCGCACAGTTCTCAGAGCATCAGAGTTCAATAAATGTTAGAAGTTCCGCATATTGGTATCTATGGTTTAATCAGGGGCAGATGAAAAATACTGTTAAAGTCCAAATTGACAGATCTACAAAAAGCAGCTGTAACACTGCAAATGTAGCAAAATCAAGTGAAATTTTAGAAAGCAAAGCCCCGAAAATGATCAACAGTATGCACAAAATTAATCTGCAACAGAAAAGGTAAAGATTTTTCAAAAATAAGATGACACATTTGCTTAATGGCCTGCATATTTCCTACACAATCTAATACGGTGTACTAAGCAGTACATAAATATTGCCAGTTATGTCTATGTTTTTAAAATGTTTCATTTATAAAACTAAAAAAGTGTAAATCTGTATCAGGAAAGTGAAAAGCATAAGCCATACCCAGATTCTACAAGCAGGACAGTAGGAGCCAGCACCCAGCATATATTACTTGCCTGTGGTGGTGTTGGTGTAGAACCTGATCTTCCTCCAGACATAATCTCTTCTGTGATGTCTTTTCCACCCTGGTTTGGATCCCTAATCCGGATCTATTAAGTAAAATATCCAGAAAATAGATACATCAAGGAATCTCCCTGCTTATAAAAGTTGTCAATGAGAGAAGAATCTATTAATTTGAGACTTCACTTTGTTTGATCTTTCCTCTACAGAAGTAGGCTTCATATTAACAAAGACCACCAACTCATGGCAGGAAAGAATAGGAGAAAAGGAAAACTTTACATCTCCGCAACACAATTTGAAATGAAATTGAGGGGATTCTAAATGTACAGTGAATTTTCAAAGCATGAAAGCCATGACATAATTCTCATTCTTTTCTACCCAACAACAATAAGGCCAATAAGGCATCATAAAACATATTGTACAAGAAACTGACAATTTAAAAAATAAACACCAACTTTGTGATAAGTACTTCCATGTATTAAGAACTCAATGGACACTACTTTACGTAGCTAGCTTTAAGTCTAAGATGCCCAAGTTGAAAAGCCATCTTCCACCGGAGAATGCATGCACAAGGCAAAATTTAATGTCATAAGTGTCACTGTATTTCCAACTCAAAACTACTCCAATTAAGATAGGTATACCTCTACACTCACTTTCAAAGATTTAAAATTTAACTTTTTCACTCAGAGGGCAGCAAATCTTTGGAATTCTTTACCCAAGGCAGCTCTGGAAGCTCATTTGCTGAGTAAAATCAAGACAAATGGATGGATAGATTTTTACATATTGAGAAAAATTAGGGATTTGTGCTAGTGCAGGGAAGAGGCAGGAAGTAAATGATCTTATTGTGCTGAATGGCCTACTCCCTTTTTTTAAAATGTTCTTATCCACAGTTTCCAGTGGAAACCCACAAAGTACAAAACATGGAAATAATGGCAGATTGCTAGATGAAACTCTAGACATCCAACAAACAATAAACCAAGAGAGCAAGAGCAAACACCAACTAGGTCCTCTCTAGTTTAACTGTGATCAGATTAGCAATGTGACATTAAGCACTTCGGTTACTAAGGCCAACACTCTTCATTTCCCTACACACAAATAGCAGTGTGGCAGGCTCTATAGGGGGAAAGAAAATAAAAGCAAAGGATATGAAAGTATCGAGGAAAGAACGAGGGATCAGTATAGGCTCACATCAGCCCAAACAAGAAGCCTAGCAATATTATGCAGAATTCAATTCCACTTCATTTGCCATCACAACATCAAGAACATTGAGAGGATGACTTATTGATAACGAGAATCAAAATCATTGGATCAAAACTCATTACAGGGAAATCCAAAGTGCAACACTGAGGAGTGATTCAGCAGGTCAGCAACTGATGAGGTACAGTCTTTTAGCCCAGCCATTAATCAGAGTCCCTATCTGTTCAAGCAGGTGTACAGGATTGCATGGTAGTACAAGAAACTGCAGCTATTTTCTCTGCCAGTTTTTCAAAAAGGAAATACATTTGAGTACTCGCTGGGTACATAAAATGAAGTTAAATGCACATGGTGCTTTTAAAAACTAAGCAATTCATACCAATGAAAATAAATGCCATGAGTTGCAAAGCACCAACATTGTGATTGTGTGCACAGTCTACCATATGACTCAAAAGGCCAGAGCTCACAATCAACCAAATTATGAAATTTACTGCAGAAAGGTAGACTACATTTACCAATGCAAGAATCCTTTCAAATGACTGGATTTATACTTTTGCAATGTTTCTCAATCTTCCCACCTCTAAGATGAGCCCCTCTTAATCTGCAGTAGTAAATTGTTTCTAGTTCTTATTACAAAATTATATATTTCAAATTAGTTATTTTTCTTTCTCACTCTCATCAATCCAATCTTGCCTTTTACTCATCCTGCATCTTATTTAATTCAACATACATCCATTTTCTTCTAGTTACTAATCTAATTTTACAACCATTAAACTTAAAAGTTAATTGGTTATAGAAATAAACTACTGGTTCCTAATACATCACCATGTCCACAAATGACTTGCATTTCCAGGAAATCCATTCCAAGCAATTTGAACTAAAAGGTTATGAGTCTAACTCAAAATAGACCATTATATTCTGGGCTACCAACAGAAGAATTATTGTGAAATCATATGCATATAATTACAGCTTTTTCTGCCTACACAAGTGGCAGCCCTTCAGAACCACGTGCTCAAGTTCTTTGGGAAGTTTCAAGGTCATGAAAGATGCTACACAAACTCCAGCTATTTACTACCTTTAGAGGCCAGATGACTGCTACAAGTTCAGCAAGAAACTCTTCTCAATCCTAAAGCAATTCACAGCATTATACCAAGCTAAGCAAAATAAAGACTGTCAAATGATTAAATTCATTGCAAGTAATGGAAACATTTTTCAAAATGCACTTTAAATTTCACATCGCTCCATAGGTTTGCCCCTTCATATTCCTTGTAAGCTCTTCCCATCATACAAACCTTACAGATCCTTGTTCCTCTAAATTCCATCTTCCCAATGTCTTTCATCCCTTCTATCGGCAACAATGGGTTGATTATCAATGGCTTGGTTACTACCCTCAAACTTAGAGGAGCTATTTTGGAATACGTTATAGCAAGGCACCCAACACTTGTGAAAACCGATACTGAGAGAAGGATAAGCAGCAGAACTTTGCATAATACAAAGTGATAATTTTATGTATATCAATTTATCAGAATTTAACACAGATCCAGAATCAATAGTGCAATTTTAAAGCTGTAGTGAATGAGGAGGGGGAGAGAGGATGACACTATAGAAGAAACCAGTGTACAGATCAGGCAAGACCTGTAAAAAAAAACCCCAATGACAGCAAGACAAACACCTCTAGGTCCCTGCACGCATCTGTTAACTGCAGTCCTTACTGCTGGACAATCATCTCCAGCAGGAGAGCAATTACCATATTGTGGTTTTCATTCACAAACTTATCACTGTTGCAATTCTAGGTACAGCTTCACCTCAGGTGTAACACAGAGAGGAAAGGGGCAACCAGGTCAACAAGTAAATGGGATGTTGCTGGCAGACTGCTTTTACCCTGAAGGTAAAGAATTGACATTTGGGGTCTGTGCAAACCACAAATTTGAGATTGGGACATCAACAAGTCTTTCATCCTAATACAGTACAATCCTAATGCAACACACATTGCCAAACTGGCTGGCTCCATCCAAACCCATTGCCTGTGCAGATCACAAATGCAAGGACTGCACTGCTTCTTTCAAAACCCACATGGGCAGTATTTAAAGTACCCATTTAATTTAAATAAACACATTAATTTGCATTTTTAATTAAGCACTATTGCTAATAAACATCTTCTTTGAAATGCTTTTCCAAGTTTGAAGGGCTTCAAAGTTCTGCTGTCAAAATAAAATTGGTATTGTAAATTATATTCTTTTGTCAGGAAATAGAGGGCATTAGAGCAAGAACTTTCGCATCAATCCCAGCATCAACTACGCTAGAATATAACAGCAGCTAATTTAGAAGCGTAAAAGGCAGTTAATTTTCAGTAGAAACATCTCACTGAATATTTACCCAATTTACCTATAGTTTTAAGTTTCTTGACAATAATGAGAAGAATTCAATATTGGCAAAAAATTGAAATAGCCAACCCAGGAGATGGCAGTTTAGCATAGACCTACCTGTTTACGTTCTCTTTTTGGAGGCATTTGTGGCTGTGTTGGATTTATCATAACAGTGGCAGGTGCCACTGGCGCAGAATATGGTTGCACTCCTTGTGTTGCTGGATAATAGGTTCCTGAAGAGACAAAGTTTCAGCAACATAAAGAATAGCCCATCCTTTAACAGTCAACCTCTGATGTTTCCTTTTGAGAAAAAAATCTACTTCAGGATTATTAATAACGTAAAGTTTGTAGGAAACCAAGTTAATGCTAAAAACTGAAATAGATAAGAATTATTGGCTTCTCTCACCGAAGAAATTACAGAAAGACCAGAATGAAAAAACATTAGTCACCAACTACCTAGAATGCAAAAGTCAAGTATATACATTAGAATACACATTGCTGTTATACCCCGAACCTTCAAAGAAAAATGCAGTCTCAACTTCCCTCTTCTCAACAATCTAACATCCATATTATAAATGCCTTCCTTCAAATGCTTACCGGCTAGAAGACATTCATAGTAGCAATCTGGAGAAATACTTTAAAAGTCACAATATAAACAATTACTTTTCAAACACAGGAGCTAAATCTTGGATGGATGGACGTCTTCCCTTTGAATTTAACATTAATTGCTTTAGAGTTTTGGACAAATTTTCCATTGCTTCATTAACCCACTTTTAGTTTTCATAGTTGAATGCTAAATTCTGGCTGCACTATGAGGCACACTAATTTGAGCACAAAAACTAGAATACTTCCTTTTCTAATTTTCTCACTTCACTGTGACATCTTTGATTTCTTGCTAGTTTACTGCTTCATAAATGTGCAACAATCTCCAGTAGCTTAACCATTATAAGCAAGTCATGCTTGCATTGGAGAGGGTGTAGAGATTTAGCAGAACACTGCCTGGAATGGAATGTTTCAATTATAAGGAGAGACTAAATAAGTTTTTCCTTGAAATGGAGGAGGCCAAGAAGAACCTGAGAGGTGGTATACAAAATTATGGGAAGCATAGATAGATGGATAGTGAGAACCTCTTCCCCATAGCAGAGGCATCTAAAATCAGGAGTAAGAGGGTTAGAAGGGATCAGAGGAAATATGTTTTCACCCATTCTGGAATACGCTCAGCAGGGTGATGGTGGAGGCAGGTACTCAGAACATTTGAAGAACACCTGATTGAGCACATGAATTTCCAACCCATTGAAGGCCATAGACCAAATGCTGGTAAATGTGTTTAGTTTAGTCAGCATGAACATGGTGGGCCAAAGGCCCATTTGTGCTGTAGGACTATGACCCTTCATCTAAAAATCACATACAAAAACTCTGAAGATCCGATAAACACCATCAATAGAACATCATTCTACCTTACAAGTGCATTACAACAGTTTTCAGTATTGAAAGTCCTCAGCAATTTATATTACAAAAATCTCAGCATACACTGGAGCAGGAACTTGGACCTTACTGACCTATAAGCCACAGATACTCAATATAACCAAGCTTGCACTACCCTTTTCAACTTTGATTTTACTTTTAATATCTGATGAACTGGCTTTAATACACAAAGTCTTTAACAAACATATTGGAGTGTATAAGCCTCCATTTTTCAACGTGTATGTGTTCTACTACGACATCCATTTTTCAAAGGTCACTCCACACAAGCTATTGGAGCAAGTAACCAAAAAGATCTTATGCAATCTTAAAACAAGTGAAGACTTAGAATTTCAGAGTTTAGCATCTTAAGTCATTGAAGGCAAAGACACTAATGGTGTAGCATAGTAAAACTGGGTATAAACTGCACAAAAGCACATCTTATCCATGCTCTTACACAAGCACAAGGATTTCAAAAACTGAAAACTGCAAAAGCTGAAAAGAAAATTGCAGTTGAAAAATTATCCCCAACTTGTGGATACACAAATATCTGATGGTGCATCACAAGTGAGATCTCAATCTAGAAGTACCCCATCTCAGAAGGAAGTTCAAAGAAAATAGAGTAAAAGTCAGATTTAAAGACCTTCACATTATTCAATGATTTACCACAATAGTTAGGAAGTCAAATAACTATTGTGGTGAATCAGTGAGTTGTATTTGGCATGCATCTTCTAAAAATATTGATACTAAATCTGAAAACTAATTTTGGTTTCAACTTTGTATGCAGAAACTTTTAATTCCCATGTACATTTTAACCATTATGAATAACTTTGAAGCAAAAAATTTCAAATTCTACAGTAAATCCAATCACCAAAAAACAGTCTACCAATGACTTACACTGGTCCAGCAAATTCAGCTAGGAAATCCATCAGGACCATCAACTACCTTTAAAAAATAAATGCAAAAGGAACTTACTGGCACTTGCAAACTACCTCAACACAAATGGTGAAAGCAAACATTTGAAAAAATGAAATGGGCTATTCCTCCTTTCAATATTTCATGTTGAAACGTTTACATGTCCATTTGAGTACATGGAAAGCACTTGACCAAAAATTTAAACATCACAAGTGAAAAACTTCAACCACTGATCAAGCTGTCATAGGGGGAATGTGCAAGTGAATTATGTTCCCTTCCACTTAACTTTTTTTTGTTTTTAAAACTGCAGTGGTCATTGAAACATGAAATAAAGATCTTGCACTCAGATAACTGCATTATTGACTTTAAAAGGAGCACAGACTATATTTAGATTCCAACAACAAGAACAGCCACAAAATAAAAAAAAAGATCCAACTCCAGACTACCTAATTTAGCATTAACACTTGTTCAAAATGTTTACACCCTTAAAATTAGCTGAGGCAAGTGCACTTAGTTTTCCAATTTCAAATGTGGAAGTGTACAGTATAAAGTCTAAATCACTTCAAATAGTCCTCGTTAAAGATTAACTGCTGATTCTAGCAAAGCACAATACATGCAGAAGTATACTAACAGTGGAAAAAATATGGTCAGCATTGTAAACATAATGCAAACTATTCTGCTCAATCCAACTTTAAAAGCAATAACATGCACTTCCAATTCACTGACAAACGCACAGCGAATTGACAAATTGTCCATACATGGTCACATTTCATAAAGTAATTGATGAAACCTCCCATTGCATTGTAAAAGGCTGCTCAAAGTTTTTTTAAAAAACATGTTTACTAATTGTTTCTTTGTAACCAAGATGAAAAACAACTCATCTTCAAAACTTTTAAGATATCACACAAAAAGTATCTGAGTTTATTTTGGGGGTGGGAAGGGGGTTTAAAGAGAAGAATGGGAAGAAGGAAACTTTAAAGCATTTATAAAATATTGGTTAGAGGACATAAAATAATAGGAATAAACAAATAGAGGTTGACAGCATCATTCGGATCAACACTGCACTTCCAGCTATTCACAATTCTGTCCTGAAAAAAATGCATTGCACTGACTTTAAATTCAACAATGATACCATGCCAAGAGTGCCGAGTCATGTGTACTGAAAGTGAATAAGCATGTAAAGCAAGCAATTAGGATGGTAAGTGGTATATTGGCCTTTACTGCAGCAGGTATGGAGTACACAGAGTCTTGCTAAAATTGTACAGAGCTTTGGCAAAACCTTATCTGCAGCACTGAACTGGTTTGACAGTAATCAAGGCAGAGAGAGTAATTCCTGGGAAGAAAGGAATATCTTCTGAAGAGAGATGGAGCAAGGACTTATCTAAACTCAATACAGTTGTAAAAATTAGGGACTACTTCTTTTGAAAGAGGTTTTCATGGGATCGTTGCCATTTTAGGGTTTACCCTTTAGGATTGAAGCACACAGTAATTTCTTTGTGCAGAGGGTGTGAAATCTTTGGAATTCTCTATTGTAGGACTACACTGAAGACACAGGATGCAAGTTTTTTTTTGGAACTAAGAAAAACAGAAGATAATTCACACAGCAAAAATGAACTTGCGACAGAATGAGCCTCAACCTTACTGAATGGCAGAGCAGACTCAAGGGACCTTATGGCTGGCTCTGGCTATTATGTTTTCAATCATTTTGACAACCACTTCTGGACATAAGCTTTTAGGATGCTGCTTTACGATGTTAATTGCCTTTTTACTAAAAATTCTCAGTTAAACAATACCAGTATAATTTGCAAAAGTCTTTAGAAACAAAGGATCTGATAATAAGGTATCTTAGGTTGTGCAGTTTCCCCTCAGAATAACAAAGCAATTCAAGTTGAATCTTCACCTCAAAAGCAGGAGACTAAAAAAGTGGCTGGTCCATGAATATTCAAACATATCAAACTTTTTCATCTACTTTGCTTTCTTCACTCTAAAGAGGTACCCTCATATTGGGCCATGGTACTACAAGCATAAATGTTCAAGTTAGCATTCTCTTAAATGGATATACCTGCTGCATGAGCAGAGGGCTATTTGATTTTGTACAGGTCACAACTCAACCCAGTATACTGTCTCAAACACTCCTCTTCAAGTACTGCTAGATAGCAACCAAAAACAAGTTAGCTTTTCCCTTATACAAGTGATACAAGAAAGCTCACCAGCACCTCTACTTCCTCTGGAGGCTTAAGAAATTTGGTTTGTCCCCTTTGACTCTCACCAGCTTTTACTGATGCACCATAGAAAGCATCCTATCTGGATGCTTCACGGCTTGGTACGGCAACTGCTCCGCCCAGGACCGCAAGAAGCTGCAGAGAATTGCGCACACAGCCCAGCACATCACGGACACCAGCCTCCCCTCCTTGGACTCTGCCTTTACCTGTCGTTGTCTTGGTGTAGCAGCCAACATAATCAAAGACCCCACCCACCCGGGACATTCTCTCCTCTCCAATCGGGTAGGAGATACAGGAACCTGAGGGCACGTACCACCAGACTTAAGGACAGCTTCTACCCCACTATGATAAGACTATTGAACAGTTCCCTTATACGATGAGATGGACTATGACCTCACGATCTACCTTGTTGTGACCTTGCACCTTATTGCACTGCACTCTCTCTGTAGCTGTGACACTTTACTCTATACTGTTATTGTTTTTACCTGTACTACTTCAATGCACTCTGTACTAACTCAATGTAACTGCACTGTGTAATGAATTGACCCGTACGATCGGTTTGTAAGACAAGCTTTTCACTGTACCTTGGTATTACTGACAATAATAAACCAATACAAATGATACAGCCATTGTAATTGAGATATTCAGGACAGTCATCAGACCAGACTTCTTAAACACAATTCAAACTAACCAACTAATGATCTCATTCAAGATTTTTCAAATAACTTTAAATTAAAATATCCAATAAACGAGTAAAAGCTCCTGCTGCTAACAGCATTAGGATATGCCAACTTCTTAATATACATGGCACTGGAGAACTTGAATCTACTCATTTTCAATAAGGTAGACATTTAGACAACAACCACTTGTTTTGGATGCATGAATCAGAGACAATTACCAAGAGAATTTTTAAAAAGCCAGAAAAACATTTCCTTCGTCTTGATGCTAATACAAACTGGATCAAAGCCAATTGTTACTAATAATCAATAAACCTAAAATCCAATCAACTTTATTCAGGATTTCTGCAAACATTAGAAAACAGTCCAAAGCACTGAATTTGCTGTAAATTACAAAAACTCACTGGTTTCAAACTACTGCAATACCAATTGATTTTAAACAAGTTTTAAGAATAAAAATGTATTACTCTATCTCCAATAACAAATTTTCTGTTAAAATTCATATTGATGCATGAAAATAACAATGAAAATTCATAATTCATAAATTATGGGGAAAGCAGGCCTGACTGTATTAGTGCAGTCTATGAAAATACATCAAGTTGGTCTGATGCATATAAAAACCCTTGCAGTGATAGCACATCTACAAGCTTGACAGAAACTAGGAGGAACTTACCATGTCATGAAATTGAACACATATCTGTGCTCTTCCATTCCATGATGCAGGAGACTGAAACACCACTATTTTCCTTAGCCCACCAATAGTGTGCTTTTAAAAACAAAATTTTCTATCATGTGCAATTGTAGGCATTAGCCCAAATAGGCATTAGCCCAAACAGCAATCCTAATCTTCATATCTTGTTTAATATATCTACCTTTGCAAAACAGTTGCACCATTATGACAAACCACATGACACTAAATGTTATCTGGCACTAAACCATGCATTAGGTCTGGCATCTGAAAATAGCTTTTCTGCTTTTACTGGAAGCAAAAAGCACAACTAATTTTTTGCATCAGTATTACATTCTCCCCAATGAAATCTGATCAGGTATAAATATGCCATTTGCTGGGCTCTAGCAGAATTCATTGATGTAATGCTGCAATAAGATTTGAAAATGAACCTCAACTACCCTCTCCCTGATGGCTAGAATCATGATTGAAATCTATCTAAAAATTAAGTGTTAGTATATACTTCAAATACATTTCAAAAAGCTGCTAGATAGACTAGAAAAATCCAGTAGAATGGTACGGATGGACCCATACAATAACAATGGAGCCTTATTGTAGATGGGGTTTAAACATCAATATTTGGTGTTCATTGCAGAAAGTGAAACTGCTCATTTTGGGCTCAATATTACATAAAATAGAATTGTGGCTGTTTATGAAATGCACAATTCAGAACCAGCAGTGCAGTTTCAAAAATGAAAAACAGAACAAGTTAGCTAAACTCCTACCAATAATAGGAGTAAAAAAGGAGCAATTGTGCAAAAGGATTATCAGCAACTATGGCCCAAATTAAAAATTATGAACCACAAAAATTATTTCTGAGTTCCCATCCAAGCCATGTCCAAATTGGCATTGGTAAATAAAATCAGAAAATTTAAGTGCATCTGGTGTGGTAGAAATGGGCATCAATTCATCGGGCACAAGCACCAATACCAGGGAAAATAGTTGTTCTGTTGGGATGGGCTTTACTTAAATCACACCAGCATCAGAGCATATCACAGCGTTGTGGTGCAATTAGTAGAGCCACTGACTCACAGGTTCAATCCCAATTTTGGTTGCCACATGTAGAATTTTCATGTTTTCTCTGGGTGCTCTGAATTCCTCCCATATACCATGCTGGTTGGTAAGTTAGTTGGCCACTGTAAATTTCCCCTAGTGCTAGAAATTTGGGGGGGGGGGGAGGGGGAAAGAGTTGATGAGAATGTGGGGAGAATAAAACATGGGATTAATGCAAATGGGCGGTCAATGGTTGGCACACACACAGCTGAAAGGCCTGTTTTTATGCTGCTTCTCTCTATGAGATGACTAATTGAATGATTAGGACTATAAGGTTTGAAACTAATGGGAGAGTTGGTTGAAGGCTTCTGTTGAGGGAAAATTTAGAAAGTTCAACAGAAAAGACAAGGTGATATTGAAATTTAAATATGGGACTGTGGGACAAAAAATTCCCCAGGGTCTGATTACCTACATTTTAAGGGTTTGAAAATGATAGCTGCACTGGATGTCATCTTCCTAAATTTTAGAATGGTTCCTAGAGATGGGGAAATAGCAAATGTGACTCCACTGGTTTAAGAAACAAGGATCAAACAAGACACCATACAGAACGTAACAGCACAGTACAGGCCCTTCAGCCCAATGTTATGCTGACATTTTATCCTGCTCTAAGATTTATCTAACCCTTCCCTCCCACATAGCCCTCCATTCCTCTATCAATCATGTGTCTATCTAAGAGTCTCTTAAATGTGTCTGTGCCCACAACCTCTGCTGGCAGTGCATTCCATGCACCCCCACTCTCCGTGTAAAAAAACTTACCCCTGACATCCCCCTTATACCTTCCTCCAATCACCTTAAAATTATGCCTCCTCGTGTTAGCCATTGTCACCCTGGGAAAAAGTCTCTGACTGTCCACTCAATCTATGCCTCTTGTACACCTCTATCAAGTCACCTCTCATCCTCCTCCTCCTCTCCAAAGAGAAAGGCCTTAGGTTGCTCAACCTATCCTCATAAGACATGCTCTCCAATTCAGGCAGCATCATGGTAAATCTCCTCTGCACCCTCTCTAAAGCTTCCACATCCTTCCTATAATGAGGCAACCAGAAATGAACACAATCTCCGTGTGGTCTAACCAGAGTTCTATAGAGCTGCAACATCACCTCGTGGCTCTTGAACTCAATATCCCGACTAATGAAGGCCAACACACCATATGCCTTCTTAGAACATAAAACATTACAGTACAGGCCCTTCAGCCCACCATGCTGTGCCGACATTTTATCCTGCTCTAAGATCTATCTAACCCTTCCCTCCCACATAGCCCTCCATTCCTCTATCATTCATGTGTCTATTGACCTGCGCGGCAAACTTGAGAGATCTATGGACTTAACCCCAAGATCCCTCTGTTCCTCCACACTGCTAAGGGTCCTGCTGTTAACCTTGTATTCTGCCTTCAAATTTAGAGGAGCCATTTCCTGGAAGTATTTCAGGAATTATCTCTGTGAGCAGACAAGTTGGGCTATTCTTCTCAGAAGTTGTAAGATCTGACAGAGGCTTTTAAAATCACAAAGGGTAGAAAAAAAAATGCATCTGCAGTGCATTTTATAGTTTGCACACATATCAGTCATAAAGGGAAAGAAACTATTTTCATTGGAAGATCAAGAACTAGAAATGGCACAAGGAAACCATTTTGATATGGCAGGAGTGAGGGTCTGAAATGGACTGAGATGGGGCAGACTCATTTGCAGCATTCAAAAGGGATAATTTTGTCAAATTGAAGAAAAATCTACCCGAAACTTTTGTACGTAGAAATCTTCTCAATGAAGCACAAAAATCAAGAATGCTGGTACGGCAGGTGGAAATGGGATGTTGGCAAGGAAGAGTGTACTACGCACAAAGTGCTAGGGGCAGGCATGGTAGCGCAGCGGCCAGCGCAACGCCACCACAGTGACCCTGGCCCAACTGCGGCCGCCATCCACGAGGAGCCCACACTCTATACCAGTTAGAAAATACCAGACTATATAACAAGGGAAGTGATAACAGGAAACTTGGAAAGCAATGGAAGGATTAGGCAGAGTCAAAATGGCTGCTTAACATTAGCTGCTTAATGATTTGGATTGAGGGTATGAAGTATAACAAAGTTTGCCAATTATGTAAACCAAAGTGGCAATGTGGACAGTCAGGAGGGTTCACGGGGGCACAGGTGGAAAAATGAGAGGTCATAAAAGGCAGTGAATATTTCAAATGGTGAGCAACTGAAAGATGAGAGTGTTCGGAGTAAACAAACCACATACTTAACATGCAGATACACAAACAACTGAAGACAAATATTGGCCTTTATTACAAGAGGATGGATACAAGTGTAGACGTATGTTGCTTCAAGTATATTGTTCCCTGGTTATTTTGCATCTAGATTATTGTCTTCATATTAAAGGAAGGATATACTTGCAGTAGAGGGATACAGAGGAGGATCAAGTCAAATCATTGCAAATTTTACGGATTCAAGACCATTAGAAACAGTTGATGGACAAGCACATTTACACAGGAATTTTCAACTATGTTAGTTTGGGCTCAATTTGAATTCAGATTAAAATGAAAAGGCACATGTTTTAATGCTAATATCAGCCGGCTCTCCTACAGGAACATTAACTAATAGCATTTTGTTAATGGTGGCACAAAATTTTCTAATTCTTTTCTCAATTCAAACAATGTCTTGAACAGCCTCCAAGCAAGACCACTAGACAGTTACAAATATCTTACCATAAGGGTACTCCCCAGGATTTGGATTTGAATAAAATCCAGTTCCAGGTGGAACAGGATACTGCTGAGTTGGCTGTACGAATGAGGAACGAAACTGTAAAACAAAACCAAATTTAACCTTAGCATTAACTTCTGGCTATAAATTGACTTGCAAAAATTTACTTCTAATGCTCCATCAATATTGATTGATACAAATTGTTAATATATTTGATTAGATTGTGGAATGACTTTAAAAAAAAACTGCATTATACCAAGCAAATCTCAACAGACTTTCAATCTGAACGAGAAACTGGAAGTAAAAACAATTACCACTTACTGTCTCAATGACCACTTAAAAAAAAGTAACAATTTAATGAAGCAACTTTTTTGAGAAGCTCAAGCTAGATCAACCTGGTAAAACTTCAGCCCTTTGTACACACGTAATATAGGTTAAAAGAATAGCTACTTGCATTCATTTAGAAGAAAGTTGTAGAATGCTTTGCTTTTTAACAAAAACATAGTCTGATGTCCTGAAGATCCAGTTAGGACTTAAAATTCTCCATTTACTCAACTTATCCTGACAAGAGTACAAAACTGCAAACTATGAGAAATTAGAATTGGGAACAAGTAGATACTCGAGAAATACAAAGTATGCAGTTTGAGAAAAATATCAGAAATGAATCTATGCATGCTAGCATTGTTAAAAGGTGTTGAAGATAACTCGGAGCCTCTGAGGAAGGATTGCTGGTGAAAAATGCTACAAGTATGGAAAATAGGGCCTTGAGGAAAAAGCAAGACAACTATGCTGATTTGGTGCGACTCACTTTGGGCCATTTCTATAGCATCAACAATATATTAGGGCTCCCTCTTAAAGAATATCAGAACTATGGAAAAAATAATGTAGATTCAATGAGTTGACAAAGGACACTATAGTTTGATTCAATGGAACATATGGTTAAAGAATTTATGCAAGCTACATTTGCAATTATGGATTAGTTTGACAATAAACAATGAAGACTGTCGAATCATGAAAAGGAAATAAAGTGCAGAAATAGTCCAAGGGCAAAGTTAGGCAGAATTAGGCATACAAGGATCCACGAGGAAACTGCTTTATTGCATTACTTCAGAATTTGGGAGCCTGACAAAATTTAAAATTATAAATAAGCAATTGTGGCAATTTCATGCAGTTCAGGCTATTCATTAATGGGATTAGCAAGGACTTGTATATAAATGCATTCTTAATGGAAATTTACAATGAAGTTTTGTTTTCTTAACAGGACAGGGTTTCAACTATGATTATAAGCATTCTTTTTTGCTACAGTTATTAATTAGATGACAATCAAAGTAAAGTTTCTGAAAACTAACTGTATCCCAAAAGATTAAAATATGCCCATTTAGAGAAGGTTCTTGCCTGGCTTGGTACATAATAAGGTCCTTGTGACTGATATGCAGGTATCTGTTGTGTTGTCATCATCATAATAGTCTGTGAGCCAGGTTGGTAGACATGGGTAGCAGAGGCCACAGGTCGAGTCGCTGCACTACTCTGAACCCTGGAAGCGCTGTTCTGTTGCTGGCCTCTGTTTGCGTAGTATTGCTACAGAAAATAAACCACAGTATTAGCAAGCAGCATGCATATTAGAACCAACAGCAGAATTGTTCAAGTTCCATTCAGATGTATAGGCATTTGTTCTGTAAATGTATGAGGTAAAACAATACATTTTATACCATTGATTTATATTGCTTATAATGCAGGTCTTATTCTGAACATAAATTATGTACAAAAGCTCCAGACTCTATGCCAACTTCTGTAACTTCCACAAAATATAATGGGCCTAGAATTTCTGCTTTTGAGTATAATAAAAACTCTACTAAATTTGAACTTTTTTGTTGCTCAAGCTTCTGCCCCAGCACATTGCTACATAAAGATCTTCCAACTACCAGAAATTGGACTGTATTTTATTCTTTTAAAATTTGCATTAAAATATTGTAACATGCTTTAAGTGTGGAAACTTGAAGTTTCTTAAAATGAGTTTAATTACATTAAAAGAGACACTTTTAATGAATGCCCAGCCTATATCCTGCAACAAGCCCAAATGTTATATACGTGTATATGATTAAAAACTATAGAACTTGTAGGCAAATTAAATTTTAAATGCTTTTGGTACATTTAGATGATTATCACAAAAAATATAAATTTGACCTGTGGATGCAACTTATTTGCTGGGTAGACCTATTACTCAGATTCTTCTTGAATCAGTTCAAGAGAGCAGATGCTCAAATCTGCATATAAAGTGTCATTAATACTCTGACTTTCTTTTTTTTGCACTGTTTCCCTGAAGTTAGATGAACTTCTGAAATAGCAGGCACATCTTAGCAGAAATTCTAGCCCAATTTAAAGGAAACAAATGGATAGGGTATCGTTATGCACTCAGGAATAACATGACTTCACATATATTACAGAGTGCAATCAGAAGGAAAAGAGTACATTTAACAGTTAATGCTCAACAAACAAATTTAAATCAAGAAAAAAAGTTAAAATTAAATGGTACTTTATTTGAATACATCAAACAATTGTAGCAAGTGGGGTGGGTGAATAAATTCAAAACAAATCAGTTTAATCATAAAAGCCAACCCTAATGCATTTCAGAGACCTGGCTAGATACAGTGAAGGATGAGAATTAAATATTCTGAATACTTGATACTTCAAAAATGAGTATGAATAGAAAAATGAAGTAGTCTCAATAATTAAAGATAACAATTAGATAGTGAGGAAAGATCTTGACAGCAGGTAGAATCAGCATGGGTAGACAAGAGAAACTAACCACCAGCTGTAGTGGCATTGTATACACTTAACAGTTGCAATACTGTTAGAAAGCATTAATCAGTGTCTGATCAAATCAATCTTTACACAGACCATCTGATCAAATTGGCAAAAGTAGCTTGAGAACAAGTTCATAGAAAGCACTGCAACAGCTTCCCGAAGCAACACATTATAGAAACAACTGGGAATCAGGTTATTTTGACTCGTCTTTTGCAGAGAGACAGGATTCCTTAGTAACCTTAATAAGGCTAACACATGCAGAAGGATAATCATTAAATGAATTCAACATCATTCAAAATATGACTCAAACCCAATTTTTAAAAAAGAATGCAACTTCAATTGCATGAAAGGAACAGAGCTAACAAAGGGACATTGAGAAAATAAAAAAAGATATTGGTTTAAGAAATGTAAAAGAACAAGAACTTCTGCAAGCACATAAGAGAATAACAAGTATTTGAGAGTCCAGAGGCTCTGACAATATACATGATGGAAAATACGAGTTTGGATGTTAGATATTTCAATTTGTCTTCACAGGATAACACAAATTTAGTTGAATTAAGTGCAAAACCAAAAGGACCAATAAGGGATGGGAACTTTAAAAAAAAGTAAACATTAGCAAAGAAAAAGTACTGATGAAATGCAAGGTTGACAAATCACCTGGGCCTGATGGGTTGCATTCTGAGAGCTTGCTCGAGAGATAGCAGGGCACATTGGTAAAAAGATTCTGCTGTTTCCTAGAGTCTGGAACAATTCCAATGGATTGGAAAGTATCAAATGTAACATTATTTCAGAAAGGATAGAAAGTATAGAAAAGCATGCCCCTGGAAAATTGCTGGAAGTCTATCAAGAACATGACATGGAAAATGGAAATCCACAAGATAATGAATAAGAAAGCTATTAATCAATTGTAGAAGTTACAGAGCTTCATTTTTTGAAAGAGAAACTGCATTTCACCATTTAATTTTGCAATGGAGCTCTGCTTTGATTACCAAAAGGCAACCAGGAAAAGGTGCAATATCTTTCAGTAGTAACAAAAGCAGAGACAGGTGAGGGAGGAGGAATGCATTAGCGAAAAGGATAAAAAAGCCAGAGGAATAAATCAGAGTCTCAGATTAGCAACCTCTTACCTCTGCTACTTTATGATCATGACCAAGATGAAAGGCCATCTGTAATAATACATACCTAGGGGAGCTATGGCAATGTTGCAGGTTCTGCAAAGGGGCAAGTGAGAGAGCAAGGTGGCACCAGATAGTGCATATAATGGGGAAAGTGCAAGGTTATATGGCAATAAATAAATGGTGTCCTCTGGTATCTGGGTGTTTGAAAGGAAAACAATATGACAGCCTTTATTCCAAGAAGAGTGGAATACATGATTTAGGGAAATTGTGAGGTGACACAGGAGTCCTTTCCTCCAAGTAAGGATATGCAGTGCAAAGTAGGCTCAATAAATACCAAGAGGATTTTCCAACGGAGAAGGATTATGATTGGCCAATACTCTCGAGTTCAGAAAAAGAGTATCTCATTTAAGATTAAGGGGAGTTGACAGGATAATAATTGCCCTGGCATGCTCAGGAATTGTGGCAGACTAGCAAATTTTCTCAACTATCAGATGTCATTCTATTAATGGTTTAACACGCAGTTCAATTTTTAAAAAAATAAACATGTTAAACAGTAGAATGAATTTTCCAGTGAACCTCGTAAGATGCTGAATCAGATTTCTAAATAATCAAATAGTAGATCAGATTTTTACTCTACTTCTCCTAAATGAAAGACTAGAACAAGCCAAGGATAATGTTTAGGTTTGAGATGAGGAAGAGTTCCCTCACTCTTGTGGAATCGTCAGAATTATCTACCCTACAGGAGTACAAGTGCTCAGTTGATGTACATTCAAAATTTAGGTTGATAATTCAGTTTGCATTCAAAAAAACTGAAGAATGTGAGAATCAGACAAGAAACTGGAGTTACTTATGGGATAGTCATTATTGAATTAAACTGTGTAGTAGTTCTGGGATCAGATGGCCTGTCTTTATTTCTATGGAGGTATACCACAAATTTCACTGTAAATGCTGAAAAACTGTTCTTAGAATTCATGAGCACAGTCCAATGTATTACAATCTGATAGCATGCTCCAATTCATCAAAGCATGAAGCTTTCAGTATAGTTTTGCTGTGACATACCATAATGCACAATATTGGACTTTATCAGCAAACGTTTTTTCCATGGTTGCTCAACATTAGAATATACTTTTGTGACTACTTTCCTAGCATCAGATCTGTGCACCAAAAGTATACCAAGATTCAGAACTACAAGTAGTTCAAACCTGCTAGAACATTTGCATGTCTACATTTCTTTAGTGTTATTTCATTTATTGTAATTTAAGATATATTGCTATGAAAACACAAGCAACACTTTTCAAGAAATCTCAGTGGTCTTAAGCCTTTGCCTCTGTTCAAAAATAACACCAAATAATCCTCAAATCACTCCAGGAAATGTCATATTCACTGTCACACTATAATCACCAGGCAATACTTACTATGCTTAAAGTAGACATTTTATTTACTCTTTTTTACAGAATTATTTTATTCACTTTCAATTCTTAAATGAGCTTGCCATGCAGTACTGTGCAGAAAAAAATACTTCTCAACATGCTTTAAAATATAATAGTTTGTATCAATGTGCTCTTACAATGACTTGATAAAATAATTAATGATACTGGGGCCAAAAACTTCCACCATGAATTCCCAAAGACAAGCCATTTTCAGGTTCTTTGAATAAGAACACACAGAGATATACACTTGCTAAGAGCAAATTTCGTCCCACATCACCATTGGTATTTTCAGTTACCTGCCTAACTCTAATAATACCACCTCTTCCTGCCAGCTTAAGCCCCAGCTCCCACTGCTGTATTTATGGCCAGGAATTCCCAACCACCAGTGAAAAGGGAAACTTTCACTGCTGCTCACGAATAAACACACCTACAAAATTTAAGCAGGCTCTACGATGTAGATTATTTCCGTAACTGCAATCGGGTAGCATTTTTAACCGACAAGTTGAGGCCAGCAATGTTAATATCTTAGCATATTGGACTGTAGAATTTTATGACAGTATCAAGTCTAAAATACTCATTTTAATAAACTTCAGCACTTTACAAAAAGTGAAATAAAGATTGATACATGTCAGATTAGGTAGAATTTAGTAAAACCAAAGATTAATTTTTAAAACCAGTAGGTTTGCAAGTATTCCGAAAGAATGACAATCCACATAATTCAGGAATGAAATTTCATCCATGCCTTTATTTCTAGCAGTTAAATCTATCCAAAAGTTGCTGCTTCTGTCTTAGGCTGTGCAGAAGTGTCAGCCAATAGGAATACACTTTTTCAGCTCTTATTTAAATAGCATTCTCCAAACATTAATCACCACTCGTCTAACTGTTAAATCAATAATGCAGTAGTTTCAAGTAAAGTCTTTTCAGTAAGCAACAACCCAGACAATTTTGGGAAGGTGGTGCCAAAATTTCACTTTGCATTGGTAAAGGATTGAAGTATACTACTTCACTTAGCTGGTCTAGTGCTGTTGAATCCTCCCTCCAATGTTTCAGTCAAAGCATCAAATGCTGACTTTAAAATCTGTAGACAGTCCAACCAGGCAGATGAAAAAAAGTCATTGGGAGGCAGGGCTCTTGAGAGTTGCCATGCAACAGTGCACTTATTATTTGATCAACCTTTCCATGCAATTTTAAAAGCACAAGCTTTAAAACTGATTTACTGTCAAAAAACTGAAGCCTATGAAGGCAGACAAAATGAACAGCTCAAGCATTGTTCATACCAAGGTGTTTACCGGTAGCTCCTCAGAAACAAAGTGATGAAAGAAGGATCAAGAAACAGGAAACGATGTATGCATATCAGAATTTTTATATCTATACAAGAACATCAACTTAAACAATTCAAGCCAGCTATAAAGACACGTTAGTAACCTGTTATTTTGCAAATTTGAGATTCTAGGTCATTTGGGTGAAGCTTTTGAATCCAAACATTATTGGTCAACACCTCAAAATAGGTAGGAAAAGAGAAAATTGGTAGTAAATGGAAGAAAATTGTTGCATATTTGCCAACTTCAGAATTGCCAATAAAATTATCCAGTAATGCAAGTTATCTAGGTAACTTGCAAACTACAACTGGAAAATTGAATCTCAGGATATAATGTGACTAATATGGATTTAACCGTTGGGTATGATCTCAAACATGAAAATCAACGAACAGCTAAATAGTGTCACAATGGCCAAGCATACTGCAAGGGAATTAAATTTTGACAGTTCCAACAGAAGTCAACTTGGCCTCAGTACATAACACTTTATATTAATCTTCAATTTCAAAAGCCCTTGGGTGGCTGTCTTGAATATTCATAGCATCCAGTTATAGTACCAGGTGCTTCAAGGAAATGATGCAGTTTTGCCATTGAGGAAGAGTGGCTTGTAATGTCAAACTATAAGACAGTCATATTGCTCTTTTAATCGACAAGAAACTTCAAAAACCAAACTGGCAAGATGACAAGCAATCTAATGTTATGTTTCAAATGCTACACATCTCCCAATAATATGCAAGGCCCTTGGCAAGTTCTTTATTGGACAACCAAATTTAGAAAGACAGGATTCAGAGCTCCAGCCCTAACAATGGCACCAGCTTGCTACTATGTTGTTAATGGCACAATATACCTGTACAGTAAGATGGTTAAATATTGTCAACTACAGAAATATGGTAATTATTTAATACAACAGAGCGATCAACTTCAACAAGGTTGTACAATTGCTCATAAATAATTCTAACTTTTCATTCAGAAATTCCTTACCTGCCGTGGTTGTGGTTGAGTGTTCATTTGTGGAGATTGCTGTGGTGCAAAAACTACTGTAGCAGTTGTCTGGCCAGAGGGATAGGCAGTCTAAAAACAATGAAATTTTTCTTTTTTGGTGATTGATAGCTAAAAAAAAAAATCATACATTTGGAAATTAAAACCCAATCAACAATGTTAAATTACCTGGGTTATTCCAGAAGGGGGGGGATGTGGGGCAGATGGAGGTCCTCCAATAGGTTGGGGTCCTTTGTTCATTTCATGTGGCACAGCATGTGGACCCCCTACTTGTTGTGAAATCTACAGTCAATGACAAATCAGAACTGTAATATAGATTAACGTTTAGTTGGTGTTACAGTTTAAAACATAAGAATTCAATTAATTCTAACAATTGGTTCAAATTACAGACAAAGGTTCAAAATCTTGTTGATAAAACTATCACTGAAAATAAACCTTAAATAGTATTCAAGGTTTGAGTTTCAAGTTCCTTTCATTTTTATGGAACTTCAAATTGAGTTATACAAGTCAAAGTTAAAGACATCAAAAACTCAAAGACAGTCAGGAAATCAATATGCAATAGTGACCTTGCTCTAAAGAATTTCCCACAACAGTGACCCTATTTCGAACTTGTGATTAATGAAGTTAATAACTTAATAGGCAAAGCTAATACCAGAGAGAATAGAAGGCATTTTTCAGGCTAATGAAGCACATTCAATTTGATGACAATCTTAGAAAAACAAAAACAAAGAGGTTCACCTCAGAAGGGTTTGAATCTTACTCATTGCTTGCTACCATTACTACTCATACTTTTATACCCAGTTTTACTTGATGTAGATAATATCTATTAAACCAATTCATGACATTTTCATCGAAGTTACTCAAAAAGTGACAACCAGTCCACATTAACTCGGGCAATATATATCAAAGAAATCTAACTTAGAATTACATTAAAAGAGTCAGGTGGGGAAGTGGTGGGGAAAAAAGGGAAACTGGCAGGGAGGGCAGGTCAGGGGTTTGGTGGGAACCAGTAAAGAGAAAACTAATAACCAGCATATACTGCTACATGACAACTAAGCACACTGAAATGTCTTCATTCAACCCAAATCTGATTCAGAGGCTAAAATCACAATTTAACCTTTCTCCACCACCCACACCCCCCACTCATCACTATTCAAAATGGAACACTACAGGAACTGAAAGCACTTTACATCAATACCCAGAACCTTAACCTTAATCCATTCAAAATGGAAGTGAATGTACTGTTCAGTGTGGAACTTACCCACACAGACCAAAAGTTCCCATCCCTGATCTGTACTCAAGTTAGCTGACGTCAACTGAGGTGGCAGATGAAATGCTACAAATGGCCTCAGGACTCTTGGACTAGGGAAGTCAAGACAAAAAAAAAAGAAATCAGCTAAAACTCCTGTTCTCGATTACTGTCCAGTGACCACTGCTAGAAAATACATGCCAAGGACAAACTCAGTGTTTCAACCAGTTATCATATAGTCAACTTACTCTTACTATTCCTCTCCAAATCCCTAGAAGATGCACACGGACCTTAAGCTAGGAAAGAATAGATCTCAATTGTGATGTCCTGGAATAACCTGAAAACACTATAAACGCTCATTTGTGAAAATTGCCACCATGGAGGACAACCTATATCCGTGGAAGATTATTTGACTTTCTGCAATACAAGTGGTGTGCAAACACATAAACCTCCATGGCAACCTCAGCTTTAGTATTTCTATAAATCTTTTCTCTCCTAGCTCCAGGTCCTTTCTCTATCATAAAACTCTTAGTGATTCTTCTTCCACACAAAGCCGAAGTAGGACAATCAAGATTTATCATTATTAAATTTAACTAACCCTATGGTTATAATCCAGACTACTTAAAATGTATCAAAAATAAATAATATTGCCACATAAAACAGAATATGGATTTTTACATTGAGCAAATACATTTCTTGTTGAAAATAATGGACACTCTAAATTTAATGTTTACTGTCTTCAAAAGGATAATGCTTAAAGACAGTGCATCAGCACTCCTTTGCATGCAACATTCAGTTTTACTGCACACGACAAATGACATTGGAGGGCTATGGTGAACTGGCCTAAGAGGAGTTGAGGGCAGATCTAGCCTTGATCATATTGAATCATGGGGCAGAGCTGAGAAGTCCAGTGGCCTGCTCCTATCTTCTTATGCTCCTGTAACAAGGCACTGCTTCCCAACGTGGACAAGTTATGCATTGAGCAGTTGTTTTTGTTACACCAGAACTGCAGTTTTTTGACAATTAGCTTTCACCCAATTATGGAATTCATTCATCCCTGAAATAAAAGGGCCAAATATGGTAGAATTAAATACAATAATTCCTAAAAAGTATCTCAACTGCAAATATCCATGAGTTTTTGGAAAGACTAATGCAATTATGGGGAAATCAAAAGATTCTATAAAGGATTACTATCTTATCATTAAAACTTTATTTATAACATCTGGCTTTTGCCTCTAAGATGCATACATTGTTGCATTATTTCTTCCAACTGTTAACTCAAACATTCGTATGTGCTATGGATGGCTTGTCAGACCTCCAGTAAAACCAAAACAGCTGGGGTTCTGGATGACTCAGCTTTCCTCTCCAAGAAAGAACCCACCACCTCCTGACTGGATACCTAAAGCAGTATTGTTACCAAGATCAAGAATAAGAGAATCAGATTATAACAACAACTCCACTGATATATTGCCATGTTTATAACTAGATCCAAATATTTTGCTTTACATTACCAATTTAATCTGCAAGAATCAAAAAGGTGAAGATACAAAACTATTCAGAATACCTCATAAGAGCATAAAACTGTACATACTGTGCTGAAGGGTCCAGAGGCTGTACTGTGCTTGATGCCGGTCTTCTGTCAATTCTGTCAAGCCAATAGTAAAAGGAAAAATCTTACATTTCAAGATAAATACATCGAATACACCATATATAGCAATGAATTATCAATGTATCGTAGTTTGTGAATACTAAAATTGCCAATACTGAAAAGGCTAACATCCCTTTCAAGTATATGTTCTTTTACAAAGTAACAATTTTTCAATTACACACCCTTTAGCTGCAATAGTGCCTGAATTCCTGTATAATTACACAAGTACATCTTAGAAGTCACTAAGTTGTGTTTCCAAGTACCAGTCCATAAACTGGATCTCAATCTGGGGCAGCTCTTTGGTAGATCGAAGGTGTAATCTTTGTAAAGGGACAAACTGAGGTCCCAACACACCTCTCGCTATGATGCGAGCATACAGACAATATTTATTCCTCAACTATCAAAAATCCTAATTGTTTGTGGTTTCTTACAATAGTAAATGCACTTCATTTGTGCTAGGCTCCACATAAATGAAATATCTTAACTGATGAATTAAAAAAAACATGAAATTTTAGGAAGAACTGCACAAGGCTAACAAATGTTCTAACAATCCTTCCACCTGCACATAATTGCTTCCAAGCACAGCGAATGCATTCACTGAACCAGTGCTGTCCTTTATTCTATCCAGGTCTATGCCAGATTCCATTTAATTAATAGGGTCTACTTGTCTAACTCAATACTGAGCATTAATTTATTTTTCCCTGATGTAGTCTCCATTTGGCAAATGCTAACAGTTGCATAATGCAAATCAGAAACTCATTCCCCTCCCCCCCCCCCCCCCCCCCCCCCCCCCCCCCCCCAAGAGGGGTGACTGTTTGCATGGGCAGTATTTTCCACTACTATTTGCACCCTTAAACTCATAACATATTTTGTTACTGTAAACAGCTTCACAAAATTCTCTTAGATTCCAAAAAATTGGTATGGTAATTTCTTAAGTGCTCTTATGTTTATCCAAAAATTACTTTAAATGTTACATAAAACATTACTTAAAACATTAATAAACCAGTATCAGCACAGGAGTGACCCAATTTTGATCAGGTTTGCAGCTATTATAACCACTGGACCACAGGATTAAAGTATTAGTAAATACTTGGGGTTGAGAGAAAAATCAGGGCTGTATCCTGCCTGGCACTTTACCAAGAGCAAGCAGCAGATCCTCCATGGATTAACAGACCACCTGGATCTCAAAGTCTCCCTCACCACTTTGTCATAAGTGATGAAAGCTGTTGTCAACCTCTCCCCTTTCTTGGCTGCATGGCTCTCCCAAGATCGGAGATTTTGCTCAATGGAAGGAACTCAATGGTCAGCAACAATGAGCTTGCTACCATAGAGAAACTCCAGCATGGGGAGACAGCGGCTTCAATCACATCTAACTAGAGGCAACGCGAGACCAGATTCAAGGTTCCTGTCAACATGAAGCAGCTGCAGTTAGTCTCCAGCCACGGCCCACGATAATTCTGCCATCTAGGTTGCACCCAAACCACACAACTGCACCCCACACCCTAACCCATCTAGCGTCAGTCCTCAATGACAGCACATTGCCTCAATGGTTCAGTCCACAATAAAATCTGTGAAGAGATCACAATTTCATTGCTGCAGGAGTGCTAGGTTGCCAGTGCAGCAGCAAGTAGGTGTCTTTTCTTAAAAAAGTATGACTGTTGAGTCCAGGACCAAGAGCGTTATCTATAACAATCTTGACCTTATGTGCTATCCATTTTGGATGTATACATTCTCGGTAGTGATTGCATGGGCTTTTGCCAGATGCACCAGTTCCCTTCCACATCACAAAGATTTGCTGATAGGTTAATTGGCTCCCGTAAACTATCTGTTATGTAGTCCATTGGCAAAAGAACCAAAGAGCATGGGGGAAAGAGAACAAGTTCAGGTAAAGGGAATGGGAGTGATGAGATTACTCAGCTGGAACTAACACGGATCCAAATGGGTTAAATAGCTTCCTTCTGTTCAATAATATGTTTTAATATCACCTGGTTTAATTCTGGCTCAAAATTCAAACAAGGGCAATTGGGTTTCAGAGGTTTGGGAATTATTGCAGTAGTCATATGGGAATATTCAGAAGATAGGAATTCAAATTCCACAGTAGCTGGAGAAATTGAATTCACATGATTTTAACAACTATAACCAATGGCCATCATTGAATTCCAGATGTTTTTGATCAATCCAAACAGAGCTAAATGCAACTCTAGATTTGCTTTCAACTATATTCCAAAATAATGGTTTGGCAAGCAACTTGTTTGAATCAAAAGCAATTAAGCACAATGTAAAAAACCTTTGCTGTGTATATTGCAGTGGGTCACGAACTTCTCAGGGGCAATTAGATAGGCCATAAATGTGCCCTTGTGTGTGACACCCATCTTCTATGCATGAATTTAAAAATGGGATTTTTAGTATAGCCTATATTATTCAGCAAAATGGACAGCTAGTTTTGGGTTTAGGCAAGAATACTAAGTAAAAATAAATTTTTACCCCCCTTCAAATAGTTGCTTAAATCTTTAAAGGAATTGAAGGAAGAACCATTTCTGCACTAGCCACAACCAAATTTTACTAAACATACCTACATCTTATAGTTTTAGGATTCAGCCTGTTTCAAAGTACCACTGAAATAGCCACTTAAGCAAGGTAACAAGGGGTTATTAGTTCACCTCGACCACCCCTTCCCAAAATAAAAGAACCCTCTTTAGAAGGTCCAGGCATTGGTTTCTGGAACTTGGATTGCTGTATCAAAGCGATTTTCAAACTACAAGTTTAGTCTTTTTTTCCCTCCTTGCTCAAGTTGACAGCAAGTGTAGCCTGGAACACACTGCAGTAAGAATATCTCTTAAATCTACTGTACAAGGAGACTAACTTGTTGAGATTAATAGATTAAATTAAGAACAGCAATGTGACAATCTTGCACACATTGAGATTCTGCACAATTTGAAACTGCCAACATTAAGTTCCACCCCATAATTGCATCACTTAATATAAAAAATAAACATGGAATTTAAATGGTACAGTTGGCAAGTGTGCAAAGTGATTCATGACTTAAAAACTATCTTATATTCCTTTAATTGGGTCAGCAGCAAAATTGAACGAAACCAACTCCAGTCACAACATCTTGAGATCAACAAAGCACCTGACTGATCTTCCTCTGACTTTGGCAGGAAGGCTTGAGACATATGTCACACCAATGACTCAATTTTACTCAGTGTAAACACTTATATGCATCTCCTATCAGATCTCATTCCAGATTTTAAAAATGGGTACCACAGCACAGGAGCTGGAATAAATTCTCAAGATGCTTCACTTTTACCTGCACATTACTTGGGAAATGGCCGAAACAATGCCAAGGTTAGTTTTAACTCCATCTTCTTCCCAAGCCCAGACAGCAAACTTCAACAAAAACATCAGTATGAATATCCAATTGAACTGGGATCAGTATTAGTTATTCAGTTTGCTTTTGATTTTACACCACCCTAAAGGACTTTAGCAAATGAGACATCAAAACAGCCTCCTCTAGTTTAGAAAAAAGCCATTAGCCTTTCTGATACAAATCATTAAGGTACACAAATGGATATGTTCTTGGTGGAGAAAATTGTATTTTATACCCAGCAAAAGCTTCATGCATAAGAAATAGTCTGCTTTTCTGAAATGCCTTTGATATTTTGCCCAAAGATCCCAGCCAATTTACAGTACAAGGTCCCATAAATGAATGAATGATTAACAGGATTGTTTTCAGTTATGTTGGTTAAGGTTAGTCACAACTCCCCAATTACCTTCAAATTATGCAGGACGGGTACAGATTTATTTCAGGGCCTCAGTTTAATGTCTCTCCAACAGAGCTACACTCCTGAAGGGATGGGCAGATCATGAGAGCAGGGTAAGGGGAAAGAGAAGGAGACCACATGAATGAGGGTAGACACCCCTTCCCCCGCCCTCATGACCTGCCTATCTATTCCCCACCCCCATCCCTTCACTCCATTTTCCACTGCCCCCTGCTACCAGATTCCTTCTCCTTCAGCCCTTTGCCTCTTCCACCCATCACCTCTCAGCTTTTTACTTCTCCCCAACCCTCCTACCTTCCCCCATCACCTGGACTCTCCTATCACCTGAACTCACCTATCACCTACCTGCACGTACTCTTTCCCCCTCCCCTGACCTTCTTATTCCAGTTTCTGCCCTCTTCCTTTCCAGTCCTGATGAAGGGTCTCGACCCAAAATGTCAACTGTTTATTTCCCTTCATAGATGCTGCCTGACCTGCTGAGTTCCTCCAGCATTTTGTGTGTTGCTCTAGATTCCAGCATCTGCAGAATCTCCTGTTTCCTTCTACAGTATAATGCGTCATCTCTAATCTAGAACTTAAACTCAAAATGTACAAGGAGATAAAAGCACTAAAAAAAAGTGTGAAATCAAGGAAGTTTTCCACAGGTTTTCCAAATCTCTCCAATAATGCAACATGCCAAAATATGGCAAGATATACTTTTACAGTTTCTCTATACTTGCAATAGATTTCCTCAATCATCTCAACTCATGACTAACTTCAAAAGTAGTGTGATCAAATGGCCAAGTGCCTCAAGAGATTGTTTCCATATTTTAGGTTCTTAAGCAATTCCAATGGCAACAAGAAATTAAAGGCAAATCACCTATTTTCAGCTGAAGCACACTGGAAAATGTGTTTTTCCAATCACTAATTCATAGGAGGATTTCCCCAAGCATCTAAAAAAAGGTTCAGCAAGCAGAAGTGATCACAGGCCAGAAGTTTCAAGACAACTAGAAATAACAAGAAAAACAATGGGGACATTAACTTAAATAACATTGGCTTAAGATCATCACTCCAATCATCCCAATTTATAAAAGGGATTACACTCCAGGTATACATTGACAAAGTGACAACTCTCAAATCAAAATGCTGTTCCCCAAATTTTGCAGGAAACACACCAAAACATATCTTCTCCCAGAACAAGATCCTAATTTACAATTAAAAAGGTCTAAAGTTGGGAGGAGTTCAAATGTTACTGCAAATTCTGTGCAGTAAGCAGTCTGGTGAAACTGGTTCCCTCTCTCCAGATGCTGCCTAAACTGCTCTGTACATCCATCATTTTTTCATTCCATCTCCGATATTTACAGCAATTTTTTTTAAAATTTGTTACCACCACTGGTTGTATTAGTGTGCCAAGCTGCAAAAGGCAACAACTAACTGTTTGACTTCTTGAACAGGAGCATGACAGATCTCAGAGAAACAAAAATGAGTTGAATGGATGAAACAAACAAATTACACTATGGGCAGCAAAGAGGAGTTTGTGGGAAAGAGTTCTTTTCAGAGGCAAAAAACAAAGCATCTTCAGGTGGTGACTATATTGATACTCCACTGATTGCTGCCCAAGATGATAAATCATTCACACAAACCTTACTTTTTCATCTTACTGATTGGTCAGGTTCAAGAATTATGCCCACATACAATCATTTTACCCAGGCAGCATGAATTATTGGCAAATAAGATTCACCACACATGAATACTGGCCAAGAAGCTCCAAGTGTAAGTGCACCTGCAAGAAAGATTATACTGTAGGCAATATTAGGTTTACCCATACTCCATTGGAGTCCAATTTTTAATGAAATATACATGTGCCACACTTAAGTAAATACAAAAAAATAACATTTAAATTCATACAGTCATATGACTAATACTTACATCAGATAATTCAATAATGGATCAGCTGCAAAGCTGGGCCAAACGTGTTCCCTATAAAGCAGCAATTCCGATCTATATCGTTCCTACAAGCCAGCAGTCTTTCCATTAGAAGTCATGAGGAATTAATCCACAGCTGAGCAAATGTTCCTATTAAACAAACATTTCTATTAACACAGTGCAGTTAACTGAGGTGCACTGGCTTTGTGGCCATATATTTCTTACGATATCTGACTAAAATTCATCTGGAAACTCTTTCAAAGGCCACATTTTCAATTCTTGAGAGCACACTAACCTAATTTTAGACATTACGATGCTAAACCTGTGAAAATGCGAACCTTTGTATTCTTTTCCCCCAATACTGCCAAATAGACAAATAGCAGATGAACAATTACCACTGTCAAGGCCTTTATTTTGAACACCAGCATGGTAAGTGCAGCTGTGCACTCCAACCCACCTGCAATTTGACATTTTCCTCAGTGGCACATGGACCAATTAACCAATGTGATCAACTTGCTGGCACACAGTTTAAAAACGAAGACAACTCTTAATTCAACATATCCTATTTTTGATAAGTGTGCTTACAATTACACAATTTTTTCCAGCAAAAGTACTCAATTCTTTTGAAATGAACATGCTAATTTGTTAAGCCCCAATAACAGTCAATTAAAATGTTTAAGAATCTGGCCCAACATTCTAGTGATAATATGAACAGGAATAATAACTTGCGAAGCTCCTACTATTACTTTAGGTTTTGTTTTGATTGTATTGTTCTGAACAAGAGACCTAGTTTTCATGACTGAATATTAATCCAACATGTTAAATTACCTGTATACTTACTATACAACTCACTTATTTCTGAAAACCAATTTGGATTGGAGTTTAAATTCACTCGAAAGTTCAACAAGTAACAAGAAGTTGATTATAGAGATCAGAACATCCATGACCCAAAGTGACTACGAAAGTGTTTTTGGTTGAGGCATTACTTGAACATAACATGCCACATATCATAACTCAAAATTGTACCTCAAATTTAGTATTCCTTGAAAGAAAAAGGTTCTGGGTGAATAATCCTTCCAACATTTCTACAAGGGGCCAGATCTTACTCGACTCACCCATGCTACCTCCGCAACCACACAGCTCCTTTCTTGCACCACTGCCCCAGTCATTCTGCAAGGCAGAAACTAGGCAAAGCTAAGTCCCTACCCACAGAAAGACCCAGTGCCTTTGCAACATCTTGAAGCTATTAAAAGTCCTATTCTGTGATTTCAACCTTTTCTAAATATCAATGTTCAGTGACATATGAACTACGGCTTCTCACCCTTGGACTCAATTATGTAAACTACTGAGGGTTTAGATACACTTATCTGGTGCCTCAACTGCACCCTAATCATGGCTGATGTATCTAGTGCAGCATTATTCAGTTGGCTGGGCTTGCCACACCTTTATTTCTAAAGATGAGCGATTCTTATTTAAACAATTAAACCTGCTAAGACCAAGGTTGATCTGACCTTCAGCCTCAACTCAATTTTCCTAGCCAATTCCCATAGCCCTTCAAATTTTCCTGTAGTCCTCAAATTGCCGAGTCTCAAACATGCTTAATGACATTTCCACAGTTCACTGCAGTATTTAATCCACAGATTCATAACTAATAAGAAATTACCCTTCAACTCAGTCTCACATGATCACACCCTTTTGTCCACCAATGCTTTATACATCAAGACAATCTGGCAGATGTTGGGAATTCCAGAGTGTAAGTGCTTTTTATTTCTGCCTACTGCTTAATGCATAAATCCACTTCTGTACTGTCACATGACAACAGATCAGAACACCTAATTTCACTGAATTAGCCACCTTTGGTCAGGGCATAATACTGGCATAAATGTCCTTCGGAGGATACAGTAGAAAGGAACAAGACTTCCCATGTCCCCAGTGACCAAGATGACAAAGTTCAAATACTTGGATTCAGATTGAGGAAGGATCAGCAACACTGCAAACTGATTATCTTGCTGAAATGGTACCATCTAGGTTTGCATACAAAAATTATGTTAATACAAGAATGCCAAATACTTTTTATTGAAGCTCAGCAACTTCAATTTCAAACTAAATTAGAAGCTTAGAACTTTCACTACACCACGTTATGACAGTAAAGTAGATCCACCATTTTTCTAAGATGACTTTCAGCAGGACAGTCATTTTTAGCAGTAAAATTAAAATAAACTTCAGACAAACTTCAACTATAGCCACTAGATGGAGCACTTTAACTGGAAGAAAACTACTGGCCCATTACAAGTTTGTAAATCTTGTTGGCAGTTCACTGACAACACTTGCAGCGCAACTACGGGATACAACTCTGGTCAGATGAAACCACATTTACACTGAGAAAAAATGGATTTGTGAAAACAAAAGGACTTCTCTGCCACATAAAAAATAAAAACAGTCCATGTCAAATCAAATTTAACTTTTCCTTTGAAAAAGTCTAAAACTGCAGAACCAGCACATCCATACCCACCAGTAAGCAAAACTGGAAGAATCAAACTCTATTACAAATTTTACACCACCCAAGTGGGTGCAGTACAATCATTGTTGCCCCAACCTTAGTATTTGTAGAATTAAGGGTACTCCATTTAGGTGCATGTGTCACAATTGTTGAAGGCAACACAGAGAGAACTCACTAAGACCATAGCAGATGAGGGACTTCAATAATGCAGAGAAGTTGAAGTAGATTAAACAATTAATCACTAAGATCATCACTGGATGGCATAAATTGAGATATTCAAAAGTTAAACAGAATTGGGGTATTTTCTCTTTGCCAGTTACATTCTCTCTTCAAGTGGGTCACTAACTGTACGTCACAGGTTTAAGAACATTCTAAAGAATCAAAGGGAATTTTCTCAAAAGGTAATTGATCCGGAATGCAACATTGGAAAGAGTGATAGCAGCAGGTTCCAGAGAAACATTCAAAAAGCAGCTGGACACTTACTAAAATGCATGGTTAAAGGGAAAAAAAAACTGGGCTTGGAATTAAACTAGCCAACTGTTTCAAAGAGCCAGACATGATAGGACAAATGATCTCCTCTTGTCCTACAAGATTCAAAGATGTACTAATGGGAATAAACTGATTTGTGATCAAATTTTTACTTTTCATTTATCAAATCTCAAAGCCTAAAAAAAGCCCACATTTAAAAGTATTACCACAAAGTACAGAACAGGTCTAATTCAGGAACAACGCTTAATTTGAGAACACAAATTTCAAAATTCTAGTTCTTTGAAGTCAACTCAGCCTCAGTTGTCATTAGTGGATCTTAACTCAAAAATGCTGAAGCAGCTTGCTTCTCAGACAAAAACTAAATCTTGCACATTAATCATGGAGGTGTAGATTACATGAAATTTATCGCATTGTTATAAATGCACAATGGACTAAATTAAACGTATCCCTTGGTACTTAACTTTTCCTAAATCTAAAAACAAATTTAGAAACCACACTGCCAACATTTAGAACTTCATGAAGGTTACTTTTAAACACCACTAACTACACCTTGCCAACCAATTTGGCAACCATGATTGCATCATATAACCTTTCATCAGCAAAGTACCACAAGACCTTTTACATGATTAGCCTATGCTGCTGACAAGCAAACCAAACAAACTCCACTATAACTTACGATAGACATAAAATATATTTCTTAATAACCCCATGAAATGGAGTGTTACATGTTAAAGCATCAAGACAAATATTCAGTAATATATCTGCAAACAGGACACAAAACTTGTTCAAACTTTAGCCACTATGACAACATACTGTAATGCTAACCAACAAATCAAGATGTATTTAACAGATGGCTTGCTTCAATCTTGCCATCCTTTCATAAACTCACCTAGTGTACCAAAGTAATGAATAACAGCTGAACATCAGATACACCTAACTTTTGTTTTTAAAAACACTGCACATATTTAGTAACATTTAGTCACCCATCTGCATTTTTAGACTGCCACATTAAGAAAATTCAGATTTCATGTAAGAGGCTGCTGTACACTGATTACCTCCCTGCAGAATGTTTGATACTCAAGTATTAGACCTTTTAAATTCACAGTTTATTTCTTCCAAAATACATGGTCAAATTAAATGCATTTCCTTACAAATTTCATGGTCATTGACTAATCATTTTGACATCATTTTGAAGCATCTAGACTACTTTTCAAAACAACCATTCTCAAAATTGCTAATTCAACATGCAAGAAGGTGTCTGATGCTTAACTAAAAAAAACATAACCTAAAAGCTATGTCATTGCTCAGAGTCGGAGAATATAGATACGGTGTTCGACCATTGGACCTTAGTCTGTTACTGCAGTGCAGAGGCCTACAAATTGTAATGACACCAAAACCACACCCACTGCCAGGAAGCAGTACCGAGCGCCCATGTGGAACTTGCCGATAAAAGTTAGCAGGCCTCCTATAGCCATGCAGAGAGATTTACCGCATGCTTCAATTCATTTAATTTCATAATACGTGAACTGTATTTCGGGTCGTCCAACGTTCGCGCATATTTCCTTGTGTAAAATTAAACATCAAACCAAGCAGAACATTAATTTCAAGCAAAATTCATGAGCATAAATCGAAACGAGTAAGTCTTCAGTCTGACACCCATAACTTTAATTTCTTTCTAATGAAATGTCACTTTAACTATATTCTGGTAAATTTAACATTGAATTGCTTTAGTGCCATGTTCAAACTGGCCCCAAAAAATACTTGTAAATCGACGGGCCGAATTCAAACGGGATAACAAGACCAAGCATTTGTCACCGCCTTGGGGGCGGGGGGGGGGGGTAACCTTCTCATCAAAATACGATGTCATGCAACTTTAAAATCAGTAATTATGTAACAGTATCTTGAGAGCGGTAAATGTGAATTTCCGGTCACATTTACGTCGAAATTTCAATATCTTCTCACTTCATCACCTCCCGCCCCCCACCCAATAATAACTTGAAAAGTAAATCAGAAGATGTGCATTTTTTTTTAAAGAAAACAGCAAATTCACTGTTCACAATATTATATAAAAACTCTACCAACAAATTGCTCTTGCGTGTTCCAAGCAATGCAGCATTGCGCCACTGCTCAAGGTTGCTACTACTTGCCCCAATGCTTGCTAAACATATTTCCCAAAGATGGTTAAAACTTTATAACACTTCCGTTTTAAAACCAAGCCCCCCGCATTTTAAAAAGTGATCACATGGTTAACTTTTCGCCCAGTGCTGCATCCATTTCTATATATAGATAAAGACGAAGTCAGTCTCTCGTTTAATATCAGCAGTTGAGTGTGCCGGGTTTTCTGCAGTGTGAGCCTGCAGCTGTGTGTTTGTGGGGAGGTGACACTGACTCACAGAGTGAGCTGCGCCATGCTCGGACCTAACCATCAGCCGCACATGGTTCTTGCCGGCGTTTCTTCCCCCTCCAGCACTAACGTGTCAGTTCAGGCTCACGCAGCAAACGCAACACCTCTCGACAGTAGTTCCCCCCCCCCCCCCTTACACACACACACACACACACACATCGGAGTGATGAAACATTAATTGCTTTTTCTACATTAGTGTCAATGTGGAATAAAAAAATGACTGCGCTCCCCCCTCCCTCAGACCGGGTGGGTTACATTCCACTAATAACCAACTCCCATATGGTGGCGGTGGCAGAGGCCTCAGCGCAAGCCTCGGACCCAGACGCTAAAATCCCGGGTCCAACCCCTCTCCCGCAAATAAAACTCAGTCACCGGGGATTTTTCGGAAAACTGAGGGCAGCCCCTTCCCACATCACCACTCCCACCGCCCTGTGTAACAGGACAAGGAAGGGACCCCCAACGCGAGCGGCCTGCTCTCAATCACGCCTGCCGGGGCCTGGCCCGGGTGTGCAAGCAGGGCCTGGGCCCGGCACCCAGCTCCTCAGCGGGCTCCCGTGGAAAGGCCGGCAGCCACACGCGGCCCCTGCCGGCAAGCATGAAGCCAGCCGGCGTTTAAAGGCACCTTCTCCCGGCGGGAGGGGAGAGGAGGCACCACCCGGGCTTCCCCACCCACCCCAGTGACCGAGCTGGGTTACAAAGGATCCGGGGGCAGGATCCTTCTTGCAGCGGCTTCTGCCCGCCGGGGCCCGGCTCTCCGCTCCGGTAATCACAAACACGTCAGGGCGTCCTTACCCGGGAAGGATTCGCTCCTCCACTGCCTGAAGGCGTTGGATTTTCCTTCTTCTGCCCTGCGAATCATAAAAATAACAAGAGTCAGGCCGTAGCTCAGAGGGTAGAGCGGCCGGCGCCGGACATGGCGACACGATGCTGAGGTGTTCACGCCGAGGATGGAGGTGGATAGTGGGACACGGGGCGATAATGGCGTACCTTCCTCCTCAGTCCGCAAAGCCGGACGATCGGCTACTTTCGGGGATTTCCGCTTCTAGCGCTCCGGAGAGGAAGGCAGGGGCACGTGACACCGCCTGGGCCAGCGGAGCCGCCGCTTGCTCCTGCCAATAAATGGTTATTCCTGTTACAGTACTGCGTCTGTTCCATTGCAAACATTAATAAGCCCCTGCCAATAACAGTCATCTAAACGTGCACTGTTTCTTATTTGGCATTGGACAGTAACAAATGCTTTATTACTTCTTCAGTGCAGCAAGATAAAAGGAAAACGCTTAGCAGGTTCCAGGCAGCATCTGAGGAGAAAAAAAACAACAAAAATTCCAGATCATTGATCTGTCATCAGGAGAGTAGCATCAGTATCCTGGACACTGTCCCAGAGAATAAGAAAATTAAGAACATTACGTCTGCTTTTCCATTAACTCACCAGAGTTTAAACGCCTCATCCAAATGCCATCCTAGTTTAGCTGCTAAAAGTTGTGAATCCACAGATGGAAGTGTTCTCAAATAAGCGAAGCTGATTTAAACAGATTGGTCAAAAATGTAAACAGAAAATGCTGGAGATACTCAGCAGGTCAGGCAGCACGTGTGGAAAGAGAAGCAGAGTTAACATTTCAAGAATGAGATGTCAGAATGTTCTGACAAAGGGTCTCGGACCTGAAGCGTCAACTCTTTTTCTTTCCACACATGCTGCCCAACCTGAGTGTTTCCAGTATTTTCTATTTTGATTTCAGATTTCCAGCATTTGCATTTTTTGATGGTGTAAGTAGTATGCCAAAATGCAAATCCTAAATGAAGATAAAATACCCTCTACACATGTGCACACATTAATGTGTTGTCTGAATCTCATGTTCTTGCATTGTTTTGGGGAAATACACTATTTATGAGCTATGTTGCTTGGAATTGTTCAAATCAAAAAAGTTTTGATTTTTCTTCCTTCCCTGTGGATTGAAAATTCTCTCAATCTGCCTTTTCCCTAATGATACAGATGGAAATAGGAACTGGACATGTAGGGATTTGTAGGTGTGAACCTATATCCTCATGTTCTATAAAACAACTTATTTTAGTAGATTTGCATTACATTGCACTATATAGTAATGTAGAACATAGCATGTTAGAAGATATTTTCTTTTATAATCCTGTATTTCGGACAATTTTGTAGCAAAGCCTACATGTCACAATATGGTTATTACAAGACATACAATAGTATCATACAAGCAAAGAGACAAGTTATAAAGATACCAAAAGTTAGTAATTTATGATTAATATCTCTGTGAAGGGAGCATAATCATTGTACAATATCCAGGTAGCTACCATCTCTATTCACAGTGTGCAGTTAGTTTATTCAAAGAGCAAGTTCAAATTGCCGAGAAAAAACTCGCTCGTTTTAGGAATTTGCATTTTCACCTTCATTGTATGAACCCACAACTGATGTATCAGGTTATTCTACTTCTAAAGGACACTCTTCCCACAGGGGAATTCAACAGAACACACCATAATAATGTTCTAAATGATACAAGATTATATATAGGTTAATTAGGTGCCTGATAGCTCACTCTTTTCCATCACAGTCTGTACTTTGGAACTGAAAAGGTCTTCCTGAGAAGAGGAATGGTTTGTCCTTAACAAGAATTTGGTCTCATTAAACAAATTGGGAGTATTTACATATTTACATTATTTACAAGTTTCCTTATCCAAAGTGAAAATATTTTTAATTATGTCACAATTTACTGATTTGAGGTCAACAGCTTTCTCATGACATCATAAAGCAGCTTAACTGCCTTCAGAGTTTAAATTTTAAGTACTTAATAGTTTTCAAATTATGTACATTTATGTTCAAAGAATATATAACTAAAATTCAAAATAGACTGTAGAATCAACACAACCAACTTCTAATATCGTGAGTACTGATGTAATTCTCAGGTACAGAATATGGATGGAGCAGAAGGCATGGATAACTACAGCATGGTGAATATCACCACAAGTGAATCAGATGGGAGAATCACCATCAGTGGGATATAATCACCCTTGTGCTTTTTGGGGGGCAGGGAGTTTATCATTCTTTATTTTCTTCTTCTTCCTTCTTCTTCTTCCTCTTTGGCTGTCCCACAGGATTGAGGATAATTTGCTTTCTTTCCAGTTTTGTGGGTTCTGAGGTGGCCAACAAGGCCAAATGGGAACCACAGGCTCTTCCACGGATAGGGCAGGAGGTGGGTTACGGTACGGGTGGTGTTACACTCCTTGCACAGTTTACAAAGGGCTCTGTGTGTTCTGATGCATGGTCTTTCAGCTTATCATTTCACAATGCTGTCTATTGTATGTTCTACTTTATAACAATTGTAGAATATCTTCAACTACAATATTTTGTGATGCAATTTGATATTCTGATGTCATTACAATAAAATAAAAGTGTACATCTATGTTCGCCATGTAAATGTCTTTGGAATCTGTATGGATTCTAATGGCAGAGGTTGCTTTAGCTGAGATTCCCTGTCAAGGTCTAGGCTGTCTTGGTCAGGACTGAATAGTTGAAAGTCAGGTTTTTCAATTGAGATATCAAACCAATGTCTCATCTACTCCTTCAGGCAAATGATAAAGATTCCTTTCTAATATTTGATGAAAGAGCAGTTGGGATTATCCTGCTCAATATTTATTACTCATCAAAATATTGTTAAAAAAAAGATTATCTGGTCATTTTAATATTTCTGTTTATAGGAAATTGCAATTTTCCAGATGCTCTTTTTGCTGTTTTACAAGAGTGACAGCATTTCAAAACTACTTCAGTAGCAACAAAGCACTTCGAGATGTCATGAAAGGTGCCAGTCTTTTTTTCATTCTTTAATAGAGGGTACATCAGGGAGTAACAACATTAATAAACATCACCACATTTTTTAAAAATTTGGTCAAATTTTATTTCATAATATTGTTTTGAAGTATCTTGAGGCATTTTGCTATGTGTAAGGTGCTCTATAAATGTAATGTTTTGGTTGCTGCTTGACAGTCAAAAGAATAAAATCTGCTTCATTAGTTAGCCAGGCCAAATTTTGTTTTGATGTTTGGGTTTTCTTTCACCTAAACAAATTAATTTTAATAACTTAGTAAATGCTAACTGAGTTCCTTATTAAACACAGAATAATTTAAATAGAATTATTATATTATGTTTCCATTGTAATTTAGTACTAGTGTGAACAGTTTATTTCAATAGATATTTCTGTAAACAAACACATTTCCAATGTATCTGTTTGTTAGCAATTTGCAATGGCTGTCAAATTTAGCCAATGAGTATCTGAACCTTAAAGTACTGAAGGTTAGGAATGCAATCACCACTCTGTGCAGAATTGACTGATTCAAGCAGGTGGTGGCAGTGGAGAAAGTTGCTATTGGCCTCAATATCCCACAGCCAAATTTGACAAGGTGCCCATTCCTTACCTTTTTTGAATGATCCCAGCTCACCAGCCCCACCCTTGAAAATGACTTACAGAGTCATGCTGGCTGCAGCCAGCGTCCAAAGAGAACAGCAATTTCCATGCTACCAAGCGCCAGATGTACACAGACTGTCTGAGAGTCCAGGGCTCACTGAGAAATGGATGCCACTGCATATGATGCTCCACTTCATCATTTCCCACATTATGCTGGAAATCACCCATCAATACCACACCAGTCAGATTTGACAGAGTGGGGAGTCCCCTATTCATTTCAATAGGGATTCTTGGCCAGGAGAAAGTAAGAGAATTTTTTTAAAGTTTAATTAAACTATTTAATGCTTTAAGTCAACAATGTTTAAATCACTTCAGTATTTTGTTAGCAATAAACAAGCTGCTGGAGGAATTCAGCAGGTCAAGCCAATGTTTTGGGTCAAGACTCTGTATCAGGACAGAGAGTGTAGAGGGGAGATAGCCAGCATAGAGGGGTTGGTGGGGGGGGGGGGGGGTGGTGCGAGGCAGGAGCTGGCAGGTAATACTGTAGGTAGAACCAGGTGAGGAGAGGAACGATGGGCAGATGGAGCCAAGTGGGGGAGGGGATGGTGAAGGTAGAGATAGAGGCTAGAAGGTGATGTGAAGGCAACAAATGGCTGAAGATTCTGGAATCTGGTAAGGAAGGTGATAGTGGAGCCAGATAAGGGAGGGATGGAACCAGTTGGGGGAGGAGATCTTGAGCTCCTGGTGGCACGTCATATCAACTCCCCTTCCATTTTCCACATCGACCCATCCATCCTTGGCCTTCCCTACTGCCAGGGCGAGGCCCAACCCAAAACAGAAGAACTGTACCTCATATTCTGCCTGAATAATCTACAGCTGAATGGTATGAACATTGAATTTTCCAGTTCCAAGTAACCCGCACCCCCTGTGTTCCTTCCTCTCCTGGTCCACCCAGGTTCTCTCACCCCCTTTCTTTCCAGCCCCCTTCCCCCAGCTCTCCATTCCCCATTTTCTTTCCCCTCCTCCACCTGGTTCCAACTGTCCATCACCCACCCACTTAACTCACTAGGTTTCCTGTTCCCTACTTCACCTGGTTCCATTCCTCTCTTATCTGCTTCCAGTTATCACCTTCCCTTCATAGCATATTGCTCTAGAAAAATATCCAGAATGCACTCTATGGATTCATTTTTGTGACAGCAATTTCCAATTTGATTAACCCAACCTACATGAAGGTTGAAGTCAGCCATGATTAATGCGCTACTCCTTTTGAATGCCCCCATTACTTCTGGGTTTATACTCCTTCCAACAGTGTGGCTTCTGTTTGCAGGCCTGTACAGTATGTTACTCCCATCATTGCCTTCTTTCCTTTGCTATTTTTTTACCTGCACCCAAATGGATTCTACATCTTCTGAGCCTAGATCATCTCTCACAACTTTACTTATTTCATCTCTTAGTAACAGTGTTTTCACATCAACTTTTCCTTTCCACCTGTTCTTCTGAAGAGTCAAATAAATCTGAATATTAAGTTCCCAGCTTTGACTCCTTGTAACCATGTCCCCACATTGGCTATCATACCCATTTGCCATTTAGTTCTATTAGTTCAATGATTTTTCTGATACCATATGCATTTAATGTAGAGCTCCTAACTTTGTCTTTTTATCATCTTTCCTTACATTAACCCTATCTTTTGGGCCAATTGTGGCTTTATTTGTTTCTTGGTAATTTATTAGTAGTTTATTATTGTCACATGTACCAATACACAGTGAAAAACTTCATTTGCTTGCCATCCAGACAGATCATTCCAAACATAAGTACATTGAGGTAATACAAAGGGAAAAGCAATAACAGAATGCAGAATATAGTGTTACAGTTACAGAGACAGTGCAGTGCAGGTAGACAAATAAGGTGCAATGACCATGGCGAGGTAGATTGAGAGACCAAGAGTTCTTCTTTATCATACAAGAGATCCATTTAAGAGTCTTATAACAGCAGGATAGAAGCTGTCCTTGAGCTTGGTGGTCCCTGCCCAATGGAACGTGGGAGAAGAGAGAATGGCCAGGGTGGGAGAGGTCTTTGATTATGTTGGCTACTTTCCCAAGGCAGTGGGAAGTGTAGACAGAGTCAATGGAGGGGAGGCTGGTTTTCATGATAGACTGGGCTGTGTTCACAACTCTCTGCAATTTCTTGCGATCTTGGGCAGAGCAGTTGCCATACCGATCTATGATCCATACTGATAGAATGCCCTCTTTGGTGCATCTATAAAATTGGTAAGGTCACGCTGAATCTCCTTAGCTTCTGAGGAAGTAGACGCGCTGGTGTGCTTTCTTGGCCATAGCATTTATGTGGTTGGATCAGGACAAGCTATAGGCGATATTTACACCAAGGAAATTGAAGCTCTTAACCATCTCCACCTCAGCATCATTGATACATACAGGGGTGTGTACTCTGCACCACTTCTTGAAGTCAATGACCAGCTCTTTTGTTTTGCTGACATTGAGGGAAAGGTTGTTTTCTTGACACCATGCCACTAAGCTCTCTACCTCCTTCCTGTACTCCCTCTCGTCGTTGTTTGAGATCCAGCCCACTACTGTAGTGACATCTGCAAATTATAGATGGAGTTAGAGCAGAATCTGGCCACACAGTTGTGAGTGTATAGGGAGTAAGGTAGGGGGCTGAGGACGCAGCATTGCGGGGCACCAGTGTTGAGGGTAATTTGTGGCAGGGATATTGCTGCCTATCCTTACTGATTGCAGTCTGTTGGTCAGGAAGTCAAGGATCTAGATGCCCTTCTTTGCTCTGCCTTCCTCATTAGTTTTCTATTCATTTCTGTCTTTTATTCCCACTCCTCTAGCTCCCGGATCAGGTACCCATCCCCACACCATACTAGTTTTGACCCTCTACATCACCAGTAGTGAATACCCTGTAGTAATGAAGTGTCTCGACCTGATACGTCGACAGTCCATTTCCCTCCACAGATGCTGCCTGACCCAATAAGTTCCTCCAGCAGCTCGTTATTTTGCACCTTGTAATGATATTGGACCTGGTCCCTCTCAGGAGTAACCCGTCCAGCTGGTATAGATTCCAGCTTCCCCAGAACTGGTACTAATGCTCAGGAATCAAAATCCTACCCTATACAATATCTATCCTTCTGCTCTTGCCAGCACCTGGCCCTATGAGTAATCTAAGATTGTTACCTTTGAGGTCCTACTTTATAATTTATAATTTATTCACCTTGCAGGAACTCATACCTCTTTTTAACCTATGTTTTTAGTACCAATATGTACCACAACGACAGGCTATTCATTTTCTCCCTCCAGAACATTCTGCAGCTACTCTATGACTTCCTTGGCCTAACACCAGAGAGGTAACTTGCCATCCTGGAGTCATGCTTGTGGCCATAGAAATGCCATCAGCCCCCAACAGTATCCAAAGTGGTTTGTTTGTTTGAGAGGGGGATGGCCATGGGAACTCCTGGATTACTTGCATGGTTGTCAGCCATTCCCTCCTTGCCTGGAGTATGACCATCTCTCTAAATGTGCTATCCACAAAGATGTCAGCCTCACAATGCTCCACAGTAGCTTCAGCCACAACCCTTGCCCCAAAACATGGACTTCCACAGCTGGAGATGCTGGATTTGTCCCTGGCTTCCTACATTTTGCAGAGAAGCATACTATGCAACTGAGCTGTCCTGAACCAAACAGCACAACCCTAATCACCATAACACCATGACCCACTTGATCACTGGGCACTCAAGTGGACTTTGTGTTTATTTTTTGTACTAATTGTGTTCTTTCTTGTAAAAATTGGGTATAATTTATGCTTAATTTATGCTTTTCTTGTGAATGCTGCTTATATGATGCCATATGCCTGTGATGCTGCTGCAAGTAAGTTTTTCATTGCACCTGTGCATACATGTACTTGTGCATTTGACAATAAACTCGACTTTGACTTTTTGACTTTGAAAAATCTCTTTAACCTTCTAAAAATCAAATGATATTAATTACACTAGAGACTTTATTTTACTCTAAACACTGCTTCCTCCAACTATAGATTTGCTTTCATTCTTACTTTAACTGTACTGTTGAACCATAAAGGTAGTGGAAATATTCATCTGATCCCACTTCCCAATCAGCTGCCCCTGCTATATGTCACTTTTTGTCACCTCTGTACCTCTACACCTGGATTATGTCGTAAACTCAAGAAGCCTTTTCCTGCTGCTTTAAGCTCACATAGCCTGTTCCCATTGGTTAAAACACATGGTTTGTTCCTGCTGTAAGATCAACCTACCCACTTTGGAGACTTGAACATATCATATTGATCTAATATTTTGTGGAGTATTAATGCAATAAGTTGCTATCAATACAATGGGACATTAAAACAAAGTATTGGCTGACTTTTTGGATGGACCGAAACAGGTTTTACAGCTTGCAGAATTTGAGGTTCTAGTTCTGAGCCAAATTTATCTTTCTGACATGAAATTGCATCTGTCCCCTACCTGTCCATTCCATTGTGCTTTGCTTATCTATGTCCTCTTGGGGCATATCAGATTCCTCAGTACAGCTTGTTCTACCCCCAGCAATAAATCTTGCTGTACATCCCTTAATTCCTAAATTGACATTATTTATGCATGTAGTAAATGACAGCAGACCAAATACACATCCCTGTGAAACACAACTTACCTCACCTTTCAGTGCATGAACTTCATTTCAGCCCTGTTTTTTTTCTCCCCTTAAACAAATGTTTAAGATATTTCTCATATCCATATAACTTTACCTTTGTCATCAATGACTTAATCAGTTCATTTCAAATGAATGAAATACAATAAAACTGCAAAACAAAAACAGAGTGCAAGAACTATTCAGTAGGTCAGGCAGCATCTGTCCAAAGAGAAACAGAGTTAACAGTTCAAATCAATGACCTTTCATCAGAACATTTCCAATGATATTCGAATATCAATACAAAGCACATCTAAATCGTATACTTTATCTGTCACATCACTTAAAATTTCTCCATGGTTAGAACTGTATGAGACAATTTTTAGCATTCCCTGTTGGGTGGTCCTATTTAACTAATGTTTTGACAAGTGATTAATCATTTAATGTGTTATTAGACAGTCTAGTAATCAGAATCAGGTTTATTACCACTGACATATGTCATGAAATTTGTTGTTTTGCGGCAGCAGTACATTGCAAGACATAAATTACTCTAAGTTACAAAAATAAATAAATAGTGCAAAAGAGGAATAACAAGGTAGTGTTTATGGGTTCATGGACTGTTCAGAAATCTGATGGCGGAGGGGAAGAAGCTGTTGCTGAATCATTGAGTGGGTCTTCAGGCTCCTGTAACTCCTCCCCAATGGTAGTAATATGAAGAGGGCATGTCCCGGATGGTTAGGGTCCTTAATGATGGATGTCGCCTTCTTGAGGCACCGCCTCTTGAAGATATCCTTGATGGTGGGGAAGGTTGTGCCCGTGATGGAGCTGGCTGAGTCTACAACCCTCTGCAGCCTCTTGTGATCCTGTGCATTGGAGCCTCCGTACCAGGCAGGGATGCAACCAGTTAGAATGCTCTCCACTGTACATTTGTAGAAATTTGCAAGAGTCTTTAGTGACATAACAAATCTCCTCAAACTCCTAATGAAGTAGAGCCGCTGGTGTGCCTTCTTCATGATTGCATCAATGTGTTGGACCCAAGATAGATCCTCTGAGATGTTGATACCAAGGAACTTGAAGCTGCTCACCTTTTCCACCACTGACCCCTCAAAGAGGACTAGTGTGTGTTCTCCCGACTTCCCCTCCCTGAAGTCCACAATCAATTCCTTGGTCTGGCTGAGTGCGAGGTTGTTGTTGTGACACTACTCAACCAGCCGATCTATCTCACTCCTGTAAGCCTCCTCATCGCCATCTGATGGCGTTTGCTATCAACTCAATTCAAGACTCACTGGCCTACAATTTCTGGTCTTATCTCTGTCTCTCTTTTTGCACCTCATGTGCCTCTGTTTTATTTTCAATATATTTTGGAAAACCATAGAACAATACAGCACAATACAGGCCCTTCAGCCCACCATGTTGTGCCAACCTTTAAACCACACTTAAGACTATCTAACCCCTTCCTCCCACATATCCCCCCATTTTAAATTCCTCCATATGCTTATCTAACCATCTCTCGAACTTGACCAACATACCTGCCTCCACCACCGCCCCAGGCAGCGCATTCCATGCATCAACCACTCTCTGGGTGAAAAACCTCCCTCTGATATCTCCCTTGAACTTCCCACCCATTACTTTAAAGCCATGCCCTCTTGTATTGAGCATTGGTGCCCTGGGAAAGAGGCGCTGGCTGTCGACTCTATCTATTCCTCTTAAGAGTTTGTATACCCCTATCATGTCTCCCCCAATCCTCCTCTCCAAAGAGTAAAGCCCTAGCTTCCTTAGTCTCTCCTCATAATCCATACTCTCCAAACCAGGCAGCATCCTGGTAAATCTCCTCTGCACCCTTTCCAATGCTTCCACATCCTTTAGGCAACCAGAACCGGACACAGTATTCCAAGTGTGGTCTAACCAGAGTTTTGTAAAACTGCATCATTACTTCACAGCTCTTAAACTCGATCCCACGACTTATTAAAGTTAACATCCCATAAGCTTTCTTAACTACCCTATCCACCTGTGAGGCAACTTTCAGTGATCTGTGGATATGAACCCCCAGATCCATCTGCTCCTCCGCACTACACAGAATCCTGTCATTAACCTTGTACTCGGCCTTGGAGTTTGTCCTTCCAAAGTGTACCGCCTCACACTTCTCCAGATTGAACTCCATCTACCACTTCTCAGCCCAGCTCTGCATCCTATCAATATCCCTCTGCAATCTTCGACAGTCCTCCACACTATCCACAACACCACTGACCTTTGTATCGTCAGCAGACTTGCTAACCCACCCTTCTACCCCTCATCCAAGTCATTAATAAATATCACAAAAAGTAGGGGTCCCAGAACCGATCCTTGTGGGACACCATTAGTCACAGCCCTCCAATCTGAATGCACTCCCTCCACCACAACCCTCTACTTTCTACAGGCAAGCCAATTCTGAATCCACACGGCCAAGCCTCCCTGATCCCATGCCCTCTGACCTTCTGAAGAAGCCTACCATGTGGAACCTTGTCAAACGCCTTACTAAAATCCATGTAGACCGCACCTACTGCACTACCCTCGCCAATCTTCCTGGTCACCTCCTCAAAGAATGAGACATGATCTTCCCTTCACAAAGCCATGCCGGCTGTCCCTAATCAGTCCATGATTCTCTAAATGCCCATAGATCCTATCTCTAAGAATCCTTTCCAACAGCTTACCCACCACAGATGTAAGGCTCACTGGTCTGTAATTCCCTGGACTATCCCTACTACCTTTTTTGAATAAGGGGACAACATTTGCCACCCTCCAATCCTCCAGTACCATTCCCATGGACAACGAGGACTCAAAGGTTCTAGCCAATGGTTCAGCAATCTCCTCCCTCACCTTGCGGAGCAGCCTGGGGAATATTCCATCAGGCCCTGGGGACTTATCTGTCCTAATATTTTCTAACAGCTCCAACACATCCTCTCTCTTGATATCTACATGCTCTAGAACATTAACCTTACCAACACTGTCCTCAGCGTCATCAAGGCTCCTCTCCTTGGTGAATACTGAAGAGAAGTATTAATTGAGAACCTCACCCACTTCCACAGCTTCCAGGCACATCTTCCCACCTTTGTCCCTATAAACTATAGTTTCTTCTCTACCTTCTTTACAAAAATATGAATTCTTGAGTACCTTTGGTATCATTTCCCTTTCAATAATAATTTTAACTAACTCTTCCAACCCCAATTTGAGGTCTTCTATAATCCAAGTATCTCAAGAAACTCTCAGGCGGAATAATATTCTTACCATTTCTTCATTCTCCCTTAACATTTTATTTTATTATATGAGGAACAGGATGATTCTGAATTTGCATAACTTTTGTGAAAAATATGTATATAGAACATAGAAAAGTATAGCACAGGAACAGGCCCTTTGGCCCACGATGTCTGTTCTGGCAATAATGCCAATCCTAATTAATCTCACCTGCCTACATATGATCTATATTCCTCCTGCCTGTCTAAATGCCATTTAAACATTGCTATTACATCTGCTTCCACCACTTCCCTGGCAGCACATTCTAGGCACCTACCACTCTTTGTATAAAAAACCTGCCTCGTAAATCTTCTTTAAATTTTCCCCTTCTCACCTTAAAGCTTTGCCCTCTAATATTGGACATTTCCACCCTGGGAGAAAGACTTTGACTATCTACCCTATCAATGCCCCTAATAATTTTATATACTTCTGTCAGGTTGCCCTTCAGCCTCCAACACTCCAGAGAAAACAATATAATTTATTTATCAAGTTATCTCCTTATAGCTAATACTCTCTAATCCCAGCAACATCATGGCGAACCTCTTCTGCACCCTCTCCAAAGCCTCCAGATCACTCCTATAATGTGGTAACCAGAACTCTATGCAACAGTTCAAATGTGGCCTGACTAAAGTTTTATACAGCTATAACACGACTTCCTGACTTTTATACTCTACACCCTGACCGATGAAGGCAAGTATGCCACATGCTCTCTTACTTGTGTTTCCATTTTCAGCAAGCTATGCACTTATACCCCAAGATCCCACTGTACATCAATGCTCCTCAGGGTCCTGCCATTTACTGTATACTTTCCTCTTCTATTTGACCTCCCAAAGTGCAACTTGTCCAGATTAAGCTCCATCTGGCATTTCTCTGTCCATATTTTGAACTGGTCTATATCCTGCTGAATCCTTTGACAACATTCCTCACTGTTCACACTCCACCAATTTTTGTATCATCTGCTAATTTTCTAATCAGCTCATCTACGTTTTCATCCAAGTCATTTATATATATCACCAACAATAGAGATCCCAGCACTGATCCTTGCAGAATACCGCTGGTCACAGACCTTCAGTCAGAGTAACACCCCTCCACCATTACCCTCTGTCATCTATGGCCAAGGCAATTTTGGATCCAATCTACCAAGTCTCCATGGAACCCATGTGCCTTAATCATCTGAGTCAGCCTACCATGAGGAACATTGTTAAAAGGTGTAGGTAATTAAAATTCTGCCTCAGCATATACTGATATGGAGTGTACCATAGCTTGAATAATATTAGTAGAATGTAATTTTGCATTCCACTGGTAAACATTTTCTATACTTCTGCACAGAGAGTGGTGGGTGCCTGGAATGTGCTACCAGTGGAGGAGGTGGAAGCAGATATGAAAGGAAAATTTAAGAGGCATTTAAATGGACACAAGAACAGGCAGGGAACTGAGGGATATGAACCATGTGCAGGCAGATGGAATTAGTTTAATTTGGCATCATGGTCAGCCCAAACATGGTGGGCCGAAGGGCCTGTTCCCATGCTGTGCTTTTCTGTGTTCTGCATTCTAGGTTCTATCACATCATCAGCTTTGAAAAGTGTGATACTCAATAGGTTTTGGCTCAAGATTAGGAATGCCAAGGTTAAGAGTTGAACATCCATTCCTGGAAATCATGAAACTGAATCCAATAAATCTGGTAAAGTTTGTACTTGCACCAGGAAACATCTGTATTGCAAAAACTCAACTACTTGCTTTTAATTACAAGTAACTCCAGTGTTATTCTACATGGTTGAAGTTAACAAATGAAGAGATATTTACTGAAACATTCATCCCCAATCAGTACTAATGAATACTAATGGCAGTAGTATTGAATTTAATGGAACCAAATTTCAGAAGTGGAGAAGAATATGCTGCTGACAGAATAAAGCAAGATCAACACTAACCACTGGGGACAAATTTCCTGGCATCTGCCTCAGAGGAGGACGAAGAGAATTGCCAGATGCAAATTCATTCACCATAATGTTTTGTAACCAATTGACAACAACTTAGATATTCTAAAAGCAAAAAACTACTGCAGATGCTTGAAATCTGAATTAAAACCAAAATGTTGGAGATGTTCAGGAGGTCACGCAAAATTTGCTAAGAGAGACAGTTAATGTTTCAAGTTAATGACCTCATCAGCTCATCAGTTCTGATGGGGATCATACAACTGAGATATCAACATTGTTTCTCATATTTTTCTCATTGAGATAGAAGGATGCCTTTCAGCCCTTTATGCCAGATCTCAGTCCCATTATCCCACATATTTCCCTGTATTTCTCAAACCCTAACCTATTCCCCCACACATGTCCATAAAAGCACTCCCTCCTTCCCTATTCTCCCACCAGCCAGCTACTTCGGGGTAATCTATGTGACCAATTAAGCTAACAACCAGCATGTCTTCAGGATGTGGGAGAAAACCAGAGGACCTGGGGGAAACCCACACATCCACAAGGAGAACATGCAAACTCCACACAAAGAGCATCGGCAGTCAAAATCAAACCCATGTTGCGAGGCAGCTGCAATATCTGCAATACCTCTGTGCTACCCCTAGTGCTGCCTGATCTGATGAGAACATTATGCATGGTAAGGACTTCTTAGGGAGTCCACACCGCCTGATATCGTACGTGGACAGGACTGTTTAGAGGGATGGAGCTTGGGAAATAAGAGCTACCCACTACTTTCATGGCTACTGTCAGCTGTGTGCACTCCCCTCACTCCAGCTGAACATCAATGCAATAATGCTACTACACAACCAGGACAGCAGTACAGAATGCCTTTAGTCTGCTTAAAGATAAGCTCCAACTATTCAAATCAGTCTAGGGGTCACTACACTATACAACCCACATTGTAGTCTTCTGCATACTCCAACAGAGGACAACTGATGCCTGAGGACCATAAACGACAAGAAGAAGGCTAGCAGGAGATGAAGGATGATGGTGATTCTGAAGGGGGGATGTTCCTGTTCAATTATATGCACCGGATTGTTACAAAGTAGAAGGGAGACAATGTCTCAAAAAGCAATTCCCTTATAGAGGCAAGGTTCACATGAACGCCCAAAAGATGTGAACCTCTTCACACTCCATTTGCAACCACTACCACAGTACACAAATAAGGAGTCCAGTGATCCCAGATGAGGCTTCATATTCTCCTACATGCTGCTTTGAAGGTCTACCTACACTCCTTACATCAAGGAATTAATATCTGCCTTACCTAAATATTCTTCTATTTCCTGATGGCACACTATTTTTTTTTCCTTTCCTTTCTTCTCTCTGGTTACCTGAGTTAAAATAAGATACTTTAACTAAGACAAATGTTTTTGTGGTTAAATCTGTCTCTAACTTAACAAATGACATTGTTACCTGATGATATCAGCATGTAGGAAAATAATAAAAAGGATTTCCCACTTTTTAAATATACCTAAATCCGAGGGTGGAAACAACAATTATTAAGTGGATTTTATTAACTTAAAAGATTCATTATTTATCATCAGTTTAACATCAGTCTTCTTAATGGTATAAACTACCTTGATATTTTTGGCAAAGTCCTTTGTAAAAATATCAAAAAAAGCTGCAGATGCTGGAAATCTAAAACAAAAACAGAAAATGCTGGAAATACTCAGCAGGTCTCCAACTTGAAATTTTGACTCTGTTTCTCTTCACATAGATGTCGTCTGACCTGTTGAAATATTTGTAAAACTATTGGGTTAGTGGTTCAACATCGTTAAAACATATTACCATTTTTTAATAAGTGGAAATTTATTGACAATAAATATTAAGATAAAGAGCTGGAATTAATTTCTATTAAATATTAGAATCAAGAGTCGAAATTAATTTTTACAGACTTACTTTTGTGAATATAAATGTAACTCCGAAAGTTATGTGACAATAAATATGTAATAAAATGTAAAAGTAAAATCCACCTTACATTTTAAGGCAAGTATTTACATCGAGGTTTACAACTCTCCCAGGAGTATCTCAAAACATTTCACGTGAATTAGTTTGGAAATGCAATAACTTGTTAGATTGGAAATGACTGCTATCGTTTTGGACAAAAGAGGATTCCATATTGAAGGAAATAACTTGTTAATACATTTTAAGTTTGCTTATATGCAGAAGACAAGTTGGACCAGAAAACCTTTTGTTGGATATTTAATGTCTGTTTAAATCACTAGAACAGGCAGATATGGCTTGTCATAATGGTCTTTGCGCCCAAAGTGAGTGTAAACACCATGTTGTGAGTCATTTACATTATTGGATCCACACAGACCTTTGTCCCTTGTATGTGGAATTTATACGTCATGTTGATTCTCTGCAAGCTCTTTTCCTAGAAGACTGCTTGCGGGAGCTGAACTGCTAATGCCACTTAAACAGCAGCATTCTTATTTGAGAACACAGGGAAGGATTTCTGGTGGATAATCTGGAGAAACTGAGCCACTGGATGCTAATGCTGTGCTGAAGTTGTTAGTGAAGGAACAGGAGAAAAAGAGAGTTTCTTTCCTGTCTTAAAAGCCATAGTCTACCAATACTAATCTGGCAGGAGTTTGATGGGGTCACTGATGTCTGCACCATGAAGAAAGTCACTTAAGTAATACTACAGAAAAGGTTTCAGTACTGAAGACTGTATAACCTGTCTGCCATTTCCTGCTGTCCCTTACAAAGCATCCAAATATTGTTACAGCCAATTAACTACTTCCCATGTAGAATTAGTTCCCATGTACTAATTTGTGGGCCACATCCCCTGGTCCCAGATTGATGACAATGAAAATATTATGCTCTGAATTTCCAAAAAGGGTGCTTTTAATTTCCCCTTTAAACATCAGGAAATTTGAGACTCAGGTGGGAATGCAGAAGCCCAGAACTTCCTGATAGGTTTTCACTGGGATTTAGCCATCTATGTTGCACCACTGGACTCAGTCCAGGGGCAGAATGCCAACATCCTGCAATTCCTCTGCACTTACGCTGGGGAATCTGCTTTGTGCTGGGTCATGAAGGAAGTAGTGGAGGGGAGAGGAGTGTTGAGGCTGGATTGATGCCAACTGTTGATGCGAGAATTGGAGAAGTGAAGACTTGTAATGCTGACTGCTTCTCTTGAGAGACCATGAAGTACAGCCTACATCTATCCAGGCCCCTGGGAGCTTTCGAAAATCTCTTTACTATGCTCAGTGAACTTGTTTCAGGTCCTTTCATGTCTGGATGGAGCAAAATTTTCCCTCTTCACCTGACCTCTTCAATTAGCACCTTCAGGGTTTGTCAGCCATTCAGTTCTGAACAATTTCTGTTTCCAGTGATGAAAGTAAAAAATGGTCCATCCCTCTCAGAGACACTCTTGGCCTGTATACGTCTGGTTGCCCTCTGGAAGTGGGCAGGGAACTTCTCAGTGAGATTCTAATAAAATCAAGTAATAAAATACCTAAGGTAATTTATAACTCCAAATGATGAATTTCATAATTATCCCACTACCTGAATCAAAATGGTAGGTCTTTGCATAGCAGTAATAAAGGTTTTATAGGAGGATTAATAGCACTCCAAGGTTTAGGGTGGTTGTTTATATGCACAGCAGTCTGTTCGAACTGTTCTGTACAATAGTAGCAGTACTTTGATACATCTTAACGATACTGCAAATCTTCACAGGCAATCAGTGGCCATTGGGGGTAGGAAATACCTAGACAAGCTGAGAGACATTTTCTGTGCAATGTCATGACACACAGGTGAAATTATGAGTTTTTTCAGTAATGTCAATGACAGCTTCATGTTGTATGTTGGTAAACAGAAAGAAAGTCCATTTTCCCAGCCATACTGAAAACAGTGACAACTTGTATCTACTTCTATTTGTAAATAAATCTGCTACATGCACAAAATATAACCCATTGACAATCAGATAACGGTACATTATGTGGGGTTTAAATTGGATAGCAGAGGAAAACACTTGTTGGTACACAATAAACTCATATCCGTAAGTGTCACCCAAAGTTCTGTTCCCACCTCATTATCATGAGCCACCCCTCACCCTCACTTTGGTAAATCAGACCACCAGGCTGTGTTCCTCATCTCTGCGTACAAACAGAAACTGAAACGTGAGGATCCAGCACAGAGAGTCGTGCAGTGCTGGTCTGAGGTAATAGATGAACTTCTATGCAACTGCTTTGAGTCAGTGGACTGGTCCATGTTCAAAGACTCAGCTGCCAGCCTTGATGAGTATGTCACCACCATCACAGACTTTATCAGCAAGTGTGTTGAGGACTGTGTACCAAAGAGGACAATATGGGTGTTCCCAAACCGGAAACCATGGATGAACCGGGAGATCCACTCCTTACTGAGGTCAAGGACTGCTGCACACAAATCTGGTGATCCTGACCTTTACAAGAAATCGAGATACGACCACTGAAAAACTATCAAGAATGCCAAGAGACAATACCGGTTCAAAATAGAGTCCCAGATCAGCCGTCAGTTATGGCAGAGCTTACATGCTATAAAGGACTACAAAATAAAATCGGACGGCATAGTCAACAACAGTGCATCCCTTCCTGATGAGCTTAATGAATTCTATGCGTGTTTTGAACAGAAGGGGAGTGAATTGTCACCTCACACCCTGCCAGCCTCCAATGCACTTGAACCCATGGTCACCATTGAGGACATAAGGTCAATCTTCCAGAGAGTGAACCCGAGGAAAGCATCTGGCCTGGATGGTGTCCCTGGCCGTGCGCTCAGATATTGTGCTGATCAGCTGGCAGGGGTATTTGCAGACATACTTAACCTCTCCCTGCTTCAATCTGAGGTTCCCACCTGTTTTAAGAAGACCACTATCATGCCGGTACCTAAGAAAAGCAAGGTAACACACCTTAATGACTACCGACCGGTGGCTCTGACATCCACCATCATGAAGTGCTTTGAGAGGTTGGTCATGGAATGCATTAACTCCAGCTCCTGGAAAACCTCGACCCACTGCAATTCACCTACCGCCATAACTGATCTACAGTGGATGCCATCTCCATGGCCCTACACTCATCTCAGGAGCATCTGGACAATTTTGACTACTGTTTATTGACTACAGCTCTGCCTTCAATACTATAATTCCAAACAAACTCATCTCCAAGACCTGGGACACGACACCTCCCCCTCCAACTGGATCCTTTACTTTCTGACCAACAGACTGCAATCGGTGAGGATAGGCAGCAAGACCTCCAGCACAATTATTCTCAACACTGGCACCACAGAAGGCTGCGTCCTTAGCCCCCTACTCTACTCCCTATATACTCATGACTGCGTGACCAGATTCTGCTCTAACTCCATCTACAAGTTTGCAGATGATACCACCATAGTAGGCCATATCTCAAATAACGATGAGTCGGAGTACAGGAAGGAGATAGAGAGCTTAGTGACATGGTGTGATGACAACAACCTTTTCCTCAATGTTAGCAAAACAAAAGAGCTGGTCACTGACTTCTGGAAAGGGAGCGGTGTACATGCACCTGTCTACATCAACTGTGCTGAGGTCAAGAGGGTTGAGAACTTCAATTTCCTTGGAGTAAACATCACCAATAGCCTGTCCTGGACCAACCACATAGATGCCACAGCCAAGAAAGTTCACGAGTGCCTCTACTTCCTCAGGAGGCTAAATAAATTTGGCATGTCCCTTTTAACACTCACCAACTTTCATCGATGCACCATAGAAAGCATCCTAACTGGATGCATCACGGCTTGGTACGGCAACTGCTCTGCCCAGGACCACAAGAAGCTGCAGAGAGTTGTGGACACAGCCCAGCACATCATGGAAACAAGCCTCCCCTCCATCAACTCCATCTATACCCCTCACTGCCTTGGTGAAATCAAAGACCCCACCCACCCGAGTCATTCTCTCTTCTTCCCTCTCCCATCAGGCAGAAGATACAGGAGTCTGAGGGCACATACCTCCAGGGTCAAGGACAGGTTCTATCCCACTGTGATAAGACTATTGAATGGGCCCCTTATATGATGAGATGGACTCTTGACCTCACAATCTACCTTGTTATGACCTTACACCTTATTGTCCAACTTCAATACACTTCCCTGTAGCTGTGACACTTTACTCTGTATTCTGTTATTATTTTTACCCTGTACTACCTCAATGCACTGTGTCATGAATTGACCTGTATGAATGGTATGCAAGAACAATTTTTCACTGTACCTTGGTACAAGTGAAAATAACAAACCAACACCAATACCAATTTTAATTTCCCATCAGCACTAACTGGCTGCTTATTGTCTTAGCACATGTTCAGCAGGCTGAGTTTCAAGAGCATCTGGTAGCAGCTGAAGGCAGCTGGCCCAAACTGAATCCATGTGTGTAAGCACTCCATGGCTAAAGCTATTCCAAGGTTTTGAGAGCTACCTGGAAACCATGGCAATTCCTGGGCAACAGCAGCCATTCCAATTTTCAGACGCAATTCTGGAGGGAGAGGTCCATAAGATGGAGAGAAGGAAGGGCTGCCTTCCCACAGGGGTCAGGTAGTCTTTCAAGTTCACAGAAGAATATCACACAGAGAACACCACAAGGAAAATGTATGGAATTTTGCAGAAAATTGATTAACTTTGTGTACTTTGTCAACATCATGAGAAGAATATCACAGTTGAATCTCCCATCAACTGCACCCTCATCTCTCACACACTCTCATCAGTCACCTGCCAACAACCTCTTCAATAAGGGCCACACTCCTACATTCTTGTTCCTACACTCCTACATAGCCCAAGCCTCACATGCAGAGCTCACTGTTCTGACATGGCACAAGTATCACACAGATGTCACAAACCCACTTCAATCTCTTGTGGGAGAAAGTGAGGGGTAATTGGCATCAAGACCAGCAAGCTGTGAGCTATATGCAGGGTCTAACTGCTCACTGCCCTGGAGGACATTATTCAGCTGGGCACTAACAGAACTGGCCTGTGGCCACACAAAGACCATTGAAGATGGTGACGTGTCAAAACACTCCTCCACTTGTGTCCAAATCCATTCACCACAATCTCTTTTGAATTATAATCAGTAAATGCTGAATGCATGAACCCTTTAATTCTCCATCCACACTCCCCGTCACCTTCAGTTTTCCTGTTTTTCAGAGTCACTGGAGTACCAGCTGGACCATAACCAGTCAGCAGTGAAGTAGATACCCAGTCACTCAATGTGACACACACGCAGCCACTAACTTTGATACTGGTGCAGCAAATTGTAGAGGTCAGATCTGCACACTATGAGTCACTGGGCATGAGAATCCTGAAGCCAGGGCAATAAGAAAGGTAGCCCAGCAGCCAGTTCTCCAAAAGCTTAACGTACACGTGAGTTTTGCACCAGGGGACTCAGATGAGGATAGGTGGGGTGACCTACGGACAAAGGCTGATGGTTATGTATGTAGTCTGTTGGCAGGAATGGCTGAGTGAGGGCAAACAGCTTTTGGTGGGAAATGGAGCCTATTTCTTTGACATGGAAATGAGGCTAGTTCCATATAAACACATATGGATCCAATCATCATGCAACATCTGATGGCCGATGTCTGAGCTTCCATTGCACAACAGGCAATTGCCGGCCATAGTAGGCAAGGCCTGCATGTAATGTACTTGAGAAGTTGGTGGCAAAGCCACCTTTTTGAACTGTTACAGTCCTTCTGGTGAAGGTACTCCAGAGGAGCCAAGAAGCAGTTTTGCGGAAGGGTCAATGTCCTGAAATGTTAACTTTGTTTTTCATTATTGCTTAACCATCATTTTGTATTACTAATGCCACATTAGTAATAAGTAGCGAGTTTCAGCATTTTGGAGCATTAGTCATATATTTCCAAGCCAAGGAGGTTTGTGACCTTGGAGGGAAACAGGTGGTAGAGATTCTTGTTCACAATGCATTGATTTTCTCGATGGTGGAGGCTACACCTTGGTAAGTGCTACCAAAGAAAGGAAGAATGTAGAATGGTGAATGCAAAATCCATACCCACTGCCCGGGCTCACACGTGCTGTTGCTACCTGAAGCTTTGTAACAATAATGAATGCCTTCTTAAGACTAAAGAAAATATAGAACATAGATTCATAGAGTTATACAACACGGAAACAGGCCCCTTGGCCCAACTCACCCATGCTGACCAAGATGCCTATCAATGATAATCCCATTTGCCTGCATTTGGCCCATATCCCTCCAAATTTATCCTATCCATGTACCTGTCTAAATGCCTTTTAAACATTGTAATTGTACCTGCCTCTACCACCTCCTCTGGCAGCTCATTCCACATACCCACTACCCTCTGGGTGAAAAAGTTACTCTTCACATCTCCTGTAAACCTTTTCTCCTCTCACATTAATGACAATGACATTATTGGATTGCTGTAAAACCAACATGTCTCATGATAGGGTCTATCAACCCTATCTATGCCCCTCATAATTTTATAAACTTTTGTAAGCTCACCCCTCAGCCCCTTTCGCTCCAGGGAAAACGGTCCTAGCCTATCCAATTGCTCCTTATAACTCAAGTCTTCCAGTCCAGGCAACATTCCTGTGAATCTCTTCTGCACCCTCTCTAGCTTAATCATATCCTTCCAATAGTGTGGTGACCAGAACTGCACACAATACTCCAAGTACAGACTAACCAATGTTTTGTACAACTGTAACATGACGTCCCAACTCCTACACTCACTGCTTAACCGACGAAGGCAAGTATACCATACACTTTCTTCACCACTCTGTCTACCAGTGTAGCTGCTTTCAGAGAACAATGTACTTGTACCCCAAGGTCTTGCTGTTCAACAACACTCCCCAGGACCCTGTCATTCACTGTATATATCCTGGCCTGGTTTAACTTCCCAAAATTTATCGCTTTGTACTTGTCTGAGTTAAATTCCATCAGCCGTTCCCTTGCCCACTTTCCCAGCTGATATAGCTTCTTAGGTAACCTTCTCCGCTATCCACTACACCAACAGTTTTGGTGTCATCTGAAAATTTACTAACCATGCCACCTACATTGTCTTAGTAGCTAAGTGGTTACTGAACCAGTTATGCACAAATGACCTGGAAACTCATGTTGAAATTACACCACAAGAATTTTAAATTTAACTTAAATTTATCTAATTAAATATATCTGAAATAAAAAAAATCTACTGCAAGATGACAATGACATTATTGGATTGCTGTAAAACCAACATGGCTCACGAATTCCCCGAGGTAAGGAATGTGCTCTCCTTATCTGGTCTAGCCTACACCTGACTCCATTTGGTTGACTCTGGCAGTCAAGTATATTTACGGATAGGCAATAACTGTTGATCCTCACAAGTGAGGCTCACATCCTGGGAATGAATGAAAGAAGAAAGCAAAAATAAACTTCTGCCTCCTACACTAACTTTATACATCCCCGTGTGATGTAAAACGCTGTGTTGAGTGGACTGAGGTAGCATTTTAAAACAAAGTGAAGTGGATTTTTGACCTGCTATGTAAACTGGCATTTGCAAATGCAAATTGAGCTTTTTCTATAACTGGTGGGAAAACCAGATTGCCAGTTGTACACTGTGCAGCAAGTTGATAATCTACCTGCAGAACTTTTGCAAGTTAAATATGTCAATATATGGCACAATTACACCAGCTCTCCTGATTTGCATCATTCATATTAGAGACATACATATGGTGATAGCAACTGGAGTCTCGTAGAAAAGATATAGAAGACATGGTCCAAATGATCTCTCACTGCCTTTTCACTTTGACATATGTCTAATGAAAATTACTTTTTTACAGTTCTTTCCTGACTGATTTTATTTAAAATATTTCATGTCAACTTGACCTGTGCTGAACAGTACTGAAGGTAAATCATCATTGCCAAAATACTTTTAAAAAAGTCATATTGCAGGCCCAAACACAACCCTGCACCAAATACATCTAGGTGGCCCTGATCCTTTGTTTTAACGGGCTTTACATTCTTTATACCTGGTGAAACTACCATTTTCTAAAAGGTGGAACTTAAAAAGAAGTGTTGCCATTTCACTCAGTTACATCAGCTGATTTTTCAGGTTTTGTACGAAAGCATGTACACAATGCCACAAAGTCTTCATAAAGCTAGAAAGTTTACATTTTTGATAAAGACCTTAAAGAACATAACAAAGCAGATCTCCGTCATGCAGTTACACCAGATTCTGCTGGCACTTTCAGCTGTCATTTGTCTTACATTTTTCAGTCTACTAATTGTTTCAGCCCTGCCTTTCTGTTCCCTCTTTGGTCTACCAAGGGCCAAATGTATCACCATATTTCCTAATGATGGGTATAAAACCAAAACTTAAATTATTATCTCGTTGCTCATATTCCTATGGAGCCAGACTCAGCTGAACGATGCAAAGGTTTTCAGGCTGGCTATCCAATAACTCAGCCAATGGAGACTGTGATTCAGAACTAAGGACTCTTGCATCAGCTCAGGGATTTCCTATAGTCAAAAGTCTGAAAAGATTGTAAACTTCAGTAGCATCTTGAGATATTATAATCAGTGTCAGTGCTTTGGGTGAGGAATGGGCAAAATCAAAATCAGAATTGGTTGTGTTGAGGACTAACTTACATACACTCATCTCTTGATTAAATATAAAAATTTCATGATGTACTAGAGGTGCCTGGCATCAAATCTAAGCTGAACATAAATCAACATCTTGAAAATGGAACAGGGTAAGTTGAAGGTAGCTGCCTCCACATTCTTTATCTTCCACACCATTGGGTAGAATTCATGATACATCTATGAATACTGCCCAGTCTGCCCAACCTCTTGAAGAAAGATTTGGAAATGTTTCTCTCGTACTTGCTTCATAGGTAGACCAAGCTAGACATTGGGGAAGCATCTAATATTGTGTACTTATTGATATGCATCACGACTGAGCACCTTCACACAAAACATTGCAGTTACCAAGGGTGTGAAATAAAATGGAAAATGCTGGAAATCCAAAACAAATCCCTAGCAGCTATATATTTCAGTGGATGCTGACAGAGCTGCTGCATATTTGATTTTTCCATCAAGGTATCCTGAATGTTTCGTCTCGGACTTAAATTGCCTCTATACCACCTAACCTTACTAGAGCTAATCCTAGACTTGCTTTGTTATGTTTTTTATAGTCTTTAACATAAAATACAAACAACCTAGCTTTCTGAAGCCTTTGTGACCTAATGTGTGCTTGGTTTGGTATAAAACCCAACAGATCAGATGGTGCAAGCGTCAAACCTCAGTCAGTGCTGTATTAATTGATGTTAGCAGATGACATCAATGTTACAGAGTCATAGAGAAATAGAGATGTGCTGCACAGAAATGGGTCCCTCAGTCCTCCAGGACAATGCCGATCTTTTTTTCCCATCTATTCTAATCCCATTTCTGCACATTAGGACCATATCTTTCTTTGCCTTGCCTATTTAAGTATTGGTCTAAATATCTCCTAAACATGGTGATTGAACCTGACTTCACCACCCCCTCTGGCAGTGAGTTTCATTCTCTCGTAATAAAAAAAATTCCCCTCAAATCTCCTTTAAAACTAGTTCCTCTCACCTTAAACCCAATGGACTCTTGTTTTTGATATTCTACCATGGGGAAAAAAATTGCCTCTCTACTCCGTCTATGCCTTTAATAATTTTATATACCTCAATCACCATAACTAATGTCCTCCAAAACCAGCAGTATCCTGGTGAACCTCTTCTGAATTCTTTCCTGTGCAACCATGTCCTTCCTATAGTGTGGTGACCAGAAATGCACACAATATTCCAAATGTGGTCTAACCAGTGTTTTGTAAAGTTGCAACACAATCTCCCAATTTTTATATTCTATGCCTTGACCTATGAAGACAAACATGACAAATGCCTTCTTCATCACCCTATCGACCTCTGTTGTCACTTTCAGGGAACTATGGATTTGAGCCCCAAGGTCCCTCTGTTCATCAACATTCCTTAGCACCCTATCATTTACTGTATATGTCCTACCCCTATTTGGCTTCACAAAATGCTTCACCTTGGACTAATTGGGACTAAATTCCATCTGTCAAGGCACCATCTGATCCATATCCTGCTGTAACCTTAGGCAACCTTCCTCATTATCCGCGACACCATAAATTTTTGAGTCATTTGCAAACTTACCAATTATACCTCCTACATTCACACCCAAGTTGTTAAAATATATCACAAACAACAAGGATCCCAGCACTGATCCTTGCAGTACACCACTGGTCACAGACTTCCAATCAATAAAGCAACCTTCCACCACCAGCCTCTGCCTCCTATGATCAAGCAAATTTTAGATCCAAATGGTAGGCTCACCTTGAATCCCACATGGCTTAAACTTCTGAACCAGCTTACCATGCAGGATATTGTCACATGCCTTACTGAAGTCCACGTAGATAACATCTACCACCTTCATCAATCTTCTTAGTTACCTCCTCAAAGAATTCAATCAAATTAGTGAGAAAGGTTTTCCCTACATAAAGCTGTGCTGACTTTCCCTAATCAGCTCTTGGCTTTCCGAATGTACATAAATCCTATCCCTTTGGATTTTCTTGAATAATTTCCCTGCCACTGGCATAAGGTTCACTTGCCTGTAGTTACCTGTCTTATCCCTGCTGCCCTTCTTGAATAAAAGAACACTGTTAGCTATCCTGGAGGAGAGAAGGAAACAAAATCATTGTACTGCTCAGTGACCAGACTAGGAAGGGTAGCAGCTATGTTTAGTGGATAAAAATGTCTTTCTTTCAAAATTATACTTTATTTCTAACATTTGTAATACACAGTATAATGCAGCACATTCATTTGTACAGGACTTCCTATTTATGTACAAGGTTTTTATAGTACCTATGTAACATCAGCTTTCCTTTAACATAATTTCTGTGAGCAAACAGTCTGAGATTTTTTGCACTATTTCCAGCACCCGCCCCCCCCCCCCGACCCAGTGAAAAATGGAGGGAGGGGATTCCTCAAGGAGTCTTCGCAGCGGCTGCACCAAGCTCAGCGCATCCTTCAACTTGTTCTCAATCTTCAAATGTGTCAGGCTGTAATGTTGAGTCATGGACAGCACTTTCCCACTGATCAGGTAGACCTGAGGGCATCTTTCATTGAGCTAGTGATCTTCCTGCGGTAGTTGATGTTTGTCTCTCTATGCACCCCTAGAACAGTCCTTGAAGCACAGACTCTTATGTTATGCAACTATTTGGGAAGTAACTTGACAGAGGTCACTACCTCCCTTTCCAGACCTTCTTGGCAAATGTACACTCCATAAGAACATAAATGCAATATCATCCACACCACAGCTGCCTTTTGGATAGCATGTAATGGCATTGAGACTCTGGCTGTGGAAGAAAGACTTGACAGAAGGCTTCTTCTCACCACCAGCCAAGCAAGGTCCCAGCGCTTGTCTAAATGATCTGGTAAACTTTTGAGTAACTGCTCAGGGGACTGTCCAATAGGACCCATTAGGTCTCTCCTGCATGGCTTTAAGGAGGTTCTGTGCAGACCATGGCCTTTTTTGACTTTTAATCGAAGGCGTTCTTCTGTGCAAACCTTTCCACAACTGAATGGAATGTTCCACTGCAGCATGCCCAGACCCTTGGTCAATGCACAGCTTGATGCAGCCGTACACAAAGGGAACCCCCAGGACTAGGGCCACATGAGATACAATTTCCCCCTTTCTTTGGAGATTTAGGCATTGCATCTCTGGGACACAATCCAGATGAAATGAAAGATGGCTTGGGTGACTGCTGCAGCCCAGGAGTGGGGAATGGGCCACACCTACACCGCATGCAGCAACCTTGCAGCTGATGACCAGGTTTATTCCCACAAGGAGCGGCTCTCCCACAGTCTCAGTCTCTGCCTCACCTTGGCTGTATGCTCCACCCAGTTCTTGGTGCAAGCCCAGCTCCTCCAAACCAGATTGGATATGGATATGATTAAAACCAGGGTAACCTATGAATCTTCTGAATTGCAGTAATAGGCTGGCACTCAAGGGTTAATTTTCTGATGACACATTGTAGTACAGAGTCTTCCCCAGTGTGAGTGCAGCCTTGGAATCCATGGACTAGTGCCATATCATTCTCAGTTCACGTGCATTCATTAAATCTTCCAGTCGCTGTCAAACTTCTTCCATCTGTTTGGGTCAATGTAGAAGATTCTGTGACACCCTTTCCAAAGAAGTATACGGGCTTCATACTATCCAAGGGCAAAATACTGCAGATGCTGGTAATAGAACATAGAACATAGAAAAACTACAACACAATTCAGGCCCTTCGGCCCACAAAGCTGAAATAAAAACAGGTGCTAGAAATATTTGCCAGGTCAGGCAGCATCTGTGGAGGGAGACACCTGGATGATATTTTACGTCAATGACCTCTCATCAGAAATGGGAAAAGTTATGACTATAACATGTTTTAAGTGGCAACGGAAGTTCACACAGTGTTAGCTAATAATAAGAAAAAAAACACATCAAAACAGGTAAACTAGATGTTCACTTCATTACTGTTTGAGGAACTTCTGGTGATTAAATAGATTACTGCACTTTTCTGAAAGTATCAATGACTGAATCCTAAAAAAAATTCACTGGCTCCAAAGCTCTTTAGCCATTCCAAGGTTGTGAATTAATTTCGTTGGTTGTTACTTCCTTTGTTTCCACATTAACAATTGCCACTGAGTGGGAAGTATTGAAAAGCTGTTGCATAATCTATTTCACTTTCTCTAAAAGTGGGACAGGAATACTAGTATTCAAATCTGCACATGGCAGTTACAAATAAATTCAGTGATTTGTGGCGACTCACCGTCTAGTCGGGCGAACCGGCTCGGCAGTCGGGTCGCGCGGCGTCGGAGCGACGAGGCCCAAGATGGCGGCGGGCCTCGTCTTTCCGAGCGACGGGGAGAACCAGCGCGCGGGAAAGTCCTGATGATGTAGGACTTACGTCATTGCCGGTTGTTTTGGGCGGGAACATTCTCCCTTAAAGGGCCCGCGCAAGGCGGAAAAATAAACGAGTTCTGTTTGGCAATCCTCCGAGTAGAGTCTTGTTTTATTCCGCGGTAGCAACCGCTACATTGGTGACCCCGACGGTCCAAACGGCTTTTGGACCCGCGAAATGGACGACAGCGCAGCAGCCAATGCAGTGGCCCTCAAGCTGGCCACCTTTTGGACACTTCGGCCCAGCGTCTGGTTTGACCAGGCCGAAGCGCAATTCCACCTTTGGCAGATCACCTCCGACTCCACGAAGTACTACCATGTGGTTAGCTCTCTGGACCAGGAGACAGCCGCCCAGGTTGGAGACTTCATCCAGTCGCCTCCGGAGGAAGATAAGTACCCGGCTTTCAAAGACCTTTTGATCCGGACCTTCGGCCTCTCCCGTCGTGAGCGCGCCGCCCGCCTGCTTCATCTGGATGGCCTGGGGGACAGATCCCCATCCGCCCTAATGAATGAGATGCTGGCATTGGCCGAGGGACACAAGCCATGCCTGATGTTCGAACAGGCCTTCCTCGAACAGCTCCCCGATGACATCCACTTGTTGTTAGCTGACGCCGACTTCAGCAACTCCCGTGAGATGGCCGCCCGGGCAGATGTCCTGTGGAGGGCCAAGCGCGAGAGCGGTTCGTCCGTCAGTCAAATCACCAGGCCGCGAGCCCAACGCCCGCCTCGCCCGGCCCCAGCAACCGAGCAGCCACGCCCCAGGAATGCAGACGACGACACGGGTGACCAGCTGTGCTTCTACCATCAGAGGTGGGGTGCGGAGGCCCGTCGATGCCGCCCACCCTGCAAGTTTCAGGGAAACGCCAGGGCCAGCCGCCGCTAATCGCTACGGCGGCTGGCCGCCGACAGAGCCTCCTCTTCATTCAGGACAAGAAATCTGGACGGCGTTTCCTTGTTGATACTGGAGCGGAGGTCAGTATTTTGCCCCCGACAGGCCGCGACACTCGTGACAGGCCACCAGGTCCTCTACTCAATGCCGCCAACGGTACAACGATACGGTCTTTCGGCACCCGTACGCTTCAATTACACTTTGGCGGCAGCCGTTTTACCTGGACCTTTACCCTTGCCACCGTCGCCCGACCACTCCTAGGAGCCGATTTCCTTCGGGCCCACAACCTGTTAGTCGACCTGCGAAGGAAGCGGTTAGTCCACTCTAGCACTCTCCGGACCTATCCCCTGGGAGAAATCAGCCCACCAGCCCCGCGCCTGGACTCCATTTCCCTTTCTGGCAATGATTTCGCCAAGCTCCTAGTTGAATTCCCATCGATTTTGGCACCTTCGTTTACAAATTCTAGGCCCATACACGGGGTACGACACCACATCATTACCACAGGGCCACCCCTTCATGCCCGTGCACGACGATTACCTCCAGACAAGCTCCGCCTGGCAAAGGAAGAGTTCCGTCACATGGAGGAGCTGGGGATTGTTCGCAGGTCAGACAGCCCCTGGGCCTCCCCCCTGCACATGGTCCCCAAAGCCACCGGAGGGTGGAGGCCCTGCGGCGACTACCGCAGGCTGAATGACGCCACCACCCCGGACCGCTATCCCATCCCTCACATCCAGGACTTCGCAGCGAACTTACACGGGGCCCGCATCTTTTCCAAAGTGGACCTCGTTAGGGGATACCACCAAATCCCGGTCCATCCGGATGACGTCCCCAAAACTGCGATTATCACCCCATTCGGCCTGTTCAAATTCCTTCAGATGCCGTTCGGCCTTAAGAACGCCGCGCAGACCTTCCAGCGGCTGATGGACGCGGTAGGCCGAGACCTGGACTTCGTGTTCATTTACTTGGACGACATACTGATCGCCAGCCGTAACCGCCAGGAACACCTTTCCCACCTCCGCCAGTTGTATTCCCGCCTCTGCGATTTCGGCCTCACAATCAACCCGTCCAAGTGCCAATTCGGACTTGACTCTATCGATTTCCTCGGCCACAGAATCACCAGCGACGGGGCAACACCCCTACCCGCCAAGGTGGATGCTATCCGCCATTTTGCCCGCCCCGACACAGTCAAAGGCCTACAGGAATTCCTTGGGATGGTCAACTTTTACCATCGTTTCATCCCTGCAGCAGCCCGTATCATGCGCCCTCTGTTCTCGCTGCTGGCTGGTAAGGGCAAGGACATCACCTGGACTGACGAGGCTGCGGCCGCTTTCGTTAAGGCCAAAGACGCCCTGGCAGACGCCACGATGCTGGTGCACCCCAGGACTGATGTCCCGACTGCCCTCACGGTAGACGCGTCCAACACCGCGGTAGGTGGGGTACTGGAACAGCTACTCGAAGGCCGCTGGCAACCCTTGGCATTTTTCAGCAAGCACCTTAGACCGCCCGAACTGAAGTACAGCGCTTTTGATCGGGAACTTCTAGCGCTGTATCTGGCGGTCCGGCATTTCCGATACTTTCTAGAAGGCAGGCCTTTCACCGCTTTCACCGATCATAAGCCTCTGTCCTTTGCCTTCTCCAAAGTCTCCGATCCCTGGTCAGCTCGTCAGCAGAGACATTTATCCTACATTTCCGAGTTCACAACTGACATTCAACATGTCTCCGGAAAGGATAATGTCGTTGCTGATGCACTTTCCAGACCAACCATCCACAACCTATCCTTGGGTGTCGACTACACGGCCCTAGCTGACGCACAGCAAGCCGACGACGAACTGCCCAGCTACAGAACCGCAGTCTCGGGTCTGCAGCTCTGAGATTTCTTGGTTGGTCCAGGTCAGCGGACCCTACTTTGCGACGTTGCGACTGGTCAGCCCCGCCCTATAGTCCCTGCAGCCTGGCGGAGACGCGTTTTTGACTCGGTACATGGGTTGGCGCACCCGTCCATCAGATCTACTGTCCGACTGGTCGCCAGCAAGTTTGTCTGGCATGGCCTGCGCAAACAGGTCAGTGAGTGGGCCAGGACTTGTCCGCACTGCCAGACGTCAAAAATCCAGCGACACACCAAGGTCCCACCACAGCAGTTCGAGCCTACCCGTAGGAGGTTCGACCACATACACGTCGACCTCGTGGGCCCTCTGCCGGTTTCAAGAGGAGCCCGGTACCTCCTTACCATCGTGGACCGGTTCACAAGGTGGCCGGAGGCAACCCCCCTGACTGACATCACAACTGATTCCTGCGCCCGGGCTCTGCTCACAACTTGGGTCTCAGGTTTTGGCGTTCCGGCCCACTTCAGACAGAGGCACCCAATTCACTTCCAGTCTCTGGGCTGCATTAGCGAACCTGCTAGGGACGCAGCTGCACACCACCACGGCCTACCATCCTCAATCCAATGGGTTGGTGGAATGTTTTCACCGCCATCTGAAATCGGCCTTGATGGCTCGCCTGAAGGGTCCTAACTGGGTTGACGAGCTGCCTTGGGTCCTGCTCGGCATACGCACTGCCCCCAAAGAAGACCTCCGCACTTCGTCAGCTGAGCTTGTATACGGGGCGCCACTAGTTGTCCCCGGGGATTTCATACCTGCCCTTCCGGACCAAGGGGAACAACCCCCAGCAGTCCTACAAAGACTGCGTGAGAAGCTTGGCGCCTTGGCCCCGATTCCCACCTCACGGCACGGTCTAGCCCCATCCTGCCAGCCCAAGGAACTACGGGACTGTAAGTTTGTTTTCGTTCGCAGGGGCACACCTCGGGCGTCATTGCAACGACCATATGAGGGACCGTTCCGAGTCATACGGAATAACGGATCCACTTTTATTTTGGACATTGGAGGCAGGGAACAGGTTTTCACGGCGGACCGCCTCAAACCGGCCCATTTGGATCTACAACAGCCTGTCGAGGTTGCCACGCCGCGACGCAGAGGCCGCCCCCCTAAGCGGCAACTGGCACAGCCCACGGACCTTGGGGACTGTCTCGCCGGTTCTGGGGGGGGGTTGTGTGGCGACTCACCGTCTAGTCGGGCGAACCGGCTCGGCAGTCGGGTCGCGCGGCGTCGGAGCGACGAGGCCCAAGATGGCGGCGGGCCTCGTCTTTCCGAGCGACGGGGAGAACCAGCGCGCGGGAAAGTCCTGATGATGTAGGACTTACGTCATTGCCGGTTGTTTTGGGCGGGAACATTCTCCCTTAAAGGGCCCGCGCAAGGCGGGAAAATAAACGAGTTCTGGTTGGCAATCCTCCGAGTAGAGTCTTGTTTTATTCCACGGTAGCAACCGCTACAGATTAAAATTAAACCCATTTTATATACCAATGTAAATAGCTTCCCATATGTTTGTGTATCTCCAGTTTTGTCACCATGAAGTTAATTACACAAATATTCTTGGTTTTATTACATTGGAAAATTTAGGATTTTTAGTGAGGATTTTTGCTATTTTTTGGTTACAGGATTTAATACTATGAATTTTTCCAAGAACATACATTATAATTTTTTAAATATTTTATCTTACACTCAAGTGAATGGAACATAACAGATGAAGATTTCATCTTTTCAGTATTTCATTTAATGATGCTGACAGAGACATCTGAAGAGTGCACATGCGCAGTTAAACATGGAAATCCAGAAGCTACCGTCAGTGATTCTCTGCTCCTTCATAGAATGCATCCTTGTTACAGCCTTCAGAAATTATGACCAGATAACAATTTTAGGACTATTCTCATTGTATAATATCCTGAAAGTGTTGCATGTTGTGTTGGTGAATTTTCAGAGGTTTTCTTAGCCATAAAACTGCTGAGCAATTAACTTTGACTCAATGGATTACAGTTCCCTAAAATTAATACTTAATGTGATGAATGTTAAAATAATAGTATTGAGTTTTTCCAATCCTTAAAAAATGATTTGTTAATAATATTTCAGCTTTGACAGTAATCTCATAGAGTGTGAACTTACAGTCAATTCTTTACCCTGTGCTGTATAAAATGTTTAAAACATTATTTTAACAAGTGTCCTTTTTACTTCCTGGTTTCCTGACCATAAGAATTCTTCAACATGATTGACTGGTTAAACAGCTTGATGAGATTACTGTTGGTGGACATGAAGGATCCTTTTGGACTGATACCTGATAGCAATGGATGAAGTCCAAGTCATAAATCCCTTCATTTTTGTATGCAGGATTCTTCAAGGTCAACAGTGAGTGCTGCATTTTCACCACTGACTGCAAAAACTCAGGCCTTTGCATTTTCCCTTTTGTAATATCTGGACTCTGTGTTTCCCAGTATTCTCCATAAACCTTTCTTGTTTCTCTTAAACAACATCCACAGCAGAAGCTGGAAACCTGTTCAACAGGTTTAGTCTACACTAGGAAAAGAAGAACAACCCATTGTACAGACTAGTTTTTCTCATAAATAAATTCTAAACATAATTCCTGGTCCACCCTCACCAATTAAGTTACAATAATTAGCCTACATAAATGAAATCCAGTCTTTTCATTATTCTATGAACATCAATCAAATAATCTCTGAAGTATAAAGACCAAGCTCAATGAGGCTACCTGGGCAAGTGAAACATTTTAAACAGGGATTAACTTCCCTCCAGCCTCTCCAAACCCTTGCTATCTGCCACCAGCTGAGTTGACCAGAACTAGTATTGGTATATTAATTGCAGCCTAACAAAAGTCTTGTTCAAGGACAAATAATACATAGTTTTAATATAAAAGCAAAACACTACATATGCTGTTCCAAGGCGAATTGTCCTCCGAATACACTGTTGAATTTTGTTTGCTTTAGCCACAGATAAAATAGTTAAACTATCAAAACAGCAAGTAAATACAGCTGTGTTTATTAACAGGTGGTTTAAATGCACTATTCCAGATTACATTAGTTTCCTCATACCTTGAGGGCAAGTACAGTCAATTGGCTTATGATATATTTTATTTTCTTCTAGTCAGTATATTTTTTACTAGACAGTAACAGTAAATTAAATAATTTCTATCTGTTGACTCATCTATCTTATCATTAAGTGAAGAGGCCATTGAGGATTATTTTGAGTTGGTCTCAGAGATTCAACATGTATTGTAAACATTGCAAGTGCATATGACTTCAAAGTGAATTGGTGGGCCAGAGGGACAGAAGACCTTTCGAAATGATGTTTGCTTTCTTCTTGCTGGTAGCTTCAGAGCACTAGATGAAAGCTGATGTAGAGTCATAGAGTAATACAGCATGGAAACAGTCCCTTCGGCTCAACCCATCCATGCTGACCATGGTACCAGTCCCAAGACAGTCCCATTTGCCTGTTATTGGCCCATATCCCTCTAAACCCCTCCTATCCATGTATTTATCCAAATGTCTTTAAATGTTGTTATTGTCCCTGCCTCAACCACTTTCTCTGGCAGCTCATTCCATATACACACCACCCTCTGCGTGAAGTCTTTGCCCCTCAGGTCCCTTTTAAATCTTTCACCTCTCACCTTACCCACCATGCGTTGTACCAACTCAACTTATCAATTTACCAATCATGCCTTGTACATTCACATCCAAATTGTTTATATAAATAATGAGAAACAAAGGACCCAGCACTGACCCCTGTGGTGTACCACTAGTCACAGGCCTCCAGTCCAAGAAACAACCTTCGACCATCACTCTCTGCTTCCTACCATTGAGCCAATTATGAATCCAGTTAGCTCTCTCTCCCTGGATCCCATGCAATCAGAACATTTAACCTTCTTTGGTTATATGGAAAGTACCATGGATTATCTCTTTTCCCATATTATTGTAATTCCCAAATGTAAAAATCACCTCTCACTACTGGGGGCCAGAGGACTCCACTTCTCTCTTGCAATTGTTTTGATATTTACCCATAGAAACACCATTTCCTACTTTGCAAAAATGACTGCACTTGAAAAGCATTTCATTGACTCTAAAGTGCTTTGGGATGTGGTAAGACTATGAAAGATGCTGTGGCAATCCAAATCTTTCTTTTTGACTGAGGTAGTTACTGTGCTGTTGGGTCAAAGAAAGCTGACTAAATGAGGCTGGGTGCAAGAAATTCCTGCAGAGACATTAAGAAGAATTATAACTGGAAGTGGGATTTGGCCTACACAAGGCCAATGGTTGATTTCAAAGAAAGCTCTCTGGCAAGTTCATACAACCATCACTAATATTCAACCCATTAAGCCCTGGCGTTAATGTGGTGAATTTGCATCATACTCTTTGCTGGGCCAATACTTCTTCATTGAGATGAGATGCACAAGTGGACTCCACAACTAAACCACCATCGGATGATTGGCACTCAAGGGAGGAGAGACTAGAGGGCCATGCGAATGGAGATGGCTTTGGATGGATAGGAGGAGGCTCGAGTAGAGCATATCTCCAACATAGAACAAAAACCCTGTATCTGTGACTTTCAGTTCTCCTGTGATACAAGCCAACCTTTCATTGGTCTTGCTGCCTGTATTTTATACCTTTTCCTACTGACCCCTATTCTCAGTTTCCAACTTCTCAATTACTAACCCACTTTAAAAGATCACCTCTCAATTCAGTGTACTTTGATTTTTGATAAGAATCTTGTGTGTTATTTTTCCAAAGCCCTGTTGGAAAACATCCAGAGACATCAAAAGCAAGCAACCTCCCGAAAAAAATTAATCTACTTTCAGTTATATGACCTATGCTGACTCTATTTTTCAGCTATCATTCATCTATCTGTCCAATCACTCCCCCGTGTTGGTAAATACACAGGAGCTGAGAGATCAGCTGAAGGTTTTGTGATGATCTGGAAGCTCCCTCACTTCTTATATAATATAGTGGCTTGTGTGTTTCTGATGTCTAAATGGTGTAAGCTCACTAGACCCATCAATCCACTTTCCATTCACATGTGCTGCATTTACCTCCTGAGCTACAATCAGTTCCTTGATCTACTTAGCTCTTAATGCTGCACAAGCAACATGCCAATAATTCTCTTCTTTGTCATTGATGTCAAGGGATTCAATAAATAAGAATTTATTAAAAATCTGCATTCAACATCTCCATTTATTTCATGTACTGCACATATTTTTAAAGTTTTCCACATGGAACAATCATTTAGGTCATTGAGAGTTTTTGTTAGAAGTTTCTGAAACTGTTGCTTCAGCACAGGCCTCGATGGAATGGAGCCAATTTTTCAGTACACAGTCATCAGCACTGAAGTCTGCCAAAGCTTGTGCAACCTTTGTACTGTAACCTTTTATTTCAGATACTTGGTGCATGAGTCTATGCACATGTCTATGAGGGAATGCTGGAGTTAAAAGTACTGTTATTATATATAAAATAGTATATATAAAAGCTAGAAAGGGTACTGAAATGATTCACAGGAATGTTTCCTGGACTGGAGGGGTTGAGTTTTAAGGAGAGACTGGATAGGCTGGGCCTGTTTTCCCTGGAGCGAAGGAGGTTGAGGGGTGATTTATAGAAATTTATAAAGTTATGAGGGGCATAGATAGTCTAGTCTTTTCCCCTGGGTAAGGGAGTCTAAAACTAGAGCACACAGGTTTAAGATGAGAGGGGAAAGATTGAAAGGGGATCTGAGGGGTAAGTTTTTCCACACACAGGTTGGTGCGTATATGGAACGAACTGCCAGAGGAAGTGATAGAGACAGGTACAATTACAATGTTTAAAAGACATTTGGACAGGTACATGGATAGAAGATGTTTAAAGAGATATGAGGCAAATGCAGGAAAATGGGACTAGCATGGATAGGCATCTTGATCAATATGGACAAAAGGCCTATTTTCATGCTATTTAACTCCATGAATCTACTGCAAACCTAAACAAGAGGCTAAAGTGTGGAGGGTTGGTGTAGCCAGCTTGGCGGCTTGTGGATGGTGTCTACAAAATTCTTTTTGCTGGAAGCATAAAATTAAGCTAGCTCTGACTGGCCTGTTTTCTGACGTGGAGGTCGGTTATTTTTAGTTTATTGTTTGTCTCCAGCTGCAGAAATTCTCAAACTTCAGGTGGGAGTGCCCTTGGCAGGATCTGAACAAATTGTGGTTTTTCTTCCGTCTTGGGCTAACCAAGGCAAAGATCATTTCAAAAAAAGCTACAGTGAGGGGGAGAGACTACATGTGGTTAATTTAGGCTTCTTATCCAAATTAATTTCATGATATTTGGGCAGTGGGTAGTTGGACAGCTGTTTCAGTTTGTGAGGGGACTATTGGTTGCAGAGAAGGGGAATGGGATAGTTACACCTTCCTCCCTTCCTCTGTCCACAATCGTTACAGGCAGAAGAAGATCAGGATGGGAAAGTTAATCAGTAAGCTTGTCAAACCCAACGTAAACCCATAACGAGTGCACAGACTTTCAGTTTAAAGAGGCAGGAATAGCACCCTAGGTATGGGTGGGAATGTGATTATAATATTTAAACAAAGTTTGCTTCTGTAGATATTGGGAAATATTTGAATTTAGTAGCTACGTGCCAAATTTCCTCGGCTCATGAAACCCACTGTTAAAAGGAAACACGAGCTACCAGCTCCAGCAAGTTAATGATTAGTATTATTGAATATCATTCCCTTTACAATGAGAGGGAGTTTGGCAATACTTAAAGAAGATGAACAGGAAGAGGTTGACCTTACATTGTATGAAGGAAATGCCTCTGGTCACACTCTAACTCTCACTGAACATTCTGGTACAAAGTTTACTCGACAGCAACAAAATCCAACAAAGGCTCGGCAGAAAATCTGACTAATGCGCTTCTCAGCTTCTACTTGCGATGTAAACCTTGAACTGCTTTCCTGGGGGTTCAGAGAAGTCGAGCTATTTATTGAACCAATCGGTTATCACGGACTTGGCAAATGACCTATGTGTGAGGTGTAATCTGCAAATTCCAGGCCTGAATTTGCATACCATAGAGGGATTGAAGTAATCCATTTAATTGCTGGCTATCTCCCCTCACACACAACTTTAATTAAACTGCACTTTTTCCTTGTTGCCTGTTCTAGCCATTCAAAAAACAAATATTGGTGGTCCATGAGTTCCTTTCCAGTTGCTCAAGCAACTTTCTGTTATGATCTGTTGCTCCTCCCTCCATTTTCTAACCCCTGTGGTGTTCAGACCTGCACAAGACTTTTAGAAGCCCCACCCTCAGGATCTCTCTCCTTGTTGCTGCACATTCAGAACCACCTGAATCTCCATCAATTCAGTCCCACCCACCCAACACCTTCATAACAACCTTCTCTGACTGTCAAGAGCAGTAGCCTTCTGTTGCAGGCTGAAAAGACAGCTGCATGGTAAGGAACTGGAGTAAAGTAACATTGAGGCCTGCCATTAACCTCAGCAGGACCACCACATTCCAGGCATTTCTGGCTTTCCAGTTACAAAAACCTGCCCCTCCTCCCTCTCAGTACATATTATGGTACAGGTTTTGATGCCTAGAACATGATGTGAATGCAACCAAATGTCATCATCAGCGGTCATATTTCACTTACTTTTACTGTTACAAAAAAATGTTTCATAGGCTCAAGGTCAATTAATTTTGGAAGTTTTCAATAATTGTTTGCAGCTTGAAAGAGCTTTCAAAATAAAAGTTTTCAAGAAGTAGCATGTGTAAGTTAAAATGGTAAGAGTGAGTTATACCTCTATTATGATAGATATAATAAAACTTGAAACTTGCAGAGGACACTTTGCAACATTGGAATCCTTTTTACCTTGCGGGCATGAATAGCCTTTGAACAATTCCTACAAAGCAAAACAAGCTTCTTGATTAAAACTACAAGTTCAAGTGTCCCTCCCACAGCTCACGGTGTCAATATTATACAACACAGAAGACAAAAATTTACTTCACTGAAAGAGTTAAAGTTGTAGCCCCAATATTCATGGTAGTTTTACTATCAAAACACAGACATTTTTTTTGAAAGAAGTAGATTAATTCTGATTATTTTATAAGCTATAAGAACATAGGAAGAGAAGATTCAGCCTCATAACTTAATGTATTGGTATTGAAGTTCATGTTGTGTTTCATTTGTTGCCTCTTAATTTTATGATATTTTGTTGCAGAACTGTCATTTGCCATGTATTGTTTTCCAGGTAGTGAGATGCTTCAGTGGATTATCCTGTCTGGAACACACAGCGGGTGAATGGATAATGATTCACACCAAAGCTGTTCCTCCACTCAGCTGTCAAACTTAGGGAAAAAGTGTAAAAATGTTAATTTACTAATTTGTGACTTCTTTTTAACTTTTTCTTTCTGTCCTTGTCTATGTCATTCATTCATCTCAAGAGAATTTTAGCTATTTTGCCAATATTTATTTTCATTCCCCTGCCTTTGTTATGTCCCTGTCCTCACAACTGGATTTCATGTAGTTCCTTTACTTCTTCCTTTCCTGTGGTGAACACACTTGCTAACTTGTCACTAGTCCTATTGTCATGATCAGGAGCTCATTGTGAACAATTAATGAGTGAACTAATGCTCCTTGGAGAGCTTGAACCTGAACAGCTGTCCCCTTTAGAAAGTGTAAATGATGGAGCAATTTTGTAAGCTCAAGTCTATGTATTAGTTTCAGCTGGCCACCCATTTCTGATTGAAATACCTTTGAGGTAGCCTGCAGCCCGCTGAAGTTCGTGTAATATTTTGCAGTATCAGTTTATTTGAATAAATAGCATAAACTCCCAGTATAGTGTTGAAACTGAGCCAGCAACAACCAGATGTGGACACACAATATGTGGCCACAATGTACTTTGAAATTAATTTTTTCATTATGAGACTTAAGGATGAAGACCAAAGGTTTTAAATTTAATAGATGGTATAAGGAGCTAATCTGGGCATAACAATATTGGAGGAACAGAAAATATGAATGAGGGATATGAATAATTTCGATTTTATCAAATATAAAGAATGGGAATTCTGCAAGAAAGTCATTAGCTTTGTTGAGTTTAAGGGTGATGAATGCCTAAGAATGAGGTTCAGCAGTTAAGGAACGAATGCAGATGTGGAGGCAGACAATGTTGCAGAGGTGGAAATAATGTGATGGTAAGAATATAGGATCTGAAAGCCTGCTCAGATAAAATGGAAAGACTGGGTCAGCCTGATAGAGTGTCACTGAGCCAGTTGGCATCAGTGGCCCTTCTCCTTCCCCATTTAGATATCACCTATTGGTACCATTATCCAACCCTATCTCACATAGGGCAAGTCGTGCCTTACTAACTTGATTGAGTTTTTTGACGAGGTGACGAGGGTGATTGATGAAGGATGTGGATGTTGTCTACATGGATTTTAGTAAGGCGCTTGACAAGGTCCCTCATGGGAGGCTCATCCAGAAGATTAAGATGCATGGGATCCAAGGTGAATTGGCTGTTTGGATTCAGAAGTGGCTTGCCCATAGAAGACAGAGGGTAGTGGTTGAGGGGACTTATTCTAGCTGGAGGTCTGTGACTAGTGGTGTTCTGCAGGGGTCCGTACTAGGACCTCTGCTGTGTGTGATGTACATAAATGACCAGGATGAAAATGCACATTGGGGGGGTCAGTAAATTTGCAGATGATACGAAGATTGGTGGTGTTGTGGATAGCGCAGAAGACTGGCAAAGGATACAGCAGGATATAGATCAGTTGCAGATAAGGGCGGAGAAATGGCAGATGGAGTTCAGCCCGGCCAAACGTGAAGCGTTGCACCTTAGGAGATCAAATGTAAAGAGAAAGTACACTGTCGATGGCAAGACCCTTAACAGTGTTGATGACCTGAGGGATCTTGGGGTCTAAGTTCATAGCTCCCTGAAAGTGGTGACACGGGTTGATAGGGCAGTAAAGAAGGCATATGGCGTCCTTGCCTTCATTAGTCAAGGCATTGAATTCAAGAGTCAGGAAGTTAAGCTGCAGCCTTATAAAACTTTAGTTGGGCCATATCTGGAGTATTGCATTCAGTTCTAGTCGCCCCATTATAGGAAGGATGTCGAGGTTTTGGAGAGGGTGCAGAAGAGGTTTACCAAGATTCTGCCTGGATTAGAGGGCATGTGTTATGAGGATAGGTTGGACAAACTTGGGTTGTTCTCTCTGGAGCGGCGGAGGCTGAGGGGAGATCTGATAGAGGTTTATAAGATTATGAGAGGCATAGATAGAGTAGACAGCCAGTATCTTTTCCCCAGGGTTGAAATGTCTAATACCAGAGGGCATACATTTAAGGTGATAGAGGATAAATTCAAAGGAGATGTGCGGGGCAAGTTTTTTACACAAAGAGTGGTGGGTGCCTGTGATGGTGGAGGCAAATACAATAGGGGCATTCAAGAAGCTCTTAGAGAGGCACATGAATGTGAGGGAAATGGTAGGATATGGACACTGTGTAGGCAGAAGGGATTAGTTTAGTTGGGCATTTTATTACTAATGTAGTTGGTTCGGCACATCATTGTGGGCCGAAGGGCCTTTTCCTGTGCTGTACTGTTCTATGGTCTATGTTCTACAACCACCTCTTTTGAGCTGTCTTAACAACTGAAAGCTGGAAAAAAAATATTGAATATATACATTGATATACAGAGAAGGTTATAATATCAGCCAAGTTGTAAGTGGATTAGTTTTCTGAGATCCTGCAAATGATTCAGGCTGATGTTATTCAGATTGTTGCATAAATTGCCTGACGGGTAGCAAGGTAATTCTGCTGGTGATCCAATAATGTTTATTCTTAAACCAACACCGTGGAGAATGAGAAGCAACACCAATGAGTCCCAATGAAGGCTCTCGGCCCGAAGCGTTGACTGTTCATTTCCCTCCATAGGTGCTGACCTGCTGAGTTCCTCCAGCATTTTGTGTGTTGCTCTGCATTTCCAGTATCTGCAGTCTCTCTTGTGTCACTACTGAGAATGATTTCATTAACATTAATTTCAATGTAGTTTCCCTGCACTTTCTGGGCATAAATTGACTTTGGCTCTACTTGAGTTTCTTGGAGCCACATTCAGCTGAGTGCTCCTTTGATGTCACTCTCATCTGGCAGTCACTCTCATCGCATTTCTGGAATTCAGCTCTATTGATTGGTGGCAGTTTGACGAACAATAGTTGCCGTGGGTTCATGTGCTCTGCCTTTTGCGAACAGCACATGGGTGAGCAATTTTGCATATTGTTGGGTGGATGCCAGAGCTGTAGCTGTGCTCAAACACTTTAGCTCCATGGAGAACAATGTTTGGCTGGTGGGATTAGTGCATCGAACCTGCCTGCACTTCCAGTCCATGGTATATTCGCCACTTCCACAGCTTGCAAGGTCTGCTCCTGGCCCAACTAGCTGCCTGCCTATGCTTGCCACGCTAACCGACCTGAACATCCTCCAAGATTTTCTCCTGTCTTGAGAAGTTTCCAGATGACTTGGACTCCACAATGCTTGTGGTGTTAACTGTGCAATCTTGATTGGTTAAAGAATGGATTTTTATTTGTATGCTGCATTCAGAAGGATATTCAGTACTCTTTTAAAATTGCTGGAACCTCTCTCTAATTAGTAAGGAGACAGCGTTTTTATTTGAATGGTTCAATCAAAAGACAGCGGTCACTAGCTGTCTTAATGGCTCCAGTGACTACTGGCTTTTGATTGTACCATTCAGATAACAACCGCTTCTTCTTGGCAATCACGGAGACACACCGGCACTTAAAAAAGTATGGGAGATGTGGAGTCATCAGCGAGATGGAAAGCAACACTCAAGACATAGCAAATAGAGCAGTGAGGGGGCAGCAAGGGGGCAAATGGATCAGTGAGGATTCTGACATTTGTGCGTTTAAATATAACTGAAAATATCAGTATCCAGTTATGCATGTTTAAAATGAAATATGCTTGTTGTGAGTGGCCCTTGGCTTGTAAATCTGACTTTTTCTGTAAAAATAGTTGTGCACCACTGGTTTACGTTGCAATAAAATCAGTTTTGGAGCATAGGTTTTCGGCTTTATGTGTGGGGCATGTGGTTATTGCTGTGTCTGGTGCTCTAAGGCAAATGTCGGATAGAGTGAATTAAATTGGCTGAAGACTGCCATCAGTGGCGGTGGAGCCTTAGAAAGCAAGGAGGATCATCCATTCTGTCCTGACTCAGGATAGTTGCAAACACTTCAGCTTTGTCACAGACTGGGCTCCACAATCAGTGCAGATGTTTACGGGAACCACGCCTCCTGTTAATTGTTTGATGTGGCAGGATGGCAGAATTTTCATGTGAATGGTTGTTTTTGAGATTGGTTTGCTTAGTCTATATTGTGTAGTGGACACAAAGGCTTTTTCTGTAGATTTATCAAGTTAAAACTCATGTTCAGGTACTGTTCCTGACACGCTCTTTAACATGCCTTGTTGACCCAGTGATGGTAATCTGACTTGCTGGTTCGGGCTGAGTGACGGTTATGTCATTTTTGAGATGCTAGATTTATTCTTAGTTCATCCCTCTTCGCACAATGCTTGTGTCATTTGTCATGACGGAGGGTATCCTCAATGTGAGGGCAAGCCCAGTCTGACAGCTAACTCTTCAAGACTTGGTCAGAGGCGATATCAATAAGACACTCTTCACAATGGACATTGAACCCTCACCCCCACCTTCTCATACAGGGTGCTTTCTGTGCCTTTTCGATTCTTTGTGGTAGCTTCAGGTTATGATTAACAGGAACTGATTCATCATCTGTTTGAATCAATGAGTTTACATGGGGTCATTTTCCAACATTTAGGATTCCTCCCTCCCAACTCTGTGTCCCATTCTGTTATGCAGTAGTTCTCTTTTGGAAGAAGTCACATCCAAGGCTGGTGATGGAGGATCTGTGATGTTGGCTGAGAGGCAAATCTGTAAGTATGCCTTTGCCAGGCTGTTGCTTGACTACCTGTGAACTAATTCTCCCAGCCTTGGTAAATATTAGCTAGAAAGGCTCTGTAATGCCAACTGGCTTGAATGTAACTTTGTCATATGCTGATTTGGTGCAGGTGAGTGGTCCATCTGTTGTTATGCTACTTAGGAGTTGATTCGGCTAAAAAGGCTAAAAAGGCTTGGTAGGCCAATTCAAGAATCAGTCATATTAGTATGGGATTGGAGTCACAGATTTATGTAAGGACAGCTTTTTGAAATTAGCAACAGGCTGACAGAGAGGCACACTCAAACAAACTGGTTAAACTTACACTTGTCCAAATTGCACATTAATTTCATGAATATATCATTGTAACTTCCTGCTCCAACTAAACTACATGCTGCATCTCATAATTCAAAGTCATCTGCAAATTTAATGTATAACCTTCAATATCTTCATGTGAAGTCATAGTGTGTAAACAGTCGTTACGGGATGATCAATCATTCTGTTAATAATTTAGTACAGGAAGCATTGTGATTTTACAAAACAAGAGGAACATAAGAAATAGGAGCAAGAGTCAGCCATCTAACCCTTTCAAAAACATGGGTGATCTTCTATCTTAATATAATTTTCCTGCATTATCCTTGTATCCCTTAATTCCCTTGATGTGCAGAAACCTATCAATCTCTGTTTTGAAGAACCTCCACACTCTCTGGAGTAGAGAATTTCATCATCCTCTGAGTGAAGAAATTTCTCTTCATCCAAATGGCCTACTTCCTATTCTGAAACCGTGTCCTTCATTCTTGATTCCTCAGCCATGGGAAACATCCTCCCTGCATCTACTCTGTCAAACCATTTAAGAAATTTGTACATTTCATTGAGATCTGCTCTCATTCTTCTAAACTCTAGAGAATAAGGTCACAGCCTATTCGACCTCACCTCAAATGGCAAACCTGCCATCCTGGAACTAGCCTTGTGAATCTTTGTTGCACTCCCTCCGTAACAAGCACATACTTTCTTGGGTAAGGGGAACAAAACTCTACACAGCACCACAGTTGCAGTCTCACCAATACATTTGCAATATCGCTTTCTTACTCCTGTATTTAAATCCTTTCATAATAAAGGCTAAAACACCTTTTGACTTCCTAATCACTTGCTGCACCTGCATGTTGGATTTCAGTCCCTTTGAACGTCAATGCTACCCACCATTTAAAAAATACATTGCCTGTTATGTGGATGACCTCATGTTTTTTTTCCATGTTCTATTCCATTTTCCATGTTCTCACCCATTCACTCATCTTGTCCAAAGTCCACAGAAGCCTCTTTACATCCACCTCCTCATTCACAATCCAACAAGGTTCATTGTTGTTAGCAAACTTGGAAATATGACATTTGGTCCCTTCCATCAAATCGTTGATATGGACTGTGAAAAGCCAGGACCCACGCACTGACCCCTGCAGTACCCCAGCAGGCACCGCCTGCTAACCTGAGAAAGATCCATTTATCTCCACTCTTTGCCTAAACAATAAACAATTCCCAATCCATGTCGGTATATTTCCCCTAATTCCACATTTTCTAACCAGTTGAACAATCTTCTGTGTGGGATCTTATTGAATGCCTTCTGACAATCCTATTATATCACCTTCACTGGTTCATCTTTATCTATTGTAGTTACATCCTTAAAGAATTCCAACAAGTTGGTCAAACATGGTTTTCCCTTCATAAATCAATGCTCTGTTCAATCCTTTTCTCCCCCCCACAGTGTTGTGTTATTACATCCTTCATTATAGATTCCAACATTTTCTTTACCTCTGACATTAGGTTAACGGGTCCACAGTTCCATATTTTTTCTCTCCCTTCTTTGTTAAGTAGTGGTGTCAGATTCGCTACCCTCCAATCCACAGGTACAGTTTCAGAAGAGGATAACTGGAGCATCCACTGTTTCTAAAGCTACCTCTTTCCAAATTCTTGGATGTAAATCATCAGGTGCTTGCGGTTTATCAGCTTTCAAGATCACCACCTTCACTCGTACTATTTTTTGACTAGTACTTAGTTCCTTCAATTCTTACTTAGCTCTTTACACTCTAACTCATAGGTTTTGTTTCTTCTTTGACTGCAGACACAAAGTAATTATTTAATTGTTCTACTACTTTCTTATTCCCCATTACAAAATTCTCCTGCCTCTGTCTGTAGGGAGAATCCTATTATCCTGGCAATACATAAAATACTTGTCCAAACAGTTCCCCTGTGTGCTTTGGAACTGTCAGGCTCTGGTCCATGTTTGAAACCCAAGATCAAGTTGCAAGTTGTATTAGGTAGGAACAGGAGAAATGGATACAAGAGGAGGGCTGCAGACTATGCAGCCCCATGATCAAATTGATAAGTTGCACAGGTGGTTTTAAATAAGTGGATATATCAATTGAGGATTAGTAAACTGCTGTGGGGCAGTAGTTGGAACTAGTTCAGACCTAATCTCCAGTGCTTTCTGTGCAGTGTTTGCACATTCTCCGTGTCTGTGTGGTTTTCCCTGGGTGCTTTGGCTTCCTCTCACATCCCAAAGGCATGCTGATAGTTTAATTGGCTCTTATTAACTGCCCCTTGTGTTGCTGGGTAGCAGGAGAATCAAAGGGAGTTGATGAGCATGTCAGAGAAAATAAGTTAAATAAGTGGGGGGATGGATTGATGGGCTCACTCCGAGGGTTGGCATAGACTTGATGGGCTGAAACACCTCCTTCTATGTTGCAAGAAAAAGTGAAATATGCAGCTTGTATGTCTGGAAAATAACATGTAATCCTGTATAACTTCTTCCATATTTTTGCAAAAGATTTAAGTGGGGAGCTAATGTGGAAACTCTGAGGAATAGGCAAAGGCTTCCCTGAAAGCTAGCTACAAAAATACATTCTTATAAATCCATGATTTGATTGAGAGCTTTGACAAGGTTTCTAAGAAGTAACCTGTAGTTGCTGAAGCACTCAATTTCCAGCTGGTGAAGCCATTAGTTCTGTGGGAAACACTGCACCTCAACACTGCAGTCAGAAATCATATTGGCAATGAACTCACGCATTTTATGGGGCATTAGAGTGCTTGGATCTGTTGTGAGCTAAGGGCTCAAGTTGCAGATTCCCATTTATAAATATTTATTTTTCCTCTTGGACTTTCAACCATTTCACCTTGCTTTCCAAGTGAATGGGAAAGATTTGAATGAACAGAGCACTCTCATACTACTGCATTGAAGTGCCATCCTAGATTAGATTGCGGCTCTAGGCTGGGATTTGAACCCACAATCTTCTGACTCAGAGGTGAGAGTGTACCATCAACCAAGGCTGACACTGCAGAACCAGAGAGAACCAAATGCTAGGAAACCAGAATCTGTTTCTCTTGGAACAGTGCCATAGGATGTTTAACTTTCTATTTGAGTCACCAGAACGAGCAATGGTTTTACTTTAAAAAGAAAAGCATCTGTGACTATACAGCAATTCCTCAGGCTTGCACTTAATGTCAACTTAGAAATGACTTTAACTTCAACTCAGTGCATGTACTCCCAGCTAGTTAAACTGCTACACAAATTCCTAATAATTTCATATTTTCTTATAGCATAGGAGGCCATTTGGCCTATAGTCAATGCCAGCTCCCAGTAATCATATTCCTCTTATTTTCCTGTAACCTATTCTTTTTCACATGTCCATCAATTCCCCCTCAACCATCAATTTTCTTGCCACCCATCTACAGGAGGAGTAATTTATCTACAGTCTGCACTGGAGGTTAGGATCAAACCTGGGTCCCTGGAGCTGAAGCAGCAGCACTATCTACTCCATTACTATGTTGCCCTGAGCACATCTTTGGGAAGGGGGGGGGGGGGGGGGGGTAACTGAAGCACTTGAGGTCTTGATAATATCCAGGTCACTAGAGATTTGAGAAGCAATACTACCCACTGCATAACTGTTCCATCCTGGAATTTAGATTTCCAATGAGGCTATTATTTTGCAATCAATCTCAGTGCAAACTGAATTCTATCTTGTAGTAACATTTCCTCTTGCATCTTGAGGTGGGGCATTAACATTTACACATAAACCACATTAATGGGACCATCAGTTATAGACCTATTACTGAGCAATTGGAATTCTTCCCACTCTGGTCCTACCAGTGTACTAATAAGCCATATAGCTTTAAATGATTAAACCTCAGCACTACTGTTGTACAAACATGGAAGTTCCTAAGCTCCAACTCTTGCCAAAATTTTCCCATGTTCTCCATGATTATGTTGGGTGTGTCCCAGAAAGAATGCTTTCTGTGTCAGAGAAACTCAAAGAGCTCAAGCTATTAACTTGCTTAAGACTGGTTATTGTTTTTAAATAACAAAAAGCAGCACCAATTGCTCCACAGATGGTTTAATCCAAGAAGGATTCAATAATCTGATAGCTGTTAATATGCATTCACATTTTATTTCATTTTGGTAACCGATTATGGTTTTCTTCACAAATTCTAAATGTTATTATAAGTTGAAATTATTTTTTAAATATTTGAGGGCAGAAAACATTTGTTTAGGATGAAAGTTCCCGTCAAAACCATTGGTGGAAGCAGAATTCATCATACATATAATTTAAACGTGGACATATATTTTGAAAAGTTTAAAAGGGTAGAGGGACAGAGCAGGGATTTGGGATTAACTGGATAGTTACCTTACAGCCTGCACAGGCATGTTTCTAAATGCTATGAATACCAAGTCTGAAAATTCTGGCAACAGTATTTCATTTCCACCTCCCCTTCTCTCCCCACCTCACCCAATTACTGATGCTTCACGTATTGTGGAAAAACCCTGTCCCAGAACCCTCAAAAACCAAATAGACACATCAATGGCAATCAAAGATCAGGGATAGACTAATGTATTTTGTGTTCAAATTCAAGACAATGCATATTTAAAGTAGAATGAAAAATATAAATTAAATATCAATTAATTATACAAGAGGAATTTAGGTATAATTTATTATTCAATGAAATTTTCCAGTCAATATAGGCTGTTATTGACAGTTATAGGACAGATCTCAAGAACATGTGAACTTAGATCAAAACAAGTTTACTAATTTTGCACAGGTCATACTTCAGATTTCATTTGAAATCCTGTGCACATCACTAGAGCCTTGAGGGATATATTGGTGGAAATTGTAAGCAAATGTGATATACAAAGTGGCCTTAAATGGATGACTTGGAGGGTTACTTCAGAGGACAGTAAAGTCCCCCACTTTGCTGTGGACCTGTGGGACACATCAAAGGCAGCAGAAAATTTCCTTCCCGAAAGGACTTTCATAGTGGGTTTCAAGACAACCTGGCTGTTTCATGATTACCTTCACTGATTCCCAATTTAATTAATCTAAATCCAGTGATGAAATTTCAACTACTCTCTCTAAATCATTAGTCCAAACTCTGGATTACAGATTCTGCTAAAGTGCCATCCTACCCTTTATATAGGCAAAATCATAAAGACTGGGTCAACATTTGTTGGTGTAAATTATCTTATATCATTTGGTTAATAACAGCATAGGATAAGAGGATCTTATAGAATTTTCTTTACCAATTAAATTTATGACCAGAACAAAAGCAGAATAGGGAAGATGTTAGGGTGAAGTAGGGTGAGGATGCAGAGGAAAAAAATCAAAAATAAATTGCAGATACTGGAAAAGGTAGAGGAAAATAGTTAGAATAAGGGACCCTGAAAAGTCATGTCTTTTTTTTAAAATAAAACTTCTGGGACAATTGGCTATCAATAGGCACGAGTCTACGAGTCTTTACTGTTCATCTTCTGGGCTGGGGAAGTTTAGTGGAATTTCAAGAACAAAAATCTCATCATTAAAATAAGCCCTGCAATAAATATCAGTCCTTACTTTCTGCAGGAAGTTTAATTTATCTTTACATATGGAAAAATACTTACCACTTTAATAGGATTGCAGAATTGTGAACCTTTAACTTTTGCAATGCAAAATTAAATCTGCTTTAGACCAAGATGGGATATTTGTGGGATAAATTAGTAACTGTGCACCAAAAATGTAGCTTTGGAATGATTACACACCCTCATGGTCAATCATACAGACATGTATACAAATTCACTTTGTACTTAAATTGACATATGTATATTTAAAAAGCACATCAGATCTGATTAAGACAATTCAAAGTTACTTTTAATTGACATTAAAATAATTAAACAGAGTTGACGATTTGTGCAAAGTTCACAGCTAATTTTAAAGGTATATTTTGAGAGACTCTGAATTATTATATAAAATAATTGTAGTATTGACAGGTTTTACTAGACAAAGAAAAATAACTAAACTTGCTTCAGTATCATGTTAATTTTGCTGCTTCCTTCCATGCAGAAGGTATCCTATGCTGAGCTCCAGCCCAAGAACCTTCCAGATAATGTGTGCTTAAATTTTAACATTTTGGTTTTTAGCTCGGTTTTCAATTGAGGAGTGCTATGGAACAGAGGGACCTAGGTGTACAAGTACATAAGCGGCATCACAGGTAGACTGGGTGGTGAAGGCAGTGTTTGACATGCTGGCCTTCATCAGTCAGGGCACTGAGTATAGAAGTTGGGACTTTATTTTACAGTTGTATAGGAGTTTGATGAGACTGCACTTGTGAGAGTATTGTGTACAGTTTTGGTCACCTTGTTATAGGAAAGACATTATTAAACTGGAAAGAGCGTAGAGAAGATTTATGAGGATGCTGCCAGGACTTGAGGGCTTGGGTTATAGGGAGAGGTTAGGCAGGTCAGGACTTTATTCCTTGGAACATGGGAGACGGAGGTGTGACCTTATAAAAGGTGTATAAAATCACAAGGGGCATAGATAGGGTGAATGCTCAAAGTCTTTTTCCCAGGGAAGGGGAACTAAAAACTAGAGGGCATAGGTTTAGGTGAGAGGTGAAAGATTTAAAAGGGACCTGAGGGGCAACTTCTTCATGCAGAGGGTGGTGTGTATATGGAAAGGGCTGCCAGAGAAAGTTGTTGAGTCAACTACAATAAAAACATTCAGAAGACATCAAAATGATTAGGAGGGGTTTAGAGGGATATAGCCCAAATGGGTGTAAATGGGACTAGCTTGATCGGCACCATGGTCAGCATTGGACGAGTTGGGCCGAAGGGCCCGTTTCCATGCTAATCATCACCCTTGGCGAAACCATATTTTCTATTAAAAATGCCTTTTAACAAATGCATCAACTTCATATTTATATGATAAATTGTACCAAATTGTTAAATAATAATTTTGTTGGAGTACAGAAAATATGAAGTTGAATGGGACTAATGAAATTGCTTCCCTGGGAGCTGGCATTGACCTAAATGGCCTACTCCTGTGTCATTGTAAGATACATGATACCTGCACACTCGAAGTCATCTACTGAAGCCTGCGTTTTCACTAATACAGGTTTATTCCCCTCCCCAAACTCTTATTGAGATCCCCCCCAGTCACATTGCTGATTGTCATATTGAATTAACTATCCACAGTTAATAGAATATGCCAGTCGACAACATGCTTGTCAGTCTATATACAGCATCTGCACTATAAAAGCCACATAGTTATTCCAAATTTTATTGTTGACATTATACTGCCAAAAGATTTATCAATGTAAAAAATAATAAAAACTAATAAAAGTAGATCATTGGGTGACAAAGAGGGTGGGGGTTCCTTCAATTGTCAGTAAAACAAAAATCAAACCCTATATACACCTTTCTCAAATTCCTTTTCTTCATTCAAAAAACACACCAGAGGGAGGAAGAGAGATTGTTGCAGTTAAGCCCAATTATTTTCTTAACTGATTTTCACTTGCATCAAAAATTTGTTTCAATAGGGATCAAGTGGAGCTTGATCAGAAACATGGAAACAATTCATTTTGTTCTGTTTGTACAAGATGGTTTGAAAAGTTTTTTTCTGATCTAAATGTCCCCTCCCTTTGATAATTAGTTTAAAATGGTTATGTTATACATCATATGCACTGATAACGTTTAATATGGAACATTAAGTAGAACAAAAATCACTAAAATATTAACATTGCAAACAAACCTAGATTTATGGACCAGAAATAAGTTTATTTAGATACAGTAGAATTATAACAAAATTTAATGAAGTACATCCATCATGCGACAAAAGTAATATAAAATATAGAAGCTCTGAACCAATACTCAAAACTGGCTCAAGAGTAAAGTTGACAATATTTCACCAATGGACCAGCAGTATTTGCAGGCATAGATTTATGGGTGACTTCTCCAAAAGAAATTCCATATACAGAGGGCCAAATATTAGCTAGAAACTACACACTATAATTGGGATTTTTGCGCAAAATGACAAACCCCTCAAGGATTGGGGTTAGAGGTATGTACTCTTCAGTTGCCAACTCAGCTCTTTCACCATGTGCTAATAGCACAGGTGTGGTGTGTGTCTGGAATCCTGTGATAGTCTTGGGCTTTCCTGCTTGCCCTACGACATCCACAGCCTGCAACAAAAAAAAAGTTAATAGATCTTTAACAATCCGACTTGCACTTTAGATACCCAGTCCTTCTCTATTTCCCCTTAAGCCTGTCTAATATTTCTCCTAAAATTGCTTGCATAAACTACAGTGATGTGGAAGAATAGTGTTATTTGAGCTCTAATATTCTTCAGGCACTAGTCCAATACTTATCACAATGCCTCCCAATCTAATACCTACCATCCACGCTCCCCACCCATGCACCAAGAAAAAGGAGGGATAGAAAGAAAAGATTAGCTATTTTCAATTTTTCGTTCCCACTGATATCAGCAGACTTTGAACTTGATATACAAGGTATAGTGCTTGGATACTTATACTATATGGCACAGCCAACATGTCCATTACTAAAAACACACATTAAATGAAATTAGATAGGAAGGAAAGCAGCTTGAATTTAACTATATATACTGATAAGTGTTTAAACTGACTAAATCTAACACATCAGGAATTTGCTCTTGAAAATAACTCTAACGAACAAATCTACCACCTTGCACAAACATGCTGTCTGCAAGAAAAAGTACAAAATAAGGAAGTATTGCTTCTCTGTTTTTCCAACCATAATCTCGTTTTGCTGTTGGAGACTGGCATCATCAACTCATTCCATACCTTTTGTAATTGAAACTTTTGAAATTGAAAGGTTTTTTTCTGTTTCTCATCTTTCTTTTTGGAAGATTTTACCAATGCAACTTTACAGATAACTTGTCTTCTATTTTCCCCAAAGGAAGAAGGATGCAATCAGAAACCCTCAACAGGGAAGTACAGTTATGAATTTAAACCTAAAAACTCTAAAAGAAATTGTCAGGACCGATGTGTTGCATCTGCATTCTTGACAAGTGCAAACAACTCAATGTTCTGTAGAATTTGTATTTTGCTGAAATGAACCACACTCTTTATAAGAAAGCTAATATTGGAAGCATAGATTTGAAAATAATGATGACTGCAGCATCTAAATTCCTACCTGGCCAACACGGACCGATACCGGCAAAGGATGGAGCTCTTCGTCGAAAGTAACTAGCATACGAGGCTGCATTGCAGCAACCAGTCCATAGAGAATATAATGAGACTTCCCAAGAATTACTGCAAATAAAAGAAGTATTTTTAAACTGCTCACATCAGTTAAGCATTTTTGCTTTTTTTAAACTTCCTATGTTTTCAAATTTTGCAAAGGTTGTATTTCCCCAGATTTAGAAATGGGCTGATAACGGGCAAGTACAGTGCACCAATGACAGACAATGACATAGCTAACTTCAACAAGACAGTCTAACCATAAACTTTCAGTTGCATTAACATCACTAAATCTTGCATGATTAACATCACGAAGGTCAAGATTAACCAGAAATTTCACTGAATTAGACACAAATACCACAGCTACAAGAGATCAGAAATGGGTTAGTCTGCAGCAAGTGACTTACAAAACTCATCAACAAAACACAAGTCAGGTGTGCAGCGCCAACATTATTCAAGTAGTTCAATATCATCGAGAACAAAGCAACCCATTTGACAATCTAAAAATTCAGTCCCTCAACCACTGGTAAACTGCGGTTGCAGCGTGTAGCATCTGCGAAATCCATTGTAGTTACAACTTCTTCAATGCCACCACCCAAACATGCAACCTTTGCCTGGAAGGATGAGAGCAGCAGATGCATGGGAAAGCCACCAACCTCAAGTTAACCTTCAAGTCACACACCACCATGACTTGGAAATATAAACTCCTTCATGGTCACTGGCTTTAAATCTTAGAATCCTCTACATAACATGGCAGTAACAATTCAAGAAGGGCAGTTAGGGACAAATGATAAATATTGGCTTGTCAGCAATGCCCACATCCTGAAAATGAAATCTACATTGCTACAGTTATTCTTGCACTTGCCCATGTTAAATGAACTGTATAAGTTTGGATTTATTCATTTAAGCACTAAACTCCCTTTCCAATATCAATGCTTTCCCTTTTGCGAATCAGCATGTTTTTCTTTAAACTAGTGTTTTTCTTTGGGTACAACCTTTGCCTACAGTTTACCCATTTCACTTCATCAGATGCCAAAGCTCAAACATTTTTAACAATGCAACAAGTGCTTTTAAAAACAGAACATGCCAGAAATACTCAGCAAGTCAGGCAGCATCTTTGGAGAGAGAAAGAGAGGACTAAAGAAAATGCACAATTATTTACCATCAGATCTGGGATTACTTTGGTACTTCAGATCATTCTGCATTTTCACTGCCTTAGCTATTGTAACCTTGTACTACCACTTTTTATCGTTTAATCTCATCCTTCCAGAGAGCCTCCCTTTTGTTCTGACCTCCTGCCCTTCTCAAAGTGTCCTCTCTTAAGGTTTTTAAAAAGATCTTTTAAGTTTTAACTATTGACAGATTCTAGGAACTCTAAAGGAATAGTATGGTGTTACAATTCATCAATGATACACCAAATATACACACAACCCTTTTATACTTTCCACTTTGCCTTCATTATTTTAATTTTCTTGTGAATTCCTTTAATTGAAACAGCTGTCAGCATGTTGCTAATTCAATTACTTCCAAGTAAAATCTTTAACCAATTTCCCCACCCTAGCTCAAATCTAAGCTAACTATCTGCTGCCACTGTGAACCAAACACAAGGACTGCAGTTTAGTATATAAGCATGTTGAACAATATGCAGATAGCCCAAAATTACTTCCTCAAAGGAAACTAAACAGAGGTACAAACTATTGTTCCACTGAAACTCTAGATGTTAGTAATACGAAATGGTTTAAGAATACCACCGGTGACAGTGAAATTGTTACAAGAAAATAAAATTTATTTCAGTAATTAACGATGATACCTTCAGGTGAAAACAGAGATGAGGGACTGAAATCTCTCAAAATCTCCACCCAGAGAACTCTGGTTGCCAAGACTTTAATATCCAACTCTTACTGTATATCCAATGCTGAGATTTTTGTACAGCAAGGGGAATCATGTGGAGACTGGCAGGGAAATTGAGTGGAGGCCAAAGATCAAATCAACCATGATCTTATTGGATGGCCTATGCCTGCTTCAATTTCCAGCATGATGTCAAAGCTGGTTATTTCAGACTCAATTAGACAGGTGGCTTCAACATATTGGGCTTAATCTCCAGCACTGAAGGGATTGGTTTATTTAAAGGAGTTTCAAAAGGGACAAGATTAGATTTTAAAAAGCTGATGATAAGTGTAACTTTGAGGGCTAATTTCAACTTCATGATGTTCTAATTTTATATTCTTTCAATTTTTAGACATCAAAATATTAGTAATAATTGTTAACCAAAGCTTTACACAGTAACCTGAAAACTTACTGTTCTTTACATCAAGGAAAGAGACCAGTACGGTGAGAAGACCAGCCACTGCTACTTGGCTCATTAGTTGTCTATCACTGTGGTATGGACAGAGTGTGAGTGTTCCTTTTCCAAGGTGAGTCAAACCCTAGTCACAAGAACACAAAACAAAATTCAATGTACTTTTGACATCAAATTCCTAATAAAATATCAGTACAGCAAAGGCAATTAATAGAATTTTATCTATAGCTAATCCAGATATATTCATTTTTTTTTAAAATGCCCACTAATGCAATGCCATATCACTGTCAAATATTGCACTGGCTAGCAATTGGACAAGATGGCTACTGTCACTTTTCCCTTCTAGTGAATCAAGTTGCTCCACCTAGTGTTCCAAGTAAGAATCGATCAAATGATTGCAATTGAAAATAAAGATCATCATTTAATGCATGAGCTCAAATGTATATTCCAACATAATGTGGAAAAAAAATACTCCCTCCTGGCAATGATCATGGTTCATTTCTTCCCAGAGAATAGACTTAATTAACTGTTAGCATTAACCATTTGGAAAAAAAAACACCAGTGTACAAATTAAAAATTTAATCCACATCAGCACAAATCTATGGCTTTTTCACTTCACTTTTTCAGACATTATTCTCCTTTATTGAAGGCATAAAAAGTTATTTTGCCATTGTACAGTTTTGCTTGCATACCAAGTTTCTGCTGTACCTTGATCAAATTGATACTATACATCTGAGCCTTGTCAATGTGATTCCTTCCATTTACATTTTGATTCACATAAAACAGAGAGTGCACCAATAAATACAGATCAAAAACTCGATTTTATAGGGGGGCAGTGACAGAATTGCTGGTCACTACAATATTTTAAAACTAAATACATCTTGGGATTGATTAAAAGATTAAAATGTGCAAAATAGTTGATAAACAAATTATTTGAGTTGTACATCAATAGGTATATGTCAATGTCACTTCAAACTATTCACTACCCTAAAACCATAAACAATTATGATGCAAGAACAATGCACCCACCTGTGCTATTCTAACCATGAACAGATTATTTGGATCCTTCGCATGGTACTGTGCTAATTGCCTCAGCATGGCAGCCAACCTGGCATTGTTGGTACCTTAAATAGAAAGATTGTCAGTGCAGTAGTGTACCAAATATACTCATTCACAGCATTTATTTCAGAAAGTCTTGCAATACAAAAAAAAATCACCTATCCTGACAAGGACTCTAAGGAAGCAAAGCTCCAAAAATAGGAGGGTTTATGAATACTACAGAAATCAAACTTGTACACTGAGATGTACAAACTGGAATGAGGTTTTTGAGTTTGACATTAAATAATTAAAAAATGAATGGCAATGTTAGGTTCAGATATAGTTTGGATCAAGACATCCAAATCTTCAACACGTCAAAATAACAAAGGGAGAAAGCTTTTGGTGGCTCTAAATCAATAACATTAACATTTAGCAGGAGAGATTATCTTTTATTTCAAGCCTGTTCAAATAAAGGAGTAGTTGTATTAGATCACTAATGTAAACTGTTTCCATTATCAGTCATGTTTGCAGCACTGCTCAGCATTCACAAGTACTAAAACGGGACTCCGATGTTCTGGAATGGCATCTGGGCAAGTCACCAAAATTAATACTATTACAACACTTATGTATGACACACTGCAGGTGGATTGTGCAAGATATGAAAATGCACAGAAATAAAGGAATCAAAATTAAAAGTTGCATGGTGAATTAGTTTTGCCAGTTATTATTAGTGGCCATCAATACTGACAACATTATTTCCAATTCAAATTCTAAACGAAATGTTTCGAGCCTCGGCTCAAAATGTAGGCTTCTAGCGAGAGTCCCAATATGAACAAATATCAAGGGGTTGTATCCCACTCAATTAAGGAACTAACCACAAGGCAAAGTACATAATGCATGAAGCAGAAGATGGCGGCTTTGAGGTTTCAACCAATGGAAAAAATATTGAATTTTTAGTACCATGATTTTAAGCCAATCGTCAAGCTTTCTGGCAACTTGCGTTGTCTTGTCCTCTGAAGTAGTTGAACAATCTTTGCCAGAAAATACCTAATCTCTGCTATCAAATTTTAAGAGGGCAAGTGAAGTTCTACTGGAACATTTATGAATTCAACTGAATGCCATCAAAGGATAAAATCTACAGAAATGAAGCATGAACCGAACTTGCAAATTCATCACATCTTGAATGGCAGTACAGTTCCTGCATGTCATAGCTCACATTTATACAGCCACATGCACAAATAGAACAATATTTCAAAGTACTTTAGAGATGCAATCAAACAAAAATGGAGGCCAAGCCAAAGGAGGAGACATTGGGAGGAATCAATAAGAACTTTCTCCCTTTGTGTAAGAACAAGAAATGCTATGAGTGAACCTGTGCCAGGTAGATATCGTGACTGATGTCAATAACTAGACAGGTTTGTTAGCAACCAAAATTCATTCTGATGTTTCAAAAACTAAACATTTAACCTTAAACAAAAAAAACCCTTAAATAATTAGACCTACTGGAGTGTGCAAAAGCATGGTTGTGGTCAGAATTGTTAGCAGGCCAAAACAGCTTATATACTGCATAGCACCTAGTTTGGAGTCATATCGCTGGAGATGTACTTTGTATCTTTCAAAGCTACTGTGTCTATGACTTCCTATGTCAATTTGGCTCAATTGTGTGCTTAGGGGATCTCAGGACTGGCAATAGTTTAAAATATATAGAAAAGTATTATGTTGCTAATTTTTATGACTTTAAAGAATAATAAGCATCTTTTAAGAATATTGATGGTACAGAATCAAATTTTCACTCAATCATTCTGCTCATCTCAACACGACAATGAAGTTTCATGATACCAGAAAGCTATCTGAAGGCAGATGTGGCATACTTCTATCATTTCCACTTGAATGGTTTTAGTTGTAACAGCATTACTGTACATTACTTACCACTTCCAACCATACCCATGGCAAAGATAGAATTATGAGAAACTTCTGCATCAGCATCATGAGAGAACTTGCTCAAAGTGTCCAGTATACTCAACCGTGGATTAGAGACTGAAATCAATGCCAGTGCCAATGGTACAGCCCGTCTTAAAGTAGGCTCACCATACCGTAACTACCATAAAAAGAAAATCAACACAAGTCTTAAAGGGTTATAAAACTATGCACAATTTTTTGTACACTGTATAGTTTTAGTTTTATCCTACATTACAATTAAAGTGGCACAAGTGTCATCAGAATAATTTATTTTGGTGACATGCGGGCCTTTGACAAAGCCAGCAATTATTATCCATCACAAATTTCCTTGAATGTAACATTATGCTTGAGCATTTCAATTGTTAGCTAAGAGCCAACCTCATTGCCAAGGGTATGGATTCACATACTGGTTAGACCAGATAAATATGAACATTTCCTTCCTAAAAGGACATTGCTAACCCAGTTAGGTGTTTGAGACAATCCAATTTCCCCAAAAATCATCATAGAATTTGAGTTCAAGTGCCTGGATCAATAGTCTAGATATCTGGATTATGGGTATATTAGCTTAACCATGATGTTACTGTACTCCTTTCAATTAAAAGGATAAGGAGGTCACTATTTTAATTCAGGGCATAGGGAGTGAAGATGAATGTGATGAAGACTTTTTAATTCCTTTCAGAGGATGTTCGAACAATGAGCGAGAGATGGTAATACAGTGAATCCTTGTCCCCTTTTAAGGGTGTTATATTTATATTCTTGAAGCGTTTCCTGAATAGGTCATATGTCATTGATCTTCTCCAGGAGATGGGCTTATGCAGTTACAACAATTTAAAGGATAGGAAAAATGTAGAGGGATTCCTGCCTATGCAGGTAAATGGGATTAGTGTAGACAGGCATCACGGTTGGCATTACGAGGTGGGATGAAAGGACCCATTTCTGTGTTGTACAATTCTGTGAATTAGAAAAAAGACAAGTGAGGATTGGTTGAATGGCATTGTCTGAGAGCAAATGCCAAGATCTTCATCCAACTGGCAAGTTGCTCAAGTTCACTCAACTGTCCTAGAACCAGTCTCTTACATGGTATTGGGGACAGAGGTGGAGGTGGGGTGATGGTGCTGGGAAGGACCTCAAATTTCACTAGGAAACCATCTTCCAGTGGTTAGCTGTCACTCAGTGTAACGTAGGGCCCGTCTGAGCAAAATTCACAAGAGAGCTGCTGAGTTGCTTTTAGTGCCTGCACGTAGCTTACTGACCGTCAAAAGACCATTGCTGACGTTCACAAACATTCAAAATCTAGCTAAAATTAAAAGTAATGAAGGAAATGTTACATTATTATACATTAAAAATAAACACTTAGCAATACCACAAAATAATTAATTAGTATAGAAAGTTAGCTTGCATTTATTCTTCTTTCCCCAACCAATTTTAGAACAAAACTGAACTCCATGTGGAATCCAATGGAGGAGTGCAAATGCTTTTTTGGATCAGCTATTAGCTGAGCAAGAGTGTGGGAATACCACCTTCACTCAGGAGTCCTGGTTCTGCTGGTCAGTTATGAAGGTAAAAGACGTAATGTAAGCAAGACCATGAAGTTAGTTAAAGTATTGCATGTCTCAACATTTTTAAAGCACTAAGCCCAAAAACATCAACTTATTTAACATAAATATGGAGTTCTGTTTGATACTTAATGGGGAGAATTTCTCCTTGTAAATTAAGACTTGAGATATGGTCTTAAAATGACATTATCAAAATGACAAATAAGTTTCTAAACCTGCACTTATCAAACTTACGAGATGTCCAAACGTGCGCAGAGCCATTTCTGCTCCAATCTCTTCTCCCATGGCAATTAAAGCAATACCAAGCACTGCCACCCCCTTAAAAAGAATGAATTACAAAATATTTGTATGGGGTTGTTGGTTGTTAGTCATTCTGATCACCAAGATCATTAAAATGTAGTTCACCTGCATACTTTTTAATACATTTTCCTTTTATTTATTTTTCGTACACAACTATAACAAATTAAAATGAATCTTAATTAGAATCAAAGCTTGTCAAAAAAGGTAACTTTTTTTGGATACATATTGCCCTGAACTAATTTTAATTTGGAAGGGCATCATTTAATGGTTGTAATGCCAATCCTAGTTGCCGATGAACAATTGTAAGGGCATCTTATTTAGAAAGCCTCTTATTTTTTTTCCTTATCTTGTTGTACGAGGTTGCCTCATACTTCAGAGGTCAATTCACAAGGTAAAAATCATAAAAATTAATCATGAATCATTTGGCACATTTTCTAGTTGTTTACTTCCCAAAAAAAATGACCCATTTCATTCATGAGGAATTTTCAAATGAATAATTAAAATCAAATTATGTCATATTTATTTAAGTAATTTATATCTCATTCTCTCTCCCCCTATTTCTCAAATTCTATATGTTTAATAAAAATGAACTGAGTCGGAAATAATTCAGCAATTTTCATTTCAACACATTGGTGGAATTTGATTTTTGATTTTTTTTTATTTACAGCGTGGTAACAGGCCCTTCCGGCCCAACGCCGCCCATTTTTCTTTAAACCCAAATTAACCTACCCGTACGTCTTTGCAATGTGGGAGGAAACCGGAGCACCCGGAGGAAACCCACACAGACACAGGAGAATGTATGCTACCGTGCCATCATGCAATAGGAAACGTTAACCTTTAGATACTGATTACAGTTACATTTCTAATTCGATTAATATTTTCTGCCACTTTGCACAATACCTGATGTGCTCCCATATCTGCAGCATTTTCCTTTTTGTCCTTATCTTTCTCTTTCTTTTTGTCTTTATCATCTTCTTTTTCTTTTGAATCAAAATGCTCACTGCAAATGTGAAGTAACTGCTGGACTTTCAGTACATTACCAGAGCCTGTAGAATTTTAAATGCAACAAGGTAAATATATAATACAGCCCACAAATTGTAGAAATAACTTCTAAAATTCCTCACTTCCTATAATCTTGCACACATATCTAACAAAATAGCAGGCAGAAGAACAGCTCTCATGCTTAAGTTTGAATAATTGTCAAGGATTCTTAAGTTTAAGTGTGGGCTGAATCAAAAGAACCAATACTAAAAATGAAGAAATTATTGTAAATATATAAATGATTTGAATGGGGGCTGGTTAGCAAGTTTGCAGATGACACAAAAAATAGCAGCATTCTAGATAGCAAGAAAGATTGTCAAAGGATTGAAAAGGATATAGACCAGTTGGAAATGTGGGCAGAGGAATGGAAGATGAAGTTTAACTCGGACAAGTGTGAGGTATTGCATTTTTGGGAGGTCAAATGTAACAGGAAAGTATAAAGTAAATGGCAGGACCCTTGGAAAGATTGACGTATAGAGGGATCTTGGGGTGCAAGTCCATGGCTTCCTGAAAGTGGCAACACAAGAAGGTAAGGTGGAAAAGCAGCTGTACAACATACTTGCCTTCATCCTTCAGGGTGTTGAGTATAAAAATCAGTAAGTCAGCATGCAGCATTTGGTTAGGCCACATTTGGAGTATTGTGCAGAGTTCTGGGTTGCCGCATTACAGCAAGGATGCGGAGGCTTTGGAAAGGGTGCAGAAGAGGTTCGCCAGGATGCTGCCTGGATCAGAGAGTATTAGCTACAAGGAGAACTTGGACTGTTTTCTCTGGAGCACTGGAAGTTGAGGGACATTGATAGGGTAGGTAAGTTAATCTTTTTCCCAGTGTGGAAATCTCAAATACTAGAGGACATAGATTTAAGATGAGAGGGGGAAGGTTTAAAGGAGATTTACAAGGCAAGTTTTTTTTTTGAAAACAGAGTCGTTCGTACCTGGAAAGTGCTGCCAAGGGTGGTGATAGAAACAGATACGATAGCAACATTTAAGAGGCATTTAGACAGGCACATGAACAGGCAGGGAATGGTGCGATATAGACCACATGCAGGCAGATGGGATTTGTTTGGTTAGCACAGACATGGTGGACCAGATGGCCTGTTTCTGAGATATTCTGTTCTATGTAACAATGGATGCAAAAATCAATTTGTAGCATGCATTGATAGATCATTTCCTTTTTGAAGGAAATGGTACTGAATTTACCTATCAGGTGGTATAGCAGCAGAGGGAAGATTACTGCTGTCGGATTTTTGCCTTGCTAGCCCAATATTCTCCCTGCTCTACAAGCAGAAAATTGGTGGCCACCCCATCAATTAAATATTAGTAGTGGTGATGATGGAAGAGCATAAAACTAGCTCATAGCCTGAACTTTCTGACTTGTGGGATTACCTGCAGAGGATCAATGGGAAATGTAGTTATCATTCCTAGTATAGCAGTGGACATCGAACTGAGGTCATTGAATGAAGGGGGATGTCACTGATCGGGTCCACAGGATTCTTGAGCGGGAGGGAGAGCAGCCAGAAGTTGTGGTCCATGTTGGTACCAACAACATAGGTAGGAAGGGGGATGAGGTCCTGAAGAGTGAGTTCAGGGAGCTAGGCAGAAGATTGAGGAACAGGACCTCAAGGGTAGCAATCTCAGGATTGCTGCCAGTGCCATGCGATAGTGAAGGCAGGAATAGGAGGAGGTGGCAGATAAATGCATGGCTGAGAAGCTGGTGCAGGAGGGAGGGTTTTAGATTTCTGGATCATTGGGATCTCTTCTCGGGAAGGTGGGACCTGTACAGAGAGGACGGGTTACACCCGAACCAGAAGGGGGCCAATATCCTTGCGGCGAGATTTGCTAGGGTGATTCGGGAGGGTTTAAACTCGTTTGTGAGGGGGAAGGGAACCAGAGGAGTAGGTCAGAGGAAGAAGGGGATGGGGAAAAGTTAGATCAAACAGGTAGAGAGGCTTTGGGGAAGGAGAAGCAGAATACAGGCTATAAAAGTAGTAAGGTAGATGGACTGAAGTGTGTTTACTTAAATGCAAGAAGTGTCAGGAATAAGGGGGATGAACTGAGGGCTTGGATAACTATGGGGGACTATGATATCGTGGCTATTACTGAGACGTGGCTGATGTCAGGAGAGAAGTGGATATTGAATATTCCTGGTTTTCGGTGTTTTAAGAGGGATAGGGAAGGGGGGAGAAGAGGAGGAGGGGTGGCGATACTGGTCAGGGACACTGTTATGGCTGTGGAAAGGATGGATGTTGTAGAAGGATCATCTCTAGAGTCCGTATGGGTGGAAGTAAGGAACAAGAAAGGAGCAGTTACTCTACTAGGAGTATTCTATAGGCCCGCCGGTAGCAGTAGAGATATAGAGGAGCAGATTGGCAGGCAGTGTTTGGAGAGAAGCAAAAATAACAGGGTTGTTATAATGGGAGACTTCCTAAATATAGACTGGAACCTGCTTAGTGCCAAAGGTTTAGATGGGACGGAATTTGTTAAATGTGTCCAGGAGGGATTCCTGATGCAGTGTGTTGACAGGCCGACTAGAGGGAATGCCATGTTAGATCTAGTTTTAGGAAATGAACCAGGACAGGTGAAGGATCTATTGGTGGGTGAGCATTTGGGGGACAGTGACCATTGCTCCATAACCTTTAAAATTGTCATGAACAGGGACAGGTGCAGAGAGGACAAGAGGATTTTTAATTGGGGAAGGGCGAACTATGAGGCTATAAGGAGAGAACTTGGGAGTGTAAATTGGGATGTCCTTTTTGAAGGAAAATGTACCATGGAGATGTGGTCGATGTTCAGGGATCTTATGCGGGATGTTAGGGATAAATATGTCCTGGTGAGGCAGAGAAGGAATGGCAGGGTGAAGGAACCGTGGGTGACGAGAGAGGTGGAACGACTTGTTAGGGAGAAGAAGGTAGCGTACATGAGGTATAAGCAGCAAGGTTCAGACAGAGCCCGTGAGGAATATAGGGTAGCGAGGAAGGAACTTAAGAAAGGGCTGAGGAGAGCTAGAAGGGGACATGAAAAGGCGTTGGCTAGTAGGGTTAAGGAAAATCCCAAGGCCTTTTTCAAGTACGTGAAGGGTAGGAGGATGGCTAGGGTAAAGGTAGGTCCGATTAAGGACAAAGGTGGGAGAATTTGCCTGGAGGCGGCGGAAGTGGGAGAAGTTCTCAATTCAGTATTCACCAGGGAGAGGGGTCTTGATGACGCGGAAGGGAGTACTGGTAGGGGTAATGTTCTCGAGGTTGTAGATATCAAGAGAGAGGACGTGTTGAAGTTGTTAAATAATATTAAGACAGATAAATCTCCGGGGCCTGACGGGATTTTCCCCAGGCTGCTTCGAGAGGCTAGGGAGGAGATTGTTGAACCGCTGGTAAGGATCTTTGAGTCCTTGTTGTCCACAGGGATGGTGCCAGAGGATTGGAGGGTTGCGAATGTTGTCCCCTTGTTCAAAAAAGGTAATAGGGATAGGCCAGGGAATTAAAGACCGGTGAGTCTCATGTCTGTGGTGGGTAAGCTGTTAGAAAGGATTCTAAGGGATAGGATTTATGAACACCTTGAGAATCATGGACTGATTAGGGACAGCCAGCATGGCTTTGTGAAGGGAAGATCTTGCCTCACAAGCCTGATAGAGTTCTTTGAGGAGGTGACTAGGAAGATTGATGAGGGCAGTGCGGTGGATGTGGTTTACATGGATTTTAGTAAGGCGTTTGATAAGGTTCCTCATGGTAGGCTTCTTCAGAAGGTCAGAGGCCGAGGGATCCAAGGAAGCTTGGCTGTGTGGATTGGGAATTGGCTTGCATGTAGAAAGCAGAGGGTTGTGGTGGAAGGAATGCCCTCGGATTGGAGGGCAGTGACTAGTTGTGTCCTGCAGGGATCGGTTCTGGGACCTCTACTTTTTGTGATATTTATAGATGACTTAGATGAGGGGGTGGAGGGCTGGGTTAGTAAGTTTGCGGACGACACTAAGATCGGCGGTGTTGTGGATAGTGTGGAGGGCTGTCGGAGCTTACAGAGGGATATTGATAGGATGCAGAGCTGGGCTGACAAGTGGCAGATGGAGTTCAATCCAGAGAAGTGTGAGGTGGTACACTTTGGAAGGACAAACTCCAGGGCAGAGTACTGGGTAAATGGCAAAGTACTTGGCAGTGTACATATTCACAGTTCATTGAAAGTTACCTCACAGGTGGAAAGAGCAGTTAAGAAGGCCAATGGGATGTTGGCTTTCATAAGTCGCAGGATTGAGTTTAAGAGCAGCGAGGTGATGATGCAGCTTTACAAAACTCTAGTTAGGCCACACTTAGAGCACTGTGTTCAGTTCTGGTCGCCTCATTATAGGAAAGATGCGGAGGCGTTGGAGAGGGTACAGAGGAGATTTACCAGGATGCTGCCTGGATTAGAGAATATTGAATATGAGGAGAGGCTTAAGGTGCTAGGGCTTTATTCACTGGAAAGGAGGAGGATGAGAGGAGACATGATAGAGATATATAAGATATTGAGAAGAATAGATAGACAGTCAGCGCCTCCTTCCCAGGGCACCAATGCTCAAGATGAGAGGGCATGGCTTTAAGGTTATGGGTGAGAGGTTCAGGGGAGATGTCAGGGGGAGGTTTTTCACCCAGAGAGTGGTTGGTGCATGGAATGCACTGCCTGGGGTGGTGGTGGAGGCAGATACATTGGACAGGTTCAAGAGCTTGTTGGATAGGCATATGGAGGAATGTGAGATGGAGGGATATGCAGGAGGAAGGGGTTAGGTAGTGTGAGGGTGGTTTGATGGACAGCACAACATGGTGGGCCGAACGGCCTGTTTTGTACTGTATGGTTCTATGGTTCATAGCAAGCACCCCATCTTCCTTCCCTGAGGCCCTTAACTTCAGCTGGATAAATGTGGATTACAATCTTTCTTTCAATGAGGAGAAGGATGTGTACTAGTTGACCCCTTTTCTGGAACTATAATGGATGATCTGCTTCTTGCACAAGGAAGAAGTTCCAATCCAGGAAGGGTGGCTGATATTATAAATTGGTCAGCATCATGAAAGATAATCCAGCCTGGTGCCTTGATACCATCAAGATAAAAACACAATAATGAGAGTGTTCAGGAAAATACGGCAAGTATGCATCTAATTATACAAGCCTTTAAAATTAATCAAACAGTTATCCAAGGAAACCTCCATTGTATAATTCAGAGGCAGATCAAAACAGAAGGTTAGGAATGGAAAAACACACTATAACAATGCAGTTTATTTTATTCTTGCAAAATGAAACTATTCTGTTAAAAAAATGGATGAAAACATGTTACCCAAGAACTGACTGCAGTCTGAAACATGGTCAATTGGATTAAATTGGTTGGATTTGTATCCAGACTAACCTGCATATGCACAGACATCAACCAAAGTATTGGCAAAGCTACGGAAAGGCTCGGAAACCACTTCTAGGGCAGCCAAAATTGCCTCAATGGCCTCTCCTTTTCCTGCAAACCATAAATACATGGCATCAACTCCTTTATCAAAGAAAGGTGGCTTTATTCTGATGACCATTTTTGTCTGCATAAAAAAAAAGCTACTAACGTGCAATTACAACAAGAAATACAAAAGATAAACTACAAATGCAGCAAATCTGATCGAGATACACATTGCTTGATCAACATTTTAAAAGGGAAAAGATAGTTTTGTCTAGAACATAGAACAGTACAGTACGGGCCCTTCGACCCACAAGGCTGTGCTGACCTATATAAACACCTAATTCCTGATCAATCCAACCCTTCCCTCCTACACAGCCCATAACCCTCCATTGTATTTTCTTCCATGTGCCTATCTAAGAGCCTTATAAATATCCCTATTGTATCAGCTTCTACCACCACCCCTGGCAGTGCATTCCAGGCACCCAACACTCTCTGTAAAAACAAAACCTACCTCTGACATCTCCCCTAAACTTTCCTCCTCTAACCTTAAACTGATGTCCTCTAATATTGTCTATTTGGCAAGTATCTTCATTAGCCCTTATTGAAAAACTTAGAGATGCAGGAACAGACACAAGTTATAAAACAAAAGCACTTGGCACTACTGGTGCACACCAAAGTGACCCTCAAATGTAACCAAATAGTTCTAACCAAGTACACCTATCCTCCACCTTTTTAAAGGCCTCCCTATTTCCTCCTCTTATACAATCAAATATCGATTGTTGACAGTTTCTGCATTGATCCTTAATCCTGGAATGAAGAACACAACTCTATAGACATTTCCTCTCAAATGTTATAAATCTCTCAAATTTAATTGCATCCATAATTCCTCATTCTAGACCCAAGTACTAGAAAGTCTGATTGTACTTACCCTTCCCAGCTTTGATAATTGTGTGCATTTTTACTACATCATTCCATAATTTGTGCTGCTCTAATATAGATGTTGTGATTGTTTTTTTTGCATGCTTCCTTATACAGAAAACAAAACAAAAAGGAATAAACAGGCTGGGAGGCTGTGACCAGTATAGAGTTAATATTTTCCTGGGTGGGGAATCCAGAACAAGGGTTCAGTGTTGTGTTGCCAGCTGTTAGATTGGTAACAGTGTGGGCTCTAAGGAGGATGACAGGAGGTGTCTAGAGGATATGGACAAGCTAAGAAAATGGGAGAAGACATACAGATGGAATATAATGTGGAAAAAAAATGGGGTCACCCATTTTGAAAGAATAAAGGAGGAAAGCTGGGAGTATCTGGAATATTTGTGTACTGATACTTGTCTCCCTACCCCCAAGGGAGAATATTTTTTTCAGAAGGAGTGCAGTAAAAGTTAACCAGATTTATTGGTGGGGTATCTTGAACAAGGGTTCACAGTGTCAAAATAAGGGACAGCTATTTAGGACAGATGAGAAGAAATTTTTCACTCAGTGGGTAATGATTCATTGGCATTCTCTATCCAAGAGGGCTATGTCTCAATTGCTGAGTAAATTCAATTCAGAGATTGAAAAAAATTTAGATAAATGGAATCAAAGGATGTGGGTTTAGTGCAAGAAAATGGCACTTAACTAAAAGATCACTCATGATTTTATTGAATCACAGAACATGCATGAGGGATTGAATAGCCTACTCCTGTTTCTATTGTTATGTACTTAAATCAGGTAGCATCCCCAACCTCTTAGATTTCTTTATTAATCTCCCAAGTAGTGAATGTCAAAAATTATTAGGTTCTATGTACTTCACATCCATTGGATTAAACTATCCATCATTACCATTTGCTGATCAAAGGGTACGGAAATCATGTACGGAATCTTAACTATGAATGTGTAGTACCTAGAATACTAAAAATCTTCTCAACACGTTAATTTGCAATTACACAATTTAGTCCATTTTCTTCTGCAAAAATAGACTACATCAATTAACGTTCTGTCCTCTAACACAAACACACAGTGCTGTGAAATGTAACTTCTAGAGTCTCGACTGCTTCCTACTCCATTTTCCTCTAAATAGTTGTGTGCATAATGCTGGATCTCAATTCTGTATTCTCAGATTTACCTTTACTGAAATCTTTTTAATCTGCCATAATGTTGCTCATTAGCTTGTTCTCAACCACCTAAGAATTCAGCACTTTGCTAATACTCCTTCCCCCCCCCCCATAAAAGTCCCATGCAAAGCAACCTTCAAATTGATAATATTCTGCAATGTGCCTTTGCAACAAAATATTTCTTTGTAAATATGTCACTGTTTTAAATCATCAGCTTTAAATCATTTTCAACTTTATTCACATCTTCATTTAGTTTATCTGTTAATTTTTTATTGGCCTCCCCTCTACAATTTTAGTTTCTGATTTATTCAAAAACAAATATACTTGTACTGTAATTTCAAATTGCTTTTTTAAAAAACTCGCACCATTACCCGATGATTCTGTATGTTTAAAATATCCTTTCACCTCAAAGGTAATAAAAAGCTCAATACTTTCAAAGCAAATGAAATTTATAGGGCAATACAAATGCAAGTTTTCCCCATTTGCGTTCTCTCTAAGTTGGTAGCTCAAGGCGAGATGAACAATAAAGACACCTACGTTAGACTATTGTTTGTTGACTACACCTCTGCCTTCAATACTATAATTCCAAGCAAATTTATCACCAAACTCCAGGACCTGGGACTCAACACCTCCCCCTGTAATTGGATCCTTGACTTTCTGACCAACAGACCGCAATCAGTGAGGATAAGCAGCAACATCTCCAGCACGATTCTTCTCAACACTGGTGCCCCACAAGGCTGTTTCCTCACCCCTCTTATACTCATGACTGTGTGGCCAGATTCTGCTCTAACTCCATCTGCAAGTTTACAGCTGATACCACTGTAGTAGGTTGTACCTTAAATAATGATGTCGGAGAGCTTAGTGACATGGTGTCATGACAACAACCTTTCACTCAGTGTCAGCAAAACAAAAGAGCTGGTCATTGACTTCAGGAAAGGGGGCGGTGTACATGCACCCGTCTACATCAGTGGTGCTGAGGTCAAGACGGTTGACAGCTTCAAGTTCCTAGGAGTGAACATCACCAATAGCCTGTCCACGTAGACACCACGGCCAAGAAAGCTCACCAGCGCCTCTACTTCCTCAGAAGGCTAAAGAACTTTGGCATGGCCCCTTTAACACTCACCAACTTTTATCGATGCACCATAGAAAGCATCCTATCTGGATGCATCACAGCTTGCTATGGCAACTGCTCTGCCCAGGACCACAAGAAACTGCAGAGAGAGGTGGACACAGCCCAACGCATCAGGGAAACCAGCCTCCCCTCCATGGACTCTGTCTATACCTCTCGCTGCCTTGGTGAAGCAGCCAGCATAACCAAAGACTCCACCCACCTGGGTCATTCTCTCTTCTCTCCTCTCCCATCAGGCAGAAGATACAGGAGCCTGAGGGCACATACCACCAGGCTCAAGGATAGCTTCTATCCCATGGTGATAAGACTATTGAACGGTTGCCTTGTACGATGAGATGGACTCTTGACCTCACAATCTACCTTGCATCTTACTGTCTACCTGCACTGCACTTCCCTGTAGCTGTGACATTTTATTCTCTATTCTGTTATTGTTTTTACCCTGTACTACCTCAATACACCGTGTAATGAATTGATCTGTATGAACGGTATGCAAGACAACTTTTTTCACTGTACCTCAGTACAAGTGACAATAATAAACCAATACCAATAAAAATACACCAACACCTTGCTAAAAGTGATCCTTCAGAAGTAATTTCCAACAAGCCTGTCTATCATGGGAAGCATACAACATCTCAGACCGGAGGACTCAGCATGGTTAATGGATAGAAATCAAGAACTAGAAATGAATTTCGCCCTTGGAAAAACTGAAGGGTATTGATCTAACCTATAATAATTAATTAAGCAGGGCACAGATCAAAAACCTTAGTGGTCTTTATGTTATAAGCAACTGCCTGACATTAGCAAAATCCACCTGAAATTTATAAACTGAATTATACTGCAACATTAGTCTGCATATGTCACATATGAAAGGACATAATTTTTGTGAAATCCAAAATGCTATCAAATAATAATGTTAAGTTAGCGCTTGCTTTGCGGCAATAGATATCCTTACCTAGATGGTTGAGACCTAGGCCTAATGGCAGCCACCTTGCATAAGTGTCTTTCAACTCTTGCTCAGATTTTTCCATTATAGTTTCCAGAATGTTGGAATTGACATCCCCATTGCAAGAGCCCACTGCAATCATTCCACATGCTAAAGCAGTCACACCTATTACCTAGAGATTATATTTGAAATCAAATGATTAGACAACTGCTCAAAATACTGAAGTTTAAATGATTTAGCATAATTGTTAAACTGGAATAGGGGGCAGCAAATGAAGAACCTACTTCAATAATGCAAGCTAAGTTTCATTACAACATTATTAGGATTCACGGTGGTCATTTGGTATAACCCCTTGAATCTCCATCTTCAGTTAACATAAAATCTAAGCCACTCTGCCATCTATCAAAAACTATTATTCAACAAACATACACTTCTGACAAGCAGATCAAACCCAAACAGCAGTGAGAGTGAGTATTTAAATTATTACTGTGTGGATCAACTAGTCCAACCTTATGCAGCACTATATCAAATAGATTTAGCCAGTCACATGAAAACTAAGCAATAACTCAATTTACAATACTAGGAGTTTCTTTTACCATACCTCCATGCTGGATTTAGAATCTCGAGTCACGGGAAGCAGCAGAGCCAATACATCCTCCCGATTAGAGCCTGCGTAAGCAAGCCCAAGCCTGCCAACCATAAAGTTGAAGAAATTACACAATGATGCAACTTACACAAATGATAAAAATTCTGAAAGAGTAAACCTTAACAACTGTGCATTTTGCATTTCAGTACAGTTCAGCACTTTGGATCACCAAGCACCTTCCAAATGTGCAGAGAGTCACCAGACTGTCCTTGGTGGATTCTGTTGAGAGCAGTGCGTTGGCAGTGATCAAAGGCGGTTGATGTCACGAACCTCCACTGTGATTAGTGCTGGGGCATTTGTTTCAATTTTGTCTTCACCCTGCAGATAGTGGCTGCCTTTTCTCAATGTGGACTGTGAGGGTTTAAATACTTTTGTGGAGGTTTTGCGAAGTCTTTCTGAATGGAACAGTTGGTGTTACTTGTGACTTTTTCCCGTCTCTGCTGCACCTCTGTTTCACAACTAGCAACAGAAATGATGGCGCCTTATCTGCTCTGTGAAGATCCTTAAGAGCTTTTCCCACTCACAACACTAGCCCAGTATCAAGCATGTGAGAATTGAGGTGCCAATAGTCAATGAACACCAAAAACAAATTGCATATGCTGAAGACCCTAAGTAAAACCAGAAAATACTGAAAACACCGGTCAGGCAGCATCTATGGAGAGAGAAACAGTTAACATTACAGGCTCAGGACCCTTCATCAAAACTTGGAAACAGAAAAATCAAGTTAGTTTAGGTAGCAGAGAAGGTGGGTTAGGGGGATGATTGAACACAGGGAATATCTACGAAAGGGTGAAATTGGATCGACTGTGGCACTTATGGGGCAGCTTAGATCAGATTAAGCTTGTTTCTCTGTGTAACGTGCTGCTAATGGTGTGGGACATGTCCAGCAGGCCAAACTGTATCAAAGAGAGTATCTGGTCTCAGAGATATTCCCTTTGTTCTACCATCATCCCCCCCATCCCCCTTCTCTGCTATCTAAACTAACTTGTTTTTTCTCTTTCCAATTTCTGATAAAGGCCCCTCGAACTGAAACATTAACTGTTTTTTCTTCCACAGAATCAGCCTGGCCTGCTGAGTGGCTCTAGTGTTTTCTGCTACTGGTCAACTCCGTCCCAAAACCAAGATTAAACTTCCGTAAGGCTTCACAGGCCACCTTCACAGTCATTGTTGAAGAAATACAGAGAATACCACTACTTCCAGATACCTACAGTTGCTTTGCTCAGCTTCTGAGCAAAAAAGATACAGAATATATCCCATGCTGGCCTCAGAACAGTAAAACACTACTGGCAAAACACTGCTGGCAGAGTTCAGCACCATCCAGCACTTGGATACAGCAATGGCACCACTGGATTTCCCAAATAAAGATAGAATAGCATGACGAGAAACTACAGAAAACCTGAAACAGTCTTACACAATGGCCTTCAAATGTAATTTCAAGAATTAAATTGCACTGCAAAACTCCCAGGATCATTAGCATTTTTACACAAGCCTTTCTCAACACCTACAAACCAGACATTCCTTGCATTAAATCTCTCAAGTTTATCTGTGCTGACAACACAGCATGGCTTACATAAGCAACAACACAAGAGGATGCAAGCAGGACATTAACAAGGAGCTTGCAACTACTGCAATATTTCTTACTTTGGCTTGCAGAAGTGGATGTGCCCATACCCAATTGGGATGTTGGCACTGCAAACAATCTTCCAGAGCACTTATTGGCACATGTAAACAGTCAAAGATTGATCTTGCTTCTAAAATTTCAAATAAACATCTGGCTGGAAAATGTTTTTTCCTCTAATAAATACTTTATGTTGGTCATATATCTGAAATGAAATAAAATACTAGAGAGGGAAAATAATATGGGAAGGATATTTTGAATTTAATAGAAATTGAAAATGAGTTATGTTAAAAAATGACGGAATATGACAAGCATAGAGAAAGTAAGTGATGCGGTTTGTTTCTGCAGAAATGAATTATTACATTAAAAATCTCTCATACTGTGATATTAATTATAGTAATGCAGAGCTGAAAAACAACAAAAATCTGAGTCATTTCAGGTTCAGGGAAATTCCAATTTCCGAGGGCCAGACATGTACATCTGTGGTTGTTTTATTATCAGATGATTTATTATTTTAGTTATCCTATTGTCACTTAAAGATTCTAGCTGGGGTATACCATACTGGATTACTAGAAAATTAATTCAGTTGGTGACTTAATTAGGTGCCATTTCTCCTAAATGCTATGTCCTTGTAAAGGACGTGCATACAGATGGAGCTCATTCAAAGCAATGAATGATTTTTTTTATTTCTCTCTGCCACAGTTCAAAATACATCTACCATAAATTTGCAGAATGCTGAAAACAGCACCAGGACAACAACTCCAAAGTCAATGTGCTTGGGGAAAAAAAAATCAGGCATGCACTGCATCAACTAGTGTCAGTTGAGAACTAATTATTTTCTGTGCTCTAATAAATACAACACTTACCCAAAGATTGCTCCAATTCTCATTGTATTACTGCTGTGTAGGACATAATCTGAGAGAAGAGCAAGAGCTGGATCACACTCATTCCGGACACCAGAATTTACAATACCACATGCAAGCAAGGCACCAGACTGGGGGAAAAAATGTAAATTGATGACTAGTAGTTTGATCAGATGGATACATTGTAAAACACACTCAGTCAGGACTTCTACATTTTCATAAATTGTTTTTGCACTCCTTGTTTATTCTGTCTGAAAAAGTTACAGGAGAAGTTAGTACAATTTTTTTCTTAGTCTTCTAAACAGTAATCATCTCAATAGATTATAGGTAAAATATTCCTGTTGATAACCATATACTATACTGGACAGATCTGTCTTAAAATATATTTTAAAGTGTTATTTCTTTATTTATATCTGGTGTCAGAGAACTCCACACTTGAAAATGATCTTCAATGAAGCTTGATCCAAAATAGCAATAAAAATCTACACAGATCTCTATTGTTGCAGTTTTAATAATCCAGTATCACATTAACATCTGCAGTTTTAATAATCCAATAGCACATCAACATTCCAACTATTTAAAAAATAGCTTTAACTACCATGACATTATAAATTTCAACATGGTACTTTTCTCAAATGCATGAAATAGACAATATTAAACTGTATCTAATAATGTCCTCTTAGAAATATTCAAATGATGCATTTGTTGGGCAAGTTATAAGCAGCTGAGAGAATTAGTATTCAAATTTTAAATTAAAGTATTTACTTTTGAAAAAACAGTATGACACATTCACTTAATTCATTAATTTTATGTGCATGCAAATAGTTTCTAATCAGAAAAATAACTGGTAGAAAAATAAAACTTAACAATCTTTGCATCAGTTACAAATAATGGTGTTTATAAGGCATGAATCTTTAAGGTATCAAATATTTGTGATTGCATGATATGGTATATATTGCTACATGTCAACTGTTCCATTGATTTGGGAAAAAATACACAATTCTCTCCAATCCAAAGCTGAGAGACTAGACACCAGGAATGTTACCAGGTTTCTGGGGAATCAAATCAACTAGCAGCAAAAATCACAAGTAATCTTGGCATCAACATTACCTCTTCAAAATGTTTAATGAGGTAGTGGCACCATGAAATAAATTCACAGTTGTGAACAAGCAACTGTCTGCATTGTTTATTAGATGGTGCGAAATGTGGACTGCCCCCGCAACCCCCCCCCCCCCCAACCACAACGTCTCCACTTACGTAGCCGTGAAATGGTATCTAAGGCAGTCTCTTCTACTCTATCCAGACTAAAATAAGTTTAAGCATATACCTCAGTTGACTCACCTTAATGTAGTCTTCTGACGAGTACAAATACTTGTCGATTTGTGTCAATCCACCATCAACATCCCAAAGCAGTATCATTCCCAATGAAGCTGCAGCACTTAGCATACCTGGCAACAGACAAAATGGGTTAATGAAAAAGCTCACATCATTTATGGCACTTCAACACCTGTCAGGATATACTCACCATGGTCTTTGTTTTTGTAAAGCCATTTATTACCATCTTCTGTCAGCAGTTTATCTTGTCCAAATGCAGCATTCACAAAACCGTTAACAAATGAAGAAGCTAGATTCATTCGAGCAGAATCAATCTGGGAGCCAGTGCTCCCGAAACCTGCAATTTAAACAAAAAAAAATTGAGGCAGCATAATTAAATAGTAAACGTATAATTTAGTTTCTTGAACAATTTTTCTTCATAAGCACATTGCAACATTCTCACATTGAATATCACTACATGCATTAATGTTCTGTAACTAATAATTCTTAAATATTCCAGTATTTTTTCCCATTTTGTTATTTTCCTCCACATTTCCTTTTCCCTCAAGGGACTAATTATCGATTTGCTTCTATTTTTCCACAAGTGGGAATTTGCATCATGCTTAAATGAACACCTTTCATACATAAATTTTATACCATGTTTTGGTGAGCATCTTCAACTTGTCATTGGTACTGATTTCAACTTTTACTGCAAGTGAGGGGTAGGCTCAGGGAAGTAACTTAGATTTTTACCTCACGTCTAGGCATCTGGACAAACTTCTCACATATACAAACTCATCTCTAAAGTCCTAGACCTAAGCACCCACCTCTGCAACTGGATCCTTGATTTCCTGACTAACATACCACAGTCGGCAAGGATAGGCAGTAACACCTCCTCCACGATTATCCTCAACACCAGCACCCCTAAGGCTGTGCCTTCAGCTCCTTACTTTACTCCCTATACACTCACAACTGTGTGACCACATTCTGCTCCAACTCCATTTACAATTTCACAGATGACACCACTGTGGTGGGCCAGATCTCAAACAACGAGATAGAGTACAGAAAGGAGATAGGCATCAAGATAACAATCTCTCCCTCAATGTCAGCAAAGCAAAGGAGCTGGTCATTGACTTCAGGAAGCAGGGCAGAGTACATGGTCCTGACTGCATTAATGGTGCTGAGGTAGAGATGGTTGAGAGCTTCAAGTTCCCAGATGTAAATATCACCAACAATTTGTCCTGATCAAGTCACGTGGACACTATGGCCAAGAAAGTACACCAGCATCTCTACTTCCTCAGAAGGCTAAGGAAATTCAGCATGTCCCCAATGACCCACACCAATTTTTACAGATGCACCATAGAAAGCATCCTATCCAGATGCATCACAACTTGGTATGGCAACTGCTCTGCCCAGACTGCAAGAAATTGCAAAGAGTTATGAATGCAGCCCAGTTTATCATGAAAACCAGTCTACACTTCCTGTTGTCCACACTGGTCATTCTCTCTTCTCCCTCTTCCCATCGGGCAGAAGATGCAAAAGCTTGAGAACACATACCGCCAGACTTGAGGACAGCTTCTACCCCACCGTTATAAAACTCTTGAACGGACCTCATACAAGAAAAAGGTGAACTCTTAATCGCTCAATCTACCTCATCATGGCCCTTGCACTTTACTGGTCTACCTGCACTGCACTCTCTCTGACTCAACACCTCCTTCTGTAATTGGATCCTTGACTTTCTAACAAACAGACTGCAATCAGTGAGGATAGGCAGCAATAGCTCCGGCACGATTACTCTCAACACTGGTGTCCCACAAGGCTGCGTCCTCAGCGCTCTACTCTACTCCCTATACACTCATGACTGTGTGGCCAGATTCTGCTCTAACTCCAACTACAAGTTTGCAGATGATACCACCGTTGTAGGCCGTATCTCAAACAGCGATGAGTCAGAGTACACGAAGGAGAGAGCTTAGTGGAATGGTGTCATGACAACAACCTTGTCCTCAATGTCAACAAAAGAGCTGGTCATTGACTTCAGGAAAGGGGGTGGTGTACATGCACCTGTCTACATCAATGGTGCTGAGGTCGAGAGGGTTGAGAGCTTCAAGTTCCAAGGAGTGAACATCACCAACAGCCTGTCCTGGTCAAATCACATAGAAGCCACGGCCAAGAAAGCTCACCAGCGCCTCTACTTCATCAAGAGGCTAAAGAAGTTTGGTCTGTCCCCTTTGATTCTCACCAACTTTTACAGATGCACTACAGAAAGCATCCTATCTGGATGTATCACAGCTTGGTACGGCAACTGCTCTGCCCAGGACCGCAAGAAACTGCAGAGAGAGGTGGACACAGCCCAGCGCATTACGGACACCAGTCTTCCCTCCTTGTACCCTGTCTTTACCTCTCGTTGTCTTGGTGAAGCAGCCAGCATAATCAAAGACCCCACCCACCTGGGACATTCTCTCTTCTCTCCTCTTCCATTGGGTAGAAGATACAGGAGCCTGAAGGCACGTACCACCAGACTTAAGGACAGCTTCTACCCCACTGTGATAAGACTATTGAACTGTTCCCTTATACAATGAGATGGACTATGACCTCATGATCTACCTTGTTGTAACCTTGCACCTTATTGCACTGCACTTTCTCTGTAGCTGTGATATTCTGTACTGTTATTGTTTTTACCTGTACTACATCAATGCACTCTGTACTAACTCAATGAACTGCACTGTGTAATGAATTGACCTGTATGATGGGTTTGTAAGACAAGCTTTTCACTGTACCTTGGTACAAGTGACAATAGTAAACCAATACCAATAAATGTAACACTATATTCGGCTTTTTTTTTTGCATTTGTACTACCTCGACGTACTTGTTTATGGAATGATCTGTCTAGATGGCATGCAAACAAAAGCTTTTCACTGCATCTTGGTACATGTGACAACAATAAACCAATTACCAATTTAACTAACAGATCAGTTATTGGGTGGCTGGGAAACTTTTGTTACGTGCTGCTTGTTGAATTACAGAGAAGATGGGCCAAAAGATTGGCTTGGATGTGGTGGGTTGAAGGGCTGTTTCTGTGATGTATGATTCTATGACCGAATGATGAATGCTGATGTCAGACAGAAGAAAACAAATTATTCATTTGGCATTTTTGGTCAAAGGATGACTCCTTAACCTTTACCATAGCCTTTGAGAGGGATAGGAGCAGACGATATGGAAAAGTATTTAATTGGGGGAGGGGGAATTATGATGCTATTAGGCAGGAACATGGGAGCATGAATTGGGAACAGATGTTCTTGGGGAAGTGCACAATGGAAATGTGGAGGTTGTTTAGGGAGTACTTGCATGGGCTTCTGGATAGGTTTGTCCCATTGAGGCAGGGCAAGGATGGTAGAGTGAAGGAACCATGGTTGACGAGAGACATAGAATATCTCGTCAAGAGGAAGTAAGAAGCTTATCTAAGGTTTAGAAAGTATGGATCAGACAGGGCTCTGGAGAGTTACAAGGTAGCCAGGAGGGAGCTTAATAATGGACTTGGGAGAACTAGAAGGGAGCATGAGAAGGCCTTGGTGAGTGGGATAAAGGAAAACACCAAGGCATTCTACACATATGTGAAGAATAAGAGGATGACTAGGTAAGGGTAGGACCCATCAAGGATAAAAGAGGAAACATGTCCCTGGAGTCGGTAGAGGTAGGGGAGGTCCTTAAAGAATAGTTAATGAAGTATTCATCAGTGAGAAAGACCTTGACGTTTGTGAGGCATGTCAACGTGAGGAAAGAGGATGTGCTGGAACTTTTGAAAAGCTTTAGGATAGATAAGTTGCTGGGGCCTAACAGGATATATCCAAGGAAGCGAGGGAAGAGATTGCTGCGCCTTTGGCGATGATCTTTGTGTCCTCACTGGCCACAGGAGTAGTGCCAGATGATTGGAGGGTCGCAAATGTCATTCCTTTGTTCAAGAAAGGGAGTAGGGACAACCCTGGGAATTATAGGCCAGAGTGTCTTACTTCAGTGGTGGGCAAATTACTGGAGAAGGTTCTTAGAGACAAGGATTTATGGGCATTTGGAGAAGCATAGGCTGATGAGAGACAGTCAGCATGGCTTTGTGAGGGGCAGATCATGCCTCAAGAGCCTGAATGAATTCTTTGAGGATGTGACAAAGCACATTGATGAAGGTAGAGCAATGGATGTGGTGTACATGGATTTTAGTAAGGTGTTTGATAAGGTTCCTCATGGAAAGCTCATTCAGAAAGTCAGGAGGCATGGGATTCAGGGAAACTTGGCTGTGTGGATTCAGAATTGGCTCACCCATAGAAGACAGAGGGTAGTTATAGATGGAGCATATTCTGCCTGGAGGTCGGTGACCAGTGGTGTTTCGCAGGGATCTGTTCTGGGACCCCTGCTCTTTGTGATTTTTATAAATGACTTGGATGAAGACATGGAAGGGTGGGTTAATAAGTTTGCAGATGACACGAAGGTTGGTGGTGTTGTGGATAGTGTGGAAGGTTGCTGAAGGTTACAAGACATTGATAGGATGCAGAGCTGGGCTGAGAAGTGGCAGATGTTCAACCCAGAAACATGTGAAGTGATACACTTTGTAGGATCAAATTTGAAGGCAGAATACAAGGTTAATGGCAGGACTCTTAGCAGTGTGGAGGAACAGAGGGATCTTGGGGTCTACGTCCACAGATCCCTCAAGGTTGCCGTGCAGGTTGATAGGGTTGTTAAGAAGGCATATGGTGTGTTGGCCTTCATTAGTTGGGGTATTGAGTTCAATAGCTGCAAGGTAATGTTGCAGCTCAATAAAACTCTGGTTAGACCACACTTGGAGTATTATGTTAAGTTCTGGTCGCCTCATTATAGGAAGGATGTGGAAGCCTTAGAGAGAATGCTGAGGAGATTTACCAGGATGCTGCCTGGATTGGAGAGCATGCCTTATGAGGATAGGCTGAGCGAGCTAGGGCTTTTCTCTTTGGAGCGAAGGAGGATAAGAGGTGACCTGACAGAGGTGTACAAGATGATAAGAGGCATAGATTGAGTGGACAGTCAGAGACTCTTTCCCAGGGTGAAAATGGCTAATGCGAGGGGGCATAATTTTAAGGTGATTGGAGGAAGGTACGGGGGATGTCAGAGGCAAGTTTTTTTGCACAGAGAGTGGTGGGTGCGTGGAACACACTGCTGGCAGAGGTGGTAGGGGCAGATACATTAGGGACATTTAAGACTCTCAGATAGCCACATGAATGATAGAAAAATGGAGGGCTATGTGGGAGGGAAGGGTTAGATAGATCTTAGAGCAGGATAAAATGTACTGTACTATAATGTTTTAGGTTCTAAAATAGGTCAAATTCATCACTTGCATTTACATTTTTAGCATTTATCATTGATGATCATGGAAGAATAAATTGAATTTTTAAACCACAGTACAACAATAAATTTAAAATGGTTTTACAGAAAAATTAGGAATTAGCATGCATTTCCTACAGTATCAATTCTACAATATTAACTCATTATAAAGATTTCTATCAAAGCCAAATGGAATTGCAGTAGAAAATCCGTACAGAACACAAGTTAATTTCAGTTAGTAATTACCAACTACTACCCCACCCCATTCCCCTGGGTCTGTCCACACAGAACATCTATTAAAAAGAAAAAAATGTTGAAATTATGCCAAGAATTATACATGTAATAGATTCATGGATCTGTCTCTTAAATGATTCTTATCTATCCAAGTCACAGCTTCTCAAACAACCCGATTGCCTCTACATAGCAAAGACTGCTCTATTTCAGGTTTTCTATATTTCACCTGCTATTGTACAATAGGCTCTAAACTAGACTACATGGATGTCCTATACACAGGTTGCTGTTCTTCAAACTTCAGCTCATCTGAAATTATATTATCTTAATTCTAGCCATTTGTCACTTCCATTTGCCAATCACCAAATTGTGTATGTGCAAGGGATTTGGAGCCATCGGGCTCAACTTGACTTTGCTGGTGATTACACCACATAACTCTCCTTCCTCTTCTGATCTTGCTCCAAGTTCTTTTTATTCTATTCTTTCTCAAGTGCTCAATTCCACTTGCTTCAACAAATTCCCAGTGATAGTGAGTTCCACATTATTAATACAAATTTCTCCTATATTCTTTATTAAATCAGTATTTTATTTTTCATGACTGTGTCCTGCAGTTTTACAATGCAGTTCACTCATCACAAATCTTAAAACCCTATTAGATCTTTCTTTTCCTGAAAAAGTCCTCACCCTGCTCATTCTTTCCTGATGGCTACATATTTTCAATTTTGTTAAGATTCCTTCTACACTTATTCCAGACCCATGATTTTGACTGAGCACTGATAAAGAAACACCAATAAATTTTTAAATCAGGGAATAATATGCAGGCAACAAATTATCACAAAGCTGCTAACTTTGATTTTGTAGGTAGTAAAACGTCGTGGGTTTCAGAATTGCTGTTAACTAACCCTTGGTTATGTTGCTGCAATGAGTGGTTCTGGCAGATCCCAAAAGAATTGGAATTGGTTTATTACTGTCACATATACCGAGATACAGTGAAAAACTTGTCTTGCATACCGTTCATACAGATTAATTCATTGAGGTAGTAAAAGGTAAAACAGTAACAGAATGCAGAATAAAGTATAACAGCTACAGAGAAACCGCAGTGCAGGTAGACAATAGATGCAAGGTCATAACAAGGTAGATTGTGAGGTCAAGAGTTCATCTTATCGTACTACAGAACCATTCAATTGTCTTATAACAGCAGGAAAGCAGCTTGAGCCTGGCAGTAGATGCTTTCAGGCTTTTGTATCTTCTGCCCAATGGGAGAGGGGAGAAGGGAGTATGTCTGGGGTGGGTGGGGGTCTTTGATTATGCTGGCTGCTTTAACAAGGCAGCGAGAAGTATAGACATAGAGTCCATGGAGGGGAGGCTGGTTTCTGTGATGTGCTGAGCTGTATCTACAACTCTCTGCAGCTTCTTTTAGTCATGCGCAGAGCAGTTTCCACACAAAGCTGTGATGCGTCCGGATATGATTTCTATGGTGTATTGATAAAAATTGGTGACGGTTGACAGGGACATGCCAAATTTCTTTAGCCTCTTGAATAAGTAGAGGCACTGGTGAGCTTTCTTGGCCGTGGCATCTCTGTGATTAGACCAGAACAGACTATTGGTGATGTTCACTCCTAGGAACTTGAAGCTATCAACCCTCTCAACCTCAGCACCATTGACGTAGACAGGAGCATGTGCACTGCCCGCCTTCCTGAAGTCAATGACCAGCTCTTTTGTACTGCTGACGTGGAGGGAAAGGTTGTTGTCATGACTCCATGTCACTAAGCTATCTATCTCCTTCCTGTACTCTGGCTCATCATTATTTGAGATACAGACCACTACAGTGGTATCATCTGCAAAGTTGTAGATGGAATTAGAGCAGAATCTGGCCATGCAGTCATGAGTGTATAGGGAGTAGAGTTAAGGATGAGCCTTGTGGGAGCACCAGTGTTGAGAATAATTGTGGCGGAGGTACTGCTGCCCATCCTTATTGATTGTGGTCTGTTGGTCAGGAAGTCGAGGATCCAGTTACAAAGGGAGATGTTGAATCCCGGGTCTTGGACTTTGGTGATGAAAGGAGCTTTGTGAACAGATTATTAGTCAGCAAGTGCTTTTTGATAGCACAGCGATGACAGTTTCCAATACTCTGCTAATGAGCAACAGTAGGATAATAAGGTGGCAATAGATCAAATTAATTTGCCATGCTTTTTGTAGACAGCAATACCTGGCCAATTTTATACATTAAGTAGATATGTATTATAGTGGCACAGAAAATGATCAGCTAGAGATATGCCCAGTTCAGTAATACACATCATCGTCTCTATATAGGGGTATTGTAAAGGGCCACTGCCTGTTTTTTTGCATCTGGTGCCCTTAGCTGTACTTGATATCATACGGAGTGAAGATAATTGTATGAAAACTGGCTTCAGGTGATAGTTTACGTGTTGTATAGTTGTTAGTGATTTATACAGCCATCTAGCCAGATCTTGGTTTCTGTACACTACTTAATACCCCACTTTCCAAGGACCAACTGGCCTCAAAATGAATCACTACCTCACATTCTTGAACTAAACATTCATCCTTGTACTCAGCAATATCCAGTTTGACTTCCTCTTTAGAGGTGTGGTCATCCATATAATTAACAGTTGGTGTCATTTGTAAATTTTGATACAATATCTACAATGTACATGTTTAACAGAACTGAGAACACCATTTCCCACTTTCTAATAGTCAAAGATGTTTTAATTAACTTCTAGGCTTCATTTTTCACTTTGTGGTCACCTTTCAATCTATTAACTGGCCCTTGACGTGGATTTACTTTAAGAAATCCACGCACGGTACTTTCAGTATGTTCTGTCTATAGACTCTCTGGACGTCCAGTTATCAGGATTTTTGGATCTTTCCAACTACCAATGTTCAAGCTTAACTAGTCTGTAATTGCTTGCAATTAATTCTATCTTACTTGAAGATGGGAATTATAACTACTGGTTGCCAATTCTTAAGCAGATTTCTGGTTTGCTATTGAATTTAATATATGAATGCAAATTGCTATAACACAGAGTATAATAAAAAGGCAGATAACAAAAACATATTTCAGGGCTAGACATAGCAAACTTCTTCAGTTTCATTCTTACAAATATGATATACCATCTGAAATCGAAGTGCGAATGCATTGTAAATGCACAAACCTATTCTAAAATAGTTGAAACAATATCATTTCTACTTTTAAATTAATGTTTAGAAACTTACGGTTATTTTCTAAATGTGTCTTGTAAATATCCTCTGGAACTTTAGGCTCCATAATGTCCAGCTAGGAAGAGAACATATTTGTCTTAAATTGCAAATTTTCATAGATTTCAGTTTCTCCAAGGATTGCTTATTTCTCTAAGACTTCACATTGTTCTTTGAACAATTGAACTTGACCTTCCCCGATCTCTGAGGCTAAGTTCAACACTCCTAGAGCTTGTTCCCCTGATCACAATATCATTCCTAAAATCTACCATTAATCTGGCTTTTAATCACTGGCAGTTCTTCCTGAAGCCTCAGTAGAACATCTTGCAATCTTCGCCTATGGCAAACCACTAGAAACGTGGGCTACCACTGATGAACACAAGTAAACAATAGGAAGAAAGTGCAGTTTGCACATTAATTGGGATATGCACCTATCCCAACACATCATGACTTGTCCAAAGAGCAACGTCTGATCGAAGATGTCCAAGATACTGAAGTCAGAGACAGTAAAAGACAGAAGTAGTGCAGAAATATTGATATGAATTGTGGATGTTTCACTTGTAGAAAAATAAACTCCCATGTCCAAATAATCTGAGAAGTAAAGGGATGTCCTAGTGGAGCTAGTGGAAAAAGTTACTGGGAATAATTTTCATGAAACTTGCAAAGAAGGGAATTCATTAGAGAACACTTGATAAATTGAATGCTGTATGGTTCCAGAAGGTAGAAATGACTAGTACGAATTCAAACCAATGTCTTATAGCAAAGTCAAAAATACTACGCATCAGAAGGGCTAACACTACAAATTTCTGCATTCTGTGTTATAAGCAATATCACTGGACACCCTGATTGGACTGTTAAAGGTACATACTCCTGGAGAACCTAACCCAAGAATCCACACCCTTCTGTAACCAGATTATGAGCAAAATTCCTGCCAGCTCTGAAGCAAAATCTTGCCTTTAGACAGTTGATGCTGCCTCTCAGTACCCCGTCTCTGCTCATTTCCCTTGTATGCTAGATGCACGAATTGTAGGACTTACCTGGAATAGTAACTAAAAAATTCTCTAAACAGACCTATCTTTACAGCATCAGGTGCAGCACACATCGAGATTTGCAGAGTCATTCTTGGACTGGGAAGCCCCGAAAATACTTGCACTTTGTTTTACATAATGCTCAGATTACCTAGCGTCAACTAACATTGGATTTACTTCAGTGATATTTGTGTGATACTGAGATACCCAAAAGGTTACCTCTTCAGAGGAATCCTGTCAATAGTCTGATAATTACTTCCTGGAGGAACCACAGCAACCTTCCTTGATGTACAGAGAATCAATAGTGCAATGAATATCAGTAGCTTTCTATCCTCAGAATGTTTCCCCACCTTATCCAGATAATCTCTAGGGCAATGCCTTCCACAAGTTTCTTCCAATTTGTTTGTGTGCATACAATATAAAAGTTGGTTTATGCTTTCCCATGAAACAGTGAACATAAAATATATATGGATATATAATATATATGTTAATCAAACACATCCTATAATCCAATGATAAAACATTTCATGTTTATTCAGGTTCAGCATTCTCTAGTCAAAAAGGCTACAGAACACACTTAGCTCAGTATACAACTCAAATTGAACAGTCTTCTTGTTAAATTCGAAAACTACTTACTTCTCGTGCAAGGGCCAAGAAATTACTGTTTAATTGGACATTCGACATTATTTCCGTCAGATCTTCATAGTCTTCCACATCCTCATTTAGTTCCAAGAATACACCATGACGACCCAACATAAACGCTACTTGCTTCTGAATTATACTATGGATCAAGTGAAAGGAACAATATTAAACAATGGTGTTTTGGCAGCTTAGCATCACTATTTACTTTGTACCAGAAAAAGAGTGAACTCTAATGAACGCCCACTATGTTTCCAGAAGATCCTGAACCCAAGTAGGCACACATTTGTGAGACTTTCATATTGTCTATTAGAAGAGCCATCAGTCAAGCCCAAAATGATTTACCTTTTCTATCTAAACATACAAATATTGATCAAGAGTGATTGGCCTTATCAAAACAGATTTTTCTCATTTTTAGTTCAAGAGCACTAAAGCAAATTTTAGTCGTCTGCTAAAGGAGTACTACAGATTTTCAATGCACCAACACATCTATATGTTCAAAATACCAGCAGGATTAGGAGCAATGTACTTCAAATTTATAGTAACCACATCCTCAATTAGTTGAAATATTCTTACAGAAACAGAATGAATCTCTAATATTTGCACTTTGTTTTGCATAGTTCTCAGAAAACCTAGTGTCAACTAATATTGTATTTATTTCAGTGCCACCTGTGTGATAACAAGATAAAGAGGTTAACTCTTCGGGGAATCCCTGTCAGTGGACTGATAATTACATCCTAGGAGGGACCATGGCAACCTGTCTGATGTACAATGAATAATACAATGACTGTCAGTAGTTATTTCATTTTGGCTATGGGCAATACTTTAGAAGATACTGCAGATCACTGGTGAACATCTTGGGAATAATTACTGGATAGACATTTTAAAGTCAGGTGATACTATGGAGGAGTATTTTAAATTCACATTAATCTGAACTTTTAAGTCAGTTAAACACTGATGCAACCTTAGTTAAGTCTTCTGTTCCTAAAACTAATCAGTGATTTTAAAATTCATATTGCCTTCATTTTCACTATGGGCATACCTACTTTAACTTAAAAAGATTTTTTAAAATAAAGGCAGAGACCTTTTTTTTCCTAAAATGAAACAGAATTAGCTAACTGAAAATCCTTTAGCGTGATCATCAGTATCCATTACACAAGTGAAATAACTCTGCTGGCTAAGCAACAATATCCAGGAAATTGGCAACTTATTAGTTCTAGCTTGAAACCCTGTTCTGGGTGCAGCGTTATTAGATCCATACCAGAGACATTGACAATCCTGGGATCCCAAGTTCTGAGTGAAAATTCAGCCACAATTCTCACTCTTGACCACTATCTGGCAGGCTCTCCTGAAAGTATCAGAATCACTGCTCACTAATTTTGGGCTCAGTAGTTCTGACCTCTAGTCAAGGTTGCTGGCACAAACAGTGACCATACAAGTGAATTATCGTTGGTTGCCCAGCAAATCGTATCTATCGCACAGGAAAAAAACAAATCAACACCATGAAAATGACATGGGAAGATGGCTGACTAGAGAGATGCTTTACAGACTATCAAGAAATAATCTGTAAACGTAGGTCATATAACAGGATCTGTCAATCCACTTCAACCTTGATCTTTCTTTTCCCAGAACTCTCGATTCCCTTGCTGTTCAAATGTCTATAAATTTCCACTTCAAATACATTCAATGGCCCCGCTTCCACTGTACTAATGTTGAATTTAACAATTTCAGGTAACCACCCTCTCTCTATATAGACACAACTGTCCCTTTGTTTCACTTTGGGTTTTTTTTGCCCCAAATCTTCTATCACTGCCAGTTTTTTAAAAATAATTGTTATAATGCCAACTTTGATTCATACCCTATTCCAGACATTCCCTGTTCTCTTCCTACAACTTAAAACCCTTTTTCTCACTTTTCTGGTTCTGATGAAGGGTCCTTGACCTGAAACACAGACTATTCCTCTCCTCATTGATGCTGCTTGACCTTTTGAGTGCTACCAGCATTTTCGGTTTTTGTTTTAGTAATGCAATTATTTTGTTCTTGTGACCAGGACATCAAAGATAGTTTCCCTCCTTTTCTAAATAGCAGCAAGTGATTTCGTGTTTACCTGTGGGGAACCAGAGGCCTCCACTTACTGTTTCATTTCACTGTAGTTCCCCCTTAGATCAGCACCATGAGGCCAATCCTGATTTTTGTCCTTAAGACTTTGGAATGGGAATGGAATCCAGAAATTTGAGAGGAGAGGTGCAAGTGCTTCCACTTAAACAACAGATGTTATTGGGTCAGGGAAGATTTGGAACTTTTCTCCATCAATAACCTTTCAATGAACTAAAAAGTTTTTATCTAGTTTTCTTGCATAATTTAAACTGAACAATGCAATATTGAGACAGAATTGAACAGCTTCTATTTTAATGCTAAGTTCCCACAGAAGAAACAAAATGAAAGCTTTTTGGTGTAACTTCCCTAAAGCCACAGTTGTGAGGAAAACTTTCATCGTACTTCTCAAATATAGCCGTGTTCTTGTTCAGTAATGAGGGACTGCTGCTCTGTTGGAGACGCCTAGTAAGACCAAGACGCATCTGCTTTCTCAGGTGGGTGTATATGATTCCACGGCAATATTTAAAATGTAGATGAAATACCACAGTGTCTTGGCCAGTATTTCCCTCCCTCCACCCATCAACCAACAAAAGTAAAACAGATTATTTGATCATTCTTGATTTAATTGGTTTTTGGGATGTGCCAGCACTTATTACCCATCTATAATTGTTCTCAAGATGATTACCTTATTCCAGCTGAGGGTTTACTAATTTATTTCAGAGGGCCATTCTGAGTAGACAATATTACTGTGGATCTAAAGTCACATGCAGACAGACCAGTAAAGTACAGAAGCGAACAAAAGTGAGATTTTCCAACATTCCAGTGACTGAATAGCTACCATTATCAAAGCTGGCCTTTCTTGTATTTTGATTTTTTGCATCAGCTGTTGTGAGATTTGAATTAACGTCCATTTTTCATTTGTTCTGGTTTCTTGCTTACTAGTCTGGTATCAAAACCACTATGCTACAGTACCTCTAAATTCACACTTGTAAACTTGCTATGATCAAGCTAGCTGCTGCAATTTCAACTATACAAATGCAAATCAATGCAAAGCTCAATAGCTGTAAACTGCTATAGGAGATCCCAAAGTTTTGAAAGGCCAATCTTTCTCTTAACATCCCAAAATATTTACCCAAAGTATTTTGTACAGTAGGAATCATTCTGTAGGCATTTGCCACACTTCCACACAAAATTCCACAAAAAAGCACAGTGATGGAGATTCTCCTGGTGAAGACTGCAGGAGAATCCCTCAGTGCTTAAATAGTGGTATTTTATATTCTAATGAAAGTTCACAAAGCCCTAAATTTAACATCTCAGTGTCGCATCTCTAATAATGCCACACCTTATTACCACTGTATTGAAATGTCAAAAATTATTTAGCTTGTGCCAAAGTTCAAAGAAAACCCAAAACCCAAATTAAATGTACATATCCAAAGCACTGCTAAGCTAATAGCAGTGTTAAATTTTGGAAACAAGGTTGAAGAGTAATAGGCTCACTTATTGGAATGCAACTATCCTTGTCCAATCAATTTTTCATTTGTAGTCCCAGTGCTAACCAGTGGTCAGTTCACAATTATATTGAATTCCACTGTATTAGTGCAAGTTAGATAATTTAGTTGAACAAAGGTAATAAATTAATGACTAATTATCTCAATAGCGAGCTTCGTTACTGTAATTAAAAGCTTTATGGGGAGATTATTGTGCTCAGTAAGTACCAAATCCAAAGAAACATCAAGAATTACTTTACATACCACTTAACAACTTGCACAATCATGTAATAATACTCAAGGTATAATTAGGATTTTACTTTTATAAAAGTAGTTCTAAACATGCCCATCTTAAATATTAACATGGGAGAAAAACATTTTCTCTGTGTCCTGTTTCCAAATACCCTACAGAGTAAAAGCTCTGCTCAGCATGACCCTAACCAATACAAAGATTCTACTTATCAGTTTCTGCCATTAGCTGATTTCAGCTGAAGCAGCAGTGTGGATATTACCATTGTTCTCAGTATTTAACTGTTGCTTGGATTACAAAATAGTTTCTAGGAGAAAGCAGTCAAAGACTGCTGGTACCCAGGGAGTCACAGCTCAGCTCCACCAATCAACTTTACAAGATACATTTTAACAACTGATATAAACGGATTACATACACATCTTTACAGGAAGCAAAAATACTTTCGACTAATTTCATGTTATTTAGCATCAGTGCAAGACGCAGAGCCTCAGGATAGCGATTGAATTTTCGGAAAATACTAAGAGCACATCGAAGCAGTTCAGAATTCTCAGGATCAGGAACATAACTGACACAGCTGGAAAAGAGCAAAAAAGAATCACAAGTTGCAAATTTGAAGACACAAACTTTGAGAGTGTCAATAATACTTAATAACTTAAAATGAATAACTTAATAAATGATGATTATTCTCAACACTGGTGCCCCACAAGGCTGTCTTCAGCCCCCTACTCTACTCCCTATACACTCATGACTGCATGGCCAGATTCTGCTCTAACTCCATCTACAAGTTTGCAGATGATACCACCTTGGTGGTATCAAATAATGATGAGCTGGAGTACAGGAAGGGGATAGACCTTAGTGACGTGGTGTCATGACAATGACCTTTCCCTCCATGTCAACAAAAGAGCTGGTCATCGACTTCAGGAAGGAGGGCAGTGCACATACTCCTGTCTACATCAATGGTGCTGAGGTCGAGAGAGTTGACAGCTTCAAGTTCCTAGGAGTGAACATCACCAATAGCCCGTTTTGGTCCAACCACATAAAGGCCTGGCTAAGAAAGCTCACCAGCGCCTCTACTTCCTCAGGAGGCTAAAGAAATCTGGCATGTCCCCTTTGACCCTCACTAATTTTTAATCGATGCACCACAGAAAGCATCCTATCCGGATGCATCACGGCTTGCTATGGCTGGGACTGCAAGAAACTGCAGAGTTGTGGACACAGCTCAGCACATCATGGAAACCAGCTGCCCCTCCATGGACTCCACACTTCTCACTGCCTCCGTAAAGCAGCCAGCACAATCAAAGACCCCACCCACCCAGACATTCTTTCTCCCCTCTCCCATTAGGCAGAAGATACAAAAGCCTGAGAACATGTACCACCAGACTCAAGGATAGCTTCTATCCTGCTGTTATAAGGCAATTAGAACCATAGAACCATACAGCACAAAACAGGCCCTTCGGCCCACCATGTCGTGCCATCCATCAGACCACACTCACACTACCTAACCCCTTCCTCCCGCATATCCCTCCATCTCACGTTCCTCCATATGCCTATCCAACAAGCTCTTGAACCTGTTCAATGTATCTGCCTCCACCACCACCCCAGGCAGTGCATTCCATGCACCAACCACTCTTTGGGTGAAAAACCTCTCTCTGACATCTCCCCTGAACCTCCCACCCATAACCTTAAAGCCATGACCTCTCGTCTTGAGCATTGGTGCCCTGGGAAGGAGGCGCTGACTGTCTACTCTATCTATTCCTCTCAATATTTTATATACCTCTATCATGTCTCCTCTCATCCTCCTCCTTTCCAGTGAATAAAGCCCTAGCACCTTAAGCCTCTCCTCATATTCAATACTCTCCAATCCAGGCAGCATCCTGGTAAATCTCCTCTGCACCCTCTCCAACGCCTCCACATCCTTCCTATAATGAGGCGACCAGAACTGAACACAGTACTCTAAGTGTGGCCTAACTAGAGTTTTGTAAAGCTGCATCATCACCTCGCGGCTCTTAAACTCAATCCCGCGACTTATGAAAGCCAACATCCCATTGACCTTCTTTACTGCTCTTTCCACCTGTGAGGCAACTTTCAACGAACTGTGAATATGAACCCCCAGATCCCTCTGCTCCTCCACACTGCCAAGTACCTTGCCGTTTACCCTGTACTCTGCCCTGGAGTTTGTCCTTCCAAAGTGTACCACCTCACACTTCTCCGGATTGAACTCCATCTGCCACTTGTCAGCCCAGCTCTGCATCCTATCAATATCCCTCTGTAAGCTCCGACAGCCCTCCACACTATCCACAACACCGCCTATCTTAGTGTCGTCCGCAAACTTACTAACCCAGCCCTCCACCCCTCATCTAAGTCATCTATAAATATCACAAAAAGTAGAGGTCCCAGAACCGATCCCTGCGGGACACCACTAGTCACTGCCTTCCAATCCGAGGGCACTCCTTCCACCACAACCCTCTGCTTTCTACATGCAAGCCAATTCCCAATCCACACAGCCAAGCTTCCTTGGATCCCTCGGCCTCTGACCTTCTGAAGAAGCCTACCATGAGGAACCTTATCAAATGCCTTACTAAAATCCATGTAAACCACATCCACCACACTGCCCTCATCAATCTTCCTGGTCACCTCCTCAAAGAACTCTATCAGGCTTGTGAGGCAAGATCTTCCCTTCACAAAGCCATGCTGGCTGTCCCTAATCAGTCCATGATTCTCAAGGTATTCATAAATCCTATCCCTTAGAATCCTTTCTAACAGCTTACCCACCACAGACATGAGACTCAACGGTCTATAATTCCCTGGCCTATCCCTATTACCTTTTTTGAACAAGGGGACCACATTCACAACCCTCCAATCCTCCGGCACCACCCCCGTAGACAACGAGGACTGAAAGATCCTTACCAGCGGTTCAGCAATCTCCTCCCTAGCAATTGAACGGTTCCCTGGTACAATAAGATGGACTCTTGATCTCAAAATCTACCTCGTAATGCAACTTATTGTCTACCTGTGCTGCAGTTTCTCTGTACCTGTTACACTTTATTCTGCATTCTGTTATTGTTTTACCTTGTACTACCTTGATGCACTTTGTAATGAATTGATCTGTATGAATGGTATGCAAGACAAGTTTTTCCACCGTATCTCAGTACATGTGACAATAATAAACCAATTCCAATCTTCATTTTGTGGCCAACTTTCCAGTAAATTCTAATGCAAACTAGATGATAGATAGAATTTAAAGGTATGAATGATAATTTTTCTAAAAACTTCAATAAGATTGTGATACAAAATTTACTGTAACTCATTTCTGAGAGCACCTTTTCTGACAGCAAGTTCCCACTCTACTCATAGTGAGGCAAAACTGGCATGCATGTGAAGCTGAATTTCTGAATCACAAAGGAAGAAGACAAGATTGGTTCTTACACGAGCTCAAACGAATTAAGACCAAGTGGCCTCTTGAAGTCAATTGGAGCTAGAGGGCAAGGTATAATGAGACCAGAGGATACTGGCAAATAACACTCACTTTCAAGTAGCATTTGACCTGAATATTCAAATTTGATATTTTGAGTAAGAAAACTTGAGTAATTTTTGGAAAGTGGGGAAATTAATAGAGTTAACATATTAGAATTTCTTAAGTTTAGGTTAGGAGTTGGAGTGTGCAACACTGCTATAGTGCAGTAGCTCCATTAGTTAGATAGAGTATGACTAATGGTCTTACCATTATAAATACAAATATTATAATGGTAAAGATCAACTGAAAGTAATATTAAAATTTTAAAAATACACAACATAAAATACAATATTTTTACATGGATTTTTGCATTTCTAGCCAGCAAAAGGTTAAAAAGCTTTGCCTTCTAATAAAGGATAAAAAAGCAGTCAAAAGCTGAAATTGTTCTAGACACATCCAACAAGTTCAGGATGTAACTAAAGATGCAAAAGCAGCTTAATTTTCAACTGTTATCTCATGTTACAATGGTGGCAGAACGAGGAAGCAACATACCTTGTTAAATACAAGCAGACTTTAGAATATGCATTTTCGTCAATATATTCTTCCAGCATATCAAGACGTTCAATTTCCATGAGAAGGTCACATGCTTCATGTTCAGCATTGTGAGCCATATTATAGGGAACTACTGCTTTTACCAGAGTGAGCAATACTTCATGTTGAGCTTTATCATTCTCGTCTATCTCCTGCCATTCTTTTGCAACTTCACCAGCCAGATGCCTAGAAGAGGATAGTAATTTTAATATCAAAAATACATCCTTATTAACAAGCAAATTGCATTGGTTTTAAATAGTATTGCATCAATTGCCAATCCTTAAGAAAATATCCTTCTCAATATTTCAATTCTGATACACAATCCTAAATACAGATAAGTGATGAAGGGGGGGAAAATGTTAACAGGGAAAGTTAATTGACATTAAAAGGTCATCAAGATATGAACACTAGCTACAGTGCAAATAGGAATTTTGAATGTGTCACTTACTTCTCCATCCACGCATGGCCTCAGAAGGCAATCTTACTCTGGGCTAGACAATCTGAGATTCCCCATTAATATCATGGATGCAAAGTGAATGCTAACTATCATAATGAGTTAAACTAACAAAATAGCAAATAAAAATAAAACCATACAAGATTTGAAAGTAAAAAAAAATCAGGCACAGTGTTGAAGCTTAAAAGAAAAGGCAGTAATAAATGGACTAAACTCTTGAGCATATAATGATGCTTAATTGAAATGGAATATCTTTCCCTCAATAAACAAGTTAGTTCAGATCCATTATATCATTTTAAAACTTATTGCCAAAGCAAAACTTCCAATGATCATAGTTCTACTTTGGATGTATAATGACTGTTCAGGCAAGAGGTACTCTTCATTGTTTTACATTTCAGTGTGCAAAATAAATTATTGAACACTTTTAGTATTTAGTTCCTCTTCCTACCCTTAGTCATTTTACTTATTTATAGTTAAGTCACAAATTAGTGTAATTGTACAGATTCAGAGTAAAGATATGAATAAATCAAATTATCAAAGCATAACAAAACACTGGAGGAACTCAGTGGGTCAGGCAGCATCTACGGAGGGAAATAAATAGTCGACGTTCCGGGTGGAGAGAAATGTTGACTGCCCATTTCCCTCCACAAATGCTGCCTGACCTGCTGATTTCCTCCAGTGTTTTGCTCCAGATTCCAGCATCTGCAGTCTCTTGTCTCCAAATATGAAAGCATGCCTGGATTTGTACAAGACTTAGAATGCTAGCATATACAGAGCAGTCAACTGGCCTGCCAAGTCTGAGCCAATAATTTTCTCATAACCCACTCAATTTATTCGCTTTTTCTGGCTAATTCTCTATACTACTTAATAATCGTCTTGTTCAAGTACCTAAGTTGCTTGGTAAAATATTCATGGGCTTTAGCAAACAAAATCACAATGTCTAAACAAGAAAACAATCACAAAGATCAATATTTTGTTAAACACACCTGACATATTCATGCCCCCAAGAAGCCAGTTCTTCCTGAGATCCTAGAAGCCTATATTTCAGACATTCCCGTTCTCCACTCATCGTCATGGCTAATACTGACACAATGTCAGCACAGAATCGCTGCAAGAGACAAAATACTTTTACTATAGCGAACACACAACAGTCCTCATTGAGGGGTCAGTGGTGGAAAGGGTGAGCAGCTTCGAGTTCCTGGGCATCAACATCTCATAGGATCTATCCTGGACCCAACACATTGATGCAATCACGAAGGCTGCATGCCAATGACTCTACTTTGTTAGAAGTTTGAGAAGGTTTGGTATGTCACCAAAGACTCTTGCAAATTTCTACAGATATACGGTGGAGAGCATTCTGACTAGTTGCATCACCACCTGGTATGAAGGCTCCAACGCACAGGATCGCAAGAGGCTGCAGAGGGCTGTAGACTCAGCCAGCTCCATATCGGGCATGACCCTCCCCACATCAACAACATCTTCAAGAGGTGATGCCACAAGAAGGCGGCATCCATCTCTAAGAACCCTCACCACCCAGGGTATACTCTCTTCTCATAATTACAATTGGGGAGGAGGTACAGGAGCCTGAAAACCCACACTTAACATTTTAGGAACAGCTTTTTCCTCTCCGCCATCAGATTTTTGAATGGTCAATGAACACTACTTCATTATTCCTTTTTCTCCTGCATTATTTATTTATTTAATAATTTATAGCAATTTTATGTCTTTGCACTGCACTGCTGTCGCAAAACAACAAATTTCACGACATACAAGTCAGTGACAATAAACCCGATTCTGATTTTCACTTTTCAATTTACAGTTAAAAAGCCCCCCTTAAATGAGATACATGTGTTAATATCTAAGTTTGCATCAATTCCAGAAAACAGGTACAACTCCACAGCATTAAATTGCCACCATTTGAGACATTGCCCTTTAAATCCATCTGGTGAAGCAGATGAAAATAAATAAACTACTGATGCGGGAAATCAGAAATAAAAATACAAAATGCGGGAAACACCCAACAGATCAACCTGTGTCTGTGGAGAGAGAAAATGGGTTAATATTACAGATGGATAATCTTACAGCAGATTTGTACAGGTCTGCTACAAACAGAAAAAGTTGTCTGAAATTGTTGCATTCAATAGAATCCCCAAGGCTGCAACACACCCAGACAAAATAAAGGGTGGTTCCTCAAGCTTGCACTGGACCCCATAAATAAGTCAATGGAAGTGGGATGGAGAATTCAAGTAGCAGGCAATTGGTCAGGGTTGTCCCCTTGGAATGAATGGAAATGCTCTGTAACGTGGACAGTAGTAAGGGAGAAGACAAATTACAGTAACATTACACTATTACAACACGGCCCAATGTAAGCTTGAGAAAAACACATCTTCTGCCTGGATACATTGCAGCTTTCTGGACTCAACAGTGAACTCTCCAACTTTAGGTAACTTATTCTTTGTCTGTTTCAGAATTGGTCATTTCTGCTCATCATAACTTTCGCTCAGTTTTTTTTCTTTTATTGGTTTGGTCTGGCCTGCTGCGCATCAGCAACACATTACTCAGACAGAGAAGCATAACCTGATCCCAAGTACTATAAATGCTACATTAACTCATTTGTCTCAGTCTTGATATCCATCCCCCCACCACCTTCTCTAACAGTGAAAACTAAATTAGGGAAGAAATTACAAGGGCCATAGCCAAGATATTTGTATCTTCCTTAGCCACAGGTGAGGTACCAGAAGACTGGAGGGTGGCTAATGTTGTGCCTTTATTTAAGAAAGACTGCAAGGAAAAGCCAGGGAACTACAGGCCGGTGAGCCTCACATCAGTGGTGGTAGAGTTACTGGTGGGGATTCTGAGGGACAGGACCAACCAGCATTTGGAAAGGCAAGGACTGGTTAGGGATAGTCAGTATGGCTTTGTGCATGGGAAACAGTGTCTCATGAATTTGATTCAGTTATTTTTTTTGAAGAGGTGACCAAGAGGAGTGACAAGGGCAGGGTGGTAGACGTGGTCTACGTGAACTTTAGCAATGTTTATGACAAATTCCAGCATGATATGCTGGCTTGGAAGGTTACAACGCATGGAATCCATGTTGAGCTAGCCAACTGGATACAAAATTGGCTTGTTGGAAGGAGGCAAAGGGTGGTAGTGAAGGGTTGTTTTTCAGTTTGGAGGTCTGTGACCAGTGGTGTGCTGCAGGGATCAGTGCTGGGTCCACTGTTGTTTGTCATCTATATTAGCAATTTGCATGATGTTGTTAACATGGTTGGTAAGTTTGCAGGAAGTTGGTAAAAGTGGTGGTGGAGTGAACAGTGAAGAGGGTTATCCAAGTTTACAAGGGGAGCTAGACCAACTTGGGAAGTGACCGAGAGAATGGCAAATGGAATTTAGCTTCAAACAAGTGTGAGATGTTACACTTTGGTAAAATAAACAAGGGCAGGACTTACACAGTAAATGGTAGGGTCACGGAAAGCGTTGTAGAACAGAGAGACCTAGGGGTGCACAGTGGAGACACAGATAGACAGGGTGACGAAGGCATTGAAGGCAAGCATGCCAAACATCAGTCAGGACAGTGAGTACAAGAGTTGGGACGTCATGTTACAGCCGTACAAGACGTTGGTGAGACTGCACTTGGATTACTGTGTGCTATTCTGGTTGCCCAGCTATAGAAAGGATATTAAACTGGAAAGTATGCAGAAAAGACTCATGAGGATTTTACTGGGATTGGAGGGCTAAAGCTACAAGGCAAGACTGGGTAGGCTGGGACTTTTTTTTTCCCCTGAGCATGGAAGGCTAAAGGGTGAACTTATAAAAGGATTATAAAATCATGAGGGGCGTGGATAAGGTGAATGGCCACTATCTTTTTCCCTAGGGTAGGGAAGTCTAAAACTAGAGGGCATAGGTTTAAAGGTGAGAGGGGAAAGATTTTTTTTTAAAGGAATCCGTAGGGGCAACTTTTTCATCTCTTGTCCACAAGCTTTCTGTGTGGTACCTCATCAAATGATCACATTCATCCATCTCAATACAACCTGGAGATATCAGACTTTCCTGATCAGTGCTATAGTATTTAACAAAACTTGCTAATTTTCTCTTCTGGTGGAACTAATCCCTGTATCTTGAGGATTACCTCAGTTTCCCAATATTAGTATCATCTGGTTGACTCTTTATTGTAAATGGAACTCAGAATGGCACAATTTGCTTTAGTTTCTGAATACTTTACTTTTATACACTGTGTTTAAAACCCAAATTCCTACTGGTCCTTTTATTGCTTTTGTTTTTACAAGCACTTGCTTTTTCACAATTTCACTTTCACTGCTGGTAGTCTGTGTGCTTAAATCTGCTCACACCCTTGAAATCTTGAGTTTTCAATCACTGTTTACAAATCATTTTCTTTCCCACTATGTGTCTAAATGTAAACATTACTGAGGTGGACCTGTATTGACTCCTGGAGTTCCTTCTCTTGTCTAACTAATGCATTGCATTTTGTTCACCAACCAGCTTACCTATCTGTGCACTACATTTCCTCTTATGCCACATATTTGAATAGCAAGTATATTGTGAAAAGAAATATCAACTGTCCTTGGAAAATCCACATGGACACCAACTGCATACCCTTTAGCCATGTAATCAGTCACTTCTAGTCAACATGTTAAGAGCTGCACATAGATCGAGAAGTGACAGATTACCTTTACTGCAATGATTTTAGGATGGTATTTATGATTCTGGGAGTAGTTTGGAACTGTATAAAAAGAGCGAAACATGGCTGAAAGGATTCAAACATGATATAGGTAGGGCACGTACAGTAGGTTACAGGTTAGGAGTTATGAAAGAGTGGCGACACTTTTGGGCTGCCCCCAGAACACACTACTCAAAAAGATGCATTTCACTGCATGTTTTGATGTACACGTGACTACAAGATACAAGCATCTTTGCATAGAATGTTCTGGGGGAGCCTGCAAGTGTTGCCACGCTTCCGTTACCAACATAGCATGCCCACAACTTCCTAACCTGTACATCTTTGGAACGTGGGAGGAAACCGAAGCACCCAGAGGAAACCCACGCAGTCAGGGGGAGAACGTACAAACTCCTTACAGACAGTGGCCGGAATTGAACCTGGGTCGCTGGCGCTGTAATAGCGTTATGTTAACTGCTACACTACTGTGCCTGCCCCCGGATCTAATAAAGATATCTTATCTTAATTTGGGAGTATAATACTTTCAATGACTGAAGAGGAATATGTGTGTTTAGTCAGAAATAAATCTTGGAATAAACACATCTAACTAAAAGACATCTATCAATGTTACCTTTTCCCTCAAGAAACTAATGAAAACTGTCTGAAGCATACCAAATGCTTCAAATTTGAAAATAATTACTTCACAACAGTTCCATTGAAGGGTCCCAGATCTGCAAGGTAAACTGTTTCTCTTTTCATAGATTCTGCCCGACCTGCTGAGTTTTTCCAGCATTTTCTGTTTTTAATCGCAGATTTTCACCATCTGCAGTTTTATTTGGATTTTCAAACGTAACACTCAATTTATAATTTGCAATATTACAGAATCAAAAGATGAGATACAATTCCTACCATCTAACAAAAAAGTTACCTTATTTTCTCCCGGTGGCATTTTTTCATAAATTTCTTTCAGTTTTTCATAATGTGGTCGAAGGAACTTAAGTGGCTTAGGAACAGATGTCATTGAAGTGGTAGAAGAACGAATCTGCCTTCGGAGTTCCTCCAGCGCAGCTCGATAAAGTTGAGTGTTTGGTTCCTAGGAGTTAAAATACCCAAGAATATAACATTCTTCTAAATTATATACAGTTTTATTCAAGCCAACTTTAAACACATCTTATAAAAAAGATATTTTCAAAGCATCAGAGAAAATAAATGTTTACATAGCCACAAAATATTCTTTAAAGTATTTAAGATGAAGACTGAATTTGCAAGGTTTACTTGGTCATCAAAGGAACTTTGCAAATTGAATATAAAACACAAGACTAGCACGAGTCTTTTGCATGCTGACAAAATATTTACTACCTTATTATTTGGGGTACTGTTTACATTTCGCACAAGAGAAAATGAACACCATTGGCTTTTAGAGCACCGAGTTAACACAAAAAGAGAAGGGAAAAAGAGGACTTACACTCAGTCTTTCCACAAGCATCTCCAGCTCTTCTTGCAGCTGCTTATCCTCATCAGACTGAAAAAAAAGTTTAAAAAAAAGGAAAGTTGAAATAGCTACACAGCACTCCATGAAAACTGAAATTTGAAAGCTGCACACTATGAACATAGTAGAAACTTGGAAAAGCATCTTGAAAATAATTTTTGAATGTTGATTCAGATTTAACTTGGTTTCCAAACACTGGATTTGTAGCAGTTCATCTGCTGGAACACAAAAATAATTTGTTTTGTTCTTCTCTAAATGTGTAAGCAGTTATTGAAATATGCATCTTTCAGGAATGATCCAGGTTGTTAATTAAGAACCATGCTCAGCAAGTCACTATACGCGAGCCAGGCAAGTTTAATTGCAACCCAGCTTTCAGCAGCACAAGCATAGCTTTTCCTCCTCTGAAGCATTTACAATCCAAAAAGTTAATTAACTCCCTATTAACTATGGTCTGGAAAGGGAGCAGCATAAGGAGCAACTATAAAATATAGAAAATAAACAAGCCCTTCCTTTCTCAACATCAATTTCCTTCTTCCTCCCAGTTAAATTACACTGCAGTCCCTAATCTTGCATGACTACATGGCTTTGACTCTTCTCATGCAATGCCACAGGAGACCAACAACAGTTCTATTTAAATTACTTTTGATCTGTATTTTAAATCTATTGTGGAAATTGGACAGCAGAGTCTTGCATCACAACCAAGACTCAGACATAAATCTACCTGAGACAATAGGTTGAAAAGCTCCATTCACTCTTATTTTAAAGTATTTTTACATTAAGTGATTTTGTATATTTTCAGTTTGGTTCTTAATTGGGAAAGCTCTGTCATTAAGTTGTTGTTTGCACTGAACACCATTCACATCCAAAGGTACTGATAACTAGTATGTCCTCAGAAAAACAAACACACTGCGAGATTGGGTTCAAATATGCTTGCCAATATTGACTTCTTTTTCACTTGCCATCTGATATCAATGTTTCATTTCCCTGGACAGACATTTTTGCTCTTAAGGTCAGTAACTACCAAGTAGTGTCAAACATAATAGGCTATGTAGCTCCAAACAAACAACTATATCAGATATTCCATTAGATTGCATCCTGAATGCAATGCAACTGTTTTGTCACTCAGCAATGTTAAAAATGGCAAATGACATCCAAATCTGCCAAATTACCTTCCAGCAGCAATTAGAAAATTTGAAAATCTATCGCCGCTGGAAGGTACACAAGTCAATTTTGCTTCCAAATATGATGAAAACTACATAGCGATCCATCCTGGTTTTGCAGATCTTCAAAAGTAAAGACAACATACCCTTGTTCAATTGTGGATGTTTCAAGATAATTAGATTGAGGGATAGTAAAGTTAACAGTGATACTAAATGGATACCCTCTGTTGTAGGACTAAGACCACTTTCCTCCACCTCTTTTCCAAGGTAATTTGCTGCTGAAAGACTCATTAACTATTGTTACCTCTAGACTTAACTAGTGCAACATTCCCCTGGCTGGTCTCCTTCTTTATACCCATTAACTTGGTCATCCAAACTTGTTTTCATTGCCTCAATTTTCAGCCACTGCTCTTGGGTCTGTTGAGTTTCTGACTTAATGTCTAATCTCAGACTTTTTTTTAAAAAAAACATTTTTCATTAACATAGTATCAATTGCAAAAAAAAGTCCACATTTTTGCCATCATGCAGATTCTTGATACATCCATTTTCCCTATCACTGTCATCACCCTGGTTCTGAAAAACACCCTTCACCCACTTTTGCCAACTACTGATCCATTGTCAAACTTCCTTTCCAACCTTTAAATATGTAGTTTCTTCTCAAGAGGATTGGCAATTTTCCCACAACACATTGTTTGAACCACTCCACTCAGGTATTTTCCCATGGCCTCCAAATCAAATCCACAAATGGCACCTTACTTGTCTGTGATGAACTCTCACTTCACTCTTCCGAAATTGTCTGCCCCCTTTGAGGCAGGTGACCACCATCTGTCTACTGTCCTATTCCCACTGACCAGTCTCTCTGTCCACATACCAGAAATTCAAATGCATTCATAAGTTCCAATATACACCAAACTTACTGCTTGTGGCTGCTATTGCCCATTTGTTCTTTTATCCCATTACTTGTCTCAATCAATTTTTCAAACACAGATCACAAAACATTTTTCTTGCAAAGTTAGAACGAAAAAATTATACTGACTAAAAAATGAAAAAAATCTGGAAATAGGGTTAAATATTTGCTGGGAGAAAGGATGAGTTACTGAAAGACAGACATCTTTTTTGCAAATAATGGCTAACCTTTAGCTACAACATTTTGTTTTTAAGTCCTTCTTTTCTGGTAGGATTAAAAGCATAGTTATCTCGGATTCAGAAGTTTCTGAAAGTGTGCAGATTAGCCAATGTTGCGAGAGGCCACACGAGCCAAATGTTGCAAAACGTGCTTTCAGCTTTAACCAGACGCATTACCTTCAGGTCACCGTAAAACAATATTTTTAAGAAATCACCTAATAATACTTTGCTCTTCCTTGGAATGGGGATATGCCCAAAATATTCAAATTAATAAGATGCAAGAATGACGCTTGAAGTCTTGCACTGTCATGACACGACAGAATTAAGGGCTGAGAGTATGAGCAGAGAAACAAAAATAACACTTAGACATGAATAGCATGATTGTTTTTTTTGGAACACCTCAATTTCAGGGACAAAGCATGGTGAAATAGGCAAGTATCTTGAACACATTATTAGGACGGTTGGAATGTGGAGCAAATGGACCCATGGACTCCCTCCCTTGAGAGTGCACTTTTAATTTATTGCTTACTTATCTTTGTCAGAGGTTAAGGATGCTAGTTCCATTCAAGGACCTGAAAATTTGACTGAATGTAAAAATATTTAAAAAATGTTGAACTTGTCACTTCAACAGCATTTACACATCATCCTTCAGTTCTTCTGGTGTTTTCCAAAAGTAAAACATGATGAAAGGAATGTGAATTACATTCAAATTTGCATAGAATTTTAGATTACCCAATACTATGCAATTCGCATACAAGTTTTATCAAGATGGTCAATATGTTTTACAACATAACCAACAGAAATTTTTGAGTTTTCCAATTAATAATAAAAAACAGTTGTATTACTCTAGGATAACTATCACCTAGAGTTACAAGTGTTGTAAATTTTATGTGATGAGTCATACAGCATGGAAACTGGTCCTTTGGCCCAACTTGTCCATGCTGTGTTGTTGAGTGAGCTAGTCCCATCTGCCCATGTTTGACCCATAGCCCTCTAAACCTCTCCTATACATGTATTTATCTAGATGGCTTTTAAATGTTGATAATGTACCCGCCTCAACCACCATTTCAGACAGCTCATTCCAATACGCACATTCATGTGTGTGAAGCTGCTGCCCCGATGTCCCTTTCAAATCCTTCACCTCTAATCTTAAACCAGTGCCCTACTATGTGCCTTCACCCTGTCTATGCCCTTGATGATATTATGTACCTAAATCAGGTCACTCCTCAATCTCCTACGTTCCAGGGAATAAAGTCCTAGTCTATGCAACTTCTCCTTGTAACTCAGGCCTCCAAGTACAGGCAATATCCTGGTAAATCTTTTCTGCACTCTTTCTAGTTTAACAACATCTTTCCTATAACAGGGTGACCAAAACTGTACACAATACTCCAAGTGCGGCCTCATCAACGTCTTGCATAACTGCAACATGACTTCCCAATTCCTATACTCAATGCCCCAGCTGATGAAGGCCAGCGCGCCAAATGCCTTCTTCACCACCCTATCTACTGGTGACACTTTCAGCGAACTATGCACTTGCACTCCTAGGTCCCTCTGTTCCATAACACTCCCTGCTAACTGAAGATGGCACATGGAATTGACTTCCTCTAAACCTGTCCTATCTGCTTACCTGGATAGGAGAGATTTAGAGGGTATGAGCCAAAGCTTCAGAAGTACTTAGTTGTAGCCAGGTGAAACTTCCTTGGTCTTGACTCAAGATCACCACAAATTCGAAACATTTACAAAACATATATTGGAGTCTCAGAACGCACTGGCATACAATGGAGTTTAAGATAATAACAGCATGGAGCTTACAAAATAAATCAAAGCAACACCTATGTCTGACATTTGCCGTCCATGAAACAACATGGTACTGGTCAGGTAGCCAGTGTTCTATTATTCAATTCATAGCCAAAGTTAGCGCAATAAATCCACTCAGATTGCTAGAAAGTCTTTTCCAGTACATTCTCATTATCCTTACTTACTTTGACATACAAGTACCACTGTATCTAACCAACTGAAAAACCATCAGAAAAACTAAGATAAGGCCTTTAATAGTCCTTATCATATAAGTAATATTAAGTACTGTAGCAGAAGTCTACTAAACTTTTTATCTGACAGCATCCTATAGTTTATTTTTTGGGGGAGAAATTGTACTTTACTGCTCCATGGTGAAATATTTGGATTACAGAAAGGCATGTTAAGTCATTTTTGTTTAATTTACACTATTGCTAAAAACAGTAACTGGTCTTCAGAATGTGCCAAGCATTTTATAGTTAAAGATGTGATCAGAAAAAAATGTCTGCATATTAAATCTTTTGAAATAAGGTCTTATGCCAGATGTGAATAGTGGGATAAAACCAAGTACAGTAAATGCAACAATAAAGCTTCTGCTCCAAACTGCTTTTACTTGTGTCAAAATTTCAAGACCATTGACACAAAATTAAATTTACTCAATTTATATATTTAAATCCTATTGCCCATATTTCAAGAACACTAAATTTGCTATAAAGCACCAGGATATTGTGAGATTGCAGAAGGCACTACAGTAAAATTTTAATACTCTGGCATGAGTGTTCAGAAATCTTGATAGTTCAGCTTCTGGCTCATGCACTAGTCCAATCTGTGAGCCATGGGTCCAGTGTACAAATGGCATCTGGAGCTTGGCCAGGGCTTGGGAATGGACTGTGTTGGCCAGAGCCAGGGTGTGGAATGTTTATTTCAAGCTCCTTTTAAGCTCACATTGTTCACTGGAAAATGTATTATATTGCTGCGCAACACGTGTAAAAAAAAGCAAATTAAAATTGTGTTTGGATATTAATTAGTAATATCCATATGACTCTAACAACCAAACAGACCGGAAAATCTGAGTTTGTCACCAGCCAGATCACAAGGGTGCCAGATCATTGGAGTTTTACTGTATACAAGTGCTAACCTTTAAAATGTTTTAATTCCAAAATTATTTATTCACGTAATTAAACTTGTAATGGACATGTCCACAAACACAAATTGTACTCAGCAGCACAAGAGGCCGTGTTCACTCAAGATCGCTTATGTTTACTCCACAAAAAGGCACATCAACACAGCATTCTATATTATCTTTGCCAGTCTGCTGATTTTATACAGTCAATGAAGGATACTCACTGTTATCAGGCAGGTTATGGAGCAGCCAATTGAGCTCTGTAAGGTCCCCAATAACAATGATTGCGGAACAGCCAGTGCCAAATAACCTCAAGAGCTTTGATTTTAAGACGCTTTCCACTGAAGCCCTCCTTCAGCGTTGCCTTAGACTTGTCAGTCTCGGTGTTTTATGCTCGTTTTTAGAGCGAAACATGAGCCCAGAACTTTCTGAATGAGAATTTAATTGCCAAATTAAACTACCGAAAGGTGGGGTTTAGTCCTCCTGGAAACGTCAGAGGCAGAGAGTAAAATTGATGAAATCTCATACAATCTTCTCCGCTTAAACTCTTTAAATTTTTAAGAAAATGTAACGAGATGCTGCGAACGTCCAGGAACCATTATGAATATGAACTACATTCTTGATCTTAGGTAAATTTGCAGCCAAAAATAAACGATACGCTTTGCCGGTAATAAACAGTTATCACGACAGCAGTTAAGAGGCACTGATTCCGGCCTACCTTTTGCGAGAAGCCCAGGGCCAGCTCACCCGCACGTAAGGAGATGTAGCCGAAACAAGAGACTGCTTGGGGAGCCGGCGGGAGAGCACTGAAGGAGAGGGAGCGGTGGAGAAGGTCCGGGGCTGAGCAGGCCTCACCCTCGGGCCTCAGTGACTCTGCACCCACCAGCATTGTGTGTCCGCAGTGACACAGCAAACTCGCGGGCGCCGAAGGCGGCCGCCGCTCGCTCGGTAAGATACGTTACCAGCTCTTGCTCCTGCTCCTTGTCGCCATTGGCCTTCTTGTCCTTCTCCTTGGCCGCGGCTGGCTTCTCGTCGCCCCTGCGCGCCGCCGGCTGCTGCCCTTTCCTCGCGTCCTCCATCACGGCGCGCAGCACCTTCCACAGCCCTCCCGAAGGATGCCGGGAAAGAAGCAGCGGGGGCCGCGCTACGGCGGCTCGCGCTCGTACGCCGTCCGCCCCCGACCGTCCGCTGTCCACCGTCCAACTCCCGCCGTTCGCCCCCGACCGTCCGCTGTCCACCGACCAACTCCCGCCGTTCGCCCCCGACCGCCGTTCAACGTCCAACTCCGACCGTCCGCCGTTCAACTCCAACCGTCAGCTGCCCACTGTCCACCTCCAATCGTCCGCTGTCCACCGTCCACTTCCGACCGTCCAACTCCAACCGTTCACCATCCAACTCCAACGCCGACTCAACCGTCGAGGAGAACCGGCGAAGATAGTGCGATGAAGAAGAGCAGAATAACGAGAAAATCAGGGGGAAATAAAGGCGGCAAAAATGAGAGAAGATCTAGAAATTTGCCGAAGGATAATGGGAAATCCGTTATAAGGATGATCTGTTCGGGGAAAAAAAGTTTGACCTTAATAGCCCCCAAAGTATGAGCGCATTAGGGACGGTTCTTCTTTAGGTTAGTTCATGTTTAACGAATTTTCTGATAAGGTGCGATTCTCTTGCCGAGCTTTTAGCTAAAAAGTTTTCGAAATGTTTTATGAGGCGGATAATTTGGAATGATAGAGGGAAGAAGAGGTGTAAGAAGGTGGTGCAGCCAACAAGGATTGAGATTCTTGTCAGTCAATAGGTAAGGAGTACCTCTCGCTTAATTTTCACCACCTTCTTACTCTTCTACCCCTACTTCTGCTTGTCAGGATAGAAAGCATATGAGTTAAATACTGAGGCCCAGTAGCCTGAGAGGGTTCTTCAAAGTGTATAGCAGGGACAAGTATTGAACTGCATCCATTCATTTACAATTGGCCACAATTCCTCCTTCAGACTCGCAGAGCTACATGCTATCTATGGAGTGCAAAAACCCCTTTCCCTTTTTTTTAAAAAAAAGGTTTACTTACATCAGTTTCATCAGGACATTCATACAATTTTAAAAAGAAAACATTGTCATCCTTCACCAGGATGCTGTACAGCCTCTGTGGCACCCACCTGTAGCAGAAGACCTCCAGAGAGCTAGTGGGCACCATGCACTCCCTCTCCATGGATATTCAGGTACAGACATATCCTCGAAAGAGCGGCAATTTATCAACTTGGACAGAACCCTTAACAGCCCACTGCCTGCACTTGTGAATGGCCACCACGCCCAGGTCCAGGAACAGACCACGAGGAGGACCTGACTGACTTGTTCCCCTCCTGCCCCCCCCCCCCCCCGATACCCAAAGGTCAGGAGAGTGGGGCTGAAATGCAAATAGAACTTGATGAACAACCTCTTCAAACACTCAAAAGCTCCAACCTCTCAAAACAGACTCCTCTAGGCTGCAGAAATGCCAGGCAACCTGGGAATCCATGAATCAACTTGAAAATCTGTGCATGGTACTGCTCTGTGCAACACTCTCCACCCCAGGACCCAATGTTATGCTTAGGGATTTCACTCAGTGAGAGCAATTGCAGATGGCTATTCCTCAGACTGGAGGAAATATCATGGTGTTCCCCAGAGATCAGTGCTGGGACCAATGATTTTCTTAATACATATCAATGACTTGTACTCAGATATAGAGGGCATAGTTTTCAAATGTGCAGATGATACAAAACTGGGAAGCACAGTGAATTGCAAGGAGTAAAACAGGACATAGACAGGCTGGTGGATTGGCAGTCTTATGGCAGCTAAAATTTAACACTGAAAAATGCTAAATGGGACATATCAGTAGGAAAAATGAGGAGTGGCTTTATAAACTAGAGGATTCAGTTCTAAAAGCAGTACAAGAACTCATGGGTGTATATGCAAGAATTGCTGAAAATGGCTGTGCTGGTTGAAAAACAAATGAGATCTTGGGCTTCATAAACAGAGGCAAAGTTATAAGATCAAAGAGTTCGGGAGTCTGTTGGTGGCGCACGATGGATTAAGTCATAACTTGGCTTTGGTTCAGGCACTTTTCAATCTATTATTTACCACCCTTTAATAAGCCTTTTACAATACTGGCACAAGTTTAATCTTGATTTTTAACTGTGAAAATGACCACCAGATCTAAAGCCTCTGCTAATGGTAAAGGTATTGGAGACCAACCTACTTTGGAAGCTATTTCTAATCTGGACAGAAAGTTTGATCAGAGCTTTGCCGAATTGAAGTCTATTTTAAAAGACTTTGAAGAAAAACAAAATACTCATCCAGGAGAATGCCAAACAAAGGCAATTAATTGCTGAACTCGACCAAGCTGGTAAAGAGAGAGATGCCAAACTCCACTCACTTGAAAAAGGCTTAATTACGACCAAGCAAAACCTGGAAAAGCAACAACAGAGGATCATCAACCTGGAAGGACGCAGCAGGAGGAAAAATTTAAGGATCATCAATTTTCCAGAAAATACCGAGACTGATAACCCTACGGAATTCTTCTCTAATCTTTTGGTCGATGTTTTTGGTTCCGAAATGTTCCCTCTTCAGCCCATTTTGGATAAGGCTCATAGAGCATTAAGATCTAAACCTGCTCCAGATCAAAAACCTTGGCCAGTAATACTGAGATTCCATTTTGTCAGTGTCAAGGAACTCCTGATTCGTACCGCTCGTAGATGTGGAATGATTCAATTTAAACAATGGAAGTTTTGAATAGTTGAAGATTACACCCCAGAAGTTATGAAAGAAAGGCTGACCTACAAACCAATTATGGCTCGTCTTTATCAAAGCAATTATCATCTTGCATTATTATTCCCAGCAAGGCTGCGAATTACACTGCCTGATAAATCTCGTAAATGCTTTAAATCTATTGAAGAAGCCAAGAATTTTCTTTTGAGTTAGCTTTTAATTTTAGAAGCTAAGAAATTGCGGAAGAGACAGTGTTTTTCCTTTGATTTACTACCTACTTGTTTTATTATCTAATTAATTTTTAGATTTAAACCGTTCTCTTTTCTTTTAATATTTTTAATGTTTTGTTTTAATAACAATTAAGAATTTAACAAAATGACTGATCGTTTGCTTTCTTTTCGAAATAATTATTAAACCGTATTTTTTAACTGTCGGCTGTTAACACCCTTTGGCTCTGTTTCAATCTCACAACTATGTTGTGAGTTCGTTATCTCTGTTTGTATTATGTTGTTCATTTTTAGACAAAACATGGGTGGTTTATATATTTTTTCAATTTGGACTACTGCCACCAATAGAACAGGGGTTAGTTCTATTAGAGGGTAGCTTACTGGCTGCCTATTGGCCAGTTTTCGGGCTGTTGGGGGAGGGGGGTGGGGTTGTTTTTACGTTTTTTTCTTCTGGGCTAAACTACAAATTTTTCTAAATTGTCATCACATCTGTTTCCTCCTTGAATATTTTCTTCACTTCTTCCTGTTGGTAAGATTCGGAAATAATCAAGATTAACCCTTTACATACCATATTTTTTAATCTGTTAAAATGGATAAGACTATTAATTTTATTTCATGGAATGTTAACAGCTTAAATAATCCACTTAAATGCAAGAAGATTTTTAAAGTTTTTCATAGATTAAATGCTCAGATTATTTTCGTTCAGGAGACTCACATCAGGAGGAAAGATAGTCAACGTTTTTTTAGATTTTGGAGGGGTCAACAGTTCCATTCGAATTCACAAGCAAACATGAAAGGAGTTTCTATTTTTATAGACTCAATTTCGTTTGTTCATCATGAGACAATATCAGACCCAAATGGTAGATTTTTATTAATTACTGGTCTGCTTCATAATAAAAAAGTTGTTATGGTTAATGTTTATGCACCCAATGTAGATCACCCTGAATTTTTTAAACATCTATTTGCATTTTTTCCTAATTGAAATGAATACACTCTGATTATGGGTGAAGATTTTAACTGTCGTCTAAACCCTTCCATGGATAGATCTGTATCAAATCCTGCACTTCCAAACAAATCCGCTGTCTTTATTAATTCCTTTTTAGTTGAATCTGGAATTTTAGATGTTTGGAGATTTCTACACCCATATGATAAAGAATTTTCATTCTTTTCTCATGTTTACCATAACTACTCGAGGATTGATTATTTTTTTATTGATGCTAGATTAGCTCCACTTACAATGGACTGTAAATATGATGCAATTGCCATTTCTGATCATGCACCTTTGATATAATCAATTAAATTACCAGATGTTTCCTTTGATGTCAGACAATGGCGATTTAATCCTTCTCTATTACGAGACTCAGATTTCGTCCAATTTATCAAAGAACAGATTTCATTTTTCTTTTTAACTAATTTTACTGAAAAAATTCCCAGTGGGATAATATAGGATACTTTTAAAGCATATATCCGTGATCAAATTATTTCATATTCCGCTGGTTTGAAAAAACGAAGTAATAATGAAATACGTATATTGGTTGACAAGATTAAAGAAATCGATAAAAAAATATTCTGATACTCCGAATCTGGAGCTTTTTAAAAAGAGAACAGAACTCCAATTACAACATAGTTTATTATTAACATCTTCAATTGAAAATCTACTACTTAAAAACAGAAGTCAATTTTATATACATGGTGACAAATCCGGTAAATTATTGACCAACCAATTGAAAGCTACTTTACCTAAATGTCAGATTAATAAAATTCGTAAATCAGATGATACCTACACGATAGATCCTGTTCAAATCAACAAATCCTTTCAAGAATTTTATTCTTCTTTATACCAATCAGAATCCCCTGAGGATCCTACATTAATGTATGAATTTTTAAGAGATCTGAAGATTCCTCAACTATCTTTAAATGAATGTTCTACATTAGATGCTCCCATTTCGGAGGAAGAAATAAAGAAAGTAATATTTTCAATGAACTCAGGTAAAGCACCTGGCCCTGACGGATATACAGCTGAATTTTTTAAATCCTTTTCTGATATTCTTGTTCCCTGGTTAGCCAAAATTTTTAAAGATGCCCTATCAGTGGGTAAACTACCACAATCTTTCTATTCTTAAAAAGGATAAAGATCCCACTGATTTGTGCATCTTATAGACCTATTTCTTTATTAAATGTAGATTCAAAAATATTTTCCAAAATATTGGCCTTTAGACTGGAAAAGGTTCTCCCACAAATTATCTCTGAAGACCAGACAGGATTTATTCAGAATCATTATTTACATTTTAATATCAGGAGATTAAAGAATATTATATATACCCCTTCATCCCAAATTCCAGAATGTGTTGTTTCACTAGATGCTGAAAAGGCATTTGACAGAGTCGAATGGGAATATCTATTCACTACACTTCAAAAATTTAATTTTAGCTCTAAATTTATATCTGCAATTAAAATGATTTATTATACACCTATGGCTTCAATACTTACTAATAATCAAAGATCTTTGTTTAGGCTTTTTCGAGGTACTAGACAAGGTTGCCCGTTAAGCCCTTTATTATTTGATATTGCTTTAGAACCCTTGGCTATTGCACTTCGGGACTCTTCAAATGTATGTGGCATTACTCGCGGACAAATGATTCATAAGATATCTCCCTACGCAGATGACCTGTTACTTTATATTTCTAATCCGGACGAATCTATCCCCGCAGTACTATCACTACTAGATCAGTTTAGTGTTTCTTCTTGCTATAGATTAAATCTTAATGAGAACGAACTTTTTCCATTGAATATGCAAACCTCAATTTATAGGCAATTACCTTTTAGATTGGTAACTGACTATTTTATGTATTTAGGTGTTAAAATTACCAAGAAACATAAGGACTTATTTAAAGCTAATCTATTGCCTTTAATTGACCATGTTAAACAATTATTTACTAAGTGGTCTCCACTGTCTTTATCATTTGTAGGCCGAATTAATGCGATTAAGATGAATATTTTACCAAAATTTTTATATTTATTTCAAGCGATTCCAACTTTTGTCCCAAAATCTTTTTTTGACACTATTGATTATAAAATTCTTTCATATATTTGGCAGAATAAAAACCCAAGGTTAAGTAAGAAATATTTACAAAAACTAAAAAAGGATGGTGGTTTGGCCTTGCCTAACTTTAGATTATATTATTGGGCAATTAATATCAGATATTTAATTTTTTGGATACAAGATTTTGTTGTAATTCAATGCCCCAAATGGGTATGCCTTGAGCACCAATCAGTTCTTGAATTGTCATTAGTTTCTATTTTAGGAGCTTCACTCCCTTTTGCACTTACCAAATTAAGTAAACATACAACTAACCCAATTGTTAAACATACAATACGAATATGGTTTCAATTTTGTAAATTTTTTGGATTGAATAAATTTAATTTGTCAAGTCCCATTCAATCTAATTTTTTCTTTCATCCATCCAGAGCTGACTCAGCTTTTTCCATATGGAAAAGGAAGGGAATAGTATGTTTTCATGATCTATTCATTGATAACTGTTTTTCATCTTTTGAACAATTGTCTAATAAATATAATTTGCCTAGATCACACTTTTTTCGATATTTGCTGATTAGAAATTTTTTAAAAACTACTATACCCTCTTTTCCGACACCTTACAAAATTGAAACTACGGAAAAAATTTTAGGTCTTAATCCTTATCAGAAGGGCTTGATAGCAATAATTTATGACTTAATTACGAAAATATGTCCAGAATCATTAGACAAAATTAAGAATGAACGGGAAAGCGAACTCCAGACATCTATACCTATAGAGGCTTGGAAAAAAATTCTTCATTTAGTTAATACATCTTCAATGTGTGCCAGACACTCGTTGATACAGTTTAAGGTAGTCCACAGGACCCATATGTCCAAAGATAAGTTGGCTCATTTTTATAACCATATAAATCCTATATATGATAGATGTAAATCGAATGTGGCTTCTTTGACACATATGTTTTGGTCCTGTCCTCTTTTGGAAAAATATTGGAAAGACATTTTTAACATTATTTCAAACGTACTGGAGATTGATTTACAACCTCACCCTATCACTGCAATTTTTGGATTACTGAGGATAGAGTCTGGCCATTTATCTGCTTCCGCTAACCGTATGATTGCTTTTGTTACATTAATGGCCAAACGATCCATTTTGCTTAAATGGAAGGATCCAATACCCCCTACTACTTTTCAATGGTTTTCTCAAACTATATCATGTTTAAACTTGGAAAAAATTAGGAGTGGTACTGTCGATCCTTTGCTTAAATTTGAAGATATTTGGAGTCCATTTATTCAATATTTTCACATGATGTAGATCCCCTTTCAATAACTTTCCAACTTGGAGGAACGGAGTTGATGACATAATATTGCTCTGTTTCTACTGAGAAATCTTAGCCCAGTTTTTTTTTTCCTTTTTTTTGTTGTTTGTTTTATTTTGAAATTTTTTTTCTTTAGTTTAGTTTATATTGTTTTCAATTTTTCTTATTGATTTGGCTTTTTTTTAAATTTATATAATAAATCTTTTTCTTTCCTTTCTTTTATGTTATATTCATTTACTAAGAGATCGTTGAATCTAGTTTTTTTTATATTTTATTGTTCTTTATGATTATCTATGCTATGATTGTTATCCTGATCTCTTTATATTACATGTATAAATATTGATGCTATATATCAATCTGTATTAATTTGAAAACTAATAAAAAAGATTGAAAAAGAAAGAGTTCATGATGAACCTTTATAAAAGACCGATTTGGCAACTCAACATTCCAGAATATAGATTTCTCAAGTATGACGGGAGGATGTAAAAGAGGAGATGACATTGAATATTCATTAAGAATTCCACTACTGAAATAATGACAGAGGATATCCTAGAAAGCTCTTCAAATGAGACCACATGGATTGAATTTAGGCACAATAAATGGGCAACCACGTTCCTGAGGGTATACTACATGCCTTCCAACAGCATGACTCGTTTAGGAATGATGTGAAGACCTTAGAGAGGATATGTAGGACATTTTTCCAGAATTCTTCCAAGAATTAGAGACTTTAGTTAATTGATAGACTTGAGAAGTAAGATTGTTCTTGGTCTAACAATTGCTGAGGGGAAAATTGGATGCATGTATTTAAAATCATGTAGGCAGAATAGGTAGAGTGAAACTGCTGCCATCAACAGAAGGGTCAAGAGTAGAGGAAACAGAGTGAAAGTAATTGGTGAAGGAACCAAACATGATATAAACAAAGAAAAGCTTTTTTTTAATGTAGTGAATGGATAGGACCGGTTGGTGGTCAGGATAGTGAAGGCAAACTCAATTGTGACATTTAAAAGGAACTGCACAAGACAGAAGATACTGGAAGTACTAAGCTGATCAGGCTGCATCTGTGGGAAGAGAAACAGAGCTAATGTTTAAGGTTGAAGAGCCTTCATCAGAACTGGGAAGGAGACAAAAGAAGCTTGTTAAGCTGCAGGGAGGAGAGGGGGTTGTTGTCTCTGATAGGGCAAAACCATGGGGATAAACTGTAAATGGGGTTATCTGGCCAATGAGTGAATGGGAACAGTTGGAGATTGAGGATATAGACAAAAGAATGTAGGAATTGCAAAATGCAGAGCAGGAAGACATGCCTGGCAGATTAGGCTGGGCATGTCATCCACTCCCAGAGGAAAATAAAAGGGGGAAAAAGTTAGAGGTTGGCACTTTGCACAACTCCATCAACAAGCATAGTATTGGAAAGAAACAAACTAGCTAACATGAAAGCAGAAAGTTGGAAACATAAAAACACAAATGGCAGAAGGAGTCCATAAGACCCATACTACACAAGTTTGTGGTTGATCCTTTACCTCAGCACCATTTTGTTCTGTACTAACCCTATATTCTTTAATTTCCAAAAAAAAATTGATCTCTTTCTTGAATAAACTCAGCAACTGAGCCTCGGGAACCAAAGATTCCAAAGAGAATTCCAAAGATTCACTGCCCTTGGTGTAAAGAAATTCTTCCTCATCTGTCTTGAATGGCCAAATGCCCACTGAGGGGAAACCTCAGCTCCATATCTATACTGTCAAGCACTTTAAAATCTCCCCTCCTTTTCAGTAAGTCTAGAGTATGCGCCCAGTCTGCTTAATCTCTCCTCCATCCCACAAATAAATCTGGTGCTCTCTATTTCAATACTATACTTCCACAGATAAGGAAAGCAGATCTGTACATAATATCTCACCAGGGCTCTACATAAATTGGAGTAAGACATTGTTATTCCCATTCTGAAATGCAATAAAGGCCAACATACAGGTTGCCTTCCCTCCATGCTTACTGCACCTGCGCATTAACATTAAATACTTTGTTAGCAAGCTTTGTTATCTTACACCTGGTGCCCTCATCAGATCATTGATACAGATTATGAACAACACAGAAATTGTGAAGGAACCTAGTGGGTCAGGCAGCATTTATGAAGAGAAATGAACAGTCGATGTTTTGACACTCTTCAGCTGGACTGCAAATCATGAACACCTGGGGCCCCAGCATCAATCCAAAATTTCAACTCAAGCCAGTTCTCTTTCATAAATCCTTGTGACTTTGTCTAATCTTATTAATGTTATTTCCCAAGTACCCTCCTATCAATTGCTTAATAGTAGATTCCAGCTTTTTTCCTACTACTGGCATTAGCCAGTTGGCATATTTTTTCTCATCCTCCTTCCTTAGATAGTGTTGTTACATTTGTCACCTTTCAATCAGTGGGAACCATTCTGGAATCCAAGGAATTGTAGAAGATGATAACCAATGCATCCATTACCTCCATAGCCACCTTCTTTAAAACTCTGAGATGCAGGTCATCATGTCCTAGGGATTTATTACCTTCAGGTTCCATTAATTTCTCCAATACTATATACATTCTTACAATCTATTTTTATGTTTCTTGCTAACCTTCACATATATTATACTTTCCTTTTCCTTATCAATGCTTTATTCATCATTTGACCTTGGGTGCTGTCTGTGTGGGGTTTGCACATTCTCTCTGTGACCACATGGGTTTCTTTTGGGTTCTCGTTTCCTCCCACATCCCAAAGATGTGAGGGTTGGTAGGTTCATTGGCCACTGTATATTCCCCCGAATGTGTAGCTGAGTGGTAGGGTTTGAGGGGAGTTAATGAGAATGTGGAGAGAATTAAATGGGATTGGTGTAGGGTTAGTATAAACCCATTGATTCATTCTCCAGGTTTTGCTGCTAATTTGGTTTGCCCACTCAATATGTAGATGAAAAGTTCCTCATGATTCTCGTATCACTCTTGTTACATGCACCTCCAATTTCTTAAGTTATAGTATGCCCAACATTATCATTGTTTTATGGTGCCTACATGTAGCCCTTTGTTTCTTGCTAGTGCTACATCTTGATCTTCTGAGCTAATATCCTTCCAATCTACTGCCTTTCTGTGTAGAAGACAATGGGAAGGGAGCTCTGGTGAACAAAGGGTTACTCTCTCTCTCTACTGGTAAACAGCTTGAGCCACCTGCTCGTGTAAGGAGTTGCTGAGCTTGGCTGATAAGGAGTTGCTGAGTTTCAAGGCCACAAGAACAGGGTTGTTTCAGACTAACTGTGAAAGATGTGTTAACCTGTCTGGCTGCACACAGCAGCCTCGGCTTGACCAATGATAGCGTGAGCTGGTCAAGCATACCCAAGTATGGGTATGCCTGTGCAGTAGGTGGACACCCACCGGAGAACAATGTATTTAAGTTTGTTAGCACCCTGTATTCCTTGAGTCGGGCCACATGCAGGGAAGAGCAGCACTGACTGTTTGCTCCTCCATGTACCCCCACTCCCGCTAGCATTAAACAATAAAGAACTTTTTCTATGCTCCTTGGTTCTGCTGTTGTTTGCTTTATTACAGCGTGGGTTGACTTTCACTGGGCCAACTTTATTCTCAAAGTTACCCATCCAATCTAAAAGTTAAGTGCCCTGGAATACTTAATTCCACCCACCCCTGGACATTCTCTCTTCTCCCCCCTCCCATTGGGCAGAAGATACAAAAGCTTGAGAATACGTACCACCAGGCTGAAGGACAGCTTCTATCTGTTATAAGACTCTTATAACAGGCACGGTAGTGTAGAGGTTAGTGTAACGCTACTACAGTGCCAGCGACCCGAGTTCAATTCCAGCCGCTGCCTGTAAGGAGTTCGTACGTTCTCCCCGTGTCTGCGTGGGTTTCCTCCGGGTGCTCCAGTTTCCTCCCACATTCCAAAGACGTAGGGGTTAGGAAGTTGTGGGCATGCTATGTTGGCGCCGGAAGCGTGGCAACACTTGCGGGCTGCCCCCAGCACACTCTACGCAAAAGATGCATTTCACTGTGTGTTTTGATGTACATGTGACTAATAAAGAAGTCTTATCTTAATTCCCAATCTTGATACTTTGTAAACACGTCTCTGTAATAGTTTTTAGATCACATCTATTTATTTCCATTTGTGTTATTAATTCATTTACCTTGTATGAATGCTATATGTATTCAGAAAGAGAGCCTTTAATTTTGTCTCTGCACCATTTTTCCCTGCTCTGAATTTAACTGGAAGTATATTCTAATGTTTGCATTCATTGTCTCCTTCTGACAGATTCTGGACATCCCATTTTGCTACCCTGCATTTTTTCTTTGCTTTGCCATTTCTTTCTAACTTTCTAAATTTCTTCTCACCAAAATCTTCACCCACTATCATTCCCCTGTTTGCACCAACTATTTAAAGTCTTATTCACAGCTCTAGATATTCAATTTGCCAGGATACTGGTCCCAACCTGATTTAAGTGAAGCCTATCCAATAGAACAACTCCTTATTTTCTCAGTTATGGTGTTAGTATCCTATTGTGGAATATTTAACATCTACACTCAGGCCTGTTTGTGCGGTATTACTATATAACGCAACACTTTTTTTGGTTAAATTCAAAGAGCTTTTATTTTACCCCAATGGGAAGTCAGTCACTGATTGTGTGAGAGTCACTTCCATGAGGTCAAATTTACAAGTGCTTCTAGACATCACATCCACTCAGTGCACCCCATTTGTTCATCTTCAGTCACTATTCATTACATCACAAGAAGTAATCACATTTTCTTATATCTGGCAACTTCTATGGTAGATTATCTTGTCTGAGGTTGTACCACCTTTATGTATATGTATCCCTGGGTTGTTTTTATCTAAGATTTTGTTAACTCTACTGCAAGCTCATTGAACTTGTTAACTATTCTGAGCCCCTTGACCTCATCAAGCTTATATCCAATCATTCAGAACAGACACACTACTATGTCAGCACAAATTGATACCCCTTGGCATGCTGTGGTAATTATCTATCTTATGCTGGGCTTAACCATTTCCTATTATCACTTGTACAATTTGTTCTTGTTTGCAACTTGAAATTGCTTAATATTAATGTTAACCCATTTCATGCCCCATCGATTGAAACCCATTTCCCTAACACCAATATCTGAGCCAGGCATTTGATTCTCTGATCTTAGTGATCCATGGTAATGCATGTGGCCCAGGTAGTAATCCTGACCATATCATCCTTGCAGTGCTGCTTTGTAATTTAGAGTCCAGCTGCTCATGTTCCTACAGCAGAACCCCCTTTTTCTTATCCACATCATTGATTCCAACAACTGGATCTTTCCTCTCCCACTCCGAGTTTCTCTCCAGTCTGAAGGAAGTGTCCTTAATCTTAATAGTGAGCAGGTAACACAGTCTTTGGGAAACATGTTTGCAGCTGCAGAGAACAGTAACTCATCTCCAACTATACTGTTCCTATTATCATGCAATTTGTTTTCACTCCCTTAGCTTCACTAAGTGTTATGGTCAGTTTGCAGTCTCTGCTCTTATCCATACAGGCTGCAAGAATCTTGTATTTGGGTACAAGCACTGAGGCTCCTACTCTGCTCTTTTTGGATCCCTGAACCGACCTTACCCATAATCATATCCTCCTGTCTACCTGGACTGAGCAATTCTACAGTAAGTACTCTATGGGAGTGTGACTGCCTTTTGGGACAAAGTGGCCAGGTAACTCTCCACCTCCCCGTTGCTTTGCAGCGTTTGAATCTCAGACTTCAGCTCATCAACTCTGAGCCAAATTTCCTTCGGCCGCAGGCTCTTACAGTGGTCACCAAGGATCCCAATGATTTCTATCAATTCTCATAGCAGTGGCATCAAGCATATCACTTTGCCATGTCTGTCTTAAAATATTTATTTTATTTAATCTGTCATTTAATCAATCATTTAATTCTGTCATTCTAACCTCAAAGTCCACAATCTGCAGACACTGCACTTCATAGAACTCTGTACTAGAAATACACTACTTTTATTTGGGACCACAGATTTATTATTTCAGGTAACAGCGTGATTCACTTGACTTCAATTAACCAGCTCTAGGTTATCCAATAAATTTGGGAGATGCAAGGCTCCTTGTTTTTATCACTGCAACTTAACAGTTAGTGACAAGCAGATTTAACTGTAAATCTGAAGTAAATCAATAAGTTTAAACTGAAAATAAAATCATCCCATTATTCACCAAAATCCACACTAATTGGATGCTGTATTCAGAGGATGCTGTGCTGAGAGCACCCCAGAGGTAGGGCATTGTCTGAAAATAGAATAACAAGTCAATGATCTTTCATCAGAACTAGGAAAAGAAACAAGTTTTAAGTTGTAAATAAAAAAGGGCCAAGAGAAAGAAAATGAACATCTGTGATGGGGTGAAAGCCAGGAGAGATAGCTCAACACATGTACTGGTGGTGGTAGCTGAAAGACAACGGTAAAGCTATATCTGGAGAAAATGTAAATCAGAAGAGACAGTTAAAATATGAAATACCAGAAGAGGAGAAAATATAACTGAGTACTGGAAATGTGAATATAGGACTGGAGGGATTGATAATCCAAAATTGTTGAATTCAATATTGAACCCTGAAAACTTCAATATGCCAGGTCAGAAGGTGTTGTTCCTCAAGCTTGGTGTTGAGCTTCATTAGAACTGTATAGGATGTCAAAGGCAGAGATGCCAAAATGGGCATGGGATGGAGAATCAAAGTGACGGGCAACTAGAAATTCATTATCACCCTTGCAACTTGAATGGAAGTATTCTGCTAAGTTGGCCCTGAATTTGTATTTGTTTCATGAACATAGAGGAGACCCCATCAGGGATAGAGGATGCAGAGTACTAAGTTGGGAGAAGTACAAGTAAATTGTTGCTTCACCTGAAAATAATGTTTAGGTTCCTGGACAACAGGCAGGCAGGAGTTAGGTAGGCAAGTATTTTGTTTCCTGTGGTTTCATGGAAAGTACCATGAGAAGTGAAGACAGAAGAGTGGATTAGAACATTGTGAAGGAGACACTCCCTTCAAAATACTGAAAGGAGGTTGGGGGGGGGGGGAGGAAATTGATGTGTCTAGTGTTGATATCACATTGAAGATGTTAGAATTTGTAGAGAATGATCCGCTGAATGTGGAGACTTGGGATAAAGATGGAAGCAAGAGAACCCAAGTGGGAGGAGAGTGGGTGAGAGCAGAAGTACAGGAAATTGGACAGACATGGTTGAGAATCCTGTCAACAATAATTGAGGGGAAACAATAATTTTGGGAAAAGACATATTGAAAGCACTCTGTGGAAAGTGCTGTCATCAGAACAGATCCAATGAAGACACAGAAACTGGGAGAATGGAATGGAGTCCTTACAGGAAGCAGGGTGGGAGTAAGCATAGTTATGGTAGCTGTGGAAGTCTGTGACCTTGTACTGGATACTGGTTACTAACCTATCCCATTAGATGGGGATAGAGAGGCCAAGAAAGGGAATGCAAGAGTTGGAGATGTGGGAGGTAAAAGGTATAGGACGAGAGAAGTTGGCAATAAAGGCGATGAAAACTTTTGAGCCAGAAATATGTACCAGAAAGAGGTGAGTTGGGAAGAATGTTGGATTTGGATTGAAATAGGAAATGTTCACCTTGTTTCATCCTCTCCTCATCCCTTTCTCTGCTACAATGGATATAATAGACACTCAACACCAAGTTTCACATATGCCAGTATACTCCTAATTCTAACATATACGTAACATAGTAAATATTATTAATGACCTTTTAACAATTCCACCTGAAATTTTATTAATATTACATATTCTCTTTTGTGAAAAATCACAATTTCAAACTTAATTTATACCTCTGATATAAAATAGAAAAAAAAATACTTCAGGTAGCTTAACAAATATATTTATTCAACAAGTGATGCAACAATCAAATTAGTGATAATGTCTTTGTAGCTGCAATATCATATGTAAACTCCATCCGTTGGTTGATATATCATTGATGTTAGACTTCAATTTCCTGTTGTTTTGGCTCGACAATTCTATTATCTGTCTGTGTCTCGTCAATAGTAATAACAGATGACTGACTGCTGAGAGAAGAACTTTATGCTATTTAAATGTCAACTGATAATGTCAGTGATAACATTTGGCATTCTGAAGCAGATGGTTGTGGGTTCCAGGGCATAATCCCAGAAATTCCAGGGCATAATCAACACTGACACTTCAAGGCTGTGTCCTCAGCCCTCTACTCTACTCCCTATATACTCATGACTGCGTGACCAGATTCTGCTCTAACTCCATCTACAAGATTGCAGATGATACCACCGTTGTAGGCCGTATCTCAAACAACGATGAGTTGGGATACAGGAAGGAGATAGAGAGCTTAGTGGCATGGTGCCAGGACAACAACCTTTCCCTTAATGTCGACAAAACAAAAGAGCTGGTCATTGACTTCAGGAAAGGGAGTGATGTACATGCACCTGTCTACATTAACGGTGCTAAGGTTGAGAGGGTTGACAGCTTCAAGTTCCTGGGAGTGAACATCACGAACAGCCTGTCCTGGTCAAATCACGTAGATGCCATGGCCAAGGAAGCTCACCAGTGCCTCTATTTCCTCGGGAGGCTAAAGGAATTCGGTATGTCCCTTTTGACACTCACCAACTTTTATCGATGCACCATAGAAAGCATCCTATCTGGATGCATCACGGCTTGGTACAGCAACTGCTCTGCCCAGGACCACAAGAAACTGCAGAGAGTTGTGGACACAGCCCAGCGCGTCATGGAAACCAGCCTCCCCTCCTTGGACTCCCTCTATACCTCTTGCTGCCTTGGCGAAGCAGCCAGCATAATCAAAGACCCCACCCACCCGGGTCATTCTCTCTACTCTCCTCTTCCATCAGGTAGAAGATACAGGAGCCTGAGGGCATGTACCACCAGGCTTAAGAGCAGCTTCTACCCCACTGTGATAAGACTATTGAACGGTTCCCTTATATGATGAGATGGACTCTGACCTCACGATCTACCTTGTTGTGACCTCGCACCTTATTGCACTGCACTCTCTTTGTAGCTGTGACACTTTACTCAGTACTGTTATTGTTTTTACCTGTACTACCTCAATGTACTCTGTACTAACTCAATGTAACTGCATGCGTAATGAATTGACCTGTACGATCGGTATGCAAGACAAGTTTTTTATTATACTTTGGTACAAGTGACAATAATAAACCAATACCAAGTACTATTCTAAGTGAACTCTAAGGTTTAAGTAAATTCTAAGTGAATGTTGCACTATCCAAGGAAGCATTCTGTGGACAAGTTGGGTATAAAAGATCCTATAATATTCCTCAAGAGTTGAGTGAAATTTTCTACAACCTTGACCAACATTTATTCTAAAGCAACATCACTTAAACAGAGGGATTATACATATACTTCATTGCTATATGTGGCACTTGCTGTAGGTAACTTGGTTGTCAGAGTTCCCTGCATTTCTGCACTTAAAAATACTTTATTGGCTGTGAAACTCTTGGGACGTTGTAATTGCTTGAAAGGACAGGACAGGTTTGTTTTATATTTCACAGGCTTTACTAAAACAAGGACTGCATTTTAACATGAAGTAACAGTTAAATAGATACATAAAGTGAATGGCCCTGAAATTAATTACTGTTCCATATCACAAATGCCTCATTTATTAATTTTGTTTTTTGAAGAGATTCAGTCGTCGAATTTATTCAAACCTTTGATATGGTTCGTCAACTACTTCGAGTGTCTTTATTTTGACGAGAGCTGAATTTCCATGGTGCGAGATGTCCTCACGGTGTCGCTCTGATTCTTCCTGTTCAACGCGAATTCCAGAGACCACAATTCTATTGTAAAGAGAATTATTTTTTCCCCCCAACCGAAGGTTCATGCCATACTTAGATTGTTGAAAGTCAAATCAAATCCATTTAATACCCCTCTATTAGAGATGCAAAATGGCATATTATTAGTCTAGAAAAGAACGCGTTTTATTACAAGTGGCGATAAATGTTGATTACAGATGTTACTGCATTTACCATCGCTGAGAGTAACACACGGAGGCTTCCAAACAAAAACAGCTCTGTGCAGTGATGGCTGGTCTTCGAAAAAGGATAATTGTCTCGTACGTGGCTTCCCTTACTATTTGAATGTGTAAAAATATTGGCTTCTTACGCAACACATTTTTTTAAAGGTTCGCCAAGTGCTGGGAGCTGTTGGTTTCTTCACGTTACGCTAATATAGATTATCCTCAATTTAAATATGGAAGCATTGACTGCACCCAAAGCTTGGCTTATTATTTTCAAACATGGTTGCAATTCAAAATAGTTTAATACATTTCACAAAAATATGCACGATATTTCCAATTGAAAACATTGACATATTAAAATATATCTAATTCCAAACTCTACCACCATGAGGTATTACTGTATTTATGGTTTTGCTGAACTTTGAACCTGCACGATTAAGCAGGACTTCGGCCTACACACCCACGTATCTGCCATAAATTCTGAACGATATTCTTAAAGGTCGAAATCAATCGTTCATAAATGTGCAATGCGAAGTACTGTATTAAACCGCAAAACTCACAGCCATTTGCCGTGATCTGAATTGCCCGGAGGTCAACTTATATCTTTTTCTCAGGCGTCTGTTGCTAAATTCAATTATATAATTTTCCATTTTAAAACTGCGTCATTAAAATGTCACTAACTTGCAAAGGCCTTCATTACTTACAATTTCTCTCCTTTTTTCATCATAATGCAGGTACAGTACTCTGCATATTTCGGCTCAATATCAATTTTAAAACCCAAGAGCTGCATTTCGTAAGAGTGCGAGTTCAATTTTTTTTAATGTGGGTATACTGGTCAGCACTTGAAGGATAACAAATAAATGCGACCCATTCCAGTGGAATTAATCATCAGCTCTGCTGCTGAAGTTTCCGATCCGAAAGTTCATGTTTTTCAGTTGGATGTTAATCCAGATATGTCCATTTCCCCATTTTTTGCTTGAAATTAGTCTTCAAAGACAGTAACAACAGATTTTCTGCAATAATCTGATTTTCGTGCTTCTAGAAGATCTAAAACGACAGCACAGAATGAGACCATTCCGCCCATTCTGTCTACGCAGGTCAAAAATTAACCAGGTTATTTCCATTTCACAGCTTGTAGACCTGCAGGTCATGTTACTAAAACTGAGCATACCTCACTTTATAAAGAATAGTTTTAAAGCATTGAAGTCTGGATTTTAATATGTCGTTATAAACTTTTATGAAAAAAGTCCACCGTTTGTTGGTATGGTGACGATGTTGGGGCAGCGCAGATAGTGGGTTCTATTTCATTATTCAACAGAGCAGTTGCAGATTCTTTTCAGAGAGTCAGATTTGACTTTCTCATTTGCCAAAAGAATATTCTGAAGCAAAGATTAACACACTGGCCAGTTGCTAATGCAGGAGCTGGCTCTGCCCTTGTCCGAGCTTTGTCCTATCTGAATTAACTCAGGGGTCATAAACCCCACAGGCGAAAGACTTCTGATCACTTCCACTGACAGGTCAAAACCTCATTTGCATTTAGCTCCCAGCTTTCGTGACTAGTAATGAAATGGAAAATACAGCTGCGTTTTCATTTGAATAAGTCATGGCCAGAGAGTGCAGACTAAACCGCAATTGTTTTTACCACACCTGATGTTGCCGGCCCTTTCCCAGCCACAGTAGATTTCTTGTCATAGTAACCAGTGCGCAATATGTGATTGGAAGAGCACCTCAGCAGACTGCTGGGCCTCCAAGGCGCGGCCATCCTTATTCTCTGCACCCCCATTTTCACTCATCAGCACGTCGTTTTTTTTAAGAATCTCTATTTTTGTTTATTTAATAGATCCTGGACCACTTCCCGTCGGGAGCAATTATACGATAAGCCATGTCACTCACCTATATTTACAGCGCAGAAATGTTTGCGGCTTGATAGATCGAGATACATCTCCAGAATGAACGTTGCTCTACAAAATCTCAACGATAACGTAAGTTCCACTCCGGCTTTATAGCACATTATATGCGGTGTGATAGATAATGTGAACGGCGCATGCAATAGCCGTTATATGATCGTGCATATTAAAGAACAATTCACTTTCGAAAATATCCTCAGAAATAAAGCACAATTCCAGTTTCTCGTGCATCTAATAAATATTTTAGTTTTTCGTGTTAAACATAAATTGTTAGCCATATTTAAATAATCACATGATTCCCATAAATGCGGTGCCAGTTCATTGCACAAAGATGCCAATGAGATTTAATGGAAAAGTACAGTTAACGTGGGTAGATTGGTTGTTTATGCTTTCGGCATGAAGAGGCAGACCTTATATATTCATGATTAAATGTTTTAAAATTTACCTTCCACAAACCATAAGGGACATTGTTGTCAATCTTTGAACAAACAGTGAGTTTTTAAAAAAATATATATAACTGTAAAGTGTACCATAGTTCATTTTACTGGACCGCAGAATTCTTTAAATCATATGTAAAAGAGATCAATCTCGATCCAATGTAGAAAAAAAATGAGGTCTAGTGTCAATTTGGTTTTACGTAAATCAATACAACTATTGCTCAAGATGATAATAAACACTTTCAAATAAGCATCTTAATTACACGAATCCATGTCTGCACAAACGATCAGAAAGTCTGGGGTTAATGGGCTCAGGGTAAGTTGACATGTTCCATACCAGTCATCTTAGCGTTGCATTTATTTTGTTTAACATTAATTTAAGATCTCTGCTCCGTTGTTCCTGGCCAGATTTGTACTCCGGAATGGAAGTGACCTCATGTAAAGCGAAGGTGGATCCAAAAGTTACAAACGTTAGTAATTCGTGTAACAGGTTACCATTGCCATGGCTGCCATTTTATTGCTATAACGGGGCAGTTCCTGTAAAATGAGAACATTCAAACCATATCTTTTATTAATATGATCTGATTGCCTTTTTTTGTCCAGGACTACGACACCTAAATAGTAGTGAATTGGTAAATTTGCAGGATTAAGGATTTCTAAACGCCCTTTTCCAATTTTATAAACATATTGCAACTCATAATTCAATTCACTACACTTTCCATGCATTAATTTACCTGTTCTTCAATGAGATTATCTTGAATAGTAAACAATTACCTACTTTTTGCAAAAGCAGACATGAGCTTGGAAATCATGTACCAATGAAAGCTTGGAGAAATAACGTATGGTAGTTTCTGGACTTTGGGATGAGCCTGATGTGTTTCTATGGATTAAACGTTCTTAACAAACGTCTTAACATTTGCAGCCATGCCTATACTTAAATGAGAAATGTTTTGTTATTTTATTGACTTGGAAAAATACATTAATTGATACAGTCTTCTCTTAAAACATTAGCATAATACAGCCATGAGTGCTTTAATGACACAATGCTTCAGGGTTTATGTGAAGACATAACAAAGATGCAAATTTGTCAGAGGAAGTGTGTAGTTGACTAATATTAATATAAAAAAATTGTAATTCTGAAAAAACATAGTTTCCTATTGTGAATTTAGAAACAGAGAGAATGGAGCACCAATCTGAAAATCATTAGAGATGAGGCAAGGCATATGATTAGCCTGTATAAATCCAGCAACAACAATGCAAAGAACAACTTCAATTCATATAGCTCTTTTACTGAGTCAACAAAGTCCCAAGATGCTTCATGGGGTATCATTAAACAGGAAAAAAAAACAAATGTTAAATAGGGGGATATAAGGACTGAAGGTGAAGCGGCTGGTAAGAGATTTAAAGGAGTGCTTTAGGTGAGAAAACAAAAGCTAGAGAGGCAGCGAGGGTTTAGGAGGGAATTCTTGAGGCAAAATTGATATTTTTCATTTTATAAATCTTTTTATTGAAATGAAAGCTTGGAATCAAAGAAAGCATCAACTATTAAATAACAGTACATGAAAAGAATGCAGAAGCTGTTTGCGACACTTGTGGGCTGCCCCCAGAACACCACGCAAAAAGGTGTATTTCACTGTGTGTTTCGATGTACGTGTGACTAATAAAGCTATCTATCTTACCTTATGTTTATGTAAATTGAGGGAATTCCCCCAATAAAATGACCAATTAAGTTGTGCTAAATATATGATACCAAGCAAAGAGAAATACTTCTGAAGGATCCATTCCAATGATGTTTTATCCATTCCAATAATGTTCTATGGATTCTGTTAATATGGTACAGGCTGTAATGGCGCACATGTAGTGGAGGAGCACAGGATGTACTGTATTTAGTACTATACCAGATAATGCTGTATTTCTTGAATGCTTTTGAATCTCAACCCAACTGTGCAAGTGGAGAGTATTTTGGTTTGTAGATGATTGAAATTCTTTGGGAATTAGGAGACAAGGCACAATACCCAGCCTTTGACCAGCTTATCTAATCATGTTATTTGTGGCTGGTGCAGTTGCCCTTCTGATCAATGGTAGCTTCCAGGATGTTCATGGTGGGCATTCAACATTTAGGATTGCCATTACTATTGAGGGAAGGTGGTTAGCTCTCACTTGTTAAAGATAGTTGCTGCCTAACAGTTACATAGTGTGAAATTATTTGTTATTTATCAAGGACTAAAGTCTGTAAGGACGAAGGCCATTAGCTTGGAAAAATCAATATGCAGAATTGCTTTGTGTGGACTTAAGAAGCAAAAGGGACAGAACAGATTAGTGGAGTGTCATCCTTCAAAATTCCAACAGTGATGGAACAGCTTCTACCAAAAAGGTTGCAACTGTATCCACATTATTGAAGAAGGCAGGAGAAAAAAAAATCAGAATTATTGACCAGTTAGCCTGACCTCAATTTAGTCATAGAGTCGTATTAGTAGGGAAAAAGCTTGAATCTATTATTAAATAAAGGACACTTGGAAAATACCTATAGGATTTTGCAGAGTCAACATGGATTTATGAAAGGGAAATCACATGTAGGTGGCGAAGAATGCATATAGGATAATCACCTTCATTAGCTGGGCATAGGATGAAAGATCGTGAAGGTCAAGATACAACTTTATAAAACTTTGGTTTGGCCACGGCAGGAATATTGTGTGCAGTTCTGGTCGCTACACAACAGAAAGAAAGTGATTGCACTGGAAAGGGTGCAGAGGAGATTTACCAGGATGTTGTTTCGGATGGAACTTTTTAGTTATGAAGGTTTCCAATGGCAGAGCCTGGTCATGCTGAGATTCCCCTACATTATGCTGGGAAATAAATCTCTCAGATTCCTTGCATGCCAGCCCCAGCCCTGGCATTGATTTGGAGTCCTCATATATTTGAGTAGGGATTCCCATCGTGGAGCTAAGGAGGAAAAAGGTAAATTCCTCTTTAAAGATAACTTCTGAAGGATAATTTAAGGATTTTTTTAGTTTAATTTTACCTTAATCTTTTGAATTGATTCTTGGTATTTTTATTTGGATTTATTTATTATTTATAAATAAAATATTTTTCATTTATTAGAGCAATTTTAGTAGTTTTAAATGCATCTGAATATTAGAGATATTTAAAAGCTGCTTTTTCGGCTTTGCCTCCTATCAAGATTTATCAGATTGTTCTAAGGGAGGGGCCTCAGCAATACACTCCCCGGGGTGTGCTTGCTACTCAAGCCTCTCCATGCTTCACTGGACATCACCCGAATGTGGACAGTGAATATGAATGGCCCTTCACATTCAGCCAAGTAAGCGCAAGGAGAAGGGAACTGTGGGCAACAAGTTCTGGCTGGTGGACTGAATTCAGTTTCATTTGGCCTATTGACTTCAATTTGCTAGGATCAGGATGCAATCTTTAACAAATGATATCAAAGTTGGTGACTTGGATTCTCATCTCTGGATTTCCAGTATGTTAACTTATGATAACTTATTTTGATTGTATCATCTCTAAGCTTCTTCATTCATTCTGAGATTGTGTATTTTGAGTAACATTTCCAGTAATCTCATCAAACCTTTAATAGAAGTTTGCAAAGTCACCAATATTTCCTCATAATCACTAATAATATATATTTGTGTTTCTTCACAAATGCATGAATTATTTTCTAATTTTGTTGTGCTTTCACAAGTCCTTCACTTTTACCAGTGCCCATGTGACACAAAGTCACATATGAAACAATGTCATTCACATCTCTATTGACTTCCACAGCATCTGGCCTGAGGCAACTGTCAACATTGATAGCCACAATGAATAGTGTGAATCCTCTGGCAGAGGCAAACTGACATCATCTAGTAAAGATGTGCTGTCTAGCAAACAGCAATGATAAGACCCTTCACTTGTAAACAATCCTTTTGGCATTCCTCTGATACACGTCATAACATACAGGAGATGAGGAAAAGCAAGGCAGGGAACAAAACATAACTCAGTCACCGGAAGTAAGTTCAGTCTCTTCAACACATCTGCCATTAATATCATCCAGAGCTTGGTAAACAGGAATGTGTACCTGCTTATACAGGTCATTTCCAATATCCATATCAATTTCTGGTGTGGTGACATGCATGTTGGCATTCTATAAAATTGCACAATATGATCCAAGCATTATTGCAATGAAAATCAGCTAGTTGTTAGAATTGATGACCAACACTAATTTTATGCTCGAACACTGAAAATCTAATCCCCTACATCCTTAAATGTATTTCTGCCAAACTTGCTATACAATGACATTTTCAATAATATGCTCAGATATCCTGCACAATCTTTCTGGTGAATAAAATTAACTTCTGTAATGATACCTTTCCTCCCGAAGATCTCTCTTCCAGCTTATAAGTATCCACAGACTGCTAGATGAAGGACAATTGTCCCAGAGTCCAGTCAACCAGAAACCTGGTGTAGGCAGTCTCACAGAGGGACAGAACAAGGGTGGGGCAGAGGGAGATATGGAACAGATAGAGGTAGAGATGTATAAGGTATTGGGTTGGTTGCCTTAGAGGAAGGTTTGAACAGTTTAGGATTGTATCCATTGGAGTCCGTGAGAGAGAGATGAGTTGATTGAAAAATAGAAGATCCTAGGGGTCTTAACAGGACAGAGGTGGGGTAAAGTATCTCTGTCGAAGGGACATGAGTACTTGGCACCCTCTTCTTTAAAGGGTGATGGAAACTCAGTCCATGAATATCTTTGTGACACAGATAGATTCGAAAAGCAAAGAGAATAAAAGTTAGTGGGGGTAGGCAAGAATATGGAATAGAAATTACAACCAAACCGACCATGATCTTATTGAATTGTGGGGCAAGCTCAAGGGGCTGAGGGTCCTACTCCTGCTCCTAATTCCTACGTTTATATGTTCATGGATTTATATCTATCAACCAAAATCTTTAAACCATTTATCACCTTCCCTGTACATGCCCTGACCCAATAGACAAGATAAATCCATTACAGCAGCTTGCAAGACCTTTTCAAGGACCTTTAAGTGTCAACATATTGCTACAGATGGGGAATCATAAATAAGCCAGACCTGTTAAGGCCAAAAGGTTTCCTTCCCTAAGTTTACTCTACAATATCTTGGTTACTGGTTACTTAATTTTTCATTTCAGCTTTATTCGCTGAAGTTTAATTTCCTAGTTGCCTTGGGGGATTTGAGCTCTTGAACCTGGATGAGAGTCCAGGTCTTTGGATTCCTTATCCAGTAACATAATGCCTATGCTGCCCTAACTCACAAAGACCATTAGAATAGTGTTCTTGACTATTTTAATAATTTCGTGGTATAACGTGACACTCACTCTTCCCTTACCTTTACGTCAAATTAATTTAGTTAATTACAGAGGGTAGGAAAGTAGGTTGAAGGAGATACAAGCCATATGGAAAAATGAGCTGGATTACAACATGAGACAAAATGAATGCTGGACAGTGAACTCTATACATTGTAGCAAGACTACGTGTTACATTAAGCAACCAGTGAAGCCAATCCTCTGTAGCGCTTCATTAAATTATTTTAATTAAATCATAAATTTATTATATGATTTGGCAACCAAAAACTCACTTCAAATAGTGTCTCTCCTTTGATGACAGATATCCCACCTACACCCCCACCCACGTCTGGCAATTTACAGAAGCTATTGCATCTTGCAATGAATGTGTAATTGACAGACCCTAAAAGATTCAGTAAAGCTCACCACGGGCTGGAATGTCTGGATCTTTTCCTACACTTACATGACACAATGTGTGCTGCTTAGCAAACCCTTGCCAACTCTGCTGAACTTGGCAATCCCTCTCACTGACAAATGCCATGCCTTGCTGTTGTGATGAGCTTGTGATGGGATGTCATCTTTCTGGCCCTTGCAAGTGTACTCATGATGGCTGTGTTAAAGGCACAACTCCCTCTCTAAAGCTGTTTTTTTTGGTCAATTTCACAGTTAGAGTCTGACAGCTAAATTCCTTTTACAATTAATGAAAGTGGAAATAAATTTAAATAAAATAAGAGTTTATTTTATGAGTTAATTGACTAGGGTGATGGAAACAGGACAACATCATAAAACATCCATGAATCTGATCTTTAGTGCAAGGTAGCAACATATTATCTTATTTGAGATTATGAAATGTGTCACATACATATTTCTGTGTGCATCACTACTCGATTAAAAATCCCTGCAGAGGGTTATTGCACAATTAATTCTACAAATAAAAGCAAGGCCAACTCCATGGTTACTGGCAGAGAGTGATAAAACCACATTTGATATTCTCAGCATCAATATTAAACAGTGAGGTGGACTTTGGTGCACTATGTCTCCACTACATACTGTATGGGAGGTAGGTATTGTGAAGGATTGTGTTCTTGGTGGATGTAGAGAGGTCTGAGTCTGTGTGCAATACCCAATGGGTCACCACTTCATTCAAAATTTTTGGCTCACCAGCTAGACGAATCTCAAATTAGTAATTAGCCAAAAATAAGTCTTGATGGCTTTTTTGTTTAAATAAGCAAACTTTTTACTAGATATAAGGAGCTCATTAACATCTATTTCTACTATGTAGATAAGGAACTGGTCTTTCAAACTCTAGCTGCTTCTGTGTAACATCTGCCCTCCCATTCCAACCCTATTCCCACCCCCCCCCCCCGAACCCAACCCATGAGTCCCTGATAGAGCCAGCGTACCCGTTGCTTCCTGGGATCCCACTCAGCTAGAAGCCTCCAGATTCGGACCTTCTGCCATTTACCAAATCATTACCTTGAATGATCTGACCAACCTGAACACTGCTCCCTGATCAGCCAGCTCTCCAGATCCCATGTCTAAACCCCCCTGCCCCTTCACAATTCTCTTTATGGTACCTTTACCACTTTTTCTCTCTCTTCACCAGAGAAATAAAACACATGTTGCAGAGACTCTGCACTTCATTTTGTTATTTGTGCACTGGTTATATTGGATTTCCTGAGTGGACCCATTAAAGCATGCCATCCAATTTTATCTCCACTGAAACGTACAAGACTGTTGTGCATTGACACAGGATACCCCATGTCTGAATCTTCTCTATTTGCTGGATCTGATGAAGCAGCAAAATAGCTTTCTATCATGTGAAGCTCAATTTGAATTGACAGTCTGTTCAGTGGACTAGAACTGAAATCTGAATTTCTGTTTGAACATCTCCCTTTGGAGGGATGCTATAACTAGAAAGATACCGAGGTCCTTTACAGCCCAATAGCTAGCAAAAATTAATCTTTAGTTTAGGGATAGCAAAAAAGTAACCCTCTTTGATGAGGGTTACTTTGAAGTGATTGGATTATTAAAGTCAGGAAAAAAACAGCAGGAAGTACTTGGCTTTGTTTTCTTTTTAAGACCTTTTCGGAAGATAAAATATTTATTTTAATGTTTTCCATCATGTCTTTCAGTATATCAGGGCTTGTGTTTTGTTTCTGTAAACAATTCATCATTCCCTAGTTCTAGACTGAGCCATTGACCCTGTTCCTACCCAGGGTTGTATTCAGCTAGAAGTTCCCAACATTAAGCAGTCCTGGTGCACTGGAATATTTTGATAGAGCCTGGATCACCAGTAGCAGATACCACTGGCAGCTGCAATGGTCAGGAGATTCCAGCTTCCACTGGTGAGGTGAGGACCTATCTTCAATGATAAGTGAGCAGTTGAGGGGTTGGTAGTCCAGCATTCTGTAACCAACTATG